>NC_136061.1:1593881695-1596328445 GCF_964261635.1 Lissotriton helveticus
TTTTCCTGAGCGGCAGCCCACTTGGACGCAGCTTCCTCTACCTGTATTGAGCATATCTCAGCCTTGGATGCAGCAACTGCCTATTGTGCGGAATCTATCTCACCCATAGACTGAACTGCTGAGAGAAGATTTTCCTCTGCTTTAGCCAATTTTAAGTATAAATCTGCTATCTGAGCCTTTTCATGCTTGTTTTTCCTAAGTGAGAATCATAGGGTTTCTGCCCAGGTGCATGCTCTTAAAGTATCCCACACTATCATCACAGGAGCTGAGCCAAGGTTGGTGTCTAAAACACCCTGAATCCACTGTTTCATATGGCTCTGATAGCCTTTATCTAGTAGGAGTCCTCTCTCAAAGCTCTAGGATGAGGCTTCCTTGCGGGCAACCAGACCCCTTATGTTGAAGATTAGGGGGTTGTGATCTGATAAAACTCAAGGAAGAATGTCAATTCCACTATCATGAATCAGAGAAGGGGAAACCAAAAAGTAATCTAAACATGCAAAGGATTGGTGTGGTGCAGAATAAAATGTTTAGCCAGGCTGGTTTGGTTTCAGGGAAGACCAGGCATCCACAAGCCCATGTAAATGTATTACATTTCGTATGGCTTGCAACACCTTGGCTTTTCGGCTAGGCAACCCCTGTTGTGAGTGTGTTCCCCAGTTGCAGGGCAAATTAATGTTAAGATCTCCACATACAATACCTGGAAGGGGCCAATGTGCTAGCTTCCCGGAAACCCAGTTAATCAAATCAAATCAAAATAAAGTTTATTCGGTTTCACAGAGGAGAACCATAAAAGTTACAGACATACAATTACATAAAAACCATGAAACATTAAAAATACAAGTTAAAAGTGAAATAACTTACACAACCTCCCAATTTAATCTATAATCACAAAGTGCAATGTGCCATAAAAATCATCACTCCTTAGAGGATTTAACCATATAATGCAGTCTGAGCCTTCACATCTTAATAAAATTCCAATGATGCATACATTAACTAAACATCCAAACAAGCCCTGGTTTTCACAGGGGATTTTAGATATCCCACAATGAAGGGTAAACAGTCCTCTTTCAACAACTGCAAGTACAAAAAGGGCAGGACGAGCCTGAGTAAAATCAATCTTCTTTAAAATTGGAACCAAAAAGTGCCTTTGAGGGACTACATAAAAACTTACATATAAACATAAAATGCAGCAAATGCTGTGGAGACTGACCGTCGCAGCCACAGTGTGCTAGCACATGACCTCTACTGCATCTCTTCGGCTTTGCAAACAGGAGTTCATCTGAAACCTTGTAAGTAAAAACCTCTCGTGTGTAGATAGGGATCCCAAAAGAAAAGGCTCCAGAAGGAGAATGGAGTTGTTTTAAGCCTTAAAAACTTACGAACACTTAACTTCTGCAGCTCCTGTTCATCCCTATCCAATTTTCTTTGATTTAAAAAGGCTTCCTTGATTGATTCCACATCTTTTTTTCACAATAGTTGCAGGCTTAAAAAATAAATCAGCATGCCCTACCCCTTCAATGCTACTTTTAATATAATTTAACCAGGGGATTTGGGTTGCATTATCAAGGGACATACATTCTCGTAATATCAGAGGGTTAGGAGTTAGTTCCTCATTCAGCCAGCACTTCAACCAAAACACAAGAGGGCGTAAGGCCAAGGTAATCACTTAAAACGGGAACCCCCCAACTCCTCATGAGCCACTAGGTTGGATAGACCATGCGGGACACACAGTAGATGCTTCAATAAATTATTCTCAATCACCTGACGAGAATCCACAGCAACATGTCCCCAAATTTCACTTCCATAGCTGGAAGCTGCCATGCTCTTGGCTTGATAAACTTTTAACATGGATCCAATCAGTTTCTTCCCTATTTTAGACGCAAAGTTAAAAATTGCGGCATTCACCTGGGTCAGGTCTCCCCTTTTCCTCAAAATTAATGGCCCCATTTTAACTGATCGTCCCAGTTAATCACGCCAGGGTCGTCCAAGACACTCCCATACATGAAGCATAAGGTAGAAAAAATATATGGGACTTAGACAACACTCTGCTAACGCCCATCTTCCCTTGGGATCAGACTTAGTCCAGATAGGTTGAAGTAAACACTTGTGGAGTGCTAAGATGGCGACTCCCCTCGTGCGTGCTCCATGCGAGGTTCCCCCAATAAGATTGTATCCCAAAGTTTTTAAGAGATGTATCTGGGAGCCCTCTATATGTGTTTCCTGGAGGCAGACAATGTCAGCCCCCATCAATCGTACACCCTGGGATACCGTCTGTCTTTTTCGATTGTCAAGCAGCCCACAAATGTTCAAAGAGGCAATTTTAAGATGTGTTGTATTCGTAATATCTTCTGTTAGGATATTTCACAGTTGGAAACAAAGGAAAAGAGGAAAACCAACCAGGAGGCAGAAGCCAACAGCCCCAAACACATGAAATATAAACAGAATAATAAAGAAACTGCCCATCATAGGAAATTGAATGGCCCGTTTCAGATTATTATGCACTCTAGGAATTCTTCTAATTTAAACTCACACAAGTACATTACACAATTGTCACAAAAGGAAAACAAATAACGCTCTTATAAGCTCACCCCCCCACCACCCCTTGCTCGAACTTCCCCTACCCTTGCCCCAAACCCCGGGGTCTCCCTCCCATCCCCAACCCCAAATATGAGCAATCAGGATAGCCCTGAATAATTGTTGCCTTTAATAACCTTTCACTTATCTACAGATACACACTGTCATAATTAGCCTATTATTGTATCTACACACACGTTTTTAATATTGTCCAGTAGTCTTAAGAATACATATTTTTCCCACAAGTCATACCAGGACAATTTTTAACACACTTACTTTTTCTTGCACTCATCATTCACATACCAGCTCCACTGTATTTCAGGTGTCGCAGCACACCTTGATGGCACTCGGCTGTCAAGGTGGACCTCGATGATGAAGCATGTCACCGACCAGGTCGGTGAGTGAGGGGTTTATTAAACCAAAGAAGGACTTTCTTCTTTTTCCACTAGAAAACCATCCCACCAAGATCGCTCTTTGAGCCTCTTATGGTGGGACTCCTTTTTTTGTTTGTTATATAGATACCTAGCCAAGGGGACCAGAAGTACTTTCCGTCCACTCACATGGATTAATTCCCTTTACTCTTCCATTTGTTTATTGTATGCCTTTATTAACACCCCGCCACCTGTCCCCTGCCATTAAGTAAGAAACATGCTAAAAAAATTAGCAAATCAAGCAAATGTAAAAGATATAAGAAAGAGCCCGGCCAAAGCCACCTAAAGCCTACTATTCTTAAAAAAAAGAGATGAGAAGGAGAAAAGACAAAGACAGAGCAACCCCTATCGTGATTTTTTGTTTTTACCAACTAGGACCTTACTTGGAACAAACCCAAGAGTATTCCTAGGGGTTCTCCTGAACTCATTTCTACCAAATAAGTTGATAAAAATACCTATCTAAGGCTTACCCCATTTTCATCCTGAACCTTCAGAAGAAAACAGTTTCAACACACACACCCATCGAACACCATATTTAAGGAAATTAGCCACAGTGTGCCAAAATTGGCATTTACTATGCCCTTTTCTGGCCTTAACTACAGAAAGAAATTCTTGGGCCTTAATCTCAGAAGCAAAAGTACATGGGAGGCGTTCACAATGACCTTCAGCTTGGCAGGGTTCATAAGGAAGACTTGTGCTCCTTGTTGCTGGAATGGGGTGATTAATTGACGAAGACACCATCTTCATTCCACTGTGGTGTGGCAAAAGTCCGGCTTGGTGAAAAGCACTTAAATCTGCTCACAACGATCTATTATCTGCCAGCCTGCAGGCACAGTTTTATAATAAAACCTGCTTTTTTTACATTTTGTACCAAGTAGGATTGCGAAGTGGGGTTGACAGGAAAAGGTACACACTGTCAGCGCTGCGCTGAACTCAGGGCTGACTTAGTCCATATGTTTGCTACCTACGTGGAGCTTGGGCCACTCTGAATCAAAATACAAGGGGCCATATTATCAAGCAAGGGCGATACATTATCGCCGCTTTTATCGGCAGGAAACTGCAACAAAAGCGGTGATAATGGGCTTGATAATATGCCCTTGTGAATTCCCATAGAAGCCCAGGTTAACACCAGAACCTGGGCTTCTATTGGAATTCACAAGAGCATATTATCAAGCCCATTATCACCGCTTTAGCGGCAGTTTCCTGCCGATAAAAGCGGCGATAATGTATCGCCCTTGCTTGATAATATGGCCCACAGTTTCCTTAGATGGGTTCTATTCCAAAACATACTTCTAACTCCCACCACCATTCGGTTAGGGATTCAAGACCCGGTTGACAGAAATGATGGGGGGGGACATTAATTTTTGTTGCAATGGCAGTGTACAGGTTATGCATAACATCAGCTTGGATAGATCCCAATACTCCATTATTCTCGCATTGGTTGACCCGGCTTTATTCAAAAATTACCCTGGAAAAGGCAATCTATTCTGAATAGGGTATCCAGGCTAAAAAGAAAGGTATAGCTATTTGGGAGTCTCTTTCTTGCTGGCTTAATCAAGAAAACTGGGAAGAAAGCTAGGTTAGGAGGGGCTTCACCTCAGGAACTGTGATGCGGGCTGTCTTAACAAGTGAGGCTTTCTCTGGCCATAGCTTTACTTTCATCTGAATGGGGGTATGGCCAACCCCGATCCGATCATTTTAGGCCCTATTGGTGGCATGCGCTCAAGCCCAGTGTTTTTTAACCTACTACATTTTAATTACTTTCTTCCTAGAGCTGGCTAGGGTGATCAGTTGCAGTTGCGTATTAACTATTTGCGGCTTTGCACAAAGAAACTCTCCTCGGTAGTATACTGTGATGAATTTTTGCACTGGTGTCTTTACCTAGTGGGGTATTATGCACCCACACCATGGGTATTGATCGCCTGCATAGTTGCACAAAATGATCCGGTATATTTTGGGACGAATTGTGTGCGTTGGTCACTTTACCTTTTAGAGACTTATGCCCATCTAACTTTGTGTATTAACTATTTTTCACTTTGTATTATTCAGTGATGTATTTTTGCATTGGTTATTCTACTTGTCACAGCCCTACTTCTATTTACAATGGCCCAACTGTTTGTTTTCGCATTATGCACTTTGAGTTGATATATTGGACTGTGTTATCTAGATTTTATGATTGTATTATGATTGGCTTCTTTTAGAATCGGCCCCAGTTGTATTTTCTCAGCTTAATGGGAGGAGGGGGTGGGGTGCTACACTCTGTTGTTTTGTATTCTCTGTCAATTTTTTTTTCTATTTAACGCATATTTATAAACCAATTAAAAAAAAAAGAGCGACTCTCCTATTGAAACAAAGTTACCGGCAAGGATGTACAGCTGCCCACAGCTTGTTAAGTCAGTATCCTACAACAAGCATTCACAAAAAATGAATTTTCTACCTCATGTGGATATAATACAGGTTTCCTTTACTGCACACTTTCTGTGTACATATAATACAGCTCGTCCAGAGAAATAACGGATTTGTGGCACCAGCAAATTATAATTTCTGTTAATAATACTGTTTTCCATTCTGCTTTAAATGTGTGTTTCAGAAGAGCCACACAAGATAAAAATAAAAATGTGAAAAGACAACTGAAAATGTTACTGCTAAATTAATACAGATTGGTGCATGCAGTCCACAGTCTGGAAGGTGTTCAGTTTTTCTACTGAGAGTTGAATTAGGTTTTCAAACTGAGCAAGATGATTAATCTTGATTTTAAAATTTAAACTGTCATTAAAAAAAATCAAAGAAAAATCAATTACATAAACATTTCAGCGAAAAGGTGATTTTGTGTAACTAGCAAATAAATGAGTGTTGCAAACAATGTTAACTACAAATTTGCAACATTAGGGTAGAGCAAAGTTAGTAAAATGTGCAAAACTTTGCATGTGAATTTTAAATGTTATCCTACACCATTGAAGTCATTTAAGCAAAAATGACTTCCAATTAATAATCTGAATGATCCCAGTTTATCCTCATGCATTATTTCTTATGTAATTTTCCTCAAATGTATAATGCAAATGGCTTAATAATATGCCTATTATCAGGGGACGGAATTACTAGCACAGAATGCTACAGTAGATAGCCTTCCCATTTCATTTTATTCGCCATATTAGAAAGACTATTCAATATCAGGAAATTATTTAACAGTTACAGTTTACCGTCCAATTTAAGGTAGATATTTTATTCTCCAACAACTATTGATTTACAAAACACATGCATTGATAACTAAATGCATAACTAAATACATACATAAATAAATAAATGCATATTGTGTTCATTTGTGTTTACCATGTATTCTCTTATTTATAATTTACTTGGAATTTGGCTTTTGACACTCTCTCCTTTCATTTGAATGTGTTCGTGCCCAAAGTGATTCACGCGTGCCATATTGAGGGTTCATGTGGTAACACACATAGCACAACCCAGTCTTTCTGTGTAGTATCAGAAAGAAATGTGCTATTTTGCTATACTAAATGTGAAAAGCAAAATTACGGAATAGGCGGAAAGGAAAGTGATCTAATATTTAAGTGCATTGCTAAATTAATCCAAAACATTAATTTGCCTTTGCTCAGATTTTATTTGGAGGGGGGTGAATATCTAGTCAACTAGCCTTGTTTATGTAACATGAACAATATATTTGATATTCCGAGTTAATACTTTTCGTTTCCCTAAGCACTACACATCATTATATATTTCACAAATTTGTATCTATTATTTTTTTATGTGTTATCCTTGACTTTCCTTATTACATATTTCTCTGTGTTTGAAGCACTTTCATGACAGATAACTCAGTGATATGAAACTAGCCCTCGAATCAAATTAAGAACCCTTCATGGAATATTGCATTACAAAAATGATAGTGATCTCCATGGAAACACTCGCAATTTTAACTGTTGAATAGTTACAAGCTGATTGAATTTTTTGCAGTTCATGTAAGCTCCATCAAACCCTGGCTAAGTCAGAATGCATAGCCAGATTATTAACTGATTGCCATGATAAGAAAAGCAATGAACGCTGGAACAGGCAATGGTTCAAATGAATGAATGATCAACGAAGCACAAAACGTTTATGGACAATGGGCCACATGTATCATGCATGTTACCACTCGCATGTGGCCCGATTCCCAGAATCGGGCCGTTTACGAGAGGTAAAATTAACTTTGGTATGTATGAATTCCAATTTGTGATTTGGTAACATGCTACCGAATAGCAAATTGGAACTGCGCATACATACCGATTCGGTATTAGGAAGAGGCGTGTTCCGGGCATTCCTTTCTAGTACTGAATCACATCGGGATGTTTGAATGTTTTGTGACCAATATGCGGTGGCAACACATTTACATTGTACCACCTCCAGGTGGTAACCCATTTGCAAATGAGAAGAGGTCCGCAAGGGACCCTACCCCTTTTCGAATCGTAGCGAAAACGTTTTCTCAGAGCAGGCAGTGGTCCATGGGTCCACTACCTGCTCTTAAAAACTTATAAGAAAACTTTTCATTTTTATTTGTTAAAAAAAGCAATTACGGACATGGTGGTCTGCTGACCTCAGCAGACCACCATCCCTGTGATTTTAGCAATTCCCAATGGATCGCAAATTGCGACTTACCTCAGTAATATTCATGAGGTAGGTTGATTTGCTACCCAATAGGAATCACTGGATGAAACTCATGGAGTTGCATGCCTTAGGAATAGTGATTACCTAATTGCGATTCATGGAAAAACTCAATTAGGTAATTGCTATTGCCAATATTGATTTGTGTCCCCCAATGTGCGTGTACATTGGTGGGATTTTATGATTAAGGCCCTATTACGGCCAAAGTGGGCGATACCATTCAGAGCAGTGAGGTTTACTGAGACGGTGTCATGTTTAAAGCGCCCACTCCACAAACCATTTTGTTCAAGTAAACAAATTCCCAAAGTGGGGGTTTATTTTCTCTAAAAGTAATTACCCCATACATGCAACAAGCATTATACATGTGTGCCAGGGCCATCTACATTTTCCATGGCCATTTCCAACATGTCTTGGATGGCAGATATGGGAAGGAAAGATAGATGGCAGTGGTCCCACTCTCAATATTGCAGGACGACTGTCACTGTGATCCAGCGGTCCTGCCTTGGACGCACCCTGGGTCAGAGGTTACCACTGATGGAGCCAGTGGACGTTGGTCGATGGTAACCATGTATTTTCCCCAATTCTAAATGGGCAAAAAAAAGAAGGTTTGACTGGCATGGAGGGCCGCCAGTCTATCAGATTTTTATTCTATCACTCATTTGTTTATCTATGTTTAGTACGCATTTTTCAGCATATCACATCTTTGTATCTTGAAATATGTATTAGTGGCGCATAGAACTATTATTAAAGGTCTAATTGTATTCTTTAACTGGCATTTTGATGTGAATATAGTCAGTTTTAAAGTGGTTGCCTGTCCTTGACATTTTCAAGGAGATAATATGTTTTTAAGTTCAATAGTTTTTATTAAGATTTTAAAAAGATAAAAACAGTTAGGTACAGTTCATAATGAAACCAATATGAAAGATAAGGAAAGATCCACAAGTTCGTCAGAATATGACAATAATAGCCAATAAATTGCCACAACTCATATCTCGTAAAACAAGAATAAAAATCAAGAAACAGAGTAGCATTAGTGAATCATATGATATGTTTTAAACAATATCGCAAGTATTATTGATTGGTCATGTTGGCAGCCGGAGTGCACGCATGAATCTGAACCGCTGGTAATTACTACTGGTTGAAAAGTGAAACCATCTGTGTTATCCTGATAACAAACTGTCTCTCTTCCTCAGTCTCTACCTTTCTCTCTGTCTCTCGCTCACATATACTCACTCTCTCTCTTCTCACTACTCTATTTTTCCCTCCTTCCCAAAATAAAACATTACATTAAGTTATGTTTAAATTAAACTTAATTTCCAATCCTATTGGTTTAAGTAAGACTCTCCTAGGTATTTGAGCATGAACACAAGTACTCTTTACATAACGAACATATATTTCTCTTAAATTCCGGTTTTGTATCTGTTGTTAGCAGGATGCTGTAGATGAACTCATGAGAGGAAGATTTTGGAAAGTTTTCTACATTTGCCACTTTCCCTTCAGTACATGGCATTTCCTTTGGTTCACCTATTGTAGACTTTATGTTCACACGCGCTTTTATTGGATGGAAATCCAAACCTCTGCAGCATCAAAGAGGAGACTTGCTTTGTTTGAGACATAAACAGGCCTTTATTGTCATTCATGATGAAAGAGTAGGAAATTCATTACACTCAGAACCTTGAATGACCTCAGCTATGACATGCTTATGTTGCAATACATTTTGTCAGGCTTTCTTAACACCTTGCCGATGACTAATCCTCCTTCATAGTAATGTGATGCAATGCTGCACTCCATAGATAAGGTTAGTCATATACAAAGACATTCTTTTTCAAATGAGATTTTGTAATGCTTTGTAGCCCCATCCTTAAGATATTTTATGTTTGGGGTGGCATTGCTTCAAAGCACACAATGCCTCGTCCTATAGTTCCAGAAGCATCTCTTCTTTGGGGTTCTTATCTCTTTATTCCAGGCTATCCTCCATCTTGCAAAACTAATGTATGGACGATGCAGGTAGCTGTGTGTTTGTGTCATAAAATTGACTTTCAAACTGGGTAACCAAAGGATATCCTCTCTGGAATGAAATCATTGTATTTGAAGTGGTTTTTAAAGATACATTTCTTAAAGTGTTATTTGTTTTTTTAATAAAAACGTTTCATTGTAATGAACTTATGTACGGTTCAATGTGTTAGAACTGGGTGAGTGGAAAGATTTTATTTGATAATAACTATTTCAAAACCCGGCATGGCTGGCGACGAGAAAAATGTGTACATATTGGGTAACTCTGTCCATGCTTATGGGTATATTTGTTTTATAATAATTTACTTTTTAAAAAGGAGTTTGCTCAGAGCAGCTGCGTATGCATATCAGTTTATAATTCATAAAAAAATGTATTCTTAGGTTGTGAATGCGCTTATGATTTGCTATGAAGAAATACAGGTCACGTCACCAGTGTCAGAACAACAAGCTGTAGTATTTATTTATAAGCTCAAAGATCAATTCAGTCTCTCAAATGGTATTAGTTAATGAAGTGCTGTTATCGCAAAAAATAATCACAAGAGAATTTGATTAACTTTGCCACTCTTATCATTCCGTTGCACCGTCTGATGTTTTCTTAATTCAATGGAAAGATGTTTTATGTTAAATATGCAAGCCTGTAATTGGAGGGTGAGAGCTATGGGTGGGTAAAAGTAGGATTTTTTTTCTTCAGTAATTTAGGCCCAGGTGCATGAAAGGAAAATCGCAATTTAAGCAATCTCTAAATTGAGATACCTTAAATTGCGATTGCATTTAAGGAATCCCAAATTGAGATTCCTTAAATGCAATGCAACAAAGTAAAAAAAGTAGCTATTTCGCTAATAGGGGGAGCAAATAACCATGAAGTTGAACTTCATGGTAATTTGCAAAAACTTTGAAATATGCACTTTTGTGCATTTTTCAAAGTTTCAGGTTGCGCACACACATGCCCTGTGCACAAAATATGTGCACAGATTAATTTCAGGGGTGCAACAGGGTGTCCTTTGGACACCCCTGCACCCTTGAAATTGCATTCTCAATTTGCGATTCGCTAATTGCGAATCGCAAATTGAGAATAATATAATAATGATAATAATACTGATATTTGTAAAGCGCGAACAGCTACCTCATGAGGAGGTGTCCCGGCGCTAGGTGAGCAGTTAAGCAAGCAGAAGGCAAGGAGATTACTTAGGGTTTCTGCATAAAAAGCCAGGTCTTTAGTAGCTTCACAAAGCTAGATTCTGTTGTAGCAGATTGAATGGCGAAAGGCAGGGCGTTCCATAGTTTCGCCGTGCCAGCAGAAAAAGACCTGCCCCCAAGTCTGGCTTTTCTAGCTCGTGGAACGAGTAGCTGAAGCAGGGAGTTAGATCGCAGGTGCCTCTCCTGATGGTAGCGGGGGAGTCTGAGTTTTAAATAATTAGGGCAGGTCCCCTCTAGGCCCATAGGAATGAATGGGGAGGTATTCCTTAATTGCGACTCGCAATTTGCGAGTCGCAATTAAGGAATATTAAGAAATCGCAATTTTTTTTGCGATTTCTTCATGCAAAGCATTTTGCTATTACTTATTAGCGAATCCTTATTTTTTGCTAATAAGGAATCGCAAAATGGATGCTTGATTCATCTGGGGGATAGTCAGTTCTCTTGAGCATCATGCATACGACATAACATAGACTTGACTCATCATCTTCCTGAGATTTTTTGCACACAGTTATACCTTGCATATAAAAATTATACAAAGGACCTGCTGCAAACAGATTCAAAGAGAATATAAATCAGATCTGTAACTTACATCAGTTTCGAAGTTCCTGTGAAGACATGTTGAGCTTTACTACTAGTCTACTAACCTCCCAAAGGTGAAAATGACATCAAAAATTGCAACCAGTCAGAAAATATATACAAATTCTGGAAAACCCTGCAATCTGGATTTGTGCAAAATATCATTTGCGTACATACATTTTCTAGGGTATTTGAACGTCATTTTCTGTGACAATTAGATTATTACTTAAAAATGCACGTCTCAGTAGTTCAGATTATATAAGAGGCATTTGCAGTGAAATTATCGTGTTATAGGTAACGATTTAATGATGCAGCTAGGGTTTATTTAATGTGACGTCTGTACTGGACTTTATTTCTGGCGTATTCTGAGGATCTCCACGGTGAGTGATGATGCAAGCGTAGAGAAAATACTTTCAATGAGTAAAGGATGGTTCATGTGGAGGGCGTACTGAAGCTAGGCATTCCTGCTGTTTAAGATGGGTCAGCTGAGGAGAGGTGTGCTTTTTCACATCAAGCATGACAACATTTTGGCCAGATCAGGTTGAAGGAGTGAGGATCTTTGCTACTTCGTAAAAATTGTGACAACCTACCCTTGATCAAGCTTGAGTTTGATCTTAAAATGGTCTCTTAAGCCAAGCAAGTTTAGAATCTGATATTAGTAGCAGCCTCGTGTACAATTTATTTTGTTATGCAAAGCATGTTTTATTCATGTTACACTAAGCCTTTGGTATATGGAAGCTAAATTAGATAGTCTATGTGAAAACTGCAAAGAAAGGACAGTGCTTTGAGATCATTTTGGCCATAATGAAATGTTACAAAGCTACACCCCAGCCGCGGCTTGTGCAGGTAAGAGTGGTGGGGCCAGGTTGGACGGGGTGGGGGAGAGATTTCGACAGATGAAGATAAGGGGAAATTAATTATTTATTTCATTCTTCCTCCTCCTTGTCTGTCGAAATCCCCCCCACCCGGCTCCACCACCACACAGCTCTTACCTGCTCGAGCAGAGGCCGCTTCACCCACCCAAGATGAGAGGACCGATCTTTTTGATTGTAAGTACTTAGATATATTAATTGGTTTAACAATCTGATTTCGAAGGGGGTAACAAATAATCTGGAAAATATACCAGTATAGCAAAATAGCATATCATAAGTGATGAAAAATCCACAGGTGGAGATAATTCCTGCATCTCCATATCTCTGCTTGATCTGGAGTGATTTATACAGACCAATCTGCTGAGATATATCCTAAAAGATATAATTGAAATGGTGTTGTACAGTAAGGATCAGTAGGCATAGTATTACATTTCGAGAAATACTACCACAATGCGTGGAAGATTAATATTTGGACACTGAGCATTCCTGCCACATCAAGTAGTAGAATGTCCAGCACGTTTAACAGACATTGTTAGCTTACGTGCTGAAATGTTTTCTACCAAGGTGGATCCTTCAATTATGGATTAAATTTCTTTGGTTGAGAAACTGCAACCATGCAAGTGGATAACATTAAACATGGTGGACCTTCGGACTCCTAGAAGAGGTTAAAAGTCAGCCCACATGACACATGTAATATCTGTTGACCAAACTCATTTTAGAAAGTACAAATCTTGTGTTGGGGATCAATTAGTTATTTGTTTATACAAGCTACACACAGCAATGTAATAAATATGACTGCCAATGGAAGAAATTAGCATGACTACCTGATTTAAAAGCTGGGTATTCAAGGCTTTTACATGAGAACAAAGTTGTTTTTCACTACAATGACATCATCAATAAGAATATGAAGCCCTCCTCTGTTTTCATCTGTGTCCCTAGCGACCTGAGAGAAGAGGTATAATGGCGGATTATCATCCTCACTAACACCAATCCCCCTTGAGTCTATACATATCCTCTGGAGTCATGGGACCGGTAGTGATTCTCATGTGCAGCCAACCTCTGATTAACTTGTTAGTCAAGGATCTATGATAACTTGAAGCTGACAGGTGAAACTCAGTTGATACTAACAAAGATCACTTACTCTTTGCTCTCCAATTGAAAGCATAGAGCACAGTAATTGAGTAAATATGAGCAGGGAAGCATCAGAGGTTGATGGAGAGGAGGAAGGTACCATGTACTGAAATTCTAAAAGAATTTTAGAGCAAGGATGGGGTTATCAAGAATGGGAGAGATTGGTAGCAGGATGGCAAGTGCATTTTAAATATATTTTGTAAATATATTTTGCTTGTGGAGGAAAAGACACTGCTTAGCAATGTATGGAGGCACACCAGGTATTTTATTGTTAGTTACTGGGTGGGTGAGGGTATTCCTTAAGCTGGAGTGTAACTTTTGCTAGAGTCCCGGTAATGTTATTTTGAATATATTTGGGAATGCGTGGCCAGTTCACAGTGCAGCGGATTGGAGCAGCGGCATCAGCAGAGTAAAGCTGCTTCCCTCGATTCCCATTTGCTTCTCCACCATCGCAGAATCACAGTATCTACACGCCACCACTACCGCTGCCTCCTGCGGACCAGCATCTTAACAGCGGTGATTTACGGATGGTGACCGTGAGACTGTAAGGGCTACTACCTGCATTGGTGCTGGCGCCTCTGAGTTGCCGAGTCTCTGAGGCAAGCGCAGCCGCCTCAGCCCTAGTCGGCTTTCGCAGCAAGTGTGTGCCCTTGGTAGAGCGCGGGGGCCTGAATACACCCAGGAAACACCTTCACCCTACCCTGTGCGCCCCGCTTGCCCTCCATCCACTGGCCTCCCTGAGTTCACTCCCAGACAAAACGACAGAGTGGTGGTAGCACGGCGGGAGCAGAAGCCGGAGCGGGTGTCAGGAGTGGCAACGGGAGAGAGAGCCAGAGCTTAGCCAGGTGGATAACAGGCCGAACTGGGGCCAAACAGGGTGGGTGGGGGAATTAGGTTTCCTCGCACGCCTATCATTATGCCCATTAACGCTACTCAAGCACCAAGCATCAAGCACCAAGAAGGTGCTGAAGGAGGTGCTTAGAAGTAGGCAAACATTACAGAGAACAGCGGAGTTCCGCAGAGAGTTTACTCAAAAAATAAAAAAATACATACAGGAATACCAGGAAAACCAACCAAACACCATCCCAATATATCAATCAAATCAAATCAAACAATCTATCAATACCAAGCATTACCAAGTGATCAACCACTCAAGCAGGCAAGCAAGAAAGCAGACAATCATGAATTAATCATGAATTAATTGCTTGGGGGTTAATTACAACTGTAACCCCTTGAGAGCACTATGAGATCAGGGAATGTCAGGAAAGCGACAAACAACGTTCCGGCAAAAAGGTGCGGCAACAGCAAGCCCAAGGCGCCAAATGATACAAATAACTTGTTCGTGCAGGAGCTATCTACACCAGAAAACTTAATCTGTGAAGAGGTAGATTCGGAAACCCTGAGCAGACAAGCAACTAAGGGCCATCAACCAAAAATTTACACAATCTTCTCATTCTTGAAAGATCCTGGCTCGTACCTAAGCACCTCAATTAGCAATCTCAAGGGACTCCCTTCCCCAATGGAACCCGAGGGGAGCATCCAAAATACCGCCCCTGGAGGCGAACAAGGTGAAAACACTGAAAATACAACACATTGACGCCTCGTGAACTTTGGGGGCAGCATTACCTTACGCCAACAGGATCCCTGACACCACTGCCGGTCTCCCCCCCCATCGCTAGCCTCACTCCATCCAGGTGCGGCCGCTGTGAGGGGGGGACTGCTAGTCCCAGGAGCCCCAGCGGCAGGAAGCCGCTCCCGTCCTTTCCGTGCCCTGAGGCGCTTTAAATCGGACGAAAGCCCCCGCGTCGCGGGACGCGCGCGGGCGTCTCTGGGCTAAGCCCGGGCAAAGGGCGGGCCGTCTGAGGCCGTCCGAGGCTGGACGTGGCTGGGCTGGGCCGGATCCCTTGGCTTTTGAACATTAGGATCCCTAACAACAACAAAGAGAGACTCACGAGTGCCATTAATGACTGTATGCGGGGTCGATAAAGTTTCGGTTGTGTTTTTATCCTCGTATTTTATTTTATTTGTTAATGAGGAATCTCGGGTTATAGTTTATTTAGTTTTATCTTTCTCGCACTCATAAAAGCTTTTGTACATCCAATATAATTTATATTTAGCAGCCCATTGCAAATATGTCAAAACGAAAGGGAAATAAAACCCCTTGAGCTGGCTAGTGCTACGCTCGACAATTATTTGGTAAAAGCAGTAAATAAAAGAAACACTGAAATTGACAAAACAGAACGGCGATTATCGCAGGGTCTGGGCAGTTTGCCAACTATGCCCTTGAAACCTCTGCCAGTACCACCCATAGATAATAGTAGGGAATCTAGCAATTTAGTTGGTACCACCCCTGAGGCTCTAGTCCAAATACCAATAACACCTACTAGACTGGTTGATATCTCTAATACTCCTACCCATAGGTCCCCGGTCCCCAGAACAAGAAGGGGCTTTAGAAAAACCTAAACAAAACGTGGAGGAAATTACAATAAAAAAGGATCTAAAACACCCCCAACAAGTACATTAGGGGGAGATGAGTTAATGGATAACTCAAGCACAGTAAAAATAAATGCTGACCAGTTTGATCTGTTAGTCAGCATTATGGGTGCCAAAAAAAAAAATGTAATCAAACCTCTAACAGAAAAGCTAGATTTTATCTCTAATGAGGTCTCTAGGTTAGGTGACCAATTATCTGCTCATATTGAATTGGTGTAGAGACATAGGGACGAGGGTGAAGGACATAGGGCCAGTAACGTTGCTCTAATTATATCTAACCCAGCTGTTGATTGTAGTGGGGAGACAAACATGATAGAAACAGGCAAGCCTAATCCCCAATCGACAGGATGCCAGAAGAACCGGGTAGTAGTAGAACTTGAGAGTGGCCCGGCGTTGAAAGTAGTCAAGAGAAGCAATACCATTAACCTACCCCCTGATTGTGCCCAATATGTGGTTGTTCTAAGAAATGTGCCACCCCTTGAACAACATTTGAACCAGAACCAACAGGAATCGCATGATTCCCTTAAAAATAAAACAGTGTTCTGGCTCCATAAACAATGTGGGTTCCCTATGAACTACTCAAATCAGATTCTCACTACTAGAAGGGTTAATTGGATTGGCAACTTTGGAAAGATCAGCGGAGGCGACTGTGTTATTGTTAATTTTAAATATCCTCAACATGCTGCAACTACCTTGCTAAGAGCGGCTTCGCTATCATATTTTGAGAAGGGTATATGTCTACGCCCACTTGGTTTCTTCTATAGTCACATTATTAATGGATCCTCTGATAAAGATAGAGGAGGCCTCTCTACCCCTTACAAACGTACCAATTTACGTCCTGCATTTGAGGTACCAGTATTAAATCGTTAACAAGCCCTGAGCACCTTAGATGCTAATGATTGACTCAGCCAAGATTGTTGTCCCAACCCTGAGGTGATCCCAGCTTGCCAGGTTGTTGAAGTAAGGGAACAATTTGTAGATCCTGGACCATTAACTATGGTCTATTTGAGTGTAGAAGTAGTCAATAGGGGTATGTTAAATGATGATCATAATGCAGGGGCTGTACAACATGAAGTGCCCATTTTATATAGTATTGGGATTGGGGGTAAAAATGGCTTATCTGTCGTTAGCTGGAATATCGCCGGGTTGAACTCTAAGGGCGATGTCTTGGGCTGGATGAAGTTGATCAACCTCCATGACATTGTCTGTTTTCAGGAAAAATGGTGTACGGATTTTGTTAACTATGAGGGGTTTGTCTCATATAATTTATTAGCACAGGGTTCTATGTCAGGAAGAGCCAAAGGTGAACTTTTGATTTTAGTTTCTATTAATCAGTCTATAACTGTAAAAAGGTAATTGACTGTGGGTGCTCATGTACAGATCCTTTGGTTGCATGAGAGACAAGGCCGTAATGTACTCCTTCTTAATTTCTAAACCAATATCTTTGATAACACTAGGATGCAAGTTGTAAAGGACCTGGCCGTTGCTATTGATAATTTGATTGCAGAATCGAATGTTTTTAAAAATTTTATTTGGGTGGGTGATTTTAACATCTGATTTGTGAAATGTCAACCCAAAAAGTCTGTGCGGTTAAAAATAATGCTGGTCTGGATGATCTGCATTTCCGCCATAATAGTTATGGAGAAACACTTAACAAACTCATGGGTGACCATGATTTGGAAATCTTAAATTACTCATAAGATAAAAATGGTCAGATTGTCCCTTTTTGGGCTATGGTTAACTCCCCTTTCCTCAAGGAGGAATCTATCCCGGAGCTTACCTCGAACGTTTCTAGCGAGGGGTGGGTTTCCCATTTTTCTATGATTTTCAAGTCTGATAACTGCTATGAAACCAACCCTAGTAATTGGCCGATTGTGCCTTTGGACATCACTGTCCCTGAGGTCGAACTAGGTATTTGCGCAAGCAAGGGGGGGGGAGGCCCCGGGGCCAGATGGGGTACCCATCGACGTCTATAAAGCAGCCCCGGAGATGTGGAGCCCTATTCTGTCTATTGTTTGTAATGCAGCTGTATGTACAGAGGCCCCCAAGACCTGGAAGGGAGTCAATTATTATCCTAATACATAAGAAGGGTAACAGGTCAGATGTTAAAAACTACCACCCAATCTCTCTTTTAGACTCCTCAGTTAAAATCATGAGTAGAGTAATGTTGGTTAGATTGGAAGAGCGGGTGGAGAGAGAGGAGATTTTGGTCAATAGCCAGTATGGATTCCGGAAAGGACGGGGTACACTCGATCAGTGTATAAATGTAGATCTACTGATCGGGAAGTATACCCAGGCCAAACAAGGTTCACTTTATCTCAGATTTGCTGACTTAAGCAGTGCTTTCGATCTGGTGGACCATTCCATCTTATGGCCAACCCTGTTACAGCTTAGGGCACCGAAGGGCATAATCTTCTTTCTGGCCAGGTTATATGAAAAATGACAAACAAGCGTGTGCTATGGCGTCAAAGGAGAGTGTACCCCTACATTTAGTGTTAATAGAGGTATTAGACAAGGCTGTGTTCTTGCCCCCTGCTTTTTACCCTATTTTTTAATGAAATTCATGTAGTTTAAAAAACTTTAATGCTGATGGCCCCCAGGTCAATGGGGTCATAGTGTTATTATACACGGAGGATGCCGTGCTACTATCGAGAACCCCCTTTGGTTTACAACGTTTGATTGACAGATTCTCTGTTTTTATTAAGGACAGGAAACTGGTTATCAACAAAGGAAAAACGCATACCATGACCTGTGGGGCCAAAAGAAAGTTGCCCAATGCTTTTTTTATTGACGGCCAAAAAGTACAACATGTAGACAAATTTTGTTATTTGGGAATAACCTTTTCAAAAGATAGAAAATGGTCTAATGAATTTATCAATGTTCGTAACAATATGGCTAAAAATGCTCACGGGGTCTTTAGATTCGTGGCTAAGATCGGAGACAGACGTACCAGGGATATGCTTCAGATTTACCAAGCCAGATGTGTGTCAATTGCATTGTATGGGGCTGGAGTTTGGGGACACTGCTGTGATTATAGTTTGCAGACGGAGGAAAATTCTTTCCTGAAAAAGCTTCTCTGTTTACCTACCTCCGCCCCAACTGAGCTGATCCATAGAGAACTGGGGATTAACTACCTGATGGATTTGTTATCCTAAGGCCTCTTATGGTTTGCCGTTCTATCTGGTTAAAGGAGGAGACAGCTTTTAATAGATCTGTTGTAGAGTACTGTCTCGCCTTAGACAATTATTCAAAAATCCCCTGGTTAAAATATATTGTCAACTGTTGTTTGGAAATCTTTGATATAAATATTACGGCCGATCCATGTGCTGCTACCGCAATACCCAAAAGTGAGCTGAAGTCAACATTCTTAGCATATAGAATGAGGAGGCGGTTATCAAAGACCAGGGTTATGTTTTCTACTCTGTTTTACAATAGCCATATTCTTAATGAAGGTTACCCCCTATATTTAGCCATGGTGACTAGACCATCCCATAGATTTGTACTTATTAGACTTAGGTTCAGGCTGGTACACCATCTGGTGGCATTGCCCCACCTTAAAAACTATCCGACCGGACCTTGTCCACATGATGGTCTATCAAAGCAGAGCACCTTGCACTTTTTATTGATATGTAAACTTTATAAGAGTTTGCGTATTGCCTATTTAAAACCTCTGTTTATCAAATATGGCTCACGTACCATTAATGATGCAATGAAATTATTTTTTAATATGCAATCTGCAGATATATATTTTTTTACTGCTACCTTTTTAAATCAATCAATTAATGCCAGGAAAAGTATGTTGTTTTAAATTTTATGTTAGTATTTTTGGTTAAATTCTGCAATATTTGTTATCCTATGTGTCGCTTATGTGCTTTTATGGTCATTTTTATATGCACCGAATAAAGCTTTATGAATTGAATTGAAACACAAGATACAACAAGATATGAGAGAGGCACAAGGGCTGGAGGGGGGCAAGATCAAGGAAGTAGGATGAAGCCCAAGGCGAAGGGTGAATTGAGAACATACACACCCAAAGAGAGCCCCATCCAAGCCGAAATGGATGGCACTGGCAACGGCGGCTGCAGGGAAAATAACAATGTCAATAACAGCATCACTAACAAAAGGGGCTACCCACTTGAGCCGAACATAGCAATCCTGCCAACTTTGCAGCCAGCAATTAAAGTAATAGGGGCCGAGAGCTCACTAACAACAGAAAATCAGATCTATCTAGAAATTCCGAGCCACAAACCCTAAGTCAGCCATCAACCAAGGACTCTAATGCTCTGGATCAATTGAAAGCAAATCCAGGATCCAAAATTAGCAATCCAGTGACAATTATCGCCGCAGACCAGGCCCCAGTCCAGTCACCTCAATTAGACCATGACCCAGCAGGAGATGGGAGGGAGCAAGGAAAAACGCCGAAAAGAGAGTATACAGAGGAAATAGAAGAGACAGAAGAGATAGAAACAACAAAGATAGATCATGATCAAACAGATACTTTCAAACTACAAAATACCCCTCAGCTTACAACAGAAGAGTGAGAGAGGCTAGTAGCATCATACTCCCCAGTTATCTCTCAGGAGGAAGACAGCAAAATAGAACCCGATATAATCCCAAACACAGAAGAGCTTTCAAAAGGACCGGAAATACTATGAGCATCCTTGCTAAACACGTTACAGCTATCAATAAAGGCTATGCAGTACCATTTGGGCAAAAGGGATATGCAATTATCCCTTCTAAACTTCCTAGCCATACATGTAGCCAATATTGATAACAAGCTGGCAGACATGAACGGCATGATCAAGAGGGTCCAAGCAGAAACAAAAATAACGCAGCCGAGTTGTGCCTGCTACACCATTGTGGACAAACTCACAACGATCCATCTATTACTGGGGGCATCTTGTCTGACTTAAAAAAGACAACTGACAACGCAAAAGATTAAGTAAACTCAGGCATTGCGAATGTGTCAACAATGCCACATTTCAACCAGCCAAGAGAACAGCTTGAGAGCTTAAATCTGTTGAATACTGCATATGATCCCCCCAGGAGCCTCAGCAGCTATAAAAGAGACAGCAAGGAGAAAGTCCACTCCAACAACCCAGAGGTAGTGGGCAGCAAAAGAAAGAGACCCTGACCCACCCAATACATCAAATTCTAATACCAAGAATGTGCATATGGACCAAACCCCCAGCGGGGGTGAGCAAAACAGCCCAAATATCTTGGAAAAAAGTAAAGACGAAAACTACACGCAGTTGCAGAGTAAGCCTCAAAGAAGCCTACAGAAATACAACAAATGGTTTGCTCTGAGCATTCGAAAACACAGCCCAGCTATACGCGTGAGACAACCTTTACACCGCAACTTTTATTACGCAGTGCCATTACGATGCAACTTTTACAACGCAAACCATTACAACGCATTACGCTGGGGGGCGCTCTAGGATAGGGAATAGGTTTAATTTACTATCCAACACCTTCCCTACTATCCACGGGGACTGGTGTTGGAATAGTAAATTAAACAATTCACTATCCAGCGCCCCAAAGCACTATGCGTTGTAAAGGCATGTGTTGTGAAAACCGCGTTGTAAAGGCATGCGTTGTGAAAGCATGCGTTGTGATGTCATACATCCGCTATACGCAGGAGCAAGAGGGGAAGGTTCCAGAAATCATCATTCACCAAAGTCCTCATGGCCAAAGCATGGGGAAAGAAAGCCCGGAAAAACTCAGGGAACAAAATAAAAGAGGGCAAAAATAAAAAAGGAAAGGGATAAAAAAGACCAGTAACATAAAAGCATTCTTTAAAGCAGTAAACTCGATCCTAGAAGAAGAAGACGAAGCAGAAATGCCAACTGCGACCACAGTAACATCACTGGCAAAGGAGACTGTACAAACTGCACAAAGTCAGAATTCTAACCATACAGGCAAAGGTACAAACAGCAAGCTTTAACAACGGGACAAAGAGGGCAGACAGTACTGATCCCTCAAAAACTTAAAGGCAGGCAACGTCGCTAGTTGGCATCAAAGGAGCCCTCCTGACAGAGGGCCCTATGTCGGTAGAAGACACAGAGGAATTAGATGCGTGGGCAGAAAAGCCACTACTCAGAAAGAGAACAGACTGGACACAGGTCAAACCTGCCACAGAAGAACCCAAACAACAGGACCACAGGCAGGAGGGAGCCGAAAGTGGCATAATCTTACCCATTCCGGAGTACAAGTCAAGAGGCAGAGGGGACATCCGCAACCGAGGCAACATTTTATGCTTATTATCCACTATCAGTAACCTGACGGATATAAGTACAAATGACCTAGAATCTGGAGTTGGCACACTATAACTACCTGTCAGATTATGAGCTCACTAAAACAACATGGGCCACGCGGGAAACAGCCAAAAGAATCATAGAGATGGAACCGCACTTCCCAGCATGGGGGACATGCCTAAAAAGACAGGAAAAAACAGGGTATCCAGAACCACTATGTCAGGCACAGAAAGAGAGAGACAATTGCAGCTTCCTAAACAAACAATAAACAGTGAAAACGGAAGGTATCCTGAAGGGGGCCCGATGTTCATCAATCTCACAGATGGACAACAACTCATTGGGCCCAAGGCAAGCTCAAGGATCACTTGGACAAAATGACTGGAATTGGATAGCAAAGACCATTAATACAAGGGCCTATGAGACATGACAAAATACACATAGAAATACTGCAACAAAGCATCAATTAAGAATATGTTCTTTGAACGTAAACAGTCTAGGGAACAAGGCTGACGACACTCAGCTTCTACTTTACCTCCAAAAATTTGACATAATTGCCCTTCAAGAGACTTGGTCAGATCAACCGCATCAAATACAGGGCTTTAAAGCATATCATCAACCAGCTATAAGAAATGCTAAATATGGCCACTTTAAAGGAGGCCAAACAATATACACTTCAATAAAGAGTATGAATGAAATAAAGAACAAAGACGCTACACAGTTAGGCAACAATAGTATAAAAACAATAGAGCTGGATTTAGGGGAAAAGAACAAAACCAAAAGCTAATACTGCTAAATGTATATTTACACCCTCATGAGATAAAAGCTGGGATGAAACTACTGATTGCAGAAGTGACAAAAACACTGACAGAGGAGTTAACATCTAACCTCATAGTAACAGGGGACAACAGGAGGCAAGCAAATGAGGTAAACAAAACAGGCTGGCGAGAGATAGTTTAAAGGATTTAGAACATCTTAATTTGGTAGTACTACATGGCCGTTTCACAAACAACAGCCCCTTGGCAGCCACTTTTAATAATCTTACCACAAGTTCAACCATAGATTTTACATTCTCATCTCTACAACTTTTTGTCAAAGTCTTGGATTTCCGAATAGGAACAATGTCAGCCAGTGACCATTTACCACAAAAGATCACCTTTAACATCTATGGTGTAGTGATAACCTTGTCAGCAGTAAACTTGGTCACACATAAAAGAATAAAATGTAATATGCATAACTTGGAAGGTTTTGAGAAGGAAGCGAAAAAACTGGGAAAAAAGCACTGCGACTCAGATAGGCAACTTAAGTCAATGGGAGATATTCACCAGCAGCCTTGGGACTACACATACAAGGAAAAAAGGTCCACACAACAATGGAAGCCCAAAACCAACTAAGCCCCATAAAGTGTCCTCATACCATGAAAGGTCACGACAAGACAATAAAACAAAACACCAACCTAAAGTACCGTAAGAGAAATAATAACACATTACTGCGGCAACTACACTGAGTCGGACCGGACAATGCCTCTCAAAAGGAACTGCAAAAACTAAAAACCATCTAAAAGAAACTAATTTGGCACTTAAAAAGGGAAGCAGATGAAGAGCTATGGGCTAAGTATCTACACGACGCAAAAGGAAACACCACCAGTGGAAGATTCTGGAAAATGGTGAATAACCTCCAGAACCCGAGAAGACCCAGCATTAATTCTCACCTTACAGAAGAAGCTTGGTCCGATTACCTTCTGTCCACTTCAACGCAGCACCAAAGAACACCATAACAAGGCTATCAGAGCCAGAGAGTAAAATCCTAGACTTTACCCTAATAACAGAGACAACTGCATTGGCCTTTACAGAAAAACAAATTATAAGAAGGATAGCGAAAGGAAAGACAGAGGGGTCGCCGGGCAGAACAGTATCCCTCTTATTTTGTACAAACGCAACCCAGAATATGGGCAGTGGCGTTATCCCCACTGTATAAACAGATTTCAGAAACTGAAATAATTCCAGACTTATGGAAAGGCTCAATATTAGCTCTAATCCACAAGAAAGGCAGCATAAACGAACCAAAAAACTACAGATTCGTTGCCTTAATCGACAGTGAGGCCAAATATTATGCTGGCCTTTTACTAGAGGAGCTTACGGAATGGGCGAACGAAAATGCTGTGATTCCCATCACCCAGACAGGTTTTCGAAAACAAATAGGAACAACGACAAATATTCTGGCTTTAACACTTCTAATAGATGCTGTCAAACTCGCCAACCTGCCTCTTTATGTATGTTTCATCAATTTCACTTCAGCTTTCAATAACATCAACAGAAATCTATTATGGGAAAAGCTGGGCAACAGAAAAATACCATCAACCCTACTATCACAATTGATGTTACTACACACGGACACGTGGGTACAAATTAAAGTGGCATCAGGCAAATGCCTGTCAAGGAAAATACAGATGACCAAGGGCCTCAAACAAGGGTGCGTGCTAGCTCCGACCCTCTTCAACATCTTTATGTCAGATCTCTCATTGAAGGTAGACGAAAGTAACTCTCATGCCCCGAACCTAGGAGGGCTCAACCTTTCGAACTTGATATATGCAGACGATATTGTGCTTATTAGTCGCATGCCGAAAGAGCTACAAAACCTAATCAACACAATATATAACTATTCGGCAACAAATGGCCTCAGTATAAACCTCTCAAAAACAAAAGCCATGAGAATAAACGCAAAGATGTCCACACCCAAGTTTTGCTGGTGAATGGGAGGATTAACACTGGAAACTGTGGATGAATATAAATATTTGGTTGTAATTGTTGTTAGAAAAGGGACATTTCAACCACAGAAAGAAGCAATAATAAGGAGAGGAATCACAATAGCAGTCGCACTGAGGAATCTTAAAATGAAAGCAGCTGGCCTTAGCTTTACCCCACTACTACAAGTGATCCAAAGAAAACTAATAACAGCCATCACCTACGGAAGCGAATGCCTCCGAGGGAGGGATGCGCAGATATTGGACAATATAACAGCCAGGGCAATGCGAATGATATTCAACCTGCCTAAGTATACCTCGCAGGCACAAATAAGGCTTGAATTAGGCATGAGGAATCAAAGAGTAGAAAGAATGGGCGCCTATGCCAAAAGTTGGGAGCCAAAGTCTCAAGCTTGAATCATCATCTCTGGAAGGAGTTAGAAAGAAAAAATAAGTGCGCAGCTGCAAACTATTTAAAGCATTCAATAGACTCCTTGGAACTACAAGATGCCTGGTAGAGCATTGGCACTCACAATACATTCAAACAACTAGTAAATACATCTGTAAGGATAATTTCGCTAATAGAGGACAAAGTAACACTAGCCAACAGGGCTCACCGCTGGACCGCCATCCAAAATTATACCAGCAGCTCTTGTCAAAGGTACCTATGAGTCAGTTAGACACGGACCACAAAGGAGAAGTTTATACGACTAAGGATGGGCATTCTTCCATCACAATACCACCTCCCCCTGTGAAACCGCCCCCAAACGATAACAAATTGCCGTTTATGTGGGTTCCCAAAAGAGGATATCCTTCACTTAATATGCATTTGCAAAGGATTGGAAAAGGAGCGCAGATATCACTTAAAACTCACCCTAAAAAATGTGGGAATAAGAACATGTTGGCAGGCGGTCAAAGCATGCTTTGATGGCAAAAACATCCTATTTGCAAGTCATCTTGTCAAATTTCGGGAAAAAGCGGTAAAAAGCAGAAAGCCAGAAGGGAGAGATTGGACGAAGCAAACTGATACAGCACTTGAGTCCAATTTCCCCACTTGGCAATGACAAGGAATAACCACTTCAACGTTAAAAGCTTGCATATGCAAAAAACTTCAGAGTTTTCAAACTTTTACGCTGACACAAAGGGAGCTCATAAAACGGCATTCATCATTAAATAATATAAGTTGCGTGCCAAGACATTTCGGCTGCTCCCATTTTAATCACAAAAATATCAAATTCTTCCTTTTTTAATCAAGCCTGTACACTTCCATCATTACGGATTGGCCACAACATTATAACACTGCAGAAGCTGTTTGCAACTGGCCATAAGACTCTCCCGCAGGTCTATCTCTTGACTGTCTTTCCCACCTGATGATGCTGCTCAAAATTTCTCCAAGAATCTGCAGTCGCATGGATTTTAATATAGACACTTTGGGCCAGACAATGATTGATCTTTCATCTTATTATACAAAAAGCGCTAATGATGCCTAATTTTTAGAAAGCACTTTTTATCCTCACAAAATGTTTCCAATGTTTTTAAAGCAATTTTACAAATTCATTTATAAAATAAGGGTTGTACTAGATACATTTGTATTTTAAGTGTGTTGATTTGTATAAGCTCTTGTAGCTGATTGCAATGGTTTTAATTAACTGAGCAATAAAGAATTACTTTCTTACTTATATTTGGGAATGGGCAGATAAGATAAAGGTGGCAGGAAGAGGTAGTGAATGAGCCTGCGGAAGATGACAGTGTGTCTGAAATTGACCCCAACCAACCTAACCCATTTGGTGTTTGGTGTGGAGGACGGAACGGTTCTGTCCTCTCCCGCAATGTTCATGTGCAGAGGATGGAGCTGTGGCTTTCTCTACACATGATTTCTTGTTTTTGAGCCTCGAGAGCTGGGGACGAGCTACTCCAACCTCCAGAGGATTTTTTCTTTTTCAATGTAATGACAATTGTGCACATGGTTCACTGATATCCTTACATTGTAACAGAAAGAGGAAAATGCTGGATTGTAAGAAATCTGTGCAGCTATGGTGACCCCATGCAGAAATGTGCAAAACATTTGATTTTATTTAGCTAAATTTGAGGCTTGCAGGGGATTCTGGGGAAAAACTTTGGGTGATCAACACAAGCCACACCTCCCTGGACTTCCCCAGGTGTCTAGTTTTCACAAATGTCCAGGTTTGGTACAGTTCCCTAAATGGCAGCTGAGACTGGGTCCAAAAACACAGGTGACCCCCAAGCAAAGTCAGATCATTTTGTGATCTATAATTTTAATGCCGTCACAAAATATTTTGGGCCCTTCCCGGTTGCAGGCTCCTGGCCCACCCACACAAGTGTGGTAGCATTTTAATCGGGAGACCTGAGGGAAAGCTGGGTGGCTGGAAATTAATGTGGGCCGGTGATCCTGCTATTTTTCACACAGAAATGTGAGGAAAACATGATGTTGCTTACTAAATTTGAGGTTTGCAGGGGATTCTGGGTAAAAAACATTGGAACATCCCTGGACTTCCCCAGCTATTTCGTTTTCAGAAATATCTGGGTTCGGTAGGTTTCCCTAGATGGCCGTTGTGCCCCAGAGCAAAAACACACGTTAGCCCCTTGCAAAACCAAGTCGATTTTTGATAGCTTATTTTGATGTCTCCACAATACGTTTTGAGCTGTTTCCTGTCTCTGACACTTGGCCTTCCCACACAAGTGAGGTACCATTTTCATTGAGAGACTTGGGGTGTGCTGGGTGGAGGAAATGTGTGGCTCACCTCAGCTTTCCATCACAGAAGTATGAAAAAAATGTTTTTAGGCAAATTTTGAGGTTTGCAAAAGACTTCTGGGTAACAGAACCTGGTGAGAGCCATGCAAGTCATGCCATCCTGGATTTCCCTGGGCGTCTAGTTTTCAACAATGTACAGGTTTGTTAGCTTTCCCTGGGTGCCCGCTGAGCTAGGGCCCAAAATCCATAGATAGGCACATTGCAATTGAAGGGTCAGTTTTCAGTGGAAATATGTGACGTGTCCACGTTGCGTTTTGGGCCATTTCCTGTATCGGGCACTAGGTCTACCCACATAAGTGAGGTACCATTTTTACCGGGAAACTTGGGGGAGTGCTGAGTCAGTTGAAGTTTGTGGCTCCTCGCAGATTCCAGAACTTTCATTCACAGACATGTGAGGAAAATTTGTTTTTTTTACGAGGTTTGAGGTCTGCAAGGGGTTTCTGGATAAGAGACCTTGGTGAGAGCCACACAAGTCACCCTATTCTGGATTACTGGGTGCCTAGTTTTGAAAAATGTACACGTTTGCTAGGTTTCCCTAGGTGCTGGCTGAGCTAGGGTCCAAACTCCACAGCTGGGCACATTGCAAAAAAAGGGTCAGTTTTCAGTGGAAAAATGTGATGTGTCCACATTGCGTTTTGGGTCATATCTTGTTGCGGGCACTGGGCTTAGGCACAATATTGAGGAACCATTTTTATCAGGAGACTTAGGAGAAAGAATAGTAGAACAAATGTTATTACCAACTGTCTTTCTAAGCATTTCTGCCTTCCAAATGTCAGACAGTGTGTAAAAATAAGTCATTTTGAAAAAAGCCCTCTAATTCACATGCTAGTATGGGTACTCACAAATTTAGAGATGTGTAAATGACCATTGCTTTTAAACTCCATATCATGTTTCTATTTCGAGAATACATAGGTTTTCTTGATACCTATTTTTCACTCTTTATATTTTACCAAATGAATTGCTGTATAGCCCGTACACAATGAAAAAACATTGCATGGTGCAGCTCAGGTATTGGCTAGGAGTACCTCGGGTTCTTGGTGAACCTACAAGCCCTGTACATATCCCCATATCAGAAGGGTCCTTCGAATGTAACAGTACATTGCTTTTAAAAATATGCCATAGTTAAAAGAAATTACAGGTGAAAATATAGGCACAAATGGATGTTTTTTCAACTCAATTTCAATATTTTTTTATTTCAACTATTACTTTCTATCGGAAAACCTTGAAGAATCTACACAAATGACCACTTGCTGAATTTTGCCTTGTTTTCAGGAATATAGAGATCCATTTTTGGTTTTACACCCATTTCTACCACTAACGGAAAGGAGGTTGAAAGCATAAAACATAGGAAAAAAAGGATATGTCCTAGTAAAAGGCCGAAACTGAGTAGAAAAATGTAGTTTTCTGACAAAACCCTGCCTGTTCCTGAAAGCTGGGAAGATGGGGATTGTAGCACCACAAACCCGTTTGGATACAATTTCCAGGGGGAAAAAATATGCCTTCTTCTTTATAAGTTTTTTCCTATTTTTCCCTAAAAATCCATCTTTTAGCTGCATTTTGGCTAATTTCTCAGTCCACTTGAAGGGAATCCACAAACCCTGGCTCATTAAGAATCCTCAAGATGTTGGAAAATATTACACACGTGTGGCATGGATACCTTATGTGGATAAAAAGTTATCAGGTCCTAAGTGCGAACTACCCCAAATATAAATAAAAAAGCTTGGCTGGGGGTAAAGGGGTTAAAATGTTCTAGAAGCTGTTGAAGACCCTGGGGAGACTTGCAAAGCAACAGGGTATGGTCTGCAAAGAGGAGTGTTGGAGCCCTCCTACCACCCACCTTGGGGAGTCACACCCGTCCCTACTCAAAAATTCTACCACACCGTTTATGTATAAGGAAAAAAGAGTGGAAGCCAATACACACCCATGCCGGACCCCTCAATTTATGCTGAAGGGCTCAGTCAATTGGCTAAGTTCACCCCACCTTTCCTGAGCAAACGTTTGTGAATGAATCCGTATTAAGATTTTCAAGAGGTCATCTGGAATGCCCATCTCCTTTAGGATCTTCCAGAGCTTAGCTCTGGGGACCAAGTTAAAAGCAACACGTACATTGACAAAGACAGCAAAACGTTTGCGCCTGTTGATAAGAACTATCTTCAAGTAAATGCAAATAAAACAGGAGACCTGGTCAGTTGTACTAACTTTGCTTTTAAAACCCACCTGGAAGTCCAATAATACCTTCTGATCTTCAATCCACTCCAAAAGATGAACAAGGACCTATTTGCAAAAGTTTTTTTTTCTGGATGGCATCTAACAGACTGAGAGGCCTGTAGCTGCCTATGTCACTACGGTCCAGTGGCAGCTGGTCCATTTATAAAGTAGTGCGGCTATCAAATGAAAGGTCACAAAACGGTAATCAAGGTACATACAAACAAACACACGCTCTTATAAACATACACTGTGGAACAGACAGGAACATACACAACATAAGCATATTCTCACACATACACACAACAAGGAAACTTACCTGGTGTAGTCCTCCTTGCACTTTCTATTGCACTTCAATTCCCGACTTGCAGAACGAAGAAACAAAGCCCCAGAGTGAGGCTCACACTCTTATGTCCAATCAGAAACTTAGATAGGACAAAAGGCGGTCCTTTTTCTTATCAAAGTTTCTGATGGGGCATAAGGACGCATGAAAGACAGCCCCCAATTCAGCATTATCTGACATGCTGCACTTCCTCAGGCTAGTGCAGCATGTCAGATATGTAACGCATCTGTGAAAGTATGGGTTGTAACAGCACATGCCTGACAAATGCGCAATACAGCATGGGGAGCCCTCTTCTGGTGCAGGGTGATATTGCAGCTTTTAGATGTAATGAAATGATCGGTGAGATCGTTTTGTTGCATATAAAAGCTGTAATATTTTGAGAACTAGGATGTAGCTGTGACGTGATTGTGTGTGTGTGGGGGGGGGGTGTTGCTGCCCTTTTTGCCCCCATGGGAGAAGCAGCCCCTGCTAGGGTCCCCTTTTTTCAAATATGGGGATAATCTCTTCAAGTTTCCAGGATTTGGGTATCTCCATTCCTTCTAGATTTTTGCTTTACAATTATACTACCACATTAGCTAAAAAAAGATTGTTAGGGTTCACCTCAGGCCTAAAGATTTTGCTGCCAGACAGGAAGAAATAGCAGACTTAGTTTCATTCAACCCCAGTACCAGAGTAGGGAACACACTGTTGGGTAAGTAAGCCTGCTTAAAGGACCGCTCTAAACATATCTCAGCCTGAATACTATTTTCCCTGTAAATATTATTAAAATGGCTAACCCACTGCTAAGGTTGTACGCAGAATTCCACACTCCTGTTTGTACCCCTCTCAAAAACTGCAACTGCATTCCAAGATGTTTTGGTATACTTAGTTGCCAAAGTATCTTGTATGTGGGCACATAGGGAGTTTAGCCACTTGCACATAGCCCTCATTATTTCCCTCCCTATTGAGTTTTCTACACTTATACACTAAAAGCGAGTCTCTGCTGACAAATTTTGGCTGTGGAAAGGAGATTGTCTTTGGCTTCCGTACAGGAGGATTTAGTATGCTAGGGTGTCCCTTTAGGTCTTGCTTTTCAGTCTTCCTCCTAGTGGTTTGAAGGCCCCTAATATTGTTAAATAACAGGTTGTGCTCTTCTAAGAGTATATCTGATCTTTTGGGCACCAAACTAGTAAGTAAGTTACCTCTCTAACCAATTTTGCGGCTCTATCCAGCATCTAATGGTTTCTCTCTATCCACTTCTATCTGATTGCTTTACCATTATTGGAGTAAGTCACTCCCCCATGTCCTTACGGCCAAAATGGACATATTTCCAAAACATACACCCTTTTACAAGTAGGAAAAGTGCATTACAGTCACTGTCCTTCCTCTCCAAAACTTCCATATTTTCTAATAAATGGTCAAAAGTTGGCTTTAACCAAGAAATAACAATGATATAGGAGTGGCCTACTTGGTTAAAAGTAAGCTTACCCCTTCTATCAGATGGAGTCCTTCCAGTGGCTGCTCTAAGGTCAAAGTTGAGAGGCAGTGTCATTGCTTGTGTTGCAAGGTGTTCGTTTGGCATAGGGAAGATCAATTTGAGGAGTATGCCACCGGGAATCTATCTCGGAGGTCATCTCAGGTAAAACCGCTAATAGGGTTGCATTGTAGTATTTATATCCCCAGCTACAATTACATTGGAATCATTTTGAAGATCAACTTGAAAGGATCCCAGCTGCATTAGTGTACTTGCTTCGTCTGCCTGGCCTACCACACGGTCAGATAAATTAAATATGGACAGGGTCACATCTGGTTAGAATTTCAGGTGAGATGCCATTATATCTAAAGAATCTGTTTGGATGGGGTACTCCTGGACAGTCTCCCCAAGCTCGCTGTTCAATGCACATGTTGAATTGGGGGAAAGAATCCCCAAAGGCCTGATGAGTCCTGGGGAGCCAGTGACCCCTTTACCTGAAATAGAATGCTTGACACTAAGGGCCTTGCTACGAGTTTTTGGTGGAGCGGTGGCACGGCTGTGCAAAACGACCGCACCACCGCTCTGCAAAAGTTTACGTCGCTTGCCCACAAGATTACGACTTGGCAGGCTGGTGGCATGGCAGTCCCATAGCTGTCCCTCTTTTAAAAGTGGTGGTGCCATTAAAAAAGGCACCGCAATGGGACGCACTACAAGGTTCCTCTACGGAATGGACTTGAAAGTCCATGCCATGCGGGAACCTATGTGCATGCACACAGGGGGGTACATTCTCTGCCCTCCTGTGTGAATCCCCATATGTTTGAGGTACAGGACAGGGTCCCCTTTGTTTCACCTCCGCAGGGTTTTCATGGCGGTAGAAACGGCATGAAAATCTTGGCTGTGAGGAAACTCATAATATGCTTGGCAAGACACTGGTGGTCTGCCAAGTATATCGTGGACTCTTGACAGCCGCTCCTACACCAGGGAGTGGCAGTTCCCTATTGGAGCCGGCAGTCCTAGGGTGGTCCAACTGCCTGAGTTGTAATCGGGCAGTTGGGCAGCAGTTGTAGAGGTGGCTGGATCTGCTGCATCACCACGAGTCTTCCAGTCCGTGGACTCATTCTTTTGTCAAGCCTTGCTGCTCAAAGCCACAGCTATACAGGGTTGAGCTGATACAAAAGAGCCTGACTGGACCCAACACAGTTTTTGCAAGTGTATTCCACAAAAGGCTCCATACCCATATAATATAATACACCTATATTCTCACATTGGTAGAAGCGGTGGGATCCAGAATTTGTGTTTAGTTCTGCCACACAATTAATAAGTTACCACCAACTGAAAGAGATTGCCAAGTCAACACTGAGAAAAAGTTTAACAAGTTCTGAAATTCCATAGGCTCCTGTTCTTCAGAAGAAAAAGTAAAAAATATAAAAATGTTTTGTTATAAATTCTTCGAAGTTGGAGAGCAGGGGAATTGACTTGGGAGTCATGCCTGTATTCAAGATTAATACTCTGTTGGTATCTTCTATGGTCTGGTAAGTTTAGACTGCTATTATTTTTTGGGATTCAGAGGGGCTGATTTAGATCCCATAGGTAAAATTGGATTTATATATTGGCAGGCGGGATATGTTTCACCGTTGTTACATAGTAACCCATCTGCCAAGTTCCAAATAAGGCCCTTCGTTTTATTCGCGAAATTATTGTTTTTTTTGGTTTGTCATAGGAAGTCATTGATAATTTCATCTATTTTGTTGAAGAAGGAGTCAGATAGGTATATGGGGGACATACGAATTAAAAAGTTGATGAATGGGGTTATCACCATTTTCATGGATTTTTTTCTTCCCCACCATGTGATATATCTGGAGGACCAGTTGTACAGGATGGCCTTCATTTTGTGTAGTGTTGTCTTCTCATTTTAGGTGATGGAGTCTCCGAGGTTTTAGGTGAACCACAGACCCAGGTACGTTAGTCTGTCCAGAGCCCAATTCAGCTCATGGTTGGCGATAACAAAGCTGTTGCAGTGCACATTCAGAGGGAGTACCTCAGTCTTCTCTCTATTGAAAGAGTAGACGGATACGCTCGTATAGTCATTGATAGTAGAGATGATGAGCAGGAGCACCCGGTCTGCTTCGGTGGTGAATAAGAGAATGTCATCAGCGTATGGAGTACGTTTCTGTGGGCCTGCGTCAAAGGGTGTACCTGGGATATGTGGGTTCGCTCTAATAAGGATAAGAAAAGATTCCAATGTTCATAGGAACAGGGTGGGGGTAACTTTGTCTAGTTCTTTCTTGGAGAACAAAGGAGTTAGATGGTTTGCCATTGATATTTATTCTAGCAGTTGTTTCCTTGTACAAGGATAGTATCAATTGTATTAAGGTGGGTCCTAGGTTAAAGGCAGTTAAGGTGGCCTGAGGAAAAGCCTATGAGAACTTATTGAAGGCCTTTTCTATGTCAAGGGTTTTGCACAAGCAAGCTGGATTAGCTGATGCACTTTCTCAATGGCGTGACTGAATAGTCTGATGTCAGCACTAAATCTTTCTTTCATAAATCCTGATTGCGAGGGATGTAGAAGTTTGTTCAGTATCAGTTCTTTTCCATTTTTATGGATAACTACAATTGTAGCTTCTGCATCAGTTCCTTTTTGTGTCAGTGTTAGAGAAGTGTGAGAATAGGTCTGTTAGGGGGGAAATTATGGAGGAACCCCACGTTTGGTAGAATGAGGCTGGAAAGCCATGAAGGCCCAGTGCTTTCTTAGCTTTGAGTTTTTTATTCCGGTGGTTACTTCGTAACGGGAGATAGATTTATTTAGTGTGAATTTGGTAATATTATCTATCTTTGTAATGTTGATTTTTTTTTAGGTATTCTAGGCATTATTCCATGGAGGTTTTGTTTGATTTTCAGCAGGGGGAGCAATAACATTTTTCAAAAGTGGATAGATTAACCTCCTCTTTAGTGGAGGTTATACTAAGTTTGTCCTTGATAACTGATATTTTAGTTTTGTGTTGGCTTTGTTTTAGGTAGTTAGTAAGTAATTTTCCTGTTTTGTTACTGCCACTCAGCTTTATACATGTGGGTCATTAGATGCGCTTTGTTACTGAGTATTTTACTGTATTCATATTTTAACATTGTTAGTTGGTTTATTTGAGACTTATCTTTCAGAGTTCTTGAAGTTTTTTTTCTATTAATTTAATCTGTTTAAGTTCATTTAGGGTACGATTATTATGTTTGTCATTAGTCATTAGTTTGATCATGTGACCCCAGATGGTGGTCTTGAGAGCGTTCCATATAATTTGAGGATTAGGACCGGAGTCCTTATTGATTTCTATATATGTGTCAATCTCTTTGATGATTGTTTCTTTGAGATTTGGATCTTCAGTTAAGAAAACATTATTTCTACATGTGTTTGGTATGTCAGAGGAGCCTTAGATATCATACACTAAAAAAATGAAAGAATGATTGGAGAGTAGGGGGCCGATTACAATTGAGGAAGGCCCGTCACCATCAGCCATGTGGTGGCGGTCCTTCCGTAATCGGACAGCGATTTTCCCCCAGCCACATTACGATGGCGGAAGGAATCACGCTCAGCCATGGCGGATGCAAAACCGCCCACCACAAAACCGCCACAGGCAATCATTGCGATTGCCTGGCGGAGCGGTCTGCATCAATGAAATTGTGGCGGTGCCTAGCAGGTACTGTCCCCCAGATCACAATGCTGTCTCCAGCCAGACTTTCTGTGGTGGGTAAACCGCCATTGAAAGGCTGGTGGAGATTGGGTTCAAGGGCCCGTTGTGGACCCCCCTTGTGTTGGGGGGAGGTGTGTGTGCACTGGGGGGTACATACATTGCACTGCACCAAGTGGCAGGCACCCTGTGGTGCCTCTCACGTCGTGCAGTGAAATGCACATCATGCCATTTTCACTTTGGGGCGGGCCCTGCTGTCAGCAGCCCCCACCGCAATGTTAAAATGAAAAATGCGGCCGCCATGGAGGGGGTCACATCCTAATTTGGTGTGCGGGACCAACACATGTACTGCGGACGGTCCCTGTTCCACCCACGATGCCGGACGGACTCCAGTCCATCCGCCATCATAATCAGCCCCTAGGATGGCTCTGATGGTGTGATTAGTTGTGAATGGGACGTGTGGTTTGTCAATTCTAATGTAATCAATGTGATAAAATGAGTTATGAGCATGGGAGAAGAATTAGTATTTCCCTGTGGGGTTATAGAGTCCCCAGACATCCTTCTGACCATGTATTTTGCAAAGGTTTAGCATTTGTTCAATGGATCTCTTGGGTTTGAAGGCACAAGCTGAGTTTCTATATAGGTTACCGTCCCTCTGTAAGTTAAAACAGCCACCCATAATTATCCAGGAATGCGGTGGGAGGAGATTTATCCTTTTGCTAAGGCTGGTCCAAAATGTCGGATTTCAATGTTTGGGGCATAAATGTTTATAACACAAATTTCAGTGTTGTCTTTCTGACTCTGGTATATCTTTCTTTTGGATCTGCTTCTGAGGAATTGATGTATAGACGTAAGATTTGGAAATAAGGGCAATTATGTAATTTTTTATTTAGGCTATTCTCTGAATTTGCCCCCTAAAGCCAACGGGTAGCTGCTATATCACCTGCCATCTCTACTTAACCCCTTAGCACACGGGGAGCTACTTCAGAGCCTGCCACCGCAACCCGCCGTGAGGGGCTACCCGGACTCCAACTCCCAGAGTCCCCGAGGGCACCCCCTGACGATGTCATCCTTCCGCGCCAGGAGGCGCTATCAAATCGGCGCAGGGCTCCCGCAGCGCGGGATGCGCGCGGTCGTGCCTGGGCGCTGCAAGGGCGAAGCCCGGACCAAGGGTGGGTCCGTCCTGCGCCCATCCGCGACAGGAAGAGGCAGGCCAGGGCCATATTCCTTGGCTCACCAACTGGACACAACCCACAGAAAAAGTCGTTTTGGGATGATACTTATGGATTACCTTCCAAACAGCAAGTAACTATTCCCCCTGAGGGAGCGTGGAATTTACTTACGGTGCTTTGCTTACTGTAAATTGTTTCTAGTCACTACCATAGGGGCAGAGAGTTGCTAACTCTGGGGACTCTAGTCGGGCTTATCAAATTTAAGACATTATTTACTGTGTTTTTTGGTTTATTCCAGAAAGAGTAGAACTGCACTATATACCAGCAAAGGTTAAGGTCTGTTTCCCTCAAAAGCCCCTTCGTTAGATAAAACTATGGGGAAACCTTCTTGTATTTCAAAGAAAAATGCTGCCAGGGGTTTGCTACCGGCAGCAATACCACCGCCAGTGATCCCAATTGACAAAATGTTGCAAAGGGCCCTAGGTGCTGTTACCTCAGAAATGCAACGGAGCGAAAGACGGCTCTCCATTACCCCAGAGCTTTGTTGTTCACTAGCCGACCCCCCGACTGAAATGAATCCATCTGCTACTCTGCCATCGCCTGCAGTTGATATAATGTCACCCCCAGTACTCGTGGATTCTCCATTAAATGTAACAATATCACCCAATAAGGGTTTGGTCACACGCAAAAAGGGAAGTACAAATTAACAGCAGGAAGGGCGACCACAAATAGGAAGGCAAGGATGAGATGCGACCAGTGAGATGAAGCTCCTATTACTCGGTATTCCGGAGCAGAGCCGGCTATTACTGTGGCCACTGCATCCAAATATCCAGCCTGGGCCCAGTCCCTGATTGCTGACCTCTTGAAACAACTTGGTGATTTGATCAGGCAGGAGGTCGTCCCGCTAACCGACCAACTGAGGCTGCTGACAGATATGGTATTAGCGAGGGAATCTCAACCTACCACTCCTGCTAAAAATTACGGCTCAAGGGGGGAGTGCCCCTTTAATAGATCTAATAGTCCTAGCGCATGCCATGGGAAGTCTATGAATAATCAAACAAGCATTAGTAGACCAACTTCCACCACCAGACAGTCTGCGTCTATATCTATTAATAACTTGCAGCCGCCACCCATACAATCCAAAAATGCACACTGTATAAATAGTCCACGGACTTTAGCCTCAGTTACAACAGGAACCACCTACCCACCTGTCCCTTTGCCTCCTAACCCTGTAAATCCAGGGGAGAAACGGGATGCAAGGAACATAGAGACAAGGGGTGAGGGCGTTGATGTGCTGCCAACAATTGATCTCCCTCCGATATCGCTGCCCTATGTAGGGGTTCTAACAGGGGTCCCAACCCTAAAGGCTTCCCAGAGAGAGTTACACCTGGATCTCAGGAATAAGAGCCTTTTTGGCTGGCAACGCACAGGCACTTACCCTATGAGAGGGCAGGGGATATTCTGATGGTAAGGAGGGTAGACTGGGTGGGACCCAACAAGAAAAATACATGGGGTGATTGGGTGATCATTAACTTCAAAAACCCCCAGACAGTAAGCTCCATACTAAACCAAAGAATTCCCCCTAATGAGCCTGATAAAGGAATAAGAATGCTCCCCCTAGATTACTTTTATTCTAACTATGCGGACCAGGAGTGACCGAGGCCGCTCTCAGGTTATAATATACAGAGGGTGGAGGGACAACAGCTGACTCGAAATGATTTCAATAATAGGCCGGTGTTTTACAATTTGCCAGTTAGCAATCCCTTTGGCCCTCTAGAGGAAGTGGATTGACTAACAACTATAGCAGACATGAGATTGGGTGAGAACGGCATGGGCAGACAGGATGGGAATGTGATGGAAAAAATAGGAAATCTCTAGGGGTCATCTATGCTTGTTGCGAATCCGGAATTGATGTACATCTGAAGGGACTACGCTTGGGGTGGGGACAGGGGCACCTCCACTATCTATGTTGCCGTTGGCTACCCTAACAACTATTCCCACTAATTCTCCCACAGACGTTCTAAATTGCTCCAATTCCCAGATGCCACCAGGAATTACTAGTCACCTCGACGTAGCACCAAGGCATTGTGGAGATCTTAAGATTCTATCATGGAACTTGGCAGGCCTTAAGGCTAAGTTATCTTCCCCCGAATGGGGTGTGTTTGTGGATCAGTTTGATGTCTGCCTGTTTCAGGAGACATGGACACGAGAAGATTATGTAAGGGTGGGTTTTGCTGCCTACAGTATACCTGCTAGCACAGGGGGGAGAGGAAGGCCATCAGGTGGTTTATCCATATGGGTAGCTTCCCTTTTTTTTTTTTTTTTTTAAATCTTTTTATTATTTTGCATCACAGGGGTACATCATTCATATTCATATTATACAACAAGAGATAAACGTAAATGAAATAATAATTTGCCACAGAAATAATTCTATAATATAATTAATCCCCAGATCCTCTCGACTTTCCGTTTAGCCTGTAGACCCCTAGTATTAGCCAAAGCATATTCCATACTATGTATTTCTTTTACCAGACTCCACCATTCAGTAACATTTGGTGAGTTTTTCTGAACCCAGTCTCTAGCAATAGTCAATCTGGCACAAGTAATTAAGATATTCAGTAAATCACATAATATGTTATTTTCCCCTGACGCTCCTATAAATACATCCTTTAACGAAAACATAATAGGAATACCAAGTTTAGTAGAAATAACTTTTGATACTCCATTCCAGAATTCAGCAAGGTTTGGGCACGAAAAAAACATGTGAATGATATCAGCTCCTTTCAAATCACATTTGGGACATTTTGTACGATCACTAAAATTGCTATTCGATACCCATTTGAGAATCCGATCCGGTGTGTGATACAGCTGACATATAGTTTTAAACAATTGTAGTTTAAGATTTGAAGATTGAACAGCAAGGTTAAGGCTATTTAGAGAGGAAGTAATAGAATCTGGTGTAATTTCTATTGCAAGCTTATTAGTCCATTTTTCAGCTAATTTTTGTACATCATTAACAATGTAACCGGAAAATATTTTATACCCTGTACTAATCAATGCTTTATCTTCTTCCCTATATAAGCAGTTCCAAATTTCAGATTTAGTCAAAGAAGTAAGTTCTATCTCCCTCAAAAAGTAGTCCCTGATTTGAAAGTATTTAAATCTTGCCCCTTCTTGCAATTTATAGCAAGCTTTCAATCTTTCAAATGACAAAAATCCCCCGTGGTCATATAAGTCTCCAACAGAATTAATGCCAGATTTGGAAAATGCTCTGCCTATTATGTCTTGAAATATTTCCGGTAGCCCAGGATTAGACCACAAAGGAGTTTTATCATGGAAGAGAGATATCTTGCTTTTAGTGAGTATTGAGCGCCAGATGTAAGTGGTATCCCGCACCGTCTTGAATTTAACTCGCTTAAAGTAATTGGGGTCATTAAATCTATAAAAAAACATAGTTGCATCTGCTCCTAACAAAAACTTATGAAAATAGAGACACTTATCAGGGATCAGCAAGCTACGAAAGCGCGTTAAAAAAGAAGACCAGTAATAATATCTAATATCTGGAAGATTTAATCCACCTAAATTATAAGGGGCTTTAAGAAGAGCTATAGCTCGTCGAGCTTTCTTATATCCCCAAATAAAGCTGCTAATAATGCCCTCAAGTCTACAAAAATAAGAATTGTTTACCCTTAAAGGAATAGAACGAAAAAGATAAAGATATTTAGGCAAAATTTTCATTTCCCATGTGGGTTGTCATCCCACTTCCCTGAACACCCTCCCCAGATATTCAAATAGTACTTCTTACCTTTCCATCTAAATTGAAACTAGCCATTATTAACATATATTCCCGCCCTGTATCATTGCCCAGGAATCTAAAACCTTGGCGGAACTAAATCTCCTCATTCCAAGGGTGCCATCTAGCTCAGTCCTGATAGTTGGTGGCGATCTAAATTGCCATTTCGAACCCCTTATAGGTACAGCTGAAGCCATCACTAATGAGGAGGACCTACAATGGGCTATACCTGATCCCCAAACGTATCGAGTAAAAGCTTGGTCACCTTTGGTTTTACAATTTAATGCCATCGCACTAACCCATTCCCTGAGGGCCTGCAACGGCCGTACTCCTTCGGATAGACCGAGTAGGCCGACATTTAATAGAACTGGCCAGGCCTCCCAAATAGATTACATTCTGGTTGAGTGCAGTTCTTGGCACCGGGTGAAGGACTTTGAGGTTATCCCACGGACGTATAGTGACCATAATGCCCTGGCTCTACCCCTCGGGGTTCCAGAGACTAACCCTGACCAACAATAGGAGAAGGATAAAATGGGGGGTAATAAGTGCAAAAGTAGCCTGGGAAGAAAATAAATGGCTAAATATTTAATCTCACAGTGCAGACACCCTTGCACTGTGATGAAAGGGTGCCTGCGTTGGTGCTAGGCAGCTAAATTTAGCACCACCGCAGAGGGAAAAGCAGGGCTGCACCATATTGTTGTAAATATGGCACAGCACTGCTTTTCAGAAGTGGCAGAGTGCGACGTTAAGCCAAGGAGGGTAACGCCATGGTCTGCTACTTCTGAAGGCTATACTGATGGCACTCAGCTACTCGTCCCAGTTAAAAAAAAAATAGACATTCGATAAACAGGCCTTCAGACCCTGCCTATCTGAGGTTCTCAGCTTTGGTTATAATTTTACTCTGACCTTACAAGCTCACTGGCCGGATGAGACTCCTCCACCTAATGCCAAAGCAATAGTAGTAAAGAACTTGGGCATTAAGGTTGACAAACAGCTGACCCTTCAAACTCAAATCAACATGGTTATTGAAACCTGTTTTGGTTTAAAGCTCATCGCCAAAAAAGTCTTACAATTCCTTTCCTTACTCATTAGGACTAACATTCTTCTTGCCCTGGTAGTATACAGATTAGATTATGCCAATGCTCTTTATGCAAACTCTGTACAATACCTGCTGCTGAAATTGCAGACTGTCCAGAATGCAGCTGCTTGTCTGGTACTCCATCTACCTAGAGGAGTGTCCATGTTGACCCCATTAAATAACCTACACTGGTTACCTGTAAAAAAAAATAGGATCACATTTAAAACCCTGACTCTCGTGCACAGGGCTCTCCACCAGTCTGGTCCAGAGTGCCTGTCCTCGAGGATTCGATTTTACTCTCCCCTTAATAATCTGTGGTAATCTTCTGGTCACTTTTCCAAAGTTTCTTGTGTAAAGTCGGGGATACACGGGCAGCAGTGTGAAGCAAGGTGGTGTGGAGTGCGGTGCCCACAGGTCACGGTGCAAGCAGCGGCTAGTTGGTGGCCCTCTGTGGTGCCTTCAGATCATGGAGCCGGCAGCAGCATCAATGATGGTGTCTGGTTACCATTCTCTTCTGTGGCAGCTGAAACCTCCAGGTCCAGAAGCCGGTACCCAGAAAAGTTTAACGTCTTTGAACTCCCTGAGACTTCCAACAGAAGGCTAGCTCTACATCAAGCCCTTGGAGATACTTAGGATGCAGTAGGACCAGTCCGGTCCTTTCTCTGCCCAACACAGAAGCAGAAACGGCAGGCCAAACCAACAAAGAAACCTCAGCAAAGGGGCAGTACTCCTCCTGGCCGCTCTTCCAGGTCTACTTCCTGGCAGATTCCTCAATCCAGCAGTAATCTAAAGTCAGGACCCCGATATTTATACAACGTTTTCCTTTGAAGTTGGTACAGACAAAGTTCCTCTGCCATACATGAACCAGTTCTGCCTGGCTCAGGCCAGGTTTGCTACAGGAGGGCAGACAGCTTTGTGGAAGGCAGCCACTGTCCATTCAGGTGCAAGTGACAACTCCTCCCACTACCTTAAATGTCTATTCAGCCTGGCTATGAGTCACAGAGAAAAGTCAGGACACACCTCAACCTCCCTTTATGTCTGTCTAGTGTGAATGCACATCCCCAACTCCTGCCACTACAAACCCAAGCAGTGAATACACAAATGCCAGAGGCACACAGGATGGTTAAGCAAGAAAATGCCCACTTTCTCAAAGTGGCATTTTCAAACACACAATATAAAAACCATCATCCCTAAAGGATGTATTTTTAAATTCTAAGTTCAGAAAGCCTAAAGTCCATTTCTCTATCTTGTCCCAATGGAAAATGCTTGTAAGATGTTACAAGGCAGCGTGTTAACCTATAGGGCAGAAAGCCTTTCAATTGTGAAAACGAAATACACAGTCTTTCACTATCAGGACATGTAAATCACACATAACGTGTCCTACCTTTCACATACACTGCACCCTGCTCATGGAAGTTCCTTGGGCCTACCTGAGGGGTGCATTTCATGTAGTAAAAGGAGGGTTAGGGCCCAGATCAACATGGCAGTTTAAAAACTGCACTCACTGACAATGCAATGGCAGGCCTGAGACACATTTGCATTGCTGCACATGTGGGTGGCACAACCAATGCTGCAGGCCCACTAGTAGCATTTGATTTACAGGCCCTGGGCACATACAGTGCATTTTATTGGGGACTTACCAGTAATTCAAATATCCCAATCATGGAAAACCAATCATACACAATTTACATGGAGACCATATGCACATTAGCACTGAATAGCAGTGGTAAATTGTAGAGAGTCTTTAAACAAAATAAAAAAAGAGGTAAAAAAGCAAAAAGTCTGGGGGTAAAGCCACTGAAAAAGCCAAATCAAACCTGGCCCCAGACCAAAGCATTGACTCAAACAGTCAGTTGGCTGATCTCCTGGATCCAGCTCCAAGAACACAAAAGCTGAAGGAGCCCAAACTGGCAAGTTGGTTGCCATTACAGATCTTTTGCCGCTACCTGGCGGCGGACAATCAAAGAGACCTATCCTTGACAGCCAAAAGTTGCACATGAGTCCGCTGGACCTGAGAGTGCTGTCAGAGTCTGGGTTCATCACTCAAGAGGGACACAAGCCACTAACAAAGAATTGTGTCCTAACCGCGGTGCAAGGTATACACCTGTTACAACGCATTTTTTACTCCGCACTACCATTACAACGCGACTTTTGCGCTATGCGTTGTAACGGTATGCGGAGTAAAAGTCACGTTGTAATGGTATGCGGAGTAATAGTATGCGTTATAACGTCATACATCCGCGGTGCAAGGAGTCAGGTAGTCCAGCATTAGCTTTCCAGCTACTGGAACAAAGAGGACTTTGTGCGACCCTGACCTCTTTGTCTTTGGGCAAAGTTCCCCACACCATGCATGGGCTCACCACAAAGGCAACCCCGTCGACCTCACTTCAACTGGAGAATTATTGAGCATCTTTTCACCTGTATCCTCAGCATCGGGACCACTCCATTACTAGGCCTGGGCGGCAAATTCCGCTCCGCTCAGGGAATTTGCAGAATTTGGGTAATTTTGCTTTCCGCGGAGGACGCGAAATTACCCAAAATTCTGCGTTCCGCGACTTTGTGAAATTTTTTGCTTGTTCACTTTCTCAAAATGCGTGTTCGCGAGATATTTCCCCAGAGCACGCAAACATCATTGCAAACAGGAAAAAAGCACCGCGAACAAGCAATTCCGCGTGTTTGCGGAATATCTGCGTGTTCGCGGAGATTTTTTACAGTTTCCCGGAGATTTGCGTAATGCGATTACGCAAATTCCGCCCACCCCTATCCATTATAGTCTATAGCGGTTGTCCTCTAAAGATTGGAGCACAACGTAAAAACACTCTGGTGGCCAGGTAACTGTGTAAAGGATCCTCTGTGGCCCCCTGGGCCTCCATCATGTCAGAATTGGTGCCCAGTCTTGGCCGGAGTAGCCAAACTAACTCTTTCAAATTCTAAAAAAGTTTACAATCTTTTCGCTGACCAATACTTGTTTGCAGTTGCATTTAAAATTATTATCTCCATTACACTCAAGTGGATTTTAATCTTCAAGGTCTCTAAAAAATTCATAAAAAATAGGGTCTATTTCTTTAAGTTGGTGTCTGATTTAATTCATGTTGTGTCACTGTCTTATTTTATAGTTTGGTACTGATAAATGCTTTACAATAAGTTCGATTGTCAAGTCTTGCTGCTCAAAGTCACAGCTACCCAGGGTGAAACTAAAGATGATACAAATAAGCCTGTCTAGACCCAAGACAGTCTCTGTGAGTGTATTCCACAATAAGGCCCCAAAAGCCATATCATATAATTAACCCAAATCGTCATAGGCAGAAAATAAATGCCATTCGAAGAGTGGAAAGTAAGTGTTACAATGAATGATTTGCTTTATAAGTTTGTGAACACCCAGAAACATGTACATTTGCGAGCAGTCACAAACTGAAATTCGACCATTTTCTATCCTGGAATTGGTTGAATCTCCTCTTTCAGGCTTAAAAGAGGAATGGGGCACCTCCAGATTTGCTTTAATGGGCATAACAATAGTTAGAGAAAAAAAGAATAAAATATCTTTGCTGACTCAACAGCCCTTCCTACTATACATCATTTTTTGCTATCACCGTCAAACTTCATTTATCTTTTCTTATTTTTCTAGGATCAGAACATGACGAGGGAAACAAAAACCTCTTCAAACAAACGGAATAAATGCACTGCTTGCCCAAGCGTTACCACTTTAAGGCACATACTTCTGTTGGTGATTTGTTTCTTTCTGATCATTACATCTTCAGGGGCTGCAACAAAAGATGCTGTGAGGAAGCAGCAGGCGATGAAGCAGCTCGCTGTGCGTCAGATGGCCATTGTAAGAAAATACACTTTTTGCGTGGTCACTCCCCACTTTTTCCATGATTTCATTGCTGGTGCATGAACTCTGAACACTGGGGCACTGCTGCCCACCGCCCAGTGTATGTGCTCTGACCCCTAAAAACGTATCAAAGTGTGGTTTATTCCTGACTGGCATTTTAAACTTGTTTATAAGACCCTAGTATATGGTAGTCTGTGCACCTAGGGTGTGAGATGAATGCCACTAGTGGACTGCATTAACTATGTGCCACCAGTGCAGTAACAAGACAACGCATTTCTTCAGGCCTCCCCTGAAGACTAAATGTACAGTTTTAAAAGCGAGAATTCGACCTGGCAATATAAATACTTTACCACAACCCACCACCACCCGCAACAAGTTCCTCACAGAAGCTGGAGCAAGATCACCGCTGACCAGCTCACCACCTCCCTCAGCCAGAACCCACCCACCAGCACAACCGACCCCAACGAAGCAGCCCTCAACTTCACCCAGTGGCTGACCGCCTGCGCCGACGAACTCGCACCACTGAAGAACCCTCCTAGAAGACCCAGAAGCAAGAAGGAATCCTGGTTCACCGTCGAACTCAAGGACTCCAAGAAGACCTGCCGCTCCCTCGAGAAAGCCTGGCTCCTCGACCAGACCACCGACAACATGACCGCCCTCAAACACGCCACCCGCAAGCACCACCAGCTCATCCGCACCACCAAGAAGAAATCACTGAAAGAACGACTGGACAACAACGCCCACGACAGCAAAGAACGCTTCACCATCGTCAAGGAGTTCTCCAACCCCAGCACCGGCAACAACGACATCACTCCCTCACAAGATCTCTGCGACTCCCTCGCCTCATTCTTCCACCGCAAGATTGCCAACATCCACAACAGTTTCGGAGCACCACCCACGCACCCAACTGTCGAACCAACGCCCACCGCCACCCTCTGCACCTGGACCACGGTGACCACCGAAGACACAGCCCGCACGATGAACACCATCCACTCCGGATCTCCGACTGACCCCTGCCCCCACCACTTCTTCAACAAGGCCGACTCCACCATCGCACCCCAACTCCGAGACGTCATCAACACCTCCTTCGACACCACCACCTTCCCGGAGAGCTGGAAGCATGCCGAGCTCAGCGCCCTATTGAAGAAACCAACAGCGGACCCCACCGACCTTAAAAACTTCCGCCCCATCTCGCTCCTTCCTTTTCCTGCCAAAGTCATCGAGAAGATCGTCAACAGACAGCTTGCCGCCTTCCTCGAGACGAATGGATCCCTCGACCCCTCACAGTCTGGTTTCAGAGCCAACCACAGCACCGAGACCGCCCTCATCGCAGCAACCGACGACATCCGAGCCCTGCTCGACAACGGGGAAACAGCGGCACTCATCCTCCTGGACCTCTCCGCAGCGTTCGATACTGTCTGCCACCGCACCCTAACACAACGCCTCAGCAACATCGGCATCCAAGAGAAGGCACTGGAGTCGATCGTCACGTTCCTCGTTGGAAGAACACAGAGAGTCCGCCTCCCCCCGTTTCAATCAGAGGCCACCGAAGTCACCTGTGGCGTTCCGCAAGGATCATCACTCATCCCCACCCTCTTCAACGTCTACATGAGACCTCTTGCCGCCATCGCACGCCAACACAACCTCAACATCATCTCCTACGCCGGCGACACCCAGCTGATCCTCTCCCTCACCAAAGACCCCGACACCGCCAGAACCAGCCTACACGGAGGGATGAAAGACGTCGCCGAGTGGATGAAGAACAGCCGCCTGAAACTGAACTCAGACAAGATGGAAGTCCTCATCCTGGGACCATCGCCCTCCGCCTGGGACGACTCCTGGTGGCCCCCAGCCCTGGGCACCGCTCCCGAGCCAACAGACCACGCACACAACCTGGGCTTCATCCTGGACTCCTCCCTCTGGATGACCGGACAAGTCAACGCCGTCTCCTCATCATGCTTTCACACCCTACGCATGCTATGCAAGATCTTCCGATGGATCCCAACCGAAACCAGGAAGACGGTCACCCAGGCCCTTGTCACCAGCCAATTGGACTACGGAAACACCATCTACGCCGGAACCACAGCCAAGCTGCAGAAAAGACTCCAACGCATCCAGAACGCCTCCGCCCGACTCATCCTGAACATCCCCCGACGCAGCCACATCTCCGGCCACCTGAGGGAACTGCACTGGCTCCCCGTCAACAAGAGGATCACGTTCAGGCTCCTCACCCACGCACACAAGTCTCTCCACGACCTGGGCCCCAAGTACCTCAACGACCGCCTGACCTTTCACACGCCCACCCGCCAGCTACGGTCTACTAACCTCGCCCTCGCCGCCGTTCCACGCATCCGAAGAACCACCGCCGGAGGCAGATCCTTCTCCTACCTGGCGGCCAAGACATGGAACTCCCTCCCCATCCACCTTCGGCTGACCCAGGACCACCTCGCCTTCAGGAGACAACTCAAGACCTGGCTGTTCGAGCAGTAGCGGACCCCCTCCCCCAAGCGCCTTGAGACCCTTCCGGGTGAGTAGCGCGCTATACAAATGCTATGATTGATTGATTGACCAGGCTAAACCTTTCTTTGTAATACTCAGGTAGACCCTAAATGCCCATAGGGCAGGGTACATGGTATTTAAAAGTAGGACATGTGTTTTTCAAAGTTTTTTCTGATGTGCAATTTTAGGTGACAAATTATTTGTGCGAATTAATAATTTTAATGATGTAAAATAATGATTTTGTGCTCAAAATGATATAATGATCTCATATAGAAGTGTGATTAATAATGTAGTATAGGTGTGCCACATTTTATGCAAGACGTCATAATTTTTTCAAAATGGAGGCAGCTTGTGGTATTTTGCTCGTCTTGCTCCTGCTCTTTCCCTCCTCCGGATCAGTTACTTGTTGGAAGTCTTCTCTACCTACAGTTTCTGTAGAACACGGAGAGCAATGACATCAAAGTCATGAAATGCTCGAAAGCGTGTATTGTGAATGTTCAGTTCAGTTCTAAATCTTAGTGAACACCTAAACATGTCATAAAGTATACATTTATAAAATACGTGCAAACATAAAATAAATCCATTAAAATAAAAAAAATACATCTTAAAATCTTCAGAAAAAGAGCTACAGAGTCAGATGAGTAAAACTAAAAGGGCATATTTTAAAAATGTAACTGTTCATATAGGTTTCTTATTTTCATGTCATCCTTAATAAAATTCAGAATTCCAGTACATATTTCGACCAAGGGTAAACCATGTAAAAATTCCATTGTGGGCAAATACTCTTTAAAGCCAGCTTGTTACAGTAAAGGTTTTAGGAAAAGCAATATTGTGAATGACACTTTTTATAGTAGTACCTAATGTATCATTCTGAAGGATTTCTGTTGTTAGTTCAGATGTAGGCTTGTAGAAGAACCTAATTATATGAGCTGTTGTTGGGAAACAGTTTCATATTGAGTTGCACATCTCCAGAGTGCAGTTGCTGAGGAAGTAAGTGGAAGATTTATGTTACCTTAAGGAATGGATTTGTGTTTAGAGCCCTACAAACTTACAAAAATGTTTTGATTTGCCAATGAGACCTAACCATGAATATGCAATGTTGTGTTTGCAGTTTTATTACTTAATAATCATAAATTGTTATTAAAAACACATGGTTTTGTAGGATTGGGGTGAACTCTCATTTTTATCCTGACACTCTGACTAATTATTTTGAGATGTACCTTATTTAGGATGATATCAGTACTCTTTATGAGTTTGGCACTTGGAATTTAGATTGACTATGGTTACTGTTATGATTCTTGATTTTGTGTCTGAGCCTTCATGGCAGATTATGCTAATTGTTTTGTAGTGCTCAATTTGCTGATTCTGTATTAAACATGTTAAAATAAATTTGATTTAGAACTCAGTTATTGAGTGATCACATTTACTAATTATGATTTTAATCTGTTTAGTTTGTTTATTAATGGAGAGGGTAGTCTCTTGCAGCTAAATTATTGAGAAGTCTGGTGGAGCTGAACAGCCCAAGGTAAATTTGAGGGCAATATTTGGGTTCTTGAGATTATTAGGGTTAGACTCCCATATTTTAGTAAATGTTACATGTCGTAGCAGTAAAAAATCTCCAAAGTTGTTTTACAATGTGGCAAGGCTGGCTCGCCCATAGAGAAGCACTGAGTTAAACCGTATACCAACTAATACCATGGTTTATGACTCAAATTAGTTGGAATTTAAAATCTAATTAGACTGCAAAGTCAGAATTCAAATCACTATTTTAAAAATAACACTTTTATAAAGTTAAAAGAACAATTGATGCACGGAATGCAGAACAATGTCATACATTCACCGGAGTACAGAGATCTGGGCCTAAATCCATTGTTTGTTTGATCCCCATGCCACTCCAGTTTGAACCCAGCCATATGCAAATCAGTCTTGACCCTGCACCAAATGGCAAAAGTCCAGCGCAAACTGCCAGATCCTCCCTGAACTGGAAACAAGCATCCTAGGACCAGTTCCAGGGTTTCACCCCTCAACAGCCAGGATAGCTTGACTCCAGCGACATGGAAAGAACAGGACTCACGTCTGGGTATACCCGTCCCACTCAGGGTGACAAATGCAAAAAGAACAATAGATGGACCGAATGCAGAAAAATGTCACCCCAATATAGAGATCTGGGCCTAAATCCATCATTTTTTGCTCCCCATTCCATTCCAATTTGAAGCCAGACATTTGAAAATCAGTCTTGACCCTGCACCCAATGGGAACAGTCCAGCCCGAACTGCCAGGCCAGAAAAGTCTGTAAAGTTCTGAAAAGTATCAGCACTCCATCCACCGTCTCCATGTGTTTGCTTTGTTTGCCCTAAGTAGGCAGTGTATGCCCAGACGTGGGTCCCATGCTCACTTTGCCACTGGATTCAAGCTAGCCCGGCTGATGTAGGGTGTTACCCCAAACCCGGTCTCATGATGCTTGTAGCAGGTCCAGGGAAGACCTGGCTTGGCAGTTCGGGCTGGACTGTTCCCATGAGGCACAGAGTCAAGACTGATTTGCATAAAGCTGGGTCTGAACTGGGGTGGCAAAGTGAGCTAAAAAATGATGATGGATTCAACCCAGATCTGTGACTGGGGGTGGGTGTCTGATACATTTTAGCGCTCTGTCCATCATATCCTTGTGTTTACTTTTATAAAGTTGGCACTTTCCTACCTAAAGGCTTTAGCAGTTTTTTCAGAGTTAGTCCCCAACTGTCACCTGACAGTTGTGAATAGCTGCGAGTTGAGAATAGCTCCCAGGACACAGAACAAAAGAGCAATGGCTGGGATATGGTGTGACCTCCTCCTAACAGGATGGCCAGGGGGACGTGCCCAACAATTGCACAGGCTTCAAAGGTCATCCCTTCTCACAGGAAGATATAATTCACAGCAATGCCTGGCCGTCGTTATACAAGTAGCCAGAGTGGCAGCAATGCCAGTTTGAGGGAAACCTGTTCCAGAACTGTTTTCCTCAGTACCATACGCACACCTCATGTGTGTGCCCAGAACTCTAAGCAAAGGAAGAAATATGCAACCATTTTGTATTTTGGCCAAATCCCCAGAAAGTAATGTCAAAGTAGGTATGGTCACCAATGGGAACAATCCCCCTACTGGTCAGGGAGTTTCACCCATCCAAAAGCTAGGACCACGCATAAATTGCCATCCTTGCATACCTTCTTCAAAACACCTCTGGACCTGTGGAAGATGGAAGAAGGACTCCACCTGCCGTTGAACCTATGGAAAGAGACCCCAATGACTTGACCAGCTCCCCACTTGTACTTAGGACTTAAGAGTATACTCCAAGTATTAGTTGATCAAACTCCTGTTAAGCTCCAAGAACACAAAAGCTGCTAGAATCTGAAGACAATGTTAAGCTCAGCTGACCAGTTTCAACTGGATTTGCCCTTTACCCTGTTGGTGATTTTTGGAAGAATGAATCCTAACCCTCTAGTGGTGCTCAGGGGAACCTGCACTCTTGGCTGGTGCTTGAGTACACTTTTCCCTCTTCACAATTGTAAGACTGGAAACTTAGAAACGTTTTCAGAATGTTACCTGAAATGAACTAGAGGATACCATGGTACCACCACCAATCCACCTCCCCTGACATTAAACTCAACTTTCTAGTTGCCAGGCTGCAAGAGTCCTGACTTCCCCCAAAAGTTGCTAAGTCCAAACTTAGGGGGCTTCACCAGAACAATGCCTAGAAGCACCTCATTGCAGCTGACACCATCCTGGGCCAGTTCTTCCTGCCTTCAATGCTAAGGGCATTGAGCTAAGATACTGCGTTTCAGCTGGCCAGCGTCGCTGAGCTCCTCTTTGGATCCAGCTGCCACTATGACTCGTAAATGACCTCGTCAATGAGAACTTTTCCTTCAAAAAAGTTATGAGGTAAAATTTGTACCGGACCGAACTTGGTCCCTGTATCGGACCCTCGCTCCTTCGAGGTTGGCCTTAACTTTTGATTTTGACCCAGTCTAGCACTACCAGATACCTGTGGTTGGCACTTTGTGCTTTTTGGTACTAGCTATATTTAAGACTCTAATAATCATATATATGGATCCGTACATCCAATTTTTGTGGTTTTGGTGTCAATTTGCTCTTTAAAATAAATTCTATGTTTGTAAGGTGTAGTAGAACGTTTGTTGTGTTTTTTATGAATTAACTGTTTAGGAACTGATTAATGCCTTTCACATGTGTCCTAATTTAAGCCAGTCAGCTGTGTGCTATAGCTATGATGGGTTGAGCTTGTTTAAATTATTTGGACCTAATCGGACTGAAATTAGGAATGGTGTCATTAATACATCTAGAGGACTACCATCCACTTCAACTAATAATCCACTTTCTCACAGCCACACAAACTTCTGTGTTGGCTCATTGGAACCTGCCAGATGCTAGTCTCACAGAGAGCAAATGAAAACAGGCATGATACACTGGATGACCAAAAATTAAATAATCCACTACTCACAATATTGCTGCCGGAATTCAAGTAAGAACGTGGTCTCTTGAATTTGCAGAAAGGAGTTACATGTCGGCCAAGTTACAGTTCTGCATTGTGCTACTCTTAATGGGCTCAATAATATGACAACTCTGACTTTCATAGAGCTAACATGTTATTAAGATGCTTTTAATTGTTATAGACTTCATCAAATAAGGTAAGCTGATGTCTTGTGGGATAATTTGAGGTTGTCTCCTTTTGAAAAGTTGTGGTAGATTTTCTGGGACTATTACTGTTATTAATGGTAGAAGTAGCAGTGGGGCCAGTAGAGGTGGCACCAGTAGCAGCAGTGGCTGTAGAAGCGGTCACTATACCACTGGAACTAGCAGTAGAACTGAAAAGATCAGTGGGCCAGTAGTAATGGTAACAACAGTAATAGTGTTGGGATTTGTGTCACTAGTTGTAGCACTAATAAGAGTATTGAAAGTAGGAGCATAGTCACTAATAGTGGTATAATAGTAAGATGGGTAGTTGTTGAACTACATTCAACAGTATTAGTAGCCTGCAAAAGGTATTAGTCCATGTAGTAGTGTGCTTACTACTTGTGGCAATAACAATATTTGAAGTAGTTACAGCATTATTTACAGGAGGATCAACTCTAGTCACCCAGTAGCAGAACCCGAAGCAGGAGTAGCCATAACAATTGTTATTATATGCTAGGTCTAACAGAAGCACTTGGTTCAATGCTTTATATAGTAGTATCAGGACCAATAGGTCTTCTAGTATCACAGATAGTCATAGATAGCCATACATGTAGAATTTGTAGTATAAGTGGTAGGATTTGATCTTGTAGTACTACAGTTAACAGACTGTACTATATTGACAGCAGTTCTATCAGTATTACTGGAGAAAGTAGTAGAAGCAGAGGTACGAGCAGAAGTAATAAAATGATGCTAGTCATAACACAGGTACAGGTAGCAATGGTACTATTTTAACTTGAGAAAACATTCTCTGGCATTTCATGTTTAAAAGTTGAGGTAATGGTGGGGAGGTGAAAGGCTAAATATTAGAAGTGCCAGAGAGCAGAGGAACGAAGGTCCAGGACTCTGAGGGCCCACTGTACCCAAATATTCCTGTCTTTCAACAAAAGGACAATGTGGCATTATTTTTGCTTCCAGCATTTATATTTATTTAGATATTTATTTTTCTTCAGGACGAGGATTACATTAGGACCAGAGGTGCCCTGCTACACTGCTGCCTGAAATGGAATTCTTTGAAAGTGACCCACTAAAATAAGTCTCCAAATATTTATATGTGCTCGTAGATGAAAAGTGAATTGAAGACTTTGGGACATATTTACTTATTTCTAGCGCAATGCAGTGCAACAACCTATCAATGAATCATTTGTACAGCATGGCTAATCACCCCGGGGGGAGGGGTATCCAGGCACCGTGGTGCAGGTAGCAGTTGAAAAGGCAGGTCTTGAGTCTCTTCCTAAAGTATTTCAGCGAGGGAGAAGGACAGAGGTTGAGGGGGACTGTGTTCCAGGCTTTGGCCCCAAAGTGGCAGAAGGCGCATCCTCAGTAAAGGCTGTGGCGGATATGTGGTGTCTGAGTAAGGTTGAAGTGTGCAGATCAGAGGTTTCTCGAGGATTGGTTTAAGATCAGGCGGTGGTTTATGTAGTCTGGTCCTTGGTTGTGGAGGTGTAAGAATGAGTCTGGAGCTTGTATTGGCATCTCTTCTGGATGAGGAGCCAGTGGGGGTCTTTCAGGTGCTGAGTGATGGGTGTCCTCTTGGGTAGGTTCAGGATCAGTTTGGCTGAGGCTTTCTGGATTGTCTGGAGTCTTTGCAATAGTTCGGTGGAGGTGTTGGCATAGAATGAATTGCCGTAGTCGAACCAGCTGGTGATGAGGGCCTGTGTCACAGTTTTCATTGTGCTGATGGGGAGCCATCTGAAGATTTTGTGAACATACAGATGGGGTGAAGCAAGCTGAGGTGATGGAATTGACTTGACAGTTCATGGAGAATTTGCTATCCAATATGATACTGAGATTTTTGGCATGGTCTTTGGACGTGGGGGTGGACCCCAGTTCCGTTGGCCACCAGGAATCATTTCAAAGAAGCAGTGTTTCTGCTGAAGATCAGAACGTCTGTTTTATCCATGTTGAGTTTCAGGCAGTTATCTTTCATTCATATTGCGACATTCTTCATGCAGTTGTGGAAGTTGGCCTTCATCAAGGTGGGGTTGTTGAGAGTGAGGACGAGTTAGCTCTAATGATGTCTGTGACTGGAGGCATGCAAAAGTTGAAGATTGTAGGGCTGAGGAATAAGCCTTGGGGAACTCCCCTGATAGTGTGCTTGGGTTGAAAGGTGAAGGGAAGGTGTTAACCTTCACTCACCTGAAGTCCAGGCTGTTCCACTTGAGAGATAGAACGACATTTCTCTTCTGTTCTCCGAGCACCTATACTTGCCCAACTGAATTTTAAATACAGTTTAACAAGAATAGATCTCTGGGGGAAGGGGGAAACATGAGACAAAATAAACTAAAAGAAACACTCCACTGTTTTCCTTTCTTTGGACGCCACTCTTTCCCTCTTGATTAGAATTTCACGTACTCTGCGTCAATGTACTGCTTTCTATTTTAAAACACAAAGGGAGTATATTTACTCTCTTTAACAAACTTGCTTGTTCATCCTATTAAATATTATCATGGAATATGTACCTTACAATGCTTGCAATTATGCTCATCAAAACAGAGGTTGGAAAAGATGTTGCGCAAATTATATTTTGCTTAATATCTGCAAAAAATACAAGAATCATATTCAGCGTAATCAAAGAATGACATTATGTACATATGCACCTGTTTTTTTCTTAATTTCAGGAAATACTTATCATTGACTTAATCTTAATACAGTCAATAGTCTCTTTTGGAAAGTTCTCAAATAATGCCCTTTCCTTGGTTTGCAGTTATGTAGCTGTTCTTCTTTATGAAGAAATTCTTTGAAAGTAATTCCGGATTCCTAGGTGAGTATTTTATAATGGCAAACAAATGTCAAAATTGCCTTTAGTCTATATGCACCCAAAACACAAAGAAAATGTCTAAATTGCTTCTTATTTTAATGCATCAAAAACGAGCACTGCGTCTTGTCTTTTCAAGTCCTTGAATTAGTTCTGATTCGGAAAATGCTTTCACTCTAAAATAACATTTAAATGAAATAAAGGCCGTAAATAACTCACTTTCTCTAAGCACGCTTTCACTTCTCTATGCGTTTATCTCACTTGACTTTTCTTTCTTTTTATTGTTTCCGGCCGGAGGGAAAGATCTGGGACCAGCGGAAGGAATCACCGAGTCAGCGTTGCTCAGGTGTTGGCCCAGAAGCTGCAACACGGAAGAAAAATCCCCTCGCTCCAGGGAAGACGAACTCGGAAGCACGATACTGGATTCCAGGTGAGGAGGCAGGGAAATGATGAGCGCGAGCGTGTGCAAGCACTTGTCATGGGTTTTATATAGTAGGTCAGGGGGTTCTCTTACTCAATGAGGAAGGGAAATGTGGAGCACGTGTCCCATCCGATTCTGCTGACAAGTGCATTCCATGCAAATTAGTCTTGTTCTCACTCCGCCCAATCCTGCATGTACAATAAAATAGGCACTTGCAAACACAATAGTCCAATCAATCTTTCTGTACTCATGCTGGGACAACAGATGGAGAAACATTAAGAACCAGCCTTAAATAATTTCAAGCACACAATCATGCTGCAGTGTGAGGTTGTGCTACGTTTTTGACAGTAGCCCTAACAGAAGGAGGCAAACTGTTTGGGGACTCTCTGGGTGTGTTCCATGAGGAAAGATTCAATCCATTTGAGTCATCAACTGTGGTTCCAATCTGGCTGAGAGGATCAATGAGTGTGTGCTGGCAAACCATTAAGCTGTGTAGAGATCCAGGAGGATGAGGGTGGCTGATTGTCCTTTGTCAAGTAGGGCTCAGATGTCATCTGTTGCCACAATCAGTGCTGTCTCATGCTGTAAGTTGGCTCTGAAATCTGACTGGAATGGATCCAGAAGTATATTTCTTTCCAGGTGATCCGTGAGTTGGAGGTTGATGGTCTTCTCCAGTACTTTCAGCAGTTCTGGAGCTCTCTGATATCTGCCAAAAGTTTCTTGAGGAGGGGTCTAACCTCTACATGTTTCCATGCATTGGAAAAAGTGGCTGTCGTTATGGAGGCATTGAGGATGGTGGTGAGTTGGTGGCTGATATCGTTGCTTCCTAGGTTGAAGAGTCAGTGGGGGCACGGGTCAGTGGGTGCTCCTGAGGAGTGGAAGGAGTTCATCAGGCTAGTAGGTTTTGGTAAGCTGAGTTGTTCCCATGTGGTAAACAGGTGGTTGGTGGTTGTGGTTGAAGGGTTGCAGAAGAGGTCGGACGGTTGGGGATCAAAGTTTCTGGAGATGGTTGCTATCTTGTTGTGGAAGTGGTTGGAAAGGGAGTTGCAGGGTGTCTGTGAGGAAGGGATGGAGTTTTCAGTGGCTGACAGGCAGAAGAACTCTAATGATGGTGAAGAGTTCCTTGGTTTTGTTTGCGCTCATTTTGATCTGGCATGTCAAGGCCTCCTTTTTTGTGACTGTGAGCTGGAGGTGGTAGTTGTTGAGGGCTGATTCATGGAGGACTCTGTCGGCGTCATTTTTGCTGGTTCACCATCTTTCCAGCTGTTTACACCTGCGTTTTGCTGCGCTGAGTTCTGACATATACCATTCGGCTCATTTAATGGATCTGTGCGTTTTGGTTAGTTTGGTGGAGGCGACTTGGTTGGCGACACTGGTAAGCCAGATGTTGAAATTCTCTACTGCCTGGTCCAGGTTGGTGGTGATGTTGGTCTGAGCGGTACTGATGGCGTTGGTCCAATGCTGCTGAGTTACCTTGGTCCAGCCACAATTGTGAGCATTGTGTCGGCTGGGGGCAGTGCACGGCTGACCGGTGAGGTTGAAGTGAATGATGAAGTGGTCTGTCCAGGTGACTTCTGAGGTTTGACTGTATCTGATTCTGTTGCTGGAAGTGAAGATGAGGGTTTAACATGTGCCCTGCTCTGTGTGTGGGTCAGTGACAATCTGCCTGAGGCCTAAGTTTTCTAGTCTTTCCAGGAGGTCTGTGGTGTTGGTGTAGGTGGCGTTGTCCAGGTGGAAGATGAGGTCTCCTAGGAAGATATGGTGTTCTGATTCAAAGGTGAGTGGTATCGCTGAGACCGGTTCGAGGTCCTGGTGGTCTCCATGCAAGGGTGTCTTTGATGGTAGTTTTGACGTTGGTGTGGAGCTTGAAATTCATGTGTGTTTAATAGTCGGCTTCATTGGTGATGTTGCAGGTGATTGATTCCTTATGTATGATGGCGAAACCACCCCCTATGTCTGTTGGTACAGTCTCAGTATTTTATCTTGTACCCGCTACAAGTTGCAGTGGCAATGTCTGGGGCAGTTGAGGGGGTGAGCCAGTTGTCCATGATAAGGTTATGTCTTGGGCGATGGTGGCGATAGTGTCCCAGATTTCGGTGGCATGATCTGGTGTTGATCAGGAGGCAGTTGAGTTGATCCGATGAGGTGTTGGCATCTGGGTTGGCGTGTCATTGTCCAAAGAGGTAGCGACCGTTGAAGAGGTGGCGGTGATGCAGAAGTGAATGCCGGTGAACGGTCCCACTGTGGACTGAGGTGAGACAAGGCAGCAGTTGTTGTTCAGGTCGGTGTTAAGGTCATGGAGTTTTATGGTGAAGTAGCTGTGTTGGGCTCGGGTTACTGTTGCTGAGTGTGATCCAAACCAAAGTTTCTATGCTAGAAAAAGAGAGCATTGCAAAGCCCCATTTTCAAAGATATGACACTGCTACTTCTGTCCACAGCGCAGTAGCTCCTTAAGACTGACTGCATCACAGTTCAAAGACATATGTGAGGTTTAGCATAGGTTATGTATTTGAAGGTTACCCTTTTCTTTCAAAATACTATGCTTAGTGGTGGACTTGGCCTTGTCTGCAGGGCCATCCCCAAAATATTTGTCTTCTTCCTCCGGTTTTCTGAACCCACTTTTGTTGGCTTTTTATACAATGTGCACTGTACCACTGCTAACCAGTGCTAACGTTCTTGTGCTGTGTCCTCTAAACATGGTAAAATTGTTTTACACCCAATTGGCACATTAAATTTACTTTCAAGTCCCTAGTAAAGTGATACTAAATGTACCCATGGCCTGTAAATTAAATGCTACTAGTGGGCCTACAGCACTGACTGTGCCACTACTTGAATAGCCTTTTAAACATGTCTCAGGGCTGTTTTTGCAGACTGTGTGTGCAGTTCAAACTGCCATTTTGACCTGGCAAAATAAACTGTTTGCCAGGTCGAAACCTTACATTTAAACCATATAAGTCACATCTAGGGTGCCCCTGCACAGCCCATAGGGCACAGTGCAGTGTATTAAAAAAGTTGGACATTTATTTTTAACTTTTACATAGCATGGTGCAAGGCCTACCTCTGCCATAGGATAAGAGCAGGGTAACTTATGTGATAACTTTTAATTGGGAGAAGATAGGAATGTCGAGTTTGGTGTTTTAAAGCATTTTGATTTAAAACTCTCTTAAATTGTAATGTCGGATTCTAAGGCAAAATTCTGAATATGCCACTTTTAGAAAGCTGACATTCTCTTGTCCCAACCATTTGGTGTCTGCAGCCTGTGTCCTGGGTCACACTACTAGGATTAGCTGGCAGTTGGTCTTTTGATATTGCTCCCAGACAGTGGGACTAAGGAGAATAGGTGTTAACAGGTAGGGCCATCTCAAGCTTGATGAGGGGGCGAGATAGCAAACTTGCACACCACAAGGGCTCTACCTGAGCACAATCACAAAGGGTATGACACTTATATGTTGTAACCCCAGACAAAATGGGACCAAGGCAGGCCAAATCTCAAGCTCTTCTTGGGGTGGAAACCTCTAGAAACCTTCTCCTACTTCAAAGCTGGCACCAATAATGGATACTAGTCCCTCAGACCCAACTCTTCAGTACAATCCTGGACCTGTGTATACTAGTGTAAGAAGGTGGTTCTGACCATCTGCGCCGCCCATCTTTTTTCGCTTTTTGAACACCTGATGTTTTAGCTTTTACTGTGGAAGATCCTCATAAGCTGGGACTCACCCATGGTAAACTCATGATAAAATGGACTGCATGTGTGTTTCACCAGTGGCCTATTATTGAGAGAGGGGTTGTACTGTGTACTCTGAATTACTGTTGTTATTATGTAAACAGTTCACTGGTCTGTGTTAAATTCTTGACTAGTTTAAGGACAGGGCGTGCTAGGTTGGGAGGAGGAAGCTACCCTCCTGATTATAAACAAGCAAAAACAAGTGCCAAATTTGACCACCTGACCCTTCCTGCACTGCAATTGCAAACTCTAGGTTTGCTTACTTTTTAATAGAAGCCTATTCTACAGTTTTAACAATAAATGAACCTTATAAATACCAAATCTTATTAAAAAAAGAACTGTGAATTTATTCAGATTATAACTGATATATTGTTAAGTGTTACTGTGCTCATTCAAATCATCATGAGTACAATAGTTAATACTTTAACTGTATTAGATACAAGGAAAGTGTACAAAAAAGAGATACGGATCAAGGTTACCGCTACACGATCATTTCTACTGGGCTCCAGGTATTCTCGGAACGCATGGAGGTGGTGCTATGTATGCACATTGGTTATCAGTACGATTTTAATCGGAATATTTTTATCACTTCATTGCAGAACTGACATCTTGAATACATTATTGGCAAAGACTGATTTGTTTGATACCACGGACCATAATACGGCCACAGATAAGGTAATTCTTCATATTTGGGTTATACACAGATCGAGCAATGTAGAATCGGCCCTTTGAGTAATGGTTTGCATTTTTCATACATACCAACAGATATTGACAGCTACAGTGGTTGGATTATTCCTGCACAACAGCAGGATTGCTTTAAATTTGCAGGTAAAGAAATTATCCTATCATGGACTTTTTGATGTGTTCGTTTGTTTATATTTGTTTGACATACATCTACAGCATGATTGTATTTGGATCCATAGGGTTGGTAAATCGTACTCGTTTATTGAGTGACTTTCTGATTTTACTTGTCACCCAAAAACCGGATGAGCTTGTTTGTAAGCAATTATTGAGGTTTGACTTTTTCTTTTCATGGCTTATTCATTATGTCACATTCACACGTTCTTGATGGTGGTGGTTATCTCTCTTTTTGGCAACTACAAGCGAAAGCATTTCTAATAATGTAGATCTGAAATTAGGAACTTGTTGAGTTCTTGAACCACTTCTGTGCAAAGGAAATTTCATTGATATATATTTTGTATTTGTTCTTTTTAGTTCCCCTGAAGAAGGGATCTCAACGATCCCGAAACGCATTGGGAAATTCAACATCATCAAATTGGAAAATATGTTTGATTGCAATGTATATTTTGTACACTTTCCTTGTATCTAATACAGTTAAAGTATTAACTATTGTACTCATGATGATTTGAATGAGCACAGAAACACTTAACAATATATCAGAGTTATAATCTGAATAAATTCAAAGTTCTTTTTTGAATGAGATTTGGTATTGATAAGGTTCATTTATTGTTAAAACTGTAGAATAGGTTTCTATTAAAAAGTAAGCAAACCTAGAGTTTGCAATTGCAGTGCAGGAAGGGCCAGGTGGTAACATTTGGCACATGTTTTTGCTTGTTTCACCAGTGTCCGCCTTGTGAGCTAAGACCGCTGCAATGCTGTCGGGGTAAGGGTTGTGCGGGGGAGATTCCTGTCATGCGCAGCCCAGGAGCTGGGTACAAATAGAATGGTGTGGAAGGAACTATGCAGAGTTGGGTGGTTACGTGGAATTGGCCTTATAATGTGGGGAGACAGATGTAAGGGATTGTGAGTGTGCTTTACTGTTTCACTGTAGGAACACTCCATTATTCTCGTATGGAGAAAGAGACTCTATGGGGTAGTTTCAGTTCCCTAGGGCCTACAAACTCCAGACACGCACCAAAGTACACCGTAAGTTGTGTGAATATAGGGCCATATGTATCAAGCCAAATTGCATTCGCAAAGCATTTGCGAATGCAATTTGGCCAAATGGTATGTATTAAGCAAATGTGCGTGCAAAATAAGGAATCGCAAAATTTGCGATTCCTTATTTTGTGATTGCATTTAAGGAATCGCAAATTTTGCGATTCCTTAAATGCAATGGAAGAAGCATTTAAAAAATGCAAATTGGCCATAAGGAATCGCAAATTACCATCAACTTAAAGTTGGTGGTAATTTGCGAATTCCTTGAAAAATGCACTTTTTTGCATTTTTCAAAGTGCACTGTGAAGCACATACATGCCCTTAGGGCATGTATGTGTACCACCTGTGAACCCATGCTAATTGCAGGGGTGCAACAGGGTGTCCTTTGGACACCCCTGCACCCTTGAAATTATTCTCAATTTGCGATTCTCAAATTGCGAATCGCAAATTGAGAATAACTTCCCATTCATTCCTATGGGCCTCCTGGCCCATAGAAATGAATGGAAAAGTGTTCCTGAATTGCGATTCACAATTTGCTAATCGCAATTAAGGAGTTTTAAGAAATCGCAAAAAATGCGATTTTCTACATACATATCTATTTGTAAATCTCAAATAGCGATTTCAAAAGAAATCGCTATTTGAGATTCGCAAATGTGTACCTTCATACATATGGCCCATAATCATTCTAAAATGTCCAAATCCATATCTGTACTGCGTATAGGTCATCCAGAAATGTCATATTCCTCTGACTCAGCTCAGAACCAGAGCCCAGCTGGTTTGACCATGCCAGGCTTGGAAAAGAAAGCCCCCACACACGTGTCATGTGAAGATTTTATGGTTTAAAGATTAAACTACATTGATATGACTAAGTTATGTTTATTAAAATGCGATAGCGAGGTGGGGCTTTCCAGGAAATGATTGCATACCAAGTATTCTAAGCCATATTGTACCCTTTGAACCCTAACACTACACACACTACACCTGCTTAAGGAGGGTGTCTTCTCAAGAGATATAGGGACAGCAACTGATACCCAAATCACAGATTGGGGTGTAGGGGTGGATTGAACTTCGGAGGGACAGGAGAAGTAGGGGGTCCTGGGAACTTCATGTCCTTTTCAAGGGCAGGGCAGGTTTCCATAAGAGGGGCTCCAGATAGTCTTCACCCTGCTGAAATTTGTATTGCCATAGACACAGGCCAAAATCACTAGAAGGGTGGCACAGGAGGTTTTTTGACACCAGGTTGTGACACCCCCGGGGTTCCCGTGGTGGGGGACACTGAGAAAATGTACCCATGGTGGAATAAGGGAGCAGGAGAATTGTGTGTCCGGAAGGCGGGTGAGCAAGCCAGGGGTGGCCCATGGTAATGGATGGCCCCAAGAGTGTAGTTCTCGAGCTAAGATGTGTGTAGTGGTAGTCCCTAGGTTCTCTAAGTGGGCTTGTTAACTGACCCAGAGGAGATGTGAAAGGGGGTGATGGACTCCCTAGATTCCAGGTCTAGGTATACTAGTGGTTTCCTGAGGTGTCAGGGTAGGGTAGGTGATTACCCAAGAAAGTGAAAGGATGTCATCCTGGAGCTGGTGTCGTGAACCTGAGGTGGTGGCTGGGGTGACGCCTAGTCGAGTGACCAGTCAGGAGCATGGGGTGTCCCCCCAGCTCAGTGCAGAAGGCGGACTTCTGTACAGTCGTACCACCCCGAAGACAGGTAGGGCCTATATTAAGGTAAGGGACCCTGTGCTTCTGAGGGGGTGGGGGGTGCAGGCCAAGCCAGGATCGTGAGGGTCCCTGGCTGATTATTTTAGTACCACCCTGGAGACAGGTGGGGCCTATTTTAAGTGAAGGGACCCTGTGCTTCAGATGGGGGTGATACAGGTCAGGCAGGGATCCTGTGGGTCCCTGGACTGTCTCCCAAGGCGCTGCAGGGAGACCAATGAGGGCTCTGAGAGGTGGTCCTAGGTGAAGCCTGACTCAGGGCTCACAGGCTTTCTAAGGGTGCTGTAGGAGGGGAGCGCATCTCTAAGAGGGAAGGGGGCATATGCCCTGTCCTGACAGCAGAGAACAAGGAGAGGGTCTAAATTCCTGTAGTGGTTTCCGTGGGGAGCTTCCAATGGGGGAAATGAGCTGCAGAATGTCTGACTAGCACTACCAGTGTGGTGGTGAGGCTGGTCTGAGGTCCTGTCATGGAGCCGTGCCAAAGGTGCTTCTCTGCAAGGGAGAGGTGCAAGCGGGCTTTGCTTTTGTTTGGGAAGACACTCATCCCAAAAGGGTGGTGGCAGCAAAATGACTCCAGCGACAGGCTGTAGGTGAGGGTCCAGTGAGGTTGCATCTTTGGGGTGCAGGGACCACAAAGGAGGGTACTGGGTGGAATCATCTCTAGAAGGGGTCCAGCTAGTGCCCCAGGCGATAGGGTTTAGACCGATTCCAGGTGACCGCATCAGTGCTGAAGCACTCTACACTTGTCCAGAGAGGTGGTAGGCATAGTTTAGTATGAGCAAGGGCAAGAGTAGGCCTAGGTAGGCTCAGTCCATGTAGACCATGAGTGACCTAGATGCATATAACCTCGAGCCAGGAGGGTTCCTTGGGCTTCCTGGGATCCCTGTAATGGGTGGAGGTCTCATGGCTGGAAGAGGTAGGTGGTTCGAGCTGATAACTTGTGAGTAGAGGGTCTGGTCAGAACCCCTGGTCTCTGGTTATCGCTGACAGGGGGAAGAATACCCACACATAATGGCTATTTCTTCCCCTTAGGAATCAGCTGGGCACAGCATGTGTGAGACGGTGGCTCTGACCATTTGAACACCTGATTTTTGTTATTTTACTGTGGATGAGCCTCATAAGCTGGGACTCACCCACGGTAAACACATGATAAAATGAACTGTATGTGGGTTTCACCGGTGTCCGCCTTGTGAGATAAGCCCTCTATGCTTCAGCCGGGGTAAGGGGCAATGGACTAGTTACATGTGGACGGCTGTGTGGGGAAGATTCCTGTAATGCACAGCCCAGCAGCTGGGTACAGATAGAATGGTGTGGAAGGGACTATGCAGAGTTTGGTGGTAACATGGAATAGGCCTTATAATGTGGGGAAACACATGTAAGGGATAGTCAGTGTGCTTTACAGGTTTACTGTAGCAACACTCCATTATTCTTCTATGGAGAAAGAGACCACATGGGGTAGTTTCAGTTCCCTAGGGCCTACAAACTCCAGACTTGCACCAAAGTACACTGTAGGTTGTTTGAAAAGAATCGTTCTGCTATGTCCAAAGCCATATCTGTACTGCTTATGGGTCATCCAGAAATGTCATATTCCACGGACTAAGCTCAGAACGAGAGCCCGGCCAGGTGAGACCCTGCCAGGCTGGATTAATGACCTTCTTTCCCAAGCTGTAGCATCAGAGGGCTAGCACCTCACTGCAAGCATTTGCAAGGGTGAATGTTTTCACTCTAAGAGGGAGACATGAGGTGAAGCTGCAGGGCATCAATTAGCTGCTGTCACCCGATGCCAGGTACCAGGCCCAGGCTGTGAAGTCAGCAAGTGGGGGACAGAGGCTTTCAGAGACCATGTGGCATGAGACCACTGGACGATGCCATATTGAAGTATCCCAAAGGACTGTGCAGGAAGGAGGGATCAGGGGCAAAGAGGTGATGTGTCACTGCAGGATAGGGCAGAAGTGCATTCCTGCCAGCCCCCCTCCAATTTCATTGAAAAGGTCTTGCTCAGGAAGAGGAGCTCTCTCTCTGGGGTGTGGTCTTGCTGAGAAAGACTGGTGCAGGAGACTGGCACCATGGGAAGTTGGAATGAGGAACACCCTGACTGCCCCAGGACTCTGGACTGCACCTTTAAGGGAGTCCAGGGCCAGTGAGAGGAAGCCTGGACCTCTGCTCAAGGAGAAGAGAGGCCCAGAAAGAGAGCCAGGGGAAAGTCTGGCACATGGAGCCAGTGAAGAAGCTTATTGCTGAGTTCACCCTCTTGGAGGTCAGGAGGGCGGCGAGTGAGAAGAGGCAAAGATTGTCTAAGTCGGCCCCACTGGGCCAAGGTATGCTCCCCAGAAGGTATGTGACCTTTGACCTTTCATATCACTGACGAAACAGCGGGTGGGGCTCTGCTGCCAGTCTTCGATGTGCCCTTGGGGTGGGTCGGCTCCAAGGGGCTGCCCCCAAAGGAAGGTGATGTCAGGGAGCGCCATCACAGCCCCATATAGGTGCCTATGGGGCCCAGGATCCCATCTCTTGGCCCTGCAAAGTAAAGTCAGTTAGCGCTGTGGTGCCCCTGTGAAATGGCCCCCAGGGTCCTAGGATCCCACCCTGGGCCCAATTGAAAATGGAGTCAGGGAGCACCATCTTGCCCTCAGATGCCGCTGACCCAATATCTGGGCCTCGCTGAAGAAGCAGTCGGGGAGTGCTGTTGCACCCCCATAAAGAGGAGTGGGCTCCCTGAGCTGCTCTCCAACTCACCTGCACACGGGGTGCCTGAGTGGGACTGGGCCCCTGGAAAAGTGTAGATGCAGCGTGAGGCCACCATCTCAGGCAGCACGGCTCTCTACGGAGCAATGGGAGAGCCGCTGCTCAGATATTCTCAAGCTGAGGGGAGAGTGCCCCATAATGCCATGCAGGGCATGGTTCTGCTGCAGTAAAAACCTGCTTGTTCACAGCTTGTGGTGACCCCAGGAAGATGGGATCATCACCATTTGTTTGCAAAGGTGGAGGGGAGCTGCAAGAGCAACGCAGACTCCCCAGGCACAAAAGTGGAAAGACCCCACACTAAGTCTCTGGTGACTTAAAGGAAATAACACCTCCAGGGTTCAGCCATGTTTTTAAACCTGCCTAATACTAGAACTTTTGTTGTTCATCTGGGAGCTGATGTTTAAGATTACACAGGTGTGAGAGGCTAAATATGGGTGACCTTAGTGGAGACGTCCCCTAGGGGTGAAAAGGTGTAATTGCACAGGAGGTGTGAATATGTAATATTGTTCCTTTTGGGGACTGGAGCTCACATGTGATATATGACGTAATAGGTATATTGGAAATAGGTTCCCAGGCATTCTAGCCAGGGAGCCTGGTTGTAATTGCATAGTGAAGTGAATATAAATATAATGCCTTTTAGGGGCTGTGATTGACTTGCATTGTTCATGTTACCATATATGATAAGTACCTGTCATTTCAGGTGATGCTTATACAAATATTTTTGCTACTGTGTTAGTTTGACAAACAGACTGTCAGTAACTGTGATTTAACTGTGTATACTGTATGGTCAGTATGAGATGCTCTTAGTCAGAGTTACATGTCACTATGGCAGGTGTTCCCATTATAAATGCTTGTTGAGATAATGGGGTGGGCAGCCACTGAGGTGGTGCCAGTGGGAAGGGATATCACTCCAGGTTATGGTCAACCTGTTCCATTTGGGGGGCAAGATGATGTTCATACAGGTGAATGATCATACTAGACCCCCCTGATGCAGGAGGGGTGGGAATGTTTATGCAATATCAAGAAGTATTTCCAAAAGATTACATATATTTGTAAATTGGTACATAATATGGAGTAGTGAGTGTGTAATAAATGCACTCCTCCTTTTTATAAGGAAAAGTACCGACTGGACAATCAATTATTGAGTGTTATTTCTGCTTACCTGTAAATGGTGATTACTAACCCACACCACCTCCCTTGAGTAAGCCTTAGACTACTCTGCAATGCTACCCTCTGAGAGTCAAGCTCTACAATGGGGTGTTTGGTTCCCAGTGAAGAACACATGTAGACCCATTATTTGTGCAGTCCTAACAACTAATGCCTTGTTGTCCAACAACTTCTGCTGTAGTACTGCTCAACTGTTAAAAAAAGAGAGAGTTCCCCCGATAAACCAGAAAGGACTGGGTAGTATAAACAGTAAACAAAAAAGATTTCCTTTCTGTGTTCCTCAATTAATCACCACAATAATGGGATGACCATCCAGTAACTACTCTGACACAACTAAAGGATTTTTCAAAAGCAAAATAGGTTATGTTTGTTTATTAAAAATATTCTTTCTTTTGTTTCATCATAATTTCATTTTAAAACAATACATAAAATGATATAAACAATAACACAGTTTGAGGTATGTTTTCCTCAGGACACACTAATTCAATCTCATATTACTATGTCCTAACATTCTATGTCTACCATTATACACCAGTATTGACATATACAAATGATAAAATTGCAACAATTTATACAATAACATAAATACAATACTAATAAAGGTCCTTATGTCGACGCGTTTCGGTGACTTATTGGTTGTTTTAAGCCCCTTCCTCAGGACAGATCAGTTAAAAACATATCCTCTTCGATCTAAAAATAAATATATACAATTAGAATCACAAATACCTGTATTATAAAATTCAAACACCTATTTTGCTATGCATTTCATTCACTGGATATTTACTTTAATCTGTCACCTAGGATGGTCGTTTAATGAAAAAAATCCTTTATTCTCTTACATGAATTGCCAATTCTATGGCTTTCAAACATGCAGTAGTAGACCTTCTCCGTTACTTCTCAGGTTCTCAATTGGATTGGAGTGTCTTACTAATTGGACCTCCGTTACCTATTTTGTTAAAAACAGGAGACTCTCTATCAGTTAATTGGTTACTCATATTCCTGATTAACTTCCCCTTCTCCCTTAGTTCTCATAAACTTACTTTATATACAAAGGATATTTTATCTTTTCACTTTGACTGTGGATCCAACAGTCTTCTCGTGATGGTCCAAATTGGTGCCAATCTATGCTCGAAGGGTGTCGTTTTCATTTGGACCACCTCAATCGAAGTATTTCACCCACATATGTTAGGTGGCTGTATATAAGGCACCTGTGAAGATGGAGTAATACCTATGAAACGCCATCAATGCAGCCTACTTGTGCAGTCTATTCAATTCTACCACAAGTCTTCTGTTCGCTATTACTATTCCTCTAAATACCGATAGTGAAAAGCTACGTTCTATGAATCCGTACCACTATGATCATACACCCCACAGTCCTTAAGTATGTTTGTAATCTTTTACATTCAGCTGTATAATATAATTCTTGTGGAATCAGACATATCACCTGCTTAGATTCGGGAATGGGGCAGAGTGATCTTTCACTTAACCCACTCGTCCTTGAGATAGTGCCACATATATTGCTGATGTTAAAGGACTAGATTTTAATAGGAATTGTCAGTGGTTGGTTTGTTTGGATATAGAATCACTGTATACAAACATACCGCAGCAAGACACAGTTACTATGATGAGAGATATTTTGAGTAATAATGACGGTGATTTGTCCACCCTCAATACATTCATCATTGAATGTATAGACATAATACTCAGGAACAACATCTTCCTGTTCAACAGGGACTTTTACTGTCATACTAAGGGCACGAGCATGGGAGCAACATGTGCTCTCAGCTTGGCGTGCTTATATGTAGGTAAATTTGAGGAGCATTACATCTATAATGAAGTGAGTCCCTTTTATGAAAACGTGAAACAATGGTCTAGATTCATAGACGATGTCTTTTTTATTTGGGAAGGATCCGAAGAAGATCTGAATAGTTTTCTGGAATGGATAAACTGTGGCGATCTAAATTTAAAATTCACTGCCAACAAGAGTCAGGAATCGATTGACTTCCTGGATATCAAGATTAGGGCAATTGAGGGTAAATTGTGTGTTGAATTATTTGTTAAACCAAGTGACAGAAACACTCTTTTACATCACACAAGTCATCACCCGAAGAGCCAGAAAGATGGGATACCATTTAGCCAGTTTTTGAGAATTAGGTGCAATTGTAGCGACAGAAAAACGTTTGAGGTCCATGCGGAGACTTTGAAACACAAATTGGCCCAACGTGGTTATCCCAAAAGACTAATAAAAGAAGCCTACAAATGGGCCAAATACTTTAATAGAGATAGTCTTTTTGAACCTCGCTACAAGACCACTAATGAGGCACGGGGAATAGTAATGGTATCTGACTTTAATGGAAGAAGCCATAAATTGAAAAAATTGATCAACAAGAACTGGTCTAAACTTAATAAGACAGGAACGACACATTTGCAGAAACCCATTTATGCATACAGACGGAATAGGACTATTCGCAACCATTTGGTTCAAACCTACAGAGAGCCCAAGCAGGGCTACTAGAAGGATATTAGGAATTCAACAGCAATCCGAGGCAACTTGCCTTGCGGTACTTGTACTCATTGCAAGAACATTATAAAATCAGACAGAATGGAGATAAATGGTATCTCACACTGGATGAATGAACATGTTAATTGCAGGACCGCAAATGTAGTCTACTTAATAATTTGCCCGTGCCAGAAGAGCTATGTGGGGGAGACGGGACGAGAAATACGTCTTCGCCTCATGGAACATCGATCGGTAATAAAAAAATCAAAAAAAGAACGCACCATTAGTTGAGCACTGGATTGCTGAAAACCACAAGGAGGAAGACCTTAAATGGTTCATTCTAGAAAAAAATCAAATCAGAATCTCGGCACGGGGCGGAGACATGGAGAGAAAACGTAAACAAAGAACAATTCTTCATGTCAAAATGTAAGTCCTATCATTTGAGACTGAACAATAGGGAAGATTGGGAAAGAATGATTAGATAGATAAAGATATTGTGAACTTAGGAGAAACCAGTTTAGAATGGATTATTTAGGATGTACATGGTTAGTACTCAACCCATTCTTTAGTTTGCCCAATGGTTAAACTTAGACTCAAAAGAAGGATTGTAAAAGTGATATTGCATTACAAATTTACTATTCATTAATGGTTTAACCCCTTGCATGCTGGTGAGGGCTCCCGTCCGTCATGGCACACAGTGCTCGGCTGCTGATGACGGCCGGGAGCCGTCACGACCACGCCCGCGATCGGAATGTCCAGCACAGGAGCGGAATTCCGACCGCAGGCAAGGGGTTAACTCAAAAGAAGTAATGTAAAAGTGATATTGTATGATAAACTTACTATTTATAAATAGTTAGATCTAATGAAAAGGAATGTAAACGTGATATTGCATTATAAACTTACTATCAAGAAAGGTTATATTGAACTGTATGAGTTAATAACTGGACCATAGATAGGTATTAGAAGTATATATGTTACTCAGTATATGCTTGGGGATAACATGCGGACTGTAGAAGGTAATGGAGCACTATAAAGGCGGGAGGACTTCATTGATAGATATCCTTTATACAGTCTTATACTCTATATAGGATTACTAATAACCCCTATCTTTATTTTGGGGTATAATCCATCTGAGCTCAGCCCAGGCATTAGCATGCCCTGTATATAATCATCATTGATCCCACCAATACATTAATTTGGGGCTCATTATTCATATGCAGTAGGACATTATTTGATAACAGTATGATGCTCTATTACCGCTGCAATCTGATATGACCGCAATATACTATATTGGTACTGAATACAATGGATGTTAACACCCACCAATGTGTATACCATAATAACTGTGAGATGACTCCCGACGATACGAGAATGATTGCGCTACAGCGCAATGCACAAGAGGAGTTTGGGTGTATTTTCGAGATACTTGTTATGAATGCAGTGATGAACTACAAAAATGTCGTGATGCTTTATTACCGCTGCAGCATGATATGACCGCAACATATTGTAATGGCATTGAATGTTAACACCTAGCAATGTTTATACCATAATAACTTTGAAATGACTCCCTACGATAAGAGAACGATTGCGCTACAGCACTATGTACAAGAGGAGTTTTGGTTGTAGTTTCGAGATACTTGTTACGAATGCAATGATAAACTACAAAAATGGCGGCCAAAATAAATAGGAATATGCATGAGTCATGTATGAAATTATGTTCAGCAGTAGAATATGGTGATTAAAGGAGAAAATGAGTTAGCATTTAAAGGAATCTATATCATGCAATGTATTACGACACAGAATTAAGAATTTAGCCTTGATGTTCACAAGGATGTATACTTGGGACTGACTTGTATGCTAAGAGAAGAAGCCGTGTAAATTAAAAAAAATTAACAATAAACTTGAGCGGGTGGCGATTTAGATACAATATACCACGTGTAAAGGGTGTACCCGTCTTGTTGTCCGTATCTTATCATGCATGAAAAACTACTGGGCAGAACTACAAGTATGGCGCCCATTGAAAAACGACGGGAATCGCAGACCAACCATATTATAGATCAGCTGCGTGAAATAGAATTTATCTAGAACTCGTGACACAAAGAGTAGTGGATCAAACAGTAGGGAAACCCGCTGGTGATAATAGAACATCGATAGAGATCAACACGGGAGTGTCAGAATATAAATACGGTACAAAAGGGGGTATTGATGGACGGAGCATCTGAATCAATCAAACACTCACACCCAGTCAAAAGATGTGGGTTTAATCCATCACCGTTCTTTAGCCCACTCTGCCACCCCAGTTCAGACATGGCTATATGCAAAATCAGTCTGCCCCTGTGCCTCATGGAACAGTCCAGCCCGAACTGCCAAGCCATGCCTTCCCTGGACCGGAAACAAGCTTCCGAGGACCGGTTTCTGGCATACCAGCCGTCTTCAGCCCGGCTTGCTTGAATCCAGTGGCAAAGTGAGCAAGGGACTCACGTCTGAGCATACCCTGCCACACTTATGGTGGCCAAAAGCGGTACAAAAAGGAAGTGTTGATGGACGGAGCATCTGAATCAATCAAACACTCACACCCAGTCAAAAGATCTGGGTTTAATCCATCACCGTTCTTTAGCCCACTCTGCCACCCCAGTTCAGACATGGCTATATGCAAATCAGTCTGCCCCTGTGCCTCATGGGAACAGTCCAGCCCGAACTGCCAAGCCATGCCTTCCCTGGACCAGAATCGAGCTTCCGAGGACCGGTTTCTGGCATTCCAGCCGTCTTCAGCCCGGCTTGCTTGAATCCAGTGGCAAAGTGAGCAAGGGACTCACGTCTGATCATACCCTGCCACACTTATGGCGGCCAAAAGCGGTACAAAAGGGGGTCCAGGGGGTATACTCAGACGTGAGTCCCTTGCTCACTTTGCCACTGGATTCAAGCAAGCCGGGCTGAAGACGGCTGTAATGCCAGAAACCGGTCCTCGGAAGCTTGTTTCCGGTCCAGGGAAGGCATGGCTTGGCAGTTCGGGCTGGACTGTTCCCATAAGGCACAGGGTAAGACTGATTTGCATATAGCCATGTCTGAACTGGGGTGGCAGAGTGGGCTAAAGAACGGTGATGGATTAAACCCAGATCTTTTGACTGGGTGTGAGTGTTTGATTTGTTCAAACGCTCCGTCCATCATCACATTTTGTATCGCTTTGTTCACCCTAAGTGTGGCAGGGTATGCTCAGACGTGAGTCCCTTGTTCACTTGGCCACTGGATTCAAGATAGCCTGGCTGATGAGGATTATGAATCCGAAACCGGTCCCAGGATGCTTGTTTCCGGTCCAGGGAAGACATGGCTTGGCAGTTCGGGCTGGACTGTTCCCATGAGGCACAGGGTCAGACTGATTTGCATATAGCCATGTCTGAACTGAGGTGGCTGAGTGAACTAAAGAATGGTGATGGATTAAACCCAGATCAGTTGACTGGGGGTGAGTGTTTGATTTGTTCAAACGCTCCGTCCATCATCCCCTTTTGTATCGCTTTGTTCGCTCTAAGTGTGGCAGGGTATGCTCAGACGTGAGTCCCTTGTTCACTTGGCCACTGGATTCAAGATAGCCTGGCTGAAGAGGATTATGAATCCGAAACCGGTCCCAGGATGCTTGTTTCCGGTCCAGGGAAGACATGGCTTGGCAGTTCGGGCTGGACTGTTCCCATGAGGCACAGGGTCAGACTGATTTGCATATAGCCATGTCTGAACTGGGGTGGCTAAGTGAACTAAAGAATGGTGATGGATTAAACCCAGATCAGTTGACTGGGGGTGAGTGTTTTGTTTGTTCAAAAGCTCCGTCCATCATCCCCTTTTGTATCGCTTTGTTCGCCCTAAGTGTGGCAGGGTATGCTCAGACGTGAGTCCCTTGTTCGCTTGGCCACTGGATTCAAGATAGACTGGCTGAAGAGGATTATGAATCCGAAACCGGTCCCAGGATGCTTGTTTCCGGTCCAGGGAAGACATGGCTTGGCAGTTCGGGCTGGACTGTTCCCATGAGGCACAGGGTCAGACTGATTTGCATATAGCCATGTCTGAACTGGGGTGGCTGAGTGAACTAAAGAATGGTGATGGATTAAACCCAGATCAGTTGACTGGGGTGAGTGTTTGATTTGTTCAAACGCTCCGTCCATCATCCCCTTTTGTATCGCTCTGTATACTATTCCATGGCACATTGCCATTTAGACCCTTTAGTTGAGTGGATAGTCTGTACACCCAACGTTGCTCTTTTTCCAACAGCTGATCCTGTATATTTCCAGTTTGTGCGTCTAGATGTCCAATGACCACCCAGGTCATGTCATTGGTCGTGTGTCCCGCCCTTAGATAATGGTCGGTCAGTTTAGTGGTATTCCGTTTACAATGGATGTTGCTCCGATGTTCGAATATTCTGGTCTTTATTTTGGAGCTGGTCAGGCCAACGTACCTCAGTTGGCATGGGCATGTAATTAAGTTGATCACGTTGGCAGAATTACAGTTTGTGTGTCTCCTGATGTTCCTAATTTGGGTAGTACATGAATAAACAAAATGGACAAGTCCTTTATAAGTTTAGAGGTCATAGGTCCTGCCCCAAACCTTCGAAAAAGGAGCTCAAACAACTGCAATAAACCTCTAAAGGACTTGTCCACTTTGTTTATTCATGTACTACCAATGGAAGAGGACAAGTAAACTTTGTCCTTACTCTCTAGTTGTTCTTGTGTATTACGACAGCGCACAGCTGTGAGAGTTAAGTCTCTCTTTCAAAAAACTCTTAGTGTATCTAGTTTAAGCACTATCACTGAGAACACATTGACAACCTGGCTGAAAACGCGGGACTCACTTTCACTGACGAGGATGTTAGCAACATCTTAGCAGCATAACCACTGATGGCAGACTTTATTGTGGCACAAACCATCTCACAAAGTGCAGAAAAATCTATCCTAAAAAAAGAAAAATCGCATCAGAACAATATTACATGGTGTAATACTGACGGAAAATTTAAGTTCAAATACTGCCCCAGCAGGACTGATCATGACACATGCCCCTTGCATATTTTTAGATGACGCAGCCTTCTGCAGAGACTCGGCCCAGATCACCTGGCACTGCACCAGAGACTGGATCATCTTAATAATCCAAACGGCGAAAAGACTATCAGATGCCATCCTGATCGACATCCAAGCTACTGAAAACCATTTCAAGACCACCTTAACTTCATACAAAAAAAGACTGGAAGAAGTAAATAAAAAATGGCAGAATACAAAGATGAACTGACCCAGTTTAAAATCCACCAGTTCCAAAAGGATTTGAATTTTTTTTATTTTGGTAAAACGTATCCTTATTCAGGCACAGACTACAAAGCACCGACCAGATAAACACAGTCTGTGTCCACAGATGATGGTTCCTCCATCAACAGTGGATCTAGTAATGAAAGCTATGGGTCAACTAAGGGGAGTTACAAGAATAGACAAAGAGGCAGAGGACACAACACTTATTTGCAGCAACCAAGGCCTAACACATACCAAGGAGGACATTTGAGTTACCAAGGCCAATTCCTACCTATGCCAGAACAAATCGCCTCACCAATGCTGTATGGCTGGAACCCCAATTCACACAACCACAATTCAGGAACCCGAACCCTTGTTTAGGATCAGGCCAGAAAGGACCAGGGAGACCACCCCGGAGAGTACAAGTGAATTGGGAGGAAGATATGAACCCGAGCGTCAACACATGCAGCAAAACTAAGGAACCACAAGCAGGAACGAGTGGAAACAGGCACTAGTCATGAACCTGTCGGACCACATCCTCACAGATGTAGAGGAAGAAGTACTTAACAAAGGATTAGGTTTTTCACCAACTGCCAAACTCGACAAATTTAAACTCCATTGTGAGCTCTCTGAGTTCTTTCGGAAGTTAAGACTAAAAGCCTTTTTTGAAAATCAATCGCCCACAGAAACACAGAATGATGACAAAGGCGACACCACTTTGAAACTCAAATCCACCTTTATTCCACCTCCACACACAACACCTGTGGAACTAATAGCCTTTGAACAAACTATCTACAAAGGGATAGAAAACACCCCAGAAGATCATGTTTTCAGAAACACAAGTGCGAAACAGTTTGCAGCCACCAAAGGACTGAAAAGTAATGATGCCATCATTATAAAACTAAAAAAAACAAGCCAAATTGCCAATGCTGCTACTGTTTACAAAATTACTTACAAACTGATGTATGAATGACCCATCACTACATCTTAAAGCTCATTAGTCGCTTTTTTATTTTAGTTTTTCACTTCATTTTTTCTCAAAAGATTTTCACTTGATATATCTATATAATACATTATAAAATGAACCCAGAAGTGCTATACAAAAAAATGCTAATACATTTAGACAACAATTCACAACAAACTCACCGCTTCACGCATACTACATTCATACTCCAAGAAAATAACATACAGTGAACCAAACAACACTAATTCAAAAAAAGACTTCATTCAATTAGCAAAAATATATTATACACTTTTTACACTTGATGAACCTGATTGATTTTGAATAGATCTAGTTAGAGGTACGATATACATATAACAAATGACTAATTGTTTGGTTTATCCAAAGGTCTACGCGTTTCAAACACCTTGGTTTGAGGGGTTCTCATCAGGACCAAACCTCACTAAAAAAGAAAAGGGGGACACCAATCAGAACATGACCTAGTTCAAAGTATGCCAAAGCTTGACCACTCTTAACTGATGCATCATCTTACCTCTAGGTGAGATCTAACAAGAAACACCATTAATGGCACATGTAGAAGGAGGTGAATCTAAAACAAAGAAGACAAGAGGAGAAAAGAAAACTGTAATTGTTCTGTCCGTACTCTGAGAAGTGTGTCAGCTGTAATAAAGTTGTCGCCAAGGGACTAGACTTATGTTGGAAATTTCTTTTATAGAAGTCCCAATTTTTGGAAGCGTGGGAGACCCCGCTGATGCTCTGCGAGATCTAGAGAAATCTGAGTAGTGGTAGAAAATGGATTAAAATTCTATAACGTGCTAACCAGGTTTTTGAACAAACAACACGGCATCAATGGAATCCAGCATTGCTTACCTAGACCTTGAGGCTTGATTGCTGCCTGTCTGTAGTAAGGTCAGAATCTATAGGAAAGAGGGAAAGGAAAGCGCACTAAAATCAAATGCTGTTCAAAGCGGAGTAAAGTCCACATAAAGTAAAGTCCACATTTGTAAAGCGCACAATCACCCGTAAGGGTCTCTAGGCGCTGGGGGCCGTCGGGAAGATTAAGCGAGCTATTGCCCAGAGTCACATGGTGCTGGGCTAACCTGCCGCCGGAGATCGAACCGTGGTCCCCAGATTCCAGCGTCAGTCGCCCTGGCCGCGGCGCCACACCTCTCGGAGGGCATGAGGGTTGCGCCAGGAGAATAATAACGCATTTACTCACCGCGTTCGAGATTGAATCCTCTTCGAATTGCTTTCCGTATTCCGGCCAATCGTTGTGCCTGAGGTTCAAAGGTGCTAAACACTGCATTAATAAACGCCCATGATTGGTCGTCCGGTGGTGCTGGGATATGTAGTTCATTATTGTCCTCAAAGCTATATATGTGAGGATCAATAAAGCTTCATCTCATCTGTGCGATGCGGTTTTCCCTGTAGCCCATTTAGCGTGTCATTGTGGGATATGTAGTTTTTTGGCCGTGCATCTCCATTACCAGTAGTGTTTGTACCGTTAATATTATTAACACCAACTTAGCATTGATGTTTAGGGAGAAAGGCAGGGAGGTGTGATTGAACGAGTTTTGTTTCATGCACAGTCACGCGGTAAGCAGTTCCGCTATAGATTTCCTTCCTGTAATAGATCGAGCATGATTTCTAATAGTATGAGGCAACAATATTTAGATGATAATCTCCATTGATTGTCCTTCTTTTTCCTTTTATATGAAAGAGCGTGAGGGGTATATTCCTTATTTACTGGTACATTCTATAGCTTGTACAGTTCTGAAATTTCATTTAATCCTAACACAGCCGTGTCAAGTTTGACTATAAGTAAAGCCTCTCGTCGTGGCAATATCTGTTCCCTGTCGCCTCAGCGAAGATCTATCTCCACAATAGAAATTACTGTCCACTGTAAATTTCTTTCTGTATGTGATTGTCTAGTCCAATGATTCACTAGAGGTGCAGATTCCACTTTTTTTTCTAATGCGTGACTTATGTTGGATTATTCTTTGGTGTATTTCCTGTGTTGTTTTTCCAATATATAGCAACCCGCACAGGCAGGTTATCCCATATTATCATGAATTTAGTTCTACAATTGGAAAAGGTTTCGTGTTTCCAGTGTATTCCTTTGTGGGTGAATAGCACACCTTCAACTGTGGTCTCGCAGCAAATGCACGTGCCACATTTGTGGTGGCCCTTCACTGGTGTCAATTCCATCAGTTGTCTTAATGTAGGTTTTGGTTCTCTTTTCAGTGTTGCCCTTACAATGTAGTTTGAAATACTACTCTCTTTTTTAAAAGCAAACAAAGGAGTTATCTTAAACTCGTCATCCAGTTTTTTGACAAGGTGCCAATTTTGGTTGATTGTTTTTTTTTCAATGTATTTGAATCCGGGCAGAAAGTGGTTACACAAACTTGGCGATGCAATGGTGGCATCCGTTTTCTTTATAGGAGCGTCTCCCATGGGGTCCACCATGCACGCTTCATGGCCGCTTTGACCAATTTTCTTGGGTAACCTCGTTCTTTCAGTTTGGTCATCAGATTGTTGGCATGTAGTGTGTATTCATCTTTGTGTGAACAATTGCGGCGGATCCTTAAAAACTGTCCATTGGGGAGATTTTCGCGCAGGCTCCTCGGATGATTGCTTGTTAATAGAAGAGATTTATTTCTGTCAATGGTCTTTTTATAAAGGGTGGTCACTAAACCTTCATTATCACTGTAAACTTCTACATCAAGAAAAGCAATTTTATGGACTGATTGGGATACACTAAATTGTATATCTGGCGTCCTGGAATTCAGCCAATTATGAAAACTACATAATTGATCTTCTCCTCCGGTCCAGACCATAAAAATGTCGTCAATGAACCGGAGCCAAGGAGTCACAAATTTAGCAAATGGATTGTTATTATATGTAAATGTCTCCTCGTACATGGACATGAAGAGAACAGCTAGCTCCAGTGCAAAGGGGCAGCCCATTGCCACCCCTTTTGTTTGATAAAATAAGTCACTTCCAAATGAAAAGTAATTCTTTTTTAATGAAAATGAAGCCAGATCCACAACAAATTGTGTTGGTACTCTAAAAGGTCTTTCTCTTCCATTCAATAATTGTGTGAGCACTGCCACTGCTTCATCTTGGGGAATCTGCGTGTACAATGACGTGACATCTAGTGTCACTAACAGGTCTTTTCCTTTTGTAAACTGGATATCTTGTAATTTGTGGATAAAATCAGTTGTATCTTGAAGGTAAGATCTTACTCCAGGTAGGAATTCTTTAAGAAAGCAATCGACATATTTCGAATTCGGTTCGAGGAGCGAATCGCACCCGGAGACAATTGGTCATCCGGGGGGCTGAGTGGGATTCTTATGAATCTTCATGAGTATATAAAATACTGGTATGCGTGGATGTTTATTTTGCAAAAATGTGTATTCTTTTTGTCCCAAAAATCCTTGTTCATAGCCTTCTTTCAATAAAGCAAAGAGTAGTCCTTGTAGTTCCTTTGTAGGGTGTTTTAAAATCCTTTTGTAATAACTCAAATCATCCAGCTGTTTAAGAACTTCTTTGGTATACTCATTTGTATCCCACACCACGAAAGAGCCACCCTTGTCTGCCTGCTTTATGGTGACCGGGGGGTCATTTTTTAGTGCAATTAGTGCCTCCTTTTGATCTTTTGAGATGTTATGTTTCAGATATTTTGTTTTCTTTTCCATTTCTGAAATAGCGGATAGTACCGTTTTTTCAATGATCAATATTTCCTTTGGGACTTGATTGCCAGGTGGACAAAAAGTAGATTTTTTCCGCAGGCCTGTTACCTCCGTTGTCGAGGGGGTATTTTTGTTGGAAAAGAAAAGACGTAGTCTCAATTTGACAGAATTCAATGAATTCAGTTTTGAGTTTAACAAAGTCAGTTTTCTTAGTGGGGACAAGACTTAGACCTTTACTAAGGACACTTTCCTCTGCATCTGTTAAGATTTTATTTGATAAATTGAAGATGGGGGAGATGGCTTGCTCTTGTAGTGTTGTCTACGTGTTGTCATTTCCCATGGTTGATTGTTGAATCGAGTGCGGCCCCTTGGTTTGGACTAGCCTCTTCCTAAAAAAGGCCCTTGTTGATGCTGTTGGGGGTTCCATTTTCTATTCCGATTTGGGCAACTATTTCCTCCCTCTGCTTCTCCTTCTGAGGAGGATGATGTTTCAGAGAATGAAATAAATTGGTTCTTTGATCTGCCCTGCTCTGTAAGATACCTTCTTTATTCCGCTTTCGTATAGAAATCAGCCTGTAAGTACGGATATACTGAATCTAAAGCGAAATTCTTCTTATCTTTATCAAATTAATTGCTCTTTTGATTGATGGTATGGTCTTTAAATTATAGAATTTCCTTCTCCACCTTTTCAAGTGTTTTAGAGTCCGTAATATCCTGATTGCCTTTGAATTCTGTTTCCAGCGCTTCAATTTCTTCAAGCTCTTTTTTAGAAATTCGTAATGCTGTCTCAACAATAAGGACCATCAGGTCCCTACTGCATTTAGTTTCGATACAACTGAACCCCTTTTTGAAAATTGGATCTTCCGTGAAGATTACAGGGATGTTTTTAATTTGTAGACCGGCTGGGATTGTTCCTTCTCTCAGATGTTGTAGGAGGAAATGGGCGTGTAGATCTGTCCTCTTTTTTTTTCTTGAGCCTTAAAAGTTTGTCTGATTCGTTCTGAACTTTGGCTGTTACACTTCGAGAAGATGATGCAAAAACTGGTGGAACACTTAGTAATTTTTTAATGTGATCTTCGCTATAAGCGAAGGTGTAATTTTCGGTTATTGTCAACAAAAAGAAAAATGTGAAAAGGGTTTGACGTGAATACAAACAAAAAATGTACACACAAATAAGGAAACCCTTAATTTTCCAAAGGAATACTAGCCTGCACCAGTCTCCTTACAAACTACGGTACTACTATCCGATAGAGACCTTGCGAGAAAGCTCCCGCTATTAATCATCAATAGCAATAAAGGGTATGGCTCATAAGCAGCAAGGCTGAGCACTAGTAAACCAAAAAAAAAACACACCAAGTTGCATTGTTTCACATTTTTCTTTAGATTCAGTATATCTGTACTTACAGGCTGATTTCTATACGAAAGCGGAATCAAGAAGGCATCTGACAGATAATCAAGGCAGATCAAAGAACCAATTTATTTCATTCTTTGAAACATCATCCTACTCAGAAGGAGAAGCAGAGGGAGGAAATAGTCGCCCGAATCAGAATAGAAAATGGAACCCCCAACAGCATCAACAGGGGCCTTTTTTTAGGAAGAGGCCAGTCCAAACCAAGGGGACGCACTTGATTCAACAATCAACCGTGGGAAATGACAACACGTAGACAACACTACAAGAGCAAGCCATCTCCCCCATCTTCAATTTATCAAATAAAATCTTAACAGATGCAGAGGAAAGTGTCCTTAGTAAAGGTCTAAGTTTTGTCCCCACAAAGAAAACTGACTTTGTTAAACTCAAAATTGAATTCATTGAATTCTGTCGAAAATTGAGACTACTTCTTTTCTTTTCCGACAAAAATACCCCCTCGACAACGGAGGTAACAGTCCTGCAGAAAAAAATCAACTTTTTGTCCACCTGGCAATCAAGTCCCAAAGGAAATATTGATCTTTGAAAAAACTGTACAATCAGCGATTTCAGAAATGGAAAAGAAAAAAATATATCTGAAACATAACATCTCAAAAGATCAAAAGGAGGCACCAATTGCACTAAAAAAATGACCCCCAAGTCACCATAAAGCAGGCAGACAAGGGTGGCTCTATCGTGGTGTTGGATACAAATGAGTATACCAAAGAAGTTCTTAAACTGCTGGATGATTTGAGTTGTTATAAAAGGATTTCAAAAGACCCTACATAGGAACTACAAGGACTACTCTTCGCTTTATTGAAAGAAGGCTCTGAACAAGGATTTTTGGGAAAAAAAGAATACACATTTTTGCAAAATAAACATCCACGCATACCAGTATTTTATATACTCCCGAAGATTCATAAAAATCCCACTCAGCCCCCCAGACGACCAATTGTCTCCAGGTGCGATTCGCTCCTCGAACCGATTTCGAAATATGTTGATTGCTTTTTTAAAGAATTCCTACCTGGAGTAAGATATTACCTTCAAGATACAACTGATTTTATCCACAAATTACAAGATATCCAGTTTACAAACGAAAAAGACCTGTTAGTGGCACTAGATGTCACGTCATTGTACACGCAGATTCCCCAAGATGAAGCAGTGGCAGTGCTCACACAATTCTTGAATGGAAGAGAAAGACCTTTTAGAGTACCAATGCAATTTTTTGTGGATCTGGCTTCATTTTCATTAAAAAAAGAATTACTTTTCATTTTGAAGTAAATTCTTTTATCAAACAAAAGGGGTGGCAATGGGCTGCCCCTTTGCACCGGAGCTAGCTGTTCTCTTCATGTCCATGTACGAGGAGACATTTATATATAATAACAATCCATTTGCTAAATTTGTGACTACTTGGCTCCGGTTCATTGACGACATTTTTATGGTCTGGACCGGAGGAGAAGATCAACTATGTAGTTTCCATAATTGACTGAATTCTAGGACGCCTGATATACAATTTAGTGTATCCCAATCAGTCCATAAAATTGCTTTTCTTGATGTAGAAATTTACAGTGATAATGAAGGTTTAGTGACCACACTTTATAAAAAGCCCACTGACAGAAATAAATCTCTTCTATTTACAAGCAATCATCCGAGGAGCCTGCGCAAAAATCTGCCCTATGGACAGTATTTAAGGATCCGCCGCAATTGTTCACACAAAGATGAATACACACTACATGCCAACAATCTGATGACCAAACTGAAAGAACGAGGTTACCCAAGAAAACTGATCAAAGCTGCCATGAAGCGTGCATCGTGGACCCCACGGGAGACGCTCCTAGAAAGAAAAAGGAAGCCACCATTGCATCGCCAAGCTTGTGTAACCCCTTTTTGCCCGGATTAAAATACATTGAAAAAACTAATCAAACAAAACTGACACCTTGTCAAAAAACTGGATGACGAGTTTAAGGAAACTCCTTTGTTTGCTTTTAAAAAAGAGAGTAGTACTTCAAACTACATTGTAAGGGCAACACTGAAAAGAGAACCAAAACCTACATTAAGACAACTGATGGGATTGACACCAGTGAAGGGCCACCACAAATGTGGCATGTGCATTTGCTGCGAGACCACAGTTGAAGGTGTGCTATTCACCCACAAAGGAATAAACTGGAAACACGAAAACGTTTCCAATTGTAGAACTAAATTCGTGATATATGGGATAACCTGCCCGTGCAGGTTCCTATATATTGGAAAAACAACACAGGAAATACGCCAAAGAATAATCCAACATAAGTCAAGCATTAGAAAAAAAGTGGAATCTGCACTCTAGTGAATCATTGGACTAGACAATCACATACAGAAAGAGATTTACAGTGGACAGTAATTTCTATTGTGGAGATAGATCCTCACGGAGGCGACAGGGAACAGAAATTGTCACGACGAGAGGCTTTACTTATAGTCAAATTTGACACGGCTGTGTCAGGATTAAATGACATTTCAGAACTGTACCAGCTATAGAATGTTCCAGTAAATAAGGAATATACCCCTCACGCTCGCTCATATAAAAGGAAAAAGAAGGACAATCAATGGAGATTATCATCTAAATAATGTTGCCTCATACTATTAGAAATCATGCTCGATCTATTACAGGAAAGAAATCTATAGCGGAACTGCTTACCGCATGACTGTGCATGAAACAAAACTTGTTCAACCACACCTCCCTGGCTTTCTCCCTGAACATCAATGCTACGTTGGTGTTTATAATATTAACGGTACAAACACTACTGGTAATGGAGATGCACGGTGGAAAATCTATATATCCCACAATGACTCACGCTAAATGGGCAACAAGGAAAACCGCATCGCACAGATGAGATAAAGCTTTATTGATCCTCACAGCATGAACATATATAGCTTTGAGGACAATAATGAACTACATATCCCAGCACCACCGGACGACCAATCATGGCCGTTTATAAATGCAGTGTTTAGCACCTTTGAACCTCAGGCACAACGATTGGCCGGAATAAGGAAAGCAATTCGAAGAGGATTCAATCTCGAACGCGGTGAGTAAACTGCGGAATTATTCACCTGGTGCAACCCTCATGCCCGCCGCTTTAAACAGCATTTGATTTTAGTGCGCTTTCCTTTCCCTCTTTCCTATAGATTCTGACCTTACTACAGACAGGCAGCAATCAAGCCTCAAGGTCTAGGTAAGCAACGCTGGATTCCATTGATGCCGCGTTGTTTGTTCAAAAACCTGGTTAGCACGTTATAGAATTTTAATCTATTTTCTACCACTACTCAGATTTCTCTAGATCTCGCAGAGCGTCAGCGGGGTCTCCCACGCTTCCAAAAATTGGGACTTCTATAAAAGAAATTTCCAACATAAGTCTAGTCCCTTGGCGACAACTTATTACAGCTGACACACTTCTCAGAGTACGGACAGAACAATTACAGTTTTCTTTTCTCCTCGTCTTCTTTGTTTTAGATTCACCTCCTTCTACATGTGCCATTAATGGCGTTTCTTGTTAGATCTCACCTAGAGGTAAGATGATGCATCAGTTAAGAGTGGTCAAGCTTTGGCATACTTTGAACTAGGTCATGTTCTGATTGGTGTCCCCCTTTTCTTTTTTAGTGAGGTTTGGTCCTGATGAGAACCCCTCAAACCAAGGTGTTTGAAACGCGTAGATCTTTGGATAAACCAAACAATTAGTCATTTGTTATATGTATATCATACCTGTAACTAGATCCATTCAAAATCAATCAGGTTCATCAAGTGTAAAAAGTGTATAATATATTTTTGCTAATTGAATGAAGTCTTTTTTTGAATTAGTGTTGTTTGGTTCACTGTATGTTATTTTCTTGGAGTATGAATGTAGTATGCATGAAGCGGAATTGTTGTCTAAATGTATTAGCATTTTTTTGTATAGCACTTGTGGGTTCATTTTATAATGTATTGTATATATAGATATATCAAGTGAAAATCTTTTGAGAAAAAATGAAGTGAAAAACTAAAATAAAAAAGCAACTAATGAGATTTAAGATGTAGTGATGGGTCATTCATACATCAGTTTGTAAGTAATTTTGTAAACAGTAGCAGCATTGGCAATTTGGTGTATTTTTTTGGTTTATTAGTGCTCAGCCTTGCTGCTTATGGGCCATACCCTTTTTTGTTATTGATCATTATAAAACTGGCGGGCAAAGGAGGAGGAATAGTCATACAAAACCAAAGTGCCTATCACACCGAATGCTTAAGCATCCTGGATGACACTAAAAACTATAAAATCTGGAAGAAGATCCAAGTAATGCCCTCAAAACCAAAATACAAATACTTGTACATGAGGCAGAATCAAAACAGAAACATCAGCAAACAAGAGGCATCTTTCCTGACTTCAGGAGGCACCAGGATACCTTACTTGTATACAATCCCAAAGATTCATAAAAACAAAACATCTCCACCTGGCAGACCAATTGTGTCCAGAATAGGCTCACTTCTTGCACCATTGTTGCGCTTTTGTGATTTCTTTTTACAACCGTTGGTACAGTCTGAAAGACACGAAAGACCTATTAAGCCACATAAACAATCTTCAATTCAACCCCACTACATCTATCCTAGGGAGTATGGATAATGAAAGTTTATACACCAGCCTACCGCAAGATGACACACTAGAGGTTCTCCGTACCTCACTTGACAACACTGAATAGAATTGCAAAATACCAAAGTCATTCGTCCTTGGATGTGCTGAACTAGCATTAAAGGACACCTTTTTTGAAAATGAAGGCACTCTCTTTCTACAACAATACGGAACTTCAATGGGCAGCACGTTCGTGCAGAACCTGGCCGGACTGTATGTGTCTAACTTTGAAGGACGTGTACAACAAAAGGGAGAGAGCCAGTCTATTGGATCAGACACAACAACCTGTTGAGTGCTCAGAAAGAAAGCCCACCAGACGCAGATCGCTTTCTCAGCAGTCAGCATGAGTGTGAATTCCATCAGCCCACCCTTTTTGGCGGAGCCTTGTCATCTGGAATGCAACGGAGGAGAGTTCATGCAGCCAATGTTGCCCACAGGCTAACAGTATTGGATACCTAACTCCTTGCTCCAAATTCACTCAGCCAGAATGCTTATCAAAGTATGCGAGTGCTGATGCTGTGCAGTGATATAGTGAATGTGAAAATAAAAATGACTATAGAGACGAAAAATGTTTATTTGGGATCGTCTGCATGTCATGGATAAAAGCAACCTCATAGGTTGCTTTTATCCACGACATGCAGACGATCCCAAATAAACACATTTTTTGTCTCTATAGTCATTTTTATTTTCACATTCACTATATCACTGCACACCATCAGCACTCGAATACTTTGATAAGCATTCCGGCTGAGTGAATTTGGAGCAAGGAGTTAGGTATCCAATACTTTTAGCCTGAGGGCAATATTGGCTGCATAAACTCTCCTCCGTTGCATTCCAGATGACGAGGCTCCGCCAAAAAGGGTGGGCTGATGGAATTCACACTCATGCTGACTGCTGAGAAAGCAATCTGAGTCTGGTGGGCTTTCTTTCTGAGCACTCAACAGGTTGTTGTGTCTGATCCAATAGACTGGATCTCTCCCTTTTGTTGTACATGTATTGAATTAGGGGTATGGAGGAGAGTTGGTCATTAAATACTATCCCTTAGACCCTTGTATACACCGTCAATTTCTGTAACTTTGAAGGACTACACATTCTGAACCCCCAGTCTCCATTCTGTAAGGATATCACATTCTACAAGAGATACATAGACGACGTCTTCCTAATATGGACAAACACCGAAAACAGACTACTGGAGTTTCTCGATTGGATCAACACCATTGACCCCAACTTAAGATTTACGCATGCTACAAGCCAAGAGAGCATCACCTTCTTGGATCTGGACATAGAGGCACAGATGGTGGCCTCACCACCAAAACCCATTTCAAACCTACTGCAAAGAACTCCCTTTTGCACTTCGAAAGTTTTCACCCCAGACCATTGAGGGAAAGTTTACCCTATGGTCAATATCTCAGATTAAGACGCAATTGCAGTGAAGTCAAAGAGTTTAAAACACAGTCAGATTTACTAACAGCAAAACTGAAGAACAGAGGTTATCCCAAAAATATCATAAAAAAGTGCAAAAGAGAGCAAAACACAGTCACATGCATGATGCCATCATTTCAATATTCTTCGCATATAGGAGCGCTTAGAAATAACGACATGCATGACAAAGAAACCAGTCGCATTGTACCTGCATACTTCTTTCCTTTACAGGTACTCCCTACTGAGGATCTGTAACAGGATCCCACCACACTCACAACACACTTTAGGGTGTGTGCCGATATTTGCACCACTGTGGCGTCTCTTCATTTTTACTGTTCACACACTTAATATGGTCCTGACAAAAGCCTCTTGAACTAATCTGAAGGCTGAAACTAGTAGACCTAAACCTTTAAGGGATACAGAGGTATATTTTAAAACCTCATGCTGATCCCGACAATGTTTTTACTTATGTCCTGGGCCACGATGATGAAGCATGCCACCTACTAGGTAGGTGCGTAAGGGGTTTCCTAAAACAACTTTCAGTTGTTTGCGCTCCTTTCTCGAAGGTTTGGGTCAGGACCTGTGACATATAAACCTCTAAAGGACTTATCCACTTTGTTCATTTATGTACTACTCAGCGAAGAGGACAAGTAAATGTTTTCTTTACTCTCTAGTTGTTCTTGTGTATTTTTGGAAAAAGGCCATATCATTTTTAGTTGGTAGGTAGTGAGGGAACACCTAGTATTGGAAATTTGCCATACCTACTGGGATATTTTGCCTTTTCATTGAACCCTATTTTTTTGGGATGTAGAACTCTGTGCACTTTACCCCTGCTAAACAGAGGTAATGTGCTTGTCTTCTCTATTTCAAACATGTTGAAATTGGTATATACCTGATTGGCGCATTCAATTTGCATGTACTTCACGAGTATATGGTATCATCTGTATCCAAAGTTTGCAGATTAAATTCTGCTCGTGGGCTACAGCACTCATTGTGCCACCCACTAAAGTAGCACCATAAAATATGTCCGAGGCCTGCCACTACAGTCTGGGTGTGCATTTTCAAACTGCCAATTCAAACAATTTGGCAGGCCAAAACCTCCCTTTTTAATACTTCTATATTACCCCTAAAATAGGGACTAAATGCCTGAAGGCAGTGTGCATGTTATTTAAAAAGCAGGATATGTATATTTAATGTTTTACATGTCTTGACAGTGAAATACCTTCAAAGTCATTTGTGACTTAGATCCTTTTTGCCAAATTTCTGCCTGGAGAATTGACCAAGATAAGAATCACCGCCAAAGGCACAGCCACAGCCATTGAGGCTGAATCATGGAATGACCTCAGCTTGCTGATTTGCCCCGCTGAAGGAGATCTGGTTTTCAGAAAAGTTTCAAAGTCCAAACATAGAGGGCTACATTGGGACTGATGCCAAGCATAATTCGATCAACATCAAGGTCTTCCTAGGCATAGACATTGGACTTTTCCCACTCAAAGCTTTCCCCCCTTTGTTGACAACCGCACTGGGATCTCACTCTTCAGCAACCTGCCATCACCGAACGCCAGTTCAGATTCATCTTGCAGCTTGCGAGGATTGTAATTATTTTTTGAGGTAGGTTCTCAATGTCTTACACCCATCTACTACCTATGGGACTCCCTCTTAACGCAAACTACCACAAAGCAGCACAAAATGCTATTTACATTAGTTTACAGGGTACATTCCCATTCTAAAAATGTTAGGTGCTTGAAAGTACATTTTTAGCAACATATAGTGTTGATTTGCATCACTTCTTGTGGCTTTCTACTGGTGCAAACAGTAGATAAATTGGCCCGCTAGACTTAGTAGGACTGGTCTAGAGAATTTGAAGTCTTTCAAATAAATAGCACCTCTCAGTCAAAATTGACACCTACAAATAAATCTGGTTCTCACAATTGACTATGTATAATTTATATGCTCTCATTGTTGTATAAATGGGCTACTGTCAAAAGCTCTGACATTAATTAACTACAAAAACTCTACACAGTGAAGTTAATTGCTGGCGTACTGTTCTATATTTTTTTGGTTTTGCAATCATAACATGTGTAGCTGAAAAGTAAATAGTTCTTCCTTACATAGTCTATAGCTGTAAAATAAATGTACTGTCCCAATTTATAAAACAAGCACGGTACTTAATCCAACTACGTTTAAGTGTTCATGTTTTCTATAGGAACAAACACCATCCAAATTGAGAATGTGAGAGCTTTTGCTGCTGTGGGTGAGCTGCTGTGGGAGAGCTGGGGACAACCTGGGGGGGCTCTGGGTGCTCCTGTGCTCCTCTTGACCCCAGCTGAGTCGGGGGCATGCTCCGTGGCTCCTCCATCAACCACGAGCCATTCCACACTCTGGTGGGACTTCTAGTCCTAGAGTGCAACGCCGGGACTTCATCACCTCCAGCTGCATGGGAGGCGCGCCCTGAAGCACTTAAAAATGCTGCTCACATCCCGCGGCGCGGGAAGCTTTTACTGCTGTGGGGGGAGCTGCTGTCGGAGAGCTGTGGACAACCTGAGGGGGCTCTGGGTGCTCCTGTGCTCCTCTTGACCCCAGCTGAGTCGGGGGCGTGCTCGCTGGCTCCTTCACCAACCATGTGCCATTCCACACTCTGGTGGGACTTCTAGTCCCAGAGTGCAACGCTGGGACTTCATCACCTCCAGCTGTGTGGAAGGCATGCCCTGAAGCACTTAAAAACGCCGTTCACATCCCACGGCATGGGACACGCGTGGGCTGCGCCAGGGCGAAGCCCGGGCCAAGGGCGAGCCTGTCCTTGCCAGGAAGAGGCAGGGCTGGGCCACCCCTCTAACATTTCTAAGGTTCAGCTCCCAGTGCCCCATTACTAACAGCTGACCGGTAGTGCGAGTCTTTCAACCTTTTTTTTTTAACATTGTTACTTCCCTTCATTTTTTTTGCCCTCGCATCTGCCTCAATTGATTAGTCACATTTTTACGAACTTTTTACAAACTATCTCCGAATCCAGTGTGCCCTGACCAAGTACTTCGGGAATCGTTACACATCAACGACAGTAACCCGCTCATATGTACTTTCTGGTTGATCATTGACCCCAAGTAATTTACATCGCTGTCTACTGGACTAGTATATTTTTTAGCCCTATATTTCCTGGTTTATGTTCATATGATCCCCGTTTTGATAAATATTTCATGCACGTTCCTCTTTTCTCTTTTTTTCCTCTTGGTTCTAGGCCTTTTAGATCCCTCACATCGTATTGACTGGCTTTTGTTTGTATTTCCTCTTGACGCTCAAAACCCCTAGCAGTTTGCATTAGAGTCTTTTTTAGGGTTAAGTTCTCCCCAGGATTGTGGCCACCCAAACCTCACTTTTTTGCGATATGGGGGAAGCGTGGCTGTGTCCCCAAAAAAATACCTTGGTGCTAATACCGGCCCCACTCCCTCAAACCTCTATTGATAGGATGCTCCAGAGAGCCATTGGGGTAGTGTCGACGGAAATCGATCTAACAGAGAGGCGGCTTTCTTTATCCCCTGACCTTTTCCCCAATCCCATTGAACCAACACTCTCTGCACAAACTAGTCCGGGATTGTCTTCCAGTCTAACAAAATCCCCAACCAGACGTAGCGTGACCCCGACATCACCTTTCCAATCTCCCTTAGCAATTCCAAAAACTCGCAAAGGTAGAACAACCTCCTCTCTACCCAAAGCTGTGAGACAGAAAACGGGCAAAGGGAAAGGTCGAAAACACAAAGACTAGTTCAGAAATGATCTCTAGCCAGGGTGAAACAACTAGTATAGAACGAGAAGTAGAACCCCCCAAGTTTTGCAAAAACCCTGAATGTCCTTCCTGGGTGAGGAATCTGGTAGTGGAACTAGAGGCACAGATAAGAGCTATTGTTAAAGAGGAATTAGCGCTCCATCTTGGGAATGGAATCAGCAGCCAGACTCCAGCCCAGTGCGCATTAAATAATGCTCTGGTAACCACATTGGTGCCCCCAGTAGAGAAGAAAGATTTTAGCACACAGACGGTTAGAACTGAACAATCCCTATCTCCCAGAGAACCGCCACCTCCTGGCTCATTGTGCCCACCGCCTAGGAACGCTGGTGAGTCTGTGGCTTGCCTCCCTAACAAAAATCCTAATATATCTACTGCTAGCTCTTACACTGCCCCAAACCAGGGAGGCTCATGTAGCGATGAACCTGCACACTCTGTCCAGACCACAGTCATGACAATCCCTGTCCCAGCACCTCCAGAGGCCCCAGCCCCGGTGTCTAGGGCTTTGCCAACAATCAATCTACCTCCAGCCTCACTTCCTTATGTTATAGCTTTGACCGGTGTACCTGAACTAAAAACTGGGCGGGAAGAAACTCAGCTGGAACTAAGAAACAAATGCCTTTTCTGGCTTACTAGGCATGGCCAACTGTCTTATGACAGGGCGGGCGAGATACTACTGGCTCGAAGAGTAAGCTGGGTGGTCGAGGAAACTAAGAAAACCAATGGCAACTGTATAGTCATCAATTTTAGCAACCCATGGACAGTTCAATTTTTGGCTCACCAGTTTCCCAGTTTACACGCATCACCCACAGGGATACAACTACATACATTTTTTTTTCTACACTTGTAATCATCCACCACCCTGGACCACAGGCACAAGAGCTCCAACACACTGGTCCCTTCTCCATTTTACATCTGGCCAACCTTCTCGAATGCAGTATAACGTTCCAATAACTAATAGGTTTGGGGCACTTGAAGATGTGGATTGACTCTCAACGTCATCTGATTACTCCCCTAGACTGGGCTTAGGGGGCACCCTCAGGGTTCCTGATCCTAATACTATTTTGTTATGGACCATGAACATTGTAGGTGCGAAACACGTGGCCTCATTGGTGCCCCAGCAAGAATCTCAGTTGGGACCTCAAGGCCCCGTGGACGTCCTCCCAGGTCCAGTAAGAATCAAGTCACCTATTCTCCTGAATCTATAAACACATCAATGGCCAAAAATAGTTTTATAATGCAGTTGGAAACCAAAGTCCCAGAAAATGTACAGGCGCCCTTAATAGTCGTGAACCCTTCGGGTCCAATCGTGCAAGCTCATACTGCGAGCATGGGTCTCCAGTTGAGGGTGAAGTTGTGGAACATTGCTGGGATTAAAAACAAACTTCATAATCCTTACTGGATGCAATTTGCACAAAACTATGATATATGCATGTTCCAGGAGACCTGGGCTGGAGAGGATATTGTTATGAGGGGCTCTGCAACATTTAATGTGTTAGCCACTATGGAAGGTAGGGGCAGACCTTTGGGAGGGTTAAGCACTTTGGTTGCTACTCATCTGGACTGTACTGTTGAACTGCTGGACACCTCGTTGGATGATATTCAGTGTACCATCCTTACCTTTAGTGCCTTGATCAAGAATGCTTTCATCAATATCTACTCCCGTCCGGTTAAATGTAAATGTAAATCCAGTACTTGTGTAGCGCAGGAATCACCCCCGAAGGGGTATCTAGGTGCTGGGGGCCGTTGGGAAGATTAAGCGAGCTATTGCCCAGAGTTGCATAGTGCTGGGCAGACCCCTGCTGCCGGATCCAGGGATCGAACCGTGTGTTAAGACACACATCGGAGCCCCGCTTAGGAGACAAGCGATCAGGAAACCACAAGACCCAGGAACACGCCCGCCCAGAACTACCATTCCCAGAAGGCATAGCGCGGCGAACGCACGAGGAGGGCGTCACCATATAAACCACTCGGAAGCCAGCAGTCGGCGTAGAATATTTTGAATAGTAGACGCTAGTCCGTTGTGCTGCAGATTCAAGGAAGGTGAGCTCCGTGTTGCATGTGTGAGTGGAGGAGGCGCAGGACTCGTGAGTCGTGAGGAGCAAAGCCGCTACCAGACCCGGTGTTTCACGGGCTTTCGCGACCCGCCCAATTACCTTCGCTTGTCCCCGCTCGAGGGTTCTCTAGAGTTTTGGACTCCTTTCCTTCTGAACAATTACCAGTCCCCGCTCGAGGGTTATCGAGCGCTTAGGACTCCGGTCCCTTCTGAACAATTACCAGTCCCCGCTTGAGGGTTATCGAGCGCTTAGGACTCCGGTCCTTTCTGAACAATTACCAGTCCCCGCTCGAGGGTTATCGAGCACGTAGGACTCCGGTCCTTTCCAGACGATTGCCAGTCCCCGCTCGAGGGTTATCGAGCGCCTGGGACTCCGTCCCTTCTTAGACATTGGCCAGTCCCCACTCGAGGGTTATCGAGTGAGAGGAAAAGACTACAATTCATTTCGTTGTTGTTTGTGTTTGCCCTCTGTTGGAGCGTGTCAGGACTGACACGAGTGCGGAGGACGACTAACGAGTTATCCGTCTAAGTCACGAATCGAGTGGCATTGTCGGCCATTATTTAGCACAGTGTCCTCTGTTGGTGGGTGCTAGGACGGGCATCCGTGCAGAGGACGGTTGGAACATCTACCGTAACAAGAAGCTGGTTTACATTGCATACGTTTTCAGTTGGTAGGAGCAGGCCAAAATAAAGAGCTTGTTCTATCATCAAGACACGTCTGTTACGTCTTCTTTGAGGTTCGAACAGGGGTGTTTAGGGAGGTGTCTGGGTTACCCGATCCCGAGGAAATCAGGATTACACCGTGATCCCCAGCGACCAGCGTCAGTCGCCCTGGCCACGGCACCACACATGTTCCCATTACTACTGGACCGGAATCAAAGACCATAGGCATCCTCTCTGCACTAATGGATCAAGTTCCATTGAATACTAGGATGGTGATAGGAGGTGATTTTAATTGTCAATTTGAGCCTCTAGCTTTTCCCACCGACCCTCTGCTCACCGCTGAGGACTCTCTTTGGCTAATTCCTGTCCCACAAATTCCCCCCGTTAAAGCATGGACCCCCCCCTCGTTTTACACTTAAATGCAATTACACTACCTCACGCACTGAGGGCTTGGAATGGGCATACCAAGTAAGATCAACCAGGGAACCATACATTTAACAGAGCAGGCTAATCATCTCTACTTGATTATATTCTTGTAGAAGTAGGCATATGGCAATGGGTGACTGACTTCGCTGTTCTCCCAAGACATGACAGCGTCCATAATGCTTTGGTTCTTGACCTCAAGCTCCCAGACCTTTACGGTCCATCTGCTAATGGCTCATGTTCCGATTCACCCTATCTTTAGACAGCAACAGAAGGAGAATTAGGTAGGACATATTTAGGAAGTCACCAGGCAAGGTAGTGACCCTCTATTCCCTAATTATTTCCCCTTTGTTGGTACTGGAATCTGCCGCGCAGACACTTTACACTCCTGATTCTCTCGCCCAAATCTTGGACGTTCATACGGCATTGACCGTTAGTCTAACCAACATTTTTTACCCTTTGATGCACTCTAAGGGCAAAAGGTCCCTAACATTGACATGTTATAACAACTCTTGCCGTATGGCAAAGAGTGCCCTTATCAATGCTATAAAATCTAATGACAGGCCGTTGATAAAAACCAGGAGGGGTTTCCATAGAAATTGCTTAAAGTCTGCCAAAGAAGAGTGGGAGACCGAAAGATGGGATGCGATTAAACAGGCCCTCACCAACAGAGATATGAGGGAGTTTTGGTCTTTGGTCAGAACAGCTAGTTCCACAGGGAGTTCACCTATTGAACCAAACATAGCTGCAGAAGCTTAGAAACTTCATTTCCGATCACTGTACTCCACCCAGGACTCCATGGAGCCCTCTGATGGCACCCTGCCAACGCCCAATGGGAACCCTACTGAAGCTGCTGACTGGTTCAGCTTGACTGAGGTGTTGAGTGCCATTGGGAAGCTTCCCCTTGGAAAGGCCCCTGGACTTGATAAGATTCCTGGGGATCTATTCCAGGAAGAGGCCAATATCTGGGGTCCATACCTATGTGTAATATTTAATGCCATCCTAAGCGGCATGAAAATCCCGGATACCTGGCTAGGGGCCGAAATCTTTCTAGTATATAAAAAGGGATCCCCTCTCCTGCCCACGAACTACAGGCCAATTAGCCTGATTTACGTTTCACAGAAGCTGTTTGCCAGGACTATCTTAGAGCTCCTCCAGTCCTGGATGGACGAGCATGAGATTCTGAGTGTTTAACAGGCAGGCTTCTGTAAAAACATCTCTACTATTGACCAAATCTTCAGGCTCCAATTGTTATATTGGAAGACGGTGACAATAGAGGGTGGGATCCTCTATTTGATCTTTGTTGATCTCAAATCAGCCTTCGATCTGGTCCCCAATCATAAACTGTGGGTAGTTTTGGAGGAACTGGGCATTCCATCTTACTTGCTCGCCCTGATCAAACGATTGCACACTGGCAATTTTGCCCAGGTTAGGTTTGGTAAATATGGGGAACTGACTTCTTGCTTTCCAGTGGACAGGGGTGTACCGCAGGGGTGTGTCCTGGCCCCCACACTGTTCCGTCTTTACATCAATGCTTTGGTGAAACAACTAAATAAAGTCGCCAATATTGATGCCCCAAAGCTTGCCTGTGGCAAGGTGCCAGCAATGATGTTTGCAGATGACACCTCGTTACTCTCTAAACCGCCGATTGGCATGCAAAGGTCCCTTGACTCCTTCTCTTTATTCTGCAAAAACAGGGGGCTAGAGATCAATACTTCAAAAACCAAGTAAATGGTATTTAATCCTAGCACAACTTCTCACCCTAATCCTACCCTGAATGGCATCAACTTGGAGAGGGTGGCAGTCTTTGACTATTTGGGTGTTACCCTGACGGAAACTTTTGGTTGGGGTCCCCAGCAAGAAAAGGCAGGCTTGAGGCTAGCGCAGATGACCAGGAGCCTAGTAAAACTATATAGGAGTTTAACCTCTAGACAACCAGGCTCATTGATAGAGATCTACAAAGTTCAAATTAGGAGCGCCATAATGTATGGGGCAGAACTTTGGGGACACCACCCCGTAGGTGCACTGGTCAACTCTGAGAACAACTTTACCAAACAGCTCTTGGGTCTACTGCCAAGTACCCCTCTTGTCCCCCTACTAATGGATCTTGGGCGTAGACCCATAAATGAGGAGATTGGGCTACGACACTTGACCTTCTGGCGCAGATTATGGGCAACTCCAGATTTAGCAGCCTATCAGTCAGAACTAAAGGCAATTCTTGGGCTCCAAGGGGTGGACAAATTATCCTGGTTTCCACATATAAAAGACCTGTGCTTTAGATTAGGCTGGTCAAACTTATGGACCCATCCCGAGGAAGCGTCCCTGACAATCTCACGACTTGAGCTAGTCAAATCCTACAGATCTTTTAGACTAGCTGAACTCCAAGTGGGTATATAATCTGGCAGTCTAACATCTGAATTTTTTAATCTCAAAGACCAGTATCTATTAGAGGCTTTTCTTGATGAGGTCTGCCCGCACATGGCAAGGAAACTTTATGCCCAGTTCAGTTGGGGCTGTTTGCCAGTACATTCATTCACTGATAAATGGACCAAAGCCTCCCCAATGGGCTGTCCTGCTTGTGAGAGTCAGGAAGAAACCCTTATTCATGTTTTTTTATTCTGCCCAGGCTACAATGTGCCCAGGAGGTACTGGCTCTTACCACTAAGCAGGAACATGGGGTTTCGTCAGATACGGGAGGCCTTTAGAGTCATGCGAACTGCAAAGCATCCCCCGATTGTTTTCGCTGTGTCCCGTTTCCTAAACTCCATGTGGTTTAGGCATCGCAAGTTTTTAAATTCACCAAGAACATGTTAAACCTACTCATTCAGTTTTCCATCGCTTTGATCTTTTTAAATAATGAACCTCATGTTTTAAATGTTTTTTAAACATTATCATTTTTTAAATATGAATTTGCATAACCAATTTTTAATGCTAATATTTTGTAATGTGTAAAATCAAGTGATGTTTGTATTTTATCTACTGCTTTTATGGTCTACTATGATCGAAATAAAGCTTGGGAATGGAATGGAATATTTCAGTTTTATTTTTATTTCTGATTTAACATGATATTTTACTTGCCAGCATTGTGCTACTGGTAAAGTTTCACCTTGCAGAAAGAAGAGTCAGTTCAACAATAGGTCTCCTCTGTCACCTCCATAATTGCTTGTTTCTCAACATTCTCGATGTGGGTTGAATCTAAAAAACATGTATTTGAATAGACATCAATATGAATGACTCGCTGATTTCCATAAAACAGCTTTCTTGGAAAATGTATGTGTAGGGAAGACAACGATTTATGCTGTTGAACAAACATTTCACTTATTAAAAACATAAAATCTTATTCCTCGGAAGCTGTCCTCTGGGCGTTCCCCGAGCTGCTCTGTGCATTGTGAGATCGCTAGGTCTTTTCCTCTCCGTTGATAAAATATAGTAGAAACAAACCATTTTTAAATTACATTTAAAAATTTGAAAAGGGTCCAGTGTTAGCCAAAAGCAGTTAAAGTCGCATATGATTTTTCTATTGTTTCACGAGTAATTCTCCCCAAAAGTATTTGTTTAAGCCTGCAGCTCAAGAGCCGCCATTCGCTTAAAAATCATGACTTTCAAAATACTTTTCATCACCAGGTGACCATTTTCACCATGTGGCATAAGTATATATGATGTTGTGTGCCTTTCCCAAGTTTATGTAAGTCATGCAGTGAATGTTGATAGTGCAGCACATGTGAGACACGTCCGGAGGCATATTTAGAAAGCGTTCATGCAACGCAGCGTAGCAATTAAAGTTGCTGCACCACATGAGAGGGAGAAGGCAGAACTGTGCCATATCTACTTAGTTGGGGAGCAGTTCTGCCCTCTTCCTGCTCTGGTGCTCCTGTGGCTGCTGTAATAATGTGTGCAGTCTAGTTGTTGGTGGGTGGAGTTAAAGGGACACAGGAAGAGGAGGAGCGGCGACAGGAAAAGGGTTAGATAGAGTAGGGACGGGGAACAGTGAAGACGTGAGAATAAAGAGCTTGTCAATGATACCAAGTGTGCAGTGTCATTATTAGTAGCACGACGCTACAGCTGGCGACGACGGTAGGATGGTGCAGTCTGTCACACCCTGAACCCTGACGACGAGCAAACCGTCCCAGACAACATGTCGTGGAAGTCGCTGTCGCGACACGTGTGCTGTGCAGGAGACCGCCGCCGAGAGTGTACGGCCAGCGGTAATAGCCCGCTGCTCCGCGATCAGCTGGTCGCATGGAGCCCAGACGGGAGAAGCCCAATAAGTGACACGCCGTTGAGCGCTGGAATCACCCCGTCGGAATCGCACAGTCGAGCGCTGGGATCGGGTGCCCACCCATTATGCGTGAGGTCGCAGAGGGTGGCTGAAGAAACGAAGAACGGGAGCCCACCCGGATCTTACCTGCCGCTCTGAAGCCCAAGGAGCATGTGGAGGTGCTGCTGACTGCGGGGACCGGCTGCCGGTGAGTGCCGGTTGAAGCGTGAGCCTGAAGGAGTGAATGAGCGCAAAATCTCGTGGGAAACAAGATTTCCAAGAAAACAAGAAAACAAGCACAAGTGAACACAAGAGTGACACACACAAGCACGAGCAAAGGCGGAGGGACCAAGACATAAACCAAAGATGTCGACGTCACCGTGCCAGAATGTGGCAGGCACGGCGGCGACCACGCCAAACACGACCGGTGTCTCATATCTGCGCCCTCCAGAACCATTGGCCCTGATAGCTGGAGGGGGCATGGGGCCCAGATGACAGGAGTGGTTTGAGGACTTTTAGGACTATATGAAAGGATTATAAGTCACAGATGAAGAGGAAAAGTTAATTGCACTCCGCAATCTGGTTGGGAAAGAAGTCAGTAAGTTAATCAAGGAATTGCCGACTGCCGAAACCGGATCATATGTCAAGGTGCGAGATGCTTTGAATAAAAGGTTTTTACATAAAAGAAATGTGGATTATGAAAGGTACATGTTTCACCAAGCCCGTCAAGAAAAGGAGGAATTGATGAATACGTTTATAATGAGACTACGACGACTGTCTCGGTATTGTGAGTTTGATAAGTTTTCCACGGAGGATGCCATAAGATTGCGAATAATTGAAGGTTGCCATTCGGAAACTCTCAGAAGGCGGCTACTACGGAAGAGTCATAACCTTGTAAAGATTGAAGAGATTACCCGGATACATGACCAAGCAGAGGAACATGCTAGAAGAATGGAGACGGGGCATGGTGAGAGGCGGGAACAAGCATATTGCGTACAAGCTAAGGACACTCGCAGACACTCTTGAGATCGACAGCGGACATCCAGGCCGTCGTACTGCCAACATTACACAGGGCGCAGACGCCATGAGTCTGGCAGTGGAGACAAGAAATGAGATCGCCCACGAAAGTGTTATCAGTGCGGATACGACTTTCCGCACACTGATGTTTGTCCAGCACTTGGTCAGCAGTGTCGAAAATGCAGAAGAGAAAATCACTTCGAGGCTATGTGTGGAGAATATCGCAAAGAAAGGATGAAAGAGACAACGAGATCGTCTTACCCTGACACAAGGCGGCATCATGCGAAGGCAGTCCAGGATCGGCCGGAGTCATCCTCTGTTTCCTCACACTCCAGCAGAGTCTCTCGCAGGTCCCATTGGGAGAGAAGGTCCCCATCCAGAGGATCCATGTCAGCATCTCGGGTATCGGTGTACACTGAGGAGTATGCCTGCATGGTAGCTGATCCAGACCAATTAAAAAAATACCCCAGATTGGACATAAGTGTGGGAACCCATGCAACCAAGTTTGTACTGGACAGTGGCGCATCACTGAACTATATCCCTGTGACTGAATACAACAAAATGAAACCGCCACCCACCTTGAGCTCCGCCTATGTCAGAGTGTTCAAGTAGATGTGGAAGAAACCTCTCCCCTGCCTGGGGAAATTTGCAACTACACTCAAGCACAAAACCACCTCTGTGCCGGCATATATACATGTAATTGAAGGCCCGGAAGCCGACTGTCTCCTCAGTCTGCCCACCGCGGAGTGTCTTCGGCTGGTCAAAATTTTGTACAGGGTAAGCGACGATTCGGACATCATACACAAGTTCCCTAAACTATTCACCGGACTCGGAAAAATGAACAAGTGCCAGAACCGGTTGCACATCAATGAACGAATACGTCCCGTCGCACAACATCACAGGCGAGTACCCTTCCACCTTCAACAAGCTGTGGAAGATGAAATTCAAGAGTTATTACGAACGGATATTATCGAGCGGACAGAAGGGCCAACATCGTGGGTGTCACCAGTGGTCATTGCGCCAAAGAAGGGCACACCCGAAAAGGTGCGCCTGTGTGTGGAAATGAGGCTTCCCAACACGGCCATCGAAAGGGAGCATCATCCAGGACCCCATTTAAGTGACATGATTTCATCTCTAAATGGCGCAAGAGTCTTCTCCAAACTAGATTTGAATAAAGGATACCACCAGTTGGAACTCGGGCTATATAACAACATTTGCCACTCATCTAGGGCTGTTCTGTTACAAACGACTTAGTTTTGGAATTTCATCTGCTGCGGAGATTTTTCAAGAAGCCATCCGCCAGACCATACATCACATACTAAATACACTAAACTATAGTGATGACATTCTAGTATACGGTTCGAATGTCCAGGAACACGACAAAGCGCTAGACCGGGTGTGCCATGCTCTCCTGGAGGCCAACCTCACCCTCAACAAAGACAAGTGTGAGTTCCATGAGTCCACTCTTAAATTCTTTGGACATGTGTTTTCTGGAGCCGGGATGAAGCTTGATCCTGAGAAGGTGATAGCCATAAACGATACCAAAAGTCCACAAGACGCGAGTGACATTCGATCTTTTCTGGGCATGGCAAGTTATTGTGCCAAATATATAAAAGGACTATGCCACCATCAGTCACCCGTTACGTGCCCTTACCAAACAAGGGCAGCCATTCATCTGGACTCCCCAATGTGAGCAGGCGTTCCAGGAAATCAAACGAGCCGTTGAGTCTGCGGACAACCTGGCATATTTCAGCCCCAAGAGAAACACTGAGATCACCGTTGATGCTAGCCCAGTGGGACTGGGTGCAATATTGGCTCAATTTGACAATGAGACAGACCAGAGGCACATTGTGGCCTATGCCAGCCGAAGTTTATCGGACACTGAGAAGGCCTATTCCCAACCTGAAAAGGAAAGCCTTGCTGTTGTGTGGGCATGCGAGCACTTTCACATTTTTATATATGGCAAGCACTTCACGCTAGTGACCGACCATCAATCGCTAGTTACCATTTTCGGAAACCCCAGAGCCAAAATACCACCTCGAATTGAGCGCTGGGGTTTGCATCTACATGAGTACACTTTTACAATAGTGCACAAACCAGGAAAATCAGCGAATCCGGCTGATTACATGTCGAGACACCCTCAAGCATCACAGGCGTCACGTCCATCTGTGGCAGAAGAGTACATACACTTCGTAGTGGACCAAGCCAGACCACCGGCGGTTCCCTTGGAGGCAAATATGGGAAGCCACAGCTCAAGATGATACCCTTCTAAAGGTGATGCGCCGATTACGGACCAATCGATGGTGCCATGACAATGAGGAGGAAGGGTGCGATCCACACATCTGCCACGAGATGCAGGCTTTCAGGCATGTGAGTGAGGAACTATCTGCCACCTCAGAGGGACTCCTACTGAGGGATCAACGGATCGTCATTCCTATGCAACTCTGCCAGGGTGTCATCAATTTAGCCCATGAGGGCCACCGCGGAGTGGTCGCTACAAAAAGAGGGCTCAGAGAGCGAGTATGGTTCCCGCTACTTGACCAGATGGTGGAGCTCACTCTAAAAGATTGCCCTCAGTGCCAACTGGTCAATCAAGGAGATCCTCCAGCTCCTCTACAGATGTCAAAGCTACCTAGTAGTGTATGGCAAGAGCTCGCCATGGACTTTTATGGACCCCTTCAGTCGGGCAAATATGTCCTAGTGATAATGGACGAGTACTCCAGATTTCCGATAGCACAGTTTGTATCATCTACCAGTGCCACCAGCACCATTGCTATGTTGGATGAAGTGTTTGCTGCCTGGGGTGTTCCTAAAGAACTCAAGACGGATAACGGCTCCCCTTTTAATGGACATGAATTTGGAGAATTTGCGAAGCACCTCAATTTCAGGCATCGCAAGATCACTCCCCTATGGCCTCAGGCCAATGGAATGGTGGAGAGATTTATGGCAACTTTAAAAAAGACATTCCAGCAGGCCACCATTGACAAGAAGGACTTACAAGCGGCTCTCAATGAAGTTCTGAGAGCATATCGAACGACACCCCATGCCACTACGGGGAAATGTCCTGCCACTCTCATGTTAGGACGACCGCTCAGAACACGGATACCTATGTGGGAAGGGGCCCTGCGACCGGTGTCGCCTACAAGAGCACATAAGGAGCTAGTGGTGTCTGACCGCGAGCGCAAGAACAAAATTAAGTCCTACGCTGACACTCGGAGGAGAGCCAGATCTCCATCTCTTCATGAAGAGGACTGTGTATTGGTCAAGCAGGAACAGCAGAAAAAGACAGATTGCAAGTTCAGAGCTGAACCTCTAATGATCACTCAAAAGAAGGGCACAATGATAACAGCTGAGTCGGAGAACAAGAGAATTACCAGGAATGTTTCGCACTTTCAACGGTGCTCTCCGGCTGTCAAGGATGCCCTCAACAAAACGACTGAACGACTGGGCACAGAGAGATCTGGCAGTGCAGCTGCAGTACAGAGATCTGAGACTCAGGCAGAAGCTGAATCTGAAGAGGGAGGTGTGGTCCTACGACCCAGATGAGATATTTGACGACCTGTGCGGCTGATCGAAGAACTATAACAAAGTCAGACTTTTGTTTTTCACTTTTGTTAACAAAGGGGGAGATGTAATAGTGTGTGCAGTCTAGTTGTTGGTGGGTGGAGTTAAGGGGACACAGGAAGAGGAGGAGCGGCAACAGGAAAAGGGTTACATAGAGTAGGGACGGGGAACAGTGAAGACGGGAGAATAAAGAGCTCGTCAATGATACCAAGTGTGCAGTGTCATTATTAGTAGCACAACGCTACAGCTGCTATGTCAATGCAGTCACCCTTGTGCCACGGTGCAAGAGTATCTAGCTTTACTCAACATAGTTTTTGTGCAGGAAGGTTTTACTTCCTGCACAAAAACTTTGCTTTAAGTACTTTTCCCTGCTTGTATGTGTGCTGCAAAATGCAGCACACATGTAAAGAAAGAAAAAAGGAGAAACTAAAAAATGTTCCTCATGACAACCAGTTGAGGGAGGTGTAGGATTCTATCACACATCCCTGCCTGGAATTTTTGTAGATAGGGACTTGTATCAGTATCCATGGGTGGTTGGCATGTTCCACCCATGAAACACCCCTTTGATACAAAGTAACCCAAGACAACACATTGTTCTTCGTTGCTTTACTTTGGGTGACTAACCAATGCGAATCGTGATTTACTTTGGTTTATAAATTCCTGAAAAGGACTTTGAGTCAGGTTACGTTAAAAAACAAACATAAGCCCGGTGCAAACTCTTTGTAAATTTAGGCCCTGCTTTCACTGTCCGTCAAGACATTTCTGCTTTAACCAACGTTCCAGTTGAAAAATGTTGGAGTCGGCATGACGAAAAATATAAGCAGCTGTAGTTCAATTATGAGACTCTACTTACAGTTATGCTACCATAATAACAGTAATGCATTGGCTTAACTTGCATTTTTAACCCCTTCCATGCTGGTGACGAACCCCAGCCGTCACTCTCTGCGGCGCTCGTGTGCTGATGACGGCTGGGGTTCGTCACGGCCCGCCCTGTTCTTTTGTTTACTGCACAGCGGCGGAAACGGCCCAGCATGGAAGGGGTTAATAAAATATAAATGTGAACATTCATTGTGATTTCAGTATGCATTTTTAAAGTCTTCCAATCCGATGTAGGTTCTCTGTTATGCATATGACTGGGTCCAAACTGGGGTGGCGTGGTGATCAAAGTGACAATGGATTTAACTCAGATCTGTAACTAGGGTTGAATGTTTGACAATATTCAGCACTCTGTCCATCATCTTTTTGCCTTGCTTTAGTTGCCTTAATGGGACGGGTATGACCAGACATGGGTCCCGTGCTCACGATGCCACTGGATTCAATCTATCCTGGCTTTTGAGGGATGATGCCCTGAATCTGGTCCCAGGATGCTTGTTTTCCAGTCAAGGGAGGACCTGGCCTGGCAGTTTGGGCTGGACTATTCCCATGAGGAGCAGGATCGAGAGTAATTTGCATATGGCTGGGTTTAAAGTGGGGTGGCATGGTGATCAAAAAAGATAGATTTAACCATATCTGTGAATGGAGGTGAATGTTTGACAATGTTCAGCATTTCATCCATCGTCCATTTGTCTTGCTATCTCTGTTTATCTTTACAGAGTAACTGTGGGTGTGAGCTGCTTAATTCATATTGAAAAGGGAGGAAAGAAAGCGCAACACAACTGGCAATGGCATTTAATCCATTTAAATCTCTCAAGTTAAGAGTGATGCAAATGGGCTTGCAGACACATTCTTTGAAAGCCAAGTAGCTATTCTACCATACGCTTCCAGGAAATAAGGATGGGAGCCAATGAAAAGCTTCTTATGCTAATGGACCGTATCACTAAGGGGCATATTATCAAGAACCAGCGTTAATATTATCGCCGCTTTCACAGCAGAAAACGGCCGCTAAAGTGGCGGTAATGGGCTTCAGAATACGCCCTTGTGAATTCATATAGAAGCCCATGTTCAGGTGTGAACATGGGCTTCTAAGGGCATTCTCTACGGTGTATTATCAAGCCCATTATCGCCGCTTTAGCTGCAGTTTTTTGCCGCTAAAGCGGCAATAGTGTCAACGCCGTGCTTGATAATATGCCCCAAAGTTCTGTATGTGAAGGAGGAGCACAAACTCATAGGACCCATGTGTATGTCCTGGGCAAATATTGCTATTGTTAAATGGACTCTGGGAGGTTAAAGGTTACCTCATGCAAACTAGAATCAAAGAGGAGTTTTTAGCAGGCGCAGAGGTGCTTACTGTTTTTGTGGCTCTAGTTACATAGGAGTGCCATCTGTTGAAGGGACAGTGACTGTTGAGCGTTATATGGCCTGGTGGAGATATGTTTTTTAAGACCTTGAAATGTTGAATACATTTTACTTGCAATATTCTGACTTGCTCAGGAAATATATATCTAGAGACATTTTCTCTTTGAAACAGTCTGCTGTCTGTGCTCTGACAAACTTTTAAAGATATGCCCCCAGGTTAAAATTTTAAGCAAAATACTAGCAGCAAATTTTGAAAAGTTCATGGAATTTCACTTAACTTTTACCAATTTCATGATATAAAACTTTGTGCATTCCTAGTGATGAGACATCAATAGAAGACAAGCATTTGAAATGCAATAGGTCTAACATTTGTGAAAGCTAGAGCACTTGGTGTTGAAAATGACAATGTTTTTGAATTTTGTCTTTTTGTATGCAGAGGAGTACTATTTGCATAGCACTATTAATCAAACCTATCATGTCACATATCATAGAGTACCAATAATTATGTACATAACATTAGTAGAAATGATGGTACCTGAAGAAGGCACTCGGCAAGGCAGGTTGAGCTTCAAGTAATAAAGCGATACCAAAGGGGATAATGAGCAAATCAAATATTCACCCCAGCCAACTGATCTGGCTTTAATCCATCATCATTCTTTAGCTCACTCCACCACCCCAGTTCAGACATGGCAGTTCGGGCTGGACTGCTCCCATGAGGCACAGGGTCAGACTGATTTGCATATGGCCAAGTCTGAACTGGGGTGGTGGTGTGAGCTAAAGAATGATGATTGATTAAACCAGATCAGTTGACTGGGGTTGAGTGTTTGATTTGCTCAAAAGCTCCGTCCATTATCCCCTTTAGTATCGCTTTGTTCGCCCTAAGTTGGCAGGGTATGCCCAGACGTGTGTCCCTTGCTCACTTTGCCACTGGATTCAAGCCAGCCTGGCTGATGACGGCTGATTAGCCAGAAACCGGTCCCAGGATGCTTGTTTCCGGTCCAGGGAACACATGGCTTGGCAGTTCTGGCTGGACTGTTCCCAAGAGGCACAGGGTCACACTGATTTGCATATGGCCATGTCAGAACTGGGGTGGTGGAGTGAGCTAAAGAATGATGATGAATTAAACCCAGATCAGTTGACTGGGGGCGAGTGTTTGATGTGCTCAAACGCTCCTTCCATTATCCTCTTTGGCATCGCTTTGTTCGCCCTAAGTTGGCAGGGTATGCCCAGACATGGGTCCCTTGCGCACTTTGCCACTGGATTCAAGGTAGCCCGGCTGATGACGGCTTATTAGCCAGAAACCGGTCCCAGGATGATTGTTTCCAGTCCAGGGAAGATATGGCTTGGCAGTTCGGGCTGCACTGTTCCATTGAGGCACAGGGTCAGACTGATTTGCATATGGCCATGTCTAAACTGGGATGGTGGAGTAAGCTAAAGAATGATGGATTAAACCCAGATCAGTTGGCTGGGGGTGAGTGTTTGATTTGCTCAAACGCTCCGTCCATTATCCCCTTTGGTATCGCTTTGAGTTTCAAATAATGGTAGGTGACCACAAAACTGCGTTGCGGGGAAATGGTGCAACGTTAAACTATAGCTTAGTGTAATGGGCTAGAATTCCAAATGTGGAAAGACTCTGACCTACAAAAAATGGAGCGCAGAAACAAGTTGTCCGAGGTGCCAGTCAGGGCGACTCAAGAAGATAAACTCACAAACCTGAAAACTGATCAAATGGGGCAAGATTATTAATTGTAATTTTATTTATAAAGTAATTACTGCCCCTGACTATGTGTCGAAGCGCTTTTCGGCAAGTAGCATGCTAGTCCGTGACCCAAGGTCGAATAGTGATGGATTAGTACAGGGAAATGTAAGTTATTAGTTGCAGCAGTGGGTATGTGAGTCTGTTAGTTGGATTGAATAAGATAAAGGAGGTACTGAGGAGGTAAAAGTCTAGAAAGGGCTAGTTGGGAGATTATAGAAGTAAAATTAGGGTTGGGATGAGTCAAAGGAGGGATAGAGGAGGAGAGAATCTAGAAAGGGTTATTTGGGACACCATAGTAGTCAAATTAGTTTTTAGAATAGTCAAAGGAGAGATAGAGGAGGGAAGAGTCTGGAAAGGGTTATTTGAGAGATCATAGTAGTAAAATGAGGTTTGAGATGAGTGGGGAGTAGAGGAGTTATTGAAAGAGGTAGAGATGAGACATAGAGCAGTGGATTGGAGAGAAGCGATTTTTTAAAATCTATAGTGGGAGTAAAGTAATACATATACAAATTCAGGAGAAGCCCTTTAAAGACCAATAGACTTGGCAGCCGGCTGTAAGGCCATAAAGATGTGCTATATAGCAAGAGAGCATTTCACTCTCATGCACATTCAAACAAAAACCTCATTCATTCAGAACCCCAAACACATTTGTATGAAGATGTTTTATGAGGCTTAAGCATCCTCTGCAACAAAGGCAGACCCTGTGATTGAAAAGCAACTGAACCCAAAAGACATATTTTAGCTAAATAAACCATTCACAAACAGCCACAAAGTGCTAATGCAGTAGGGCAGGCACTATTGTTAGCCAACTCACTGGTACTTCTTTCACTCCTCTCTTGAGGATGAAAACCTACTTCATGTTGTGGCTGATTTAGATCTCTGACTTGCAGGGTAAATACAGATCTTTGTAGCAGGAGATCAACGAACCATCCTTTCTTAACAGCACCATCAAAAACCTGTAATGTAAAATATATTCACATGGCATGAAAACTGTATATAGAAGTATCATGAATGTTTAATGAAGGGGAAGTTGGGGCAGCATAAAACGTTGACAAAATCGCAAGAGATGGGACAACTAGAAACTCTTGAGTCATGAAAGAAATGGTGCTAGACATGTTTTTACGAAACTGTAGACGAAGTGTGACTTCTAAGGCCAACTTGTTGCTTTAGGTCATGTAATTTTTAGTGACACATGTAAACCAGGCATCAGAGAAAAATACACTTTCATAATACTGGATCTTATTTTAGTATCTGGAGAATAAATATGCATGTTTCGCAAATGCATTTACAAAACAGTATTTGCCTTGCTATTATTTCAGGAGTCAACACTGGCTCTGAAGAAAGGCTTAAGGATAGTTGGTTTATTCTTAACCTATTGAAATTGTGAGGCGGGTTCTTTAGCTTTATAATGTGAACCCGGTTTAATATTTCTCTTGACATGGCGTGCAAGAGAAGAATATTTAGGAAGTCACTGCCTTTGTTAACGATGAGAGAAAGAGGAACCAGTAAAACAACTAACATAACAAACACAAGGGGAAAGAAGAATGAAAATAGAGTAGACGCAAAGTACAGCACATAACCTGAATATGATGAGAGGGACAGAAAAGGGAGAATGACAATGAAACTGTTGATGTGTTTCTTTAATGTTTTAGAGCGTGGCAGAGCGAGGCATAGAATGTTCTTGCTATTCCTCCCATGGGTTCCAGTCCAGGAGATCAGTTGCTACCGGTGTCCTGGATGGAAGCCGTGCTGCCTTGCTCTTGCCGGTTTCGTACATCAATTCTTTAATAAATCTTTGGTGATAAATACAACGACTTAGCATCATTACAATTGGTGACGTTGGAAGTGGTCCTATGTGGATGTCAGCAAGAATTACTATTTTTGATGTATTTAAAAAACAACAAAAAAAAGTTCAGCTTGAAGAGGATTTAACTTTGTATATTTATATATATATATATATATATATATATATATATATATATATATATATATATATATATATAGTGAAAATTCTCCACCGTTATGCTGCTCCGACTATTCTCCACGAAAGCTTGCTGAACTCAAATGTCTTCTAACCTGATAACATTTGGGGTACGAAGTCTTACTTGGTGTTCGTGGACCGTTGGGGGAACCGACATTGGCCGCATTATTCGAGGGGCGGCAGTGTTCCATCTCATGCGCGTTCACTCGCGCTCTGTGGAATGCGTGACGGTGAGTGCGCAAATCTCCAATTGGGTGTGATGTCAACACGCAGGGTCATGCAGCGTGACCTTGTGTAGCGGCCGTTTTGAATTTAAACAGAGGCTTGGTCAGAGGAATTATCAGACCGGCTTCTGCATCTTGAGGAGTTTTGTTTTCACTGAGTTTCACTAAGGATTATAATTTTTCATAAAACATTTGTGAGATTAAATTAAAAGGAAACAGGTTAGATTGTCTGGGGCTCGACCATCAAATATTCATTTTGAATGACCAATTTGTATTTTCACTACATTATCAGTAAAGATAAGAGAAATACCACACTGGGAAAACTGGTCGGGTATACCGACCACAAATCGGTTTAGTGGCCTAGAAATGGTCGACTGACCATCAGCTGAAATTCTAACTCTAGAACAAACCATACCAGCTTTAGACCCCTTAGGGATGATGACTGCAGGGCCAGAAAATGAAATACAATCGTTGTTTGTTATTTTCTGGAATATTGCAGGCCTCCGCCCAAAAATAGAGGATGGCTCCGCCGCTCACTTCCTTGAGAAAGGCAAGATAATATGCCTACAAGAGACATGGGCGATGAAGGAGCTACACCTTGTGGGCTACAAAACGCACTTCTCCCCAGCCCTTCCAAGTAATGCGGGTAGGCCTAAGGGGGGCCTGGTTACTTACATAGCCAATACAATAATCAATTTGAGGATACTAAAAACAGAATATGCCCCGAACTTTCAACTGCTTTGCCTCTCGGTAGGGAAAAAAGCTACTATTATCCTAATAAATTTCTATAATAACTTAGAGGACGACCATTTTATCAACACCCTCTCAAAAATCCAGGACAAAATTGCCCACTACAAACAACTGTATGAAAAAAAGGGTATTGTCCATTTATTATGGGGAGGGGATTTTAACTTACACCCTTGTCCATGCTCGAGCAACCAGAGCTGCGGGATAGTGGATGAGCACGATAACCCTCTCGTGCATTTCTCTCATGTAAGAACGGGAGCAGTTATGAATAACCTTCTTACAGATCTCGAATTGTCAATAGTAAATAAAAAAGACCCTATTAAGAACTTACTAGAACCAACATACCTAGGGAGGGGGCATGAGACCACCGTCGATTATATTCTTTCGACGGATGGATTGAGACACCTAATTAGGGATTTCACACTCATGATAAATGCCCTAAGTGATCACTCGGCACTCAGGCTGGACCTCGACCTGAACAATCTAGTAACCCACACAACAATAATTGCAAACACCCTATCCCAAAATAGGCTCGAATTGGCCAAAATAAACGGCCTTACTTTAAAATGGGAAAAGATCGATCCCATCCAATTAACCAATAAATTAATAAAGATAACATACCCCAACATAATAAAATGTTTAGATCTTTCAACAGACGATGGGACGGTCCTCGAAAACTTTAAGATTATATTAGAGAAAACAAAGGTATTGTTGACCAGAAATTTAAAGCAAACTAAGTCAACCTCAATAGGATGGTTTAATCATGACTGTACTATGGCGCAAACCAAGCTAAAAAAGGCCCTTAGACAACCAAATAGAGATCAGCAACAGATACAGCATCTCAGACTTCAGTATAATAAGGCTAGGAAGCTGAGAAAACAAGAGCTGAAACAGGCCCTATGGGACGATCTTCATAAAAGTGCATCTATGAGAAATAGTGAGTCCTTTTGGCGGATAGTCAAGTCCCCCTTCTTATCCGATTCTAACAGACCCCAGATTGATGTCGCCATTGAAGAGGAAACCTGGGTAAACCAATTTTCTAAAATTTTTAAATTAACATCTCCAACAGAAGAATTACATCACCCTCTTCCCTCAGTTGAATTCCCAATGTCTTTACAATTCGACATACTCGATGTAGTACAGGCACTAAAACTAAGTAAAGGTGGTAAAGCACCTGGACCCGATGGGGTGCCCGTAGATCTGTTTAAACATCTTCCCGATCTCTGGGCCCCCATACTCACAAGAGTATGTACTGCAGCAGCGAAACTGGGATTGATGGAGTCTTGGTCCAACTCCATCATGGTGCCAATTTTTAAAAAGGGGGACCGCCAGGACGTCAAATGTTATCGCCCCATTTTTCACTGTTAGATTCTCTGGGCAAAGTAGTTGGTAGAGTAGTCTTAGAACAACTCCAGCAATGGGCAGACGATAGGAAGATTCTATCGGACCTGCAATTCGGATTCAGGGAGGGTTTTGGAACTGTAGAGCAGGCCCTCAATTTAAGCATGATTGTGTCTAAGTACATTCATGCAAAGCAGGGGACAATCTACATGGTATACGTGGACTTGTCCTCCGCGTTTGACTGCGTATCTCATGCAAAGTTATAGACCCTTTTGAGAACCATGGGGGTGGATCCCCCCTCCTGGATTTTCTAAGAGAGTTATACGCTGAAGCTTCGGCAAGAGTGCGCTATGGGACAAAAGGGGAGCTCACCGCGTCTTTTAGAGTAGAGCGAGGAGTCAGGCAGGGGTGTGTCCTGGCCCCCTTCCTCTTCTCGTTGTATACCAACGGACTGGAGGAGAAGATGTTGAGGGGGGTGCAGGACCTCCCCAGACTAAAACAACGCCTGATCCCCGCACTGCTCTACGCGGATGACGCGGTCATCCTGGCCCACACTCCGATTGAACTTCAGAAATCCCTGACCAAATATGCTGATTTTATGAGCGCCTTAGACTTACATATAAATGTTCAAAAAACATTTGTCATGGTGGCTGGTGGAGGGCGCAAACGCATAAAGAACATCTATTTAAATTAACAAAAACTCGAGAGGACTCCCCAGTACCCTTACCTGGGTATAATGATAGATGAAAGATTAAATTGGAGGGCAGCCATTGAGTCTAGGAGGCATCTTTTCAAGAGAGCAATTGTAGCATTGATGAACTTCTCACAACGACTTGGAAGGAGACCACCAGTAGAATTATTAAAAAATCTATGCAGCAAAATGTCAAGCTATTGCTCTATATGGGGCGGGGGTATGGGGGCATGCCGATGCTGGCTCTCTCCAAATAGCAGAGAACTCCTTTATGAGATTCCTCCTATCTGCTCCAAAGTGCTCTTCCATCTACGCCTGTCATGCGGAATTGGGAATCCCATATATAGAAGATCTGATAAAGGTTCAGCCACTGTTACTCTGGAGACGCATCTGGCTATCGGACAAGAACGTGCTGACCAAAAACATTCTAGAGGACTCCATGGCATTGGATTGCGTGCACAAAATAGCTTGGCTTACCTATGTTAGGCACTTTTTCTCAGATTTGGGACTAGAAAAGTATTACACTACACCAGAGACCCTAACTGAAACAACAAAGAAAGAGCTGAAGCAAATAGCTATGAACCATCTAGAGACTCTCAGAATAGCCCTGTTATCAACTAAACAATCCGTACTGCATGCAAATATGGTACAGCTTACCCCGCAAATTCAGCCCTACCTTACATTAGAAATTAGCACATATAACAAGATGCTCCTGACAAGGTTTAGACTCAATCTTTTTCATAGGCTAGTGGCCTTCCCAAAAAAAATACTTGGGACTTAAACCTGGCACATTGCCCATGCGATGATATGTCCCCACAGTCATGTATGCATATGATACTGTTTTGCAAATATTTTCATATTCATAGAAAGATCTGGCTATTCCCACTGTTGAAGTGCTGGGGTTTCAGACAGTGTCGTCCCGCCATGCTATTTCTACAGATGTTAGATTCTGAACGCACCTGTTACCATGTACTTAATTTTCTAAAATGTATCATTAGGCACAGGAACAACCTCTAAAAATTGAACTATTTGTATCAACTCGTTATTTTTTTTAAATCTTGGAATTTCGTTAAAATATATTTTTGACATATTTTACAATTTTTAATGTAACTGTATGAATTTTGCTACTGCTTTTATGGTTTTGCAAATGTCAAAAACCGAATAAAGAAAATGTATTATTATTACATTATCAGTATTACCAGTGTAATTATTTAGAAGCTGATGGGACTTTTAATTGTGATTTATAGGATTGGCAATACCATACCTGCATTGTAATTTGGAAATAATAATCTTCATACTAGCTGTACATGGAACAAGGTGATCACGAGCCTCAGGAAGTAGAACAAGTTATGGCTCAGCAAAGCTTCACAGTTAGTCCTCCACATTCATTTTGGGCAACTGCATCCCAACCAAGTATGAAATGGTTGGAGTGGAAGGATTACTTTGTCAGTTAAATTGAATCAGTAGATGAGGCGGGCAAGATGAAACCCAATCAATAGAAAAGACTGTTGCTCCATTCTTTAGGAATGGTTTGAAGATGTATTATTGTATGCCCATAATTGTATGTGGTGTAGACGGTAATGTATTTAATTCTGCTTTAAAAGACCTTCACAAATACTTTGCCCGTAAAGTTTGCATTGGTGTAGTATGTCACAAGTTTTTCCAAAGGAAACAGAACAAAGAGGAGCAGGTGGATGACTGGGTGGATGATCTCAATAAGTTGGCTCTTGACTGTAAATTTGGAGATTTACATGATGACTTTAGAAGTAATCCACTTGTCATGCATAATAACAATTCTACTATCCAAGATCTTTTATGGGTCAATGGGGATGCTCCTTTGGAAAATGTTTTAGCTATTTTGAGGAATGCTGAAATGTCTGGGAGATGTGCCCTCGTGATAAAAGAATCGGAAAAAGATTCTGGGGGAAAGGATTCTGGGGGAGTATTCAAAGTACAAAGCACCAGTAAAAACCAATACCAATGCACCTTGGGTTGTGGTAAAAGTCAACTACAGAGGAATTTATGGAGAGAGAGGAAACCGGAAGAAAGAAGATGTTACTGCTGCGATAGCAAAGAACACATGGCATATAGCAAATATTGTCCTGCAGCTAGGAAGAAATGCGGTATTTGTGGGTTGGTTGGTCATTTTAGCAAAATGTGCAGGAGAAGGAATAGTAATGTTAAATATGTGAGTGATGAAGAGGATAGTACAGATAGGGACGTTGAAAATGAAAATGGTTGTGTAAAAAGTTTGCAGGGAAATTTTGTCCTAAATGTCATTGATGATTCCTTAAAGGGAAAGCCTATATGTCAGATGTCTATTGGTGGAGTGTTGGTGTGGATGTTTGCTGATTCTGCTTCACCCAATACTATTGTAAATGAAGCTGTGTGGAGAGAGGAATTTGTTAAAAAAAAATAGGGCTCCAGTTATTTCTCACTGATGCTAATCCTGTGAGTGTCATGGGTCAGAGGATCAATATGTTAGGCTTCAGATGGTTTACTTTCCTATTTGAAAGGTTGGTCGGCTAGGGGAAATTCTATGTGGCTAAACTTGATCCATCAGTGCTTGGCTGGATAGACCAAAAGAATTTACATATCATTCTGGACCCGAATAGCGAAGAAAAGGTGTTAGTACTGGACGAAACCAGTAAGCTGGAAGAAACATTGGTCAAAACATTTGCTGCAGTTTTTGGGAATAAGTTAGGGGCACTTAAGGGGTTTGAACACAATATTGTACTTAGAAAGGATGCTGAACCTAAAGTACACAAAGCAAGACATATTCCCATTTTAATAAGAGAGGAAGTTAATAAAGAGTTAGAAAGTTTAATGTAAAAAGGCCTGATTGAGGAGGTGGTAAGTTTGGAGTGGATTTTTCCAGTTATGATTGTGCGCAAAAGAAATGGAAAAATCTGTTTATGCATTGACTTGGCCCATCTAAATAATAATATTGTCATTGAGAAATTTCCCCTTCCAAATATCAATGAAATGGTTTCATCCCTCAGGGGAGCGACCTGGTTTTCCACCAGTGACTTATCTGCAGCGTATCACCAAGTTATACTCACACCGGAGTCCAAGAAGCTCACTGCCTTTATTGCACCATTAGGATGCTACCAATTCAGGCACATGTCGTTCCACCTAGTCTCAGCTGCTGCGGTTTTTCTGCGGCTAATGCATAGGCTCTTTGGCAAAATGAGAGGCGTGAGTTTCTTTCAAAGTGACATTTTAATTGCTGCCAAGAGAAAAGGAGAGCATGATCATCTCTTGAATGAAGTATTCGAAGTATTACAAAAAGTTGGTTTGACTGTTGAACTTAGCAAGTGTAAGTTTCCCAGAGAAGTGTGTCATACTTAGGTCATGTTATAAATGAAGATGGAGCCAAACCCAAGCAGTCTTTGGTTAATGCTATTGTTGGTTCACCTGCACCAACTACAAAAGATGAAGAAAGGTCTTTTTTAGGCATGGCCAAGTATTGTGCGAAGTTCCTCCCTAATTTTGCTGTTAGACCTGGCACCTTGGCGTGAGTCTCCCTTCCACTTTTTGCTGATGTACCTCAGATGTTTTGCTGGTGTTCGATGCTCAGGGCACTGCGCCACGGCCAATCCGTGCCGCAGTGCAAGTGCTCCCAATGTAAAGTGTATGTATAATTGATTTCCACGATTTGCTTATTTGGTTTACTGTCAGTCCCCTGTAAAGTGCACGAGGAGTGCCGGGGCTTGTAGATACAAATGCTGCTAGTGGGCCTGCAGCGCTGGTTGCGCCACCCACAGAAGCGGCCTCATAAGATGTGCCTCGGGTCCGCCATTGCAGGCCCCGCGTACAGTCCCGTACTGTCACGCTTACTGCGCAAGTGCCCACACTTGCCAGTCCCTGAACCTTCCCTAACCTTCATATCAGTCACCCCTATAGTAGGCCTACGGGCAGGGTGCATTGTAAGCGTAAGGTAGGACAAGCCTAGAGTGTGGCATGTCCTAGTAGTGAATTACCGCCCTTTTCGTTCTTCACTATTGAAGGGCTACCTGTTCTCTTAGGCCAAATGGGCTGTCGGCACTATTACACGCTATAGTCCCGGCAGGCTCAGGGAACACGGTAGCACGTCGAGTTTATTATGCCTGAACTCAGAATAATAAAATACTTCCTTTAGTAAGGTTTATTTTAATATCCTGTGTTTGCAAATGCTACTTTTAGAAAGTTAGCCTTTGCTCGCCTAACTGTTTCAGCCCGCCTCTGCCAGGATGTGTATCTGCTGTCTGGGTTTGTGTGAGTGACAGGGCTGGGAGATTCCCGGGGACAGTCGGGAGCTCCAGGTGGTGAATAGGGTGCTTACTCCAGGATGGGTGGGCTGAGTAGTCCTGGACTCTGAATAGGGTTGTGCTCCACCACCACAATGCTGGCTCCACCTCCTGCGGAGCGTCTGATGTCTCTGCCCTGCGCCCTGAAAGAAGACAGCAGCCTTCTATCAACAGAGTACTCCAAAACCGGGTTGAACTAGGCTCAGGTCCCCTGGCCTGCAAAGACAAAAGAAACGCTGTATAAATATAGGAGCTCCGCTCTTTACAAATCAGATCCAGTTTTGACCACGACGATCCTCTGCCTGACTAGAAGGACCAAGAGAAGCTGAAAGACGGAAACCAGTCTGTATCCTGTTAGACTGGCCTGCAGTGGTGCCTTGCTGAGAACGGAGAGGAAAGGACCAGAGAGGACTTTGTAGACTTGTGCCTGAAACGATCTCCAAGGGCTTGATCGAGAGCTTGCCCCCTGAACGGAAACCCAGGACCACTGGGTTCTATTCTGCGTGTGCCCGTCTGCTGTTGGGCCTTAGTTCTTATTCCCTCGCCAGAGTTGTGACTCGGGTGCCTTCACCCCCTCCCAGGCAGTGACAGCTCGGAGCCTGGTCGCCCCGCCGTAGAGAGCCCAGCTCATCCCTGTCTCCGCTTCAGTGCCGGGCCGCCCGCTCTCCCGTCACCTCGCCGCTAACAGAGCGCGTTGGGTACCTCTCATCTTCACCCGTCGGAATCTGCACGGAGCGCATTCCATAGCCTTGTTGTAACGTACCCGACAGTCTCGCTTTGAGCTCCTGCATACCAAGGCTTGTGCCTCACCTCAAGAAAGGCCTCCCCGTACAGTGGTACCGGAAGCCTGGTGTTGCACCCGCCTGCCAAAGAACGTGACGCCCCTTACAGATCCACGAGTACGACCCGGCGTACTAAGAAGTAGTACGTCTCGCAGGCCTAAACGTCGTCTCGCCCCCTGAGCTGCCTCGACCCTGGATCGCCACAAACCTCCACAGTCCTGCTCCCCCACCACGCACCTCGAGGGGGACCGAGTCGGAGAGATCCTCTGGAGAACCGTCGGCCTCGTCCTGGGTCCGCCCTCACCAGTAGCCACGCCTGAAACGCCTCAGACTTCCACCAGCAAGGTACACTCCGTCTCGAGTTCATATCGGATCCAGGGTCCGCAACGGTCTTATTTCCCTGTCATCGTACCTTGCTGAACAACGAACCTTTAAAGGCTAAGCTTGCCTATTGTAATCTGGTGGCCTCAAATCGCTAAACGTTATTTTGGTCTAGTGATAATCCTGCTTGAGCATATCTTTTATATAAAGTGTAAGTATTTTTGATACATCCATACGACTGGTGTCCATTTGTGGTGGGTCAGTGGGTTTACTGTGTGTGATCATAAATGCTTAACTAACTATCGCCCGGAGGATTAGCCTTCTCTGCTCGCGCCACACTACCTAGAGGGTGAGCAGGGGTTATTCGAAGGAGTAGTTCCCTTGCCCGGACTGGAAGTGAGGGTCCCTGCTTGTCACAAGTGCATACCTGTGTCAACCAGAGACCTCCGGTTCCAACATTTGCCAACAAAGTGTATAACATATGCTCACTTCTCAAGAGGAATGTAAAGTTTGAATGGTTGGCGAACTGTGAGGCAGAGTTTTCAATTATCAAAATTGACTTGGAAAAAGTGGGTGGCTCAAGCAGTTTTGACCCAAACTCAGAGTGTTTTGTTACTACCGATGAGAGTGATAAAGGACTGGGTGCAGTTCTATAGCAGAAATGGTGTGATGGTAGTGAAAGAATAATCTTATTTGCATCTAGAGCCTTATCTTCAAAAGAGAGTAAGTTCCCTATTATTGAGAGGGAGGCACAAGCTTGTGCTTGGACTTTGGAAGATTTTCGTGCCTTTGTATAGGGTAAGTCAGTCTCCATTCACACAGACCATCGACCATTAGTGAGAATTTTAACCACAGAGGGCAGTATTGGAGTCTCTGCCAGGTTAGCCAGAATCTCCACGAGGATGAAAGAATATGTGTACAAAATTATCTATGTGCTTGTAAGAACAATGTGATTGCTGACTGTCTGTCAAGATTACCTGCACCTCAAGAAGAATGTGTAGACGATCCTTGGGGGAAATATAGTATTGCCTTTGTACATGATTCAGGTACACCTGCCATTTCTAAAGCTGAATGGTTAGAAGAATGATAGCTTGTCTGGTGATTTGAAACCTTTTTGGGAGGTGAGCATGGAATTATCTATGGGCAAGAATTTGTGTTTGAGAGGTGACAGGGTAATTCCACCTACAACATTGAGAAATAAAGTGTAACTTTTATGCCATGAAGGTCATTTTAATGTGATAAGAACTAAATTGGTGGTCAAAAGTATTTTTTGGTGGCCAGGAGTAGACAAAGAAGTGGAGAGATTTGTAAGAGAATGTTTAATTTATTGCTCGGCTGACAAATCTTTAAAGACTTTGAGGCCTCCCATGAGTAAGGGTTTAGTGCCTAATCTTCCTTGGGAAGTTGTGGCAGTGGATATTTTCGGACCTGTTGGTGAGGAGAAAGAATATGGTTTGGTGGTTTTTGATTTATTTTCTAAATGGCCTGTTGTAGATATTGTGGAGAGTGTGGACACAAACACGGTTCTTAATTGTTTAGACAACATTTTTGTTATGGAAGGCTTACCTGTTAGTATTTTAAGTGACAATGGAGTGCAATTTACTTCAAGGAATGCCAGAGATTATTTTGAGAGGACTGGTATTAGGCACAAGACCACGTCTTTGTATAGTCCCAGTGGCAATGGTACTGTGGAGAGCTTTAATCGTGTGTTGCGAGGTGTGATTCAAGCCGCTATGAGCAAACGGTTGGATTGGAAGCTAGAGATACAAAAAGCCATTTGGGCGTATAGGGTAACTACTAATGCTGCCACTGGTTTGTGCCCTTTTATTATGAGGAGGGGTAGGAAAACCAGGTGCAAGTTTAGTCCCAGCTGGCTTTTGGATGGTAAAGTGGAACAATGGTCTCTTTCTGAGGTTAAGAACAATTTAAAGTTGGTACATAAGAAAAGTAAGGAGTATTACGATGAAGGCCATGGTACAAAGGATGTTTCAATTGCGGTGGGTGACTGGGTCCGTATCAAAAAGCCTATGAAAGTTCCTAAAGGTGAGAGTCAGTTTGAAGCACCGCAAGAAGTAGTGGAAGTTCTTTGTAATGCGGTCAAATTGAAGGATGGTAGGGTCTGGAATTTGAAAAGAGTTGTCTTGGATTTGCAACATAAACATGATGTTCCATTAAGTGTATTTCCATCTCATGTTGATTTCTCAAACTATGAGTGCGTAGAGGATTATTTTGATTGCAGTACTGTTCAGTCCAGGTTGGCTTCTGATGAGGCTCAAAATAATGAACCGATAGAAGGTAGCCAATGTGATGTGGATTTTAGATTAGAAGTCCAGGAGGGTTTTGATAACGTACAAGTGATTCCATCTCCTGGGGAGGATTCCTTGTGATGCTGACTATTGAGATTTGTGTTTAGAGGCAGAAATAAGGCTGGCTAAGCGATTTACTCAGGAACCAAGCATAGTTTTAGAACAATTACATTTTTTTCAAGAAAATAATCTTCGGATTAAAATTTAGAACTGTATGTGGCGGCACTTAGAATTCTTGTCAGCACCTGTTAATTTGAGAATTCTAAAGATCAAAACTCGAGGGATCATATTGTTTTACATTTTTACTCCAAAAAGTTCAATAACATTTATTATGTTGCACCAATCCTTCATTAGAGGAGACAGTAAAAATAGTGAAAGGCATGGAACATTCTGCAGAATCGGTGAAAATGTTGACTGGCACAGCTGCTAGTGTCACTGGTAAGTTGGAAAGCAGTAGTCTGAATGCAGTTTAAAACGTTCAGCAAAATCAACCACTTAAACAGTATAGTAAGACTAACAGTGTTAATTAAGTCAATTCCTGTTATAGATGTGGGTCATACAGGCATATTGCAAGCATTACAAGTTATCTGGCTCTTTGAGAAAGATACAGTAAGTGCAGAAAAATTGGTCATTTCATGAAAGTTTTCAAAAGTAGTAACGCTGTCAGAGTAAATTGTGTTCGTGAAGTGGAAACACCCCAATTCAGGAGCAAGGCAGCATAAATGCAGTGACTGTCTAAATAGTGGGTATTGATCAGCATAATGAGGTTGCACAGAAGTGTAACCAGGACGAAAGGACTATTGCCAAGTGTAATGGTCCTTTTTGTGAAGCTAAAATTGGACAAGTCTGTATATCTATGGTGCATTTGGGTTCACGAATAACAATGTTGTTTGAAGCATCATTTAAGGATAACTGGAGCTATGACATACTCAAACAACCAAATGTTAGAGCCATTGCATATGGAGAAACAGAGATTGAAACCCTGTTTTTTAAAGATATTCTTAGTTTTTCTGGTAGAGAAGTGTTCACTAAAATGTATGTAGGGTAGACTAGATTTTATATTTAAACACCTATCATGCTTATTGAAAGCAATTCTAGTAATCTATAACAAATTTTAGTTAAATATTCTAATGTGTTTTCTGAGAAAATTGGAACTGAGAGAAGTTGTGAGCAGGAAGTTATTTTAAAAAAAGATGCTGTACCCATCAAACACAAAGTACGTGTTGTTATGTTATCTGTGAGGGAGGATCTCAAGATATACTTAGATCATTTGTGTAAAGACAATATCATAGAACCTTTAATGCTGCTGAGTGAGTCAGTGCTACTGTTCTAGCGACGAAGAAGAATGGCCAAATTTATTTATGTGCAGATCTGCACTCCCTTAACAGGAACATCTTAGTTGATGGTTACCCTCTACCAAAAATGAGTGAGCTTTTAACTACCTTGGGTGGAGCAAAAGTATCTAGCAATATTGACCTGAAAGCAGCATATCATCAGGTGCCACTGAAAAAAGATTCACAAGATTTGAAAACTTTTATTACACCATTTGGGGCATTCAAATATTTGGGGTTGCCATTTGGGCTATCCTCATTTTCAAGCCTGTGTCAAAAATTGATGTTTAAACTATTTAAAAATGTCACATGAGTACTTGCTTTTCAGGATGATATCCTCATATTTGCAAACACCGTGGAGGAGCACAATATTATTTTACATCAGGTGCTGGGTAATTTGTGTGAGTATGGCTTGACTGTATCTAAAAACGAGTGTACATTTTTTGACTGACGAAGTGGAGTGTTTGGGGCACTGTACTACTTCTGAGGGTGTCAGACCCAAAGAAGATTTGGTCAAAGCGTTAAAGGAATTACCAGCTCCAAGTAATAAGGATGAATGTAAATCTTTCATAGGCCTTAGTGATCACTACTCTAGATTTGTGTTAGGATATGCGACTTTAATGGAATGGCAAAAAAAAATGTTAAGGAAGAAAGATACATTTGTTTGGTGTTCAGTGCAGGAAAGGGTGTTTATTCGAATTAAATATTTATTGCCCAAAGTTCCTGCATTAGAAACTTAGGTCAGTGGACAGAAGTGTATCATTACTGTGGATGCTAGTGCAGTTGGGTTAGGTGCTATTCTATGTCAACGCATTGATAATGTGGAAAGTACTGTGGCTTTTGCATCTAGAGATGCTATCTGATACAGAGAAAAGGTACCCTACGGCTGAAAGAGAGGCTCTTGCTTGTGCATGGGCTATTGAGAAATTTAAAGCATATGTGTTGGGCACTCAACGTTGGTGGTCCATTAGTTTGGTTAATTTGGTTCTACTCACAGAATTTCAATGTTCTATTATAAGAAACAACATACCTAGTAATCAGGAACTGTTTTTATCAGCTGTAAATGATTCTTTGTTGGGAAATTGTTCCTCCTATCCTATGGCCTCAAAGGAAAAACCCTTTGTGGGGATGACTGATAATTTAATTTAATTCTCACAGGATGCTGATAACTCTTGCATGTCAGAGGTTACCAAAGAGGTTGTATCACAAGATGTGGTAGATTATCTGGAAACGTAACTACTTAAATGAATTCTCTGCATAATTATATTTATATGAATATATGTATTTTTTTGTTTTGTTGTTGTACGGGGAGATGTGTTGTGTTCTATAGTATGTGCCTTATGTGTATAATGCTATTCTACATTCTGTATTCTCTTGGACATTTTATGCTATGTAAGATATATTTCTCTGTATGTGCATCTTACAAGTGTAGTTCCGTGTTCTGTCCTCTCGCTGGTAAATGTTGTTGGTTTTTCAAGGCAATTATTGCGAGGGCACACAGGTGGAAGGACACTTGTGGATGGACTCCATACCCTTGATACAACAAAGCTCTTTCCCTACTACATGGAAGATTGTACACTTCTTTCCTTACCTATCCACAACAATTTGCCTACACCTCCTCTGCCTCAGCATTTTTGCACAGGGACTTTGCAAGAGCTGGAGAGAGAAACGTAGAGGATCGCATGTGGCAGGATTATTCACAGTGAGTCTCTCAACCGCACATGGAGCTCACTTTGCCCAGGCCTCAGTCTGAATTTCCTGTTTGTACCACACACTGAAGAACTTAACAGTGTTGCTAAAAGAAAATCTCAACCCAAGTAGCCAAAAACAAGTGGTTTACAGTTTCTGACGGAGTGGTATCAAGTTAACTGGGATAAAGCACATTAGCCTGAATAATACAGCAAAATAAGAAAAAATCACCAATTAAGACAGTGCTGCACTCAAAGCGCATGAGCAATAATGTTTTCTTACTTGTGGGAAAAGATGCGCTTCTCCTTGTTGTACCTGTTCCTGCAACTGTAAGCAGATCAGGACTGCAAAATCTTTATGCCAAGCACTAAGACTGTTGCACCTTTCTGAGAGACCTACTATTTATTAGCGTCTTATTTCATTTTGGCTATTGCTAGTACTGGATATGGAAATTTTTCATCAGCAGCCACGAGAAACAAAAACAAGCTCAAACTCCTTTAAACAGTAGCCCAAAAAAGCAATATCCTACCAAAGAAGCCCAACTGATGATCAACATCAAAAATTGCAGAACGGCTAATAAAATACAACCAACGGAGCGGGAGGCATGGTGTGGGAGGCAGCGCTAACACAACCGTAGTATTAGGAGAAGGTGGGAGGGAGAAATTCTATAGTTAGATCCAAACAGTTATGGCACCAAAGCTGAACACAGGCAAACAATACCAGAGCAGGAAACCAAGAAAAAAATAGTCCCCCATATAACAGATAAAGAACCATAGCGTAATGAGACACTACTTAGTCCCTGCTGCAAGGGAGAAAAAGGAGGGATAAAGAGACAGGGCTGACCACTGGCAAGCAAGGCCTTTTAAAGAACCCTGAAACAAACACATCAAAAGCAGGGGATGGCTTTAAGCCCACAAGAGAAGTTACAACAGGTCTGGAATGCTCAGGCTAAAAACTACAGGGCATGAGTCAGTACAGTCTCAGCCAGGCTCGGAATTCTTTATTCTGACCTTAAAAGAAAAATCAAGGGCTGATCAGGACTTCAATACCCTCAGTGATCATTCCCCCAGGTCTTTGACATCTCTTACGGTGGCCATCTTACAGTGCTAGAACTTTGTCTTTGTTTGCTGGCCTTGGCCATCGGTATCGTTTTTGGGAACAAGGGCTTATTTCTCATCGTTAGACTTTAACCAAAAGCAAAATAAAGAAAGGGAGCAAAGGGAAAGCGAAGAAGGAAGAGTAAGATAATACAACCATGACAGAGGTAAAAACATGGGTATATTATAACCTTTAATAGCAAAACAAAGCAATGGAAAGACTAGGGTGGTGCAAGAAAGAATCATGAGGTGAAAACAAGAAAATGGAGCCTTGGTAACCCGCAACTCCAGGATTGCGAAGCCTCGTTTCGAAATCTTTTGGGCCCTGCACTTTTTTAATTTCAAAAATTAAATACTGGCACCTTGTAATTATTAATGGAACGCATCAGTTTCCACCAGGCGCGCAACACCCATTGGGCTCACGGGGCTTCAGCCCCCCCCGTCGTGTGTGTCAGCCCGGGCTGACACAGTTTCACGGGTTGGGGCTGGCGAGCATCTAATTGCAGTCGCACCCGAGTAGTTAACAGGTCTTTAAAAGACCATTTACTTGTAAATGAGGCCTTTGAGAAAGAAAACCCGACGCAGACCTGCTTACATATTGCAGCTCTCTTACAATTAGGAAATGACGTGGGATAGGCACGCTCTGCCATAAAAGTGGACTTGTACATTTGGTGAGCTAAACGCACAGTGACGATTTCCTCCTTGAATATGCAGCACATCTTGGTAAATATTTGAAGGCGCTTTGTTTTCACTATAGTAGAAGGGCTGACATAGTTTCCTTCGGTAACTGTTTTGTCTTTGGGGCATTTTAATTGAAAGACGCGGGGGATAGGACCATAGATATAAGGTGTAAATAAATGCCGGTATAATCTGTGCTTTGCCTGCCAAAACATGACATGCGCGCAGGAATGTAAAACTTGCAATCTTAGTGGCTGTACTAGATGAGACCAAGCCTTTGCATTCATATTATATGTGAAGTGTTTGGAGCCTTAACCATGACATGATATTGCAAGTAAGAATAGCTCTTGTTTGCAGTTAGAGTGCTACAACGTGGGAATTATGGAATATATTTCTTATTTATTTTTCAATTTCCTGCAGCATGAACCAGGCCGTTAGGCATCAGAGCTCTACTACTATTTACACAAGATGACATCATTGTGCCTTGGGGGCCTGTTTCTTGCCGTTGTTGTGCCCAGGCAGTTAAGTGTTCGAAAATAAAACTGCAACATCAAGGCCGCTTTTAGATGTCTGGATACAGAACGTCACAGGCAGGAGCCGGTGAATTACCGCCAGCGTCACCAGAAGTGACACAACATATCTGAGGAGTGTCTGTAGCAGTGAGACATTATTCACTCAGATGATGGGGGTCCATGTCCTGTACCGCAGTCGTGCACATCCAAGTTCACGAGGAGTGGACACGCTAGCAGTGGATAGTAACATTTCTGAGTCTTCCACGCAGTGCTCAAACATTTCCCGCTCTGACAACACGGAGGGACTGCTCTTCTATAGCACACACTGCATATTAAGTCACATCTCGGCCATTCTTATTTGTATAATAAAATATTTAAGAAAACATTGGCTGAGAGAAGCGACGTATTGATCTGTTAAAGGTTTTCTAGTGCGCCCTGATGGGTTCGGCCTGGCTCGCTGACTGGTATGTGTGATGTATTCACAAGGCCCCGTGGCAGCAGAAGGAGCCTTGTATGCCACCTGAACATAATATAAGGACATTGGCATTGAAAGAGATCTCTCCCTGTAGGAGAAATTGACAAGTTAGCAGGGCTCATACATTGCCCTGCTTCTTCTCCCTATTGCTACGACTATCTACAGCACTCCAATGCCTTACTAAATAAATGCACAAAACAGAAGAGCTTTAAAATGAACTAAACAAGGATTTCGTGATATGATGTTCTCCTTTCTCATAAGGGGTCACGTCGTTCCATATTGTGATTGAATGTGGTATCTCTCGCTGCTTGAATCCTGCCTACCTATCAGGACACTTCTCACACATGCACTTCTACAAAGGGGACTCTTTGTGTGGGTCTTATGTGGGTCCGTAACACCAAAATATGTGTTTTTAGTGCCTTCTTAAAGCAAGTCAAGTTGGACGGATATCTCAGCAATTCTCGGAGAGAGTCCAGATCTTACTGACCGAGTTGATTGTAACGGTCACTCTCCTCAGAGCGTTGCAACACTGCTTACTGAAGTAGCTGTGAGCGCTTCATATATGGTCTCAATCAATCAATCAGATAGATGGGCCTGGGGCAGAAAAAGCTCTGAAGCCTTAATTTTAAAGTTGACTTGTGGGACTTTCAAAAACAATTTATCCTGAGTTACTAGATTTTTTATGTTACAGTAGAGTGAGATTCTGCTGGATAGATAGAGCAGGACCAAGTACATATATTCATCCTACAGCAGTGTATACATGTATACATCCAGCAGTCAAGTTTGAATAGGATTCCATCTTATAACTGGTAACCAGTGAAGGGATTTAGAGCTGCTGCTGTACCATGATCGCTTCTACCCAACGCTGAGACAGGTGAGACATTCTGGGCCATCTGCAACCGATTGAGCCGTGAAGCTGGAGGGCCATTGTAGATGCAGTTATATTAATACAGTCTCAAGTTAATAACAGCCCCCGCAACTTCAAGGCAGAAGAGAGTGAGTGCATGATGTGTCTCACCTTTGCTTGTTGGTAGCAGCAACTCTTAATTACAAGCCCTTGCTTACCTAGAGGCATGATCTGCGTCACATTTTGGCTCTAGATACTGTCTCTGTCTTTTGCACACTGACTGTTTGGGGAAGTTGCGAAGAGGGTGGCTCTCTCCTTGGTTCCAATTAGGATTATAAATGTCTGGGGGTAGATGGAGTTCACAAAGAATTCACAGCTTTAATGTTCCTTAGTACTAATATACTACATATTTAGGTGCTTTTATTACACAGAATGCGGTAGTATACGAACCCATATTTCACAGGGATTGCCATTAAATATAGATTTCATCATCAAAATGATATCCCCCAAACCACTCTGCGGAGCTTTACATTGTGAAGAATATTGAGAGTATGTGGCTTGGAGGACCACATTATGCAGCAAGGTTATCTAATTTGTGTCTAAAAAATTGCAATTTAGGTGGCACATTATATATATATTTTTTAATTTTTAGAGTTTTATATAGCACAAACTAGACCCGAGACATCGAGTATCAGAGCGCTTTACATGAGCACCAGTTTTGTTACAGATGTACACATTCATTTTTGTTAGGCACTGGGAGATTAAGTGATTTGCCCAGAATCACAGGATGTTGAGCATCGTTGCTGAGACTTGAACCCGGTTCCCCAGGTCCAAGGTCCACGAGCTCTAGCCGCAAGGCTACATCATCATTAGCTAGAAGCAACATTCTTTGTTATTTCTAAAGAATAGGTAGTAAAATGATATGGCAACTGTGGTAAATCTATACTTATGTGGTAAACCCTGAAGCCATTGTATCACATAAATCCGAAGTCCCTCACCATTGCCCACTGTTATATCAACAATTTATTCATGCAAGTATATAAAACCTAAACATTTTAAACGGGGTTTTCAAGCTAACTACTCAACACAAAGATGTAATATAAAACTACATAACACTAATGTGTAATATGTAGCCATCTCCGGGCTCTCTCCAGGCGTGCAACGCCCATTGGTCTCAAAGAGCTTCAGCCCCTCCCCCTGTCGTGTGTGTCAGCCCGGCTGAGACAGCGTCCCGGGCACAAACACAGCCACACCCGAGTACTTCACAGGTCTTTAAAAGACCATTTGCTTGTTAATGAGGCTTTGTTGTTTTTTCACCCCTTTTTAGAGAGCCCCTGCATCTCCACTCTGCATACTGCTGGAAGAATTAGCCCCACCCGAAATTTTTTCTTAGCCCCCCCCGAAATTTGTCTCTAGTTGCGCCTCTGGTTTCCACAGTTACCCATCTTCCACAATTGATCTTTAAGTACCCTGCAAGTAGAGGTATATGACAATCATCTCATTCACCTACCATTGACTCATAATATATAATTGATGCAAAATAGTGGCTTTGCTATTAGACAGAATGGGTGTATATTTTTTTTATTAAAAATCTGGAATTCCTTTTCACACAACAGGGAGACACACTACTACAAAGTTGTATGGAAAGCAGTTGGTGGGGATAAACCATAACTTAAAGAATCACATTTATGGAGACACTATTGAATTCTTCGCTTGTCCAGTCAGGGAGATTCCATACAAGTTCTCAATGTGGGTAGAAACGTTGATTAATCTTGAAACTTCAATGATCCTTGACTTGGCCATAGGAATTCTGCAGGAATGGAAGAGCAAATTATGCATCAAAAGCAACTAAATGATTTAACATGACAATCTATGCTTTTGATCCGGTACAATTTGTGGCAGAAATGTTTTGCTTTTTTTCATTTTAATAAACATTAATACTGTCTGGGCGATTGTAGTCCACAATATCGAGTAGTCACAATACTATGACCAAAACATAGAAAACCAAAACAATGAGAGATAAACTTAAAACATGACAAGGGCACAATTATTAGTTAGTTTAGGGCTCAATTTATAGATAACGTAGTGTGGCTAGCGAGTTTACAACACTGTGTGCGAGTTATAATAATTTGGAGGTGGTGCGTAAATTATACATTTAAGGTATAACTATAATTTAGCTTTTCCAATGTTTGTGTAGATTAAATTTCGTTTGTATTGAAAGAAGAAATAGTTTTCCTAACTATAACTAAGAGTTTACCTTTGCTTTTTTTATTGAATTTTAATGATTTCTATTTTTTAATAATAAAGTATTCGAAATCGTGGAGTGTACTTTCGTCGAGTGGAGTGTTATCTGGAATGTAATGGAATACAGTGGAGGACAGTATCATACAAGTTGGTGTTGCATTTATTGTGTGTGGTAGAGTGGAGTAGACAGAAGTGGCGTACAGTGGAGTAACAGAGTGAACAGCACACACTGGAGTGATGTAGGGTGGAGTACAGTGCAGTGGTGCATAGAGTGAAGTGGATTACAGTGAAGTGGCAAACAGGGGAGTACAGTAAAGCAGAGCAGCGCTGAGTGAATAGCATAGAGTGGAGTGGCTTAGAGTGGAGTAGCATTTATTGAGGTGGAATAGAGTGAAATATTGCCGGGTGGCATTGAGTGGCGTAGAATAGTATAGCGTAGAGTGCAGTGCAAACGTGGAACTGTGTATAGTGATGTGGTGTAAATTAGAGCGGTATACAATGGAGTGGTGCAACATAAAATAACGTAATATAACACGTGTATTTGTAAAGCGCACTTATCACCCGTGGGTCTCAGGGTGCTGAACAACAGATGTTTACTGTTAGACCCAATACAATGGTACTCATTTTATCGACCTCAGATGGATGAAAGGCTGAGTGGACCTGCCAGGATTTGAACCTGTTACCATGAGGTAGAACACAGGCCCATGCAGTGGATTCATTAGTCCTCTAAGCTACCAGACCCGGCTAGACCCGGTGTAGAATTAAGTAACGTAGACTGGAGGGGCCTAGAGTTAAGTGGCATTGAGTGAAATAGCATAGAGTAGAGCTATTTAGAGTGGAGCATGTACAGTGGAGCAACTTACATTGGAGTGATGTAGATTGCAATAGCATAGAGTGAAGTGGCAGACACTGCAGCGGTTTACATTTGAGTGGTGTACAGTGGAATGGCATAGAATGGAGAAGCATAGAGTTGACCAGTGTACAGAAGAGTGGCCTAAACTCAAGTGACATACAGTAGAATAACAGAGTAGAGTGGCATAGACTGGAGTGTCACAGAGTGGAGTTGTGTATAATAGAGTGACTTAGAGTGGAGTGGCGTAGAGTGGATTAGCGTAGAGTGGAGTAGTGTAGAGGTGAGTAGCATGCTGTAGAGTGGAGTAGTGTTCACTTGAATGGAATAGACAGGAGTGCAGTCATGTCGTAAAGTAGTTTGGACTCATGTAGAGTGGAATACTGTAGAGTGGAGTGGCATACAGTGGAGTGACTTACAGTAGAGTAGAGGAGAGTGTCATATAGTGCAGTATCTTAGAGTGGAATAGTGTGAAGTGGAGTGCCATAGCGTACAGTGGAGTGAAGTGTCTTAGACGGAAGTGATGTGTTATACAGTAGACTGGTATGGAATGCAGTAGAGTGGAGAGGCATAGAGTGGGGTCAAATACATTGTCATAAATTGGAGTGGAGTCTTGTACAATACAGTGGAGTGGAGGAGTATGTCATAGAGTGTTGGAAAGTATCATAGAGTGTAAAGTCCTGTTGTACAGTGAAGTGTAGGGGCATGGAGTGAAGTAGATGGTTATACAGTGTAGTATAGAGGGCACAGAGTGGAGTACAGTGTGTTAAGGGTTATACAGTGTAGTATAGAGGGCACAGAGTGGAGTACCGTGTGTTATAGTGGCACAGACTGTAGTAGAGTCTTTTAGAATAGAGTTGCATAGAGTGGTGTAGGATCTGGTGAAGTGGAGCGGTGTAAAGTGGAGTGTTGAACAGTGGCATAGAGTGGAGTAAAGTGTTTCACAGTGGAGTAGAATCAAGTGGAGTCCGGTGTAGAGGCGTAGCATAGAGAGGAGTAGCATGTAGTAAAGTAGAGTGGCATGGAGTGAAGTAGAGTGGACTGGCATAACATAAAGTGGAGTAAAGATTTGAAGAGTGGAGTGGGATTTGTACAGTGGAGTGGAGTAGTGTGTTGTAGAGTGTTGGAAAGAGTCTCAGGATGGAGTAGATTGGAGTGCCACAGAGTCAACTACAGTGTTGTAGTGTATGCAAGGTAGACTGGCGTGGCATTGACTGTTGTTGGTTTGAGTGGCATGGAGTAGTGTAGAGTGGAGTGGCTTAGAGTGAGTAGAGCGAAGTAGTATTTCATAGAGTGGAGTATAGAAAATTGTGGTGGAGCACCAATCAGGGAGCTGCGTGCAGTAGAGTGTTGTACAGTGTCATAGAGTAAAGTAGAACACTGCAGACTCGCATTGGCAGGAGTACATTGTACAGTCCAGAGCTATAGAGTTGAGTATAGTGTGGTAGGGTGGAGGGGTGGAAAATTTAATTGAGTGGAGTACAGTGTGTTTAAGAGGAGTACAGCGGAGTGCTGCAGAGTTGGGCAGAATGGAGTGGCGTGTACTTGAATAGTGTTCATTGGAGTGTTGTCGAGTGAAGTATCTTAGAGAGGAGTGGCAAAAAGTGGAGTGCTGTATAGTGGAATAGCGTGTAGAGGAGTGCTGTACAGAGTAGTAGCATAGTTTGTAATAGCACAGAGTGGATTGTCGTAGGGTGGAGTAATGCACTGTTAAATAGCTTGAAGTATAGTGGTGAAGAGAAAAGTGGCATACAGTGGATTCGTTTTAACTGGAGTGGTAAAGAGTAGAGTGGGGTAGAGTGAAATGGCGCAAAGTGAAGTGGGGTAGAGTGGAGTGGCATACGGGTGTGCCATAGAATGGAGTGGCATAAAGTGGAATAGCATACAGTGGAGTAGCACAGAGTGAAACAGCGTAGGCTGGAGTAGAGAGAAGTTAAGTGGTGTACAGCTGGCGTAGAGTGCAATAGGGTACAGTGGAGTAGCATAGAGTGGAGTAGCATAGGATGGAGTAGTATAGAGTTGAGTGGCATACACTGGAATAGTGTACAGTGGAATAGCATACAGTGGGGTGATGTGGAGTTGCATAGAGTGGAGTGGTGCAGAGTGGAATAGCATAAACTGGTTTGGTGTACAGTGGACTAGTGTAGAGTGAAGTGACGTAGAGTGGAGTGAAGTACAGTGGAGTGGTGTAGACTGGAGTCGCGTACAGTGGAGTGGCATAGAGTGCAGTACCATAAGGGGGAGTTGCATATAGTAAAGTAGCAGAGTGGAGTGTCATTGACTAGAGAGGCATACAGTGGAGTGGTGTAGGGTTGAATAGCATGCATTCGGGTGATGAGGAATGTAGTGCGATACAGTGGAGTGGTGTAGAATGGAGTAGCATAGAGTGGAGTTGCATAGAGTGGAATGGCATTCAGTAGAGTGGCGCAGAGTGATGTAAGGTACTGTGTAGTGGGTGGCATACAGTGGATAGCATGGACTGGAGTGGGGTAGAGTGGAGTTGCATAGAGTGAAATAGTGTACAGTGGGGTGGTTTGAGTGGAGTGGCATAGAGTGATGGTGGGAGTGTGGAGTGGAGTACAGTGGAATACCATATAGTGGAGTGGCATAGGGAGGAGTGGCATAGCGTGAAGTGCCATAGAGAGGAACACCATACATTAGAGAGGTGTAGAATAAAGTGACATCCAGTGGAATGGCATAAAGTGGATGAGGTACAGTGTAGAGATATATCAGTGGAATATCATACAGTGGAGTGGCGTAGAGTGAAGTGGCACAGAGTGGAGTGCCATAGATTGGAATACCATAGAGTGAAGTGGCGTAGAGTGGAGTTGTGTACAGTGGAATAGGGTAGAGTGGAATGATATAGATCGGAGGGGTGTGCAGTCGAGCAGCATAGACTGGGGTGTCTCCTAGAATGGAGTGGCATGGAGTGCAATAGTGACCTGTGGAATGGTGTAGACTGGAGAACCATAGAGTGGAGTGGGGTAGTGGGGAGTGGCTCACAATGGATTAGCATAGAGTGGATTGGTGCTATAGTGCAGAGGCATAGAGCGCAGTGGCTTGGAGTGGAATGGCATAGAGTGGATTAGCATAGTGGGAGTGGTAGAGAGTTGAGTGGAGCACAGTGAGTGTGGGTTAAACAGATGTAGTGTGAAAGTGGGTCAACCGATGTAGATGTAATGTGGCAGGAACATAGATTATTGGGTATAAATGGTAGTTTTTGGTAGTAGGTGTAAACAGTTTGAGTAGTGTTTAAGTTATAAGTCTTAAAAGACCTAATTATTTGTTATACCGCTGTAATATTACGGTATACCTTGGGACTTGTCATTGACAAAGGAGTAAAAAAATTGGCTAATGTCTGTCTTTACAAAACGTAAAAGGCAGCCATGTGATTTTCAGCATGCTTTGACTGTGTTCTGGTTGTAGCGTTAGATATAGGTAAGTAGTAGGTTTTAATGTTGTTTCCTATGCATTATTTTTTTTTTTTAAGTTTTTAATTCTACGGTTGAGATTTTCAGATTACATATAAATGTCATGGATATAATGGACAAACCATAACTCTCTGTATATTGAGGCACAATAATAAAAAAATTGCATTTGAATGATACTTTATGTATATGATTTTTACCTTCATATATGTTTTATGAAGGGCTTGTTTCATGTTGTAAAGAATGTATGTAACATTGGCGAGTTATAGTTCTTCCAATGTATCTGTGACGTTTCTCTGTTATCTGAAAATCTCAACTGTGGTATACTTTTTGTAATAAAGTTTTAAATTAACATGTTTTAAAAAAAATTATAACTATGATATTTGAAATGTTTATGTCATTCAGATGTGTTGTTGTACTAATCTTATAACCCTTAACCTCCTGTGCGGGCGATTTAGATAGTGGGTGGGATTCGGATGCCCCCTGGCCATCCTACGCACACGCCCAATGTACACGCCCACCATGACGTATGACGGCCGGGGGCCGCCAAAAGCACCAAAGGGGTTAACTATAACTAGGATGTAACCTTTGGTTTGTTTTGTGAATGTGTTGGGCTTTTAGAGGAGAGGACTTTATAAAGTTGTCTGTAGACTTTATATATATTTCAAATTTTTTTGAGGGGGTAATTTGGGCAATATTCATGTAACCCAAATTTTTAGTAACTGTTTCTACTGCAGAACATCAGAATTATGATGAAGTAACATTTTAGAGCTGAAAGGTAGTAGTATTAACCAGGTTACCGATTCTATAGTCATGGTAAGCATTTTTTTCTGTATTTCGCCAGTACCATGGAACTCAATTGAGAGTACTGTGGTGCTCCACAAGTGTGAAACTGATTCTGATAGGCTGTAAGATCTTTCCAGCCAATAGGAATCTTGGTTTGATTTTACAATATTTTGTTGTGGTTCAGTGCGTTTGAGAACTTGACCAGGCCTGCTGCATTTCCTGCTGCTGTTGTAGTGGAGATTTTGGTCAGATGGCACACCAATGTGAACCTGCTGAAGCTGCTCCAAATCTATTGGAGGGGGCAGAAGATGAGATCTCAATGAAGGAACAGGAGGAAGAGCATTGGAAGAAGCTTAAGGTATCTGTCGTGTTGCGGTTCTTCTTGATTCCACATGACGAGAAGAAAGTTAACGCACCTCTGGTGATTTGTTGCTTATGCAATAAAGTTATCTCTTGTGGGACCAGCCATCAATATTCCTTTGGAACAACAGTAATGAGGAAGCACCTGTGCACAATGCATGTAACCTGTTTATCTTGGACTGAAAGAAGCCACTATCTCAAATTGGCAGGACTTGACCAGGCAACATCTGGTGCTTCTAGGGACGTAAGCTCTGCTCCTGTTCTGGCTGAGCAGCTACAAGGAGATAATCCAATGTACAACACTTCCCTTCTGGCATTCAGAGGCAAGCCATACCAGAGCCTTAGACCTCTGCTCCACCCACAAATCCAGCAGCTGCTTCCCAAGTTTGGCAGCAGAGAGACATCATGGAGCTGTATGCGGGAACTGCTACATATTGTCTATACTACCAGACAATTATCATGGCAGGGGATACTGACTTGAACATTAATTGGGAGCTTGTTATTTCTCACCGTTGTCCTCCCTATTACCCAGTGTTCATACCCTGTTGGGTGCATTTTTGTTGTGGCTTTTCACTGGACTCATTGACCTACATTTCAATTTTTTTTTTTAAAGAAAAGCTGTTCTTGCTAAAACTACTTTGAAGGTTAATTTATGACAAACCAGGGTACAGATTGGCATTTTCATTTGACCATCATGCAACACTGGGAAAAAACACAATTCAAATCCATTGTAAAAAAAAACATATAAAACTGTGCTTGTTCAATTATTAGTTGAACTGGAATTGGTAAACATGTTCCCCCTATGTAATTACATTGCTTACCTAATGTAGTAGATTTCTTCATAAGCCATCAACCGTGCTAGGCCACATAATGACCTATCTGCTGTAGATAGTATGTAGTATATCTAGTACATATTTGACAAATGTTCACTTCCAAACCTTCAATTAAAATTTGGGAGTTAGTATAAGAATGTAACAGTTTCTTACGTTTTCCGGCACTCTGTGTATAATTGTTAAGGCAGTGTCATTACATTCAGTCCATCCTGTATTGTTTCTGAAATATATGGTGTGATCAACATGAAATGCAGTGGAGGCTGGTGACATTTGAAAGTGGTGAGGCAGAAAAATGCGCGATGAGTGTCCTGTGGCGAGCAAGTTTAGCGAGTGAGCCTGACTGCTATAAGAGCGGTTTGGGGCGGTGTCCCCGGGGAAAATTTTGAAAATAAAGTGGCAAATGGTGCATTTTCCACCAAATTTGAGAAAGCAAGAAGATTAATCAAGCAGTTGTGAAAACTGTAGTTATGATCTCAATAATGAGCCTCTGGGTGGCATTACTTGATCTGCAGACACTTTGGCAAGTTGGGGTGTCTGGACGTGCATTCCAAAGGCCCCAGGTTGTAGTAAGTACCTGTTCATTGAGGAGGGTAGGGCTGTGGTACAGAGTGTAATGCTAAGCTAGAACATCTGAAGGCTAATAGGGCTAGAAAAATGGGGCACTCGTTTTCAAAAACAGAAGTGCCTAAAATGCAGGCTCTAATGGGGGAATTAATAAACGCTACCGATGCAACAGAAGTCACAGAGAACAAGTGCAATGCACAATGCAATGCAGAGCTACAATGCCACGACAGCTTAGTTGCTTCAACGATCACTCCAGTGTCAAGTCTAACCTGCGCCGTTCATCGCTGTGAGGGATGGAAAAAATGCAGCGCTATCACTATTTAGTCTTTCAACCTTCAGAGAAAGATAACATCAGTGCCACTACGTCAGCTTCCAAAAACCTACCCATTAATAAAACACAAAGCTAAGCTCCAGTTTGTTGGGCGTGATACTTACAAATAGTTCATATTGAGATTGCTACTGCAACGTGGTGGCACAGTGTAACCTTCAACATCTGCTCTCATTAGATAAATATGAAATGTCATTGGCTTTTCACATAAGGAAGTTTTAAAGATAAATATAGTTTTGCAATACCTAAGTAACACCCATCACAGTCCCCAAAGAACACGCGCTGACCCCTTTTGCACCAGTTAATGTCTTTGGACCTCCATTCTAAGGTCTAAAAGAAAATCACAGCATGTTAGTAATTTACTAAGAGGCCCGGGCTGAGAATATTTCTGGATTACATCATCTCAGGGGTGGGATGAAACACCAGTTGGAAAGTTTTGTTAGATTAACCTCACCCTATTGATTGCTGCAAGAAAACATGAAAATTTGTAAAATATGAAGTGCAGGTGCTCAAATGTTTGTCGGAGGCCACACCTACTTTTCTCTGGCTCCACCCACTTCATCCACTGGCTCCACCCACTTACTATATTAGCTCCACCCACATTTTCAACTGGCACCTTGGCACCTTGGTGTCCTAAAAAATAAAAACATTGCTCAAAGTTGTTGAACAATCACCGACGTGTAACACCCTGTTTGGGAGCATTATGTAGCGGAGTACCCAGTTTCTTACATTAATTTAGTTTAATAGCGCCACTTTAAGGTGTCAGAGCACTTTCCATCATTCACACATTGCATAAATACAATCCTACGTGTGTAACTCAGTATAGAGGGAATGTTACATCAGACAGGACTACAAGGAATAGGAGTCACATGTCATCCATGATTGTCATTGTAGGCAATATAGTTCAGGAGTTCAAAGTCTAAAAAAGCGCAAATGCAGAATTCAAAACATATCAGCATTGTTAGGGGTTCTCTTCAATAAGAATTGATGTCTACCCACATTAGACCCTTTTTGCAAGATTAGGATAATGAAAGATTAGCCCAAAAAACATATAGCTGTGATATATAACTTTGTGTTTGCATGCAGCTCTTTGATGACAGACAGACTAGTTAATAGCTTGCTGTTCTATGATAGCATTTTAACTTACAAACTGCAAGTAACAAAAGGATCTCTCCGACAGAAACAGTAACACACTGATCTATTTTACATTATATGCACTTTTTGATCTGCATGGTAAACGTTATTTGCAGCAGGTATATAACCCTCCCTGGCCTGTACTACTTTTGAAGCAGTCACAGCTTCCCCTGGACAAAGCTCCTGGCTGGCTCTCTCCAGGTAGACGCTTAATCACCAGAGTTATCTTGACATTTTACTTTTTGCCTGAATATTACTCGGGCCCAGGAACTCGGCACCAGCTACCTTTAAAACAAGAATATACTGGCAGGCAAACTGACCCTCCTACCCCAACCCACCCCATAGTGCTACATGAAAGACTGAAACAGGTCTTTGCTGAGGGCTCTGTGTTACACCTCACCCAATCGTACCTTTGTCTCCTTTCGAGCAGTTGTTAAATTGTTAGCCACATTTGAAAAGGATCCCCGATTTAGGGAAATAGGCACAATTCACGTATATTTAAAATAGCAGTTCTAGAGGCTGAAAATAGAACTCACAAAAAGCAGCTCTGTCGAAGTTGTCAGAAGGGTTAATACGTTATCACAGAGACAAAACATCAGGGAAGTAGGAAAGGGAAGTAACAGAGGGAGCTATCCCAAGAGAGAAGGAAGCCACCAGTCATGGTGGGAGCCGGAGGTCCGCTGGAAAACAGCACCCAGAGGGTGTCCATGAATGTAACAGACATGCCGCCGCTATTCGATAGCACGACAAAATCGACCTTGGATGGGCACAAGGTCTCTTGTCACCACTGCAGTCAGCACCAATATGAGCAAGTCATATCCGGCCCCACCAAGTGGAATTGTGCCCGCAATCATCATCGCAGCCTCACTTTTCATCTCCTTCCTGCTCTGCCTCTAGTCTACGCCATACTGTGGAAGTGTATGGTTTCTATGCCCAAGAGGCAGATGAAACGTCAGAGCTGCAGGCGACCTTCTCCAGGGCTCCTGCCTGAAAACGCTTTGTTAAACTTTATGTTGGGATATCCCTAAAACAGGACCTGCTAGGAAGGCAGGCACTTCAATGCTACTGTAGATGCCCAGTGCCAGAAAATATGTAAGCATAGGGCAGAGGTGGCAGAGTGAAGGCCCCCCAGAGTCTCTCTCTGGGGTTCAGTGCTCTGAAACAGACTGGGTCTGAGTACGTTTGACCAAGCTTTGGGTATTCCGGATCGATGCAGTGTCCAGGAAGAGATTCATCTCTGGAGAACAATTTGCAGTGAAGGGAACATGGACTGCCCGAAACTGGTATCTGCTGTATCATGTGTCCATCGGGTCACCGCCCTTTTCCGCAGATGCAGGGAATCCGGCATCCTGCACAAGGAATACACTGGCATGCTGGTGTGAAGAGAAACACCATTGAGTGGTTGACTGAGAATGTGCCTGGGATTACACTGGATGTAGGGTCGCCAAGATGGCTTCTGAATGATACTAGCTATTGGACTGCTTATGAATTCAGGGGCAGCAAGGCTACTTGTTAAGAAAGTAGCCACCCTCTTAACTGCTTACGAGAACACTGGCACCATGGTTCTTTGTGAATAAGATTAACAGCTTGTAAATAGCACAGCGGCTATCATGACTACTTCTGAATACACTGACGATACATGGAATTTTGGGGGTAGGGATGGGAATTGTCTGAATAAGTTGCTGCTGGTATTGCATGGGGGTGTATGGGCATTTCCAAAGCTGCTGATGAACGCTGAGACTGTTAAGGCCAAGGGCCTTACTATGGAGGCTGCAAGTGTTCATATACCAAGCACGAAGCACCACACACTGTCTTACTTTGGTCTGGACTAGCTCAGTGGCCTAGAGATGGCAATATGCCTGATGCCAAACAGGTATGAACTGCTTCCAGGAAAGATTACAATAAAACTCCTGTCGGACTAAACATCACAAATCAGCCAGAATCATGCAGAGGTGAATATTGGCCTTCCCTCTGTAGAAATCCATTAGAGTATGGTGGCGCAACTGACTGGCCGTCCTTATCAGTGGGGGTGGACCGTGGAGGCAAAGCAGTGAATGCACGCGCATTTCAATGTGAGAACATTTGCGCACGCTGCTTGCCTGGCACAGCCCCAACCCCCACAGATTTTATGAGCGTGCCCGGCCTGCCCTGAAAACAAAACTAAATCCTCCTGCCCCTGCATCCTTACTGACTCCAGGCAGTCCGGCCCGCAACAACTGCACAACAACAAATAGGTTAGCCACTACTGCCCGCCCACTGCAGTGCACACTGCTGGCTCGGCTTGCAACAAAACATGATCGTGCATCGTGAAGGTGATCAGAAACAACAAGCAGGGCCGTGACCATGAATGAACATAAAAAAGTAAATCTGTAGGCCTCACCTGCGCAGATTTATTATTATTTAATTCATTATATGTCTGCCAGTGCCGGCCTACCTACACCGCCTATCATTCCCAGGCCATCAATCAACAATTATAATTTTAAAAAAATGTCATCCTGCGCCTACGGCCCCCAGGCCCTGCCCTGCCTCACCTGCCTGCGCAGATCATGCTGATTATTTCGACCGCCACATGCGCCGGCCTACACCCAGGCCATCTTGTCCAGGTGCTGCTGGTAGACCAATCAAATGATTTTAAAAAGCTGACCTGACCACCACCAGTAAATTAATCACCGTAAGGGCGCCAGGCAGGCCCTGCCTCGCTCGCGCCTCACACTCACCTGCTGAGACACTGACAGTCCAGAGCTGCTCCTGAGTCCCAACTCAACTGTCCCAACTGAAAGGCGCCGAGTACCACTGCTCCTAGATACTCGGTGAGGGGGGGGGAGAGGTGCGGCCGGGTATGCTGGGGAGAGGTGCGGCGGGTATGCTGGGTCAGGCCACGGGCAGCGAAAATGCGCGTACATTCAAATTGCATGCATAATCTGCGCATGCGTGGCTCCCCTCTGCCGAGCATAGCCCCAACCCCCGCAGCAAAGCCCTGCCCAGTGCCCTGCAACAACACACTCACTAACTAGTGTCCCGCCCACTGGGGCCCTGACTGATCCGCGGCCGGGAAGTCTTCTTGAGAGACAGCGTAAATCACACTGGGACTGGAGCAGCAGGCAGGCACGTGACGTCACGTCACCGACAGCAGTAAGTAGTACTGTTTGTTTTTGATGCATGCATCGAGTCAGTGTTTGGCACCACAACACTGACAGCAGTAGAACAGCAGGTGCAGCACACACTCTCTGTGTGTGCCAGTGCGCACGAGTTTTGAGTTTTCAAAAATGAAATTCTATGGCAGGACAGGTGCACTTCATGCCGCGTGATAGACCCGGCCCTCATAATTAGGTGCTAAGCACCGGCAAGCTCCGGTTCAAATTAAGCACTGCCTGCTCCAACACAGAAAACATGAACGTGAAACTACAAAACACGCACACTGATTGTAGACACTGCATGACCCTGTACACCAGACAATAAAAAACACAAGCCTGTGACTGAAGCATTAAAACCTCTGAGCAGGTCTTCCACAAAACAGGTTTGCAACAGGATACACAATAGAGTGTCCGGTTTTCCTCCGTGAATAAGTCAAGTCCAGTTTTTATAGTTTGCATTCTGAGACTTGTATTCCACACAATTCCATTATAAAAACATGACTGCAACTCCCAAGATAATAACAAAATAACAACAACAAAACTCTGACCTGGATGAGGTCTCACGCATGAACCTGGAAAGCTACAGAGCACTGTAATGAAACGAAATAGTGCATTCTGGGATTTGTGGTCTACGTTTTCTTCTTCTACAACTGAGAGAGATTTTTTTTAAGGAAACCCCAGTACCTGAAACGGTGTCTTAAGCTCAGTCTTGTTTCTCTGCCCAGGCCAGTGGGGGTAAAATCGGCGATGGAAAATATTGTTGGCTCATCATGGTACTGGTAACTGTTGCAGTCACGGTGTCAGGAGGGCAAGCATGTCTCTTAGTGTGTGCTGCGTCACGTCACTGGTAGGCCCTGGCCTTCTGGCCTGCCTGGACCTGCAGGCACAGCCAGGCCAGGTGGAGGCCAGGACAGCCGCCAGGACAGCCCAGGGCCTACCGGTGACGTGACGCAGCACACACAGTCATCTCATCTGATAAAATTAATGGCCCTGCACCGTAATAATAACAGGGCAAAACTGCGGTCAGCCAGCCACAACAACATCATTCACTTGCAAGTTTCAACAACAAATCCATTTATAAATTATATGCTTTGCATTCAAATATCGGCTCGTCGTATGTACATACAGGGTACTCACTGCACTACACTGTCCAGTAGTGTGTGTCACAGCAGTACTGGTGTGTCATCCTGGGCTCGTCGATCCTTTTCCCCCGAGCCGAGCAGGGGAGCAGTTGCTCGCTCACACTCCATCTTCTGGGGGCAAATCGTCCCACCAACAAATACGTTACGCACGTGGGAAGGGAGGGAGGGAGAGGAGCGCACCCAGAGCAGAGAGCAGGGCTGTCGCTGATGAGTCATAATGATAACTCATGACCAGTCCACCAACCACTGCAGGCCTGCTTTGCAGTGATTGGTCACAATATGCCTAAATGCTCCTGATATGCCCCAACGCTGCCCAGTGACTAAAGCAGCCAATCCAGACGCATAGTAGTTGCATCGGTACCCTTGTCCCACAACCCTCACCGCCCAAATGATACACAGACAAGTATGTTGGGAATAAGAAGTTGCAGGTTTATTTGTGATACAAATAACAGAGCGGGTTAACTGACAGGCGACCCCTCACACCCCGCAACCCCTTGTTGCAGGGCGCCTGAAGTAGAGCCAATGAAGCAGACACTAGTGGCCCTGGCCATGTGTCGAACCTGGGAGGCAAGCCTCCCACCGATGGACCTATCGTCCACCTGCCCCCCCCCCTCTGGACCAGGGAGAGTCAACTCACACCTTGCCCAGCCAGGAGGGGCGTTATTAGCAAACCCCCGGTTGCTCAGGCTTACAACCGCCCAAGGACTAACGGGGTGCCGTTGAACCAAGTCCCCCAAGAAGGGCCCCTCGGCTTATGTATGACTCAGTATTGTGCCTCTCGCACTGTGGCTTCAGGTCCTGTTCCTGTGCCTGTCCTGCATGGGGGTCGCCTTGTAACTCCTCCTGCAACCTGGAAAAACAACAACATCATTAATATTCCCCCCTCCACACTTCCCCCCTTTCAGCGGGTGAGCGGTAGGGAGGGGAGTGAAATTGCGGGCCTCGCGTCCGTCGTCGTGGGGGGAAGTGGGAGGGAAAGAAGGGGCTAGGGGCCTGTGTCTGGGCTGGCGAGGACAGCCTGGGGCGACCGTCAGCGAAGGGGGCAGCAGCAAAGAGGGCGCCCGGACGGAAGTGCTCCCCTTATCAGTCCTGAAGAGAAGGGGGGGGTGGCCTACCCTTGGCCAACCCCACCCCCCCGTCCCTCCCCTTGGCGGGCCTGCGGTTTCCTGCGCCCTACTACAGGGTTTGCCCTCCTATGGGGTCCCCTGCAGGGACCGCGGGCCTCCCGCATAGTAGTTGCATCGGTACCCTTGTCCCACAACCCTCACCGCCCAAATGATACACAGACAAGTATGTTGGGAATAAGAAGTTGCAGGTTTATTTGTGATACAAATAACAGAGCGGGTTAACTGACAGGCGACCCCTCACACCCCGCAACCCCTTGTTGCAGGGCGCCTGAAGTAGAGCCAATGAAGCAGACACTAGTGGCCCTGGCCATGTGTCGAACCTGGGAGGCAAGCCTCCCACCGATGGACCTATCGTCCACCTGCCCCCCCCCCTCTGGACCAGGGAGAGTCAACTCACACCTTGCCCAGCCAGGAGGGGCGTTATTAGCAAACCCCCGGTTGCTCAGGCTTACAACCGCCCAAGGACTAACGGGGTGCCGTTGAACCAAGTCCCCAAGAAGGGCCCCTCGGCTTATGTATGACTCAGTATTGTGCCTCTCGCACTGTGGCTTCAGGTCCTGTTCCTGCGCCTGTCCTGCATGGGGGTCGCCTTGTACTTTTTCCACAGCCCTGGGCATGGCACCCGCTGCGCCCAGAGCCCCCACCACCTAGCCTTTAGTTCGCTTCTTATCTACATCCGGCTGTTTCTAGCGCCTCCCCCAAGTCCAATAGGAAAATTGCCATCCCCACTTTGGACAAGTGCACCCCATCGGATTCCCAGCATCCAATAGATTTGGCATGCAGCAAGCCATGCCTGATGAAACCTATGCCTCTCTGTTCGCTGAATTTGCGCATTGCTGCGTTGACGCGCCTGCGGGTGACTTCTAATGCCTCCTGCGATATTGCGCCGTGCCAAATTGGTCAGGGGGAAATTTCTGACCAGTATATGTTGCACTGTCCCAATTCGCTGCTCAGGATGCTTAAATCTTTCCTCATTGTATCTAACAAACGCCTTTTGCCTAACGCCACCAGGTCATTCCCCCCCAGGTGCACCACCAGGATGCTTGGCTTCTGCCTGTGTTCCCTCAGTAATCTACGCAGCGTCCCTATCAGTGCGGCCCAGTGCATCCCAGGGAAGCCGAACCATGATATCTTGGTGTTGTTAAACCCGTGCTTCCATGTGTTGGCATTCACCCATCTCGCCAGTCTCGTGACATAGGAGTGCCCCATCACCCATACCTCTGTCCCTGCAATAAAACACAGTATGTTGACAAATGTATTTTATTGACACACTTAAAAGCACTGCAAACAACACACACCGCGTGGCTACTGAAAGTGAACCACCATGTTTACTCATGTCATGACTATTAGTTATATACATTATTTACACGTATTGACCACCTGTGTGCTCACCGGGAGTATAATGCTCAAAGGTCTGACGTACCTCCTGTAGCAGTTGGATTCCCAACGACCCACTTTTTTTATTGTTTCTGCAGGGAGGCCTGCCCTAAAAGCCGTTGTGGCTGCGCCTATCCTAAAGGAGTGTGTGCTAAACTTGGCCCCTTCTATAGTGTATCCTGCCAGGAATAAGCACCCCTGCATCACATGCTCCACCTGATACTTGGTGACCGGGGAACAATCAGAGTGGATAAGTAGCAGGCCGTCTGTCTGTGGGCGGCGAGGCAGGAAAGTGGCCAACAGAGCCACCGGGCAGTAACTGTCATTCCCCAAGCGCTGTAATGTGATGTTCCTACCCTTGCCTGACTGGTCTGTCTTAGATGAATGTAGGAAGATCTCAACTGACTCCGCAGTTGTACGGACGTCCCTAACCGTGATGGCCCTGGTGTTATACTCTTTTTTGGACCGTGCCACTAGTTCCCCAATCCTAAAGGCTCCAAAGAATGCTAAGCTAAACGTTGCTGCAAAGAGGGCTGACTCATAGGCGGAGTGTGTGACTGTAGGCAAGGCGTCTATCATGCTCTTCAGGGTGTCATAATCGATGGGGGCCCTCTGATCTGCCACTCTGGGCATCACTCTCGCCCAACCTTTGAGTGCCGCCCTAGTTGTGAATGCTGTCGTGGGGTCCTTCTGACCTGCCAATCGAGCATGGTGACCGATGGCGGACAAATGCCCCGCCATCCAAGAGTGGCTCTTCCCTTCATCCCTCGCCCAGACCATGAATGCCTGCACTTTTTCAGCCTGTCTCGAATCCTCCCGCTCCCAAGGGCCCATGACCTCGCAGAATTATTATATTTTGAAGCCAGTGGCGGCGGACCCACACGGTGATCAGCATCATTATATTTAAAAGCCAGTGGCGGCGGACCCACACGACGATCCCCGCCATTGAAACATCGCCTTACAACTTATTACGACTGGTCGAGTGCCGCTCTAAGACGCAACACCCTGTTTGTTAAATATATTTTACCGTAGACAGTGGCGGCGGACCCACACGACGATCCCCGCCACTGCACTCGCCTTTCAACTGGTCGCGCCGGAAAACACAACACCTCCACTCCCAATGGCGCCATTCCTCGCCGCCTTTCCCCACGCACGAAAAAACGCCTCGAGACCCCACAACAACAAACTTGGATCACAGGACTCCCCCGTGGTAAAACCACTGAGCCCTGTCGACTCGGATACTACCGAGGACGGGGCTCGGGGGGGGGGGGGAGGCTTAAATGATCCCTTACCTCCGCTTGGAGAGTGAAATTGCGGGCCTCGCGTCCGTCGTCGTGGGGTGAAGTGGTAGGGAAAGAAGGGGCTAGGGGCCTGTGTCTGGGCTGGCGAGGACAGCCTGGGGCGACCGTCGGCGAAGGGGGCAGCAGCAAAGAGGGCGCCCGGACGGAAGTGCTCCCCTTATCAGTCCTGAAGAGAAGGGGGGGTGGCCTACCCTTGTCCAACCCCGCCCCCCCGTCCCTCCCCTTGGCGGGCCTGCGGTTTCCTGCGCCCTACTACGGGGTTTGCCCTCCTATGGGGTCCCCTGCAGGGACCGCGGGCCTCCCGCACTGCGCAACTAAAGCAGCGCTAACGCTTGAATTGGCCTGGGCAGAAGATCTCGCCGCTCCTTAGGAGGCCGTGGGGCTGCGGATTTGACCCACCCAATTGTTACAGCGAGAGAGTGGCAAGATCAGTAAGACTGTGCATGTTGGGCTGGCCTGGCAAAGGCACCCGGCAAACCCGACATGCGCATTTTTGCTGCAACGGTCAAGGAATGCCGCAAGCCAAGTTGCTCCAACAACTCCTCCCCCCTGTGAGTAACGTCACGCTGAATTTAACAACAGAGTGCTGCTGCTGCTGGTGGATCCCCGGGGCAAAATAATTAGTGGGGCAACGCCCCAACGCTCATACAAAGGAACTGCCACTGATTTGAAATGCCTGTTTACCATGGTGGAAAACTATTGCAGGAAAAGTAAAAGTGCATCTAGAAATTTAAATTTTAGTAGCAATATAATTGGTTATCACAGTTTGAATCGTTCTGTTATCTGCAGCACTTCTTTGTGTTACAACACATAAATACTCGTTCAGCACAGTTATTGATACTGTTGACCGAAGTTCACATCCACAATTTGTGGAAAAGTACAGCTTTCTATATCAATTTCTTAAATTATATAGATTTACAATCAGGAATAGGAAGGTATAGAAATCTTTCAAATTCCAAAACTGTTGAGAAAGCATTTAAGAATTGTAAACATTCATGTTGCCAATAGTAGGGAACGTTTTGTTTTGCTATTATTTCAAGAAGACCCATACAAAATTCTGTTTACTTAAAAAAACACAGTTCCTCTAAAAACATTGACTATATCTCAAACACCACTTGTACATTGGCACAATTCTTTGTTGAACTGAAGTCCTGAATACAAATTACTTACAGTTTTACAAAAAGGCGTATCTATGTTTTCCAAAAGCAAGTCTTTCACTAAAGGTAAATTTATTAGCAAATTATTATAACATTACTATAGCAGTCAATCCTTTTAATGTTGTTAAACTGAAAGCCTAGAGTTTTCAATGTGTTTTCCTTCTTTTTTTTACAAGAAGCTTTTTTTTCTTTCCATGTATATTTTAGGTTTACAGACTATTGGATTGTCACCAAGTGAAGGAATATATATCTGTCTTAAATGATTATATTGACATATACAAGAAGAGTTTGCATTCATTTTTGTGTCATCCAGTTCTATTATATATAGATTTTGTAACGTTTTCACACGGGATAAAACAAGATCTGTATAATCAAAAGGAGGGGGGAGTCAGAGTATGAATCCTTTCAGTCTCCGTTGTGATATCTCATAATCAAAAAGGGGAAAGGATCACTAGTCCCGCTTAGACCAAGGTTTTGCAGGTTGGTAGTTGGTATCTCCCAAAAATGACCCTCATACACGTGTATGTTGGAAGTATCTCATAGCGGTATATAATGTGTCCCCGCTTTAATTTACACGTGCGTGCGTAATCATTGGGTCGTTTTTTGTGTGTGCACCCTCCACCAGGAGGTTTTACCTTCGGTTTAAGGCAGTAGTGATCATAGAACAGTGGTGAGATGGGTGGTGATTCTAAAAAAAAGTCCGGACAGCCAGAGAGGGAATTTTAATAATTCTGGATTCGGACAATGGTTAAAATTATGCGTGCAGCTTTAGAATGAGTTAGGAATTCGAGCGCACTTCTTTTGTGAATTAAAAAAAAGGTCAACATGTTTCAGCCTTACGTTGCCAAAAGGTCAATAGGCTTTCGTCAGGACCATTAGGGGTGAAAACGTGAAGAAATTAAAGAAATTGTGAAGAATAAGTGAGTTTTAACCTGATTCTTCAGGAGGTAGAGGCATCATTGTACCTGTAGAATAAAGATAAACAGACATACACACAGCATACAGGGAGATGGGGTATGGAAAACATATAGTTATGTACAGAAGTACTCTTACAAAATCAGATGATTTCGAAAAGGAACTAGAAAATGGCAATGCTTTTCAATGAACCACACTCATTTCTGGCGTCAACTCTCCCATTGTCATGCTTCGGCGGGGGGAGGTGATTCAAGCTATACTGTAGTGAAGTGCCCATAGTTCTATAATTCGCTGTGACTTACTTAATTTGATGCGTGGTCTAGGGTGGGATAACGTGGTGGTATTCTGTAAAATGCCTCGTGAATTGCGTTTATAACGCTGCATACATCCAGTGCTCAGGTGTTAATTCACTGTTCGTGCGTGTTGTTATAACGGTTTTCATTATACAATTGTGCTCCTTATTGTGCATTGATTGTGTGTGGGGACTGCACTCATGAATCAAATTTAACCTGTTTGTACGGTATGTGTGCGCGTTGGATTAGTGCCTGCACACTTTAAATAGCTAAATGTAGGGCCTGGTAACAGAGGTGACCAGGGCTTCAGCGTGCACCAACAATATCAAATTATCCAATCAAAAAATATATATTTCATGTTTTAATCACATATTTAATCGCTATTCATTGTATTGTTTCACCAATTGCATTACATTTCAAGTAAATATCATAAATAAAGTCCAATGCAAAGTACATCAATAACACCAAATTAAATGACATCATAAATTGCATAAACCCAATGCATTTCGGGGCTTTTGCCCCTTCGTCAGGGGTCTGTGTAAAGAAAAAGAAAGAAAAAGAGAGAAGGAAAACTAAGTTACTTCCAGTGCTTGGGAGGACGATTTTTAACATATAATATGTTTAACATTAATCTTACCGCAACTATGAACAGGCAAACCCACTCTTGGATTCGATGAATAGCGTGGCGCGTAGCTGCGTGTAATCTAAGAAATGAGTAAGTATTGTAAGAAAACTCAAAATTCTGTGAACCACAAATGTGTTTATAGGGAACGCACAGAAGTGCTAGTTACCTGAATGCTGGTAGTTGAGGTAACTGAAAGTAAATGGACAGGCAGAGTGTATAACGTTTTTAGATTGGAACAAACCGATCTAAGATTAAACAGTTAACGTATGAGGTAACTGAAACAATAATAATACTAAGCTCACCTGCTGGATTAGAAGTAAAGCGTTTTTATCTGCAGAATTGAAAGAGAAAGGAGGCTAATAAGCATTATGAAAATGCATGCTCACGAAGAAATGACCCTCAGCAGTGCAGGGACTTGCGTTTACCTGATGAAGTTCGATGTTCGTTACAAGGCGGCAGTTTAACGAGCAGTTTAACGAGCAGTCACCGCATTCTGTGGAAACAGTAAACGGTTTGCAACTTAAAAAACGTAAACAGTTTGGGTTTGCGAAAAAACGGACTCAGCAGCTGTAGACATTATCAGCTGATATGAGAAAGCGGAACTCACCGCAAAACTCGACCGGCTAGTCAGAAAAGACCTCCACACCCGTGCTTAGGTGGACACAACTAGTCCCTTTACCCTGTTTGTAACTCGTGAGATCTGAGAGCCGACGAGATAAAAAACGGACTATTACGTGCTCAAGGGAAGCGCCATTGTTGAATGCCTTCGGTCACATTCTATAGTTAGTATATGCAAAGAATTGGAGTTGCATATATTGTTTTAGGGGGCCTATATAAAATAGCGTGTATCCTGCAGAAAAAAGATAGTAAATGGAAAGTAGTGAGAAACAGACACTAAATAATAAATGCAAAATATTTTACATTAACTGCCTATTTACAATCTGATGCAGCGCAGCTCATTTTTTAGAGGATCCAAAATTGGAACTTTTGTGCAAATGTCCTGCCTATTTACAATCTTATGTAGCTTAGATGGATCACCATGATTAATTATGTAGATAAGTATTGTTGGGGATGAGTGTGTGGGTAATACTAGTAGTATTAGTAGCACCGTGGAATTGAGATCATGAGGGGTCCTGGTTTACAATGTTCATAGAAAACAAACCATTTCCATTTTGTCGTTAAGCCCACCTGGGGACATTGTTCGCAATTTTCGAATCCAAAAGGCCTCCCTCTGGAGGAGGATCCTGGCATTGTCATGACCCAAACGTTGTGGGATCAGTTCGATTATTTGAAATCTTAATTGGGCAAGCGTGTGCCTTGCGTCAATCCAATGCTTTGCCAAAGGAGATGTGAGGTTTTTGTTCCGTATCCGGCTTTTGTGCTCTGACAGTCGAATTTTTAATTTTCTGTCCGTCTTTCCGACGTACAGAAGACCACATGGACATTTGATCGAATAGACCACATGCTCTGAGTTGCAGTTTGTCGTGTGTCTCAATGGTATTTTCTCACCAGTTTGAGGGTGCAATAGGGTGTTCCCAAGTATGGCATTATTGCAGTTTTTACAATTGAAGCACTTCGTCGTGCCTTTGTATGTTTCATTTTGCTGTCTCCCATCGTTCAATGATTTATTCAAGACCTCTTTGAAATTTTGAGCTCTTTTATATGCGAACAAAGGTTTGTCCGTGAAGAGTGTACCAAAATCATTCTCTGTTTGAAGAATTTCCCATCTTTTCAATATGATCCTTTTTATGTCTCTAGAAGATGTTGAGAATTTAGATACGAAAACCATTCTTTGATTGGTCTTTTTGGATTTCTTTTGCAGGAGATCTTTTCTTGGGATTGACTTAATCTTTCCTAAATGTGCTTCAAGCAATTTTCTGGGGTATCCCCTGTCCAGATACCTATGTTTTTGTTCATCAAGACTTTTTTCACATTGCAACTCGTCCGTTGATATTCGTTTTATCCTCATGAACTGTGAGATCGGGAGATTATTGATCAGAGAAGCCGGGTGGAAACTACTGTAAAGCAAAGCTGTATTCTTATCTGTAGTTTTTTTTGTACAAGCTTGTTTGGATAGAGCCTTCTGTTATTTGTACCATTACATCCAAGAATGGCAATGCTGTTTTACTGATGCTGTGGGTGAATTGAATCCTCGGGTTTGCTAGATTTAGGGTTTTGATGTTTTCCTGTAATTCTGATGTTGACCGATTCCAAATCAAGAAAACGTCATCTATGTAACGTTTGTAGTATACTAGCCCGTCTTGCCAGGTCCTGTCTTCAAGAATGTAGTCCAGTTCAAATTTCGCCATAAATACATTGGCGTAGATACATGCCCCCGGAAATCCCATTGCTGTTCCCGACAATTGGATGAAATAGTCATCAAACCATGTGAAATAGCTGTTTATTAAACAAAATTCAAGAAGTTGCATAATCATCAATTTCGTCTCGACAGGCTTATCAATTCTCAATAGTGCCCACTCCATGGCTTCTAGACCTTGCTTATGTGGGATTGAAGTGTATAATGACGTAACGTCGATTGTACATAGTGTCCATTCCATGCAGTTGTCTGTTGAGATTGTTGAGAGGCTTCTAAGGAAGTCGGAAGTGTCTTCCAGATATGTCGGCCACTCTCGGATGAAGGGCTGCATCTGAGCATCGATGAATATACCTGGATTTTCGAAGATTGACGAGCAACCAGACACTATCGGTCGAAAAGGGGGATTTTCCAGGCTTTTGTGTACTTTCGGGAGAAAGTAAATTCTAGGTCTTCTTGGATACATTTGTTTAAGAAAGCGTCTATTCGTGTTGTTAATCCATTCTTGTTCTTCTGCTTTCTCCAAAATCATATCCAGTGTCTTAACAATTTCCAAAGTCGGGTCTTGTTCAAGTTTCGCATATGTATTCATGTCTAGTACATGTTCATTGCCCCGTTGTGTGTAATATTCCGAATCCATTATTACCAGACCTCCTCCTTTGTCTGCCTTTTGGATCTTGATGGTACTGTTTTTTGCCAATGCATAAAGTGCGCAACGCTCTGCTCTTGTTAAGTTGTTAGATTTCCTTTTGTAGTGTATTTTGCTCAGATCAGCTTTAACCAAAGTCTCAAATGTGTCCAATGTTTTGTGTGAGACAGGTGCCAGAAAATTACTCTTAGGTTTAAATTGAGTTTCCTAGGTTTCCATGGTTTCAATCGGATTAAGGATTGTGAAGAAATGCTTGAGACGCAAGATTCTCATAAATTTGAAAAGTGCTACTTCAGTTTCAAGTTCATTTGTATGGTACGTACTAACAAATGACATGCCTTTATTTAACAGTTTTTCTTCAAACTCAGAGAGGGCGTACTTCGATATATTTATTACAAGGCTTTGGTTTGGCTCCTTAATCCTGTCTTTTTCGATGATTCTTTCTCTTTATCCTTTTCCCTTTCCTCTTCGCGTCTTTTTTCGTTCATTTGCATTGACGGTGGATCCGGTGGCTTGGTTGTTGACTGGCCAGCTTCTAAAAAAGAATCAGATCCAGATGCTTGATCAGGTGCAGTAGATATTTGTGAACTCGACGCTTGATGTTGTTGTACAGAAATAGGTTGCCTTGACGTATTCGTGTCATTGTCGGACATTGCACTTTCATCGGATGAGGCTGCTGGTTGTTTCTTGCCAGTGTATCTTCTTTTGGCGTAAATCTCAGCCCAAGTATAGGTTTCATTGAGCTTGTAGTCTATAGTATCTCTCTTAAACTTCCGCAATTTTGTTTCCTGAAGTTCCTTCCCATATTTATCGAGCCTTGTGTCTATGTCCTCTAGGATTTTTGACCATGGTTCCTCTTCGATCTTAGCTGAGAGCTCTTTTTTAACGTTAAAAATCTCTTCTTCCAAATCATGTATGGTCTTAGCCAGCTCTTCAACTAGCAAGAGTATTAAGTCCAACGAACATTTGTTCAATATCTCGAACCATTTTTCCATAAATTTGGGATTACTGTTTAGTCTGTAGAGCATGGGGCGTATTGCCAGTCGGAGACCCCTCGGGATCCGCTTAACACGGTGGTACTGTATCAATGTAGATGCGTGTAAACGCTGGTTCAGTTCACGCCTCACTAAATATTCAAGCTGCTTAAGCTGTTGCGTGGTAGAGCCTCCTTTAGCATCAAAAGTCTTAGTTTCCTTGATAAGTTTGTAAATTTGAGAGGCTTCATCCTGTGTATAAACTTTAGTATTTGCGCGATTATCTGTGATTGCCGCGATAGAATCAAAAGACATTTTGAACTTGGTGCTAGTACCCCAAATTGTGCAGTATGTATCAACAATGATTGTGTGTGGGGACTGCACTCATGAATCAAATTTAACCTGTTTGTACGGTATGTGTGCGCGTTGGATTAGTGCCTGCACACTTTAAATAGCTAAATGTAGGGCCTGGTAACAGAGGTGACCAGGGCTCCGGCGTGCACCAACAAAGTTCAGCTGATAATGTCTACAGCTGCCGAGTCCGTTTTTTCGCAAACCCAAACTGTTTACGTTTTTTAAGTTGCAAACCGTTTACTGTTTCCACAGAATGCGGTGACTGCTCGTTAAACTGCTCGTTAAACTGCCGCCTTGTAACGAACATCGAACTTCATCAGGTAAACGCAAGTCCCTGCACTGCTGAGGGTCATTTCTTCGTGAGCATGCATTTTCATAATGCTTATTAGCCTCCTTTCTCTTTCAATTCTGCAGATAAAAACGCTTTACTTCTAATCCAGCAGGTGAGCTTAGTATTATTATTTTTTCAGTTACCTCATACATTAACTGTTTAATCTTAGATTGGTTTGTTCCAATCTAAAAACGTTATACACTCTGCCTGTCCATTTACTTTCAGTTACCTCAACTACCAGCATTCAGGTAACTAGCACTTCTGTGCGTTCCCTATAAACACATTTGTGGTTCACAGAATTTTGAGTTTTCTTACAATACTTACTCATTTCTTAGATTACACGCAGCTACGCGCCACGCTATTCATCGAATCCAAGAGTGGGTTCGCCTGTTCATAGTTGCGGTAAGATTAATGTTAAACATATTATATGTTAAAAATCGTCCTCCCAAGCACTGGAAGTAACTTAGTTTTCCTTCTCTCTTTTTCTTTCTTTTTCTTTACACAGACCCCTGACGAAGGGGCAAAAGCCCCGAAATGCATTGGGTTTATGCAATTTATGATGTCATTTAATTTGGTGTTATTGATGTACTTTGCATTGGACTTTATTTATGATATTTACTTGAAATGTAATGCAATTGGTGAAACAATACAATGAATAGCGATTAAATATGTGATTAAAACATGAAATATATATTTTTTGATTGGATAATTTGATATTGTTGGTGCACGCTGGAGCCCTGGTCACCTCTGTTACCAGGCCCTACATTTAGCTATTTGAAGTGTGCAGGCACTAATCCAACACGCACACATACCGTACAAACAGGTTAAATTTGATTCATGAGTGCAGTCCCCACACACAATCATTGTTGATACATACTGCACAATTTGGGGTACTAGCACCAAGTTCAAAATGTCTTTTGATTCTATCGCGGCAATCACAGATAATCGCGCAAATACTAAAGTTTATACACAGGATGAAGCCTCTCAAATTTACAAAGTTATCAAGGAAACTAAGACTTTTGATGCTAAAGGAGGCTCTACCACGCAACAGCTTAAGCAGCTTGAATATTTAGTGAGGCGTGAACTGAACCAGCGTTTACACGCATCTACATTGATACAGTACCACCGTGTTAAGTGGATCCCGAGGGGTCTCCGACTGGCAATACGCCCCATGCTCTACAGACTAAACAGTAATCCCAAATTTATGGAAAAATGGTTCGAGATATTGAACAAATGTTCGTTGGACTTAATACTCTTGCTAGTTGAAGAGCTGGCTAAGACCATACATGATTTGGAAGAAGAGATTTTTAACGTTAAAAAAGAGCTCTCAGCTAAGATCGAAGAGGAACCATGGTCAAAAATCCTAGAGGACATAGACACAAGGCTCGATAAATATGGGAAGGAACTTCAGGAAACAAAATTGCGGAAGTTTAAGAGAGATACTATAGACTACAAGCTCAATGAAACCTATACTTGGGCTGAGATTTACGCCAAAAGAAGATACACTGGCAAGAAACAACCAGCAGCCTCATCCGATGAAAGTGCAATGTCCGACAATGACACGAATACGTCAAGGCAACCTATTTCTGTACAACAACATCAAGCGTCGAGTTCACAAATATCTACTGCACCTGATCAAGCATCTGGATCTGATTCTTTTTTAGAAGCTGGCCAGTCAACAACCAAGCCACCGGATCCACCATCAATACAAATGAACGAAAAAAGACGCGAAGAGGAAAGGGAAAAGGATAAAGAGAAAGAATCATCGAAAAAGACAGGATTAAGGAGCCAAACCAAAGCCTCGTAATAAATATATCGAAGTACGCCCTCTCTGAGTTTGAAGAAAAACTGTTAAATAAAGGCATGTCATTTGTTAGTACGTACCATACAAATGAACTTGAAACTGAAGTAGCACTTTTCAAATTTATGAGAATCTTGCGTCTCAAGCATTTCTTCACAATCCTTAATCCGATTGAAACCATGGAAACCTCAGAAACTCAATTTAAACCTAAGAGTAATTTTCTGGCACCTGTCTCACACAAAACATTGGACACATTTGAGACTTTGGTTAAATCTGATCTGAGCAAAATACACTACAAAAGGAAATCTAACAACTTAACAAGAGCAGAGCGTAGCGCACTTTATGCATTGGCAAAAAACAGTACCATCAAGATCCAAAAGGCAGACAAAGGAGGAGGTCTGGTAATAATGGATTCGGAGTATTACACACAACGGGGCAATGAACATGTACTAGACATGAATACATATGCGAAACTTGAACAAGACCCGACTTTGGAAATTGTTAAGACACTGGATATGATTTTGGAGAAAGCAGAAGAACAAGAATGGATTAACAACACGACTAGACGCTTTCGTAAACAAATGTATCCAAGAAGACCTAGAATTTACTTTCTCCCGAAAGTACACAAAAGCCTGGAAAATCCCCCTTTTCGACCGATAGTGTCTGGTTGCTCGTCAATCTTCGAAAACCCAGGTATATTCATCGATGCTCAGATGCAGCCCTTCATCCGAGAGTGGCCGACATATCTGGAAGACACTTCCGACTTCCTTAGAAGCCTCTCAACAATCTCAACAGACAACTGCATGGAATGGACACTATGTACAATCGACGTTACGTCATTATACACTTCAATCCCACATAAGCAAGGTCTAGAAGCCATGGAGTGGGCACTATTGAGAATTGATAAGCCTGTCGAGACGAAATTGATGATTATGCAACTTCTTGAATTTTGTTTAATAAACAGCTATTTCACATGGTTTGATGACTATTTCATCCAATTGTCGGGAACAGCAATGGGATTTCCGGGGGCATGTATCTACGCCAATGTATTTATGGCGAAATTTGAACTGGACTACATTCTTGAAGACAGGACCTGGCAAGACGGGCTAGTATACTACAAACGTTACATAGATGACGTTTTCTTGATTTGGAATCGGTCAACATCAGAATTACAGGAAAACATCAAAACCCTAAATCTAGCAAACCCGAGGATTCAATTCACCCACAGCATCAGTAAAACAGCATTGCCATTCTTGGATGTAATGGTACAAATAACAGAAGGCTCTATCCAAACAAGCTTGTACAAAAAAACTACAGATAAGAATACAGCTTTGCTTTACAGTAGTTTCCACCCGGCTTCTCTGATCAATAATCTCCCAATCTCACAGTTCATGAGGATAAAACGAATATCAACGGACGAGTTGCAATGTGAAAAAAGTCTTGATGAACAAAAACATAGGTATCTGGACAGGGGATACCCCAGAAAATTGCTTGAAGCACATTTAGGAAAGATTAAGTCAATCCCAAGAAAAGATCTCCTGCAAAAGAAATCCAAAAAGACCAATCAAAGAATGGTTTTCGTATCTAAATTCTCAACATCTTCTAGAGACATAAAAAGGATCATATTGAAAAGATGGGAAATTCTTCAAACAGAGAATGATTTTGGTACACTGTTCACGGACAAACCTTTGTTCGCATATAAAAGAGCTCAAAATTTCAAAGAGGTCTTGAATAAATCATTGAACGATGGGAGACAGCAAAATGAAACATACAAAGGCACGACGAAGTGCTTCAATTGTAAAAACTGCAATAATGCCATACTTGGGAACACCCTATTGCACCCTCAAACTGGTGAGAAAATACCATTGAGACACACGACAAACTGCAACTCAGAGCATGTGGTCTATTCGATCAAATGTCCATGTGGTCTTCTGTACGTCGGAAAGACGGACAGAAAATTAAAAATTCGACTGTCAGAGCACAAAAGCCGGATACGGAACAAAAACCTCACATCTCCTTTGGCAAAGCATTGGATTGACGCAAGGCACACGCTTGCCCAATTAAGATTTCAAATAATCGAACTGATCCCACAACGTTTGGGTCATGACAATGCCAGGATCCTCCTCCAGAGGGAGGCCTTTTGGATTCAAAAATTGCGAACAATGTCCCCAGGTGGGCTTAACGACAAAATGGAAATGGTTTGTTTTCTATGAACATTGTAAACCAGGACCCCTCATGATCTCAATTCCACGGTGCTACTAATACTACTAGTATTACCCACACACTCATCCCCAACAATACTTATCTACATAATTAATCATGGTGATCCATCTAAGCTACATAAGATTGTAAATAGGCAGGACATTTGCACAAAAGTTCCAATTTTGGATCCTCTAAAAAATGGGCTGCGCTGCATCAGATTGTAAATAGGCAGTTAATGTAAAATATTTTGCATTTATTATTTAGTGTCTGTTTCTCACTACTTTCCATTTACTATCTTTTTTCTGCAGGATACACGCTATTTTATATAGGCCCCCTAAAACAATATATGCAACTCCAATTCTTTGCATATACTAACTATAGAATGTGACCGAAGGCATTCAACAATGGCGCTTCCCTTGAGCACGTAATAGTCCGTTTTTTATCTCGTCGGCTCTCAGATCTCACGAGTTACAAACAGGGTAAAGGGACTAGTTGTGTCCACCTAAGCACGGGTGTGGAGGTCTTTTCTGACTAGCCGGTCGAGTTTTGCGGTGAGTTCCGCTTTCTCATATCAGCTGATAATGTCTACAGCTGCCGAGTCCGTTTTTTCGCAAACCCAAACTGTTTACGTTTTTTAAGTTGCAAACCGTTTACTGTTTCCACAGAATGCGGTGACTGCTCGTTAAACTGCTCGTTAAACTGCCGCCTTGTAACGAACATCGAACTTCATCAGGTAAACGCAAGTCCCTGCACTGCTGAGGGTCATTTCTTCGTGAGCATGCATTTTTATAATGCTTATTAGCCTCCTTTCTCTTTCAATTCTGCAGATAAAAACGCTTTACTTCTAATCCAGCAGGTGAGCTTAGTATTATTATTGTTTCAGTTACCTCATACGTTAACTGTTTAATCTTAGATCGGTTTGTTCCAATCTAAAAACGTTATACACTCTGCCTGTCCATTTACTTTCAGTTACCTCAACTACCAGCATTCAGGTAACTAGCACTTCTGTGCGTTCCCTATAAACACATTTGTGGTTCACAGAATTTTGAGTTTCTTACAATACTTACTCATTTCTTAGATTACACGCAGCTACGCGCCACGCTATTCATCGAATCCAAGAGTGGGTTCGCCTGTTCATAGTTGCGGTAAGATTAATGTTAAACATATTATATGTTAAAAATCGTCCTCCCAAGCACTGGAAGTAACTTAGTTTTCCTTCTCTCTTTTTCTTTCTTTTTCTTTACACAGACCCCTGACGAAGGGGCAAAAGCCCCTTATTGTGCATTGGCATTTTTCTATAAATACCATTTCTATTCTTGGATATTATTCTAATCTGTGGTATTACTATGCGGGGTCTATATTTGGTTAGGTTTTCAAAAATAAGACACATGACTTCATTCTCGATGTACTCGTAATGAGTACGCTTTTTGGATGTCAGACTCTGTGGTATTCTAGCGTACCTTTGTTATATTGAGGTATTGCTTCATCGGGGGATAAGGCAGGACAAGAGAGGTCTCACTGTTGGAATTATAAAAGGAAAGGGTTTAGAGAAAAGGGGTTTGTTACTTGCGGTTCCGTTGTGTAAAGAAGACGCGGTCTCCTCGGATACCTGGGTTCCTTCTACTCCGTCCCGGCAGCATGTGCTGACTCTGCCTTCCATCACCCGGAAATCAAAGAACGATCATTTCCGGGTTGATTTGTACTCCGGACCCATGGTCATGAATGAAATACTATAGCGCAGATTTGCACAGAAATGATTGGAAAAGGTGTTTTTCGCGCTTATTGATTTCCTTACATAAAGTCGATCGACTTACGAGTTTTAAGGATGTTTTTGCAGGCTCAGAGATATTAATTTGTACTTCAAAAACATAAAGGTAGAAGAAATACTATTGTGCAGTTTGCCCGATAGTGTTATAAAAAAAAAAAAGGAGGGGGTCCACGTGTTTTAAGGTTATAATTCTTTCTTTACCACATTAAATGAAGTCTGGCAACCTGTGAGCTTTGAAAATAAAAAATATTGATCTCATCATAGGCTATTGCTAGCGATATTTAGCTAACCTGTTATAGACTGAGATAAGGGACTCATATTGTATAGATAGGACAGCTATTTGTGTTAACTCTTTTGTCCATTTGGACAGCTTTAAGATGGAACTTCTCCAGAGGGCATAAACCTAATGTTTTGGACCATCATAATTTGTATTTCATTAGTGATTGGAGCACATATATATTCTCAGTAGTGGTTGAGTTAGAGAAGTGGCTACTCTATGATGAGGTTATTTGTTTAGGGATAACCAAGGAATGGAGTCGTTGAGGCCCAGGGTATCTGTTTTGAGTCTATGGACCCAACGTTGCTCCTTCTCAAAAAGGATTTTTGCTGAATTTCTGTCCACTGTTTCCAGCGTCTCTAGAATTACCCAGTGGAGGTCATCTACTGTGTGACTTAGTTCTTTGTAGTGGGTTGACATCTTGGTTGTAGTTTTCTTGCAATTGACATTGCTCCGGTGCTCACAGAGTCGTTGTTTTGCCTTACGGCACGTCATCCCTATGTACCTCATACCGCAGGGACAGGTGATCATATAGATGACGTGACTTGTATTGCAGTTGGTGTGCCTTCTTAACTTCCACATAAAGTTTGGGAGTAGCTGCAATTCCTTTGTAGGTTCTGTGGTTGCGCAGGCGGTACAAGTGCCACACGGATAGTGTCCGGTTACTGGGGTGGTGTTCCATAATCCTGGTTGTTCTTTCTTTTTCTTTGGTGGTGGTCTGGTGTGGACTAATAGATCTTTGATGTTTCTGCTTCTTTTGTTGGTAAATCTTGGTTTTGACCAGGTCAGGGTGTTGGATGTTATGATTTTCCAGTTCCGGTTGATTATTTTCTTTACTTGGTTTGTAATAGGACTATAGGTGGTGACACACGTAGTCTTGTTATCAATCGGTTTTGGATGACTTTCAAGTAAAGACTCTCTCGGTTGGTTTCTGGCACGTTTTTTGCAAGAGTTAATTACTTTCCTGGGGTAATTTCTAACTGTGAGTTTTTCGCACAGATCAGTGGCTTGAGTCTTGTAATCTGCCACGGAGCTGCAATTTCTCCTTAATTGCAGGAACTGACTGTACGGGAGGTTTTCTCTTAATGGCCGGGGGTGAAAGCTATTAAAAGATAGCAGGCTGTTTTTTGGCGTAGGTTTGAAAAACGTTCTTGTTTGCAATGTGTTGCCTTCTGAGAAAATGGTAATATCCAAAAAATCCAGACTTTTTTCATTGGCTGTATACGTGAACTTTAAGCATTCATCTTGACTGTTCCGCCACATGTGGAAACTTTTAGGGATGCTGTGTCTCCCTGCCAGATTAGCAGAATGTCGTCAATATATCTTTTCCAAAAGAGTATATGACGAATGAAGGGGTTGTTTTCATTATGTACATAGGCCTGCTCAAAGGTACTCACATACAAACCAGCTACGCTCGGCGCGAAAGTGCTTCCCATTGACGTACCATGTCGTTGGAGGAAGAGGTCATCTTTGTACTGGGAAAAGTTCTCCGTAAGGGCCAGTCTGCAGCATTCCAGTACGAAGTGCCTTGGAGTTTTGTAAGGCCAGTCAGTACTAAAGAGTATTGTTTCGAGGGTCTCTAGTGTTTTCTGTTGTGGCAGGCTGGTATAGAGGCTCTCGACGTCTAACCCTACCAAGAGCATGGTGTTCTCTGAGTACTCAAAATTGAGTAACATGCTGATCAGATCCCGCGTGTCTTTTAAGTAGGTAGGCGTTTTTTGGACCAATGGTCTCAGATATTGGTCTGCAAATTCAAATAGAGGCTCTAGGATGGAATTGATTCCAGAAACGATTGGTCTTCCTGGTGGTGGCATTCTTCCTTTGTGCGTTTTGGGCAGAGAGTAAAAGTACGGTATAACTGGTGCTTTTGTCTCCAAGTAATCAGCCTCTTTTTTGGATAGCCAATTGTTGGCTTCTGCTTCTTCAATCATCAGGGCTATCGTTCTTTGTAAACGTGCTGTAGGGTCTGTCATCAGTACTTGGTAGAATTTGGTATCTGCCAATAAGTCCATGCATTGTCTGTCGTATCCTTCTGTTGTTAGTAGGACTATGCCCCCACCTTTGTCTGCTGGTTTATGACAATGTTTTTATCGTTCTTTAGTTCCGTAAGAGCAAGATTTTCTGCCTTGGTTAGGTTTTGGAAGGGTTTAGGAAGTTGTTGGTTCAATTCGTCCACTTCTTTCATTATAGCTTGTTCGAAAGTACTTATTTCGATGGGTACCTGTGAATTTAGTGGGCAAAAGTTGGATTTGTTTCTCAGGGTAGTGTCTCCTTCTTGAGGTGGTCGTTGGTCGTCCTTGAAATAAGCTTTAAGTTTCAAGGTGCGGCAAAAGTCTGCCAATTCGCATTTCGTCTTGAAGACGTCTGTTTTGGGAGTAGGCACATAGCATAATCCTTTATTTAGGACGCTTTCTTGGTCTTTAGTTAGTGTTAGTTCAGTCAAGTTTACGATGAGGTCATTGGACCTTGCCCCGTCTTGGCCTTGGTGACGCTTCTGGTTTGGACCTGTCTTGTCTGGTTGGACCAGGTTACTCCTTTTATCCTGGACTTGCGGTTGCCCTGGCCAGTCCCTAGAAAAGGAAGGCCTTGATGGTAATTCTGGGCATCTTGCGATTGCATTTGGTGGTTCATGGGTACTTGGAAATAGGGGTTAGGCCACCCTTGAAATTGAGGGTTGAATGGATGGAATGGTATTCCTTGTCCATTGTGCTGGAAATATGGAGGGCGCCAGAAATTACTATGACCTCTACTCTGTCCTCTCCTATTTCTGAAGTTTCCTCGACCGCGGTTAGTTGTTTCATCTCCGCTCTGATCTGAGCTATCATTTGATGACACACTGTTGGAGTCATAGTTTGAAGCATTGTCATTAGGTTTGTAGTCTTTGCTACTGTATGGATGAATGCGTTCTAATGAAAACCTTTTCAGTTCTTTTGCGAGTTTTTGCAACTTTGTTTGGGTCAGGTATTCCTGGCTTTCTTTCATTTCTTTATTGATTTCATCTAGACGGGTTTTATAGATGGTTATGTTCACCGTGTTGTTCAGTTTAGTCTCCAAGATCTCGATCTTGACTGCGAGTTCGTCCGTTAATCTAGTGGCTGTCTTGATTAAAGCTTTTTTCAAGGACGACCAATGACCACCTCAAGAAGGAGACACTACCCTGAGAAACAAATCCAACTTTTGCCCACTAAATTCACAGGTACCCATCGAAATTAAGTACTTTCGAACAAGCTATAATGAAAGAAGTGGACGAATTGAACCAACAACTTCCCAAACCCTTCCAAAACCTAACCACGGCAGAAAATCTTGCTCTTACGGAACTAAAGAACGATAAAAACATTGTCATAAAACCAGCAGACAAAGGTGGGGGCATAGTCCTACTAACAACAGAAGGATACGACAGACAATGCATGGACTTATTGGCAGATACCAAATTCTACCAAGTACTGATGACAGACCCTACAGCACGTTTACAAAGTACAATAGCCCTGATGATTGAAGAAGCAGAAGCCAACAATTGGCTATCCAAAAAAGAGGCTGATTACTTGGAGACAAAAGCACCAGTTATACCGTACTTTTACTCTCTGCCCAAAACGCACAAAGGAAGAATGCCACCACCAGGAAGACCAATCGTTTCTGGAATCAATTCCATCCTAGAGCCTCTATTTGAATTTGCAGACCAATATCTGAGACCATTGGTCCAAAAAACGCCTACCTACTTAAAAGACACGCGGGATCTGATCAACATGTTACTCAATTTTGAGTACTCAGAGAACACCATGCTCTTGGTAGGGTTAGACGTCGAGAGCCTCTATACCAGCCTGCCACAACAGAAAACACTAGAGACCCTCGAAACAATACTCTTTAGTACTGACTGGCCTTACAAAACTCCAAGGCACTTCGCACTCGAATGCTGCAGACTGGCCCTTACGGAGAACTTTTTCCAGTACAAAGATGACCTCTTCCTTCAACGACATGGTACGTCAATGGGAAGCACTTTCGCGCCGAGCGTAGCTGGTTTGTATGTGAGTACCTTTGAGCAGGCCTATGTACATAATGAAAACAACCCCTTCATTCTTCATATACTTTTTTGGAAAAGATATATTGATGACATTCTGCTAATCTGACAGGGAGACACAGCATCCCTAAAAGATTTCCACATGTGGCTGAACAGTCAAGATGAATGCTTAAAGTTCACGTATACAGCTAATGAAAAAAGTCTGGATTTTTTGGATATTACCATTTTCTCTGAAGGCAACACATTGCAAACAAGAACGTTTTTCAAACCTACGGCAAAAACCAGTCTGCTATCTTTTAATAGCTTTCACCCCCGGCCATTAAGAGAAAACCTCCCGCACAGTCAGTTCCTGCGATTAAGGAGAAATTGCAGCTCCGTGGCAGATTACAAGACTCAAGCGAAAAACTCACAGTTAGAAATTACCCCAGGAAAGTAATTTACTCTTGCAAAAAACGTGCCAGAAACCAACCGAGAGAGTCTTTACTTGAAAGTCATCCAAAACCGATTGATAACAGGACTACGTGTGTCACCACCTATAGTCCTATTACAAACCAAGTAAAGAAAATAATCAACCGGAACTGGAAAATCATAGCATCCAACACCCTGACCTGGTCAAAACCAAGATTTGGCAACAAAAGAAGCAGAAACATCAAAGATCTATTAGTCCACACCAGACCACCACCAAAGAAAAAGAAAGATCAACCAGGATTATGGAACACCACCCCAGTAACCGGACACTATCCGTGTGGCACTTGTACCGCCTGCGCAACCACAGAACCTACAAAGGAATTGCAGCTACTCCCAAACTTTATGTGGAAGTTAAGAAGGCACACCAACTGCAATACAAGTCACGTCATCTATATGATCACCTGTCCCTGCGGTATGAGGTACATAGGGATAACGTGCCGTAAGGCAAAACAACGACTCTGTGAGCACCGGAGCAATGTCAATTGCAAGAAAACTACAACCAAGATGTCAACCCACTACAAAGAACTAGGTCACACAGTAGATGACCTCCACTGGGTAATTCTAGAGACGCTGGAAACAGTGGACAGAAATGCAGCAAAAATCCTTTTTCTAAAGGAGCAACGTTGGGTCCATAGACTCAAAACAGATACCCTGGGCCTCAACGACTCCATTCCTTGGTTATCCCTAAACAAATAACCTCATCATAGAGTAGCCACTTCTCTAACTCAACCACTACTGGGAATATATATGTGCTCCAATCACTAATGAAATACAAATTATGATGGTCCAAAACATTAGGTTTATGCCCTCTGGAGAAGTTCCATCTTAAAGCTGTCCAAATGGACAAAAGAGTTAACGCAAATAGGTGTCCTATCTATACAATATGAGTCCCTTATCTCAGTCTATAACAGGTTAGCTAAATATCGCTAGCAATAGCCTATGATGAGATCAATATTTTTTATTTTCAAAGCTCACAGGTTGCCAGCCTTCATTTAATGTGGTAATGAAAGAATTATAATCTTAAAACACGTGGACCCCCCCCCTTTTTTTTTTATAACACTATCGGGCAAACTGCACAATAGTATTTCTTCTACCTTTATGTTTTTGAAGTACAAATTAATATCTCTGAGCCCGCAAAAAGATCCTTAAAACTCGTAAGTCGATCGACTTTATGTAAGGAAATCAATAAGCGCGGAAAACACCTTTTCCAATCATTGCTGTGCAAATCTGCGCTATAGTATTTCATTTATGACCATGGGTCCGGAGTAAAAATCAACCCGGAAATGATCGTTCTTTGATTTCTGGGTGATGGTAGGCAGAGTCAGCACATGCTGCCGGGACAGAGTAGAAGGAACCCAGGTATCCGAGGAGACCGCGTCTTCTTTACACAACGGAACCGCAAGTAACAAACCCCTTTTCTGTAAACCCTTTCCTTTTATAATTCCAACAGTGAGACCTCTCTCGTTCTGCCTTATCCCCCGATGAAGCAATACCTCAATATAACAAAGGTACGCTAGAATACCACAGAGTCTGACATCCAAAAAGCGTACTCATTACGAGTACATCAAGAATGAAGTCATGTGTCTTATTTTTGAAAACCTAACCAAATATAGACCCCGCATAGTAATACCACAGATTAGAATAATATCCAAGAATAGAAATGGTATTTATAGAAAAATGCCAATGCACAATAAGGAGCACAATTGTGTAATGAAAACCGTTATAACAACACGCACGAACAGTGAATTAACACCTGAGCACTGGATGTATGCAGCGTTATAAACGCAATTCACGAGGCATTTTACCGAATACCACCATGTTATCCCACCCTAGACCACGCATCAAATTAAGTAAGTCACAGCAAATTATAGAACTATGGGCACTTCACTACAGTATAGCTTGAATCACCTCCCCCCGCCGAAGCATGACAATGGGAGAGTTGACGCCAGAAATGAGTGTGGTTCATTGAAAAGCATTGCCATTTTCTAGTTCCTTTTCGAAATCATCTGATTTCGTAAGAGTACTTCTGTACATAACTATATGTTTTCCATACCCCATCTCCCTGTATGTTGTGTGTATGTCTGTTTATCTTTATTCTACAGGTACAATGATGTCTCTACCTCCTGAAGAATCAGGTTAAAACTCACTTATTCTTCACAATTTCTTTAATTTCTTCACGTTTTCACCCCTAATGGTCCTGACGAAAGCCTATTGACCTTTTGGCAATGTAAGGCTGAAACATGTTGACCTATTTTTTAATTCACAAAAGAAGTGTGCTCGAATTCCTAACTCATTCTAAAGCTGCACGCATAATTTTAACTATTGTCCGAATCCAGAATTATTAAAATTCCCTCTCTGGCTGTCCGGACTTTTTTTAGAATCACCACCCATCTCACCACTATTCTATGATCACGACTGCCTTAAACCGAAGGTAAAACCTCCTGGTTGAGGGTGCACACACAAAAAACGACCCAATGATTACGCACGCACGTGTAAATTAAAGCGGGGACACATTATATACCGCTATGAGATACTTCCAACATACACGTGTATGAGGGTCATTTTTGGGAGATACCAACTACCAACCTGCAAAACCTTGGTCTAAGCGGGACTAGTGATCCTTTCCCCTTCTTGATTATGAGATAAAACAAGATCTGCCATACCTTCTTTAAAAACAGTTAACCCAATGATAATTAATGGATAAGTTGAGCAAACTTCATATAGTGACAACTTTTCCAATAAAGGGCTGCTGTTAGGATAGTATGTTTCTGTTAAATTTGTTTTCACAATGTCCTTGATTTCAGGATCAAAGTGAGCAAGTTATTTAATTATGGGCAAACTCTTTAAAACTCTGCTTCGTGATGACACTAATCCTAACCTAAACCATTTACTGGTGTTAGATTTATCATATAAGCTGGAAGAGCTTCAATGTTCATACACCTCATAACTGCTAGACTCTCTATGAGATAGCATTTGAAGCCTAAATCGATACAGACTTTTTGTTAAAGATTGCTCTGAGTAAATTTGTTCCCATACTTCCTTCTTATCAATTTTCTCATTGTTTGTACTATATCAAGTAAAAAACCGGGCAGCAGCAGATGAATTATCAGCAAATAAATTGGGCATCAATGTTAGCATCTGACTTATGTAGTATTTATTTATTCCCTGTGATGCATGTCTTCTTTTATAATCATATGTGTTTTTAAGTGACTTTCCTTTTATAACATGTCTAACAGAAGAAATTACATTATTCACTCTTCTTTTTTAAAATTGCCCTTTGGAATCCAAACGGACATTTATTATACAGTTTTCATCTGTTTTGAAATGTGCTTAAACAGTTTTTCCCGCATGTAATATGTGACGTCATCAGCAGTGCATTGCGGGTGCACGAGTTATAGTTAGCTGAACTAACTATAACAGGGAAATTTCTATGGTTGTGTACGAGTGAAATGTCCAACTAACTAAAACATGTCTGAAACATATGGTTTTTCAGTGAATTTCTAAGGTTTTTTAAATGCTAATTTCGAACTATAACGTGTTTGAAACCTATGGTTTTTTCAGTGAATTAAAAAGTTTTTTTAAATGCCATGACCTGCCACAAATGCAGAGGCTCATGGAGGACATGCTGTGGATGGAGGCGTAAAGGATGGCACCCATTGCTGAACATGAAATGTAGCTGTGATCTACCATGCCCTTCAGATCCTCATCATGGCATTGCTGCCACAAGGCATGGCGCAGATGATGCTGCTGCCCCCACACCCTTCACCTCTCTGCCCCCTGCGGGTGTTAGTGCCTCACAGTGTGGCAGGCGTATCCACTGCGCCCCCAGAAGTGTCAGTGGCACACAGTGTGGAAGACAGTTCATCACCGTCCACTGATGTGTCAGTGGCACACACTGCAGAAAACAATCCACCTTTGTCCACTCATGTGTCAGTGGCACACTGTCCCGCAGCTGGTACAGAAAAACCCACAGGTGGGGCAGTGCACACATACGAGAACGAGGATGTGGATGGGTTTGAGATCAGAAGAAGGCACTACCATTCATTTCTGCCACCTGGTCTGTTTATCCTTGGTGTCACACATAGTGCCACGACCTTCCAATGTCCCATGTTACACTCTGATGCACTCACCTTGGTCCGCGACATGTCCTGCCATATCCTCTTCAATGACAAATAACACGGCGACCTCACTGGGGAATGTACCCTTCCAGTTCCGCCATACCTGACATCTCTGGATGGACTCTGGTTTGCCCTCCACAAGACCATATTGTGACGTGTGCTTGTCCTGTCCCTCTACCGCTCCAGCTGCTAAACTCCACTGGATGTGCAATAAACATCCAGTGACGCAATGCTGTGTTATCTCTTACCTAATTTATGTATGAAAATGTGGAAGAATGTTGTAGTGTTGTTCCTATATTCCCAATAGGCTCTGCGCATTGGAATAATATATCCTAAAGGTATGACGTAGGACTGAGGTCAGTAGGTCTCTATCCAATATACAAAACTTAATTGTGAGTGCCAGCTAGCTCAGAGGTCAATGGAAACTTTGTCAAATACACAAGAAGTGATTTGTTTCTGACAACCACAAAAACATGACAACTTTGTTTCCCTTGGACTGGAACAAATATCTTCAGAGTCGTGGAAACAATAGATAACTATTTTACTCAGTCAATCGTGCATGCTTTGTTTCTACAGAGTTGCAGAGAAATAGTGAGACAGACGTTTTCAATAAAAGGTTTATTAAACAGTCTTCTTTCTCATGCAAGAGAGGTGAACTGCTGCAATCGTTATACAGAATGCAAAGTATAATGCGTACAGCGAGTATAGTAATCTAAAATAATACTGTAATAGCATTGTATGGTTTCTAAGCCATATAAAAATACATATATAAATAACACAGGCTAAAATTCTCAACTGGTGCTTCTAAAATACGCCTACCCCGATGTACCTAACCTAGGTCTAGTACGAGGGAAGAAGTAAGTGCTGCTTAGCATAAGTTTTAATTCTGCCAAGAATTGCCAAAGGTTTCTCTAGGTTCTAATCAGCTCCATACCTTTAGAATGAAAGAGGTTGGTATCTCTGTCTCGGGACTCGATTTCCCAACACCCCGCAAGGTGAGTCAGAAACACTGGAGTTGTATTCTCGGCAGAGGAGGACAGCTTCTTGTCAGGGCGTCAGCTGGAGAGTCGGCTTCCTTCGGCACTTGCTGTAGCGAGCTGCGTCGGGCAAGTAGGTTGTCGAATTGCACCGAACCACACCGTGCTTTGCTATAGCAAGTGAAGGTATATTTATATATTGAAGGTGTTTAGGAATGCCAGCTTTGACGTAAAACCGGGCATATGAACGTCATGAATGAACCCCTAAGGAATACTTGTTAATGCATAATAAATGAGTTTCTTGGAGAAATCAATATCCAGGCTAGGGGATATCGCTTCTGCTTAGGAGTCTGGTTTTCCAAGAAATCATTGTGATGTTGATGAATGAATGGAAGTAGCCATTGCTGCATTTGGGTAGCATGGGCTATGCCTAAATAAGGGCTTGATTTCTATGCCTATATAAGGGCAACGAGGATTGTACCTATATAAGGGCATGAATAGGGAAAATTCATTCGGAATCTAAAATGCCATACAGCAATGTAAAACAGTGATTCACCTTATGTCAATGATGCTCATCTAATGGGATGCCAGTAACAGTATGCTACATAGCCTATTGTGTTTCTGGTGCTGTAAACACTACAATGGGAACACACGCATTAGTCACTTTCTTGTCCGGACATGTACTGAACCACGCCCAGAGCCCCAGAGTCATTCTGGCTATCCCTGCCCTGTTCCGCCGTACGCCACACCACTCTGATTACGTTACAACGTTGGCCCCACATAGCTACCTGTCGCAGGCGTACTTACTGTTGGTGTGCAGGTCGGTGGTCTAGTTGTGAACATGTCACAACCACTCCCTGAGGGCAGATTTGCACACACACCACTCCCATCCGGCACATGCATCACAGGCCATGTGACCACACAAATATAATGGATCGACATTGTCACATCCTTTATTGCCGGTAGTGACTGGATGGCGGACGCTCCATGGGTCTGAATCATAAAGACTCCATGAAAAGTTGTGCAAAGGGTTAGTTGTACCCTGAGCTGTATGGCCGTCACAGGCCTACCACCACGTGGCGCGGACTTGAGTTGCACAGGGTTAGTGCCACCCGAACATGATGTGACCGTCAGGGGCCTATTACCACGTGGTGCAGACTTGAGTTATACAGGGTTAGTGCCACCCAAACATGATGTGGCCTTCAGGGGCCTACTACCACGTGGCACAGACTTGAGTTGCACAGAGTTCGTGTCACCCACAGCTGATGTGGCCATGAGGAGCCTACCACCACGTGGCTCGGACTTGAGTTGCACAGGGATAGTCGCACCCTAAGCTGTATGGCCATCAGCGGCCTACCACCACAAGGTGCTGATTTCCCTTATACAGGGTTAGCCGCTCAAGAAGCTGATGTGGTCTCCGCCATTGATGACTCAGGACTCAGCAACATATGTGGGATCTGCAGGGCCACGGAGCATTCCACATAATGTGCACGAACCCATGGTGGTGGGACCCGTCCCTGGAGCTTTCACGGGCACGTGGAGTGCTCACTGGTAGACACTTCAGTGGCGGCAGGTAACTATTTAGTCATGGATGCGCAGGGGCGGCGGTGTCTCTCTCTCTCTCTCTCTCTCTCTCTCTCTCTCTCTCTCTCTCACTTCCCTCACTTCACACTCTCTTTTTTCTCTTCCTCTCTTTCTCTGTGTCTCACTACATTCATATGCGCATTACACATATCCTTATTTTGTACTTTATTTTCAAGGCTGTGTTGTCAACATTGATGGACCCGACAGGAGTCTTCTGCCTTGTAGTTTTGTGTTGAGTTTGTTAAAATTCAATATAGTTTTGGTTGCTACTTAAGTGCTGTGGGAATCTTTCTCTTTCTTATTACTGTTAGTTGGTGGTGTCCACCATGGTGTTTTTGGGGCAGTTATCGCAGGAATACTGGTGATGTCTGCAGTTTGCACCAGCGTCTGAATAGTGTTTTAGATTTATTTCAAATTTAGTTGCATTAAACTGCTGATAATGAGATGTAGAATAGGCATTCCTGTGCAAAAGCACACAAGGTACACCTTTGCGATCAACGCCGAGATCAACGTCCTACTGAAGAAACCCAAGGCAGACCCCAAGGACCTCAAGAACATCTGGCCCATCTCCCTGCTCCCCTTCCCGGCAAAAGTCACAGAGAAGATTGTCAACAGACAGCTGACCCACTACCACGAAGACAACAGCATCCTGGACCCATCCCAGTCCGGCTTCCGCAGCAACCACAGCACTGAGACCGCCCTCATCGCCGCCACCGACGACATCAGGATCCTGATGGACAAAGGAGAAACACCCGCCCTCATCCTTCTGGACCTACCAGCAGCCTTCGTCATGGTCTGCCACCGCATCCTAACAGCACGCCTCCACGACGCCGGAATCAAAGAGAAGGCCCTGGCCTGGACCACATCCTTCCTCTGCGGAAGAACCCAGAGCGTCCACCTCCCACCCTTCTGCTCCAAGACCACTGAGATCATCTGCGGCATCCCACAGGGATCCTCCCTCAGCCCGACGGTGTTCAATATCTACATGGCACCGCTCGCCCACGTCGCATGACGACATAACCTCAACATCATCTCTTACGCCGAAGACACCCAGCTGATCATATCCCTCACCGAAGACCCCCACACCACCAAAGACAATCTCCACAGAGGAATGAAGGCCGTCACCGAATGGATGAAGGAGAGCAAACTGAAGCTGAACTCAGACAAGTTGAGGTTCTCATCCTCGGCTCCACCCCCGCAGCCTGGGATGACTCCTGGTGGCCCACTTCGCTAGGAACACCCCCAGAACCCACCGAACACGCACGCAACCTGGGGATCATCCTCGACTCCGCCCTCTCCATGACCAAGCAAGTTAACGCCGTCTCCGCGTCCTGCTTCAACACCCTCTGAATGCTTCGCAGAATCTTCAAATGGATCCCCTCCGACACGAGAAAGACCGTCTCCCATGCACTCGTCACCAGCAGACTGGACTATGGGAACGCCCTCTACGCAGGAACAACAAACAAGCTCCGGAGACGGCTACAACGCATCCAGAATGCCGCGGCACAAATGATCCTCGACGCCCCACGACGCAGCCACATCACACCCCTCCTGAGAGACCAGCACTGGCTCCCCATTGACAAGAGGATCACCTTCAAGCTCCTCATCCATGCACACAAGTCCCTCCACAACGCCGGACCGATATACCTCAACAATCGACTCAGCTTCTACACCCCCACCCGCAGCCTCCGCTCCGCCAACCTCGCCCTCGCCACAGTTCCTCGCATCCGGAAAACTACCACCGGCAGACGATCCTTCTCCCACCTCGCCGCGATGACCTGGACTACTCTCCCCACCAACCTACGTCAGACCCAGGACCTGCCGACCTTTAGAAGACTTCTCAAGACCTGGCTCTTCGATCAGTAGCAGCCCCCCCCCCAGCGCCTTGAGACCCTCACGGGTATGTAGCGAACTTTACAAATGATTTGTCATGTTATGTTATTATAAATACTAAAATCCTGTTTTGAATTGCACTGTGCTAGTGGGTACATTTACAGTGTACACACAACATTAATGACGAAATCTCATTGTATTTATATTGATTGGGAATGGTGGGTCAGGTGCTTGATCTTAATGGGATACACTGCCTAGTTTGTTTATTTTTCTGCACACGAAAAAACCACATTACACCATTCAAAACGAAAGGCAAAAACTGCGATGCAAAACAAATTCCGGTGATAAGCGGCATTAGCCCAGGGATTTTACACCTGCTTTCTGCTGGTGTTATGCAGGACGCCTACCTGCAGCATGAAAGGCAACACAGCCAAGAGCCACACCGGTACACCCACAGGTGCCATAGAATCAATAAGAATGATACACAGATACCCATGAGGGCCACAACACTCATTGCAACAACCCCAGGACCACCAACGGCCCCCAAACCCACATCTGAGCAAGTGTGTCCCTGTGGTCCTTGTGTTAGCCTGATGGGCAAGGGCCCTCCAACATCACAGTTTCCTTCTTCAGTGGCCGTTATCATTTCACCTCAGCGTTAGCAGGGAGCCTGGACATGTAGCTACGCACACCTCCTTCTGCATGCACAAGTGGTGTGTGCTAGTCCGGCAAGGGGAATGATGTGCCTCGGACATGTCAGTATGCAGGAAGTGCGGTAAATGTATATCTGTGTTCTTGTGTGGCCACCAGAAGGACCGCAGCAGTCGATGTTGTAAAGTGGCAAACACCTCCTCCAAAGGGTAATGTCACAGTGTGGTTTGAATGCCGCAGGACATGCGTGAATAAGCATTACAATGGTGTGCCGTAGGAGTGCATGGGATACAACAGCGCAGCGCACAAAAGTGTGGGGGCTCGTGGGAGAGAGGAGCAGCTGTTTGGCAACATAACACAGTTAATCTGCCCATGTGCTACGTGCTGGGCATCTCATCCATGATGACCAGGGTCGCAGACATCCCACAACACTCACGACTGGCCTGAATGCAGCTGAAGAAGTTGTTGTAGGGATGAAAAGTTCTTTGGCTGAGCTATCTTGCGCTAGCACATCCGCTTCTCCGAGAAGGAACTTGCAAGTGGCCAGCCCCCCTGACAGATACGATAATATTTGCGTCCATCTCCCACATTAGGCACTGCCCGATTTGAGAACGACGAGTACACATCCCACACTCAAAAGTCCTTCGTAGTAGTTAGAGTGCGTAAAATGGCCTTCACACCTACTGTCCCCACACCCCTGCCCTGCACCCATTGTACACAGACCTGGCTAATTGCACCAAGCTGTGCCATTTCATCCACATGACTGGCACACGGCAACCCAGTGCAGCTACAAGCAGAGCCACTAACGCAATGGCAGGGCATCCCGAACACATGGTCGACTCGATTCAAGTCTGCCTATACCTTGCACATCTGCTGCATGTCCTCAGTGCACTGCCTTTGGCACTGCTGCTGATCACTTACCGGCTGAGCTTCAGATTGCGGACGTCACCTGCTTTCAACCTGTGTTGCAATATCGCACGTGCCTATCTGAGTGGTGCATGGGCGTGTGCCTCTCCAACGGTTGGGTAGCTGACATGGCTTACAACGGGAGTGTGTGCGCCCCCTGTTGGCCCACGACCAGGAGTGTCATGGTGATGCCCGTTTATAGCATGCATGGATGTTTGGCATGTATGTTGGGAACTGGGCCTGTGAGATTGCACGTGTCGTAGTATGCACTGAGCAAATTGACCCACTCCCCGATTCTGCTTTGTTGCACATTGGGTACAGTGGTTGGAATCAGCACATCTGTCCCGGTCAGCTGCTGGATTACGTCGACAACATGTCAAATATTAGCTGCACTCATGTTCCTGGTACTGTTTTATGGTTTAGGGTACTACAGTGGTGTTTGTGTACTGTAGGGGCTTGTGCTGCGGGTACTGTTTTAGGATTTAGAGTAGTGCAGTGTGTTTGTGTAGTGTTTGAAGGTTTGTGCTGGAAACAGTGCTTTAGGATTTAGGGTAGTGCAGTACTGTTTTGTTAGTGTAGCGAATCATGCAGACAGACTTAATCACAGAGCTCCGAGCCGAAACACTGGCTTGTAAAGGCATAGGCGCGACCGAGTGATGTAGGGAGAGGCAGCGTGAAAAGGGTATCTCACACAGACACAGATACCAGTGTTGCCTCGCAGAGGTAAAACTACGAACCCTATGGCTTCTACACGGACAGATGCGAGCTGACGGACTGCATCACAAAATGGCTGCCAATACTTCCTAGTTTCAACAGTTCACAACCAATCAGCCGCAAGCTTGTGCTCATAACGCCTCAGCCAAACAGATGTCAGAATTCTAAAGTGTAAATATCTGTAAAATTTGATATTTCCCAAAAACTACTGAACATATTTACACCATTTCAACAAAAGCATGCTTTCTGAACCATCACCTGTCTCCCTGATAAATTTGGCCTAATTCCGTTCAGCAGTTTCACCGGTAGTCTTCTCTAAAGTTTCATATGGAAATTGCACGAATAAAACACGTTTTGTGACCCCCTTTTTTATCAACCCCCCCAGACCAATAACCCTCAAACTTTCAATAGGAGCTGATCAAAAAAGAGAAACTTTTTGGATAATTTCATAAACCTTCAGCAAACAATGCCAAAGTTATAAGCGCATGCAGGGCTCCAAGAGGGGGGCCGCGCAACAACCCTCCCAACATGACTGAAGCCCTGGAGCAGCGATGACCACAGCGGGGCCCCGCAGCCCCAGCAAGTCCCGCTATTATTTTTTAAGAGATGCCCCCAGAACCTAGCCCACCCAGGGGCCTCATTAAAATATAAAACGCGGAAATCCGCGACCCCTGCGCAAATTGCGCAGATTTTGTTTTAAAAAACATTTTTGGGCCCTAGGGTCCACTGAGCAGGCCTAGGGGGTCTGGGAGTTTCTACATTGCCCCCTTCTCTTCTTTTATATCTTTGTTTCTCTGTTTTCTGGTGACTCGCTTCTACGCAGCCACAAGATGGCTGCCAACACTTTCTGGTTTGAAGTGTTGGCAGCCAATCACAGTGAAGCTCGTGCATGGCACTTAGGCTCCGCCCATATACTGAAACTTTTATTTTTCTACTTTTTCAGCAGCTACTGAACGGATTTACACCATTTAAAAAAAAGGTCGCTTTCTGACCCACGCACTACCTTCGTGCCAAATTTGGGGTAATTCCGTTTAGTAGTTTCGTCTGTAGCCTTGCACAAAGTTTCCAATGGGAAATGGATTTTTTGAATTTCTCAAAAACTACTGAACGGATTTACACCGTTTTGAAAAAAGATCGCTTTCTGAACCAAGCTCTACCATTCTGCCAAATTTGGGGTAATTTTCTATGGAAATTAACATGGGAAAAATGCGTTTTGGGACCCCCCTTTTTTCGCAGCCCCGCTTGACGAATCAACCCCAAACTTTGAGTATAGGCACTGACCTGGATAGACTTTTTGGGGAGAATTTCCGAAAGATTTGACAAACGATTCCAAAGTTATTAGCAAATAAAAAATGCTTTTCCTATGGAAACTAGCTTTTAACTATAAATACCTACTGGTGACCGCCAGTAGGATATATATATATATATATATATATATATATATATATATATATATATATATATATATATATATATATATATATATATATATATATATATATATATATATTCACTGAAAAAACCATAGGTTATAGACCATATATAGTTAGGAATTAGCATTTACAAAACCTTGAAAATTCACTGAAAAAACCATGGGTTATAGACCATATATATTAGGAATTAGCATTTACAAAACCTTATTTTACTCACACAAAACCATTGAAATTCCATATATAGTTAGTTGCACTAACTATATATCGCGCACCCGCAATCCACTGCTGATGATGTCACATATTACATCATTCATGACATGGTCAGTGACATCACTGATGACATCACTGATGACATCTCAAATGACATCACTGATGACATCACTGATGACAACATGCAGTGACTGTATGTTTCTGTAAAGTTAAAATATGTCTTACATATTGAAGAATGAGTGGATGTATGAGTGTCTGGATGAAGGATTTAGTAGGTGCATGACTGACTGTATGAGTGAGTGATTAAATGTGTCTCACTGAGTGCATGGGTTAGTGACTAAACTGTTTTAATTTGTGCATCATTGTGTCTGTTGTTCTGTAATCTGCTGCATGTGTTGATCATTTGCTATATGACTAACTATATGGGTTATTGATTGGTTGCCCAAGTGTTTATATGGGAGACTGAGTGTGTGTGTGGGTGGCTGGGAGGTGTATGACTCTGTGCATAGATGTGTGAGCAGTTGATTCACTAGATGTATGGGTTCAAAAGTGCACGTGGAAACAGCTGTATGGGCGGTTGACTGTGTGCCTGAGTGTATTGGTGAGTGAATGGATATCTCAGTGCTACATGTCAAAGTAAGTACATATGTAAAACACAGTACATGTGAGAGTTGACATATATAAATAACTGTGCATAAGAGCCAGTGAATGTGTGAGTGGCTGTATGGATCATTGTGAACTTGCATCAGGGATTGTATAAGAGAGTAAATATGTGTTAGTATATGTTTCAATAAGTAAGGTGTGTATAACTATATAGTTGAGGAAATGGAGGTGTGATTGATTCTTTGCAAGACTGTCTAGGTGTGTGAGTAACTCCATGGATGAGTGACAGTCTGTGAGTGTCTGTTTACACTGAGTGTATCTAAGGTTATATTAGAGTCTGAAGAGGTTCATCGTATCATCACATGAATGATGTCATCAGTGATGTGATCAGTAATGTCAAATGAGATGTCATCAGTGATGTCATCAGTGATGTCATTTGAGATGTCATCAGTGATGTCATTTGAGATGTCATCAGTGATGTCATCAGTGATGTCACTGACCATGTCATGAATGATGTAATATGTGACATCATCAGCAGTGGATTGCGGGTGCGCGATATATAGTTAGTGCAACTAACTATATATGGAATTTCAATGGTTTTGTGTGAGTAAAATAAGGTTTTGTAAATGCTAATTCCTAACTATATATGGTCTATAACCCATGGTTTTTTCAGTGAATTTTCAAGGTTTTGTAAATGCTAATTCCTAACTATATATGGTCTATAACCTATGGTTTTTTCAGTGAATTTCAATGGTTTTTTAATAGCAAATATCAAAAGCTTTAAAATGTCAAGTACGTGGTAGGTAAAAACATTTTCGTGTTTATGCACGCTGATGTGCTTTGAACGCTGCCCCCCCCTCCCCTCTTTTCTTTTAGGAGTATTCTCTCTTTGCAGATAGTGAAGGGTAGGTAACGCAGGCCTTTGCCCCCGTTGTAATCCGTCGTGCCTGCTTCCCTCTCCATTTGATTGATTGTTATCCAAGCATTTACTGTTTTGGAATTGCTTCTCTTTGGTTCATTCTCTATTTACAAACAAGCACATAGTCGCAATACTCTGTTTAGTCTTTGCAGATAGTGAAAAATCGTTAGAAAAAACAAAAGGAATCAAGCAAAATCAGTAGCCCACTAATGGGATCTCTTTTTGACCTCGCTAAAATAGAAACATTAGGAACAATCCCTCATGAGAAATATGAAACTAGTGAGAGGAACCGAGCTCGACGCCATGATGGCTGCAAGACAGCTCGGCTCCGCCGCCCACCCCGCCCAAAATAACGACAAACCCTATGCAAATATTATAAATATATACAACACACCAGCAAAGTAACAGGGTAAAACGTTTTATTAAATAACTATTTACATGGCAGCCTGCTGCAACATCGATCCAAATACATGCTGCCGTTCCCGGGATTTCTCCCCGACTACTCTGCGGCCTACGAGATGGAGAGGCCGGGGCGTTGACTATGCGGGGCCTCCGGCCGCAACCACAGCGCCAACGATCGCTGCTGACGGAGGGGAGCTTTGCCGGTGAGACCACTGATCTGAAGAACCGCTGCCTGCGGTGCCTCCCTGAGCCGCTTGACGGAGGCCCCCGAGGGGCGGTGTGGTGGCGCGGACTCGGAAGGGGCGCTTGGCTCCTGCCCCCTCCCCAAGTCTTGTTGCCCTGCTGTGGCTTGAGATCGCCCCCGACATAGGCGGCCGGCTCCCGGGGTGCGGTGGAACTTTTTGTCTTTTGGTGACTCTTCCATTCTGGACCTTGTCCCACAATCCGTTTGACCTGAAGACACGTCCTGCGGTGCCCTGGTCCTACCATCACATATACCTGCGCCAGGAGACGGCGTGGGGTGCACTGGAAGGAAGAGGCGGTGCGAACGAGCCTCCCCCACCTCCCCAGGTGGAGGTTTCCCAGCTGCACCCCAGCGCTTAACTCGGCATCTGAGTTACGCCCACTCTTCCGGCACAGTGCCTACCTGCGCCACGAGACGGCGTGGGGTGCACCGGAAGGGAGAGGCGGCACGAACGAGCCTCCCCCACCTCCCCAGGTGGAGGTTTCTCAGCTGCACCCCAGCGCTTCACTCGGCAGCTGAGTTACGCCCACTCTTGCGGCACAGTGCCTCTCTCGGCCAGCTGAGTTGCGCCTGCTCTTGCTATTACAGCGTCTCACCCGCCATCCGGCTGAATTGCACCCACTCTTGCGGTACAGCGACAGGCGGCTGCCACGGAGCTCACGAAATGGCGGTCGGCTCCACAGACTTGGGCCTGGCCTGCAAGGATGGCTCTGGGCAACCCTGGAACTCGGACGCTTGACTTCTAGGGCATGGGCCCCATTCCCAAAAGCGTCCCCTCAGCCTTGAAGATTCTACAAGAGTCACCAGGGCCCCAGACTCCCGCAGACTTCCGGTGGGGAGCGACTGCCATGATTGCTCGCGGAACTGTCACGACGTAGCCACGGGGTGCTCTCATGCTGACGCCAGCTTCAGTCTGAAACATCCAGAAACACTGTAGTATCGCGTTGTCGCGTAATGCGTCATATGACGCACCGCGTTAGCGCACCCGATGCGCGAAGCGAGGCGCGAAGCGCAGCTTCCCGGAAGCGATCCGGGGCGCGGCGCGGAGCGCGTAACGTAAGTATAACAGGTCATGTGACTTGTTAATAAAAATTTTCATTGGTTCATTTCACTTTTGGTTTCCTAATGATGTAAGGCTAGGTCATGTGACCTAAAAATGACACTTTTCATTGGTTTAGAACTATTTTTTTTATCCCAAATGATGAAAACCCCTCCTTGTTTCCTCACTCTGACTTTCATCTTTGTGAGAGGAAGACCTACAGTGCCTCGCTCGGCCACCTGAGTTACGCCCGCTCTTGCGGCACAGTGCCTCGCTCGGCCAGCTGAGTTTCGCCCACTGTTGCGGCACAGTGCCTTGTTCGGCCAGCTGAGTTCCGCCCACTCTTGCGGTACAGTGCCTCGCTCGGCCAGCTGAGTTCTGCCCGCTCTTGCGGCACAGTGCCTCACTCGGCCAGCTGAGTTCCGCCCACTCTTGCGGCACAGTGCCTTGCTCGGCCAGCTGAGTTCCGCCCGCTCTTGCGGCACAGTGCCTCACTCGGCCGGTTGAGTTTCGCCTACTCTTGCGGCTACAGCGTCTCACCCACCATCCAGCTGAGTTGCGCCCACTGTTGCGGCCTACGACATGGAGAGGCCGGAGCGTTGACTAGGCGGGGCCTCCGGCCGCAATCACAGCACCAACGATCGCTGCTGACGGAGGGGAGCCTTGCCGGTGAGAGCCACTGATCTGAAGAACCGCTGCCTGCGGTGCCTCCCTGAACCGCTTGGGGCGGTGTGGTGACGCGGACTGGGAGGGGGCGCTTGGCTCCTGCCCCCTCCCCAAGTCTTGTTGCCCTGGTGTGGCCTGAGATCGGCCCCGACATAGGCGGCTGCCTCCCGGGGTCCGGCGGAGCTTTTTGCCTTTTGGTGACTCTTCATTGTGGACCTTGTCCCACAATCCGTTTGACCTGAAGACACGTCTTGCGGTGCCCTCGCAATGCGGCCAGGTCCCTGAATGTGTGCAGGTGGACAGTATTGATTGGATCAAGATGGCCGCTTCACACAAAGCTGACTCAAGTGTTGCTGCTGATGCTATGCAGACAAAAACTGGTTTTCAGTTTGTACATTCTTCAGGATTTTTCCATCCAAGGCTGGTTGAGAGTTTGTAGAACGATGGCTTCAGATTTTCAACATATTACTCTTCAACATTCTTCACAAATGTAACAATGTGAGACTCACTAGGAGAACGGCCGTTTATCTTTCATTTCAAAATGCTGCCAACAATATTTTCTGAATGGAAGACACCATCTTGTAGCATAAAGGGCTGCGTCAAGGGTGGTATTGCCCAGAATGTCTTGTTTTCTAGTGCTCGTAATGACGAAGCTAGAACTGCCGAAAGGGATTCTGGTCCTGCCGCTACTTATTGGAGACATTGAACTATACTCTGGACCTGCCTGGCCTCGACCAAAATGGCGCCAGTATGGGAGCGACTTGCAACTCCTTATGACGTTCTACTTACTTATCCTTGACGTTATGGGGGATGTATGCGGTCTTTGTGCACATGGCGGGCGGGGAAGGGTACTGACTGGGAATACGGACAACCCTATTGATGTCGATTTTTCATTATTGATTATTGTATTAATAAAGCTTCGAAGTAATGTTACCCATGATACTCGCCCATGGTGTGCGTATGGACGATTTTATTGTAACTGATCCTGTTATACTTTCAATTAAAAAATCAACCTTCACTGATTCTGCAACCGTTTGTCACGTTTAGTTTTTTCAATTAAATGGCTCGCTTGTTACATACTCCTATACCCCTGGCTTTTGAAAGACACCATCTTGTAGAATAAAGGGCTGCGTCAAGGGTGGTATTGCCCAGAATGTCTTGTTTTCTAGTGCTCGTAATGACGAAGCCAGAACTGCCGAAAGGGATTCTGCTCCTGCCGCTACTTATTGGAGACATTGAACTATACTCTGGACCTGCCTGGCCTCGACCAAAATGGCGCCAGTATGGGAGCGACTTGCAACTCCTTAGGCGTTTTAGTTACTTAGCCTTGACGTTATGGGGGATGTATGCGGACTCTGTGCACATGGCGGGCGGGGAAGGGTACTGACTGGGAATACGGACAACCCTATTAATGTCGATTTTTCATTATTGATTATTGTATTAATAAAGCTTCGAAGTAATGTTACCCATGCTACTCGACCGTGGTGTGCGTATGGACGATTTTATTGTAACTGATCCTGTTATACTTTCAATTATAAAATCAACCTTCACTGATCCTGCAACCGTTTGTCACGTTTAGTTTTTTCAATTAAATGGACCGCTTGTTACATACTCCTATACCCCTGGCTTTTGAAAGACACCATCTTGTAGAATAAAGTGCTGCGTCAAGGGTGGTATTACCCAGAATGTCTTGTTTTCTAGTGCTCGTAATGACGAAGCCAGAACTGCCGAAAGGGATTCTGGTTCTGCCGCTACTTATTGGAGACATTGAACTACACTCTGGACCTGCCTGGCCTCGACCAAAATGGCGCCAGTATGGGAGCGACTTGCAACTCCTTATGACGTTCTAGTTACTTAGCCTTGACGTTATGGGGGATGTATGCGGTCTTTGTGCACATGGCAGGCGGGGAAGGGTACTGACTGGGAATACGGACAACCCTATTGATGTTGATTTTTCATTATTGTTTATTGTATTAATAAAGCTAGAGATAAGTCAAGTACGTGGTAGATCAAAACATTTTCGTGTCTATGCACGCTGATGTGCTTTGAACGCTGCCCCCCCCTCATCATTTAGATTACCACCGCCCATTGCACAAAAGCGTACTGGGTGCTCCCCACGCCAAAAAAACGATTTTTTTTTATTTATTTTTTTGCCCCGCGGGGCCCTTTTAAAGCCTCCACATCAAACCTAGAGGGTGAGGGAGGATCTACTATGCCCCCTTATGGTCATTTCCCCCTTTGTTTTGGCCTCCTCTTGTCTCTCGATCCTACCGAGAGACAAGATGGCAGCCGCTCCGGACTGTTTAGAATGTTGACAGACACCGGAGAGCCAATCAGCTTCGCTTCGCGAAGTTCCGTTACGCGTCAAGTACGCGAATCGGAGCGCTACCCGGAGCGCTGTTACAGATATATATATTTTTTTGAACGTTAATTTATCAAAATCCACTGGAGCACATATATTGAGACCTAGCAAAGGCACATCGGGCTAACAGTCCCTACAATTTTGCCAAGTTTCATGCAAATCCATTCAGCCGTTCGGGCTAAAAGTGAGGCCAACCGCCCTATGGAAATTAACATGGGAAAAACGCGTTTTGGGACCCCCCTTTTTTCTCGGCCCCCCCTTGACGAACCCCCCCAAATTTTCAGGGGCTGCTCAGAAACAAAATGTTCCATTTTCCTGAAAATTTCAGCCAATTCCGTCCACAATTGCCAAAGTTATTAGACATAGAATTTTAAAAAATCCCATAGAGAAAAAATCTTAACTATATATACCTACTGGCGACCGCCAGTAGGTAATATATAGATATATATATTACCTACTGGCGGTCGCCAGTAGGTATATATAGTTAGGATTTTTTCTCTATGGGTTTTTTGAAAATTCTATGTCTAATAACTTTGGCGTTTGTGGACGGAATTGGCTGAAATTTTCAGGAAAATGGCACATTTTGTTTCTGAGCAGCCCTTGAAAATTTGGGGGGGGTTCGTCCAGTGGGGGCCGAGAAAAAAGGGGGGTCCCAAAACGTGTTTTTAACATTGAGTTTTCCATAGGGCGGTTGGCCTCACTTTTAGCCCGAACGGCTGAATGGATTTGCACGAAACTTGGCAAAATTGTAGGGACTGGTAGCCCGATGTGCCTTTTGTAGGTCTCAATATATGTGCTCCAGTGGATTTTGAGAAATTAACGTTTAAAAAAAGATATATATCTGTAACAGCGGACCGGTTAGCGCTCTGGTTCGCGGACTTTTCGCGCAACGGAGCTTTGTGAAGCGAAGCTGATTGGTTCTCCGGCGTCTGTCAACATTCCAAACAGTCCGTAGCGGCCGCCATCTTGTCTCTCGGTAGGATCGAGAGACAAGAGGAGGTCAAAACAAAGGGGGAAATAACTATAAGGGGGCATAGTAGATCCTCGCTGACCCCCTAGGTTTGATGTGGAGGTTTTAAAAGGGCCCCGCGGGGCAAAAAAAAATAATAAAAATAATAATTGAACGGCTGAATGGATTTGCACGAAACTTGGCAAAATATTAGGGACTGGTAGCCCGATGTGCCTTTGCTAGGTCTCAATATATGTGCTCCAGTGGATTTTGAGAAATGAACGTTCAAAAAAAGATATATATCTGTAACAGCGCTCCGCTTCGCGTAACGGAGGTTTGCGAAGCTGATTGGTCATTCTGTCACTGGGCTATAGTTGGGCTACATCTGGCTGATATTTGGGCTACATTTGTTTTTTTGTGTGTCTGGCGGCCATCTTTGGGCTACATTGGGCTACATTGGGCTTCATTGGGCTACATTCGGCTAATTAGCAAATAGCTCATCGCAAACTAGGAATGGTAAAGAATCGCTATTTATTCCTTAAAGTTCGCTATTTAGGAAATGCAAATAACTTTGATGATACATATGGCGGTTCATCTCTAACAAGATAAGAAGCATAGGGATAGATTTATGATGACTGGCGCATCACCAGGGATGTGTTAGTCATTCTGTGCCGCTGTTCCGTCACCTATGGTGTGCTGCATTTACAATGCGGCGCATCATGGGGCAAAAACAGTACAGATGCGTGATGTATCTGTGCCGTAAAGGTGGCGCATTGCTGGAGTTGTATCGCAAGTGTGATGAAGCTCCAGCAAGGGTCGGGGGTGCCCCTGTCGCAGGGTTTCTGTTCTCACACAGAACTGTGGACAGAGGATTGGAACCTCGGCGAATTAGGGTGTCCCAAAACTCACGTTAGTAATCAAAAACTATTTAGCAAGCTAGGTACAGTGTCACATTGGATATAACAAACTCTCAATGTTTAGACAATCCAGAATATGAACTTATAGTACCTCAGGATACGTGGAACTCATGAACAGTCGGTCGTTATATATTTCTTAGAAACCAGAACATGGAGTTAAGAAGAACACATGTGTATTTGAAATGTTTATTTACTAATGCCGTCTTCTCAGGCGTAGTACCTTAGATAATAAAAGTACACATATTATCAGTAGCAAAATTACCAGCATAGTTACTAGTACATAAAAAGTGAATGGTGATAGTATGTTAACATGCTGTAAATGAATAAGAGTTAGCAACACTTATAAGCAGCCGCGGGCCGTGGAGGGAGTTACGGTGAGGCAGGGAGGCGGGGAGGGGGAGAAGCAGGGTGGAGAATACAAGTACACATATTATCAGTAGCAAAATTACCAGCATAGTTACTAGTACATAAAAAGCGAATGGTGACAGTATGTTAACATGCTGTAAATGAATAAGAGTTAGCAACACTTATAAGCAGCCGCGGGCCGTGGAGGGAGTTACGGTGGGGCAGGGAGGTGGGGAGGGGGAGGGGCAAGGTAGAGAGGGCTCCACCCTGCTTCTCCCCCTCCCCGCCTCCCTGCCCCATCGTAACTCCCTCCACGGCCCGCGGCTGCTTATATCTCACCCTCCCTAATACACATATTATATTATTTGCTAAGAAGGTCTCTTTGTGTTGGTTTAGGGCGTGTCCATACTTTAGTGTCTTAGATTTGAAGGAATCACATCAGCATACACCAGCTCTCTCTTCATGTGAACCGCATCAACTGTTGTGTATGTGTGTTCGGCAAAGCAATATAAAACCCGCCTCATGCCCAGAATTGGCAGAAGTTGCACTTATGTTATGAGTATGAAGTCGTGGAGATCAGACCTCATAACAATTCTGTATCGTGTTGTTCTTGAAACTTTAGCACTCGCTGTACAGATATAGTTTAACAAGTAAAGCAGATAGTAGACCAATAACATATTATTCTCATGTAAACCACGATGAACTACTAGGTGGAAAGCTAAAGCAACAACTAAGTGTCGTGTGCAGAAGTTGCAAAAAAGGAAAAATGGCGTTTAAACCGGTAATGAGCCCATGCTAACTTAACACGGTGTAAAGATATCCAGGACCTAGATGACACCTCCTCATGATCCGGAAACGAACTGAATAAGATAATAGAAGTGCCATCTCATGAGAGCAGATTGCAAGTTTATATGTGGACGGTCCGCAAGGTAAAGCATTAAAAACTAGGAAAATTCAATGCTAAAGAAAAATAAAACAGCCAAGTACTTTATCGAGTCTTAAGCCAATAGGCAAGGTAAATAATAAAAACTTGACAAATAAGTCAATGAATTGTCAATGAAATGCTAGTACTCAGCATATCAAACATGAAAAAGGTCTATGACATAACTGTGTATGCAAAATAAGCTGCAACAGCCTCCAATAGGAAGTCACCGTCTTCATCCGAAAACAGTTCAGCCATCCAATTTAAAAGCGGAAAAGAACATACGTGCTCTCCCAGCACCGGATCCTCTATCACCATCAGAGGACAGCTCGGTGGGTTTTCAAGAAAGCTGTGTTCCAAGAAAGACTGTGCTGCCGCCAGTAAATTCCAGGGACCAAGTAGTCCATGCATCAATGCCACAGCCATAATCCTTTCGCCAGGACAAATCAACTCGTGAGTAATGATAGGAGTCATCAGCTGATTAAAGTCGACGTCAGGAGAAACCGGTCCGCAGAGACACAAATCAATGGCCCAATCGAAATCACAGGTCAGGCAGTGAAATACAGGCTGGACACAGGTGCAGTAGGAGAACCGAAAAGATAATCCATATGCCGTGCTTAATATTGCCAACGGCATTGTGCCATAATATTCTAGCATGCGATTGCGGAACAGTGTCAGCAGCTGCAGGGTCGGAGGTTGCATAGGAGGGACATCCATATTTAAAAATGTAAAAAAGCACAAGAGCGTCCGCTGGTAATGCAAGTAAAAATGCAATCCACGAACCAGAGTGGAGAAAATGGAATGAAAGGGAGCAGGGATGACTCCAAAGATTTTCTCAAATGAAGTCACGAGACCACTGGTAACAACTTTAAAAAAGTGTGCCAGGGATTTTGTGGAGGATGCGTTAAAGATAGTCGGAAACATGTTGCTGAAATTGAAAGGCAAACCTGTGTACGGGTGTTCGCTATGTGAAGTAGGAAAGTTTCACGGGCCGAACTCAAGGCCACCTCTCTCTGAGACAAAAGAGCTCTTATTCTTGTCATGCCGTTGAAACGTGTCCCAAGGTTGGTATTTGTGGCCAGATTGAAAACTCGCTATGTTCATGTGTGGGAGGAAATAGAACATTTCTGCAGCAAATAACCCGTTCACTTACTGTTACGATAAAAGGAATACTTTTAATTAACTCAGAACAATCTTCATTATTGAGCATCAAATAACTACCATTTTCCAACAACTTGAACGTGGGGATGATAGCAGGAACTGGCGTGCCTTGCAACACGCAAGCCATATTTGGTCGGTGTTTGTTGCATGAATCGTGTAACTGTATGTGCCTACACATTAGTGAATGATCTGGCGTCTCAGTGCATTCCTCTCCATTCAGATAAACTTCTTGATCATCTTTGAAACATCTGTATGTGTATGGAAGCGACCAGACCTCATGAACAAAAGCACTACCTAAAGGTTCATAAAGACCTATTGGTATATATTTCATACAATTTGAAAACTTATATAAAGCAAAAGGCAGCGTTATTAAACCGTGGATAAGGCATGTTGCCAAAAAACCCGCAATCCTCTGCTGATGATGTCACTGAGCATGTCATGAATGATGTAATATGTGACATCATCAGTAGTGGATTATGGGTAATAGTATCTCTAGTTTACTCCCCTATAGCTGTCTTTCTTTTAACATAAGTGTGTGTTTCCTTCCCTTATACTTACTGTTTTTGGTTCGCTTCCAGTTCGCGTACCAGCGAGCGAACTAGGAAGCGAACTAAGAGAAATAGAGGTTGGCACAGTTCCAAATATTGTACCAATTTTTTAATAACGGGGAGGTAGTTCTGAAAAGAACTTTTTTTTTTATTTTTCTGAACATTTTTTTACTGTTTTTGAATTTTTCGGAACAGTTTTATATTTTTTTGGGTTTTTCTTGGAGGGGGCAATGAAAACGATTCATTGTAAAGGGCTCAACAGGAGCAACAAAACAAAAAAAAGAAGTATTTATTATTTTGGGCGTTTCGGACAAACTTGCATATGATAGTCAATAGCTCTGTTGATCAGAGTGATGCTTCTTTCTCCGTAGGAAATGAATCCATCGCAAAATACGCAGGTGTGTTTTACTTCACCAAATCTCATTTGTATATTTGGCACCATCTCCCTGCCCTCTGGTCCCGTTACTTCCGGTACAACAGATCTTCTGGCCATAATAGGGAGATTATCTAGGTCGTTCCGAAACTGTGCAGCACTGTAGTTGTTAGGATGCCACCTAGTCATATGGCGATGCATTGTGTAGTTTCCGAAACTGTATTTTTTGTCGGTCCCTCTGGACAGTCTATCTTGACATATAAGGCAAGTTACGTATCTTGCATTTACTTTTTTCTGACCTTTGGGAATTTTAAAAAATTGCCAAATGAAGTTTTCTTTCCGGTGAGACGTCTTGGGCTGCTCAGGCAAAAACTGCCTCTCTTCGTGCTCGTCCTCCTGTTCCTCTTCTTCTTCTTCTTGTTGAATTACAACTTGAGCAGGTGGTCCACTCTTCCTTGGATGTGGTGGAGGTGGTGGGGAAGCACCAGCTGAAGCTACTAAAGAAGCCATTGCTCAGTGATCACAAAGGGTCTTTCTCTCACAATGATGAAAGTCAGAGTGAGGAAAGAAGGAGGGATTTTCATCATTTGGGAAAAACAAGAGTTCTCAACCAATCAAAAGTGTTCATTTTAGATTATATGACCTAGTCTTACATCATTAGGAAACCAAAAGTGAAATGAACCAATGAAAAGTGTTATTAGCAAGTCACATGACTTGCTGTGTTTACGTTAAGCGCTTTGCAGGGCCTCCCTGTTTGCTTCCAGAAACCTGCGCTTTGGCACTCGCTTCGCGTACCAGTTCGCTAACGTAGCACGTCATATGACGTATCAAGCGACAACGTGGAACGTCATGCGGACGGGAGGCGTCACGATGTTGTTTTCTAACGCGGCACTTGCGGTAAAGAAACGTTTACCGGCTCGCGGTCTATTTCGCGGCATCAAGGTCAGCTAACGGGAAGCTTCCCGATTCGCGAAGCGGGAACGAAGAAAAAAAAATATTTAAAAAAAAAATTATTCATAAACATATAAAATATATTTTTGGATTTAAAGAAGAATACATTTTACAGCTACAGATATTAGCTGTTAAAAAACCAATGAAATTCACAGAAAAAACCATAGGTTATAGACCATATATAGTTAGGAATTAGCATTTACAAAACCTTGAAAATTCACTGAAAAAACCATAGGTTATAGACCATATATAGTTAGGAAATAGCATTTAGAAAACCTTATTTTACTCACACAAAACCATTGAAATTCCATATATAGTTAGTTGCACTAACTATATATCGCGCACCTGCAATCCACTGCTGATGATGTCACATATTACATCATTCATGACATGGTCAGTGACATCACTGATGACATCACTGATGACATCTCAAATGACATCACTGATGACATCACTGATGACAACATCCAGTGACTGTATGCTTCTGTAAAGTTAAAATATGTCTTACATATTGAAGAATGAGTGGATGTATAAGTGTCTGGATGAAGGATTTAGTAGGTGCATGACTGACTGTATAAGTGAGTGATTAAATGTGTCTCACTGAGTGCATGGGTTAGTGACTAAACTGTTTTAAATTGTGCATCATTGTGTCTGTTGTTTTGTAATCTGATGCATGTGTTGATCATTAGCTATATGACTAACTATATGGGTTATTGATTAGTTGCCCAAGTATTTGTATGGGAGACTGAGTGTGTGTGTGGGTGTCTGGGAGGTGTATGACTCTGTGCATAGATGTGTGAGCAGTTGATTCACTAGATGTATGGGTTCAAAAGTGCATGTGGAAACATCTGTATGGGCGGTTGACTGTGTGCATGAGTGTATTGGTGAGTGAATGGATATCTCAGTGCTACATGTCAAAGTAAGTACATATGTAAAACACAGTACATGTGATAGTTGACATATATAAATAACTGTGCATAAGAGCCAGTGAATGTGTGAGTGGCTGTATGGATTATTGTGAACTTGTATCAGGGATTGTATAACAGAGTAAATATGTGTTATTATATGTTCCAATAAGTAAGGTGTGTATAACTATATAGTTGAGGAAATCGAGGTGTGATTGATTCTTTGCATGACTGACTAGGTGTGTGAGTAACTCCATGGATGAGTGACAGTCTGTGAGTGTCTGTTTACACTGAGTGTATCTAAGGTTATATTAGAGTCTGAAGAGGTTCATTGTATCATCACATGAATGATGTCATCAGTTATGTGATCAGTAATGTCAAATGAGATGTCATCAGTGATGTCATCAGTGATGTCATTTGAGATGTCATCAGTGATGTCATCAGTGATGTCACTGACCATGTCATGAATGATGTAATATGTGACATCATCAGCAGTGGATTGCAGGTGCGCGATATATAGTTAGTGCAACTAACTATATATGGAATTTCAATGGTTTTGTGTGAGTAAAATAAGGTTTTCTAAATGCTATTTCCTAACTATATATGGTCTATAACCTATGGTTTTTTCAGTGAATATATATATATATATACATATATATATATATATTCACTGAAAAAACCATAGGTTTCAGGCCTTATATAGTTAGGAATTAGCATTTAAAAAACCTTTAAAATTCACTCAAAAAACTATAAGTTTTAGGGGTGTTATAGTTAGCTGGACATTTCACTCATACAAAACCATTGAAATTGCTCCTATATAGTTAGTTGTACTAACTATATTTTGCGCACCCGCAATCCACTGCTGATGATGTCACATATTACATCATTCATGACATGGTCAGTGACATCACGGATGACATCTCAAATGACATCACTGATGACATCACTGATGACATCATCCAGTGAATGTGGTTTGCTTCGTCATTTAAATATGCATTATATATATATAGCAATTTGCATTGAAGAATGAGTGGATATATAAAAATAAATATTTGGATGGAGGATTTAGTAGCAGTGTAATTGACTGTTAATTGACCAATTTATAGTGTCTCACTAAATATAGTGGATAGTGACTAAACTGTTTGAATATCTATATCACTTTGTCAGTTGTTGTGTAAACTGGTTCTCCAGTTGGTTACTAGCTATGTAAAAGTCTATATTAGTTATTGATTAGTTAACTGAGTATTTGTATGGGAGAGTGAATGTGTGTGTGGTTCGGTGGGGGGTGTGTGACTGCCCAAAGATGGGTGAATAGTTGATTCACTAGATATATGAAGTTAAAACTACATGTTCTAACAGTTGTTTGGGTGAGTGAATATCTTTATGGGTGTGGTGATGAGCAAATATATTTCTCAATGGTACATGTCCAATAAACTAGAAAAATAAAAGGCAGTGTATGTGTCAGTTGTTGTATATTAATAAGTATACATAAGACTCAATGATTGTGTGAGCGACTGTATGGATAACTTTATACTTGTAATAATGATTTTATAATTCACTAAGTATGACTTACTATCTAAATGAATAGATGAAGTTGTGTTTGTATAAGTGTGTAGCTAAGTAAATATGTAAGTATGATCCATTGTTTGCATAAGTGAGTAGGATGACTTCAAATGTGAATAGGATGTATGCTGGTGTGTAATGTCTATTTAGGTGTATTTTGGATAGTGTTCTATTGTTCATTGACAGCATGCATGAGTGAATCTACAGGTAAGTGATTAGATGTGTGAATACATCTATGAATCACTGAGTGGGGTTTTAGATACTTGTATTGCTGTAACAATGTATTCAAATATGATACTCTGTATTCTACAAAGAGTGATGAAAGATTTTACTAGTGTATGAAAAGGTGTATGTGATTGTCACGTGGATGATGTCATCAGTGATGTCATCAGTGATGTCATTTGAGATGTCATCAGTGATGTCACTGACCATGTCATGAATGATGTAATATGTGACATCATCAGCAGTGGATTGCGGGTGCGCGAAATATAGTTAGTACAACTAACTATATAGGAGCAATTTCAATGGTTTTGTATGAGTGAAATGTCCAGCTAACTATAACACCCCTAAAACTTATAGTTTTTTGAGTGAATTTTAAAGGTTTTTTAAATGCTAATTCCTAACTATATAAGGCCTGAAACCTATGTTTTTTTCAGTGAATTTCAAAGGTTTTTTAAATGCTAATTCCTAACTATATAAGGGCTGAAACCTATGGTTTTTTCAGTGAATTTGCAAGGTTTTTAAAATGCTAATTCCTAACTTTATAAGTCCTGAAAGCCCACCAGGAATCTCCAGTATGCGCCAGGGGACTGCATTGCAGAGAGGTGTAATGAAGCCACGCCCCTTTTTACACCTCTCTGCAACGCAGCCCCCGTGCATGTTTGAAGAGGGGGAACTAATTCCCCTTGCATACCTGGGGCCCCTGGGGGCCAACTAGCCCACCTGGAACCTCCAGTATGCGCCAGGGGGCTGCATTGCAGAGGTATAATGAGGCTATGCCACTTGTTACACCTCTCTGCAACAAAGCCCCTGCCGCGTTTGCAGAGGAGGAACTAATTCCCCTTGCATACTGGGGGTCCCTGGGGGCCAACTAGCCCACCAGGAGCCTCCAGTATGTGCCATGGGGCTGCATTGCAGAGAGGTGTAATGAGGCCACACCCTTTTTTACACCTCTGTGCAATGCAGCCCCCGTGCATGTTTGAAGAGGGGGTACTAATTTCCCTTGCATACTAGGGGTTCCTGTGGGCCAACTAGCCCACCTGGAACCTCCAGTATGCGCCATACTACTACTACTACTACTACTCTCTACTCTCTACTACTCACTCTCTACTACTCACTCTTTACTACTCACTCTCTACTACTCACTCTTTACTACTCACTCTCTACTACTCACTCTCTACTTCTCACTCTCTACTACTCACTCTCTACTTCTCACTCTCTACTACTCACTCTTTACTACTCTCTACTACTCACTCTCTACTGCTCTCTACTACTTACTCTCTACTACTTTCTACCACTCACTCTCTACTACTCACTCTCTACTACTCACTCTCTACTACTCTCTACTACTCACTCTACTATTCACTCTACTACTCTCTACTACTCACACTCTGCTACTCTCTCTACTGCTCTCTACTACTCTCTATTACTCACTCTCTACTCTCTACCTCTCTACCTCCCTCTACTTCTCTCTCTACTAGTCTCTACCTCTCTACCTCCACCTCTCTACCTCTACCTCTCTACCTCTACACCTCTACCTCTCTACCTCTCTCTACACGCACACATATACACATATATATATGCATATATATGCATATGCATATATATATATGTATGTGTATATACATATATACATACATATATAAACATATATAATCTGCATATCTATATAAATACAAATATAAATGCATGCATACATATACATATATGCATACATATGCATGTTATTTATATGAAAGTTTTAAAAACACTAATAAAAGCAAAGCTAAAAAGCCACCTCATTACAAACAGAATGGCTTTAACTTAAACGAGGGCGAGATCTATTGCATTTTCAGTGCTTGTCTACTTTGGTTCCATCAAGAAGGCATTCAGATGTGTCACACATTTGCCATAAATTCAGACTGTTAGCACCCTAGTTGATCATTAGATCACTGTAGTAAAGGTACTGCTCACCAGGGAAATCTGCTGCTGGTATTCAAAGTGCATGTTTCAGTCTGCATGTCAGAAGTTTTTTTAATGAAATAGAAGAGGATTTGAGAAGTCACTCAAAATGTGCCCTAATTTTTCTTTTTGAAGCACTAATCATACTTTCTATGGCAAAATGAACCCCCTCATTTTGTTCCTTTTTAAATTAAATGTTTTCAGACTTACCACTTCATTCCAATCAAGATGGCTTCTGGTGTGCCATACCTTTGTAATAAGTAGGACTGTTAGCGCTCTAGTTGCTCTTTAGAACACTCTGGGACATTCTGTCATTGGGCTATACTTGGGCTACATCTGGGTGATATTTGTGCTACATTTGGGCTCTTTTGTCTCTGGTGGCCATCTTGGGAGACTGCATGTCAGAATTTTTTAATGAAATTGAAGAGGATTTGAGCAGTCACTCAAAATGTGCCCTAATTTTTCTTTCAGCACCACTAATCATACTTTCTATGGCAAAATATACCCCCTCATTTTGTTCCTTTTTAAATTAAATGTTTTAAGAGTTACCACTTTATTCCAATCAAGGTGGCTTCAGGTGTGCCATACCTTTGTAATAAGTAGGACTGTTAGCACTCTAGTTGTTCTTTAGAACACTCTGTGACAATCTGTCATTGGGCTATACGTGGGCTACATCTGGTGATATTTGGACTACATTTGGGCTCTTTTGTCTCTGGTGGCCATCTTGGGAGACTGCATGTCAGAATTTTTTCATGAAATTGAAGAGGATTTGCGATGTCACTCAAAACGTGCCCTAATTTTTCTTTCTGCAGCACTAATCATACTTTCTATGGCAAAATATACCCCCTCATTTTGTTCCTTTTTAAATTAAATGTTTTAAGAGTTACCACTTTATTCCAATCAAGGTGGCTTCAGGTGTGCCATACCTTTGAAATAAGTAGGACTGTTAGCGCTCTAGTTGTTCTTTAGAACACTCTAGGAGGGCTGCAGTAGAACACAAAGGAATCAACTGACAGTCTCTGTCCTTGTTGGATGTACATGTTTTACTGAGAATGTCAGACTTCATTCTCACATGACTGAGAAAGATAATGTGAATTTACAGAAAATATGCTTTCAGTTTAGCTTATAGATCCCCTTCCAAACCACTGTGGGAAAAGCATGAGATAATAGTTTTCTTTCAAACATGATTCATGATACCCCAGCATGGTAAAATCACCTTAGAACACACCACAATTCCTAAAATGAGTATGGTACCATCAACAAATGATTTATAATGTAACTAAAGTCCTAAAACCCTCTATTAACTACAATGTTTTTTAATGAGGTGCTATTGTGTATATTGGTCCCAAGATGGCTGCCAACACTTCTTGGATGAAGTGCTGACAGCCAATCAGATTTCACAATGAGATGTGTGGTTAGGCTCCGCCCAGATATATATGTGTTTTTGTAGTTAATTTTCATAAAAACCACTGGAGCAATTTTCACCAAATATAGCAAAGGCACTTCTGCGTACCAGTCCCTACAATTTTGCCAAGTTTGGTGTAATGCCGTTCAGCAGTTCGGGCTGTAGACTTGTCAGAACGTCCTATGGAAATTAACATGGGGACAACACGTTTTGGGACCCCCCTTTTTTCTTAGCCCCCCACTTCACGAATCCCCCCCCAAACTTTCAGGGAAGGAGCGCAGCAGAGCTGGCCAAAATTTTGGAAAATTACACGCAAATGCCTCAACCGGCGCCAAAGTTATTCCCAATAGAATGTTGCGGATTTCCTACGGTAGCCAATCCTAACTATATATACCTACTGGCTATCGACAGTAGGTTATATATATATATATATATATATATATATATATATATATATATATATTCACTGAAAAAAACATAGGTTTTACACACGGTATAGTTAGGAAGTAGCATTTAAAAAACCTATGAAATTCACCGAAAAAACCATAGGTTTTACACCAGTTATAGTTACCAGGAAATTTTACTCGCATAAAACCATTGAAATTCCCACGTTATAGTTAGTTGGACTCACTATAACTTGCGCGTGCAATGCACTGCTGATGACGTCACATATTACATCACTCATGACGTGGTCAGTGACATCACTCATGACATCACTGATGACACCATCCAGTGAATGTGTGTCTTTCTGAAAAATAAATATTAGTGAGTAATGTTTAAATTTTTAAACATATGTATTAATGTTTCACTTTGTGTATAAGTGGCTGCATGGGTTGGTGAGTAGCTACATGTGTAGGTATATGGGTTATTAGATGTTTTTTTTAATATCAATATGAGTGTCTATATGTTTGGTGGGGGTGTTACTTAGCACATAGATGCATGAATGACTGACTCTCTGTTTGTATGTGTTTTGAATACAGCATATGTGCAGGACTGTATTGGTGGATGAGTGTGTATATATGTATGTTAGTGAGTGAATCACTGTCTCACTAGTGTCTTTATCTGTAACTACATATGTTTTAATCTAGTATATGTGAATATTGATGTATATAAGTGAGTATATGTGAGAGTGAGGGATTGTAAGAGTTCCTGTTTAAATAAGTATGTGTTTCTATAAGTGATTGTTTAAGAGAGTAAGTATGTGTAAGTTTCCTTAGAAGTAAAGTGGTAGTGTGTGTATAGCTGTATATGCAAATAAATGGATGTTTAATAGTTTATTTGCATGTGTGAGTATGTGTGAGAGTATCTTTTGGATGACTGTCGTTGTGTAACAGGATATATAGGTGTATCACTATATATGATGAGTGAGTATATGTATGAGTGACTACATAGAACTGTTGGTGAAAGAGTGGATGTGTATATAGATGGTGGATTTACTGAATTGGTTGTTGTAACTGGTATGGGTATCTCCATTTTTTTGAAAATTTTAGTTTCTATTTTTGAATATGTGTTTCAAGGGTTACATTACAGTGAAAAGAGGTCTGTCACTCTGTCGCAAGGATGGTGTCATCAGTGATGTCATGAGTGATGTCACTGACCACGTCATGAGTGATGTAATATGTGACGTCATCAGCAGTGCATTGCACGCACAAGTTATAGTGAGTCCAACTAACTATAACGTGGGAATTTCAATGGTTTTATGCGAGTAAAATTTCCTGGTAACTATAACTCGTGTAAAACCTATGGTTTTTTCAGTGAATTTCATAGGTTTTTTAAATGCTACTTCCTAACTATAACGTGTGTAAAACCTATGGTTTTTTCAGTGAATTTCATAGGTTTTTTAAATGCTACTTCCTAACTATAACGTGTGTAAAACCTATGGTTTTTTTCAGTGAATTTCATAGGTTTTTTAAAGGCTACTCCTTAACTATAAACTGTTTATAAGTTATATTTTTTCATTATATTTCTTAGCTTTTATTAATTGTGAAATATAAAATATTTTTTTAATGTATTCTATAGTTTTATTATAGATTTTCAAGAAATGCTTTCATAGTATTATAACGTTTTTTTCACTGTCAGAATTGCTTAGCAACTCCTTGCAAGTCTCAAAAGCTTTACAAAGTCTTTACCTTACGTTCATTTCACCGTTTACAGACTTGTCAGATGTTAAAAAACGTTCTGAGGTGCGCGACAGAGTGCGCGCACCCCGGTGTTTTGAAACAATTAAAAAAGTTTGATACTTTATCGGCATTGTTCTTGTGACCCCATATGAAGGTATTTAATATTTGAGAATGTATACCTTTCCTCATTTTCACATTTTAAAACTTCATTAAATTAAACCGATACTTCTAATTCACGTACGTGTCCGGATTCCGTCACCGCGTATACGTCCTAATACGCGCATGTCAAATCATGTGACTTGAAAAGAACACTTCCTATTGGTTCATAGTAGTTTCTATTCCGCAATTTTCCAGAAACCACCAACTTCCCTCACTATCTATTTGGCACTGAAGAGAGAACAACCTTTTTCATATTTCCAGACACTTTGCTGAAATGGCAGCCGCAGCCAATTCTTCTTCGGAATCTGAAGGAAATGGTTATCTTCCTTTAAAAAAAAAAAAGGAATCTTTTATTTGGCAATTTTTTACCTTTCCTGAGGGGCAAAAAAAGTAAATGCTCCGAAAGTAACGTGCACAATTTGTGGCTCCGTACTTTCCAGAGGAAATCCAACCAAAAAATATTCTTTTTCAATTCATACTATGAAGAGGCATATGAGCCAAGTCCACCCTGTTCAATATGCAAAAGCAGCGACAAGAGATCTGGCCACACAACTGCCACCATCTCAGGCCAGTACTTCATCGACCAGATGACCTACATCTGCATCGCTTGAACAGATGGAGTTGAAACCATTTTTAAACGAAGTGCATATAAAATGCAACAAGTGCGAAGGATTAATTGTGTACGGAGAGCAAAGCGTCATTCTTATTGAAAGAAGATTTAATCAGCATAAAATGTTCGAATGCATCTAATTTTTTTACAACTTCAAATGTTCCTGTTTTACAGTTTAAAAATTTGGTTCCTGTTTCACAAATTTTAAAGAATAAAAAACTTTTTCAAAAAAAAAAAAACAGTTCTTTTCAGAACTACCTCATTGTACCAAAAAGAGTTCTATTCATAAGCTAAATTATTGCCGCATTTTAGGAACAATAATTAAAGAATGCAGCAAAACTTGGGACATATTATGAAGACGTGATAATTTCACTTCGCTTTAATCGGCATAACGCTGTTAAACAAGCGCCGATAATCGCCTTCATAATATGAGCCATATTATCAAGGATGGACGATACAATATCGCCGCTTCTATCGACAGGAAACTGACGATAAACCGGCGATAATGGACTTGATAATATGCTGTATGAAATTCCTAGCGTAGCCCATATTACATGTTTTCGCATCTTACATGGGCTTTCATAGGATTTCCATAGAGCAAATTATGAAACCCATTATCGCCGCTTTATCGCCAATTTCCTGTTGATAAAAGCGGCTTAAATGTATCGACTGTCCATCATAATATGCCCCTATGTTTTTCAAAATTCAAAATAAAACGTATGTTATATGCCTTTATATCTAACATGACGTTCCACTGCAATTTATAAAGCATATTATGGACGCCGTTTTCGCCTCTATATCGGCAACTTCCTGCCGTTCAAGGCAGCGTTAAACTCTTTTGAATCTTTGTAAATATTCATCAACATCTTTATAAGAACCTGATAACACCGCCTGCGGTAAAAGCACTTTGCATTTGTGCCGCACAGACAGTTAATGACATGCATAGTAGGGGTATGTTAAACTATAAGCAAAACCTGTTTAAAGGCAAAAATACTATCTCGTACACGACTCCTGTTAGGAAAACAGTTTAAATAAACTTGTTTATCGTACGAGTGCCACGGGCAGCTGTGATGAAGCATTTGGCAGCGTTAACGTGGAGGTGTGGAAAATAAAACTAAATCAACCCCCTCTCGTATTTACAAAGCACATATTAGTGCATAAAAGCAACGCTTGTTTTCACGCGGCAATATTAAGTGCCGCAGACTGTTACAGGAGTACTATCACATATGTATTCAAATTACGTTAAGACTGCCTCTTTTGTAATTCTCTGCTAACATGCACTCTCATGATTAGAAGTGAAATCATAGTCCTTCTTCTATTTTCATTTTATGTCCCGTTTTTTGCCTTTAGCAATCTACTTACCGTATACAACTAGCAAAAATTATCACTATGTTGGCTTACTTCCAATAATTTTTCGTAGACCAGCGGCGATCTTTAACGCTTAGGAGTGATACAATTATCAAACTTTAATTCTAAAACTAGTGATTCCCGAAGTGTGCACCACGGCTCCCCAGTCCGCCTTAATGAGGTGCCAAAAGCACGACGCACACTAGGATGCCTAACCGTCTGTAAATTGCACAGACGTCAGTACTCTGTTATGTGTAACTGTATCCATCTCAGAAAGCTGCGCGCTCCTCCCCTGTGATAACGCTGACAGTCCATCCTGAAACGGCCTTGAATTATACTGCAGCAGGAGCACCCGTCCCACGCATTGGAATTCTCAAAGGAGCTTTCTGCCTCAATAAACAGAAGACATTGTTTTAGATAAAAAAAGTTAAACTACCATCAAGGCTTATTATGAAACAGTTTCTTTAAAAAAGTTTATAAAACAAAATTATTAAATCAGAATAACGTTCTTTGATTATCTCATAAATTTAAAACAGCAGTCTTTTTATTAACATATTCAACAATACCATGGTTACTGCTTATGTACATAAAGGAAGTAGGACCTAATCTCAAAGGCAATAGTGTTTGCTTGTTATTTGTGTGAAGGTATTTCCTAAACTACATATCTGCATGCAGTAAGACAAACAACATACCTCCAGTCGAGCACCACACTATACTACACGCATATTTGTAGTTTAGATGCTTTAATCTGCCTACACAATAACATCCAACACCTCCTTTGAAAACACTCCTTCCTTTTTTAAAACAGTGCTGAAAGTCAGGGGCGGATTACCAAGGCGGACATTCGGGCATGGCCCGAAAGGCCAGTGCCTCAGTGCCCTATGTGGGCCGTTTTTTTCTCCCCTGCCCCAGTCCACAAAGAGTTCACTTGGAAAGGGGAGAAAAAAAAAGCCGACCCACAGAGTACACGGAGACAGACAGCGAAAATAAAAGCAGCCTCTCTGTGCGGCTGAACACCCCTGCCCTACCAAGCAATAAAGCTAAGGCTGGGCTGGGGAGGGATGATTATTTCCAAGAATCGACCTCCCTGGGGGCTAGGTGTTTCTCAGGCATTTGAGCCGTTTTCACCTCAGCCCCCCTGGGGCTCATGAAGCCCATGCAGCAAGTATCTAAAGTAAACAAAAGTAAAAGGTAGCATACAGTGTGATACCAACAAAAACTGAAGTGTGCAAGTAACAAAAGAGTACCATACACAAGTACAAAGATAATACTACAGTAAATGGTAAAGACTTAATCTGCCAGAACACACTGGGATGGCACTTCCCATGCACCAGCTTCACCTCAACCTCCCCCTGCCTACCTGGCTGTGTTTTGAGATCCTGCTAGGACATTTTCCCGAGGCCTGTAGGACTGATTAATTACCTAATTGCAGGGGCCTTACCTCTCTTCAAGTGCTCCTAAGCTGAAGGCCTGGGAAGGACTAAGTAGGTTAGTAATAGCAGCGGCTTTTCTGCTTTTCAGGTGCTCCTGTGCTGAACGCCTAAAATAATTTTGTGACAGAAAGGGGCCTTGCTATTTTTTTTAGTTGCTCAGCATGTTCCCATTAGCACCTTGGCCCTATGTCCTATAGAAGAACAGTGTCCTCCCACTTTCATGCTTTGTATGTGTAAATGATGTTTCATGAAAGGGCACGCCCCTTGAATGTGGACCACACCCATTAAATATGGACCACACCTCTTGAATGTGGACCACTTTTTTTCCTCAGGGGCAACTATTTGATTTTGATCATTTTCAAATATAGCACAAATATGTTCCAAAGTGGGTAAAAACAGTAATGTTAGCAACTGTTTGCAGTCACTTACATCTTGCAATGTTAACTTTCTATGTCAATTATATTAAATTTCACAGACAAACAAAGCAAATCCCAATATACTCATTATCTATCATTAGTTGTCACTAACTGCTGTTAGCATCAGCTACATACTAATAAGACAATTTTATCTGCACTGTCTTGCCTTTTAAAATCAAAAATGCAGAATAAAATTCCTTTGATAATTTCCTGAAAAGTTCTGTAACACATATCATTTACCTGCAATATTTTCACACATCCGCATTAGTGAACTGACGCACTGAAATGTTGTTGATTTCTTAAATTAATTTTTTAGATGCTCCTTGTGACCGTGCAGCCAATCCTCCATGGAAATGCTTATATAAAACACAACACTAATATGACCATGATACTCAAAGAAATAACACAGGGTGTAAAAAGTATTTTTATTATTTATACTTACCTAAGAAATAATAATAAAGAAAATATTGAAAAATTTGAAAAACATGGTATCTGTGAAAGAAAAGTAAAAATATGGTTATAGTGTTATTTCATTAAACAAAACAAAGTAGAAGTGATTGAAGCAGAAAGTGAAAGAAAAGAAGACTGAGGGACAGAAAGAGACCAAGACAGAATATTTTGAAAGAAATAAAAGCACTCAAACAATGACAGTCTAAAGGAAACTAAAGTGACAGCCAAAATGAGAGTATGATCAGTGATAATACACAAAACAAATAGTCTCTGAAATAACAGACTAAGAGTACCTAAATATCTTAAAGAGATAGATAAAATAAAGAACCAACACTAAGAGAAAAAGAGTCAAAAAGGTAGAGTAACAGAAGATAAATAAAATACAAACAGACATGGAGTATAAGAGAGACATATAAACAAAAATAAAGTAGGGTGAGAAAACTATACTATAGATTTTAGATTGGAAATTGTTCATAAATAAAGAAAGCAGAGTAAGGGAACAAATTGTAAGGTACAGTAAGACAAACAAATTAAGATTCAGGAAACATAGCCAATAAAAGATCAATGAAGGTAACTCTCTATAAAGCAACGTAAGTAAGAAACTGAAGACTAAGAAAGACTGAATAGAATACTAACAAAAAAGATGTAAAAGTAAAAGCATGAGTTAAAGAAAATAACCATATCTAAACACCATTATCAAAGGAAGAGGATGAAGAAAATTAGAGTAAGAGATAGGTACACGAAACTTTCAGACATGATTAGTTGTTCTTACCTTAAAAATATAATATCTGTGGAGGACAATAAAGAAATTTGTTATAATACATACTTCTAAATCCAATATAACAAAATATCTTAAACAACATATTTACTGGTTTATTTTTGCTGTCTTCAGATAAATTGATTTTCACTATAAACAGTGATTTCAATAGTAATCATCATGTAACAGCGGGGAAAAAAAACACAATCAAAATGATTGTATTTAAAAAACCCATAAAAGATCTCTATACATACTATAAATACCTAGAAAAAAACATGTCTTAAATGTTTTTCCCTAATTCGCAATTTCTTGAGTAAGCACACCACATATTCCACAATTATAAACTAACTAAAGTATACCAGTTACTTTTAAATACAGCTCCACAAATAACCGTGCAACTATGTTCTTAAAACATTTATCTCAAATCAACATTTTCATATCTCATTTTTTTCCACATGGCCAAATACTATGAGATAAGTCCTTATTTTTTTGAGTACCTCTCAACAAACTCGCGAGTAAGTATGTTCTAGAAACATTTATCTGTATTCCACATTTAGATATCTCATACATTTCCGCAAGGCCAAATGGTATGAGTTAATTCGTTTTTTATGACTACCTCTCCACAAACTTCCAAGTAAGTGTACTCTAAAAACATTTATCATAAGTCAACATTTCCATATGTCATTGTTTTCCGTGTTGCCAAATAGTATAAGTTAATTCCAACATGTCCTGTACCAGAAACATTAAGGAAACCTTACCTGATGCTATCACTTTGGCACATAATAGTCTCATTTCCATATTTGAACACCCTTAATCAGATCATATTTCTAAAGAACAAATTTTCATATCTTTACAGTATTACTCTGACTCCACCAAGTAATTTCACTGAAATTTTGGTTGCAAAAATATCAAATAAGAATTTCTTAACTCAGAAGGCAAACTTTTCTTAAAACTTAATTGACTATCATTGCACAGCGTCCAACCAGTTGGACTCTTCAAATAAGCTATGTAATGTCCTGATGATATAGATGACCCTTCATGAAAAATAATTGCTACAGTTACAAATGTTCTTCTAGAAATAGATATTTGAGAAGCCACATAATTTTTAATTAAAGTTGACAATTTACTTCCATCAGCTCTGCATCGTTGAAGCATTAAAATAACATACTGTCCATATCTATGGATAAATAAGGTAGATAACATTTCTGAATTACATTGAGAACAGACCATGTTCTGATATGCATCTTTAACTAGTTTATTAAAGGAGACTGTTTTACAATCTGGTAATGTTAAATATATAAATCTTTCTGTGTGTATGTCAGTGCTACTTCTAAAAGAGCAATTATCGCAAATATGTTCCCATTTATAAGAAAGGCCAAATAGACTATCAATACCTACACCTTCTTCTTCCAAAACTGTAAGCATATACATAATAAATTCCTGACAATCTTGCTGAATATTCTGAGAAAATTTATTTAGTTCTGCACATATGTCTAAAACATTCCTTACTTCTGAAACACTTGCTACTTCACTATTACCACTAGTACATTTTTCAAACACAGAATTTAATGAAAAACAAAATGTTTGCTCCTGATTTTCTCTAATCTGTTCCTGTAACCTTTTTAGAAAAAAAAACCACATTAACCACTACATTTGCATAGCAGTTGACACCAGACCTATTTTCAAATTTAAATCCAACAATCTCTGTAGAACTAACGTTTTTCTGACTCTTATCAATGACAGTCTCATCTTTTTTTCTTCGTTTCTCTAATACTTCACTACATTGTTTCTCATTTCTCCTTTTCTGACCAACTATACTCTTTTTAATTAAAGGATATTGAGGTAAATGTGGAGCGTATTCTCTTCTTAACCTATTATACTCCTGTACACATTTTAAATCTGCACTGATCTTTGTCTCATCAAAATCAATTAGATAAAGCCCAGATAAAGTTCTAACTCGTGATAAAGCAACATATCCCATACCCTCTTTGAATACACTATTTCCAATATTTACCAAAGCACAATCTACACTTAAACCTTGCGATTTGTGAATAGTCACTGCATATGCCAAACAAATTGGAAATTGTTTCCGACGGACATACAAGTCTTTTACAAGTAAAAAACGACTTGAGCAGCGACTGATTAGTTGAACTTCCTCTATTTCATCAAATTTTATTTGTAAAAATTCAATCTCATCTCTATTTGGGTAATTTACAAAACTAACAACATTACCCATTGCTCCATTCACCAGACCTCTTTCTACAAGTAAATTTCTCCGTAAAATAATCCGACAATTTAAACATACATACAGATTCTTCTCTAAACCAGCAGTTTTAGATATAGATGTCTGTAGACTACCAATTTTAACTTTAATTTATTAGACAAAACAATAGTACTTCCTTCATACTCTATTTTATCTTTTGCTTCCAGTTTCTTAATTTCTTGATTTTCCAACTTCAACATTTTCTCATTGAAAACTGAGCATTCTTTTAGAGTTGGCATCAAGCATATAACTGACTTATCTTTTACCTCTTTACTATATATTTTCTCAGGTACATTATCTTCATTGGGAAACAACTTACATATTAATCGAGTTTGTAGAGCTTCTTTTGCATCTTCAGTTAGTCTTCCAATCCTTATATCTTGAAGAATCTCTCCATATTTAGTATCCTTTGCCTGTCGCATATTTTGAATCAGTTCAGTATATTTGAAATGTGACCATATATTTACATTTCCAATACTGCCAAGGCACTTTCTGGTGTCTTCATGTGTCACAGTTTCAAATACAGATTGTCCTTTTACAGGAGTTAGTTGCAGTAGATCTCCAAAAACTATGACATGTTTCCCTCCAAATAAACATCATAGTCAGTTTTAAGTATCTGCTGCATTCTTAAATGTACAAAAGCAAGCATTAAATTGGATACCATGCTTACCTCATCAATAATAAGAAGTTTCATTTCTTTAAGAACTCTTGAAACTTCATAACAAGCATCTCCAGATAGCTTGTGATATTGTAATTTGTTTTCATGTTCAACTGGCAGCATTAATAAACGATGTAAAGTAATACCTTTAATATTATGTGCTGCCAATCCAGTTGGAGCTGTCACAACACAAGACAATGGTGACTGAGTTTTTTGCTGTAGATATGCAGTAATTCCTTTTATAAGAAAACTTTTCCCTGTACCAGCTTCTCCACTTACATATAGTCGAATAAGTTGAAATGACATACATGAGCATTCTTTTTTCTCATGACGAAAACCATGCTCAATGTGCTCTGTCACTTCCACATATATTTGTCTTTGCTCAAGATTAAATTCCTTCTCCAATTCTTCTAAGTTTATTATATCCTCTTGAGCTTGCTCCATTGCTCTTTCCACCTCATCCATGGCAGTGGCTGCTTCATTTCGGATAATTGGTTCTCCCAGTGGATCCTGACTCAACGATGCTGAACTTTGTGTATCTTGTGAATTTTCTCTAGCAATCTCCGCTGCAATTGTTGCTTCTTGCTCTATTTCGTTGTTCAACATTTTCAGATAATTACTAAAAGCAGGACATTCTATACTACTTTTAGATGCGTTAAAAGAATCTTCATAACTTATAAACTCTCCAAGTAGTTCCTCTTTGGTACGCCATGGTTTAAAGAGTTGCAAAAGAGCTAAATAGTAAAATTATCTTTTGTCTGGATTTTCGCAACTCAGTTTTCGGTGATTAATCAAATATCCTTTTGTTTGTTTCACCAGACATCCTTCCTGTCCAATTACAGCATACATACCTTTTTCAACATTCTCTCTAAGATTCCTTTTAAAAGTGTATTTTTCAAGAACTTCATACAGACAAATATTTTCTAGCAGAGTACTTCTATTTGGATAGTATGTATCCAACATATTTGTTTTCAAAATGTCTGTACTGTTTGGTTCTTTCTGTGCTAAATATTCAATTTCTTGCACAGTTTTCAAAACACGGTTTCGTGTTCCTGCTAGACCTAAACTCACCCACAGGATACTTCGAGATTTCGCATAAAGACTTGCTGATGATAATCGATCACAGCATTCATATGCTCCAATTTCTCGATGTGATAACATCTTCAAACTGTATGTATACAATTTCTTGCTTAGGCTCTTTTCATGAGAAATATCTTCCCACATCTCCTTCCGTTCCGTCTTTTCAGATTTTGTGATGTAAGACGTTACATATCGAGCCACAGCAATAGAGTTGTCCGCAACATATTGTATATCCATGTTAGCATTCCACATGGACAAAATGACAGGGTTGTAGTCATTTATATATTTGGACTCTTCTCCTCTTCTTAAATTATAATTATTTTTGGGTGATCTTCTAGTAATGTTATGTCGCAAAGATGACATCAAATTATTCACTCTTCCTTTTGAAAGCACTGGTCGTGCAAACCCAAAACGACATTTTGTATAGAACTTATCCTTTGTTTTGAATTTTCGCAGACAATATTTCCCACAACGATGTCTTTGAAACCGTAACACTTTTCCTCTTAAGTCTTTATCACTTGTACTGTTAGGTATGTCACATGAGGCATATTCCTCAATAAAAGACAGTACAGTTTCATCGGAGTCTTTTCCAAATTTGGGAGCATCCTTGATCCATAGTAACATATGAATATGTGGAGCACCTCTTGCTTGATACTCTTTTCTCCAGAAAAAATCCAAAACTTCACCAAGCGGTGGATTCTTCTTGTTTGTAAGAAACGACATCATTGCTTCAAATCGATGATTAAAATATCGGCAAACATTAACCGGATCCAACAAACAAAATTCTCCTGGTGTCTTGTAGTTTATATTTTCAATATTTACATTCGCCTCTCGAAGATATTCAAGTAAATCTTCCCAGGCGTACTCTGCACAGCTTAGAGTTACAAACCATGTTGGTGCTCCCAAGTTTCGTAGCATGCATTTTAAATCTCCATGACGACGGTACCAATATTCATTAGTACCACGCTGACATGCCATTAAATTAATTAGATGAGAATCCAAAACACTATCTTTCTGTTGCACTTGATCCATGAAATCCTTTGCTGAAGTATTATGAAGATGCACTCCACTTTTTAAGACATGGTTTACTGCATAAGAAAGACCAGATAAGTCACTCTCAAAGAGAAGATGAAACAAATATGGAATACATTGACGAAATCTGGGATCTTCTGCATATAACCTTGTAGTCCGGTACTCAGAAGCAGGAATCTGCATAGGTCGATCATCATATCGCGCACCTTCACCTGTTGGGAATAAGTGTGGGAAACAACGACCTTCAAAACTTTTTTCCCACACACTAATAGAACTTCCTTCTGCTTTTTTCATCTGAAATAACTCAATTGCATTCCCCATTGCTTCTTTGGAATGCAGTGGATGAACACTGTAATGTTCATAAATTTCTTCACTTCTGGACATGTCAACTTTTTCAATTTGTCCAATGAGAAATCATTATTCTCTTCATCACTTACATCTTCTTGTTCTACATACACATTTTTATAGTATTTATTATTTTTAACTAAATACAACGTTGCCTTCTTCACTTTCCTAACATCCACTAAATCTTGCCAGATTTTCTTACTCTTTGTAGGTACACCATTAACTAGAATAAGAGGTTCCTCTCCTACATTTTCAATACCAATTGTCTCTACATTTTTTTTAAATCAAGTGGCAAATATACAACTCTACCCTTTAATCCTCTTTGTAAATCTGTAGGATTTAATTTCCCAGTCTTAGGCTCCATACGAACAATAGCCTGAAAAGGATGTACACATTGAATCAAAATAGTCTCATAAGTATTTAAATCCTTCAGTTCCGATGGAATATTTATCAACTCAAGATTATTATGAACAGCTCTAGCAGGCATTTTATTTTCATTCAATTTATTATAACAATATTTACAAATACGTTGTTCAAAACCCAAATCAAAATAGTTTTCTACCAGCAAATAAGTTGCAAACTCTCTCCTCTGAGTATTATCTTCATCTTCACTTTTTAAATATAAATCAACTAACCTAGTTTGACTTTTGTAATGAATGCGTCGACAACACACACAAGTTAAATTTGGTTTTTCACCTGCAATGACGTTAAATTTTGTTATTTCCTGTTCAAATTCTTCAGTATTAAAGTGTCCAACATTTTCTAACACATTTCCTTCTATAACTATATCAGTTTCTACATTCTCTTCATCTCGACCAAAATAACTTACCTCAATTTCTGCACATATACTCTTCACATCTAATACACACCCATGCAAAAGAGCACTATTTAACTCTTTAAGTTTAAGTGCTGGACTTTTTGCATTATACATATTTCTGACTAATTTTCTCATTTTGGTATGATGCACTGCTAACATCCTAAAGTGATGAAAGACACTTTGGCATATTTTTTTAGAAAGACAAGCCAAAGAATGTCCTTGCAAACCCACTTTTTCTCTCACTCTGCAACGATCTAATTCTTGCAACAGTACAATTTTTTTTTTAAACTTTCCTTAGTGTACTTACGTAAGAAATTGCGAAAGAAATCAATTGAATCCTGTCGCACACTGCAAATACTGCTACAATTCCAACTATAAACAGGAGCATGAACACGTCCCTGTAAAACTTCTCCACCTATTTCCCCTTCTGTATTTCTGACCTCAATTTTCTCTTTCTCAATAGGACAGCCATCCTTCACTTCATACGCTCGACCACTGGTGTCAACTGCATGCAACAAATCATTACTTTGAAAGTAACTCTCTTCATTAAAAAATGGCTCAGAATTTGAAGTATGAATCCATTTACCAGAAAAGATTTTACAAAAATTAGTTCTATTTATGTGTCTCTTCCCTTTACTCTTAGCTTTTAAAACTCTGATTGCCTTATTTAGTGTATTTATTCTTTTAAGCACTAAAATAAAAAATAAAATTTCGTCTCGAACGCATCATCCACAACTTCCTCTATATATATTTTTTTCTTATAAAAAGCAGATTTCCTTTTTGAAACTTTTTCTTTTTGTAATAAATTCATAACAACTCTCTTATGAAACATACGTTTCCTTATTTCCGCAAACTGATTTGTACGTCTTTTACTGTACATATTTTCCTCACCACTCTTTTCCAACACAGTTTTCTTTTTTCGTCCATTTCTCCTTGTAGATCCTGAAAACTGTTTTTCCTTTGCAATATTATCCAATTGACTTTTCCTCTGACACAATTTTTTTTTTAAATTCCTTACTGCTCTTACCAGGAGCACTCTTGTTTTTCTCCGTCCTTTGTTGATTATGTAAATCTTGTCCCTCTTTTCTCTTCAAATGGTATGTCTTTTTATACAGCTTTCTTTTTTCATTTCTCGTCGGCATACTGATTGATGTTTCTGATATTAATGATAACCTGTTTGGAAAAAATTTAAAAATATTATAGACCCCTACTACCATATACCATACAAATTATAACCAATGCTTGATTTTATAACTTGAATAAAGACAAAGAAACAGTCTCTGGTAAGAGTAGGAAATCCTATAGTGAATATTGTTTCTAAATTTGTGACACTCCATATCTATGTTATCCATACACATGTATTCTGTGAATGTAATTTTTGAGACATACAAGTACTATTCTAACTTCCAAGCATTGTCGATGTTCCTAATGCTTTTTATTTTTATAACTTTAATCTTTTATCCACCTTATCACAACTTTTACTGTCATTCTTAAAAAAGAGAATACTGATTAACGATACAACAATAATATTTTCATTTTTTTTTTATTTAATCAAAAATAATTTTATTAATTTAATAATTCATATTCCAGAATCACATTTAGCATAATTTCATCTGATATTTCATTACTATTTTGCTCTTCCAAATTCTCTTCTTCCACCATATCTAAGTATGCACTATCAAAAGTGCTGTCCAAAAAGTCCTCATTTTCAGTTGAAATTTCATCCTCAAATACTCCTTCAATTAATTCTTCTAGGACTTCTTTTGCCATTTCAAAATTAATATTCTCATTTTTACAGTAATCTTTCATGTTTTTATTAATTTCCTATCTTCTTTCTCCTTTAAAAAAAATAGAAAGACTAATTTATATATTTTTTATTATTAGTTAACCAATGATTACCTTGAGTAATCTTTGAACTACATACACTTTCATACTTTTAAAGACATTAACTACATTGATTATTATAAGACCTTCCTCTTTATTTTTCTAAAAAACAGATACTTTCATCCTAGACATTAACAGTTTCCTATTTAATTTTTTTAATTAAAATTGTGCCATAAAAACACATTTCACTGTGAAATTTGCTTTCTGCATTTCGTGCTGTAAAACTATTTATACACTTTCTAATTTTATTGTAGAGATCTATTTTCTAACTTCACCACTATAAACTGTGATTCAAACTGTATGCAAACTGAAGGAATAACTCACAACATACCAATTAAACATTCACTAAACCAATTGCTACTTCCCACAGAGGCAGTTACTTTTACCTTTAACAGCATACTCATCATGTAAATTTCATCTAATGTAAAACATTTCATCATAGTCATATAAAACCACAATGAGCCGCAACTCGTGGAGGCAATTATAGTGCGACAGGGAGACGAGGAGGGGAAGATCTTTGCTGGAGAGACCTAAAAACCAGGATACAGATAATTTGTAGTAAATACATAATTTAATTATTTAAATGAATTTTACAGTGTGCACTACATTCCAAAATGCGATGCTGTGTACACTGACATTTTTTTTTGTTAATTAAAATATATACTTTCCTACATTTATCTATATACCATATTTTAGATCTCTCTACCCTACACCTCCCTCTCCCTCTCTCCCTGCCCTACCATTACTCCCTCGATGGCGTCCGACTGACCTCATCATAATACACCTGTGCAAATGCATACAATAGAATGCAAATACATAGTACTGTCACAAAAATGCATCCGAAATGTCCATCACGCCAACAGCCATGTCATAATATACCTCTATAATTTCTCAAAAATTACTGTACACAAATGATACAGCATAAAGTTGAAAGATAATGATGACTTAGCAAAAATTAACCAAGGTAAACAGCAAACTCTTACAGTCAAAGAATAGATTAACCCAAACTGTATACAAAATAACACATGAACCCGGCCCATCAAAAGATTGTAACAATTAACAATAAAACCGTATTTCAAAATACATATGTACTACAAGCATGTTGAGACATGTTGAAAGTACAAATTAAAACCCTCATGTATAAGACAAGCAGTGTTATTTTTTTTTTAAAACATGCATATTATGATAATCTTTTCCAAAATAAGTTATCATTTTAAATTTAGCAACTCACCTGTAAAAAAGGATTTTCTGTTTCTATACTCTCACGTTCAACCTCTGGTTGTTGCTTTTCAGCACCAAACACTCTTTAAAAAAAATACACAACTGAATTTTAGTTAACATAATACACACAAATGTATTACACAACATACACCCATTTTACCAAATATCATGCCTACCATATACATTCCTTAATTTTCTATCCAATATATATCGTAAAGCCTAAGTTTAAGGGGCCTTATTTATATAAATGAGGCCCAAGATGTCTTTGTGAACCACATTTATTTACCAAATTTTTCCCCCTACAATTTTTTTTAAATCAATCATTATATACAATATAATCTACCATACATTACCAGGATACTACATGCAATATTTTTGATATGCACTACTACACAACCTTACTTTCTATATTTTTTACGTAAATACATATACATTATGTGCAGGGAGTTTTTTAACATAATGGCGCTCAACACTTTCTGAATTCCCCCAAATTGGGCATATTATCAAGGGAGTTTATCTCCACTTTTTTGCCTTCAAGTGCCAACAAAGCGAAGATAAAATTATCTCCCTATTACATAGCTGTCGCTAACACCAGTTAGCGACAGCTAGTAGCAGATAGCAACCATCTAGTGTGCCACTTTGCATGTCAGTAATAACTATCACTAATGATATCCTAAAGTGGGCGTGGCAAGATGATAGCAACTGGAAACAGTCACTAACATCACTATCGCCTATTAGCAATTTTGAACATATTCGCGCTAAGCGTGAATATCTCCAAAAGCTAACATCTGCCCTGAGCAGTTTTTAGTCATGTTATCCAATGGGACCTAGATAACATAGCTAAGAGCATTAGCTCGGTATAGCATGAATATCGCTAACTTTTTAACAATATGCATGCATTGCAGCCGTTTTTTATACCATTTATTATAATTAGCTGCTGAACGTCTCTCAACATTCCATTCGGAGGAAATAAGGAAGTGTTGCCGCCATTTTGTTAATACGACTGCATATATTCTACCGAACAAACGGTGAGAACATGGAAAGAGAAAAAGGTACAGATTATCTAAGCAAGTACGTTTTATCAGGGAGTGCACTATAGACCCTGAACGCCAGAACAACATTTTTTTTTTCTGAATAAAGTTACGGGGTGCGCGCACTCGATCGCGCAACCCTATTTACAAGACTGTGATTCACATGCTTTATAAGTAAAATTGAATGCTGGAAATGCAGACGACACTTGAAGATCGTTTCAGATCTTTAAGTTTACTTATTTTGCCTATTATTTAAAATTTCAAAAATATACAGTTTATAGAATTCTCATTTGCTGTTTAACATCTGTTAACATTAGAATCAGTGCAAATCAGAAAGTATTGGCCGCCATTTTGTAACTGCGAGTGAATATATTGTACTGATCAAAGGGTTAGAACATGAAAAGGACAAAAGGTACAGATTATGTAACCCAGTACGTTTTCTCAGGAAGTCCAGTATAGACCCTGAACGTGAATGAAACTTTTTTTTTCTCCGTAAAAAGTTACGTGGTGCGCGCATTGGATCGCTGAATATCGCGAACTTTTTAACAATATGCAGGCATTGCAGCCGTTTTTTATACCATTTATTATAATTAGCTGCTGAACGTCTCTCAACATTCCATTCGGAGGAAATAAGGAAGTGTTGCCGCCATTTTGTTAATACGACTGCATATATTCTACCGAACAAACGGTGAGAACATGGAAAGAGAAAAAGGTACAGATTATCTAAGCGAGTACGTTTTCTCAGGGAGTGCACTATAGACCCTGAACGCCAGAACAACATTTTTTTTTTCTGAAAAAAGTTACGGGGTGCGTGCACTCGATCGCGCAACCCTATTTACAAGACTGTGATTCACATGCTTTTTAAGTAAAATTTAATGCTGGAAATGCAGACGACACATGAAGATCGTTTCAGATCTTTAAGTTTACTTATTTTGTCTATTATTTAAAATTACAAAAATATACAGTTTATAGAATTCTCATTTGCTGTTTAACATCTGTTAACATTAGAATCAGTGCAAATCAGAAAGTATTGGCCGCCATTTTGTAACTGCGAGTGAATATATTGTACTGATCAAAGGGTTAGAACATGAAAAGGACAAAAGGTACAGATTATGTAACCCAGTACGTTTTCTCAGGAAGTCCAGTATAGACCCTGAACGTGAATGAAACTTTTTTTTTTCTCCGTAAAAAGTTACGTGGTGCGCGCATTGGATCGCGCACCCCTATTTACAAGACTGTGGACTATTACCTTTTCTCACAGATTATTAGCTGCACATATTAATTACACCTTAATTTACTTATTTCACTAATCTTTATCAAACTTCAACTAACAGTTCCGCTAACACTGTAACAATATTCTCATACGTTAGTTTGTGAAAAAAATAAAAACTATTCCATACTAAATGTAACTCTCTGTAAACGTTTTCCGTTCCGTAACTACACTCACCTAACATCATTTCATTGCGTCACTTCTCCACTACTCATAAGTACACAGGGGCAGATTTATGAAAGCCTTGCGCCGCCGGTGCGTCAATTTTAACATGGGAAAAAGTGACGCACCGGCGGCGCAAGGCCTTCATAAATAAGGCCCACAGTGTCAAAAATATCAATGCCGCACATAATCGTTCACATCCAGGCACTACCAATTGCATCACTTATTTTACATGAAGCACTGTAATGTTGCATGTGTTTTCAAAGGTACACCGGTATCTCCTATAATGCCGAATTTTACCTTAACACTCAGCATTAATTGTTTATTTTCAAGCAATGTCAATTACTATGACTTTTTAAACGACAAACTTTAGTCTGTAATAGTCACTCTGCATATGCCTCTCTGTAAAAATGAACTTCATCCACCCACGCATGGGAACCTTGATGTTTTTCATCTGGCCGCAAAATACGGCCTTGAACTCAAAGTTCCATCCCTAGACTTGAACAACAGCCTTATTGTCCCAAAATCAAGCTACCCGAGCATCTGTTCACAAACATATCTCATTCACCTAGCTAACACTCGCAGAAAATTGCATACCTTATTAAATAGTGACCTTCCTTTACAATTTTCTAAGGTGACTCTCATAATCTTTAACGCTCCTCCACTTCCCAGCTGCACTATTTTTTTTGCAGCTACTAACCAATGGTTTGGTGTTTTTTTTGCACCAAATCATTTAAAGGCATTCTGCTACTTTCACTCCATACTTTCAGATCTATGTTTCTGATCTTCCTCATCTACTACCAGCAGCTACAACGTTTGTATTCCTATTTTCGTTATTACAAAATGGATGTCCGTCCTGCCTTCGCAAACGAGCTGGAGCACTTAGAACTATTTCGCCACAGGATGCTTGACCAGTATGGCATTCTGCCACTCGCGACTTTGAGTGCATCATATGGATTATCGTTTTGATTTACCTATTTCACCTGTGTGCAGCCTGTATTTCATTGCCTGAGCTGTGATTTCATGTGGGCCCTGGACTTATGTCTCTGCAACTCAGTACCTCCTGAAGTGAATTACAATCATCTCATGAATCCGTTACTTGATCATGAACAATTTTGTTCCGACGGAGGGATTATGGCCTTTGCAGCGATACATGTAGTTCTGGGTCATTGGAATATATTCGCAGCGGCGCAAGATTTCTTGGCACACAGCTACATTGAAAATTCACTGAGTTCTCCTCTGATGCTACTAGAGGCTCCGGTGATTAATGACCATGTATGTTCATTTCCTCTTTTCAATTGGATGGCTGACTTGTTTTCGGATGATAACAATGACTTTCTTTTAGAAGCAGTTGCCACTTACTTTGCCTATTCAATGGAAGGATAGCTGTTCTGCAAACCATTGACATCTTGACTGTTTTTTCCCTTCCTAATTTTTCTTATTTTTTTTTCTTATTATATTTTATATAAACTGACCTATTGGCTTTACTAACATTGGACATTGTAATTTCCTGCTGCTGTGAATTTTTTAAGTTATGTGGACTTAATTTTTTTTCCACACCTCCTCGATTTTGTTCAAAACATTTCATGATGCTCTAATTTCAACAAATCACTACCTTATGTTATATTATCTGATTTAAAATATTCTCGAACCAAGGCTGCGTAAAGTATGGTTAAATGTGCCCTGAGAAATGTGTATAGTTACAATGACTTTTTATATGATTTTATATGGTTGATCACCATTCTCCCTTTCTACTCCTTATTTCCGCCTCACACACATGTGCTGCTTTTAATTTATGCCTATTGAAAGATTTTTGATTCATAACTAAAAACTTTATGATTACCCTGATATTACCCTTGCTTATCAACCTGTATGAGACATTGTGTACTGAAACCTTTCAAAAAATTATATCAATACAATAGTTGTTCTGAGTACTAATTTTCGAATGTCCCTGCAGATAACATACATGCACCTCGAGCCAAATTCTCCCTTTTGGCGCGTTTTTCATTTCCTTTCACAATACCATACAACAAGCTTGTTACTGCTTCGTATACTGAGAACTAACTGTTAATGAAGTGATGTTTAACCATTACTATTTTCATATATGATTACTGAACTTAAAATCAAAACACACCTTCTTGCATGCAATATAATTAAATATATTTCATTGCGGGGCTGTACAATGTTTTTTAAACGATATTCATTTTGCTTATTTTATTTATTTGCAAGCTTATATCGCGCTAGGAATCGACTCCCAGAGGAGTATCTCCGCGCCTTTGGCATCATCCAAGAACAAAAGGACCCAATCATTTATCCTACCTCCCTAGAAGATTAAGTTAATCGTGGAAAAGGAAAGTTTTTAAATTTTTTTCTGAAAGAGAAATGTTCTCTGCATAGTCTGATCTCAATAGGGAGATCATTCCACAACTGCGGGCCGGCCACTGATAAGGCCCTACCTCCTTGTCTTGTTTTCTTAAACCTAGGCACACATAACAATTCTTGATCTCTTGATCTCAAAGATCTGGTGGGAGCATATAGATTGAATTTTTTAGTCAAGTGGTCTGGACCTTTCCCTGTGAGGCATTTATGGATGATGCAGCATGTTTTAAACCTCACTCTCTGTTTCACTGAAAGCCAATGGAGTTTAGTTAGCAGGGGTTTCGATGGAGTGCGAGCCGGGACGTTAAGAACAAGGCGTGCAGCAGTGTTTTGCACAACCTGCAGCCTTGCAATAATCCCCTCATTGGCGGCTAGCAGTAAACCATTACAATAATCCAGTCTACTCAACACGAGTGACTGCACCAATGTTCTTCTGGTATTATCAGGTAACAGGGGGAATACCTTTCGGAGAAGCCCAATAACATGGAAACAGGTGCCGACCACTTGATTAGCGTGTTGTTTAAGGGCAAGCTCCTGATCCAGTTTTACTCCCAGGTCTTTCACCACCAATTTGGGCTCGGGGACTGGGCTTAGATCTTGAGGCCACCAGTCAGGAGTCCATAGTCATTTGGCTTCCCCGAAAAGCATCACCTCCGTCTTAGAGACGTTACACTGCAGAAGATTTACTGCCATCCAGTGGGCCACTTCTTTCATCCCCCGGGCAAAGGAGTTGCGTACTTCAGGTGTCATCATCTTGAACGGAAAGAGGAGTTGAGTATCGTCAGCATACGATACCGGGATGAACCCGTGGGATCTCATGATGTTAGCTAGGGGGGCCACATAGATGTTGAATAATGTGGGGCTCAAGCAGGAGCCCTGTGGCACCCCCTTTGAGATCTCCACCTCCTCCGACCGATACGGACCCAAGATGACCCTTTGGGTACGCTGTGTGAAAAAGCTCCTGAGCCAGGTCAACGCCTTGCCGCTCAGGCCGATGTCAATTAGTCTGGATGTCATGATGTTATGTGACACAGTGTCAAACGCCGCTGACAGATCTAAAAGCACCAGGATAACGGAAAAACATCTATCCTGTAGCATATGAAGATCGTCAGCGACGGACAGCAAGGCGGTCTCAGTGCTGTGCCTAGGTCTAAACCCACACTGGGAGGGATCTAGCCCCCCAGCACTTTCGACATATCTTGACAGATGCCGATTGACAAACTTCTCAGTAAGCTTCCCTAATAGAGGCAGAAGTGAGATAGGTCTTAAATTTGTCAATTCGGTCCAAGGGATGGTAATGTTCTTTCGCAGTGGTCTTACTAGAGCACGCTTCCATTCTGGGGGGACTTCCCCTGTCCTCAGGGACAGGTTGACTATGTGTCGAATTCCAGCGCCCAAATCACTAGTTAATAGTGGCATGATGTATGTATGTATGTATAGGCATTTATATAGCGCACTACTTACCCGGAGGGTCCCAAGGCGCTTCGACCGCTGCGAAACCCTTCCTGGCTTCCCTGAGAGATGGTCCCTTAATGGGTATCTCCAGGGTGAGACCAGGCATCCCCGGCGGTCTGGTGGGGCCGTTAGTGAAGATGAGGCAAGCTAATGCCCAGAGTTGCCGAGTGTGATCGCTGATCAGAGTGGGCACCGAGGCGAGAGAATTATCGAGTCCGCTGACCCTGGTCCAGAAACCTGCCGCGCCGGGATTCGAACCCTGGTCCCGGCCCGTCCTCTGCTCTCGGGCCTGCCGCCTCTAACCAGTGAGCCACACTACTTCACAACCAGTGAGCCACACTACTTCACAGTGCTGGAATAATATCTGAAGGGCACCCGCTCTTTATTTGGGTGATTAAGGCAATTGTCTCCTCCATCGATATTAGGGGGAACTCTACCAGCTTACTGACAGAGTTCTGTGCTGCGCCAATGGGTACCTGGGCCATACGGTCATCTATAGCCATATTGTTGATGTTATCCTTGGAAGCTAGTATTTTATCATAAATGCCCTCTATCTTTCCAATGAAGAACTGGGAAATCCTATCACAAAGTTCCTGTGATTCTATCTCCCTAGTCTCACAGGCAACAGGCTTTATAAAAGATTGTAGAACTTGATAAAGCACTTTTGCGTTTTTACCGGCTGCTGATAATTGGGCTGCAATATGATGTTTCCGAGCAGCCCGGATTGCTTTATGGTAATTTTTTAAAGAGATCCTATGGTTCTCCCTATCCTCATCCTTGCGTGAGTCACACTGTGGTACACAGAAACCTCTATATATATTTGCTCTTCTACATCAATTTATAAAAGGCATATACTCCACGAACCTGTCTACAACCTCATGGTCACAATTTTTCATTTGATTGTACTGGGACACCTCTCCTTCTCACCCCACCCCCACCACTGCATCCCTCGGCCGCAAACCACACTGTAATTTTTTCCTCAAACTTAGGGGCAGATTTATGAATGCCTTGCGCCGCCGGTGCGTCACTTTTTCCCATGTTAAAAATGACGCACCGGCGGCGCAAGGCCTTCATAAATCTGCTCCTTAAAGTTTAAAATACCTAAAGCATTACCACTTTTTTTCGACAATATCACATTTAATCAACTATTTTTCTCTCTACCTGCATTATCTGTACTCTACCAATTCCTTTTTTTTAACTGTAACCAACTTTACAAATTATGTGCAAACGCTCCCAAATGTTTATTAACTTCTGTCTATTTCATTACATTTTATTTTCTATTTATTCAGTTTTCCACAAATACATTCAAAACTATAATTCAGACTTGAAAGAAAGTGAAGAAACGGCACACAACCCCCATTAACTTAACAGAACTTCAGCCCCTCCCCCCCCCTCTGACGTCTGCTGTGGAAGCCCAAGATAACACACATCCCAGATACACACAGAGCCGCACCTGAACGTTTCACATCTCTATAAAGAACCATTTCAATATTAATTAGGCCTTGCACTTGTTTTACCCATTGTAACAGCCCCTCCACCTTTACTCTATCTACTGATTACACGTTCATGTCCCCCTACAAAAAATCATTTTTTATCGTCCTTCCCCCCCCCCCAAATTTCGTTGCAGATCCGTCTCTAAGTAACATTTAATTCATAGACCTAACAGTAGCTCATAACTTAAAAACATGACTGAACTCCACTTTCCTTAATCAAATTAATTAATCGTAATTTTAAACTAATAATTACAAAGAAACAATGTTCCAAAACATTGATGTAATAAAATGGAACATTAGTTGAAAACATATCAAACTGTATCAAAGTAAAAAATGTGCTTCCTTAGACACAGTAACTCACATAATCAAATATAGTGATCAAACCACATTTAACGGTACATCATAAAACAAACAGTTATACACTCACCTTTACCAATGCTTTATCAGATGTAGAACAATGATAGTTGTAAAACGATAGCCGTTTGACGGAGCTCTCAATAATACTTCTATCACTGCAACCAAAGAATAATGGCATAGATTTTCTGTCAATACACACTCATATATCTCTCTTCAACCAATCATATTTGTTCCCGCACAATTTCATATTCAAATTAACATTTCAGTTGGTTATCCTTTCAATATTTCAAAGTCACATAACAGTCACCCTTCACCCTCTGCCTTCTCTGCCTGTTACCATGGTAACAGCTCATTCTGCACCTGCCTGAAGGCACAGGTCAAAAGTTCATATCTCAACGTTCTAAATCCAAGCAAGAAGGATAATTTCCCTCCAAACACACCTGCCTATCCACTCTTGTTTTACATTTCTTTTTTTTCCACGACCAATAGAAGATTTGTTTGTAATAAAACTATAACATACAGCGTAGTCTTCAATCTTGAAGTATATCAATTAACCAATCATGTTCAGTTTTTCATTAACACCAATCCTCACACACTTTTTTTATCGTGACTTTCACCATCTACTTGCCATTCCACCTCCAGAACCCATCGGAGTACTACTGCATCTACCTTGAAAATGAAGGTTTGGCTTGTAGGACACAGTTATATTCACTGGAGTGAAAAATATGCTGCAAACAGACGAATTTGTAACCTTGACTTACCAAATGTGCAGATTACGTGGATTGGCCAAAGAGGATTAAGATGTCACCAATTGATACCATTGGTGAAAACTTTTATGCATCTCCCTGAACCTAACCTGATAATTGTGCACTGTGGTGGCAATGATCTAGGCACATTAACAGGGGTAGGTCTGGAAATGCTTCTAAAAGACACCTTTCGTCAATTGATGTCACTTTTTCCTCGAACTGTCTTGGTGTATTCAAATATATGCCAAAGACAAAAATGGAATTGGTCCAATGAACGTTGTCCACAGATTGAGAAAGCAAGGAAACATGTAAATAAATCTGTTTCTGCTTTCCTCAGAGAATATAACATGGGTTCTATATACAACAACAACCTACGTTTCAACATGGAAGGCATCTATCGGAGAGATGGTGTTCATTTCACGGATGAGGGAAATAGAATTTTCCTCTGTAACATGAGACTCTGCATCGGAACTTACTTATAAGTTCAGTAAAAACTCAATTAACACAAGTACTCTTTTAAGAGCCACCTTAGATCTAAACACTCAAACTTGTAATTTATCTCCATCTTTCCTTATGTTTTTTGATCGCCGTGCGCGACCGAGTGCGCGCACCTCGTAACTTATTTGCGAAAAAAAGCTACTTTTACACTTTCGTCATCCTTAATAAACCCCTCAAGAAACCTACGAAATCAAACACTCTCCACCCTGCTCCCTTTCCATTCTCACCACTATAGTTTTTCACAGTCTTGTAAATAGGGGTGCGCGACCGAATGCATGCACCCCGCAAATGTTTTCTCCCAAAAAAAAATAGTATTTTCGCGTTCAGGGTCCATACTGTACCCCCTTAGAAAACCTACCCAGCCAGACAATCTCTACCTTCTCCCCTTTCCATGTACTAACCCTTTGTTCTGTATTATATATTCACTCGCACTAACAAAATGGCGGATAACACTTCCTGATTTCCTCCGAATCGAATGTTGACAGACGTTAAACAGCAAATCACAATGCCGCTCGCGCACACCCGCATAGGTGCGCGCACCCGTGCTCGCATACAGATATATAACTGATTTCAACTTTAATTTTCTCAGCAACTACTGAACGGATTTACACCATTTAAACAAAAGCGTGATCTGCGACCCACACTCTACCTTTCTACCAAATTTCTTATAAATCCATTCAGCCGTTCGAGCTGTAGCCGTGTCTAAACGTCCTATGGAAAATAACATGGGAAAAACACGTTTTGGGACCCCCTTTTATCTCAGCCCCCACTTCACCAATCCCCCAAAACTTTCACAGAATGAGCGCAGCGGACCTAGCCATCTTCTTTGAGAAATTCGCAAACATTCGTCCACCAGGGCCAAAGTTATTCCCAATAGAATGTTGCGGATTTCCTATGGAAACTAGGTCCTAACTATAACTACCTACTGGCGACCGCCAGTAGGTAATATATGTATATATATATAAATAAAATAAAAAATGTCAAGCTTCACTTGCCCCTCTCGGCAGGAACGCACTCAAGCACTGATTGGAATAAATACCTTTATTGATCAAATTGCCTCCAATGTGCAGATAGCTTGCACAGCAAGGTTGTCGTTTCTGCCTGGCACGTTTCGAAGTCATAATACTTCTTTTTGAAAGGCTTGACACCCACATGCATTTTCCTGACACACCTTCATTTATAATGATACCACACCCTTCAATGGGCAGAGACTTCTGGATTTTGTAGTGTGTCTTGCTTCAAGCCCTGTATGCGTGCACTTGTATCCGCTGTAACTTGCACAGTTCAGAGCCCTCCGATGGGCCTCCGCACCTGGGGGACAATAAAAACCACCGTGGTATTATCACTTCTGTGACACTAACCCAGCACATAATGTTTCAAAATCTCTCCTTAGTTGTTCTAAATGTTATAAAATTGGGAAGATAAGAGGAATTTACAGAGGAGGGCTCATCCTCCTTACTCGAAAATTCATCAAAAACAGGAGCCCTACTCAAACGTCTGAGCAAATCCTCCTTTCGTGAAAAAGCACAAGACTTGTTATTGTATAACTCTCCAACCAGGGTTACCCCAAGTTGGCATGCTTCATCATTGGGTTCCTCCCCTTCTGCTGCAGAACGTGGCATGCTGCTACAAGTCTGTTATGCGGGACACTGTATATTATACACAAAATAATGAAGGGTAGGATATGGAGTGTTTTTTGTGAAGATAAAAATACCTGTCATGATTACGTGCCTAGCGTGGTTACATAAACAATTAGAGGTGTGCAATACATGTAGCAACACCTGACATTTAATAAAGAAAGCCCACCCTTATCCCGTGCCCCAGCACTGCCATAAAACTATTAAAGGTTCATTGGGAAACATTGTGATATATGTGGTTACAGACTTTGATATTGACATTCTGAAAATCATGGTGTGTAATTCTGGTGCTCGTTGCCTAAGGGAGGTGTTGTTGGAAATGCTTTCGCTACATCCTGCTTTTGGGTATTGGGTAAATTCTGAACTTGAACTTGGCTTCTCGGAAATGCGCCGCTCCGTGTGTTTAACCGCTTCCGTGCGGCGCCGATTCCGCCCCTGTGCTGGACATTCCAGAACAGGGTGCGGTCGTGACTGAACCATTCCGTCATCAGCACAGATCAGCCGTGACTGATGACGGAATGGTTCTGTCACAAGCATCGAAGGGGTTAACGAAGAGTTGCGGAGCCAGCTCTTGCCAATGCTAGAGTCTAATCGCCGTTGGAGTGCGCGCACGCTGAAACATGAGCTTGCGTCAGTGCTGTTTCGGGTGTGGCTCACTATAAAAGCCACACCTGTCTTTCTGGAAGGCGCTTTGCCTTCAGAACGCTGAGGAATTCTGGAACTTACCTGACAGAGGATGGAGCGGCAATCTGGATAACAAGAGGACGAAGATTCTGAGTCACCGCTTGACCTCTTGACCCCTTCTTGTTCTAACACGCAGGACCTGAAAAGAAGCAAATAAACAGAGATAAGTAAAAGTTGTAGCTGGCGCCCATCGCAAGAGAGAACAAGTTTTGAATTGCATTTAGAGAGACATTTTCTTGAACTGAAGTCTGCTATTGAAACTAAAATCTAGAGACATTTGATTAATAATGTATTGCACTTTGTGAAGAAGAACAAAGAGCTTTATCAAAATATGTTCATTAGTTACATGTTAAACTAATTTCTAATATATGCCCACTGTCAGTAATGACCTGAGGCTACTGTAATGTGAAGATTGTGAAGTCACTGTAATGTCAAGATTTCTGTTTATGTTTTCATACTTAGTAGGATCTTCTTGACGTCAAAACAAAAAGAAATACAATCAGTAAGTAAATAAGTGAAAAGCTTAATATAACAAATTTAGAATTTCTATGAAAGGGTGAATTTTATCAGGAATGTTTTATTTTCAGTTTCTGATATCACCTTGCTATCTGGAGCTTTCATCCAAGAGCAAAATAACTACGAACTTCGCGTTTTCCGCTTTTCAACTCATCTCGACATCTAAACATCCCAACAAGACATACTGAGATGTTAGGCAAAACAGCTACTGCTCGCAGGTAGGCTTTTGTGATACTTGAGTGAAACCATTGAAGACTCCTGATAGTAGAAAGACTTATTTAGAAAGTAGATTACTCTGAGTTTCCTTGTTGCCTCTCAGGTCGACAGCAAGATCAACACCAACGTCCAGTATCCGGCCCTCCTCCCTACTTTCTATTTTATAGCTTGTTAGAAAATACTTTGAGTTACAGGTTATAGAATAGTTAATTGGGACAACAATCACGTAATTTCAAAGAAGATAAGCTAAGAGACTACGTGATTGTACTTACTTGACAATACCTGTCTGGTTGGAAAATTGTGTTTTATTCCATCCCCCCTCTGTTACGATTAAAAATGGAAAGAAAAGTAGAAAGTGTTCTTGGATTTATTGACCCCACTATCTAATTGGTCTACATGTTTCAAGCCACCCTTTCCAGTGGCTTTCATTAAGACCAAGGCATTACACTCTCTGAGACCACTCCTAGTTCAAACGGATGTAATCTCATAGTTTTATGCCTTCACAAATCTGCAGGCAAATGTAAATAAACTATGCACCTACTTGTTGCTATAGTCTGTATTATCTGAAATATATAAAAAGAGAATTAGCTTGCCATGGTAGATGGCACATTCCGGGCACTGAGAGCCCTGCGACAGTGCAGCAGACATGCGCCATCATGCGCTTTTAAAAATACATGGGGAGGCAAATCAGTTGTTAGGTATGAGAAAGGTGATCCTACTTTGAGTATTCACTTTGACTATGTCGTACTTTCTACATCAAGGTTGTGCTGGTATAGTAACCTGAAATCCCATCACCAGTGCCTGCATAATACCTGTGTAAACCTCTTTGCCCTGATTTTAAATGCTATATCTTAGAGCGGGTGAGTGTATCCAACAAGAGTGGTTGAGGAAGCCTTTAGACATGAGGAGTTCAGCTTCTCTTTTGGGTCAGTTTAGGTCATGAAGGAAGAACTGTGCCTCATGGCTCGTCCCTAAACAAACTATTCTTTAACGTCTATCTGACACCATTGGCAGATCTCATCACGCAAATGGGGGTCAAGGTGATATCTCATGCAGATGACACCCAATTGATGTTTTCATTTAGAGATGTGTCATCGTCAGTCTTTGACTCTTTCAGAGACTGTCTCAAAAGCATTGCCAGCTGGATGAACAATAACATTTTAAAGCTCAATGCAGATAAAACGGACATCCTATTTTCCAACCAAGCTGCGCCACCCCGGCAGTCCTGTGGTGGGCTTCTGAACTTGGGTCTCCTCCGGTGCCTAAGGATTTGGTTAAGAAACTTGGGGTCCGCTGAGACAAAAAGACCTGTCCCTTCCGGCCCATGTTCAACAAGTGTCTGCAGCCTGCTTTGGTAAGATGAAAACTATTCGAAAATTAATCGACTTTCTGTAGAGGAATCCGGTAAAACATTTGTGCATTCCTTGGTCACCTCGCGTCTCGACTATGCCAATGGACTATATCTGGGCCTGTCTAGCGGCTTGATCCAAATGCTGCGGATAGTGCAGAACACTGCCGCAAGTATGGTCTGTAAGGTTCCACTGAGCCAGCATATCGCTCCTCACCTCAGACAACTTCATTGGGTGCCAGTCACCAAGACAATTGAATTTAAGCCCCTAACGTTCTTGTTTTGGGCCTACCAGGGCAGAGGCCCTAACTATCTGAGGAAGAGACTTCGCCCTTACCAGCAGGGTAGATCTCTGAGGTCCAACCATAAACACTATCTCTCTGTCCCTTGCTTTGCCAAAACAAGGCTTGGGGGCCGAACGTTTGAGGTGGGCACCTCCAGACGCTGGAATGACTTACCTATTAAAATACGTTTTCTGAACTCTGAACTGGAGTTCAGAAAGGTTTTGAAGACCAGGTTTTTCAGGTATAGGGATTAGCATTCCACTCGCTCAGCTCTGTTGTTTTCCGCTCTAGCGTCAGGACACCTCAGCTGAGGTAGCTGTGCGCTGTGTAAATGTCTTTATTATTATTATGTAATAAAGGCCAGTGAAAATATTTCCTTCTGCAGTCACTACATTTATTGAATAATGAAGAATTCACTATACTCCCAGACAACCCATACACTGCTTAATTTGCAAATTTAAAAAAAAATGAAATTTGTTTTTAGAACACATGGATCAAAACCTGCAAAAGAATTGCCAGTCATGTTGCTGTGCCTTGGAAGCCCATTTGTAATGGTCCACTTGTTGCTCAACTGTGAATTTACCTTGAAAAAACAAAGACAAGAGGCAATTGGCAAAATAGGAACAGTTGGTTTAATTAAACATTGTTGCCGGGAGTACAACATACAGAAACAGGTCTTAAGACTGACTCAAAGTACAACCGATTTGAGCGCCATTATATACATTCCTTGAAGCATCATAAAGCAATTCATAGTTCATTTTAGGAAGAGGAATGAGTGCCTAGGCATAGAGTCATAAATTACTCTCACCCGATAACAAGTGCAGGTGGGACTCAACCTTACGTGGACACAATGAGGACCAGTAGTAAACGTGTCCAGATGTCCAGCATCGGGGAGCATGATCACTGTGTGTGCTATGTGTGCTGTGTCTTGATTGGCTGAGTGTTCCTAACTTTATGTGGCATCCAACTTTATGGTATTTCGGGAATGTGCACTTTATTGAGGCCAATCTCTGCTGACAATTGTGGTGTTGCTGCCTATCTGTAGGATATATCTGGATTTTAACTGTTCGTGCATTTGTTGTGCTGTATATGTGTCACACCTCCTGTGATCTGACGATCAGTTGTCCTAGGCCTAGGTCGCAGGCCTTGCCTGACCATGTATTTCTGACTCAGAGTTGATGAAGAGGTCATATCGGGTGATTTCAAGAGCCTTGATTTGATTTCGTTTATATGCACACACGCATCATTGCATACATCAACATCAATATTAAATGACTTGTCACCTTTTATTTGCTGATTGCTGTATTTCGTTAAACTGATACTAGTGTGATGAAACTTTTACTGTTACAGTATAAATGCCTATTAAAACGACAACATAGAAAAATAACACTACCTCGGAATGTGCCACATTATGCCACATAATTTGCCTTTTACTGCGTCAAGATTTGGTCCTGCAATGCTGCATATTTTCAGTGGTCCTCAATTTAATTCAATCAAACTACCCTGGGAGAGGAGGCAGATTAAGCAGTGAACTGCACCACAAATGTAAGTGTTATAAAAAGCAAGACAAGGCTGCAAAAAGGCACAAATACTGAAAATAAAATTGGCATGGACTGGTCTTCTTTCACACCTGAACAACAAACCTGGTGATTAGAGGGGAGAAAAAACAATACAAGCACTTCTCATCCTATCAATTAACAAAACGATTCCTAAGCACAGTATTTTTCCAGCAATATTTTAGCACTGTATCTTAGGTTTGGTCAGACACCACAACGTATACAACTCAGATGGCTAATATTAATAAGTGTCATTTGCCTGCATGGTGCAATCCCTCTGAGTATGAAGCAGGCACATAAAAAGCAGTTGGACATACAACATCAGCAATGGATGATAATAGCTAGAAGTGGGTGCATTGGGCCTCATTGTTGCATTGCGTTATGCCAATGTGAAAGTGCAGGAATGTACTGTGTTTATGAAATGCGGTGCGTTCTTGTCCTATCCCCCTGAGCTGATGCACAATCTGTAGCCTAGCGCCAGCCTAGGCACCCTTGCACCATGGTGCAAGAATGCCTCCATTGCAGGCAGAATTGGTTTAGTACAGGAAGGGACACCCTGCTGCACAAAAACATTCCAGAGAGGTGTTTTCCTCTTACTTTGTGTTCTGGGTCCAGAGGGCAAAAACAAGGAGAGATATTTTTCTTTTTACGCCTGCTCTGACAAGGCAAAAGGTTTTGGCGCTGCCCCAGGTTTGTGTCGTTAAGTAAATCTGGGACAGCGTCCAAAGTCAGGTAATATTGCATGGGAAACCCCACCGCAATGCTCATGGAACTCCTCATTGATGTAAAGTAAGACAAGGTTGCAACTTGCGCTGCTTTGTCTTACTCCATATCTATGAGCCATTGCAAAGCCGTGCAGAGTGGCTTTGCGACGCTTCATAGATATGACTGAGAGGCGTGCGCCGCTGGAGAGTCAAAAAAGGTGATGCTCCAATGGCGCAAGCCTCATATTAATAAGCCCCATAGCTTTTATCCACATTAAGAGATGTTATTGTCAATTCTCCTCATTACACACTCTTCTCTTTCGCTCCAACCCATAATTGTGCACCAGGCAATTACCAGCACTCGAATCATCAGCAGGGGATATAAACATATAACCCGGTGAGCAGAGGCAAGTATTGTGTGAGTACAAGACTATTATTAACAGTAAGTAAATATGTTCCTATAGTCAAATGTTGAGTAGGTGCCCCTAACTGCCACCACAGTCAACGACAGCCTGAACTAAAACCCATTAGTGATCAATGGAACATTCGCCCCCAGCAATATTAAATCTCTACATCAAAGTGACTGCATTGATTTGCTCAGTGACCTTGGCGCATGGCAGCCAATCAATAGGACCAAAACACCATAAAAACTTTCCTTTGAAAAGTATCCCCTCCACCCCTTGAGGAACGCAAACAATCACTCAATAATATGCCATCTAATAAGGAACACCAAACAATTTCAATGAGCGAGAATACATAAGATTCATTAAAGGTAAGTGTAATAGAAATGGATTCTCTAAATAATAAACAGGTTAAAAAAGAATGCAACCCAAATGGGAGCAAAAGACAAGCCACTGTTAAAATAAATAATTAGCAAAGCATGTTTAAATTCTCTCCTGGGAGCCAGAGTATGTCTGATGCTGTTTAGGAGGGCATGTGCTTTGGACAGGGAGACAGACTCGATAGAACATATTCTAATTTCCTAAAATGAGGACAAAAAGTGAGATTACAAGCTGTTCAAGTCAATGGGATATTTTGCAATATTATATTACTGAAACATCCTCTTATGTTGCTCAGAAACCTGTATATATACCTTCTGTAGGGCCGATGTTCTAATGTGTTGACAAACAAAAATATGAAAAGTAGGATATTTCTGAAATTGCATAGTAAACCAAAAAAATGACAATTGGTAATTGTACTATGAAATTCCAAATTCTGAATATTTGCAAAAACTGTATTTTGCTCTTTCAAATTACGTAGTAACCAGGTACAAACTATAAATTGGACCCGAAGCACCAGTTGTTTTCCCAAAATGATAACGTTGTATGCATCGTTGATGAGAAAGAAGATTTTTGGAGCTTACCTGATGAGAACGAGGAGAGATGAAGAATATTTTGAGTTATAGTGACACTTTTGAACTGACTGAGGAGAAGATTGATTGTAAATGCAGGTTTAGCTTGTGGGTTACACTTGAGCTGATGCTGGAATTGGACCTGTGCTCTGAAGACAAATACATAGAAGACAGGCCATCCCAACACTTGTACAGGTACTATGATCACTGCACCTCCTTGCCTCAAGTCGTTATCAAGGCATTGTAGCTGCAGTGTCCTTTGAGTACCTTTTCCTCTTTATCATTTTCTGGATGCCACGTTGAGTATTATGAACACCCACGCAGTCTTTCCTAATACCCCTCGAGAATTGCAGCACACTAAGGTGGATTTTTATAGAATTGCACATTTTTCTACAGTGATAGGTTGTGGAGCTGGAATGCAAACTCATTTCTGTCCCCTTCTGCAAGTGAGTACATGTATAGGCATCACAAACATTACACGGCCTACATGAGGCAGCAGTAGGAAATCTAGGGTGTCTCACAGCAGATATTGCAGTTGTCCAGGTAGTATCTATCTCTTATGTATATTTAGACCATGTGAGTTGAACAGCCTCTTGAATAAGGAGAGTTTTGTGATGGATGTTTCTGGGCAAGTCATTGAACATTGATAAAACTGGTTCACTGACAATATATCGACCCCCAAAATATCCCTGTATCAAAATATTGTGACCAAAATATTGATGTCCAAAACATGATCACCCTATACTTTATAATGGTAAGTACAAAAAGATCTGGAAAAAAATCAATGTCATTAATATAGTTGTATTAAATATTGTTTAAAAAAATAAAAAATATTATTTACACAATTTAAATTATTAATTATTAAATTACCAATAATTACAAAATAATTTTTAATTTCTAAAAATGAGTTAACTTCCCACCACATACCTCATATAAAACCCACAAATCACATCTAAAATCTAAGAAATAAATGTAATTGCACAAATAACATAATTAATTATCAATTAAGCAAATATTAATTAAAAATGAAATATTAATTCGGTAAAATTAGGTAACTTCTGACCCTTTAGCCCTATAATCCTAAAAACCCACACCTAAAATGAAACTTAAGAAAATATATATTTTATCTGAATACCTCTAAAATGTTGCAACTGGCAAGACATTATGAACACAATTAAGATAAAGTTCTCCATGTTGTATCTGACAGTGCTTATTTCATTTGTACCTGGCTTCTCAAACCATTATCAAGTGAAAGCATGCATATAGTGCACACAAACTCACTCAATTTTAGAGCCCACATTTGATCTGCTTATACGAAAATTCTGATGTCTACACCTGAATGGTGGTGCACTGCAGTATACTCCAGACACGTGATGTAAAATCATAGCATTCTTTGCAATGTTGCAGCGATGGATCACATTGCAAAAAGAAAATATATGCCCTCAACACCTGCTGAAGAAGACTGAGATGATGAAGATGTTATCCGATCCCCCCAAATTAGGCAGGATGACATCAGTGGAGCAGTGTCATTTTAGCTCCACCCTTTCATATTTAACTAGGTCACATATATGCTTACGTATGGCCTTATTTACTCATGTGATGTAACCTTAATAATGTAGCAAAATGCACTTGAACAGTTACAGAGAAGTTCATTTACTGTGTATTCCCGACATTTATATGAGTGTATATTATCAATTTTGTTACAGTAACGAGTTGCAGTTCTCACATATATTTTCATTTGTGTGGTTTGAAGATCATTGTATTTCTTATGTTCACGTATTTCTTTGAATAAGGCTCTCCATTTATTTATAACTGAAAATGTATGCTTTTGAATAGTGCTGTACACTTCTGTGGAGGCTGTCTTTGTACCTGTGATAATGCATTTAAATGTTTATTGTACTATAGTTCACCAAAGGCCTTAAGCTTTTGTATTTTACAATGTTCCATTGTAGCATGAATGCTTGCTCTTGGTCCAATGTTTTTTCTATTCTGCAGTTGCAGTTAAAGAAGCTCTTGGTCAAAGAAAGGCACATTGAGTGAAAAAAATAGTCAGGCTCAAAAGGAATATCTTTTGGCAAGCATAAGGGGAGGTAATGAAGCAAAGGAGGACTACTGTCCGAGTGGAATATGGAAAGGGAAGAGTTCAAGGACGTTTAACTGCGTGGATCAAAGGAAAAATTCTCGAGTGTAGCTGCCAACTTCTTGTTGTTTGAAGATGAAAATTAATTATGCATGTGACCTGGAATTTGGAAGGTTCTTTGGTGGGTATAATTGGGCATTGCACTTTAGCTTTGTTCAGATTCCCCATTAGAGTCTAAGAAGTACAGACCTCTTTGCAACATCTCTGTTATGTGACTTTATGCTATACAATACACTTTACCCTTATGAATTTCAACAGAAGCTCTGCTATGTTGACACCTTTCTCTGCTTCCCTGATTAATAGGGTTTTATTTTATTCCCAGCTAGAACAGGGGTTAGTACGTCTTCTTAGACAAACTCATGTATAGGCAAGAGGGTTGTAACTTCCAATCTCCTCACCAGATGCTTCCTATTCTTTTTGTATTAGCTAGCAGATTCCTCATTTGCTTTCTGTTATTGAGGATCAATTTTATCCATTGACTTGGCTATCTTTTAGTGATTCTGTATTTTTATACAAGGTTTCCGCGACTGATTTATATCAGCTTGAGTTTATAATGTAGGTATAATATATATAATAAATGCATACCAAATCCCATCAATTTACTCTGAGCCTGACTGTGTGACCAAATGGATTACACTGTAATTGGTAAATAGTAGTTGATCCTAACTTCTTTTGTTCCTCAGGCACCTTGAAATTCGCATTGCCCAGGAAGAAGGAGTCCATCTTTGATGCATTCTCATCAGTAGTGCTGAGGGAGGGACACACTGTGTAGAAACCAGAACAAACATTTCCTGAGGTTGTGTGGTATATGTACGATGATATGATGATAATATGAATGACTCCCAAGTGCATGTTTGTTTCTAAACAAAGGGCCTGATCATAATGTTGGGGGGGACTTGTGTCTGCCCGAACCCTGTCTCGGTCCTGGGACCAAACGGCCTCTGGTCGGCAGTCCCGACCGGCAAACCACAATGCGACCGAACACTGTTTCGGTCGCATACTCCCCATCTCAATGGGAGCTTGTGTTACGGCTGTAAACTGGCCATAACACAAGCTCCCATTGAGAAATGGGAGGTGTTGTTCCTCCCTGTACCCCATGGCAGGCACCTTACGGTGCCTGCCAAAAGGTCCAGGGATCAACAGGGGGTCCCCATCCGGAGCTGCACGTACAAGGGGGCCCTGCTGGGGGACCCCCCACACACTATTGGACATGGTTTCAATGTCAGACAGCCCGACATTGAAACCATATCGGAAACTCTGCATCCTAATCCCAAAGGCAGGGAGGACCACTCCAACTGGCCAATGGGCTCCATGAGACCAACGTAAGCCAACTGGAATGACCGGCCAGTTTACTGCCCGACCGCCAGCATTATAATGCAGCCGATAGAAAGTAATCCAAGCGGCCCATTACGGTTGGAGCTTTTACAACCGCATCGTAATCGGCCCTAAAATGTTCTTGTTTATTCACAGATTTTAATTTAATGAAACCTTAAGCAAGTATATTAATGGAACTGTGAATACTTTTTTAAGCATTAACAAAACCACAAGTTAAAATACAATGGACAGAAAAAATTCAATGTAATGACCTTCATCTCTCTAGGAGTACATGCCCTTCCTCGTGTGTTGATGGATGATCTTCTTCACCAATATTACTCCAGCACCTGGTGTGGTATACACTTCGTACACTCTATACACCCTCAACAGAAAAACTGACGAGGCCTTAAACCTAAAATATTATGGTGACTTGAACTAACCTACATGTAACATCTCCACTATAATGGAGCAACTCAGCCTGCAGCCTTTGACATTACCTGCAAGCTTTTGCACAAGAGCACGGTGCACTTTGGCAGCACGGGACACTTTATTGAAACCGCCAGATAGTCCGCGACCAACGGGACTACATCACCCGACACCCTCAGTGCCAGGAGGCGCCTACGTGCATCGGCATCCGCCGCGTTGGGGGGGCATTTAAATGCCTGCAGGCGAGGCCCGGACCAAGGGCGGGCCCGTCTACACCCATCAGAGGCCCAAGGAGGCTGGGCTCCCCCCCCCCCCCCCTTCTTGGTCCCAACGCACAGTGAGTGGAGGTGCCGTTTTGGGACATCATTATTTTAAGCTGACTGTTTTACTTCTTGGACAATAATTATTGGTTCAGTAATCGGTCGCTAATTAAATTAAGCTAATTAAAGGGGGCTGCATGCTGATATAACTGGATGTTAAAAATGGGAGAAAGAAAATTACCCAGGAATAACTCAGTGAAACCCCTCAGTAGGCTGAAAGATGCGAATATGACCTTGCTAAACTATCTTACGGGGGCAGTTGGTGTAATTGAAAAACAGATTTCTGCGCTAGAAGAAACATTAAATATAGAATCACAGGGGTTAATACCATACAGTAAAGCTAAACCCTTAATTGGCAAGGATGCTGTGGAAGATCGTACTCCAGAAAATTTGAATATAAAGCAAAGAAAAAATGGTTGCCTCCAAGTTAATATTGATGATATTTCTGTTAGTGATCAGGATGCTGATACCTTACCCCCGCCTAAAAGATCTTGTAATGCAAGAATAACAAAGAATCTTGATAATATGCAGCTAGAAATACATCAGCGCCCCCCCCCCCCGAAAATGGTACGTCTAAGATTATTTTGATAAAACTGCAGAGGAAAAAAGGCACTCTGCAGAATCAAAAGGGTAAATATAATGTACCTCATTCAAAAAATAAAAGCAATGCTCCCCCTATAACTGAAAGTAATAAAATGTCAAATCTGATTATAGAGCTAACAAGATACGTTAAACAATCTATTGGCACCTTGGAAGCTAGATTAGATAAAATTGAAACAGATTTGGAGAAAGTTATTGGAAATCAGAATATTATTCTTCAAAAGGAGAGCCAATGCTAATCAGGCACATTTAGTAGTGTAATTACTGCATATAGACATCAAAGTTCAAACCCTAATTATAACCCCTTGGAAGTTGATAGACAGTAAGATGAAAGGGATAGGATTAATAGGGTTGGGGTACCTTCGAAACCAGCTGCAAGCATTTATAGTAGCTTAACAGCTGAGGGAGGAGCGAATAGTGAGACAGGAAAGGAGAGGAACAGTAAGGCGGGTTGGGCGTGAGGCTCGGCGGGGCTGCGAGTGTGCGGGGACTCCAACAACCAGGAGTCCCTGCGAGACCGGTAACCAGCATCCGGTCCGCTCTCCCTGCTGGCCCGCCCCCCGCCCACCTGAGGATAAGCATGGGCGTAAAATCCGTTACGCTCGCGGATTTTTCGTATTTTCGGAGAATCCGCAATCCGCGAACTCTCACGGATGCGGCGAGAATACGCAAATCCGCGCGAAGCGGATTTTTGGTTTGTGTTCGCAATGCTCGCGGTCCGGGGCGCGGGCAGGAACAATCTCGCACTAGCGAAAGTACAAAAATTAGTAAAGGAAGTGGCCCAGTCTCAAACTTCCTGTTCCTGTCCAGCAAGCTCCTCCCATAGGGGTGGGGTGAAGGAAGTGCCCCAGTCTCCAACTTCCTGTTCCTGTCCAGCAAGCTCCTCCATTTCCTGGCCACTTTGATTTCGATCTTGACTGGGAAGGATTACTTTTTGTGGTTGCTGCTGGATATTTGGATTTGAGGCCTTTTGGATTACTTTTGGATTCGAAATTTGATTTCACAAAGAACACAAAGAAGTAAGTTGATGTTGTTTGTTTGTGGTGATTTTTGTGTGTGTTGTTTTTTTTTCGACTTTTTTTGGGGGGAAAATCTGCAAGTTCGCGAGCTGAGGATGTTTTTGCTTGTGTTCGCACTGCTCGTGTCCCGCGCAGCAACAATCTCGCACTCGCGAAATTGTAAAAATTACAATTCTGCTGCACATGAATTGAAAACCACCAGGCTTATTTATGGGTGCATGCATGATACAACTGTTTTGTTGAATTTTTTTTTAACATAATTCTGGCCAGGGCATGGATGGCATTGGATTGTGCTGATTTTTGTGTGTTTTAGGACTTTTTGGGGTGGTGTTGGGGGCTTGCTATGTGGGTGGGGGCCATTTTATTGTCTGGTCCCGTGTGGGTGGGGGTCTAGGGGCCATTTGTAAGCCAGTTTGTGTGCTTTGTGCCATAGACCTGCACCCACTGTGCTCTGATGTCATCCATTATGCCCAGGGGGGCCCAGAATCGGTCTGTCTGCGGATTTTGCGGGTTTTTGCCACGTTTGCGCCGTGAAGCAACAATCTCGCACTCGCGAAATTGTAAAAATTGCAATTTTGCACTGGAAAACCACCAGCAGGCAGCATAAGCCTTCTGAAAGTTGATGGATGGCATTGGATTGTGGTGATTTGATTTGTGTTGTGTGTTTTCACTTTTTGGAGTAGGGGTTGGGTGCTGGCTATGTTGGTGGTGGCCATTTTGAGGCATGGTCCTGGCCATGTGGATGGGGGGGTCAAGCGGCCATTTTGAAGGCAGGCAGTGAGCTTTGAGACATAGGCCTGCACCCATTGTGCCTTGCTTTCACCCATTGTGCCCAGGCGGAGTCAGGGGTACATGAAAGTACAACCCTCTGTGTGTGTGCTCTCTTGGATCAATGTTAAATTCCTGTTTCCCAAAAATTTAGCAAATCCTAATTTTGAAATTTCCATATTGTGTGGTGTGCACGTGTGTATTCATAAATGCCTACTTGCAAACTTTTTATTCAAGCGCTACATATGCAACATTTATATTTACTGATGTTCCTCTGTCTTCGTTTGCTTTTAGGTGCACAAAACTCTGCATCATCGTTGAGCATCAGTGCCAGGAAGAAGTGCTGCTGCGGCCTGTTGTTCCGACATCTGAAGAAGATGGCTCCAAAAAGAGGTGCCCGTAGGTCCTCTTGCAAGAAAGATGTCTCTACTAAAGAGAAGAAGAAGCAAGTGGCACCACTTACCAAGGAGACTGGTGGCTCGACCACTACATTTTTTGGGGAAAAACAACAAAAAAAACAAAGGCCCACCATGAGGGCTGCACAGGTAGCCTGTTTAGTTGTTGAATCACCAACGACCAGTGATGTTGGATCATCGCAAGAAAGTAGCAGCACGCCATCAACACAGGTTTTAACTCATCTCACAAGTACTATTCAACAACCAAAGCCGCAACAACAACTGCATGGGCTACTAGTACAAGCAGAAGTACATGCGCAAGGAGCTGTCCAAGAAGGAGCTGTCCGAGAAGGAGCTGTCCGAGAAGGAGCTGTCCGAGAAGGAGCTGTCCGAGAAGGAGCTGTCCGAGAAGGAGCTGTCCGAGAAGGAACTGTCCGAGAAGGAACTGTCCGAGAAGGAGCTGTCCGAGAAGGAGCTGTCCGAGAAGGAGCTGTCCGAGAAGGAGCTGTCCGAGAAGGAGCTGTCCGAGAAGGAGAAGGCCGAGAAGGAGAAGGCCGAGAAGGAGAAGGCCGAGAAGGAGAGGTCCATGGAGACTTGCAAGTAGAGGTCAGTGAAGATGCCCATGTAGCGGCGCATGGAGCGGTGCAAGTGCCCACAATGGTTGTTCTTCCAGAAGTAGGGGCACAGGAGGAAATTGACTTTGGAGCCGGGGTATCATGTCAGGAAGACGAAGCCACTCCTCCTGATGATTCATTTTCTCCCAGCTCCCCAGCAAGGAAAAGATCAAGGAGGGTGTGTAGAAGTTCCTCTTCAAGCCCCGCTCCATCAGATGATGATCTGGATCTAGATTGGCAACCATCTCTGACGTCTGAGAGGGAGGCACACCATGAGCTGCGAAAGGTATCACATGTTAAAAGGAAGGTCCCCGGAAAGCTCATACTTATGGATCCGAACGTCGGACTTGATGAAGTGGTGCATTCTGATGTTGTTGAACAGGATGACAGCAATGACCTAGTCATCACACATGTCAGTCCAGCCACACCGGCCATGCAGCAGACAGACATTTATACCCTATCCCGACGTCATGCAGAGCGTGACCCTGGCGACGTGGCACTGGTAGCACCACCAACGCAGTCAAGTAGTACCACAAGTTCAACAAAACCTACAGCTCCCATATTTTCTACCCAGAGGGGGACTCCATCCAGCTCGACTCCCTCAAGTAAGGTTGCTGCAATAATTGCACAACCCAGTAGATGTCTGCAAGGCTCATCCACCACTGCTTCATCTGGCATTGGCAGCAGTATCACCTCGTGCGGCAAAACCAGAAGTTTCCAGTCCCCAGTTTGGAACTTTTTTAGTGTCCATGAAAAGTATGATAACATAGCCGTTTGTTGCATTTGTAAGACTAGCGTTAGCCGTGGTAAGACTGGTACCAACTATGGAACCGGAGGCCAGATAGGTCATCTTGAAAGAAAGCACGCTGTCGAATGGTTTCCGCACCTAGCAAACGTCAAGGGAAAGCGATCCCAAAGGGAAAGTGGCCAAAATATACCCATAGTAGGTGTTTCATCTGAAGATGATGGAGAGGTAGAAGAAGCGTCAGACATGTGTCCGGTTGCACCCAGTACCCCTGGCAGCACCACACCCTCCGTAACACATAGCAGGCACACTGAGAGTCTGGGAGACACACCAATGCGAAAAATGTCAACACTGATCAGAAGTGGGTCGAAGAAGGCATCAGCATCATCCCGTAAATTTGTCCAGCGCACCATTTCAGCCATGTTCTCCTCAGATGCGCAATTTCAACGCAACCACCCAACTGTACGCCTGTATAACACTAAGCTGGCAAAAATGCTAGCGGTGGACCTTCTCCCTTTTTCGTTTGTCGAAGGTGTGGGTTTCCTTGAACTCGTGGCAACATTGGCCCCTAAATGGAAGGTTCCTAGCCGGTACTATTTTGCCAGGGTTGCTGTTCCAGCACTACACAAAGAGGTGCTTGAGTTGGTGGGGGCAGCTTTGCAGAAGAGTGCTGTTCACACTATACACTTGACAACAGACATGTGGACCAGTTGCCAAGCCCTTGATTACATGTGCATCACTGCACACTGGGTCTCTTTTTCGGGGGTTATAAAACAGATAAATGCAGGTGGTGACTTGGTCGAGATTTTTAAGGGTGCTCGTAAACATGCAACATTAGCCATGTTTGGCATGGAGAAAAGTCATACTGCAGTCAACATTTTGGCTGACTTCAACAAAAAGGTCTTGCAATGGCTGCGCCCAAGACATTGCAAGGTTGGTTATGTTTCTACAGATAATGGCAGTAATGTAGTTAAGGCCATGGCGGACGGTTTCTATTTCAGAGTGCCGTGTTTGGCGCACTGTATCAACCTTGTTGTGCAAAATTTTTTGAAAAAAGAACTTGCAGTCGACAAAACACTGACCATCTGCAGAAGAATATGCACACATTTCAACCATTCTTTTAAGGCCCGGAAGGAGCTGAGGCGCAAGCAAAATGAACGTAGAATGCCAGTGAAAGCACTTATCCAGGAGGTGGCAACACGTTGGAACTCAACCTTCTACATGCTTGAGCGTCTGCATGAGCTGTTTCCAGTAGTCAATGAGTATTTCTACAACATGGGTGGTGATACGACAGAAATGATGCTAGCGGTGGAGCAATGGCAGCTAGTTAAAAGCCTGACAGACATGCTTCGGCCTTTTGAGGTCTTCACGCGTGACGTCAGCAGGGAGGACTGTTCTTTGAGCAAAGCTATCCCACTGTTGCTGAAGCTCGAGCACCAAGTCAAGGTGGTGTCTTCACAATTAAAGGACGTTGGAAAGAACGAAGCACATGAGTTGGCGCAGAGATTATTACAACGCCTAGTTAGCAATGAACGGCTTGTAAATATCAAGAAACAACAGCACTACATTTGTGCTACTATTCTGGATCCACGTTACAAAAAGCCATTGTTTGGAAAAGTAATAATTCCTTTTGAAACATCGGATGTTACAGAGTACAAAGGTTGGCTAGCTCAGTCAGCCATTCGTTTTGAAATAGAGCGGAAGGAAACTGTAGGAGAAGACAGTACTACTAGTGAATCAGCAGGCCATCAGGCGTCCCAAAAAAGCACTTCTGCATCTGTGCCTGTGGCAGAAGTGAGTGACTTTCCCTCTGAGCCGTTAACCACACCAGCAACCGTATCATCTGCACCAGGCGCAGGCGATATGTCTGAAGCGAGTTGGCTAACTCAGCTAGGGTTTCCTGGTCCTAGAAAGGACACAGAAGTGCAAAGTACAGGAATCCGGGAGGACATTCTTTCAATGGTGCAGGCCTATCTGGATGACTCAACAGAGGTCAATATTACTGAGGACCCATTGGCGTATTGGCATGGGAAAAGAAAAATATGGCGAGAGCTCACCAACCTGGCTATCAATTACTTGTCTTGCCCACTCGCAAGTGTGTCCTCAGAACGTGTTTTTAGTTCTGCTGGTGGCATTGTGACTTCCAAAAGGTCCCGCCTCTTGCCCGCAAATGTGGAGCGGCTCACCTTGATAAAGATGAACCAGCACTTCATACCACCAGATTACAGAGTACGAGAATGCACGCAGGAAGAAGAGGACACCGCCCTACCTGAGGAAAGTTCTCCTCAGTTACCAGAAGTAACCCCGACTGATGATTTAGCAGAGTATGAGGACGAGTTCTGCTTCCCTGACAGCGAGTTCTGAAAATGACTCAATCATTCATTAATTGTAATTAGTCCTCCTTATTCACTTTTATTCCTGTGTGTCTGTCTTTCTTTAGCAAGTGCTTCATCACATTCCCAACAAAACTGTAATCAACCAATAAAACAACAAGCCCATCAACAGAACTGTCTTGATTTTGATGCCGCAGCATTCCTCAGGTTCACAACAGTTAGTTGACAAGAACTCAGTCCTGTTCGTCTATCCTGAGTCCTCCTCCTCCAGACTCACCCTATCCATTACCCATAATGCTGATGCCTGGATTCTGCACAATGAAGAAACTTACTTAACGTTGACGAGTCCCCCACTGTGAATTCCAGGTGGAGCCAGCCCTCAAACACAAATTACAGGTAAGATAAGCGTTTGGATGGGAGGTAGTATAATGGAGTATTCGGAGAGGCGAGAGAGTGACAGTGGTACTAGCAGTAAAGTCCTAGGGCTCTTGTCTTGAATTAACAAACTCTGTGACAGGCATTTACTTTGGAAAACATTTGGCCTATTGCACGTGAACGTGTAGGCGTTATTATTGCTCGCTTGCCTGTCTCAGGGGTGCTGTCTCTGGGGCTTCTAGGTTTTTGGGTTGTGTGAGCACCGCTGCCACATTTCTAATGTTGATTGCTTTTGCTTTGCAGAAAATCCACGCCAGGAAACTCCAGTTGTGGCCCTGCTGCAGAACGCTTTACAACTCTGTGAATTCCAGGTGGAGCCAGCCCTCAAACACAAATTACAGGTAAGATAAGCGTTTGGATGGGAGGTAGTATAATGGAGTATTCGGAGAGGCGAGAGCGTGACAGTGGTACTAGCAGTAAAGTCCTAGGGCTCTTGAATTAACAAACTCTGTGACAGGCATTTACTTAGGAAAACATTTGGCCTATTGCACGTGAACGTGTAGGCGTTATTATTGCTCACTTGCCTGTCTCAGGGGTGCTGTCTCTGGGGCTTGTAGGTTTTTGGGTTGTGTGAGCACCGCTGCCACATTTCTAATGTTGATTGCTTTTGCTTTGCAGAAAATCCACGCCGGGAAACTCCAGTTGTGGCCCTGCTGCAGAACGCTTTACGACTCTGTGAATTCCAGGTGGAGCCAGCCCTCAAACACAAATTACAGGTAAGATAAGCGTTTGGATGGGAGGTAGTATAATGGAGTATTCGGAGAGGCGAGAGAGTGACAGTGGTACTAGCAGTAAAGTCCTAGGGCTCTTGAATTAACAAACTCTGTGACAGGCATTTACTTAGGAAAACATTTGGCCTATTGCACGTGAACGTGTAGGCGTTATTATTGCTCGCTTGCCTGTCTCAGGGGTGCTGTCTCTGGGGCTTCTAGGTTTTTGGGTTGTGTGAGCACCGCTGCCACATTTCTAATGTTGATTGCTTTTGTTTTGCAGAAAATCCACGCCGGGAAACTCCAGTTGTGGCCCTGCTGCAGAACGCTTTACGACTCTGTGAATTCCAGGTGGAGCCAGCCCTCAAACACAAATTACAGGTAAGATAAGCGTTTGGATGGGAGGTAGTATAATGGAGTATTCGGAGAGGCGAGAGAGTGACAGTGGTACTAGCAGTAAAGTCCTAGGGCTCTTGAATTAACAAACTCTGTGACAGGCATTTACTTAGGAAAACATTTGGCCTATTGCACGTGAACGTGTAGGCGTTATTATTGCTCGCTTGCCTGTCTCAGGGGTGCTGTCTCTGGGGCTTCTAGGTTTTTGGGTTGTGTGAGCACCGCTGCCACATTTCTAATGTTGATTGCTTTTGTTTTGCAGAAAATCCACGCCGGGAAACTCCAGTTGTGGCCCTGCTGCAGAACGCTTTACGACTCTGTGAATTCCAGGTGGAGCCAGCCCTCAAACACAAATTACAGGTAAGATAAGCGTTTGGATGGGAGGTAGTATAATGGAGTATTCGGAGAGGCGAGAGAGTGACAGTGGTACTAGCAGTAAAGTCCTAGGGCTCTTGAATTAACAAACTCTGTGACAGGCATTTACTTTGGAAAACATTTGGCCTATTACACGTGAACCAACACGATGACAGTGTTCAGTAAAACGAACTTACTGCAAAACCACCACCCACCAGGCTCAAAAGTAGTAAAAAACAGGTATGCTCAGATAGAGTTTGAAAAAGTATATTTATATCCCTAACAAAATAATCTCCCGCAAGACCCTCCCTAACCCCAACAAATAAATAGTCCATCAAAAGTCCCCAAAAAACCCAACTCCCAATTCCCACCCCCCAAAAGTCTCTAAAAAAGGGGCAAGGGACACTCTACGGATGCAGGTTGTTCACTTTGGCCTCCAGGGCATCATGCCTTAGGGCCAGGGCATCGTACTCCTCCCGGAGCATGGCGTGATCTAAGCGGAGGCCCTCCATCACCTTTTTGTACTCCTCCCACTCCGCCTCCAGGTTGGACACTCTGCGGAGTGCACGGCGCAAGCGCGCCTTTACAGTACTGTGAGGAGGTGCAGCCTTTGCTGCTCGGCGGTGGCGTCTTCCAGCACGGCTCTGGTTGGCTGGAGCACTGCGCTTACCGGCAGAACGTGGGGTCACGGAGGAGGATGCAGTAGATGTAACATTTGATGCACTTGAGTGCGTGTCATCCCCCTCCATTTCCACCAGCCGGCGATATTGCGCAACAGTGGCATCCAGCCTCCGTTGCCGGGCCAGTACAGCCAGCATACTCCTGCTCGGTTTTGCAGTTTTAGTATTACCAACTATAGAAGAAAGAAAGACATAATCTGTAACGAATGCTCTTTAAAAATATGATTAACACAAAATGATTCAGCAGGAAGTTGTGTCACAGTACAACTAGCAACTAGCCAGCGCAGTACAAATCTATTCAGGCCAGTATCATGGGCGTCTGCATGGAGGGGCAAGGTGGGGCGCTTATGGTTTGGTGCTCTTTCATATGAAAGAGATCTGGCAGAAGTGAGTGACTTTTCCTCTGAGCTGTTAACCACACCAGCAACCGTATCATCTGCACCAGGCCCAGGCGATATGTCTGTTTCCCTCCCTCTCTCTTTCTCTCTCTGTCTCCCTCTTTCTGTCTCCCTGTGTCTCCCTCTACCTCGCTGTCTCTCTCTCTCTGTCTCCCTCCCTCACCCTCCCTCTGGCTCCCTCCCTCTCTCTCTCTCTCCTTCTGTCTTCTTCTCTCTCTGCCTCTATCTGTCTGTCGGTCCCAGCCTGCTGTAATTACCATATTGTAATTTGTCACTGGGCCAGCACTGGATACACATCATATGCTATCTAAGAGTCAGATAGTACCATGATCCAGCTTACCTGTACTCGCCACCACCACTGCCTGCTTCCTCACAGTCTGATTGTCCTCTGGCGCCGCATCCTCCACAGAGTAGTCCTCAGACTCGGAGTCGATCACGATCACGTCCGAGCTGGCCCCGCCACCAGATGTTCCACCTAAAAAATATATTTAAGACTGTTAGATTACACCACTCACTAGTATTTGGTTTAGGAAGGAAGAAATTTGAAAACAACAGAAAAATTAATTGACTTTCTACTCTAGTCTAAAGTAAAAATGTCCCTCCTTCCAGGGAAGGCTGTTGTCTTGCTGCTTTTCTTTGTCACAATTGATGAATGCTTGCTTAATTTTAACACACACCATTTTTCTCTGAACAGGCAGACGCTGGACTTCTACGGACAAGAGCAACATCAACTAAACCAGGTGAAAGCTCGGCTCGACCACAAGAAATGTGTTCCAACTTCCATTACTCATCAACTCAGCAGCAAGCACTTTTCCTTTTCCAGCTAACTGTTTATTTTAATATATGTGTTTACTTTTACTTTTAATGAAGCTTTTAAACTTGAATAGACTCTGTGGTTTTTTGGTTCTCCAGACTAGAGTGACTGAGCGAAAGGTTTTGTAATTTTTGCAAGGAGGAGTCCGTGCCGCTGACACTACCAGGTTTATACAGTGTGCCAAACACACCACTCTGAAATATTATGACTCTGGTCTTTCGTGTCCATAGTTTGGTTTGTGGAGATTTGTCCCTGCAACAGTAGTATTATTGATTTTGCTCCTATCTAAACACTGTTTCGAAAAAATTAAATTAGGAACGCTTGGACAACAATAGGTCCTCTATATTTAAATGAAAACTTACTGGGGCCAGCAAAGGAGCACTCGCCGCCCTGGCCTGCATCCTCCTCCTTTGGAACCACTGCATCCACTGTTTCTGTCCGCTTGCCCCTGGGCGGACCTGACGTACAACATGAAAGAAAGAACAGAAAAAATTGATGATTGCTGCGTGTCGATGTCCTTGTCAACCAAATCAAACATTTAGAAAGAACAAGAACCAACTATTTCAGTCAAAAAGAGGGCTACAAAGGAAGGACTGCACCTGATCCTCTACTCTAGGGGCAGATTTACAAGCCCCTTGCAGCTCTTTTGCTCCGTTCTTGCGTCACTTTTGTGACGCAGCGCCACAACAAGAGAGGCGCCATGGTGTGGCGTATATTAACAACGTGACGCATATGGGAGATGCATCCCATTCTAAAGCCCTGCGCCATAAGGGAGCGTTCCAGCGCAAGGGAGGGCGTTCCTGCGCAGGAACGCATGCTAAAAGTGGCTATGGGGAATAGATAAAATTTCAATCAGTCATTTAGGACAATGATCCATCACTGAAACCCTGCGCCTGCATGAAACAGACTTACGGCTTGACGCAGCATTGCTGGAGCTGCGCCATCGTTGCAACGCAACTCCATCAATGAGCCGCCTTTACGGCACCGATGCGTAACGCTTCGGTGACGTTTTGGCACCATGGCGTGCCGCATTGAAAATACGGCGCACCATGGGTGGTGCTGGCGTGCCTTACACTTTGCAGGGATGCGCAGGTAATTGCTAATCTGACACTTAGGGGCATACTTACGAGTTCTGTGCTGGACACCTCCAGATGTGCACCAGAACAAATGCGTAACGCAAAACTAACCTTGCGTCACGGCAGATGCGCCGCAATTACAATGCGGCAAACCCTGGCGCAAGGGTAGGCAGATGCGTGACGCATCTCGTGACGAAAGAGGGGTGCATCTCTACAGTCGCATCGCAGGCGCGATGCAACTCTAGCAATGCTCAGGGCTGCCCAATACTCAACATACCGCATCAGTCCTTACGCCTGCTTCAAGCAAGCAGGCATAAAGAATTGACGTAGCAGCGTCGCGGAAGTGCCTGCATTAAATCTTGTAGATTTCACGCAGGCACTTTTGCGAGGCACACATCTGCCTGACCGCCACCCGCCCCCCTCCCCCTGCGTGGGAACGCTCCCATTGTGGCGCAGGCCCAGGTTTTAACGTGGCGCATCTCCCTGGATGCATCACGTCGTACATGACTCGCAGGGATGCGCCACGTTTACGTCGCTGTGCGTCAGGTAAGGCAGCGTAAACGTGGCGCAAGGGGCTTGTAAATCTGCCCCTTTGTGTCTAGCATTACGCAGTTCTGTAAAGTACACTCATACATTACTCAGCCCAAATAAATGAACACATAATAGAAAACAAATAAGCAGTGGCACCGCCACAGAGAAGGAGAGCAGTGCACCTGAAATGCACAGAAGATTTTGAAATATTAATTTACCTCTCCTATCAATGTAATCAGCAGCATTATTGCTCTTTGTAAAAAAGTTAAAGCAAACATTTGCAATATTATATAACACACAGAGCAGGGGAAAAAACAGAGTAGTGACGAGTGATGAAAAAATTGCTACTACTACTCACCAAGCCCGGGGACCTCCACTCCCAGCAGGTCCAGCGGTGGGTCACCTGATTATAGGTGCGCTGGACCCCCGTGATGTTAAAAAGGGCCCGGCACACCTGCCCCCACCGCTTCCGTCGCTCCTGGCTGTTGGCGTAACCGGCAGCGATCCTGCCGCCTGCCGCGATGGTCCTGGGGAGACGGCGCTGCACATAATAAACAAGTGAGCCCACCTCCTCAGGACTGAAGATCTCCCGGGGCACCACCATTTCCGCCCTCAAGCGGCCACACGGGAGCCGGGCACGGGCTGCGGCGGCCGTCTTGGGCAGCTTGACTGCTGTCTTCACCATGTTCTGGGCAGGTAAGGAGATAAAATGAAAAAGAATAAGAGTAGAAAAGAAGGAAATAAAAGTTAAAAAAAGTAGATGAAAAGTAAACAAAAGTAGACTAAAACACAAAAATATAGACCTAGAAAACAAGAGGGATAGAAAAAAAGTTTAATAGATCAAAAAAAAAATAAAACAAGCAAAGGATGGCAGAGATATACAGAGGATAGAAACACCATGCCCAGACACATAGGAATGAATGAAAAACAAGATGGCCGCCCGAACACGTGCGTGTAAGTAAGTTCGCACGCGATTTCTCTCGCGAACTCGTGCGAACTTGTATTCGCAAGGCGCTCATCGCGCAAGATTACACATAGCGGGCGGAAACGGAAATACGTCACGCAAACAAAATGGCGGCGCCCATAGTCAACCTTGTGGTAACTCGCACGAGTTTGCGGCTTCCACGGTCAATTTCGCACGACGCCGCGCCTCGCGAATAGGGCGAAATTACCGAAAAACAAGTTTTGCAAAAGCAAAACCAACAAGCAGGTGCAAAAGTTCGAGCTCATCATTTATAACCATTTCCCTGTAGTGCTTCCTGAAGGGGCCCTCCAGAATCCGGTTGCCTACTTGCAACTATTGTGTGCCCCTGCTCTGACAGTCACAGAATAGTTACAAGTATGCCATTGCATCCTGTTAACATTTTTTTACATTGCAACAAAAAGGAAAGGGAGCAGACAAGCAGGTGCCAGCCTTCATTAATGTCAGTTGGGGCAGGGCAGGTGTTGTTGTTTGCAAAACTTAAAGCACTTAGCAGGTGTGCTTTGCTTTGCCTCAATAATGTACACTCACTGGTCAATCAGAGGGTGCTGTGATGACACCGAGGGTGGCATGGGTGTGCCAGCCAGAGGGTGGCATGGGTGAACCAGAGTGCCAGTGTTGACAGGATGGCAGTGCTTTGCTTTGCCTCAATAATGTACACTGGTGAACCAGAGGGTGCTGTGATGACACAGAGGGTAACATGGGTGAGCCAGAGGGTGGCATGGGTGACCAAAGAGAGTGCCAGTGGTAACAGAGGGTGGCAGTGATGAAGAAAGCCTTGCAAACAGGCTGGGCACGTAGAAACAACAAGTTCGCAAAACTGGCGACCCGACAAGTAAGTTCGCAATTTGCGAAATTGTACAAAACCCTCGCGAACTTGCAGAAACCCGTGCGAACACACCCCCCCCACAAAAATACGCAAATCCGCGAGAATTCGCGGATTTTGTGGATTTTCGCAATCCGCAAATCCGCAAATTCACGGATTGCGAATCCGCAAAATACGCCCATGCTTACCTGAGGATAGTAAAGGCACCCTCCACCTGCCCTCGCTGGGACACCTGTCTTTCTACTCACGGAGGCATCTCTGACCAGGCGGTGTTGCACAAGCTGATTACACCCACATCTCGCCCAGGAGTGCGTGGGGCTTCGACAGCTGAAGGAGAGGAACAGTAAGGCGGGTTGGGCGTGAGGCTCGGCGGGGCTGCGAGTGTGCGGGGACTCCAACAACCAGGAGTCCCTGCGAGACCGGTAACCAGCATCCGGTCCGCTCTCCCTGCTGGCCCGCCCCCCGCCAAATACGCCACCTATATCACAGTCTTAAACTCCTGCAGCTCGGGACGCAGCTCGGGGCGAAGACCAGGCAAAGAGCGGGCCGTTTGAGGCCGTTCGAGGACGTAAGAGACTGGACTGGGCCAATCTCCCTGGCCCTATCCCATTACAATATCCGCACTGTTAGTTGAACATACTGACCAGGCACTATGTCAACACGAGAGTATAGAGACAGGGCTGCCAAGACCAAATTGAAAAACGGTACACTAGATGACTTTATCACCAGGACCAATACAGCTATTGACTCGGAGATTGCCAAAATGCAACACAGAGTATCCATCGAACTAGACGCTGCAAGAAGGCTATCACAGGAGCTAACAGCGGCAAAAAAATCCTCCTTAGGGGCCATAGCCTTCGCCAAAACACCTGATCGCCCAATTGGCCCTGCTCGTACCTTGATTATAACTCAGGCAGACATCCATCAGCCATTAGTACTCACGACATCTTCACCTAAGGGGGGGTCCCCACTTGCATCTACTAATTCCTTAAGATCTTCACTGGGTGGGGCAGTCGGGTAGGAGAAGGAGGGTGAGGGGGGTCCCTTGGAAACGGCGCCAACCCCTAAATTTATGGAATCGGGCGGGGGGAATTTGTGCACCCCACAAAAAGGGTCATTTAATAAAAGGAAGCGCAACAACATATCAGCATATTCAAGGAAAAAAGCCAAGATAGCGAAGGCTCAGCTATCCACTAAGGCACCATTCTTGCCACCCCCAGATCCCTTATCCGGGAGTAAAACACAGCAATCTGAACTAAGATCAGAATCCAGCCTTGAACAACCGGCGGCTACACATGAAAATTATAATTTTGTAATGGAAAGTGAAACTAGTGGGGCTCCACTTTGCACTATAAAAGGGAAAGATGTGGATTTTTTAACCATTGTGTGGGAAACACTGAAAAAACTGTTAACTCCCCTTGAAGTGAGACTCTCATGCATCGAAACCCAGCTCCTGGAAACGGAAAAAAGTATTCTGAACTTAGCAACCATTAGCATGCAGGATAAAAAACCAACCTGTACACAGGAATCCAACAATATCATACCAACACTTGTTGTTGAAACACCAGCTGCTGCTATCCCCTTGGGTGCTATGAAAGCTAAATGCCCGGGAAGTACCAATACTATATCAATACCTGCTGCTATAACGCAGGTTGCTGTTACTGCCATTACTGTCCCGAAGGCTAAACCAATCCTAAAACCTCGGCACAGGGTTGCTATACATGCACACACCTCTGCCAATAGGGCAACAGTGGCTACAAACCAACCGGCGGCTGTCAATTTACCACCTCTGACAGCCGCGGCTGGCCAATCTGTACTACCCTCGACTGAATCTGCCATCCCGAGTGTTACTGTCAACAACAACAACTACCCTACTACCCAGTTACTACATACTAACATTAACCGTCACAGGGGTTATGTCGATCTTCCCCCTGAGGTAAAACCCTATGTAGTTGTGCTGACAGGGGTAACGGAACTGACCTACTACCAGCGGGAAGACTTTGGTTCATTAAAGAACAAAGTAACCCACTGGCTCAATATCAACAGGCCAATACCAAACCATTTGAGGAGTAAAATCCTCATGGTGCGCAGGGTTCCGTGGATGGGCAACTCACATAAGTCCATTTGTGACAATTGCGTAATTGTCTCATTTGAGAATCCCAATACTGCGCATGCCATATACTCCTGGAATTACAACAGTGTAAACTCACCCATAGCATCTAGACCCCTTACATATTTTTATCCACCTCATTCATATCCGAACTCGGGAGGGAACTGGAGCTGGATCCCGGAGAGAAAAGGTGGCCGGGGATGGTTACCTAATCACTGGTCGGATACATATGGTGGGTGGACCGGGGTACCGACCTCAAATAGATATGGGTGCCTCGAGGAAGTGGACTGACTTTTAGACAGATCCACTACCACTCCACCAGTACCTGACCTGACCAGTCGCCTTATCCATCCCATGGGTCAACCAGCTCCTACTACACCAAAATCCCAACCGGGTCGATTTGTTTTTCCCCCACCAGAAAGTCAGCTGGGATATCACAATCAAACTGCTGGGGATGGCAGGCACATGGGTAGGGCATCCATAACACTTAAGCCTACCTGTGATAAAACCAACAACTCTGTTAAGTTTAAATCAGACCTGAGTAATAAGGACACCCTCCCTTCCGAGTTTTGCCCAAAAACAATGTTAGTGCCAATAGTCATATCTCCCCCTACTAAGCAAGGTGAATCTGGCCCACGCAAGCGCTCTCTGATAATAGCCACTACTGACTCGCAGGAGCCTCCTGGAGTAGTATCTATACTCTCCTGGAATGTTGCCGGTCTGTCTAATAAATTAGATTCTCCTGAATGGGGGGGAACTTATTGAAGGGCACGATATATGCCTTTTTCAAGAAACGTGGGCCAGAGAAAAATACTCTCGCGCAGGATATGCTACCTTTGAGATCAAGGCAAAATGGGGTGGAAAGGGTCGACCATCAGGGGGCCTTCTGATCTGGGTGGGCTCCCATTTAGGTTGCAGGGCTACACATCTGGAAACAAACTCAGCAGATTTCCAGTGTGTATCCCTGGATTGGTCGTGCGGTGCAAAAGTAACACTGATTAATGTCTACTCGAGAGCTGTTGGGATAGGAGCCACCTCGGGAACAATTGAGGATTTAGCACTGTTCCTTGATTCCAACACTCTTTGTTCTCCTGTAATTATTGCTGGAGACTTTAATACTCAGTACGAACCTCTCCCGGACCATCTGGCAGGTATTACAAGCGAAGAGGATGAACTTTGGAACATCCCCACCTTGATGGGTCCTCCGATAAAGGCTTGGACACCACTTGCCACCCAATTAATGTCTTTTTCGCTCTGTCATTCGTTGAGGGTCTGCAATGGGCGAATCGCTGGGGATATCCCACCAAAATACACTTTTAATAGACCTGGATATGAGTCACACATTGATTATATCCTGGTCACAGTGAGGGATTGGGATAAAGTGAAGGACTTTGGAATAATTTCCAGGACAGATAGTGACCATAATCTGCTCTCACTTAGATTTGAGATTCAGCGTTCGCACACGGCCCTGGCAGAAGAAAATTCAGCAAATCAGGTAGATCTAGCACTATCCAGTAATAGGCGCAGAATTAAATGGGCAAAACTACAGGAAAATCCGTCCAACATTCAAAGGCTATATGCGCTAGTCGTTCCTGCCTTAGAAAAGGTTGAGGTTTGCCTGCACCATCTAGCCAATGACATGGAGCCCTCTGCTCTGGAACGGGCCGAGGCACCTATGCCAATGCCACCTAATCCCGTACAGCTTTATGCGATTGGTGCTATCCACTCTGACCTATGTACCAACCTGGCAGAAGTGTTGAACCCTGTGGCCAGGCCGAAGAAGCCTAAGCAGAAAAGAGTTACATGGTTCAACGCCTCCTGTAGGAGAGCGAAAGCTACATTATTAGAATCCCTCAAAAATCGAGACATCTCAAGTAAGATAAGGGAAAAGCGATTGGCTTACAAGTCAATCCTTCGCAGTGCTAAAGTGGAATGGGATGATGGAAATTGGACAGAAATGTCAGCTGCCCTAGCATCACGAGACGCCCGAACTTTCTGGCAAATTGTCAAGCATGGTTCAGTTGAACCCCTTGCTGCAGTAGAGGCTAACATAGCACCCTCTGTTTGGGAGGAACATTTTAGAGATCTATATAAAGTATATAACAGTGACCAACTGGTCTCCCCATCAGAAGACATAATGCACCAACCCATCGAAAGTGTAACTCCCATGGATGGATTTACTGTACTGGAAGTCACTGCGGCAATCACGTCCCTGGCTGCTGGAAAGGCGCCAGGCCTTGATAGGCTGCCTGGGGATCTTTACAGACAAGAACCAAAAATCTGGGCACCGTACCTCAGGGTGCTGTTTAATTCAATCCTGAATGGCATGCCATTCCCCCTAACTTGGCTGGGGGCAGAGATAGTCCCAATCTATAAGAAGGGATCACCTCTGCTCCCAGTCAATTACAGGCCAATAAGCCTGATAGACGTGTCACAAAAACTCTTTGCAAGGCTGTTGCTGAACCGCCTGCTGGATTGGATGAGGGAATGTAACATCCTGAGCCCTTTCCAAGCTGGCTTTAGGGAGAAGGTTTCAACAACAGACCAGGTCTTTCGGCTCGTCCTCATTGTCTGGAAAACGGTGCAGCTGGAGGGTGGCAGCCTCTACACTGTATTCGTGGACCTGAGGGCGGCCTTTGACCTGGTACCCCGGAAAAAGCTTTGGGAGGTGCTGGCCAAATTGGGCGTCCCTGAGGGTCTCCTGAAGATGATTGTTTGTCTACACAGTGCTAATTGTGCACAGGTGAGGTGTGGCAAGATGGGGGCACTGTCTAGTAGGTTCCCCGTTGGCAGGGGGGTAAGACAGGGTTGTGTGCTTGCACCGACCCTGTTCTGTCTCTATGTCAACGGGGTTATCTCTCACCTAAACGGGGTTGTTAACTCTGACGCTCCTAAATTGGCTGGTGTAAGGGTGCCGGCTGTCATGTTCGCCGATGACACCCTGCTGCTCTCGAAGTCTGCATCGGGTATACAACGGGTCCTTGATGGTTTTGCGGGCTTTTGTGAGGACCATGGTCTAGAAATTAACACCCTAAAGACCAAATTCATGGTCTTTAATCCACCACAGAAACTCCACTTCAGCCCCAAAATTGGACACAGTAGGCTTGAGAGGGTGAAAACTTTCGAGTATCTTGGTGTCATGTTAAATGACAGACTGTCCTGGAATACGCATCAGGAGAAAGCTCTCCTCAAATTGACCCAACACTCGGGGGGCATTATGAATCTTCTGGCGAATAACAAATCATCGATCAGGCCCATAGGTCCTCCAATACAGATCTACAAGATACAGGCAAGGGGGGCTGCCATGTACGGGTGTGAACTCTGGGGCCATGTAGGTACACTAGATCTACAGAAAGAGGAGAACAAATTTATTTGAAGGGTTGTAGGACTCCCTCCTAGCACGCCCCTTTTCCCTCTCAGGCTGGATCTGGGGTTACGACCGCTAGATGAAGAACTGGCTTTTCGCCCTCTGGCTTACTGGCGCAGGCTGTGGGCAACCCCAGAATTGGCCACTTACAGACAGGGATTACAGGAGGTGCTTGCCATGCCCAATGCGGGGAAAATTAAGTGGATTAAATTTGTTAAATCCGAATTGGAGAGTCTGGGATTTTCGAAGATGTGGTCCGATCCCTTGGCTACCTGTCCACTTATCCCCAAAAAAGGAATTGGCTAAGGCATATCACGACAGTAAATTAATGGATCTTTTTAACCACCAAAAAGCTGGTTCATTGACTGATTCGTTCGTATGCTTTAAGGACACTTACAACTTTGAACCAACTCTAGATAAATTGCACCCTCCTTTGCTCAGGAAATTATATTTGCAGTGGAGATATGGGTCTCTCCCCATTCGATCATTTACAAGCAAATGGAGCGAACATTCAACCAGTATCTGCCCAGCGTGTAGAACGTCTGATGAATCTGAACTCCACATACTCTTTTTTTGTCCGGTTTACCGAGAGGTTTGCAAGAAATGGATAGTTCCCCTGTGCAGAAATCTGGGATTTGTGGAGTGTTTGGTTGCTCATAGAGTACTGAAATCCAATCCGTCTGACCAAATTGTGTTTGCAGTGGCTAAATATTTGGGTGCTATCTGGTCTTTGAGAAGGAAATGCATTAGGGCTGGCAACTGACCCTAAAGCACCAAGGACTTGATAGTGTAATATGGAACCTTGTTTTTAAACGACAATGTTTGACCCCATATTGTACAAATTTCTATTTTCAAACAAAGTTTTAATGGATGTTTTAAATGTCTTTTATGGTAAAAACTGTTACCGAAATAAAGATTTTTTTGAATTTGATATCAGGGGAAGGACTTGTGCGTGAATCGCAATTAAGAACACGTCCAACAATATCTAATTCTTATGTAGGTTTACATAATCCACACAATTTAAATTTACCCCTGGCAGCATTCGCATTCACAGTGATTTTGGCTAATGTTCCAGCTCCCTCCCTAGGAGAAAACGAATCATGGATTTCACTGAGGAATAAAGCTATTCACTGCTTATGGAACAGAACAGGACTGACAATGGAAATGTTTAGAGCTTTTAAGATGGTTAGGTGTGTTACTTGGGTGGGAAACAACAGGAAAGCTTTTCAAGAGGATTGTGTAGTTCTCTCTTTTGGTATAATGTCCCTGGTTAGAGAAGTTTTATTTAGAGCGGGGTATAAAATACCACCGATACAGGCATTAATGTCCTCCCTCTGGGTTACTTCTATCAGCCCAATTACCCTAACTGGCAAAAAGACAGTTATCCCATAAAACAGCCTACTGACCAAATGTGTTATAATCTGCAGGTGTCAAACAGATTTGGGCCTTTCCGATCATTGGATGAGAACGATTGACTACCTACTAATAAAGATCAGAATACTGTTACGATTGTTCCTGATGTTCAAGTTGTCCATGAATCATGTAGGACCAATTATAATAATGTTTTGAGCATAGTCCGGAGGGAGAATATGAACAAGGGGGAAGAAGTTACTGGGTCAGACACTAGGATTAGTGAAATATCGGAATTAAGCACGATCAGTGATCGAAGCCGGTTTGAGAGTTTTGGGCACGATTCGGCTTGTCAGATTGAATCTGCTCCCGGATTAACACCCCCCCCCCCAAGAATATTAGTTTGCTTTTTTGGGAATGTAGACAGCCTCCTAAATAAAGTGAATATTTTAGTTCGGATTGATTTCATTGATACATTTGACATCCTGTGTTTTCAGGAGACTTGGTTGCTGGATGAAGTTCACATAGATGGATATAAGACATATCATACGCCAGCAATCCACTCAACACATGGGAGACACAAGGGGGGATTTGTGTCTATATTTCGAATTTGTTGGGGGTATAACATTTTTTAAAGATAAAATCTGCAATATATAACAAATAGTGTCCATTTACTTGGACCCTAATTGTGTCTTGATTGTAATACATTTCTATAATAATACAGAAAAGGGACAGTTGGGGGATATCTTAAAACTGCTTAGCGATGATCTTGGCAAGCTAAGGGCGTCTAAAGGTACTGATATGATTACTATTTGGGGGGATTTTAATGTTAGTTTATGCCCACTAGCCGGGCTCAATGTTTGTGGCCTAAAAAAAGAAGAGGATGATCATTTGATACACTATGAGCATTCGGAAAGGGGTAGAAGTTTAAAGAAATTTCGTTTTTTCATGATTATGGTTTTGCTAACCAGTTGTGTTCCCCTAGAGTGTATTTTGATAACACCTTTATAGGCAGGGGACTACAATCTATAATAGATTTTATCATTCGCCCAAACTGTTATGCTAATTGAATTGCAAATTATAAAATCCACTCAAATGTTATGAGTGATCATCTGCCTCTAAGCATTGATATAGCCTTGCCAAACGCTATTGATCAGCAAATAAATAATAAATTGGTCTGGGGGGCGGAGCTAGCCGGCGTTCATGGCGGACGCATAAGCGCGAAGCTCCGCGCTAGTGCCGCCAACAATTCATCAATAATCCTCACAGAGCGGCGATTATAGTGGAATTCCGGCGGGGGCTGTCCCTACTCCCCCCCGTGGACCTCCGGCGCGACTTTGGTGGGGCTGCGACTGCGGGTTCCCCCGGCGACGCCACTGACCGGAGAGCTGCAAACCAGGCCGGGATCCCCGCGCTGTCCTGAGACGCGGGGCCGGGCTGCGTCACCCGACGTGCGGCCCCTGGGTGGAGACGTCCCGCGCGCACAGTGACCGGCGGCGGCCACGACCACTGAGTTGCCCCAAGCCCACACAGCGGACTCCCGCTTCATCGATTGCACACCCTGAAGGCTTTGGGGGACCAGAGCGAGCGCCGGCGGTGAGGCGGACCCGCCGGGGGGACACACGTGGCGCAGACGGGACTCTGCTTCGCCGCGGGCGCCATTATCTCCTACCGGAGTGGCCTGCCCGGCAGCCTGTCCGCTTGGAGGAGGCCCTGAGGAGCGGCGGGCGACTTCGAGATAGTGCACCCGCTGCACGCGCCCTGCGCCCCTGATCTGGCTGGGGGTGCCCTGACACCGAGGCGCCCAGTGGGGGAGTGAAAGCTGCGGGCGCCTGCCTTGGCCGGCAGCGGTGCTGGGCGGGCAGGCCTACACACGACTGGGACCTTGGGGGACCACCGGCTCAATAAGGACTGAGGGCGCTGACCTCGCTATCCGCCGCGGTGATGGGCAAGAGCGACAGGACTCAAACTAAGCTGTCGTTTGACCAGAGAAGACAGAGGGTGCCGGACCCTCCGGCAGACCAGACCCCGGGAGCAGCTGCAGACCCGAGCTCCGCACTGTGCGCAGAAATTAAAGGTATGCTCAACACGATGGAGAAGGGCCTACAGGAGGGCATGGCGGCCATTGGCACCAAGATAGACGCCCTGGCATACCGGATGGATCGCATGACGGAGAGGGTGGATAAGCACGCAGAGAGGCTGGACATGGCGGAGCGCAGGCTGACGGAGGCGGAGGAGGCGCAAACAACATGGGACGCTGACCGCAAGCAGTTGGGAAGGCTGCTCCAGGTGATCCAGGATAAATCCGAAGATTTAGAGGCCCGCTCCAGGCGCTCCAACATCCGCGTCACGGGTGTGGCGGAGTCGACCCAGACGGGGAAAATGGAGCTATTTGTCGAGAAACTACTGAAATCTCTGCTGGGGGACGATACCTTCTCCCCTATGTTTATAGTGGAACGTGCGCACCGCACCCTGGGACCGAGGCCTCCACCGGGTGCGAACCCTAGGCCCATAATAGCAAAGCTCCTCAACTACAGGGACAGGGACGCCGCCCTCCGTGCTGCTAGAGAGAAGGGAGACCTGCAGTATGAGGGGATGAACATTTCGTTATACCCTGACTTCACCTCCAAGGTACAGGAAGAGAGACGGCGATTTGTCCCCTACAAGCAGCAACTCAGAGACCTGGGCTTGGACTATGCCATGTTGTACCCGGCGCGGCTGCGCATCAACAGGCAGGGCCACTCGCATTTTTTCACTGATCCCAAGGAACTACAGAAGTCCCTGAAGCAATGGATCAAGGAACATCGAGAAGACCGACCTGCGCCTGCGGAGGAGAGTGCTGGCAATGGCGAACTGGATGTGCAGGACTAGCGAGGAGAGGGGATGCAGTGGCTTCCTCAAGCGGATCGGCTACACTGTCCCCTGCGATGCTCCTTGCAGGTGGAACCGAGAGAAGCCCGCTCGAGGCGCACCACTGCGGCAAACGGACTTCTGCACGAGTAGCTGCGGGTGAGATCTGCACAAGCCTCACGGGTTATGGTGGGGGGCGGCGATTGCTATGACTCTGTTAGACTGCCCTGAGGTGGCGTTGCTGGGGCCCAGCCACACGGGGCCGGGGGGGGGGGGGGGACGCCCCTTAAGGCGAGCACTATACTGCTCATATATCCTACAGCCGCACTTGCGATTGGGGGCGCTGGCGTGGGGGCGGCCTACTTATACTGCGCAGGAGGAACGACCGGACTGAGGTCGGTTTGGACATAGTGTGCGCTACCTCTGCCCTGGCGCTTACAGTGCTTGCGGCTCTATTTGAGACTGTTTGGGGAAGTTTGAAGACGGGTGGGGGGGGTGGATGCAGGGATCTCGGTCACACCAGGTTGGGGTTGGTTGACTGTGGGCGGAGGGGGGTAATGGGGGTTCTGAATTCAGGGTTGTTTGGGATGTTTGGGGTAAGGTCCGAAATGTGCTCTCACAGGTTAAGCTATGCGAGGTGGGTGAGCGGCTGCCGCTACTGGAAGGGGGTGGCCCCTGCCACCACGCTACAATTGGTGACCTCTTCTAATGGTAATGGCTGACACGGCTCGAGCAGACTCCCTGCGGGAGTCGGAACCCTTACGGGCTGTCACCTGGAATGTAAGGGGCTTAAATGATTACAGGAAACTCCGCAAGGTGCTACACTACCTGCAGAGACACCACATAGACTTGGCACTGCTGCAGGAAACACATCTCCCTAACACCAGCAGGATGCTAACACACAGGGGGCTCCAGGGGCACTCCACTTTTGCAGGTTTCACCACACACGCCAGAGGGGTCCTCACCTGGGTTAACCCGAAATCTAAGCTATCCCTCGCCCTGGTGAAGGCGGACCCGGAGGGGAGGTTTGTGTTAAGCAAGTGCACAGGCAAGGGACACAACCTATTGATCGTGAATGTCTATGGCCCGAACTATGACTCCCCTGATTTTTACGCAGCGGTAGCGGAACATTGTAATGAATGGTCTGCTGGGAATATGATGTGGGGAGGGGACTTCAATTTCACCTTCAGCCCGGATCTAGATCGGTCCACGGGCCCTGCCAGGCGCCCTGCTGCGGCGGCGCAGCGCATGCAGGCGGAAATGTTGAGGCTGGGCCTAGTAGATGTGTGGAGAGAAAGACATAGCGCCAAGGGGGGGTACACGCACTACTCAGCATACCACAACATCCATACCAGGATTGACTACTGGCTGGCATCACACTCCCTGTTTTCCATGGTCAGGGGCTGCAGTGTGCTTCCCCGCACTCTGTCGGACCACTCCCCGGTGCTCCTGGAGTTGCACACTCCCCTGCAGAGAATCCCGCCATTCACGTGGCGATTCCCACCTTACTCGCTGCTGGACGAGGCATTCAGGGCGGACCTAGGAGAGGACATAGATAACTTCTTTACCACCAATCTGGGCTCAGTGGACACCTTCGGGACAATCTGGGAGACATTCAAGGTGTATGTACGGGGGGTGGTCATAGCTAAGCACTCCGGGGTCCTCAAGGCAATTAGAAACAGACTGAAATTCTTGGAGGGGCAGATAGCAGACTACGAACGCCGCCAGCTCCTAGACCCGAGCCTGCCTGGGGATGACACCCTGCAAGAACTTTTGAAAGAATTCCACGAGGAGGCGGACAGGGAGGTACGACATTTAGGAAAGTATGCGACGGCCCGCGCGTATGGGGAGAGTGACCGCCCGGGTGCACTGCTTGCCAGGATTATGAAAGGCACTAGACGCAAACAGTCTGTGGCGGAACTGCGCTCCACTGGAGGAGTGTTACTCACGGAGGAGACACATATACTGGCGGAATTCAGGAGCTTCTATGAGGAGCTATACACCACTAAAATTACGGGGGTGGAGGACCAAATTGATAATTACCTTAGCTACATTAAGATGCCATTCCTGGAGAACTGGCAGAGGGAATTCCTAATGGCCCCTATCCACTGCGAAGAGATATCTGACGCGTTGGCCACCATGAGAGCGGACAGTGCCCCCGGGATAGATGGTCTGACGGTGGCCTTTTACAAGGTGTACAAAGATAAGCTACTCCCCCACTTCTCCACCCTCTTTACCGAAATTTGCAAAAATGGCGCTATGCCCCCCTCTATGCGGGAGGCGCTCATCGTTACTATACTTAAGCCTGGCAAGCCCAGCGACTTGCCGGGCTCATACCGCCCTTTGTCCCTTCTCAATGTGGACGCTAAACTATATGCAAAAGTACTGGCGACCAGACTGGCCCTGGTGGCGCCCCAATTGGTGGCCCCGGAGCATCCCAGCTAGGAACCTCACTTACAATATACGCACGGTCATGGGAGCCATGCAACACACCAGGCACGATACCAAAGCCATCGCGGTCTTTCTGGACATGGAGAAGGCCTTTGACTCTGTGGAGTGGCTCTTCATGCGCAAAGTACTGCAGAAGCTGGGGCTGGGAGAGACCTTCCTCCAACTGCTAGGCGCCCTTTATCACCAGCCCACGGCCAGAGTCAGACTGGGAGATGCAGTCTCGGAGCCGATCTCCAGCCGATCTCCATCAGCAGAGGCACGAGACAGGGGTGCCCTCTTTCCCCGCTGCTCTACGCCCTAGTGGCGTGTGCGATTCGGGAATACCATTCGTACGAGGCCATCAATTACCCCACCTATAAGTTGGGTATTTCCACGTATGCGGACGACACCCTTCTTTACGTCAGGGACCCGGCCAACAACATTGCGTCGGTACTGAGGGAGGTTGTGAGGTTTGGCGCGTTGTCCGGGCTGAAGGTTAACTGGGAGAAGTCAGTCGCCTTCCCACTGACCCCAATTACTGTCCCCTTCGAGATGGACTACCCGCTCCAATGGTCCTCTGAGCCGATAAGATATCTGGGCATTATGCTGCACACGGACCCGGACGTCCTGCTGAGGGAGAACTACGGGGTTGCCTACAGCAAACTCGTGGATAACGTTGAACTCTGGATTAAGCTCCCGCTGTCCCTGATGGGACGGATCGCCTTAATGAAAATGGTCATTCTCCCGAGGTTCCTATTCCTATTCAACAATCTCCCGATTGTCCTCTCGAAAGCCTTCTTTGCCACTCTAAACAAACTCCTGGTGAGATTGGCGTGGGCCGGGAAACAACCTAGGGTGCAATGGCGGGTACTGCAATTACCGTACGAGCAGGGGGGATTGGCGGCCCCAGATCTGGAGCGCTATTACAGGATCGCACAGGCCTCCCACCTCCACACTTGGATACATGGCAACCAAGCCACTCCGCATGTGATCCTGGAACGACTGTTCGCAGACCCTACCCCACTTCCCGCTACCATATGCGGCCCCAGAGACCGTAGGGTTGGCGTTCTAGACTCCTTGCTATCCACCAACCACGCCTGGCATTCTATTGTGCAGGGGCAAAACAAGGAGCTGATGTACGCTCCCAACATGCCTATACAATGGGCGCTCTGGCTGCCGACCTTGGCGGAACCGGGTGTCCACAGGGCCCTACACGAACTAGGTGCACACACTATGGGGGACCTCTTTGTGAATGGCAGGGTGAAGACGTGGGCGCAGATCTCGCATCGGAGGGAGAGTTCCACGTTACTCCAACGCTTTCAGTACCATCGAGTCCGTAGTGCCCTCTCGGAACTACTGGGCCCGGATATGGAGGAACCCCCTGCGGTCCCGGAACTGGTGTATGTTATAGACAGCGAATCGCCAAAGAAGCTGCTCACTAGGCTGTACAGGATAGGACACGATCACACGGCACTGCTCTACACGAGGGCGCGATTAGCTTGGCAGGCTGACCTGGGCACCCACGTCGATGATGACATGTGGGCATACTGCTCTGCGGCCACAAGGCGCATTTCCCTGAACGGGAGGCACCGTTTGGTCCACTTTAAATTTTTGCAAAGGGTATACCACACACCGGAACGACTCCACAGGTACGGCCTCCGCGACTCCCCACACTGCGAGAGGTGTCGGGCACAGGTTGCGGACTTCTTGCACTTAGCCTGGTCCTGCCCGGGGGTCGAGAGATACTGGGCAGGCGTATTCGCTGAAATGAGCACTATAGTGGAGGTGGACCTGGCCATGGACCCAGCCCTCGCCCTAATGGGCTATACGAAATCGATGCCCGTCTCGATTAGGAAGCTGGTGGGCATGGGGATGCTCCTTGCAAAGCGAGTAGTTGCACTATGTTGGATGAGGGGGCCATTACCTACACTCAAGCGATGGGCTAGCGATATGAAGTACTGCAACACGCAGGCGGATACATACAGTGAGCTCCTTCCACCCAGAAGCCGCCCCAAGAACTTTTGGGGGCTGTACCAGACCCACTTGTCCTCTAGGACGGACGGAGATGTCTCGGAGGAAGGGGAGGGAGAGGAACTGGAGAGTGCCCTGCAAGAGCCACCTGATTCACCTGCCCGGTGTGTTCCCCCGCACACCTAGCGCGCTTTAGGCGTTAGGAATCACCCCATCCATAGCAGTGTGAGGTGGGAGGGCTACACCTTAGATGGAGGAAAAGTGGTAGGCCGCACTAGACACAACAGGTGTTAGTGACGCCTGAGGACTTACTCGGGGAGCACAACTGAGGGACCAGTTATGGGGAGGGGGGGTGTTCACGGGGTTAGAGTTTGGTTGGGAGAAAACGTAAAAATTTACTGCTTTGTACATTTATTCCAAATGCACGCTACTCAGCAGATGGTACTAGCCTACAGAGGAGAATTGCCATCCATCGACCTCCGGCTAGCGCTTGTATTGGACTCTATGATGTTAAAGTGTACTGGTACATGCCATTGTTGTTGCACGGAGACCTAATGCCGGCCCGAGATGGGATGTAGGCGAGCTTTTTCTGTACTTTGTGAGGTGCTTTTTCCTAATAAAATAAATTTAAAAAAAAAAATAAATAATAAATTGGTCTGGACCCAAAACATCTCCCTGTAACGCCAAAATGGACATACTTTGAGCTGGGCTAGTCATAATCCAGTTGAGTTGAACAAGCAAATTATATCTAAGGCTTATGAACCAATTCTAGCGTGTTTGCAGGAAAGTACTTCTCACGAAAAGATTTTGAGTGCATTTGCCCAGATCACTCTGACTATTCAAAATCTGCCTAGAGTAGAAAATAAGGGTACTTGTGATTCCAAAAATGGGTGGTTTGATTCAAACTGCACAAAAACATATACTCGATTAAAAGAGGCCCTTCATAGGACCGAGAGATCAGGGGAAGATTAGAGAATGCAGAAATTCTTACAATCTTGCTAGAAAAACCTGAAAGAAGGAGTTAAAAGATCAAGCATGGGTTACTCTCCATGAAGCATCACTGAGTAAGGATTGTTCCTCATTTTGGTGGGCAGTGAATGCACCGTTTTTAGTGAAAAGGAGGTTGCGACAATAGCAGTTGCAATAAATGATAAAACTTGGGTACACTTTTTCTGAAGTGTCTATATGACTCAGGGGAATGTGGAAAACATTATAGATTCTTCGAATCAACAGGGAAGATCCTATTATTTTTTCACCCATCAAGCTTCAAATTACACATGATGAGGTAATTGGGCAATAAACGCAAGCAAGGGTGGTAAGGCCCTAGGTCCCGATGGGCTGCCAATTGACCTGTTCAAATCAAACCCATTATTATGGTCACCGCTGATAACACAGGTCCTCCAAGCCTGTTGTGCAAAAGGCTTCATTAAGACCTGGTCGGAGTCAGTAATAATACCGATTTTTTAAAAAGGGGAATGGGAAAATCCTGCATGTTATCGCCCGATATCCTTATTAGACTCCCTGATGAAGGTAATGGGAAGGGTTGTTGTGGATAAATTGTGCCCCTGGGCAGATGAGAATAATATCATAAGTTATGTGCAATATGGTTTTAGACAGGGGTTAGGGACTTATGAACAGGTTTTAAATCATAGTATTTTAATCAGAAAGTACACACAGGCAAAGGCTGGGAAATGGTATGTGCATTTGTAGATCTTACAGCCATATTTGATTGTGTTATACACAACAAGTTGTGGAATATCCTGATGATTCTAAAGCTCGATCCGGTATTGGTTCAGTTTTTAAGACAACTATATTCCGGGGCTATTGCTAAGGTGCGGTATAGATCTAAAGGGGAATGTATCGCGCCGTTTAGTGTGGAGAGGGGTGTGAGACAAGGCTGCATCTTGGCGCCGTTCCCGTTCACTCTATGTACCAACGCTTTGGAACAGGAAATTGAAAAAATGGCGAGAGATCCACCATATGTCAACAAACAGCCAATAGTCTCCCTCCTCTACGCAGACAACACAGTACTTATGTCCCGTATGCAGTTAGGTCTGCAGAAAGTCCTGCCACATACACTAGTTTTATGGATAATCTAGGATTAAAACTAAATGCGAAAAAATCATTTGTCATGACCTGCAGTAGAAGGAGAAACAAAGGTAGTAGCCTGCCATTGGGGGAAAGCAGGGTAGACTCTAAAAATATTTTTACTTATTTGGGCATTTTATTTGAGCATACAGGTTCCTGGGGTCCAGCGGTTAAGAGTAGGAGCCTACTTTTTATGAAGTCGACCGCAGCTGTTGTTAATTTTTCTAAAAAAATGGGCATAAGGCCCTCTGGTTTTCTGCTTAAGATATACCAAGGTAAGTGTATAAGTACTGCGATATTTGGTCCGGGAGTTTTTTTATGATGTCTCCCTGATTCAACGCATGGAAAATGCATTTTTAAGGTTTATTTTAGCAGTACCTGCCAGTTCCCCAGTTTTTAAAGGTCACAGCGAGTTGAGTATTCCCTACAACTCCAATGTTATTAAGGTGCAACCTGTACTACTTTGGAACAGAATTTTGACCTCTAGTAGTACAGGTCTAAATAGAGAAATAATTAAGGATTTGATTACCTTGGCCCACGCACGTAAGATCGCCTGGTTGAATTATGTAAACAGATCTATGATTGATCTAGGGCATTTAGATTATTATACTTCTCCAGAGATAATTAATTCCATTTCAAGGAAGGAGTTCAAATTAATTTGCATGACCAATTTAGAGACACTTAGAGCTGCCCTGGAGATGAACAACGGGACGGTAGCCAAGCCCCAATTGACCCTTATAAACAATGACATTCAAATATATCTTCTATGCTGTACAGAGGGGTATGACAGGTATGTTTTAACACAGTTTAGGTTTGGTAGCTTCCATCGATTGGTTAGTATCCAGAGCTTAACCACTGGTCTAGAGAACTCTACCTTTGCCCATGCGACAATGTGTCACCACAATCCAATATTCAGGTGACCTTATTTTGTACATTTTATGCAAGGGAAAGTGCTAGATGGATCCTACCACTGTTGAAGTTGGGAGATGGAGGCAACGTAGACCTGCCTTTTTATATTTACAATTTTTGGATAGTGCCTTTTGTGTATGTGCTATGACTAGTTTTCTGAAAAATACATTGAGAGTAAGGAAAAGTATAAATGGTTAAACTTACTCTGAAAATAGTACAGAATGTATTAATTTTGGGGGTCATCTTGTTTTTCCTAAATGTACCATACGAAGATTAAGCTGTGTGGAACAATTATTTTGAGTGAGCCGCGTAGTTTATGTGCTCTTTTAAATTAATGTATACATGAAATGTTTTTTAAAATTGTCTTCTTTTGTGATGTTTAACGTCTAAAATCGAATATAGCTTATTTTGAAAAATTTTACAGTCTATCTTGAAATAAAGGATGAGATAAACCAGCATGTTTATTGACCATCCCAAAACACTCTATGTTTCAAAGGACTTGAGGTTGTTTATGAAACTTTGAATGTGACTATTCCTGCAATGTTATACACAAGGAGGTGACTGTCTCTACCAAAGCCTTCATATCATTTTTTTAATTCTTTTTATTAATGCACACAAAATAAATCATAAACACATACAATAAAGACACTGGGTTGCATAGTAGCAAGCATTGCAAGACAGGTACGTCCTCATAATCAGAGAAATACAACAACAATATCAGCGTTTGGGTTCAGGGATCCTCCGACCATACAAGGTCGACTGGTGCGGCAGGAGGAGCGCAAATATCACCCCTATACACATTCCAGGGCCTCCAGATTTTTCCCCATTTCTTGGGTCTCCCCCTGGCCACATACACCGCCCACTCTCGAAACATACACCAGTCCAGATCTTCCATCCATTTTCCAATAGTAGCTGGCTGAGTCGCCCCCCATAGTTGGGCATATTACGCTTGGCGATACCACATGCCAACATAGCCCACACCTTACCATGGGTTGTGAGGTCAGTCGGATCCCAGACATTCAACAAACAACGCCGCGCCTCCAACTCAAAGCTCACTCCCCACACCTCACGTACCTTGACATGAACCGCGGACCAATATCACTGAATGAGAGCACAGTCCCATAACATATGAAAAAATGTTCCAGCCATGCCACATGCCCTCCTGCACACATCACTCACAGCCAAACCCATCCGCACTAATCGCGGGCCGGTGACATAGCTGCAATGGAGGATCTTTAATTGAACCAGCCGGAGCCTCATTTGGATAGCAACGACCCTTGGAGACGCCACAGCCTCCCTCCAGTCTTCATCATCAAGGATCAGTTCATCAGCTGTCCATTGGTCTCTTAGAACCACTAGAGGATCCTCCGTGTGATTAACTAGCTTTTTATAAATCAAGGAGATCGTCTTAGTTGGAAGATGACCGTCCAACACTCGATCTTCCAATGGGGACGCTTCCGGGAGCGTCCCCTCCCGAGGAACGGCGGCCAACAAGGCATGCCTAATCTGGATATAGCGAAAACGCTCACTCCCTTGCAGTTGACACCGTTCCTGCACAGTTTCAAACGGGAGGACTCAATCGTTACCCGAGAGATAACCTACTCGGGAAATCCCTATGAGGTCTCACTTGTCAAAACCCTTAGACTTCCAAAGACTACCCAATCGTTCAGTGTTCCAGAGAGGCGTAGCCGGAGTAATCCTCCCCTCCCATTTAAGGGAGCGGGTAGCCTCATGCCAAACCTGGACAGCGACCGCCGTTGGCCCCACCAGGGGAAAACGCCCAAGTCTGGCATACAGTGCCCTGGAAAACTCTCCCCCAGGCACCTGACTGCGATCCATAGCATAGCCGGGATCTTGTGGCGAACCATAGATGGCCTGATTCACCACCGCCAGTTGCGACGCCCAATAATACTTCCGTATATTAGGCAGGCCAATCCCCCCGTCATACCATGGCAACGTCAATTTCGTAAAGGCGATTCGGGGCCTGCCATCCCACAGAAGCTGTCTCTGGAGAGACTCGACCTCCTTGAAATATGACGGGGGAACCCGGTCCATTGAATTTTGAAGTGCGTATAAGATACCAGGAAGGGCCATCATCTTGATCAGAACAGCACGTCCAAGAAGGGAGAGCGGAAGCGATTTCCATCGGACCACATCTCGCCTAAGCCTAACCAGGGGCGGCCACAAATTATTGGAGTACCTACTTCGAGGTTCTGAGGAAATATAAATGCCAAGGTATTTGAATCCCTCCGTTTCCACTTTAACCAGACAACATGCAGGAACCACTGGGGGATCGCCACTCAAGACAAAAAGGACCGACTTTGCCCAATTGATGGCAAAGTCGGAGTATCCTCCAAAAACCTCCAGAACGTCTAAAAATGCTATGACCGAAGCTCGGGGGTAGGTCAAATACAACTAGATGTCATCAGCATACAGCGATATCTTATCCTCCCACTCGGGCGTCCATCTAATCCCCCGGATCGATCTGTCCCAACGGACCCAAGCCGCAAGCGGCTCGAGTGCCAAAGGAAATAACAGCGGGAAAAGGGGACATCCCTGTCTGATACCCCTCCCCAACGCAAAGTCAGCCGATCTATGGTTATTGACAACTACTCGGGCCAGTGGTTCGGAGTATAGGAGGTGGATCCAAGAAACAAACTCCGGGCCGATGCCCATCTTGGCCAGGACAGCAAAAAGATAAGGCCATTCCACTCTGTCAAACGCCATGGTGGCATTCAAGGATAACAAAATCGTCGGCTCATGTATGTGTGATGCCCCTCCCAGAACACCATGCAGCCTGCGTAAATTAAGAGCCGTGTTCTGGCAGGGCATAAAACCTGACTGATCCGGGTGAACCAGTGTCGTAATGACCTTAACCAGTTGGGTCGCCAGTAGTTTCGCTAAAACTTTTGGCTTGGCATTCTACAAAGAGATCGGCCGGTACGAGGAACACTCCATCTTCGACTTGCCTTCCTTGTGCAGGACTATGATATTTGCTACTCGCTGATCGTACGGAAGCTGACCCCTCTCCCTACTTTCTGTAAACATATCTCTAACGAAGGGAGCCAATTTATTAGCGTTCACTTTATAGAGCTCGACGGGGAGCCCATTAGGGCCAGAAGCCTTGCCAGACCGAACCCCTCTAATCGCCTGCGCCCCTTCGTCATTAGTAAATGGGGAGTCCAGGAAATTCCTGTCATCATCCGATAGGGTGGGCATTGGAATGTCACGAATCAAGTCCGCATTTTTGGACTCTGAATCTGTACATTCGGCCGCGTACACCGTCTGATAGTAGCCAGCAAATGTGTCAACAATCTCCTGTGGATTCGTTATTTTATCTGAACCGACGGGATGTAGCACCGGTACCAACCTCGACGCCCATTCCCCTTTTTCCAACCAGGCAATCAGCTTCCCAGCCTTATCCCTGTGTTCGTACACCCTACTCTGGGTATCCGCCAGTTATGACTTCGCGTAATCTCGGACCAGGCTCCAATACTCATCCCGACGGAGGCGCAGGCGGTGCAGTCCCTCCGGGGAGGAGACCTGCGACACCTCTCTTTCCAGCGCAAGCAGCTCCGATTCCACTCTGTCCCTCTCCGCTCGCACCTCCCTCTTCTTACGGGAAATAAACGATAACAGTTCCCCTCGAAGGACAGTTTTATACGCTTCCCATAGGGAACCTTTGGACTCAACCGAGTCGACATTCTCCTGGAAGTATCTATCAGCCACACGCGCGATCACTTTCTTAGCCGCTGGGTCTCGGAACGGCCAAGCGCTAATAGGTGCGGCCCTGGCAGCATCATGCCCGCCAAGGTCTAAACTAATCCAGATAGGTGAAGTGCCATGCACCGCTTTCCCATCAGGTGAGTTTCCTGCAGTAAAACTACATCTGGGAAGTGTCTCCGAATCAGCTGGCCAACCATACCCCTCTTCATCTTATCACCCAGTCCATTCACATTCCAACTCAAGGCGGAGATCTCGACCACCCCACTAACGGAAGACATCGCCATTCCGAGAGAGAACAGGATAGATTGATGGCACCCAGTGTAAAATTATACGACATACAATAATACGAAAACAAACCCCACACACCCCCTTCCAACCCCCCTCCCTGCACCCCTGCATATAGCTAATACTCATCCCCAACTAGCAGTGTGCCTGTCGCCCCCAACTAATCTACGAAAATCTATAAGTAGAACACAGAGGAGGGCCTGCCACACGACCCGATCTCCCCCCCGACTCTTTGTGGATATACCTGCATGCAAAATACTCAACAACATCATGAACACAGTTCCGCAGGAAATCCTATCGCCAGCCACCCACTGAAACGTGCCCAAAAGCAACGATCAATAGCCCCCTGCCGAATCCACATTAAACCAAATCATTGCTCCTCAGCCTCCCCCTGTTCACGGGACTCCTGGTCTGGACGCTGAACACTATCCAACCAGTCTGCCACCACATCAGGATTGTCAAAGAACCACACCTTCCCGTCAAGTTCAACTCGAAGCCGGGTGGGATACATCATAGCGCATCTCATACCTCTGTCCCTCAGTTTCTTTTTGATCGAGATGAACCTCTGCCGTTGTTTCTGCACCGCCTGGGTAAAGTCAGGAAAGAAGAGGAGCTTCGCATTCTCGAATTCCAGGGAGTCCGCCGCACGAGCCGCCTGAAGGATAGCGTCTCGGCCTCGAAAATTGAGGACACGAGCAATGATCGGTCTAGGATTCGCCCGACCCGGGGCCTGTCGCCCGGCACCCTATGAGCTCGCTCCAACGTAAAGAACTTACTGAGGCCCTTTGGCTTGAGGTGATTAAGGATAAAGTTCTCCACAAAAAGATCCGTAGTCTGCCCCTCCGCCTTCTCCGGGACCCCCAGGATATGAACAGGATGCGTCGGGCCCTTCCTTCGTACTCATCCAGCCGGCGATCCGTGCTCTCTCTCTCGAGGACCTGAGATCACGCACCTCCTGTTGCAGCTGATTCACGTCCTCAATCAGGCTGGTCATCTTGAGCTCCAACGATTTAACTTTCTCGTTCGCCTTCGAAAGGTCCGCCCTGATCAGCCCCATTTCGATAGATACTGTGTCAAGCTAGGTATCCAGGGTCTCCATCTGCTGGCCGAGAGATGTCTTGACCCCAGTGATAGCCTCCATCAGGTCTTTTAAGGTTGGCTCCTCCGCCGCCGAATGCTCACCGGAACTGCCCCCCCCCCGGGCCCCTCTTAGACTCCTGAGACGACCCCCTGGGCAAAGTATACCTGTCCAGTTTATTGGACTGCACCTGCCTGGCACTCCTGGCAGTCTTGGGAATCAGCTTCTCCGGGTTTGTCCTCGTCGCCATCTTGCACGGTCCGGGCAATGGCCGTCACGATCCTGAACCAACCGCGGGGAGCAGGAGGTCGACAGATGCGGAGACCTTCACCACCACGCAGTGCAGTCCCAGTCGCTCCACAGCCAGACCACCGGGGCAGCAATCCCCACAGGGCCCCACCACCGTCCACAGCTCGGGTCTCCGGGCGAAATATAGGGAAAGGCCTCCGCCCGGACGTGGCCGGGGATCCCCACTCACCACGACGCCTGGGTCCAATATCGTCGCAGTTCAACAATTAATTTTCATATCATTTTAAACGGTTCAGCAACCATCCATATTGGAGCTGCACACACCCTTCTAACCTGCTTTGAATTCTATGCCAAGGCCTCAATGTTCTTACTGAGAGTTCATATTAGGGAACCTATTCACACACCATTTTTTAGTATATTTTGTAAACTATAATAGTAATATAGACAAACTACAAAATTATATTCATAAACCTACCTGCAGAGTTTACGCCTCTGCCTCTACTATATTTTCTGTGTGGCTATCTCTGCTCCTGCAGGCATCTCGGGACATATGAGTATACATTTTAGTGGTAAATTGAAGTGGGACGGGGTGTGGCTGGAGATTGGGGAATACTTACTACTAAGGGGGGAAGAGTTTAGGAATAAGGAAGGGTTAGGGAAAGATCAGGGAGAGGTTTAATGAGAGACGTATACCCACCCACAATAGCGTAATCCCATTAATATTTAAAGCCTGCCCTTCTAAAGTTATTACAGCCAAAAAGGGAACCCAAAAATGGTGGCATATAACTCTCACTCAGAGATGAAGAAAGTGTTGCACCACACATGGCCAACTAGTGGTACTGCATCATCCTCCTATATAAAATATTGGATGTAGGAACTTCCAATAAAACCCCATTAAAATAATGTTAAAATAAATGAAATAGTTAAAGCTGTGAATAAAGTCTAATGTAATGTAAACATATATAGGAAAAGTGGATGAATAGTGGATAATTTCACTTTAACTCTAAAATATTTTATTAAACTTTTTGTTTGTAAACTGTTAGAAATTGGGGTCTCTAGTTGGCAGAGGTAGGTACCTTTGACCAAAGAGGGACCCTTGCTTCTAGTCAGGGTAAGGGGGAAATACACTGTAGATAATCCCTGATCACCCCCTTGGTAGCTTTGCACAAGCGAACAGGCTTATCCCCAAGGCAATGTGTAAAGTATTTGCAGCAACACCCACAGTAACACAGTGAAACACCACAAATGGACACCACACAGGTTGGTATAAAAATATAGAGATCTTTATCTAAATAAGGCAAGACCAAAACGACAAAAAGTTCCAAGATACACAAATAGTCTCTTCTCTTGAATGCTCTTAGTAAGGTTCTTGTGACCAAAAATAACTTGAAGTGGTAGTAGTCATTTTAGGCTAATAGTGTGTGACCAACAACCAGATTCCAACGAAATTAGCACAAGTCAGTTACCCTAAGCACCTGCACGCTGTGCTCATATGATTGGGACACTCTCCCCCAAGAGCCTGCTAGCTCCACAATACTTGATGTCGAAAGTATGCCCCCAAATGCAGTTTACGGCATCAATCACAATGAATTATACTTTTGTTTGGGCAAGAAATCTCATTACAACCGGCCCCTGTACCACAACTACCAGTTGTGCGAGTACGGGCCATGAATGTCACTCGGAGTGGGAGAGGGGCCATGCTCTGCAGAGGCAAATCACCACGATCCTCAGCAGGCCGAGGTAACCAGGCTCAGGTTCTGGCCAGCCCCATGACTCCCCACCCGCTCAAGGTAACACCACCCGCAGCTGTCGGATCAACTTGTTGCCTGGAGCGCCGGTCTTGGGTTGCGGTCCGGATCCGACGGGAGTCTCTCTCCTTCCAAGGCACTTCACAGGGTAACTCACGAGTATCCCTCTCCCTGACTGGAGCGCAATTTCCTTTCTCTGCGGCCGGGCGACTTGCTGGGCAGGGCGCGTCGAGCGCTGGTTTCCCTTCATTGCTACATGAGGCCTCCCACCTCTGATCACAGCGCAGCTTCCTCCGGTGACGAGCCCCTCGTTGCTAGGCAACGCCTCGCAACTTCTCACTCTCAGTGCGGCTCTTCCTCCCGACACGTGGTGGTTAAAGCTCACAATACTTCTTGGGGAAGTGGAGGCCCGGGCCAGCGGGGGTGAAATGCTTGCAGCCCTTGTTGAGGACGGCTCAGGCAGATGGCAAATTGCAGCGCTTTGTTGGTCACGCTGCTAATCACAAAGGTGGGGGCTAGGCTGTCTCCAATCACACAGCCACAGCACACACCCCACAGCCGTTTCAGGTGGCAGATAGCACACACAGCTATCTTTTTGAAGCAGTAGAAAGCAAACCACTGTTCAGCAAATGCAAGCCCCACAAACTTTGGAAACCTTTTGTATCCATGTGTTTCAGCAACAGGAGGCCAGCTCTCCTTAGGCCCTTGGAGACTTGTTCTTCTTTCAGGACACAGCACACAGCAACGTCTGTTGCAAGTGGGGGGGACACAGTACACAGCAAAGTCCCTTGTCCTCTCCTTAGTTGAATCAGCAAACTGCAGGCCAGCCTCAGACACACAGCAAGGGCAGCATTCTCCTCAGTCTCTTCAGCTGTCTTTTTTTGGCAGAGGTTCCTCTCGGTCATGAAGTAGTCTAAAGTTCAGGGGTTTCAGCTCTCATATTTATACCCCAAAAGTCTTTGTTCTCTATATGTGAGTGGTCCTGGACCCAGTCCAAACCAGTTCTGGGTGCACTCTGCCAGTGCACAACTTCTTCCTTTGTCAGTGTGGCCCTGGGTCATCAGGCGCACCACAGGAGGTGGAGTCAGCATTGTGGAAGGCAGGCACAGCCCTATTCAAGCCCAGGTGCTAATCCTTCCACCACTCCAAATGCAGATAGGTCTATTCAGCCTTGTGCTGACTCACCCAGACTCTTAGAGGCACCCCAGCCCCTGTCACTCTCAAACCAGACAGTTAATACACAAACAGGCAGAGGCACACAGAAAGGTTGAACAACAAAATAGCCACTTTCTAAAAGTGCTATTTTCAAACACAGAATTTATTTAAAAAACATCCTTCCTAAAAGATGTGTTATTAAATTCTGAGTTCAGGGATACCAGACTCCAGTTTTCTATCTCACTCCTATGGGAAGATATGCAGGTAAACATGTTACACAGCATTCCCCATTCTGCCCTACGGGCAAGATAGCATTTCAATAGTGTAAAACGAAATTGGCAGTGGTTCACTATCAGGACATGCTACACACACTAGTACATCCTACTTATTACATACCGTGCACCAGAGGGGTGTCCTAGGTGTAACAAAAGGGAAAGGTAAAGCCTGGCAAGTGGGTACACTGGTCAGGTCAACCTGGCAGTTAGCAAACTGCTCACAGTCACTGCGGTGGCAGGCCTAAGACATCTCTTTGGGGCTACTCATGTGGGTGGCACAATCAGAGCTGCAGGCCCACTAGTAGCATTTGAAATACCAGCCCTGGCACACTCAGTGCACTTTACTGGGGACCTACTGGTAAAACAAATAACCAATCACAATAACAAATTACAAAGGGAGCACTTGCCCTTTGCACTTATCAGCAGTGGCAAAGTGCCCAAAGCATCTAAACCAGCAAAAACGAAAACCAGCACAGTGTCAAAAATACATGAGATAAAGGCAAAAAGTCAAGGGAAACCACACCAAGGATGCCAGGTCTAACATAAACATTAATGTAACAATACTTTGAATTAAATATAATTATACTACTTTTAAATAATTCTATACATAATCATTATTAATGCATAATGTGAAAATTTTTTATTTTCTTCATGTGGGAATATATTTTGTAATTTAAGTTGAGAAAATGCTTTTAATTTGATTTATTATATTTACATTCATTAAAGATTTATTTCAAAATCTAGTTATTAGTGTTGTAATATTTTTTTATTTAGCTCTATGCTTAAAATAAATATCTGAAATTAATGTACATTAATATTTAACATAAAAATATGTTTACCTACTTTTTCCAAGTTTAATCAACTTTTTATTTTCCGCATACTTTACCATATGGAGACTTCATATTCAAGGGGGTGATCTCCATTTGGTAAAGTATAGGGAAAAGTTGTCTATTCTTAACAATTGGTGGATCTCCACAGTCAGGGTGGAAATCTCTGCATGATAGAATTTGGGTAAAAAATAAATGTACTTTACCCAGTGGCAGAGATCTCCACATGGTAAAGTATAGGGAAAAGTAAAAAGTTTAACAAACGTTTTTTTTTTTTTAAATAGACTTTTTAATGCAAAAAATATAAGCTATGTAAAAGCTTGATGGGGCCTTTACTCACAATTTAGCTTTGTAAATAGTCCCAAATGCCAAACGTGTTGGCATTATACACCTAGGATTAAGGGGCCCGATTCACAAAAGTAATCTGAGGCACAATCCTAACTTTGCGACTTTCGGTATTCACAGAAGGCATTTAGGATTACTAAAGTTTGAATTTTGTCTCAGCTAAACTTAAGTTTTGGTCTTAAGTTAAACTTAAGAAAAACTTAAGTTTTACTGAGACAAATCCCTAGTCGTAAAGTTAGGATTTTAGGTGCCCGGATGTTTCCTCATTGTTTCTGTGCTGGAAGAGGTCACCCAGGGCATCTTGGCATTATCCAGCAACAAAGCCCTGGGTCAAGATGGAATTCCCCTGGACCTATTCCAGGATATCTGGGAGCCACTCCTGACTCAGGGTTTAAACGTGCCTGCACTGGAAAGGGCACTTCCCTTGTGGTGCACAGCGTAGATTGCACCAGTATTTAACAACGCGGAAAAGGACAATCCCCAATGTTATCCGCCATATCATTAATAGATGCAGTAGTGAAGGTTATGGGGAAGGTTATCTGCAATACGGTTTTAGAATGGTCTGACGAGGTCACCATTTTGAGAGACATTCAATTTGGCTTCAGGCCTTGTAGGTCTACTTCTGACCAATGTATGAATCTCCACCTTACTATAAACAAATACATGGTTGCCCCATCTGAATTTCTTCACTTAGCCTTCATGAACCTTACATCCACATTCGTCAGGGTCTACCCTGTTAAACATTGGGTCCTGCTCTTACATATGGGGGTGTATACGAACACTCTGGCCCTGTTAGCTAATCTACATGCTGATACTACTGCTTCAGTGTGTTTCTCACAGTGTCCAGCTCGAACACTGTCATTTCTCACAAGAAGAGGTTACATTAAGGGTGTATTCTTGTGCCATTCGTGTTCACCCTTTAAGTGAACAGGCTCAAGCGTGCCCTTCTATCTGCTCAGACTGATTGCCCGAAGGTGGGAACCAGACTTCTCCCCATATTTTATATTCCACAGATGCAGTACTCATGGCTCGTACATCTAGAGGTCCGAACCTACTTCTGGACAAGTTTGTCTCATATATGGGGATCTTGAACTTATCTGTTAACTTTTTAAAGTCCTGTGTCATGGTTATTGTCCTGCTATCTACTAGTTCCAAGACATTTGAAGTGACCAATCACATCCTGGGCAAAGTCTCAGTCGTCCCCTATCTAGGGATCCAATATGACACAAAGAACAGTTAGGATCCTCTCATAGAGGGAATGAGATCCAGGTTCCTTAAATCTACTCTCGTGGTTTTTAGCTTTGCACGGAAGCTGGGTTCTTTGTCTCCGAGAGTCCTCTTAAAAATGTATCAGGCAAAATGTATGTCCCAGTTACTATATGGAAGCAAGATCTTAAAGTTTTTTATAGACTGACAAACTACAAATAGCAGAAAAAGAGTTTTTACAACATTTAGTGGAGGTCCCTCAAAGCACTTCTGCATTTTAGTCACTTAGCAGACACAGTGGCTCTTAGTTCACTACAGTGCTGGATTGAGATTTGGTCCAGGGAGGAGTTGTAGCTCAATCAACTGATTCTCTCAGATTGTTTGGCTTCATCCTGGTGCATAGAATCCCCGTGTTATCATATGTAATGGCAACTTTTGCCTCTTTTGGGAGATCTATCATTTTTACTGCTCTCCATTCTTTGTCCTCTGCCGGAACTGATTGGTATGTAAAGATTGGTCCTCAAGCAGGCTCAGTTAGCAAGAGAACACCTTAAGCTGCAGAAACCCTTGGTGCGGGGTCACATGCTTCTAAAGACTGCCCAGGGTATAGAGAAATATTTATTGCAGGTGCGTAACCTGCTCGATAGGTTTTTTTTTCTCCAGGTTTAGGTTTAACCTGTTACACCATCTTTTGATGTGGCTGGGTCCCTTCTGAGAGTAGGCTGCCCTCCAACAATAGGTCTCCGCAGGACACCCTACATTTGTTTTGATGTTTTGTGACTATTTTCATAGGCCAAGTAAGCAATTTTTAGTACCCGTGTTTAAATCCCTGCTCTTTTTTCAAGTATATCATTCCCTTATTTATTTGCAGATGCTTCCTTATGAACTCATAACAGTTACTGTCTTGTGGTTTTTACAAGCTGCATTGAAGTCCAGGAGATCTATACTAGACTGATTTTCCTGCTCTGTATTTTAATGTCATGGGGTTTTATCTGAGATGATTTAATATTATAATATTTGTGCTCTTTTATGGTTGTTTTTGTCAACCAAATAAAGATTTTATGATGATGATGAAAATCCGATAGAAAATAATGTTAAATTAAATAAAATATTTAAAATAGTTTAAAACTGTAATAAATATAATTTAATGCTACAAATATTTTTGAATAACTTATAAACATTTTAAAACTGTTTTTGAATGTATAATTGTTGTAACATTAATTTACATTAACACATAATTAAACTGCTTTTAATGTACATCACTTTTAATAATTAATAATGAATAACAAAATATTATTTGTTTACTTTATGTGGAAATGTATTTGAATATAAAGTTTTGGAAAAATTGTGTTAATTTTATTTCATACATTTCAATTAATTAAATATATATCTCAAAATTGAGGGCATAATTACGATGATGGTGGGACAGTCACTGACAGGCTGTCAGTGGCAGTTCTACCGGCAAAAAGCCCCTCAGGCCGACCGCCGCATCACAATTCAGGCAGTCGGACCCTTGAATGTCAGGGGATAGACTGACACCTCTGACAGGATCTTCTGATCCTGTAGGAGTGGCAGTCTCAGGCACTGCCGTCAGGATCACGATGTCTATTTCCGACTGCCTTTTATGGCAGTCCCACTGTCATGAAGAGGCAGACAGAAAGAGACTTTGGATGCCCCAAGTAGGGCTCCAGTCCCCCGATGCCACTGCTGATTGGCCAGGGGGGCCCATGTGGTACCCCCCAACACATCTGTACACTCCGTGCCAGGCAACACATGGTACCTGGCACGCGGTGCCTGGATGTTTGTAAAGTGTCTTTTTTTAATGCAGCTTGTGCTGTGGCCCTTTTTTGGGCTGCGGCAGAAGGTGCAGTATAAATAGGCATTTTAGGGCCCCCGGCATAGCAGTCATTTGGTAATAGGGCAGGACTGCCAACACATTGTCAGGCGGTCACCTGCTGCACAATGACAGTCGGAAGCTCTTCTGACGGCCATTGTAATCAGGCACTAAGTTTTTAGTGCTATTGCATTTTTTGTATCTATGTCAACACTTGCAGGAGTGAGAAGCATATGACTGGGTTTGAACCCTCTGCCTCCCAAAATTGTGTCAGTATACATTACTAGGGAGGGTAACTCTTGCTTTCTGACTCATGTTTTTGTACGCAAGATTGTTGCATGGCCCAATGTATATCTCAACCAAGTGTAAGATCTACACCCAGGTAAATCAGTGTGATCAGTACACCTTGTAGGTTATTTAATTGGGTCCTCAGCCACAGTACCACTTGAGGTCTGCTTCATCATAGAGCCCACATCCTATTCACCTAGTGTGAGTGGGCAGGCTCGGCACGTTTGTAAGCAGAGCGCTGAATCTACTGTTTAGGGTTTGTACTTATGATTAAAATTGCCTGACAGATCCTAATAACTTTTTAATTGGTTGGTCCTTTGGCAATGTTAAAAACAATGCAGAGCTGTGTAAGGATATAGTGGCCCTCATATCGGTTGTCGACATGTTTCAGCCATTTTAAATGCCCTCTAGATCAATCGACTTTCTTCAGGACCGTTGTTTGTGATTATTCCTAAATCTTATGGTTGCTTTCTGCACACAATATTACAACCTTTCATATATTAATGTGATGGAAAACATGCACGCAACTTCTACAGACCACCTGTTTGGACTCTTTCCTTTCATGTTCCTTTGTCCTACTTCGCTTCCCATAATTATAGATGTTTTTTTAACTACATCTAAAATAAATATATAATATTAATTTAAATTAGGTTTAAAGTAAAAATATTTTAATAAAATGTTTATGAAGTTTAATAAACATTTTACATTGTCCTGTTCTTCACGGTAGGGAGAACTACACCTGTAGGAGGCTTCCTATGATAAAGTATAGGGAAATGTAAAAGTTCATTTGACTAAGGATAAAATAGAAAACATATTTTATGTTAAATAGTAATATAAATTAATTTTATGTATTTATCTTGAATGTAGAATAAAATAGAAGGAATTTTACAGCTCTTTTTTGAATTACATTTTTAATTAATTTAAATACATGAAATTAAATAAGAAATTATATTTCTAAAGTTTAAATGAAAAAATTAATTGCCACCTGATATATAAAGATATGTTCATTATGCAATAATAATTATAACAAATTATTTATGGCATTAATTACAATAATGTAATTATATTTTAATAAAAATAATATTACCTTGATTTATTAACTGAACAAGTCTATTGGAATAAGGTATTGTTAAATAATAAATGTAAAGGACAGTGGTGGTGAGATGCACACCGATTTTAATTCCATTTCAATTTTTACTTCATGTGTATTCACTAATTTAACCTTTTTTCAGCGTGCAAGCTTGCTCCGTGCTCCGCCCAATTGCGCTGCAATTATGAGAACGAACAAGAAGGAACCAGTCTGACTCCCTTTCAAGCTGCACAGCCGTTTCCGGACTATGAATCCAATAAATCAAATTCAAATTCGTATTTCAGCTTTTCATTTCATCCACTTTTAATCGGTTTGTTTAATCATTTTAATCCTTTGTTTTCTTTCGATTTATTTTACTCATTCTTTTATGTACTTGCGTTTTTCACACAAACACAGGAGAGTCAAAAGTGTTTCCACAAGTCACGATTTATTTTAAAACACCCAATGCATTTCGGGACAACCCTTCGTCAGGGGTATCTGTAAAAAAATTAATAATGACCATAAGTAAATTAATATTACTATACACTGACTAAAAACAAAAATAACTTTTTTCCATTTCAATTAATGAAAAATTGAACCACTGCTACGTTCTACATTACTCGTTTATCCATAACTTACATAATACAAACACACTGATTCACCCTTCATTGCCCCCATATTTACGCCTACGGAGGAACTAAGCCTCCAATGCTGCTTAAATACACATGTTTGCCACTAAACACTTTCATAATATATCGTTTTTTTTAAAAACATCAAAACTCCAAAGTACATTCTGACCCCATGTTTGCCACTAAACCTTAATTTTATCACTACTTCTGTGAGGCACTCGAGCTTTTCACTCTGCTTACCGTGACTGGTGCTTCTTTATTTCTTAAAAACATTTCAAAAAGCAACGCCTTTCAAGGCTTGCCTGTGCCATCCCATAGTTTTTCCATAGCGTGCCTTCCGCACACCTTTCGATCTCAATAGTGCTGCTTTACACCATTTCTCCTTCCTTATCGTTTTAACAACGCTATCTCCCCCAGGTGATCAAACACGTGCCTTAGTGTACTAACTAAAATACGGACCGGAATTCTACTGATAAGTGTTGAACATGCCCTTCAACTCCTCCTCTCCCAACGACATCATTATTGTTACGTGGGCCGAATGTCAGCTGTTACGTAGCTCACCTCAGTGTACTCAGTTACCCAAAATGCTTTGTAAATTGCCCCATCCCCAATCTTTCGATCACCACCAGGTTACCTACACAATATTAATGTGCCAACAGTTGGGAATACGTAACTCCGAATCAGTGAGTGGTAAAGTCAATTTAAAACATTGCATCGTAAAACTACACATTTAATCAATATAATTACAAATTAAATATTAATGTCCACATCATAAGTTGTCAAAAACATTATTGACGAGGAAACCAGTCTCCTGTGTAATCCCTAAAGTTCATCAAATGTTTGCATTCCACTTCTTTCACTTGTCCATGGTCGGTTTTCATCGTGGGTGCAATCTCACCATGTTTGGACGGAAGATTCATTCATGAAAAGGACAGTGGTGGTGAGATGCACACCGATTTTAATTCCATTTCAATTTTTACTTCATGTGTATTCACTAATTTAGTGCAGCGCAATTGGGCGGAGCGCGGAGCAAGCTTGCACGCTGAAAAAAGGTTAAATTAGTGAATACACATGAAGTAAAAAAAAATGACGTGGACATTGTACCCCCCTGCCTTTCAAAGAACAACGTGACAGGCACCGCGCAGTGCCTGCCACGTTGTTCTTTGAAAGGCAGGGGGGTACCCAGTACCCCCAATGTGCACCCCCCACCCCCCCCAGAGTCCATCGGGGCCCGCAACGGGCCCCCCAAGAAGACTCTGCATGCGTTTCCGTGGCAGCAATGCCACCAAGGAAAGGCATTAAAAAATGCACATTCTAAGATGGCTGGCGGTCTTTTTCAGACACCGACACCATATTGAACCCTTTTCCGCCCGGTCAACATGTCGACCGGGCGGAAAAGCGGCAGACGATCTTTCCGTCCGTCGCAGAACCCCCGGCCATTGTAATATGGGGGGAGTCTTTTCTACAGGGATGGCGGGCAGATTGCCACCGCCTCGCTGGCGGTGACTACCGCCAGCCCAGCGGGGGCAATCTGCCCGCCATCCTAATGGGGCCCTTACTGTTTTGTTGGTGGGTGTATGTCCTTACCTAAACATTCTCTAGTCACCTCTTTACTCCGTATGCTGCTTTTTCCAACCACTCCCCCATTCCCACCTGCATTTATTACTAAGGGGCCAATTACAATGCCGTATGAAACCGCTCCGACCCTTGGTCGGAGCCATTCCTAAGGCATCGAAATTGGCTGTTCGGATGATTTCTATGACTGACTCATTTTGATGGGGGGGCGGTCAGAAAGGAATCTGAGCCGGATATCCGAATGGCCTCTGACTTGCTCAGAGAGCCCATTTGCCATTCAGAAAGCCTCCACTAATCCCTTGGGCGGCTCTGTCCGCCCGAGGAAATACAATGGCAGATTCCCACAGCCTTTCTGTGCACCTCAGCTCTTTACAATGAGAACATGCATTTCGGTTGGAATGCATGCTCCCATTGTAAAGAATATGCGACCAAATCCTAATTGCTAGGTTGGGACAGACAACAGGAGGACGTTCATCTCACTTCCCAACGGATGTCAGCCGGACTCAGGCTTGTCCAGCATCGTAATCAGGGCCTAAGAAGTAAACTTACATGTGTGAAGATATCTCAATAAAAACAATAGGAGAAGTGGAGTTGGCGATCTGCACTAGTAGGTTGTGAATATCATTTTGTAATACTTTGGTAGTACTACTAAACATACAACAAAATTCAGTTTGTGAATAGGCCCTATCATATACAGGAGTTACACATTTTACATAGTATGTGTAATAATATTCAATTATTTAAAAGTTCTTTACATCAACACAGCTTTGGTTTTAAAAAGACTTTAAATCGTATGTGGCTTAAAATTTGCTTTACTTTATTGAAAGTGCTAATCCTACAATGCATTTCTTCTTTCAGAAGTAATGCAGGTTTGGACTTTCTGGTATTAAAGTATGGGGCTTACAGCTGTATTAAATGCTGAGCTATATTTGTTTTTTAAGCTTCAGGCACTGTGGGGGATGACATCCTAAATATTTCATCATTATTTGCAAACACAAACTTGTATTCGGATCTCCAACTTCTTTTCACTGAGCTTATGGTCCCTTTTTCTCACTGCTTCCTCCCTCCCTGGGTCCTCCAGGCTTGCTATGATGGCTTAGGAATATGTTGCTGCTCTGCTTCTCTCCTGTGTTCTCTCCTATCCTGTACTGAGCCTGTGGTGGTCTATGTCTTTGTTTTAATGCCATTAGTCGCTGCCACAATGGCATTTACAATTAGCGACTGACTCTGATTTGCATTAAGGGATTTGTTAATTAGTGGATAAACATCTGGTATCAGATTATGGCTTTCATTAGTATATAGGGATTTGTGATTCACAATTAGTGATTTGATAGTTTCTGCTAATTTAAAATCACAAAGGTGTTGCTTTGTAAATGGGCCTAATCTCTCTCGAAATGCAATCTGACAAAAAACGATATTTTTTAAATATTAATATCTCCTTTTTAACTGGGATGGATTGCCCAGATGGTATTAGTATAAGATACATGTATCAGCCTGTCATGAAATGTAACATTAGAGGAGGGTTTTAGTTCGCTTTACAGCAGAGGAGCATATACCAGCAATAAAACTGTGACTAGCTTTACTCTACAAACAATCTAACAATCTAATAAGCTTTGAATGGCAATTGATCAGGCTTGTATAACAGTCATGCACTTCAAGATTAGTCTAATCAGTGTGTGTGCAGTTGGGGAGAAGATCCATGTGATTCACATATAAAAGTCACTGTATTAATGGCTCCATATCTGGTTTCTCTGCACTGAGTTTTATCGTCATGGTTTTATTAGCAATTTAGAGCAGTGCAAGTAACCTATGATTCAGAAATGGCCTGTGATGAAGCAGGACACTGGAAATAGCACTGTTTCCCATTCACCTTTCTTCCTTCAGTACACTTTGCTTGTGTTTTCCTACACAAACACCTTTTGCCAATAGAATTGTTGTTTTAATTTCCTTACATTGTTCTCTACAAATTATGGGGCTCATTATGATCGCGGACGGACTTGAGTCCGTCCGCGACCACAGTGGAGGAGGGAACCCCCGCATGGCCTGCGGAGTTCCCTCCTGTCCAATTAGGATGTGACCGCCACTCTGGCGGTCACATCCTCTATTTTTACCATTGCTGCGGGTGCGGCTTCCAGCTGCTCCCGCCGCAATGGTAAAAATGCATACATTGCATTTGTATGCAGAAAGCGGCAGGCACCGTGCGGTGCCTGCCGATTACTGCATACAAATGCAGGGAGGTACCATAGGTACCCCCCATGTGCACCCTCCACCCCCCCTTCACCCAGGGGGCCCGCAACGGCCCCCGCAGTGAAGTTACACATGCTTTTCCATGGCGGAAAAGCCGCCGTGGAAAAGCATCTCTTTTACGCCATCCTAATATGGCTGGTGGTGTCTGATAGACACCGCCAGCCATGTTACAGCTTTTCCGCCGCGGTTGTAAGCCAACCGTGGCGGAAAAGCGGCGGACCGAAACCAGGACCCACCAGCCATCCTAATGTGGCGGTGGGTCTTTGGTGGGTCCGCAGAGGATTTTCCGCATCCTCCGGGCCAGCGGTGGCTTCCGCCGGCCAAGAGGATGTGGAAAATCCTCCATCATAATGAGCCCCTATGTTCGAGATACTGTTGTACAAAAGGACGAATCTACTTTAATAATTTAGCCCCATCTACAAAGTTAAAATGTATGACATTGAAAAAATAAGAATTGTTTTTTACAAGGGTGCCGCAAGCACAATTTCCTCATTATGCAGAAAACCATTTACAAAATAATTAATCAGCAAGGTTTTTTCTTAAAGAAAAGCAGTATTGATCAGTGGCGGCTCGCACAGGTAACGCTGTCGGGCGGTGAGGTGAGGAAGGGGCGGGCCGGGTGCGGTGTTAAGTAGGTGTCCGACATACAACAGGAAAGTGGGGAGTAAAGAAATAAATAAATAAAACTGCGTACCTTGCGCTCGCCACATCGCCGAGTCGGAAACGCGGCAAGCGCAAAGTAAGTGGTTTTATTTATTTATTTCATTACTTTCCACTTATCCATTGTATGTCAGACTCCACTTACCTCCCCCCCACCTGGGACTGGCCGCGCAACACCACCCCACAGCATTACTTGTGAGAGCCACCACGGGTACTGATAACTCTCACAGATGTTTCACTGACAAATTGGGGTCTTAGATCTTCAGCAAAAATGATTTGGAGATGTTTTCAAATGAAATAGTTTTTTTAAATGGTCAACTGTGGTTATTTCATAACCGTTGTGCAAATAAAATATTGCAAATCCCCACACCTGCAACACAGTCTAAACATTAATATACTATTATCAGTCAAGTATTAGGTAAATATTACCATAAGAGAAAGTACATAAACTAACAACCATAATAGGTTCAAACTTTCACATGAGCACTGTGACCTTCAAAGGGGTCCATAGAGATGGACTGTGTATGTAAAATCTTCCGTATATATTTCATGTATGAAACCAAACAAAATACGTTTCCCATTTCAAAATCTGTACTCTCGAGAATATATCGACTGTAGGAAAGCAGATATCCACTTCATGCATGACAATGGGTGATGAGGGTGGATGTTAGGTTGGTTGAATGTTTGTTGTATTATGTTGTGTTGCTAAGTTATTTATTTAGTTTTTGGGTTGTGCTGTAGTGTTGCTTAGGTTTTTTGTGTTGTTAGGATCTTTTGACCATTTGTGTTGTGATGTACTGTTGTCTGTTTTGTGTTGTGGCAGTGTCATAGTTGATATTTTCTGGTGTCTTTTCGTATTATATATGTTGTTATAATACTAAATTATTTAGGTTGTTCTTTTATTGTGTCAATATTTAATTGTGTTATGTTGTGTTTTTTGTTCTGTGTGGTGCTGATAAATGTAATGGTGTGGGTTAAATTGTGTTTTTTTTGCTGTGCTCTTGTGATGTTGTTTGATATTGTACTTTGATGGGCTATTTTATTGGGATGTATTGCATGAATGTTCAGTTAATGAATTTCTTTTAATATCTCGTTATTTTGTTATACTGTTATGTTATTGTGATGTGTTGGGGTGTCCTTGTGTTGTTTGTGTAGTTGTGATGTTGTGGTGTGGTATTTTGCTATGTTGTGTTGTGTTATTGTGCCCTTTATTGTACTGTGTAAAAATGTTGGTCTGTTGCGTCTTTGAGTGGCTGTTCAGTTTTTGTGGATTTGGGATGTATTCAAGTTTTTTGTTGTTACATGTTGTATTGCTGTTAGGTTGGTTTTGTGTTGATGTGGGCAGAGTCTATCTTAGGGGCTGATTATGATGGTGGACTGACAAGCATCTGACCACCATCGTTTTGGGCAGATGTCCGTCCGACTATATTTTGTCGGTTCCACCTGCCCGATTACAATACGACCGCAGTGTAGGCAGTCGTAAGTATGCCTTTTACCATTGCAGTGTGTGCTTCAGACCAGAAAAGGGCTACAGTACAAGCTGCAATGCTAAAAGGCATTTTGCAAACATCATGGTGCCTGGCACACAGTGCATGGATGTTTGCTTTTGCTTCTTTGTTGATTTTATTTTAAAATGTTATTTTTGGACATGCAATAAGATCTATGCATCTCTCATGAAAAAGGGATGTGGCACTCTTTTAACTTTTAAGACTGGATATCTCCCTTCCAGAATTCCCCAACATAATCTGTGGTTTCAGGAGATGCTCCCTCATGCCCCATCAGCCAGTCAGGTTGCTCAGATCCTTGAATCTTCAAAGAATCTGTGGATATCGCAATGGCTACAGAAATAAATGATTGTTATTCAATTGGGATTTGTCATTATGATTGAAAGGTATTACTATTAGAGGATTTGAGATTTAGGCTCCTTGAAAGATCCACAAACCTATTAAGATAGTTTCACAAATAATCTTTGAAACCAATCGAATACTTTTATGTAATGGTATTTTCTAAAACAATGTTTACATGATTTACACCAAAAGCAATCAAAGATATGCCTTAAGTTAAGTCCTAGTTTCATGACAAGTTTTGTGGGATTCCGTTCAACATTTTCTGCTGCAAAGAAGAGCAAAAATACATTCCTGCGGCATTTTTGCATGCCTGCTTTTTATACCCTCCCTTTAAGTTGTTTCCACTTTTTATGGATCTAAGTTGCTGAAGCTCGCTGATTCTACTTTACTGGTTTTATTTAGATTGACATGGGCAAAGTAAACATCACCTATGCATAAATATATATGTATTTCCACAAAGAGCTGTAAAACTGAAATAATTTCCATTAGAACAGAAAGAAATGAGGGATTAATTTTGACATATAAAATTATGTTTTGTGGTCTGAAAAGCTACAATGGTATACTGCCTGAAACATAGACTTCCAATGCTAGCAGTCTGTAAGTTGATTTCTAGTGTTCTACTGCAGCGTCACCACAGAGTTCTAATGAGCAGCTAGAGTGCTAACATTCTGTAGTTATGACAGAACTGTTGCAGACCTGAACATCACTTTCATTAAATCAAAGCTGTGAAACTGGATACATTTTCCAACAGCACAGACTTCAGTAAAGGAACAAAATGAGGGGTTCATTTTTATAATTGAAATTATGGTTAGACCCTTGGAAAGCTAAATTTAGGACACATTTTCTATATATTTGAAAATATTTTCCTCAACAATATCAGCAAAAAGGTCTGATAAACTGAGCAAAACATACATATCCAACAACAGCAGCAGTCGGTCGTTTAACTTCCTAGTGATCAACTGAAGGAAACTTCACCATAAGGATCTAATGAACAACTAGAGTGCTAAAATGTTGTATTTAGGAAAAACGTGTGGAACAACTGAATGCCTTATATAATCATCATCCATTTAGGTAAAACATTATGACATGCAGAGTAAAACATGTAATTCCAACATTAGTAGGTCTTGGTCAGTTAATGATGTCATTTAACATATCGTGAGTGAAGTACAATGGGAGGTCATAAGCAGTTACGGATGGGGTCGCGAATTGCAGTTAGTTTACTCAACTAGAACTGCCATATTTCAGTGGATTTGGGGATTTTTTAACATTTGTTTGTGTCTCATTACAACACATATCGTCACTTTAACCATAATTCTTTTTAGCAAAAAAAAAATGTATATAGAGCCTGACTTGTGTTTTGCTCTTGTAAGAGATTGTTAGAAATTGTCACAGAAACATAGATTTGTCCAGGAACAAGCAAACACGCAGTGTAGCTTCAAACAAAGCCCTTGCAGACAATGAAATAGCATTGCATTCCACTTACTGTTTTCAGTAAACCTTTCATCGAAAAAAACTTTGTTTTCATGCTGATTTCATCTAAATGAATATGAGATGTAAAATAAAATACATATTTGGTAAGTTGTGTAATATGTTCCTATAGTACATAGGAGGTCGCAGTCCCAGTATTGTGCTCTACCTTTAATTTCCTTATTACAGTTGACTTGTGATGTCTTTAGTTGCATGTAACAAAGAATTGACATAGCTGTTCAACTATAATTAGTTATTAGAATTGACTTCTGACACCACAATGCCAGAGCCAGAAGCTAAAATGAAAGGCGGATCACTGAGCGTCATTACAACAGCAATTTAAACAATGCACGAACATTGAAAACCGACTTTTCATTCTCAGGATCTGTTTTTACAAAAAACTAAGTGTAATGAGCAGAGAGGAGATATCTACTGCAATATTTATTTTTTGCACACTTAAGGTAATTATAGGAAAAATAGAATCTCTCTGCCTGCTTGTACACATGTTAACCCTTAGCAAAATTGTAATGTGACTTACATTAAGCTGATTCTAATATATATTGGTATTAACTTACTAACTGCTTTTTCATATGTTTAATTTCACACTAAGGGCCATATTTACAAAAACAGGCGATAAAATTATCGCCGCTTTATCGGCAGGAAACTGCCGCTAAAGCGGCGATAATGGCCTTGATAATATGTCCTTGTAAATTCCCATAGCAGCCCAGGTTCTGGTGTTAACGTGGGCTGCTATGTGAACTCACAAGGACATATTTTCAAGCCCATTATCGCCGCTTTAGCGGCAGTTTCCTGCCGATAAAGCGGCAATAATTGTATTGCCTGTTCTTGATAATATGCCCCTACGTTCTGCTTTTATGTTTCCATTCTCCAACCATACTACTTCTTTTATATGTAAGAGTAGGACATCAAAGATTTAAGTGGTCTGATGGAATGGTGATGGTATGACCATGCATTATAAAGATAAAATACCCCTGTCATACATTTTTAAGGCTATTGGAATACACCTCAGAGTTCCATCACCGCATAATGGAACTCTTTCCTCTAAAGTGTCATAGTACTCCTCAGTGACTTGCAATATCCTTTCATGTACGGCAGGGGGTTGTTTATCCTAGAAACAATTCCATCTTGGGTTTCCATTGACATTTACAAACCACTCGACTTTCTGGCTCATACTAGTTAGTGATCTGCCTGGAGACAAAAAGATTGTTTTACTCAATTTCACTTCTATCAGTCCACCATGATCAAGGCAAGGAAACTTACAGGAGCTGGCACTGCCAGGAGCTACCCGCACTATACTTAACAGATACGCATACAAGGAAGCGCGGAGATGCTCACATTAAGGTCAAATAAAGACAAGCTGCTCTTCTGTTATCTCAACGGCTTGTCAAATGAAAGACCAGTGTGAAAGCCCCTGCGCTGCAGACCTTCTCACTGACAAGCTTATATCTCACTCCAGGGGAGAAGACAGGAGATGGGGAACCAGTTTGAGAGTTTTTTTATTTGAAGGAGAGAAGGCTGTACATTTTTACCAGGAGGACTTAAGGGTTGACTTAGCGTGCCCAAATATGTGAACTGATCTCAACCTTCCTCAGAAATTTCTAATTAAGCTCTGAACCGAAATGCAGGGAATTTTGAATCATAAGATGAGGACAGCATAACACGTTAATGTGAGTAATTTATGGGTCATCGTCTATCACTGCGTATTACTACCATAAAGAAAGCTGTCCAGTAGCTACAAATCTGAATGGTGCTAGAATTGAAGGCAAGAATATAACAAGTGTATAAATACAGCTGTCTGTCTGAGAAAAGCATGTGGGGCAAATTTATCAATGTTTGATGCAAAGCAGCAAGACACCTTGCTGCACTGTGCTGTGTGAAAGGGAGAAGGCAGGAATGTGTCATATTTAACATTATACAATAGTCTTAAATCCACTTCAAGCCTCTTTAATCTACTGTCAGACACCCTGCACCACTTTATCTCACTCTTGCAGGTTTCTGTTTTCTCCTTTGTTGCCAATTTGTCCGTATTTCTCTTCCTCCTCCTTTCTTTTTTGTGTGTTTTCCCCTCTCTTGCCCTCAAATAAGTGAGGGTCAAAAAAAAGGAGTGCTGGTGGCCCCCAACAGAAACCACCAGCTCAAATAGAGAAAATCAGACTGCCCAATTGGATATGAGCTTTTTGTTGTGACCAAAAAATTGGTGTTGGGCCCCAGAGGAGTTCCTGAATGTTTGATAATGATTGACGTGCCTTGGAAGAAGAAATGTAACTTTCGGTGGTTGGAATATTTAATTTTTTTTTTAACTTCTAAGGGACCAAGACATGGTAAGCCAAACTAAAACATGTAACCTCAGTTGTCTCTTCTTACAGGTTAGTGCTGCTTCAAGTAAAGTTATCGCAGACAGGAGAAAGAAGTTTTCCTACCTTGTGGAGCCATGTTTGACTGTAGAATCCAGTATTTCTCAGTGACTAATAGTGGGCGTCAAATAGTTATATAAATCTAGTCCACAGCACCACAGCAGTTGGTTTGGAAAGGTACCTAGGGGCAGATGTACAACTGTTTTTTTTGCGGTTGCAAAGGGGTATTGGGCCTCATTGCGACAGGAAAAAATGTCTGCCCAATGTACTAACCCTATTTTGTGAGTCACTAACATATTAGTGACTCGCCAATTATGGTTACCAACTCGCTATTAGAAAGTGTCATGCCAAGGGCATCCCTTTCTAATACCGAGTCTCAAAGCTTTGTATGATTGTTTTGCGACCGCATTTGTAATCGAAAAACACTCGCAGGTTACTACCCTTTTCAAAAGGGTGGTAAGCCACTCGCAAACGAGAAGGGGTGCGAGACCACTGCCTGCCCCTAGAAAATGAAACAGAAAAGTTGCATTTTTATTTTTTAAATGCATCCAGTTTTCCTTTAAGGAAAAGGAGTAGCATTTTTTAAAAAACTGCTTTATTAAAAAAGCAGTCCCAGACATGGTGGTCTGCTGACCCCAGAAGGCCACCATCGCTTGGAGAGCTAGCCAATTCCAATGGGGTCGCAAATTGCGAACAGCCTCCTTAATATTCATGAGGCATGCAATTTGCGACCCCATTGGGAATCACAAACAGTGTCTGAGACACTGTTGTACATTAAGTTTAGCGAGTCGCAAATTGCAAATCGCAATTTTGCACAATTTGCGAATCTCTAAACTTAATGGTCATACATCTGGCCCCTAGAATCCAGTAATCCTCTACTAGGAAGATAGCTTTGATTTTTAGGTTTCACACTATTTGCTAGGAATTTTTTCGATTATATCTTTAAAAATTCACGTCTCAGCCACTGTTTTTGTCATTATGGTGTGATTTCTTTTTTTATTGAATTGGTTTAAGATTTTTTTTTATTTCGTTTCTTTAATGTTTCTTTAAAAAAAAAAAAAATTATCTGCATTTAAAAGCAACACGAACACAGTTGGCAAGTCGCAGTTAACACTCCATACTCCCAGACAGCCCCCCACCCACCGACCCAGCGCCCATAGTGCTAACATCATACACAGCGTCTCTAAAATAGCCATCCGCTGCCCATAGTACACATCTGCCCCAGACTCAAGTACCCTCTCAGAGGTCCCACAAGGATCCGGTCCCCTGGCCCACCGCCTAGGAATGAGAAGTAGGGTCTCGATCAGCAAGGGTTGTGATACTTCAGTCGGGTCCCAGAACCCCATCCAGGCCATGATACTTCCTACATTTGCTCCAAACTTTTTGAAACTTTTGAGGGCAACCCCTTGCCTTATAAGTCACCCTTTCAGCCGCCATGTACATATCCATCCCCCTCCTCCAGTCTCCCACTTGGGGGGGCGATGGCACTGCCCATGCTCGTTCCAGGTCCCGTTTTGCAACCACCAAGGCCAGCAGCGCAAAGATCAGGTGCGGGCGGCTTAGATCCACTTCAGTGGATATTCCCAGTAACAGGAATTTGGGGTCCACGTCAAGTGTCACCTCAAGCACTCTGCTCAGTTCCCTCAGTATCTGTGTCCAATAAGTGTGAATGACAGGGCAGTCCCAGATGATGTGATAGAAGGTTCCCTGCAAGTGTCCACACCTCAAACAGCAGGGGTCACTAGCTCTGCCCATACGATGTAGCCTGACTCTGTCGTAGTAGTCCCTATGCAATACCTTGTATCGGATGAGGCGTAGTCGGGATTTAATTGAGACTTCTTTATGATGCATCAGAGCCGCCTCCCAATCCAGTGTGTCCATCTCACCCAAGTCCTGTTCCCAAACTGCTCATAGCCTCCCCAGCCTATCCGATGTGTTATTATTCAAGGTCTTATATGTTAGGAACACTAGCTTATTGGGTACTTGTTTTTGCAGCAAGCGTCCCTCTAACGGGGCATAGTCTGGCAGTGGTGAGGCGAGTGACGCCTCAGCCTTCCAGGCATGCTGCAACTGCGCATATTTGAGAAACTGTGTAGGGCTCAGTCTGTACTCCGTCTTCAGGGTCCCATATGTTTTGAGCTATCCCTTTGCCGCTAAGTCTCCCAGTGAAGAAATCCCAATGTCAACCCACCCTCTAAAACCAGTGAGTTTATGGAGTTCCTTTAACCAAGAGCAGGTCCATATTGGCGTCTGTTTGGTCGGTTTATGCGACCACCCCATTATCTTCGTTGCCCTGTCCCACACCTCTATAGTTATCTGCGAAGCCGGGAGTAGTCACCTCCTTCCAACACCCCCGTATAGATAATGTAGACTAGTGCGGTGTGCCATTGTCGCTCTTTCCAGTCTATATATCGGGTGGTCCGCAGGCGCGTGCAACCAGTCATTTATCAGTGCTAGGTGTTCAGTCCAATAATGCACTTCTACATCCGGTAATGAGATCCCTCCATTATATTGATATCTTTGCAGTGTGTCCATGGCTATGCGCGCAGTTCTGCATTTATCGTTATGAATGTTTGTCTGGGGAGAGAGAAGTATTCATTCTGTTGGGTGTATAGGAAGCGAGGCAGCGTGATCATTTTAAAAATTGCCGCCCGACCTAGTATCGTGAGTGGGAGGGTCTTCCATCTAGCAGCGTCATCTGCGAAATTCCCAATCACTATGGATATTTTTCTGATAAGCGGCATGTTTGTCGGTAGTCAGGTAGATCCCTAGATACGTAAACCCTGCGTGGGTGACCTGCAGGGCACACCCGGCAACGGGGGGCAGTCCTCCTCTGGGCGTTGACTATACAAAATTGATTTATGCCAGTTAATCATGTACTCCGAGAAGGAACCATATATATCTAGGAGTTTAAACAGTGCAGGGACTGTGACTGCTGGGTGGGTCACATACAGGAGGATATCATCCGCATATAGCAAAATCTTCCCCTCCTGTGGATCAGCCATCGTTATGTGGAAGCCCCGCAGCTCCTCTGTTTGGCGGACCTCGCAGGTCACGACTTCCACTGTGAGAGCAAATAGCAGTGGGGACAGGGGGCACCCCTGCCAGATCCCCCTCCTGATGGGAAAATCTTCGGACAGTATCCCGTTCACTTTAACCCGGGCCCTGGAGTCCGTACACAGAAGTCCCACCCATTGCCTGAACCTGGGCCCAATACCAAATTTAACCAGGGCAGCCTCGAGAAAGGGCCAATGAACAGCGTCAAATGCTTTTTCAGCCTCAAGAGAGAGGATCATATGAGGGTCCACCCTCCTCTGTACCTCTAGGAGCCAATTATGTGTTCGTTGTAGGTTTTGACTAGTTGCCCTCTCCGGCAGGAATCCCGTCTGGTTCTGGTGTACCAAACCTGAAATCACCCAGCGGAGGCGAAGGGCAAGGACCGTTGCCAGAAGCTTAGCCTCCACGTTCAGGAGGGAGATTGGTCTGTAGGATGCACAGTCCTCGGGGGGGCCAGACTTGCTTATAGATAGGCATGATCGTAACCATTCTCAGGTAAGGCGGGAGGAAACCCTCTTGCGCTGTGTCTCTAAAAAGCGCTAGGAGGTGGGGTGTTAGTAGGTTGGTGCCTTTCTTAAAGAATTCCGCCGGGATTCCATTAGGTCCCGGGGTCTTACCCGGTCAGAGTCTGGCCATCGCCTCTCTGATTTCTGTGGCTGAAATGTCAGCCTCCAGGGTCTCTTTGTCCTCGTCTGCTAAGGTTGGGGTGTGGATGTTAGCTAGATAACTCTCAATCGCATCCTGGCTACCTAGTTCCCTGGCCCTAAAGAATTCCCGGAAGTAGGCAGCAAACGTCTGTACTATCCGGGGGTCTCCTTTCTGCAGCTGGTCCTGTCTGTCAACCACACCTTCTACCCACCTGGCGTCTCTATATCTACGGCTCAGCCATGCCAAGAGCTTTCCGGACTTGTCCCTAACATCATGTAGTATGTGCAGTGTCGCAAGTGCCTGTGATTTTGCCTCGTTAGTCACTAGGTCCTTATACTGGTGTTGAATATCCGTCAGTCGTCTAAGCACCTGCGGGTCCCTGTCTATCAGGTGACGGCTCTTGAGGTCTAAGATTTGGGTTTCCAGGGCACAAAGTTCTTCTTGGGCTTTCCGCTTCCACCAGGCTACTCTGCTCTGGGCCCTATCTCGAAGCACTGTCTGGTATGCTTCCCATTCAATCACTCCTGACTGTACTGAGCCCACGTTTTCAGTGAAGTATACTTTTGTGTCTGCCCTTAGACCTTGCAGTATCTCAGGAGTATGCAATTCCCATACCGTTAATCTCCATCCCCCATGGGGCCGGGCCCTCCTACCTAGCCGTACCAAGAGCGGCGAGTGATCCGAGATGCTCCTTGCCAGATATTCAGCTTCATCAGTAGCCCCAAGTGCATGTCGGGGGAGAAAGAAGTAGTCCAGTTTAAAGTGTACTGTATACGCCCCTTAATAGAATAAGTAGCTTCTGGCGTCGGGGTGTAACCATCTCCATACGTCTGTCAGTCCCAGGGTACCCACCGTCTTTGCTAGTGTCGTCGTCAGGGAGACACCATCTCTGGTCCCTGACCGGTCCATGGGGGTAGACATAACATCATTAAAATCCCCCGCTATGATGTGCAACGTGTCAGGCGTGTCCAGTAGGAGTTCCGCCTGTCCAGACAGTGTCCTGACTTGAAGTTTCGGGGGAGCATAGACTGAGACTAAAGTAACCCCTACATTCCCATCACCCCTACATCCGTCCCTTGGGGTCCGTCTATGTTCAGGTTACCATAAAGGGAGGGGATTTTCTAATCAGGATAGCCAACCCCCTTGATCCTGCCATATATCCTGCATGGGCTAGCACTTTGTAAGCTCCTCTTGCCAGGAAACCACATTTCGTTCCCTTTATGTGGGTCTCCTGGAGAAAGACCATGTCAGGGTGTAATCGCTTGATAGGCGTCGTTACGAGCCCGCTTTTGATTTTATCCCCTAGTCCATTCACATTCCACGTGAGTACCCTGCAGGCACCCGTCACTAACCCACCCCCAGGGGTCCCACGTGCATCTACGGAGGCCATGGCACGTCAGTGGTCAATTGCAACATTATCGCAGGCGGGGTGGTATGTGTGCCTACAGGAGTATGTCTGTGATCTGTGTGCCAACCAAACATAATGCTAAACAAACACCAAAACTATCCCAACCAGAAAACAGGTAAAACCCCCCCGCATCCCTTCCCACCCTACCTCCCCCTCCCCCATGGTCCCCTCCCAGCAACGTGACGGGAAGTGGACTCTAGGGTTGGCAGAGGTCTGTCGCCCTCCCTTGCCCAACTTACACCACAAGTTCCAACTCCTGTGGGTGCCCCAATACCATTAATACAAAGTCCAGAGATAAGTATTGTCGTTAGCTTCAAGACAAGAAGTAAATAAGATAAGTTCGGAGAGAACAGATATCAGCAAAGGAAGAAGAAATGAAAAAAAATAGCAAGAAGAGGGAATGCATGTCCAGCTCACACGCTCCAGCTTGCTGGTTCTTGGTGCAGTCAACCCCGCAGGCCCCTGTTCGAGAGTTAGAGTCTGGAGGTTCACTCTGGGATGCCCCAGTGTCATTCTGCATTGTTTGTTCCATTGCCAATATTTCAGCTGCTAATGGATGCATCGAGGGGTCCAGCACCTCCTCTCCTCCAGATGATGATTGACCACTTTCATTATCAGCACCCCCGTCCACTTTGTCCTCCGTCCGCAGCTGCCCGAATAAACGTAGCGCACGGGCGCTCGCCGAAAGTCTAGAGTCCAGTGATCCTCCGGGGCATCGCCTCCTCCGTCTCGTGCCCCTCGCGACAGATGGGGTTGCTTCCAAGATGCGGTACTTTTGCAGTTGTCGTGGCCGGAGCGAGTGGTGTTGGTCCAGGGACCGGCCGCCAGCCCCACCAGCGGGCACCTCATCACTCATCCGTGCTGCCGGTCGCCCCAGGGGTGGGTGTTCTTCAAGCCACTGCCACGCCTCTTCCGGCATCTGAAAAAAGTGCGATTTACTCATACAGAGGACTTTCAGCTTTGCCGGAAAAAGCAGCATGTTTTGGATTTTTTGATCCCGCAGCTTAGCTTTCACGGAGTCAAAAGTGCGCCTCTGCGTTTGCACGTCTCTACTGTAGACCAGGAAGATCATTATGCTGGTATTTCTGTGCCTGATGTCCCCCAGTTTCCGGGCCTCCCTGACTATCATATCCCTATCTAGGAAGTTCAGGAAGGGGGCTATCACCGGCCACGGCTGCGCCCCTAAAGGCGAACAGGCCAGTAGTGCCCGATGGGCTCTTTCAATGACAAAGCACGAGGAAAACGTATCTGCCGGGAAGGTGGACAGCAGACATGTATATAGGAAGTCCGGCATGTTTGACCCCTCAATTCCCTCTCTAAAGCCTACAAAGCAGAGGTTATTATGGTGTGCCCCGTTTTCCGCATCGTCCACCCCCCATAGCAGGTCCTTATGTGAAGATTGGAGCTCTCGCATACCCTTTTGGAGGTCATGTACGGAGTCTTCCACCACGCCCAGCCGCGTCTCCGCCTCAGTGACTCTGCCAGCCAAGTTTCTGAGGTCCTGTCATAGCAGCGCCACCTCCGTCCCCACCGCTCTGATCTGGCCCTCTAGCCCTGTCCTGGACGCCTGGATCACCTGCAGTAGGGTATAGGTGTCGGATCTGGCGCCCGGGCGCTCCTCCTGTGGGGGAGGAAGGACCTTTCGCATATTGGTCCATCCATCCTTGTCGCAGCGGTTTTCGGGCCCCGTCTCATCCCATGCTGCCGCAAATAGTCTGTCCACGATATAGGCAATGTCCAGCTATGAAGCACCCAGGGGAGGGGAGAGGACAATCCTCACACAGTTACATCAGTGTCTCACCAGCAGCACTCTCCAGAGCGTCCACTTCTTATGCTAGGTCTGCCTCAGTTTTCCACAGCAGTGAGGCGGCCGGCCTCAACCCCAATGGGCTTCTCCAGTCTCTATAGGGGGCCTCGTCAGTGAGACAGCGGCGCTATTTCCCCTTCATGATGATCAGTATGGGGGGAAAGGGATCCAAGGGTCCCCACCCCTTCAGCTCCCCGTCCTGCCACTTCCCCGCTGCCGCCTCTTCCTAGGGTCACTGGGTGTGGGCCAGGGAGTAGGGGAGGGAGGGGGGCCTCTTGCGCTCACTCTATCTGGCTGATCCAGGCCCTCCTCACCCCCCTGCAGCTCCTCACCTGCCAGTCAGCCTCTGGCTTGGGCATTTGTTCTGGGTTCAAGGGCGGGGGTGGCCGATCACAGCAGAGGCTCTCCTCCTCCCTCTCTCTCTCCAGCAGCCCCGCAAGACCAGAGGGCTTCCCCACGATCCAGCATGCACCGCGTCTGTCCCTCCAACAAGCCCCGTGGCTTCTTGGGGACAAGTCCCTGCCCCAGCACAGGATGGCACTCGTGGTGTCAGAAGGCCCGCCCGACAGCACCACAGCTCCAGCCGGAGCCCACACTCCAGTCCTCGGCAGCGGTGGGGGAGGGGCCTTCCTCCCTCGGTCCGCCACAGAGTACCAGCCGCAACAGTGCCTCTACGGACAGGGGGGACCCGCCTCAGTCCTCCCCGGGATCGCCGCTCTCTCAGGAGTTCACCGCCTCAGGCCCCTGTCGCACTCCACAGGCACACCGCTGCAGGACTCGGTCCACAGACCCCGCCCAGCACCATCTTGACTCTTCCCTCAGGTCAGAGCCGGAAGGGTAATGGGCTGTAGCACTAGATTGCAGGAGCGTAGTGACCCCTTGTTGCATCCACACAGCTCAGCTCAGGACACGATCCCAGATGTCTCACAGGTATTCTCCGGGCCCGCAAGGCACCCGAATCATCATCCGATGGAGCTCTCAGCCGGAGCTCGGCAAAAGCACGTCCTACACCGCTATGCTGCTGGCCACGCCCCTAATGTTTCTTTTCTTTGCCATAAATGTGTTGCTAGTGCCAAACTACCATGGGTAAGCCCAGGATTTCTCACATACTTTTACATTTTAGGCACTAGGGGGCATATTATCTAGGAATGGCGATAATGATCGACAACCCCAAGTTTCGCCATTTTTTAGATCTCATCCTTTCCCGGATAGTGTTCGCATTGTTTTCGATGTATTATCAACACGTTGGTAACATGTGATACTGTCTGGGAAAGGACCCACAAACGATCGCTAATACGATCGGCGATAAGTATTCCTGCGATACCTTTGCTTCGGTGGAAATGGATGCGTTAGCGGCATTTATTTTGCAGCTAATGCATCTTTTGACCCATGGAGTGCCTGCAAACCCGGGTGGCCACGTGACAAAATCATCACGTACTGCTGTCCACATGCACAAGACATATAGTGGGAATTAACTGCAATATTAGACAAGTACCTCCTGCTGCCACAGAGGGAGGTAAACAATCTGTCTGTGATTAAGTTGAGGGAATCACGCCAACTCCAGTGACTTGGACACCCTGACGATGTGACTTTGTTCACCTATCTGATGTTTGTGGTTCTCCTGATGGAGATCTTGGCTACTCTGCCTTATGTACCTCCATGTCTCAGCACCTTTAGTCAGGTTTCTAGCAGGTGTAAAAATCTTGCGTTTATCGCAGGTCATGTTAGATAATACAGCGAAGGGGTGTTAGCGACTGTTCCCATGAAATTTAGGTGAGTAACGCCTACCTTGTATGTCATTAGCAAAAAATATCGCTGGCATGCAAGGCGATAGAAAAATCGCCAGCTAACGCCGAAAAGCTTGCGCTAACGCATGTTAGCGCAGGCTTGCTAATAGGGCGATAAAAATATCGCTGCTTTATCGTCAAAAAATGCCCTTGATAATATGCCCCTAGATTGCTTAATATTGTGGGACTTCAGCCCCAGATCATATCAATACTGTGGCTTCTCTTCCCATAGCAGCAAATCCAGTTTCCAATTGGATGCTGCTGCTAAATGGTCCTGGTAAAAGAAGACCAGGACTAGATTCCTTGCACGACTTGTTTGCCCCAGGTGGACTTGCTCAACACATACTCTCCTGAGCCAGCCCTCATTGCGAGTAGCCCATAATACAGTCATGAACTAGACGTTCCCACTCAATAGACGGGCACTAAGCAGATCCTAATTAGAAATCAATGTCTCCAAACCTCCCTGATTGACCTTACTGTTCCTAAGTATCTTCCTGTCTAACATATTTTACTACTGTATCCTTTTTATTCCTTTATTGTATAGCCTCATCCTGTCTTCATAACCAGTATACCTTTTGCTATTCATGCAGTGTTTTCCTAGATTGTTTTTGCTTCTTTTCTGTATCACATGTGTATATTGTATCGACACCTTTTATTGCTTAATAAACTCTTTTTGAACTCAAAAGAAATCAAGGGGAGTCGAAGCTTGCTGCCGATCTGCATATTCAATGCCAGTGTCCTTTCAAACAAAAGAGCTTTTGGAAAAAAAGAACATGCACTAAAAAAAAAAAGTGCAGGCTTATTAATTAAATAACAACAACATGTATTTGATTCGATCGTGGCTTTCTCATGCTAATTACAGAAGAGATACTCAGGCAAAGGCGGCTTCTTTCAAACTAGGCTTTGCTTCGTTAGCATTTTACATATCCGGGCAATTCAGCCCAACTCTTCATAAGCAATAATTCACTGCATTTAAATGCTAGGTTCCCCATGTTGTGTTCTGTCAGTACCACTGTAGTGTATATTTAACTCTCCCCGTTTTTGTTTTTTTATATTAATGTGCAGTTTCTAGCTGTGTGCATTCCTACCTCTGGAATCAAAGAGTTTAGTAGGGCAACATGTTTTATTTAAAAGGCCTGTCTCATGTCCCATCTTGTTACAAACACGCTTCACTGGTAAAAAAGGGCAAATCAGACTTACGCTATTTATGACCTTGTGTAATATAGGCAGAGTTAAGACCATTTACTCTAGTCCGTACTACAGACTAGACTGTAGTCTGTTGCGCCGGGAAAATGTTTTGGCGACCAAGTGCTAAACATAGATAATACATTTAATTGTAATAAATATATTTGTGTGTGCAGTGAAGATTTTAGAAAATGCCGAATCGTCAACTCATAAACTTTAAGACCTATGACAAGATAATAGAGCAGAAGAACATCGCTCTCGTCTTCTTCTGTAATAAAGCATTGCACAAACTAATATACTCTTAAACCGTGTTTCACATTTGAAACACAGGAAAAACTGATTTGTATCTAATATGAAATAGCGTGGCACTGGCTTGCTCCAACTTTTTGCTCCATTACAAAACTGTATTCTGGTCCAAATGTTGATTGCTCCTTTGCCAATTTTACAACGATCAAAAACGGTGCAAATTTGTGGGCCCGTTTTTTCACTAGTTTCTGTATTGTGGCCATGATGTCTAGTTAGGGATGCAATCTCTCTAAGGCTTTGACAGCCTGCTCTTGAGAAATTGAGGGGCAAATTAATCCTAGTCTTTTGTCACCATTGCGCCACGCAAGGTGGAGCAAGGGCGACGCAGCAATAAAGTTCGATTTATCAAACCACGCATGGCCACCTTGAGTGGCCCTGAATGGCTTAAAAAATCTAGACTAAAGCAACATAGTGCAAATCGCTGCATTGCGTTACTCTGCCTCAGTGAAGTGTTCAATGGGCATTGCGTGGGTGTTCCCATGCATTCACCCATGGATTTTAGCGCATTCCCAGATTTACCATTACTGGTATACCCATAAATGCATCAAAATGCTACGCCTCCTCAGGGGAGGCGTAGCGCGGATAAATATCTTTATTTCTTCCTATGTTTGCTGAATTCTGCAGGACATATTGAAAGAGGAAAATACCTCAGATGATTGTTTTTGTGCAGGAAGGTGCCCCTACAATAATAGGACATGGAGTAAGATAGGCACACCTCAGGCCCTCCCCTCTGAGCTTACAACTGTGAAATATTCAAGATATAGATAGTGACCAGGCTTTCTGTTTTGGGGTTTGTATTGGTTCTAATCTTGGATTCTTCATTTTACTGAAAATTGTGTGATCTGAGGCAAAACTTGGTGTTACTATCGGCATCACGACCCTTATCGGATGAAATTAGAAGTGCATAAAAACAGATTACTTAGTCTTAAAACAGCAACTAGGCAATTCACTTTATTTTTGTAACCCCCACAGGAGTCCTTGTTTTCTGAATGCAACCCAAATATACATTTTGATCTCACATGGTCTCCAGATTAACTATTGCAAAAAGTGAGTGTGTTCGTGTTTCCTGTGGAAAATTAATCAACTCTTTGTGGTGTGATCCTAATTAACTTCCTTCATTTAGCAGATTTGAAGCACTAGCCCTGTGAGAGTAGGGTATTGGTTATAGCCAACAGAATCAGGAGACCCTGGAATGGCTCGCATGTGGGGGGGCAGACATGCGGGGGAGGGGTGCGGTTTGCATATAAAAATACGAATTAATAATACTTACCTTACCGCCTCCGGGTCCCGCGTCTTCTTTCCTGCTCGCCTGTGTCTGACTCTAGGTCAGAGCAGGAAGCAGGCAGCCAGGCTCCCACCCCTAAGGCAATCCCAATACTCCAGTGGAGAACTGTGATTGATCTTTGCGCCGTGACACGGCACTCAGCCAGGGGCTGGGGGGCAGGGCATCTTCGTGTAGCTACTCCCCAACCCATGCAGCCACTTTTACACAAAGTGAGAGACTGGTACAGATATTTACATATTTAAACATTACTCACTAACCCATGTATTTCCTAGGATACACTTAATCAGTCAGTTGTACAATCAGTTTTACAAAAATAAATCATCCATTTAGACACTTATATATCCATTTATTCTTCCATCGACCTTGAGATATACATATATAAAACATATTTAATTTTCAGAAAAACATACATTCACTGGATGATGTCATCATTGATGTCATTTGAGATGTCATCAGTGATTTCATGAGTGATGTCACTGACCATGTCATGAGTGATGTAATATGTGAAGTCATCAGCAGTGCATTGCGGGCACACACGTTATAATTAGCTGAAATAACTATAACGGGGGAATTTCTATGGCTTTGTACGAGTGAAATGTCCAACTAACTACAACTCCCCTGAAACCTATGGTTTTCTCAGTGAATTTCAAAGGTTTTTTAAATGCTAATTTCTAAATATAACGTGCCTGAAACCTATGTTTTTTTCAGTGAATTTCAAAGGTTTTTAAATGCTAATTTCGAACTATAACGTGCCTGAAACCTATGGTTTTTAAGTGAATTTCTAAGGTTTTTTAAATGCTAGTTTCTAACTATGCCTACAGAGGTAGGACATGTGAAGAAAGAAGAACACACACACAGAAAGAAGCAAAAGAAATGCAGGAAGAAGCAACAGAAGTCCTCAAAGACAAAGAAAAGTGCAGGAAGAAGCAAGACGAGCCGAGAGAACAAACAGAGGAGCAGAAAGAGGCCTTGTTGCAAAATCATCCTGTGCCCTCAACTTTTTCAGATCGGTACTGGTGGTAACTGACTCTGACTAACCTTGCCTAGAGCCAGTGCTATGCTAAAAGACACCTAGAATACAGTGAAAACACCTACATACACTAGGGAACACTATGCGCTGGGGTACCTATGTGATTAGCATGACCTCCTCTTAAAGGCCCTAGTACATATTAGGGAAGGGGGAATAAAACTACCTCTAAGTCAGAGGTGCAGAAAGGCCTCGCCCCCTCCCTTCACCACTGTGCAGATGTGCCCGGTGGTGCAGTTTAAGTTGGGGGATTAAGTACCCTTGAATCCTGAGGGTTCCTGGGGTTCAACTAGCCCACCAGGTACCACCAGTAAGCGCCACAAAGCTGTGTTGCAGAGAGGTGTAAAAAGGTCTGTGGCCTGGACCACCTCTCTGCAACGCAGGTCTCTGGCAGTTACTGGAGTTACCTGGTGGATTAGTTGGCCCCCAAGGGCCCTCAGGATGGAAGGGGAATTGATTCCCCAACTTAAAACGCACCACAGAGCGTGTTTGCACACATGTCACCTCAGGCCCCACCCCCTCCCTTTACCACTGTGCAAACACGCCTGTGGTGCGTTTTAAGTTGGGGGATTAAGTCCCCTTTAATCCTGAGGGTCCCTGGGGTCCAACTAGCCCATCAGGTACCTCCAGTAAGGGCCACAGAGCTGCGTTGCTGAGCGGTGTAAAAAAGGGTGTGGCCTGGACCACCTCTCTGCAACGCAGCTCTGTGGCACTTAATGGAGGTACCTGGTGGGCTAGTTTTCCCCCAGGGACCCCTAGTATTGAAGGGGAAATAATTCCCCAATTTAAAACACGCCACAGGGCATATTTGCAGAGTGTTGCTGGGAGGGGGTGGGACCTCTGGGACGATCGCAGTGTTTTTTAAAATAATTTTTGGGGGAAGGAGGGCTGTGTGGCCCCCTTCTTTTTACTTTTTTTGGGTCCTGTGGACCCCATCCCCCAGGGCCTGACTCCCATTTTTTTTAAATAAATATAAACAGGAAGGGGGCCACCTGGGTCCCCTACCTTGGCCAAATCAGGCCCCAGGGACCCATCCCCCGGGGCATGGCCACATTTTTGTTTTGTTTTATGGGGGAGGGCTGTGTGGCCCCACTCCTGAGGCATCTATTGGGCCCGGGGACCCCATCCACCGGTGCTGGCCTTTTTTATTAATTTATTTTTGGGAGGGGGCCACGTGGCTCACCTCCCGGGCCACTTCTGGCCCTGGGGACCCCATCCCCCTGGGCCAGGCCATTGTTTTTTTATTGTTATTTTGGGGGGGGTCAAGTGGACCCCCTCCTCAGGCCAATTATGGCCCCAGAGACCCCATCCCCCAGGGCCGGCCTGCCTTTTTAAAAAGAAATTATTTAAAGGGGAGGGGGACCGCTTGGCACCCCCTCCCGGGTCACTTCTGGTCCTGGGGACCCCCTAGCCAGGGTCTGGCCTTCTCCGTTGGGGACCGTGGGGGTCCCCAATCTTCCCATTGTTCCACCGGCTCCCTGCGTCCTGCGGGAGCCGGCATTGCCTTTCCACAAGGGGAGCTGCTGACATGCAGCTCCCCTTATGGAAAAGCAATTCTGCTTTGCTTCAATGAAGCGAGAGCAGGTTTCCCTGCTCTTGTTTCAATGAAGCTTTAAGGGCAGGGGCGATATGATCAAACCGTTTGAGGTCGCTAATGAGCCTAGCTGCAAGGTTCAGAACCAATGTGATTGGGGCGAGGTGGGCTTTAGGAGTACCAGCGAGGATGGCGTTACCATAGTCGATTTTTGACAGGACCAGCGATTTGACAACTAATTTAAAGTCGTCAGCTGGAATGAAGGGTTTTATTTTCTTTAAGTGATGGAGTGCGAAGAGAGCGCTTTTGGCCGAGTATTTTTATGTGGGGGATAAGATTGAGGTTCTGGTCAATGTGAAAACCGAGGGATTTAACTGAGTTAGAATTAGTGAGAGAGCAGTTGAGTGCTGTAAGGTCAGAGATCCAGGATAGAATTTCACACTATAGGTTCAGTGACTGTTAGGGGTTAGGTACAAGTAAAAAGTGTCCTTAGTAGGACATGAGTTATGTGAAAGGGCTTCATCCATCTTAAGGAACTTGTCTTTCTCTTAACAGTTGTATACAGTTTAAACAGTGCGGATAGGTTATGCTTTCATCTAAGGTTCATAATCAACATTAACTTGGCTACCCATTGGCTGTATAGTATAGGGTCAATTTTGCAAATAACACAATCTTCCTTTATCAATGGGATTGTGTGTATTATAGCAGTAAATACGCATGATAATATTTTAAGCTATTTTGCACTTTCATAAAAAGCAATGCGTACAAAAGAAGCTTGGTGATGTCTTCGGTGATGTCCTCAATGATGTAATTTGAGATGTCATCAATGATGTTATAAGTGATGTCATAGAACATGTCATGAGTGATGTCATATGTGAGGTCATGAGCAGTGCATGGGGGAATCAAGTTATAGTAAGTGCTTCTAAATATAACTGCTGAATTTCTGTGTTTACTTTTAGTTTAAAATGTTAACATGCTCACTGAGAAATTCACCTAAATATAATGATGCTTTAACCTTTGCTTTTTCAGTGAATTTCTAAGGTTTGTTTTCAAAACGGATCTTTTATCACACCTAACTACAACGTTACTTCAACCTTTGAGCAGCCACAGTCTGTGCAGGTAACAGTGGTGGGGCGTTGGGGCCATGTGGGGGGGGGATTTCGAGGGACGATGCAGAGGGAAAGATAATTATTTATTTAATTTCCCCTCTGCATCCCCCCACTCGGTCCCACCGCTGTCACCTGCATTAACCGCAGCTGCCTTTGATTTCTTTTGTTGTTTTTTTTTTCAAAGTTATTATTATTGTTTTAAGTGTATGCATCATAGAATAGCTGAATAATACATGCTGGGTGCACAGATCATTCTTAAAGGTAATTATGTTTGTATTTTAACTTAACAGGAAAGGGTGCACAATTTTCAAAATGTTTCTCAAAAATAAAATTTGAGTATAAAACAGAGCACTTTAACAATATTTGTGTTGAAAATGTCTTACTCGTCAGTTCTTCTGACCCTCATATTGAGAAGTTTTCTAAGCACATCTATTAACCCGTTTCTTGCGTCGAACGTTCAGCGCCAGTGCTGAACATTCTAAGAAATGGGTGGGGCCGCGTCGGCCGTTGGACGTGCGCAGCACTACGGAGGTCGGCAGCACTAAAGGGGTTAATATTGTAATAGCATACTTTTCATAGACTTTATATGTGTTTTTACATTAAAATTGTAATAATGACTCAGAAAGAGAGTTTTTAAAAAAAAACTTTATTTCCGTTTTGTTGAATTTAACAGTTACCATTAGAAGTAATCGGGTAACCCAGTAACCCTCAGAACCTGGGTGAGGAAACTAAACAAAAACAATTGTTCTGTTGGGAATTAGATTGAAAAAAGTATTGAATACATAAACCAAGCTGTATCCCATGAAGGATATAAGGGAAACACACACTGACCACAATAATTATAAAGGTAAATCTCTTGTATTAACCTTGTAGTGAATTAATTCACAATTTTGTAGAAGCTGTCCAAACAAAAACAGTTTAACATATTAACAGTTAGGCAATATAGAATGACACTTACAGCACAGACAAGTTACATGGGACAGATATAGCAACATTTTAGGTTCATGACAAGCCTGAATGTTGCTATAGCAAACACAGGTTATTTCCATCACAGATATACATGCTTTCTCCACAGTTGCCCATGGGGGCCAGCGTACAACGTTCTTTCGTGTATTGACATGCAACATGTGAAGTGGGGGCCCTTACCCATCACTTTGCCTCCCCTCGCACACAACATGCATGACAACCTGCATCCAAAAACCTGCAAGTGAGGCCACTGCACAGGACCCTTTACACAGCACCACTCGTCTCCCCATCCTTATTTTCATTGCTCCTTACTTGCGCCAAGTACTCCTGGTATGGGCACCTCATATCTCTCCGACATAGGTACAGGGTGGCATGAGGTGATGGTAAGCACCTGATTGGATATTGCAATATGTCACGTCAGTATGCCACTCTTTCACAGTGGGAAGTGAACCCTTCATCCATCACATTGTTATTCTACACCTCACAAAAAGACGGCGTAGAGTCACAAGTCACTGCAATCCTTCAAGACATTCCTGTCATAACCCGGACGAGCCACCAGGGGTGTGCAGGCCACTGCCTCCCCTGTCATTTCCTCCAGAACCTTGAATATCACAACAAGCCAGAATCCCTGCACATCAGAGCAGTGCCAAGCTACGTGTGCAAAGTCAGCATCAACTACTCTGCAGCATGAGCAACGAGAACCATCACGCAAGCCATATTGAAATAGTCGAGCCGAAGTGTAGTATACCCAATTCAGATACTTAAAGTGCAAAAGTCGATGGCCACCATTCAGAGAGACAGTACGAACTACAGAGCAACAGTTAGCACACTGTTTTTGCTGATATCTATCCCTAGGTCCTCTTGCCAGTAATGGCAAACCTTGGTGATGCCAGCCCCCTGGCTTCCTTTGAGAAAGAATACAATGTTGTGATCACAGCAGTGGCCACTTCACCTGTTATAAATATGTGAGAGATGGTAGCTCTACTAGTTGCACCAGGGTATCATTTAGTAAGGCCCGCACTGTATGATTCACCCGGTTATAATGTAACTGCATGAGTACAGTTGGTGTGTCTCACTGTGCGCTGAATGGAGTCCAGTCATGAAGGACCCCATTTTCAAAAAAGGTGCCCATGTGCTGTATTCTGAGCCCCTAAAGTGCTGTCGTCGCTGCCCTTTACTGCCCCAACCTGTTCTGTTTTGCCTACCAAGAGGCATGAAAACTGCACTTTGGTCTACTGAATACAAATTGGGGCAAGGACAGAGGAGATGCTGCATCTCACTCCAACCAAAGATGCGGTAAAGCTGCTGGTCCATGAAACCGGTAGTAGGCAAACTGGATTGCACTGTTCTGTAAAAAGCTTCAAGATCTGGGGCATTGAGTCCCCTCATTTCATATGGGAGTGTGAGCATATTCCATCTCACTCTCGGCTGCTTACAACCACGTGCCAGGAATACCAGCAAGGGACGTAAATCCGGAAGACTACACTAGGCAGTAGCATTGGGATGCTCACAAACAAGAACAAAAATCGAGCTAGCACCACCATCTTCATGATGGTTATGTGGCCACAGAGAGAAAGGAGCAGGTAAATCCAGAAAACTATTTCTTCAGTGAGGCGATGTACGGCTTCCCATAGTTTTTACACAACACTACCTCTGGATCAGTGTGAACCTAAGCGCCCAGATAACGCACCAGTTCCAAACTCTGAACAGTGCACTTCTGAAAACCCAACACGTGTTATCTCACAACCACCTTATGGTAAATACACTCAAGACGGGATTCCTCATGAACGCCCCCACAACCACTCAGACCCCATTGAGGACTGGCTCAAACAACTAATGGCTCTCAATCACAACCCACATGTTGTAAATTCTGCTAGATCTCAAGGCATTATCTTGGACAAATGCCTAAATATGCAAAACAACATCAGCGCAACAACAAGCGGATCCAATCAACAGTTCAACAGATTAAGGAAAGATAAACCGCTCCTACCGCTGGAGGACATAAAAACTACCTGTCCAATCATTAGTCACCTCCTGTTTAGACTACGGAATTGTGACCCTGGCTGGGCTACCCAAATCTAAACTGACACCTTTAAGGGCTACTTTGATATCTGCTGCCAGACACATCATGGGATCAAGAAAATGTGATTACATCACACTAGATCTAATCCAACTCAACTGGCTTTCTCTCCATGCAAGGATCCGGTACAAGGTGGCCTGCTTAAAGCACAAAGCACTACATCATAACACTCCCACTTTCTTGACAAAAAACACTTGAACTTGCATGCACAAATCAGACTCTTAGAGGTTGTAATACTCTACTGCTGTAACCACAAACGCTCAAAAAGTAGAAAACCTACAACTGCACCTTCTCTGGTCCTACTCCAAGAATATGAAATGTTCTCCCTCCCAAAATCCAAATGATCCCCTCGACAGCCGCATTAAAAAAATAAGTCAAAGGATTGTTTTACAAAGTGGAGTCACTGCAACAAGCTGGTTTTGATAAGTTTATTAAGAGAAAAAAAACCCGAGATGCAGCTTCATGTAATTGCCCATTCCAACTGCAGACAGCAATTGCCACATTCCAGCCAGATAGAAACATACACATTCTAAAGGAATTAAAGGCACATCCTTAATAACATACATGGATGTAACACATCTCCCTATCTAAAATAAAAAATGAAACAAAATTAATGCTATGGACAATCTATGAATATAAAATATAGTCATTAAGCCTAACAGGTTTCTCTACAATTCGCCCAGACAACCTTCTTGTATTAGGAACAGTTTCTCCAACAGATACAGATGGCCTGGGATGAATGGTGACAGGCAAATCTTGAACCTTTCCAGCTTGTGTTTTTCCTGAAAATACTGCAGATGATTTAGAAGGAACAATGCCAGAATTTGACTGCACAGAAATATCACTGTTCCTGTCCAACCAGATGTTACGTTCCAAATCATTGCACAAAACCACATTGTTAAGATTCCATTTACATCCATCATTTAACAACACACAATTCCCTCTTACTTCCAAAACCCTTTTTGGTTGAGACCATTTGGAAGAACCATCCTTTGACAAACCAAAACGTGAGGATCTCACCCAATCACCAACAAGAAAACCTTGCACACGTTTCTTAATATTGTTGTTGTGTCTGTCAACATACTTTCCTTAATATACATCCATCCTTTCTCTAAGACACTCCTTGGAAATATGTCCAGAAGAGGTTTTGAGCATCCATGCAGGAGTTACTTTATTACAAGCAGACCGTCCCTTAAGATGATTGAATGGAGTCACTAATGTTGCAGAATGTGGAGTATTGCGATAACTCCAAATCATATTTTTGATTGCAATTTTACAGTCAGCACCTTCAACCACAGCCAACTGTATACATTCTTTCAAAACACGGTTAAATCTTTCTACCATACCGTTTTCCCTTGGACAATATATTGCAGTAGTAATGTGTTTTACACCACACAACCGTAAATAGTTTTGAAATTCACCAGCCACAAATTGTGGACCATTATCAGTAGTAATTGTTTCTGGAAATCCCTCCCTATGGAACAGCTCTTCACAAAAATTGATCATATTAGAGGCCTTGATCTCTCTAACAAATGCTACCTCAGGCCATTTTCTGTGATAATCCATTAAAACAATGGCAAATTTCCCTGCAATGTTACCAACGCTAAATGGACCACAAATATCCATAGCTAATTTTTTAATTAAAGGTACATTCTTAATTACATACATGGATGTAACAGATTGGTCTTGAACAGCCAATTGCGACAATAAACCAGTAGCATCCCAAAGTAAATCTTATTCCTTGTCTGCAACTCTGGCCTGCCTTTCTAATTAGCATTTGTTTCAGGTGTAACGTCTTACTTGATCTTTTATTTCTTTTGTATCTGCATAATGTCTATGATTCGATGTACAGCGCTCTGATACTCTAGCAGGTCTGGTTCCATTATATAAAACTTTTCAAATGAATAAATAAATTATCCACCTGAGTGGAAATTCCAGCTATATCAGTGTCATGGCGGTAGTAAGGGGAAATATGAGGGATTTTTCCCGATTGATTCACAGTCCGGACACTAGAAAGAACGACCTCCCTGAGGACTGGTGAAAAATTATGTTCAGGGTCTTGAATGCACAAATGCGTGAGCAGACACTATGAGATTATTGTGTGGAAAGAGAATACCTTAATGGGCATGATACTCTTGCAGCACACAAGCCAAAGGATCCAGGATGAGTGCATATAGCAGTGGGGGCAAGTGTTAACCTTGATGCATGCCCCTTGTGATAGTAATCGGGGGGTGGCACATGACCAGTAACACGTAACCACGCCATGGGTTTCCTAAAAAAAGACCTGGTCTAGCTTCAGGAAGATATCACCCTTTCCTACGTAATGCGTACATCAAGAGCAATGCAAAAGGTTGCATTGAAGAGGGTACCAAGATTGTATATAAGGAATGAGCCGGGTATAAAGCCAGACTGCTCTGGGCCCATGATATGCTTGGGAGCACAGGTGCCAGTCAGTTAGCCAAAAATTTTTGTGAAGATCTTTGCATCTCTATTTAATAGAGACAGTGGCTGGTAGGATGAGCAGTGATCTGCTGGTTTGCCCGGCTTGAGCAGGGTGACTAGTAGAGCTTCACGCATTGTTGGGGGCATGCGTCCGTCCCATATCATCTCCTTGAAAAGGCTGACCAGATGAGGTGTAGGTTTATCTTGGTAGACCTCACCACAAGACATGTAGGAGTGTCTGGCCTCGTCTGTGCCATAAAGTCAGTCAGATAGGCCTACTATCCCCCCACCCACACCATGTCCACCAATAGTTGACACAGCAGCACTCTGCCCACACCAGACCCTGCTGTTTCCCTAAACAAAAAACCCCAAAAGAAACATTGTGGTGTACACATGGAGGCAGATAATGCCCGCCAAGCACTTCCTCAACAGTAAGTCACGGGAGAGTTGCTTCAGAAATGCACAACACACCAATCGTGCAATAAGTTAACTTAATTACACAAATTTTCTCAACATCCACTTGCAGGAATCCTAACATCCGCTAAGCATCGGGACCCTATCAGCCTCTTCCACGGACCCACCACCCCGTCCCATTAAGGATATTCACATGAAACCATGGGGGGACCTCTGCAGTCAACAACAACATTCACCTTCCAAGTACCACACTTGCTAGAGCAAATTTACCACAGTAGACTGTAAGACATTGTATTGGCAGAAATAGTGACAACAATTCCAGTTATAACATTTCAAAAAGTAAAACTAAGGAAGTAATGATATGGCTTAAATAGGAGGCAGGTCAGCATCAATCTATTCCTTCTGTGTCTTGGTAAACTGCCGGCTTGCCTTCTTCCGATCTAGGTGACCTCCATCTTCTACTTGCTGATTTGTGATATTGAGACTTTTAGGGTCACTGAAGATCGTGGTTTTCCCATCAATGGTCACATGCAATCGGGCAGGGTAGAGCCTAACGTAGGTGAGTCCCATTTTTTGCATCTTTCACTGTACACGAAAGAATTGTCTCTGCACCTTCTGCAGGTGTGATCTAAAGTTCTGTGCCCTCGTATCAAAGAGTTTGTGAGTCCCGGGAGCGGCAGAGCACCACATTTTTGTCTGGGTAATTAAGCAGTTTTGCTGTAATTGGATGGAGCATGGCACCCAGCACTGGCCGCAGGGCTAGTGAACGGCGACTACACTCCACCATGAACTTGTTTCTCCCCCTAGTAGCTCTTTTAGAAGCCATTCCATGAAGTTTTTCCATGTTACGGTTATTTGTTGATTCTGCCAGTTCGATGATGCAATGGTTACTCTGCCGGGAGCGGTGTCAACAGTGCCTTCTCCAGCTGCTTCTGTGTTCCTGCCATCGAGAACTGCTCATCCTCAGCTTCTGACACCCACCTTTCTGCCATATCTAGGTGCTCCACATGTTTGTTGAGTCATCCTGTTCATTGATATGAGAAGGACTCTATCTTCCTGTAATCTTGGTGTGGCTAAGTTGCATGGCTGCCCGGATTTGGCATAGCCCGCCTCCCATCTAAGGCCCTGAGGTGGCTGGGCCCGTCTTGTGTACTGAATCCCCCTCCTTGTGCAGCCCGAGAGTTTACCGCTATTCAAATTGCAGCTTGGGGTGCGTTTTATGGGCTTTACCCATTGCAGCCAATGCTGTCCAGCCACCTACAGATATAGAGTCTGAGTTTTTTACACTCCTATGCACAGGGCAGCATAGACGGGCAGTCAATCACACAGCAAGGCAGCCCAGTCACAGACTACCACTGAGGGGTGTATATCGTAGATGTGGCACTGATGTGCTGTGGCCCTGGGTTCAGTGCTGTGCAACACAATTCAATTGGGGCAATCAATAGCGCAGCCTGTTTGCAGCACAGTCTTGACAAGCACTGTGTGGCCTGTGTAGTTAGGCTGCACTTATAGCAGGTGTCCTCTTGGCCCACAGCAGTCTCTTATCCCCTTACCACTAGACAATGGGTGAGCCATGAGGCAGAGTCAGCCCCCCGCATTCAGAGTGGGCCACTTCACTTTTTAAGGCGCTTGCTGCCATGAGGAGCTCAAACCAGCCCCAACCCAGTACAGCAGGCAGGCTTTGTCTACAGTAGACACTTCAGCCACAGCTAATGGGGCACAGCAGAGTGAGCTCTGAGACTCTGGGGCAGAGAAGATAAGCGAAAGTTCATGCCGTGACTTGCAACAATGCAGCAATTATAGTGGGTATATCCTCTGGCCTCTGACTTCTGCTCACCTTCAAAGTCCTTCACTGCAGGGGAGACCGTGGGACAGAGCGAGCCTCCTCGTTCGATGTTGACCAGGAAGCAGATACTATCTGCCGCGAAGGGTCTAACCCGCAGCTGGGCACCTCAGTGAGTCAGACAGCCCTGGGCCTCTAGCGTGTCCTCCAGCCTCAAATGCTGTTCTACAGTGGTGCAGAGCCCATTGCAGGCACTAGGGCCTCATAGAGAGGACAGGATGGGGCCACAGTAAAGCAATTCTTGGCTCCACCCGTGGTAATTCAGGTCTCGTCACAGCGCTGGTACATGAGGCACATAGTGCCATTTATTGCACCCAAAATATTGCCCTATGGTGCAGGATACTGGATGGAAGGTGGCCATCTCAGGCCAGGCAAGCTCCGCCCCCCAATTTAGACAAAGCATTATCAGTTTGATTAATTTTGTATAGTATTAAGTTTCAATATATAAATCTATTTTTTATGTGTGTAATTACTCAGAGTTCTATATTTTGTTTTAATCTACTGTTTAGAGTTTGTTTTCAGGTGTTATTTATTATTTAATAGTAATCTGTTAAAAGAGAGTCATCAAAATATGGTTGTAATTTTAATGTTTTTTATAATCATGGTAACTCTTGCAAGACTCTCGCAGGAGTCAAACACACAATCCCATTTGTGCACTGTGAGGGGCCGTACATCCTATTTGACTCTCGCAACCCACTCGCAAGATCAAATATTTGGGATTAACTTGAAAACAGTCTTTGGGCCAGATGTAGGTAAATCCTATTTACCGACTCTTAAATACCGAATCATACCAATTCGGTATTTAAGAGTAGGTAAATAGGAAGGAGGCATATGTAGGTAAATCTTATTTTTCAATTACCGATTCGGTAAGATTCGGTATTTAACGATTCTGTAAATACCAAATCAGTATTTCACATTGATTCCTATGGGCCTTGAAGCCCATAGGAATCAATGGGAAATACAGATTTGGTATTTACAGATTCGGTAAATACCGAATCCTGGCAGGGGGAACGGGGTGTCACTTTGACACCCTGTAGCACCCCAATTGCAGTCTTGTGTGCCATGTGGCACACAGACATGTGTCACATGGCATAGGTGTACATGCACAGATGTGCATGTACACTGGAATTCGGTATTTTACCACCCAATAGGATTGGGTGGTAAAATATGAATTCCTAAGGGCCTGTGGCACTGCAAACTGTGCCACCTACATATGGATTTACAGAATCGGTATATTTACCGATTCGGTGAAATACCGAAGTGGTAAATTTACCGAATCGGAAAATATACAGATTCTGTAAATAACGACCCACCTACATCTCAAAAGCCAAATACCAGTCGGTAACGGCTGAAATCAGCCGTTACCGACCGGTATTTGGCTACCTACATCTGGCCCTTTGTCCGTAATTCTGAGCAAAGTAAAAGATTACAGAAGTTGATTATATTAGAAAATTGGTATTGTGATTTGTTCCACTGAATATATAAAACATTAATAATTTTATGATGGTGCGAGATGGTTGTGGGAGTCAAGCACACAATCTGGGTCAACTCCAAGTGGGCTGTACTTCCTATTCAGCTCTCGCGATCTCCCTGTGAGAGCGTGCATTTGCAATTAAATTAATAACTATGCTTTCTTGCAATTCTAAACAAGATAAGACATTAAAAATGTTGATTAACTCGGATCAATTGATTATGAATTGTTCCATGAAACATATAAAGCAGTAATATGTGTATGATCTTGCCAGACTCTCTCGTGTATCTTGTGTCTCTAGTGAGAGATCCAGGAAAGTAACCACACCCCAGGAAGAATTGTGATAGGTTCATATGAAGAAGATAAATATTCCATCCTTTTTGCTTTATTTCACTATTGGATTTTGATGAGAGTAGACATGTTTGGCTTGCTCTCCTATCCTGTTTCTCTGTTTCTCTTTGACCTGAAAATGTCTTCATCTGATTCAGATGAGCAGCCAGGGACTTCTGCACCACTAAAGCCACCATAGCCAAAAGTTGAGCGGGCATGCAGAAATAAACAATATTTTGTTTTTGCTGCTTATGCAGGCAGATCAATTTTTCACCTGAGATAAGCAGTTCCACCGGCACCAGTTTGCCCAAGAGCACAAGTGCCCCCCCAGGCAATAGTTTTTTATTTATTTTTTGTACATGTTTCTCCTTTGTTTTTAAGGTTGTTGCTGTTTGTTTCAATTTTTATGTTTTAGTCCTATCCTACCCTTTAAAAATGTATAGTACTAAAAAATATCTAACAAATTTGAAAGCACAAACTTTTTTTTATAGTTGTTCAAAACTGTTAACAAACATTTTTCTTTTTGGAGCTACTCCATAGTTTCATGATCTTTGTCATTTATACTATTTCCCTTTTTTACCTTCTCCAAAGCTCTCTCAAGAGCCAGGAAGGCAATCTCTTGCATGCAGTCTGAGGGAACAGTCCTTCTGCATTTGCTTTCGCAAGCCTTTCGTGCGCTCATACTTTTTATAACAGACTTTGCATTTACACTTCATATATCCTGATGTCGCGTGTATAATTTATATGCCCCAGAATAGGAACAGTGTGTTTAGTTTAATGAAATGCAATCCATTATATAATTGAGGAGAAAAATAAATCACCTTGATTTGTCCAAAAAATACACTTGTTTTATCTGCATGAGACGAACATTGGGAAATGGCACACATTGATACTCATTCAGGGTTATTGTGGTTATACCTGGATTACCGGAAGGAACAAATAGTCAATAACATCAGACTATTACCGGAAGGAACAAATAGTCAATAACATCAGACTATTAGAGGACCATGCAGTCCTTTGGGTAAGGTACATGAATGACATAGTCTGCATCTGGAATGGAACAAGGGAAGCAGCAGATGACTTGGTTAATTTACAATGATAATGATTTGAATTTGAAATTTACCAGTCATATAAACCCAACTGAGATTGGATTTCTAGGCATTAAGATAAAAGTATGCAATGAAAAGTCAGAGAGTGAACTCTTCCCCAAGAAAACAGCAGGCAATAGCATACTTCACACTGAAAGCTGCCATCCCAAAAACCTTATTGGGAGTATACCCTATGGAGAACTACTCAGAGCCAGGAGAAATTGTAGCTCAGAGGATGGATTTGAAAAATAAATGTTGGAAGTGAGAAGAACATTAATAGAAAGAGTTTACTCCCCTAAAGTAATTGATCAGGCATGCAACATGGCTAAAAATGTAAAGAGAGTGGATCTGTTAATACTGAATGCAAAGATAGAAGATGAATAACCTGTTGGATTTATAACAGAGTTCAGTGCCCAAAGCCTGTGAAGTAAAGAAAGATCTTAATACATTTTGAATGTTCCTAAAACAGAAACCCTAGCGAAATCAGTAGGAAATTACACACAAGTTACCTTTAAGAGGTGTGTGTCACTGATGGATGTGCTTTGAAGTAGCACAATACAAGAGAAACAGAACAAGAGCAATATACAGGGTTTTTATATCTGTGGTAAGTGCAAGGCCTGCAGAAACAGCAGTAGCTGCAAAGAGGTGAAATTTCTCAGCGAAAAAAAGCCTTTGCCATTTGTAAACACCAAGCATGTAACTCTGACTTTTGTGTGTAGTGTTTGAAATGTTCATGTTCACTCTATTACATCAACAGCACAATCCATAAAGCCAAAAAGAAAATTCTAGAGCATTTAAGAGTTATTATAAATGAAGATAAACAAAATCCAGTAGCGAGACATTTCAAAGAGAAACACACTAAGAATACAAGTTTGCTTAAGTTTTGCATATGGGATAGAATCCTGCTTCTAGAAAGAGGGGGCAATAGAACACAAATGTTGCAGAGATTAGAGTCCAAGGTGATAACCACATATGAAACCATGTTTCCAACTGGGCTGAATAGGGACAAGGAACTGGGTGCATTTTGGTTAGAGTTATTTAGTATACTGTTAGGAATCAGAAAAGTGAGATAGTTAGGATGTTATTTGAAGAGAAGAAAAGTTTACTGGTTTTAAATAATAACAATTTAGGTCATTTAATCTAACACTGTTTTAATTTTTTGTAGGAGATACTGGGCAACAAGAAGAATGCAAATGAGCTTATATGTCTGGGGCCAGTATTAGACAGTCAAATTATGTTGCACTGATTCTAAGAGGGGATTTGTTTGAAGGATGTTTAAGCTGTACGATATTGCAGTAGTACATTGCCCACTGGGGCCGAATGGGAAGATTCAACAGGTCGTGTAAGAAAATTGATCTTATTTGCCCACTGGCACGTAATTGTAGTGATCTTGTATAAATGGAGTCGCAGACAATTAATTTTGAATATTACCCACTAGGGTGGAACTGTGACAACTTTCTTGCTAATGATGATACACAAATTATTTGTAGACTTTACAATATTGAGAGTACAGCAATGTATTTTTTAAGAATATCAATATAAAGCCTGAGATTATGAGGGTTAACAATAAATTGGGCGAAAAAAACAACTTTTATAGTATTGTAAGATGTCCGCCCAGTTAGATACTTAGGAACAAGTGCTCTGTGTAGTACTACTTCTATGGTGTTGGTGTAGTCACATGTATATATGATGTATTAAGGTAAACGTAATTGACCCGTGACCAAGAAGCGCAAGCTTCGAAACATGTAGGCTATTTTTCTTTTGCTACTAATAAATCACACTAAGAGGACTTGTGCCCCGGATGTCTTCCTTGTTTTATTTGATGGCACATGGCCAATACAAGGAGACTAGTGTGGAGTGTTGGTAAAGGGCTAGCCACCCTGCTAGGGCCGATATATACATATGGCCGCATAGGGGAATGGATGAAGTTGTTCCGAAAACAGAAAAGTCCTCTGCACTCATTTGAAAGTACATTTAGATATTTTATTCACTCAATATAAAAGCAAAAAAACCTTTGATTTCATATTGTTTGAATAAAATATCATATATATATATATATATATATATATATGCATATATATATATATATATATACATATATATGTGTATTACCTACTGGCGGTCGCCAGTAGGTAGTTATAGTTAGGATTGTTTTCCATAGGGAAATCGCAACATTCTATTGGGAATAACTTTGGCGGCGGTTGAGGAATCTGCCTGAAATGTTCCTCAAATTTGCCTCGCGGCTCTCCGCTCCTTCCCTGAAAGTTTGGGGGGCATTCGTCAAGCGGGGGCTGAGATAAAAGGGGGGTCCCAAAACGTGTTTTCCCCATGTTAATTTCCATAGGGCGGTTGGACTCACTTTTAGCCCGAACGGCTGAATGGTTTTCCACCAAACTTGGCAAAATTGTAGGGACTGGTAGCCCGATGTGCATTTGCTATGTCTCAAGATATGTGCTCCAGTGGATTTTGAGTAATTTAGGTTAAAAAAAATATATATATCTATAGCCGCGCCCCGGTACGCGCACCGGGGATCACTCCGGGCGCGCCACGCGACTTGCGCACGGAAAGCTGATTGGCTCTCGGGTGTCTGTCAACATTCCAAACAGTCCGGAGCGGCCGCCATCTTGTGTCTCGGTAGGATCGAGACACAAGAGGTGGCAAAAACAAAGGGGGAAATAACCAAAAGGGAGCAGGGTAGACCCCCCCCCTTGACCCCCTAGGTTTGATGTGGGGGCCATAAAAGGGTCCCGCGGGTAAAAAAAAAAATAATAATTTTTTTCCGATTTTCGCGTGGGAAGCGCCCGGTACGCGCACCGGGGAGCATACCAGGGAGCGTACTTTGGCATCACGCGGTTACGCGAAACGTCACGATGTTGTTTTCGTTCGCGAGAATAGCGCTAACGGGACGCTCCCCGGTATGCGCCCCGGGGCGCGCCGTAACATTGCGCTTACCCGTGTGTTCACCGGTACGCGCCCCTGGACAAAAAATAAAAAATAAAATATACCTATAGAGATTTGCTATTAAAAAACCCATTGAAATTCACTGAAAAAACCATAGGTTTCACACCAGTTATAGTTAGGAATTAGCATTTAAAAAACCTATTAAATTCACTGAAAAAACCATAGGTTTCACACCAGTTATAGTTATGAGTGATGTCACTGACCATGTCATGAGTGATGTAATATGTGAAGTCATCAGCAGTGCATTGCAGGCGCGCAAGTTATAGTGAGCCCAACCAACTATAACGTGGGAATTTCAATGGTTTTATGCGAGTAAAATTTCCAGCTAACTATAACTGGTGTGAAACCTATGGTTTTTTCAGTGAATTTAATAGGTTTTTTAAATGCTAATGCCTAACTATAACTGGTGTGAAACCTATGGTTTTTTCAGTGAATATATATATATATATACATATATATATTTATATGCCACAAACTTTGCACCTTACGCAGTTTGATCAACCACAAAACGACGAGCGTAGACCCAGGTGTGGTGCTGATTTTTTTATTATTCTTTGGAAACACCACTAGCCGCCTTCACAACGCGTTTCGGCAGATCCCTGCCTTGATCACATGACAACATTGATGTGTACCACCTCCATTTTTAAAGTGACAGTGCATTCATAGACATGAAAAACATACCATACTAATGCATAGTAAGGGCTCAAATGCTTTTTTCTTTTTTCCTATCTATATATACCAAAAAGTTAAGTATAAATACTTTTTATAACAGGAAATAGAGGTTTTCCTAACATAATACTTTATGGCCATGTTATTTCTCCACATAATGTGTACTGATTATCAGTAAACTAATTGGTTTCAACAGTTTCTTGCTCAAATGCATAAAAGGTCTATGATGCCCCATAATGTTAGTGTCCATGCTAATGTAAACAATTGAAAGTGAGTATGTGGAACCTAAAAAATTCCCAAATGAGAGAATAGTAAAGTGCAAATTGTGTTCGAAGTATAGCAACCTTGCTTTACTTCTGTATGTGCAAATTTACAAATTATAAAAAGAGCTATAGTGCCTATTGAAAGTATATATTTAAACTTATTGCACTCCTGCCTTAACTTAGATGGCATATGACTTCCAGATTTTGCCACTATCGCAGGAGTATGTGCAAAAAAACAGCGTGTGCAAATTGCCATTTAATTTCCTATATCGGAGGTTTTGACCAGAAAAAAGGACTGTGATAAATGATTCCCATAATTATAAATCTTTCTAAAATCCATCATAAGTACTTAATAAATAAATACATACGATAAAAATCACATAAATACAATTCATTCATTATAAAAAAAAAATCCTTTAAAATCCAACAATAAAAATTACTTATAGTATTTAAAATATTTAATTCAATATTTCATGATTTTCAAGGTGCAAAAAGTGATTTTAAGATATTAATATTTCTTATTTGAAATCAGGTCATTATAATTCATAGGATTTAAAACAAGCGTAAGAAAAGGAAAAAAAACAAAATTCTCTCTTTTTTCTCTTTTCTCTCTCAGTGCCACATGATATATTTGTGTTTGCTATTGCGATTGGGGCGCAGGGATTTTTACTCTAGGTATGTATACAAATCCTCACTCATATTAAGCCCGTTTGGCTGTTTTGTATCGAGCTGTAATATGTAGTGGGTTTCCATGCGTCTTAATTTCCCTTCCCTGTCACCTCCTCTTCTTTGTATTGGGACAGTGTCAATGACATAATACTTCAAATCCTTTGGGTTCCCACCACGATGTTCCCTGAAGTGACGTGCTACCGGGTAATACGGATTATTAATAGTTATAGCTCTAATGTGTTGTAGCACCCTTTTATGCGCTGCCAACTTAGTGGTCCTGATATATTTTAAGTTGCAGCTACATTCTAGAATATATACTACAAATTCACTTCTGCAGGTTAGGTGATACTTTATCATTTGCAGTTTTGCACTAAAAGCTGTCAGGAATAAAGTTTTGTTGCACCCATAACTACAGGCCTTACAGGGAACACTCACTGATACTGCCAAGCTGTTGCCGCAATTTGCCCTGACGCCCGCCAGCATTCCCAGAGACTTTCTGCCCTCGGTTGAGCGCCTTCCCGCCTCCCGACTCCCCTGCCATCTTGGAGTCCTGGTGGCCGAGTGGAGCGTGGGACGAGGGGGGTAAAGAAACCACACTCCCCAGCATCCTGAGCGGCGCACGCGTCATCTGCGCGCCAGGAGGCACTGAAATAGCACGTCACCCCGGTCGAGGGGTGGAACACTCACTGATACTGCCAAGCTGTTGCCGCAATTTGCCCTGACGCCCGCCAGCCTTCCCAGAGACTTTCTGCCCTCGGTTGAGCGCCTTCCCGCCTCCCGCTGCCCGACTCCCCTGCCATCTTGGAGTCCTGGTGGCCGAGTGGAGCGTGGGACGAGGGGGGTAAAGAAACCACACTCCCAGCATCCCGAGCGGTGCACGCGTCATCTGCGCGCCAGGAGGCGCTGAAATAGCGCGTCACCCCGGTCGAGGGGTGAAACACTCACTGATACTGCCAAGCTGTTGCCGCAATTTGCCCTGACGCCCGCCAGCCTTCCCAGAGACTTTCTGCCCTCCGTTGAGCGCCTTCCCGCCTCCCGCTGCCCGACTCCCCTGCCATCTTGGAGTCCTGGTGGCCGAGTGGAGCGTGGGACGAGGGGGGTAAAGAAACCACACTCCCCAGCATCCCGAGCGGCGCACGCGTCATCTGCGTGCCAGGAGGCACTGAAATAGCGCGTCACCCCTGCCTCGCGGGATGCCGGGCGAAGCCCGGGCCAAAGGCGGGCCCGTTCTAGCCCGTTCCAGACCGGGTAAGACTGGACTGGGCCACCTTATTAACATTATATTTTGTGTGCCCCCAACAAAACATATCATCTTATCTAGTTCACTCTGGACTCTTTGAAGTGTAACTGTTTATATAGTTCCTGATAATTATGTCTCCCAGAATAACTAGAAACAGCAAAGCTGCGCATGCCGCCCAGATTATAGGTCCAATAGACCAATTCATTGCCAAGGCAAACGATGCCATCAATCAGGGTGTGCTCCTGTTGGAAAGGAGGGTCTCACAAGACCTAGCTGCAGCCAGGCGCTCTTCACTGGGCCTACTGGCATCTGCTGTAACACCGCAACGCATCCTAGCTTCAGACTTCCAACACGAGACCCAAACGGTTCCCGGGATAGTGGACTTATCGGTATCTACCGACCTTTCCACAACACAAATATCACACACCTCTGCATCCCGTCCCTCCCGTTCACTTGAGAGAACTCCGATTCTCTTTTCCAACTTGGAGGAGAACCCTCCATCTCCTAACACTAGGGGACAGCGGGAAGGTGCCATTCCAAAAAGGAGAAAAGACCAAAAGGATAATAATAATCTTTCCATAAATATTACCGATTCACACCAGGTTCTCCTGTCACAATTCAACAAAGACTCTCCCTCATTAGTTCATCATTTATCCCAACTAGAATTATCTCAACAGCCAAATGTCTTAACGTCAGAAATAATAAACCCTCCACCTGGCACTCTCAATCCTGTTTCGACTGGTAACATATGCAGTGGGCGGGATTCCCCGCCACAAGATTTACATACTTTAGCCCCTATAGAGGCCTTAATTAAACTACATCTTAAACCCATCGAATCAGCGTTATCAAAGATCGAGAAACTATTAGTTATACTAACATCTGAATTAAAAACTAAGAACAGCTCGATCCCTATGCCTTCTTGTACTGCGGCCCAACAACACAAGCCAAAACCAATAAAGCCCGGGGGTACAGTTCCCCAACAAACCCCCCAAGCCCCCAAAGTGGTGACCACCACAGCGGTGGTCCATCAAAAACCTGTCCCCATAACTAATACTAAACCACAGCAATCAACAATCAATACTGCTGTAAAAAAATTCTGGTATCCCTTCCCTCTCTGTCCTTCTGCCCAAACGGCCAAACCTACCAGTTTACCAACCATACGACCTATAGCTAAAACTCCAGCCTCCAAAAATGCGGCTTATAATATAAGACGTAACGCAGCACGCTCTGTTCACCTCCCCCCAGAGGCAACGCCGTTTTGTAGTTATAATGACCGGGGTTCCAGCGTTGCATGTCAACTCTGAAGAACCTGGATGGTCCTTAAAAAAATAAGGTGCTCCATTGGTTGTCTATGAATCGGCCACTTCCCCCTTTTGCTAACAACAGAGTTGTCTCAGTCCGTAGAGTCCCCTGGGTAGGGAAGGAGCAAAAAACTATTCCAGGGGATTGCATTATAATAAACTTTGAAGACCCCCAAACTGCAGAACATATCTGTCCATGGGGTGATCAAACATCTACCGAAGGAATTGGTACGAAAAGATTACCTTTCTTCTATCCTCCTGCCCAGTCCCTACCACCAGCCCCAGAGTGGAACTGGACCCAGGTCGGGAACCGGAACAAAAATCCGGATTGGATAAATTGGCAAGGGCAAGGTGGTAGAGCTGCCATGCCTTCTTTGGACTGGAGGGGTGTTCCCACTTACAACAGGTTCGACTGCTTGGAGATGGTGGACTGACCACCAACAGCTAATGTCATGGATGATAGGAATTTCTCCCCCACAGGGCCACCAGTCCCGATACCATCAAGTTCTCCCGTACTCTCAACTCTGCCGAACGAAACAACGTCTTTACCAATTTCGGCAACGCAAATAGACTTAGTGGACGTACATACTTTCCATCACGTTGGTTCTCAGCCTTGTTCCACCACTACACCTGACAAACAACGAGAGAGACTGCTCTCTCCACCTAACACTGACCTTAGCTCATTACTAAATACACCATCCCTAAAAGGAAGGCCTCCTTCTACCAAAGGAACATCGTCAGCCTATCTAGTGCCTATATTATTCTGGAACGTAGCTGGTCTGCGACCCAGAGTATTATCGACATCTTGGCTGGCTTATGTTACCTCCTATCAGATTCTGTGCCTCCAAGAGACATGGACTGTTGATCCACTGCACATAGAACGTTCCACTCTGCGGCCACCCCATCAATACACGGCAGACCTAAGGGGGGTCTTGTGGTATACATATCAAACAAGCTTGATGCAAAGAAAATTTCTGTTCAGTGTACTACCTCGTATTATCAAATTCTTTTGATTACTTTTAAAAACGGTATGTCATATAGTCTTGTTAATTTTTACAATAATCTATCTCCTGCAGAATGTGTCAAAACTGTGTCCGCAATTTCACTTTTTGTAGGCGAACAACGAGCTAACCACTCATTAGCTATGTATAATGTAATTTGGGGAGGGGATTTCAATGTACAATTGTGCTCTCATTATAAGAAATCTGATTGTGGCCTCCTAGATGAAAACGATTGCCCTATGACACACTTCACTCATTCCCCTGTAGGTGAATCTTTTAATGATTGTTTAATGTCGTTGGAATGGACTTATGCCAACGAACTCGTAGATCCTCCCGTGGAATTCAACCCTACTTTCCACGGCAGGGGATGTTTTAGTACCATAGATTGTATACTTTGTTCATATTCCTTAAAGGGTACACTTTCCCAGTTTAGTACAGGAACAGAAATTTCAGGTGATCATTTCCCCAACACAATAGTACTACGGCTAGCTATGAGTGCTCCCCACCCAACAAAGAATAGCCTGCTGACCCAAAAGTCATTGTCTATGGTTAAAACTAACGGCTATTCCGTGAAATGGTCAAGGATAGATCCAGCAGTAACATTAAGCTCTGTGATCTCTAAAGCACTCCCATGGATAAATACATGTCTTGATGAGGTATCCTCCCCAGAGCAAATTATTTCCAGTTTCGGGGAAATCTTGAAAGTCATTCAGAAGGTTCTATTTCGAACCTGTAAACCGGGCAGCCATACGGAACCAGGCTGGTTTAATACGGCATGCCGGAAAGCTTTAAACGCCCTAAAGAAAGAGCTCCATAATCCAATTAGAGACCAATCTAAAATAACTAAATTAAGATCTGAATATAAGCAGGCCCAAATAAGCTGTAAAAGAGACCACAAAAACAAACTATGGGCCCAATTACATGAGAGCTGCAATAGCAAGGACAGCTCTCTATTCTGGCAAGTAGTAAAATCACCTTTTCTACTTGATGGTAGCTCACATCAACACCTGGATGTAGTTGTGTCTGCAGACGAGTGGGTGACACACTTTTCTAAAATCTTTAGTGACCCCCCCTCGTCAAGCACCGTGCATCCTACCCCAGTGAGCGAACCTCATAAAAAAGGGGTCTATCCAATTGACCTTCACTTCACTCTTGGAGAGGTCATAAGCGCACTATCCTCTTCAAAAACTGGAAAGGCCCCTGGTCCAGACGGTGCCCCTTTAGATATATTCCTATCAAACATCGATTTATGGTCTCCAATAATTACCCAACTAATGGCGGCAGTTCTAAATAACGGCCTTTTGGACTCTTGGTCCTCCTCCATACTGCTCCCTATTTTCAAAAAAGGTGAGAGAAATAATCCTGCCTGCTACAGGCCCATCTCCCTCCTGGATTCACTGGGTAAAGTCGCGGGCCGTCTAATTCTGGATCGATTACAGGATTGGGCGGCAGAAAAGAACATCATCACGGACCTAAAGTATGGATTCCGGGAGGGACTGGGTACTGTTGAACAGGCCCTAAACCTGACACTCTTAATAGGGAAGTATGTTGGGATAAAACGGGGCAACCTATTCATGGTCTACGTCGACCTCAGCGCGGCGTTTGATTGCGTAATCCACGACAAGCTGTGGTCTATCCTGGATGAGTTGGGCGTTGATCCACCCCTTATCATGTTCTTGCGCGAGCTTTATACTGACGCCTCGGCTTGCGTAAGATTTGGTACTGGTGGGGAGTTAACACCCTCTTTTCCAATAAACCGTGGAGTAAGACAGGGCTGTCTCCTGGCTCCCTTTCTATTCAATTTATATACCAATGGCCTGGAAGCAGCCATGCTAGAAGGGAGCCAGGACTTACCTACCATCAATCAGCGCCCTATCCCAGCACTTCTCTACGCTGACGATTCCGTAATTTTTGCCCGGACCTTAGTACAACTTCAGAAGCAGTTGGACAAATACTGTAACTTCATGCTTTCGCTTGGCTTAAAGGTGAATAAGACCAAGACCTTTGTCATGCAAACAGGGCCCAAAGTAAAAAGCTCCAAACATCTTTGCATTGAGCAATCAAAACTGGAACGCGTTAGGGAATACCCTTACCTGGGCATCCTAATAGACGACCAGTTAACATGGAAAAGGGCGACGGTAACGAGGAAATTGCTTTACCAATGAGCAACTTCTGCCCTCGTCGCATTTTCGAGAAAAATGGGTAAACCAACTCCCCCTGTATTGCTCAAAATTCATCAAGCTAAATGCCTGAGCATCGCCACATACGGAGCCGGTGTATGGGGCTATGTAAACACCTCTGAATTACAAAAAATTCAAAACGGCTTTGTCAAATACCTGCTGGCCCTCCCACGGAGTGCCCCCACTTACGGTTGCCATATAGAGCTTGGGATAGACTACTTAACTGATTACATCAAATGTCAACCAATGCTCCTATGGCACCGTATCTGGACAAAGCCTCAGTGCCACCTTACACGTGCCCTGATTTCATAATGTCTCGAGATGTCGTCCTGGAAAAACATCCCATGGTTGGCGTACGTGGTCAACTTCTTGAAAGATCTCGACCTTATACAGTATGCCATTGAGCCCTCAACAATCAATGAGATGAGTAGACAATCTCTGAAACATCATTGTCTTAATCATTTAAGGGAACTCCGTATGTCTGGAGAAATATCAAAGCAATCCAACGCTCTTATTTTGATGGCCCAAGTGTCCCCAGGCACACAGCCCTATTTATCATATCACATATCCAATCATGAAAAGTATCTATTAACCAGGTTGCGTTTCAATCTGTTTTTTCGATTGGTCACTTTCCCAAATACGCTAAACTGGTCCCATGAATTGGAAAAATATCCATGTGATAAAGTCTCCCCTCAATCAACCATGCATGTAGTACTGTTTTGTCACTATTATGCTGTAGCACGCAGGCGTTGGGTCTTACCATTGTTACGTCAAATGGGGTTGAGGACCTGTCGCCCGGCGTTTTTAGCTTTGCAGCAGCTTGATACACAATATGTGGCAAAGAATCTAGCACTGTTTTTGAAATCTTGTATAACTATTCGTAAAGCTCTAGAAACGAACCCTAGCTGAATTTTATGAATACCTGTACTAACTTTCTAAATGGACTAAAAGTGTATTTTTCTTTATTTTAGTTTTTTCACCTTTTTTTTAAGCGTAATAATGTATTAACAACAACTGTGATTTTATGATGAAATGTTTACATATGATGTACTTTTTATGATTAATATAATGGTTAATCGAATAAAAGATTTGAATTGAATACAGGCCTTACAATTCGAACATTTAAAAAATCCTTTCCTGGCAGTAAGCCACCTGGCTTCTTCCTTGTATTCTGGGCTACTGTTGACCAGTATATCCGCCATGGAGGTTGATTTCCTATATGTTATCAGAGGGAAATCTGGGAGCGAACTGCCTATAATGAGATCGTCTTTGACAATGTGCCAATTGCCCTGGATAATCTTGTGCAATTCCTTCTGTTGCCTACTATAGCTCATAATTATGTTATGTTATGTTATTTATTGTTTTGTATAGCGCAACGGTTACTCAAAAAGAGTGTCCCGGCGCTTTAGGTAAGGGGAAGTAATGCAGAATAACACAACACAGTTTAAAAGAAATGAACAACACACAAACAATAAAAGAAGAACTACCTGGAGGCCTATTCTCGGTGGGTCTCCCGAGACTGTCAAGTTATTCTCTGTGGTATTCTGAGACAACACCCTGTCCTGTAACAGGTCCTCCCTTGCTATGAGCCTAGACTTTTTGATAGCTATATCTATGATTTTGGCACTGTACCTCGTTCAATGAAGCAAGCTTTACTTTCTTGTTGGTGTCTTTCTAAATCCATATTACTGCTACAAATCCTCCACAACCTAAGCATCTCCCCATAGGGGATGCTATATATTAAGTGCGGAGGATGTGCACTTGTTGCATGAAGCAACGTATTGCCCGCAGTTTCCTTATGAAAGAGAGATGTATCTATGTTACAGTTGTTTATAGTAACCTTTACATCTAAAAAAGGGATACTATGATGGCCTATACAGGACGTAAATTTCAAATTCACATCATTACTGTTGATACATTCAATAAAATCTTCTGCTTCATTCACTGTCCTGTTCCAGATTATAATCAGGTCATCTATATATCTTAACCAAGACACCACCTTTTCTTCGTAGATGTCTTGGTATTGCTTCCTGAGGACCAGCTCCTCCTACCATCCCATAAACATACAGGCATAGCTGGGGGAGAAGCTGGCACCCATCGCAACACCTTGAACCTCTCGGAACATTTGTTTTTTGAAAGAAAAAAGTTGTTTTCTAAGCAGAAAGTCAACAAGTCCATCAACATTCTATTGTGTTGGGTGAATTCAATTGGTCTCCTTGATAAAAAGTATTCTACAGCTTTTAAACCGTCACAATTCTTTATACAGGTGTATAATGAAGATACATCTAAGGTAATGAGTTGATAACCTTCTTGCCACTTTACCTTATCAATTTTACATATAAAATCACCTGTATATGTGCCCTGTCTGTCTTCCGTGTTTTATTGGATGGCACATGGCCAATACAAGGAGACTAGTGTGGAGTGTTGTTAAAGGGCTATTAGCCACCCTGCTAGGGCCGCCATCTGAAGAGGTGAGGTCACCAGCATTGTTTGTAGGAGATTACACTATATATATATATTCACTGAAAAAACCATAGGTTATAGACCATATATAGTTAGGAATTAGCATTTACAAAACCTTGAAAATTCACTGAAAAAACCATAGGTTATAGACCATATATAGTTAGGAATTAGCATTTAAAAAACCTTATTTTACTCACACAAAACCATTGAAATTCCATATATAGTTAGTTGCACTAACTATATATCGCGCACCCGCAATCCACTGTTGATGATGTCACATATTACATCATTCATGACATGGTCAGTGACATCACTGATGACATCACTGATGACATCTCAAATGACATCACTGATCATTAGTAGCTTCAGCTGGTGCATCCCCACCACCACCACCGCCTCCTAGGAAGAGAGGACCACCTGCTGAAGTTATCATTCAGCAAGAGGAGGAAGAAGAGGAAGAGCAGCAACAGAGGGAGTTTTTGCCTGAGGAGCCCAGGAGGTCTCATGTCAAAGAAAACTTTATTTGGCAATTTTTTAAATATCCCCGGGGCCAAAAAAAAGTCAATGCCCGATACGTAACTTGCCTTATCTGTAAGAAAGATTTGTCCAGAGGGACAGATAAAAAATATAGTTATGGCAATTATACAATGCATCGCCATATGGAGAGGTGGCACCCTATCAACTACAGTGCTGCGCAGTTACGTGACCAGCAAGATAATCCTCCTTCTGTGGCCAGAAGATCAGTTGTAGAGGAAGTGACGGGACCAGAGGCGAGGGAGACGGTCCCAAATATACAGATGAGGTTCGGGGAAGTCAAACAAGTGTGCGTGCATTGCAATCAGTTGATTTGCTACAGAGAAAGTAGCATCACTCTAATCAACAAAGCTATCGACAATCATGATTGTTGAAAACGCCCCAGAAAATAAATTATCTTTTTTTTTTTGTTGCTCCTGTTGAGCCCTTTACAATGAATTGTTTTCGTTTCCCCCCCCCCAAAAAAACCAAACAATATATAAAACCGTTCAAAAAATACAAAAAAAGTAAAAAAAATGTTCAGAAAAATAATAAAAAAATATAAAACAACAAAAATAATTTTTAAAAAAGTTCTTTTCAGAACTACCTCCCCTTTATAAAAAAATTGCTAGAATGTTTAGCACTCTGGCAACCTCTATTTCTTTTGGTTCGCTTCCCGGTTCGCTCGCCGGTACGCGAACCGGGAGCGAACCAAAAAAAAAAAAGAAAAAAAAAAAAGAAAAGTAAGTATAAGGGAAGGAAACAGAGTAATGTTAAAAGAAAGACAGCTATAGGGAGTAACACAGAGATACTGTTTAATAGATCTATTTACCGAAGAAAAGATGGAAGAGGGTATAATTGTGAAAAACAAAATAGATAAGGAAGTGGAAGAAAAAAAGGAGAGTAGAAGAATAATAAACAAGAGTTTCTTAGAGAATGTGAGTGAATGTTCAAAATAAGATTAAAACATGTGGAATAACAGCGAGAAAAACCAGAAAGCAGAAAAGAAGAAGTAACAGAAAAGGAATGATTGAAACAGCAAAGAAATGTAAATAACATAGGGGCATATTATCAACATAGGTGATAAAATTATCGCTGCTTTTATCGGCAGAAATCTGCCACTAAAGCTGCTTTTGCGGCAGTTTTCTGCCGATAATGACTGCTTTTATCGGCAGAAAACTGCCGCTAACGCCGCTTTTGCGGAAGAAAACTGCCGCTAAAGCCACTTTTGCAGCAGTTTTCTGCCGATAAAAGCAGCGATAATTTTATTGCCTGTGTTGATAATATGCCCCTTAGTGTGCTTGAACTACAGAGAGAAAGCATAATGAACAAGTAGTGAAAGAGTGATCAGTCAGAGACAGTGAGAGTAATAGAGACGGAGTGAGTGAACAAGAGTGAGGAAGTATGAGAAGAGAGGGACTGAGAAAAAGAGTGAAAGGAGTAGAGTAAGTAAGTAATAGAGAAAGGAATGAGGGAAGTAGCAAAGGCAGGAAAGTGAGGGTTAAAGAAATGAAGTAGTGAAACTAATAGAAGTTAAATGTAACGAAAAGAGGTCAAAACATTTACCTTATAATTGTCGTTAACTTAGTCACTTGTTATTTTTATACTTTCAATCTGTGAAAGAGAGAACAAACATTTGAAAAATATTAAAACATGTATTTAAAAATTAGAAAAGACAAGGGAAAAGATTGAAGGACAAACAGTTTTTCAACAACTTTGACACTTACAGAAGCCTCTGCTTCTCCATGCCCCTACACAGTCCTAAAAATATACATTTTAAACTAATAGTATCTTGATGCAGATGAAGTGAGGCCTATCTTGCAACATGGTGCATCTTTTGCACTGCTGCTGTCTCACAAAAGTGACGCAACGGTAGCGCAAAAGAGGTGCACAGCCATCATAAAACTGTCCCTAACATTTTAAATGATTGTTTCAGGATGCCAATAAGGTGTGTCCTATCCAGAGGTTTGTTTGAGGTGAGGCCTACTCAGGGTTGCAGATGAAATTTAGAGTTGTTGAAGAGTACAGAGGAGATAATACATGTCCATGCCTACCAATGAAGTGAGTCATGTCCACTTTACTCTTGAACAAAGGCAGACCTCCTCTGTTTCCCTGGACAGGCCTAAACTTGATCTGCACAATGTGATTCATAATATTAGGAAACACAGGTGATGTAATTGAAAAACGTGCAATTTCTTTTGCTCATTTCACAATCACATCACTTGTGTTTCCTTTGCTTAGGTATCTCATTGTGCAGATGTAGTCCAGCATATGAAAGAGTACGCAGAAGTGCAGCACTGCATGCAACAACTTTGACACTTACTGAAGCCTCAGTTTCTGCATGCCCCCTACACAGTCCTAATTATATACATTTTAAACTGACGGTATCTTGCTGGAGATGAACTGAGGCGTATCTTGCAACATGGTGCATCTTTTACACTGCTGCTGCATCACAAAAGTGACGGAACACCGGCGCAAAAGAGGCGCACGGCCATCATAAATCTGCCCTTAACATTTTAAATGATTGTTTCTAGATGCTGATAAGGTGTGGCCTATCCACAGATTTGTTTCAGGTAAGTCCTACTCAGGGTTGCAGATTAAATTTAGGCTTGTTGAAGAGTACAGAGGAGATAATACATGTGCAGGCCTACCAACGAAGTGAGTCATGTCCACTGCACTCTTGAACAAATGTCAGACCTCCTTTGTCTCCTGGAACAGGCCTAAACCTCATCTACACAATGTGATGTGTAATGTTAGGAAACACAGGTAATTTAATTGAAAAACGTGCAATTTTTTTGCTCATTCCACAATCACATCACCTGTGTTTCCTTTGCTTAGGTATCTCATTGTGCAGATGTAGTCTATCATATGAAAGACTACGTAGAATGTGAGCACTGTATGCAACAACTTTGATACTTACAGAAGCCTCAGCTTCTCCATGCCTACTACACAGTTCTAAATGTATATCATAAATACAAAAAGTACAGAATTAATTATACATGTTAAATGGTTTATTTTTGCTGTTCTCAGAATTTAACAAATTTCACTAAAAACAGTGACTTGAAGGTTTTCATCATATAACAGCAGGGAAAAAAAACACAATCAAAATGATTGTGTTTAAAAAACCCATAAAACATAACCAATCAGAAATCAGAACTCCTGAAAAGTAACTTACTTTCCATGACGTCGAAGGATATCCTATGAACAGCTTACACTCTGTTGTGCTGTTATTATTTTCAGCCCGCCACTTTCTGAAAGAAAAGCTCCATCGCTTTGACAAATATGTTACATACAATAAATGACTTCTTGCTCTCTACCGCACTTTTCAACAAGGCCAAATCGTGTAAGAGCCATTTATAACTCTTGTAATTCTTCTTAGCAATTCCCGTCATTTTGTATTTTCGCAACTTTCAGAAAGAAAACATTCAAGATCACTTTCACAATCCTGTACTAGTAATATCTCACCCTTCTTGCTCACTCATGTTCCACATTTCCTATGACACTGATACTGCTTACTATGAAGCAGACTTACACTACCTCTATGACTACTACAATTATTTAATTCTCTACATCACTTTTAATCACAAAGCAATTTAAAACAGTAGATAAAATTAGATCAACCCCTAGAATCATTATAGGCCAGTTACCTACCCTAAATTCTCTTTTCTGAAAACAGAAAGTAAGAATATTTTTAAGTAAAAAGGCAACATTGTATCGTAGTCAAATAGGAATCATTTACGAAACAGCAGCTTTTTTTACATTTTCAATAAGCTGTGTAATAAGCGGATCTTGTCAAAGGACCATCATGTCATATAATAGCTGCAGTTAAAAATGTTCTTCCTAAAATAAACGACTGTGTAGCCACAACATTTGTAATTAAAGTTGAAGACTTACTTTCATCAGGTCTATATAGTTGGAATTTTAAAATGACATTATAACCAAAAGTTTGGTCAAATAATCTAGACAGCATTGCAGACTTACATTACCTCTACTCCATGTTTTGATTGGCTGCTTGAATTAGCTTATAAAAAGAAACAGTTTTTCTGAACTCATTCAAAGTGCAGTTATTTTTCCATGACGTTAAGTGTTATGGTAAGAACACCGTTTGCTATGGGAAATACTCTGTTGTCCTTTAACTAATCCGTGCCCACCACTTTCTGTAAGAAAACCTTCTTTTTTTCCAGGAACTATTTAAAACTTAAAAATTAACTTTTGACTCTGTACTACACTTATCCTCAAGGCCAAATAGTGTAGGAGCCATTAGAACCTCTTGAAATTCCTCAGAGCAAATCCCGAGATTCCTTCCCTAACATTTTGGTTTTAAAAACACCAGGTAAGAATTTTTAAGGTCAAAAGGCAATTTTTTTTTTAAAGTTAAAACAGAATCATTGCAGAATGACCAGCCGTTTCTAGACTTTAAATAAGCTGTGTAATGTCCTGATGTTGTTGAAGGACCGTCATGATATATAATTGCTGCAGTTACAAAAGTCCTTCCTGATATTGACAACTGCGAAGCCACAACATTTTTAATTAAAGTTGTCAATTTTGTTCCATCAGGCCTACATCGTTGGAACATTAAAATGACATACTGGCCATATGTTCGTATAAATAATGTTGACAACATTTCAGACTTACATTGGCTACACTCCATGTTGTGATCAGCTGCTTTTACTAGCTTACTAAAGGACACTGATTTACTGTCTGGCAAAGTTAAATATATAAATTTTTCTGAGTCTACACTAGTAGTACTTGATACCCTACAGTTCTCGCAGTCATGCTGCCATTGATAAGAAAGCCCAAACAGGTGATCTACATCTACACCTTCATCATGCAATACATCAAGCATATACATTAAAAACTCCTGACAATCTTGCTGAATATTTTGAGAGAATTGTGTTTGACCTGAACATCTGTCTAACAGATTTCGAATTTCAGACACACTTTCTATTTTTGTTCTATCAGTGCTACATTTCTCTAACACAGAATTCAACAAACTGCAAAATCTTTGATCCGAATTGACCACAATCTCTTGTTTTACATTTTCTAGAGAAAACAAAACATTAACCACTACATTAGCATAGCAGTTGACACCAGAACTGTTTTCAAATTGAAAACCAACAACATCTTCAACAAAATCCTTTTTCTTTCTGCTTATAATTTCTGGTTCATCGACTTTGTCTTTTTGCTACAACCTCCCTACTATTGGTCACATTTCTTCGTTTCCGGCCTACCACACGTTTCTCAAACAAAGGATATTGAGGCAAATGTGGCGCATACTCTCTTCTTAACCTATTGTATTCCTTAACAAAATCTAGATCCGCACAAATGTTTGTGACATCACACTCAATCAAGTACAATCCCGATAAAGTTCTAACTCGTGACAATGCCACATATGCCATACCCTCCTTGAACACAGAACTGCCAATATTCACCAATGCACTGTCTACACTTAAACCTTGCGATTTATGGATTGTCACCGCATATGCCAAGCAAACAGGAAACTGCTTACGGCGAACATATAAGTCTTTTACAAGCAAAAACCTAGCAGAGCAATGACCAATTAGCTGTACTTCCTCAATGCCATCAAATTTAATTTTAAAAAATTCAATTCCATCTCTATTTCTGTATTTCACAAAATCAACAACATTACCCATTGATCCATTTACCAGACCTCTTTCAACATGTAAATTCCTTCTTAAAATTATACGGCAATTTAAGCACACATTCAGAGTCTTTTCAAAACCTGCAGTTTTAGATATAGTCTTCTCTAATGAATCCAATTTTGATTTCAAATTCTCAGACAAAATAATTGTTGATCCCATATGCTCTACTCTGTCAATAGCTTCCAGTTTCACAATCTCTTGGTTTTCTAAATACAACATTTGGTTGTTGAAGATGGCACATTCTGCAAGAGTTGGCATCAAACATATTCCAGATTTCTTCTTAGTAATTTTCTGAAAAATATTCTCAGGCACAACGTCTTGTTCTGGATACAAATTTGACAGTAATCGTGCATGTATAGCTTCTTTCCCATGCTCGGTCACTTTTCCAATTCTAACATCTTGTAGAATATTCTTGTAATCTTCATCCTTCGCCTGACGCATATTTTCACGCAGTTCAGCATAATTGAAGTTTAACCATATATTAACGTTGCCAATGCTCCCTAGGCACTTCCTGGTATCTTCATGCGTGAGTATTTTGAACACAGGTTGTCCTTTCACTGGTGTCAGCTGCAGAAGATCACCGAAAACAATGATGTGTTTGCCACCAAATAAAACATCATACTCTGTTTTGAGAACTTCTTGCATTCTCAAATGCACAAAGGCAAGCATGACATTGGAAACCATGCTTACTTCGTCAATGATAAGAAGTTTCATTTTCTTCAAGACTCTTGAAACTTCACAACAAGCATCTCCAGATAACTTGTGGTATTGTAATTTGTTATCATGCTCCACTGGCAGCATCAGTAGACGATGCAAAGTAATACCTTTAATGTTATGTGCTGCCAGTCCAGTTGGAGCGGTGACAACACAAGACAGCAGACTCAGTCCTTTTCTGCAAATAACATGAAATTGCTTTAATGAGGAAACTTTTTCCAGTTCCCGCTTCTCCACTCACGTACAGTCGGACAGGCTTCAACGACGTACATGAGCACTCTTTCTTCTCATGACTTAATCCATGATCAATTTGGTTGGTAACTTCGTCATATACTTTCCTCTGCTCAACGTTGAGTTGTCTTTCCAAGTCTTCTAAGTTAACCGCATCCTCCTGAGCATGTGCCATGGCTCTTTTCACTTCAATCATGGCAGTGGCAGCTTCATTTTCGATAACTGGTCCTCCTAGTGGATCCTGACTCAATGAAACAGAACTCTGACTGTCCTGAGAACTGTCTCTAGCAATCTCGGCTGCAATCGTTGCTTCCTGCTTGATTTCCGCATTCAACATTTCTAGATATTTGGGAAAAACAGGACATTCTATGGTCTCCTTGGCGGCATTGAAAGAGTCTTCATAACAGAGGAAATCTCCAAGCAGTTTCTCTTCTGCACGCCAAGGCTTGAAAAGTTGCAAAAGTGCTAAATAGAAAAACTCTTTTTTTTCAGGAGATTCGCCACTCAATTTTTGATGGTTTACCAAGTGGCATTTTCTTTGCTTGACGAGACATCCCTCACTTCCAATTACAGCATACACTCCTTTATCAATATCTTCTTTGATGTTCCTCTTGAATATGTACATTTGTAGAACCTCATACAGACAAACTTTCTCGAGGTGACTGCTTCTATTTGGATAATATGTATCCAACATGTTGGTCTTCAAAATATCGGTACTGTTTGGCTCCTTTTCCGCCAAATACTCAATTTCCCGCACAGGTTTCAGAACTCGATTACGCATTGCAGCAAGACCAAGACTCGCCCAAACGATACTCCTGGATTTGGCATAGAGACTTGCTAAAGATAAACGGTCAGAACATTCGTAAGCTCCGATTTCTCGATGTGACAACATCTTCAGACTGAAACTGTACAACTTCTTACTGAGGCTCTTTTCATGGGAAATGTCCTCCCACATATCCTTCAATTCTGTCTTTTCTTTTTTGGTGATGTAAGATGTCACATACCGAGCCACAGCCATACAGTTATCAGCCACAAACTGTATATCCATGTTAGCATTCCACATGGACAAAATCACTGGGTTGTAGTCGTTGATGTACTTGGACTCTTCGTTCCTTTTCAAATTGTATGTGTTTTTAGGTGATTTCTTCATCACATTATGTCGCAGCGAAGACATCAAACTGTTCACTCTTCCTTTAGAAATCACCGGTCGTGGAAAGGCGAAACGACATTTGGTGTAGAACTTGTCCTTGTTTCTGAATTTACGACGACAGTACTTTCCACAACGATGGCTTTGGAAGCGTAAAACTTGTTCTCTTAGGCTTTTCTCTTCCTTTGCGTTTGGAACAGCACATGTAGAATACTGTTCTATGAAACTCATCACTAAGTCTTCTGGATCTGTTCCAAATTTAGGTGCATCCTTGATCCACAGCAGCATATGTATATGAGGAGCACCTCTTGCTTGGTACTCCTTTCTTCAGAAGAAATCCAACACCTCTCCAAGAGGTGGATTTTGCTTGTTCATGATGAAAGACATCATAGCTTCAAATCTATGATTGAAGTACCTGCATACATTCACTGGATCCAAAGAGCACAGTTCTCCGGGTGTCTTGAATTCGATATTTTCAATGTTTCCATTTGCCTCTCATAGAAATTCAAGTAAGTCTTCCCAGCCATACTCGGCACAGCTGAGAGTGAGGAACCATGTGGGAGTTCCTAAGTTCCTCAGCATACATTTTAAATCACCATGACGACGGTACCAGTACTCATTAGTACCACGCTGACACGCCATGAGATTAATCAGGTGAGAATCCAAAATACTGTCTTGCACATTGACTTTATCCATAAAGTCACTTGCCGAGATGTTTTGCATCTGTATACCACTTTTCAAGATGTGGTTCACTGCATATGACAGTCCAGACAGATCGCTTTCAAACAGGAGATGAAACAAATACGGAATGCATTGTCGAAACCTAGGATCTTCTGCATACAATTGTAAAGTCCGGTATTCAGAAGCAGGAATTTGATGAGGTCGCTCATCATATCTTCCTCATTGACCTGTTGGAAATAGCTGTGGGAAACACCGAGCTTCCAACCTTTCCTCCCAAACACTAATTGGACTCCCTTTGGCTTGTTTCATTTGAAACAACTCAATAGCATTCCCCATGACTTCCTTGGAATGCAAAGGATGAACACCATAATGTTCATATATTTCTTCACTTTTAGAGGGTTCTACTTTCTCAATTTGACCACCACACAAATCACTATCCTCTTCTTCACTTACTTCCTCTTCTGCAACATATACATTCTTATAGTACTTATTGCTTTTTTTCAAATACAATGTTGCCTTTTTGACTTTCCTAACATCCACTAAATCTTGCCATATTTTCTTACTCTTTGTCGGAACCCAATTAACTAAGATAACCAGAGGTTCCTCTTCCACTTTTTCTACTCCAATTGTATTAATGTTTTTCTTCAAATCTAGAGGCAAATAAACAACTCTTCCCTTTAATCCTCTCTGTAAATCTGATGGAGGCAATTTCCCTGTCTTTGGCTCCATTCTTACAATAGCCTGAAAGGGATGGATACTTTGAATCAAAATAGATTCATAAGTATTTAAATCCTTCAATTCAGAAGGAATCTCAACCAATTCCAGATTATTATGAACCGCTCTAGCAGGCATCCGGTTTTGATTTAATTTGTTACAACAATAAGTACACACACGTTGATCCAATCCCAAATCAAAACAATTTTCTACCATCAAGTATGTTGCGAAATCCTTCCATTCACAATTATTTTCCCTTTCACTTTTCGCATATAAATCCACTAACTTAGTCTGATTCTTATAATAAGTGCGTCGACAACACACACAAGTGAAATTAGGCCTCTCACTTGATTTCACCTGAAACGTGGCAATTTCCTTCTGAAAATTATCTGTACTGGAAACCTGTACACTATCTTCCACATTACCCTCTTCTTCTGGGTCAATTTCAACATTCTCCTCTTTACTTCCAAAGTAACAAAACTCAATTTCTTCACAAATATTCTTCACATCTATTTCAGAACCATGCAAAAGAGCAGTGCATAATTGTTTAAGCATAATTGCTGGACTCTTAGCATAATACAACATTCTAACTAATTTCCTCACTTTATTATGATGCACTGCTAGCATCCTGAAATGATGAAAAACACTCTGGCATACTCTCCTGGAAAGACAAGCCAGTGAATGACCATGCAAACCTGTCACTTCTCTCACTCTGCAAGGATCTAATTCTTGCAACAACATCATTTTCTGCTTCAAACTTTTCTTATTAAATGTCCGTACAAAATCACAAAGCAAATTGATGGAATCCTGTCGCACACTGCAAATACTACTACACTTCCAGGTGTACACAGGTCCCTTAGGACGTCTTCCTAAAACCTCATTACCTAACACCTCTTCTGCCTCTGTTGTCACAAGTTTTTCTTTTTCAACTGGACAACCATCTTTCACCTCATAAGCTCGACCACTGGTGTCAACTGCATGCACCAAATCATTATCCTGGAAATAACTCTCCTCATTAAAAAATGCCTCACAACTTGAACTATGCATCCATTCTCCTGAAAAAACTTCACAAAAATTACTACGATTAACTGTTCTCTTCCATCTACTATTTCTTTTGAAATCATAAATTGCCTTGTTTAGCTTCCTAATTCTATTGATTATCAAAATAAATAACTTTCGCTTAATTTCAAATGCCTGATCAATAACTTTCTCAACTTTTTTTTTCTCTTATAAAAAACCACTTTCTGTTGACCTTTCTTTTTTTTTTTTTTTTTTTTTTGAAAACCTTTATTGAACAATGGAAGCTCACAAATACTGGCCTACAACCCCACGGGCTGGCCAGAAACAGAATGGTCAAATAACCAGCATACAAAACGAAGATCTGCACAGGATTTAACATCAGGAGCACTGGTGAAGCAATAAAACAATCGAGCGTTCAGCAAGAGCAGGATAAGAAAGGTTAAGTTTTCTAGCACGGGGAGGGGACCAAAGGAATAACGGGCCGTATATGAGAATACAAGGGAGGGACCGCGGCAAGCCGCCATTTTATAAACACAACATAAGAAAATGAAGCCATATAATCAAATCTAGCAAAGGATAAAAACAGAATCAGATCATCAAACAGCAACAGTGGCAACAATCAATCGCGCTCACCCACCTCCGCCCCTACCCGAACAAAGAAGACGTATTCAAAAAGCCCCAGCACAAAGACTAAGCAATACGCACCCCAACGGAAAAAGGACACCTCCATAAAGGAGGAAGGGAAGGAGGGAGAAAAAGACAACAAAAGGAACACCCGCAGACCATGCACCCCCAGGGGGAAAAACAGGACAAAAAAAACTGCAGCGATGGAACAGAAACACGATACCAGAAGAGGCAGCGAACCACAATCAGCCACACACCGGAAGAAGGACAGAAAACCCCCGGGGGAGATACGAGGTGACAGAGTCCCGAAAAAGTGGATACACAAGAGCCATAGAACAAAAAAAGGAAACTAAGGGGGGAAAAAGACCCCCCGACACAAACAGACCCCCCCCAGCCACCCCTAAGCCCACCCTGCACCCCTGCAGAAGGCTACGGCCTACCCCCCCGCAGCGTGCCTGTCGCCCTAAATAGAACCCGAAATTTAGTAGAGCAAGGAAAGTTAGAATTAAAAGACAAAAAAAGGGGGGGGGGAAGGAAGGGAAGGAAAGAAGGGAGTAAAGACTTACAAACATAAACACGGGGGAGGGCCAAAGACAGGAGTAAACGCACCCATCCACCCGCCCGGGTTAAAGGTCCAAGTCCTCGGGAAGCCAAAGAGTATCAGGCCAAAGTCCAGGAGCACTAACCAGTTACACAGAACCATATCAGGACACAAAGATCATCCACACCGTTCATGAGCTACCGCATATAAGAGCCAGGTTTCATCAGCCCTGACCCGTTTTATCCAAAGCAGTAAGGGTCCGATCCAACGAGGACCCTGCCAGAAAGAACAGAAGGCAGGCAGCAGGAGAGTCCAACGGCAGTCCAAAAAAGTCACAGGAAGAAAAGCACGGAAGATCCAGGAAAATCACAGAATGTAGCAAACGATGCAGGTACAGTTCCAAGGATAGATCCAGAAAAACCAACCCATCCGGGCCGGCACAGGAGACGTCATCGGGCAGTGGTGATTGAGAGGGACCAGGAGAATCATGAAAGTCCGGCAAAACAAAATCCAGCTCCCGGGCCAAGGGCAGAGGAGGCAGCACAGGAGGAGAAGGCGCCGTCAGGTTGCGCACCTCCGGGGCGGCAGTCAGGGCAGAGGCCGCCAGGAGAGTACCAGCCATACCCCGCGATATCAATGCCTCATCCGGTCGCGGGGGCCCGGGAGGCCCGCAGTGAGGAACCGTCTCCAGAGCCAGGAGTGGCGCGGCCACCGAGAGCTGCCAGGATAGCAGGACGTTCAAGATCCCCTTAAGTGCAGGAAAACATTCACAGTATCCGACACCCGGGCCTTGCGGCGGGCCCCCAGTGCTCGTCCGGGCCCGGCCCAAACAATCGGGGTTGGTCGCCATCTTGAGAGCCCGCACAGGCCGCGCGGCCAACAACCTCCGCCGGGGCGGCAGTCAAGCAGAAGAAGTCCCGCCGACAGGCAGAAGAACACCCCGGACAGGAAGGGGGGCCACCAGAAGAAGGGGATTCGCCGGCCCCCCAGTGTCGCCAGTCCCGTTCTCCGAGTCCGGGCGGCAAAGAACAAAATGGCCGGACCGGAGAACAAAGGGGGAGGAAGCTGAACACACGAGGAACCCCAATAATGAAGGGCAGCGTCACCATCCCAGGCTGCTGCCACACAGGAGTCTCTCAGCCAGGAACCTCCGGCTCACACGAACAGCGGCCCTCCAATCACCTCCAGCGCGCCCCGAAGGGCAAGCCCGCAGGCCGCATCCGGCCCAGGAGCCGGGACGGAGAACCAGGCCAGTCCGCTCTCGAGTCCCGGGAACGGTCGGAAGCACTGCACCGGACCCACAGCAGCCGGGACAACTGGAACAAGTGGTAAGTGCCTGCAGAGCGTCGGAATAGTACCACACAGCAAGGAGGGCTTCCCGGGGCAGGATAAATGCAGGATAAATGTGAAAAACACAGGCGGGCGAACGGAGCCGAGCTAAAGCGCGGCCATCTCGGTCGCGAGCTAGGCTCCTCCCCTCCCTGTTGACCTTTCTTAATATTTTTTAACAAATTGCCAATTATCCTGTTGCGGAACATTCGTCTACGAATGTCCCTAAACTGTTGTTTCCTTCTACTATCATGCACAGTTATCTCCTGCTCTAGCAGTAACATTTTTGATCGGCCCCTGCCTTCCGCGGGAGCACTACTCGAATGCCCTGTGATTTTTAACCTTGTTTTGTGTTGCTTAGCGCTCACTTGGCGCTTTTTAATTTCAACTTACCTACCCCTGCAGAGACCTTCCCTTGCCTCATTCCTCCCCGCGCAGCCGAGGTAGACGCTGCAGCGGGCTCAAGATCCCGCGCTCGCCGCCATCAGCGAGACGCTCCCCGAGCCACGCCCACTTCCTCCTGGCCACGCCCACTTTGAGCTTAACAAATAGGAGCTGATTACAAGCTCTTCACTCCGGATTCTCCCCTTCCTTCCGCGGGAGCACTACTCGAATGCCCTGTGATTTTTAACCTTGTTTTGTGTTGCTTAGCGCTCACTTGGCGCTTTTTACTTTCAACTTACCTGCCCCTGCAGAGACCTTCCCTTGCCTCATTCCTCCCTGCGCAGCCGAGGTAGACGCTGCAGCGGGCTCAAGATGCCGCGCTCGCCGCCATCAGCGAGACGCTCCCCGAGCCACGCCCACTTCCTCCTGGCCACGCCCACTTTGGGCTTAACAAATAGGAGCTGATTACAAGCTCTTCACTCCGGATTCTCCCCTGCCTTCCGCGGGAGCACTACTTGAATGCCCTGTGATTTTTAACCTTGTTTTGTGTTGCTTAGCGCTCACTTGGCGCTTTTTAATTTCAACTTACCTACCCCTGCGGAGACCTTCCCTTGCCTCATTCCTCCCCGCGCAGCCGAGGTAGACGTTGCAGCGGGCTCAAGATCCCGCGCTCGCCGCCATCAGCGAGACGCTCCCCGAGCCACGCCCACTTTCTCCTGGCCACGCCCTGAACGGCCCCATAAATTATGTGTTTTCCCCGTCCGCGCAGCGGACGGGCGCAGCGGGCGCGACGTTTGCGCGCCGAAGGCGCGCCTAAGGCAAGCCCGTCTGCGCCCGTCCGCGACCGGCCGCGACCAGGGGCCATAGACCCTGCCCAATTTGTGTCATACACTTCTGCGCAACTATCCTCATTCATGGCCCCTAGCCCTCTTTCTCCCTCACTGGCCCAACACCTGGATTCACTCGGTGTTCTTGTGTCCCACCCTCCTTGCCCACCTCTCCTTCCCCACCCTTCCACTCCCTCCCCTCCTGTTCACTTGGTAACTCTTCCTTCCCAACCCTCACTACCCGCAGCTTCCGCTCTCTTGCTTAACACTCGGTCGGCTGTTAAGCATCAAATCGAACTTTTCGACCTCTTATCCTCAGATTCTCCCGACTATCTATTCCTCACCGAAACCTGGTTCTCTACTGATTCACTCCCTGATCTCTTGGCTATTCTCCCTGACAATCACAACAAAACACTACTGGGGGGTCTTAGGGATGATTTAAAGACCTGCAGGGTGAATATCCCCTATTCACATATAGTCAACTACAGAACACCCTGGGTCTACACAAGAAAGTGAAAGAGAAGTGAGTCAGCCAAACGGAGCAAAAACTAGGGTGCCAGTGTTCCGAGTGGGAGCGAGGTATCCTTCTGCCAAGACCCATCAATCACCCAATGTCATTCATCATCTGGGTTTTGGTACAATCCTTATCAAGGAACACCGATCTTGATAATTGATCGGAAAAAACCTTGACACATAGAGAGACTACGGGATGACTGGTCACCCTACATAGTACTTGCTGGCGTCCAGAGACTCACGTAAGAAGGTGAGAGGATCAGAAGGGTATAGGCAAAAAAAGTGAAATGTGCAGCGCAACAAAAATAAGAAAGTGGTGTTCTAAAAAGTGCTAAGGAGTACTTATAACAACTTTATTCCTCAAGTCCCCTTGTCATCATTTAAAAAGCAGTATGCTGACGCTCGAGACTTTCAAGACGTCAACCAGAATGGAAGGTCAACATGTTTCTGCCCTCACTGAGATCTAACTGTATCGGGGCATTCTTCAGGACCAGGCTATAGATATATACAGCTGCTGCTACAAGTGTGAAAAATAATAATTGTGCGAAATTTATAGTGTAGAAAAATACTCCACCGGTCATGTCCACCTCGAATGCTTTATGGATACATTAACCGGAACCTGTAATAGACAAATATTATGTATATGTCAGACCAATGCTCCTTCACTGCACTCACTTTCAATCACAGCATATTAGCGTCCCAGAACGCTTAAATATTTCTCCTTAAATGGTGACATTACAAATGTTTTATCACTTACCCATAACAATTGGGTGTCGCCCTCACCTCAACCTGGCTCATTACTCAGGGAAGGAGGCCCCGCTCTATAACAAGGACAAAACAACCCGTCAATGATGTACATACACCACGACTACATAAGTCTTGTATTTACTTCAACTCGCCCCTGGCTAGGGCCAACAATTAGCACAGCACCTCTAGTCTAATCCTAAGAGAGTGCCCATCCTGTGAAAGAATGGGACTCCCATTCGTCAGGGGGTATCTGATAACGTCCTCTTCAAGATGAGGGACATTTCCCAGAACCCCCTCTCTTCCTCTTAGTGTCTCATAGCCCTTGTCTGCGTAAGGTATCCCATTACTGAGATAGGCTAGAAAGTCCAAAGCAACATGAATCACACAGCAGAGTATTCCCCCACCTAGATTACTAGCACGTCCCCGTTATCAAAGAGTCTACATTTGCGAGCATTCTCCTTGCGTCGTGACTCACCTATCCGTCGGTACCCCGGGCCGTCAGGAGTAATGACCGGAGGTACCGACATTCTTTTTCTTGAATGTTTTTATATCATTTAGCAGGCTTGCCCAGCCTCGTTGGGTCCTTACTCACATGGCAGACCGCGGCGATGCCTGCAGTCATTACACCATCACCGCGCATGCGCGTGGAAATATACACTATGTCGCGCATACTCCGTTTGAAGATAGCTTCTATATTTGCAGTACGTCATCTACCTAATCCAAATGTTATATAGGCAAGTGTTATCTAATCTAAGTGTTATATAGGCATAGATGATAAATTCATCGTGTAAGTGTGTAGTCATTACAACATCACCGCGCATGCGAGTGACATTATAGACTGCATCGCGCATGCTCCGTTTGAAGGCAGCTCATATATTTTCTCTGTAGTACGTCATCTACCTAGTGCAAATGTTACATGGGCACCAATGACATTTTCACCGCGCATGTGTGCAGAAAGTATACTCATGGCGAGACAGAGATCCATTTCTCGATCCGAGCATGCCCGGAAGCGAGGCAGTGATCACTCGGCCCCTCGTTTAATGAAAGTGTTGTTCTAACATATGTCTGTTTACGAACTGGATACATCAATTGGTTCTCTAACTACTGGAAAATGTTATTTAATTCATTTCTGTTTGTCATGGTTTGCCTGGTAGCTCCATATATTCTTTAAGTTATAGAAACTGTATTTACGCCATATGTCCTGTGCTGGTGATTGGAAAGAATACCCTCCAAATCACTTAGTGACACAAGAAACAAGCGGTGATTGGGTCATATACCCATACAGTCTCGCTACATTGTCGTACCCAGGATGGTACTATGTATAGATATCGCCCCAATCTCTGTGCATATGTGTAATACTGAATATGTATATGGTGATTCAGTGTAGTGCCAACCACGGAATCTCCTCGTTGAGCCCATCTACATCTGTACGTAATCGGAACACCCAGCGCTGTTCACGTTGCAAGAGAAATTTCTGGATATCTCTAATGTAAGTAGGGATATATGGTTTTTCTAAGACCACCCAATAAAGTTCCGTATCGGAGTGTCCCACCTCTATATAATGGTTAGTTCGTTTGGTGGCACTTTTTTTACACCGTATTGTGCTACGGTGTTCGGAAATTCTCACCTTGATCTTTCTAGATGTCATCCCTACATACCTCTTGTTACAGGGACATGTGATGAGGTAGATGACCCTCTCTGTGTTACAATTAGTGTGTTAATTTAGGGTCCAAGGTCTGGTGGTACCTATATCTATCTCAGTAGTGTGACTAGTCAGTGGGCATACTGAACAGTTGCCACATGGAAAATGACCCTTCACAGGTGGTAAGCCCCATAGTCCCGGATCTTCATGGTCAGGTTTCGGCTCCCGTGGTTTGGTATGAACCAGCCGGTCTTTGACATTCATGCTTCTCTTAAATGCAAAAAGAGGAGGGGGTAGTGTCTTTCCTCCAATCTCCAAAATCTTCCAATGTTTGAGGATACTTTTTTTCAGGGCATTTGAGTGACCTGAGAAGGTGGTCACACACGTCATCCTCTGTGTATCCAGCTCGTCAAGAGATGTTGATTTGGGCTCCAGTAGCGCATCTCTGTTATTGGACGCTCTTTTCAGTGAGGCTTTGATTGTCTTTTTTGGGTACTGTCGTTCCCGCAGTTGTCCAGAAAGTGCTTCTGCATGTTCCTTGTATTTCGCAGTGTCGGAACAATTCCGCCTCACCCTCAAAAACTGTCCGAAAGGCAGGTTTTCACGAAGTGCCTGGGGTGATAACTCTGAAAATGCAGGAGTGAGTTTCTCGCCATTGGCTTCCTATACAGTTCAGTACTTAAAAACCCATTCTGAGGGTAAATATTCACATCGAGGAACGGAAGATTCTCTTTGGAGAACTCACAGGTGAACTTCAGAAATTGGTTCCGCTGGTTTAACCAGTTGTGAAATTCATTTAAGCTCTCAGCTGTTCCTCTCCAGATGACTAGAACGTCATCTATGTAACGTTTCCAGGTCACAATGTGGCCCAGAAATGGATTGGTGTTACAAAGTACATGGGTCTGCTCAAAATGATGCACATAAAGGTTCGCCAACGAGGGGGCAAAAACGCTGCCCATTGATGTACCTGAAACTTGGAGAAACAGGTCTTTGTCAAACTGAAAAAAGTTTTCTTTCATGGCAATAGATGCACATGCCATAATGAAACTAACTGGAGTCATGCTATCCAAATCCGTCTGTTGCAGGAGTGTTTGTATCACAGAAAGAGTTTCGTCCTGTGGTATACAAGTGTATAAGGATTCCACTTCGAAGGAAACAAGAAAATCCTGGTCTTCATCATATGACATGGTCGTTAATACAGGTCTTTAGTATCCTGTATGTATGTTGACATCTGCTTGACTAAGGGTTTGAGAAAAAAGTCCACAAAAGTGGACAGGGGTTCCAATAAGGAACCTATTCCAGAGATAATAGGCCTTCCAGGAGGAGGTATTCGTCCTTTATGTATCTTGGGCAGTATGTAGAAATACGGAACCACAGGGTATGCGGTAATCAGAAAAGCTGCCTCCAGGTCCGTAATCCAATCCTCCTCCACCATGGTGGAAGAAGCCTGGTCCTGAAGAATGCCCCGATACAGTTAGATCTCAGTGAGGGCAGAAACATGTTGACCTTCCATTCTGGTTGACGTCTTGAAAGTCTCGAGCGTCAGCATACTGCTTTTTAAATGATGACAAGGGGACTTGAGGAATAAAGTTGTTATAAGTACTCCTTAGCCATTTTTAGAACACCACTTTCTTATTTTTGTTGCGCTGCACATTTCACTTCTTTTTGCCTATACCCTTCTGATCCTCTCACCTTCTTACGTGAGTCTCTGGACGCCAGCAAGTACTATGTAGGGTGACCAGTCATCCCGTAGTCTCTCTATGTGTCAAGGTTTTTTCCGATCAATTATCAAGATCGGTTTTCCTTGATAAGGATTGTACCAAAACCCAGATGATGAATGACATTGGGTGATTGATGGGTCTTGGCAGAAGGATACCTCGCTCCCACTCGGAACACTGGCACCCTAGTTTTTGCTCCGTTTGGCTGACTCACTTCTCTTTCACTTTCTTGTGTAGACCCAGGGTGTTCTGTAGTTGACTATTCTCCCTGACACCCACTATGCTCTTCGCATGGACCGTCCGACTGGAAAAGCCGGCGGCGGTGTAGCAATGATCATCCGTTCCATGCTTAGATTTCAGCTTCTTGACCAACCTCCTATACCCAATGTGGACTTCCTGGTAGCCCGGTCCATTAACCTCACTGATCCCCTTACCTTTGTGCTCGTCTATCGGCCTCCCCTGCCCATGTCTCAGTTTGTCCCCTCACTACAGGACCTTCTGGCTACCTTGGCAGTAAACAACTCGTCAGTCATCCTACTTGGGGACTTCAATTACTGGCCTGATGACCCCAGAGAAAGTTCGGCATCCAAAGACTTCTCTGCTACTCTCCAGTCATTAAATTTCACTCCTCATATCACTGCTCCAACCCACATTAAGGGCCATACTTTGGACCAAATCTGGTCATTACGTCGTCAAATCTCCCCTCCCTCTATCCTTCCGTGTATTTGGTCGGATCACTTTATGATTTCTTTTAAAATCTTTTCTGCCTCCTCTGCCAAAACCCCTCCTTCCAAGAATGTGGCAGTCCGCTGCTGGAACCAGATGGACCTCTCCCTTCTTTCCTCTTCTCTGGCCTCCTCAGTGCCTGATTTGTCGGACCTCCCTCTTGAATCCCAAGCTGACGCCATCCGCATTTGGCTCTCTTCCTCCTGTGATATCGCCGCCCCCCTTAAGAAAGTCAAATCAGTCCGGCCACACGATGCCCATAGATGGTTCACTAGTGAACTCAAAACTCTCAAACTCAGTCTCAGGCGTTCGGAGCGCCATTGGAGGCGTAAATACTGTCCCCTACTTCGCACTAAATACAAACTCTTGCTTAACAGCTACAAGAAAGCAATTGTGTCGGCCAAAACAGACAACTTTTCAGAGAAAGTAGCTCTCTCTGCAAACAAACTCCGCGAGATCTTTTCTCTTGTCAAGCAGCTTGCCACCTCTGACCGCACGAACATCAGCTTTGCTCCGTCTCAATCATTTTGCCTTTCACTCAATAACTATTTCATTGACAACATTGCCACCATTAAAGCCAATATCCCTGCAGTCTCTCAACCCCAAGCCACCTTCCTTCTTCCTCCGCCACCTCTTCTGTTGGATCACCTCCTTCCGATTTCTACCGAACAATTTCTCTTCTTGCTAGCTAAGGTCAAGTCCGGCTCTCCGGCTGACTGCGCTCCGGCCCGGATTCTCCAAAACCTTTTCACCTACTGCCCTGGACCCCCTCTCACCTTGCTTAATTCCTCGCTGGCGCTTGGTTCCGTCCCCTCCTCCTTTAAAACCGCAATAGTTCTCCCCATCATTAAAAAACCTGGTTTGGATCCCTCTTCCCCCTCTAATTTCAGGCCCATTTCCCTTCTTCCCTATTTGGGGAAGATTTTGGAAAGTTATGTCACGTCTTGCCTGACCTCTCACATCGAGAAACATTGTCTCTTAGCCTCTCATCAGGCGGGCTTTCGCCCGGGCCATTCCACAGAGACCGTTGTCACCGCTGTATTGGATGAGCTCAAGGGAAAAGCGGATTCCAATCTCCCCCAAGCGTTGGTGCTCCTCGACCTGTCGGCTGCGTTTGACACGGTCGACCATACCATCCTTCTCGACCGTGTCAGCGCAGCCGGCATTAGGGGTGTGGCACTCTCTTGGTTAGCGTCCTTCCTTCAGGGTAAGTCTCAGGCAGTCCACCTTGCAGGATTCTCTGCTCCCCCCCGCCCTCTTGTGTGTGGGGTCCCCCAAGGCTCATTCCTTTCTCCCCTTCTTTTCAATCTGTATATCTACCCTCTCATCCTTTCTCTTTGTGAGCTGGGGGTCTCCGTGTATAACTACGCGGATGACCTCCAGCTCATCTTTGATCTTTCTACCTCTAACTCACCTCTTTTTCTCAGCTCTACCCTAGTCTTTATCTCGGATTGGATGGCCACGAATCACCTTAAGCTGAATCCGGACAAGACGGAGCTTGTCCTCACGGGTGGTCCCACTAATCCATGGTCCCCGACCCACTGGCCCCTTTCCTTCGGTTCTCCCCCCTTACCAGTTCCCTCTGTCCGCACTCTGGGCATCAAGGTCAGCAATGACCTTTCTATGCATGCCCAAGTCAGGTCCGTCGTCTCATCTTGCTTTCTGTCTCTCCGCCTCATCCGTAAAATTTCCCGGTTCTTTTCCACGAATGCCCTCAAATCCATCATTATAGCCCTCATTACCTCCCGCCTTGATTACGGGAATGGCCTCTATGTCGGCATTCCGGCCTTTGAAACCCGACGGCTACAGGCCATTCAAAATCAGGCGGCCCGTCTCATTTTCCAACTCCCCAAATTCTCTCATATCACGCCTGTCCTTAAGTCCCTCCACTGGCTCCCGGTGCACTTCAGATCTTTCTTCAAACTGGCTTGCTTAGCCTTTCTTGCTTATACTCACTCTGCTCCCCTCTTTATTGTTTCTTTAATCACTCCCTATACCCCGGCTCGTACCCTCCGTTCTTCATCTCTTCTTCTTCTCCAAGTACCCCGCTTTCGCAAATCCCGAATTGGAGGCACCCGTTTTTCGGTTTTGGCCCCCCAGTTTTGGAACAGTCTCCCGTTGTCCATTCGTTCTATCCCTACTTATCCTGCCTTTCGCAAAGCCCTAAAAACGTTCCTCTTCTCTCAGGCTTTCCCCGGTTAGTTCCCTAGGTTTGCTTTGTAGAATCCAGTCCCACCCTCAGCGCCAGGAAGCCGCTTGGCCGCAGTGCGCTTTATTAAGTTTCTTTTTCATTTCATTTCATTTCATTGGCCTTTCCTTTCCGTTTAAATTGCTTCTCTTTTTCTGGACTAAAACATTTTCTGTAGTACTACTTTTTTTTCTACAAATGTTTCTTATGAATGATTTTGTTGTCTTACCCGGAGCTTTCTTGGTGACTTGACGAGTTTTTATTGTAGAGGACTGCTGCAACAATTTATTAAGCTGCTGTCTTTGACGTTTTGTAGCCTTTCGGATTCTACCCTTAGACGGCATTCTCTAATTTCGAAATGATCTGCAGTTGAATCTGTGGTAAAATATAATAAAAAATTTTATTAACCACTATTACCAAACAGTAAATCAATAACAGTCGTCAAAAATTTAACACACTACTTGTCATTTTTACATAGAATAATTTTTAGTGCATTGGCAAATTTAGTAGTCACAAATAGTAGCAAAGAAGTGGAATGCTTCTACATTTTACCTGTGCTGTTTTATATGTGAATCTGATCTAATTTTATGAGCATATTTGACTATTTTATTAAAGACACTACACATAACCTGTTTTTGAAGTTGTGTTTAATTTTAAATGAAACGGTTTACATTTTTACTTTTCATTTCCAGTAAATTTTAAAAATAAATGTTTATAGTTCCATAGGCTCAAGCAGGTCAGCTTCCCACCCTATGTCATACAATTCTGACAAATCGGCATCCTCATCATGTTCTTCATCATCCTCAGGATTTAAATCATCCAAGGGATCTACTTCCACTGACTTTTCAATGACAAGTTAAATGATAAGATCGAGATCAACTGATTGCTCATTATCACTCATGGTTGATGTTGTCGTTATCTTTAAAGAAAGAGAACAACAATGAGATGTTGCAGAGTAAGAGACAAATCTCAGAGACTATAATAGTAAAATTGTTTAACAAGAGTAACATTTTGCAGCTATTATTTAGCCATGTCCAGCGATGCTGAGGAGGTGAGACCTATGTCCAAGTTTTCAGTGAACAGGACTCATCTCTTCTTAACCTTGGATAAGCCTCACCGACTCTGTGTCCCCTGCTCATACTTAAATGTAAAGGGGCAGATTTATGTTGACTGGCGCATCCCCACGGAGGCACCAGTTAATGTGCACCGCTGCTCTGCCACCCATGGTGTGCCGCATTTACAATGTGGAGCACCATTGAGTAAAAACAGCACAGATGCGTCACGCATCTGTGCCGCAAAAGCAGCACATTGCAGGAATCACGTTGTAAGCGCGACATGTCTACTGCAATGCACAGGAGCAAGCCACACATTGCATGGTGCATCACTCCTTATACCTGTTTCAAACAGGCGTAAGGATTTGATTCAGCAATGCTATAAAGCTGACTCAGTGAAATCTTCTAAATTTCACTGTGTTAGTTTTACAGGGCTTTCCTGCAAATGAATGCCCACCCTGCAACAAAACGCCTATATGAAATCTGACGCAGGTTTCATGTGGCACAGGACTTTACAGCATGACACATCTGCCTAGATGCATCAAGTTGTAAATATGTCGCAACATAGCGCATCTTTTGCGCCGCCGCTACGTCACAAAAGTGACGCACAGCGGCGCAAAAGAGGCACACGGCTATCATAAATCTGTCCCTAACATTTTAAATGATTGATTCAGGATGACGATAAGGTGTGGCCTATCCAGATGTTTGTTTGAGGTGAGGCCTACTCAGGGTTGCAGATGAAATTTAGGCTTGTTGAAGAATACAGAGGAGATAATAAATGTGCAGGCCTACCAATGAAGTGAGTCATGTCCACTGCACTCTTGAACAAAGGCCAGACCTCTTCTGTGTCCGTGGACAGGCCTAAACCTCATCTGCACAATGTCATTCGTAAAGTTAGGAAACACAGGTGATGTAATTGAAAAATGTGGATTTTCTTTTCCTCATTTCACAATCACATCACCTGTGTTTCCTTTGCCTAGGTATCTCATAGTGCAGATGGAGTCTAGCATATCAAAGAGTACACAGAAGTTGAGCACTGTATACAACAATTTTGACATTTACAGAAGATTCAGCTTCTTATCTTGTTGGAGATGAAGTGAGGCCTGTCTTGCAACATGGTGCATCTTTTGCATCACTGCTGCATCGGTTTCATGTGGCATGGGACTTTACAACATGACACATCTGCCTAGATGCATCAAGTTGTAAATATGTCGCAACATAGCAAATCTTTTGCACCGCCACTGCGTCACAAAAGTGACGCACAGCGGCGCAAAAGAGGCACACACCTATCATAAATCTGTCCCTAACATTTTAATGATTGATTCAGGATGACGATAAGGTGTGGCCTATCCAGAGGTTTGTTTGAGGTGAGGCCTACTCAGGGTTGTAGATAAAATGTAGGCTTGTTGAACAGTACAGAGGAGATAATACATGTGCAGGCCTACCAATGAAGTGAGTCATGTCCACTTCACTCTTGAACAAAGGCCAGACCTCTTCTGTGTCCGTGGACAAGCCTAAACCTCATCTGCACAATGTCATTCGTAAAGTTAGGAAACACAGGTGATGTAATTGAAAAATGTGGAGTTTCTTTTCCTCATTTCACAATCACATCACCTGTGTTTCCTTTGCTTAGGTATCTCATAGTGCCGATGGAGTCTAGCATATCAAAGAGTACACAGAAGTTGAGCACTGTATACAACAATTTTGACATTTACAGAAGATTCAGCTTCTTATCTTGTTGGAGATGAAGTGAGGCCTGTCTTGCAACATGGTGCATCTTTTGCATCACTGCTGCATCGGTTTCATGTGGCACGGGACTTTACAGCATGACACATCTGCCTAGATGCATCAAGTTGTAAATATGTCGCCACATAGCAAATCTTTTGCACCGCCGCTGCGTCACAAAAGTGACGCACAGTGGCGCAAAAGAGGCATACACCTATCATAAATCTATCCCTAACATTTTAAATGATTGATTCAGGATGACGATAAGGTGTGGCCTATCCAGATGTTTGTTTGAGGTGAGGCCTACTCAGGGTTGCAGATGAAATTTAGGCTTGTTGAAGAATACAGAGGAGATAATACATGTGCAGGCCTACCAATGAAGTGAGTCATGTCCACTTCACTCTTGAACAAAGGCCAGACCTCTTCTGTGTCCGTGGACACGCCTAAACCTCATCTGCACAATGTCATTCGTAAAGTTAGGAAACACAGGTGATGTAATTGAAAAATGTGGAATTTCTTTTCCTCATTTCACAATCACATCACCTGTGTTTCCTTTGCTTAGGTATCTCATTGTGCAGATGGAGTCTAGCATATCAAAGACTACGCAGAAGGTGAGCACTGTATGGAACATGGCTATCTAACTCAAAGAATCAAAATCTAATTTTGCCAAGCACACATGGGGGTGTATTTACAAGGACCTTCCACCACGGGAAAATGTCTTTAATTAAAATTTAAAAAATAACATCAAAGGGACTCAAATGCCTTTTAAATATACCCCAAGCAACCTATGAAACTCTAGCACTACATATCAGGAAACCTAATTGATTTCAAAAATTGTTTTTAAACACATCATCTAAATCAATTATATACCTACATTCAAGGGGAAATGACTTAAAATGGCCTAAGACACATAAAAGCGTTTTTTTAAGGCCCTTCCACCATTTTTGGGTCACTTTTAACATGGCTATGTAACTCAAATAATCAAAATCTAAATTTGCCAAGCACAGATGGGGGCGTATTTACAAGGACCTTGCACCACAGGGAAAGGTCTTAAATTAAAATGGGAAAAATAACATCAGAGAGACTCAAAGGCCTTGAAAATATGCCCCAAGCAACCTATGAAACTCTAGCAGTACATATCAAGAAACCTAATTGATTTCAAAAAACGTTTTTAAACACATCTTGTAAAGCAATTATATTCATACATTCATGGGGAAGTGAGTTAAAATGCCCTAAGACACATGAAAGCATTTTTGTAAGACCCTTCCACTATTTTTGCGTCACTTTTAACATGGCTATGTAATTCAAAGAAACAAAATCTATTTGTAAAACACTTGACACAAAGCAACATTTTAAATACACAACTTTCTTCATAATTTTCTCCGTAAAGCATACTATTCTCTATCTAAATTAAATGAATCTTTTCTCACCTTAGCAAATTGTTTCAAAACAGTCTCAGACACACACCAATTTGTCTTCAGCAGAGCAAAAGGTATGCACTCCAGAGCCTGCAACCATCAATGGCACAGAAATGCTGTAATTCATCACACATATCTCTCATGTCACCCAATCAAAACTCTTCCCTCACTTTTTTCAAATCAACACCCTTCCCCCCTCTGCCCTTTCTGCCTTTTTTGCATAGCAACCACCTCCTGAAAGACCTCCGATGTTTGCAAGTTCACACAACAATGTTTCAATTGAACTCTGAACTCTTAGTACACCTGCATATCCAGTGCAATCTTTCATAAAATGATTTTTTCTTGACCATTCAAATTACATCTTTCAAAGAACTCATCCATGCACCCTAACTTTCTGTTTTCAGCAATCAAAATTCACCAATCACTGCTACAGCTTCATTAACACAGAAACTCCACAGTTTTTTTTCATTTTAAACTCTTATTTTTTCAACTGCCATTTCATTGCCACACTTCATCTGACTGCAGCAGAACCTTCTCTCACCATGTTTTCTGTCTGGATTGTTGGACATAGTTACATCTACTGGGCTCAAAGGTATGCTGATAACAGAAATTTACCTAACCTCAATTTACTAAATGTGGAAATTAAGTGGATTGGCCACAGAGGATTAAAATGTCACCAATTGATACCATTGGTGAAAACCTTTTTGCATTTGCCAAAACCTGACCTGTTAATTGTGCACTGTGGAGGAAATGACTTGGGCACTTTGACTGGTGTAGGTCTGGAAATGTTTTTAAAAGACACCTTTGACCAATTGATGGCACTTTTTCCTCAAACTGCCTTGGTATATTCAAATATATGCCAAAGACAGAAATGGAGGTGGTCGAACCAATTTTGTCCACAAATTGAGAAATCGAGGAAGCATGTAAATAAGTCTGTTTCAGCTTACATGAGAGACCATGGAATGGGCTCCATGTACAACAATAATTTGCGTTACTACATGCAAGATATCTACAGAGGAGATGGAGTTCACTTCTCAGATGAGGGGAACAGAATTTTCATCCTCAATTTAAGACTGTGCATTGGTACCTACTTGTAGGTACCTACATCAGCCACAGGACCCAAAAGCTCTTTTCAGAGCTACCCTACATCTGATCACTCACAATTATCATTTTACTCTATCTTTTTTCACTAATTTTCACCAAAGTACGCTCCCCGGAGCGCTACCTGGTACGCGCACCGGACGCTAACCACGCGAAATTTTTAAAAAAAATGTATTTTTGTCGCACATATGGACCTCCTCAGCCACCCTCAGAAAACCTAGGGGGTCAGGATACGTCTACCGTGCCCCCTTCTACCCATTCTGAACATTATTTGCACTCCATCTTGTATCTCAATTCTACCGAAACACAAAATGGAGTGCTCCCGTAACGCTGCCGGTTCGCGTACCGGGGCGCGCACCGGGAAGCGCTTGCTCAAAAAAAGGTGGGAAAGTAATTCACAGAAAAACCACTGGAGACACTTTCACCAAATATAGATTAGCTCATACTACATACCAATCCCTACCATTTTCACAAATTTGATTGGAATTCCATTTAGCCATTTAGCCTGTAGACCTCTCTAAATACCCTGAGGTAAATTACTTCACAAAACACATCTGAAGTGTTGGAATTGACAACCAATTAAAATGTTACTTTCATTTTCTACTTTTTTTACCTGACATTTGATTGGTTATGTACCTGAATATATATAAAAAAAGAGAGAGAAACACAGCCATTTTGACTACTACTTCCTGAACTACATTGCAAGATCATTTTCACTCACAACTTAAACTTGTTTTTAAAAGGTAAGATATTATTTTATAAATTTGAAAACATTTTCTGTTAGTTATATACTATCCCTCTGTAAGAGTTAGACATTGAGAAAGGCTTGTTTATTATAATTATGGATTGATTTAGGTTTCTGTGGTATAATTATGAATTTACTTAGGCTTTTTCACAGGCACTTTTTAATAGTACTACTTCACGCCTCAAAAGTACCTGTCTGAACTTAAACCCAACAGTGCCCTATCTCTACTGATATATTTATTTTTTATTCAAATTTCAGCACAAAAATGCAAGGAGAACAGAATGTTTCCTTTGAAATTGTCCTAGACATGAACAATGAGGAAATCATTGAACCCATTGACTTGGAATTCATGGATGAATCGCGAGACCATGAACTTCTTCAATGTGTAGAATCTGTGGATTTCTTACTTCAATAAGAGGACGGTCAAATGTGGGAAGTTATGTTCAGTCAAAAAGAAGACATATCGGACAGTCAAATGTTAGACGTTCTATTAACTTTTGAAACAGAATCAGAAAAATAAAATTATATTTAATATTAAAAAATTGTTTGAGTCTTTAATCATTTTTATATGTAATTCATAAACTAGTACCAAATTGATTATAATGTAAAGTCAGACTTATAGTATACTGTGCACAATCCCAAAAATAAATTTATATTTAATAATCATAAATACTGCTACTTAAATAAAAAATAAAAAAATAAAAAAACAACAAAAAGAACAATCAATAAATATACAAAATTTCAAAATATCATAGTCTATCAATCTTTTTTCCTTATAGTACGCTCCCCAGACCGCTTCCCGGTGCGCGTACCGGGCGCTCCCCACGCAAAAAACAAAAAATATATTTATTTATTTTTGCCCCGTGGGGCCCTTTTAAAGCCTCCACATCAAACCTAGGGGGTCAGGGAGGATCTACTATGCCCCCTTATGGTCATTTCCCCCTTTCTTTTGGCCTCCTCTTGTCTCTCGATCCTACCGAGAGACAAGATGGCGGCCGCTCCAGACTGTTTAGAATGTTGACAGACGCCGGAGAGCCAATCAGCTTCGCTTCGCGAAGTTCCGTTACGCGTCAGGTACGCGAACTGAGGCGCTGCCCGGAGCGCGCTTACAGATATATATATTTTTTTGAACGTTAATTTCTCAAAATCCACTGGAGCACGTATATTGAGACCTAGCAAAGGCACATCGGGCTACCAGTCCCTACAATTTTGCCAAGTTTCGTGAAAATCCATTCAGCCGTTCGAGCTAAAAGTGAGGCCAACCGCCCTATGGAAAATTGCATGGGAAAAACACGTTTTGGGACCCCCTTTTTTCTCAGCCCCCCCTTTACGAAACCCCCCCAAATTTTCAGGGGCTGCTCAGAAACAAAATGTTCAATTTTCCTGACACTTTCAGCCAATTCCATCCACAAACGCCAAAGTTATTAGACATAGAATTTTCAAAAATCCCATAGAGAAAAAATCCTAACTATATATACCTACTGGCGACCGCCAGTAGGTAATATATATACACATATATATATATATATATATATATATATATATATATATATATATATATATATATATATTCACTGAAAAAACCATAGGTTTGACACCAGTTATAGTTAGCTGGAAATTTTACTGACATAAAACCATTGAAATTCCCACGTTATAGTTAGTTGGACTCACTATAACTTGCGCGCCTGCAATGCACTGCTGATGACGTCACATATTACATCACTCATGACATGGTCAGTGACATCACTCATGACATCACTGATGACACCATCCAGTGAATGTGTGTCTTTTTGAAAAATAAATATGTTTTATATATGTATATGTAAGGGTCGATGGAAGAATAAATGTTTAAATAAGTGTCTAAATGGATGTTTTTTTTTTTTAAATTGATTGGTTAACTGGCTTATTAGGTGTATCTTAGTGAATACATACATTAGCGAGTAATGTTTAAATATTTAAGTATATGTATCAGTGTTTCACTTTGTGTATAAGTGGCTGCATGGGTTGGTGAGTAGCTACATGTGTGTGTATATGGGTTATTAGATGTTTTTTTTAGTATCAGTAGGAGTGTCTGTATGGTTTGGTGGGGTTATTAATTAGCACATAGATGCATCAATGACTGACTCACTGTTTGTATGTGTTTTGAAGACAGCATATGTGCAGGACTGTATGGGTGGATGAGTGTATATATGTGTGTGTTAGTGAGTGAATGACTGTCTCACTAGTGTCTTTTTTAAGACAGTAAGTATGTGTAAGTTTCCTTAGAAGTAAAGTGGTAGTGTCTGTATAGCTGTATATGCAAATAAATGGATGTTCAATAGTTTATTTGCATGTGTGAGTATGTGTGAGAGTATCTTTTGGATGACTGTCGGTGTGTAACAGGATGTATAGGTATATCACTACATATGATGAGTGAGTATACGTATGAGTGACTACATAGAACTGTTGGTGAATGAGTGGATGTGTATATAGATGGTGGAATTATTGAATTGGTTGTTGTAACTGGTATGGGTATCTCCATTTTTTTGAAAATGTTAGTTTCTATTTTTGAATATGTGTTTTAAGGGTTACATTACAGTGAAATGAGGTCTGTCACTCTGTCACAAGGATGGTGTCATCAGTGATGTCTTGAGTGATGTCACTGACCATGTCATGAGTGATGTAATATGTGACGTCATCAGCAGTGCATTGCACGCGCAAGTTATAGTGAGTCCAACTAACTATAACGTGGGAATTTCAATGGTTTTATGCGAGTAAAACTTCCAGCTAACTATAACTGGTTTGAAACCTATGGTTTTTCAGTGAATTTAATACGTTTTTTAAATGCTGATTCCTAACTATAACTGATGTGAAACCTATGTTTTTTTCAGTGAATTTCATAGGTTTTTTAAGAGCAAATCTCTATAGGTATGAAATGTAATATTTTTTATAACGAATTTTATATTGTATAATTATGTAATATTTATTTATTTTTTTTCATTTTTTTGCCCCGGAGCGCACCCGGGGCGCGTACTGATGCACTCACCGGTAAGCGTAGTGCTACGGCGCGCCCCGGGGTGCGTACCGGTGAGCGTCCCGTTAGCGCTATTCCCACGAACGAAAACAACATTGTGACGTATCGCGTAGCCGCGTGATGCGCCATATGACGCACAGCGTAAGCGCACCCGGAAGCACGCGAGCGCATACGATCGCGAAACGTCCTGACGCGCTTATGAAACGCGCCCCCGGGCACGCCCCAGGGCGCGACTAGTGCGCGCCCCGGAGCGTGCCCCGGGGCGCGTCGGGTCATGTGACCTGAAAATAACACTTTTCAGTGGTTCACAACACTTTTGGTTTCCAAATGATGAAAGCCCTGGTCATGTGACTTGAAAATAACACATTTCATTGGTTCACAACACTTTTGGTTTCCAAATGATGAAAGCCCTGGTCATGTGACTTGAAAATAACACTTTTCATTGGTTAAGAACACTTTTGTTTTCCAAATGATGAAAGCCCCCACCTTTTTTCCTCATTTTCACTTTGTTATTTGAGTGAGGAAGACCTGCTTTTTACTTACAGAGATGGCTACAGTCATATCAGCAGCTGGTGCATCTGCCCCACCACCACCACCATCAAAAATACCACCAGAAGAACACATTGGTGGTCAAGAAGAAGAGGAGGAGGATGATGATGAGGAGGGACAGAGAAGGCATTTCCTGCCTGAAGACAATCAGCCCTACAAACCAAAAGAGCACTTCGTATGGCAGTTCTACAAAATCCCAAGGGGTTTCAAAAAAGTCAACGCTGCGAAGGTGACTTGTCTGATTTGTGGTGCTGAGCTGTCCAGGGGGAACCCTAACAAAAAATATTCCTTCGGGAATCATACCATGATTCGGCACATGATCCGTTGGCACCCAATCAACTATTCTGCTGCAGAGGTAAGGGACCTCTGCAGTAAGCTGCCCCCATCAACATCCAGACCCTCAACATTGAAAGAACCAACTCCATCGGGTTCAGAGGCAATAGAGACGATGCCTATCATTCAACCAAAATTTAACGATTTTAAAATTGTGTGCAAATATTGTGGAAAGTTACTTTGCTATGGTGAGCAAAGTATAAAACTTATCATCTGTGCTGGGGATAACCATAAGTGCCCGTCAAAAACCCTAATTTTTTCTGGCTGTTTTTTGCTCCAGTTGAGCCATTTACAATTCCCTGTTTTTTGTTTCTCCCCATAAAAAATACAAAAAAAAATATAAAACTGTTCAGAAAACCCCCAAAAAGTAAAAAAAACTTTAAAAAAAAATAAAAAAAATATAAAACAACAAAAAAAAAGTTCGTTTTAGAACTACCTTTAATTTATCAAATGAAACCTATATTTTTAAAGAATCTCTGTCAATCTTTTGTCTGCAGGGTAGGCGTACCGGTACGTGCACCGGGGCGCGCACCCAATTTTTTTTTTTTTTTTAAATAAAGAAAGAGTGAGCATGAGGGAAGAACACAGAGAGAGTAATGTTAATAGAAAAAGAGCTAGAGGGAGCAACACAGAGGGATTGTTTATTACATAGTAAAAAACAGAGAAGGTGTAATAGGGTGTAAGTGAGAAAAGGAAAATGAATAAGGGAGCGAAAGAAGGGAAGAGAGAAAAAGAAGACTAAAGTAGAGGTACTGGTAGACTGTGAGTGGGTGTTGAAAGTAAAAGGAAGGACAGTAAAGAATGGGGAATGAGGGGTAGTGACGGAACCGGAATAAATGAACAACGGTGAGGGAAAGTAAAGAGGGGTGAAAGAGGGTGGATAAAAGTGAATAAGGTTAAGACATGGGGAGTGACAGAGAGAAAAGAGAGAGAGAGTAAAGGAAGGCGTGACTGAAAGAGTCTGAGTGAAAGAGGAAAGAAAGGTAAGTAAGGCAGTGTGGGTGACTTATAGGGAGTCAGTGGGTGTAGGTGGGGGTGTGGGTGTGTAAGGTGTGTGTGTGGGTGTGGGTGTGTGGGGTGTTTGGGTGTGGGTGGAGGTGTGGGTGTGTGAGCTATGTGTGGTGGGTGTGTGGGTGTAGACTGTTTACAAGATATTGAAGCATGCAATTTTGAGGAGATTCCAGATCATCTGATGCTGGATGTTTTATTAAACTATGAAAATTCTAACCAATACATTTTTATTTAATAATTAAAAATTGTCTGAGACATTCATTTTTATATGTAATTCATGAAGTAGTACCAAAATGATTACAATATAAAGTGATACTTACAGTATACTGTGCAATTTTAAAACATCATAAGGGAGCAAAGTAGACTACCCATGATCCCCTAGGCCTTCTCAGGGAGTCCTTAAAGGATCTGTTTCTGCTTTCCTGACAGACTATGGTATCGATTCCATAAACCACAATAACTTCTGTAACAACATAAAAGATATCTACAGAAAAGAAGGTGTACATTGAATTTAAGACTGCATTGGTACCTACATGTTGGTACTTATATCACCCACACAACACAACAACTCTATGCAGACCTAACTACCTCTAAGCACTTTAAATTATTATTTTACTGTTTCACTGGGTTTTCCCCATGGTACGCTCCCCGGTACCCTCCCCGGTGCGCGTACTGGGCGCTCCCCCCGTGAAAATCGAAATTTTCTTTTTTTTTTTGTCCCGCTGGACCCTTTTATGGCCCCTACATCAAACCTAGGGGCTCAGGGGGGATCTACCCTGCCCCTTTTTGGTCATTTCCCCCTTTGTTTTTGCCACCTCTTGTGTCTCGATCCTACCGAGACACAAGATGGCGGCCGCTCCGGACTGTTTGGAATGTTGACAGACACCCGAGAGCCAATCAGCTTTCCACTCGCAAACTCGCGTTGCGCGCTGGTACGCTCCCCGGTGCGCGTACCGGGGCGTGCTTATAGATATATATATTTTTTTTAACCTAAATTACTCTAAATCCACTGGAGCACATATCTTGAGACATAGCAAATGCACATCGGGCTACCAGTCCCTACAATTTTGCCAAGTTTGGTGAAAATCCATTCAGCCGTTCGAGCTAAAAGTGAGTCCAACCGCCCTACGGAAATTAACATGGGGAAAACACGTTTTGGGACCCCCCTTTTATCTCGACCCCCCCTTGACGAATCCCCCCAAACTTTCATGAAAGGAGCGGAGCGCAGCGAGGCAAATTTGAGGACAATTACAGGCAGATCCCTCAATCTACGCCAAAGTTATTCCCAATAGAATGTTGCGGATTTCCTATGGAAAACAATCCTAACTATAACTACCTACTGGCGATGAGTAGAGTTGTAATGGACAATTAATGTGAACACACGCACAAACTTACTAAAAGATGTTTTCTTACCTGCAGGAAGGACACCATGTCCCATGATGCACCAAGGGATAGCGTAAAACCCACACGCTCATGGTGGGCGAATATGGTTAAATAATTCCGGAAAAAGAACCTGCAGGGCTCGTGTGTGCTGCTCAATGCCCAGGAAGAAGGGGTTTGATGCCCTGAAACGCATTGGCTAAGGAAAAAGAAACACGCATTTTAAAGCAGGCTGCATATTCAGGCCGGATGGTCGAACATCGTCGAGTGCGCCTCCAATACTTCAGGGCGATTTGTGGAATAATACTAGTGCAGCTGCCCCGGCCGTGGGAGGTAGCAACATCGTCAGTTGGGACTCATCAATGGTACAAGCTGATTGAGGCCGGCATTCTGAACTTGTCAGGATTGAAATCGGCACGATGTTCCATATGCTAATTGAGCCAGCTTTGAAATGTGTGACTCACTTAGAGTTGTAATGGACAATTAATGTGAACACACGCACGAACTTACTAAAAGATGTTTTCTTACCTGCAGGAAGGACATCATGATCCATGATGCACCAAGGGATAGCGTAAACCCCACATGCCCATAGAGGCCGGATATGGTTAAATAATTCCGGAAAAAGAACCTGCAGGGCTCGTGTGTACTGCTCAATGTCCAGGAAGAAGGGGCTTGATGCCCTGAAACGCGTCGGCAAAGGAAAAAGAAATGCGCATTTTAAAGCAGGCTGCATCTTCAGGCCGGATGGTCGAATATCGTCGAGTGCGCCTCTAATGCTTCTGGGCGATTTGTGGTATATATATATATATATATATATATATATATATATATATATATATATATATATATGAACAAAACTCCAACTTCCACAGAGACCTCCATGAAAAAAGGCACAGACTCGAGGTAGTCAAGGTATGGCAAATATTTATTTTCTCAGGTCCTACCTCAACCCCTGAGATAAGTGAGACGCATTTCGGCTTGCTGGAAGCCTTTATCAATCTGAATTGGCGCCATTGTTGTAACAATATATTTAGCCCTTCCCACTTGAGGCAATGGTAGACATGAAAAACATACTCATTATATGCTACCACATTGTCAACTCTGTGCAGTAAATACATGGTCTCTTCCATTGATAGTTAAAAGTGCTGCCAGTAAAGCAAAATGTAATGTACCACTAGCGCAGTGCATATCAGCTAATTACATTGATTGACCTAGTTACCTTTGCATGAATAAATTCATTTTAGGTTACACGCCATAGTGGAAGTATTATTCATATTTAGACAAATTGTCGCCAAAGTCTCTTTAGAAATTGCCTTCATCAACACAGCAAATTGTAAAATACAATAAAAGAAACATGCTGCCATTTCACTGAAAGAATCCAAATGAAGACAACCTCTGACCCTAAATGCTCTTCCGAGCCATTTTCAGTTTCACCTTTCCTGAGTCTCCATAACCACTGCTGGCCTAATAACAAAAGCTTGCGCTGTGCTTTGTACTTTACAAAAGCTGGTCAAACCTTCAGTGGTAGGGAAATATATTAGATGGCATCCGCATCCCGTGGCCCAATTGTGCACCAAGTGTGAACTTGAAAAATAATGTTATCCTCCGAGTCTGCTCACAATATCCAATCAGGACTACCACTCCCATAGTGCCTCTGGACTGTCCTTCAAAAAACTGATATGCACCTGCAGGCTTTATTGTCGCAATGCAGCAGTTAGCCCCGAAGGTGAAAGTAAAATGAATTAAAATAACACAGGGTCAGTGGCAATAGCCTCAATGTCTAAAATAACCAGCACCAGAATTAAGTGCAAAGCAGGGACATGAACCGAGGTTGAAGGGGACCGATGCATAAAAATGAGTACACCGAGACTGACCTCACTGCTTCGGCGTAGGCGTCTGCAGTGCCCAGTCACCACCTGGTGCCAGTCTCCTGGGTAAGGCATTTCTTGCTAGGAAAGCGTAGACCCCATGCTGGCAGTCGCGAAAATCGGCCGCTGTGTGACTTTGGCCTCCCACAGCTGTTATCCTTAATCCTCTTCCTGGCCACCAAACTGGGGGCTCACCCACTAGCACTCCCATACTTCTCCAAAAGCAAGCGGTCACAGGAGAGAGCCACAAATGACTGGCGTTCCGTGTAAAGCGCCAAGACCGCCAGCGCTGAATTCAAATGAACAAAACTCCAACTTCCACAGAGACCTCATGGAAAAAGGCACAGACTCGAGGTAGTTAAGGTATGGGAAATATTTTTTTCCTCAGGTCCTCCCTCAACCCCTGCGATAAGAGAGACGCGTTTCGGCTTGCTGGAAGCCTTAATCAATCTGAATTGGCGCCATTGTTTTAACAATATATATATATAGCCCTTCCCACTTGAGGCAATGGTAGACATGAAAAACATACTCCTTAATATGCTACCACATTGTCAACTCTGTGCAGTAAATACATGCTCTCTTCCATTGATAGTTAACAGTGCTGCCAGTAAAGCAAAATGTGATGTACCAATAGCGCAGTGCATATCAGCTAATTACATCGATTGACCTAGTTACCTTTGCATGAATAAATTCATTTTAGGTCACACGCCATAGTGGAAGTATTATTCATATTTAGACAAAATGTCTCCAAAGTCTCATTATAAATTGCCTTCATCAACACAGCAAATGGTAAAATACATTAAAAGAAGCAAGCTGCCATTTCACTGAAAGAATCCAAATGAAGACAACCTCTGACCCTAAATGCTCTTCCGAGCCGTTTTCAATTTCACCTTTCCAGAGTCTCCATAACCACTGCTGCCCTAATAACAAAAGCTTGCCCTGTGCTTTGTAGTTTACAAAAGCAGGTCAAAAATTCAGTGGCCGGGGAAATATATTAGATGGCATCCACATCCCGTGGGCCAATTGTGCACCAAGTGTGAACTTGACAGATAATGTTATCCTCCGAGTCTGCTCACAATATCCAATCAGGACTACCACTCCCATAGTGCCTCTGGACTGTTCTTCAAAGAACTGATATGCACATGCAGGCTTTATTGTCGCAATGCAGAAGTTAGCCCCGAAGGTGAAAGTAAAATGAATTAAAATAACACAGGGTCATTGGCAATAGTCTCAATGTCTAAAATAACCAGCAGCAGAATTAAGTGCAAAGCAGGGACATGAACCGAGGTTGAAGGGGACCGATGCATAAAGATGAGTACACCGAGACTGACCTCACTGCTTCGGCGTAGGCGTCTGCAGTGCCCAGTCACCACCTGGTGCCAGTCTCCTGGGTAAGGCATTTCTTGCTAGGAAAGCGTAGACCCCATGCTGGCAGTCGTGAAAATCACCCAGCTGTGTGACATTGGCCTCTCACAGCTGTTATCCTTAATACTCTTCCCGGCTACCAAACTGGGGGCTCACCCACTAGCACTCCCGTACTTCTCCAAAAGCAAGCGGTCACAGGGGAGAGCCACAAATGACTGGCGTTCCGTGTACAGCGCCAAGACCGCCAGCGCTGAATTCAAATGAACAAAACTCCAACTTCCACAGAGACCTCCATGAAAAAAGGCACAGACTCGAGGTAGTCAAGGTATGGCAAGTATTTTTTTCCTCAGGTCCTCCCTCAACCCCTGAGATAAGAGAGACGCGTTTCGGCTTGCTGGAATCCTTTATCAATCTGAATTGGCGCCATTGTTGTAACAATATATATAGCCCTTCCCACTTGAGGCAATGGTAGACATGAAAAACATACTCATTATATGCTACCACATTGTCAACTCTGTGCAGTAAATACATGCTCTCTTCCATTGATAGTTAACAGTGCTGCCAGTAAAGCAAAATGTAATGTACCAATAGCGCAGTGCATATCAGCTAATTACATCGATTGCCCTAGTTACCTTTGCATGAATAAATTCATTTTAGGTCACACGCCATAGTGGAAGTATTATTTTAGGTCACACGCCATAGTGGAAGTATTATTCATATTTAGACAAAATGTCACCAAAGTCTCATTATAAATTGCCTTCATCAACACAGCAAATTGTAAAATACATTAAAAGAAACATGCTGCCATTTCACTGAAAGAATCCAAATGAAGACAACCTCTGGCCCTAAATGCTCTTCCGAGCCGTTTTCAATTTCACCTTTCCAGAGTCTCTATAACCTCTGCTGCGCTAATAACAAAAGCTTGTGCTGCGTATTTTACAAAAAATGGGATGCTTGATTCCGGTCTGGGAAAGACATGGCTTGGTAGTTCGGACTGGACTGTTCCCATGAGGCACAGGGTCAGAGCTGATTTGCATATAGCCAGTGTCTAACCCAGGGTGGTGTGGAGTGCAAACAAATGATGGATTTAGGCCCAGATCCTTGTACTGGGATGAATGTATGACATTGTTCTACATTCTGTCCATTAACTGTGTTTTTTGCGTATTTTACAAAAGCAGGTCATTTTATGTTGTGTGAATAAAATTGCGGCCTCAAACAAAGGAATGCGGTAGGAGCAACACCTCTGGAAACTTCAGCATTCCAGTGAGACAGTTATAAAATACTGGCATAACCCATTGGAAGGGGTTTTAACAAAGGAACTGGAAATGCGGGACTTCAAAGTCCATCATGCCTGGTGAACATCACACTATGGGTGTCCACTAGAGGGCCGGCAATGATTTAAATAAACATCCTCTGTGGCTCGCGAACAGTTCCTGCTTGCCTGGCTGACCTTTGAGAAAGTTCACAGACTGAACAAAACGCGTCAGGACTACTGCCCATTACTGCTCAAAATAAAATGCTTACAGCATCGGTGTTGTGTGTGCGGCTCAACTTTTTACCTTGAAGGAGGAGAAAACGAGGTGATACATAGCGGCGTGGTCCTGTCGCAGAGAAACGCACCGCCAGCTAGAGCGCCAAGATTACCCGACCTTGGACCAATTGTGAAGACTCGGTAAAACGAACCCCTGGGTAATCGGCTGCCGCCAGACACTGGAGTTTGGGATGGTTCCTTGCGGCCTCAAACAAAGGACTGCGGTAGGAGCAACACCTCTGGAAACGTCAGCATTCCAGTGAGACAGTTATAAAATACTGGCATAACCCATTGGAAGAGTTTTTAACAAATGAACTGGAAACGCTGGACTACAAAGTCCATCATGCCTGGCGAACATCACACTATGGGTGTCCACTAGAGGCCCAGCAATGATTTAATTAAACATCCTCTGTGGATCGCGAACAGTTCCTGCTTGTCTGGGCTGACTTTTGAGAAAGTTCACAGACTGAACGAAACGCGTCAGGACTATTGCCCATTACTGCTCAAAATAAAATGCTTACAACATCGGTGTTGCGTGTGCGGCTCAACTTCTTACCTTGAAGGAGGAGAAAACGAGGTGATACATAGCAGCGTGGTCCTGTCGCAGAGCAATGCACCGCCAGCTAGAGCACCAAGATTACCTGACCTTGGACCTATTGTGAAGACTCGGTAAAACGAACCCCTGGGGAATCGGCTGCCGCCAGACACTGGAGTTTGGGATGGTTCCTTGCGGCCTCAAACAAAGGACTGCGGTAGGAGCAACATCTCTGGAAACGTCAGCATTCCAGTGAGACAGTTATAAAATACTGGCATAACCCATTGGAAGGGTTTTTAACAAATGAACTGGAAACGCGGGGCTACAAAGTCCATCATGCCTGGCGAACATCACACTATGGGTGTCCACTAGAGGGCCAGCAATGATTTAAATAAACATCCTCTGTGGCTCGTGAACCTTTCCTGCTTGCCTGGGCTGACCTTTGAGAAAGTTCACAGCCTGAACGAAACACGTCAGGACTACTGCCCATTACTGCTCAAAATTAAATGCTTACAGCATCGGTGTTGAGTGTGCGGCTCAACTTCTTACCTTGAAGGATGAGAAAACGAGGTGATATATATATAAATATATAAATATATATATATATTTTTTTCAACAAAACAGGTTGCCCCATTGAGAATGGCCACAACAGGTTGCCCCATTGAGAATGGCCACAGGGAAGGACTCTCTCTTAGGCAGAGGATAACAGCACAAGTGCAGCACAGCGTCTCTGACATCATGCAGCTCAACGCGTTTCAAACCGAAGTCCTTGTTCACGAACCAGGAATGAAAGAAGCAACAACAGCTGTGCAGGAAGTGCCGCTTTATTAAATGACCATCCCGCCCATGTGGGCGTGTCACTCAGGCGCTCTGCCTTCGGGTATTTGCAGTGCTCCCAGTAGGTATTGTCCAAGTGGGTGCTGTTGCCTGCTAAAATCATGTCATTAAAACACCCCAGTGGGCTGGAGAAAAACTGGATGTCACCTGGATTGCCTTACGTACTCCACCAGTCCGAGCCTTGCCCTTCTGAATCGGCATCCGGCAGTCCGGACGCCGCAGATCCACACACGTCTGGCCAATCTCGTGACCGGGCCGGCCGCTTTAACATACAACTGAACAGGTTGCCCCATTGAGAATGGCTACAGGGTAGGAATCTCTCTTAGGCTGAGGATAACAGCTCAAGTGCAGTACAGCGTCTCTCACATCATGCAGCTCAACGCGTTTCAAACCGAAGTCCTTGTTCACGAGCCAGGAATGAAAGAAGCAACAACAACTTCAGTTCTTTTCTTCGCTGCCAGTGAACAAGGACGGTGACCCGAAATGCGTATGGCTGTGATGTGAGGCACTGGTCCCTGCCTTCTGCTTGCTGCACCTTCACGTATGGAAAAAGACGGTTCACCTTTAGAGGCTTTCCCCGCAAGGAGCAAATCTTTGGTTTTTGGATGTATTTTGGCTGGCGCAGTCGAGGGGACTGCCCGCTGCCCAAAAGGGGGATCCAGAGATGACAAGGTTGTTGTCCTAAGGATTGGTGCAACTTCCAGTGTTGGCTATGGTAATGGCAACCAGTGGAAAGCGAGACATTATTGTTAACCCGCTGGGGTGATGTATTTTATAAAAGCATGAACAGGAGGAATGTAACTGAAACCCACGGAGGTTTTTAATATATGCAGCACTACAAATACCAGAATACCGAGAGGCCCGGTGGGGCAGGGCTAAATTTAAATAAAAGCATGTGACTGCAACTTCAGTTCTTTTCTCTGCTGCCAGTGAACAAGGGTGGTAGCCAGAAACGCATATTGCTGTGATGTGAGACACTGGTCTCTGCCTTCTGCTTGCTGCACCTTCACGTATGGAACAAGACAGTTCCCCTTTAGAGGCTTTCCCCGCAAGGAGCAAATCTTTGGTTTTGGATATATATATATATATACACACACACACACACACACATATATATATATATATATAGGTGTTCGGTATAGATACTCAAACAAAACTCAAGATCCCCTTCGACTTCTACTCTAAAAGCATGAGGATTCAATCCTCTAATTAGACTAGTTGACTTAGTTCTAATAAGCCCATACACTGAAATATAATAAGACAAATTTTACCAGGTTGCTAAATTTACAAACAAAAATATAAAATCACACATAAAACAATCAACTTCTAATTGAACATATGAATTCAAAGGAATGTATTATCAAATTTTTATTCACAAAAATCATGTTTTATACAATTGATATTAACAATGTTAAAAGCACATTAAAATCATATACTCATCATATTTGCTCTCCATGTATTTATTACACATATTGTTTTTTTATTTAAAAATATGATGAGTATACGATTCTTGATTGCGATGGGAGTACTCTCCACAACTTGATACATTGATTCACAAACGCTTTTACTGGAATATAAGTAACTTTGAGACCCATGCTGAATGGGACCACTTACAGGTTTTGCCTGGACTGTGGCGAATCTGCTTATGAATCTACGTTTGCCCTGAGGAAGTCGTTGGAGGAAATACCCAAGACGAAACACGTGTTGGCTACATCTTTGCTATACCAACTACGCCAACCTGCTGTCATGAACCATGTGTAATACATCTACGGTTGTGAATGGGATGAGAAAATTAAGAGATGAGAAAATAAAGAAGAATATTAACACAAAAGATTTGGACTAATACTTTTGTGGATTGACTTTCTGATGATATTCCTTTGATTGCTCATTTGCCTTTTGCTCGGGAACGGTATTTTGTTTTTCATTTGTTCTTTGTGTACCTTTGATAACAGAGGATTTCTGGATATGTGGGTGGCCGTCCCCCAGCTGTTCCATCTATCATTTTTTAGATATTACTGGTATCTTGACTATAATATTGGTATTGCACAAGGTTTGACCTAACCACGTTTCAAAGTCACACCCGTTTTGAACAGTTATGATGTGTGTCACTGTGTGCAAAGTCATTCCAAATTGATTGTGCCTTGTACCCTGGGCTAACCATTCCAAAAGCCTGAGTTAATAGTACAAATCATATGAGAATGAGATGGGCACACTAAAAGATTTCAACAAATTATATATATATAAGTTGAATAGATGTTCACAAATGTATGATGGATTGAGCAAAAAAAATCAAAAATTCATAAAACCAAATGTGGTTAAAATGTTATTCTTTATTTCATTCTCGTAATCCCACGGTAAGTGCAGCAAATGCATTCAATCCCTGAAAAACAAACGGAATTCTTCAGAGCTAAATTAACCTCTTCATAATTTTCTATTCTCCATCATTCCAAAATTGTAAGTTTTTTGACAAAGCTCCTGCAGTCCCCTGTATCAATTTCAAACAGTGTGTGTCAAAGAGCCATCATGGCTGAAGAGGTCTCAATGTTTTTCTGGGGAAAAAATGTCTTGGCTGTTTTGACCACATGTGGTGTTCTGAATCTTGGGTTTAAATATTAAAATGATGTTAAAGTACCATTATAGGTTAGAGGTTAAAGCGATGTTACAGTTAGCACATTGAATTGGTGTATTGGTTGAGAGGGGTGGAAGCCCCACACCGGCAACATCCATAATTCTTGAACGGATGAACCACAAGAGTCACTAAATTAACTTGCTTTGTGATTAACCCTCTGGTAGCTTGGTACAAAAGCAGTCATGTTCAACTTTGAGGCAATGAGTAAAAGTATTTTACAGGCAGCAGAGTTGCAATGGGAATGAGCCCATTTGTGGTCACGAGGAGCCCCAAGGTCAGGTTTTTCATGTCATTTTCTTAGAGGAGCTTCCACTGATGCCAGCCAAAGGGCTAGGCACTAGGGGCACCTCTTGACAATAAGGAGTCACTCTAGCAGAGGCCATATGTCCTGCTCAAACAGGTCCAGGAAGGTCCAGTTGTAGCTGGTCAGCTGGTTTGCTGGGCAGTTGCAGGGTGGCCTCTGAAGCTTGTTATTACCCTGTAGCACCCACTAGAGGTCAGTCAACTGACTCTTGGAGTCACTCTGGTTAGCCTGGATTCTATGGAAGGAAGGTCTAGTCTTCCTTCTTTAGACAGCAAGTCAGCACTTCAAGCAACAGGGCAGTCAATGTGCCAGGTGTCATCCCCGGTGTGATCCAGACGTGGACAGGTCTAGTGATTCAGAGAACCTTCAACTGAGTTCCTCTTCCCTCTTCAATTTGCCAGTATCCTGAACATCGTGGTTGGGGCCTAAATTACCTCCCCTTCTAGGTTTTCTCCAGAAAGCATAGTGCACTTTTTCCCTTCTTTCCGTATTTTCACCTTCACACAGGACCACAACACAAGTCCAGACTAAAGGGGATCTGATTATTACCACATGTACCCTTGCTGTCACCTGTAGAGTAGAAGAGGACCCCCAGTCCTAAAGCAATGCAAAAATCAAACTGGATGATTTAGGGCATAAAACATGTTGACCATTTCCACCCCACACATATCACTCTGAGCTGAAGCAGGCATAATTTTCGCTCCACTGCTATGACTTTTGTCGGTTATTTTTATCCATAGCATAGGAACCCAGCGAATACAATTGTTTTTTTGGGAGTCCTCTGCTATTTTTAATTCACAATTTTTGTTTCCCATCTCTACTCACTACACATAGGCCGCCACATTACTTACTAGCTTCACGTCAGCAACCAGAGAAGACCTTCGGCAAAGAGCCCCCCTGCGGGGCTAGTTGAGCATTGTTGGGCCGGCCCAACAAGGAGTTGCCCAATGATGAAGCACAACACCCTTGGCGGTATGTGTGGGCCCTGTCTCCTAAATGGAGGCATTCCATTTTTTGTTTCCTTCCTTATACGTGGAACACCTGACATCCACTAGCCTCAATCCCCCCTTTCCCCTCCCTCTTCCCCCTTGCTTTCCTTGCCCCCTTAGGAACTGCATACCTCTGTTTTTGCCATATCTACTTGGGGCCTGTATGCTGGGCCTACCTTGCCCCTAGTCCATATTTTTGTGACAAACAAACTACGGAGGGTGTCAGAAAAAAGGGGGAAAATAAAGTGTTGAATCAGGTAGAGGAGGTGCATGGAAAGAGAGGGAGTAAAAGAGTGGAGGCAAGAGTTGGAAAAAAATGAGAGGAGAAGATTTGAACAAGAGGGTGGGGAAGGAGGAGAAAGAGGAATGAGGTGACAGGTGGGAGTGCAAGAAGCAGAATGGTGGAGAGAGGGATGAAAAGTTAGAACAGAGGAAAGTGAGAAAGAAAAAGCTGAGCGGAGGAGGTAGAATGGGAATAGTAGAAAGAGAACAGTGAAGAGAGGTGAAGGATATGAAGGAGAGGAGGAAAAGATGGAGAAAGGGGCAAAGGGGAAGGTGGAGAGAGAGGAAAAAGCAGGAGAACATTGGAGAGGAGAGGCAAACAAATGTCAAGTGGACACAGATAATGGAATAGAGAGGTGGATAGAGGAATGGGAAGAATGCTTAGGATTGGAAGGTATAGACAGAAGGAGTGGGGAAACAGGAAGCACATGATGACGGAAAAAAGAGACAGGAGGGGAAGTGAGAAAGTGAATACAGTGAAGACTGAAAGGAATAGGTAGAGGTGAGTTGAAAAGGATGGTGTGGAAAAGGAATGAAGTGGAGAGACAGAGAGGAGAAGACTGCTTAAGGTGTGAAGGAGGATACGTATGTAAAAGGGAAGCAAAGGCCAGCTAGCGGAAAGACTGTGAGAGGGATGGAGAAGGAGATCGCTAGAGAGAGGATGAGGTGAGAGATTGGGAGATTAGAGAGGTACCTATGGGAGTAAGAGATTTGTGAAAGAATGAAGGAGAAAGGCAGCTAGTAGAAGCAAAGACAGGATACAATTCGGAAAGGGGACAGAGGTGAGATGAGGAGTAGAGATGGGGAAGGAGAAGAGAGGTGTTGAGAGGAAGGAGAGGGAGAATAATACAGGAGGCTGAAAAAGAGGTGGGTATTGAAAGATCAGTGAGGCAGAGAGTGAGGGGGAAGAGATGATTGGAAATTAGGAAAATGAAGAGTTGTAGTAAGCCGCATTGCTTCATAAAGAGAGGTGAAGCACAGAAGGTATGTGGAGACAGAAAGAAAGGAAGTGGAGTAGGGAAGACAGGTGAGGAGAGTTAAGTTGGAGTGAAGGTACGAAAACACTCAGAAACAGAGATGAAGGGCCTGACTTAGAACTTGGTGGACTGGTTAATCCCATACAACCGTGACCGATATCCCGTCCGCTGAAATATAAATGCCATTTAATCCTATGGGATTTATATTTCAGTAGATGGGAGTAACAAGTCAGCCGAATTTTAAATCAGACCCTAAGACAAGAAGTGACTAGAAGCAAGATAATATCAAAAACACATGCCGAATGGCAGCACAAACTGTACAAGATAAGATCATTGTTAGAAAGGAGAGATAGAAAGAAGTGAGGGTGAATGTAAGAGAGACGGGAAGGAAGATAAGAGAGAAAATTTGAGTGCAAAGGGTGAAAAGAAAAACAAACTGAAAGGTGATACAAGTGACTGTTGGACAAGGTAGGGTAGAGAGAGGAGAAATGAGAACTGTTCAACCTGTCAGCCTTAGGCTCATCTTCCCCTAAACATTTTGCCTGACCTCCTCCTTTTGTTGCCAACCTTATTTTCATTGGCCTTAGCACTCTGCACACTTTACCACTGCTAACCAGTGTTGATGTGTTTGTGCTCGCTCCCTAAAACATGGTCAAATTGGCTCATACCTAATTGGCATATTTAGTTTACTTATAAATCCCTTGTACAATGGTACTACGTGTACCCAGGGCCTGTAAATTAAATGCTACTAGTGGTCTTGCAGCAGTGATTGTGTCACCCACTTAAATAGCACCTTAAAATTTGCCCCAGGTCTACCACTGCAGCCTGGATGCCATTTTCATCTGATTACCATGTTAACTTGACATTTGAACACCCTTGCCAAACCTTAAATTCTCTTTTTTTTTTATAAGACAGGCTCTCAGTTTTATGGTATAAAATGTAATTGTAGGAATTCCAAAAGTGATGACAAGACACCAGGATTTCTCAGGACTAATTTATTGACCATCCGCTCTCCTCACTCAGGAGCGCACCAACATTCCACTGTCAGCTTCAAGGCAGGGGAGGGGTGGACCGAAGGTACCACTGAGAGATTAAAGTTACAACACATCTCCCTTCCATATAGGGTGGGAATGAAACAAAAAGAGAACAAGGACCCAGAAATATGGGTTTAGAGAATTTGAAAAAATAGCTGTGATGGAAGTTAAACAGGACCAATGCATTACACACTTGCACTTCCAATATTATCAAAACTCCACCATTAACCATTTTCAAGTTGAATCACATTCTTAAGCACTTTGACAATTTTGCACGGTGAGTAGTATTTACTTTGGGTGGCTCCTACTTTATTGTTCTTCCTGGCTTGTACCATGTCACCAACCACCCACTTGCAACCCTTCACACCATGTTTTTTGTCATGCCACAGCTTATAGTTGTCTTGGTGTTGCTTGATCTTTTCTCCTTCTTCCTCTTGATCCACTTCTCTAGCCTCATCACCACTTAACCAACTGGGATTCAATTTAGTACAAGGTTCTCTACCACGCAATGCCACAAAAGGTGAAATGCCAGTGACCTTATTAGGGGAGGTGTGGTATGCCCACAGACACTTCCTAAGCGATCCTTCGATGTCATGTCCATTTGTGGCAGCTAACTGGATATGTTCCTTAATGATCCTGTTTGCTCGCTCGACTAAACCATTGGCCTTTGGGCAATAGAACGCTGTATGTCCATCTCCTTGAGGAAATCTCGCATTTCTCCTGAGGTGAACTGCACCCCGTTGTCGGTCACCAGGGTCGCAGGTATACCCTCCTCCACGAACACACCATTCAAGAATTCAATCACCAACTTAGTGGTGACACTGTGAACAAACTTCTGCTTAATCCAATGTGTTTTATAGTCAATTAGGACCAGCATGAATCTCTTCCTTTCTGCTAATTCCTGCATTGGCCCGATGATGTCCATGGCCAACTTGCTCCACGGTTTGGTTGGCACTTTTACTAGGGATAATGGTGCTTTTTGCACTGCTTTGGATTTGTCACTTCTGGCACACGCTCCACACTCCTTTACCAATTGTTCAGCCATGGCATCCATCCTGGGGAACCAGAAACTTGATCTTACTCTGGCTTTAGTAATGCTTTGCCCCAGATGGCCTTCATGTGCCACGTCAATGACCTTCTTCCTGAGGTCCTTGGGTGGTACCACCCTATTATTTCGATATATTCTTCCTCCAATGACACACAGTTCATTCCTGACTTCCCAATAATCCACAATGCTGGCATCAAGTTCATTCTTCTTATTCGGCCATCCTTTTTCCATGTATTCTCTTAAGGTACATAACTCCTTGTCTTCCTTCATATTGTCCTGCCATTCCTTGATAGTGGGTATCTCCATCATCAATATGGGACTGTCAAGAGCTTCTTCTGTGACCTCCACTTCTGGTAATGGCGACCTCGACAGGAAATCCGCAATTATGTTTTCCTTGCCCGGTACATATTCCACATTGAAGTTGTAGTGTTCCAGTCCCAGGATCCACCTGCTGATGTAAGGTGTGCAATTTTCTAGCCCCTTCACAGAAAACATAAAGGTGAGGGGTTTATGATTAGTTCGGATGGTGAACCTTGAACCCCACAAGAAGAACTTGAAATGTCTTACAGCCCAGAAACAGGCCAAGGCTTCCCTTTCGATTACGGAGTAATTCCGCTCGGGTTTGTTAGACTCCTGGATGCAAATGCGATGGGGCCAGATGTAGGTAGGCTTTTACCGGTCGGCCGACCGATTTCGGCCGTTAGCGACCGGTAAATGGATTTTGAGATGTAGGTGGCAGAATCGGTAAATTTACCGATCGGTAAATTTACCGATTCTGTAAATTACCGAATCGGTATTTTTACCGTGCGGTAATTTTGAGATGTAGGGGGACTCTTCTGAGTCCCACAAGCCTTTCCAAATCGGTATTTTACCATCAAATTCAATTTGATGGTAAAATACCGATTCCGGTGTGCATGCACATGTGTGCATGCACACCTGTGCCATATGACAGGCAGACCTGCCCTTAGGGCAGGTCTGCCTGCCACATGGCACACAAACCAGTTTTGGGGGTGCTAGAGGGTGTCAAAGTGACACCCCCTGCACCCTTGTGAAATTCGGTATTTACCGATTCGGTAAATACCGAATCGGTAATGCCCATTCATTCCTATGGGCTTCAAAGCCCATAGGAATGAATGGGCATTACCGGTCGGTATTTACCGAATCGGTAAATACCGAATATTACCGATTCGGTAAATGCACATCTGTATTTACCTACATATCAGTACTTCTATTTTACCAATTCATAAATACCGAATCGGTAAAATTCGGTATTTATGAGTCGGTAAAATAGATTTACCTACATCTGGCCCATGATCTTTTCTTCCTTCCCATCCTTCTGTATCAAGGTTGCACCTAGGCCATTGTTAGAAGCATCTGTAGCCAGTATTGTTCTTTTGGATGCGTCAAAGGTACCTAATTCCGGTGAGTTTATTAAATCATCCTTTAAGGAGTTCGCCACTGCATCATGTTCTTCATTCCATGTGAAATCTTTATTTCTCTTCAAGAGCTCTCTCATCGGTTCACATTTGGCAGCAAAGTTGTCAACATACTTAGACATATACTCCATTAGACCTAGGAAGGACTTGAGTTCCTCTTTATTCTTGGGGCTGGGAGCTTCTTTTACCGCCTGGATCAAACTGCTCTTGGGTCTGAACCCATCTTCTGATATCTTATGGCCCAAGTATTCTACTTCTTTTACTTTTATCTTGCATTTTTCCTTTTTTACAGTCAGTCCGGCATCGATGAGTCTTCTGAAGACGTGTCTTATTACACTGTCGTGTTCATCCTCAGTCTGACCATAGACTAGTATGTCATCTTGGAAACACATGGTACATTCTACACCCTCCAAAATCTTCTGCATTGCTTTTTGAAATATGGCCGCTGTAGATGCCAGCCCAAAGGGCATCCTTTTAAACATGAATGCCCCGAATGGGGTGATGAACGCTGTGAGTGGTCTTGACTCTGGATGGAGCTCAATTTGGTGATATGCCATGGATAGATCTATCACACTAAAGTACTTTGCAGGACCCATGGTGCCCAGCATTTCATTTATTATTATCAATGGATGTCTTTCCACCCATATATTGTCATTTAGACTGCGCAAATCCACACAGAGACGAATCCCTTCCCTATTGGACTTGGCCGCGATCATAATCGGTGCCAACCATTCTGTGCAGTTTACAGGTTGAATTATGTCTAACTCACCTAGCTTGCACAACTCCTCCTCCAGGGGAACTTTTAACTTGTGTGGCACAGGGCGTAATTTGTGTACAACTGGTCTAGCATTGTATTTCAACCTGATCCTATGTTGGAACTTGTGCAAACATCCTAGCTCCTCTTTAAATATTTGTTTGAACTCTTCACAAATGTTTTCACTCTTTTGGGACCTGTCTGTGAGCAAGACCTGTTCAAAACTATTGGGATCTAAGATGATACCCAGCTCTTTCTGGTGGACCCATCCAAGTAAGTTTGACCCTGATTTCACCACATACACCGTCCCATAAGTTTTCCTGTCCTTGAAACGTAGCTGCACTTTTTTCATGCCTACCAGGGGAATTATTCCTTTGTTGTATCCTGTGGGAGAGATGTCAGGCATTTTTAATTCATTCACATTGCAATTACCCAAAGACACAAAATCATCTTTGTTAAGTAAGGTGAACGGTGAACATGAGTCTGCGTACATTTCTACACACTTGTTATCAATGAAAACATCGCGCTTTGGATATATAGTGTTTACAGTACTATTTAGATCCTTTAATTGCAAAATTATCTTACCACCTCTCTGCTATACACTTTACCTCCTTACTTGTGCCCCTCTCAAAATTTCTCTCCTGATCTCTGGTGTGTGGTTCTCCATCTCTACATACTCTCGTGAAATGCCCTCTCCTATTACATTTTTTACAGGTAACATACCTGGCCGGGCATTGGTAAAAAGTTGCAAAATGGTTATTGCTGCCACACCTGTAGCATTTGGGACCTTTCTCCTTAGTTTCTCTCCTAATGCTGTTATTCTCTTTTGACCTCACCTTGTACACTTCATTCCTGTCCTCCTCATCATTAATGGAAGCCACAACTTCGCTGCTAGGTTTAATTTATTTAATGCATCTTGCGGTATGCTCAACTGATTTAGCTATTTCAATAGCTTCCCTTAACCCTGGGTTTTTCGCCAGTAATTTCTCCTGAATGCGTGGGTTATTGGTGCACCTCACTAGTTGGTCTCTTATGAGAGAATCAGTTAGATTACCAAACTCACATAGCTGAGTTAGACCCCACAATGATGCAATGTAATTTTGCACTGTTTCTTGTTTACCTTGGCATCTCTTGAAGAACTTGTGGCGTTCTAACACCACATTCACCCTGTCCCCAAAATGTTTTTCTAATTTACTCATTGTCTGCTCATAAACATCTATGTCTCCTTCCACTTCCCCCTCCTGTACTTGCATAGGCAGGGACTCATACACTTTGCGCCCTTGAATGCCCAAATTATGCAGCAAAATATGTTTTTTCCTTTCTGCCTTGTATTTTGTCACCCCCTACCGCTATTAATTATGACTCGAACAATTTCACCCACTCCTTCCAACTAATTTATGGTTCACCTATATCATTCAAGAAAGGCGGGGATTGACTCATGCTTCCTGCAGCCATGGTTACCTTAGGTGAGTAGACACAGGAGGATGGACACTAAATACTATTTCCAAAGGGAGACTAACTTCTGAACTAATTCTGGAAAATAAAATACACCAATCAAATACACGTAAATATTTTAACTTTGTTATACAATATCACATGGATTTCCAAGGAGTAGACTGGAATGCTTCTTTAACCCTAATACGCTTCCAGAGAAAAGTTAATGTTCCTGTCCAAAGGAGGATGCACTTGACAGTATTTCTATTCCACCATGTCAGATAACATGCCGTACACTCACCACCTGTGTACAGTAGAAGAAAGTACAACATGGATAAGGATCCTTGCTATTCCTTGAGGTGACACAATACTCCTCGCCCGCAAAATATCTACCTTACAACTTCCAAAACCGAGCTGGATACACTTTTAATTTCACCCTCAGAAATACTTCCTGGATTACAGAAGCATCCGGCCCTCAATAGCTGGAGCGCCGGGAGCGTCAATGGGATCCGGTTTCAGTCAGCTGACCCAGCGAGCGTCCTGACTGAACTTAGGCTGCTGGAGAATGCAATGGTTGATGACAGGATATGCCTTCCCGGCTACGTCGACGCCTGCCCGACTATCCTGACCCCTTAAAACGTGACTGAATTTTGATATGCGGAGAGGATGACTGTGACCTGCTTCTACTGGCGTTGTTCCACTGGTTCAACCACCTGAAGCTGTAGCTCGACTCTTCCCTCTGACGTGCCTGGAATTGGCTCACACTCCGGACGCCTCACGCACATCACCTTGAGGAAAGACTTCCACCGACAGAAATCACAGGTACGTGGCCATGGTGTTCTGTAACTCGCCCTTTGCCAATTCATTCACACTTGGTTGACAGCAAAGTCACATTAAAATGCCTCGTTGCGCTGCTACTAGTATTCCTCCAACTTCGGGATATACGAGTGCATTTTGAAGTACGTCGTGGGTGACAATGATAACGTACACCTCCAGGGACCTTCAGAAGACACGCTGCATCTATTACTTCACTCTCTCTCGATACAGTACTCTACTTCTGGTAGATTGTCCTTGCCACTTGCTACTTTTATCTTTTTCCAAAATACATCTCGAACGTACGCCAGCCTTTCGTCACTTCTCGTTAACTTCCTCACGTCGCTTGCAGCTCTGGTAATACTCTTTACTCTAAATACCTCTTTCTTCTATAATCTGCCAAAAGTCCTCCCTTCTCCTCCTTCCCTCATGTGGAGAGAGTACACAAAGGGGAAATGGTCAAGTTCTGCCCCCTGCGCAGTTCCGTCGCCAGTGTAGGAATTCCAAAAGTGATGACAAGACACCAGGATTTCTCAGGACTAATTTATTGACCATCCGCTCTCCTCACTCAGGAGTGCACCAACATTCCACTAACAGCTTCAGGGCAGGGGATACCAACTGGGACAGCAGGGGAGGGGTGGACGGAAGGTACAACTGGGAGATTAAAGTTGCAACAGTAATTTTTAATTAAATTAAAAAATTAAATTACATTTTTCTGTCTTTATTTATCCATATTTATATTTTGTGCTTAGTATAAAAAATGAAGTCGCCATGGGTAACATTCTACATTTATTTAACTGACAAATGTTTACTTATGTTTGAGTAGCCAATGGGTTTTACCCATTTACATTACAATATGGTAATTTGAAAACATTTGTATTGTAGACCAGCTTAAACAGCTGTACTACTAAAGTTATTTAAACTTTATTAGGAAATATTTTTAAATGTTTAACTCATTTACCTGTCAATCTGCACAGCTATTGACCTAGCATTCATGATTAACGGTAGTGCAAATCATCTAAAAGAAAACCTATTTGCAACATTTATCCATATTTAAAAATAAATAGAGACAAGAAAGTAGATGATTGTCTGTCTGTATTTACCTGTAAAAATGGAAAACTTGGAGTCTTACATAAAAGTCACACCTAAGGCAGGCCATATGTAGCTCATAGGGCAGGATGCTGTATAATCATAAGGTTGGGCATGTACTTTTAAGTTTTGTAGGACCTGGTCGTGAAAAACTCCCAAATTCATTTGTCACTGCTTTGAGCCCTATCTCTCCCATAGAATAGCACTGGAGTTGCTTATTACCTTTTATTAGTGTAATTTCCAAAAGGGAAGAGATAGCAAGTTCATGTTTGGTGTCTTTGGAATTTGAATTTAAAATCTTAACTTATGGAGAAATCAGATATTAAATTACAATTTTGAAAATGACACTTTTAGAATGTTGTCATTTAACTGTGCTTAGCTATTTTGTGCCTGTAGCCTCTCTTGGGTCACGTAACTGTGTGTAACTGACAGTTAGATTTTGTGAATGCCCCCCAGGCAGTCAAACAGTAGAGGGATTTCTTGTGCCTGGATGGGCCATCTGCTGACAGGACGGGAGCAGAGCTGATAACAGCCCCACTTACAACTGAATCGCCTGTGCTTTGCCTTCACACAAAGGGCCTAACAACCCTGCATTGTCACTTCAGTTAGCTTGGAGCCAGGGCAGGGGAAGGCTGGGAATTCAATGCACTTCAAAGCCACTGTCTGAAAGCCCTCCCACCTTCAAGAAGCAGGGCACCTGGGTACACAAAGGGACCTCAAACACCAACTCTTCAGTGCACTTCTGGATCTGTGGATACCCTGCCAGGAAGAAGGACTGCTGTGTTGCTACAAGGACTGTCACTCTACTAGACTACTGCTTTAAAGGAACTGCTGCCCTGCTGTGCTTACCTGCTTCCCTCTTGCTTGGGGAAGATGAACTGGACTTACAATTTTATTTTTAACCCATGACCTCAGAGTGACTTAAAGGGCTAGACTATTGGCCTCCTGATATGAGCCTTATGGTTGTGAAAGGCTCCTCAATCAACTCCTGGACACAGCTGCAGTGAGTTACTGACCTTCAAGTGGTGCCCCTCAGTTCTTGGACCCTAGGAGGGGCTCAACATTCTTAAAATCATGCGTGTAGGCTCTTTGAGAATGGGTCAATTTGCACCTGAACCACGTCACTCACATCAACATTCAGAGTGAGCAACTGCCAGCCCATCTCTTTGCACAATAAGTGTCAATCACCCAAAGAGTATCACACCGCGAAGCTCCAGCCCGCCTGTCCACGATGGCAACCTTCTTTTCATCCCACGCCAACCACTGACCACAATGCTCTCATTGCTTCCTGCAAACCTATCCAATGCAAACTGGCCTCTTGGCACAAAACTTGGGAGGGTAAACCTTCAGCGGGACTATCCTGGGTCTGTATCCGACCTGCACTTCATGGTGGTCAACCTGAATTTTGGACTTTGACCCGGTCCAGGGCGACCAGTTAGCTATGATTGGCACTTTATGCTTTTAGGTGCTATTTTTCAGTTTATTCTTTTAAAATTCATACCTCCAGTTCTACTCATTGGATTTTTGTCATTTTGCTCTTGTTTTTTTTTAATTAAATGAAGCTTTTTTTCTAACCTGCCGTGGGATCTTTTTATGTGGTGTTTTTGTTGTTTTACTGTTGGAAGTACTGCACAAAAACGTTATACATTGCCTCTCATTTAAGTTTGACTGTTTTGTACCAAGCTGCCAGGGAGTTCAGAAGAGATTAATTCGGGGTTTGATTGTGCTACACTCTGACTAGGATTGTAGTTGCTACTGGACCAGGGTTCACACCCCAGTCAACCAGTAACCCAATTTCTAACAAATGCTAAGAGAGTCACTGGGTAGGAAAATGAAGAAGGGCAATAGACGAAGGATTGGAGTATGAGTGTGGGAGTGAAGTGAGACAGGTTGAGAAAGAATAAATGCAATGAGATAAGAAAGGCGATATAAATAAAGGTGAAAGGTGAGCAGAGAGAGAGGGAAAATTAGAGTGGGGGTTTTGAGAACAAAGAGAGAGACAGGGAAGAAAGAAAAATGTAGTGAAACTTGAAAAAAAAGACGTATGGGTTAAGAGTGAGGGTGAAGGAATAGGTAGAGATAGAGGGAAAGGGAGATCAATGTGGAGAGTGAGAGCAGAAGAGGACAAGGTGAAAGGAAAGAAAAGAGAAAATAGGTGAAAGGAGGTGGAGGAAGGATATTAGAGACAAGAAAAAAGCAGAGGGGCAAGGAGAGTGGAAAGTTAGAGGGGGTAGGACAGAGAAAGAGGGGCTAGAAGTGGTTCAAGGGGAGTGAAAATGGAAATAATTCTGAGTAAGAGGAGGAGAGGGAGATAGAAGGGAGAAAGGGACAGAAAGGTGAAAGTAAGGAGAACGGAATATAGATTTTGTGAGGAAGGTGAAGAGTGAATGGATTGGGATAAACGAAGGAGAAGGGAGGGCAGAGAGCAAGAAGTTAAATAGGAGAGTGGAAATGGGTAGAGAAAGGAGGGGAAAAAAACAGGACAAGAGAAGCAGAAGGATAAGAAGAATGGAAGGGGTAGCAAAGCAGTGGCGTCATTAACTGCCTCCCTAAACTTAGCAGCTTGAGTGGAGGCCGGTGCAACTAGGCAGTTTTTAGAACAATTTGTTTATGACTCAATTCACTTTGATGGAGACTCTGGTTTTAAGGAGAAGGTTATAATAGACCCACCAGTAGTAGGAGGAAGAGGGCTGAAGGAAAGCAAGACTGGCGTGAAGGTGGGATAGTGGATGGAGTGACGATTATGGAAAGAAGTTTGGTTCAGGGGGATGGTTTGAAGGACTGAATGATGGATGGGTGCAGAGATGGATGGATGGAGAGAAGGAAGGAGAGAATAACGGATGGGAAAATAAAGGATGGATGCAGGGATAGGAGACTGTAGTGGATAATAAAGGGATGGGTGAAGAGAATGTTGGATGGAGATAAAAGATAGAGTGATGTGCAATAATAATTAAAGAAGGAGGAATAGATGGTGAGACTGAATGGTGGCTGAATGGATAAAGTGGAAAGAAGAAGAAGATAGAGATGCAGTAGTGGCTCATTATTAAAAGTGAAGGAGCCCGCTCCTTCACCTTTTTTAGTTGCATGAAGAGTGTCTGTCAGGTTGGGCAAAGGTCAGCGTGACAGATACACTTCTTTTTGGATTTGGCATCCTCGTGGAGTACATGCAATAAATGCACAGGATCCTGGCTGCCTGAACTAACATTTTCCTAACTGAAGAATTCTCAGCCCAGTGAGTTTGACCTCTTCAGCCCAGCAAAGTCTCCTGTGACTCTCCTCCCTCATGAGGAGGGGGCATGTCACTGATGATCTAGACTTGGATGCTTTGATTTAAGCCCTAACGTGCCTATGACCAAGTAACCATGAGTGACACTCAATAAAGAATGTGATGGGGTCAGCAAGGCACAAGGACTGTATCCAAATCTGTGATAAAATACAGAAGGAAGTTCATCCTCTCATTGGATGACATTTGACAAGGTCAGACAATGAGAGGGGGCACAGGATTTTTCTTCCCTCCCTTCCTTTAAGGATTAACAAAGGCTTCCATACCACCGCCTGAGGGGCCGCCTAGTAAGTTTATTTGTAATGCTGGGCGCATGTGTGTATATATGAATGTTTGGTTGCTTGTGCATACATTCTTAGAATGGGTGAGTGGGTTTTGTATGTGTTTGGTGTGAGTATGTGTGCGCATGTACATGAGTGTGTGCATGTGTGTATCTTCCCCAACCCTGATGCACATTACAGGCCGCCACTGTGAAGAAGAATGGAGAAAAGGAAGGAGAGACAAAAAGGAGAGAAGAAAGAATGGGTGGTAAATGGCAGAAAGGTCTGTTGGATGGCTGCAGAAATGGTTGGAGAAGAAGATGAAGGCTGAGTAGGAGCAGCCTAGATCAGGGTGAGAGGAGAAGAGAGACAGAGAGTGAGATAAGGGAATCAATGAGATGTGGGGTAAAGAGAAGCAAAAGGGGAGAGGAGAGAGTGAGTCTGAGTTAAGGAACAGACAGGGGCAGAAGGGAGTGACGAGGAGAAAGGCAAAGAGAAGTTGATCAAGGGGAGAGTGGTAAGGGAAGGGATAGAAAGAAAGGAAAGCTAGAGAAGAGAGCAACAGTTCAAGTTAGAGAGTGAAGGAGAGAGGGGAGAAAGAGTGGTAGAGACGAGGGGAGAGAGGAAGAGAGATAGAAGACACAAGAAGTGGGTCAAGGGGAACTGTGAGAAAGGGTAGGAAGGAGATTATAAAGAGGAAACAATGGGGGCGTGGCTTGACGCCCGTGGGAGATGGAGGCGCTTCTGTAGGCCTCATAATGACGACATGGACGGCGACCGATAGACCCCATCCTTAACTCTCCAGATGAGCCAGAATGGGCTTGTGAAGGTGCGGAGGGCAGCGCGCAGCCCTAGGAGGAAGAAAACACCCTTGCAATATCATCTACGAGCCTCCTAATGTACATGTTCTCTCTTCCCTCAGAAGCTGCCACCATTTTGGAATGCGACCACTTCCTCCTACTGCATTTCGACTGAGGGGATGATGTGAAGGGGAATTTTTTTACAAATGCAGCATACCACAGCTGCCAAGTTTTGTTTTCCTCAATTGAACTCCTGACTCTCTTGGCTTGGCAATGGTATTTTCAGGCCTGGGTCTTTGTTGAAATAAATAAGCTGGTGGCATTCCCCCTTTAAAGGCACCATGTGCTTATTTTTCCTCAGTGACTTTGTGGAGACTTTGTTAGTTTGCTCATTTGGTATCATATGGGGGATTGAGAACAGCTACTTCCTGTGTTGTGCCTTTGAAGAAAAAATGTATCAAAAATTGCACTGTCTTTACAAAATTTGCAGCTATGGAGGCTTCCTCAGCAATCTTTACTCCTAAGAGGTTGCTCATCTGACATGAGCTCTGGCTTGAGGGACTTAGGGAAAGCCTCAACAAAACACCTAAAAAAAGACCCACCTTCCCCTGCAAAATCTCCTCCTCTGGTTTCACTAGTTCTGTTACTAGTGAAAATCCGAGCTCTGAGACCCTTTATGGAGGAAACAAATAATAAATTGCAATACCTTACTGAAAAGTGTCTCAAATGGATAAACGTTTGGTGGCAGTGGAACGCAACGTCTCTCTTGTCAATGAAACTGAGAATAAAGTTATCTCTATTCAGACTCAAGTTACATCTTTACAAAAAACAAGTTGAGAAGTTAGAAAACAGAAAAAGAAGAAATAATTTATGAATTTTTGGCTTGCCAGAAAATGTGGAAGGGTCGGGCCCTATCATCTTCTTCAAAAATGTTCTCCCAGAGCTCTTAAAACTTTCACAAACACCTCTCTAATTCAAATAAGTCTTTATTTCAACAAAAGTCATAAAAGACAACATTCTAAAACACATAAAAACACATGTGAAAAAAAAAAGAAAATATAAAAACACAGCATTTCTTATTTGTTACATTCCTTAATTCCACAGTGTCCGGGGTAATTCCAAATGTTTGTAATTCAGTTGATGATATGTACAGGCCGATCCATTCACACTTATAAAACATAAATATTTCCACTTTAAAACACATTAAAAAAGTCTAAATTAAAAGGATAAAAATATATATATATATATATATATGCTCTTGCTATACAATTAATTCATAATTTGGAGTCGAAATATGAAACCAAATTAAACCATAACAATCTTCCGTAATTTCAATTTTTCCCTTCGTATTGCCCACATCCATTTTAAGAATTTAGCTACTGCAATTACCATGCTATCAGAGCAGTCTGTTTTTAGTATCCTTAGAGCTTCGGTACCACTTGTAATGCCTTTCTGTATGCATATTGGTCTGATCCATTTAAGCCGCAGGAGTTTATATTCCGGACATATAAAAAGGACGTGGGCTAAACTTTCATGTTGGGTGGTGCAAGAGGGGCATAAATGGTCGTTATTTGTTGACCATTTACTAGTGAACGTATTTATAGGAAGGGTTCCCACCCTGTACTGGTGGAAACGTTTCCTGTCTTCAGGGATGGCGATTATATCCCAATAGTGTCCATAGGCCGGTACATGTTTTTGCTCCAAAAAGGCTCTTGTGAGTGAGGGGGGAGTATGTTTCTGAAATTCTTTTTGGGATATCATGGCCCAGTAGAGCTCTTTTAACTTTTTGGGGGAGGGAAAAATATTTCCAGATGGATTATCCCATAAGTCTCCCAAACCCAAGGTTTTATAGAGCAACCTGACCTCTCTAAACAATGGTATTTTGCTCCCCATATCCAGATTTTTAATTTCTAATAGGGCTTGAGCATAATGGGTGAGCTCGGGTGTGACCCAAAGCCTTCGCCAGTAGGCTAGCGGTCTGAACCTCGCCACATCGTGGATTCGCTGGCAGCCCAGGTCCAAGTACAGGGGTAACAGTGGGGTAGATGTTGGAAGCCTCGTCAGACACCGTATGTATTTATTTTGAGCGTTAATTAATACAGAAATGTCAGAGGATCCCCACAATTCTGCCCCATATAACATTGGTGCCCGAATTTTCGTGTCATATATTTTGAGAGCTGATGCTATCGGTTGTGTGGCTGAGGAACGTAGTTCTCTCAGAAGAACTCCTGCCAGCTGTGCATGTTTAGTACAAAGAAATGTCAGATGTGGTTTCCACTCCATTCTAGACCCCAGGGTAATTCCCAGGTAGCTTAAGGAGTGAGTTTGTTCCAGGGGCTCTCCGTTCATAAAGACTGTGCCTCTCACCTTCTTGTGTCTGTGCATTACCATAAATTTTGTTTTTGACACATTAATAATTAAACCATAATCTTTACAGAAGGCCTCGAAACACCCAATTGCTTTTTGTAGCCCTACTTGTGTCTTAGAGATTATAAGGGTGTCGTCTGCAAACATTAGCAATGGTATAGGGACACCATTTAATCTCGGTGCATCAGTGTGTACATCCCTATAATAATCAATAACTTTGTTTATGTACAGTGTAAATAATGTTGGAGCCATGACGCACCCTTGTCTAACTCCTCTTTCAGTGGGGAATTTGTCGGTGACCTCACCCTGCTTCCCCCACCTCACCTGTGCAAAATTACTGTCATGAAATTTAATCAGAAAGGCGATAACTTCTGTTGGCATACCTTGCTCCTGGAGCGCACTCCACAGCCTAGTGCGAGGCACAAGATCAAAAGCCGATTTCAAATCGACGAATGCTGCGTACAAAGTGCCACCCCCAAGAACTACTCACTTCCAATAGATGGTAGAAAATCTAAAAACCTGATCCATGGTACTCGTAAATGGGCGAAAACCAGCTTGTAATGGTGACATAACCCCTGAGTCGCCTATCCAGCTCTGAATCCTATGGAGAACAAGTCTGGCCACAACCTTTTGAATACATGCTATCAGGCTAATTGGCCTATAATTCGCGGGATCCGCCCGGTCTCCTTTTTTAAAAATAGGGATTATTTCCGCTTCCTTCCAAATATCTGGAATAGGGGAGCCCTTGGAAACTGCATTGGCGAGTAGCTGTATGTATGGAATCCATACCTCTTTGCTATGCAAAAATAAATCTGCTGGTATCATATCCGGCCCCGGGGCTCTTCCTCTGGGAATTGTATTTAGGGCGTGTTCGATCTCTTTCCCACTAAATTCCAGAGGAATACTACTTGCAATTTTGGTAGATAGGTTCCACTCTACACCCCTTGTCTGATCAGGGTGCGCGAACTGAGCTTTGAAATGCGACACCCACAGTTCAGGAGAGACAGAGTTCTTCGGATGGGCCCTGTGACATCCCTTGCCCCATCTGACTAGATTCCAGAAGCCTACCATGTTCCTTGACTTGCTGGCTTCATATAGCTCTTCCCAATAGGTGTTATCCCAGGACTTTTTAGCTTCCTGCTGGATTACTTTGTACTTTCGTCTGGCCTCTAGTATTAGATTCCTGTTTTTTTAACGTACTGCTGCTGCTAGAGATTTGTATGCGACTCTACAACTTTTACCATACCAGGATTCAGCTTGTTTTATGGCCTTACAACGTAGACCAGTTGTCTCCTTTAAAAAATATTTGCTCAGATTTAAAAATAATGTTGTGTGAATTGGAACCACCTTAGACATAAGATCATCATCATTAGTACATCCCTGAAGCTCTGTGGTTGCATTCGATACTAGTGCGTCCATTTCACTGATACAGTGATGTTTCTGAAGACAGTCGGCCCATTTTAATCTTCTAGTGTCATTTGTAGGGATGATATCATTAGTAGTGATACTAGCATCAGCTTCATCTCCCTTAAATAGTTGTAACTCTAAGCTGAGAGGGTTGTGATCACTTTTGATTCTTTCGATAATGGTCACATCTATAATTGCTGTCCAGAATTCCAGATTAACTAGAAAATAATCTATCCTACTAGAGCTCACGCCGTTATCGAATGTGGGTCTCCCTTCCTTGTCCGCTATTGTCCTGCCATTGACTGCGCTAAGTCCTTGTTCGAGACATAATGTCTTAAGCTGTAGAGCAGCCTGGGTCCACCTTTTTATGGGGGGTATAGTTAGTTGGGGAATCAGCCAGCTATGATCTTCTGCCTCAGTAAGGTCAATATCATACTGATTCAACGGCTCGAAGGAGCAGTTAAAATCGCCTGCTACCAACAAGCTTGCCTTGCCATGGTAGACTTCCAGAAGATAACCTAGATGACTAACTATTTCTGATGGTTTGCCACCCGGAACTCCCCTTGCATAGACATTAAAAATGACTAGATCTCCAAAAACTGGGGACTGTATTTTTACCATAAGAATGTCATTTGAGTTGGAATTTAGTTGTTGGGTGGTATACCTGTCATCCTGCTTAACCCAGGTGGTCAGGCCCCCCATAGGCCTGCCTCTATTGGTACGGGTTGCTGGTATGGAAAAATTTAAATAGCCCTGCCGATACTGGGGAACCGTCAACCATGTTTCCTGTAATGTTATTATAGTATAGATGTCAATAAAGTTTAGCCAGTCCTGGGATACCATTTTAGTCCTTAGGCCAGCTATGTTCCAGGACACTAATAGTTGACCCGACCGGTTACCACAAGTATTGTCTATATCAGGGGCGTGCCGTTTTTGATCCTGCCTCCCTATCAAAATAGTTCTGGAAGTATCTTTAAACATACTACTCATTTTGGTAATGCTTAGTCCATCTGCTGGGGTCTTGGCCATACCATAATCCCTCCCATTTCCAGCTTGGACCATTGGATAATGAACAATAATACCGTTCCCTGCAGCCCTCCTACTGTCTTTCTGCGGGTATGAACCAATCCTATCAAAATTAGCCACTCTTGCCTCTTCCCAATCTATAGCTCCGTGGGCTCGTCTAGTGTGGGCTGACTCCATAGTATGTCAGTCCACCCCGTCAAGACCTGACAACAGTGTAAAACGGTTGTATGTTGGGATATTAAAACCAGAGGCCCCTGCCTCTCCTGGGACATAAGTCCTTGCCGCTCGGGTGTTAGATATCTGATACTGGGGGTAAAAATATGTTAAATCCTTGGTGGATATTCCCCCCCCTCCAGGTTCCAAGTACCAGTCTCTGATATACGCTGTTGCTTTGCGATCCCTAAAATTTACCACTACAACGTCCCCTGGTATATCCTTTGTCCTCTGACCAACCCGTCCCAATCTTCTGACATTAAGAATCTCAGCATTTATGTTGGGTGGGAGTGGCCTATTATTTGAGAGCCAGTGCACCACCTTATTTTTAAGTTCCTGGTACCCTTCTTTCCTTCCTACTACATATTGGGGGACCCCTGTAAGGACAATAACATAAGACGCTGATTCTGGTGGTAGATCTATTCTATGGAAAGAACCATTATCGTCTCTATCTTGGTATCTAGCATTTTTCCCATTTGAGACTGCTCGTTTAGCGTCATGTATTTCTATTGGACCTCCTACCCTCCCGTCCTCACCACCCTGGTGGCTACTGTTTTTCTCAGGGGGAAGGGGATCGGTTACCAATATCTGGGCTGTGTTGCTAACACTAGTAACTTGTTTGGCCTTTGAACCTTCCGATATAACTATCTGAGAAGTACCTTTATCTGTGGGTGTAGCTAGTACAATTAAGGCATTAGTATTGGTTGAAATAGCCTCCTCTATTACCCCCAGCTGTTCGTTCATTTGCTTTACCTGCTCCACTAGAGGAAAAATGAGAGATTTAATTAATTGCGTAATGTCCTCCAATAAATGTGAGTAAGCATCCTTTGGAGTGGCGTGTGAAGACTGCTCATTTAAATCAGCCGGTTTTATTTGCTGTCCCAGCAATGGACCGGTGGTAGTTGTTACAGTTTTCTGGGCTTTAGCACACCTTCCCTCTTGATAGTTTCCCCCACGTTTCCTTTTGTTTTTTGATACAGAGCGTGGTTTATTTTCAGAGCTGGGCATCGAGGTGGGTGCTACATGTCTGTCAGTAATGTTACTGACTGTAGTGGATGTTTCAGGACATATATCCTCTATATCAGACTGGCCATTGGTGTTAGAAGAATGACTGTGTTCAAGTGATTGTCGTGGGATACCGGTATCACTTAACGGATCCCTCTCGTTCAGGGAATTGGGGGGGGAGATGGAATGCTGTGTTAGGCCCAAAGACAAACGCGTATTATACAAAAGTTCAATAGATAATCGGCGTTCAGTAAGAGCTATTTCTCGTTCTATGGCGTCTTTAGCCCTAGTTATAAATAAGTCCAATGTCCCTTGCACAGACCCTCCCATGGAACTATTTTTGCTAGGACTCATTATTAGTTAATAAGTGGCACAACTTGCAGAACAAAACGAAATGCCAGACAATGAGACCCTGAGCTCAAACCAACAATGTGGGGCTTCACGAAATTCGCGCAGAGTCAATATGCAGAGTAATGGAAAGTGGAACTCCCTTACTTTGCTTGTCCGTGGATCAATCTCCAGCGTCCTGTGGCAGCGGATAGGTTAGGGGGGTAGCCCTGCCCGGCCTAGATCGGCCGCTGACGGTCCGCCCTCTGCCCGGGCTCAGCCCGGCGACCGCCCGTGCGCGTCCCGCGACTCGGGACAGATGCAGAATCTTTAAGCGCCTCCGGGCCTGGAAGTGCAGATTGTGGGCGGGTCAGCCCCGCAAGGTCCTCTGGTCAATGTGGCCCCCCCCACACTGCGGCCGCTGTGTTGGTAGGTCGCGGCAGCGGAGGGGACCGTCAAGCACCACACACTGGAACGCGGGTATCGACTACAGCCCCAGACAGCCAAACTCCTTTTTCACGGGTGTGTCCAGGCACCCTAACACGAGATGCCAGTAGTTCTCTCTGCCGGTGCGTCCACTCGCTGTGCCTCAGTTTCACAAAATTTAACTATGATCAATTAACAGAGCAACTACTCACTGTCTAGCAAGCTCCGTCGTCTTAGTCTCGGTCACGCTTCAGGCCCCCAGAGAATCAGCACGTAGCCGAGAATCCAGTGTCTCAATCAACCTCCTGGAATCAATGCCATCGGAACAGTGCACCGCTCCGCCGCTGTCTCCCCTCACCTCAATCAAGAAAAAAATCAGCAGCAGAGTAGCCGTTTACTAGCTCGCAGGTTCCGGCGTCTCAAACCACAGCTGCTCGTTATCTCACAGGCTCCGGCGTCTCGGTCCCTCAGCCTCGGTCTAAGAGTCCGCTCCAACGCCTCCAGCAAAACCAAGGGTCAGCTAACGGAACCGCCGCCTCGAGGGCTCCGAAGTCTCCGCCTCCGTCTCAGCCAAGCAGCCGCTAGGAATCGGAGTTTGCCGGGTCAGTACCACAATCTGGAATCGGAAGAAGCGCTTGTCGTCTCCACGTTAGGCAGTTGGATAAAGTGTTCAATGCTGCTCCCTGTTGCTTCCACCAACCGCTCCTATTGCCTCCCATGCACAGCACCTAAGCAGACACTTCCAGGCGAAGCTCTCCTTCTTCTGGGGCTGAGGTGGGGCTGGTCAGATTTGAGGTCTTGGGGGGAGCTTCCCTCTCTAAATATCCAAGTGCTCATCAACTAGGTCGCCTGCCTGCTGCAGCTTCTTCTCCAAGACAACCAAGAGGTGTTGTCCTGTATTGTTTTGTAGTATACAGACATTCTCAAGGTTCTCTCAGCGGCAAAATCAATTATTCATATTTCCTGGTCTGGCCACACTTTGTTTTCTGCCAGGATTACGCCAACAATACGGCTGATAGACACAAGGAATTTTTCAGCATGAGACTAGATCTTTATTCTTTGGGAGCCCACTTTGGTCTCTTCCATCCCAGCCTTTTTAAAGTTACATATAGAAACAACGTGACTACCTACGAAGTCCCCAGCAAACTGAGAAACTTTATCGACTCTTGCAAGATATAGAACATTAATACTTTGAGATTTTCAACCTCCTATTCAAATTATTATTTCAGGATTTCACTAAACCTCAGAAATGTTTCTTTCTTTAGTGCAAGAGAATATGATGTTGCGTTGTTTATATAGCATCCTGATGTTTTGTCTTGATATTGTTGTTGGTATTTAAAGTTGATATAACCTCTCTGTTTCTCCCCCTTTAGACATCCCAATAGCTGTGCTTGTCATTGTTTTACATCTCGTTGACTATGGTGGTTTGTGTGTGCCATCTTTGGAGTCTGGTTGTGCTGCCCTTCAATGTGGTTCTCCCCCCACCTTTTTCGGGAATTTTTTAGATATGTGTATTCCTTTGTTTGTCTCTATTTTTATTTTCAATTCTGCTTCTTTTTTCCTCTCCTTGTCTATCTTTTTTCTTCCAGTCACTTCTGTATATCCTTATTCAAGGTTTTCTCTGGTCTTTCTATTCTCTTTATTATGACACTACTTACTTTCAAGCATTTTTTACGATTCTTACCTTCCTATTCAGAATTATTAGGTATGTATTGTGCTATCCTTATCATATGTAAACTGCAATTTATTTTCTTCTCACATTGAAATTTCCATGTAATTGAAAATTACTTCATAGAATGTACGAGATATAAATTCCCCCATCAAAAGACAACATGTCTTAACGCATCTATTTAAGCGTGGTGCAGGCATAGCTCTATTACAAGAAACCCACCTCACTGAAAAGGAATCTTTAAAATTAAAAAGAGATTGAGTGAACTCGGTTTTCTTCTCCCCATGTGATGGCAAGAGATATGGAGTTGCTACATTGTGTCGTAAATCTTTAAGTGTTAAACTACTTTCCTAAGAATATCACGATATAGGTCGATGGTTATTTACTGAACTGATGATTGGAAAGACCCCTCTTGCTCTATTTAACGTCAATGCTCCAAACACAGGCAATTCTTTATTTTGGACTAATCTCAAAAAATCTTTTACAACATCCCCATGATAATTTCATTTTGGCTGGAGATTGTACTCAAATCATAGATCCCTTTATTGACCGTAGTTCCCTAGCCACCATCACACAGAACAGAGCTCACAAACTTTTTGTACAAACCATTAAGCAATGGAAACTATTAGATGCCTGGAGACTTAGCAATCCCACCACAAGAGAATATACCTATTTTTCACCGGTACACCAGACCCAGTCACAAATTGAATTTTTTTTCATTTCCCATTATATTTCACAGTCCTTACAATCTGCTGACATTGTTTAAATTTTAATTTCAGATTTTGTCCAAATTGCCATCCTATTAGATATTCTTAAGAAACCCATTCTACCGAATGGTTGGCGCTTTAACAACTCCCTACTTTTTGATTCCAACTTTACCTCATCTTTTACCTCCTTTGTTAATGAATACTTTACTTTCAACAAATCAGATGTTTTACCTTTTCACACTATTTGGGATGCCTTTAAGGCAACAGCAAGAGACTTTGGGCCAGATGTATCAAGCGTTTTCCCATTCTCAAACAGGCCAATTCGCAGAATCGGGCCATTTGCGAACGGGAAAAAGCCTTTTGAGATGTACCATCCCAAAAGGCAATTGCAAAATAGGAAATCAAAATTTTTGTGATTACCTAATTTGTGAATGCATTTAGAGAATCACAATTTGCGATTCTCTAAATGCAATGCAGCAAGCGCTTTTTAGATTGCGACCCTGCTTTAAGGAATCGCAATTTACAACCAACTTCAAGTTGGTGGTAAATTTCAAATCCTTAGAAAAATGCACATTTTAGCATTTTTCTAAGTGCCATGCGGTGCACATACATGCCCTTAGGACATGTATGTGCGCCACATGTGCAAACATGCATATTTCAGGGGTGCAACAGGGTGTTTTTGGCACCCTTGCAATTGCATGCGCAATTTGCGAGTGCCTATTGGGTACTTGCATATTGCGCATGAAATTCCAATTCATTCCTATGGGCCTCTCTGCCCATAGGAATCAATGTGAAGGCATTCCTTAATGGTGAATCGCAATTTGCGACTTGCTATTAAGAAATATGTAGGAATCACAAAATATTTGCAGAAACCTACATACATTGCATTTTGCAAGTCTATAACAGCAAATCAGTAAAATTCACTATTATAGGCTCGCAAAATGTAAGCTTGATACATCTGGCCCTATATTATTAAGTACACCTCCAAAAAAAGACATGGCGCCTGGAAAAAAATCCATGGACCTCTTGACAAAAATAAAGAAATTGGAACACTCCTACTTCACTTCTAGATCGAAAGACTGTTTAACTGAACTCATTGACACCAAGTTTAAATTTAATTAAGAATCTGCAGATAATTCCTCATTATGGGCCCGATGTAGGTAATACCAGATTACCGAGTCTTAAATACCGAATCATACCTATTCGGTATTTAAGAACTGGCAATCGGGATTTAGGTAATTTTACCGATTTCATTACAGAATTGGTAAAATTCGGTAATTACCAAATCGGTATTTACCGATTCAGTAATTGCCATTCATTCCTATGGGCCTGTAGGCCCATAGCAATGAAATGTCAATTACCGAATCGGTACATACCTATTCGGTAATTGGGGGAAACATTGAAGGGTGGCAGGGTGTCACTTTGACACCCTGTTGCACCCCTCAAATGTGCATGGGTGCACATGTTGCAGACATACATGCCCCTCAGCGCACGTACGCCCGTGGGCTTCATGGCGGCCCATATCTTTTAAAATCCAGTGCAAAATGTTATGGGGGCAGAATAAATCGGGCAAACTTCTAGCAAATTACCTTTAGATCAAACACAATAGACTTAGCATTGAATCAATTCTAGACTCCAAACAGACCCTTGAATATAAAGCTTTCAAGATCATGGATGAATTTCATCATGTTTACAACTATTTATTCACGCCAGATAGCTTTCCCTCAGACACTCAATTCACAGAATATCTCTCCACTATAATGAAATCTTTTGACACACAACTAAACTTTGACCATTAGAAATGGGTATCTCACAAGACAAACTGCAGAAAGTATTCCATGCATTTAAAAAAGATAAAGCTCGGGGTCCAGATGGATTCACTGTAGAATTTATTTTTTATACTTTTCTCTCAATTACTCCTCCCTAAAGTGCTAACTCTCGTATCTTTTTTAGAAGCTGGCGATGCCTCTGGATCTTTCCTTGAAGCTTTGATTTGCCTCATTCCCAAGGATGGTCAAGATTTGCACTGATGTAAGAATTATAGACCTATCTCCCTAGTAAACATAGACTGTAAAATGTTCTCCAAGGCCTTGGCCTTGAGAATGGACTCCTACCTGCCAGACCTTCTGGGTAGGGAGCAGTCAGGTTTTTTTAAGGGACTTTACATTACGGATAATACCAGATTATCCTTAGATATTCTATCTAAGTCTTCCCATACCTCTGAGTCTTTAGCAGCAATTGCATTGGATGCTGAGAAAACATTCAATAGAGTCCATTGGCCTTTCCTTTTTCAGTCTCTCAGATGGTTTGGATTTAGTCCAAAAATTATATCTTTGATTTCTCTGCTTTATTCAAATCCTAAAGCAGCAGTTTTTGTCAACTGTACTATTTCCCCTTATTTCACCTGAGGGATGGGGGTGAGGCAATGTTGCCCCTTGTCTCGTTTTCTTTTCAATCTAGCCTTAGAAACCTTCGTTTCGGAAATACATCAAAATCAGGGAATACTCGTTTTTTAATCTAATACATTACAAGTGAAACTTGCTGCATAGGCTGACGACATCTTATTATTTTATTGAAATCCTCAATATTCCCTCCCCTCCTTTCTACAAGAAGCGAATTCATATTCTTTTGTTTCTGGATATAGACTAAATGACGATAAATGCGAGATCCTGCCCTTGACCAAGTTTATGTTCAAAGAAGATTTTATTAGTTCTGACTTTAATTGGAATCCCAAACAAATAAAGTATTTAGGTTTACATTTTGCCCCATCAAATAAAACCTCCATCTCCACGAATTGAGAGAAATGTTTGTCAAAACTGTCTGATTTGACGGGCAGGTGGCATCTTCTTTATTTGTTATGTTGGGGATGTTTTGATACCATCAAAATGATGCTTTCTCCTATTATCCTTTACACTGTAAATGTAAATGTATACTTGTAAAGCGCACTGTTTCTCCATCTCGGAGTGTCCTGGCGCTGTATACCACTGGGGAACCCGTCCTGGCTTTCCCTGTGAGATGATCCTTCCTGGGAACCCTCAAGGTGAATCCAGGCATCCCTGGCGCTGATAGGGCCGTTGTGGAGATTAAGCAAGCTATTGCCCAGAGTTGCACAGTGGGACCCATGGTTAGCTTAGGCACCTAGGCGAGAATTATCGAGTCCGTGGACATTGACCCAAGACCCTGCCACGTCGGGAATTGAACCCTGGTCCCGGGCCGATCTCTGCTTCAGGGTCTGCCGCTTCTAACCAGTGAGCCACACTTCTCACACTATTTCTAACAACCCAATGGCAATGTCCTCTAAATTTTTCAAGTAAATTAATTCCATACTTTCTTCTTTTCCTTGGCGCAATAAAAGAGCTTGCATGTCTTTATTAAAACTTATGCGCCCCAAAACAGAGGGAGGAGTTAATTTACCCGATTTTTCCAAAAATCACAAAGCATTTTTGTTGCACCAAACCTCCAATTGGATATTAGGTTCCCTTCAGGTTCCACCTCTCTGGGTATCACTTGAACAATCATATCTGCCTTTGTTACAATGTCATCCTATGTCCTAGGCAGCCCCCCAACGTTTTGCTGAATGGTACTGTGGTAACTGACTCTGACTGACCCTGGGCTCTGCCTAACCAGGTCCAGGGCCAGTGCTATGCTGAGAGACGGTAGATTACAGTTAAAACACTTGCATACACTAGGGTACACAATGGTATGATGGGGTACCCCTGTGATTGGCTTGACCTCCCCTATAGGCCTCTAGTATATAATAGGGCAGGGGGATTGAGACTACCTAGAATTCCCCAGTGCCCTGGGGCATGGCAGTTTAGAGGCCAGCAGCCTTTTTCTGCACTTGCATGTGTGCAATGCTGAAGCCTGAGGTTAGTTTAAAAACAGCTCTGGGTGCCAGGACTGCTTTTAAAAAGTAAATTGTGCCCAAACTCGACTTTGGTGTTTGGGGCACTTAAAAATGGAAACCAATAATGTTTTGGCATATTAGGAACCCCCAGGGTCTCCCCTGGGCAACCCTGGGGCGGGGGGTCAGGTATTTTTAAGGTACACTCTTATAAAATGAGTTTTATATTCCTGGGTAAAGTGAAATTTCACATTTCACTCCCCACATTGTGGTAAAGTGCTGCTCAAATTCGACTTTGATGCTAGGAGCACTGTGGAGGGAGAATCTGCAGTATTTCTACAGATTTAGAACACCTAAAGTCTCCCCTGGTTGAACATGGGTTGGAGTTCCTGTAGATATAAGGCACGTACATATAAAATATGTTTTTGTAAGTCCTGGTGCTGGAAAAATGGCCCAAGTAATTTTTCCCATTGCAAATCCCCTATTACCTTTTTTTTCTTTATTTTGTATACTTTTATTGCCACAAAAAATATACACAAATAATAAATATAAAACAACCGCAAAAACAATAAAAGACATCGATTTGCATATGCAGAGGAACCCAAACTGTTTTGCCTTATAATAAATTGGAGTGTAACTCCTCTGACATAAGCCCTTAAACAGTCCCAGACATTTGCGATTGAAGCCGAACCCATATTAGAGTGAATAAACTCCCCAAGTGCATTACGCATCCCCTCTATGTATTCCGAATTGCTTACAAGATGTCTAGGAAAAGCAAAATCCCTGGTTGGTGTTAGTGTGTTTGACTGTACCTGTGCTGATAGCATAACAGGGTTATGATCGGAAGGGATTTTAGGACAAACTTCCACAAGTGCCTTTTCCAAAATAGAATATTTGGCAAAAAGCATATCAAATTGAGAATAGTGCTTTTGGGGGGATGACAAAAAGGTATAGCCTGACACATTAGGAAATAATCTCCTCCAGGAATCTTCCAACTGATGCAAATGTAGGAGCTCGTGTATGGCAGTTCTAGTTTTATACATTCTGGCATGAGCAGAAGCATTAGTGGTATCAATCCTTCTATCCATAATGCAGTTAAAATCTCCCTTCACTATGTTATCGCCCCCTGACCATTCCAACAGCTCGGAGCTCACCTGATAGATTACATCTGGGCAGTCTGTGTTAGAACCATAAACCATACATATTGTGAACGTATGCCCGTAGATCAAGATTTGTGAAATAACCCACCTCCCCCTAGTATCTGCGAGTGAACGAACAACAGTAGCCTAACACACTCTAGATTTTAACAAAGCCACCCCCCGGATAGACACTGCTTGTGATGTGCTCACCATAAGGTCGAATCCCACGTGCTTAAAAAGTGCTTTATCTTTATTAGCATCATCAAAGAAACTTTATTTTGGCTAACATAACCTCAAAAAGTACAATCATAAGACACGATAAAGCATTTGAGAATTGTAACAATAAAAAAGGAATGTGCATCTTATGGTTTTATCATAAAAAAGTGCAGCGGCTAAAATTTGTCTATGTCAAGCTGTTGGACTCCATAGTTGGGGTGTGCAAATATGCTAAATAAATAACTAAACTGCCTAAAACATTTACATTAAAAAAGTACAAAACAGGATGAGCTTTACTCTAATATTCCTCAGACGTGGAAGCCGTAGGTTAAAATTTCCTATGCCGAGATTTCGGGTCAGTTGCACGCATACATTTTTCTGATATGTTTACAACCTTATTTAAAAATAGCAGAGTCATGTAATATGATTAGTGTCCTGCAACAGATAAAATAAATCACAGACAAGAAGAGAAAGGGCTCGGTGATTCATCTCTCACGCTTTCAAATATTTTCGGCGCTGATGCCACATAGAATGTAGAAACTCTGCAACAGAGTACACTATTGGAATACTAGTGTCATGCTTCAATATCCTAAGGGCATCAGAGCAACATCTCGTGCCTAGGTTCTTGCAGATCTGGACAAACCAACGTTTCCTTGCCTTTTGGTACGCGGGGCAAATAAATAAGACATGCGGGATGGTCTCCTCACTAGATTCGCACACAGGACAATTTACAGATTGTGCATCCCCCCATTTATGGGTGAAATATCTTAGAGGGATGGTCCCGTATCTGAACTGGAGATATAACTTCCTTGCCGCAGTCGGTTTTATTTAATCTAGGATTGGTTCGAAACTGTACCTGTCTTTGGTTTCAAGGAAAACTGAAGTTAGTCGTCCAATTCGGGAGCAGCTCTGGAGATGGGCTATTTTGAACTCGTCAAAGTATGCTTTCAATACTTTCCTTGGAAGACTGGGGCCATAGGTGTCAGGCTGGTCCCACATTTCATCCAATCCGAGTCGCAACAGCCACTGTTGAATATAAGAGAGCCACTGGAGTCTCGCAGCCCCTCTCAGCTGCTTTATTTCCCTTACTTCCTTTCTATATGATGATAATTCTGGAGTAACCCATAATCTACGCTAGTAGAGTAGGGGTTTCAGAGCTATTATGTCTGTTATAGCTAAGAGCCCTAGGTCTAAACGTAATGGAATAAGTGGAGTGCTCTTTGGGAGATTTGCTAAGTGTCTCAGGAAGCTGTTCTCTACCTGGATAAGAGTCTCATGATTTACATGCCCCCAGAGCTCCACTCCATATAAAGCCCCACCTCGTGCTTGTACTTTATAAATTTCAACTCAGTGGTTTCGAACTAGATTTACAAAAGACCTTCATGATGCCTCCAGAAGATTCTGTAAGTTTAAGAGCTGAATTTTTAACCTGGGCCCCCATTCCATTGTTTCTGATATTGTGACCCCTAGATAATCAAATAAAGTCACTCTTTCTAGGGGTTACCCTGATAGTGTGGGGTTTGATCTTGTGCTTTTGGGGCAGTTGAACGCAATAAATTTCCCCTATGTCTGCAGAAACGTTCGAATTTATCAAGCACCCTCTGGATCCCCATGGGGGATTTGGACACCAGCAGGGTGTCATCCGCAAACATCATTGCAGATATTGGATGGGAGGCTAGTTTTGGGGCATCAAGGTCTTTTCCTGTTGCTAAGTAATCTATTAGACCATTGATATAGAGGCAAAACAGGGTGGGGGCTAGCACGCAACCTTGGCGTACTCCTCGTTTGATTGGGGTTGGTGCAGTAAGGTTCCCCTCTTTGCCAAACCTGATTTGCGCATAATTTTCCTCTTGTAGTAGCTTAATAAGACAGATTATATGTGGAGGAGCCCCCATTTCTTGAAGAACAGACCAGAGTTTGTCCCTAGGGACCAAATCGAAGGCTGACCGGAGGTCAACAAAAATTAAATAGAGATTGCCACCCTCTTCCAGTATAACATCTGGAACCTAAGTATTTGGTCGATAGTGGACATTTTTTCCCTGAACCCGGCCTGTAAGGGGGTAAGAATATTCCGCTCCTCCATCCAGGTCTGAAGTCTAAAAAGTACCACACGGGCGAAGATCTTTTGTGAAATATCAATCAGGCTGTTTGGTCTGTAATTTGATGGCAAAAGTGGGGAACCTTTCTTAAAAATCAGTATTATTTCTGGTCCAGCCCAACTTCGCTTACTTTTCATACCCTGCAATATCGCGTTAAAAAGAACCCAAAAATATGGCACCCATACAGAAGGTTAGTTACGAAAAAGGTCCCCAGGAATTTTGTCTAAACCCGGGGCTTTTCCGTGTGCAATATTTACTATAGCTCCCTTGATTTCTTTTAGAGATATAGTTTCAATACCATGGACATCAGTATCTGGTTCAGTACCCTTTGGGGAAGCGTGTGTGTTAACCCCTAACTGGTTTTCACCCTCTTGGTCATTGGCCACTACACCTTCTAATGAATAAAGGGAATGGAAATGTTCCCCCCATACTTCCTCTCCTAAATTTGGGTCTACCAACTTCCTAGGACCAGAACTGTCCATATTAACTACTCTCCAAAATGATCTCATATCCCTCGCACCCAGAGCGTATTTGATATCTTCCCATCTTTCGGTTTCCCATTTTTTCTTTGCTTCTGCAATTGCCTTTTGATGTGTCGTCCTTGCTAATTTAATTGACGGGCGATCCCTCGCCTTGATAGAAAGTACCAAGGCCTTTTTTGTTGTACGGCAGTGGTCGTTATACCACTGACTTAAGGGTTCTTTTCTTGCTCTGATTCTTTTATTCTGGTAGAAAAAATCTAGAGTAGCCTCTTCTAAATGGGCATGGTTCATCCTTGCCTTCTCCAGATCTATCCCGTCCCGTGTTTCATTTAATGAGAGGGATGCAGTTTGAAGCACTGGGACCAGGACTTCATAAAGGGCACTCAATTTATCTTGGTTGCAGCAAAGATCCGTCCATCTTACTCTTCGTCTACAATTTGCTATGGATATCCTAGAAACAATGGGATTTTCTTTTGGTTAGTCGCTCCCATGAATAAAACCCTTTAGCTCCAACACCAGTGCATGGTGGTCGCTGTCATACCGGTGAATGACCCTAAAATCTAGAACCCTCTCCCAAGATTTGGACTCGATTAAAATATAGTCTAATAGGGAACCTCGATCGTTTAAAAAAAAAAGTATAACTATTGGAGGTTTCAGATGTGGTTCTGCCATTACAGGCTCTAAGAGAATATATAGGTGTAAGGCAGTTCATTTGGATCACCAATGGAGACCATTTTTTAACTGGTGGACAACTGGTCTCTGGAATAATCCAGTAATTGTCCTCTTCAGGTAAACACTCCTTGCTTAGGCCCACCAATGGTTCATACTGGCAGTTAAAATAACCACCCAGGATTATTGTGTACTGACCTTTAATGGTGGCTAGGAAATTGGATAATTCCTCCAGGGTTTGTGACACTTTAGCTAAAGCTGTGGGTCTTGAACATACATTGAAAAGAGCCACAGAAATAATTGGTGAGAAATGTAACAAAACACCTAGTATATCATTTGACCCTGTTTTAATTTGCTCAGCTCGACATCCTAGGCGGTAGGGAGACGGTGGCAGTCTCTCCCGGACCCGCTGCTGCATCTGTGAGTAATAACAGAGTGTTTCCATCGCCAGTGTCTGGGCTGCGAGAAGCAACAAAATAATAGCGGACAGATTTTAATAGTCGCCTGTTTGTTTTATTCTGACAGATTAACGTGTCTTTTAAATACCTGCATTCTCTCCCATTCAACTGGTTCACCTGGGCTCGATATTGCAGCCTGCCCGCCCCGGTCCGACTCGGCAAGCAGTGCCATTGTGCGGAGGGCGGACAGGCAAGAGCCAGGCTGCACTTCCGGTTTCGCCGGAGCTGAGGTTAGCGCTCTAGTGGCTACCTCACTCCGGGCTATTTAGGCCGCCCTGACTCTCGGGTGCACGCGGTAGGGAGATGGTGGCAGTCTCTCCCGGACCCGCTGCTGCATCTGTGAGTAATAACAGAGTGTTTCCATCGCCAGTGTCTGGGCTGCGAGAAGCAACAAAATAATAGCGGACAGATTTTAATAGTCGCCTGTTTGTTTTATTCTGACAGATTAACGTGTCTTTTAAATACCTGCATTCTCTCCCATTCAACTGGTTCACCTGGGCTCGATATTGCAGCCTGCCCGCCCCTGTCCGACTCGGCAAGCAGTGCCGTTGTGCGGAGGGCGGACAGGCAAGAGCCAGGCTGCACTTCCGGTTTCGCCGGAGCTGAGGTTAGCGCTCTAGTGGCTACCTCACTCCGGGCTATTTAGGCCGCCCTGACTCTCGGGTGCACGCGGTAGGGAGACGGTGGCAGTCTCTCCCGGACCCGCTGCTGCATCTGTGAGTAATAACAGAGTGTTTCCATCGCCAGTGTCTGGGCTGCGAGAAGCAACAAAATAATAGCGGACAGATTTTAATAGTCGCCTGTTTGTTTTATTCTGACAGATTAACGTGTCTTTTAAATACCTGCATTCTCTCCCATTCAACTGGTTCACCTGGGCTCGATATTGCAGCCTGCCCGCCCCGGTCCGACTCAGCAAGCAGTGCCGTTGTGCGGAGGGCGGACAGGCAAGAGCCAGGCTGCACTTCCGGTTTCGCCGGAGCTGAGGTTAGCGCTCTAGTGGCTACCTCACTCCGGGCTATTTAGGCCGCCCTGACTCTCGGGTGCACGCGGTAGGGAGACGGTGGCAGTCTCTCCCGGACCCGCTGCTGCATCTGTGAGTAATAACAGAGTGTTTCCATCGCCAGTGTCTGGGCTGCGAGAAGCAACAAAATAATAGCGGACAGATTTTAATAGTCGCCTGTTTGTTTTATTCTGACAGATTAACGTGTCTTTTAAATACCTGCATTCTCTCCCATTCAACTGGTTCACCTGGGCTCGATATTGCAGCCTGCCGTCCCCGGTCCGACTCGGCAAGCAGTGCCGTTGTGCGGAGGGCGGACAGGCAAGAGCCAGGCTGCACTTCCGGTTTCGCCGGAGCTGAGGTTAGCGCTCTAGTGGCTACCTCACTCCGGGCTATTTAGCCACGCCCTTCCTACAAGCGCGCAGCGTTTGCGCGCAGGGGGCGCCTTCGAGCGCGCCTAAGAAGCGCCGAAGAAAAGCCCGTCTGCGCCCGTCCGCGACAGGACGGGGCGAGGGGCGATGGACCCTATTCCCTCTTCACGAGCCTGTACCGGTAAGGGCAACCAATCTCTCTCCTACTCCGCCCATACACTACGTAGCCTTAGACCACCTACATGCTGTAGTACAGTTATTCCTTGGCACCGTATCGAGGATGCTTTCTCCTGTCCACAGTGTTGGCGCCTCTCTAACGTCAATGCGCCCTCTCCTGATTCCAATACTTCTATTAAGGGTTTGAAGAGCTTTCTTTTAAATGTACGCTCCCTACCCAAACATCAACATCAGGTCTGGGACGCAATACATTCCATTCAACCAGACATATGTTTCCTTGTGGAAACCTGGTTAAAACCCCATACAATTACAGCCATTGCAATGGGGATTCCCTCTGGCTATAAGATTAAACATCTAGACAGAGACATCAAAACAGGAGGCGGATTGGCAATCATATACAGGGACCATATACAATTTACCATTATTGAACAACACTCAAACTCGCAGCTAGAAATACTGCTTTTTAAAATTCACCTCACCAATCTTTTCACCTGGAAGGGTGCCTTGGTCTATCGCCCCCCAGGAGCAAACCCTAATTTTTCACTTACTCTTCAAGAAATACTAGCCCCGCATATAAAATCCAAAGAAGATTTTTTGCTTTTAGGTGATTTTAATATACATGTAGACCGGCCAATGTTGACCGAATCCATGGCTCTAATCACAGATCTATCGAACCTGGGCTTAGAACTAAAAAATCATGGACCTACTCATGTAGGAGGACATATGCTTGATTTAATTTTCTCTAACTCTACCAAAATAATCTGCTCACCGGCTAAAAGTATATCATGGACAGATCACTCTTTGTTGGAATTCACGCTAATAACCCCTGTGAGACCCACAAAGAATGCTCCTCCCCCCCTCTCTTGGAGACGTCAATGGCATAAAGTTAATGCCAACACAGCTCAAGAAGCATGGACAGATCCCAATTTTCTGGAATCCGATACAGCAGACATAGCTTTAGCCAAGCTGAATGAATCTATCAAAAAAGCCATCGACACTATAGCTCCCCTAAAAAGACATAAACAACATCCAGTGTCAAAACAAGAAAAATGGTATACGAAGGAATTGAGAGCAGAGAAACAAAAATGCCGACGAGCCGAGAAAGCTTGGAGGAAAACAAAATCCGAAAACAGCCGAAAACTTTTTTAAATGTTCAAGCAGAATACTACAAAAACATAAAGTTGGCTAGAAAACAACAATTAACACAACAAATAGCAGAAGCAGGTAACAGCTCTAAGGAACTCTTTAATATTCTGCAAAACTTTATAAAGCCTACGGCATGTGAAAGCTCTGATGACTTTTCGCAGGATTTGTGCGACAAAATTTCCTTATTTTTTGAAGACAAAATCAACATCCTCTATGATAGAATAGTGGCAGCTAACAACATCAGCAAAAATAACACCAAAACTTGCTCAATCACAACCCCCACTATATATAATAAACCTTCTCTGACGTCTTTCCCTTCCATCGACCACACAGAGCTCCTTACTCTTTGCAACCATATAAAAACAGGATCCCCTAATGACCTTGTTCCAGCTAAAATGGTTGGCCCTTTGATTCCTTTATTAGGTCCCCACATACTTGAAATGGTCAACATCTCCCTCAGGACAGGCCAGGTCCCGGCAGATTGGAAAAAGGCAGTGGTGAACCCGATAAGGAAAAAGGCATCATCTCCCTGGACAGACCTTTCCAACCTACGTCCTATCTCTCTCCTACCTTACTTGGGCAAGATCACGGAGAAGCACGTGAACACCTATCTCTCCCAACATCTTGAAGCGACGGAAGGCCTGGACTATTCTCAATCCGGGTTCAGGCCGAACCACAGCACAGAATCAGCACTTCAAACAGTGACCAATAACATCAAAATGGCACTGGATGATGGTTGCTCTATGATTCTGGTGCTGTTGGATATCTCCGCCGCTTTTGATACGGTGTCTCACAAGGTGCTTCTCCATCGCCTAAAGGAGGTGGGAATAGAAGGAGAGGCTTTGGCGTGGTTGGAGAGCTTTCTGTCCGGGCGTTCCCAAGAGGTTAGGCTGGGCTCCCATAAATCCACCCACAGGGAGCTCAATAAGGGAGTGCCACAGGGCTCCTGTCTGAGCCCCACACTCTTTAACATATATGTGGCCCCCCTTGCCAACCTAGCAAGATCTTTCGGGTTCACCCCTGTGTCGTACGCTGACGACACCCAACTCCTTTTTCCTTTTAAAAATCTTACACCTGCAATAAAAAAATCTTTTGCAGATGGCATGAGAGCCATTGCAGACTGGATGTCATCAAACTGTCTGCAGTGTAATGTCGGGAAAACCGAAGTTATGTTGTTCGGTCAAGCGACGGCACTTTGGTCATCGGACTGGTGGCCCCAAGAACTAGGTCCTGTCCCCACCCCCAATAGCAAGGTCAAAAACTTAGGAGTATTATTTGACCAACAACTTACTTTCAAGGATCACGTCAATCAAGTAGCCGGCACCTGTTTCCGGGCTATCGGGATGTTAAGACGTGTCTTCCCCTATCTACCGGACCACCACAGAAAAACTTTGGTGCAGGCTCTTGTTATCAGTAGGGTAGACTACTGCAATGGTTTGCTCCTTGGAGCCAACGAGGAGCAAATCAAAAAATTGCAGGTTATTCAAAATACTGCAGCAAGGATTGTCATGAATGTCCCACCAAGGACACCATCCTGCCCCCTACTGACTCATCTACACTGGCTTCCTGTGAAGAAGCGAGTTCAGTTCAAGACCCTGTGTACTATACACAAGAGCCTAACAGGGATGGGCCCCAAGTATTTTACTGACATCTTTCAGCCCTATATCCCAGGACGCTCTTTGCGTTCCAGCAATCAGCAACTACTGAAGGTACCTAGAGTTAAGAAAACCAGGCAAGGTGGCCGTGCACTGGCTCACACCGGACCCACACTATGGAACACACTGCCGCCGGAACTAAGGTCTATCACCAACCACATGATGTTTAGAAGAAATCTAAAAACGTACTTGTTTCCTAGCAACTAATGGTCATATTACATCCGGCTACATTCTTTATTCTCACTTCCATCTGCAGTTATAGCGCGGAGATACCCCTTCGGGGGTCTAGTCTGGCGCTTTATAAGCATATAAAATAAAATAAAAATAAAAATAGGTGCACACCCACCCACATAGTAAGGCCCCCCCGATGGTCTCCCTCTACCTTCAGTGGATGCTGGGATGCTAAAGGTGGCAAAGCCTAGCCTTGAAGAAACCCCTCTATCCCACGTTTCCTGGAACATGCAGATGTCAAAATCATCAATGAAGGAACCCCAAGTGGGGTCCTTCACCTTGTTTTTCAACCCCGCCACATTCCAAGATATGATTCTTATTTTAGGAGGGTTAGTAGGCTTCGGTGGTAGGGATTCAGTTGCAGGTGAAAACAATGTTACCTCTATGGTGTCAGAATCCACCATGCAATTGGATCCAGATGAAATTACTATTGAGGTATTGGCTTGCCTAACAAGTTCTGCTTCATTTTGGGGGCAGGCAGGGGAGCCGCTCATGCTCCCTCCGTCATGTTCTCCTCTGTGATGAGAACACGGATCTAGTCTTTCCCCCTCCATGTTAATTTCTTTTACCACTGGGGCCGATCGTCTTATAGTAGTGGGTGGCTCATCCCCTAGTCAATCTACTCCCTCTAGGCAGCTATATCTATTTGCGATGGGTATAGAATAGGTGGGCTTTCCCTGCCAGTACAGAGCTGTTTGAGGTGGCCCAAAGGTTTTGTAGTCATTACTTCTTTGTTGTTCCCTTTGGTAGGAGTGATAAAAACGGTTATTAGGGGGGTAAAAATACCCTAGTGGAAGGGCCTGGATACCACTGGGTGATATTCCTATTTCTCTACATAAAATACTTTTGATCATCCTTGGATTTCTAAAATTGATTATTATCTTTCCGACAATTGCCAAGCCATCCCACCCTCTCTGTTGTTAAGATTTTCTGCACATTCTCATATCTAAAATGGCAATTATTTACCAACCAGTGGACACACTTATTCATTAGGTCATGATGGGACTCTAACTGTTCTTTTCTTAATTCAAGAACACTAGCAAGTATGAGAATGTATGGGGTAGATGCTGGGGGAAGGTTAATAACTCTTGGGGTATATGAACCATTAGTGTCATCTTTTTTGTTAGGGGCGCGACCCCCTGCAAGCCCAGGGTTTGCCATTGGGTGCTCTGCAGGGATAATATGCGGTGGTAAGCAGATAGATTGGGTTGGAGTGACCTCCGGTAGTTTGGCCGTGTGTCCCCTATTTCCCTCCATTACGCACGGGGCTCCCTTTCTACTTGAGGATACTGCTTGGACGCTGACTTTTGGGTTGGCACCATCCGATGCAGCTCTTGGTAGAATTTAGGGACCATTATCAACAGTAGCAGGGCCAGTTATAGTGCCTCTCTGGATCCAATCATTAAATAGCATGGTCAACCCCTCTACTTTCTCTTGGAGGAACTTGAGTTCATCTTTTACAATATCCCTCATTTGGCACTGCAGGTCCACTATCAGTTTGGTGACCCACAGTGGCTGTTCACTAGCCGTTTGTGTATTAGCCCCTGGCTGAGTTTCCACCCCTAGATTCCCCCTCTCCAGTGCGTGACCCTGTGTCTTCTTTCTCCTTACAACTGGGTTCGATTTTATTTTTGCTTTATTGTTTTTACCAAATTGGGCTAATGGGGAGACCCTGGTATCGCTTTGCAAGGTGACTTCATTTGTTAGTGATTGCTCGTTGGAAATATCCAGCAATAAAGGCCCTGGAGATTGTGCTGTCACAAGCTCCGATGCGAGACTTTCTAAATTAGGAGTCAATGACAAATGTCTCTCAGTCCATTCTATTTCAGATGTGACAGCACCCAGAGCCGTTTCTAACATTTTATCAATAGGGGTGGGTTTTGGTACAGGTTTTAATACAGATTTGGATTTTGGCTGTTTCTTCTCTACACAGGCTCTATTCCCCATTTTCTCAAAGCTGTGTTAGAGGTCCCCAGAGGCACTAAAAACTCTTAACATACACAATAGCCCGCCAGGCTGATTTCAGTGCACTTTAAACCTTTTAGTCTAACCATAGAGTTTTTGCTGTACAGTAGTCTATTCTAATCCTTTAACAGTTTTCAATTGGAGCCACACGTAATACTAGATAGTTGTTGTAACAGTACCTTATTTTCACCACCCTATTCTTAGGTGAAGGGGGATGGCCCAGTCCAGCCTCTTCCGGCCTTTGACGGGCACGAATGGGCCCGCCCTTGGCCCGGGCTTCGCCAGGCGCGTCCCGCGGGCGTCCCGCGACGAGGGAGCCTTGTGCTGGCTATATGCGCCTCCTGGCACTTGCTGCCCTCGTGGTCAGTGTGCGCCTCGCCGCTGGGGCTGCCAGGAATTGGAGTCCTGGGGCGGCGACGGCGCTGTTGCTGGCGTCTGGACTCTCGGCAGTGTCGGCAAGGACACGGTAGGTCCCCTCTGAAGTCTGGACTCTTGGCGGTGTTGGGAAGGCACTCTAGGTCCCCTCTGGCAAGACACGGCTCCCGCACCACTGGAGCCCTGTGCTGGCTATATGCGCCTCCTGGCGCTTGCTGCCCTCGTGGTCAGTGTGCGCCTCGCCGCTGGGGCTGCCGGGAATTGGAGTCCCGGGGCGGCGACGGCGCTGTTGCTGGCGTCTGGACTCTCGTGGTGTCGGCAAGGCACTGTAGGTCCCCTCTGGCAAGAATATGCGTCTCTGCCAACCATAGTATATGAGGCTTAAAAGTGCGTTAGTCTTCCATTACTAATCGTTGTTTCCCCGCTTGATTCAGTCCCGCTACATTCCAACACATACACTTAAGTTCAGGCATTGTGAAATTTTCAAAATCCAGATCAAATTATAAGTACTCAATATAGCAAACTGCTCTGTCTGTTGCTCTGCATGAATAACAATGTTTGAACTATCAAAACTGTGGTTTTTACCCCCCCCCCAGGCAGCCATCCCTACCTGACCCGGCACCCACCCCCCTCCCAGTTACTGGAAAAAGGAATCACCCCTTTCTCTACTGTCCCATGGGGACAGCATTGCGAAGACGCCCTTCCTAAGCCCCCATCCCCGTCCCACGTGACCCCTACTGTCCCCAACCCTATACAACGATCATGCCGTTTAGCCTTGTATCTAAAAAAGATACCCCCGTATGTGCTTGCGAATAAGAAAAGAAAAAGAAGAACAAAAAAAAGAAATAAAGAGAGGAAGTCTCTTAGGAGTGTCTGTTATAGTGGCCATTATCATGCAGAAAATGAAAGTCTATTTCCACAAGAACATCCTCTCTTAGAGTTACTGCAACTGTCTTAAGACTGTAGATGCTACTTGCTAGCCGATTGCCATTTACTCAAAGCTTGTTTGGCGTCTTGCTCATTGAGAAAAAAGTATTGTCTGCCATCCTTGACTACTTGACTACTTGAGACGAGATAGTCTCCAAGGGATCTATAAGTTGACAAAGCCTCCACCGCTTGTCCATAGTCGCCTACCATAAATCAGATCACACAAAAATAGTCATTGTATCTACCTTGACTGGGGCTGCAGGACGCACCTTAAAATATATTGCTTGGCGCAAAAGAAAATTGACCAGGAACACCAAGATTGGTCGTGCGAAATTGGTTTTAAATTGATTACCCTGGGAGGCTGAAATTGACAATGGTAGTCTATGTGCTCTTTGGACTTGGGTGTCCAAATCCCAGTTTGCAAGGTAATGGAAGGCCTTTTGGAGGAGATGGACGATAAAAGCGCGTGGATCGCTGCCTTCTCTGCCCTCTGGTATTCCAAAAATGTGCAGGTTCTTGCGCCTCTGGCGATTTTCAAGATCCTCAATCCTAAATTGTATTCATGACATTTGAGAGTCCTGAGCTTTAACAAGATTAACTGTATTTGTATTGGCTTCCTCCACCTCCACCACTCGTTGTTGTAAGTCAGCGATTTCGGAAGAGAGTTGGGCAACCTTGGATGTGACCTCCACCAATGCTTCCTTTATTTCATAGCTATTGATTTTAGCCTGCCAGTGGTATTCTTTGGCTTCAGCTCTCTGAATATTCATTGCCAACAGAATTCTGGAAAGGGGTGCATCTTCTCCTGTACCATTGAAGCTCTTGAAGCCGCTTCTGACAGATTTGGAGGTAACACCTGAGGGTGGGGAGCAGGAGAGAAGACTGAGGATGTTGAAGATGTCGATGAAGTACTGCTGGGTGGAGGGTCCGGCCTCTCCAAAGGAGCTGATGAAGGTTGTCTCTGGCTCCCTCCATCGCCCCCAAGGTCTGCCCGATCTCCATCAGATGTTTCAGTCGGGGAGGCAACAGATTGATTGGCGTTTGAACGTCTAGAAATAATGGTTTTGACCTCTCCCCATAGACGACACCCTCTTACGAAGAGGACTGATCCTAATCCCGGCCTTAGAAGCACTGACAGTTGCATCATTTAGTCACTCCATTGCCTTGGTTCCTTGCTGTTTTACTCCTCATCCATGCCCTTTGCCTCCTTTAAGTTTTTTAGGCGTATTAAAATTCACATTTTTCTGAGCCTTCGCCCCATTAGGGGTATTGCATCCATTCTTTATGCTGAGCATCAAATCACGGACCTGGTCACGTTGTTCTGAATTTGGCACCGGCTCTGCTGGAATCTGAGCGATTGAGTTTTGGAGTGAGATGTTACTAGTTGATTCTCTATGAGACTCTGCGTATTCCTGGCTGATAAGACCCTCATGACCAGCAGTTGTAGCTGTGGCTATTGTAGTAGGTATTACTGGACCTATTGCTGTATTGATAACATTATCACTCTCAGCCATATCATCCTGATTTGTACTGTTATCGTTACCGGGACCTCCCACTCCCCCTCCGTCCGCTCCGTCTGCTCCATCTCTCTGATCAGTTGGATGAGATCTTGTAGTGTCAGTAGCATCAGAGGGTAGAATATTGGTAAGAGAGATGCTGCTAATTAGAGTGTTATTACTGTTATTACTATCAGTTGCAGGACTGACACAGAGCCTACTTCCCTGCACTGCAGTGTTTAGCACCTCAGCTATTACAAGACCTGGAATGGAGTTTTCAGAGACACATGTTCGAAGGATTTCGTTTGCATGGCCAGATTGCAGTAGGTTTAAAATAGACTTCCCTATTTGTGACCCTGACCCGGACCCGGGCTGAGCCTTCACTTTAAGCCTACCATTGCTACCGGTAGCAGTAGCTGTTTGCAAAGTATTTAGAGTGAAATGCTGCTCACCAGTTATAGAGGGAGTGTTAAAGCTTACCCCGTTGTTCCTGGTTGCCCCAGTAGCCTTCTCCTTTTCCTTGTCTTTGCCCCGTCACGAAGTGCTTCACTTGTTTCCGCCTGTGTGGGAATTTCATTGCGCCTGGTTTACATTGCGTGGTGGACCCATTTCTTGTACAAGTGCTTTCCCTGAGAAGATAGAAGAAACAGGACAAACTTTAAGAATGGAAAGTGAAAAAACAAGTTTCTAGTGAAGGCAGGCTGTGGCAAAGACCGGACTGGCCCAGCAAAAACAGAGAGGGCAGACAAAAAGCAGTTCCTACTGCTCCACAATGCTCAGCGATGCCTCCCAGAGTCACTAAAGTCCAAATAGTCCCAAAGTCCCAGAAACAGGTAATTATTTGAAAATTAATCAAAGCAAGGCAAGCAAAGCAGTCCTTGAGCAAAAGTGCCACACGTCTCCACACTTGCTCTTTCATCGCTTCACACCACAGCCAAACCGCTCCAGAAAGCAGCAGGCCGGTGAAAACTGCCTTGAGAATTGGAGAGTCAGCAGCCAGCAACCGGGCAAAGGAAAACCCCAGTGAGAGGATCCTGAGTTTCCCACTGACCCACAGCTTAGAGGAGAACGATGATGGCAATGAGGGCATCTGTGGAGGAAGTCAAAACCAGGCGAGAACCAGCAAGGCAGCCCAACAGCCCAGTGGGACTGACCACAGCACGACCACAGCACCGGAGACGAGCAACTTCCTGCGGCTCGCGTCCCGCGGCACTAAGAGCACCAGCAGCTTCCTGCGGCTTCGCTACGTCGGCGGACAGGCAGGTAGGCAAGTAGGTAATAAGACCCACAATGCCGCAATGTCAGAACACACCTCAAGGAAGGCGGCCCACTCCGGATCCTGAGTCCTTGAGTAGCACACCGAATATTCAAATCTTAGGCAGCACATCGTCCGTTCTTCCACTTGAAGAATGACACATGCTGTCCGCAGGGGTCACAAGCAGAGAATCACTGGGGCATCAGCGAAGAGGAAGGGAGAGCAGGGAGAGAATCAGTGCCTTTGCAGCGTCACACCGCCATCTTCCTTTTCCTACCTGCAAATCCCCTATTAGATAGGTTAACATGGTAGGAAGTTATTGATTAATACGTCTTGTTAGGAGAGGGATAGAAATGCCATTCAAAGACTTCCCAGAATGGTATTAAGAAATCCAACAACATCATATTGTTGAATTTCTCCTAAAGTGTACCTACAAGAAGTTATAAGACTTTCTTGTTTGTAAATCAAAATTCAGCCTTTTAGTGGTCTGCCCTGATTGGTCAGAGTTATGTGGATTAGCCAGGCTGCCTTGAAGAGGTGATAAAGAGCCAGTGGGGTTAACCAGCTCTGCTGACAGGGCAGCGTGCTGTTCCATAGGAATGCAAGGCCAGGGGGAGGAGTCATAAACGATGTTTTTCAAAGAGGAGAGTAAAGACCATTGTCATTTACAGTTCTGAACTTCCCACCTTAGGCGGATGGTAGGATTAAGGAAGGTATGAGCAGATGCAGGGGGGAGAGTCTACGTAAATTAGCCATCCTATGTGTGTGTTTAGCCAGCTCCTACCTCTTTGCTGCAAAATCAGCTATTATGGATTTGGAAGATTTGAGACACTCTGGGAGAAAATAATGCTACACTTTACGGGATGTGGTCATATCTTGGCGGAATTACCCTGCTCCCATTCGTCAGAAGTGACCTTCTGCTTGACCCAGAGACCTAGGCATAAGTATCTGAGAGGGGCAGAGCCCTCCAGATCTGCTGCTTGAAACTTACTGAAGCAAGAAGTGCCCTGTTGAGAGGTTTTGCTGTGCAAAGATTTCTAAGGCATGGCCTCTGAAGACTGCACCATCTGAAACTACAGCCCTGTGGATTATCTTGCTGAAAAAGAACTAAAGGGTGGACTTCCTGAAAGCTACAGGTAAAAAGAGCTCATCTGGAACATCACCAACTAAATCTACACCTAGGCGAACCATCAGTGGATTTGTAAGTGTTTTGTACCAGTGGATTGTGGGAACTGAAGTCCTCAACTTTCAAGGACCATCTTGGACCTTCCAGACCCTTGGAATGAGTTTGAGACACTTTGGGACCCCTTGAAGAACTTCAGGAAGGAGTTCAAGAAGTTTTGAGAACTTTGGACCAACTTTGAAAAAAAGCTCCATGGAGGGACCGACTCAACCTGGCCAGCCAAGCCGCCTGCCTTCAACCGCCAGCCGGCCTAGCCAACCAGGTTCATCCCGCTAAAAGCTCCATCGCCCCAAATTCCAGAGATTGACTGGGGCTAGAGAAAATCTGAAGCCGGCGAACCCTCACCAGATCTGGCTACATGAGGAGCATCGAGAGACCCCGCGAGACAAAGCTCCAGAAAAGTTTCTAATTCCACTCATAGAAAAGGTGACCGGGAGCAACCGTGAAGCCAAGCTGCCTGCCTTCCATAGCATGCCGGCCTGGATTCCTGAGTTGCGCTGCTGATGCGATCTTGAGAAATGTTCTAAGTCCGCTCCAGGGAAGTTGACCGGGATCTCATCACAAGTCAAGCCAGCGAACCCACACGGAATCCGGACTGGCTGAGATCTTCGAGGGGCCTCGAAGAGAAAAGCTCCAGAAAAGTATCTAAGTGTGAAGGTAGAAACTGAGACTGGGACCTGACGCTCAGGGTTCCTTCGTGCCGTGCCTGATACTTTGACTTTGCCCCGGTCTATCGCGAGCAGGTATCACAATATGGTGCTATAATCTTCTATTAAATCTTTGAAAATTCATATCTCCGTTCCGTACATTGGATTTTTATCATTTTGGTGTCATTTTAAAGATAAAAATATTTTCTTATTTTTATAAATTGGGGCTGGAATTGTAATATATGTTGTGTCTTACATATTTACTGAAATTGTGTTTTTAAATGCTTTACCTACCTGTCTTTGAAATTAAGCCTGTCTGCTTGCAGCCACGTTACCAAGGATTGAGCATAGGAATAATTTCTAAGACCTATGCTGAGTCCTATCATGTGTTAGTGGCCTTATTACCAGTGGCAGACCTACATTTGCCCCTACCAATAACCCACTTTCCAACAGCCTCCCTTTTCTTTACAAGAATATGTTGTTAACTCGCAAACCTCAGCATACATCAACTCCCATTCTTGAACACTCAAGCCGAATATTAGAATTGGGTCTATCATTCATTCCTTATGATCTCGAAACGTTTCTCAAGTCCACTCTATGGCATAATACATTTCTTTTGATCAAGGGTAAGCCTTTCTACTACAAAACCTGGAGACAAAAGGGCTTAATCTGGGTAAATCAACTATTTGAGAATAACAAAGTAATGTCCTTCTCTCAAGCCAGTCTTTGATGTAACTTTCCTCCCTCATTTTGAAATAAATCCCAATCATTATATGATGCCTTATGCCATGCCTCTACTCAGTTTCCCTCATCTCTCCCTCATACATCCCAGAATATTACTAATTTTTGTATACTCCTTAACACAAATCCTAGAGCTTCCACTATTTACTATTTTCTATGCAAGTCCAATAACATTAGAGACTAAACTAATGTGGAATTAGCTTGGAAGTAAGACTTCGGAAAAGATTGGTCAATTCCCACTTGGATTAAAATTTGGTCTAAGATCAGGAAAACCTCGAGAGAAGCCAACACTATTAGAACACATTTTTTTGTATATGATAGGCTCCTCCTCTCCCCTATAACCCTACAGAAAATAAACAATTACATATCAGATGCTTGTTGGTCCTCCTCTCTAGCACATGCCAATTTAAAATACCTGCTCTTCACTTGTCCTTACGTTGATGATTTCCGAGAGAAAGATTGGAAACAGAAAGTAGTAATTTTTGACTACGCAGCTCCTTTTTCCTCCGTTAACATTTTCTTGGGTTCCGTGTCAGATGATTGGGAAAATTGCTCCTCAAGTATACGAGTTCTGTACTTGCTCATAGCATTTGCATTTCAACAAATCACTAAAAATTGGAAAGATCTATCCAAATTGTCTTTCCAGGCTTGGTGGTACGCAGTCTGTCACAGTCATAGATTAGATACAGTTTATGGGTATCCTGCTTCTCTCACTATGAAGCGATTATTATTATGGTCCCCTGTCACTCAATACATCGATAGGAATGTCAAACGTCATAAAATGCGAACTCAAGTAGAATAAGACGTTTTGACGCCTCCTTGACATTCCGTATTACATGAATGTTATTATTGTGTATGTCTAACAAACATGTATTGTTGTAGATTAGCACAGTTTACCAAATTTTGTATATCTTTTATGTAATCTTCATCTTCTTTTTCGGTGATATAATTGCTTGCTATGGATGACATTTGTTGTGCTTCGTACTTTACACCTTAATAAAATTACCTTTATTTAAAATTTAAAAATTAAAGAGGAAACAATATAATTATGAGTGAGAGAGCAAAGAGGAATGTCGAAATGAGAAAGGAAATGAGAGGGGGTTGGAGAGGATAGGGGAGATGACAGAGAGAGGGAGCCAAAGAAACTAAACAGAGGATGGAGGGAGAGAAAGAGAATGCAATACAGAGGAAGAAGCCCGCAAGGCTGTGAGTGAGACAGGCGAAGATAATAGAATGCCAATAGAAGTCACAGAGGTGACAGAGGTGACAGTGAGAGTTGCATTGAAAGAGAGGGGAAAAACAAAAACATGGAGATAAAGACCATGTTAGAAAGTGTAGGCGGAAAAGTGAGAGAGATAAAAAACAAGCATTTACAATGCAACGGTTTCGCCTTTGGAGAAGTTAGAGCTATTGGCATTGTAAATGACAAAATTTGTATGTATGTGTTGGTTTTGAAAACAGATAAATAAATGGCATTGTCTTTTACATTGCCAATAGCTTAATCTCTCGCAAATGTGAGAACTATTGTACCCTACGGACGAGCTCAGCAGACAGCAATTACTACCACCCACACACACACCCAGAGCCAGCCACACACACCCAGAGCCAGCCACACACACCCAGAGCCAGCCACACACACAACCAGAGCAGTCACACACACACACACACACACACACACACTGGAGCAGTCACACACACACACACACACACACACACTGGAGCAGTCACACACACACACACACTGGAGCAGTCACATACACACACACACACACTCTGGAGCAGTCACACACACACACACACACACACACTGGAGCAGTCACACACACACACACACACACCCAGGAGCAGTCACACACACACACTGGAGCAGTCACACACACACTGGAGCAGTCACATACAAACACACCCTGGAGCAGTCACACACACACACACCCAGGAGCAGTCACACACACACACACACACACACACACACACTGGAGCAGTCACATACACACACACACACACACCCAGGAGCAGTCACACACACACACAAGTGAGCAGTGTGAGCAGCGATATGATGTGCCTGATGCCACTACAGTCTGGCAAAAAACCGGACTGCCTGTGCCAGGGCACAAAACTGAGCCTGATAAGGACCCGTTTCAAGGCCCCCTTAAAAAAAACTGCCGGTGCTCAGCACCGGTGAGACCCGGCCCACCTAAAGCCATGTGAAAGGACTTTTTCACACGCGACATTCATGCCCCAAATCTGTGGTGTTCATCTGCAGTACGAGCTGAGCACAAATATTATATAATTTCTAGTTTGAAAATCCGGTGGTACTCACCGCGAGGATTGGACGTTGCCTCACAGCTGCCTCTGATGCAGGCGTTGGACGGTGCCCGCGTCTTCCAGGCGCAGAGCAGCCGCCGCGGCTTCGGTTCCTCGAGCTGAGGTGGCTGGAGAGTTCACTCTATTTCTTAAACGGGCTCCGCCTGCTTCCCTTCGGCTCCCACCCTGCCTGCGCGCTGATAACCCGGCCTTGGCGCAAGAGTCAATATGCGTGTCAGATAGGCGGGCCATTAGGGAGAGAAGCGCCTGGTGTGCAGTGGGCGTTGGTGCCAGCTGCTGTTGGGGAACGGTGTGGCACTTCGTGACATGTAGATAGATACTGGTCCGACTCTGGCCATGGCTCGGAGGCTCCTTTCCTGGTTAGTGCGCGTTAGTATCCCGACTCTTTCTTGGCGTCGCTTGGGTTTTGCTCAGTGTTCCACAAGGGACGTCACCCCTCCTACAGATTAGGCACTGGGGTACTCTCCGCCCCCTCTGTCTCTCGCAGTCACGGAGGTCAGCATAGGGTGTCCACTGTGCTGCCCTGCCTTAGTGGGACCGACCACGCGCCTTTGGCAGAGGGTGATTCTGACCCAGAGATTGGTGAACTCCAACCGTACACTCGCCCACCTGAGTGACGAACGGTGACCTTTGTGTTCATTCGACAGGCCCTTCTAACTTTGCAGTATTGGTGCCCTACTTTAGATCAAGTCCTTGCTTATTGTTACTGTGAGCAAGTGGCGACCATTAGGCACTCCTTTCAGACAGCCCTCCGCCCCCCTCCCCCGTCCCCACCTCACTCTTTCTCAGCGTTGTGGCGAACTTTGGGAATCAGGGAGCGGAGCGCTTGGCAGCTGGTGGCACAGCGCACGCGCTTCCACCCCTGGCGGAAACGGTTTATAACAGGATTAATTTGTCAGGCAGTGTGTGCAGGGCTGCTTTAAACTTTGCCATGCAAAATCTGGAGCTAGTTTATAGCTATAGTTTTCTTTAAAAAGCAAGCGTATGCCAGGACCTAATAAATACAGGGATTAAAAAGACAGGATAATGCCCCAGTTCTTTGTTGGCAAGGTTGGAAGTCCACTAAAAATACTTCTGGGGCGGTTTCTAGGACTTCAGGCCAGTCTTAGGCCTTCTGGGTGCTTCATAGCGCTTCTGTGCGCTCTAAACGGGAGAAATCGCGGCACCCTACCAAATCTCACGCATCTCGCGTGAGTCGCGTACCTACGGCCCTACCAACTCCCACGCATCACGCGTGAGTACGGGTACGCGACGTACTGAAGGAACGAAGCGTACTGTTCAGAGGGGTACGCAGCGTATCTTGCAAGGCGCACAGTCCACCCAATGTGAAGTGTACAGTTCAGGTGAGTACGCAGCGGACCTTACAATTAATCTGCAGGTGGGAGGAAACAGAACGCCCAGTACGTGGAGTACAATTCTAAAAGCGCTCAGTTGATTTAACGCTTTTTGGGCAATGCGAGGCGTACTCTGGCCACCAGCACTACGGAGCGCCCTCGGCTACTCAAGCAACGCGCAGCTCGATCACTCATCTGAGTTTGAGCCACTCTATTGCCACAGCCTCGAGGCAAGGAATGCACATCTATCATCCTAACTCAGAAACTCGGGATAATTATAAACATGGAGAGTTTTGCTAACCCACCCAGGTGATGAGCGATTAAACAAGCACTCACCCGAGGCGGCGGTAGAAGAGCTGGGGGGCGTGTTTTTCGTGCTCTCCCCTTCCCATTGGCTGGAAGATAAAATTCCAGCCAATGGGAAGAGGAGAGGGCGGAACTTAAAAAAAGAGTCAGAAACGCCCACGATTCGCGTTCTGACCGGGAAAGAGTGATGGACAACCGTGTCTTCCAATGGCTAGCCTCCATTTATGGAGCTAGCCAATGGAAGACAAGGCGGGACCAAAGCCCATATGTAGAGACATAAGATTTCGGCTCCGCCCACCCACTGCTCACGCAGTGGGACGGTAGCCGAAACCTAAAAAGGGAGGCGAATAGAGAGATGGGCTAGAGGAGGATGGTGTGGAGGAAAAAAGGAGGAAGTCTGAAGAGAGAGAGCGAGAGATTGGTGGATAAAGCAGAGAACGCATAGCGCAAGGTGGTGGATGAATAGACGGAGGGGTTAGAGTGTGAAGATGGATGGGGAGAGAAGAAGCGAAAGATGTAAATGAGAGGAGAAAGAGTGGGGTGGGGTGAGAAACTGGAGAGGATGGTAGCTTGAGAGGGGAGGTGGAGACAGGAGGAAGAGGCGGCGGGAAACTGAGAGAAAGTGTTGAAAAAGCTAGAGAGAAATTAAGGAAATTAGAGGCAAGGTCTTGTGAAGCCAAAAAACAGACTGGGGAGACGGGGTTAATAGACAAGAGTGAGCAAACCTGTGGCGAAAATAAGGAAAAAGATTAATCAAAACCTATAGTGAAGATGTTAGATATAACAGAGATTGTAGGGCACTTGAGTAGAGGAAAGTGAGGACAGAGGTACAGAAAAGGTGAATGTGAAGATCGTAGAAAATAAATTTATGAAGAACAAAGGGGCATATTAACAAGGGCCTTATCTCCGCTTTTTTGTCTTCAAAAGCCAAAAAAGCAGAGATAATCTTAACGCCCTATTTGTAAGCTGGTGCTAACATGCATTACTGCATGTTAGCAGCCTTTTTGCAGACGCCTCGCTTAACATCTGTAATGATTTGCAAAGTGGGCGTCCCTGGACGTACCCCTGACGGACTACCTTGTAAATTATCGCGAAATGCACATCGCAATATTTACAAGGTGGCCATCAGGATTTTAGCAGACGTTAGTTTTTGGGGAAAACCACGGTTTTCGCCTAAAACTAACGTCTGCTAAAATCCCAATTTACCTATTCACAACATAGGGGTTGGATTATGCTGATTACGACCACAGGGTCGTGTCAGCAAGGTTATCGCCGTTTTCCATGGAAAATCGCTGGAAAACCAGCAATGTTCTATGGAAAACACCGCTATCGCAGGAATAATTATCGCTATTGCGCTATGCGTTGTTGATACAGCGCTAGCAAGGCGATAATTTCCTGCGATAGCCTGCGATAAAAAATCTATCGCTAAGCGCGGCCAGCGATAATTATCACTGGCCGTTGATAATATGCCCCAAAGCAGGGAAGGTGGCACTGGGGAGCAAGAGAAGAGCGTGAGTTTGACTGGTGATATGAAATGAAGAGACTTCTGGAAAAGGAGAGGAATGAGGAGTTAGGATTGAGAAAAAGAGGGTGAGAGTTGGCAGGAATTAGAGTTTAAAAGAGAAGGAGAGGCGGAGAATGGAAGACGGGTGGGGGACTTGTGAGGTGGGTCGAGGGTGAGGAGAAAGAAGGTGGACGGCAAGAGAAAAGACTGGGGTGAGAGGGGAAAGGATTCTTCAGAGCAAGTGAGAGGGAAGGACGTTGGGTGAAAGGAAGAGTGTGAAAAGAATGGTTTTGTTGAGACGGGTGGCGACAGAGGTAGAGGTGTGTGTGGTGCGGGAGTGTGGGCAAACGATAAAGTAAAAGATAGTAGAAGGTTCGGTCGGTGGGCGAGGAATTGGCAGTGACAAGTAGGTGAGAGAACGCAATGACATGAAAGATAAATGATGGTGAAAGAGAGTGCATTGCGGTGAACGGCGAGGGAAGTGGATGGAGTGCGAGAGAGTTTGCATGGGCAGCCAGAGCGGAGCGAGAGCAGAGACGTGGCGAGCGCGAGGGGGGAACGAAAGCCGAGCAGCCGGAAGTAGAACCGGACACAGGTGCAGACCCAGGCGCACGCGAATTACTGTGTGTGCACGTGAACAGAGTGGGGGCTCAGCAGGGATAGAGACACCACAGAGAGGCAGGTGCGGCCAATGAAGTGCTGGATTTCACCAAGACTCGCGCGCCTGGAAGAAAGGACGGTGGCAAATAGAACAGTGTAAGTGAAAAATGAGCAGAGAGAGAGAGAGAGAGAGAGAGAATGGGGCGTGGCTATGTTGGATTCAAGAGGAGACAGTTGGCAATGAGGGGGGTGCAAACCAGATCACACGCAGAAAGGGAAGAGAATGAAAATGGTTCCTAGGGGGAGCTAAGGAAAGAGAAAAATCGGACTTGAATAAAATAACCACAGAGTGAAAGAAACATTGGCAAAGCTCAAATAGGTCTGCCATTGGCTGTCAGCTTAGTGGCTTTTTTAATGCTGGTTTTGATCTGTCAAGGTTTTTATAACACTTTATTATGGAGATAGATTCCGGGTTCTCACCAGTATGAAAAATTGCTACAGATAAAAAAAAAATGTTGGTCTCAAAATCACTCATTGCATGGTAGTAGTTCACTGGCACTAAAGTGAACTACTTTGTGCGAGGATTTGCTCACTTTGAAAGACTAGAATACCCTCATTTACAGTGATGTCAGCCAAAGGCTGAAGCGAGCTGACCTATTTCCATGTTTAATTTGAGCAGGTGAATTCCGCTCCTCGGCACTGCAGATAATTGTCAAAGCTTGGCATGTATTACATTCTGCCACAAGGTGACACTGTTGTCTAAAATAGAGACGAGTAAGATAACAGTTATTTATTAATTTAATATACATTTAAAATGACTAACACCTGCCTTCCAAGCCACACATCGCTTTTTGGACCCTGGAATAGTCTGAATTGTCACTTGTGTATCTGTGTGATAGTGATGAGTTGTGTCAGAGCTGTCACTGGCAGAGCTGGCAGGGGCAATGAGTGGTGTAAGCTGCAGTGGCCTCTTGAAGAGTTGTTACAAATTAAACACTGCCTATTTCCACATGCTGTATGATGTAGCGAGCAGAAAAAACATTTAATTAACAAAACAACAGAACAAAGTATGAAGATAAGTATCTAAAAGCCCCATATAAGGAAGCATTTGTCCATATCTATAGACAGTAAGAGAGACGGGGCTCTCAGGCTGAACTAGGGGGGAGAGGGGCGAACTATCTATAAAAAAAACTCCATGCTCAGTGACCACTCACCCTCCTGAATACTGTGCAAGGATCAGGACAGAACGCACACCGGTGTCTGGTCAGAGAGCGCATGGGAGCTGGCTAGGTTCTGTGCTGAGAATACACCTCTAACTATGAACATCTGATATTCAGCGCCAGTATACTCTTAGGTGAACGTGCACTTTACAAATACACGTTATGTTATGTTATGCTATGTTATCGCAGCACAGAGACCCAGTGAGCTGCCCAATTCTCCGAGCTGTACATACTTTTGACTGAACACAGGGAACTGTCAAAGGCCTAGAGGTGAAAACTACCTGGACCCAGTGAGCACGGGCGCTGTGCAGAGCCCGCATCTACATGGACGCAGAGAGCTGTGCAGGACTCGGTCCTGATCTCGCAGCTCTAACAGGGGAGCTGTCCAGAGCAAGGCGCTAACCACAGTTCTGTCTGAAGAGACGAGAGCTGTCCAAGGTACTGTACCGCACACAGTTCTCTAAATTAGAAGGTCGTGGAGCTGTCCATTACTAGGCGCCAAACAGACATGTATATGAACGCAGAGAGCTGTGCTGCTGCGTGGGTCGTTGTTAGACATGCATTTTTGTGAACAGAGAGAGCGGTGCGGGGCTCGGTGCTGAACACAAGTTTACATGAACAGAGAAAGTTGTACAGGGATCGGTGATGAATATAAAGTTCTGTCTGAAGACAGGGAACTGTGCGGGGTTCTGTGCTGAACACACATGCATATGAACAAAGAGGGCTGTACATGTTTTGGTGCTGAAGACACACACGCTCATACGCACATGCTCACAGAGCTGTGCAGGGTTCGGCGGTAAACACGAAGTTCCGTCTGAACACTAAGAAAACTGTAGCTGTACAGAGCAAGGTGCTAACCACAGCCCTAAGGACAGAAGTGGCCTATATTGTTTCAGTGCTGTACACACACCTCCATACCAACAAATACCACCGAGAATAGGAGCTGCCCAGATGTAAGCACTATAGGCTGTAATTGCATAATTTAGTCGGATGCGAGCGAACAGGTGCTGAACCCAAGACTAAACAAGTGGGAGCTGTCCAGCGCTCTGGGGCTGAACCCTTTGTGCACCGCGAGACCAGGGATATCTCCGGGACCTGTCTCTAACCACTGGGCTCTATATAAACAGGATCGATAGGAGCTTTCCTGGGATCGATCCAAACACATGAACGCCAGACAGGTGCACCGCGTTGATTAAGGAACTCCCTATTTTGCACAGCGTTCTTCCAGACCAGGAACCAAATCCCCTTGCGGCAGCGCCCTTTCGAACATATTTATCACGTCCTCCTGTGTAAGCAATCTCGGGTTTGCCCGACAAGCCAATGGAAGAAGAAAAATCGATCTGCCAAGGGTCACATAACTCAATCAAGAATCTGAAATTGCAGCCACCCATGTAGACCACGTCTCAACGCAGTATCAATCGCCGCCCCTTCCAATACCACTGGAGGAACACATTTCCTATCTCCTGCTCGCCCTGCCCTCTGACACAGCTCAAAACTAGCAGCAATCAATAAAAGAACAAGACATCTGAACAAGACTAACGCATCTTCGCCGCCTGGTCTTGGCCATGCGCCCTGGGGACGATTTTTCGGGGGTAACACTCTCCTCTCTATATCCGATCTGAGTTAAAAAATAAAATTTAAAATAGCGCTGCGCTAAGAATAGAATCGTCTCCAAGCGCTTCCCGCGTTCCAGCTACAAGCTGTATATCAGCTAGAAAGAGACTGCACAGACACGTGCACCTTTCCCGTCGTGATGCACCATGTGATGTTCACACAATGACTGGTGCAAGGACCAGCCCCACATAGCTGAGATGCTGGCTGTGAGCACGCAGCAGAGCAGGCAGCTGCGCAGAAACCGCTGAGGAATGGACGTCTCTGGCCGTTTTCTCCCCACTCCTCGGAATGCAGCCCACACCGAGCACTGGAGGTGAAGATTCTGGGAAAGGAGTGCACTTGGGAGAGTGCGAGGGGTGAGCAGTAAAATCGTTTCTCAGCCTCCCTCGCAGAGTCGCAGCTGAACTTCACCCAGAAAGGGTCCGCGAAACTTCGCTCCCGCGAAACAGCCACTGCCCTCCGGGAACGCTGATAGGAAGAGGATGAACCAATGGGGGCACCCGCCAGCTGAACTGGGGATGCCGTGCAAAAAAACCCTTCAACCACAACAGTTAAAGTGACATACTGCCCGGGAAACAGCAGCACCCCTCACCCAAGCTCTGCGCCCTGCCCCTGGGGACAGGATCTGAAGACCCAAGGGATGCCAGCTGGATGCCCAGGAACAGAAAAGATGCCTGGAGAGCAGATGGTGCGGACTGGGAGCCCCGTCTTGGTTTGAAGGTAAGACATGCTTCTATCAGCCCCCCAGCTCAGCACCCCTTTGTGGATTGGAAAACACACCCTCATCCGGGGTAATGTCGAATCATTAGCAATGTATGTTTCTCTGCAGAAACAGGTTTCATGCACATTTCCCGTGTACTTTTAAAATTCGCTCATACTTAACTTAATAAGCAGCCCCGATATTTCATTTTTGCAACCAGACGTTCTCCCGAGGCTTTCTGAATATGTCACCAGATCTGAAAAGACCCGTCGATATTTTGACGTTGCATGAATAGGGAAGAACATTCAGTTCATTAGAAAGTTGCCTAGGGCTTGAGGCCAGGTGAGTCATGTGAAGCAGCCCAGGCAGCTTCCAGAGAACTGTCCACCAATGAGGGGAGAATCCCAGACCCCCGCCCACTTCGGACTCCTGCACCCTAGGTTATCTGGGGTCTTTCATTAAAACTTTGCTTTTTCTCAGGGTGCAGTTGCAGCATCGGATGTTACCTACTAAAACAGGGTCAAATAAGAGCTTGGATCTAAGTCTGCGACTAGTCTGCGACCATACATGTGCGTTGATGTGTTTGTGTGTCTGTCGGCTCTGTCAGGGTGGGGCAGGTGGCGGATGATTGTGTGTATCTGTGGGTCTGAAAAGTGTGTATGTTTCTTCGTATGTAAGTATGTGCGAGGGAGGCTGTGCATGTGCGTCTGTGAGTATTGATTGTGTTCATGTGTTTCATGCATGTGAGACTGTGATGGGGTGGGTGAAGGGTGTTTGTGTGTGTGCCCACGGGGAAAAGTGTGCGTCCATGTACAAGAAGGTGCGTGTCTTGGTTTATGCAAGTGTGACTGAGCACGGGTGAGTGTGTGCATCTGTGTGTGTTTGTGTGTGTGAGTGAGTGTATGTTTTTCGTGTCTGGTGAACGCATGGTTGACGAGTCTGCGTAATGGTAGCTGGAAGGTGTTTGTGTGTATCTATGGCGAGGGGAAGGGCGTGTGTTCATGGAAGAGAGGATGTGTGTGTCTCTGTGTGTGCATGAGTGAGTGAGTCGGGAGGTGCGTTTGTGTGTTTGTGAGTGTATGGGTGAGCCGAAGGGCTCCATGGTTGCAAAATCATCCAACCAAAGCCTAAAGAATAAGACTTAGCCCAGTAATTGAAAATATGACTGGGGTGGGCAAACATTCCATACCGCCCACAGAATTAGTGGAATTTTGGCCACTCTGTCTTGCTCTATAATGGAGAGTTCTGGTAAAATCACTGCATGGCAGAATTTTTCTCCCACGAGGCTCCAAAAGTTGTGAATGTGGGATTTGGCGTCCCCTAGGGCGATATCTTAATACAGGTGGTGGCAAGCGGTTGATATCAGAGGGCTGCCCTATGAGTAGGTTTGCTGTCGCTCGAGTAGTTTTTCTTCTCAAATGGCATTAAAATCAACTCGAATGACGAGGTGCCCTGGCGCAATACATGGTGAGTATGCACCATTTGCCATTGCTGCCTGCCCTAAATAGCAGTGCGGGCTGCATTTTTTTCACCTGTTGGTGGAGTTCCGTAGATTTTTCTGGAATTCTGCAGAGTGAAACTCTGGGAGTTCTGTCCACGTCTAAATACAACTATAACACAATAAAGTACCACATCTGCACAGTCGGAACCAGATTCGTGTCTTTGATAACAACCCCAGACCATGTGGAAAGTCACTGATTGTTGAAAGCTGCCCAAGGCCATTGTGATTGCAGACTGTGTGCTACACACATGTAAAACAGCTCTATGGACTGAGGAGTGTAGCCTAGATCTCACTGGTGCCTACAGCAGAAAAGAGATTTATGTCCCTCTGGCTGCTCTAATGGAGACAGCTATGTCCGTTGAGTGTGTGTGTGTGTGTTGGTGGAGGGAAGAGTAAACATTTTTGATAGATTGTTCTCATTAGTGCCAGCAGACAGGCTGTGCCGATACCTCAGACAATGAAGAGAGAGAATTCACCTGAGGGGAAGCAGCTGCATGCAATGAGTCAACATCTCAGAGAAATGAAATTGCCTCTTTGTCCAACATTTTGAGGACAGTGATCTAGATCAGTGGAGCTAGAAAGTCTGCTTCGTCGGTATTCATAAAAGACCACCAGTGACTGCTCTTTAATGTGTTTGGACCAACATTCTAGGACTCAATTTCTCTAGACATTCGTGCCATTTGCCACTTCCTTCATTTCAGGAAGGCTCTTAAAAGTTGACTGTTCTTTTAAGCACCAAGCGCCTTGAGACTTCGTTTGAAGTCTTGTGCGCTGCTTAAGTTCCCATATAAATAAGTGAATACAAATAAATTCATGGCAAGCATGTCATATAGCGCTTCACTAGCTCCAAAGACTCCAAGAGTGATTTACAGGGAATATTTGATCACCCAGCAAGGAGCAGCAACTCATAGGTGAGACAATATGAGGTAGCGCAGTTGAATCGCTCATGTTTATAATTTGGAGCCCAGGGGGAATGTGATTAGCCCAGAACCACTTGATGATGTTGGCCAGGGTTCCAAAACTGGCTTTACAACTCAGTATCCTCTAGGTCCCAAGGTCAGCTTGTTGACCCCTACATATGTGGATGTGCACATACAATGTGATAAACAAAAGAATACTATTATTCCCTCTATCCTAGCAAGGTCCATGCATTGAGTTGGCACACCCTTTACTTAACAGACTGGCATGTCCAGAAAACGTGTAATCAAAACACAAAACATTGGGCAAAAGTTTCTAATTATAATGGCTGGTCATCGGTTAAACGTGTTTTAATTAGGGCTGAGCTCAAATTAAAATGTGCACATGAAGCCAGATGAAATAAAGAGACTTTGCCCTTTTCAAAGATGGGAGAAGTTTCAAACTTTCTTGATTTGCTTTGCTTTGAATCCCTGCAACAAGATTCTTCACTGAACAAGCATTGGAAAAGCCTATAGGTCTCGCCTATGCAAGACCTAATGGCTTTGCCATTATGTTTTAGCCATGTTGCACACCAGTGGGGCTGCTGTTCAGCATGGCTAAAAGTTAGTGGGGTAAAGGAGAGTGGCGTGGAGTGGAGTGTCATAAAATGGAGTAGAGTGGAGTGTTCTGAAGTGGTGGGGAATGGCATAAAGTAGAGTTGAGTGGCGTGAAGTGAAGTGGAGTGTCATGGAGTGACGTGGAGGGAGTAGAGTGCTGTAAAGTGAAAGGGTGTAGACTGGAGTAGAGTTGAGTGTAATAGAGGGCTGTGGAGTGTCAGAGTGGAGTAGAGTGTCGAGGAGTGGCACACAGTGTCATGGAGTGGTATAGAGGGGAGTGGTGTGGAGCAGAATGGAGTAGAGTGGCGAAGAGGGTGTTGCATAGATTGGAGCAGAGTGTTGTAGAATAGAGTGGTGTAGCGCAAAGTGGAGTGGCATAGATAGTGTTGCATAGAGTTGAGCTGAGTGTTGTAGAGTAGAGTGACATAGATCACAGTAGAGTTTTGTAGAGAAGCACAGAGTGGAGTAGTCAATTCAAAGCTTTATTTTGATAAAACTTTATCATAAAAACATCGTAGGTGTTAATGACTGTACAATTTATAAAAGTATATGCTTTTAAATAAGAATTAAGAATAAATAGCAGACATTCCTAAAAATTCCCACCTGTTCATTGTAACATAAAATAGCAATAAATATTAAAAGTTTAAGAACATATTAAATCTTAAGAGCTTTTGGCTAAAAGTCACTTAAAACATACAAAAACCTAGTTACATTTTTTCATTCTAATGTAGCATGCCCAGCCAAGAAACTTGTAGAGAAGCACAGAGTGGAGTAGTGTATGAGTGGAATGGCATAGAGTGAAGTAGAGTGTTGTAGAGTAGAGTGGTGTAGTGTGTAGCGGTGTAGAAAGTAGCAGTGTAGAGTGTAGTGGCACAAAGTGCAGTGTTCTAGAGTGCAGTGGCGCAGAGTGCATTTGCTCAGAGTAGAGTGGTGCAGTCTCGAGTGGCATAGATTAGCCTGCGGTGGTCTAGAAAAGGCTGCTTCAGAGTAAAGTGGAGTGGAGTGGTTCAGGGTCGAGTGAAGTGGTGTAGAGGAAAGCAGAGAGGTGCAGGAAAGAGTGGCGTAGAACGCAGTGGTGTAGAGTGTAGTGGAATGGAGTGCAGTGGTACATAATAGATTTGAGGGGTGAGGAACAATGCAGATTGGGGTGGCGTAAAGTTGAGTGGTGCTGAGCAAAAGAACAATGGATTTAACGCAGACCTATTGAAGTGGAAGCTTGTTTCCTGTCCAGGGAGGGCCAGGCTTGGCGGTTTGGTCTGGACTGTTCCCATGAGGCACAGGGTCAAGACTGATTTGCATATGGCTGGGTCTAAACAGGGGTGGCATGGTGAGCAAAAGAACAATGGATTTAACCCAGATCACTAGACTGGGGGTGAACGTATGATTTATTCAGCATTCCATCCATCATTTGTTTGCGTAGCATGAGTAGAGTGCAGTGGCATAGAATGCAGTGGCATAGAGTACAGTGGAGCAGAGCAAAGTGCTGCAGAGAGCAGTGGCACGGAGTACTGTGATGCAGAGTAGAATAGAGCGGGAATGAGAAATTGGTCTGTGACTGCTTAAGGAGGAAATTAATTGCAATAGTTCCTGCTTGTGTCAACAAAGTTAGTTAGACACTCGTAATCAATACCATTTAGAATTGAAACTACATACCTAGTGGCAAATTTGAAATACTTTAGGACATACAGGTAATGTAAACAAAAAAGGGGGAAGGTAGAAGCTGCATGGAATATTTAAGTTTGAGTATATTTATTCCATTTACTGAATTAAGATCAACATTTATTTTACATTGGAAAAGATGCAGAAGGTTGCTCGAAAAGGAGGGGGGTGAGGGATGGGTGTGCTTGTGATGCATAGGGAAAGGTGAAAGTCACTAGAATAAGAATATACACATTTTGAATGATTATAACAACAACCTGGTAATAAAACCAGAACAGAATGGCCTGTTCTAGAAACATTATTAACATCATTTTATACAGTTTCCTTGTAAGTGCATCAATCCAACATCAAAAGATGGGGAGAATTGCGGTACAAGCCCTATGTGGGTGGGTAGCCCTCCACGGTATTAAAGACCATCATTATTTAATTCCATTGTGGTTCAACATCAGATTAAAGCAGAAGAAAGAACCTTAGAAAGAAGCAGGCGCTGCACGCCTCAAGGAAGTTTTCCTGCCGGTTTAGAGTGCAAGGACTTGCACTCCAAATCGGATGGATGACTTTATTACCGTGGAGGACTTCACAAGGGTGGTCCTCTGATGTGGAATTCAGCCTCATCCCAGCAGATTATACCGACCTGACCAATTCTTCATTCATCGTTCTTTCGCCTGTGATGCCGGTGCGGCACCAGGATAAGGTTGCCCCCCTATCGTCCTGAAGAAGACTCACAGCGGAGGTTTAAGTCACCCGCTATGCACCAGTCGAGTGAAATCATCGACACTCCCCACCCAAACAGGGCTTGTACCTCAATTCTACCCATCTTTTGATATTGCATTGATGCACTTACAAAGAAACTGTATAACATGATGTAAATAATTTTTCTAGGACAGGCCACTCTGTACTGGTTTTATTACCAGGTTGTTGTTATAATCATTCAAAATGTGTATATTCTTAATCTAGTGACTTCCACCTATCCCTATTCATCACAAGCACACACATTCCTCACCCCCTCCTTTTCGAGCAGCCTTCTGCATATTTTCAAATGTCAAATACGTGTTGATCATAATTCAGTATATGGAATAAATATACTCAAACTTAAATATTCTTTGGCGCTTCTTCCTTTCCCCTTTTATGTTTACATTAACTGTATGTCCTAAAGTATTTCAAATTTGTCACTAGACATGTCGTTTCAATTCTAAATGGTATTGATTACGAGTGTCTAACTAACTTTGTTGACACAAGCAGGAACTATTGCAATTCATTCCCTCCTTAAGCATTCAAAAAACAATTTCTCATTCCTGCATTGTACCCAGGTCTGGCGACGAATATTGGGTTACCCCATTATTTGGTAAAGAGTAGAATAGAGCGGCATAGAAAACAGTGACATAGAGCGCAATGGTGTAGAGTGGTGTAGCATGCAGTGGTATAAGTTACAGCAGTGAAGAGTAGAGTGGATTTGAGTTCAGAGGCAGAGAGTGCAGTCTTGCAGAGTAGAATAGAGTGGCGCAGAGTAGAATGAAATAGAGGGAAGTGGCATAGAGTAAGAGCGGTGCAGAGTGAAACAGAGTAAAACAGAGTGGCAACAAGTGCAGTGACATAGTGCACAATGGTGTAGAGCAGCATGGTTTTGCAGTGGCATACATATCATACAGAGTACAGTGGTGTTGACCTCAGCAGCCAAGAGTGCAGTCTTGCAGAGTAGAGTGACATAGAGTGCAGTGCCATAGAGAAAAGTGTCAGAGTAGAGTGGTGCAAAGTAGAGTGCCATGAGTAGACTGGCACATAGTAGAGTGGTGCAGAGTAGAATAGAGTGGCATAGCATGCAGTGACATAGAGTGCAGTAGCGTAGAGTGTTGCAGAGTATAGTGGCACAGAGTGCAGCAGTGCAGAATATTTGGTATGGAGTGCATTAATTGTAAGTAAAGTGGTGATGAGTGCATTGGTATAGAGTGCAGTAGTTTAGAGAATAATGGCGTAGAGGAAGGTGGCGTAGAGTAGAGTGGCGCAGAGTAGAGTGCAGTGGTGTAGAGTGGTGTTGAGTGACACAGAGTGGAGTAGTATGGCTTAGAATATAGTGGCATAGATGCAGTGGTGTAGAGTAGAATATTTCAGATTAGAGTGAAGTGGTGCAGGTTAGAATGCAGTAGTATAGAGTAGTGGTGTGGAGTGGAGTGGCTTAGTTTGAGGCAGAATATAGTAGAATGGCATAGAGTGCAGTGGCATAAAGTGGAGTGGCACAGAGTGTAGTAGTGTGGCTTAGAGTGCAGTGGCATAGAGTGTTCTTCCATAGAGTAGATTGTTTCAGAGTAAAGTAGAGTAGAGTGGAGTGATGCAGGATAGAGTGCAGTAGCATAGATTAGTGGCATAGAGAACAGTGGCATAGAGTCATGCAGAGTGGAGTAGAGTGGTGTAGAGTGCAGTGGCATAATGTAGGTTATTTCTGAGTAGAATGAAGTGTTGTATCATGGAGTGGCACAGCGTAATGGCATACAGTACAGTTTTGCAGAGTAGTGTTGCATATTATTATTATTATTATTATTATTATTAAACTTATATAGCGCACAGCTACCCTGAGGCATCCCGGCGCTTTGAACAGTGCATCAATTGGCGTTCTTCTTGAATTCCTATAAAGGCTCTCATTTTGAATTTGCAGAAAGAAAAGTAAACTCCAACCTCCGTTAGAAGACTAATTTTAACGTTGTGCTTAAATGCACAACAAATGTGAAAAGATAAGAACACGATTTAAAGGCATGTTACAGAAAGTTAGATTTTCAAAGAATACAGTAAACAAGGTTTGGACAAAGGAAGAGATGAACTCAAGCTGGACAGCCTAAAGTAAATAGAGCCAGCAAATTGAATAAAAGGAAATGTGAGCTAGAAACCACAAAGACAATGGTAAGACATAAGAACAATTGATGGACAGAATGCAGAACAATGTCATACATTCACCTCAGTACAGAGATCTGGTTCTAAATCCATTGTTTCTTTGCTCATCATGCCATTCCAGTTTGGACCCAGCCATATAGTAAAGTAAATAAACTTTATTGCATGATTTAAAAGAAAACCTTTGCACGGTACAAAATATAAAATTGTAACACTTATAAAAATTGTTAAAAAGTATGACAATTGTTAGGTTTGATAAAATAGATCCCCGGTTCCAGTTATACAAATCCCCCAGCCCTCCACATGTCTGAGCACTCTTGTGGGTGTGCTGCACCGCGGATGCCTGTGAAGATAATCCCTTTAGGGAAGTTTTGGTCGTGGCCAAGGTTGTGTTTTGAGACCCAAAGTTGTCCAGCCTGTACGCCTGGCCCTTTTTAGTATCGGTTTTTGGTGTTTCCAACAGATTAGTATGTCTGGGTGCCCGCAAGGCAAGACTTCCTGCTATTATAGAGGTCCTTGGAACTGTGCCTCTACTGAGGTAGGGGTTGACATCTCCTCTCCCCTAGTTTTTTTGCTGCACAGACCATAAACCTCACAAGTGCACAGTTTAAGTGTGTGTTCCATGGGTCAAAGCAAATCAATACTGCAGATCTGCATGATCTTCCTTCCTTGTTGTTCCAGGCCCTCCGTAGGAGGATCTTTCTTTCTTTCAGGAGACTAGGACACAAGCATAGAATGTGAGTTATGTCTTCCCTATGGTTGCCACAGATTCAACATAGTTCCTGAGCTTGTTCTCTTTTCCATTTGGGGAGATGGCAGGACAAGTTGATTGACCCCAATCTTAGTTTTAAGAAACAAAGTTTGGTGCATGCATTGAAGGGACTAGCTATATAACTCTGGGGTGTCAGCTGATCATACGATTTGAGGGTCATCCAACCATGGCTTCTTCTTGCAAGACTTGCCTTATCTTCCTTAGAGGAGAGCTTTTTTGCACTTATTTTTGCTAGCCTTTTGAACTCTTCACAGCCATATGCAAATCAATCTTGACACTGCGCCCAATGAGAACAATCCAGCCCGAAGTGCCAGGCCAGGCCCCCCCTGGACTGGAAACAAGCATCCTAGGACCAGTTTCGTGCTTTCAGTCCTCATCAGACAGGATAGCTTGACTCCAGTGGCATGGAGAGCACAGGACCCACATCTGGGCATACCCGTTCCACTCGGGGTGACAAATGCAAAAAGAACAATTGATGGACAGAATGCAGAGCTATGTCATACATTCACCCCAGTACAGAGATCTGAGCCTAAAGCCATCATTTTTTTGCTCACTATGCCATTCCAGCTTGGACCCAGCCATATGCAAATCAGTCTTGACCCTGCACCCAATGGGAACAGTCTAGCCCAAACTGCCAGGCCAGGTCCTCCGTGGACTGGAAACAAGCATTCTAGGGCTGGTTTCGGGCTTTCAGCCCTCATCAGCCAGGTTAGCTTGACTCCAGTGGCATGATGAGCACGGGACCCACATCTGGGCATACCCGTCCCACTTGGGATGACAAATGCAAAAAGAACAATTGAAGCACAGAATGCTTAACAATGTCATACATGCACCCCAGTACAGACATTTGGGTCTAAATCCATTGTTTTTTTGCTCACCATGCCATTCCAGTTTGGACCCAACCATATGCAAATCAGTCTTAACCCTGCGCCCAATGGGAATAGTCCAGCCTGAACTGCCAGGCCAGGTCCTCCCTGGGCTGGAAAAAGCATTTTAGGACTTATTTTGGGCTCCTATCCCTCATCAGCCAGGATAGCTTGACTCCAGAGGCATGGAACGATGGATTTAGCCTAGATCTCTTGACTGGGGGTAAATGTATGATTTATTCAGTATTCCGCCCATCATTTGTTTGCATAGCATTTTGCACCCTAAGTGGGATGGGTATGCCCAGACTTGGGTCCCTTGCTCACTGTGCCACAGGATTTAAGCTAGCCTGGCTGATGAAGGGTAATACCCAGAAACCAGTCTCAGGATGTTTGTTTCCAGTCCATGGAGGACATGGCTTGGCAGTTCCATCGAGACTGTTCCCATGAGGCACAGGGTCAAGACTGATTTGCATATGGCTGGGTCTAAACTGGGTGGCATGATGTGCAAAAGAACCATAGATTTAACCTAGATCTCTTTAATGGGGGTGAATGTATGATTTATTCAGCATTCCGTCCATCTTTTGTTTGCGTAGCACTTTTCACCCTAAGTGGGATTTGTATGCCCAGACGTGGGTTCCTTGCTCATTGTGGAACTGGATTCAAGCTAGCCTGGCTGATGAAGGGTAATACCCAGAAACCGGTAACAGGATGCTTGTTTCCAGTCCAGGGAGGACCTGGCTTGGCAGTTAGGTCTGGACTGTTCCCATGAGGCACAGGGTCAAGACTGATTTGTTTATGGCTGGGACTAAACTGGGGTGGCATGGTGAGAAAAATAACGATGGATTTAACCTAGATCTCTTGACTGGAGGTGAATGTTTGATTTATTCCGCATTTGGTCCATCATTTGTTTGCATAGCAATGGTAAGCAATGGGCAGAATGCATTCTCAGGGTAGATTTCAGAGTGTCCCCAAGATGTTTTCAGTAATAAAAACGGCTGTGCTGTCTAATAGGCTTTGAACTAAACATGGTAGAATCTGAGAATGGAGGAAATTGGCAGCCGATTAGGAGGAGTTTTTTCTTTCTTCCACTCAGCATTGTACTTAGTCCTAAGGCAAGGATATGCTAATCTGCAGCCAGGCACCAACTGTTCCCCACTTTTATATTTTAAATGCTATTGGCTTTTGATATTGTGAACCTGGCAAATTTTAATACACTTCATTAAAAAGCCGAGGTCTGTTTGTTCTCGCAATCTCCTGCACCCCTAGGCCTAATAAATAGTGGAATTGGAATTGCATTTAGAGCGTTTAACCTCGATGAAGCATTGAAGCACTGTGCAAACAGTAGTATGCTACTTTGGTGGTGAATGGTAGTTTGGTAGTTGATTTGTGTTTTTTCCTCCTAGTCTTCTTCGCAGGTTATTGTGTTATTCTTGTGCTTTTGCAAATCCAATGTATTTTTTCTTGTTTTGTGACAGAAGTCGATTTCTCAGAGTTGAGCAAGAGTCATTATTGGGGTGTCAGTAACGTCTGCCCCTGTTAGTTGGATGATGAACACATTGGGAGAAGCTTGAAAGGTAGTTAATTAGGCCTGCTAAGGGTGGGACTTGGGAGTAAACTGTGAGCGACACCTTCACAGGAGAACCCTGCATTCCAGCCCTGGACTGTTCCTGAAAGAAGACCTGTGCGATTTTGCTAGGTTGAACTCTTTGCAAATCCCTGTGTGTTTTTAAACTTTGACAGTTTCCATATGGAGGAGCTGGCGAAGTATAAAAAAAAATGTAAGGACATAAAATGGGGGCCTTGTGCAGCAGAGGCGAAGTGCTCTTTCTGCCACCAGATGCCTCCCTGCAGTCCCTGGCACTAACAGTGGTGTAGCAAGGATTCATGGACCCCAGTAAAAGCAAGGAAATTGGGCCTCCACTTCTTGGTTGGCTGGCAACATTGCTTTAAATGTGCCATCCGGTACTGAGTGCCTGCACTTCTATAATTTGAGAGAGTTTAAACACTTCTCAGCACTGCTGCAAATCATTTAATGGATGAGTACCATCATTTCTCAGGAGCAATCAAGTACCCTAAATAGTGAGGACTTTCACTTCTATACTTCCATTTACGGCACTGGATAGGAAGAAAAAGATATTAAGTGTGCCTCAGAGTGTCCAGGCACCCCTGTGCCTCGGTGTCACTGCCCCTGTTGCACTAATCGTAGTTTTGCCCCTGGACACTAACCATTTCAAATCTCTATGCATGACTGCGTTGCTCCTTGGGGTGGGCCTTCCTTGATAATGAATGAGTGGTAACAGCATTCCTCCACTGCCACTCAGGGCAAAGGGGAGCCAAGAACAGTAGGGGAAGAACTAGGGTGCAATTTACTGAAGCTCAACATCCCTGCATTTCCAGGCTGGACATAGTGGAGATATGCACGCCCTTTCATGCCTTCTTTGTACGGGTTACTGGCAATGCACAGGCATACTTGTTCAAATTCTAATTTAATTTACTTCTAGGATTCAGGGATAGTGAGGCATGTTTTCAAATTGAAACACAGCAGCCGCACGCTCATGTTTTTGTTAAAAAAGTTCTGTGATGCCCCTCCCATGTCACATATGAGAGGCACTATTTTGATCTAAAAAAAACCTTTAAATTATGGATGTTGCATGAAACATAAACACATCTCTCTGTAAAGTGTCTGCAATAGACTCCCACATGCAACCCACATTAAGAATAAATTAAAGTAAAACTGTGTTTTAAAACAAAATGTTTAAGAATTATTCAAGGTGTCAGTTCCAGACTCTGTAGAGTAGGGCTGGCTCTGCCATGGGGGCCCCTGAAAGGCTGGGGCCTTGGGCCATCGCCCACTTTGCCCATTACTTAAAACATCTCTAACCCATTGGCTTCCAGGTAGTTTAAGCAGGGACCAGGGCTGGCTTTAGCACTGGTGGCGACAATCTTTTTTAGCGCCCCCCATGACCTCCTCCTCAGATTCCCTTGCTACCACCCCGTAAAGGTGCCCTTCGTCGCTCCATAGCCCCTTTCTCTCTCATACATTTAATTTGCTTTAAAGAGCTGGTAACTGATGGCTTTACTAATCCACTCAGCTATTCACATTAAATACAGATGTGTTCTTAGCAGCAGTCATTTTAACCCTTTGTGCTACTGTCTGCACTAGTCGCACTGCCCTATACGTGGCCCTGGCAGGGACATACACGCAAGGTGTATGTTTAGATGCACCCACCGCTCTACAACAGATCTTTCAATTGCTCCGAGTGCACTTCTGGCGGATACATAGTATTGGGCGGGGACAAAACAGCACATCGGTGTTCGTACTCTCGACCTCGGAAGCATGGAGGGCTGATGTGACCCCACTGAAACTCCATCTACTGACTCAAATCTTCTCAGTGGATGCCTTACAAACCGAGTAATATGACTTGCAAATGATTCACTTCCATACCCTGCTCGAGATACTCACGCTCTGTGCCTCAGATCACTTAAGTGCACAATATGAAAGCGCTTGGAAACAGGCTAACACCAAATATCAAGCGCTATATGATAAACTGAACACCACCTATGCTCTCTAATAAAATCCGGCATATGATCGTCCTCCCTCAAGGTGTTGTTCCCTCATATATATAGACAGGCGGTCACGTGGTTATTGCATTGCGTATGCTAATTGCAGCAATGTATTCCATCCTGCCGCCCGCTAAGTAGAAGGATATTGATGTGTTGGGCAAACGGTTGCTTATTGAATTCCTTTAAACCTCCGTACACACGCCTTTTACAAATACAAATCATAAATACCGATCCATATCCCACGCAGACTGAAGCCTGGAGGTTGCCCCTGGCAACCCGCGAGGAGGTGACTGTGGCTCGAGAGCTCCGCGGCTCAGCAGCGCGCGCGCGCACGCGTCGGCGCTCCAGCCAGAGGGAGCTGGTGACTGAGAGGCGCGAGCGGGTTCTCTCCAGGAGAAATGGCGCCTCCAGACCATGACACCGGCATGTATGTGCTGAAGAGGCCCGGGCACCTCAAAGAAGCATTTTGTTTGGGCTCAGCCCTAATATCCACGCACAAGCATAGCTACAAGTTCACTGTGACACATTTAGCGACCACCTCCAAATCTCACGCATGGCGCTAAAACTTTCCGCCGATAGTCCGCTCTACAAACCATACCTCTTCCAAAAACAATAAAAGGAACAGAGCAGACTTCTTCACTCCGCCAAAAGTCCTTCGAAGACTTGTCGGGGGTATGCGGCACTAAATGGATGCTACAATATGAAATCATGAGATTCTTGTAGTTGAAATGATTATATTTAGTTTATCAATTTATGTAGCGCGTCTTATCACCCGTGAGAGTATCCAGGCACTGTCCATGGGCACGGGATAATTAAGTGACTTACCAAGAATCACAGGCTGCTGTGCTGATGCCGAGAATTGAACTCCTATTTCCGGCCGGCAGCTCTGCCCGCTGCGCCACATCCTCTCTTGATTTCAGATTGGGTCCTGAATTGCCCTCATAGCACAATTAACTGGCATTTTAGTTCTGTATGACTTTGACTTGACATAATGACAACGATCACACCACATGACACATGGTGGACTCAGGTTTAGAAATTAGGTCTACACTCTGCCAGCCATCAACTCTTTCTCAGTGGGTCACTTGTTGATCGGATGGAAAACAAGACTCTATGCATATAACAACACCGATAAGAACAACAGAAACAATAATTATAATAATAGAAATAATAGTAACAAAATCGATGGCAACAACTATGCCAGTGACAGGAATAAAAACGATAATAATTACAAAAATGTAGTGCATGGCTTGCTAGGAAGTCTCTGTTGTTTACATTATAAGCTCTTGTATGCCTGATGTTACCAGAACCCCTTGTGAAAGGCATTCCCGTAATTCACTATAACCCATCTATAGTTCTATACGTTAAGTATGGCTCTCACAGAGAGCAAAGCAAAATAAAACAATAACGTCTCATTAGTTTGCCAATGCCTTGCCAGTTATTACAAACATGATTCCCCACTTATATAGTCCAGACCGCAAAATGAATTGTTGAATTGAACCTATAGACATCCGATGCATTATCACCCAGCTTAATAGCACTGATTTAGTTATCTTTAGGAAGATAAAAGGAGGAGTCGATTTTGCTGTGTTTCAGATCTCCGACCTGCTGTGAGCCTCAGGCCAGTGTGATATCTTGGTTGTTATTATCAGACCGTAACATCCACCATACATATTGAATGCATTTAAATATTTAGTTCTAGTACCTCAATTAAACTATGACGTTTCTTGACCTTGAATGATGAAAGGATGAGTCAGTCCCAACCAGGAAAGGGTATCTCAGGACAAATCCAGTAACAGGTGCTAATATGCTGTTCTGTAATTTCACATAAGGCGCCGTGTTTTCTCACAAGCTATTTTGAGACAATGGAGTACGAGTCCTTTTTTTACATCAGGTCTGAGCTTTACTCCTTCCCACCAACCCACACACACACATGCGCGCCCACACACCTAGCAATGTGCCAACGGGAGAGACTGTACGCGAGATAGCTGCACCCTGGGACCTGATGAAATTAGACAAACACCAGGGCAAAGCTACTAAGAAGCCTGTTATGTAGTGTACAGCAATCTGCCATCAGAAGACATGTATCGAGTTGCCACGTTATGTCTTCCTCAGTGGTCGAAGTGGGGAAAAAAAAGTAGGGGAACTGAGGAGGCCAATGGAGGAATCAATGGGTGAGCCGGCCCTCTTAAGGGTCCTGTGACCAGACTGGAGGCGAACTTCAGCATCGATTGTGGTGGAAAGGCCTTCAAGGTTAACCCATACTTGCCACTAACAGGGACCACCAGCTGGTGCTAAAACAGCAGGGCTTCTAAGGTCTTGCGGGGGCCCTCTAAGGTCTAGCATGGGAATGTGCTTCCTCAGGAGAGTGATCTGGTGGACTGGTCTTGAAGGCTGAACCTTGTTCCCCAAATTCGGCAGTTCTGAGCATAGTGCCACATCCTCTCCCCCATTGAACACCATACTGCCCCACTGAGAGGAACTCGTAATTCCTTCAGCTACAACCCAATTGTGCCCGTATATAAACACCTGGATGAGACCCAATTCAAATTACACACTAGACAAGAGTAATATGCTACCTGGAAAAAGCAAGCACTCATAGGGATTGCAAGAATAAGTAAATCATGTAAAATGTAAGCAGGATCAACAGATAACATGGTTACCTTAACACATTTACTCTTATTATTCAGAAATCAATTCCTGAAAAGTTAAGGGCATGACTACAGGGCCCAAATGGACCCATTTGGATTCCCATTGCTTATATCCTTACTAAATTTAAGCAATATGGTTTATAAAGACTACATCCCTGAAAACAGAGCCGCAGTACACATTTTATAAATGAAAATAAGGAAACAGCTGATAATGATCACATTAAATGTTTTCCTTTACAGTCATCAACCATGTACTGCAGAACCTCCAGGTATGGTGCACTTCCCCACTCGGGGTAAACAATGCTGTTCACGGAAAGACGAGAAAACAAAGGTTGCGTTTCACTGGCAAATTGTGTAAAGTGTCGCTAATCTGTGCATTTGTGAATAAAACCTATCAGGTCACTTTGCGACCACTCGATCTTGCTTTATTTAGTTATTTAGTTATTTTTTGCATTTTGAACCTTTTTTTATCTCTTTGTCCTTAGGCTACACTTTGGAATAGAAAAAAGTCAGGAAAAGACGACTTTTCCAGCAAAGTGTTTTTCTTTTTTGGATTAATTTCACAGGTGAATAAGTGAAAGGAGAGAGTAAAGAGAGAGTAAGAGCCATTTCTTGAAGTCACGGCTTTCAGTAAGTGAGGAGCAGCGAGACAGATATAAAGCGATGGAATAAGAGGAAGAAAGAGAGGGGGGTGCAACTGCCAGAGGCAGAGCAGAAGTGGACATTGTCCTTCACTGCCCACCACACCTGTCCCCAAATGGCAGAGCCTTACCTTAGGCCATGGCTTTTTATGATGTCCTGGGACGCGTTTTTAAAATAAAAAAGTCGGGGAACAGATTGCAATAAATTAAAGAAGTAGGGGCACGCTGTGCCCTGCCAATCCCGCCCACTTCACCCACTGGTCTTCCTCCACGGTTATTGCCAATGTATGCACACAGCACCAAAAAAAGGGAATTAGAAACAAATTTCCTGCTTCTTATAAAGTTATCAGATTATTCTAACTGGAGCTCACAGCTCCGGTCTTTGGCTTTTACTGTATAGCCTAAGGCATTCTGGGAGTTGTAGTCTTCTTCACATCACTCAATCTATGTGGTCAAAATCAGATCTGTGGGAATTTTTCAAGAAGCTAGTGAAATTCACAATATAAAGGGCAAACTTTGCACGATTTTGCAATTATTTTTTCCAGTGATTGTTGGTATCTTACTTACATTTGAAAAGTAGGGGCTTATTTTTGAGTGCCCTGCATCACTTTTGCACCATATAAAGCGGTACATGTGTGACGCAGAGCTCTTATAAAGATTCCATTAATCCATAGAAAATGTGACCTTGAGTTTGAGAAGGTAGTTCACAGCTGTGCATTTCTAATTGTTGTACAGCAGTACATTACTTTAGCCATGGCCTTGCTCTGGTTGAGCGGAAAGACAAAAAATGTGTCTCTGATGAAGGGAAGAGTTGTAATTAGCTGCAGTAAGCTGTGGTAAGTGCTGTTCTGTTTATTAGCTTGTGACAATAGGCTATCTGGAAGGCTATGCAAAGACGGCTCTGGTCTTTTCACACTTTTTTGTAAAAGAAGATTGCAGATTTGCTAAGCTGTAATGGCCTGACTTTTGCCAATAAAAAGGTCATATAGTCACGTTCCCCCTCGAGACCCAAAAATACAACACTATACTATACTCTACAATACTTACCCAAGGTAGGAATACCACTTATTCTTTTGAAAACAGGGGACCCCTATATATCTAATAGCCAAGCTGTACATAGGGAATAACACAGGGGGTAAAGGTCTATAGCTTGCAAAGTGAGAAAAATCAACAAAATATAAATATATATACCATTAGACAGTAACCACTATTACATATTGAAACCACAACCATATCTTCAAAAATATATATATATTTTATTTTTCAAAGCAATCTTATCAAATATATATTTTACTTTTTTCTCATTATATAAAAAAGTATTTCATTCTTTCCATATAATCAATGTGCTGAGAGTATATTAGACGCAAAGTTGATGGGGGGGGGGTAGGTGTCCACATCTACCGCATTGCCCCCCCATCAACTTTGCGTCTAATATAATCATCCATCAACTGATTGTTATGCTCTCAGCAGATTATATGGAAAGAATGAAATAGCTTTTTATACAATGAGAAAAAAGTAAAATAGATATTTGATAAGATTGCTTTGAAAAATAAAATATATATATATATTTTTTTGAGATTTGGGGGCAGATGTATCAACATCGAGATTTGCAAATCTCAAATAGCGATTTTTTAGAAATCGCTATTTGAGATTTGCAAATTGGTATGTATGTAGAAAATCGCTTTTTTTGCGATTTCTTAAAATTCCTTAATTGCGATTAGCAAATTGCGAATCGCAATTAAGGAAACTTTTCCCATTCATTTCTACGGGCCAGGAGGCCCATAGGAATGAATGTGAAGTTATTCTTAATTTTAGATTCGCAATTTGAGAATCGCAAATTGAGAATAATTTCAAGGGTGCAAGGGTGTCATAAGGAAACATAGGAATGAATGTGAAGTTATTCTTAATTTTCGATTCGCAATTTGAGAATCGCAAATTGAGAATAATTTCAAGGGTGCAAGGGTGTCATAAGGACACCCTGATGCACCCCAGAAATGCACATGTGTGCGCATATGGCGCACATACATGCCCTAAGGGCCCTAAGGGCATGTATGTGCGCCACATGGCATCTTCACAAATGCAAAAAAGTGCTTTTGTGAAAGAATTTGTAAATTACCACCAATTTCAAATTGGTGGTAATTTGCGATTTCTTAATGAGAAAACGCACAACTTGGGTGCTTCATACATTGCATTTAAGGAATCGCAAAATTTGCGATTCCTTAAATGCAATCACAAACTAATGAACAGCAAATTTGCGATTCCTTATTTTGCACTCAATTTTACTACATACATACCATTCAGCGAATTTCGGCGTTTGCGAACCCATTTGAGCTTCATACATCTGCCCCATGGTTGTGGTTTCAATATGTAATAGTGGTTACTGTCTAATGGTATATATATTTATATTTTGTTAATTTTTCTCACTTTGCAAGCTATAGACCTTTACCACCTGAGGAATACCACTTATACCTTATCTCTTGCTGAGAGGATTTCTACAACAACAATCCTCCTAGTGACAGGCGCTGTGCATGAGGCAATTAGCCAATCCTCTTTGCTACAGAATACTCACCTAGGAAGAACCAAATACAACAAACACAATACCCCTCACCACAAGAGAAAGGAACCAGTCAGTATATTCTGGGGGTGAAATACTTAGAATTTGCACGCCACTTGGCAGGAGTAGAACAACTTCCTATAACACAATTACCTGCTAGATGGGATTTCACCCATCCTTCTACAACATAATCATTTGGCCAAGAAGAGTCCACACCTCCCGCTACAAGGAAAAAGGCGAATTGGTATTTCTGGGTATATATATATATAGGTATATATATTTATTAGTACATGATACATGGTAAGCCAATGTGTGCCATTTGTAGCCAACAACCGACTTACAATTATACAATTGCTAAATGCAATCAGGAAAACATATGAAGAAATATATGTGTACATAAATGTATGGAACCTGAAAACATAAGAAGATAGTTAAGCAAGAACAGTAGGAATATAAGAATTAGTGGAACACCTCATCCACTGTCTGTTCATCACGTTTCCACTTTGCCAGAGTGGAGCCCGTTTCTCCGACCGAACCAGGAGACAGCATGACACTATACGTCCCACCGCCACAGATGCACGTTTACCCAGTGCTGGACTTCCACCGAACAGAACCCAGTCACCTACTTTAGTACAAGTGGAAATGTAAGACGAAGCTCCTGATGGGCCTCGCCCCCTTGTTCTCATGAGAGCCAGCACCAGTCTGCTCCAAGGCCACAGCTTCAGCTGGCCAGGCATATGGTATGGCTTTGGAGCAGAGCGCGCACATACCTCTGACAAGATCCAGTTCTCTCTGGTCTGAAAAGTGTGAAAAACAAGTGAGAAGGAAAGCATTGCTTCTCAGATAGTGTAGCTCAGAAAATGGCAACAGCTCAGAAAATGGAGTCACTCAAGCATAAGCCTCTATTCACGCAAAAGAGCAAGGTTAGTTTGCAAGATGACATGAGAGCATGTGAAAGGCAATAGTCAGCACTGCCATAAATCAAGGTAAAGTCAGAAAACAGAAGAGAAGTAGTCATATGCAAGACCATCCTACATTAAGGCTAGGGTAACAGAACACACTTAAGACAGTACAAAATGGTGGTGGTTGAGGGTCATCATAGGGTGTCAGACCACAAAAGTGGCTCATTCACTACATAAGCGTGAAGCTGAACCAGTGCTATTTTTCTTTAAAAAAAATAAATTACATGTAGCAGATCTATTGCCGCCACTCAGGGCTAGTAGCAGCAGCCTCTTCCCTTTTTAGGTTTCAACTGAACAGTCCATGTAGTGCATTCATTGTCCTTGTAAACAAAAAACAACAGATTAAAAGGGGCCTAGAGCCCGCTCCTTACTTACCATTACTTACCATTACTCACCATTGGTTGGCTGTACGTTGCACTCATTTCCTAGCTTCTTATTCATCAGTAGCTTCCCGCTTCCTCCTTGGTTTCAAGTTCCTGTCCCTGCCATGGAGCATGGACCAACTACTGTTTCCTGTTTGCAGCCAGTATCCTTTCCCTGGCCGCAGACTCCTGCAGGTATCTTTTTATTTTAGCTTTGGACATGTAGTCTTGAAGAGTGCATGAACCTGCAGTGCATCTCCCACCCTCCTCCAGCTCCCCTGTGCAGGTTCCTTTGCCTCACCCAACCCACCTCCCACTGTCCAATGTTTGCACTTCCTCCAACCCTCCACCCCTCCCACTGTCAGTTTTTGCTACCAGCACTAACATTAACATAGCCAAATAGCTCTCGCGCATCTATTTGGCCCTGTTAATGTTTTTATTTTGCTTTGGTAATGTTTTTAAAGATGTTGCACAGCATTGTAGACTGATGTGCATCATGACTTCAAGTACATACAAACAGAGATATGACTCAGTCAACAATGGCTGCACCATAGCAATTTATTTTTATTTACTTTAAGCCATGTGGAACATCAGCCGCACTGCTGCCGAGAAAGTTAAAAAAACCATTGACCACGCCAGCAGGTATCACATAGGTGAAACCTACTGACTTTGCCAATGTTTTTTTATTTACTGCACTTCACTTGTTTGTCTCCTTTCTGTGCAGCCAGACTCATGGACGCTTATAAAGGGGATGGAGAGATTTTGAGCAGAGGTCATTGTTATGTTATGTTATGTTAATGGGTGACTTATATAGCGCACGGCTACTCCAAGGAGTGTCCCGGCGCTTTCTGACCCATTACTGAAAAAAGGAGAAGGACAACAAAACATAACAGAATTACTGATTAAAAAGCCAAGTCTTCAGGGCCTTTCTAAAGGCAAACAGGTTGGGGATGCGGCGGAGATCAACGGGAAGAGAGTTCCAAAGTTTGGGGGCGAGGTGTTTAAAGGAACGTCCACAAATTCTGGCCTTCTTAATGGGAGGAACCATTGCCAGACCAAGATTTTCCGACCGGAGAGATCTGGTGGGCTTGTAGAAAGAAAGCCGTTTCTGAATGTAGGAAGCCCCTACCAAATGGAGTGCCTTATGGGCCAGTGTAAGAGCTTTGAATGTAATTCGCTTCTTAATCGAAAGCCAGTGCAGGGAGGAAAGCAACTCAGATGATCTGGCTTGCCGGGGCAGGCCGAAGATGGCTCTGGCCGCAGAATTTTGTACAACCTGGAGTTTGTACAAAAGATAATCCGGCAGACCCAGGTAGAGGATATTTGAATAGTCAAGCCTGGAACAAATCAGAGCTTGTACTGTCAGTTTCCTATGGGCTAGAGGGAGCAAAGGAAGGAATTTACGCAACATTTTTAACAGACCAAAGCAGGTACCCGTGAGACCTGTGATCTGTGTTTTCAAAGCAAGGGTGTTATCAATTTTAATCCCAAGGTTTTTGGCGACCACAGAGGAAGAGGAAAGGGGGGACATGCAGACCGGCCACCATTCCTGCCAGGGCGGATCTGCCTGACAGCCGAAGAAGAGCACCTCAGATTTATCAGGGTTGCACTTGAGGCTGCTTCGCTGAAACCAGTTGAAGACAGCCCCAAGGCAACCACGGATGCTCTCCCCGTCGAACTCCGTGCCCTTCTTGCAGGTGAAGAGGAGCTGGGTGTCGTCAGCGTAGGATATGATCTGGGCACCCATTGACTCCGCCAGTACCGCCAATGGAGTCATGAAGATGTTAATGCTACCCCACTGCCACTTGTGTAACAGCACGGAAACACAAACCAATGCAGCCTGATGTTCCTTCATGCTGGGTGAGGCATCTGGAAAGAGGAATGAACGCAGATACCTATTGCACCTTTATGAGAATTAGAGAATGTTGTACTTTTAGCAAAGTTACATTTTCCGCACATTTTGCCCAAATATAATACCTCTAACCATCACTAGGTCTGAGCTGGTATTATTAGAAAATACTCACTTCTGTGGTTGCTCTGTGGGTGGCCAATATTGCCCTTTACTGCCCTTGCCAGGTGTGGAACTATGAATCGTTTCTTCGGGATTGGGTGGGTATGAAGCACCTGTGAACGCATTTTTACCCAATTGTGAAGTTAAAGAAGTTTTTCTGGCCATGACACCTGCTTGACATTTTACATTTGAAGATACAAACAAATACATTTCGAACTTTGACTACTACCCCATCTTACCGTTTTCTCAACTTGGGTCAAGTCCCTAAATTAGTTAGGACCGACTTTGGAACAACTGACCCACTCACTCCGTGTAATGACAAATAATGGATTGTCGAAGTCATGATTCAGTTTAGTGTTAAATGAGTTGTTTTTTCAAACTATTGATTTATGAGCTAAATAACATATAGGCATAATTGTAAAACAGCTTCTCATTGGTTCACAATGTGCCATGATCTCAAATTACACCCAACAAGGTGGTAGGAACCTAGGGGCAGATATAGAAGCCCCTTGCGCCACCGGTACATCACGTTGCTTGACGCACCAGTGGGGCAGCCTGCTAAGTGATATTTACAGAAACAGGTAAAGTCACCCTGCATGACTTAACCTGTGCTTGTAAATATCTCCCCTGTTCACGCAACACGTTGCGTGTTAGGGGCGTGACACGGGTGTTGCTGTGGGTGTTCCCACGCAACACCATGTCCGCTCATGCATTTCCAGATTGATGAGAAATCGTAAATCTGGAAATGCGTCAGAATGCTACGCCACTCTAGCGGTGGCGTAGCGAGGTGCAACAAGGAGAAAGGTTTTCATTTCTCCTCATTTGTTTCCTCTTCTGATGCGTGCTGCATTCTACAACATGCATTGGAAGAGGAAATCATCTCAATTGATACTTTTTGTGCAGGAAGGGGCACCTTCCTGCACAAGAACAATCTCCCCATGATGCAGGCATCCTTGCACCATGGTGCACCACGTAGGGGCGGAGGGAGAGAGTTCCAGAGCCTGGCCGACCCCCGCTTCTGGTCTTCCTGACCCTAGGGACCGTGACAAGTTTCTTATTCTTTGAGCAAAGGTTTCAGTAGGGCCGGTAGGGCTGAATGGTATTGTGAAGAATGGCGGGGCTTGTTCCAGATAGGTACTTATCGATGATACATAGGGCCTTGAAATGAACTCTCTCCCTGACTGGCAGCCAATGTAGAGATCTCAAAGCTGGTTTGGCTGAATGATGTTTGACAATGCCTAATAGAAGTCTTGCTGCACAGTTTTATATTGTTTGAAGGTTGGAAAGGGTGGCAGCGGGGGCACAAAGATAAAGGGCGTTTGCATAGTCCAGCTGAGACAAGACAAGGGCCTGGACCATAACTTTCCTAGCCTGAAAAGGAAGAAGGGGGAGAACCTTCGGAATCATTTTAAGGATGCCATAGCGCGTGGCCACTGTCTTCCGTGCTTGTACCTTAAATGTAAGGTCTTGATCGATCCAAACACCCAGGCTTTTGAACCGGGTCTTGGGGGTGGGGGCTGAGCCAAGGGAGGTCGGCCAAATTGCATTTAGATCGAGGGGTGAGTGATTGCCTAGAATCATGATTTCACTTTTTTCCCCATTCAGTTTCAGGACGGACTCATTCCTCCAGTTAGCAATTTCTTCCAAGCATGGACGCAGACTGGGAGGGGAGCATTCAGCTCTATTAAGCTCGATCACCAATTGCGTGTCATTAGCATAGGTGACTATGTGTACTCCGAAAGGTGAAACTACTTCTGCCAGGGAGCATGTGTAAACATTAAATAAGGTGGGGTACTCCACAACAGAGGGGCATCTGCTGAGAGTTCACCTCATTGTCAAAGATTTGGAAGGATCTGTTGCTCAGAAAGGACTGCAGCCATGACAGGGCAGTTCCATTGACACAAAGTTTTCTGAGTCTTTGGACCAGAATGTGATGGTTTACTGTGTCGAAGGCCGCGCTGATGTCAAGGAGCAGGACTACAGCGGTGCCTACAGAGTCCACTATCTTTCTTGACTCTTCCACTACTGAGATCAAGGCAGTTTCTGTTAATTGGAGGGGGCGGAAACCTGTCTGGGACCGATGAAGGAGTTTAGGAGTTTCTAGGAATGAGGATAAAATTGAGTTGAAGTACTTTTCGGCAATTTTGCTGAGCCCTGGAAGTAAAGATATGGGACAGTAATTTCCTAGGTTAGAAGGGTCAAGGCTGTTTTAAAAAAAAAAAATAATAATATACCATGGCTTCCTTCCACGGGGGGGGGCACTCCAGAAGAGAGTGAGGTGTTAATCACTTCTGAGATGACAGGGGAGACAACACTAGCCACCTGCCTCAGAATCTTTAGGGGGGCAGGATCTTTGGGTGACCCACTTTTTACCTGAGTCAGGAGACTTCTAACACAAGCATTTCCATCACCGGAATAGTGTTCAGGGAGGGATGATTACTACAGTGTTGGAGGGACAAAGTACAGTCTTTGATAGGGGGAAAAGAGGTAAAGATAGTTTCAATTTTATTGGAGAAGAACTCCGCTAGGTTATTGCACCGTTCACCTGAGGAGTCAGGGATGACTGGTGGAGTAGAGGGTTGATATCCACCACTTTTTGTTTTTTGCACTATGCTCGCTTGCCATCACTGGAGATAATTAGACTAGAACCGATGTCATACATAGGTCAGTTCATAAGTATTTAAATGTATCGGCAACAACTAACACTATGTAGTCACTGACTCCACTGTGAGGACCAAAGACTCACATAATAATTCTCTGTCCACCCTCTCCGCCAGAGTAAAAATATCCCCTGCCAATGGTTTCTAAGTATTTTGACTCTTGCATAGTCGCTGGGAGCACATATTTTATATAAAAAAATCTTATTTCTATAGAATGAAAATTGTACCGGAGTTTGGCCTGTTTGTAGAGCTGAAAACAAGAGATTGAACAGATGACTCATCTCGCTAATACTCATAACCTAGAACTGTAAAAAAGGAAAGGCTAAAAAGCCTCTTAAATGACTCTTTAATGACATGTAAAGCTGAAAATTCACTTTGAGAAAGTAAGATTGGCAATAAGTCACACACATGAATTAATAAAACCATCATTCACCACTACCACCTCATTCATTTGTACAAGCATTAGAAATTGATAGTCACTCAGAATACTTTATTCGGCTAGTTAAAACCATAAAAGCACACGCAAATTAAACAAAATACATATAAAATCAACATATTCATATTAAAGACCTGTTAAAAAAGACAAAGCATAAAAAAAATCAAACAAACTGTGCATATCAAACATAGTCTGAATATTTAAACAACAAGTCTCTTTCTCAGCCTCATAGTAGCAACAAACAAATTGGCCACACTAAAACAGTCGTGGGGGCTAGTTAACGCCTAAAGGTAAATTAGCGCCAGTCTGACTTGCAAGAAACCTTTATCTTTTAAGAGTGGTATGGTAAAGCGTTGACAGGGGGAACAATAATGGCCACACATCGTAAATTGCAATGTGTCCTGAGTAGAAAAATTGTCGCAGAAGCAAGGGCCCAAATCAGCAACCTTCTGCCACCCTAGAGGTTCTGCAAGTAGACAATGCAGAAGATTCAGTCCGAACCTTGTGTGTAGGAAGCGATCATAAGGATTTGTGGTGATAGATAGATAGGGCTCTATTGATGGGCATGTTTTTAATAAACTATAAGCTGTTACCATGGGTTTAAAAAGCTCCCTAGGTTCTCTCTCCGCAGATACAGGCTTTGATTGGTTTAGGCCCCAACCGTCTGGCAAAGTCCAAAACTGCGACCGCAGTTCTTGACAAGGAGTTTCATTTTGCTTTATTTTGTGGGGCCCAGGTACTTCTTTTATCAAACTGTACACCAAAATATGAAAAGGTGGATACGTCAATATTTCAATACCCTCCCCGTAATAGGTTTTCTGCTTTACGGTTCTAGGGCCCATTATCATTATGTGTGACTTAGCAAAATTGGTACTCAGGTCAAGGGAAGTCATAAAATCAATAAAAGAATTAAGCTGTGGAAACCCTATAGCAGTCCTCGCTAATAACACTGTGTAAGCCACATATAGGAGTGTAGGTATTAGGTGGGTACCTGCTTGGGTAATGTCATTACAGACTGTGCATAAAACTGGTCCCAAGTTGTTAATATATAATGTAAATAAAAGTGGGCCAAGAATGCACCCCATCTGACACCACTGTGAAGCTTTATAGTTGAGGATAGATTCCCATCATGATTCTATCTCACAACAGCAAAGATATCCCTGTGGAGGTAATGTAAAAATTTCACAATGCTGTGATCAACCCATATCGATCAGCAGTGACCACAGTTTGGATCTATTTGCTAGGAACAAATGCTGAAGTATGGTCCATAAAGACAATATGCAATGAACCTTTTTTGACTAAGGTATATTTTTTTCTGTTAGCAATTGCAGATTGAGACATGGTCTATAGTGTTTTTCCCATCCCTGAAACCATATTGTAAGTTTGATATTACATTTTGCTGCCCTAACCACTCAGAGATACTTGGTAAGTATCACTCTGCCTAAAATTAGTGAATCAATGAGTGATATTGATTGACCGATTCTGACCAGTTACATGGTAGACCAATCTTGCATGCCGCATTGAAGATGTGGGTTTGGATTTTGGACCACAAAGGATGATTAGACTTTTATAAATCAACAGGAACACTGTCTGGGCCAAGTTCTTTATTGTTAGGCATGGTTGAGATGGCTTAATAAAATTCTTCTTCCATAAAATCCAGATCGTAATTAACACCAGGAAAAAGTTACACGGAAGGAGTAACCACTTCTGCTGAAAATACCATAAATAAACTTAAAGCGTATTACCCAGGTGCCTGAAGGAATGGTACCATCAATTACCCTATTAGTGGCCTTAGAGAAGCTTGGGCAGTTAACACTCTCACCAAAACCAGGCACTATTTCTCAATATGGGTGTCTGTAATAAATCATTCCGAGCCTCAGTGTTGATTTCTTTATTATGGGATTCCAAAAGTTGATAGTGCAATGTATTCCTGGTAGAGTCTTGTCTCCTGATAGGTTGTGTAATGGATCTTACACTTGTCATAGGAGCAGAACAGGGTCGGACTGGGGCCTAAAATAGGCCCAGGTGTCTAAATAAAAGTGTTCCCCATAGGTGAACCAGATATATCCTCATTCTTACATATATTTATATTTGCAAATCAGGCCAGTTTTAAACTTGTAAAGACATGGTGTATGTGTATTTTGTAAGGTAGGGGAGACTGCCTGTATTTGAGCTTGCTGTATGAAATATTTCTGATAATATCACAGAAATCAAAGGTTGAAACCAGCCCACCAGACAATAAAATAAGCCCACAAAGTATCAAAAAACCGGCCCACACACTGATCTGTCTGTTCAACCTATTGCTCACTGCCTGATTGCCCTTTTGCCAGTCTTACCATGGACCAGGATGTGATTACACTCTCAGCAAAGACTGGAGGTCGAGGGTTCTAAGGGATGGTGGAAGCTCAAAGTCTGAGAGGCTACTAGGGAAATTGTGCAGTGGCTTCCTTCACTTCCCAGTAGCTCAGGATCAGCAAATGCTTGAAGGTGCAAGTCATTAGCCTAGGGTCACCACCTGTTCATAATTTTCATGGACTCTCCGTAACTTAGCCCTTAAGTCCATTGTCAAGATTGATATCTTAATGGGCATCTGTAACTTTAGCCTCTCAGCTTAATGACAAAAGTTAAGTCCCACAGCTGAGATTCTACAGCAGCAGTGGAAGGGAATGAGTCTGCTGTGTGTGTTCCAAAGGGTGGTGCAGACAGAAAAAATAAGAAACTAGCATTCTTGTCAGGGTGCCTGCTTCCTCAAAGAAATACAAATGTGTACAATTGGTTAATTGGCAAATGTAAAGGTTTCTTGGGAGGCTGTTAATTGATGGAGTCACTTGAGGATTTCTGATGACAAAATTATTTTATTTTGAGAGGGTCCTGAAAGGGTGTTACAAGCTGAGTTGAGGAGTACATGCTTTTGATGGACAGTTTTTGCACTAGACATAAACTGCATAAATAATGAAATGAATACTTTAGAAGCACTATTTATCCTTAACGTAAACTTCTATGTGCATTGAGTGGCAGCCTATAGTATACTGTGTGTTATGCATGGTTGAAATAATGACTTAAACATTCACAGTGCTTTCATGGATCGCCTAGAATTCAAAATAAACAAGCTTCTTTTCCCAGCTGCTCCAAAGAGGAATCAATCTGGGGGGCTCTGGTTGCACACATATACATCTGCAGTGATTGCATTAACCAATAGAGGTTTCATAGCATAAAATAGTACATTTCCTACTGATTAGTTTCACTTATATTTATTTTTCATGCCCACGTACCACGCTCGGAACCTTGGCATCACACTTGTCTCCTCCCTCTCCATGAATCAACAGGTCAACACCGTCATCTCCAGCTGTCTCCACACCCTACATATCCTCTGCAAGACTTTCAAATGGACCCCCCCGAATCAAGGAAGACCGTCACCCATGCACTCATAACCAGCATACTGGACTACGGAAACGCCCTCTATGCCGGGATCAACAAGTCTCTACTCCGCAATCTCCAGACAACACAGAACACTGCAGTCAGACTCGTCCTCAGCATCCCACGACACAAACATATCACCCAACACCTACAGGACCTCCACTGGCTCCCTATCGAGAAAAGAGTCACTTTCAAGATACTCACCCATGCCTAAAAATGCCTCCACAACACCGGACCCCAATACCTTAGCAAGGGAATCTCCTTCCACGTACCCAAAAGAAACGCCTGATCCACCAACCTCGTCCTTGCCGAAATCCTGTGCATCCATAGAGCCAGAACAGGAGGAAGAGCTTTCTCCTATATCCCAACCAAGACCTGGAACGAGCTTCCTCTCGCTGCAGACGTGCCCCCTCCCTGAGCATCTTCAGGAAGACACTCAAAACCTGGCTTTTTGGCTGAACGGAGCTGCTCAACCTCACCACCCATCCCTCCAGTGCCTTGAGACCCTCATGGGTGAGTAGTGTGCTTACAATCCTGATTGATTACAAACCCTGATTAAAGGTGTGTGTAGTATTCATACACTATGATTCTTTCTCTATGTTACCATGCCTTAGCTGCTCAGCCTGTGTGTCTGTGTTCTGTATGGAATGTTGGAGAATGGACCATGACTGGAATGCCTGTGTGACTGGATGAGTGATGATAGTTGGCGGATGGGGCTGCGCAGCTAGCAGGCTGCTCCTGGTGGGGCTGTTGATATGAGCTTACAGGCTGCCCTACAGGACTTATATACTTGTTAAAGATGACCTTTTTATCTACCTGAATAAACCTACTTGGATTACAACTTACCAGCATGCCATCATTACTACAGTGGGCAATCCCTGATTGAAGGTGTGCGTTATGTTACATGTAGTTACCTGATGATGAGAGATCGACAAAATAGTTACAGAATATTTTGCTCTATTTAGATATGCCTTTGATTCCATCTCTGTGCTCACTGATCACGTCGCCGAAGCAGTTCAATCACTGCATTGAATAGCTTCGAGGTGAGCAAGCCAACAAATTAACAAGGAGAGCCGAGCCAAGGGTCTGACTTGGATCTTAGAACCCATGCACAAGCCAAGCCCTGATATATTTGCTATCTAAATCATAAAACAAATATCATGTAAAATATCTTAAAGTTGCTTAAAAATAAAAAATACGTGTATTTCTTTAACATGTGAAGCATTGACGTTAACACATCACATTATAGTCTATTAAGTAAAATATAATAGTTTTGTTTGTATAACTGGTATTCGGAACATACATATTTAAAAGTGCTTTGAAACTACAATTTATCCAGTTTTTCAAATGTAACTTTGTAAAAATCAGCCAGGAAATGGATATTTGTTTTTCCTTATTTTTAGACTTTTTTCTACTTCTTTGTGCATTTGCTATAGCGTGATTTCGACCCATAGGTATTGGAGCACTTTACATGAGCACCACCTCCATTACACAAGGTCACATTCATTCTTTATAGGCATGGGGAGATTAAGTGGGTTGTCCAGAATCACAGGATGCTGACCCGATCCTGAGACTCAAACCTGGTTCCCAAGTTCCAAAGTCAGCAACCCTGGCCCGAATGCCACATCCTGGGTAGAGGAAAGGAGGAAGGCAGAAGCCACATGAAAGCTTGGCTTGGTATGGAGCTGAGCCAGATCCAGGCTTCAGGCTTGAGGCCTGGCTCAAGCTTTTAGTAGCTCGGCCTCCTCTAGAATAGTTATATACTGGTGGGGAACCAGATCAGGAGCAGCCTAGCTATCACTCCCCACCCTTATCACGGAAAAACTAGACCATACATGCTGGATTACCACCCATGATCGAATAACCAAGATGCCAAGTCATTCCTGCGTTAGATAATTTCCACATTCTCAGGCCACATTTATTAACCATCATAAACACAAAGAAAGAGAGAGACCAGAGCAATAAAAGATAGGGAGGACATAGGCACATTTGGTAGAACAACAGTATTTACAATCAGTCAATAAAAATTCAAGGAATACGTTGGAATAAACAATTGAACACATTAAAATAATCCATTGGTATAGATATGCTTGACCACCTGCATATCAAATGAATCCAGCTGTTCCCTCAGAATAGAGGAAACATGGGCCAGAAACAAGTTGGTCCCCCATCCTAATAAAATACCAAGCCAGAGACACCCAACAGAGTATCCCCCTGGCCAACCATTCGGGATGGACCACACCTGGATCTCACAATACCCAAAATATCCCTCCGAGAACTATAGAGTGAGGTTATAGGTACTTGCGGGAGTAGATAACCTGAGCCCTTTCATCAAGTTTCATATCCCTGTCCTGAGTGGGACATCGGCTGAAGGCCAATTCCCTCTTGGGGATTGCCTGCACTATCCATGACGCCTAGGTTGCTCATGTGTTTTCTTGCTGAACATAACCCTCCCTCCTCCACAGACCTGGGTGGTTTGCTGACCAACCCAGGGCTCACCCTCAAGCTTCGTGCTCCAGGGGTCCCCAAAATGCTGTACTGCAAACGCAACCAGGTTGCCCACAAAGATTGCATTTCCCTGAGGTGACAGGTGTTCCCCATCCCTGTGGAATAGAGTGGCTTACTTTGCACATCCATTAGGGATTGTCCGTAAAAGAGCAGTGTTCAATAGCTGCCTCATCCTCTATTCAACCAGCTTGTTGACTCCTTGAGGCTTTTTGAGGACGACCAAACTGCCATACTCTCCTGAGGATGATGTGGGACCATGCAAAGGCTGATCCTGGGTATCTCTTGGCCAGCCACAAGATTTCTACCAATAAGTTCTCAAATAGGGTCCTCCTGCATATGGTTGCCAAATTGTTGGTACAGATGTGGAGGATGATGAATGTCGGCAGTGGAAGCCTCCTGGACCCTGCCTCCTCCTCGACCAGTTGTTGTAGACTGTCCCTACTAGACCAATGGAAGAGCAGGCCAGTATCTGCTGCGTGCCAGCAGAAATTTCCTTGTGAGAATGTCACCTGTGACAGATGGACAAAGGAGTGACTAATAATCCACAGACTGGCGGGAGCCATGTGTCTTAATGCACACAACCTACAGAAGAAAATGAAGAATATTACTTGTACAGGAGAAACAAAAAACATTGATTCCTACATCAGATTGAGCCAAACATAGCACTTGTGACAGTCTGATTTTCACCTGCCAATTCTCATAATAACTTCCAGCCTAAGCCCTGTTCCTACCGCAGATGTTGCTGCCCCCACTCAAAAGGAATGCAATCTGAACTGGCCCTGTATCCCCACTGCTTGAAGTGCCCTGTGCATAACCTGAGTGAACTGGAATTGTGTCAGTGGGGTACCTGAGATGTGGCCAAGCAAAGAGCCCTCATACACCCAGGGCGTAACTAGAGGCAATTAAAGATTGCAATCACTGGACAAACTGTCTCACAATTTCCTTCAGCCTAACCTACTCCTCTCCCCAATTGATACGTCTTTGAGCAAGGAATGGACACCACCAGTTGTCTCCTATCCAGTGCAAGTATTGTACTTGGATCCAACACTGGTTGTACCGTTTGAATCTAGCCATAACCTCATATATCCTGAATGCCCTTGAAAAAGGAAAGTAAGAAGGCTGCTGTAGGTGCATGTGCTAACACTTGGCAGGACCTTGATGAGTTTCCCCAGTTTGTCTACATCTATGGGACGCCTTGTGTTGCCCATGGCACCCTCCGGACTTTCCCAAACCTAGAGGGCTTGTTTGACTAAAAAGGAGCGTGAATGGTCTATTCTCCCTCCAATTTCACAAAAGAGGTGTCAGGGACTGTCCGGGACTATGCGGGTAAGCATGAGCGCAAAATCCGCTCCGATCGCGGATTTTGCGGATTTTCGGCAAATCCGCGATCCGCGAACTCTCGCGGATTTGCCGAAAATCCGCAATCCGCGATCGGAGCGGATTTTGCGGTCAAAAGTTCAAGCGCGCCTAATTAACGATGGCGCCGGCAAGCTGCCAGCGCCCATCCTGCAATAGTTACTTAATTAGCTTCAACAGGAAGCTCTAACAGATAAGATACAGCAGGGGCTCGAGCACCTGCTTTATTTTAGCAGTTGGAGCTTCCTGTTGAAGCTAATTAAGTAACTTTTGCAGGATGGCGCTGGCAGCTTGCCGGCGCCATCGTAAATTATTTCAACAGTGGTGTCTTCTTGAATAAATATGAAGGGCAGGGTTCATTCGGGCACGACGGTCCTGGCACAAAAAAATAAACCTCAACAGGAAACACTTGCAAATATCAATAAAGCATGTGCCCTAGTTGAAGCTTAAATTCAGTGACTCATTCATCAGCCCAAAAATTAATCTGCTGCTCTGATCGGTCTCTGACCTTTTATACACACAAGAGGCATGCTCGCATGGACGCCCCGTCCGTTTGGCCCCGCCCACACACTCGAGGTGTGCACCGTCTTCCCGCCATTTACCCACTATGATGGACATTTCACTCAAGGGACCCCTGCGCACTTCGGCGCGATTGCATAGTGACACACACTTGGTCGCTGGAACTAGTTGAAGCGCAAATGCAGTGACTCATTCAGCATACGAGCGCAACCCCCGTGCTGTTCCTGTGACCAGGGGCTTCTGTCTCTTAATCTGCTGCTCTGATCGGTCTCTGACCTTTTAGAGGCATGTGCGCTCGCGTGGAAGCCCCGTCCGTTTGGCCCCGCCCACACGCTCGAGGAAGCCCCGCCCCCAAATCCGCAAATCCGCTGAATCCGCGGATTTTGCGGATCCACGATCCGTGAATCCGCTGAATCCGCGAATCGTGGATCCGCAAAATCCGCCCATGCTTATATGCGGGGAACAAAGTCAGGGACTTGGGCAAGGACTAGGAACTGGGTAGAAACTTATACAGGAAGGGGAGTACAGCGCTTCCCAGGATCATACAGGGAGTCAGAGGAGAAAAAGGGATCCAAAGGGGAAGCCTGTACAAGTGAACAAGATGGGTAAGACTCAGAAAGGAAGGGCACTCACAAGGCAATTTAGCATTCGGAATAACTACACCCAGGATGAATGTGCAAGACATATATATGAAACAACATTAACAATAAAGGGGGTATGAGGTAAAGCACTCAGGAGCTCCACACGGGAAGACTGAAGCTCAGTAAGTTTCTTACCCACAATTGCGGTTACAGATACTGACTGCAAATACCCACATGTAGGATATGGATACAAAGGCAGGGTCTGTGGAGCTTATACCTATAGTGATGTTATACATGTAACTCAAAGACAATACTCACAGTGAACAAGAAACACCACCTAGGTAGTCAGCTGTGCCCACGGATCCTGGCGATCAAACAGGAACGCGCAAGGCAGTAACAGCAAAGGGGTAGAACTAAACACAAGCACAATAGACAAGGAGCTAGCAAGGAAGAGTGCTTAACAGGAAAGGAAGGAAATGACCGGGCACACTTTGCAGAAAGCAGGTAACAAACATACAAGGTAACAGAAGTAAGACAGCAGAATAGAAAGACAGCAAACTAGAACTGGAACCAAGGAAATGGGAAGTAAGGCAGGGACTGGAAATGGATATACATAAGGGGAGGCTACAAGGGTATACTAGAATAGTGCAGGTTAAGGAATCAAGAAAACAAAGAAGCATAGAAGGCAGTATTGGGGCAGGAACAAGAAGTGAGGTAAGGCTCAGGAGTCAAGGCAGCACTGCAGGCAGTGCCGGTTCAGGAACAGGGAACTACCAAAGCTTCAGGAGTCAAAGTAGCACTGCAGGCAGTGCTGGTTCAGGAACAGGGAACTACCAAAGCTTCAGGAGTCAAGGTAGCACTGCAGGCAGTGCTAGTTCAGGAACAGGGAAATTACTAGAGCTCAGGAGTCAAGGTAGCACTGCAGGCAATACTGGTTCAAGGAAACAGGACATAGCTACAGCTCATTAAACAAGGAGTCAAGAGAGCACTGCAAGCAGTGCAAATCAGGAACAAGAAATAGCTAAGCCCAGGAACAAAGAATAACTATAGCTCAGGAACTCAGGAAACAAGGTAGCACTGCAGGCAGTGCTAATTCAGGTACAGGGAATAGCTATAGCTCAGGAACTCAGGAAACAAGGTAGCACTGCAAGCAGTGCTAATTCAGGAGAAGGGAAACAGCTGCAGTTCAGGAACAAGGAATACTAAGGCTATGGGGTCAGGGTAGCACTGCAGGCAGTGCTAATTCAGGAACAGGGAAAACAGCAGTAGGTCAGAAACAAGGCATAATTAAAGCTCAGGAAACACTGGAAACAAGAATAGCAAAAGCTCAGGGAACTCTGGAAACAAGGATTGGTCTCACCGGTAAACAGCTACAATGATCAACCTTTGCCTGAAGGGAGCTGGGGCTTAAAAGAGCCCACAGTAATCACATGCAGCTGGTGTGAGCAGGCTAGCAGCAGCCAGCCACAGGTGAGCTGAATTCCTCCACCCATCCTTTGCCTGCAGGGGTGGAGACAAAACAGTGAGCAGGGAATTCTGGGCAATGGAGTTTCAGGCATGAGTAGGCTGGCTTTAAGTCTAAGCAGGCTGGCTTTCACAAAACCCGGCATGGATTGGGAATGGATGTCAATTCCCAAATAGTGTCCAAATGGCTGGAAGTCAAGATATGCATGCAGAGGAGTGACAGGAAGCATATTAGAACACTGGAGAGTCCCACAGTTCAGCCCCCTGGTGGTGGACACGAGAACACAGGGAGCGAATCGTGACAAGAGGCCAGTGCTGAAATGTGTTGTATCGAAATGCCACTGATCTACCCTGTGACAGAACCCCAGCCAGCTAGTGAGTGTGCCAGGGAGCTGCTGGGGATTGACTCAAATGCAAGCTATGTATGTGGTGAAAGCCCTTTCATATGCCTGTAAAGTTCTTGGTGCCCAACTTTATGCAATCAACATGTGGAAAACTGCGGTCCTAGCCTTCACAGGTGCCAGAAAGTGTGTGGGTTGTGTCTCTGCCATGAGTGGAAGTATCGAAAGTTCTGAAACTTAAAAAGAGACAATGCATGGGCCACATTATTAAATATACCAGGCGCATATTTTGCTCTAAACAAAATGTTAATCCCAAGACATAATAAGACCATTTCCTTCAATAAGCTGAGGCAGGCGGGCAGCATAGGCATACACCAGGGGTGACCTAGGGGAGCGATATTACCTCTAGCAGGGTTGCCCCTGCCTTTATCCACGAAAATTCAAAGATGCAACAACCGTTGGCCACAGTCTCGGACCGGTCCAAGCCTGCCCACACCTGTCTTAGGGGCCTGCCAGTCAGCAGCTTTGGCCCTTGTTTTCAATGTCTAAAAAGTCAGTGATATACGTACATGGTGTCCTGCCTTCCTTACCTTCATTATGTTCTTTTTTAGATATTGTGTCAGATTAACCTGTGATCTGTATTCATTTAACAAAGTGTACTATCCATCTTACTGAACTGTTCAAAAACGCTGTTGTATTGAGAAAGAGAAACTGATCTAGTCAGTGGTTTAAGTGTACTATATGTGCCTGAAAAGCATGGGTTCAAATCCCGGATTCCCTGCATGGCTAAATTGTGTGAACTTAGACAAATCAATTTACTTCATGTGTCTAATTTACTCAATAGTGACGTTTGAAAGCACTTTCAAGTAATTCAATTTAAGATAGACTTTGTACAAAAAATTATTTGTATGTTTTATTAGCCTGGAATGTTCCCCCTCCCATAACAATAACACTGGCCATGATGCAAGCGGCACCAGATAATTGGTTCACTTTGTTCACTCCTGGTGTTATCAAGAGGTAGGGTTAATGCATGTTTTAAAGTTCATGTTTAGAAACTTTCATTGCAATGCAAGAAATACATGTCTATGCAATGTTGTGATTTGATGCATTAAACTGAAACACTACCATATGTTTTTTTAAAAAGAGATTATTGTTGTATGCCAAAAGAGGTCACACAGCATGATAGTAGCCAGGTAGGTAGCATAAGAGTCTGTCGTACAAACAACAGTGTGGAGCTATTTATGAAGAGTTAGCAAACTTAAAAAAAACAAATTCTGTGTAACAAACTGACCCATAATAAACTGCCCCTCTCCACACTCCTGCCCAGTTGCCACTGCTTTAACTGTCAGAGTAGGGAAGCAGAGCAATGACCCTGTGGTGGTTAGAAGAAAGTTTTCTAGTGGGGAAATCATAACAGTGTTTCTTAGCATTCTGACTTGAGTAGTTACCTAGATGTGGCAAGCACAACTACTATATAGAAACAGAGAACGCATGTGTCGGGCTGGACAATGGTGGGAGAGTATTATCCTTGGTGCAGTCTTTAAGCCCTCTTCAAAATACCCCACACCTGTGCAAGAAAATATTTTCTTTTATCAGTGTAAGACTGTGTTTTGCTCGAAGAGCCAGGTTGAGGAACTTGGTGGCGGGTTTCTCAAACTTAGGGCAGGTGAATATGCGCAAAAGTACCACTTAGGTGGAATTTGTTAGTGGACAGCCCATCATGTCCGACAGCACCTCAAGGACTCTCTGCCAGTATGAAAGGAACGTGGGGCAAGACCAAAGCACATGAAGCAAATCAGCATTTAACTGCATACCGCGAGGACATGCCACAGTGACTCCTGGATATATTTAGGTAATTCAGGCAGGTGTAAGGTAGGCTCAGTTCAAATTGAGTATAATTAAAACTAGAGCATTGGACATATTGTAGGGATATTTCAATATTTTAGCCTAGTCCATATCGTGCAGAGGTTTGGCCATATCGGTCTCCCAGTTAGATTGGAGAGCAACCCTGTAGTGGTTCCCAGCTGATAAGCTCTGTACACCCATCTTATCAGTTTGACGCCAGTCCCTATGAACTGAGGATCTGGTACACTTCATGTGAGGCTGGTACTAAGTGACAGACATGAAATTGGGCATTTTATGACTGTTTAAGGTGTTTGTAAGAAAGGAATTAATATGGGTGAAGACTCAAGTCTGTCATAAGGGTTTGGAAATGTAGTAGCTCACCGTCAACAAACAAATCACCCAATTTTGAGAGGCTTGCAGCATGCCACTGAGAAGGATGACCTGAGTGAAGCCATCCTGTGTGAGTTGGGTAGCCTAGCAAAGGTATTTCATCGTATGCCTTCTTTGTGTTAGTGAGTTACTAGTAAGGCAAGAGAAAGCTCGACAGAATAATCCTGGGAGGCGTTGAGTAGAATGGTGAGTAGAAAATAATGAGTAGTACTGTATGCCCTTCTTAAAGTCTTTATGAGTAATTACCTTCTTATATAGGGGGTGAACAGCCAGCCAGCAAAACACCCATTGGAGTTGTGCAGCTAAATAATTGCATTTTAAGTCCAGAAGGGCTAATCCACCCGCAGTCACGGGGCACTTTACAGGGGAAAAACTACTCAGTGGTGCCCCAGCCCCCAAATCAGATGTGGGACCTGTCGAGGTGTCTGAAGAATGAACGAGGGATGATTAGCTGAAGGTTTGCTAAATAAAACAATAACTGGGGTAGCGCCACCATCTTCACTATTGCCAAGTGGCCCATTACTGAAAGTGGCAGAGAATACCAAAAAACAAAGTGGGCTTGAAGGGTCCGTGTCATTCTGCCTAAATTTCCATCCCACAAATCAGTAGAGTATTGGTAGATATTAATCTCTTGGTATTGAAAGGTAACATGATTCCCAATGTAATCTGGTGTCTAATTGTATAGAAAAAGGGGAAAATACTACCATAAGTTAAAGAAACTCTTCTTACATTATAAAATCATTGTCATGTTCTTACTTTTTGCTTGTGTGATTGCACTTAGGGATGAGCCAGATCACTGGTTCAGCCTTGGCTCGACTACTGAATCATTTTAAGACATGGAAAGAGAGGCAATTGCCCAGGGCACAACTGTCCAAGGGACCTGGGTCCTGCTCACCCTTTACAAGCACAACCAGTGGACCATTGTACCAGCAGAGTTTTCCAGGGAGGGTGGGTGCTGCTTGTTCAACCACTTGATAGTGCCTCGTATGTTTCTCTTCTCTCTACTGAGACAGTTCCCCAGTCAGGGCTGGCTACAGCACTGGTGGACCCCAGTGCAACTGTGTTTATTAGTGTCCCCTAATGACCTCATTCTCCATGGATTCCCTCACAACCACCCTTTAACATTGCCCCTCAAGTCTCCACAACAACTCACTCTCAAATGTATTTCTTATTTCTTTTGGTTTATAGCGCAACCCATACCAGTGTAAGGTGTCAGAGCACTTTACAACACACATACATTACACAGAGACATTGAATCATATGCAGAACCACTGGAATTATGCAATTGCGTGGAAGCTGCAATGGTTTAGAGAGTTGCCACATAATCTGCAGATTGTAACAAAAATAAGTTTTGTTTCTAGCTCAAATGGTTCAAAAGTCCATAACACTGCAGAGACATGTGCTGCTGTGCAGTAGAAGGATATTTGGAAATGTTGACTGGTATCCTTTCTGTTGCTTATTGCTATATGTGGGTGTTAAACTGGTACTAATGAGGTTCAACCAATTCCAGGCAGTGTTAACAAGTTTAAAAATGACAAAATAATAAAGTAATTCTACAAAATGTGTCACATTATGCCACACATTTTGTGTTTTCTTGCAGCATAATTTTCTCAACCTGGCTGAATAATTGAGCTCTCTCCTGCTGCATAATTCCAGGGACCCTGATCACATGTGTGCATGTCAGTGTAAATACAATACTACATAAGATCCAGGACTATGAGGTGTAGGAGTCACATGCCATCCATACTGGTAGGCAATATAGTTTGAGTGCTTGGTCAAGGGAAGCAGAAACTCCAATCCCCAACGCCATGGTTGGGGATTGGTCTACTAAAAAGAATCGGTTTCTACCAAAATGAACCGTTTTTGCAACATTAAAATAATGAAAAACTGAGGGGAAAATTATAGCACTCTAACCTATACCTTGCAGTTTGCATGCAGCTCTTTGATGACAGTCGATAGCTCTCTGTTCAATATTAGGATTTTAACTTATAAATTGCAAGTAACAAAATGATCTCTCTGATAAAAGCAGTAACCCACTGAGTTATTTACATTATATGCACTTCTGTGATCTGCATGGTGCATGCTCTTTGCAGCGAGCATATTAACCTTCAGCATTACTTTATGAGTTAAAACTTCCGAGAGACAAAATGCTGATCTCTCTCCAGCAACAACATTAATCTTGACATTTTTATTGTTGCCTGAACTTTTCTGGCGGCAAGGAATACTGCAGCAGGTGCTTTAAAATACATATTGTATTTGAAAACACGGCTCCCCCTTAAGTCAGCACCCCGTGTGGTGGTACCGGTTGCACTGCCTTAGAGCTAGCCCTGTTCCCAGGAACACAATACTTTCCAATACTCATGGCGAGCCCATCCTTTCTGATTTTAGGAATTGTCCAACCTTGCTCTTCTCTTCCTTATTTGTCCGGTTCTTAGCAACAACCTTTAACTCCGTTGCTGTTTATCTCCAATATGATCTTGATTCCATCCTGCTTTTTAATTCTATTTGTCTAGTATTAGAGGCCACTAGTTCCGAGCTAAATGTAGATCCCCAGAAGCACACTCTAGTCCTGTGAGACTACAGACATGCTGTGGGTACCTCACATGCTGACATTGGGTGTGAGACTGTTGTCCACACCATCTGCTCTGCCTCATTCATTTTTTTTAGTTTTAATGTTGACTGAAGGTTTGGGTGAGCCAGATGTTTTTGTTCAACTTGTATAAACTACCAGGTGGTCACTTACCTTAATGTTTCCCAAATTGTTTGCCATAGGTTTTAAAATGTTTATATTTGCTGGTGGCAGAGCATGAACACATTCTAGTAGGATATTTTATATACGTTTTATAGCTACATCTCTGTCACCAATCAAAAGTGAATTTAAATCCTGATTACGTTTAGGACTGGGAGCCTCATGTAATATTTTTCCATTTATAAAAAGTGGTCACAACTTTTTGTGAATAGAGTAGTATTTTGCAAACTGTCCACTGTACAAATAGGTCGGTACAAAATACTGAATCGGACAGTGTCACAGAACAACCTGCCGATCGGCAGGTTACAATTTTGAATCCTTTGCGATTGACCTAATCACAAATATGATGGTCTGCAAGTGTTAGCAGGCCACCATGACTTTGATTGTTTTTAAATAAAGGAAACTTTTTTTAATGCAGCCCTTTGTCCTTAAATGGGACAGCACTGCTTAAAAAAATTCTCTTCTTTCTAAGAGTTTCATAGAACACCTCTTCCTAAACTTTTACAAGATACACAGAGAGGCACTGTCCAATTGGGCTCCCTTACTCTTAGCAATCATTTACCAACCCAACTTAGTAGTAAAAAACTTTGCAATCTTTTGCGACTGCTTTATGGTTGCAAAACATTGACACATCAGGGTCAGAATCCGTACTTAGAAGGAACCTCCAAGTCATTCTCTTCCAAAGAGTGATTCTGAAACTATTTATATTCTCTTCAGTGATTCAGAAAAACGTTTCCCGAATCGTTCAATGGGTTTAGTACTGTAAAAAAAGGGTTTGAGCAATCGCAAAACCTCTGAAAAATCGTGGACTTGAGGCCCTAGATTCTAACGCCTGGGCAATCAGCTGTTTCGTCAGGGATAGGAAATATGAGCAGTTTTTCCCTGCTACATTTGTCAGATTACCCCTGAACACAGATATGGGCAATATGTCCTGAAATATGGCAAAACGTGTGGAATTAGGTGTCCTAAATACCAATTATGCATGTTATTCCTTATTTTCAAGCTGAAAATTGGGGGAAAGAGGCATTTACCACATCACGTAAATGCCTCAGTCCGGTATAATTATACTTGTAGGTTTGGTAAATACCCAACAAATTCTGTCTAGAAATGGGTTTTCATATCTGCAGAAAAATTCGTTTTTCCTTTGAAGGGATGTGTAGAAGTAGCTTTAAAGGCACTTAGCTTAAGTAGCTTAAGGCACGTTGCCTCAGTTATTTAGCGGTATTTTTTTCAACTCAAAGATATTTAGGCTTTTCCCAGGAGTATTTATACCCTGGAATTTGCCGCAAAATTTCTTACTGACCTCTTTCAGTGATACAGACTTCCATGGAGGTTGCTGTGAGAAAATCATGAAACAGAAATCAAAGTCAGTTTTCCCAAGCACAATGGGAATGGTCAGATCTATACAACGTAGAGTACTCCAGAAAAACAAAGGGACTGAGTCAAACACCTATTGAAAGGCCAAAGCATGACTTACACTTGGAAAACATTGTAAACTATAAATGCCTAATTTACGTACAGTTCAGAAATTGAGAAACGAGAGCCGCCTTCATAAAGACACATAGGGCCCGATTCTCAGAGTCCTAACTTTACTACTTCTAAACTGAGAAAAATCCTAACTTTAAGACTTTTGGTATTCACAGAAGGCATTTAGGAGTACTAAAGATAGGAGTCCTAACTTTACTACTCTAAACTGCGAAAAATCGTAACTTTAAGTCTTTCGGTATTCACAGAAAGCATTTAGGAGTCCTAAAGTTAGGACTCCTAACTTCTGTGAATACCGAAATGAGTAAGTGCCTTCTGTGAAAACCAAAATGAGTAAGTGCCTTCTGTGAATACCAAAATGGTAGTAAGTTTTGGATTTTGTCTTAAGTTAGTTATGTGAATCGGGCCCTTAGGGTTTTCTTTAGGTGGTTACTCCTAGGTTGGAAGCACATTTCTGAATTAGATGCAATTCGTAAGGAATTCCAGGAGCACTCTTTAGAAGCTGTGGTGTTACCATTCTTAGGAAAACTCACAGAGGTAAAAACACTTACACATTTAGATTTACACTAAAGGGCCCCACACTTTGAGGGCCTGTGCTAGGCCTCTTGGATGCATCATGGAAAATGTTGTCCAAATCAACTACTGCACCCAGATTTCACCCAGTATTCGACCACAAATTCAATTAAATTCAGTGCTGGACACCGCTTTAGATTTAGTTTCGTAGGGGGCTTCATGACATTCTGATTCAAGATCCTGTGGTCAAGTTCCTGCAAAGCTCAAAGCATACCTCTTGGCTCAGACAATCATTATCAAGTCTTCCAGTGGGGAAACTCTTTAATGTATTTTATAGGTTTAAAAGCAGCACCAGTCATCCCAAATACACAGTGTTAAATGAGAATTGCAGTTTGTTTGCTCACATCTCTTTTAGTATTCACTGAGAAATTTGAAAAAACCAGCCCTGGACATTATGTTCTGGACATTTCGTTTTTTGCTTTCACATTTCTGCAGCATGTGGCTCTGTAAATTAAAGGTATTGCCCAATATCAATTGAACAGGAAGCTTAGAAAACTGCAGACATCCATTACACAGGCTATTACTGGGGAGGTCTCTAATTTCAGCACAGTATAGGAACATTTCTCTGCTTATTGCTTGGAAGTGCATTCACTGGGATGTTGGAATCTGCTGAGCCTAAAATATAGGAGGATCTAAATTACAGAGTGCTGCTGATTATAGTGTTGGTGGTAATAGAGCCCCCAACAGGTGCTTAAGACCTTCATTGTCTAGTCTGGGAACCTTCAGGCAAGAGGACCCTGGTACACTTCAATAGGTCATCTAAATGACCTTGTAAGATTTGAAAACATTTGGACTAGAGAAGAAAATATATTTCTGTATTTTATGGATAATTGGCTTTAAAGTTTACATTTTCTCATAGCAGATCTAGCTTCACATGTTTATGGCATGCATCCTCTGTCTCTCTCTTGTCCCAACTGTCTTCCATTCTATCATTTTTTAGGATTGCTTTGAAGACAGTTTTGACAGTTTTATGGCTAGAACTGTGCCTAATTGAGATGTCTCTGACCCCCAACTTTGCAAATTTTCTTGCAAAGTTCGTAAACTTCACAAATGACTAAGCTTACAAAGTTTAGAGGAAATAGTACAGCTTCAGGGGACATTCACAGCAGAGGGAAATCTTTTCTTGTGTGCGAGGAGCAGCAGGTGGCCTGCAGCCACTCAGTATGAGTTCCCAACTACACTAGTCAGCAGATGCTTCCAAATGCAGCCACCAGCTCAGGCACATCCTGTTCCCAGCCCTTTTACGAGTCCTTGCTTAGATACCCCCACTCTCGATATTCTAAAGAAGTACCTCCTTTAGCCACCAGCCATATCATAGCCACAGAATACCCCCATATCCTAACTCTTACATGTGCCTCTTCCCCTTCAGTGACCTGCACACCTTCCTCTGCCATCACTTATAGTTTCCAGATTTCAGAAGGTGGGCATCTTGAAGGTTGGAAATCATGACGTATCAAGGGCACCATATGACCTAATGAAAGAAAGAGATTGTGCACACATTTCCCAGGCCAGTAGTTAAAAAGAGCCATTGATTGGGGTAGTGTGGCCCTTCACACCACTGCATGTGTTGCACTATTGATAGTTACTCTTGTGGCTGTAAAACAGCCCAATTATTCATGTTAGGAGGGTACACTGTGCTGAATGCAGATGAAGGAAGGGATCCTTTCTCCTTTATCAAGGACTGTTTCCCACTATGCATGCCTTCACCCGCCGCTAATTATGGTATGTGTGCTTACTGTTAAGCCAACAACACAAGACAACCAAGTTGACAAACATCCCATGGAATGGGGCCAGATATGAGCTGAGGTGAATTTAGAACTTTTAGTGAGCAAAGGCTAGTTTCTAAGGGACAAGTGGTGGATGATCAGGTTTTGCAGCAGTTTCTCTATAAGGAACAGGTGACACATCTGAATCCATCAAGTGAAAACTTTTCAAACCAGAGAAGTCGAAGACAAAACTGAGTCAAAGGACTTCAGGCCTTATTCTGAGTGCGGCGGTGCTAGGACTGCCATATTTGAGGAGGCATCCAAATACCGCCACCACTGCGGGTGAGCCCACCTTATTTCGAGTGTGGCCACAGGACCGCTACCTCTGCCGGGATCCCGGATCCCATGTAGGTGGCACAGTGGTAAGTGGCAGGAATATGCTGGAGGTGCCGCTGCAGCACCAACAAGCATATTGTGTGTTGCGTTTTCACCGCCCATTTCATGGCGGAAAGTATGCCATGAAAAGGGTGGCAGAGATGCAACAGGGCCCTCTGCTCTGCTGTTTCTGGGCCTGGGGGTACATGCCGGAGGCACATGTGACCCCCTGGATTTGCACCCACGTTTCTGCACGGTGTGGCATGCATGACATGTTTCAGGCCACACCATGCAGGAACATGCCGCAGGCGCTGTCATGGCTGCAGTCTGGTGTTAGGACTCTCCTATGAGCCTGACAGAGCCCCTGCTGTGAGACCACCATAGCACCACCCACCCTCACATGATTCAGCTCAGAATCCAGTCAGTGGGTGCACCAGGGGCTTGGCAGTCCTCCTACCGGTGCAACAGTGATGTGCTAAAGGTGGACCGCCCCCTTCTCGTAATAAGGCCCTAAGTGATCTCCAAAGCCAGAATTGGGGCATCTTTTATAATATTTTGCTGTAGAGCAGTGCCACAAGCCTTCCTGCCTCTTTGCCCTACAGCAAAAGAAAAGGGCAGGAATGTGCCATATCTATTACCTCTGTTGCATTCTTGTCTTCTTTTCCTGCACTGGCGCTCAAAGGGCTGCCATTCCCCAACACAGGCACCCTTGTACCATGTTGCAAGGGTGTCTGCATTGTAGGGATAGTTGTTTTTGTGCAGAAAAGGACACCTTCCTGCACAAAATAATAATTGAGGCGATTTTCTCTTTCTGTGTGTGCTGTAGAAGGCAACACACATAGAAAGATGAAAAATGAGGAGAAATAATTATATTTCCCCTCGTTGCACTTCCTCTAAGCCACCACTGGGGAGCTGTAGGCTGTAGCCTCATTCCTAGGTTTCAGCTTGCTGTAATTTGGGAATGTGTCACATGCCATGAGTGTTACTTGGGAACGCCCACCATACCACCCATGGCATGCCTTCCCATCCTAGTGTGAGCCAATGAGCGTAAGTCACTGCGTTGCCGCACTCCATATCCACAAGACTATAGAAAGTCACGCAGAGTGGCTTTACTTGGCCTTGCAGAAATGGCTAAGCCCTGTGCCCCCGGAATGTCACGATCCAGAGACGAACATGGCTTGTAATTGAGCCTCTAAGTATCCTCCAATATAGGCAACACAACATTTTTCAGTACAATTATTATTCAATAATATAGAGCCACTTTGAATACAGTTCTCAAATGAATAGTGTAAAAAAAGCCCAAAACGTCACTCATATCAGTTCACCCGTGTCTCCAGCATGAAATCAAACACAGGAAAACTATTTTGAGCTATACCTACCTTTCAAAGAGGTAGAAAGACATTCACAAACATTGAGCTGGACTGTTCCCCGGGTTTTGTTTTACTATTTACAATTTCTAGGAAGGGCCAGATTTAGTTTAAGAGATGAATATAAGCTTCCAGTGTCTGCAATTTTTAAAAGAGACTTATATGAGACAACAGAGTACAGAGTAGGTGCTAAAGTTTAAATAAATTGAGTTAAATGTTTTGAGAAGGGCAACTGCACTTGTAATTCTCCAAGGGCCAGATGTACAACCATTGTAATTTACTACTCCGAAATTTCGACAAATTGCGTGTCGCAATTTGCAAGTCGCAAATCACAATGTACAACAGTGTCTCAGACACTGCGATTCCCAATAGGGTCGCAAATTGCATGCCTCGTGAATATTAATGAGGCACTTGCAATTTGAGATCCTATTGGGAATGGCTGGCCCTCCCAGATAAGGTGGCCTGCTGGGCTCAGCAGACCTCCATGTCTGGGACTGATTTTAAATAAAGCAGTGTTTTCTAAAGCGCAGCTCGTTTTCCTTAACGGAAAACAGGCTGCATTTAAAAATAGAAAAATGAAACGTTTTTGTTTCATATTTTTTAAGGGCAGTTGGTGGTTCCTGGCACCACTGCCTGCCCCTAAAAATATTTTCCCCTACATTTACAAAGGGGAAGGGATATCCTGGGGACACCTTCCTTTTGCAACTGCTTTGTCACCTTTATGAGAAGGGTGGTAAACTGCGACAGTTTTGTGATCGCATTTGTGGTCACAAAACAGTCATACATAGGGCTCAGACTCGTATTAGGAAGGAACGCCCTCGGAACGCCCTTTCCTAATAGCGAGTCGCTAATCCTATTTAGCGAGTCACAAATAAATGGTGTCTTGCTTAACAGCATTAGTACATGGCCTTATAGTATTTTGCATGCGCAAACGGGTCGCAAAGCTGTTTGTCTATGCAAAATAGGGTCGTACATCTGTCCCTAAGTGTTCCTTTCTATGAAGACTTTGATCCAGTGAGGTCACCTGTACTGGTATTGGTACACAAAACCTTACTTAGCTCAATGATTATTAAAAGAGGTAGTGGCAGCTCTTCGTCGGGTAAAGACGTTTTTATTTTCTATTTTATTTTCTGTCATAAGTGTTCCAGGTTTGCACGTTAAGCATTGAAACTCTTTTTTTTTGTTTAAGAAAATTTTTATTTGCATTTTGAATTAAAATTGTCATGTATTCCTATAGGTTCTGAATCGATCCCCCTATTCCTGACCCTATTCTGGTTAAACTAACTATCAAGTTAACTAACAGTCAGCCCATGAGGCAAGAACAGCCCCCATGATGCAGATACCGTTATCTGACGCAGTCACACTACGGCACAGGAACGTGTTATCTGATTAGGTCATAACGCTTGAGATCTAATTAGACAAGCGACATTCCTCCAGCCCCTGATAAGGCATACGACGTTCTCATAACAAATCAAACCTATGACAACCTGGAAAATCCGTGCGGCCATTGTTTTGATTTCACAGAGAACTTCAGTAAAAGAATGTGCTAACGAGCAAGTCGTATGACATCTTTATTGACGTATCTATGTCCATCCTTACGTCAATCTCGGCACCTTTAAGGTATAAATATTGCCGATCTTGCCCTATGCAAACACACGCGTGGTGACGAGACGGAGCAGCCATACTTGCCGAAGCCGAGAGCAGAAGCAGACCCCGCTGGCAGCAGCCCCGCCTTCCTGACGCGCTGAGAGACGCGCTGCTATCTCAAGCCGAGAGACCCAGCACCGGCGCTTCTGGGCAGCCCTCGCAGGCAGCCTGGAATATCGAGAGCAGAGAAAGAGATACCATTCCTCATTCATCCTAAATTCCAGGTACAGAACTGAATAACCCCTCACAGAGAATTCTTTAGTTATTCACTTGGCAAAAACAAACTTAACTTAAACTGTAACTTTCTATTCCCGCCCACGCATTAGACTTAGGTCAGGTACACGGGGTAGGCGTATTTAGAAACACCAGTTGAGTACGTTTAGTCAAATGTATATGTGTATGTAAATATATTTTAATCATTTTAAACATCATATGGCTCAGAAACCATATCAATGTTTTTACAGTATTATTTTATACTATTGCTTTTAATGTATGCACTTTACTTAACTATAAGTATTGCAATAATATCGATCCATTTCTCTTGTACGAGAAAAGAGACTGATCAATAAATAACACCTTTTTATTGAACACACCCGTCTCTTCCTTTTCTCTACAATCTGATGAGACTAAGAATGCACGTACTGACTGAGTAAAATAATTGCCTTGTGCTCACACGACTCTTGAGATTGACTCTTGATTAGGGGAGAGCAAAGTTGTCATGTTCTATGGTTGTCAGAAACTAAATCCCTTCTTGTCTAATCAGGGGAGTTAATTCTTTCCTGAACATTCGAGAAAGTTTCTAGCGAACTCTGAGCTACGCTGGCAAACCCAAAACTTAAGTCTAGTATCGACAGCAGTAGACCTAGTTAACGTCTGGCCTAGGCCTTTACTGCTGTAGGTACTATTCCAATGCGCAGAGCCTATTGGGAAAATAGGAACTACACTACATGGCGCCCAACGCGTTTGGAAAGGGCGATAAAACTAACGTAAGACATTTAGAGTAACTCAGTCGTGCTTTCTCACTCAGACCCCTTTTCCCAAATTCTCCAAAGACGTCTGGAGTGGGTGAAAGGTAATATCCTCCAAAACCGCACAGGAGGGAACTCCTATGTATGGTTCTTGGTACAGTCAACGTTGAAGGATACACTGTTCCAAAATATTGTGCATCTAATCTCTGTTCCATAAGAAACCTGATCTGCAAACAAACAAAATAACCATCCTGACAGTAAAATGTCAGAAAGTGATGAAGAAAGAGAGGCAGTTAGATTAGCAGCTGAAATAGCAGCAGCAGATACTGCACTAAAGGATGCAGACGCGGATATAATACTCATTCCGGTCAGCAAAAGGAGATCTATAACCTTAAAACTTATAGAAAATGGACTGACACCTAGAGGTGGCACAGTCATATTCGTAATTGAGGCACACGAATATCGGCAGACAGAGGTATACTATTCATGGATACATTTTCCAGCAGCAAATGCTGTAACAAAGTACTTCCACTATTACAAAATAGAGGTCCCACCCGACATGTACACTCCATTCGAGGAGGTGGAAGTACCACTCAAATTCCAAGAGCATTTGCTCTTATTTGATGGCGCCCTAATACATAATAATCACATCACCAGGCTCGGTCCTTTAGGTAGACCAGGAGCAACGTGGCCGGTCTTAGCCGGATACACACCACACCCAGACATCGAAGGGATGTCTACTGGAGAGCTGTTAATACAGCTAAAACAATTACTAAAAATTCATAGACAATTAGTTCAGTATGTAATGCGGACTTCAACAATTCAGCCAGCGATTAAACTTCCACAGCTGACCCCTCACCAGGGGAACACAAATAAAATCACACCACAGAACATCCAATCCTGCATAGGTAAAGTTCCGGCTAAACGGGAACAAATACCATTCTGGTTGGCACAGAAAATCACCCAAATAGAGGCGGTGTTTCCTGACACCACCCCGATAGAAAAACACAGGATTCTGACTATATGTCTCCCAATGGGAATCGCACCACACATAGAGGACTGTGACACTTGGGGTACAGTCTTTGCTTCAATCTACACAAAAACGCACGGTGTTCCATCCATTTCGGTAATACCAGATGTGCTAAAAACAAATTCAAGATGAATACGGTCCAGAACCAGCTTTAACTCTTGGTATGAAATTACTGAAAGACTTCAAGCAGGTCTCAGCTATATTACTAGCCAATATAAAAGGTGAAGCAGCAAACGTGGCGATCCGCCAGAGGTTAAAAGAGACAGATATAGCAGACCAACCAGCTGAAATTGCCAGAATCATAGAAAAATCCTATGAAGAACTAGGTAGAGACAGTTTAGGTGGAATACCAGTAAAACCGCAACTGACTGAAAGTCCAGAAAAAATATTTTTTAATAATAATTCACCAAAAAAGAACTGGGATGGAAACAAACAATCCAATCCAAAAGAAAAGAAATTCCAGTCCCGAGGAAGGTCTCCTAGGCGAAGGGAGAAATCTCCGAACCAGAGACACAGGTCACCCCAGAGTGACCCCTCTGGGAAAAGATATAACCTTAGAAATAGGGATAATATTAAAAAACCTGATAGATATCAAGACATTGATACACGTCCCTCTCAATCTTTTCAGAATTCCTCGCAGAAATCGGAAAGAAGAGGACGATCAGAACAAAGAGAAGAGCACGCCAAGTCCAAAGACAAGGAACCTGCTCAGCTAAAAAAGAAATTACAATTTCCAAAAAAGAAGGTAGCCAGTATCAAGGTAGTTAACAATGCCGAGAATACTGAGGACACAACTGAAAAACGGAGAGTGGGCTCAGACAATGCTAGACAGCGCAGCAGAAGTGAGCATAGCTCGCAAAGTCCTTATGAATCATCTGGAGACAGTGGACACGAATGAATACCTTCAAGTGGAAACTGCAGACACCAGAGTTAGCAAGCCCCACAAGATATACGAGATAACATTACGTATAGAGGGAGATAAGACTAGGAAAATAAGGGGACTATTTTGGGATAACCTCTCCAAGGGTTATGACATCCTTCTAGCTGAAAAAGACTGGCCACCAGAGTTTGTCAGGGAGTGCCCTCATGGCGAAGAAGTAATTATGCCTGCCTTCTCGAATCAAATCCCGATTCATAAAAAATATACACTTGCTAGAAAGTGGGCAGTGGCCTTAGCACCTGCTTTATATAAAAATCATGTAGGATGGGATGAGGACTCCCCTCCTCACAAAATCCAGTTAAAATCACAACCTACTGCACAAAGGCAGTACCCAATTAAGCAAGAAGCTAAAAACAGGTAAATGAAATACTAGATCAGCTAGAATACCAGGGGGTGATTGAAACTTGCACCTCACAAATGAACAATCCTTTGTTTCCGGTCTCCAAACCAGACAATTCATATCGTCTAGTTTTGGATTACCGACACCTTAACACATGTTGCAAAACCTTTGCAGTACAAAACTCACACAGTGCTGCACTAATGAATAACATAGTGCGCAAAAAATACAAAACAACCTTGGACATCTCCAATGGATTCTTTTGTCAAAACATAGCACCAGAGAGCAGATATTTAACTGCATTCTCAGTAAATGGCACTCAAAAGCAATTCTGTCGGTTAGCCCAGGGGTACAAGAATAGCCCGGGAGTATTCTCAGCGAGAGTAACAGAATTACTACAACTATATGATGATGAAGCATTATCTTATGTCGATGACATTTACTTAACAGATGATGACTTGGATACTCACTTGAAAAGAGTGAACACCATAATACTTGGGTTCGCTGCAGAGGGTTACAAATTCAACTTTAAAAAATCCAGAATTGCCCATCTGACAGTCTTGTACGTAGGATATGAATTATCAAGTATAGCATGGTTGACAATTTTCTAAGAACTAGAAGAATTAAAAAATCTAAAATATGAAAAGACGTATCCTCTGCCAATCGACATTCTGCCTCTACGACATTACGCCTGTGTAATCTATACAGACGGACATGCTCAACCCTCCGTTTGGGGAGAACAAGCATACAACCCCACATGTGAGATTACAAAAGAAGTGTGGCGGGGAGGTAAACTAAGACCCCTATTAACAAAATCACACTCAGTAGAAACTAATTCAGAACTACAAACTGAAATAATAGCTTTGAAAATGGCGCTAGATAATGCGGATCGCGAATTCCCGACACTTATAGTGTCAGATTCATATTACTGCGTCAAAGCATATAACAAGGATTTGCAGACATGGATTCAGAACGGTTACAAAGATGACACAGATGCACCAATAAAGCAGAAACTGCTCTGGGAACAAGTAGCTCTTTTGAAAAAAGAACTACCAAAGACTCACGTGACACACTCACTGAGTCATCAGCGTGATGGCGTTCACGTTGTAGGGAATTCATTGGCTGAAGCAGCCGCAGCGGCAGCCACTAAACCGGCTCCCGTAGATCAAAAAAAGCGTACATTAAAATACATTGACGGTGAAACAATGCTGGCGGTGAAAACGTCATCAAAAGGCGACTGCTCAGCGTTACCGATCAACTATCCACTCAATTATACATACATAATCGATGCGAACTCCGTCCCTTTTGCTCGAATCCCTGGAGTGGGGGATAGAGTGATTCCAAACATGGACAGGAGAAGCTTGTTAATCGCAGACGCACACATGGGCGAGGGTCTCAGACACCGCAAACTGAAAGATTCTCTGGAAGAATTACAATCACGGTACTGGTGGCCAGGCATGAGCCTGCATTACACCATGTTTGTAAAAAACTGCCCAAACTGCAACAGAGATCGCAGTGGGGAGAGAAACAGTTTAATACCTCGTCGTATCAAGGCAGATAATATCACCAGTAAAAAGCAGGGCTTGCGATTAACATATACAGGCTAGTTTCGACTTATAATGTAGATCACCAGCACTTGGCTGACGTCCGGACTGTTATACAAAGATTTGCGAGTCTAAATGGCATATACGCTAAGAGCATGCTACGTTCGACCATTGTTTTCACTCAAGCCCTCCGGCCGGGGGGGAAACATGGCCTAATGAGCACAGCCCAGCGGGAATCTTCTCACTTCCTTCCTGAGGGTACTGGATGGTGTAAAGAAAAAACCAAGGCAGAAAGCAATCTATAATGGAAAGGACATTAGGTTCGGGAGCTGGGTGGGTCAAACATCTAATAAGTGTCCAACGTAGTCTAAATAACTTGCCAAGAAATTCTCTGAAGGGATTCAGTCCGTACGAATTATTATTTGGAACTAGAATGATAATCTCTGACCTTGATAGTCAGACTTCAGTGGTTAAAGAAAAAACATTGATGTCAAAGACCGTTTGGCTATTTTGCAGGACTTAAACAAAACAAGAAAAGACCTGAGCAACATACAGTTGAAACAACAGCCAACAACCACTGAAGAATCACCACCTGTCCCAGCAAGACCTGTCTGGATTCCAAAAGTCGGGGATCTAGTCAGGGAGAAGATCGCGGTAAAGAAGGAATTTGGGCCTTCTTACAGAAAAGCAGTTCCTGTCTTGTCTGTCAACGGGACAAGATCAGTTGTACTACCGCCACTTGCTGGTAAAAAGGAGAACCGAGTTGTATCCATCGACCTGGTAAAACCACAACATGTGGCCGATAACAAACAGTAGGCCAAGTGGACTCCCAATAAGTAGCAGAACACCAAGGTTTGCTACCAGTACAGAGGTCCTAACAAAGAGGCTCATCACATTCGAAACGCCTACAGAAGAACAACAAGGACTATGCAACAAAGCAATAGAACTCAGACCTCTGACAACCCAAATAAAAACATTTAGCAGAGACACACCAATCTACAATGAAGTACCAAGTGACAATGCAAGTAACAAAAATCCTGAAGCAATTGGAACAATTGACAGAACTGCATCCGGGTACTTCATCAACTTCAATGATTCCTCTGAAGGCTTCAGTGAATCAAAGACACAGCCATCATCAAAATCCTTTAAAGACAAAGCTAAGGAACTTTTGAAACAACTGAAAGAAACATATCTGATTTCTCCATGGATTGAATTTTGGGTGGGTTTTGGTGCATTTATCCTCATACTTTGGCTCATCATGGTATTTACTTTGGGACGCTTCATTGAGGGAAAATATGCTAAAATGGACACAGCAAGTCAGAACATCAACTTGGTCCTCAAACCACACACATCTTCACACGTCGAGAAAAGAGAACTTTCTTCAGCCAACTTCACAGCCAATCCGATACCTGGTGGGGTAGCCTGGGACAACACTGACTATGAAATTTATGGTCCGGTCGAGATCCTGAAATACCCACACCAAATCAAGATCTCCTTGAGTGACTTTGCAAAACCAAACTCATTTGCTGATGATTGGGACTTCGAAAGCATTAACAACATGATGTCTGATCTAGTAATGTCTGCTAAATTTACAAAACATGATTATTTGCAAGGTTCTACAAATTATGATAGTATGTATTGCTATAACCACTATGGTAACCATTTTTTGCATAAATCTGCACAACCTAGAAATGTTTTAAATTATAATCAATGGGAACATTGTGCAACACCTCCAAAAGGGAGCTCAAGAACCGTTTATGACAAATATTCATATTTTTCAGGTTTTAACACAAGTAATGCTGAAACATTTTATTTTAAAATATCAAACAAGACAGGGATGAAAACCATGATAACCAACACAAAATTGATATATTCAGATTCATTCTTCGAAAAAATGAATACCTTTGGATTTGATTATTGGGACAAAAATGTTGATTTGAAAAGTGTTTGGGGTACAAAAGATTGGCAAGTACAAGGTTTAGAAGCTTTGTTTAGAGCCTGCATGATCCCAGAACAAATGATATTTTTAAATGACACTGTTCAACAAACCACCTGTCTTGGATTAGCCAAAATCAAAGATTTAAATAAACCGTCTATTCCAAAGCCAATAATGTTTAGCAATAACTCTGATACAGATGAAGAGATAGACGTAAACCATATATTAAACCAAAACAGAACACATCCTGATTGGAAACAATGGTTGATCTGGCCCACAGATACAAATAACTGTCAAGATAGATTCCTGAATAAAACACAGGGTTTCAAAATGACCAGGCCAGACCCTAGATATCCCCAAAGACATCACCCAGGGATAATAACAACCTACAGTGTGGGCAAATTATGCCTTCAATGGCTACAAACTTCCACACTGCCTGAAATTAAGCAACACCTAACTTTACTTACTGATGGTGCTGACTTGCGTGATTTCATAATGGGACCACGCAAACAGCGTCAAAAGCGTTTCATAGCAGCCTCTGTATATGCAGCATACAATGAGGCCTGGAAGGTTACTCAAATTGAAACAGCAGAGAGAATACGGGAAATTGGCCGTATTAATTTGGAAAAATCACTTTCTGTAGTGGACAATGGGTTAATGACTCTGTCCTCCAGAATTTTTTCTTTGGACAGCATTGTGTCGTCAGCAATCGATATATTATCGCAAGACTTACTGTTATTACAACATGGTCAGTCACAATTGCGTTCTATTGTACAGCTTGGCTGGACGTTACAAAATCTGCGTTCAGGCTATGTGCCTTGGCGTTTAATCAACACAACGTCACTATTCCAAATCTTTAACCTTACTGATAGACAAATCGGTATGGCGCAAAAGGGTGCTGATTATACAATCTTAAGCATTGAAAAACTAGAAAGATTACCAATGACAATGTCAGAACGACCTGTCAGTGAATGGATAATCCACGGAATCATAAATATTCCAATCTCAACCTTCAGGTTTCAATACTGCCAAAAATATATACAGGCTGGCATGTACGAGAAATTGGGAAAGGGGTACCTTAAAACAACTTGGAACCTGCCCTATTCACATGCATGTGTCAGTAATAAAGGACAGAAAGTGTTTCTTAGTGGCAACAATTGTGCTATGTCACTAAGCGGCACGCTTCTGTGTAATGGAATTAGTTTGCATGGAGCCTGTGAAGGGAATTCATACAACCTTTCATGTCACCAGCAAGGCGCGCCTGCAACTGAAATAGAACCATTCTTTCAAAGACTCTATAATGGGAGTTACATTCTTATTGTAGACCGCAGATGTTGTAGTCTTATGCCCGGGACTCCTTATCTAGTCACTACGACGGCGAAGGTCAAGTGCTGTGGACGTTCTTTATTCCCCAGCTCCTTTCCAGACAGGGAGGCAAGGGCATGGCCCAATTTGAAAATTACTTCTATTCGAATAGATACTTTAAGCAGAATGAAAACAGTGCTTCTTCAGACGCCTACAAGGCTCACGTCATCAAAAGAAACGTATGATCTACAAGTCGCAAGGACGACTGCAGAGATACATACATTATTATCAACTAATTCCCCCGTACATTTCGCGGAAATCCTGAGCGAAATCTTAAATATTTCTGATACCACTGGGGTCTCAAAGGTATTTAAGACAGTATTTTCGATGGCATTAACACCATTCAAAGCCATACTGGGTATTTTTCCAGATTTCGTCCATTTGATTTTTGGCGGACTTCCCCTGATCCTGGGACTAATTGCAGGAATCCTATTCTTAGTCCTTATTTTTCGTTATGGCAACCCATGTCACAGATCAAACTCTCGCGACAATGGAAGATACGATCCTAGCCATTGGATACCGGGACCGGATATCAAAAATCCTGGGACTATCCCGGCTTAGAGACCTGAACATGACTTGGTTTCTATCATTTCGACCAATGTGGCAAAGATGTGTTTTACCTGTATTGAGATGTCTGCTATGCGGAGAAGAATGCGTGTTAGACACCTGTCTGACGCTACAATCGGATGCGCCAGTGGATGCAGATACATTGTTGGTTCCTACCAAGGTTCACGCTTTGTGCTGCCCTCAAAGGCTACCAATCCTGATGACGGCATTCCTGGAATCTTCACCACTACGATTGAAGAGTAGTGAAGTTCAAGATGAGAGCAGCATTGAACAGGTACGACCTTCTGTCAGCAATGCGAATCAGAATGTCAATGCAGACAATCATGCGTACGAATGCATGGTTACCCCTATTTCCGACTTAGTGGAACTTTCCCATGAAGCTGTTGACAGTTTTTTCGAAAGCCTTAATGATATGATGTTCTCTCCGGAACATAAATAGAGACTTTTGAGCAAGCTCGCACACGGCGTTCCCTGAATTCGGCCTTCAACTTTAAAAATAAAGTCACATGAACAATTCTTCCCACCAGTTCACGGACAACAATTTTTTAGCAGCCCCAAATTATTTTTCACAAATTTTTCGGGACACTTATCTTCTGCTTAAAGTAAGAAACTATTCCTAGAGAACTAAGATTTCTATTTTTAGATACTTTATGAACTTTAGTTGCCCGCTGGGATGTTCACATATATTTTATTATGTGATGAAATGGTCTCGAACTTTCTTTCTGTATAGCCATATTAAGAGCCATTTCATGTGTATTTCTCATATACCAAATAAGCAATAATGTCTACAAATGCGTGTTTACTTTAGCGTTTAATTCATAGCTTAAGTGCATACAATATATATGACTGCAATTTTTCAGTATATTTGAAAATTTCAAAATGCATTTATGTATTTTGGGGTGGTAAGGTATACACTATACTCTATAGTATGTTGTACTATGTTATACTATGCATAGATTAGTAAATATGACCATAGTTAGCGTGGAGTGGGTGTCATGTATTCCTATAGGTTCTGAATCGATCCCCCTATTCCTGACCCTATTCTGGTTAAACTAACTATCAAGTTAACTAACAGTCAGCCCATGAGGCAAGAACAGCCCCCATGATGCAGATACCGTTATCTGACGCAGTCACACTACGGCACAGGAACGTGTTATCTGATTAGGTCATAACGCTTGAGATCTAATTAGACAAGCGACATTCCTCCAGCCCCTGATAAGGCATACGACGTTCTCATAACAAATCAAACCTATGACAACCTGGAAAATCCGTGCGGCCATTGTTTTGATTTCACAGAGAACTTCAGTAAAAGAATGTGCTAACGAGCAAGTCGTATGACATCTTTATTGACGTATCTATGTCCATCCTTACGTCAATCTCGGCACCTTTAAGGTATAAATATTGCCGATCTTGCCCTATGCAAACACACGCGTGGTGACGAGACGGAGCAGCCATACTTGCCGAAGCCGAGAGCAGAAGCAGACCCCGCTGGCAGCAGCCCCGCCTTCCTGACGCGCTGAGAGACGCGCTGCTATCTCAAGCCGAGAGACCCAGCACCGGCGCTTCTGGGCAGCCCTCGCAGGCAGCCTGGAATATCGAGAGCAGAGAAAGAGATACCATTCCTCATTCATCCTAAATTCCAGGTACAGAACTGAATAACCCCTCACAGAGAATTCTTTAGTTATTCACTTGGCAAAAACAAACTTAACTTAAACTGTAACTTTCTATTCCCGCCCACGCATTAGACTTAGGTCAGGTACACGGGGTAGGCGTATTTAGAAACACCAGTTGAGTACGTTTAGTCAAATGTATATGTGTATGTAAATATATTTTAATCATTTTAAACATCATATGGCTCAGAAACCATATCAATGTTTTTACAGTATTATTTTATACTATTGCTTTTAATGTATGCACTTTACTTAACTATAAGTATTGCAATAATATCGATCCATTTCTCTTGTACGAGAAAAGAGACTGATCAATAAATAACACCTTTTTATTGAACACGCCCGTCTCTTCCTTTTCTCTACAATCTGATGAGACTAAGAATGCACGTACTGACTGAGTAAAATAATTGCCTTGTGCTCACACGACTCTTGAGATTGACTCTTGATTAGGGGAGAGCAAAGTTGTCATGTTCTATGGTTGTCAGAAACTAAATCCCTTCTTGTCTAATCAGGGGAGTTAATTCTTTCCTGAACATTCGAGAAAGTTTCTAGCGAACTCTGAGCTACGCTGGCAAACCCAAAACTTAAGTCTAGTATCGACAGTAGTAGACCTAGTTAACGTCTGGCCTAGGCCTTTACTGCTGTAGGTACTATTCCAATGCGCAAAGCCTATTGGGAAAATAGGAACTACACTACAAAATAACAATACATATGTTATAGATTGTAGGAAAATAAACATGTTAATAAAGATTTACAAAAGATATTCAATAATCCATAGGCAAATAACGGGAAGGAAAAGAGAAAACGAAAAAGGGAAGTACATGAGGAGTGGAAAGGAAAGAGAGGAAAGAGGGAGAAAAAGAAAGAGAAAAAACGAAAAAGGTGGGCAGGGAGAAGGAAGAAAGAAGTAGGTAGAAAAAGTGTGGGAGTAGCAGAAGTCACTCAAGATGGAGGGTGGGAGGAAAGATAAGAGGTAAGAGGGAGCCAGAGGAGGTCGGATTTAATTTTTAGGGGAACAGAAGAGGATGAGGCAATAGCAATCCTATGTTCATCACATATAAAATTCCACCACATGTGAACTGAGATCTTAGAATTATCTTTCCAACATAATAAAACAACTTTAAATGCAATAGCAAGAAACAGGTCCAACAATCTTGCAGAATGAGAGATAATAACAACTTCAGTAGACAAGGAACCTAGAAAAAACATTCTGTAAAGATAACGGGGCAGAACAACCAAATATTCGCATACAAATCGTCCAAACCTCTTTCCAAAAGGATAGGACAGAGGGGCATTCGTATAGCAAGTGTTTAAGTGTCCCAGTCTCTTTAGAACAGGACCAACATAATGAAGAGGAAGTTTGAGAAAACTTATGAATACTAACAGGGGTAAGGGTGACTCTATGATATATAAAAAACAAGGATTGAGTAATACGAGCAGCAGGAGAAACTTTGAACAGTTTGGACCATATACGATCCCACATTAGAACAGAGAAGGAAGTATCGAGATCGATTTCCCACGCAGTCTCAACAGGAGATTTAGGGCGAACTGTAACAGTGGAGATTAAAGACGTATAAACAAGTGCAGCCTTAGGCTGTTGAATAGAAAATAAAGGGTATAGAGGGGAAATAGGAACAAAAGAGGGAAACACATCAGGCAAGGAGAGAGAAGCTAAGTGTGACTGGATAGCAGATGTAATAATGGTATATTCATTTACATAAGATGGAGGCAGGTTAAATAAAATTTGCAAATTGGGAAATGTAATGATAGATTCACCTTCAAAAAACTGATGTACAAATATTATATTCTTTTCTTTCCAGTGTTTAAAATAAAATGATTTGCCTTTATAACGAAGAAATTTGTTATACCATACAACAGATAATAGAAAACATTGTAACGGGGATAAGTCAGAGGAAAATACATTATGTAACATGGTTTGGGAGTATTTCAAAACAGGGAATTTGGATAAAAAAGAACAGTTTGACATAAACACAATATGCTGAAAGGAAAAGTCCTTCATAAGAGATCGTTCTAGGAGAACCCAAGTAGGTATAGGGGTATCATTAAAATCATAGGCCAAGGAAAAGGATTGTTTAATCAGGAAGGCGGAGTGATACAGTTTAAAATTGGGAAATCGTACACCACCTTCAGTTTTAGGACGAAACAGTTTATGCAGAGCTATACGGGGATGTTTGCCATTCCATAGGAATTTAGAACAAATAGCATTAATGCGTGTAAAGAATGAGTTGGGGATTTTAAAAGGAAGCATAGAGACAGTATATAGGACATGAGGACTAATCATCATTTTAATCGTATCCAGTCTGCCCCACCAGGATAGAAGTAAGGGGGACCAAATTTGAAGAAGAGATTGGATTTTTTTTATAGTGGAGTCAAAAGTAAGTTTAAGCGTGACATTCAAGGAGGATGTGAACCAAATACCCAGGTATTTAATTTTAGAGGGACACCACGCAAAATCAGTATTATTAAACATGAATTGATAACAAAGCGCATTAAGTGGGAGGACTTCCGTTTTGGAGATATTCAATTTATATCCCGATATAGAGGAATACAACTGGACCTCATCCAAAAAATGAGGAAGAGAGGATTCAGGATTAGACATATATACCAAAACATCATCCGCATAAGCAGATAATTTAGTTTCAGTAGAGGAGAGTTTAAAACCAGTAATCAAAGGATTGGAACAAATTCTTTCTAAAAAAGGTTCAAGACACAAAATAAACAATAATGGAGAAAGGGGACATCCTTGTCTCGTGCCTCTAGATAATGAAAAAGACTTGGAAAACTGATTGTTAACAAAAATACCGGCACGGGGAGAAGACTAAAGGAGTTTTATCATTGAAATAAAAGAGGGACCAAAACCAAACCATTGTAGGGTACGAAACAGGAATTGCCAATTGATACGATCAAAAGCTTTTTCAGCATCTAGGGAAAGTGCTGCCAGCGGGACCTTGAGATTTTTACTGTGAGCAATGACATTGGAAAACAAACGAGCATTGTCCGCAGCAAGCCTACCTTTCACAAAGCCCACCTGATCCGTTTTGATAAGGCAGGGGATAATGGAATCAAGACATGACGCAAGGATTTTAGCAAAAATTTTGCAATCATAATTAATTAAGGATATAGGGCGATAATTTTTGCAATGGGAATGATCTTTATCAGGTTTGGGAATTATAATAATGAGCGCCTCCAAAAAGGATCCAGAAGCCTTCGCATCCAAAATAAAGGAGTTAAAAGTTGTAGGAGCTTTGGAGCAAAAAAAGCATGAAAAGAGGAATAAAATTCCACAGGTAGGCCATCCGGACCAGGTGCCTTTGATTTTTTGAGTGAGTTAATAGCTTGCGTGACTTCTTGGAGAGTGATTTCACCTTCCAAGATAACAAAGTCATCCGGAAGTGATGGGGGCGCGGGAAGGCCATCAAATAAGGACGTTAGGTTTGCATTGGAAGGGTGAGTATCATCAGTATATAAGGATTGGTAGTAATTATGAAAGACTTCAGCAATGTATTCATCAGCTGAAACCAATCTATTGAGAGAATCATTAAAAATTGGGCCGACATTTTTGCATTCAGATTTAACTTTCAAATAGTTTGCGAGCATTTTTCCCGCTTTGTTTTGGCCACCATGGAATTTGGATTTGATTTTAAGGAGGGTGTTACAAGCTTCATTAGTAATGATCTTATTGAGTTCCGTTTTTGCTAGGACTAGATTTTGAAGGGCAGAGGAGGATTTAGAGGAAAAATACAAATGTTCAAGATTTTTAATTTTCAAAAGTTTCTCCTCATATCTCTTCCTATTTAGCTTCTTTTTCTTAGCAACATAGGAAATAGTAAACGCTCTGAAAGCAGCCTTAAAAGTGTCCCAATTATTAGGAATGGAGGTATCAGCAGGATTATTGAGGTAAAGAATTCAGTAAAAAACTCTGCACTTTCTTTCAAAAAAACTGAGTCAGACAAAAGAAAGGAATTAAATTTCCAACGACTAAATTTAGGGGTGATAAGGGAGAGGTCAAGGGTAGTATAGACAGGGGCATGATCAGAGATAAATATGGAACCAATTGCAGATTTTTGAATGGAAGGTAGCAACGACTTACTAGCCATAATGTAATCAATTCTGGAACGAGTTTGATGAACATTAGAAAAAAAAGTATATTCCAACACATCAGGATTACACAATTTCCAGGAATCATACAAAGGACGCGAGGCAATGGCTGATTGAAAGCACTTATGAGATTTGTCTGGTTGGAATTTACTAGAGGATAATCTATCAGAGAAAGGGTCTAACCATTGGTTAAAATCACCGGCAATAACAAAATCAGGGCAGTCAATGGACGAAGCCAGGGCTTTAATGTCATTCCAAAATTCAGGGTCAGGACGTACCGGGCCATATATATTTAGCAAAACCAGTGTCTTATTTTGTATACTCACTTTAGCCAATGCCCAGCGTCCCTCATCATCATGTTGAGAAGAAATAATCTGTACATTTAGAGCTTTGTGAAAGAAAATAGCAACCCCCCCTTTTTTAAGAACAGCAGGAGAAAAAACAACTTGACCCACCCACTTTTTTTTCAGCTTAAGCGATTCGACATCAGAACAATGCGTTTCTTGGAGAAAAGCAACCTGTGAATTAAGTTTAGATAAATGAGACAATACCTTTTGACGCTTGACAGGGTGACCAAGACCTCGCACGTTCCACGAAACAAAGTTACACACCATTGAGGGAAGGCATGATTGACGACACGTGGCGTGAACACATGGTCAGGGGAAGACTACAGAAAAGTAAATAACAAAAACAGAAGAGGCATGAGGAAGGGACTCCCAAAACACTTATAGCACAAAGACAAAATATACTCAGAAAAACGAAACACACCATATAGAGGAGAATTTGAGAGAGAAACCGCGTAGAAAAAGTGAAACATGTAGTAAAGGAAAAGAGGAAGAGAAAAAAGAAAGAAAGGTAAGGGAAAGGAAGAGGAACAAAAACACAGAGAAAAAAGTAAACAGACCAAGGCAAAGAAGCCTGATCGGAGAGGAAGGGAATAACCAAAACATCAGAGGCATGGAAACACCAGACAGGGGACATAACCCCACAAGCTACCGACAATAAATGGACATAGATATAAGAAGAGAATGTAAGAATGTAGGAGCGAAAGGACAAGAGCAATAGGAAAGACTAGAAGGATAGAGGCAGAGGAAGTCATTGATGAAGAGGAGAAGAAACACAACTAGAAGGATAAGAACTGCGTAGAAGAATCAAGAAAAGGTAACATTAAGTAGCAGCGTCCATAGTTGCAGGCGAGACACTTTGCAGGAAGGCATGCAGTTTTTGAGGATCATCAAAAGAGCGTGTACTCCCATTGTGCGTGATCTTGCAGAAACAAGGGTGTAGGATGCCATATTGGATGTTTAACTGTCTCATGAGCGGTCGGAGATTCAAGAATTCCTTTAGTCTGGCATTCGTCGCAGATGAGAGGTCTTGGGATATAAAGATGTTATGCCCTGACCATTGGAGACGACGTTTAAGTCTGGTGGCCTTCAAAACAGACATCAACTCTGTGAATTCCAGAAAAAGCATAATGATGCCACGAGGTTTGTTAGAGTTAGAGTTTATACGGCCCAGACGGTGAGCCCTCTGAATATTTAGAGGGAGTGACGCAGGTTGAAGATCCAAAAGATCCGGAAGAAATTTACGTAAGAAAGACACCATGTCTGAACCTTCCACATTTTCCGGAACACCATAAACGCGTAGGTTGTTCCTACGGTTATGATTTTCCAAATCCTCCGTGTGCAACTTGAGTTTGTGGATTTCTTGCTCTAATAAAGGAATTTTAGCGGAGGCATCGTGTAAGTCACTGACTCTTTGCTCCAAATTTAAGACTTTGCCCTCCATAAGTACCCACCGGTCCTCAATCTTTTTAAGCCTCTCATTGGTGGCGGTCATGAACGGTTGGAGTCCACGAACCTCCTCAAGGATGGAGTCCAGAACAGGGTTTGAGGAAGATTTAATGGGAGAGGGCGGGTCATTTTTAGGACGTTTGGGTTTAGGGCCAGTTTGAGACAATTTGGGCGCAGGAGAGTCATTAGCCATGCTGGGACTGTAGATGGAAGCCAGAGGACGCTGCAATCGTGAGAGAGATACAGAGGACACTGCACAGGGCAGCCCGTGATAATTATGATAACAGGACCTCACCCGGTCACTCAGCAACAAAAGAGAATAAAATGGACAGGCTAGGTACTGGAGGTTGATATAAAAGAGCGTTGTACGCAAAATTAGCTGTTCAGAGTTGGTGAGGAGACATCACAGGTGGATAACGCATGCAGTGTACTAAGAGATAATATCAGCGTCCATAAGATGCAAGTATAAGGTTCAGCATATATAAGTTGATCTCCAGTAAACCCCAAAAAAATTAGCAGAGGCACAATTGCAAGAGTGATAAGTCTGAGGCAGACTGATAGTTCAACATTGAAGCATGTAAAATGGCGGCACCTCTTCCTGTCACAGCAGACATTGGAACGTCGAAAAACCAGCAACAGGACAGGTTTTAGCAGAGTCTGACATTAGAGAGTCATAAAGATACGAAGAAAAGTCATTGCAATGATTTAAAGGCGAGAACAAGCATGAGCGGTAAAATAGCGGGCTGTAAATTGCGAGGAAAACACCGACGCGGGCTCAGCGGCCAAAATGGCGGCCGCCCGCGTCTCAGGAGAAACTAAATTTACCGCTGCGTAGAAGATAAACCTTGCCGCACGGAGTCTTCTCAGGACAGCAACATTGTGTGCACGGGACCTTCCGCCGACTCTGCATCCGTCTCAACCGTTATAAAAAACGGTAAAAGCAGCTCCTACGGCATCTGCGGGTCGAGTCTAACGCGGAGCTCACGGGGATGTCGTCCTCACCAGCTGGCGCGCAAGCCACGCCCCCAAGCATTGAAACTCTTATCAGTTAACTTGAACGAAAAAAAGTGAGAAGCTTCATGAATTTTTTGTTCCTTTTTCATATACAGGTCCTTACTAACTACATCTAAAATGGGGGATATTTACTTGATAAATATTTATAATAGACATTACCCCCAAAATAAGGAATCAATGCTCATAGAACAATTAAGCTCGTATTTGTGCAATCTAGAGGGAAACCCCAAAATTAATATAGGCGGGGATTTTGATTGCCAATTCGAGCCTGTGCAGGGGCTTGATAACTTAATGGATAATGAAGACAGGGCTAACAGCATCCCTTCCCTAGATAATCTCAAACTAGCCAAATGCACGGTGGCAGCCATGCAGATCTTTGAATTGACCATATCAAATGATCTAAGGGCATGTAATGGTCGATTAGATCCAGATAAACCTGCAAATTATACGTATAGTAAGGGGACCTGTAAATCCTTAATTGATTTTACTTTGATTACATCTAACTTGTGGCACCTGTTGTTAGCCTTTAAGGTCGTGGAAAGACCAGAAAGCGACCACTTCCCCTTGCAACTGGGGTTACTTTCTGACCCATTCGTAATATCTGACGGTGTAACCAAATGTACCAGAGAGGTGGGAGAGGTTGAGGTATCCAATAACAGAAGAGCGGTAAAGTGGCCACATATATTAGCAAAAAAAGATACACTTGAGGGTATTTACAACACATTTGTGGATATTATTCCTTTATACGACAAATTGAGCTTAGGTTCTTACGAAGTCCTTAGCATGCACCAACATCTAGTTGAGGCACTAACTCCCTTCCTGAGCAAAACATGTTGTAACAAGGAAGTCAGCACAAGACGGCAGTTAGAACTAGAGACACCATGGTATAATAAGCAGTGTCGCCTAGCAAAAAGTAACCTAATTAACGCCGTGAAATCCAAAGACCAGGAAAGGATAAGAGAGTGTAGATATAATTATAAAAGATTACTCTCTAGTGCTAAAAAGGAATGGGATGACTCGATCTGGGAGGATCTTTTAAATGCTGCTAGGAAACATGACCAAACTACTTTTTGGAGCTTGATAACAAAAAAGAACAAAACGGGAAGCTCCAATAGGGATTTTTTCCTGGATGAAAAAACTTGGTATGATCATTTTGTTAAACTATATGACTTGGCAGGTGGCTTCCCAGACCTAAATAATCAAGAAATTCCCTTACTATACAGCAGCCCTACTAAATTCAGTATTGAAGAGACCTTGAATGCTATAAAGGCAATCAAGGCGGGCAAAGCCCCAGGCCCAGATAAATTACCAGGGGACCTATTTACACACAACACTGAAGTATGGTGCCCTTATATAAACTTTTTGTGCAATTCCATTCTCTTGGGAACCCCGATCCCTGATACATGGAAGGGTGCGGAAATAGTCACCATATATAAAAAAGGGGACCGCTACAATCCAGGTAATTACAGACCGATAAGTTTAATCGACATTTTACAAAAAATCTTTGCCAGGCACATTTTAAACAGACTTTTAGATTGGATAGAGGAAGCCAAAATCCTCTCAAAATATCAAGCAGGCTTTAGAATTAAGACAAGCACTATAGACCAAGTGTATAGGTTTATGTGTATCTGCTGGAAATACGTTCAAATTAAGAAATGTAGCTTATATGTTGCTTTCATGGATTTACGCTCAGCGTTTGACCTTGTCCCCCGTTCCCTATTATGGGAAACTCTAAGGAAAATGGGTGTCCCGGTTGAATTGCTGTCTAACCTCATAAAACTCCACACTGATAATTTTGCAAAAGTAAGGTGGGGAAGAAATGGCGAACTCACTCAAGCAATACCGGTCAAAAGGGGGGTGCGACAAGGGTGTGTGCTGGCCCCGACCCTTTTCTCTTTATTTGTAAATGATATCCCCCCCTATCTGGCACAATGTAACCACGATTCCCCGAAATTATGCAATGAGGCAATTAGAGCATTGTTATTCGCGGATGACACCATCCTAATATCACAAACACCCAAGGGATTACAAAACCTAATAAATCAATTCAACAGTTATTGTGAGCTAAAGGGGCTAGAAATCAACTCCCTCAAAACTAAGTATATGGCCATTAATCCATCAAAAACTTTTAAGAAGAACTTGGCATTAAATAATACTAAGTTAGAGTATGTGGAATTTTTTGATTATCTTGGTATCAGGCTTGATCACAAATTATCTTGGAAAAAACAATGAGAAAAAAGTAGGCTGACACTTAAACACAACTTTCTACCAATCTTAAAAATTCATGGAGGGAGTACCTCAAAAGCAATAACACCTGCGATTGAAGTGTTCAAAGCAAAAGCACAATCTGCAGCCCTGTATGGGGCAGAGATTTGGGGGCCATATTCAAACAAGCTATTTGACATTGATGAGAATGTGTTTTTCAGGCGCCTACTAAGATTACCACAGAGAACGCCTCTAGTGCCTGTTTACCTAGATATCAATCTAAAACGTACAGATCTTTTATGTTGGTTGAGGCCACTACTCTATTGGGTGAGACTGTGGTCTACCCCTGAACTCGCTGACTATAGAGCTGGATTATTGGAAATCAGGGAACTGGATACGCTTAATTCAATCAAGTGGTTAAGACATATATCCACTTGGCTTACAAAAATTGGTCTTTCACACTTCTGGGAAAATCCTATTGTACTGCAAACTAATTCTAAAGAACAGGTAAAAACTGCTTATTGGTACTATATGACCAGCAGAGTTTATGAACTTGCTACTGGTTCACTGACACACAAGTTTTTGCAATTCAAGGATACTCCCATATTTGAACAATTTATGGATGAAGTTGAACCACCATTGGCTAAAACCGTATATCTTCAATATAGATATGGAGTTTTAAAGATAAATGCAAATACCAGTCGGTGGGGCAACTCTAAGGGGACTGACCCATATTGTAAGATGTGTGAATTGATGCAAAGGGAGGATGAGGCCCACATTCTTTTCTTCTGTCCCCTCTACAATATACAACGTAGGAAATGGATTAAGCCTCTTTGTAAAAACCTGGGCATAAGATCATATAGTGAGGCTGAAAGACTACTCAGATCCTCAACTTCTCAGCTAATAACCTTTGGAGTCAGTAGGTATCTCTACAATGTCTGCTTGATTAGGAAGAAACATGGACTAAGAATATAGTATTTTAACTTTTTATACTGGCATCTTTTATCTATTTATATCATGTTTATAATTCTTTTTTATACCCGGTCTTGTAATCAACTTTATCTGGAAGTTTATTATAAATTGTATGCTAAAACACAAATTTAAAACAACGTACCCTTGTGCAAATTGTAATTGGATTGTGATGTTGTTTAGGATTTGATCTATGTACCTATTGTATTGTTTTTTTCTTTTTTCTTAAGAAATTATGTATATGAAAGTATTTTTAAATTGTTGGCTTTATGACAAAATGTCGAATTGTTGGCTTTATGACAAAATGTCGAATACAAGCTTTACAAACAAACAAATATACAGGTCCTTGATGTAGGAGAAAGAACAACCTCACTTTGGGCTTGATTTATAGTGGGGCGGACACAGTGTAAACCCTGTCTGCCAAATTCCTGGTCTGCCTACCTCATTTAGAGACAGCCAGACTGTATGTTTTCTGTCGATGCAGCCCTTATTGGAACCATTGATGGAATGCATCCTCTGAGGACCCATGGAGTAGGTCCCTCATGGGAAGGACATTACACTTTTTAATTCTGTCTGCTGGGTGAGACCTTGTAGTGAAGGACAGAAAACAAACTCCCAGGTTGTGGGGTTCATTACATTTTTGGTTTTCAAGAAGCCAACACCTACTTAGAGAGTTTGTTTCTGAAAAAGAAAACAAATGAGAGTTTAGTGAATCTTTGTCAAAATTGACAGTGACCATCCACCAAAGTTTTTTACCTTGAAGGGAATCGACATGATGGTGGTTCGTTTGAAGGTAAAATGATGACCACTGGGCTGGCCGTCATCTCTACATGTAATGGATGGAATACAGTTGGAATGAGTTCATAATGTTGTCTGTCATCCTGGGAGACAATACTCTGTCTGTCAGACGTAACATTGGGCCTTTATTGTCCAAAGATATTTGGAAGATGCATCATTTGTCATTTCCTATTTACCAATACAGACGTGTGTATTAGGGAAGGCATAGTGTTCTGGTGATTTCTGCTTGCAAACCATTTAGTTCTCCGGAACAGTGGGTGCCTTTCTCCAATGAAAGCCTATCAGGATATTCAGACATAGCTTGTTCGCATACATCAATAAATTATTTTTTAGAATTTGCAATAATTTATCCTGAAGAGTTGGCTTGATTGTGGCCTCAAAGGCCATAGCTAAACAATCTTGTTCTAAAGGGCTCCAGAAATCCTGTCTTGGGAAGCTGGGGGTAGAGACTTTCTCTTGAATAACCCTTATTGTCAATTGACAGTCACCCAGAATCTTTGTAAGGCCTAAAGCCAGACTTTGCTGCTAGGACACACCCATCTAGCAAGGCATGGGCATTTTTCGGGATAGATCATCTCCTAATTGTACAACTGTTTTTCAGTCAAGTAAGGACAGAGCACAGCTTGTCATAATACATGTTGTGTTGACACATTGTAAACTCCTTGTGACTTTTCCTATTTATCTCCACATGCTACAGAAAATGCATTTGGGAATTGTTCAATTATCCATCTGTTTGCTAATGGAAAGTGTTGTGCCATACTTAGCTACCTGAGGAAAATCTTACAACTTCCCAGGCCTGGCAGGAATACGTGTTGACTGGAGGCTACCTGTTCTGGTACTCTTTGTTTCATGTGGAAGAAATAGAAGTATCAGTGGTCCCACCCAAACAGGAACATAACTTAGATGAAACTCCCAGAAGTGCTCTCTTTCATATCCATACATTCAGGACTTTGGGCCTTATTAAGAATTTTGACAGATGGAATTCATCTGCCGTAGTACTAGTTTTTCATCTGCCATAGTACTAGTGAATTATGGCCTAAGGCACTTGTACGAAGGCAGCTGGTATATCTTTTGTGATGGAGTCTCCCATTCATCAAACACTAACCAAGAACTTTGGTACTCAGATTCCCCATATTGAGGACTTTATCTTTAGTCTAACGCCTTATTCAGTGGTGAGGAAGCTTCTAGACCTCCAATGGCAGAACTTCAGCTTGCTCCACTGTAAAAAACTGTTTCCTTTCAAGTCTACCCAATCAAGTGTCACAATTAATTGTGATGATCGGCACACCTTTATGTGCACTGGGAATACAACCCTGATCTGCCATTTAATGCATTGCAGACCAGAGAAGGGAAATAAAATACACAGAAAAAAAGGCCCAGTGCATTAGGGTTCTTTTGTTTTTAACAAACAAACCCTGTTATGCATATTTCATGAATAGCAAAAGAGTATAACTTGTGGGTGAAAATCACCATAACCTGATTGGCATTCAGCTTTTTGAAAGGGCATCCATAGCAATGGAGTTGCATTTTCAAAAAATATCTCAGCATGTTAGTCTGGGACACCTTAGTGTGAGAGACAACCCTACTCCGCAGTGGCCTCTGCCAAACCATCTAGCTTGCAGGCCACTTGGCAAATTCAAAAGGCCCTTTTACTCTGAAACTCCACTCACTGAAGATCATGCTTTGGAAAACAATTATTTTCAACAAATGCCCCCCGCACCTATCTGCCTTGTGACACCAGTGTGCACCACAATGACTAATTTTGATGTCAAATCCATTGTACTGTTAAATATATCCAATAGTGTTGTGATCCATTAGATTCAAAGCAGGACACTATTCTCAGTTTGTCCCTCTACTTTTTATTCATAAAAGAAGCCTAAACCCTTATTCCATAAACTTTACTAGGGGTGGCTGGCATGGCTTGTGGGTATAGAGGATGGGTGCAGGCGGGTACGGGGGAGAGTCGCGCAGGGGGTCGTATTTGCAGGAGGGAGTGAGATTTTATTTTTAAATCACTTACCTTGCTGCTGCCAGGACCCGTGTCTCTGCACCTGCTCTCCTGCCTCCGACTTCAGGAACAGGAAGCAGGCAGCCAGGCACCCTCCCCTAAGCCAATCAAAATGCAGCAATGCAGCATTGTGATTGGTCTGAGCACTGTGATACTGCGCTCAGCCAGGGGCTGGAGAGAACGGCATGTTCTCTATGCAGGTTGTAATGCAGCCTGCTTGGAGAAGTGGGACAGTGCGCATGACTGGTTTGGGTGGCGCGAGTAGGAAAAATGAAACAGTCATTGCACACTTACGAGTGGGCAAACCACTTCTCCTCTGCCCTGCTCACAGAGCAGAGCAGCCCCCTCCACCGGCCCGCCGGCAAAGCAGCACAAATGTTTTTGCTTCCCACACTGCTTGAAAGCAGTGGGGCGATGCTCCTTTGCCACAGAACTATACAGGGCCATGCCATGGTTAGAATTTAATATGTACTGCATAGTAGTGGCTGCCATTGTGTACTTTTACTACAGTCAGAGTTTCCATAGGGAGAGCATTTTTGTTTTCCTAATAACAAAAATAGGTTAATCCACCTCGTCTCCATTATGGCCATTTTTGTGCTGATCTGTCAAGTGGGAGGGGGAGGAGGAGGGGGGGGGGGCAAGAAAAATGGTAGTGGTCCCAAAACTGTGATTTCCCATGTCAATTCATATAATTCATATAGGAAACATTGCTCTTCAATACAGAAAAAATGGATCAACGGAGTTACACAAAATTTAGCAAAAAGTTAGGAATCTCCTCAGAATCGTCCTTTTTAGGTCAAGCCTGCAAGCAGCACACATGCACTGTCGCTATGTAGATTACCTATTGTATCTAAAAACTCTAAAAAGGGGTTTTTAGAATGCCTATTACTTACCATTTTTTAGCTTGCTTATCATTCGCAATTTCTTGCTCCTCATTGGTCAGCACATGCAGGTGTCACTTCTTGTTTGTGTGTGTTCTCCTTTCCGTCAAGCATGGTCCAAGCTCCAGTTAATCTTTTTATTGGTGCCCTTTCCATTCTTGGGCTCACATTCAGTTAAGGTTTTTAAATTCTTCTTGCTCATGGCTGATTCCTCTGTCATAAGCTCATTTTCCTTGACCCCTGTCCCACCTGGTTTTTTTCTTGCCCACCCCTCTATTTTGCTTTGATTGTTGCTTGCTCCTCAAATGTTTTGTTGCCTGAATCCAGTTAATTGCTGGTTACCGCGCCATGCTGCATTCTGTTTTTTGCAGTGATCTTTATATTGACTGGCATTTCATGCTGATGATTCAAAAAAGGGGGCTGCCAAGAACACAGTTAGTCCATGAAGTAGGAAAACGTTGACACTGGTGTAATGATCACGGCAGTACCATGTGACTGAGTGTATTATTGTCACTAATAGCTCTTTGAAAAAGTTTCCGTCTCACAGGCTGAATAACAGGCTCTGTGGCTGAGAATCAACCACAACACTCCTCACACCACAATGAGATAACGCTTCTGTTTACATCAATATGAATTTAACTGGTGCTCATGTAGAGCGCTCCAATACCTTTTGGTCGATTTTGTGCTATATAAAACTGCAAAACAAAAATCCATGGGTATCCAGTGCAGTGGCAGCGCCTCATCAGACCCTGTCAGCAAAACCTTACCACTGCAGCAAGCAGAGATCCATGGATATGCAGTGCAGTGACAGAGGATGGCTCCTCCCTGGGAATTACCAACAGCATTATAATACTGAGGCACTTTCTGCACACAACTTTACAGCATTCTTAACCTCGTTCATTATCAGTGAGAGAGCTCAGGTGATCTATGAGCCTGCTGCAGAGATAGACGTGCATACTGTATTGGCGTGCATACAGTGAAAGAGAGCGGCTCCTCCCTGAAACCCTGTCAGCAAAACAGTAGGACTGCAGCACCCAGCGGCGTCCTGCTCAGGTAAGCGTGGCGGGGTGGTAGGGCGCAGCAGGGCACGCGGGGGAAGCAGACAGATGATGGATTAGGTATTATTTATTTATTTAATTATACCTATTCTGTCGCCTGTCGACTACTCCCCGCCCCCACCCGCCCCACTGTCTTTACCTGTGCCGGCCACCAGCTGGCAGCACCTGCTGCATCCCTTACCAGAGAGAGAGAGCTAAGGGGGTCCATGACCCTGTTACAGAGGAAGAGGATGTGGCCTAACAGAGATGACGGGGAGAAACTGGGAAGCCAAGTTTGAGCCTGGGGATCAGCTCAACATCCTGTGATTCTGGAAAAATCACTTAATCTACCTTAATCTAACGCAAAAAACCTGTCAAACTCTGCAAGCCATTGTGGACATTATGAATTCCCTTTTATGAAAGTTGCAAATCTATTCTCTTGGCACGTTGATAACTACAGTTTTGCCCAAACACCAGGGGCCAGTTTACATTAAATTGCCTGAGCACTGGCACCAAATTATCTATATTAAGTGTGTATATGTTCCATTTTCTTTTGTGGTAGACAGTCCTCTTTTTCCAGTGAGACCATCAAAACATTAGACACTCACATCCGTCTTTGGATTTCTTTGTGCTACCAACTCAATCAATTTTTCTGGGACGAGGTATTCTACAGACAAAGTAGCTGCTTAGTGCTACCCGCTGGGCCAGAGGTGCGTTGTATATCCCAATTTTTGCACCCTGTTGTAGTCTTCCCTTGGGATGAAAATGAGGCATTGGAGTTAGTGTTACCATAACATACCACTCTTCTTGAATTTTTTTTCCTTCCATCATTGTTCTGATGTTTTCTGGGTTAATGCGTAACAGGTTAATCCGGTCCCATGTTTATACTTTGTATTCTGTCCCATTTAAATTATTTTAAAACACGGGCGGACAACTTTATGCCGCCGTTGCATCATTTTTGTGACGCAGCGGCATCGTAAACAATGTGCCACGATGCGACATATTTATGACGTGACGCATCTAGGGAGATGAGTCACATTGTAAAGCCCTGCGCTACATTATACCTGTGTCAGGTTTAATGTATGCAGGGTGGGTGTTCCGTCGCAAGGAAGCTTTGTAAAAGTGACGCAGTGAAATCTACAAGATTTCAGGGAGTCATTTTTACGGCGCCACTGCGTCAAAACCTTGCACCTGCTTGAAGCAGGCGCAAGGAGTCATGCAGCATGATGGGAATAGGTATTCCTGACCATTGCTGTGGTTGCGTCGTGATTACAACATGACTCCAGCAATGCGCTCCCTTTCCGCCAAAAAATGCGTCATGCATCTGTCTGTCCTTGCGGCACGGTGCGCCACATTGTAAATGCGGTGCATCCATGGTGGCACAAGGCTTTTTTCCCATCACTCAATTTAGCTGACGCGTCTCTGCAAATATGTAGAGATGCACCAGTTCTTGTAAATCTGCCCCGTGGATTACAAGTCCCAGCATGCAAAGCTAAACACAGGACTGAATTATCTAATAACTCCTGGAAGTGTAAAACTTGAGAAATGTGTCTCAACCTTCAAAAAACGTGTTTTGGATGCCTACAGGTGTGAGCTATGGCTTGTCTCTTTTGCCCTATTGTGCTTCTACCAGTGAAAACAAACTAGGTGTGATTTTTTTTGGTGGTATCTAGTTTTTTTTCCATTCATTATTGGCAGCTTCACAAGTTAGGAATGTGTAGTGTTTGAGTGTTTTTATGTGGTGTATTGTACGGCTTGTAATACAAACAGTCACATCCCTTCCCTCCCCTAGCAATGTGTTTTGTCCTGTGTCACTGTGATCCCTTACTCGCCAGCCCTCTGCTCTGTTGTATTGCAGTGTTATCTGATTTCTCATTCATTTGCTGCCTGTGGGGGTGGATTTATGAGGTCTGGTTACCTGCCAGGAAGAGCTGAACCGAGCCGTAATCTCTCTTGAAGCATGCTTTGTAAGAACCTCCGGGTTTAAAGGGGCCAATGCGCCCAAACATAGGTTCTGCTTTTGGACACCAAGGCCAAACCATGTCATGCTTAACAGGCCCTGAATTGAGAGAGGATGTGGCGCTGAGGCCAGAGCTGTCGAGTCTCAGAACCCACTCAAAACATCCTGCGGTTCTGGGCAAACCACTTAATCTACCCACACCTAAAAAAATATGAATTTGTCCTTAAGTAATGTAACTGGGGCTCATGTAAATCGCTCCAATACCTTTGGGTCCAGTTCGAGACATGTAAAACAACAACAACAACACAATGAACAGAAGCAGAGGGAATCATCCTTCACAGGCATTCTGGCCCCAGAGAAGGAAAGCGCATTGTTTCCTCGTCATTCTCACCCATCACATTTGCTGATATTTTGGGAAAAAGAATGTTGTCAATTTTGTCTCTAAGCTGCACTAGTACCAGTAGGACAGTTTCCTCATTTGTAAAACATCCATTTGTTGAGTGAAGCCAGCATTAGCAAAGCCATTAAACTTGTCATGGTTAACTTTTTGCAGGTTTTTATTTTGTTGTGTTATAGCAAGAATATAACAAGCATTGACACAGCCAATAGGTCTTGCCTGTGAGAGCTATTGGCAATGTTTTCTAGCCATATTGTACAGCAGCGCAAGCACTTGCAATGTGGCTAAAACTAATTTAAGAAAACGCTATGAAGGAATCAGGGCTAATCCACTTTTTAAAATAAATTTAAAAAAAACGCGTATTAGCGCTGGATACATCTGAGTCTTTTTTAAGTTATTTTTAGCCATGCTGCCCAGTGGCCACGCTTATACAGCATGACTACAAATCATTTCCAAAGTCAGCAGTGCCTATGCAGTATAGCATGAATAAAAGACAATGGCAAAGCAATGTAATGTGTGAGGTCCTAAGCAATACAGAGCGGGCACAAGTTATAGCTAGCTCAGTAAACTATAACTGGTGATTTTCAGTGTTTCTTTTCATTTTAAAAGAATAGTTTTATACTATAGGAAAGCCTAGCCACTAATACATCACTTTACCCTGAGTTTCTTTTTGCGAATTTCTAAAGTTTTTTTTAAATGTAAGATAAAATCTTAGCATCTTACCCGATTATACCATCACTTTTACTTTTATTTTTTCAATTAATATCTGAGTTTTTTAAACGTAAAATAAGATACTGATTCATACCTAACTATAACATCTATAAAATCACAATTCAGTGAATTGCTAGGAGTATTTTTCATCTAAAGTAAACTATTATTACCATACTTTACTCTAACATCACTTAACCTTTGTTTTTTTTAGTGAGGCATAGCTATTTGACCATCCTCCATGGACAGCTAACGACCCATTGCTGACCAAGGTCGCACAACCCTCCACAAACACCCAACCCACATTTTCCATTTTTATTTTTGCAGTTTTGGAGTCCTCCCATGGTACTGTTGCACAAGCAGCACTTCGAGGTACTGTGGGAAAGTGCAAGCTTCACTTTTATTGTTTTCACTGTCCTGCAGTTCTCTGCGGTACTCCTGAGGGAGCACATGGGGGCCATGCCAATTTCTGCTGTACTCCACCCGCCCTCACTGGGCTTGCTGGGATGCATGGGAGTACTGTGGGACTGGCGGACAGAGAAAAATATATATGTATATAAATATATATAGACACTTTTGGTCATATGGGGAGGTCATTTTGGGATTCCCCACCCACCAGCACCAGTGTGTCAGGATACCCCATTTTTAACTTAGTAAACGAGTACTGGGTTCCCAAATCCTGCAATGGCAGCATGGATTTTCAATTGATGTTGCAGAAAGCTAATCAAAATCACAAGGTACAGCAGGACCAGTACTGTCCCCCAGTACCAAAGGGACCAACACAAAAGTAGCCCTCTTGGCACATCAAATGTTTTATTTTTCAGATTTAGTTGTCCATGGGACAACAAGGTATCCAAGCACCGAGATATCACTATATTTTTAGCCTTAATTTCTCAAAAACCTCCGAACCGATTTACACCAAATCACTAAAACCATGCTTTCTGGGTAAAGCTCTAACTTTCTGACAGATTTAGTGTATTTCAGTTCAGCTGTTTTTCTGTAACCTTTCCCAAAATTGCTATGGTAAATTGCATGGAAAAGTGTTTTGGGATCCCTCTGCCAGCCCCCGCTTGACGGATCAACCAGAAACCTTCCATGAAGCTGAGGTAAATGAACTTTATTGGGAAAGATTTGTAAAGATTCTTCAAATGGGCCCAAAGTTATTGTCAAGACAGAAAAAAACTATTCATAAGGAAATTCTGACCTAAGTAGAATGTTTGTGCCACAGGTACCGTAGTACTTTTTTTCCTGGACCCGGCGCAATACTCTAGTGTACTTGCTTCTATTAACTTGGAGGAGCTGGGGAATGTGACAGAGGCACTAGCAGTAGGCCTGGGTTTTCAAAAACAGCCTCCTACTGCTCAACCCCACTGGAGAAACGCCTGATAGAATCGAAGGCCAGGGTGGCCCTGTTCATAACTATATACATGGTCAGACACCTAGTAAGTTATCAGTGCTTAACAACCAGATGCCAAAGTTAGGCTGCCCACAGCTGACTGTCTTTCTATCCTGAGTAATGCACACATGTTAGTGTGAGGTCCTTTTACCTATGGCATCATCCCTAGTATAACCCGCTCCATGGTGCCAATATCTGCAACCCTCCCTGCAAACATAGTATATAGCTATGTAGCACAAAAGTAATGAAATAAATCATGCAATACATGTTTGGTGCAAAACAGATTGCTGCAGGTTTATTTCATGAATTAAATATGCCAATGTGGTGGGTTATCTTACAGGCAATCCAAGGGCAGGCAGTGGCGAGTCACCTGATGAGCCAAACAGCACCATTGGGCACAGGGCAGGCTTAGCTCTGGTGGCGCCCATTGCGATAATCTTTTTTGGTGCCCTCCTATGACCTCCTCCTCGGATTTGCTCACAACCACTCAGAAAAAGTGTCCCTTATCTCTCCATAGCCAATCTCTCACAGCCATTTCATTTGTTTTAAAGCTCTGATAAAGGCTGACTTTACAAATTCACTCAGACATCTAAATAAAATATAGATCTGTACTTTGCAGCAGGCATATTAACCCTTTGCGCTACTTTATGGCAAGTCAAAACTGCTGCTAGAAAAAACTCTGATCTCTCTTTCTCTCTGGCAGGAACATTAATCACAAGAGGCACTTTTATTGCTGTCTGAAAACTGAACGCACAAGGAATTCAGCAGTAGGTGCTTTTAAATTGTACCCTGAGGTCAGTGCCCCTCTCCAAGTCAGCACCCGGTCGCACTGCCCTAAAGCCGGTTCGTGTCAGGCAACCCATTTGGTGCTACAAGTTTTTATTTGGCGAGCTTTCTCTCTTAAATCTGTGACCACCTGTCCTGGATTATACTCACATCTTTTTAGGGGCGGGACATCCTCAAGGCAAGCCCCCGGTTGTTCAGGCTTACAACCGCTTGAAGAACTAACAGGGCACTGTCACTTTCATACCAGGGTCCTGCCACAAAGACTCCTGGGGTTTGGCATTGAGCGCCTCTGCTGTGATCGCTCAGATGGTACCCCTCTGCTCCAAATGGCCTCCGGATCACTCTGTAACTCCGCTAGTGCCTTGGATGTAGCCGCCATCACATTCGGGGCTCCCTAGCATGGCAGGCTTCATAATATCATGCAACCCACAGTTACCAGTCCTTCTTGCAGGTCAAAGCCCATATTAACTTCAGACAGGTGTACCCCGTCACCATCGAAATACCATGTGGTACTTGCATTAATTGGGTCATACCTTATTTAACCAAACACCCTCTGTTCTGTGAACTTACGCATGCCTCTATTTGCCCTTATTGTTGGACATGGCCCTTTTTGCAGGGTCATCCTTGAACGTTTTGCCTTCCTTCTCTATTTTTTTGGACCTGATGGCTGTTTTATGACTCTTGGTACTTTACTACTGCTGATCAGTGCTAACGTGCATATGCTCTTCCTCTGTATGGCTTAGTGAATCCATGATTGGCTTGCTTGGTTTACTTGTCAGACCCTAGTACAGTGCACTGAGTGTGCCCAGGACTTGTAAATCCAAATGCTGCTGGTGGGCTTGCAGCACTGGTTGTGCCATCCACAGAAGCAGTTTTGTAAAAAGTGTCTAAGTTCTGCCAATGCAGAGCCTGTGTGCAGTCTGGTACTGTCATGCTGACTGGGCAAGTGCACCCACTTGCCAGTCCCTAAACCTTCCCTTTTCTTCATATCAGACACCCCTATGGTAGGCCCAAGGGCAGGGTGCATTGTAAGTAAAAGATAGGACATGCCCTGGTTTGTGTGGCTTGTCCTAATAGTGAATTACAGCCATTTTCGTTTTTCACTATTGCAAGGCTATCTGTTCTCCATAGGCCAGAATGGGCATTTCGATTATTACATTCCGATAACCCTAACTGACTCAGAGAACATGGTGGAAATATGAGTTTAGTATGCCTGGACTCAGAATGATAAAATACATATTTTAGTGAAGTTGATTTTAACATTCTGTGTTTGAAAATACCACTTTTAGAAAGTAGGTATTTTCTTTCTTGTCTAACCTTAAAACCCTGCCTCTGCTAGGTTGTGTATTCCTTGTCCGGAGTTTGTGAGTGACAGGGCTGGGGGATTCCAAGAGACAGGATGAGTCAGCCCAGTGGTGAATAAAGAGATCTGCATCTAGATGGGAGGGAGGAGTTGCACCTGAACCTTGAATGGGGCTGTGCCTGCCTTCCACAATGCTGGCTCCACCTTCTGGGGTGCGGCTGATGTCTCTGCCCTGCACACTAAAAGAAAAGAAGGAATCCTGTCAACAAAGTGCTCCAGGGCTGTACTTGCCTTCCACAATGCTGGCTCCACCTCATGTGGGGCGTCTGATGTTTCTGCCCTGCACTGTGAAAGGAAAGGAGAAGTCAGGTAAACAGAGTGCTTCAGAACTGGTTTGGACTGGGCAAAGGCCCCTCTTCCCTCAGAGAACAAAGGATTTTGGGGTATAAATATTGGGACCCTGATCCCATGAAATTAGATCACTTTTGGACTACAAGAAGAAACCTCTGCTGAGGAGAGGAACCTGAAGAAACTGAGGAGAGACTATTCCTAAGCTGAAGTGCTGAATAGGGGATTGGCCTGCAGTGGTTGCCTTACTGCCAAAGAGAGGAGAATGAACTTTGTGTACTTTGCTTTCAACTTGTGAAGGATCTCCTAGGGCTTGGAACAGAGCTTGCCTCCTGCTGAAGTCTCAGGGACAACAGATTTCACTCCCCAAGCTCCCCAGAGTTCTTTGGAAGTGCCTGCTGCTGTTGTGGGCCTTCTGAGGGACTGCGTGTTGCAAGGAGCTGGAAGCACGACTCGTCGAAGAAGAAGTGTCTCACTGTCCCTGCTGCTGCTATCGGATCGTGAATGTCGGAGCGGTAGGTGTCGTATTGCACCGCATCAAGAAAAGCGCCTCGCATCCCCCGGAGAAGCACGCCGCCGTCGGAGCTGCTGCCATCGCATCTTAAATGTTGACGCTGTAGTTGTCGCATCGTGCGGAAGCTTCTTGCAACGTCGGAGAAGAGTGCCACGCCAAGCCTGTTGCCGTCGCATCGCTGAACAAAGGTTTCGCCACTGCAGCTGATGCATCGAACCGAGATTTCCCGCATCCCCAGAGAATCGCGCCGCCGTCGGAGCTGCTGCCGTCCCATCTTGAATGTCGGCGCTGTAGTTGTCGCATCGTGCGTAAGTTTCTCGCATCCTTATAGAAGCATGCCGCATCTGGAAGATCTTCACGTCTTTATTTCTTTGCACCGGAACTTTGACGCATTTCCCTCGCTGCAACATTACTTGTTGTGGAAGCGCATCGCATCGTAAGGTACATTGTCGCAAAGTGTTGTATCTTAAGAACTGAACTGAACTAAGCTAAAACTACCATCTTAAAGTAATAGTATTGTGTTTTTTTGTCGTTTATGGTCTTGTGGTAAATCTATAAAAAGTATACTTATTTTTGATATAAAACCTTGTGTGGTGTCCATCGGTAGTGTTGTCACTGGGTTACTGTATGTGGTCACAAATGCTTTTCACACTGCCTCTGAGATAAGCCTGTCTGCTCGTGCCAAGCTACCAAGGGGGTGAGTAGGGGATATTTAGGAGTTTAATCCCCTTATCTTGACTAGAGGCAAGGGTCCCTATGTGTCACAAGTACCTACCTGTGCCAACTGGAGACCCCCAAATCTAACATTTATCCATACATGTTTAATGGAACCCCCTGGCCTTGCACAATGACATACCACTTTTTGTAGGCTTTGGTTGGTGCTAGTACCTTGTTCAATCTGGCACAGGAGGCATAGCCCTCCCCAAATATGTGTACTTTGATAACCTTTCTCCAAGAATTGAAGCTGCATCATGACCTTCAGTGGGTGCCACTTGCGCCTACAACACCTAACCAAGACATGGGTGGGTCTGGCACAGTGGGTGTGGCCCAGGGTTACTTAGGACGTTTGCATATGGGGTTAAGGGTTCAGACCCTTAACCCCATATGCAAACGTCCTAAGTAACTATTGAATGATGCAATGGTGTGGTTTATGTAAATATCCTAAGTCTGACTCACTGAAACACAAGTGTACAGACAGATCTCCTGCTTTTCACATCTTTCTGTTGTTGTCTCCTGTATGTTGAAGGTCACGGCTGTGCCCGCTTGACATTACCGAGAAACGCATAAACTTAAACTTAAATAAAAAATTAAAATCCTGTCCGGACGGACAGTAGACATACAACTTATCAAGTGTATGATCATTGTGCTCTGTGTTCATTACTTCCATATAGGGACCAATGTTCTCTGCAAAATGTAATGCCCAAGGTCCCTATGCTATACCTTAAGGGTTCCCTTGTTCTGTCTAAACCTGATAGTAAAATACAGTGCATTTCGTATTTCACTATTGAAAGGCTATCTGTCCCATAGGATTGAATGGGAGTTCATTTAGAACATAGTATAAGTATAACCTGCCATTGGAACACAATAGGAAGATGGAGTGTGGTATGCCTGCACTCAGAATATAAAAATGCACCTTTTAGTAACAATGATTTTTTTATATTGTGTGTTTGAAAAATCCACCTTTAGAAAGTGGGTATTTTCTTGCTTAGCCATCCTGTGTGCCTCTGCATTCCTTGTAGACAGCAACTGGGAAGTAAAGGTGTGCCCTGGCTTTCCTGGATGAGTCAGGGCTGGGCTAAATGGTCCTGGGCTGCATATAGAGTACAAGGAGGAGATTTCCTTTCACCTGAATGGGCCTGATCTGCCTTACACAATGCTGTTTCCACCTCCTTCCGAGGCACTGCACCAGAGAGGACATAACTGGTTTGGACTGAGCACAGAGCCTTTCTGACACCAGGGAACAAAGAGAAATGGACTATAAATGTGGGGGCCCAGACCCCTGAACTTGTTTATTTCTATACCCAAGAGGAACCTCTGCCAAGAAGGAAAGCTGGGAAAGATTAAGGAGAAGTAGTGCCCCTTTGCTGTGTGCTGTCTGGGGTTGGCCTGCAGTGGTTGTTTCTGCCAAAGAGAGGATAAAGACGTTGCTGTGTCCGTGTATCCTGCTTGAAGAAGATCTCCTAGGGCTTGAAGTAAAGCTTGCCTTTTATTCTGAAGTCTAAGGGACACAAAGACTACTCCACCAGCTCCCCTGAACTTCCTTGCTGGGAGTTATGACCTGCCAAGAGGTGCCTGTTCTTGTGTTGGGCCTCTGAAGGTTGTTCCTGCTGTTGTGAGCTGAGAAAAAAGAAGCAACTGAAGATGCATGATGCATCAGCACCTGTTTTTAACACAGCACCACTGTGAAAGAAGATTTTCCACGCATCGCTGCCATGCCGCTGAAGAAACCAATGCAGCGCCTGCCCGCGGCTAGAGAAATCTCCAACACTGAGTCTTGTGCACCAAACTCCAAAGTCTGAGATCACAGCACCGACTCCAATGCAGTCCCACAGTCTGCAAGAACCGACACATCAGGGTATCGCATCTGGAGAGATCTATGAAATGCCATTTCCGCCGCCACATCGAGACCGATGCCTCCCGAATCCCCACGCATTGCACCAGGGCACCCAGTCTACAGCAGTGTGGGGGCACAGTAAGAAACCAAGGCATCACCTCTCCTGGAGCAAGGAACTGACGCATCACCTTCCCGGTGCGCAAGGAACCAACCCATCACCCTCCCTGCGGCTGATTTTGCTTATGATTTTGGTGCATTCAAGGTACTTTGTGTTGAAAGTGTCGCAGCTATAGTTTGCTATGGACAGAACTGTTTTTACCTTTTGAAAGTCATATCTAGAAAACTAACTGTATGTTAGATTTTTGTCGTTTTGGTTTTGTTTGGTTTAGATAAAGATTACTTATTTTTCTAAACTAGTGCGGTGTTCATTTGTAGTGTTTCCCTGTATTACTGTATGTGTGCACAAATGCTTTACACACTGCCACTGAGATAAGCCTGTCTGCTCATGTCCAGCTAACAAGATGGTGAGCAGGGGTTGTCTAAGGGCGTAACTCCCTTACCCTGATAGGAAGCAAGGTCCCTACTTGGGCATAGGTGCCAATCATTGCCAACTAGAGAACTCCATTCATAACACCCCACAACAAGCCAGCCCAATTATCTTAGTGTAAATTCCATAATCACCTAAACCTTGGGCCTAGAAAGGCTGTCCTAGGAAAAGTCAAAGATCCTTCTATAGTCCTGGTCCTTCAATTTTGCATGCCCATTTACCCGCACACACAATTAGTTAGGAAAACCTCAGCTCACCTTCATATCGGCAAGCTCATAGTTCCTGGTCACACAACATAAATACCTACCCGTTTGGCTCACGTTTGTGTGACTGTATTTTCAACTGCCCAAACAAAGAAACTGAAGTCCTTTAGGGTGAGAGCCCCTTCTATGACACTCAACTACAATTGTGACCCAAACTTGCAAACAGGTCAGGCCTAGGTAAAACAGTGGAGCAATAACAAAGTAGAAAACAACAAGACAGGGCATCTGCAGTCCCAAATAGAGGCCAGACCCACATCGCTCAACACTAAATTGTGCCTAGATTAACAGATTGTGACAAATATTAGCAGCTTCGTTAACACCCTTATTGATCATGTGGCATTGAACAGCAGCCCAAAGTGTCTATGTGTGTTTTACTTGCGCAGCGCCATCTTGAATAAATGGAAATCAAGCTTTACACAAGCAGCCACAGCCCGTGGAGGCAGTTCCAGTGGGGCAGAAAGGCGGGGAGGGGGGTGCTAAAAACCGGAATACGGATAATCGGAGGTAAGTAAACAATTTAATAAATAAAACTAATTTCGTAGTGAGCCCTGCATCGCAAAATACGATGCAGCGCGCGCTACGAAATTAGTTTTATTAATTAAATTGTTTACTTACCTCCAATTATCCATATTCTGGTTTTTAGTACCCCCTACCCTGCCCCTCCCAGCCCCGCCTGTCTGCCCCACCGGAACTCCCTCCATGGGCCGCGGCTGTACACAAGGTCAAAAGAATAACCCAGTTGAGACGTTGTTGACAATTATTGCCATTAGCACTATCTTATTGCCAAAACGTCTGGAGGCAGGAAGGCACAAAGAGCCCTACACTCACCCCAAGAAGTCACCGACTCCGCCTCCTGGCTCGAGAGAGCAACAATGCGACAAAGGCCAGCGTATCTAGCGGGTGAACAATGAGGCCGGTCCTGGGTTGGGCAGATATTAGTACCGGGCCCCAGCCCCTCAGGTGCTAGAAATGACCCAGGTGAGTGCTGGGAGTGAGGGGCTCCCTCGGGGTCCCAAAGGTTGAAGTGAGAATGCTGCACTATGGGGCATTGTTCATCTTATTTCATGCAGACTTTGAAAAGTACAGCAAATGTCTGAAAGCACAGCTCCTCAAACATGTTTATATACTTATCTTTACCTACCTGATACCACTATTTTATTGCTTGGTCCTCTCTACCTTCTAATCACCCTCCTTGTGCTCGCACTCTGAAGTAATTAAATATAAATCAAAAACAAATTTTTATGTACCCAAAGTTGACGCTTTCTCTCCCATTCTCTTTGCTGTCATTCATGTCGGACCATGATGTTATTCCTAAACCCATAAATTCTGATTTGCAACATCTGTTTAATTGGTACAGACTCCCTTTGTATTGTATTCTTGGCTGACAGGCACACGGCCTAGCCCAGGCTTCCAAAAGTAAAGTACAAGAACTATTTTTGCACACAGCTCCAAACTGCATATTTCAAAACATATTCGTCATGGCTTTCTAGACAGCTGTCACAATGTGTCATTGTTATTGTTCACTGAATGGTGTAAAGCTTTGTCAATCAACAACTCACAGGGCACAGAAGAGGGTAGTTCTTTCCGATGTGAGAATGGATTTTATTTTTCTTTGAGGCAGAACGTAACCGATGCCAAAGTCAATGAGCTTGCCTCTTTCCTTCGCTTTAGTGGGCACCCAGACCGCAATAATTTAAGCCACTGATCTCTTTTCCAACGGGGAAAATACAGGGCATCTTTTTTTCAAACCGTGTTGATTATTGAATGCAATGCAAAATGTTATGCTGAGTGTGACTCAATCGATGCCCCCACTCACACCGTTCATCAGCAGTGCAGCCAACACAACTTGATACTATTAGTTGAGATAATACGGAATGCAATTATTACTAATAAACTGGATTCTAAATCTCTATACTCAAATTCCCATTCTTTGTGTGGCTACTGTCGAGAGTTCACTGGACACATTTTTTGGTTGCAAACACTCCTGGGTTTTCAATTCACCAAAATGATAACCAGAAGTTGAAAGTGGCTAATATCAAAAATATATATTGAATGTATACATGATCCTAAATCCAAGGAGAATTAATCATTTGATGCATTTTCATACCACTGTATAAAACTGTCCAACTTTAAGGTAATGTTCCTTGCAGCTGTTTCTTTGCCCTTTTGAAGAGTTAAAGAGCAGGAAACACTGGTGTCAAGGGACATAGCAGTGGGTGCACTTCCACACTCAAAGGACCGCAATCAAAACTATGGGGCAGATTAATCAAACTTTCACGCAGGGCAGCACAGCACAGCAAGCCACCTTGCTGTGCTCTACTGCATGAAAGAGACAGGTCAGAAATGCACCTTCTTTAACATAACACAGCGTATTCCTGTCGTTTCCTAGCACAGGTGCACTTTTGCCTGCCTAGTGCCAATGCAAGCACTTTTTCCCCGTGGTGCAAGGGGGCCTAAATTGTAGGCAGGATTGCTTTTTTACATCACAAAAACAATCCTCTGAGGTAATTTCCTCATTCATTTTTTCATTGTTGAATCTGCCCTGGAGAGGAGTAGAATTTTGATGCGTTTAGAGGTAGGTTTACCAGTGTTGGTAAATCTGGGAATGCATCACAAACCATGGGTGGATGGGTGGGTACACCCCGGCTCCACCCATGGAGCACCTACTTTAGGGCAGAAGGACACAATGCAGTGATTTGCACTGCATTTTGTTACTCCAAATTTATCAAGCCATGCAGGGCCATGCAAGGGGGCCGTGCATGGCTTGATAAAACTTACATTAGTGTTGCATCACCCTCCCTTGCATGGCACAATGGTGATGCAACACATTTATAAGTGTGCCCCTATAACGTATGGATTCGATTTTACTGCACTTACCAGAATACACTGGGGAGGACTTGTACAGGTTTGTGATCATGGTAGAGGTCCACCACCTACGAATGCATATTAATGATCCTGGTCCATGAGGGAGCTGGTGATTGGTGTCAAGAGCCGGAGGTCTGTACCTAAGAGTTTTTTGACACTCATTCACAGACACTAAGGTTCATGCCATGTTCCCTGTTTGAAATGGGGATCTCTAGTTGGCAGAGGTAGGTAAGTGAGGCTAAATAGGGACCCTTGCTTCTAGTCAGAGTAAGGGGATACACATTTTAGATAACCCCTGCTCACCCCCTGGTTAGCTTGGAATGAGCAGACAGTCTTATCCCAAAGGAAATGTATAAAGCATTTGTACTCAAAACACACAGTAATACAGTGATAACACCACAAATGGACACCAAAACAGTTTAGAAAAATAAGGTATCTTTATCTAAACTCAAGAACAAAAAAAATCCACCATATATGTAATAAGAATACGACTGTAAAAAGGTTTCAAAAAACTTGGTCCATAGAAGAAAAAGCATGATTTTACACCGAAGTACCTGTAGATGCGTCAAACTTCACAAGGCCAAACAGCCGCAGGGAAAGGAAGCAATGGAAAACACAGCAATGCGTCAGTTCCTGAGTCCTTGTGGAGGCAAAACGACAGTTCTGCTGCACACAGGAGAAGTGATGCTTTGAATCCGGACTGTAGGATGCGTGGAAAAACTTGGTGCCCAGGTACCAGAGGTGATGCATCACTTTGCGAGGCTTTGTGGTGCCCGGTGAGACCCCCCGAGGCTTCGCGTCACCGGAGGTCGGTTCCGAGAGGTTGGCAGCTGTTCAGCAGGAATCAACGAGGCTTTACTTTGTACGGTGTTGGTTTTGAGAGGCTTTCAGCATTTTGGGGGGACTCTGCAAGGCTTTGCGTCGTACAGCATCAGTTCCAAGAGGCTTTGCATGGTTTTGCAATGCTTCACACCTTTCTTGCAGAGATTAGCTGCAAAACCCACCTCTGAGGCCCTGTAACTTGAAGGAGGCACCTCAGGCAAGGGTAGGACTCAGAGATGGCAGAGTCCAGCAGCACCAGCAGATTTACAGGAAGTCTTTTGTGTCCCTGATACTTTTTAACAGGAGGCAAGCACACACAAGCCCTTGTAGAAACTTCACAACATAATACACAGCAAAGTCCAGTCATTTGTACTTTCCTTGGCAGAAGCAGCAACTGCAGGTCCACCCCAAACAGCACACAGCAAAGGGGCAGTACTCCTCAGCACAGCTCTCCAGCTCTTCTCCTTGGCAAAGGTTCCTCTTAATTCCAGAAGTAATCTAAAGTTTTATGGTTTAAGATCTACTACTCACACCCCATTTTGGCTTTGTTCTCTTTGTGCAAGGGTCTCGGAGCCCAGTCTAAACCAGTTCTGTCCTCAGTGGGGCAGTATGACCAGAGAGGGTGGGTACAGCATTGTGCAAGGGAGGCAAACCCTATTCGGGTGCAAGGAAAACTCCTCCTACTACTCTAAATTCAGCCAAGGTCTATTCAGCTCTGCTCTGAGTCACACAGGAAAGGCAAGACACACTTCAGCCCCCCAGATGGCTGTCTACAGTGAATGCACATCCCCAGGCCCTGTCACTCCAATACCAGACAGTCAATACACAAACAGGCAAGCCCGTCTGCGCCTGTCCCTGCCTGGATCGCGCCCAGCACCAGAACCCCTGGCCCCCACACCCGCCACGATGACAGCCGGCACTACGATGCCAGCACTCTGCACGCTCTCAACCCCGGACGGACCAACAACTGCTTCAAGGCCACCCCGAAACGCACACACGGTCCTTTCACCTGCCAGAACTGCAGCTACACCAGCCACAGAGCTGACGAACCACCCGCCAAGAAAGACCTCAACCACCTCCAATGCATACTACTGAACATCCGCTCCCCACGCAAACACGCCATCGAGCTCTGGGACCTGCTCAACACAACCTCCCCGGACGTCGCCTTCCTGACAGAAACCTGGTTGAACAACTCCTCCGCACCCGATATCGCCATAGCCATCCCAGATGGCTACAAGATCACCCGCAGAGACCGCACCAATGGAGTAGGAGGAGGAATCGCCACCATCCACAAGAACAGCATCAGGGTCTCAACTAGCACCAACGATGCACTCAGCACGGCTGAACACATGCTTTTCCAGATCCACACTGACCCCAACTCCACCCTCAGACGCACCCTTGTCTACCGACCCCCCAGACCCTGCCTCAAGTTCAGCAACTCCATCGCCGACTTCATCAGCATGCACGCCCTAACCTCCACCGACTACATCCTCCTCGGAGACCTGAACTTTCACCTTGAGAACAACAACGACAGCAACTCCACCGTCCTGATCGCCAACCTCGCCAACCTCGGACTGAGGTAACTCATCACAATGCCCACCCACTCCGCCGGCCACACGCTTGACCCCGTCTTCTCCTCAAGCCCGCACGTCTCCGTCAGCCACACCACCGATCTCCTCTGGACCGACCACCGCTGCATCCACTTCACCTTCCAGAAACCCACCACACACCACGGCACCCAACAGATCCCCCACCGTCGCTGGAGCAAAATCACCGAAGACCAACTACATATAAACCTCGCTCTCAGCCCACTCACCAAACCCTCCAACACCAACGCCGCTGCCCACAACCTCAGACGCTGGATCGAGGACTATGCCAACACACTCACCCCGCTGAAGAAACCCCCCCACAGAGACACCAGCAAGAGGGCCAGCTGGTTCACCCCAGAACTCCTAGATTCCAAGCAAGCCTGCTGGAAACTAGAGAAGAAATCGCACATTGAACAAACTCTGGACAGCCACGCAGCACACAAGGACGTCGTCCTCAACCACCACCACCTCATCAGGGCTGCCAAGAAGACCTCCTTCAAAGACCGCCTCGACAACAACACACACGACAGCAAGGTGCTATTCAACATCGTGAAGGAACTCTCCAACCCCAGCTCCAAAACCAATGACATCCCGTCGTCGCAAGCCCTGTGCGACGTCCTCGCAACCTTCTTCCACCGCAAGATAGCAGGACTGATCCTCGATGTACCATGACACGGCCACATCCCCCCCACCTGAGTAACCCACACTGGCTCCCCGTCAACAAGAGGATATCCTTCAAGCTCCTCATCCACGCACACAAGGCACTCCACTAGACCGGCCCAGCCTACCTCAACTGACGAGTCTCCTTCTATACCCCCAACCGCTAGCTACGCTCCGCTGACCTCTCACTCGCCACTGTCCCGCGCATCCAAAGAACAACCACCGGCAGGAGATCCTTCTCCCACCTCGCTGCCAAGACATGGAACGCCCTCTCACTGAGCCTATGACAGACCCAAGACCTGCTGACCTTCAGGAGGATACTAAAGACCTGGCTGTTCGATGAGTAGTGGCCCCCACCTCCCCCCAGCGCCTTGAGACCCTCACAGGTATGTAGTTCTCTTAACAAATGACTGATTGATTGACAGGCAGAGGCACACAGAATGGTTATACGAGAAAATACTAGCTTTCTAAAAGTAACTTTGAATATGATAGAGGTCACTCCAATTTTAGTCCAATTAAAGCATGTGTTATAGAAAGCTCAAAGGCAAAGTCTTGGCATGCGGATTGGCACGTGCTCTGCCTCACCAGCACTATAGGTAATCGAAATATGGTAGGTGTGCCATTGCGCACCAATCGCAAAGCGTACTGCCATATAAGCAAGAATCCAATGTAATCCATGTAATCCATTGTAATCAACTTTATTCAAATTTCTTCTATAGTTTCGGAATCTAAACAGAAGCAACGTGGTTCCAATCTTTCAAAGTAATAGAAATTCCCATCCAGGCTTTTTCTAAAACAGAGCACAATTCACTTTGCATCCTGGTAAATCATAATGGTGCTCACCCAATGCATTTCGGGCTAAGGAGCCCTTTGTCAGGGATAACTATAATATAAAGAAAGGCCCATCAGTAACCATCAAAGATCTCTTAGTCAGAAAACATAAATGTGTAAAGCATGCATTTAATGCAGTCTATGTACAAAACCAACACTAAAAATGTATTGCTCGAAAAATAAAATGTTAACTTCCAAAACAAATTTTCCAAACCAAACTTAAAACGTAAATCACCATAACAAAAAATATATTTAGACCGATATGCATTTCTTCTACTTTGAAAGATTGGAACCATATTGAGTCCATTTATATAATTTAAGTAAGCTCTAAAGGTCTTGGCAGTTCTGGGAAAATATGACTGGAGCTTCAACAGAGATTGGAAGATGAACAAGGAGCTTTTATACAAAAAACCGATTTTGATCTAAACCATCATTTCTAATGCAAAAGGTGCATTTCTCATTTCCTTATCACATAAAAATGTGTAAAATTGATTTTAAGTACCGAGCAAATAAACAGGGCTAAAGGTGTATTAGGTGTAAGTTATGAATTTATTCCTCTGAGATTTTGTTGGTAAAACGTTGGAGACAAATATATTTCCAGATTGCAATGAGGGTTTTACAAAAACACAGGCTCGTCATAAAAAGGCATTATGTATGTGTTTCATGTACCTTTTAACTTGATGAAAAGAGGACACGCTGAACTGCTATTTCTATCAGTTTTCAGTGTTAAGATAATGTGCCTTTACTAAATATTGACCTGGCGCACTTTCCTGCACCCTAGAACTCTAGTGTAGTCATCTACCAAGTTGCACCACTATTCATATGTACAATTGATTATCGACTGGAAGTGCAAGAAAGGAGCAACACCTTTCAATTTCAGTGTAACCAATTTTGCTCCACAAAAATGACAAAGGGGATGATGTCCAAACCATGAAGGTATTATTAACAAATTGAGTCAATGTTACAGATCAATCAATTAATAAATCAATATATCAAATAAACATGTACATTCATTCAGTCTAAATATGTATATTATGAAAAAGAAGATGCAATATATAATGATGTACAGAATACAAAACAGGAAATAGAAAGTTCCATAAATTACCTTTCCTAAGCTAAATAAGGCATCAAAACTGACCAAGGGAAATTCTAAGAGGAAGGTCTCAGCATCAGATGGACCAAATTAAGGTACAGGGGAAAATAGGTGCAGTTATTCAGGGATGAATCACCACATCCTGTTAGACCTGGTATCATTGGTGTGAGTCTCCCTTCCATTTTTCACTGATTGCCTCCTCTATTTTTGATCTGTTTGCTGGTTAAATGCTTTGAGCGTTGTGCCACTGCTATTCAGTGCCACAGTGCAAGTGCTCTGTTGCAAAGTCATCCTGTGCCCTGGGCACCCCCCAACTTTTTGCTGACTGATGCTGGTGGTAACTAATTTTGACTGACCCTGGGCTCTGCCTAACCAGGCCCATTGCCAGTGCTAAGCTGCAAGGAACACATTGGAATACAGTTAAAACACCTAACATACACTAGGGTGCACTATGGTATGGAGGGGTACCCCTGTAATTGGCATGGCCTACCCAATAAGCCACTAGTATATAATAGGGCAGGGGATTGAAACTACCTAGAAGTCCCCAGTACCCTGGGGCATGGCAGTTTAGAGGCCAGCAGCTTTTTCTGCCCTTGCATGTGTGCACTGCTGAAGTCTGAGGTCAGTTTAAAAGCAGCACTGTGTGCCAGGACTGCTTTTAAAAAGTAAATTGTGCCCAAACTCGACTTTGGTGGTAGGGGCACTTAAAAATGGATAACCTACAATGTTTTGGCATATTAGGGACCCCCAGGGTCTCCCCTAGGCATCACAGGGGTGGGGGATCAGTTATCTATAATGTACTCCCTTCTAAAATGAGTTTTTATATGCCTGGGTAAAGTGAAATTTCTCATTTCACTCCCCCCATTGTGGTAAAGTGCTGCTCAAATTGGACGTTGATGCTAGGAGCACAGTAAAAGGAGACTCTGCAATATTTCTACAGATTCAGAACCCGTTTCTACAGATTCAGAACCCCTAAAGTCTCCCCTAGTTGCACATTGGGTGGAGTTCCTGTAGATATAAGGCAAGTACTTGTAACATATGTTTTTGTAAGGCCTGGTGCTAGAAAAATGGCCCAAGTAATTTTTCCCATTGCAAATCCCTTGTTACATAGGTTAACATGACAGGAAGTTATTGATTAATAACTATTGATAGGAGAAGACTAGCCTGGCTGTTCAAAAACTTCCCAAAATGGTAGTAGTAAAACCAACAATATCATATTGTTGAATTGCTCCTAAAGTGGACATACAAGAAGTTATAATACTTTGTTGTTTGTAAGTCCAAATTCAGCCTTCCAGTTGTCTGCCCTGATTGGTCAGAGTTAAGTGGATTAGCCAGGCTGCTTTGAAGAGGTGATAAAGTGCCCCTGGGGTTACCAGCTCTGCTGGGAGGGCAGTGTGCTGGTCCATAGGAATGCCAGGCCAGGGGGTGGAGTCGTAAACCATGCTCTTCAAAGGCAGAGTGGAGGCATGGGTGTCAGTTACACTTTTACACTTTTGACCCGAGTGAGGGCTAGGCTTATAACATTGATCTCCTTTTCATAACCGAAACCTGGGCAGACCAAGCATCCGGTCCAGACTTCTGCATCTGGAATGGATCACCTCCTTCCTCGACGGAAGAACACAGAGAGTCCGCCTACCACCGTACAAGTCAGAGGCCACCGAAGTCATCTGCGGCGTCCCTCAAGGATCCTCGCTGAGCCCCACCCTCTTCAACGTCTACATGAGCCCCCTCGCGGCCATCGCACGCCAACACAACCTCAACATAATCTCCTACGCCGACGACACCCAGCTGATCCTCTCCCTGACCAACGACCCCGCCACCGCCAGAGCCAACCTGCACGAAGGGATGAGAGATGTAGCCGAATGGATGACGACCAGCCGCCTGAAACTGAACTCGGACAAGACGGAGGTCCTCATCCTGGGCTCCTCGCCCTCCGCCTGGGACGACTCCTGGTGGCCCCCCGCCCTGGGCACCGCCCCCAAACCGACGGACCAGGCACGCAACCTGGGCTTCATCCTGGACTCCTCCCTCTCCATGACCAGACAAGTAAACGCCGTCTTCTCGTCTTGCTTCAACATCCTGCGCATGCTACGTAAGATCTTCCGGTGGATCCCCACCGAGACGAGGAAGACGGTCACCCAGGCCCTCGTCACCAGCCGACTGGACTACGGCAACGCCCTCTACGCCGGAACCACCGCCAAGCTCCAGAAGAGACTCCAGCGGATCCAGAACGCCTCGGCCAGACTCATTCTCGACATCCCCCGACGCAGCCACATCTCCGGACACCTGAGAGATCTGCATTGGCTCCCGGTCAACAAGAGAATCACCTTCCGTCTCCTCACCCACGCGCACAAAGCCCTACACGACCAAGGCCCGAGCTACCTCAACAACCGGATCAACTTCTACACTCCCAAGCGCCTCCTCAGATCAACCAGCCACGCCCTCGCCGCCGTCCCCCGCATCCGAAGAGCGACAACAGGAGGAAGGTCCTTCTCCTACCTGGCCGCCAAGACCTGGAACTCACTCCCGACCGACCTGCGCCTGACCCAAGACCACCTCTCCTTCAGGAAGAAGCTCAAGACCTGGCTGTTCGAGCAGTAACGGCACCCCCCCCCCCCCCACCCAGCGCCTTGAGACCCTACGGGTGAGTAGTGCGCTCTATAAATGACCTGATTGATTGATTGATTGATTGCATCGCAACCCCCAATGGCTACCAAGTAGTCAGACAGGACAGATCCTCAAATAAAAAAGGTGGTGGTATAGCAATTATATATAGGAAACATTTCGTAACTAAAATAGAATCTATTGACTTCCCATTTTGAGAAGCACTAACTTTCGCAATCATGCTCTCACACTCTCAATCCTTCAAAGGAACACTTCTCTACCGCCCACCGAATCCCCAGACTGATTTACTTGCAGCCCTTAACAGCTTAATAGAGCCTATTGCCGCTACCCCTGATTACACCATAGTAAGGTAAGGTAAGGTAAGGTAAATTTTATTGCACAGTTAATTAAAACTCACAATTTAAAATACACAGCTTAAAAAGAGATATATATCAAAGATAAAAGTTAATTATCAGGAGTAAAAATTATGTAAGTTCGTATTAACAGTTTACTTTTTGTTATTGTTCATTTGAGCTACAGACCCAAAATTATGCTCAAAGGCACTGTCTTTCTGTTGCTCAGTTTCCTCGTTTTGTGTTTCCTTGATTCTCTCCGTCACTGCGTCAAGGAATTTTGTAAATCGGCAGTTTAGTTGGGTCTCCTGCGGATTGAAACATAATTTGACTGCCTGTCTGCAGGATCTAGTGCCCTTCTGGTTCCATATTACACGTAGTAAGGATCTCCTTATGTCCGTTAAGCTTTGGCAGATACATATTATATGGGTTAGATCTTCAGGTCCTGCTCCGCAGAGATGGCAAGTTTGATCTTCCTGATTCCTTTTCCATTCGGCCAGATGAGGGAGAATAGGTAGTATCTCTAGTCACAGTTTTAGAAATGTTTCCTTGATCTTCTGTTTGAATCTGTGGTCCAAGTACGCTTGAGGCTTTAATATTTTGTAGTCGTTTAGGACTGTCCATCCGTGAGCCCTTTTTGCTAGAGTTTCCTTATCTTCTAGTAGCGATATTATTTTTGTTACTTTCGTTACTAACTTTTTGAAGCTTTTATGATCTACTGGGGTGTCCCAGAGGTCAGTCAGTTCGAGTCTTTCTAGTGATTCCGTCAGATACTTTCTTGCATGTGATCGTTCTCGACGCTGCAACTCAATCCAAAGGTGGGCATTTAAAGTGCCTTGCTCTGCGTTTCTGCGTTTCTGCGATTACACCATAGTAGGAGACTTTAATTTCCATTTAGAAACCTCCATTGACAAAGACTCCTTAGCTTTAACCTCGGACCTTCTATCAGCAGGTCTTCGACAATTGGTTACAGTACCTACTCATCAAGCGGGACATACCCTTGATGGTTTATTTACTAATAACACCCACATTGCTTTATCAGCAGTTATACCACTAACATGGACAGATCACTCAGCAGTTATGTTCACCATCATGACAACCAATCACAAAAACCCACATGACACTTCTCGTTCCCCTGTTCAATCTCGAGGCTGGAAGAACATTGATGTCCCGACCCTACACACAACCCTTTCATCCACTCAACCGGATGACATAATAGACTCACAAATAGCCTCCAACAACTATTATCGCTGGCTACATAATGCCTTTACCACTTTAGCACCTTCTAAGAACATGTTGCCCAACCGGACTTCACTGTCTGCCCCCTGGTTCTCAGAAACCCTCAGACTGGAAAGGCAACGTTGTAGAAATCTAGAAAGGCGATGGCGCAAACATTATGATAACAATGATAGAGCTGCTTACAAAAAAGCACTTGCCACATATAGAATGCTTCTAACTACAGAAAAAAGCAAATTCTATCTCACACAAATAGAATCAGCCCAAAATTCCGCCAAACAACTTTATCAGGTAGTAACGAAACTATCTATTCCGCCGGTGAGTGTCACCACAGAACTTTCTCAAAACCTTTGTAATTCCCTGGCTGACTTCTTCAAGGAAAAGGTCAACGACATCTATTTCAACTTCGCATCCAAGGCTGTTACTGATCACCCTAGTCACAACACTAGCTCCAGCTCCCCCTCCACCACATTTCTCGAATTTAGTCAATTCTCCCCTACACAGACAGCAGAACTAATAGCAACCACTAAATCAGGATCCCCCCTCGACCCTTGCCAGTCCTCCATCCTCAAGCCTGTTTCCAATCTAATAGGATATACAAAATCAGGCCTGATCCACCAACAACACTAAACACTTTAAACTTCTAGTGACAGAAATTCGTGGGTTTGTGCACACTTTCACAGTCCCCAACACGTTAACTATACAAATGTATATTTCTGTCACAGTGTTTTAATCCAATGGAAAAAAAGGGGAAAGTAAGTAAAAAATATATGTGTCAAATACCATCAATTCACCACACCATTTACCATTCATCATTCAAAAACAAGAAAAAGACCATACACCATACAACTGTGCTTTTTCCCCTAGTGAGAAATAATAAATGTGAATCTCACCATTAAAATTAAAGAGATGGTGTCGAGTTCACGACGCTGGTGTGAATCGGCTGAGAAGACCAGACTGCAGATGGTTTTCTGTTGGACATGTGATCAATTGACACTGGAGTCCTAAGTGAGAGGTTTGCAGGTATGCTACCACGACGCAACCTCCAGGTGGTGTAAATATTGAAGTGGAACTATGAGAAGATAAGCCCTCATTGGCTCTGAAGAAGTTGCACAAAATAAAGCAACGAAACATGTTGTCTATGGTGAAAATTGGTTCAGTATGAACCGTTTTTAATTTGAAGAGCTCGCAGCCCAGAATAAAACAAAGAGGGGCCAGCAAGCTCTTTAATTTTAATGGTGAGATTCACATTTGTTATTTCTCACTGGGGTAACATATGTGTAAGTGTACACACAATAGCAAACGTGGTTTTCCGGGTTTGGCTATTGCATGATTAACCAGTACGCTTTCTGCTTTTCATGAAGAAAAAGCACAGTTGTATGGTGTATGGTCTTTTTCTTGTTTCTGTCTCTTTTCTGTTTCCACTATAAGAGAGGAAGTTACCTATGATGATAAGCGGGTAAACTGGTAATTGTCAGCCAGCAACCCCATTGGCAGTTCTACCGTGAGGTACTTTCTCTCTTTCTCCACATTTATTCAATTGGATGAATGGTGTGGTGAATTGATGGTATCTGACACATATATTTTTTACTTACTTTCCCCTTTTTTTCCATTGGAATAAAACACTGTGACAGAAATATACATTTGTATAGTTAACGTGTTGGGGACTGTGAAAGTGTGCACAAACCCACGAATTTCTGTCACTAGAAGTTTAAAGTGTTTAGTGTTGTTGGTGGATCAGGCCTGATTTTGTATATTATAGTTTGAGTGGGGGGCGGCCTTTTCCCTTCATTCCCCCTAGTGCTCCCATTATTTTGACGGATCCAATCTAATAGGACCCGCTCTTACTAAAATATGTAACTCCATGTTCCTCTCAGGTTCCTATCCATCCATTTGGAAAAAAGCCATCATCAAACCCTTATTAAAAAAACCAATCTCGATCCCGCAGAACCTAAAAGCTACAGACCGATTGCATCTCTTCCCTTCGCATCCAAAATATTTGAAAAAATCATGAATATCCAGTTGTCCCAGTATATTGACCAGAACAATCTTCTGGACGACACCCAATTTGGATTTAGGAAGGGCCATGGGACAGAAACGGCCCTTATAAAGGCATCGGACGAAATTAGGATGATCCTCGACCAAGGCGGCGCGGCTGTCCTGATACTATTGGACTTATCCGCAGCCTTTGACACGGTCGATCATACCATCTTGATTGACCGTGTATCCTCCATTGGTATCCATCACAAGGCGAAAACTCTTCTGACCTCCTTTTTATCTGACCGTAAACAGTCAGTCAAACTTGGTGGCTACTACTCCCCTGTTTTCACCCTTCCTTGTGGAGTACCCCAAGGATCCTCGCTAAGTCCGACATTATTCAACATCTATGTGTCGGACTTGGCTAGGGTCATCAAAGCGCATGGACTAAGGCTAACATCATACGCCGATGATAACCAGCTGGTACTAGCTATACATAATGATGGAGGAGCAGTTGCTGCCAACTTTCAAGAAGGTATGATGGCTATTAGCTCTTGGATGGCATGTAACTGCCTAAAACTTAATTCCGACAAAACGGAGGTCGTGATGTTTGGCAGCCTCACCCCCTCTTCGTCCCCAGTTTGGTGGCCTACTGATCTAGGTCCACCTCCACTACCTGTTACGAAGGTCAGGAACATTGGAGTAATATTTGATGACAAGCTATCTTTTGTCAGCCATGCAAATCTGTTGTCTCCTCCTCTTTTTATACCCTTAGAATGGTTAGAAAACTCCTGCCTTTCCTCCCTCCCAGCACTGGCAAGACCCTCCTGTGCACCTTGGTACTATCCAAGGTCGATTACTGCAATGGACTTCTATTAAATGCACAATAGAAAGTCCTTAACAAAATGCAGCTAATCCAGAACGTGGCAGCAAGAATTCTGACCCGCACCCCAAAATTCACCTGAATATCTCCCATCATTCGTCAACTCCACTGGCTCCCGGTCAGAAGCCGCACTAAATTCAAGGCTCTGTGCATCGCCTACAAAGCTATGAACAATATAGGGCCGGAGTTCCTAAAAAAAAGATTTGCGCACATACACCCCTAAAAGATCCCTACGATCATCATCGGCCCACTTGCTCCTAATCCCGCGTTCAAAAAAAGTGGCCTGGGGAGACAGACGATTCATAGTGGCCGTATCCAGACTGTGGAATACCCTCCCCCTCCACATCAAAAACAGCCCATCCTTGCTGCTATTCCGCAAACAAATAAAAACTTGGCTCTTCAATCAGTAACCCCCCCCCAGCGTCTCTTGAGCTATGTTCAGCACCGAGACACCCCAGGGTATTTGCGCGCTATATAAATCGTATAAATAAAATAGGCTTAAGGAAGGTATGTGAAGATGGTAGTGGGAGAGTCTAGGGAAATAAGCCGTCCCGGGGGTGTGTTTAACCAGGTCTTGACTCTATGCTGGAAAATCAGCCATTATGGATTTGGAAGATTTGATTCACTCTGGGACAAAATAATGCCACACTCTACAGGATGTGGTCATCGCCTTGAGGAGTTACCCTGCTCTCATTAGTCAGGAGTGACCTGCTGCTTGACCCAGAGAATTTTGAATACGTATCTGAGAGGGGCAGAACCCTCCAGATCTGTTGCTTGAAACTTACTGAAGCAAGAAGTGCTCTGCTGAGAAGTTTTGCTGTGCAAAGATTTCTAAGGCCTGACCTCTGAAGACTGCACCAATTGAAACTGCAGCCCTGTGGATTACCTTGCTGCAAAAGGGCTAAAGAGTGGACTCCCTGCAAGCTACAGGTTAACAGAGCTCACCTGGACATCCCCACAGAGAATTCCCAGTCTTGAGTAACAGTGGATTTGTAAAGGTTTTGTTCAAGTGGATTGTGGAATTGAAGTTTAACACTTTCAGGAAGGTGTTCTAACTGAACCCCGCCTGCTGGATGAAGCGCATTTAAAAGATAAAAATATTACCTATTTTTATAAATTGGCGTTAGATTTTTATTTTTTGTTGTGTCCTAATTATTTACTGAAATTGTGTTTTTAAATGCTTTGCATACCTGTCTTTGAAGTTAAGCCTGTCTGCTTGCAGCCACGTTACCAAGGGTTGAGCATAGGAATGATTTTCGAAGACCTATGCTGAGTCCTACCATATGTTAGTGGCCTTATTACAGTGGCAGACCTACATTTGCCCCTAACAATAACCTACTTTCCAACATGCTCCATATGTTAAATTGATGTATTGATTAGTGACTCCATGATTGGGTAATTTGATTTACTTGTCAGACCATAGTACAGTGCACCATGAGTGCCCAGGGCTTGTACATCAAATGCTACTGATGGGCTTGCAGCACTGGTTGTGCCACCCATAGAAGCAGCTTGTAAAGAGTGTCTCATGCCTGCCATTGTAGAGCCTGTGTGCAGTCTAGTACTGCCAGGTTGACTTGGTAAGTGCACCCACTTGACAGTCGTTAAACCTTCCCTTTTCTTCATATCAGACACACTTCAGGTAGGCCCAAGGGCAGGGTGCATTGCAACTATAAGGTAGGACATGCTCTGATGTGTGTGGCATATCCTAATAGTGAATTGCAGCCATTTTCGTTTTTCACTATTGCAAGGCTACCTGTTCCCCATTGGCCAGAATGGGCAGATTGATTATACCATCTTACAATCCTAACTGACTCAAGGAACTAGGTAGAAACTCAAGTCTAGTATGCCTGAACTCGGAATGATAAAATACGTCTTTTAGCGAATTTGGTTTTAACCTTCTGTGTTTGAAAATACCACTTTTAGAAAGTAGATATTTTCTTGCCTAACTATCCAAGCCTGCCTCTGCTAGGTTGTGTATTCCCTGTCTGGAGTTTGAGTGACAGGGGCTGGGGGATTCCAGGAGACAGGGTGAGTCAGCACAAGGCTGAATAAAACTATCTGCATGTAGATGGGTGGGTGGAGTTGCACCTGGGACCTGAATAGGGCCGGGCCTGCCTTCCACAATGCTGGCTCTACCTCCTGTGGTGTGTCTGATGTCCCTGGCCCACATTGTCAAAGGATAGAAGGAGGCTTGTCAATAAAGTGCTCCAGAATGACACAGAACTGGATTGGACTGGGCACAGGACCCTCTTCCTCCAGAGGGCAAAGGATTTGCTAGTATAAAAATGGGGACCCAGACCCCAAGACTTAAGATCACTTCTCGAACAACAAGACAAATCTCTGCCAAGAAAAAGTACCAAGTAAGCTGTAGGAGTTGGCCTGCCCCCCTGCCAGTTTGCTGTGTTGCTGGGTTGGCCCACAGTGGTGTCTTCAGTGCTGAGGAGAAGGAACTTTTTATGAACTTTCATCATCCTGCAGAATATTACTCCAAGGGCTTGATTGGAGCTTGCCTCCTGACCGAAGTCTCAGGGATACCAGACTTCAGCACCCCATTCTGTTTGGCTGCATCTGGAACTTGCTGTTCTAGCTGCTATAGAAGGAATTCTGCAACACTGACACCGGCGAGTGACGCCGTCATCTGCATCGAAGACGTGAGCGCTGCTCCGACTTGCAACATAGACCCAACGCCGGCCGCTGTGCCCCAGCGACGCCAGTGAACGACCTCGTAAGCCTGTCATAACCCTGAGGTCTGCTCCGACTTGCGACGCCGGCCCGACGCCTGCTGCTGTGCTGCATCGATTCCAAAGCCGACATCATCGCGGAGCCAATTGTCGACGTGGGTGGACAAGAATCCATCGACATTGTGACATCATACGGTACCGTGGTTTTGGCGCCCTTGTGATGTCACCTCCTCTCCGGTCAGGAACCGACGCCTCCCCTGCCTGTGCAAGAATCCAGGTCCCGACGAATCATCTCCCCCGAAGCAAGGAACTGACGCCTCAATGCGCCAACTACGCCGCACCTCCCTGACGCCGTGAGCTCTTTGTTTTTGCTTTTCCAAGGTACTGTTCTTTGTGGGTCTGTTTTGACTCCTGGCCCAATGCCGCGCACCTCTCGGTCGGCGCCGTACTTTGGGATGTCTTTGACCTTGACGTCGTGATAACTCCTGTTGGGGTTATCTGTTGCTAAAGGCTGCTTTTAAGTGAATAACCTATTTTTGAACTATTTCTACCATCTTGAAGAATTATTATTGATTAGACTATTGTGGATTTTTGATCGTCTGTGGTCTTGTGTTAAGTCTATATGAAGAATACTTTGTTTTATAAAAACCTGTGGTGTGTCCATCTGTACTGCTTTCACTGTAGTACTGTATGTGTTCGCAATGCTTAACACACCGCCTCTGCGATAAGCCTGTCTGCTCGTGCCAAATTACCAAGGGGGTGAGCACGGGTTACCCAGTAGTGTAATCCCCTCTCCCTGACTTAGAAGCAAGGGTCCCTATTTGGTCAAAGGTGTATACCATTGCCAACTAGAGACCCCCAGTTCTAACACAGGGGAAGCCAGAAGAGTTCAGGAAAGTTCTTCCGTCAGCAAAAGTCACAATCTGCTGAACTATTCTAAGAAACACACAATTAATACAGAATGGAAGATTCTGGAAGATGCGCTTCACCAACCCGTACTGGATGAACCAATCAGGGTACACAGTCTTCTGGAAACCAGTTAGCACTACATTTTCTCTCCACTAACAAAGAAGGCCACAGCTGCATGGTGTTGGTGTAGCAGGCGCTCTCACATCCTCAACCCCTACTAGTTTCTCAGTGTAAACAAAAGAATATTCTAACTAATGAAGTAGATAAGACACCTGCAGGAAAGTGAAAACAGAGATTTTCTAATACTCAAAAAAAATTTCTTTTAATTTGTTAAAGGGACTTCCCAAAATAAAGCATGTATATTTGGATGTATCGATGTTTCGAGGAGAATATGTCTGATAATATACCATGAATTATGTATTCAACCTCCGCCAATTTAGGAGGGTTGCGCACCATAGCTTTAAATCCTAAATATTTAAATAGGAAGAAAATGTAACTTAAATTCTCAAACCCATACAAGACACACCCCAAAGACGGGCCAAGATCAGTGTTTATTTTGAGAAGGTGGTTGCAGGCGGCCCGCTGGCACTCATTTTTGAATACCGTGACTTATTTTTTATTATTAGACTTTGACCCAGAACGAGAAAAAAGTAGAAAATCAGGAAAGACATGAAAACAGTGACAAAGGAAGAAAGTAGGGAAAATAATGAACCTGCAAGATTGAGATAAAGGTTCAGGAAGACTAGGTTGGGAGATTAACCCGTTTACCGCGGCGAACATTCCGCTGCAGGAGTTTTAAAGGGTGGGCAGGGCTGCATCGGCCAACGGTCATGCGCAGCACCGGGGAGGTAGTGCCATTGGCCAACGCGAGCACAGAGTGGGTTAAAGAGGCATAAGGTGGAACCAGCGGCCCGCTGGCACTCATATTCGAATACCGTGACTTATTTTTTATTATTAGACTTTGACCCAGAACAAGAAAAAAGTAGAAAATCAGGAAAGAAGCAAAAGACATGAAAACAGTGACAAAGGATGAACGTAGGGAAAATAATGAACCTGCAAGATTGAGATAAAGGTTCAGGAAGAGTAGGTTGGGAGATTAACCCGTTTACCGCGGTGAACATTCCGCAGCAGGAGTTCTAAAGGGTGGACAGGGCTGTCGGCCAACGGTCGTGCGCAGCACTGGGGAAGTAGTGCTTGCATCGGCCATTGACCAACGTGAGCACGGAGCGGGTTAAAGAGGCATAAGGTGGAACCAAGAGTTGGCAGCCTTGAAGTTTTGGCATTCCTATTATTCAGTAGTGCCAGCAACAGGATTCTGAAAAAACTTTGGCCCAACACTTATTCCTTTACAAATGAATCACTGGCAAAGATGCAGAGAAAGGAATGGCTCTACTTTCGTATATCTGTGCAATTCATACATAGAAGATTAGTAATGAGACTTAAGCAGAGATAGACTAACTGTAGTCTTAAAGATCTTCCAACATAGGCAATTTGACCTCCCCTGCTAGTTTTATGCAGACGCTGGGAGGTTCAGTTTAATTCACTAGCTATCAAACTACAGTAATATAATACTATGGCTACAAGACTATTACCCCTTGGTACAGTGCTAGAAGAAATGTAGTCTTTCTTTACTGTTATAACTGAAGACCTATGTTTACTGTAGTTAGCACTCATTCGTGCATAGACAGCCTACCCCACCCATCTCTCTGTTAGCGCTCATGCTCCTTTAAGCATGCACCTTGCTGCATGCTTAAAGTAAAATCAGATGCGGATCAAATATACATATAGTTTGGAGCGCGCAGCAAGACCATTCATCAATTTACAATGCTGCAGACTTGGTGCAGACAGGCTCCTGAACAGTAAATAGGGTTGCCTCAGCAGGCGGTCAGCTAAGTGCCTATTGTATCATCCTCCCCATGAAGTCCCTAATATTCAGCTCTTCAGCTACTGTCATTTGTCAAATAAAAAAAGAATGGGCAGGCATCAGTCATTTACAAGTTATCAGTGCTTCCTTCTGTGAAGAGATGTTTTCTCTCAATAGGTGTCCAGGCGTCTGCATAGCTGGACGCCTCTTTCCACACTAAGGGCCTTATTACTCGTGGTGGTGGTCTGACACAGCAGGCCCACACACAGTATTACGACTTGGGTGGTCGGACCACCACAGGACTGCTGCAACCACAGGGGATCCAGGATCGCGTAGCGGACGCGCACTGGTTAGAGGCTGAAATATGCTGGCAGTGCTGCAGGTCCAATGCGGATCACATTTCCAGTTGGCTCTCCACTGCTTTTTCATAGCGGTGAGCACACCATTAAAAGGGTAGCAGAGAGGCAACAAATGACTCTGGGCTTGGGGATGCATGTGGGGGGCACATGAAGTGCCCACCTGGGTTTGCACCCCCAGGACCTGCACGGTGTGACATGTATGTCACATTGTGTAGGAAGGTGCAGTCGGCGCTCTGAGAGCGGCAGTCTGCATGTCAGGCTCTTATATGAGCCTAACAGACTGCCACTGTCAGACCACCACACAACCACCCACCAGACCGGGATTAAAGTCCTAATTTGGCAGGCGGCAGCACCACAGCTTTGGTGGTCCTACAGCGGATGCCGCGTTGCACAGTCCACTGTAGGACCGCCAAAGTCTTAAAAGGCCCTAAGTAACAAATCAAAAGAAACAAAAACAAACAAATAACCCAGCTTTGCACAAAAAAAATAGATACATTATTGGAAGCAATTTGGCTGACAACAAAAGAACCCAAGGAAATACAACAACCTTGCTTGCTGCAAAATAGGGTGCATCTTCTTTACAGGAACATATTCGCCTTTTCAGTACAGTGTAATATGAATATTAAGTTCATGCAGTGTACCATCTGCATACAGTTGTTTGAGTATGCTTAATAATATGTGAAATTTATTACCAAATGGAATGACGCACATTCTGTTATGCTCTAAAGAATATCATTTTAGTTAAATATGCAAGCCTTTAATTTTATGCTTTGATGGTTGTGTGTGTAGATGTTGGCAGCGGCATATCGCCCAATTATGTGTGTACCTGAATAAGAAGCTGTAACATGCAGGATACAAAAGCCGATCTGCAAAACAATTTGGAGCGAACTGTGCTATGTGTATTTACACTGCCAACCTATATTGCAAAAATATATTTCTGCCAAGTTAATCACTGTGCTCTGGCAGGCCGGTAGTTTAAATGCACTGTAGTGATAATAGCAAGGGAAATGTCTTTGTTATATAGGAAAAAGAATTCAAATATATTCAGAATCCCCCCTGAAGTGTGCCGTGTAAACCCAGCAGGTAGGTGTTAATATACAAAAATAGAGTACAGCACATAAATGGGTTAGTTGCCCTTACACTCTTTTGAAACCAAATGCTATTCCGCTTTGTAGGCCTTGCTAGCTTTTTCCTCTATGTATGCTTAGAGGAAAAACATTTCTTATTTCCTATCTTCTGTTACTAAAATTATTCACATTTCTTTCTAGGGGTGGGAAACATTTTTAATTCCACCAGCAGAACTCGAGGAATTCATTCACTTCATGCTACTCTTGTAACCGGGAATTACTAATAAATTCCACCGCTCCACTCCGCTGGCGTAATTAATCATCAGTTCCTTCATGCTGGCCAAGCAAGAAGCTAAGGTTGCTTCCTATTGCTCTGCTGCGGCGTCACATTAGTTTTGACTGCGCTAGAACCGCCCAGTGATACTCTTCTCATTGGTCGACAATATTGTCACTCTAACAATGTGCCTGCACATGAACCTGGGGATTGGATGTACAAGCTACTTGTGACTTACAAGTTACAACGAGGGAAGGAAGTCACAGGAGCTGGCAGAAGCCTTCTCGCCCTACTCCTGGAAAAAGAGCATGCAGCCTCATGCACTCACCACCCATACTGCAGAGATATCACTCCACCTTTCTCGTTAGTGTTAAAGAAAGGAGTTGGGTCATCTTCACGTGATACAGGGAGACGTAAAGCAGGTGGGCTCCATAGGAGGTGCCAGGCCGCTGCAGAGAATGCATACTCACCACAGATGCAATCAGGGCTAAAAGTAGGTACAATTGTACGCTTGGCCTGTAAAGGCCATCTTATAGGATAAATGAAACAGATGACTGTGCGAGGTGGGTATCAGAAAGGGTGTCTTCATGGCAGCAATGCCGATGTGGGTGGGGTCTGTTTGGTATTTTAGGATAGGGGCCTTCTCCATTATGTCTGCTCCAATACACGTTTCTTTGAAAGTCACGTTTATCCGGGCCTGAAATCTTCAAGTCTTATCTAGCACTGGTGTGTTCTCATCCCTGCAGCCACGATCTCAAACAATGATGTTCCTCGAACAGCGGTCAGTTTCATTGGAACACTTAACTTTTGAACTAGCTTTTTTTTATGGATTTTGCATGAAACAAACAACGTTTCTCTGCAAAATGTCTGCTATAAACTCTCACACATCACTCACATTAAAAATAAATTGAAAGGAAATGGTATTTAAAACAACTGTAAAGAAGTAATAACTTCATGAAATTTGAAGAGACAAAGTAGTTGTGAAGCGTAGAGTTACATTCCAAGTAGAAGTTTATTCCTCAGATGATTGCAGCATATATACGGGAGCACGTCTGTATCATCCTATGTCCAACGGCTGAATGACTTACTCAGCAGTTGGAAGGCATAGAGAAACATTCTCCACGAGCGATGCGCCTTTTGAAGAGAAGCACTCTTCAAGAGGTGCGCTCTGTGGAATTCAGCTATAACATCAACTATAGACATACAAGAAATACATGAAGGAAAACATAGCAAGCACATTACATCTTCTCCCTTTTTATACAAACAATAAAATGAAAAGTAAAAACAAATCAAAAAGAAAAATAAGTTAAGATAAATAGTAATCCTTGAAACGTGAAGGAAAGGAACAATTCCTGTGTTCTCTGGTGGAGGTGGTGGGAGAAATGGTAGATGAGCTGGAAACAACATGAGTATCAATATCAAGCTCAAAACATGAAGAAGATGTATCATTTGAAGTACACAAGGCTTGTGAAGAAGGTTGACAATTATCATCAGAAGAGGTACCCAAAGGAAAATAAGTACAAGAAGAACTATCATCAAAATGTTTAGTTAAAAACACTTTTTTAGTCTGTTCTGGAGTAAGTTTGACAATCACACGCTTGTTCCACCACCCTTTTTAATCAAGAAAGAGTGAACCCTTGGAAACTTTGAGAGCTTGGGTGGGCAGGGAAAATTTGGACATGTCTTTTTTGACCCTGTCAAGAGTTTTAACCATTACCCAATCGCCAACCTCAAAAGTTTGCAAGGAGGGCATGACTCTTTTTGAACCTTTTGTTGATTAAATACATTTTTCTCAACAGCAACTTTATCACAACAAGCTAAGCAAGGCTTACCCTTTGTACTCAAATCTTTGATCCAAGATGGACAAATGTTCCCATTAGGATTTCGTTTCTTTAACAATCTAAAAGGAGAGATACCTGTAGTGGAATGGGGAGTAACTAAATATGACCAGACTTTTCTCCTAAGAAAGTCTTCTGCATCTGAATTACAAGAAATAGCAGTTTGTATACCTTCCTTGATAAATCTATACATCCTTTCTACTAAAATGTTAGAAGAAGGTGAATAAAGTGCCACCCTGAGATGTTTTATATCATGCAAATTCAAAAATTCTTGTACCATGGAAGATCAAAAATGAGAACCATTGTCACTTACAATTTCCCTAGCAGGACCTTCTGAAAGAAAAACTCTCTTAAAAAAATTAATAACTGAAAATGAATTGGGACTTTCACAAAATTCAAACTCACCCCACTTAGAGTGATAATCAACAAGTGAGATAATGTAACGTTTTTCAGAAGATAAAACTTCAAACGGTCCAGCAAAATCAATGGCTAATTTATCCCAAGCTTCTTCTGGAAGAGGGACACTATGTAAAGGTAAGTGAGGAGTCTTCAAATGTTTGTTTGATACCAAACAAGTATCACAAGAAAGTATCCACAGTGTGACATCTTTATCAAGGCCTGGGCACCAAAAGTGTTCCTTCAATTTCCTTGACGTGCCTCCAACACCTAAGTGACCCTGATGAGCTGCTTGAAAGAGTTTCCTCCGAAGGTCAAAAGGAGGAATACATTGATGACCTCTGAAAATTACATCATTTATGATGGAAAGCTCATCAGAAATTTGGGCCTATAATTTCAAAGAAGCAGGAAGAGCAAGAACCTTAGGCCAACCTGAAATAATCATATTTTTAACTGCAACAAAAAGTGCATCATCAGAGTAACTTTTAACCCAATCAGCCTCTGAAATAGAAAAAGGTGAAAGAACCAACTCATCTATGGAAGCTACAATACACTCTATATCATCAATAACTCCACTATTGTCATCCTCCAAAAGTAACCTTGAAGGAGCATCAGCTCTTCAGTTCATACCTCCTGAAATGTGTTTTATGGTGAAATTGTATTCATAAAGTCTTGAGAGGATCCTAACAAGTCTGGCAGAAGCCTTCCCTGTGCCATTTCCATTAAGGAGATGTAACAGGGGTTTAAGATTGCTTAAAAGTGTAAAATGTGACCCCCAAATGTAAGTCTTAAACTTTTCCACAGCCCACGAGCAGGCAAGGGCTTCTCTCTCAATGGTGCTATAGTTGGACTCAGCACCACTCAGAGATCTCGATGCAAAACCAATGGTGTTTTCTTTAGCACCGCTCCATTGGCAAAGCACCGCTCCCAGACCCTTCTGGCTGGCATCCACAGAAATGGTGCATTTTAATCCAGGAGTGAAAGAGGATAAGGCTGGTGCCTCAACAATAACTCTTTTTACCAGATTAAAGGCACAATCTGATTCTTGAGACCACAAAAATTTCACATCTTTTTTTAAAAGGACACGAAGAGATTGGACAAGTTGGGAATAATTTTGTACAAATCTGGAATAATATTCAGCTAGACCTAAGAAAGATTTTGAGTCTTTATCTTTAGGAATGGGAACATCGGAAATAGCTTGCGTGAGAGAGAGCTTGGGTTTAATCTCTTTAAAAGAAATAAAATGCCCAAGATAATCTAACTCTTTAAAAAAAATGTACATTTCTTTTCTCCCAGAGTTATTCCAACCTTTCTGAAGCGTGACAAAACTTCCCTTAAAGTATTGAGATGTTCACCTTTGGTTTTAGAATGTATCAAAACATCGTCCTGGTATGCCTGGACGCAATCAATATTATTTAAAATGGTGTGCATAAATTTCTGGAAGACACTCGCTGAAGATGCCAATCCAAAGGGAAGACTCAAATACTTAAATGCTCCAAAGGGAGTAATGAATATAGTGAGTTCTGATGAGAACTTAGTGGGGGGAATCTGATGCTAGGCACTTCTGAGGTCAAGAAGTGTAAAAATTTCTGACCCAGAAATGCCAGTAAGAAGGTCTTGAATTTTTGGTAATGGATGACAGTCCACAATTATGTTCTGATTTAAGGAGCGAAGATCCGCACATAGGAGAATACTGGAGTCCCTCTTTTTAACTACAACAATCGGACTGACCCAAAGAGATGAATCCGTTGACTCAATGATGCCTTCAGACACAATTTTATCCAGAACCTTTTTTAAATCATCCCTAACATTAAGTGGAATATTCCTCATTTTATGAATAACTGGAATAGCATTGGGTTTGAGTCTAATCAGGTGTTCGAAATTTTTGATTCTTCAAACAGAATCATTAAAAACTTCTGGAAACTCAGAAATTATGTCATGGATTACTGTACCCTCAGTATTATCAACAACAGAGACAGAGATATCATTGATCTGGATTGGAGAATCCTAACCAGGAACTAATTTAAGTCCCATCTTCGCAAGGTCCTGCCAACCAACTATACATTTACCATCAATAGCTACATAAACTTTTGTTTTTGCACATCTACCCAAGCATGAAATCTTTGCTAAAAAATAACCCAACATGTCAATGTCCTTACACCATATGCTTTCGGAATGATGTCTAAGGGTAGTAGATGTACATTTGAGGACTAATGAGTATTGAATACAACATCAGAGATGATGGTCACAGGAGCCCCAGAATCAGCCATCATGTCTAAGGTAGTATGATCAACTAAAACCTCACAAGTTGGATCTTTTACACGACTATTGTATGATGAAATTTCTACTAAGTCAATGTATAGTATTTTATTTTTCTGTAAAACAATTGAATGTACATCAAAAGCATTAATTTCAATTGTATTAACATTAATATTATCCAAGGATGATTCAAGAGAAGAAACATCTGCATCAATATTATCAAAAGATGATAGAGTGCTAACTTGAACCGTCTTTTTGTTTCTACAAACAGTGTTGAAATGCCCAATTTTATTGCAAAATGTACACCTTTTGCCTAATGCAGGACAAATTGGACTATTACTGAGGTGAATCTTAGATCCAAATCTGTAGCAGAATGAAACAGACTTTTTCTGAAAAGATTTCACAACCTTGTTCTTTGAATAAATAGCATTGACCTGTACATCACTTTGCATGGACGGAACATTTCCTTCAGAAATGCATCTCGAAGAAATAATGGACCTTTCAACACTTTTTGCCATGTCTATTACTTCTGACAGGGACGGGTCACGGCAACTTAGAATCCTCTCTTGAATTTTCTTATGCTAGCATTTATACACAAATTTGTCTCTGAGTACAGTATCTAAATATGATCCAAAGTTGCAATCCACAGCTAAATTTCTGAGTGCAGATATAAATTCCTCAACAGACTCATGTTGTTCCTGTTTCCTTTTCATAAAGTTGAAACGTTCCAACATAACACTGGACTGTTCTAAAAACTTTTTATTAAGTCTTAAAGTAGCATCAGTGAACTCATTCCATCCATCTCCGTTTTGCCGGAGGAGGTAAAGAAGGCGTTAGATTATCCAAAATTTGTCGCCTGCACTCCCCAAGTGATGATACAAGATAGCTAGCTTCCTTTTAGATGAATATTCATCTGCACCAATCGCAATTAAGTAACTCTCAAAACTCTTATACCATAATTTCCATGTCTCCTTGGGTTTACCAGGCGTAGGAAGAAAATGCTTTAAATTAACAATTTGCTGATTAGATGCTATATTTTATTTGATTTTTGTAATTTTTTTTAAATATAAGTCTTTGACTTTACATAAATGTGAATATAAATAATAAATGTACCTCAGGTCTTTGTTTCCTTTTGTAAAATTCTTTCTTATTCTTTCTTTAAATAAGTTTCCTTTTGGATTAAAATGTTAAGAAACTCCTAAATTTCTAAATTATATATATTGCAGTAGTTTTTAGCTATCTAGAATAAAAAACTAAGCGTTTTAATAATTTCTTGAAAATTATCCACAGACAAGTCATTCGACGATGTTTTCTCCGTTGAAATTGAATGTCAAGCTGTTACTATGGGAACAGCTTGTTTATCCAATCCAAAATGGCCGCCGGAGCGTAATCACGCAGATTTACGTAATGACGCGGTGATCTTGCGAGACTCCTTGTGCTCGAGCTTGTCAATGTGACGTTGGATAAAACGTCATGACTGACATCGGTTAAGACCAATAGCTTTGCCCAAACGCTGAAAAACCCTCAAAATTCAACGCTGACTGGTCTTGAAATCTATTTTCACCGGATTTCCTCGGACGGTGACACACGGGATTCTTGATCAAGATGAACTTCCTTTTTTTAGATGAACGATCGCGCAAAAATTGGTATAATGCTGCTTTTCCCTCGTCGCCAAATGTAAAGAAGTAATAACTTCATTAAATTTGAAGAGACAAAGTAGTTGTGAAGCGTAGAGTTATATTCCAAGTAGAAGTTTATTCCCCAGATGATTGCAGCATATATACGGGAGCACGTCTGTATCATCCTATGTCCAACTGCTGAATGACTTACTCAGCAGTTGGAAGGCATAGAGAAACATTCTCCACGAGCGATGCACCTTTTGAAGAGAAACACTCTTCAAGAGGTGCGCGCTGTGGAATTCAGCTATAACATCAACTATAGACATAAAAGAAATACATGAAGGAAAACATAGCAAGCACATTACAACAACCTGTTTAAGAATTGTTCAAGGTCACCAGGGCAAGACTCTCTGCAGAACAGAGCTGGCACTATCAGGGGGCCCCCTGGGCCAGAGCTCACTTTGCCCCTGCCTTAAAACATGTCTTTTTGTAAAAGTTTATGCAATTACTTCAAAAAGCCTTCAATTGACAAACTCCGTCTTTGCAACTGAACACAGAGTCTTGGCCTCCTGCGTGTCTAGGCCTCCTGCTTGTCTCGGCCTCCTGCGTGTGGGAATGGTGTAAATATGTTTGTCATTCCTGATTTTGATCCCCAGCCCGGCCCTGGGTAGAATAAGGCAGGATTAGGAGAACGAGGACATAAGGATGGAAGAATGTAGCTTTGGTACAGACATGGGGGAAGCATCTTTGATTTTTTTTATATAATAATCAGTGCTTTAAATGGGCCAGCACTCGGCGACACTGAGTACCGTCACTTGTTAATTATCTTCTCTTGAGTACCAGAAATTCTCCTCAGAAAAGGAGAGTATAGGGTCCCAGCATCAGCGCATATGTTCTGCTCAACAACGTGCATTCAAACCATCCCAGTCTGCACCGTCATGAAACTTTAAGATACACATTCCCCAACCCAAGAACCATGCGTCTTCTGAGTGGCTGACTGCAGCACGTTTCAGCCAATCAGGGAGCAGTATTAATATCTAGCTAACATTATGATTGTGCAGCGCCTGCTTCATAAATCATGGCCTTGCTGTGCCAGTCTAACTTCTATTCCAAGCGCTTTCAATTGGCTGGTTAGGTTCAGCCGGGTCGGTCGGGATGTGTTGCAGAGTCTGCCTCTGCTGTTCCGTATAACAGACTGTCCTCGTGCCGTCTTGCCCCGCCTGGGAGAACTCAACTCATGTTAGCTGGCTGAAAGGCCTCAGTCCGGCCCCGACTACAACCCAACTCGATGACTGACAAGCAACACCAGGAGGTGACAGAAAGATTAATAACGCAGTCAGCTTCAGGAAAACTAAGTCGCAGAGCTAGTAAAACGGCACACTTTCATAATGGCAGGAAGGCTGCCTGTAATCAGCAAGCAGGGACCTACTCTAATTCTGTCAACAAGGACAATTGCAGCTAACTCTGTAGATGTGTATTTACTTGCAAAAAGCACGTGTAAGCGCATGTGTTAAACAGAGTAAGAGCAAAACATTAGAATGCGAGTATGACTGAGAAAGAAGAGCAGTGCAGTGTAAGAGTTGTGTGCCCAAGTGACCGAATGTTTAAAAGTATGAAAGGGGAAGTTAAAAGAGTCAAGAGGTGTGTTTGAGTCTGTGTAGTTGCTCAAGTGTTTGTGTGCCAGTTAAAGAAGGTGGCTCTATTTTGATATGAATGAATGAAAGAGTACACTAGAATCTTTAAAATCCAGTTTCTTCCTTTTCCTGTCCAGCCAAGCTACAATCTTCAGGTATTAGGCATAAGTAATTGCGCAAGCAGTATAGATTGGGAAACAGTCTGAACACCGCGGTCTAAACCGCAAGTGTTCCGACTACGCAAGCCCTCCCACGCATGCCTTAACCACACATATGCCTTAACCACACATGTGCGTGATTAAGGCATATGCACAATCTTGCTGCGGAATGGACGGATGGAAGAAGGAAGCAGGGAGAGGTGAGGTAAGTGGGGCTGGGGAAGGGTCAGGGTACTTTTGTAGGCTGGGGTGGGTCGTGGATGTTTTGTGACGGGTGGGTCGGGGTTGTTTTGTGGGTTGGGGTACTTTTGTGGGCTGAGGGGTTGGTCAGGGTTGATTTGTTGGCTGGGGTGGGTTGGGGATGTTTTGTGGGCTGGGGGTGGGTCAGGGTTGTTGTGTGGGCTGGGGTGGGTCTGGAATGTCTTGTGGTCTGGGGGTGGGTCGGAGTTCTTTTGTGGGCTGAGGGGTGGGTCGGGGTACTTTTGTGGGCTGGGGGTAGGTCGAGATGTTTTGTGGACTAGGGGTGGGTTGGGGAAGTTTTGTGGGCTGGAGAGTGGATCGGGAATCTTTTGTGGGCTGCATTGAACTGAAGCAGGGAGAGATCCGGGGTGAGGTAAGTGGGGCTGGTAGGTGGGTCATGGTACGTTTGTGGGCTGGGGGTTCGGGGAAGTTTTGTGGACTGGGGTGTGGGTCAGTGTTGTTTTGTCTGCTGGGGGTGGGTCAGAGATGTGGGCTGGGGGTGGGTTGGGGAAATTTTGTGGGTCGATGTTGTTTTGTGGGTCGGGGTGAGTCTGGCGTAGTTTTGTAGGCTGGGGGGTCGGGTAGTTTTCTGGGCTGGGGGCTTGGTTGCAGTAGGTTTCTGGGCTGGGGTGGGTGGGGTAGTTTTCTAGGTTGAGTGGTTTGGGGCTAGTTATCATGACTGGGGAGTTTGGGGCTAGGTTTCAGGGTTGGGGCTAGTTTTCAGGGCTGGGGTGGGGCAAGGTTTGAGGGCAGGGGGGTCAGGGGTAATTTTCAGGGCTAGGGGTCGGAGTCGTTTTTAGGACTGGGGGAGTATTGGGGTCGGTTTTTTAATTAGGGGTTAGGGTATTAGGCCACAGGGGAGGGGAATGGGTAGTTGGGGTAGTTTTTAGGGCTTAGAGGAGGCAGATCATTTTTTAAGGGTGGGTCACGGCTGGTCAGGCTCAGATTAAGGGACAGGGTTAAGGGTCAGGGTTTTTGGGCATCAGGACAGAGGCAGGGCACTCCATAGGGGTATTAGCACCTAAGAGCGGGGGGCGGTGTGGAGGGGGTGGCGACCTTAGCCACGCATGCCCCTTTACCATACTTACCTTTACCACTAAACTTTGTGGTAAAGGCATGCAATGTAAAGGAATGCGTGATTAAGACTCAGTCGTTATTCAGACTGCGTTTTTCAGGGGAATTGGTGGTTGCATCATACAACTGTGTAGATTAGAAATGAGGTGTTTGCAGCAGCATTTCATACATCAGAAATCTCGAAGACTAGGTGCAGAAAGTGCTTTTTAACTTTTCTTGGCAGAGGAAATTGAATTGGCTGTTGGAACTGTTGACATCCTATTTGAATTTCATTAACAAAATATTGTCAGCTTTGTGAACAAATAATGCAGCAGGTTTACCATAGTGGAGTCAAATGCAATTTAAACATGGGCCCTTCTGAGGCCAACACCAATTAGATGAATCAGGAAGGTCAGTAATGAGTGTTGGAAATGGACACAAATGCTTTGTGGTCCCATAAAGTGGGACAAACCGTTTGCTGTCGAAAGTGGGCAAAGTCACAAACAGCAGTCTCTGACAGTCAACTTATAAATTCTTTTTTTTAATTCAGCCCCAATCAAATTGGCAACAAGGACGCTTGTGAGAGTAAGTATTCATTAGGATATTAGCATTTATTTAAATCAGGAACTTGGTGACTCCCTAAACCTCTAACATAATTATAAGGTGGTCGAATCACTTTCAAGAATTCTCTAATTAGCAATGGAATCCCCATTGAGCCCAGATGTTGACTTTGTGTGCCTCTGAATGTAGATAGCAAGCCATATGTATTGTCTGGTAGAATTGCTGAGATGATTCTTTTTTTTCAACCATCCCTTCCAACATTCTCACAAATCATCCAGATTTCTTGCATTCAAAGCTTGAAGAAGTTAAAAAACCTAACCCTGCACCATTCCCCGCCCACTAGTCCACGCTGTATTTGGTGAGTACCTGGATGATAACAATGATCACAACACGAACCACCAGTAAAAGACATTAAAATGTGTTCACACTGCAGATATGCAAGTATATGGAGGTTGCGATGCAGTTTTGGCAAGAGAAAAACTAGGATGAAAAAACTCCGCTTAAAAGTCGCCTACAACTGCACATTTGTTACACTGTGTGCAGGCTTGGTCACTTTCTTGGACTTCATGCACTGCTAAAATAGTTAGGGAACAGGAGTACACCTGCGACAGCAGAAATTGTAAGGTTTTAATTCCTAAAGCCACATTTCATAACCTTTTCTTTTCTTCCTGTACTTTTAAACACTTTTTTTTTAAACTAGGCATGGTAAGAACATTAGGACACCCAAATAGATTAGGAACGCTTTATTGTTTTTTTAAGTCGCCGCCCATATGGGCGTGTGCAGGCATAGCATTCTGGTAAATGAAGTCCATATGCCTTTAGCTCACGTTCCATTGTACACCCAAGTGGATTGGGAGCCTCACGATGCATAACAATGTCAACCAGGTTGGGTGGAGGCCAGCGAGAAAATCACTGTGTTGTTCCCAATATAATCCGGAAATGAGGCCCATTCCACTCCCAAACATGCCTATAATAGCGAGCACAGGACCCACCGTGCTTCAGCAGTGGGACATCTCCTCAGACGGACCAGCCGCATTATAAACGAAAAACCAGGGTGTCCCCATGGCGACTTTAAAAACCAATAAAGTGTTCCTAATCTATTTGGGTGCTTCACTATGCTGATAGCATGCCATTGATAAAGGGCTTACGTCTTGAAACACGTTTGGCATATTGCAAGACGGAGGATGTGAGTGCTCGCTGTGGTTGCTGCTGCCGGAGGTGTTGAGCAGCAACCTTTCCACGTGTGATGTTTCCATGGGGACACCCTCGGGACACCCTGGTTTTTCATTTATAATGCGGCTGGTCTGGCCGCGGAGATGTCCCGGTACAAATACCTAACATTGGTCTAGATTGATTCTTTCCTATAGGGAACTCCCATGGGGTGTAACAGTATATGTTGAATCTCCCTGTTGGTCATAAAGTGCTGGAGTGTGCAAAATACCGTGAGTAAAGTGTCTTGTGCAAACTATTTAAAACTCTGTGTCAAAACCTATCTTGCTGAACGTGTTAAAATACTAGGGGTGGGGCTGGCGATTATTTAAAACTAAATGTTTTTAATAAAACTGTTCAAAGATGAATGAATTATCGTATCAACTCGTACTCAAAAAGTGTATTGATTTATTTTATTTTGTTTAATCACTGTTTTATCAGTTGAGCAAGCTCGCATGCAATTCCTCTGTGGCATTCAACCCTCTTGATGTTTGGTGCAGAGATTTAAAATATATAGCATTTCTAGTTTTCGAAGTGCTTTTTCTCGATCACCGCCCCTTTTGTTGGGTGGGACTGAATCAATAAAGAAGTATTTTAAATCCTTAGAGCTACCACCATGCATTTCCTTAAAATTCCTTAAAATTCCTTAAAACCCTACTCTCTGGCTCAACCAGGTACGTTTTACTGGAGGACCACTGGGATCATTTTGAACTAGAAAATTGTTCATTGATGGGGCCCTACTGTATGTTTTTGGCGGGTTTTTTGGGTACTGAACACCCAATTACAGGGTCGCTCAGGATCAGGTGCCAATTTCTTTTAGTTATGTTTTTGACTGTCATTTCGTGTTTATTATATTTTAGAATAAATCTGAAAGTCCAAGGCTCTTTTATTGTCTCATTTTCTTCAGGTTTCTGTTTGGTGAGGAGAATCTCCCTGGGTGTAAGATTACTCTTCATGAGGGCTGTATCCAAGCATTTTTTGGTATAACCGCTTTCTTTGAATCTTGTTATGCAATTTGTTTGTGCTAACTTGAGATCCGTTTCACTGCTACAGAAATGTTTTAGGCGCAGCAGTTCAACATACGGTATACTTTGGATTAAATGATCAGGGCGTGCACTGCTTGCATGAAGTATTGCATTACCAGCTGTGGGTTTTCTGTGGAGTTTAGTCTCACGCCTGTCATTATTCACATATAATTCCACATCTAAAACAGTTACAGTAGTCTTTCTAATAGATGCAGTGAAGTGCAGGTTGAGCTGGTTATTCTTAAGTCTTTTTATGAATGTTTCAGCCTATATTTGAGTACCTTGGCACACCAAAAAGAGGTCATCAATCAATCTCCAACAAACCTTCACATAGTTATTCATGAATTTGGTGTGTTCTTCCATGAGAACCAGCTCCTCCAACCAGCCCATGTGGTGGCAAGAGTAACTGGGGGAGAAGATGGCTCCCAAAACTACACCCCTTAGTTGTTGGAACAATGAATTTTGAAACATGAAAATGTTTTATTCAAACAAAATTCTTCCATATTGATCAGCATGTTGGTGTGTTTCATGAAATTGATACCTTTACGTAACAAATAAAATTGCAGTGCCCTTAGTCATTCCCTGTGTCGAATAGATGTATAAAGTGAGGTAACATCAAGCATAATGAGGAGATAGTCTTTTTGCCACTTGAAGTTGAGCATTTTAGCTAAAAAGTCCCCTGTATCTTGTATATAAGATATTAGTCGTTGGACATTTTCTTGTAAGAAGAAATCGATATATATTGATGTTCTCTCCAGTAAACCATTTCTGGCTGAGATGACCGGCCTTCCTGGGGGTCTTGTCGGGTCCTTGTGGATTTTTGGGTTAAAAAAGTATTGGTGTGACAGGATTGTCATTTTTTAAGTATTTGTTTCATCCACTGCTATTAAGCCAGCATTTTTCCAAGCCACTAGTTTCATTTTATAAGTACTGTATACAGTATTCAGTGCTTGTTGAATCCTACGACAGTAGCAGGTGTTGTCATTTAATTGAAGCATGGCTTCCTTGATGTAGTCATCCCTCTTCCATAATACTACTTTACCACCTTTGTTGGCGTTTCTAACGACAATTTTACTGTTGTTTTTAAGTTTAGTCATTAGTTGGTGATATTGTAGTTCACTTCTGTTGTTTTTATTCCTATCAGTGCTTTGTATTTTGCTGTTAAGATTCTTTAAACCGCCCACAACTTGCTAGTGAAAAGCATCAATCATGTCTTTTTACATTATAGGATTAAAGGTGAAAGGAGGTTAGAAAGGAGTGATAGTTGGTGTATATGCAGTACTTGGTAAGCCAGTGGTTTCAATACTCGGGCTCATTGTTGCATCCTCGTTCATCAACTCTTGCATATCTTGTATTAACATTCGATCAGCAGCATAAATATTCGTTTGTGCCATATCATCATCAGCTGTCTCATTGTTTGTTTGTTTCTTTTTTTTGTTTTTTTTCGTGTTTTTTTTCCCGAGATGTTAGGCTTTGCAAGGTTTAGCTGTGCAAAGTCTTTTTTTAATTTCAATTTTCGCACAATTTTGTAGACGTCGACACGGGTGGCTGCATAGTTAAATGCGCTCTCCGGACAATATGACAGTCCTAATGCCAATAGGTGTTCTTCAGCTTTGTTTAGTACTGTGTCCGTTAACTTTATTGCTATTCTGGTGTGAACTGCATTATGCCCATTCTGTGTTATTTCCTTCAATGTTTCTTTGGTTGGCGTTTTTGCTGCCTCCTGTTTGTTTCTTCGTCTGTTCGCCCTCCGCCTCGCCCTACGTTTTCCGGTTCTGTTGATGCCTGATTCTTTGGTTGTTTTCTTGGGCGTAGCGACTGGAGGCATTCTAGGCTTAAAAAAATCCACCCCGTCTGTCAGCGAGATTTTCCTTGCCGGTTGCCGTGTTGTTTTCATTCGAGCCTCAGTTTCAGACTCGCTCTCCACAGCTGAGCTGACCTCTGATGCCGATGTTATTTCAGATGCGTGTTGTCCACTGTTCTTCCTTGTTTGTTGGCCTGTGCTTGCCCACATTTTTTTGCTTTTCAAGAATCTACTTTTTTCATGAAGGTGAAAACGCGTCCACATTCATAATCACATTGGTCCCAATGAAATTTGTATGCCTTCCATTCTCTTATTTTGTTTTCTTCTTTTTTTAGACTTTTTTTCCTTTCCAACTTCATTTTTTCTAGTTCATCTGTGTGACCCATTTCCTCTAGTTCAGCATTTATTTGTTCTGTCAATTTAGTACAATCTTTCTCTGCACATTTCATCAAAATAAAGACCAGTCTGTGTGATGAGTCCTAATTTGTTTCCTCCCATTCCTTCATCATCTCTTTATCTGGCCTTTCATAACTTGGGGCTAATAACATTCGAAGGCCCCGGGGTACTCTTCCAACATCTAAATAACGTTGGAGAGATTTGGCTTCCCACCATTTCTTTTGTTCCGCGTGTCTCAGTTTTTCCAACTGTTTGATTTTTTCTTTCACACTGGGATTTCTTGAGCATATTGGTGCATTTTGGGAAATAGGGTCCATGTTGGGGGCCATTTCATCTTTGAACATTGCTGCTCCCGCTTCCTTCCTTTGTTTCAGCGCGTCTGCTGACATTCCTGATCTTGGAGCAAATTAACGATGTGCAATTACTTGAACAGGGGTCTTAGGTAAAAGACTTGTGCCCAATTAGTCCGGTGTTACTGGTTTTTACTCTGAACCCAGCCGGAGTTAGTTTAAAAAGGCTCCCTTGTGCTCAACCCACCACCGGTTCGGCGCTCAACGCCTACCTGGTAACATTTAAAGCTGAAAGGTTCCGCTCCCATGGGGGGCTGGTATGCCAGAGAGTCAGAACCAGCTTCTAATTATTCAAGAAACTCTTTCTCCTCTCGCTCACTTCTCTCCGCAAAAGAAAGAGCACGGACCACAGTAGTTTGTTCTGCTGGCTATTTTATCATTGCTCGCAACAGATCGCAGGAGCTCTGGCGCGTTTCGTCCCTCACAGGGGACTTGATCACATGACGCGCTTTCAGCAGGATCAGTTGTTTAAAAACCATTTATTTTAACTTTTACCTCATGATTTTCTTAAAGTGACATGTGCATTGTTGAAACAGGGTTGACCATAAACATAGAAATAGTAATGTTGAAATGGTTTCATGTTGAATGGTTTCTTTTTAAGCCATAGATTTCAAAGGTTTCATGCCTATCAATGTATAAATAAATAACTATGTACTTAAATATATGAATAGATACAGATAATCACACAATGACAGAACGGTTTTAAAATAACAGTATAAATACCTAAAATCAACCTTTAAAAAGTCTGCTTTTTGCTTTAAAACCATAAAACGTTGAAGAAACATTGCAACATTTAAATATTCATTATGTTTACCAAATAATTTGATTTGAAAATATTGAAAACATTGATAACCCACCTGAAAACATAAATGGATGCTGATGGGTTGGGAATCCTATTTGTCCTATTTGTTCTAATCTATCTATCTATCTATCTATCTATCTATCTATCTATCTATCTATCTATCTATCTATCTATCTATCTATCTATCTATCTATCTATCTATCTATCTATCTATCTATGTATATATATCTATATATTATATATATATATATATATATATATATATATATATATATATTCTCGCTGCAAAATCCAATACACAGTCTTGTGAAATTAGAAACGGCACTCACAGGGGGGTACAAAGCCAACAATTCTTTATTTGGCTACCAGCACAGACAAGACACGTTTCGGCGATGAGCCTTCGTCAATTGCAAGTTAGAACGCGCCGCCATTACATTTAATATGGAAAACAACAATGGTCCCTGGCAGCAAGACAAAATAATTGCAAATGAATATAGACTCAGTCAGTTCTATATTATGGAAGACATGCCCAGCCGGGCAGAGGTCCTCAAAATTTATATTTAAATCAAAGTTTTACAAAACACAATAACACCTTCAACAATTCACGTGCGTGGGGCACAACCTGTACTCAGCCACAACAATACACGAACAACATACATAGAAGGGCTTGTAAGGCAAAATCAACAAACTCTGAAAAGTTCAAATTTAGACAGAGAATTTCTTATAGGTACCATTACACATTTTTTGTAACAAGTAATATCACAGGTATATGGTACACACTGGGTCGACGACGTTTCGGACCCCTTACTAAATGATGGGGTCCATCATCAGGACAAAACAATGGTTGCCTTTTTAGTTTAAAAGCCTCTTTTGCCAGAGGGGTAAAGGTACTGGAGCTCAATTAGACGCGGGATCACTTCAAGTATAATTGGTAATCCGGAATTAGGTTTCTTTCCATGTGGCCGATGTAAGGCCTGCAAAATCAGCAAAAGGACCCTTACCTATGAAATTCCAGGTTTAAAAACCCCTAAAAGTATAAAAAAGTTTTTGACATGTACAACACCCTATGCCATCTATTGTCTGATATGTCCATGTGGACTAAAATACGTCGGGAGTACCATCAATCCCGTGAAATTACGTATACTGGAGCACATGCGTGCCATCAGCAATTTAGATGAATCGTACCCTGTGGCAAGACACTTCGACAAAATGCATGGACGCAACAGGGATCTGTTGGCCTACTTTTGTCTAGATAGTGTTCCACCTCTACCTCGTGGGGGTGATCGCCTACAAAAATTACGGCGGTTAGAGTCACGGTACATTATAGACCTACAGAGTAAGAGCCCTCATGGACTCAATACACATGAAGATTTAGCAGTCCACTTAGGATATTAATACTCTGTAGACATTTCAATTCACTGTATTTCTGACTGATAATGAATTGGTTTTGTGCTTCTTTCATGTTCTTTTCTCTTTGTTTCTTTTCTCTTCGGAAATTTTTCTATTCTCTTTTTATTCTTTCACCGAAATATGGTTTGCTTCATGAACTGCCTTTTTAAATATTTGTGTATGTAATCATGTCAGTAACCAATGGTGTCATGGCATAGCCCATCTAAGGGCTAAATTAATTGGTGATAAGACATATGCCCATTCAGGGCGATATTAGATGTTTTGGGGATTTCTAAATATATGAGTACTAGAAATGAAGTGGAATATGAACTATATCTGGTGTACTCATACCCCTAAGTACAAGGAAAAGAGAATGATATACATTTTTTCGTTTTCCTTAAGTCAAAAGTACTCTCAAGATGGCGCGTATTGGAGCCCTCGAGTAGTCCTTTTTTCATGTCCATGCCATCACCGTGACGATTGCACTGTGTGTGTTTTAAATGTAATGGCGGCGCGTTCTAACTTGCAATTGACGAAGGCTCATCGCCGAAACGCGTCTTGTCTGTGCTGGTAGCCAAATAAAGAATTGTTGGCTTTGTACCCCCCTGTGAGTGCCGTTTCTAATTTCACAAGACTGTGTATTGGATTTTGCAGCGAGAATCTATCGGATGGGCACACCCCCACCTGGAAGAGCACCCGCTCGTGAGTGCAGCAGGCTGGTGAATCTTTGGGAGCAAGTATATATATATATATATATATATATATACTGTGTTCACGTCAGATAGGTGCATCGAACTCGCTTGTTGAAGAAGTCAAAGCCAGGACAGCCCCTGACAGCTATCACTGCAGCCCATCTGTCCCAGTTCAGTGCACAGAAAGAGGTGCTCCTTTAAGCCAAAACCCCAAACACTATGCCAATGAACTTCAATACTAAGACACTGAGAACTCAGAACAATGTGAGGCTTGTGGAGCTCTGGAGACCTTCCATGCTTGGGGGCATCCATTTCAGGCATGGCCCTTCAGAAGATGGGGCATGCGATGAACCCAGACACATATGTCAAGTCGTGGCGCCCGGCAGGGCACACAATGTGATATCATGCAGTTAGCATCCATGAGAGCACAATGACTCTAGGTCTTTGAGGCACCTCCAGGGTGAAGTGCCAGTTGTGGCACAGAACAGCAATCATTCAACACATGTGCACTACCTTCCCTGTTGAGGTCACACCACAGCTGAGAGCAGAACCATCGGAGACAGGACGGAGCTCACAAGAGCCGGGTCCATGATCAGCTGTCTGTGGCCAGGGTAGGTGGATGCCAGAACCACCATCAACTACATTCTTTGAGTCCTGAGGGTGCTTTCAAATGAGAAATCTTGCACAATCCAAGCAGCAGCTGCCCCGGGTACCGGTTTACACCACAGCCCCATCAGGGTTCTCTCACAATCTCAAAATCCTCTCACAAAAAAACAAGACATGAAACTGGTAGGCATGTGCCATTTTTATGACAATACAGTTCATTTCAGCCTTGCCCCTGCACTGGCTCCCTTTTGTCCGCATAGCACTAATGCAGGCACCTTTGCACCAAGGGTGCCTGCATTGTAAGGAGGGGCGACCTCCCTGCACAAAAACAATCCCCTGAGGCTTTTTCCTCTTTCTCAGTGTCCTGCAGAATGCAGCAATCATTAAAAGAGGTAGAACGAGGAGAAATAAAGCTATTTCTCCTTGTTACGCCTCACTTGGGGAAACATAGGTTTTTGGTGCATTCCCAGTGCTACCACTTCTGGCAAATATGGGAATGCGCAAAATCCTTGGATGTTGCATGGGAACACCCACGTAATACACATGAAAATGCCTCTCTGGCACAGAGTAATACAATGTGTTGCATTATTCAAGATTTATGAAGCCACTTAGGGCCATGCAAGATGGCCTTGTGTGGCTTCATGAATCTAATTTTTGAGTTGTGTTGCTCCTGCACCATTTTGTGTGGTGCCCCCAAACCTCTGGCAAAATATATTTTTCTGGTAAAAATATTCCTGCAAGTAAAGTTGTGCAAAGATGGGAAACTACAACCTTCACAAATTTGCATGAGATATCCAGGCAACGTCACCAAACCAACTATGAGCCCAGAGTTTGAAACTCTGTCAACTGCTAATTTTTATCAGTATAATGGGCTGGCAGATTCTCTGCCTCTCCCCAAGAAGGGACCACAGATGCTTGATAATTAACCCCTAACATTCATAGTAGGACAGATCCGTCCCACTGCTTTTTTTTAGCACCATTGGCTTTGTGTTCATGAAATGTCACGGGCTTAATTGCTTAATAGCTTATCCAGGCCAGAAATCTTAGCTAACGTGAGCACAATGTAAAACAATCAAAGTGGTAATGGGGGATTAACCTACAAACCAAAGTCCTTATATTAATGAGAAATTACTAAGGGCCATATTTAAAGATTGACAGAACAGTCACCCTGCGGTAAACCAGCATGGCTTTGGCCCCTGTAAAATCATGGATCCTCTGTGCATCTAAATGCACAGTTCAGCCCCCTACCCTCCACCCCAATTTAAAAGTGGAGGAAATGCTTGGTTTGAAACGACTGTGCCTCAGATTTCTTTGCTGTCATAAAACTTTGCGTTCAAACTTGACATCTTTTTAGCCAGTGACTTTTTACATGCTTTGCACGTAGATGATAAGATACTTAGAAAGTATTTTGCTTGCATCACATTTCTTGGTAAGTGTTGTATCATGACATTTTTACACTCTATCCAAGGCTAAGGGACACTGAGCACATTACCCTTGCTTTAGTTATCCAGGTTGAGATAGCTCTGAATTGGAAAGATAAACAATCACATCAGCATTGCACCTCTGACACAATGCAATCGGAACAGCACTTCTATTACTAGAACCACCGCTGAGCCACATTTGGCAGAGGAGCACTTCTACATATTATCCTGGAATGTTTGCCTCTGACTGATATGCATTCCTGTGGACTCTAATCTCCTCCTAAGGAGGGTAGCCTGCTCTACACCAGGTTGGCTTCCTGATATACCACACACAGGTATGGCGAGTTGGGTTGTCCCAAGAGATCTGGCAGAGGGTATAGTAGAGTATGTATGATATATCATCATACATTCATATAATCAATGTAACATCGGTTGAACTGTTGTTGTACGGTTTCTACTATTTCAGTACAACTTTTCGTTGGGTAACATAAGTGTCAAAACTATGTTGGACTGAGTCTGTGCATACCAACAGAATATATTGACCAAATTCCTGGCTAGCTCACAGTGCACCATAGAATAAAATAGAATAGACGTGAACTTGTAAAGCGCGAATTGCTTCCCGGAGACGTCCAAGCGCTAGGGTAACCAGAACCTACAAGAGAACAGAGGAGAAAGAAAGCTGTGGTTAAAGAGGGGAATTAAAAAGGAAGGTCTTTAGTTGTTTGCGGAACACAGAAAGGTTGGGATTGGCTCTGAGATGCAGTGGCAGGATGTTCCAAGTTCTGGACGCATTATAGGCGAACATCCTGCCGCCTGATCGGGATCTTTTTATTCTCGGAGCCACTGCCAGAAGTCTGGCTGGAGCAAAGACTTCTGTTGGGGATGTAGTGGGTAACTAGGTCGCGGGTAATGCTGGGGCCAGTGTCCCAGAACGCTTGGTGGGCTATGCACATTGCCTTAAAGAGGACTCTCTGCCGAACCGGTAGCCAATGAAGGCTGACCAGGCCGGCCCTCGCTGATTGTCTACGAGGGATTTTGAGCAGTAAACGCGCTGCGCTGTTCTGCACTATCTGCAGTCTGTGCAGGGTATACTCTGGGGCTCCAAGATAGAGTACATTGTTAAAGTCAATGCGTGAGTGTATGAGACCTTGTATAGCCACCTGTTTGGCCTCCATGGGAAGGAGGGGAAAGATTTTATTTAGCATCCTCAAGATGCCAAAACAGGTGGCAGATAGTTTCGTGGCCTGAACGTTGAAGGACAGGGAGCTGTCCAGCCACACTCCAAGGCTCTTAATTTTGTTTTTGGAGGCTGGAGGGGGACCCAGACACTGAGGCCACAAGGACGGGGGGAGGCCGAGGTCTGAGGGGCCTAAGAGCATCAGCTCAGTTTTGTCCCCATTCAACTTGAGGGATGATGAAGAATCCAGGTCTTCACTTCCTCCAGGCATTCTCTGAGCCCACCTGATGCAGGCCGGTTTGCCTCCTGCGCCAGTGAGACCACCAGCTGCGTGTCGTCCGCATAAGAGATGATCTTAACCCCGAAAGGACAGACGACCTCAGCCAGTGGTCTCATGTACAGGTTGAAGAGTGTGGGGCTCAGAGATGAGCCCTGCGGAACACCGCACTTTAGAGGTCTGCTGGAGGACACGGACTCACCCTCAAAGACTCTAAGAGATCTGTCTTCCAAAAAGGCATCTTAACCACTAAACCTTACATGGTTACATGGTACCATATGGTGTGTGCAACCTCAGAACATAACAACCCTGATTCCTCAAGGAAACCATGGAAACAGATCCTACCTTTTTGTTAGTAACACAGGCAGGCCCAAAGGGAGGCACAAGAAGTAAAAGAATTGGCATTTAAAATGTTTATTGAAGCAATTTTACTCTTGAGTAAAATATGTGTGTTGCAATGTTTAATAGAATAGAGTAAAACAATATTATCAGTGCTATAAGAATGGCGACCAAAATGAACAATTCAACCACTGCGTGCTTGCATTAGATTATTTGAATACATATAATTACACTCCTACCTAGCCCTGCCTATCCTGGAAAGCATGAGATGTACCAGTCTGCCAGCATACTTTAGAGTGGTGACTGTGTGTCATCTGGTAGCCAGTCTTGGTGCAGAACATGCCACCGTCTTTTTTCAGGATAGTAACTGGATTCAGTTTTTCTAGAATTCCAGCATGAGGTGACCTCAACAATCCATTGAAATGTTCCTCTGCCTAGACAAAGACTTGGTCCAGTATATATAATGAAATGGATCAATTTTTTCTGTGCCTAGGCGCGGTCCAGCTGTCATTGTTGATTCTATCCCACCAGAACTGATGCGAAACAGACAACAAACAAAAATGCTCAATGTACCTAGTCCTTGTACAAGGTGTTCTAAGGCCTGATAATGTGCCTACGAGGAAGTGTACGTGTAAGCAAAACCATTTCTGAGAATGTTATCCCATATGGGTGCACAACCAAATTTGTGTTAAAAGTTATTCTTTAAAAGATATCAAGATTAAACGTGAGTATGTAAAATGGAGGTGTTTGTGCTCGGGCCTAAGTAAACTTATGACACTGTTTATCTTTTTCTCCATTTTTGTAATGCTGGTTCTATTGCTTTTTACCAATCTTTGTATTTCTTTGTTTCCCTTTGGGCACATCTGGGGAGAGTGACCGCTGGGCTTTGTGTATTCACACAATGGGAGCTCAGACTGACCCACTCAGGCCCATCATGCAACCCTGAGGGAATTGGTCACTCAGCCAATATATAAATCAAATCAATAAGTCAAGACCTTGATAGACAACCTGGTTCATCTGTGTATTGTTGAGGCTGTAGCTCATTCTATAGTAGAGCTTTGCCAGAAGTAATGGAAGTGCCTTTGGTCAAGTCGAGGAGGGATGGGGGTCAGGGAGTTGAGAAGTTCATTGACCACGTATTAGCTTGAAGAAAATATTTTATGCTATAAAGATGTAGATATAATTTGCAATTTGTGTTTTTTTTCCTGCATCAAACTATTGTTATTATAACTTGCTTTTTTATGTAGGTACCTGATGAATTTTACTGATAATTAAGGCTCTGCTCAGTATTTACTTCACTAATGAAGTCTGAAACCTCAAACTAAGTGAATTTATGCACCATTTCTGTACTTCGGCTGATTTTGCCCAGGGCAACATTTATATTTCTTCCCCAGTGATAGTGCGTTTCCAGCTCCTGAATGACCCTTGGGTAGGTTATAGGGAAGCATGGAATAACAATCCTGCAAATCTCCTGCGGGAATAAGGTAATAGATTCGGTAGACCTGCAAGGTTTATGAGGAGGGGTGTGGAGTGGGAATTTTCAAAGCATCTGTGAGTAGAGGGCACTGCAAAGAATAAATGTGTGAATACGAGATGGTTTGTCCCATTACTTTGCCTGAAGGCAACTTAAAAAATGTGTACGCCCACTGCTGACAATGTATGCTGTGAGGAATCTAATTTGTCCACAAATATTGCAGGCTGGAACTCTAACAATGTATTATTGGGCCTTTTTATCATCTTAATTTTGGTTATTTTGTCCTAAAATGTTGATCAAGTACGTAATGTGGCAGATATTGTGAAATTACCCAATGAACTGAGATGTAAGGCATTGACAGTGAGCACAATGTAGTGCACTAACCGAGAAAGGTCCCTTCTAAATATTTTGTGAAATTTGTGTTGGAATCTTACAGGCATTGAGGCCTGTTAAGGCAATGCAAGCTACAGCACAAGGCAGCAACACTTATAAACTTATATACAACATCATGAGAGACTAGTTTGGATTCTGTACTCGAGCAAAACCTGGCCGCACTTCACTCACTGCAGATGGTGTCACCGGTCTTTACCTGTAAAAGGACAGTAGAGCTGGGACAGTTGACGCCAGGCAGGCGACCTACTCTGCCCAACCGTGTTTACATTTCAGCAGCACCAGCGGCTGTCAAGAAGCTCCAGTTTGTTCAACGAGCCCTTGAAAACATGGTTAGATCAAAGCTTGTCAAAAAGATTTATGGCCTCAACTTCCAATTCTGTACGTGGCTATTCATGCGGTAAACCTATCCATATATGACAATGTACTGCTGTGGGATCAAGCTGTTGCAGCTGCCGGTTATCACACTTTGCTCTAATCCACGTGAATTTTTAAAAATAGAAAATCAGGCACGAACTCCTACTATTGCAATTTCCGAAGTCTTACATGTACATTAAATATTAACCAGGGCATGTTGCACTCATTCTTGACCTTAGCATGTCAGAGGTTAGTGAAAGAGAAAATCCTAAGAGAAGACAAAAATAGAAAGGGAGGCTTTTGTTCAGATAGCTCAGTGGGTAAATGATCCTGCTTCAGAGATTTCTGTGTAACCTAGAGATCCCAGAACTAATTCATTGATGATGAATTCATCACTTCAGCCTTTGAAGGTCTACCAGCCGTAGCTGCTGCAGGTAATAGCGGTGAGCGGTTTGGCCGGCTGGGAGGGGGGGGGGGGGCTAGAGGGGGGATTTCAAGAGTCGACCACAAGGGAAAATTAAATAAATAATACATTTTCCATCATGGTCGTCTCTCGAAATCCCCCCCCCCAGCCGGCCCCACCACTGCAGTGGCCGCGACTGAGGTCTACTGTATTTATACCAAATGGATTGAGCAGAAGTAATACAAGCCATCAATGGCGTGTATTGCTGTGGTTTAATGGAGAGCGCCATGCCAGTGGTCACCATTGACACTTTACTCTGAAGTGTCCACAACTAAATCCCATGGAATGCATGCGTAGAGCAACTCATACAGAAAGTTGTTACAAATTGACCTTGTCACTGCACATTTGTACACAAACAAATAAATACCAGGTTTGGGTTGGTGTCTCAAGGGGTTCACTGAATGAAACCAGAATGAGTGGTGGTCCTTGGTAGGGAGACCAGCCAATGTCTGTAGAGAGGGTCTACACAGCAAAACGTTGTGAAATGTGTGGGGCTCGCAAGTCCCAGGGAGAAGGCAAGAGATTCACTCTTTTCAGTAGTGATTCCCATTATTATGTGATGCCCCTTGCAAATATTTTCAAGGCATATGCAGCTCTATATACTAAGTCCTGTCTATTGAGGAGGGCGATATGCACTGGGATGCTTCCTCCGTAGGAAGGTCCTAACTCAACATATTCAGACTATGAGTGAATCTGGAATAAATTGCCATCAAAAACAGCATGTGTGGTGGGCAGGGGGGACCGGGTACATGGAGAGCATGCATCTTGCCCTCACAGATTCTGTCGTAGTAGGTAGAGAAAGCTCTATATGCTTTTCAACGGTGTTCAATTTGGTACCCCATGATGGCGGTGATGAGACTAGAAGGAGTAAACAATTCCCCTGCATTTATTGTACACCTATTCAATTAATTAGGGAAATTTGCCAACATTGCATAATATAAAACTCAATACATTTCACAAATTGTATGGTTGTGAAACTGTGCACAATTTGTTTTCCACAAGAGCTAGTTTCAGTAGACAATATGTTGCAGGAGACACTTCTTCCTGAGCCAACCCCTTTGATAGTAGATCATGTGACGTTTGACCTTCAGGAGTCACATAAATGTTCACATGAGGTCCTACAAAAAGATGAAATTTTGCTTAATTCCACGTTTTTTTACAAAATGTCACACAACAAAATCCTATTTCGCTCCACACATTATAATATGTTTCTCCTACAAGGATAATCTCTCAAGATGCCCTTTTTCCTAGGGCTATCTCCATTTGGGTTTCAGTCAGTGAACCCCTCGTGTACCAATCAAACCTTGAATTTGTGTGGTTAGGCACGAATATACAGTGGAATGATAAGTGCCAACTCCTTTGAGTATGATTTTAACTCCTTTTGCACTTTGTAACAATTTTAGTGTATACATTATACATACATACAGCTATTTCCTACTCGGTAACTAGTATTTCTACAAGGAAAACAACAGAGCATTATATACCTAAAGCTGTTAGGCACTATCGAAAAATTGATCTGAGGAAACCTCCAGTGCTTAATTTGAGCATGTGGTTGTAGCTGGACCCCACCGGCATTCATTTTTTGGAATAATAACGTATTTTCCTCATCAGATACTGACCAAGAGCAAGAGAGGGAAAATACACAAGTCAGAAAGGAGGAGCAAGTGAAAGATAACCGTCACCAAGAGTGAATGCTGGAACCAGGAAGAGTAAGATAAAGGGGCAGGGAGTGTTTGGAAGGGGATTAAAGTGGCCTGATGTGAATTCAACACTACGCACTTTTAGCATTCAGCATGCCAATATTTAATAATGTTGACTGCTGTCCTCTGAGCAGAGCTTTGTGAACTGGCACTCAGTGTTTCAGAGAATAAGCACTGGATACCTCTGGTTTTATAATTGACCACACAAGCTATATAAATGCCAACACAAAGGTCTGCGATCACCACTCAGGCCCAGATTTATTTAGGTATCGCTTCCTGCACAAAAACAATCCTGCCCGTACAGCAGTCACTTTTGCCACACGGCACAAGGAAGTGTGCATTGGTGCTAGGCAGCTTAGAGTGCTCCAACGCTGAGAGGGAGCAGAAATGCACCATACCTTAGTAAATATGGCACATTTTTGCACTCTCTGTTTCATGCAGCGTATCAACTTTGCTTGCTGCTCAGCCTTGCGTGAAACATTAGTCAATATGCCTCAAGACCTTCAATTACAGTTTCAGTTTAAACCCTTCTTTTGCCCAAAGCCAGGATGAAAATGTCCCAAGAGACAGTACAAAAATAAGCACACAGATCCTTGTTACTTGATAGGTGGTGGATGATACATGTAGTAAATTCTGGGGTACCAGTCCCCTTATTTCTCATATTAAACATGTTCTGCAGAAAAACTAGCGAGTGTCCCCAGACTGTATTGTGGAACTTTTGAATACATTCTTTAAAAGATTTAGCTGAAGTTTCAAGTCCCAGAATGGGACGTAATGCGTGCAAAAGTCTAAAATTAGCTAATGATATCACATAGCCGAACTGACATCAGTGTGAAATGCGACAAAACACCCCTCAGAGTGCAATAAAAAAGTGTCACTTCAACGTATGCTTGTTTTAGAGAGCACAAGTTGTCTTGTGGAGGGCACACATAATTTCTAAAATTGACGTTTTAGCCAGAAACATGCGATCTAAAAGCTTTCCTGTGTTTTAAAGCCATTATTATGTCTATAGCCTCAGATTCCGCTCTCCCGGGGTCTTTCAGTCCATCACTTACCAACATTGTTAGTTGCCAGGGCTGTTTATCGAAGACATGCTACTGGGTCAGGGCAGGTCAGCAACACGGGTGCGTTGCGCAAATAAACACAGCACTTGCCAGCAGCTCTGCCTCCATGGCCTGATACATACATCTATTTGTGTGTGGTGTATCTGTGTGTGTCTGTATGTGTGTGGGTGTGTCTAACGTAAGCTACAACATGCACAACATTTTAAGAGGGTAAATATGCTTTTGCTTTTAACAGTACTTGGTTTTATACTTGCTAAATAATTTACTTACATGTAATATTTTCTCACAATGGTGAATTATTACGTTGTAGTAAATTCTGATCTTTTCAGGGAAGGAATGCACTGAAAGTTTGGTAAGACCTACAGATACACGTGTTAAGCACATTTAAATCAAGCATATTGGCTTTGCCAATTCTGGGGGAAAAGAAGCAAAAATTCCAATGCATTCCAGTGGAAGAAGGCAGAATGATACACCAAACAGCCAATAGCATGAGGCACAGTCAAAGCAGTCTGCTCGGTGTACAGAAGCCCACGCTACGGGTACTTTCAATTATTGTCAACAAAAGGTTAGACAGTAGTAACTTTGAGCCAGACCTAAAAATGGCTCTTCCGTTAAATCTAAAGTTCGGAATTCCTGTTGATACCCATTTTTGGACAATAGGTTCGAATGTATAAAAATAAATAAAAGGTACAGCTCATATTTTAAAGGTGAGAATTTGGCTATGAAGGTATAAGTCGATAGAAAAATATATACTTAATGAAAGTGAACATTTTCATCTTTTATTCATGTGTCTGACATTCATCATTTCTGCATCTGAATGTCTCTCTGGATAGCACAAACTCAATATTGGCCTTGGATTTATTACCTAGAGGCAGTGCTCCTGACAGTGGAATATGTTATTGAAGGAAAATACAAGAAAGAGGGTGTTTTTGTAAACAAACAAACCAGTGAAAGAACCAGAGGTGACCTATCGCACTGTTTCCCCATTGAGAATATTGTCGTTGTTGTTTGACTGTTGTATAGAATTTGTCAAACAGCGCCCACAATAAGGATACCTGATTGTGAAGTATTTTACTTCATAGTACACAAATAGGTCCCAGTTTACTCCAAAAAAACAGAAACATGCATGCATGAAAACGAAGGAAATGCAGAAAACCATTAAAAATAGCTGCAATCATATTATCAACCAGGCAAGGATTAGTCCCAGGAAGACACGCTCAATCGAGTATTAAATTTCTGCTTAAACAGCAATAAAACAGAAATAGTGAATACAGAGTATTCACTTTCTCTATCTTGGATTCTTCATTTACCTTTACAATTGCTCTGCTCAGGTGCAGTTTCATTTTAATGTTTATCAATGGAATCGGTTGTGACCGGCACAGGTAAGAGCGGTGAGGTGGGGCGGGGCGGTGCGGGGGTCTGGGAAGTCGACATACAAAGGAATAAGTTAAATTAAATAAAAAAATAAATAAAACCACTTACCTTGTGCTCGCTGCGTAAGCGAAGCATCATATGTGGACTTCACCGACCCCTACCCCACCCTGCCCACGCCTCACCCCACCGCCCACCACTCTAACCTGTGCCCGCCACCACTGAATGTAATGAAGGTGAGAAGTGAAGTTACCCATGATATTTGTGAAACATACTACTTTGGATATGATATTCTGCTAGGATACGTTCCACATTGATATGCTATAACTCTCTATTTGCCCCATCTTTTCTTCTTAGTCCATGTCTTTCATTTCTCAATCAAGGTTGTAGCCAGCTCTCAAATTGATTAAGTGCTGAGACCTTAGTTTGGCTCAAAGGCCTCTGTCGCTAAAGGGGTGGGGGCACCCTACCCGGAAGGGACTGCAGAGGACAGTGACTAATTTGTAAAAAAAATGTAAGTGCCGGAGCCGGTCTTCGAAGAGTGCTGCCCTATGCTGCCAGCGCTGCCAATGATAATACCAAAATAACACCTAACCATCGTTCTCCTACAAGTGAGACAATTCAGACTATTTCAGGCTACACAAGCTGTAATATTGGCCTGAGTGGCTGGTATTATTCATTTTCAATGTAGATTGACTTAATAAAAACGGTTGTTTGTTTCCGGTCCAGGGAAGACATGGCTTAGCAGTTCGGGCTGGACTGTTCCCATGAGGCACAGGGTCAGACTGATTTGCATGTGGCCATGTCTGAGCTGGGGTGGTGGAGTGAGCTAAAGAATGATGATGAATTAAACCCAGATCAGTTGACTTGGGGTGAGTGTTTGATTTGCTCAAACGCTCCGTCCATCATCCCCTTTGGTGTCACGGAGGAACACCTATGCCTGTGCCTAACTGCTACTTTCAGCTGGATGAATTCAAACCACCTCAAGTGTAACTCTGTAACAACGGAAATTTTACCAATAGGCCAAGAGAATTCCTTCTCTCCCATATCCTGGTGGCCAGCAAACACTACCCCTCCCCCAAACACTGTGAACATGGTTAGAAACCTGGGAGTACAATTTGATGCCACCCTTTCTTTTAATCAGCAATCTTTGGCAGTTGCTGGCACCTGTTTTCATATTATAAATACTCTAAAAAGAAATGTGATCTGCTTCCCGTTTCAGCCAGACAGACAGTTGGCATCGCCTTAATCACGTCCAGACCAGTAGCGCCCCCCCCCTTTTTTCTCCCAGCGCCTTGAGACCCTCACGGGTAAGTAGTGTGCTCTACAAATTCTTGATTGATTGATTGATTGATTGAATATTGTAACAGCATCTATGCAGGTGCCAATAAGTCGCTCCTACATAAGCTTCAAATGGTCCAGCATGCTGCAGCACGTTTAGTGCTGAGATGGCCTAAGAGGTCATCTGCATCAGCAGCTTTAGAAACACTCTACTGGCTGCCAATCCATAAACCTGTCCTGTTCATGGTCCTCATTATTACTTTTAGGGAATTCCACTCCTTGAGACCTCAATATCTTCGAACCAGATTTATGCCGTACACTCCCTTTCAGAGTCTAAGGTCGTCAAACTCTAATCTGTTGGAAAAACCAGCCTTTAGATTAGCCTCGAAGGGAGGAAAATCGCTCGCAGTGATTTGCTCTAAGGCATGGAACAAACTTCCTTTTCAGCTCCGCCAGACCAAACCCGAGACCCTCTTTAGGAAAGCCCTAAAAACCTGGATTTTCTCTGCATCAGATGCTCTTTGCAAAACTCTGATATGATGCCTCCTTCTTACCGCCAGCAGTTAACCAGTTGTGCCTCCTTTTCTGGGTTCCGCTCAGCGCCATGATGCTCTTCGGAATGACAGTTGCGCTCTACATATAGCCTATTACACTACATTTTACATTACATAAAAATCACAGAAGAATATAGGATGCATGAAGTCTTGATCAGAAAAAAATGTTGCAAGGATACAGTTTCAAGTCTCCCAATTTGTGAAACAGCTTTGAAACAGCTAAGAAACAATGTATTATGTTAAACCTGAACCTTGTCAATAAAAAATGATGATGTGCTTTATTTACAATCGTAAAGTATGGTTTTCCCTGAAAGCATGTTGTCAATACAATGTATTGTTTCAGAATTTGGCAATGTAGTTACAACCTGGCAAAACTCACAATGATGTTCTATCATTCTGCCAATAGTGTCTTTCCTGTAGCGCTGAGAAAACTATGGGCCTATGTTGACTTCAGAAAACACGATCAATATTATGATGAAATAGGCGTGTGCAATTCTTTGTTACACTGATAAAATCTAGCACGATTCCTGGTTTTCACATTATGTGAAATGTTCAACATTGTGATTATTTCCATAACACAATATTTTTGTGATTTGTGCTTGATGAAAATGTAATGCTCTTCACTAAGCCCGCGCAGCAGATCTTAGCGCTGCGGTGGGAATATCATCAAACAACTTCTTGCTGCCATTACCGGCACACTTGATGGCCACGCCCCTTTTTTGAAGCCACGCCCCCCTGGATGTCCCAATCAACATAAATTATGTGCTTTTTTCGTACGCGCAGCGGAAGAGCGCAGCGGGCGCGTCGTTTGCGCGCCGAAGGCGCGCCTAAGTCAAGCCCGTCTGCGCCCGTCCACGCCAGCTCATGCTGTTAGTCCGCTCCCCGCCCAGAGACTAACATGGACCAGAACACAGCTCCTTGACCTTGGTAAGACATCCTGTTCATCTCCTACGTCTTGCAACTTCCCCCTATCCAGCCCTTTTCTTCACAAATGCCTAAACTGCCCTTTTTCTCTATGCCCCGACTGGACCCACCCCCGCAAATCCGCAAACAATATGTCCCCTCCCACCAAAACCTACTCCATGGGATTAGTGAACTGCCGCTCACTATCCTGCCATGCCAATGACATCTGGCTTTTATTGTCCTCCACATCCTGGGACGCACTATTCTTAACTGAGACCTGGATCAAAGACTCCTCCAACCCTGACATTGCCCTAGCAATTCCTACTGGGTACAGCTTCACTGGATTAAACCGTGAAGTCTCCAAACTTGGTGGAGGAATCGCTGTGATCCTAAAGAATCACTTGAAAATTACTTCTAGGAAAATTACAAATATCAAGCCTATAGAAGCCCTTTATTTTTCAATCACGGACTCCACCACCGCCATCTGCTCCGGGATCTTGGTTTATAACCCCCCCAACACTCCCCAACCGGCCATTCTAGAGCTACTGGCAGTCACGGCTGATCTCTCCCTTAAACACCCTCACTTCATGGTATTGGGAGACTTCAACCATCATGTGGATATAAGCAGCTGCAACCGTGCCTCTCAGCTCTTGGAATCTATGCAAAACCTAAATCTGCTACAAAAGGTAAAAGGCCCCACTCATACCGCCGGGCACACCCTTGACCTTATCTTTTCAAACTACGAGAAACTTAAACCCCCCCCCCCCTTACCTCTGACCTGGTCTGACCATTACTTAATACCTTTTGAGGTTCCCTTAGCCCCAATTGGCAAACAGGTATTCGCCATTAGGACACAAGGCAGAAAATGGCACAAGCTTTCATTAACGGCCCTAGAGCAAAAATACCTCAACAGTCTCAACCCACTACCGGACGATCTTGACGCAGCGGTGCGCACACTTAACAAAGACCTTACAACCGCCATAGAGAAAATCGCCCCATTACATACCCTTACTTCCCGCAGACTAAAACCCTCTGCCCCATGGTTCACACAAGAACTCAGGGCACACGGAAGAATGTGCAAAAAGTTGGAACGACTTTGGAGACAGAACTATGACCCGGGAGCCAAGGCACAGTACAAACAAGGCCTTAAAGAGTTTCGCAAACTCAAATACCACTCCATGAGCACCTATTTTTCCGACACTATTGCCAAAGCAAAAAACTCCACCAAGGCCCTTTTCAATATAGTGAAAGATTTCACTCATCCCAATGCACTGACGGCTCCAGTACCCACGTCCCAAGCACTGAGTGAAAATCTATCTAACTTCTTTGAAGAAACAATAGCCAACATTGCGGCAACTATCCTCCAGAACGATTTCAACAGTACCGAAGACTTGGACACGAACTGCAAACATGCATTCACAGCATTCCAACCACTTACTAAGGAACATGCTATGAAATTATTTTTAGAATGTAAATTATGCTCTCCCTTGGACCCAGCTCCAGCCTTAATCTTGAATGAAATTGCCCCCTTAATCATTAACCCCCTACTCGATATCTGGAACTCCTCCTTAACCACTGGTGTAGTCCCTTCCGCCTGGAAACATGCATTACTAATCCCAATTTTAAAAAAAAGCAGGCATAGATCCTCATTGTCTAAGCAACTACCGACCGATCTCACTTCTGCCCAAACCTGCCAAAGTACTTGAGAAAGCTGCTCAAATACAACTATCGTGCTACCTTGAATCAAACTCCTTGTTTCACGATACCCAATCAGGCTTCAGACCGGACTATAGTACCGAGTCGGCGCTACTTGAGGTATCCGAGTCAATCCGTGAATGCACGGATAGGGGTGAGGAGGCCATGTTGGTCCTCCTCGACCTATCCGCTGCATTCGACACCATCTTGCACGATGAACTACTGACTCGTCTACAAGAGTTAGGTATCAGCGGGCCCCCCCTTTCATGGGTAAAATCATTTCTCACAAACAGAACCCAACAAGTGATGCTGGGATCCTTTCTTTCCTCCAAAATACCACTGATTCGGGGAGTTCCGCAGGGTTCCTCCCTTGGCCCGCTCCTTTTCAACGTGTACCTCAAACCACTGGCAAAAGTGGTCGAATCCTGTGGCGTCAAAGTTACCTTCTACGCCGACGACACCCAACTGGTGTTCTCCTTCAAAAATCACGCGGAAAAATCATTCGACAACTTTCGCCAATGTATGCTGAATATCGCCTCATGGATGTCTGAGAACAACCTTAAGCTCAATACTGATAAGACTGAAGTCTTATTTTCTAACCAGAAATCACCCTTACCTCCCAATCTCTGGTGGCTGGCCAAACTCAACCCTCCTCCAGAACCAGTCCAAGCCGCCCGAAACCTAGGCTTTCAATTTGACACCGCCCTCTCCTGCAAAACCCAAATCAACAAAGTTACCTCAGCCTGCTTCGGGAAACTACGAATGTTAAAAAAAATCATCCCCTACCTACCGCTAGACTCTCGAAAAACAGTAGTCCATGCCCTGATCACTTCCCATCTGGACTACTCCAACAGCTTGTATGTAGGCGCTCCTACGTACCTCATTAACCAACTGCAGAGAGTATAGAACGCAGCAGCCAGGCTGATTTGCAATATCCCTTATCGCCACTCCATTTCACCCCACCTGTTCAGACTCCACTGGCTCCCAATAAGACTGCACATCCAATTCAAAGCCTTAACTCTGGCTTTTAGGGCCCTACATACCTACATCGCAGGATGAGGTTCTCACAAGTACCGCGTAACCTCAGATCTAACCATCTCCGCCTCATGAAATGCCCCCGTTTTCGTCTTGCACGAACGGGAGGAAGGGCCCTTGCAGTTGTCACTTCCAAACTTTGGAATCAGCTGCCCACAGAGTTAAGATTTCTGACGTCAGAACCCCTATTCCGGAAAAAACTAAAGACCTGGTTTTTTCCCCAGATCTAATTCTACCTCCTCCTCACACTCCCCTGACCCTCCTGAGATAATGTCTTCAACGCCGTCGGAGGTAGCTGCGCGCTCTATAAAATACTAAATAATAATAATAATAATAATATTTGAGTAGAAAATGTCTTTCATAAAGAACATTTCTTCTCACATAAGTCTACAGTTGGCAATCTGCTTGACTATTAGGTGTGAAGTATAGATCACAAAAAGGCAATTTTAGTTAGTGGGATAATGTATTTCATATAATACGTCATTTTGTGAAAATTACTTTTATTCAAAAAATGTAGTGCATTCCGACAGAATAGGGCTTTGGGGGGGGGGGGGCGACCAGCGGGAGGCCTGCCACCACCGGGGAGTTTTGGGGCCGGGAGAGAGGGGGGGGGTAGAGTCCAGCACCGTATGTGGGCTGGTTTTTGGGCTAGTTGGTAGCCTTGGGCTGGGGTGGGCTAATTTTGGGCTGCGTTTAGGCTGGTTTCTTTAAAGCCGGCCATTTTGCGTCATAGGCCACCATTTCGTTGGCTTGTGGCACAGCAGCTGGGTGGGGGTATGGCGGACATAATTATTTTCCCTCCCTCCCTCCCTGGGTTTTCTTTCAGTGATAGGGGGGGGGTTCAAGTTTCGAACATGGGGGGCAGGGGGTGGGGTGATTGCCTTTTTTCAGGGTGTAGTGGGGTTTTTTGTGGTGTGCGGTGGTGTTTTTTGGAAGGAGTTTTCTTGAGGGCCGGTGCATCAGGGTTTTTGTTAGATGGTTGTGGGGTTTGTCGTGTCGCTGGAGCAGGTGTTGGTGTGATTTTCCGCCTTTGGGGGCGGTTCTTCCTAATGTATGGGGGAAGTGTAGGAGATCTGTTTTTGGATTATCGGGGGTAGGTCAAGCACAATAAAGTATTTAGCTAGAGGGAGAGGCAAATTGACAATTTTGCTAATTGTTTTCTGTCTGTGGATTGGGGGAACCAGTTTAGGGGAGGGGGTGGGGGTTTGTCAGGAAATTACATATTTAGTGAGGTCTAGTTTTGTACGGCGCAGGCCAAGGGTTTTCATTGTGTAAGGTGCACCTGCTTCCAATAAAGCGGCCTTTATCACACCTATTTTTGAGTCTCTGGTCGGTGCTGTTTGCCTCCCCCCTCCCCCGTTGGGCCCCAAACAAACTCTGTTATAGTTTGAAGGCAAACACTTGTGCGCTTTATCAAACATTAATGATGTATGGGGGCCAGATAATAAACATTAGTAATAGTATATTTATTTTTAAGTGCAGGAAACTACCACTGCTATACCAGTCTCTTGATAATCAATCAATCAATCAATCAATCAATCAGAGCATTTATATAGCGCACTACTCACCCGGAAGGTCTCAAGGCGCTGGGGGGAGGGGGTCCGCTACTGCTCGAACAGCCAGGTCTTGAGCTGCTTCCTGAAGGCGAGGTGGTCCTGGGTCAGGCGGAGGTGGGTCGGAAGGGAGTTCCAAGTCTTGGCGGCCAGGTAGGAGAATGACCTTCCTCCTGTGGTGGCTCTTCGGATGCGGGGGACGGCGGCGAGGGCGTGGCTGGTCGATCGAAGCTGGCGTTTGGGAGCGTAGAAGTTGAGGCGGCTGTTGAGGTATCCTGGTCCTCGGTTGTGTAGGGCTTTGTGTGCGTGGGTGAGGAGCCGGAAGGTGATTCTCTTGTTGACCGGGAGCCAGTGCAGGTCTCTCAGGTGTCCGGAGATGTGGCTGCGGCGGGGGATGTCCAGGATGAGTCGTGCTGAGGTGTTCTGGATCCGCTGGAGTCTTTTCTGGAGTTTGGCGGTGGTTCCAGCGTAGAGGGAGTTGCCGTAGTCCAGGCGGCTGGTGACGAGGGCCTGGGTGACCGTCTTCCTGGTCTCGGTGGGGATCCATCGGAAGATCTTTCGAAGCATGCGCAGGATGTTGAAGCATGACGAGGAGACGGCGTTGACTTGTCTGGTCATGGAGAGGGAGGAGTCCAGGATGAAGCCCAGGTTGCGTGTGTGGTCTGTTGGTTTGGGTGCGCTGCCCAGGGCGGGGGGCCACCAGGAGTCGTCCCAGGCGGAGGGTGAGGATCCCAGGATGAGGACTTCCGTCTTGTCTGAGTTCAGTTTCAGGCGGCTGTTCGACATCCATTTGGCTACGTCTGTCATCCCTTCGTGTAGGTTGGCTCTGGCGGTGGCGGGGTCGTTGGTAAGGGAGAGGATCAGCTGGGTGTCGTCGGCGTAGGAGATGATGTTCAGGTTGTGCTGGCGTGCGATGTCTGCGAGGGGGCTCATGTAGACGTTGAAGAGTGTTGGGCTGAGCGAGGAGCCTTGAGGAACGCCGCAGATGACTTTGGTGGCTTCCGATCTGAACGGGGGGAGGCGGACTCTCTGTGTCCTTCCGGCGAGGAAGGAGGTGATCCACTCCAGTGCCTTCTCCTGGATTCCGACGTTGCTGAGGCGCTGTACTAGGGTGCGGTGGCAGACAGTGTTGAAGGCCGCGGAGAGGTCCAGGAGGATGAGGGCCGCTGTTTCTCCGTTGTCGAGCAGGGCACGGATGTCATCGGTGGCTGCGATCAGGGCGGTCTCGGTGCTGTGGTTGGCCCGGAAGCCAGACTGCGAGTGGTCGAGGGAGCCGTTCGTCTCGAGGAAGGCGGCCAGTTGCTTGTTGACGGTCTTCTCGGTGACTTTGGCCGGAAACGGGAGCAGCGAGATGGGGCGGTAGTTCTTGAGGTCGGTTGGGTCTGCTGATGGTTTCTTGAGTAGAGCGCTGAGTTCGGCGTGCTTCCAGCTCTCCGGGAAGGTGGCGATGTCGAAGGAGGTGTTGATGATGTCCCGCAGGTGGGGTGCGATGACAGCATCGGCCTTGTTGAAGACGTGGTGAGGGCAGGGGTCTGTCGGAGATCCGGAGTGGATGGAGTTCATCGTGCGGATGGTGTCTTCGGTGCTGATTGGGGTCCAGGCACGGATGGTGGTGGTGGGGGGCGGTGGTTCGATCGTGGCGTGCGTAGGTTGAGTGCTGAAGCTGTTGTGTATGTCCGCGATCTTGTTGTGGAAGTAGGAGGCGAGGGAGTTGCAGAGGTCTTGCGATGGGGTGATGTCGTTGTTTCCGGCGTTGGGGTTGGAGAGCTCTTTCACGATGTTGAAGAGTTCCTTGCTGTTGTGTGCGTTGTTGTCCAGTCGGTCCTTGAATGCGGTTTTCTTGGTGGCGTGGATCAGCTGGTGGTGTTATCGGGTGGCGAGCTTGAGGGCAGTCATGTTGTCCGGTGTTGGGTCTCTGCGCCAGGTTTTCTTGAGTGCTCTGCAGTTCTTCTTGGAGCTCTTGAGTTCGTCGTTGAACCATGGGCTTTCTTGCTGCCGGGTCTGCTCGGCGGGGCCTTCAGAGGGGCGAGGTCGTCTGCGCAGTCGCTGATCCATTTCGTGAGGTTGGTGGCTGCTTGGCTGGGGTTGGTTTGGCTGGTGGGGGGGTTCTTGCTCAGGGAAGTTGCGAGCTGGTCTGCGGTGATCCTGTTCCAGCTTCTGCGGGTAGCCTGTTGCTGGTGATGGTGGAGCGTGGTCCTTCTGAAGTTGAAGTGGACGCAGCTGTGGTCCGTCCAGTGGAGCCCCGTGGCGTGGCTGAAGACGATGTCCTTGCTGGAAGAGAAGATCGGGTCGAGAGTGTGTCCGGCGTAGTGTGTGGGGGTGGTCACCAGTTGCTTGAGTCCGAGGTTGGCGAGGTTGTCCAGCAGGGTGGTGGTGTTGCGGTCGTTGTTGTTCTCCAGGTGGAAGTTGAGGTCCCCGAGGAGGATGTAGTCGGCGGAGGGGAGGGCGTGCGGGCTGACGAAGTCGGCGATGTCCTCGCTGAATTGTGTGCGTGGTCCCGGGGGTCTGTGGATGAGGGTGCCTCTGAGGGTGGTCTTGGGGTTGACGTGGATCTGGAAATGCAGGTGTTCGGCGGGTGCGAGGGTGTCGTCGGTGTTGGTCGAGATGCGGATGGTGTTCCTGTGGATGATGGCGATGCCTCCTCCTGTCTGGTTGGCGCGGTCCCTCCGGGTGATCTTGTAGCCCTCCGGGATGGCGATGGCGATGTCGGGCGCGGAGGAGGCGTTCATCCAGGTTTCCGTGAGGAAGGCGACATCAGGGTCTGTGGTGTCGAGTAGGTTCCAGAGCTCGACGGCGTGTCTGTGGACGGAGCGGGTGTTGAGCAGGATGCACTTCAGGTGGCTGCTGCTGGAGTTCGGCTTGGTGGGAGCTGGTGTGGCGTGGGTCCGGTTGCAGGTGAACTTGCAGGAGTGACAGATGAAGGGTCCGTGGGTGCGTCTCGGTGTGGCTCGGTATCAACCCGGGGTTCGGCCGGTGTTGAGTGCGTTGAGTTCGGTGGCGTCGTAGGTCCGTCGGGTCGGCTTCCGGCGGTGGGGGCCAGGGGTCCTGGCACAGGGCGCGGTCCAGGCGCGGACGGGCGCAGACAGGCTTACCTTTGGCGCACCTCCGGCGCTCAATCGGTGCTCCCGCTGCGCGCGTCCGCTGCGCGGTCGCTGAGGGGGCGTCATAAGAGGGGAGCAGGTAGGGCGGGTCAGCTGGGAGGCGGGAAGGGGTGCCCAATCGTCTGGCGAGGGGGCGGGGCCGCAATCAGGTGGCGCGGGAACGGGACCGGCAGAACGGGCGGCCCAGCGGCGGCTGGGCGCTGCTGACGGCGTCGGCGAGGAGAGGTCTCGGCGAGGGGGCTCGGTGTGCAGGTGAGCAGGGGCACAGAGGCAGGCGCGGCAGGGAGCAGGGGGGCGACCAGGCCAGAGGTGCAGTGGTCGCTCCCTAGATGCAGGCGAGGGTCCCCTTAAGAGGGGAGCAGGTAGGGCGGGTCAGCTGGGAGGCGGGAAGGGGTGCCCAATCATCTGGCGAGGGGGCGGGGCCGCAATCAGGAGGCGCGGGAACGGGACCGGCAGAGCGGGCGGCCCAGCGGCGGCTGGGGCGCTGCTGACGGTGTCGGCGAGGAAAGGTCTCGGCGAGGGGGCTCGGTGTGCAGGTGAGCAGGGGCACAGAGGCAGGCGTGGCAGGGAGCAGGGGGGCGACCTAGACATTCAATTTCTCATCCTATACAGGAAATAATACCAGCCACCCCTTTAGTCCTTACTGCCATCACACCCTCCCCACACACTAAACACTCTTTAAGCAAGTGTGGTCTTTTTACTGTCCGTCAAGAAAGCACTTTACTTAAGAGCCAAGACTGGTAGGCCAAACTCTGTTTTCATTCAATGTGTTTATTTTTGTGACCAGTCAATATTTATTTTCTTTTTTTGGAAAACACAAGCACTCCACCTCTGAATGAGAGTGTTTTTTTGGTTTTTCATTTTCTTACTTTTGCACTTTTAATATGTATTGCATATGTTTGAAAAAACGTAAACACAAAAGTTGCTGGTGTGACATTATCAGAATACCAGAACTATTGGCTTTGCCAATGTTTTTATATGTAAGTGGTGGAAATTACACTAATTTCATCAGATTTAATTATGCTTTTATTCATTGGTGTGAATCATACAGTCAAACGAATTATATATCTGCATTTCCAACTCTATATTCTTTAAGGAAAGCCAGTTGGCTTCAGTACGAATTAAAGTCATGTAACTGTTTTTCCAAACTTGAGCAGCTAGTTTAGTGTCTTGGGCGTTTGCTGACAAGGTCTTTGTGCAGCCTGCACAGAACATAGTGAAATCCTGTCAGAGGCGCCTCAGCTTGTCATCCCTCTGGGAACAATATATTCAGCGCCCTTGAGAACACATTATTGACAAAGCTACATAGACACAAACGCGACATCTCTCCATTATAAAAATACGTCTTTTAAAGGGGACGGGTGCATTTATTTTAGAAGGAATAACAAACTTGTGGAGGGGAGGGAGCAAGGAAGTTACTTCTATTGGTGCAGCTGGTTCAGTGGCACCAGGGCCCAGTGTAGCCCTCTAAACCCTGATTATTGCTGCATTTTATACTTCAAACAGCAGACTGTAGTGTCCTGCTAGGACACAGTCTAGTTGTTTTCTATGTAACCCTACACTAAACACCCACCCACCACAGACGTCACTGGGTCAGGTGACGCTGTCAATAAAAGAGCCAGAGCGCACGTGCTCGTGGCCAGATCTGCTATCCCCTAACTGGTGTCCGTGTGTCTCATTGCTCACACCATGTGGGCCTAGGGCCCAACACTACATTGGCGACGAGGCCGGTAGTGAAGCCACGCGTGCCACTGCCACATCATCCTGAGAAAAGGGGGAGAGAGCTGCCCGCCTGCAGGGCACCCCCTGTAGCAGGGCGCAGCAGCGCCGAGAAGCCGGTGGGCACGTCGGAGCCCCGCAGCCTGCAGCGACCGTGAGGCCCACCGCACCAGCCCTCAAGGACGAGCCGACCGGAGCCCACCAGCGTCGGCCGCCACCAACAAGCACCTCCAGGGACGAGCGGACCGCCCAGTGCCCACCTGAGACGACCGCGAGGCAGAGACCCCCACCGGAGAGGTGCACCGGCCGGACGGAGCCCACCCGCCGCGACCGCAGCCCAGGATCTGGCCCGTCGGCCGAAGGTGAGCCGGGAGCGGGAGGTGACTCCCCCCGGAAGACTGTGCACCAAAGCGGAGCCCACCCGCTATAAACACAAACTGTGCCCCAAACTGTGCGAGGGGTGCCCGCCATTGTCCCTGCATCAAAGCAAGACTCGCGGAGCCCACCCGCGGCCTGCCTGCAGCGCCCCCCTCCCCGCCGCGTGTGTGAAGTGCGGCGGAGGGGTGAAAGACCGTGCCGGAGAGCGCCTAGACGGGCGCAATGCTGCCGTGAATGAACTGACACTAAAGCAGAGCCAGCGGAGCCCACCCGCGGCCTGCCTGCAGCGCCCCTCCCCCGCCGCGTGTGTGAAGTGCGGCGGCGGGGTGGACAAACTACGAGAGGAGCGCCCGCAGCGTGAGGGAAGCTGCGGGGCGCCGTTTAATGAAAGCGGAGCCCGCCGGCGAGTGTACTGACCCCAGCGCTGTGTATACCACATTGCCGGAGGGCGGACTGTGCCCACAAACAGAGGATCAGCGCCAACACCCCACCCCCGTGAAGCGTGTGGCCGCCGCGGTGGGGGAGGAAAAACAAAGTGTAAACCCAACGCCCGGTAAAAGCAGCACTCACCGGAGTTAAGGGAAGCCCTCCCGGGGTGACTGCCTGCATCACCACTGAGAGGAACAGAGGCGGCAAGGCAGAGTGACCGGAGAACAGCACCGACACTCCTCACCCCCCCCACGCAGCGTGTGAATCAGGAAAGCTGCCGCACTGAGGGGGAGGTAAGAGACAAGATGCAGCACAATGCCGTCCAGAGCGGCCGGTAGCTCCCAGCCTTAAAAAAAATGAGCATAGCTGAACAGCGTGGGCCCTGGTCACCCCCCCCCCCTCGCTCCATGAGCACACATGTGCCTACTGCTCCCAAGGCTGAAAGAAAGGGAAGCGACTCACCTGGTCCCAAAGAACCCTCGGGTAGTACCACACTGGCGCCGTGCGTCACTTGACCCGCAGCCCCAATCAGACAATCCAGCTCCAGTCTTGGCCTGATTCCCAGGACGCCAAGCAGCTCACAGCCCAGCACCGGCAGCTCAGCTCCATCTGGAGGAAGAATCCAGGCGAGGATCCAGAGAAGCACACGGAGACGTAGACTGCTACCAGATCCAGCAACGCTGCCACCCAGTGGCCAAAAGCAGAAGCGCACCTGCATCAATAAGAAAAAAAAAAACAACAAGCATTGCACAACACAGGATCAATCAGCCGCAGCAAGGGGCAACAGACTGAATAGCACCCCCAAGGAAAGCATCTAAACTCCCGCAGCAAGTAAGTGCGCAACCACGCAGAAGACACCCACACACACCAGCAAAGGGTCTGCAGATGCCACTTCCAGCGCGACGTGGGAAAGAGGCACGAACGTCTCACCAAGCATCCAAGCACTGACAGAACGTCTGGAGGAAACACCTGCCAAGCACTGGAAGAACGTCCAGGGAAAACGAGTGCCGAGGTCAAACGACGGAGAGAGCAGCGACGCCTTGTGGCCACAGGTGTTCACCGCAGCATCAACCACTCCCGCCAACGGTCCAAAGCAGCAAGTCCCTGACAACAGCCAAAGCAGCAAGTACCCAACGACTCGCAACAAGCGTCCAAGAATTCCACACCCGCACGACAGGACTGCGCAGCACTGCGCCGGAACGTGCCAGGAATCAAGAGCGCCAAAGTGACGCTGCACAGCGACACGCCAACGCCACAGGACAGCACACAAAGGTCCCCAACAGGGACAGCAATGTCTCGCAGCAACCGGAGCGCCACCGTCAGCACGCATGGCGGCATGCACCAGAGTTTATGGCGGCATGCACCAGAGTTACACCAGGAGCGGTGACGCAACCCTCCTCCGCGCAGACAAAGCGCGCCAACGCCAACACACCGTGACGGTGAATAGCGACCCCAAAGAAAACAGCACAGCATGACAACTCATGCCCAAGATGAGAACCGACCACCCAGTCTGGTCACCATGGAAAGAAAAGCAACAACAGAGAAGATCGCGACAACTGGTCCAGTCAGAGAAGAGAAGAACACCATGCCAGAGAGCTATGCCCAGACCAGAAAGAAACAGGCGGAGTGCACGCCACCTGGGGAAGACTGGTCGGGAAGGCCAACGACAGCAAGAGGACCAAATAACGTCGCAAGAAGGAACATGGAAAGCAAGGGCGCAACGCCATAAAAGAGATTGAAGATACGACGACAGGTCTAGTCACCAAGCCAAGTGAAGACAGTGTCCTACCACATGGACAAGACCACGGGGACGACATGTAGAGGGCCCGCTACATGGAGAATCCTGGTTAGCGTGAGAAAGCAAGAAAGAAGACCGGACCGCGTCGAGGAAGTGAACGAAGAGGAAGAATGGAGAATCACATCACTCCACAGAGGAGGAGAGAGAACTACAGCACACAGGAACATCGGTGCTGTCCAAGGAACATCGCAACATCCGCGTGGATCCCAGTAACCCCTACCACCTGCATTCAAAGAGACCAACCACTGATGAACTGCATGGGTGCCCCGTGAACCTGAAGCTTACCGAAGCAGAGCATACCCGAGCACTAGACAATCCACCCTTGTGGACTACACAAGACTCGACTGTGGCCATGTCCGAAGTTCGGCAGCGACCCGTACAGCCCACGCGATCAAGTGGCGGTCCAGGGGACAAGGGCCTCGGCCGCATGTCCTGTGAGAGAGGAATCCGGATGGGAGAGGTGCAGCAGCGGCAGCTCCACGACAGGCAACAGGAAGCATGAAGGCCCCAGGTTATCACCTGGCACCGAGAAACGGTCGGTTGAAGACACTGAACCCATGTCCTAACGGCAAGACCATCCTGGCGGATGACATCAACACCCCCGAGGACATCATGAGAGACTTGGCGGTGAGTCCGTTGGCAGTTCGGCAGCGACGCCTTTGCGCGGCTCATGCGAAGCCCGCACGGCCCACCCGGTCCCGTCGTGTCCCGCAAGAGGGTCCTCCCAGCGTCTCTGGTGAGAGAAGAGTCCAAGCAGGAGAGGCCAGTCTTCAAGGCTCCCGTGAGAGAGGAGTCCGGCAAGAAAGGCAAGTCGGAAGTTACTTGGCCGGACGGAGATGTGAAGGCATCAAGATCAGCAAATCCAAAGAAAGACCTCTCGTGCCATAATCGTCTCCTACGACCAACGAGCGTGGTCATCCACTGGACTAGGAACACCTGCGAGACCCCTCAAGGGTCACACCCTTTCTGCTCCCAAAGTGAGAACATTGTATATATGTGTCAACACAGCAAGACACGGATGATCTGAAGTACACCGCCGAGGTGAAGCTCATCTGACTGACTTTGTAGTCCTGGAACTTTCAACATTCTCCCAGCTGGTCGCCTGAAGAAGATCTGTTGGGCTATCAACTGTTATTGTTCTGTTTTCTTACAGGTTGGACATTCGCTTTTCCTTTCCTTAAAGTTTGGGAGGAATGTAGTGTCCTGCTAGGACACAGTCTAGTTGTTTTCTATGTAACCCTACACTAAACACCCACCCACCACAGACGTCACTGGGTCAGGTGACGCTGTCAATAAAAGAGCCAGAGCGCACGTGCTCGTGGCCAGATCTGCTATCCCCTAACTGGTGTCCGTGTGTCTCATTGCTCACACCATGTGGGCCTAGGGCCCAACACTACACAGACAGTGGCCCATTTCCCTTCCTTGCACTAGGGCCCGTGACACGGTGGCTACCAACTGGGTGGGGTGTAGGAGGCTCAATAATGTTCAACAAGGGCAACTAATACTAGCGCCTTCCTTCTTGCTTTTGCAACTTCTCAGCACGAACTGCGCGGGGACACACTAGCTAGTGTAACCAGGCGCTTTACAAGCTTCATAAAATAAAATAAAACTCGTGCCTTCAACGAATTCATTACGACCCCCATAGGATGTCTTGTTGCTAAATTACTAATTAAAGATGGCATAGTGCTTCTATTCATTTGATTAATGCAGCACTATAGGGTAACAAAATCACACAGTCATAGCCTCTGCAAGGCACTTGAGCACAAAACATGAGAATTCTGTGAATGTAGGCGAATGAGAGGGGTGGGCGCTGGGAATTGAGCAGTGATGCGTCACGTGGCTGGGATAATGGATTCCTCGCCTGCCCCGACACTTGAGCTGAAACTCGAGTCTTTTGTCCGACCGGACCCACAACCGTCCCAGTTCTATCTTATCTGCACAGGACAGAAAAGGCCGCTGACAGGCGGAAGCCGCTGCTTTGTGATGACAGCGAGAAATCTAAGATGGACGCCTTGGCCCTGCAAATGCACAACAGTGTGCTTTTCTCAACACAGGCAGAATTATCTGCGTTTGGAGTAATAAATCTGAATATTCAGCCTCGTTTGTCAATACTAATGTTCTACTTCCCGACGACGCCCGACTCGAGGGGGAAGGTGAAAAGATTTGACGTGAATGCAATCCAGAAAAAATAATTTAAATTTTCACTGGAAATTATGTCCGTGCGGTTTTCAACCTAACCGCTCTAGGCTTGTTAATTCTGAAAAAAGTCGGCTTTTGACACAGTGGTTGCCCTGGATATTACCGCCGGCGTCAGATCTAGCCCACATCCGCGCATTCGATATCAAATATTCTTCTGAGCGTTTGAAATAAACTCACCGCCCTCGTGTGTATGTGTATTTTAAAGATTGGCTCCGATCGTGCCTTTCAAGAAAAAAGGCCCATTAAAACGCTTATGTTTTAGGATTTTGTTTTGAAATGGAAACCACTTTCGCAGATTGATTGATCATTTCGGAAAACGCTGAAAACAATTTTCGATGGTAATTTGAACTTAAATTGCAGCGAGGGGTAAGAGAGACTTGACAGAACATTCCATCGATTTTCCCAGTTTCGAAGTAATTATTAAACCTGCAATTCTCTCGGCTCTGGTGCAACGATTTCCAGAGCCTCAGGCAAAACGACAATTTGTCATTTGGGCACTCACTGCTGCAAGCGACAAGGTCATTTCTGAGGCCGTTTTTTATCTGATGTCTTCTTGTAGGGGGGAAGTAAGGCAGCTGCCTAGAGTGGCCTTAATGAATTAGCAGCCATTTCAGAATTGCCTTCCATCCCTGGAAAAAAACAGTCTTCTTGTTATTTCCGTATGTTATAATATGCTCTACTCAATTTAGAATGCTGAAGCAACTGTGTGGAATGTTATGAATTCCCTATGAGAGTAAAAAGGTTCAGGGGGGGTGGCGCAGGTCCGTCCTGCCCCTGCAGCTTAGGTGGGCCCCCAACCTGTCAGGAGGTCCCCAGTCAGCCAAGGGGAAATGAATGTCTGTGAGATTTGGGAGACTCAGGGGCTCCTCTTCACATAGTCCAGGGGACCCCCATCATCTTCCATTACACCTCTGAAACGGTCTTTAGATATAAGTTGCGGTGGGGTGCACAGCAGTTGTGCTCAACCTGCTTGTAGTGACTGGCTGGTTAAGTTCTAGTGTTTCTAAATAATGTGTTTCCACCAGCCATTTCCTGAGGGCTGGCTTCCACACTCACCCCACGCCCATCCATCATAGGTGTCACCGGACAGGCGACCCTGCCAATAGAAGAGGCTTTACACACGTGCCCATGGCAAGTTCTAGATAACCCATAACTATGTGTGTGTGCCAATAATGCCACTACATGAGGGCTTAGGACCCCGACCCGTACACTGGTGAGGGTATCATTTTCCTGCGAGGGAACGTACGCTCATAAAAACTTACCTATAGATTCATCAAGCATCCATTTTGCGATTCCTTATTAGCGAAAAATAAGGATTCGCTAATAAGTAATAGCAAAAGGCTATGCATGAAGAACTCGCTAAAAAAATAGCGATTTCTTAAAATTCCTTAATTGCGAGTCGCAACTAAGGAATACCTCCCCATTCACTCCTATGGGCCTAGAGGCCCATAGGAATGAATGGAAAGACTTTCTCAATTTGCGATTCTCAATTAGAGAATCGCAAATTGAGATTGCAATTTCAAGGGTGCCAGGGTGTCAAAAGGACACCCTGTTGCACCCCTGAAATCTGCATATGGGTACATCGTGCACACACACATGCCCTAAGGGCATGTTTGTGTGTAAAATGGAACTTTGAAAAGTGCACTTTAGTGCATTTTTCAAAGTTTTTGTAAATTACCATGAAGTTTGACTTCATAGTAATTTGCTCCCTCTGTTAGCGAAATCGCAATTGTTTTTTACTTTAATGCATAGCATTTAAGGAATCTCAATTTGAGATTCCTTAAATGCAATCGCAATTTAAGTAATAGCAATTTTGCGATTTCTTAAATTGCGATTTTTGAATTTGGCATGATGCATCCCAAATGCAAAAATACCGGTTGCAAAGGGGCAGAAATCTGCCCGTTTGCGACCGGTTTGTAGCTTGATGCCTCTATTCCCTTGTGTACTAATGGATTCTTTCCTTATTCATGAACAACTAGGTTTCTATTTGAGTATGGGAATGTGGACGAGGATGGAAGACCCATTGACAGAAAAATCCTGCACGCTTCTACTGCAAACCTACTCAAGCAAAACTCACTCTATATCTTTCAGAGACTTCCTATTCAAAGAGTGGGATTTGTGGGGTTTGATTTGCTTAAAAATCTCATTGGCAGCATGTGCATATATTGGCACCCAAGACATATGCTGCTTCTGGTACAATGTGCCTTTTGCTGGTTAACTGAGGTTAAAGAAAAACCTTGCTTTATAATAATCATGGGCTGCTTGAGCCATATATAAACAACGCACCAGAAGTACTAAGCCATTTACTGGTCACAAACCTTGTGGTTCTCTAAATCAGAAGGTTTGCAGGCACCAAATGGCTTTTGGTATGTACCAAACCCATTTGGTTAATTGTTAATCATTCGCAAAATGGTTTTAAAAGTGTACATCGAACTGCAATTCAGAAGGGATGTGCTTAGGGCATCCCTTCCCAATTTGGATTCTCAATGTAATGAGAAGAGGAAGCCGGTGGCAGTGGCTAACTCTATCTGCTTTGCGCTGCAGGACACTAGAACTATTCTGTGAGCGCTGAAAACGAGCGTATTTTAATATAGCGATTTACAGCTATTTTTAAAACTTTACTTGTGTAAACTTAAAATTGGTTCTTTAATTGTGTGCACTTCACTTCTGGGCCGAGTAAAAGCTCAGGGGTCACTCACCTTTGCTACTCCCGCCCCGGTCCGCCGCGTCCATTGTGGGCATTTGTTGCGGAGGGCGTGGAGGAGCCCAGCACTTCCGGGTTCTGTGGGATCAGGTCAGCGCTCTAGCTGCGCTGTACACGATCCAAATAAAAGCGGGGAGGAGCACAGTCGCGAGGCGGAGAAGAGGAAGCCGGTGGTAGTGGCTAACTCTATCTGCCTTGCGCTGCAGGACACTAGAACTATTCTGTGAGCGCTGAAAACGAGCGTATTTTAATATAGCGATTTACAGCTATTTTTAAAACTTTACTTGTGTAAACTTAAAATTGGTTTTTTAATTGTGTGCACTTCACTTTTGGGCTGAGTAAAAGCTCGGGGGTCACTCACCTTCGCTACTCCCGCCCTGGTCCGCCACGTCCATTATGGGCGTTTGTTGAGGAGGGCGTGGAGGAGCCCAGCACTTCCGGGTTCTGTGGGGTCAGGTCAGCGCCCTAGCTGCGCTGTACATGATCCAAATAAAAGCGGGGAGGAGCACAGTCGCGAGGCGGAAAAGAGGAAGCCGGTGGCAGTGGCTAACTCTATCTGCTTTGCGCTGCAGGACACTAGAACTATTCTGTGAGCGCTGAAAACGAGCGTATTTTAATATAGCGATTTACAGCTATTTTTAAAACTTTACTTGTGTAAACTTAAAATTGTTTTTTTAATTGTGTGCACTTCACTTCTGGGCTGAGTAAAAGCTCAGGGGTTACTCACCTTCGCTATTCCCGCCCCGGTCCGCCGCGTCCGTTGTGGGCGTTTGTTGCGGAGGGCGTGGAGGAGCCCAGCACTTCCGGGTTCTGTGGGGTCAGGTCAGCGCTCTAGCTGCTCTGTACACGATCCAAATAAAAGCGGGGAGGACCACAGTCGCGAGGCGGAGAAGAGGAAGCCGGTGGCAGTGGCTAACTCTATCTGCTTTGCGCTGCAGGACACTAGAACTATTCTGTGAGCGCTGAAAACAAGCGTATTTTAATATAGCGATTTACAGCTATTTTTAAAACTTTACTTGTGTAAACTTAAAATTGTTTTTTTAATTGTGTGCACTTCACTTCTGGGCTGAGTAAAAGCTCGGGGGTCACTCACCTTCGCTACTCCCGCCCCGGTCCGCCGCGTCCATTGTGGGCGTTTGTTGCGGAGGGCGTGGAGGAGCCCAGCACTTCTGGGTTCTGTGGGGTCAGGTCAGCGCTCTAGCTGCCACTCCCCTCCCTATAAATGTGTATGGGAAAGCGGACGCGCAGCGGACGCGTGCAGCGGGCGCGACGTAGGCGCGCCGAAGTTGCGCCTAAGTCAAGCCCGTCTGCGCCCGTCCGCGGCCGATCGGGGCTACTACCCCTGTGCAATCTATGCCTTCCCACATACGCTACGGAAGACAACAGCTATTAGATCTATGCCCCTCTAATACGGGAACGTGCTGGCACATGATGGAAGCACTAACTCTTCGAAACTGCCCGATGTGCCCCTTCAAATACCAAAGAGAACCAGCTAGTGAGGCAGACAAAGGAAGGGTCATCGGAGGCTTGTTAAATTGCAGATCATTAAGCAAGCATAACACCCAGATATGGGATCTCCTTTTGGATGAGAGGATAGATGTTCTTTTCCTAACGGAAACATGGCTGGGTGAACACTCAGACCCTGATATAATCGAAGCTATCCCGCCAGGCTACTCTCTTCTTAGATTAGACAGGAATGGCGGGAGAGGCGGAGGTATTGCTATCGCTATAAAGGCCCCGCTTGAATGCACTCTTGCGCCCTTGCAAATAGATAACTGCGAGGCTGGCCTTTTTAATCTTAAATTTGGACCCCAACACACTGTATCAGGAATCCTTGTATACAGACCCCCTGGAAAGCTTAAGGAATTCACACCCAATTTAGTGGAGGCTATAGCTCATTTAGCCATTAGGAAGAGCAGACTCCTGATACTAGGTGATTTTAATATCCACCTGGAGGATGAACTATCTAAGGAGGCGACAGACCTTAAGCAAGAGTTGATGGCCCTACAATTAGTACTAAACAACAAGGTCCCCACCCATATACATTGACATTTATTAGACCCTGTTTTTAGCAATTGGAATGGAGTAAGAGTGAATCAGCCCATTCCTGTTCCCTGGTCGGACCATTTTTTAATCCTATTCAAAATCCACTGCCCACATACAGATACTCACAGAGGGGAAAAAAATAGCTATCCACTATGGAAGTGGAGGCGTTTTTCACAAGATACCTTTAATCAACTACTAGAGTTAGGGGGTCCACCAGGAGGCGCTGATTGCGAAAGCGCCAATAGCAATCTTGAGAAGCGTATATTAAACGCTCTAGATGCGTCAGCCCCGCTGTGCCCAGCAATGACAAGAGGCCGAGATAAAAAGTCTACCCCTTGGTTTACGTCCGAGCTGCAGAGCACCAAATCAGAGTGCCAAAAACTGGAGCGCAAATGGCGGATAGACTTCTGCCCTCAAACTAAAACCAAGTATAAGGAGGCACAGAGAAAATATAAAATCAAACTTCGAAGAACTAAGGCTGTACATTACAAAAATCGTATTGAGGAGGCAGAGAATTCCCCGAGAGAATTGTTCAAAATCTTTAAAGAAATCTCAGTTGTAGTAAACACCAGTACTCCAGACAACGATTCAGTTGAGGAATGTAATAGAATAGCCAGCTATTTTTCCGGAAAAGTCCAAGACATCTACGCCTCCTTCTCGGGTGGCATAATTTGTGGACGAGACTTTGAGGAAAAAGTGGGGGCAAGCAGGGTAGAGAACTGTCTCAAAGTCTTTTCGGTTCCCCCTCCAGAGATATTAACCAACATCTGTCAGGGTATTAAATTTGGTTCCCCCTCGAGACCCAGCACCTCCTAGGGTGCTGGGGGAAAGCATCGCGGTGCTGGAACCTTATATCAGGCATGTACTTCAGGTCTCTTATGTCTCCGGAACGCTCCCTGAAAACTGGAAGAAAGCGATAGTCCTTCCCATTAAAAAGAAACCAAATGTTAGCCTTGAAGTGCTCGAAAACCTAAGACCCATCTCGCTACTACCGTATCTGGCCAAAGTGGCAGAGAAAGTGGCCAACATACAAATAATGGCGCACCTAGAGAATAACAACCTCCTGCACCCCTCTCAATCTGGCTTTTGACCGGGTTTCTCCACGGAGACGGCCCTGTTGAGAGCTACAGAGACCCTACGGCAAGGGGCGGACTCCGGACATACCATGGCACTGATAATGCTTGACCTCAGTGCAGCGTTTGACACTGTAGCTCACTCCATCTTGCTACAGTGTCTAAACAATGCAGGGATTACGGGGTCCGCGCTAAGCTGGCTGAAAGCATTCCTTACTGACCGTAGTTTCTAGGTCCAAAGGGGCTCCTTTAAGTCCTCTGCCATAGCACTAGAACAAGGGGTGCCCCAGGGCTCTGCTCTGAGTCCAAGCTTGTTTAATTTGTACATGGCCCCCTTGACAGAAGTGGTGCAAGCATATGGAGTGGAGTTAATCTCCTACGCTGACGACACCCAACTGCTGATCTCCTTGTCCCAAGCCCCTGAAACAGCAGCATCCAACTTCAAGGCATGTATGTAGGCTTTAGCAGGTTGGATGAATTCGCACTGTCTAAAGCTCAATGGCTCTAAGACGGAGGTTATGGTGATTGGAGGAAGTAACTCAAGCTGGACAGTGGACTGGTGGCCCACATGTCTAGGTCCCACGCCCAATCCCAGAAAGGAGGCAAGGAACCTAGGCATATGGGTTGATCCCAAACTATCCTACGAGGGTCATATCAACCGCCTAGTGGCAAAGTGCTTTGGGATATTAAAAACCCTCAACCACACACTGGATTTACTCCCACTGGAGGCTCAACGCACCTTGGCCCAAGCCCTGGTTACGTCCCGTATGGACTACGGCAATGTGCTGCTCTTAGGCACCACGGAAAGAAATCTAAGGCGATTGCAAGTCCTTCAAAATAAGGCCGCCCGTCTAGTGCTGAGACTTCCTAAAAGAGCAGCCTCTAAACCTGCTCTTACAGCGCTACACTGGCTACCGGGCAGAAAGAGAGTGATGTATAAAGCACTTTTAATATGCCACAGGATTGTATGGCATAAAGCTCCATCCTATCTTTCTGACTTGGTGCACATTTACGAGCCAGCTAGAGCACTGCGCTCAGTAGGAGCGGGTCTACTAAAAATCCCCCACGTCAAAAGAGCTAAACTGGGTGGCCGCTCCTTCAGACTGTTGGCAGCCAGCAACTGGAACAAACTTCCGCTCAGTCTCAGACTAGAGGGATCTGAAGTTAAGTTCAGAAAACTTCTTAAGACCCATCTGTATAACATCTAATCTACACTGCTGAACAGTGGAGTTTTCTGCTCCGAGCGTCTTTCCTTTCTCCGTAGCGCGGGGACACGCCGAGATGGCGTCACCAGGCGCTTTATAAATTTCTTTATTATATATATTATTATTATAATTGTTTGTGGCATCAATTTCAGTTGGAAATTGTTGAAAAGTTACCAGCTCCTCAAAGGATTTGCAAAGAAGGGATCTCATTGGAAACCCTCCCCTTTTGTGAATGTTCAAAAAAAAGTTTGTTGGAGAGTAGACAGATGACGAGAAGAACAATGTCAACTCTCATAAAAAAATTTCAAAAAAAGTAAACTTCATCTTAGATGTAGCCCCATTTCATTACAGTTGTAAGACGTTACTATTCAGCTACCACGTTAACCTATGCGACAGGCAGCCTTTCAAAATGAAAAGCAAAATGCATAGTATTTCACCATCAGGACATGCCAAACACACCAGCACATGTCCTACCTTTCAAATACACCTCACCCTGAACATGGGGTGCCTTGGGCCTACCTGAGGGGTGCCTTACATGTAAGTATAGGGATGGTTAGGGCCTGGCAAGTGGGTGCACTTGACTAGTCGACATGGCAGTTTAAAACTTCATGCAGGTCTGAGACACATTTAAAGGACTACTTATGTGGGTCTCACAACCAGTCCTGCAAGCCCACTAGGAGCATTTGATTTACAGGCCTTGGCACACTTGGTGCACTTTACTAGGGGCATGTTTTAAATAAAGCGCAGAGATTACCAAATACATAAATATTTCATAATCGATACACAGAGCATTATCATATCGCGATTTGCTCCAATACTGCCCACAAATGGGCAAACATTACTTCATCGTAACGCATTTCAATCACATTTGACAGATATGGGATGCTCTTGATCATTGGTCAGAAGATTATTAAGTTATTGACAACATACCAAAAGGCTATTTAAAACGATACCAGTTCCAAGTTTTAGAATGTGATTACGAACTGTTTGATACATGCTTGTGTAGTCATGAAATATGAAATACAAGGTGCAAATGCTGACTTCCATGTATGATAGCATTTGATACAAGTTAATACAAATATTTGGATACCTTTTCTAAGAAACAAAACGTAAGAAAGCAACAATGTGTTAGATCAATGCACCCCCTCACAGTGTGTTATGCCTGTACTGGCATGGTAAATGTACAAGATTCTGTAGTTAATCTTGATAGGCATACATTGAAGGAATTGGAGAGGATGTAGCCTAATGGCTAGGGCGGTCAATCTCAAATCTGGGGAACCGGGTTCAAGTCTCAGCAATAACGCTCAACATCCTGTGATTCTGAGCAAATCACCTAATTTCTCCGTGCCTAAGAAAAATCAGTGTGTCCTTGTGTAAGCAACTGGTGCTCATGTAAAGTGCTCTGATACCCAATACCTTTGGTTCAAGTTCGTGCTATATAAAACTTTAAAAAAAGAGAAAAACAAGCATTGGAAATGCAATAGGTCTCGCATTAGAAAAGTTGGAGCTATTGGTCTTGTAAATGACAATTATTGTATTTATGTGTTGGTTTTTAAAATAGCTAAATTGATAGCTTTGTCATTTACAATGCCAATAGTTATAACTTTTGCGAATGTGACACCTATAGCATTTGTAATGCAACATGTTTTGTATTTACGTGACTTAGATGGCAGCTCTGGTCATTAGGCACCATCTCTAGATAGATGTACGAAGTACTGAGGAAGACAAGATAAACTGCACTTCAATAATTACGTCGAAATTAAGTTAGTACCTCTTTGATCGTTTTACTGCAAAATTGTGAAAATTATGAGACTCTAGTTCAGAACAGTTCGAATTTAGCTGTAGGACAAGGCAACCCAAGAAGTGCCAGTGAAAAGTGTTGGAAGTAACTGTGGCCAAGCATCTACTGTAAACAGAGGCCACGTTGTCAGTAAACTTGGAAAAATATGTAGCCTGGCCCAACATTAAAAGTGTTGCAGTCACTGGGTGGAGGCCATTAAAAAAAACAAGTTAAAAGAAAAGGAGACACGGCCTGGCGGCCGTGAAACTGAAAGCACGGCCGACCGGCCGTGAAAGCCTTTGATGCAGCAGGGGGTGGAGCGGGAAGAGCTGCTGGCGGCACCAAGCTGGGCAACAGATGGCTGGCGATTTGATGCTGTGCACGCACATTTTAACTCATTGCGCTTGCGCATTGAGCTAAACGTGCACATGCACTGCATCAAATCGCCAGTCTAGTTAAACTCTGTTTAAGCCCCTATATTCTCGCAAGCTCAATGCGCATGCGCATTGACAGGCGAGACCTAAAAAGAAGTGTGAGAGAATACTGGAACCCTGACAAGGTGACAAGCCAAGCATGTTGTATCAAAACTGACATCAGGTTAAGGTCTTGGCAGCTCAATAATGGGAGCCAGAAAGTGTGATATTGAAGCCTCAAATCAGAGGTGGTTCCCCTGGCCCCTGCTGAAAAAAAATACATTCACACAATCACTTGCACACTAATGTATGCACTCACAAATCCAATCAGGTACACATGCACCCACTCACAGATCCATTCAGAGACTCACACATCCACTCAGAGACCCAATCAGACACTTATGCACCCACTCACAGACCCCCTCAGAGACTCATGCACCTACTCACTGACCCACCCAAACACTCAAGCACTTACTCACACATCCAGTGAGACACATACAGCCACTCCCATACCTACTCATACACTCACAAGCCCACTCACACACCTATTGAGACACTCACAAACTCACTCAGGCACTGACTCCCACTCACAGACCCACTTAGACACTCACACACCCCCTCACACACCCAGTGAGAAACTTACACAGCCACTCCCAGATCCACTCAGACACTCACACACCCACTCAGACATGGATGCACCCACTCACACACTGATTCTCAAAGGTTACAGGTTACGGTTATGAAATAAAATGTAAAAACCCTTAGAAGTTCACCTAAAACACAAAGGTTACAGGGACGTTATAGTTAGGAAATAACATTAAAAAACATAGAACTTCACTACAAAAACAAAGGTTACAGGAACATTATAGTTAGCAAATAACATTTTTAAAAAAAACTTAAAAATTCACTGAAAAAAACAAAGGTTACAGGGATGTTAGAGTAAGGAAATTGAATTTAAAAAAACATAGAAATTCACAAAAAAAACAGAGGCTACAGGGACATTATAATTAGTAAATAGCATTAAAAAAACTTAGAAATTCACTGAAAAAAACAAAGATTGCAGGGACATTGTAGTTAGGCAATAACATGTTTAAAAACCTTAGAAATTCACTGAAAAAACAAAGGTCTCAAGGATGTTATAGTTAGGCTCAAATTTTACTTGTACAAAACCACTGAAAATCAGAAGTCATAAAACTATCTAATCTAACTATAATTTATCCCCCGTAATGTACTGCTGATGGCCTCACATATTACATCACTCATGACATTGTCAGTTACATCGCTGTTGACATCACTCATGATATCCCTCATGACATCACTACAACCTTTACCAAGTACCTACACTCATTGGATGATGTCATCAGTGATGACATTAGTGATATCTTTCAAGATGTCATCATGTAGGTGAATTTGTGACTGTGTGTAGTGGACGTGTGTGTGTGTATGAGAGAGAGTTTGAATGCATGGGTGTAAGTGAGTGTACATGTGTGCATGTGACCCACCTAATCTCTCTCTTTTCAAATCACCTGCCATGACTGAGAATGAATGACCTGAATGAAACAGAAGTATAAGGGCATACAGCAAAAAATAGCTTTCAAAGGTTCAACAAAAGCTAATTTTTTAACAGAAGAGCAAACATAACTGAAAAGGACAGGAAAGCAACCCCTAAACACAAAAGAGAAATGTTAAGAACCTGAGTTTGCTGGATTTTCATGACAGTTATGAAATCAGTTTGCAGAAAAAGCACAAAAGTGAGCTTCAAGTGCAGTGCAAAAACTATTATAAAACAGTACTTAGAGGTTTTAACAGGTATATACAGCACAATCCCAACTTAATTGATGTTGATTACACATCAGTGTTTTGCAACAATACTGTGAAACTAAAATCGGCCTTAATATGAAAACGTACACTGTAGGACGTGATAATTATAATCAGTTTAAATCAAATAAACAGTCTTTACATTTGGATGGTGATCTCATCACGTAAAGCAGATGCTGAATAAGTGAGAGTAGCAGACTAGGAGAGGAATCCAATTTATGGAGATGCTTGCACTTTTGCACATTTACTTTGTTTGATTAATTCAGCCGCAATCATAGAAAGAAGACTGACCAAGGACTTAATCTCCAGAGATTATTCACATGGCTTGAGGGGTTTTCATAGGAGCAGATAAAATGGATTCCACCTGAAAACGAGACACACTCATCAACATTGTTTCTAGAAAGGGAAGGTTGTGTATTGAATCCTTAATCTAAATCATTTTTGTGTTACAAGATTACCAGGAAGGGTAGCAGACTTTCGCCTCAGACACTTTTCAAGGACTTGTTTTCAAGTGATATACAGAAAAGTTCTTGAAAGAAATAAGCAGAATGTAGGTGTGCACCGCAAGAGAAAGACTTGCGATCTGCAAAGCTATAATAGCAAGCAATTTACACATAGCATCTCTAGACACTCATCTCAAGGATGAGTCCAAGTTGAACTGTAACTTTAATGCTTGAGGAATCTGAAAGCACACATATAATTTTTTTTAATGTACTGGAAATTAGGTTTGTGCAGAATTGAATATCTGAAGTTGGACAGCATTGAGCATTTAGCATTTTCTTAAACTGTAGCCTGTCAACTTAATGAAGACACCATTTTCAGTCGACAGGGTCAAAATAATTGACACTGGTGCATGTAGGGTCATAGAAGTTACACAGCACTATGCTACATTTAAAGTTGGGAGACAGTCATTATTTGAAGTGTGATTCCCCATCTCACGATAAACCCAGTTTCACCGTTAAGCCTGATTAATTGATTGGCTGATTGTTTTTTAGAGTGAATCTTCATCACCCAGCTGCAGACAAGGGCAATAAAGTAAGACAGGAATATTTATTAGCTCACTTCTCAATGGCCCTAAAACATCAGTTCATGAAATTTCGCTTTGGCATGTGGGAAACAATGCATCTTATTCCTTCCTGGAAAGACCAGAATCAAAACTAAGACTGTTGATTGTGTAACTATAAACAAAAATCTTTAAAACATATTCTCTGTGTATGTCCAAAGTTCATGAAAGAAAGAAGAAATTACTGGAAGAAATTTGTATAAATATTAACATTCAAACATGCAGAGAAGCGGTAACCACGTGATTAGGCTGGTCTTTAAACCCTCCTAGTTAGAAGGGGGTAATGTTTTAAAACCTGAACTTAAAAGAGTGCGGTCAAATTTATTTCGTACCCTACACTGATTTTTAGTACTTCAGGAACTTATAATAAGTCAGGACAATGTAACAGTCCCTATAAAGCAGAAGCACTTTTTTTAAGGACAAAGCACTTTATAGATAATGAACAGTATCCATCTACTTACGATCAAAAATAGAGCTACTGCTTTGATATCATGTTCATAATCATGATTATTTTATGGTTAAAGCACTTTATGGACAAAAGAATTTAATTCATGTTCATCAAACGTCCAATAATGATTCATGGTGTTATACTGTTTATCAATTAGGTTTACTAGGATATTTTATGTATGTAAAGTATGTTGTCTCGGTGTAATGCTTTTAAAAGACTGAACACTTGAATAAACTAACAGCACTTTCAAAGTAAGACAACGTGGATATCAAGGGCCGGATGTAGGTCGGTCGGTAACGGCCGAAAATCGGTATTTTCGGCCGTTACCGACCGAGATTCACAAAATGGTATGTAGGTCCAGGTATTTTACAGATTCGGAAAATTTACCGATCGGTAAATTTACCGAATCTGTAAAATACCGAATCGGTATTTTTTACCGATTCGGTAACAATGAGATGTAGGTGGGACTCTTCTGAGTCCCACAAGCCTTACAGAATCGGTATTTTACCATGAAATCCAACTTCATGGTAAAAAACCGATTCCGGTGTGCATGCACATGTGTGCATGCACACCTGTGCCATATGACAGGCAGACCTGCCCTTAGGGCAGGTATGCCTGCCACATGGCCCCCGAATCTTTTTTGGGGGTGCTAGAGGGTGTCAAAGTGACACCCCCTGCACCCTTGTCAAAATCGGTATTTACCGATTCTGTAAATACCGACCGGTAATGCCCCATTCATTCCTATGGGCTTCAAAGCCCATAGGAATGAATGGGACATTACCGGATGCCCCATTCATTCCTATGGGCTTCAAAGCCCATAGGAATGAATGGGACATTACCGGTCGGTATTTACAGAATCGGTAAATACCAATTTTTACCGATTCGGTAGCAGGAACATCTGGATGTTCCTACATCTCAACCCCTTAGATTTACCGATTTTTAATTACCGAATCGGTATGATTCGGTAATTTAAAATCGGTAAATCTATTTTACCTACATCGGGGCCCAAGTCTTTTCCATAGCACTTCTTAAATAAATGAGTCACAAGAACTTTTCTGAAAAGCCTAGATTAGGGTTCTCCAAAGTCGGTCCTGGAGGGCTGGATTCATGCCAGATTTTTAGGAAATACCCATTTAGATGAATGTAATTATCTTAAAATTCTGGCCTGGATCCTGCCATCCAGGACCAACTTTGGAGAACTCTGGCCTAGAGGTTACTGATTTGCAGCAAATTACAGGACAGTCACTATATATTTTTGGGTACAAAAATAGAAGGAACGATGCTCACAGTAGGAAATTGTAATCCTAGTTTTCAGTAAAAGCAGGTGCTTTCTTGACCCCAGGATCCTCTGTGGATGGAAGTGTTGTAAACACCCTGCCAGGCTGGAAAGCCCAGACCACATACACCTTTATGGGTCCAGACAGAAAGTTTAATACTGAACTCTCTACACAATCAACAGCCAGTCAAGAACTCTATTCATGAACATTGCCAGTCTTAATCTATGCAGTTGACATTGTATTAATCGCCCGCACCCCAAAGCCTTGCTCTTGGACTTTATGGCCAACCTTGAGTAACCAATTAACATCGAAAAAACATTCATAATGTCATGTGGTCTCAAGCATGTTAAATTTACAAGCATTAGAACTGGCCCTCACTGTCTATTTAGTATAGGCATTTTTTCTTATTTGGGTGTTATGTGCAGCTCATCATGCTCCTGGGCTCCGCAACTATCCTTGCGCAGAGAAAAATTGTCAAGAGCAGTTGGATTACTTTTTAGCCTCACTTGGTCGTGGACCAGGGTCAGCGGACTCGACAATTCTCGCCTCGGCGCCTATTCTAACCAGGGATCACACTCGGCAACTCTGGGCATTAAGCTTGCCTCATCTCTACAACGGCCCCCCACAGACGCCGGGGATGCCTGGTTTCACCTTGGAGATACCCAGAAGGGACCATCTCACAGGGAAAGCCAGGACGGGTTCCCCAGCGGTCTCCAGCGCCGGGACGCTTACGGGCTGCCGTGCGCTTTACAAATCCAACACATTTACATTTACATTTGCCTCTCGGGGTGAAGGGCATTAATTCCTCTGTTGCAGATATACACTGCCCAATGTGTCCCGATAGCATCAAATGGGGATCAAATTTGGGGCATAAATGACTGTGCAATCATTAAGAGCGAAGAAAAACGTATTCTCAGGAAAATCTTGGCTGTCCCATTATCTACTTCCCATTATTTGTACCACAGGGAACTGGGCTTAAACGATCCGAGCGATTTTTGCGCCAACCACCCCTTGCTGTGGTTATCTATCTGGCGGAAAGGGGAGGCGGTACTTACAAGGAATATAATCAATGACTGACTGACATGTGCCAAGGGTCTACCAATCCCATGGTTGGCAAGCAACTGACATGCTTAACTATTGCGTTGCTTTCCACTTGGTTACCAACACAATCTTGATCTTAGACTCTGCCCCTGCAAAAATGTATTCAGGCAATCAACGCTACATTTTCTTTTTTTTATATTTATAAATTTTACACTAAAACTTTTTAGCCCCCTTTTTAAAACTCAGGAATCTCTGGCACTGTACACAGGCCCTATCATCATCTTCAACAACTTGAGGATGAAGAGACGTGCCACTGTATGACTATGTCTCTTGGCAGCCCTGCGATGACAGGGCACTATGCATCCTGATTAACTTTATTATTACTGAGTTTTAGTGTATGTCTTTTACATATTTATGTATTTACAATTTTATTTGGCAGTTTGATGAGCTTGATCTCATGCATTTTTTTATATCTTTGTACGCTTTTATGGTTTTTCTATAAACTGCATAAAGTTCTATTGAATTGAATTGAATGCTCATGAGCGTGACTTGGCTGAAGCTATTCAACTTGCAGACAGTACTCAGAGCATAGCTCCGCACATGCTGTAATCTAACATTGTTGGTCAGTTGGACTGTCCAAATAAGGCGAATTACAATAATTACCAGAATGCAAGAGGCAATCACAGATGCATGGCACTCTAAAGAGGCAAAATGTAAAATGTTTTTGAGCGAAAAATGAAAAAGCACACTCGATCATGCTGGTAGTTTGTTGTTTGAATGGCAGATCTTAACTGATTGTCATGCCTAATGCTTAAGGTTGGGAGCAGCAATTAAAGGCTCTACTAGGGGTCCAATTAACAGTTTGTCGAGATGTGACGGATATTCAGTCCGCCATATTACTACTTCCATTATATCCAATGGAATATAATGGAACTTGTAATACTGCGGACAGGAGATCCGCAAGTTTGTGATAGAGTAACCCACCCAGCAAACTTGTAATCAGGCTCTTAGTGTCCGCAGGCTGTCATGCTAGAAAAAGGAAGCTCCATCTTGCCAGCATTCAATTTGAGAAAGTTGTGGCCCAACCTCTGCCGGAGTACCAACAGACAGCACACCAGATGTACCTAAGCGGATCATGACATGCATGACATCAACACGTGGCAACACCTAGCAGGTAAAGGATCGAATCAGGGCAAATCGGGAAAGTATTATAAGGGATAATGAGGATCCAAGCGGCACTGTACACCTAGTGAGGCCACTTTAGGAGGAAACATTGATGGTCAGATACACGGGTCGGCTTTCCAGAAAGGACTTGAATCACACATCTATAGCACCTTGAACTTCCATCTGGGCGCGTCTAGAAAAAAGATGTGTGTGGTCCACAGGGTCAAACACAGAAAATTCCATAAAGATCGTTTATGTTATATGTCCCTCATCCAAGTTGGATCTAATATCATCAATGGTTGGTGCTCACACTTTTTCTCTGCCCCTCTTTGGATGGAAACTTGGTACCCTTTCATCTTACAGATTCTTCTCCAGAAAAGATAAACCCCTGTTTGGTGACCAGATTCGCCTGGCCTTTACTCAATGCTGGTAGTAAAGTTATTGGCAGCAATTCTTTTCCTCTTTGCCAACAAAACTGGGATTCTTAAAAAGGAGCTGGCACAACTCTTTCAAGGACTGTCCATTCTTTAATAAATGGTAAACAGCTCAGACAGTCTGTCAGTCAGCAGCCGTGACATTGCTCCTAATATGAAACCCAAACAGAAATCATATAGCAAGCCAGATGTAATAGTGTCGACTGGAGGACTGTATTTTCACAAAGTAGGGTGCAATATTTTTCTGGAAAGATATTCTGCCATCAGAGGCAAATTGAACCGTATCAGTAAAAACGAAGCGGGCCATATTATCCGGACAGGTGATAAAATTATCGCCGTTTTAGCGGCAGAAAACTGCCACTAAAACAGCGATAATGGGCTTGATAATATGCTCTATGGAATTCCAATTGAAGTCCATGTTAGATGTCTTTCACATTTAACATGGGCTTCAATTGGAATTCCATAGAGCATATTATCAAGCCCATTATCGCCGTTTCAGTGGCAGAAAACTGCAGCTAAAACGGCGATAATTTTATTACCTGTCTTGATAATATGCCCCCTAGTTCCTCACAAAAATTATGGAATGTCACAAAAGGAATGGGATATAGGACACGAAAGGTTGATAAAATAAATGATGACTGAGAACAACTGCCTGGCAGGGCTCTAGGTCTCCCTAAGAGGCTTCCGAGTTTGGAACTCTTAGCTGTTTTCTGCACAAATTAAGTCCCACTACAGAATAAGGTCTAGATAATCTCGTTACGCCTATCACTGATGAGTCCAACCTTAAAGTATATTAGTGTCATGCTAATGTATTGTAAAGTCAACACAATTTAAGGTTACAATTAAGGTGCTTTGCTCCAATATTACTCCAAAATATCTACCTTTTCTCAGACACTCTCATACCAAGAAAGTGGCATTTTTTGCTAGCACTTTTGCTGTTATTTTGCTGTATCTTATCTGAGTCCTGCAGATGTGCTCAATGTTAAAACTCAATTTCAGCACTTTAGTATGAATTTATGGCTACAAGTGTGTAAAATGTGAATTGCTTTATGGCAACATTTTTTTTTTACTTTGTCAACGCAGTTAAATTAATAAAAAATGGCAACAATTAAAGTTAAAATGCAAGTAGTATTCCCATTTAAGTGGCAATGCACAAGAAAAACACATGCAAATCCAACTTTTATAAAGTTTTAAATTTTAGCATCTCCATCTATGGGAGCCAAAACACTATGGGCCCCATTTATGGGGGTTTGATGTAGGGCAGTGCAGCACGTCACCTAGCTGCACTGCCCTATGTCAAAGTGAAAGGGTTTAAATGCACCATATTTATACAATTTGGTCAATTCCTTACCTTTCCCCCTATGCTGTGACCGTTTCGGAAGCCTAGTGCCAACACAATCTCCCTTGCATCATGGTGCAAAGGAGCCTGTGTTGTCAGCAGGATTGTTATTTCTGCATGAAGGGGTACCTTTCTGCACAAAAGCAATCCTGTGAGGCTTTTCCCTCTTTCTATGTGTAATGTGGAATGCAGCACACATGGAAAGAGGAAAAACCGAGGTGAAATAAAGTTATTTCTCATTGCTTGTAAATATATAGAAGCATCAAAATCCATGGGTGTTGTGTGGGAAAACACACCGCAATGCCCATGGAACACCTCCCTAGTGCAGAGTAAAGCATGCAGCAATTTGCACTACCTTGCCTTACTCCATATCTATGGGGCTATTCAAAGCCATGCAAAGTGGATTTGCGTGACATGATAGATATGATTTTGTAGTTTATTCCACTGTAGCATGCCAAAAAGTGAGGCCCCCGCAGTGTAAGGGCTCATAAATTTGCCTCCAAGGGCTATATATTTCCGAGTTTAGTGGCGCAGGGCAGCACGGCAAGTCACTCTGCTGCACTCCCCTGTATCACAGGCAATGTGCATGAATGAACTGTATTTTATCAATACAGCAAACTACTGTCCGTTTCCCCTTGTGATGTTGCAGTTTTGGCAGCCTAGCACCAACGCATACACTTTTGCACCATGGTTGTGTTGTAGGCAGGATTATTTTTGTGCATGAATGTATCTTCCTGCAAAAAACAATTCTGGGAAGCTATTTCCTCTTTCTACGTGTGATGCAGATTTCAGCACACATAGAAAGAGGAAGAAACAAGGAGAAATAAACCTATTTCTCCTTGTTATGTCTCTCCTGGAGAGGCGTATCTTTTTTGTGCATTCCCAGGTTTACAGGGTCTTGTAAATCTGGCAATACATCAAAAACCATGGGAGTTGCATGGGAACACCCACGCAATGCTCATAGAATGCCTAACCAGAGCTGAGGAACACAACGCATCAATTTGTGCTGCGTTGCATTAATTCATATATATGGAGCCACTCAAAGTGGCTTAAAAAATATGACTTAGTCTTTGTGTCAGCAATGTAACTGGGTCATGTAGCTCAAAATAAATAAAATATTCCATAATATTCTACCTTAAACTAACTTAGATAAAACTAAGATTCTTTTCTTTGGCGCTAGGTCCGTTCCAGATGCTGGTCTGTGGTGGCCACCTGAACTGAGTGATGCTCCAGCCCCCACTTTGATGGACAGAAACCTTGGGTTAAAATTTGATTTGCATCTTACCTTTGAACTTAAAATTAGATCCCTCTCTGCCTCTTGTTTTGCCACCCTGAGATCGCTCAGAAGAATGCTCCACCTCATTCTGGTGGACTCATGAAAAACGATTGTCCATGCTCTTTTTTTTGTAAACTATATTTTTATTGCAGATTCATGGGGGTATACAGGCATTCTTTTCGATATATTGACATCAGGTAGCTACTGTCAACAGAACATATTTGATACATTACACAGCCTTTCGGCGTCAGCCACAAGATGCCAAGATCAGAAGAAATTTAGGAGAAAGAAAACATGTAAGAAAGTCATCGTTATCAGGCAGTTGAGTGAACCATTATCTGCTTTTCTGCAACCCCGCAATCATCCGTCCCAACAATTGCACTACTAAGAAATCCCAATTCCCCCTCCCACCTCCCTCCCCCAGTGTCGCTGTTGGTGCGGGCCTCGTCGTAAGCATATGTATTTGTATTCAGAAGAGATCTGGGTATCAGTAGTTCCATTTGTGCCTCACGGAACTTTAAAATGATCACTCAACCCTTTCCTCGTCCTCCAGCAGATAATCTTTCAGCGCTTGCACTAGCCCCTCCCATGCCCTTGCCATCTCCATACTCTTCTCATTGGCCGACCGAGTGGCCTGCTGAAACCTGATCGTACTTTTCCCCTGGGCCCATTTCTGTAATTCAGTCATCCACCTCCTGCTGGACGGGCCCTCCCTCGACTTCCAGTGCCATGTGATTTCCCGCTGTGCTAATATGAGACCCAGGTCGATAAATTTACTAGTGATTTTCGTTTTCGCCGTGTGGGGAAACCAAAGCAGCAAACAGGTTGCCATGTCAAATTCCACTTGTCGATCAGTTACTGCCTTAAGGAGCTCTCCCACCTCCAACCAGTAGGTCCCCAACATCGGACAGCTCCACAACATGTGGTCTAACTCCACATCGGGTGCCAGGCATCTAGGGCATGCCGCCCCTTGAACCTGGAAGTGCCTCTTAATCTTCCCCGGGGTAACGTAGGCTCTATGCACTACAAAAAAGTGTACCAGCTGAAACCAGGCATTTCTGCTCCCCGTCCAAGTTCTTCGCAGTATGTGGCCCCAGGTTGCATCCGGTATGGGTTTTCCGATGCTCTCCTCCCACTTCAGTTTCAATACCGTAAGTGGTTCTAAGCCCTCGGTCAACATTCAGGAATGGAGGCAAGTGACCGCCTTGAATGTGCCCGCCGCCATTACCACATATTGGCAGGCCATGGTCGTGCTGGGTTCTGCCTGTCCTGTTTTCCAGTGTTTGTGTATTGCCGTTGTCACGGCCGCATGGAGGAGGAAACCACCATCCGGGATGCCAAAAAGTTCCTGCACCGTCCGGAATGGTAGTAATTCGCCATCAGCATAAAGGTCACCCACCATGTGGAGTCCCAGATCCTCCCAATCCATGAGCGGGGACCAGTCTCCACCATGCCGCAGCGCCGTCAGCATACCTAGTGGGATTTCAGGAGCATACGGGTGGGCTACCCCTGCCCGCTTCTGGCTTCTGTTCCAACACAAACGCACGGTGCGTTCCTCCAATGTTAAACCGCGTAACTCGAGTTTCCGCTGCATGATATTATAGGACAGGACATGTCTCTGTATTCCCCCCCCTCTGGTCTGGACAGGGCCTCTAAACTCCTTCGCTACATTCTGGGTAAGGATCTGTAGCTGCACCGCCAGGTAGTATAGTTCAAAATTAGGCACTGCTAGTCCCCCCTCCGCTCTTGGCCTCTGGAGCGTATCCAGGGCCACGCGGCGCCTCCCGTGGCCCCACAGAAAATCCGTCGTCAGGATGCGTAACTCTTTAAAGAACCTCTGTGGAATCCACAGCGGCAGCGTGCGAAAGTAATAGAGCAGCCGAGGCAAAGCCACCATTTTCAGCAGCGCCGCCCTGCCCTGTACCGAAAGGGGAAGGGTTGCCCAGAATTCCATACAGCCCCTCAGGGCCTGTATACAACGCCCTACATTCCCTTCCAGCATGTTATCAGCGCCGTGGTAGATGCGGACCCCCAGATAGGTGAAGCATGAGTGTTCCCAAATGATGTCCCCGGCCAGCTGCGGCCTGGGCATGGCCTCCCGCAACGGAAAAAGGCAGGTCTTACTCCAGTTCACCTTAAGGCCTGATAACCTCCCAAAGAGCGACAGCATTGCAGTCGCCCCATCCAGGGCATCATCCATGTTCTCCAGGAACACCAGCAAGTCATCCGCGTAGAGTGAGAAGTATTGCGGGAACCCGCCGCACATAATACCAGCATAGGCCCTCCCTGTTCTAGCCTGGGCCGCTAGCGGTTCCATCGCCAGCGCGAATAGCAGCGGGGAAAGAGAGCATCCCTGCCTCGTCCCTCTCCGCACTGGATAATCAGAGGAGATTACCGATCCTAGCCTCACTCTGTCGCCGAGGAGTGAAGGCCTTTCGTCCAGCGTCCAAAGTGTTCACCCAAACCGTACTTCTCCAGTACCTTGTCAAGATATCTCCATCCTAAGCTATCAAAAGCTTTTTCAATATCTATAGACAGCACTGCCGGCATCTGGTCTGGGTGCAATGAACTCTCCAATACACGCACAAGGCGGCGGATATTGGTCGATCTGTTCCTGGTCGGGATAAACCCGGCCTGATCGGTATGGACCAGTGTGGTCATGTGAGGCAAGAGTCTGGTAGCCAGTATATGACTCAGAATTTTATAGTCCACCGTTAGCATGGATAACGGCCTATAGGAGGTCACATCACTGCTCTCCTTACCCGGCTTCAAAAGTGTGATTATCAGCGCTTCCCTCATTGACTGAGGTAAGTATCCCAGCTCCATCGCTTCGGCATATACCATAAGTAGCCGAGGTGCCAAAACATCAATATATTGAGCGTAAAATTCCACCGGTAAGCCGTCTACACCCGGTGTTTTGTTCCGAGCCATCTGCTTGATTGCCCAGCAGAGGGAGCTGAATCTCTGCCAAGTAACCCTCTATATCGGGGATCGCTGCCTCCAGTTGGCTACTGTAAAGGGTTGTGTAATAGCCCAAGAAGCGGGAAAGGACAGCAGTCTGGGAGTAAACCATCCCTCCCGTCTCTCCACGCACACTCAGGATCGGACAGCCCCTGGGTACCGGGTTGGCCAGTTTTGCCAACAGCGTCCCCACTTTGTCCCCTTCTGCATGCACTTTTGATGTGTATAGTCGGTAATCATAACTTCTCAATCTTTCCGTTCCCTTGCCTCCAGTAACCGTGTGTGCAGAGCCGGGTGTTCCGGCCGCCGCCGCTCCAAGTCCCGCAGTGCCCCCTCCGCCTTGTCTACGTCAGCAAGAAATGCCGTCCGTACACCGGAGTACTTTCCAATGCATAGCCCTCTGACCACCACTTTGAACGCGTCCCATTCTATGCCCTGGTGGTAGCCGTTCCGTAATTTTCAGTAAAATAACCCTCGATGCCCGCACGGAGGTCAGCACTAAAACCCTGATCTTCCAGAGTCTCCGGCCTCAGCCTCCACGTAGGAACCGCCGTTCTCTCACGTTGCCATTTGATGTGTACCAGCTGGGGGTTATGATCTGATATGGTCCTAGTCAAATACTCCGAGTGTGTCATCAGTGCTGCTATTGTGGCACTACAGAGGATTGAGTCAATCCGAACATGCAGCTCGTGGAGTGCAGAAAATAAGGAATAGTCTCTATCAGTAGGGTGCTGTCCCCTCCATACATCTATAAGGCCCCATTGGTTCTGCCATGACGTTCTCTGCATAGCTAGCCTATGAACCGGGGAGGAATGCAACGGTGGATGCGACCTATCCAGCAGTGGGTCCGCAATTGAGTTAAAGTCACCCCCCAAAAGGACCTGTCCCGCCAGGAAATGTGCCAGAGAACCCGACAGTTTCTCCAAAAAGTGGGCCTGATCCGAATTTGGGACATAACTACTGCAAAGTACTACATCTCGGCCATACAACCTACCCTCCACCGCCACATATCGACCCTCCGGATCTATAACCTGGTTTGTGACCTGGAAGGGGACTCCTGCCCGCACCCACACCAAGACCCCCCTGGCAAATGCAGAGTATGCCGTGCCAAACACTTGGCCATGCCATCTTCTCTGCAAGGCAATGCATTCCAGCTTGGTAAGATGGGTCTCCTGAAGCAGCGCTATCTGGATTCCACGTCGCACCAAATATGCATGCACCTTATGGCGTCTCGACATCGTCTGCAAACCGCGCACGTTCCATGTGAGACACTTCAAATCAAGTGCTGTCCCCATTGTGATCACCCTACATCACTTCCATCTCCCCAGTCATTCCGCCCACACCACAACAGCACTGACCCCCAAGCACAGCACCCCGCACAACTCCCCTGTCCCACCCCCCCAGAACAGGACCCAATAACAAATTATCAGCCCCCATCCAAACACCCCTAACAATGCACACAATTCTAATCTGTGGTAGCCAACACAGAAAGCCTTAAGGGCAATACGAGGGCAGGTCTGGGCCAACAGGCGGCATGCGACGCCTTCACTCCTAGCCCTAGATTTGAATTTGAATTTAAAAACATTTATTGAGCGCTCTTATACCAAGTGGTTTCATGGCGCTTTGAAGATTACGACCAGCAAACAGCAGCAGGAGAGGACGTACTAGGTGGCAAAAGCACTAGAAAAACGAAAAGTTTTCAAGCTTTTCCGGAACTCTAAATAAGAGGATGAGGTTCGGAGTGCCAGGGGAAGGGAGTTCCAGAGCACAGGTGCAAGGGCCGCGAATTTCGCCCCGCCAGCTTTCTTTTTCTTAGAACGGGGTATGGCCAGGAGTGCCATGTGAGTAGAGTGGAGTTCTCTGCCTGGTAAGTAGGGACTGACCGCTGAGCAGATGAACTCGGGAGCAGTGCCCATCCTGGCCTGGAAGGTGAGGCAGCCTAGTTTGAATAAGGACCGCTCTCTCACGGGCAGCCAGTGCAGTGCCTTCAGCAATGGGGTGGCTCGGTGGAATTTGGGCAGTCCGTGAATCAGGCGGGCAGCCTGATTCTGCACTAGCTGCAAGCGGTGTATGGCGTAGGCCGGCGCTCCATTGTAGATTATGTTTCCATAATCAAGGCGCGAGAGCACCATAGCCATTACAATAACCTTTAGCGCCGGAAGGGAGAAAAAGCGGGATATTTTCCTGATTATCCTGAGAGAGAAGAAGCAGGAGGATACCACCGAACTAACTTGGGAGTGCACAGAAAGTTGAGAATTAAGCAGAATCCCAAGGGTTTTAACTTTAGGGACCAGGAGTGGGGGTGCACCAAGTGATGAGGGCCAAAAAGATGGGGACCATGGACTGCAACCTCCTCCAGTCAGGACCAGCTCAGTCTTGTCTGGATTAAGCTTGAGGTGGTTGCAGTTCATCCAGTCCTGAATGAATAACATAACAGTTTGAACGTTCTGAGCGGACGAGGGGGAGTGGGAAAGATTGAAGATTAGCTGGAGGTCATCGGCGTAATTAAACACAGTGACCTCCAGCTGCTGCAACATAAAGATGAGGGTGTAGATGTATAGATTAAACAGGAGGGGGGAAAGTGAGGAACCCTGAGGGACGCCACACTCCACCTTACGGGAGGCGGCAGTGAAGCCAGCAAGGTGGACCGCTTGAGCCCTGCCGCACAGGAAGAACTCAAGCCATGAGAGGGCTAAGCCCTCTATGCCCGCCGCCCTGACACGGGTGAGGAGGATGGAATGGTCCACCGTGTCAAAGGCGGCGGACAGGTCCAGGAGGACAAGGGCCTGCGGGAGATTGGTGTCAATGCCCTCGCGAAGTCCGTCCATTACCGAAATCACTACCTTCTCCGTGGAGTGTAGAGGTCGAAAGCCCGCCTGGCGGGGAGAGAGGCAATGATTTGCCTCCACATAAGTACTCAGGGTGCTGGTGACGTGGGTTTCCAAAACCTTTCCCAAGTAGGGCAGCAGGGAAATGGGACGATAATTGGAAGGGGATGAGGGATCGGCGCCAGGTTTTTTAAGATTGGAATAACAACCGCTGCTTTGTGAAAGTTGGGGACAACACCATTGCTGAGCGAGTCGTTAAGGAGTGTGAGGGGAGGGGTAGGGCAAGCGAGGAAAATTTCTCTGAGGACGTGGGCGGGGCCGAAGTCCAGGGGGGAGCCCGACTTTACCCGTTGAAGCAACGGAGGGAGTGAGTCCATGGTCAACAGAGGAATACTGGTCAGTTTAGAGGCGGTGGGTGGAGGAGAGGGGTTAACGAATGTTGGTGAAGGGAGGGGTATGTTGATTTTGATCTTTGCAACCTTCTCAATGAAGAATTCATTGAGCGAGTTGCATAAATGCTGGGAAGGGGGGATCGTTGCCGTGGCTCTATCGGATGAGGCTAATTCGTGAACAGTGGCGAAAATTTCTTTGGACTGGGACTCTGCCGCTAATATCCTGTTGGAGTAAAAATTAGTCTTGGCCTCGAGAATGCCTTTTTTATAGGCCTGGAGGGCAGAAAGATAGGCAGTTTTAAGTACAGGGCAGTAAGCTCTCCTCCAAGTTCGCTCAGCTCTCCGTGCAGCTAGCTTTTTCGTCTTGAGGTCTGGGTTAAACCATCTATTAGCTGCATGGGCCCTTTTAACCGTAATCCGTCTCAGGGGGGCGAATTCGTCGCCCGATTGGGTCAGCCAGTTGTTAATGGTTGCCAGCTGAACTGGAGCTGTGAGGCCTGAGAGGTCAGGGCTGGTCTCGGCCTAGGATGAGCAGAAGGACGGCATATCAGCTTTGCCCCATTTCCTGATCCAGATATTCTTGCGAAGTAGGGGTTTGGCCTCAGGGGCTAGGGCAAGGGAGAATGAAATAACTGAATGATCCGACCAGGGGCAGGGGGAAACGATGGGAAGTGATGTGGGGACATTTAAAGCCCAGATCTGGTCCAACATATGACCATGGATGTGAGTGGGACTGTGGATGTGGGGTATGACATTAAGACTGGTCATAAGGTCAGTAAAGTCCTTGGAGTGGGAGTTTTCAGCTGGGTCATTGGGCCAGAAGTTGAGGTCCCCTAGGACTAGAACTGATGAATTATTTATCGCCAGTGTGGCCAGGAGATTTTGAAAACTGGAATTGAAGGAAGGGGTGAGTTGGGGGGGACGGTAAATAAGAACACAAGTCAAAGGTGTCTGGTATGAGGTCGAGCGTGCTACCAGGTAGTCCACTTCCGGAATAAGGGGGGAGGGAAGGATCTGAAAGTGGAGATTAGTGCGAGCTATCAAGGCCACTCCTCCACCCCTCTTGCCCTCCGGCCGATCAGCTCGGATGGCAGAGTATGAGGGGGGCAATGTAGCTAGAATGTTGGGCAGGGAGTCAGCCTTGAACCAGGTCTCGGTTAAAAACAGGAGATCGGGCGCGTGCGTGTCAATATAGTCAAATAGCTCGTACTGATGATTAACAGCTGACCTGGTATTAAGTAGTGTGGCCGAGATGTTGAATGCCGGTATTTGGGGAGTGAAGGGATAAGGGAGAGTCAGGGATGGGAAGACAAGCGGGGGTATCATCTGTGACACAATCGCTGGAGGGGAACAGGGAGGGGAAGTAGACAAGCCAAGGACAGACACATGAGTGGCTACAGAGGGGGAGATTGTGCCAGGGGTCCAATATGTGCAGAGTTGAGATGAGGAGTATGTAATCAAACGAGCAGAGTGGGGTGCCCCTAGCCCCTGCCTGCCGTGGACGGGCGCAGACGGGCTTAACTTTAGCGCAACTCCGGCGCGCCTTCGTCGCGCCCGCTGCGCTGACACATGTGAGCCGTTTAAGTAGAGGAGTAGCGTGGGGGGAATGGCGTGGGTGGAGTTCGCCGGTCCTGCCCAACCAAAGATGGCAGCCGCGGCCGCTGTGAGCCCGCCTAGGACGATCAGCCCACAGCCAGCCACGCGCAGCCCCTGGAATGAAGAATGCAGGTTAGTAACCTGTTAACTTTGAGGGCAAGGTTAGAAACACAAGTAAAAAGCACTGAAATTACAGCGTTAAAAAGAGCGTGCCACCGCTCGCAAACAGCGGGACAAAATGCAATTTTAAAAATGAAACAGCGACCATCCAGCTACCGCCAGCAAGCCCACTGCCACCGGGCTGCTCGCAATCACTGGAAAGGTGCAGGAAACACTCCTAAGTAGAGGAGTAGCGTGGGGGGAGTGGCGTGGGTGGAGTTCGCCGGTCCTGCCCAACCAAAGATGGCGGCCGCGGCCGCTGTGAGCCCGCCTAGGACGATCCCATGTGAAAGTGCGTCCCCTGAAGTTCAGTTCCATTGTGTACCTGAGACATTCAGGGCCAGTTCCCAGAAGATACAGCCCCAAAGGGGTTAGTCACCCATGATTTCGTCCGCCGTTTGGGGCGTGACCACAGGGCCTCTGGCACTGTCCACATCAGAAAGTTCCGTGCCCGATTTCTCCTCCGCTTCCTCAGAGTCCGACCCCATTGCTGATCCACTTTTCTGGGAACCTGTGATCACCGCCGTCGCCGCCAGGGCTCCCCGCTTGTCGGCGGCTATCTGGTCAGATTATTTCTTCAGCAGAGCCCTGTTCCGCTTGCGGAGTCGCTGCGATTTGCGCACCTGCACCGGCTTCGGCCTGCCCCACTCTTCCCTACCTCTGCGGTCTGTGCCAGCTCTATATGATTCAAGCCATGTCCAGGCCTCCTCCGGCGTCAGGAAAAAATGCGTAGATCCGTCCATGATGACCCTCAATTTGGCTGGGAAGAGCAGAGAATATTGGATCCCCTCATCTCTAAGCTCCTTCTTCACCGATAAATATGAGGCCCTGCGCCTCTGAACGTCCTGGGCGTAGTCCGGGAATATCGTGACCATGCTATTCTCCACTTGGAAAGACCCCGCTGAACGAGCCCTCTGAATCAACAGATCTCTATCTTTAAAGTGCAACACTCTGGCCACCACCGGCCGGGGGGGACGACCCTGTAAAGGCGGCTTAGCCTGGACCCTATGTGCCCTCTCCAGGGTGAAGAAGGGGGAGAGGCCCTCCGGGGCAACCACAGTCCTAAACCAGTTCTCTAGAAACGCAACCATATCCCCTCCTTCGGACTTTTCCGGCAGACCCACCACTCGGACGTTATTGCGCCGGTTGCGGCTTTCTGAGTCCTTGGCCCTCCGCTCCAGGACCGCCAGGTGGCTCAGCACGTCATTCAGCTTATGTTCCGCCGTGACCACCGCCAGTTTCAGGTCTTGAAGGACTAGCTCGGTTTCTTTAACCCTGTCCACCAATTTGGCATGGTCCGCCTTCAGGAGCCCCAGCCCCGTCGTCACCTGTGCGATATCCTGATGCAACAACTCTTTCGTCGACGCTATTGCGTCCAGGATACCGTTGAGGGGTTTATTAAGCCGTTGTTCCTGTGCAGATTCTGCAAGGTGCCAATGAGCTTCCTGGTTATCGTCTCGTCCCATCTCGCTTTCAGGCTGCGATTTCGGTTTCATCACACCGGCAATTGCGGCCTTCCAGGCCCCCGTCACCACAGCTGTATCGCCACCACAGCTCTCCCAAGGAATGCGGGCCTCCGAGTGCTGGTTCCCGCTCCGGGGCCGCACCGCTGTGATGCAACACCGCACCGCTAAGTTCAGTGTCCGGTGCCACTCCGTCTACCAAAGTGCCCCTCTATCGTCGAGTTAGTACACCTCCCAGGGCGTCGCCTCGCTGGCCGCCATCTTAGGTCTCCAGTTCAGATCGAGACGTCCGCATCAGCGCCACCAGCAAGGTGGCCCCCCACCACCAGTTCACCAGTTCACGCCTCCAGAGAGCGGGCTCACAGCGATCTGGGCTTAGATCTCGTTCCGGTGCCCCTTCCCTGCCAAGGGCCTTCCGGCTATAGTCCCACTGTACAGCCGGAGGTCGCCGCCATTTTGTCGTCACCACCGGGCTCCTGGCCACCTCGGCCGACTTTCGCCGCTCAGCAGAGCCCTCCGTCGTCTTAATACGGGCCGCAACAGCTGCCTCAGGTATTCCAACCTCTGGTTTCGTGCTGCAGGCGACGTCCAGGAGATTTTACAGGAGAATATCCGGGATCGGGCGCGGAGCTACCAGCTCACGCTGCCTTCCCTATCGGCGTCCAAGCCACGCCCCCATTGTCCATGCTCTGGTTACGACAAAACTGGACTATGTCAATAGCCATTACTTAGGCCTACCAACCTTCCTTATTTAATGGCTCCAATACATCCAGAATTCTACTGCACGCCTCATCTTAAAGATCCCCTCTTGTTCATCTATATCTCCTCATGTGAGGCATCTCCATTGACTTCTCATTGCTAAGAGAATCCATTTCAAGGCACCTACTTTCGTTTTTAAAGCCTACACCTACAAGGGCCCTCTATATCTGAGGAGGAGACTTAGACATTACTACCAGTCCAGAGTCTTGAGGTCCAACAACCCTAACCTTCTGTATGCTCCCCGCATACGTAAAACTAGTCGTAGTGGAGGCTCCTTTACACATGGCTTCCAAATTGCGGAATTCTCTGCCGCTCAGTCTATGCTGCAGTCCTTCGGAACCAATTTTTAGACTGAATCTTAAAATTTGCTTGTTTTATACCTCTCTTATGGCCATGTAGTTTTCTTTTTCCCCTTCTCACTCGTGCTTTCTGCTATCGACAGGACACCTCCTCGGAGGTAGCTGCGTGTTTTACAAATGCTATGAATTGAAAGAAATTGAATAAGTTAAAAATCCATAAAAGGAAATGCCTTTCTCATTGCATACTCAATGACTAATTAACTAACAATGACCACTGAAACTGGAAAATGAACCTTTAAATACTCTCTAATTACTGTCTGAGTTACCATTTATGTGTGATTTATGAGCTCTACACTCTGTACTGGAAGATAATGTCATATTTTCAAAGTCTTCAAAAAATGAAAAGAAAATGCAAAAATGGCTTTGTGCTTTTTAATGATGGAAGCACTTTTATTCTAGCATGGAGTGCTGGCTCAGATAGAAATCCTGTTAGGACTCAGCAATATGCAAATCATTCTTTTTTGTATACTTCAGTTTGACGCCTTAAGTGTAATGGCATGCCCAGACATGGGTACATGCTCGCTGTTCCACTGGAACTACGAAGAAGAACAGATGATGGACGGAATGATGAATAATGCAAACATTCACCCCTTTCACAGATCGGGGTTTAATCAATTGTTTTTTGCTCACCACACCAACCCAGCCATATGCAAATCAGTATTGACCCTACCCCTCATGGGAGCAGCTAAGCCCGAACTGCCAAGCCAGGTTATCCCTTGTCCCGAAACAAGCATCCTAGGACCTGTTTCGGGGTATCACCCCTCATCAGCCAGACTAGCTTGGATCCAGCAGCACAGTGAGCATGGGACCCACGTCTAGGCATATACTCCTCACTTAGGGCCCAACTACAAGTTTGACAGTCTGGTGGTGGGCCTGCCCGCCGCCCCACCGCCAAACCTGCCTAAGGACCACCTGCCCTAAAATGACTTTTTTAGTCATTGGCTGGCATTTCTTTTTGCGTTCCCACAGGTGTGCCTATAAAATAGGCAACGTAATGGGAATGTCAAAGGAAGTTTCAGCACCGCATGGACTAAAAAGTACATGTCATGCTGGAACTTCTGTGGATGCACACAGTGGGGCACATGTTCTGCCTCCTGTATGCATATAGAAGGCATGAGGCACAAGGGGACCCAGCAGGGGCCACTTTCTTTCCTCACCACCACTGTATTCATCAAAGAAAGACCTCCATTAAATCAGTGGCGGTGATGAAAGTTATAATATGCATGGCTGGACCACCACAGTCCCGCCAAGCATATTGATGCCTCTAGACCACTGCACCACCACCAGGGAATGATGGTTCCCTGGCGGGGTCGGCGGGCTCAGGGGGGAATGGCCAAAAGGGGAGTAATTTGGAATAGTGAACAAAGCAAATATTCACCCTCAGTCACAGATCTGGGTTTAATCCATCATCTGTTTGCTCACCACGTCACCCCAGTTTGGACCCAGACATATGTAAATCAGTCTTGAGCCTGCTGGTAATGGTAATAGTCCATTCTGAACTGCCAAGCCAGGTCCTCCCTGGATGGGTAACAAGCATCGTGGGAACATTTTTGGGATATTACCCCTCATCAGCCAGGCTAGCCTCAATCCAGTGGCACAGTGGAACCAAGCTATATCTGATTGAGTAGTCCAAATCAGGGTAAAACCAGTTGACGGTTGCTCTTGTCCTGTTCAGGGAAGACCGGGCCTTGCAGTTCATGCTGTACTGTTCCTATTGGATAAGGGTCAAGACTGATAACCATATGGCTGGGTGCAAACTGAGGTGGCATATCATGCAGAATAACAGGGGTCTGAGATGTGGCTGGAGTAATTGTCAGTGGCTAAGATTAATTCAAGCCTTCAACCCATTCATTTTTTTCTATACTTCAGTGCCATTATTGTTGAACATTGCATGGAACTATATGGTCTGCCTTCACATACCCTAAGTGAAGGGCTGAAGGTGGTCATGTGTCATAAGGTGATATAATTGGCCAGTGCATGGAGGGTGGAAATACTGGCCACACATGATTTAGAGAAGGAGTGGTAGGATGAAAGTAGAGGGTTGAAGGACATGTTTTCCATTAGCCAGGTGTTAAAAGCTCTTCCCAGAGTCTGATCTGATTCTTCTATATCTCCCCCTCTCCATGAATGTAAAATCTCCACCAAGCCTCCTTTTCTTTTATATAGCTTGCCTGTCAGGGGAATCTGAATGTCAGGCAAGGCAAGAATATAAACTTTACATTTTAGTGGTACTTTTCATGTCACACTATCCTCTCCTCAGATGGGAACACACCTCTGACTTCTGATGCACATGTAGCTTAAAACCCCTCTCTTAATGCATAGAGCTCTCTTAGTGAATTAATTTTGATATATTCTCATTTTAAATGCATTAACATTACAAACAGAAATAGGAGCATAACTAGAGTGTCCATACTGATATCTATAATATTGCCATGTACTAGAATATTTTTGGGTCATAATGTTTTCATACATCAAACACATGAATGTGTCTCTATTATATATGTTTTTATAAAAAGTTCACTACATATACCTTTACTGTAATTCAATACGAACTTAATTTGCTCATTAATATCATGTCATGTTCACAGCCGAATACAAGAAGGAGGAGATTGCTGGTTCCACCCAGGAAAATTTGAAAAAATCCCGGTTTGTCCTCACAATGTTGTACTAATGGACCTAATAGACAAGACGTTGTGGCTTGCATTGAGTTCAACTACTTTTATGTTCAACGATGTTCTTACATTTCAGGACAGAACTTAAAATCACAGCATTTTAAGGACCCTCCTATTCTTCACCAGTAAGTAGCCTCACAGTACCCACCTCCAAATCAGACAACCCTCATATAAAAAAGCTCCACCCCTCAATAATATTATGCATAATATTTTAATGCTTGACTTTCACAGTTGACCAATGTACAGTACTTCTTTGCTCTTTAACTATGTTAATTCTCTGCATACAACTACGGAAAATATCTAGTTTAATCTAGATTACCGGAAATTTGTAATATGTCTGCAAAATTTGTAAAGCTTGTTAATTTTACATTTCATCAGTTTAGCATTGTATGACATTTCCTCAATTATGCAGGTGAGAAATTGTGAGTAGTTTTATTCACTGGATACTTATTTGAGCTGAAAACATTGTGTAAGTGAAATTTGCTCATCGAAACCAGTAACCTCGCTGCTATCCTGTGTGATTTTGAGGTTTCCTTTTGCATTCAATCTTAACGTGAGAAAATGCACAATGAATTTCAGAAATGTTTGCAAATTTTCACATAAACACATTGTAGCGATTTTTCTCCAGTTTTATTAATAAGACCATTTTAGGTCAATTTGCATTGCGATATTACGTTATGCCAAGAGGAGAGCAACAGTACAGTTCTTGGATTTTGTTTAACAAATCATATGGATGGATCAGGAAAGTGAACAGATGACTGAATAAGTGGATTGTTTCAGTGATAGAAGTGATGTGATAGATGATGTGTTGTGGTGTCTAAATTGTCACTTGGGAATACTGAGTTATTATTGATGATTATGTTTATTGTGGTACAGAATATCGTTGTCAAGAATGTATATGTTGTTTTGGTAAAACATTTTGTTGTCAGGAATAAAGGGCCTTATTACAATGGCTGTCAAATGAGCATCTGACCACCATTGCTGCGGGATGGAGACCACCAAACACGTAGTCGGTTGTTCCACCTGCTAGATTATGACACAGCCACAGTGTAGGTCATCAGAAACTTCCCTTTTTAGGTCGAGCAGAGTAGCCTGCTCGAGACCTATTGCTGCCCGTATCTGGGAATGTAGACAAGAGAGGGGCACGAGCGCAGATTTCACCTCGTGGGCGCGCACGGCGCCGTGCCCCTCTCGTGCCTCATATTCCCATGCGCAAACACACTCACACAGCCACACTCACGCATGCGCACATACACAGCCACACGCATACACAGGCACACACACACTGCATACACACACGCACCCCCCCTTAAACAGACCCACGCGCACACAGAGAGACACGAGCACAGACACACTCGAACACACACAGACACACGCACGTACACTCCCCCCTTCCCCCTCCACTCACCGAGCTCTTTCCACGTGTCCCTCGGCAGCCAGCATTGAGGGTTCCAGGACGTTCTCCCGGCAATTCCTTCCTGTTTCTTTCCATGCCCCGCCCACGTCCCAACAAAGGCTGCCTGACTTCCGCTAGTTTTTATTCTGTTTTGCAATGGCGACAGCTTGTTTTATAAAGCGCATACGGCGGCCGCGCAACGTTATTATTGTCTGAGTGTTTTGCTCGGGCTGTGTGTTTTCATATGGCTTTTTTCGGAGTTTAGAGCTGTAGTTTTTGGGGAGTATGCGTGTGTGTTTAGTGGATCCAAAATTCTGTGCAGATACCAGACAGATCCGGCCCTTTTAAAGCACTGGTGCGGGCGTTGTGTACTTTGCATTTTGCTATGTGAGAGTTTGCGAATCGTTCGTGTTTGCATCTGAGTGTGTGCAGTGGGGATGAAAATGGATGTGAGTGAGTCTCTACGTGATGTCCAATGTCTTCTTGCATGTTGTCGGTGTCTCTGTATGCATGTGTGTATTCATGCATGTGTTCATGATTTTATATATGTGTGTCCGTGCGCCTCTCTGCTCTACAGCACGCGAACAGGCTGCTCGAGTCTCTTGAGGCAGCTCCGTTCTCCCTTAAGACTCCAGCCCGGGTTTGCCGCGCCTCTATGTAACCAAAGCCAGCATGCTGTGAACTGGGAGTCTCCTGGGCTGCCTCACAACCTCACACGGTGAATCCGCCTCCCACTCCCAAACTTCATGTTTTACAACTCAAACTCTCCACAACATCATCCGCGAGAAACCCCCCCCAAAAAGGGCACCCGGAGAACCAGTCCTGCCCCACTGAATGCCGCGCGCACCCCAACATTTCGTTGCCACAATATGCTGAAGTTAGCAGCCCTGGACCTTTGAAAGAAGAAAAGAAGTTGCTCTGCTTCAGGGTGATCTACGGAGCCTGCTGCCGTCTGAGAATGGAATATTTATAACTAAGGCAAGTCTTGGAATCACAGCAGAAAAAGATGCATTGAGTTGAACTTATTTTCCTGGCCCAAGGAAGGAAAAAAAACAATATTTTTAATAAGAGCAGAGAGCTGTGAAATCTCAGCTCCTTTTATTTTTTTTCCGTGGATATTATTTTTTATTCAGTGTTTTTCATTTTAACAATCCTCTTGCTCCTAAAAAATACTTGAATTTTTTTGCTGTCAGAGTTGGGTAGTGATGTTCATTTAATGCTGAAATAAGGTAGAAATAAAGTCTAGTACACAGGTTTTCAATTACGAACCAGGATAGCCTATCTGCAGTTGATCATTTCTCAATCTAACCAAATGTTATGTTCCTCGTAAAATGATTTAATCTCCTTTTAATCAAATTGCTTTCTATACCAAATTCGGAAGTGTTTTAAACAGTGGCAAGCTGCCAAAAGTAAGAGCTGTATTTAAAGACGCATTTGCAATGCAATAGGTCTTGCATTTACGCGAGTTGGCATTATAAATGACAATGCCTTTTCTTTGTTTTAGAAACGAAAACAAAATAAAGGCATCGTTATTTGCAATGTCAATAGCTCAAACTTGTTTACTTTACTTAATAATGTTGTCTATAAAACACATTTTGCCAATGGTGTCAGAGAGCTTTACAATAGAACTTAGTACGTTACATAAGGGGGATTACACATTAATAAGTAGGAAATGCATGTCTTACTGTAGGCTTATAGTTGGGGACTGCCTGGTCATAGTCTATTCCTATGTGTAGGGCTGTGGTTTGATATCCTTCACACTAACGCCTGGGTCTGGCTGTTATTTATTCACCCTGACCGTTCTTTACCATGCCTCACATTGCTTCCTGGGTCTAGCAGTCACTCATTCATTCTTCATCAATCATCCCCACTACAGCTGCATACATCGCAACAACATTGTCCCAGTTAGCACCACCCTCGAATAATTCTGCACCATTAGTCACCACAAATTCTGCATTAAACACACACAGTCACTTATTTATCCTGTAACTGCTTTGCTATATCTCACATTGATGCTTGAGTTTAACAGTCACCTATTCATCCAAGCAGTGCTTTCCCATGCCTCACACTGCCACCTGGGTCTGGCTCTCTCTGTTTCATTCTTACTTCCCCAGCCTGCAATACCTATTACACAAAGTAAGGCACTTTAAATAAATACAACTACGCCCCAAAGCCTTTTATACCACTACTCCTAAACGTACCTGTAATCAGGGTGACCTTTTTCATGCACAAAAAGCATTCCCGTACCACAAGCACAAATCCGACAAAAAACATCTCTTACGGAATACCCCTATTACTAACTTCATTCATTTTGGTAATAAACCCAAAAGTTTAAAACAAACCTTCTCAAGTACCATAAGACCACATTTAGGTGCATAGTTACAATAATAATGTACATGCACCTTTGCCAATAACACCATTCACTTACTTTAAATCATGTTAACTAGCTTCATACACATATGCTTCACAACCTCCAGCACAAAGGTTAAATGCGTCTCCTCGGGTCGGTCCCTCCGCCTCCAATACTATACAAATGTTAAAAACTTTATTCAACACGGAACAAATGCCCACAGGGCAATCTAGACAGATCGCACATTTCTTACAATACACATAGGCATCTTTGCAGCACGTAAATTGACAAAACAAGCTGCATTAGAAACTAGTGCGTGCGTAAAGCACTTCAATGCCATCGGGACCAGTTTGCTCTATAGCAATGCGCTCGGTATTTTTTAATTAAAAAAATACACATGGCATACACTACAGCAAAAAAAACCTACTGCCTTCTGCCCATCTCTGCAGAAAGTACATTACTACGTCCAGCTGCATTCTAAACTAGTAGGACTTTAAAGAGCTTCAATCCCTTCGGGTACAGTTCGCGCAAACACACACACACACACAACCACACACACAACAACAACCACACACACAAACACACACAACACACACACACAACAACACACACACAACCACCCACACAAAACCACACACAACCACCCACATAACCACACACACAACAACACACACAACCACACCAAGCATTGGCATAGGCAATAGGTTCCGCATTTGGGACCGTAAAAGTGTTTATACGCACAACAGTTGATGTTGTTGACCAAAGGATATTATGCTGCATAAAAAAGTAATTATAAGGTCACAAAATCAAAACCTATTGCCTATGCCAATGCTTGTCATGAGGTGGACACACACGGGTGCAGGGAGTTACCAAACCTCTTTAGTAACCACAGCGTAAAGTGGTTATTGTAAAGCCATTGCGGCCGTTGATTGTCATGTTGGATTCACAGAGTTCGCTTCCAGTACACCCCAAGACGTTGTGGAAGGGACACAGGAGATCGCACTCAGTGATGCATGAAGTAGTTTACGCTTCTCTTACATTATAGTTCAGTTCCCCAAAGGGGTGTCTGTAAGGCTTCTGATGCCAAAGAGACTGCTCTATTCTAAAAGAAGAGTAATTTACAAGATGAAGTTTGGCCACCTAAAACCACATTAATCATATGGTTTTTGAAGGAGTACCACATGCTTTGCAATTAGTATTTGCCGAGCTGAAGGCCTCTTCAATGTTTTTACATGCTTACATTATCTTTGCAACCCAGTAAAACGCCACAGCAGGGCACTCACCTTCTAGTAAGGGGTAATCTTAGTTGAATGAACTGCATTTTAATTTAAGTGCTACAGCCAGAAATATGACATTCAAGCTCCTGTTTGGTCACCAGAAGTCTTGCTTTTTTACTATCTGATCTCTCATCACTTTACCTATCTATCTATTGCCCTCATTCTATCTATCTATCACCCTCACTCTATCTATCTATCTATCGTCTCACTCTATCTATCGCCCTCACTCTATCTATTGCCCTCACTCTATCTGTCGCCCTCACTCTATCTCCCTCACTCTATCTATCGCCCTCACTCTATCTATCTACCTATCTATCTATCGCCCTCACTCCATCTATCTATCTATCGCCCTCACTCTATCTATCGCCCTCACTCTATCTATCTATCGCCCTCACTCTAACTATCGCCCTCACTCTATCTATCTATCGCCCTCACTTTATCTGTCTATGTATCTATTGCCCTCACTCTATCTATCTATCGCCCTCCCTCTATCTATCTATCGCCCTCACTCTATCTGTCTATCTATCTATCGCCCTCACTCTATCTGTCTACCTATCTATCGCCCTCACTCTATCTATCTATCGCCCTCCCTCTATCTATCTATTACCCTCACTCTATCTATCGCATCACCAGAGCATCACTCAGGGGCACCACAGCATCACTCAGGGGCACCACAACATCATTATGGGCTACCACAGCATCACTGAACGCCACAGCATCACTCTTCGCCACTACAACATCACTCAGCGCCACCACAGCATCAATCTGTGCAACCATTCAACAACAACTGGTTCAAATATGTTCTCTCAATGTTTCAAGCTTTATTACAAATGTCACAAATATTTTCTAATATTTCACTTCTGTTCTTGGATTTTCGTCCCAATAAAATACACTGAACGTAATCTTCACAAAAGTTATTTACAAACGTTTAAGCCATTGCCATTATAAATTACAATCACTTTTATTTAAGCATTAATTATAAAAAAAATTAAAAGCCATTGTTATTTGTAATATCAATACATCTAAGTCACGTAAATACAACACATATTGCATTACAAATGCTATAGGTGTCACATTTGCAAAAGTTAAAACTATTGGCATTGTAAATGACAAAGCTATTAATTTCACTATTTTCAAAACCAACACATAAATAAAAAGTGTGTAATTTACAATACCAATAGCTCAAACTTTCCTAATGCGAGACCTATTGCATTGCAAATGCTTGTTTTCTATTGCAGCTTGTGCTGTGGCCCAGAAAATGGCCAAAGCAAAAGCTGCAATGGAAAATTGGATGTTTTTGCACCGTGTGCCAGGCACCATGTGGTGCATGGCACACGGTGCATAGATGTTTGGGGGCACCACGTGTGCCCCCCTGCCCACATAGCAGAGGCTCACAGGAGGCGGGTGTCCTGCGGGGGCCCCTCAAAGTCCTTTCCGACATCCTTTCCATGGCGGTGGGACTGCCATGAAAAGGATGTGGGAAATGGACATAGTAATCCCTTCGGTAGTGTCTGCACAGGCACCCCCTACATTGTAGGGATTACGCTCCAATTTATGCCCCGATAGTCTCTTAGAGCCTGTCAGTGGTGTTGGTCTGTCCATACGACCTCTGCTGGCCACCCGACCACATCATAATGCAGCGGTTGGACCACCATACCAGATGTCAGTGGGACCTGCAGGTGGCGGACCCATTGACATGCTAATTAGGGCTGGGCGTAGTTTGCGAAGTAGCGCTACGCGAAGCTACGCAAAGTGCACTTCACACTACGTGAACTGCGTAGTACCCTGTTCGCACTGTGCAAGATGCCATTTCAATGATTGCACAGTGCCGACAAGCATTCGGCACTGTGCAATCATTGAAAACGGCACATTGCGAGCTGTAGTTTTCTGCCGCTCAAGTAGATTTTTACTCGAGCGGCAGCTTTCTCAATGCGGACTGGTAGTTTCTCATCGCGAGCGGTCACGAGCATACGTGACCACTCGCAATGAGAAACCTGACCTCCCAGCGTTGAGAATCTCGCCGGGAGGTTTATTTTCCACGCTCGCAATCGGCAACTTGATGTTGCTGATCACGAACGAGGAAAAAGTCTCGCCGGGATGTCATTTTGCTTGCTCGCGGTCACCAACTTGAGGCTGAGTACCGCGAGCAAGCAAAAAAAAGACCGCTGCACTACGCAATGCTACGCGTGTTTGGAGTGTGCTACGTGCAGTTCGCGTAGTGTGAAGTAGTGCAAACTACGCGAGAGTAGCCTAGTGCTTTGCCCAGGGTTAATCCTAATGAGGGCCATAGTTTTTAATATTGTTTTCCTTAATATAGTTGTAAAATATATAGGGCCTGATTACGAAGATTTGTAAATTATAATATTTTGTATATTTTATTTTTCATAATATGGAGTCATTGATAATTGATTATCTATAGGTTTAATGTACTTTTATGTTAATTATTATGGGTTTTTGAAAATAACGAATGAATTCATTTCTAAGTGTAAATACCTTTGTGTATGGAATACAATTATTAAAAATGTTAGTATTCATTTAAATTAAATATTTTGTGTTTATTTTTCAATTTTGTAATTTGTTAGTAGTAAGGTAGGTGAATGCTATTGTAAGGTTTTTTTCATGTTTTACACAGTTTTCATATTTATATTACATAATAAATTTCACATTCGCTGATAGGTGTTCGAGACCCTCCGCCACCCCAGGCTCCTGCCTTTGCTTCAGACCTGGTGGTCCGGTGGGAGAGCCTTTCTCTTCTGCTGATCCGCTGCTGTCTGTCCTGTGTCTTTGCCCGTTGTTCTGTCCGTTGTCTGTCTTTTGTTTTTATGCATGTACATTGTATTTTCTTATTCTGTTGTATTATTGTCTGTCTGTACTGTTTTTCTTTTCTTATTCTGTTGTATTTTTGCCTATCTGTACTTTTTTTTTCTTATTCTGTTGTATTATTGCCTTTTTGTACTGTTTTCCTCCATACTTTTGCTGTTGTTGAGCCCTCCGTCCCCATTCCTGCCGCGGCTGCCCCACAGCCCTTGCCAGTTCCCCCCTCCCAGCTGCGCTTACCTCCCCGTTCCCTATTTATTGGCAGCCGCTGCACAGCAGACGTGGTGCTGGCGTGCCAAAGGCAAGTCCGTCTGCGCCCGTCTGCGATAGCGCCAGTGGCTCTGGACCTTCAGCCACCCACTGCTATGACCCAGCTGTCCTCCTCACACTCAACCCCGGAAGGAACAACAACTACCAGCTGTCTACACCAACCGCCACCCATGGCCAGTTCTCCTGCCGACACTGCCAACAATCCTTTAACATCCTAGACACCCCATGACTGCCGCACCCATGCCAGATGTCAGCACCACTGAAGCCCTGAAGTGCTTCCTCCTCAACGTGGGCTCCCTGCACAGACATGCTGTAGTGACCTGGGACCTACTAGACATCCTCTCACCAGACATTGACTTCTTCACGGAAACCTGGACCAAAACCTCCTCTGCCAGACATTACCACCGCCATTCCTGACGGATACAAGATCCAGAGGAAGGACTGCCCAGACCTCCCAGGAGGAGGACTCACCATCGAACACAAGAACTCCCTCTGACTCTCTACCTCCAGCACGAGCGACTTCCCTTCCAGCACTGAACATCTCCACTTCCAGATGCAGACCAGCCCTAGAACTACACTTCATAGCACCCTCGCCTACAGACCTCCCGGGCCTCATGCTTTGTTCACCACTACGATCGCTGACCACATCGCACCCAACGCCACCTCCTCCATGAACTACATACTCACCAGAGATTTGAACTCCCACCTCAAGAGCCTCAGCGACCCTGACTCCACCATCTTCCTGGATAACCTCGCCAACTGGACTGTAAATGCTCGCCACCCCCCCACCCACAGGCGGGACACACCTTCGACCCCATCTTCATAGGAGGGACCAACATCCACTTCAGCCACACCTCACAGCCCCTCTGAATGGACCACCACTGTGTAGACTTCTCTTTCAACAATGACACTGCTCACAAACCCACTGTGCACCCACCATGAAGGATCTGGACCCCCTCCTCAACAGATGCCAACTCTGTAGCCAAGGAACTATACCGCTGATCACCAACTGCGCAGACAAGCTAGCATCCCTCCGCAACCCCGACAGATAACGCCGCTTGAAGGTCACCTGGTTCACCACCGACATCCAAGAAGCCAGATGCTCCTGCAGACATCTCGAAAAATAATGGAGAAACAACAAAACCACTGAAGTCCAGGCCACCTACAAGAACGCTATGACAGAATACCACTAACTCATAAGATCAACCAAGAGGACCTTCATTCAGAAAAAATCCTCACCAACTCCAGCAACTCGAAGGAACTCTTCAGCATCATCCAGCAATTCACCAAACCCCCCAGCGACATGGATGTCACACTCTCCGAGGACCTCTGCAACAAGCTTGCCTCCTACTTCCACCTGAAAATCATGGCCCTCTACGACAACTTTAGTGTACAGACTCCAGAAACCACCCTTCCCTCCAGCACTGTCAACCAGCCCACCACCACCACCTGGACCCTGATCACCTCAGAAGCTACAACCACAACCATGAAGAGCACTCACTCAGTAGCCCCCACGGACCCCTGCCTGCCGCATATTTTCCACAGAGCTGCCGCCATAGCACCTGAGCTACGATGCTACCTTTGAATCTGTCATTTCTTGTGATGACTGGAAATGCGCAGAGGCCAAGACCCTCCTCAAAAAATGCACTGCAGACCCGATGGACCTGAAAAACGACCTACCCATCTCTCTCCTTCCCTTCACAGCCAAAGCCATCAAGAAAGTCGTCAATGCCCAGCTGACTAACTTCATTGAACAAAATGGTATTCTAATCTCTTCCTAGTCCGGATTCTGCAGTATCCACAGCACTCCTTGCCTCCTTGCCACCACTGATAACATCCGCATGCTCCTCGACCAAGACCATAACACACCCTCATCCTTCTAGTCATATCCGCAGACTTCCATCTCCCACCGCACTCTCGCAGCCAGACTCCACAACGCTGGCATACAGGGAACCACCCTCAACTGGCTCCACTCCTTTCTTGCTGGTAGAACCCAAAGGATCAGGCTCCCGCCTTTCCTCTCCGAACCTACTGAAATCAACTGCAGAGTAACTCAATGAATATACGCTTATCAACATCTACATAGCTCCCGTCGTCACCATCATCAGACAGAATGGACTCCGCATAGTATCCTACACTGACGACACCCAACTCATCCTCTCCGTCATAAAGGACCCCGAAACCACCAGACTCAGCTTCCAGGAAGGAATGAAAGACGTTGTAGCTTGAATGAGCAGCAGCTGTCTGAAGCTAAACTTGGAGAAGACAGAAGTCCTCATCCTTGGACCCACCCCCTCAGCTTGGGACAACACCTGGTGGCCCACCACCCTCTGCAAACCTCTCACCCCTAAGGACCACTCCCAGAACCACAGCAACATACTCGACTCCTCCCTCCCCATGACTCACAAGATCAACGCCATCACCTCCTCCTGCACCAACTCCCTACACATCCACGCAAGACCTTCAATTGGATCCCCCTAAAGCCAGAAAGACCGTCACCCACGCACTCATAACTAGCAGACTGGACTATGGAAACTCCCTCTACGCTGGAATCAACAAATCCCTGCTATGCAAACTGCAAACCATCCAGAACACTGTGGATAGACTCGTCCTCAGCATCCCACAACTTTAGCACATCACCCAAGACCTGCGATACCTCCACTGGCTCCCCGTAGAGAAGAGAGTAACCATCACGCTATTCACCCATGCCTACAAATCCCTCCACAACACCAGACCCAAATACCTCAATGAAAGAGTCCCCTTCCACGTACCCAAAAAAAACCTCCCCTGCACCGACCTCATACTAGCAGAAACCCCACGGATCCGCAGAACCAGAGCGGGTGAAAGAGCCTTCTCCTACGTCACAGCCAAGGCCTGGAAAGACTTCCCAGTCAACATCAGATGCTCCCCTACTCTGCACACCTTCAGGAAGAGCCTCAACGATGGCTTTTTGACTGACTCGGAGCTGCACCCACCTTCCACCCCCCAGCGCCTGTAGACCCTGCCAGGTGAGTCGCATGCATTAAAATTCCCTGATTGATTGATTGAATTTTTAAAATTTTATTACTGTTGACATATATTTTGTTAATTAATAGTACTTGGTTTATTGTTTTCTGTTCTTCTCAATCACTTTCCCTGCTGCTGCTTAGACTGAAGTGGGAATACTAAATCTAACTCCTCTGAGGTCCAACACTTTCCCTACTTTTTAATAGAATGGAATAGGAATAGTAAATCTCACCCTTAATAAGTCCACTTTGTTTCCTACTGTTGCTTAGACTGGAGTGGGATTAGTAAATCTCCAAATTCCACTGCTTTCCCTATTGTTGCTTATATTAGGATGGGAATAGTAAATCTGACCCCTCTGAAATCCAATGCTTTCCGTACTGTTACTTAGACTGGTGTGGGAATAATACATCTAATCCCTCCAAAGTCCAGCGCTTTCTATATTGTTGCTTAGTCTCGAGGGGGAATAATAAATGCAACCCTTGTGAAGGCCAACATGTACGCTACTTTTGCTTAGACTGGAGAGGTAATAGTAAGGCCCTCATTATGAATTTGGTGATGCTGGAGCAGGACCACCCACTCCCGCACTGCCAACCCCGTGGTTGAGCAGCTCACCAGATTAGGTGTTTTCTCTTGTCTGGTGGGCGGTTCTTTGGCATTCCCACGGTGGTGCCTATGAAATAGGCATCGCAATGGGAATGTCAAAATTAGTACCTGCATGGCCTGGACTGCTGCAGTCCGTGCCACGCAGGTACTGTAGTGCCTGGACACAGGAGGGCACAACATGTGCCCCCCTACTTGCACCCCATGGCCCTGAGACAACAGGGGGCCATGTAGGGCCGCCTATATTTCCTTGTCCAGCATAGTTTTCATGGCAGGCCACCACCATGAAAACCATGGTGGAGAGGAAACTTGTAATATGCTTGATGGGACCATGGCAGTCATGCCAAGCATACTGCAGCCTCAAGACCTCTGTGCCACCACCAGGGAACTCTGATCCCTAGTGTGTATGATGGTCCCAGGGCTGCCCGACTGCCCTCTTCATATTAGGGCAGTCATAAGACCAACACTGCCTCGCCCCCGTGAGTCTGGGCTTCCGTGGACTGTCAGACTTGTATTGAGGCCTTACATTTAACCCCTCCATTTCACCCCTCCAAATTCCTATGCTTTTTTACTGTCATTTAGACTGAAGTAAGAATAGTAAAGTAATCCCTCCAAATTCCAAAACTTTTCCTACTGTTATTTAGAGTGGATTTTTAATCACTTTAATATTTATGATAATTTCCTTAATTTTCTTTTAGGTTTAATAATGTCGATGTTTTACAGTAATATTTTTATACTTTGTATATTACATTAGTTTAGTAAATATTTTAACATGAATAGAGTTTTTTTTAACTCATTTTGTATTCCTCATATTTGTATTCTTGATCAATTCTGAATTTATTAATATATTGTTAAAGTGAGTTATTTTATTCTAAATTTAATTTATAGTATGCATAAATAAAACTACATTTAATATTTGTGTTTAAATATTTTAATTAGATTACATATATGTTTTGGTATCCACATATATTTATAACTAAAAATAATTATTAAATAGCAATTATAGTACTTTTAAACGATAAACTACTTTAAATATTTTGCATTCAATTCAATATTTGAAAAATATATAATTTTGCCTATTTTTGGTTCATATTCTTGCCAAAGATATTTTTGTATTTTTACATTGTAAGAATGGGATCACAATGTATATGTCTCTAGATTTTAATGTTCCTGAAGTTATGTCAGTGATCCAAACAGTTAGCTAATGCAGCAGTTCCTACCTTTTGACTTCTGTGGACCCCCTCTCAATCTTTACTGGAAGATGCAGACCCTATCATAAGCAATTTATTTGATTTGAGCCACAAAACAATACACAAAAACACAAAAATATACAAAACACTCCACCTTTTCAGTATTTAATTCATAAACAAATATATATTAATATTAAAATTTTAACTTACATTTTGGAGCTTTCCCTTTTCTATATTTGATTTTAACAATAAAAGACAAACCAATAAGTTACATTTTAGCATACCACTTTGTCTTTTCAGATCCTAAGTTATGCGCTCCAGATGAGGCCACAAATAGTTCATACTAGATTCTGTTTGCTGAAGTTGCACTGCTCTCACAAATCAAGCTATAGATACAACTTAAATGTTTAGTTTTCAATTTCAAATTCTCTGATATTTACAGAGTGTTTTATCATTGTCAATTTTAGAAGTTACATTTTTATGTTCATATTCATCGTGCACCTCCAGGGGTCTGTGACCCAGGTCAAGAACTGCTAGGAAAATGCATGGATGAGTGAATGGGTGGATGAACAGCTGAATGGATAGGCGAATGACTAACTAGGTAGATCGGTGAATGGCTGGGGCCAGCCTTTCCTAGGAATGACCCATCAGCTAAAAGACCTGCTGCAATCCCTGTACAATTATCACAAAAATCAAGAGCGACCCATATGTCCTTGTGAACTGGGTATTGCTAATTAAGCAAAAAAACAGGGGTCAAGTCTTGATACTCGTGGAAGCAGGCTCGTGTTCAGTAGGTTCATTGCTGGTCAACAGAAGTAATTAAATAACTTTCTCACCGCAAGAATTGACTTGATGGCAATCCAGAATAAATAAATATTCCGCTTACCACATCAATACAGTTGTTACTGTGAAAACAGTTAACTCCATCAAGGTAAGAACACATTACCTAGCAAGGATCACTTGTGCCATCACATCACCCCTCTTGATGGGGTTAATCCTTACTGGTGTCATTGATAGTGTCTCTACACTTAACTGAGAAGAACCAGTTTATCAGGAAGAATCCTGCACTTCATGCGCCTTATAAGTGCTGCTGGTCCCCAGAGATCCCGTGCTGCAGAGACCCCGTATCGCAAGAGGGTCGAAACATCGTCAACAATTTAAGGAAGGAGAGCCCCGGAAGAATTACATTTGTTTATAAATACTGAATCAATTATACTCCATAAGGGCTCCCCTTGCCTAAAACTACCAATAACCTCTGTCACAAAACTTGTATAGCACTAAGTTTTCTTCACTTTTTGGTTATGGTCACTACACTGGGTTCACAAAGTCACGCAGAATTGCAGAAATGTATCTCGTGTAGATACACAAATGAAATATTCCTAGGTCTTCTCTTTTTGAAAAACTGTAATGCAAAATAAATTGCTTCGGCTGAAGAGGGTACAGTTTAAATAATTGGTCTCTGGGTTGTTGCTACGAAAATAATAGCCTAAAGTGTATCGTGGTTTATTTTTCATTTTCTGTGCAGTGTTTTAATCATGCAAGACAAAATTATTCCTTGCCAAAAGTATATCAATGGATACAAATGAGTTCCTTGTGAACGTTGCAATCTCTGTACAGACACATACTGTTAAGTCACGTATGAGTTACTGGAATTACAGCCATTGCAGTATTTGTGATTTCTATAGTGACAAAGCAGAATGACTGCTATGAGTGTAGAGGCAGATGATCCCTTCTTTGATCAGTGATTTGTGCCCAAGCATAACCATCCATATCTAAACTGCCATTCTGCAGTTGGTGCAGCCTGAGCCGCCATCTTAGGGCGTCCCATTTTCTTCTGCTTGCTTGGCACACCTCCTGTAAGGTCTCATGACAAGTTCCTTTTTGATTCCAAATGGACTGGCAACTCAAGGTCACCGGTGTAAGATTACATTGTGACGAGAACTCATCACAAGTTGAATGAAACTGCATCAACCACAATACTATGGTCAGTAAGATTTTATATAACTGGTAGAGGGGACATGTGCTTTCACAACCTAGTCAAAGAGCCACACACATTCATCATGCCTGTCTTTGTTATACCATTGCGGCTTTCTGATTGGAAAGCTATTTCCTTTCTGCTTATAAACTATGGGTACTATGGGTATAGTAAATACTTGGTCCCCGTTTGGTGCTGCGCCGCAACTTGCAGTGGATGAGCCGCATTCCCTAGAAACGACGTGATCAAGTAGGTGGCAGGTGAATGACGTGACAGATAGTGAGCACAGGTGTAAGCAGTGTAGTTGTTGCACAAGAGCAGCATGGGAGCGGCACTAGTTTTAACACAGGAAACAAAGTGGTGGAAGTCATTGTTCCAGTGACTTTTGGAAATGCATAAATGTGAGTGCTATAGAAAACAACACAAAAGCCAATACTGCAGCACGTAATTCCTAATACGTATTTCTCGATACTTGTGATTAGAACGACAAGTAGAACCACACTTGTTTGGACAGAACCAATCTTTTTTTTATTTCTTTAACTTTAGATTCTTTGTTTGGTTTATTTTCACCAAATTAGTATTTGAAACATTTTATACAAACATCTTTACATATAACACAAAAATTATTCACATATCATCATACAACACCCTCCACATATTCATTTGCATTCCATACTCACAATGATTGCTTACTTCAAACATTCGATCACACACACACAACTACTATAAAATAAAAAAAGATTGGTTCTGTCCAAACAAGTGTGGTTCTACTTGTCGTTCTAATCGCAAGTATCGAGAAATACGTATTAGGAATTAAGTGCTGCAGTATTGGCTTTTGTGTTGTTTTCTATTGTTCAGTGGCTTGGCCTTACTGTGGAGAGCCCAGACCCAGTGGTGGTTTTTCAGTTAAATGTGAGTGCAGCATTGTATTTTGAACCCAAACCACATTGCAGAATGGAAGTAGGATGTGATATTAGTATCAATATGTATTTAACATTACATCCATCTAAATGTAAAAAATATGTACCGTGACAATGTGTTCGGGTGAGTGGTGGATCTGAGTATTTTTTAACTTTAGATATACTGTCATGTGCATTTGACCTACTATCATACATTGCTTGAGTGTATTTTTCAGTGCTGCATTGGATGTTTAAGCACTTGTGAAATGCTATACTGGTCCTGACTTGAGACCGTATTTTAGTATCTCTGACCCTGATGTGACACTATGTCTTGAAGTGAGACTGTATTTTGAGTATCTTTGGTCCTGATGCGAAACCATGTTATGAGTACTAGACGCTGTGTGTTCTGTAAAAGAATGTGGTTGAGGGGAATCTACACTAGTCTCCGCGATGTATGAGCAGATGAGGGCATGATTAAGTCCCTGGTTCTGCCAAGTGTTTTATGTGGATGCCAACATGATGCCCTGTTAGCGGGGATGAGTGAGGGTTGAAAGACACTCATTGTTATTGTCACATTATGCCCTGTGTGTGAGGAAGAGTGAGGGTTGGAAGATACCCATTTTTTATTTTCAAAATATGCTCTGTGTGTGGGGATGAGTGAGGGTTGAAAGAGACCTTTTTTCCTGTAGTGTCCTTCCTAAGGAGTTAAGGGCATGTTGTACTGTTCTTCCTTAAGTGGTTAAGAGCATGTTGCAGGGGCATGTGTGTTGCACCCTGATGTACATTGCACCCTGTTGTGTGTAATGTTCTTCCTAAATAGTTATGGGTGTGTTGTACGGGCGCGTGTGTTGCTCTCTGGTGTGGTTAACAATGATGTGTTGTAGGGGAATGTGTGTTGCACCCTGATGTTAGTAATGTCCTTCCTAACGAGTTGAGGGTGTAATGTGTGTGGTATGGGAAAATTTGATTCACCTGTTGAAGTTTTATGAGTTTAATGTTCATAGGACTTTTTGATCATTTTCCTTCATCTATTTTTTCATTTAGATGGGGTGTTGAATATTTATAGGACTCGTTGAGTGTTTATTTATATTTTCAATTGCTTCTTTAAGGGGGATATGTGTTGTGTCTTGCCATGGTTGCTGTGCATCCTCTCCATAGTTTCAAGTCCCAGCTGCTCAGCCAGGGTGCGCGTGTGAGATCATGGAATGTAGATGAGTGCCTTGGTGGTGTAATGTCGGTAATGTGTTATGTTATGTGTTATGTCAGTTGGTGAGAGTGGGCTAAGCAGCAAGGATGCTGCTCCTGGTGGGTGGTTAACCTAAACCTGTAAACAGTAATTAAACTGAAAATAAACCTACATCATGTAACCTACAAAGAATCCATCATTTTTTACAACACAGTGCCACCTATGACCTAGTCAAAGAGCCACACACACACATCACGCCTGTCTTTGTTATACCTTTGTGGCTTTTTGATTGGAAAGCTATTTCAGTTCCACTGATAGAAGAAACAGTTGATACACACAACTCACTTACGGCATTGTACCAGTACATTACATTGTGCTGTAAATAAGAAACGTCATTCTAGTGCTTGAGAACAAGACTGCCATTGCCCAGTTTTCAAATTGGTGTTATGTAAATAATAAAGGTACACGTTTCCTTCATAAAAACATAAATCAAAATGAAATATTATGAAACATGCAAACTTTAAGCCAAGCACATTCTTTCAACAAAGCTGACAAAATCACTCAAATAAAAGCTTCTATGTGAAGCATGTCGATCACAAGTCAAATCCCGGCAAAGCATTACAAAAGTATGTGTCTTGATAGCGGATATTTCTTAAGAAACGGTGGGTTGTTAAACAATACATCACAGTTGCCTCCCTCTGCAACTGAATAGAGGGCAATGCCCTTGTTTGGGCAGCCAGTCCCTCACCATCACAGATGTAAATGTGAAGCAGAACCAAGCTGTCATTCACACTGTATGAAACCTATACACTTAGAGGAAGTCTAGTGGGCTGAAGCTAATTGTGAATGACTTTAGGAACAATTCCAATGGAAGAGTAGGACTGACCTACAGCTCCATTCTATGCACAATGCATTTTACATGTGGGCTGATCTGACATATGAAGGAACCAATAGCTGAAAGGGCTGGCCAACAGAGAGAGAGAGTGTTTGTGTGTGTGCCTGTGTGCGTGTGTGTTTGTGTGTGCAGGTATGTTTGCATTTGTGTGTGAATGTATTACCTAGTGGTGGTTGTCCATCGGTAGTTATCGTTAGACCATTTTTTGGTGCACTAATAACTTTGGCATAATTTGACGAATCTTCACAAATGCATTTTCCCCATGCAACTTTCCATAGGAAAATTGGACAGTGATGCCTCAAATAAAGCTGACCAGAATTACACCAAAGTTGACAGAAAACGACATCTTGATCCAGAAAGTGTGCTTATTTTGACTAGGTGCCCTGACCTTACTAGTTAGGCCAGGGTGTCAAGCAGAGACAAGAGGCCTCAGCAACACCTGCATGACATGAATAGCTTATATTCACATTGAGATGAATCAATCTGCCTGAAACAGGAAAACTGTGGTATGGTTATTACAATGTGAAGTGGATGTCTTTGGGGGGTTGCCAAAACCCACAGGGACGGCCCCTGGCCTTTGCTTTTAAACCCATGAAGCTATTGTGTGACACAAGTGAACATAAATCAAAATCAATACTAAGGTACCACTAATTTAATTTATAACAAGCACTGGCAAAGCCAATAGGTCTGGCATTTTGGACAAATTGACTTTGCCACTGCAGATTGCCCAGGCTGTACACCACCAGCAAAAAGAAAAAGGATTGTTTGATGCAGTACAGCCACAGGGGGAAAAAATTCATAAAAGAAGATAAAAAATGTTTTGGTGTGTCTGAAAGCTTTCACTGCTCCGTCCATCCTCTCCTTGTATTTGCTTTGTGACTACTTCTGCCAGTCGTGTTATTCTGTATGCATGCATGCATCACCACACATGTTAACTTCTACAGAATGATGCAATGAAGCAGGCACCAGTACGTTTTTTTATTTACCATTCCAAGATGGTGGATATCACTTGAATCAGTAAATGAAAACATGACATACTTTTAGCACAAAAGCTCGAAATAAGAATACAAAAGGACCATGGAGGTGAAAGGGCAACAGAAGAGTGGGTAGGGGGCGAGGGGAAAAGTAACACATGAGGGAGAGTGCTACACTGGGTGAGAAGAGAAGTGCACGAGAGAGAGAGCAACACAGAGTACAGGACCATAGGAGTCTGGCGAACAGCACATGAGGTAAAAAAACAACAGGAAGAGCTGGCGAGTATTTGACGAGAGAGAAGCACACAAGAGAGATAGCTGGAAAACACGGGCACGCTCATGGTGTGCTTAACCAAAAAAAGATTCCTATAAGTAAGCAGTGGAAGGCTATAAGTCAGCCAATCAAAGGGATTGCAAAGAGACTGCGCTCCAGGGAGAGGCAAATACAAGAAGAGAAAGACAAGTCATTGATTAAGAAAAAAGCAAATGAGAGTCACAGTAAAGCCAACCAATGGTATGCAATGGACAGGCTGTAAACCCACTCTAACCTGCACCTTCTGAACAAATGCCCATGGACCTTCATTTAGAAATATCTAAATCCGATTCACCATTTTTGCTGCCAATAATTCCTGTTAACTGGAATATTACCGTGTAAGCTCTTGCTGTGTCCCCACTATGTCATATAAATTAAAAGCAGAACCCAGAAGCAACTCCTGAACTACACTGCAAAATGAAACCAAATAGACATCACTCAAGGACTATTTACTATAAAACATTTCCCAACAAATGCAATGCAATTATACAATAAAAAGCAGGGACTTACTGTGGCTGTGTGCACCTCGTTCCCTTACTCCAGACAAGTATAAATTAAGAAGAACTTAGGTTCTCAAAACCTTAGCCACTGAGCAAAGGTAATTTTCTCTTCGAAATTCGAGAATCACTGCTAGGCTGATAGGTTGGAAGCAGGAACGTAGGACATACTAATTTCAGAAAAAGTATTGTGGATCAGACCATTCAGATTCTCCACATGATAACCTTCGCACTTTCCCCCACCTCCCCTCTTTGTAACATCCACCATACTGCATTCCCATTGTGCCAACTAAATAACCAATACACACTTCTTTCTTGTTGTGGTCATTTATTGGCCGCAGTTTTTATTCTGGAATACAGTGACAATATACATAACTTCTGCATTTTGTTGGTTTTTAGTCTCTTTTTCCTTTCGGTAGGTTGGATTTTTGGGCTCCACTTGTGTGGAGGAGAGGGGTAGCTTCTGTCCAAGGAGTTAGGCCATGACTCGCTACCATTCCGGTTCTGGTTGTGCCCTGCCATCCGGCGGGGGCTGGGCTGCGAGCGCCGTCTCTGTTTTTTCTACCCCCCCCCTTTCGGTAAGCCGCCTCACCCAGCCGTGAGGCATCTTAAAGTGAGTGGTCTTACCCTCTGGCCAGGCAATCTCTCACAGCCGTGAGGCATCCCAAGGTTATTCGTACCATCCTGGCACACCGCCCTCCGGTGTGCCTCGTTACAAACACTAATCCGTGTAGTTCTCTGCCACGCCTGCCCCTAATCCTTAGCCTGCGACATTGCTGTACCTTTGGTGTGGATGGGTGGGAAAATTCAATCCCGTTGCTGCTCCCCCTGCTCCGACTGTGGATATGGAGCTCGCCTGGGGGAGCAGCCTTATATCCCCCCCTTTCCTTTGTCTGCCTGGTGGCCTGCCTGCTGGCTAGGCCCCTCATTGGGTGATTTGTATCTCTCTCTCCCCCCCCATTGGCCCGGGCTGCTTTCGCGCCCTTGGCTGCTAGCATGCCACATTTTGGCGTGCTGACTTGTTCCTGGGGGGAGGAGAGGGGCACGGCGACTGTTATGGCGCCGGCTCTCGAGCCCCCCCTTCGTGGAGACAGCCTCTGTGAAAACCACATATGTGGAATCCAGGGCCGGACTGGCTACCGGCCAGTTGTGTGTGCTGCCGAGCTAGAAGCTAATTTCTCTGTGGTGGGGGCTTATTTCGTTGATGGGGACCTGCGTGCGATTTGAAATAAAAAAAGCAAAACTAATTTCGTTTTGCACACGCAGGTCCCCATCAACGAAATTATCCCCCAGGACGGCAGCACACACAACTGCCCGGTAGCCAGTCCGGCCCTGGTGGAATCCACAGGCACTCACTCGTCCAACTCTAGAACAGACTCCTGGGACTTCTACTTGTGAATGCACTACAGTAGCAGTGTCCCCGATGTGACCTTTGCACTCATGTTATGGATGTCAGCATTGCATTTCTGTTTGACTCAAAACCAGGGCCATCGAAATTACACAATTCTAAAGCTGCAGTGTTTTTGCATAGGTATGAATGTACCGTGGTTGCTCATGATCCACGACCTGCAGTGTGATTTGCAGATATTGACAAAGACATGATTTCTAGCTCAGACAGATTGGAAGTGACAATACAAAAGTCCACTGATGCTGCCCTGTATCAGACCCATTGAATGTTTAATTGTTCAAATTTTAGTTGCTGTTTGTTGTCTATCCATGCGTTAAATTGGTACTCATGAGGTGAGGTAAACCTTTGCCCAGGCAGTATTAGATTGTCTTAAAATTAAAAGAGTGAAATAATACTCTTATAATATATGCCATGTTGCACGGTATAATTTTCCTTATTTTGTCACATAATTTTGCAAACTCTGCGGCATAAATTGATCCGGGATTGCTACAGAATTCGAGTGGTCCCGCTCATTATCAGGGTTTTTCAGACAATCACATTGTTGGTAGACCAATTTGATTGATTTCACCATGCTGCAGCTCTCAACTTCCTTCCACTTGAAAGTGGAACTTCCAGCTAAGGCGGTAATTCACAAGAGTGGTAGCAATTCCAAACCTCAGGAGGGAATTGTGGGACGTCATTGAACCCTAATTGGCTAGTAAAATAACCATGTTGTTCCTGTGCTTTATTCCCAGGTTACACACACTAAACTCTATTATCCTGCATGCTATATCATAGATTGATGTTGCTTGTGGGTTTCTCTTGCTGTGTTGTTTATTGTCGCCAATCAGTGATAGTAGGGTGTGATAGAGCTGTGCCCTTATCTCTTATCCCCACCTGGGTGTCCTTAAATTGTTCCAGCGATGCTCCACTGTTGCGTTAATGATAACACGAAGAAATGCTGCCAAAGCTGAAAAGTGCATTTTTTTTAATTCGGTTGTGTTTTTCAGTTCGATGCATGTTGCCATGGAAACGAACCTTTCCCCTCCGACCTTCTCCTTAGACTTGCATTTTTTTTTCTCAACAGAAATGCAGAGATCGTCCACCTCTTCCAAGCGGACCTTTCTCGGAAAACAGTAAGTGCTATGAACATTCAACAGCACTGTGTCTCTTTCTAATGAAACCTGCGTTTACTGGTGACCCTCAAAGCTGCTGTAGTACTTGGCTGTCACTGAGTCTAGCATCTAGGTCCTCGACAAGACCGCCTTAGTCAGAGGGCATGAATTCACTGAGTAAACAACTTTGTGAAAGCTGTTAGAAATGAGAGAAACCCATGGAACCTTCCAGAAGCGCAGCAGGTGTCTTTCCCACAAGAACATATTGCTTTGTCATTATGGCTCAAGGCTCTTCTGTCGCCATGGTTAGAGTGTACGTTTGTAAACGGAAGTTCGAGAATATATATATGGAAACAATCTTCAAAATAAAACGTTGCAGCTGCAGTAATAACCGCACTTTACATCATATCAACTAGCTAATTGGAATAAAATACATTTGAAAAAATCCCATTATTTTACATTCAGATATATTCTTATGGTGGTTACTTCATGCCGGGCTTTCTGGCTATGCACGTGGCATATATGTATAAACATTGCTACTAAAAGGGAATTATTCACACACGAAGTGGTAATCCGGGAAACCAGGCATACAGTATACACTCTTGTGTTAACCTTTGCCCTAATGCTTGCACTTGCTCAAACCCAGATTGTCATTATAACCAAATATATAGGAATATAAATACATTTAATTTAAACGGATGAAAAATGATCCCAGGTGGGGAGCCAGAAAATCTAGTATGGCTCCAGCACTCATGCACTAACAACAGAGACATCTGATTTAATATCAGACGGTTCCAGTGCTTAAATTGTGAAGTATAAGTATCAAGGCGCAAGGTATTCTACGGCAGGAGGCACCACCAACTAACCTGCTCTGCTCAGCAACAGGCTGAAGGCCCCGCCATGTGGTGTAAAATCCTGTGCTACACACAGCATGCTGGCTGGCCAGCATTTGGGTGGTTCTCTATGAGTTTGCGTTATTGCAGGTAGATACGTCACACCACCAACACTTGCATCTAAAGCAAATCAGACCTCCTGGGTTTGCCGATGCAGGTAAGATTCATCAGCTAAATCAACAACACAAATTGGTTTTGATTTGAATAAGATCATTGAAAATCTTTCAATTCTGAAAATAGGAGACCTTAAATTAAATATTGCTACGGTCTGTGGAAGGGGCTGAGGCCTTTGGAGTGTCTCAGACACTCCTGTTCGCCTCTTCACACCATCTCTGTTAGACACGCATGCTTATTTTCTTCCCACATCTTCCTGAAATCCTTCATCTACACATCTCAGACTTTTCCAAAGTGGCCTAGCAAGGGGAAGAGGGTGGATTGTGGTGGGGGGCTGCATGAGTTTTGGGGGCGGCTTTCCCACCACCCCCTGCTCTTACATGAGTTTGCTGCGGGGTGACAAAAGAGCAGAAATATCGCCAGTACCCACTAACCCCTCCACCCACCTGCTCTTCAGCGCGGCCGCGGGGTGGCAAAGGCAGGGACCACCACAGGCGGCAAAGTGCCTAGCTATGCGACTGCTTTTCCACCACGTCTACTGGCACATATGTGACTATCACTCTTTGCACTCCGCAGAGAGACCAAGGATTGGATGTGCACATAGTCTTCACACCTATGCAACCTCTAACTCACAGAAATTGAGGCAAACCCACAGAGGCTTAAGTTTTTATATTGTGAGTTTTAATTAACTGTACAATACATTATTATTATCACACAGGCTTAATTAAGGCTCACCATCAGAGTTCTCAGTCCTGTGCTGTTATGAACACTTGCCCACAACTTGAAGTCACTCAGGCACGTGGAGGCGACATAGATCAAAGTATGCACTATGCAAGAGTATGTTGTATAAAGATTACTACAGTTTGAGAGATGGGACTTTTGCCTCTTAAATTAAGGACATGAACTTAGAGCCTCATAGAGACCGGTTTTAAAGGTAGTTTTTAATTATTGCCTGGTCTAAAGACTACTATCACCTGACTCACTTATATTCCTTCCAGTGTGGGCCTCAGACACCTACAAAGCGCGGCATATACAGCAACTGTGTAACTCCCCTCATTTGAGGAGGGATTCAGCAGTAAGTGGATTAATTGATAATGATGGAATTAGGGATGATGCTCTTGTGTATGGGAATAATGCCGAGCTGTTGTAATGGGGTTAGGCAGGAAGAAATCTCTAAGCTGCTGAAAGACAAACAGCAGGGGACGGCCGGCACATTAGAGTCGACTGAACTAAAGCTCTCGCGAGGAGTGACTCACGCGGTGACATTTGCAGTACAAGAGCAATATCGAGTCGAGGAATCTTAGAGCAAATGTTTGCCTGGCTGCTGGCAGACGGTGAAAAGGCCACAGAATGTACTATAATAAGAAGAATCATATAGTGCCGATGTATAGGGTATCCATGGCGATCTACAATTAGATGTAACCCGTCACTTTTTCTGCCATAATATTATAGAATTATCCGGTTTAAAATACATTTACAAAAACATTTGTGTGAATAAATGTTAGACGTGATCATGTGCAAATCCCGATTGGGCGTGTGCAAACCTACAATGTATAGATGTAGAACGTGCATTCTTTATTTAAAGATACATTTACATATGTTGCTGTGACGGTATGCATGTGAAGTTGACACACTAGTATTTCTGCAATAGTAACATGCATTCAGTTTTGAACATTTGTGTCTGCCCCTTTGTCCGGGAACATGAATGACGTTAGCATGTGCATTTTGTAGGTGGGCATGCATGAGCCCAAAATGTGCAATAGTGCATGTTTAGTTTAATAAAGGCGTGTTTTCCTCTCTGCGCATGTCAAGATTTACTGGGATGACTGCTAAAATGTGTAAACAGAGCAATTGTGCAAATTGTAAAACCCATCAGTAATAAATGCTCACTTTTCCATGCATGAATGAAGTAACAGGCAATCACAGGAATGTTTTGACATCACTGGGCCGCGGTGGGGTGTACCAGAAGTCAAGCCAATGCAGGTCGCTAATTTTACAGGGTGGACGGCATCTCCCCTGCCAAACAGCTGGACTTCACCTTTTTGGCCTCTCTGGGACGAGATCGGAGCCACCTCCTGTTGTGACGTCACTTCCGGTGACAGCATCCCCCCACTTATTTTTTTAGGACTTGTGCCCTGCTAACCAGCCACCCTTTACTGTAGATCTTTATATCACCACGGGTGGACTGCGAACCAAAACCTGCCCTGGCGAACAGCATGGCTGCCCTAGGGGGTGGGGGTTGGAAGCCCTACTCCTGTTTCACCGTTGTCGCTAATGTTACAAGTGGCCAATATTGCAGCTATACTACAAAATCGGCACACTGTAAAACAAAAGCGGTCACTCAAGGGTCCAAAACCAGCCTCCACCCTTGCGGCCCACCAGGAAAACGCTCAGTGCGCGCTACGGACAGTCCGGCCCTGAATATCACATTCTGGTGAATACATTATCACACTGTGAAATTTGCAGCATCTATATTTATGTGAGTGTGCATCTGTGCAGAGCCGACTTTAGCATGATCGAGCTAGGCACACTCCCATGGCGTCAACATTCAGAGGGGTGCATGGAGATATCTACAAGCAGATCATGCAGCACACTCCCTCTGAAATGGCTTCAGTGATTCAATCATCATTCTTTTTTTTGTGCAGGCTGCAGGCACCCCATTAAAATCTTCCTGCTCTCCCATGTCCTTACCACCCTCCACCCCATCTCATCTACAATTTAGCACTGGCGGGAAGGAGCTGAGCTGTGGTTGCTTCAGTTGAGAATGGGGGAGGAGAGGGGAAGTTTGTGTAATTAGTCTAGCCCTGACCCAGAATACAACAGTCCAACACCACATCCTAATGTCACATTTTACCCAGAAGCAGCTGGGCGGAAGAAAAGGACAGCGGGCAGAGAGGCCCTCAGTTTGGAGCAGTTGAACCTCTATAACACTAAATTCTAATGATTGTTTTCTAAACGTGAACCATCTTGCATCTTTCTGGGCAAATAGTATTGGCAAGTATGAAACTTCTGCGTTACTGGACTAACGGTCTTTATTAAGTTCTACCTTTTTCTCTATGTATTCTAGTATTTGCAGTTTTTTGTCTCCTTTCTATAAATGGAGGACAACAAGTACCAGAAGCACAGCAAACACATAATTGCTAGGGTAATGGAGTTAAGATTTGCTCTTTGTATGTCTCAAGGTACAGGCTACAACTAGGATGAAAGCCAGGGTTTTAAGGTGTGCCCTATTTGGTTCTGGCTAAGGTGCACTCTGACCAAAGGCCGGGACTGCATCTGTGTGTATGCCAGTGAATTTGCTTGTTTTGTAGGAAATCAAGATGGTACCATGTCACTGTACTCAGACAATGTAATGATTTTGCGGAGAAGGAAATGCACCTCTTACAAGCTCGGACAGGTATGGGTACAAGTCTGAACCAACCTCCTCGCTAGAAAATAACTCAAAAGATCAGTGGAATTGTTGTGCAAACTCCTCAAGAAAAATGGCAACCGGTCCCCTTCCATTGCAAACAGCACTTATGGCAAAGAATGGAACGTTTTTAGATTCAGCATGTTTGTATTTCCATTTACCACATAACAACAAACATACCAGAGGGTCTCAAGAGAAACAAAAAATGATTTGTGGTGTGTGTGAAAACGTTCGACAGATAAAGTTGCAATGAACCTAAATGAAAAAAGTATTCTATGACGATCTCAGGGATGGTCAAAGATACCCATCAGTCACCACTCGGAACCGCCCTTCATCATTTGGGTTTCTTCCATTACCATCTACCCAAGCAGGTTATTCTCAAAGAGGAAGAGGATCAAGATGTAAATAGATCTCCTTAGTTGAGAAAACCGGTAGTATGGTGTACCACTTCTCGAGATGGATGAGTGGAATAGTATAGGGTAGCTGATGCAGTGCAGTGCTAAAGGTGAATAAATAATAATAAAAAGTAAAGTGTGTGTTAAAATTTGGATGAGGGAGTACAGAACAGTATTTATTCAGGTGATACTCACTCCACCAATGTTAAAAAATTTGTGAAGACAGTTTGAAAATATATACTGCCTAGTGATGGAACCAGGTCTACATGTTTCAGCAATTCAGGGACAACTATGTCCTTGCTTTCTTCAGGACCTTACGACAAATTAACTGCTACTGCAAAATTATAATGTGTTAAATAGTGAAGAGACAAAAGTTCAAAGACAAGTACAGAGATCACCTGTGGTTTCTAGGTGAACAGGTCTTGCCTCCTTCCTTACAGGTTATGCCGTTCACATGACTTGTAAGGAATGACAGCCTCACCCCACCTGGCAGCGGCTCAGGGGTAGAGTGAAGCACCGCTCTATCCGTCGGTACTTCTACGCCGGCGTCTGAGCCGACTGGGCCCAGTCTGAGCCGACTGGGCCCAGTCGGCTCAGACGCCGGCGTAGAAGTACCGACGGATAGAGCGGTGCTTCACTCTACCCCTGAGCCGCTGCCAGGTGGGGTGAGGCTGTCATTCCTTACAAGTCATGTGAACGGCATAACCTGTAAGGAAGGAGGCAAGACCTGTTCACCTAGAAACCACAGGTGATCTCTGTACTTGTCTTTGAACTTTTGTCTCTTCACTATTTAACACATTATAATTTTGCAGTAGCAGTTAATTTGTCGTAAGGTCCTGAAGAAAGCAAGGACATAGTTGTCCCTGAATTGCTGAAACATGTAGACCTGGTTCCATCACTAGACAGTATATATTTTCAAACTGTCTTCACAAATTTTTTAACATTGGTGGAGTGAGTATCACCTGAATAAATACTGTTCTGTACTCCCTCATCCAAATTTTAACACACACTTTACTTTTTATTATTATTTATTCACCTTTAGCACTGCACTGCATCAGCTACCCTATACTATTCCACTCATCCATCTCGAGAAGTGGTACACCATACTACCGGTTTTCTCAACTAAGGAGATCTATTTACATCTTGATCCTCTTCCTCTTTGAGAATAACCTGCTTGGGTAGATGGTAATGGAAGAAACCCAAATGATGAAGGGCGGTTCCGAGTGGTGACTGATGGGTATCTTTGACCATCCCTGAGATCGTCATAGAATACTTTTTTCATTTAGGTTCATTGCAACTTTATCTGTCGAACGTTTTCACACACACCACAAATCATTTTTTGTTTCTCTTGAGACCCTCTGGTATGTTTGTTGTTATGTGATTACTGGGGTTATACACAGAGCTTGGTCTATAAATATTCCCTTGGGTCCTACTCTATCGTTATGTTGTTGTTGTATTTCCATTTTGCCTGGGGAGGAGGGTGGCATATTGGCACTTTGCAAAGGATCCCACAAGGAGTTTGTGTTTGTTAACCACAAATGTGATCAGACAACACACCCGCTTGTGCCGTGCTTCCACCAGGTCTTCTCAACCACACATAACTTAAATTGGCCATCCCACAATGCATTTCTTTAAGGCTCTTGCAAACTGAGGAAGAATGGACCTCGGCACTTTATGCCAAGTAGTATATTTTGCCCCCTTCAAATACTGCTTAAATTAAGAAACTCATTCATCACATACGGATACTTGTGACTTCTCAAATCAAGCTGCTCAAACAGGAATTTCCGAGTGAATTGAATGCACAGTTTTTATCTCTCTACTATATTTTTCTAGAAGTGACAGTTCAGTGTTGGCAATATTACTAAACAGCAGTCCAAGCCCTTCTTGACATTGCTTCTTAACACAAATGCGCTTTCCTTAATTTCGCAGCCTACCTTGTTTTTCCTAACAGCAGCAATACCATTTTCAGGGTTCGTCTGCACTGCGGTTGTGCTGTGCTTGTGGTATCTGTTGCATTCAATATATCTTAAAAGGGGCTTAAAACCTGCCTTTACTTCTTATTGGTCCGGTCGCTTGTCACTTTGCTTCTCCTTGTTTCGATCGGTTGTAGCCATTATATTTCATGTTGTTCCATCTGTGTTTCTCCTATCAGTTTCCAGAGGTCCAAGTACTCAGTTCTCATCCGTCCACTTTGATGGGAACTTCTTTAATTTGCTTAAGGCTGCACAGCATTATTTGCTTAGTCTGACAACTGCATGCATTTGAAGTCTTCTTTCTGACAGTTTTTTTACAACTTTTTATGATGTCTTTAATTTACACTTTTTGTGTTAGCACGCATTTCAAGTGTGCTTATAAGATTAAACCAAGACTCGAACCCAACTCTCCATCTTCAAGGTCGGCAGTTCATTCCACTAAGCCACCAGATCCTCTGTCCTGCCACTTTTCTTCTATTTTTATTTTGTTTCTGCAAACTTACCATAGTTTTTTTTAAAAACGATGCAAATGTAGTGACATCTGCAATATTTTTGAATGCAGATTAAAAATCAGCAAATGCAGAATTTGCAGGAGAAAACCTCCTGCAATCTAAAATGTTTTCAGAACTATCCATATATATCACCACACTATGGGCCTCCTCTTCTGTCATTACATATCTCATACCCTCCATGTGTATCCCATTGGCAGCTCTTCCAGTCTGTGGGCCCTGTGCACTTTAAACCCCACCTATTACTCCTGTAGACCTACTTCAAGTGCTCATCACATTTCAGTAAAGGCCGAAACTGAATTTATGTAGACACACCCTTCTTCTGAGCCTCTCTTACACAGCACCCTTTGATGCAGAAGGACAAACCTTTAACTTCCTCTCAGTCCAACGCGAGTCTAGTTGCCCTTCCTAAATAAACCAATGCTGATCGTCTACCAAGATGACATCCTTGCCTCATACGCTTCTTTATTTATTTAATCCTAGCCACTCTTTATTATAATATGGTGTCTGATGGTTTTACCCCCTTTATTTTCCCCAGCTCATGCCATAGCTTCTCCCTCTGTAAACGCCATTCTCACAATGGCTTTTATTTTATTTCCGGCTCAAGGATTTCCCAAAGCAGATTGCGGGGATGTATATCAGTACAACGCGATCATTTTGATCGCTGTACTTGACAACGCAGTTTTCAAAACGCAAGTCGTTACAATGACTTGTGTTGGAGGGTATTGGATTGTGGAATAATTTAATTTTCTATTCCAACTCCAGTCCATGTAACAGTAGGGAAGGTGTTGGAATAGAAAATTAAATTATTCCTTAAGCAAGAGCGCCATCCAGCGCAAGTCGTAGTAATGACTTGCGTTGTAATGGCTGCGTTTTAAAGGACACGCGGTGTAAACACCGCATTGTAAAGGATGTTTCCCGATTGTGGACCATGTTTATCATGAAATACAGTGAAGCCTACGTTCAGCTTGAAAGACCAGCACACGCTCTAACAAAAAATGTCTTTCCCCTCGCAGCTGGTATACTACAATCCCAATCGTAAATTGTCGCTTTAAAAAAAACCTTTTGCACATTCACTCTTATGGAGTGCATGTGTCTGCAGTCCCTCTCCCTCACTCCAGCATTCCTCTCTGTTATTTCACCACCCCGCTCTACTACTTCTGTCTGTTGTTCCCCACACTCTTCCTCCCAATGTATGCAGTTTATTTTCCCCCACCCCTGTCTGTTGATTCACCCACCCCACCCTCTTCCTGCTGTTCTCTCCCACCCCCTGCCCTCCTTCCACTGTCCATTGTCCCACACCTCACTCTCCTGTTGTTTGAGCCCTTCCCAAACTTCTTGCACTGTTTGTATGTTTTTTTAGATATACTCCGGGTCTTGCAGAAACAGCTGCTATGCTTCCAATGAAGCTGCACTGCATTTTGCCCCAGTGCTGTGACCCTGGAGCGGAAGGCTCCTCTTAGCAGGCTGCCCACATAATAGTACAACAATGCTTAAATTGTTCACAGATCAAGAAAAGCAAGCGTGTGTGCATTCACAAGCCACAGATGTTGGGATGTATCAGTGCCTTCATGCTGGGGCATTGTCAGATTTTTTAATAGCTGCCCTGTCGCTGCCCAACCACAGGCAGGAAAAGAAAATGCGTCCATGCAACATCTTCCTAGGGTTTTCTAACACTAATGGCAGTTATCTCAGTAGGTCCATGCTCAGCCGTGACAAAAGGACATAGCATTTATACTGACATCAGAAAGATCCAGATGCACTGTGGGGAGGTGAGCACTGGGTTGTTGCTACTTGGTGTAGTGGCACTGCTTTCGTATAGCTACACAAACTCTAGTTCTTCCAGATGGGACATGTTTTTAGCCCCTGATTCATATTTCATTCCAGCTTCAAAACGAGGATAGGTATACAGTCTGTCTGCTTTTGGCGCTAGACTTGGAGACAGGTGGTGGCAACAACAAAGTGGAGCTGTTGGGATGCCACCTCCTTTATCTCCCTCCCTTTACCCCCAAAAATATTAAATCCAAGTTGTGCCACCTCCCACCCCACACCCAGCCAATGGGAGGCCTCCTTCTTCGTTTGTTCTGTCGCCATATTTACGAGAGTGTCCAACCCTGTGTTAGGACATGAGTTGCTAGTTAAATACCATTTAGAAGAATAAATAAACACTCGTGAAATGTGTATATTGTTGTTGTGTCGCATTGATAATACACAATGACAACCTAGGCTCCATATCAACATAAGAATGCTGTGATGAAACCAGCATAAACAGCTGGATGTAGCTCACTAACATGCATAGCCTTCATTGTCTAATAAAGTGCTATTACACTAGATCAGCGAGGTAGGGATATGCAGCCATGTAGGTGAGCTTGCGATCATCAATGTAAAAATGTAAATGTACTTGTTGTATAGCAGCCGAATCACCCCACATGGGGTCTCTCCGGCGCTTGTACGAATACCGCTGTGGAACCCTTCCAAGCTTTTCCCTGTGAGGCGCCCACTCCTGGGCACCCCCAAGGTGCAGCCAGGCATCCTAGCGCTTTTGGGGCCGTTGTGGAGATTAAGCAAGCTATTGCCCAGAGTTGCAGAGTAGGACCCATGATTAGAATAGGCACCGAGGCAAGAATTATCAGGCCCGAGGAAATTGAGCCCAAGACTCACCGAGGCGGGAATTGATCCCTGGTCCCGGGCCAGACCTCTGCATCAGGGTCTACCGCTCTAACCATTGAGCCACACTTCTCCACATCAATTTGAATACTCAGAGCTGTCTTGGCCTTAAATTCATGACATTTAAATACAATCACTGGCAAAGCCAATAGATTTAACACATGGGAGAGGAGAGCCGAACGGCAAGGACGGTCGACCTCAAATATGGGGAACCGGATTAGAGTCTCGGCAAGCACGCGCAACAACCTGTGATTCTGCGCGAATCACTTAATCTCCCCGTGCTTACCAAAAATGAATGTTTCCTTGTGTAACGCAACTGGTGCTTGTGTAAAGCGCTCTGATACCCGATACCTTCGGGTAAAGTTTGCGCTCTATAAACCTCTGTTGAAATATATTTTTTTTAACATGGATCATAATCACAGTTGTACCTTTGGGAAAGAAGAATCAATTTCTGGCTTGTCCGCATGTTTTTCTTTCTGTGTCCTCTGCCCTTTACCTAATCTCCTCACATCATATTACCTCCAGTTACTATACAATATATTGGTCTTCACAATAAACAAGCCATAACACTTTTATGGAGGTTCAGTAACTTATATTGCACAATTGTTCACCAAGCTAAAACTTAAAAAAACTATTTATTATTCACATAGGTGAAACTTAATGCATTTGAATGCTTATTGGTATTGTCCCCTTCGACCTTCCCTCAGTGATTGTAACTTCCTATGTGTCATCTGCTGCTCTCGAGCTAGGTTCATGCTCTTCAAATACAATCACATAAATACATCAACATACAACGTTCACTCCTGCAGTGAACGTTGTATGTTGATGTATTTATGTGATTATGTTCACTCCTGCAGTGCTGTGAATGCAAGTTCACCACAGTGAAGCTCAGTTTATCTAACTTAGAAACATAGAGGAGCGAGTTGGCCCTTTGGAGACTCAGGCCTGTGTCCCAGTTCTGAGAAATCATCACTAATTTACCAAGCTTTGTAACCTGAGTAAAGCAACCTTGTTCTGCTCAGTGGTGAGATTCATCCACAAGATGTGTCCATGAGTTAATCGCTAACTACTGGCATTTGCAGGTAACAAGTCCCAGATAGGCTAACAACAGCACAACCAGGGTTTAATTTGTGATGTACTACACCTCATAATGGTAACAATCTTCATAAGATATTGGATTATTGGTTGAAGGAGGTGAGGATTCATTTCAAATAGTAATCACAATCCCTTGTCTGGGTGAACCAAAACAGTAACTGAATAAACCTGTGCTTAAGCCTCTAGTCACTTGGCACAAACACAGTCAGGTTTAACTTGGAGGCAATGTGTATTTGTGCAGCACTTATACAGTGATACATTGAAATCACACCAAATAAAATGACATAAAACCAACAAAAATCAACAACAAAAATCAAATCAGTAGAAACAAGGTTATGTTTTGTTGAAATTGTTAGGTAAAAGTCGCACCAAAGGGCATGAAATGCCAACTGCGGGTATCTGGTCATGCTGTAATGGGACAAAGTCACAAGTTTAGGCTGACCCAGATGGAGCGGGGGCCAGATACAGGACCAGGTTTGCCCCACTGGAAGTTTTACCTTCCGACTTCAATGTGAGGACGGTGCCAAGCAGCTCTTCATTCTGTGGCACTTCGCATTGGGTCCTGTGCGGCTTTCAGTTGGGAGCTACATGACTTTTTGGGAATCTGCGTCAGTCAACACTAGATCTGGTGAATACTTCGAAGAGGAGCTGCATGATGCAGCTTTGCGAGGCTCTGCGTCACACTGCGTTGGATCTGGTGAGGCTTCCTGTCAGAAGCTGTGTGACTCTGTGGAGATATGCATCGCTATGCATCAGTTGTGTAATGAATTACCACATTCCTCAACCACATGGTCCTTTACCACGCGTGATTTTAATGTGTAGACCTTTACTACGCAATTTCATGGTCAAGGCATGATTGGTAAAGGGCTATGTGTGGTAAAGATCACACTCCTGCCCCTCTACCCTGAGCCCTAAAATTCAGCCCCCCTGCAATCTATTCTACCCGCCCGGCCCTATAAAATACCCTAACCCCCTATCCTGATCCTTAAAACCCTGCCCCCCTAGCCCCAAAGAACGGCTCTTACCCCAACCATCTTCCCCGAGCCCTAAAACCAACCATCACTCCTCTAAAAACGACCAACACCTCCCCCTGCCCCTGCCCAATTGCCCCCTTGGCCTGAAAACTGCACCTTTCATATCCCCTGCCCCGAACCCTAAAACTAACCCCCTAAAAGCTACTTCGACCCCAGCCCCCCTCCCTAAGCCCTAAAACCAGCTGAGCCCCTAAAACCGATCCCCACCTCGCCCTGCTCCAGCCCAACGGCCCCATCATCCTGAAAACTGCCTCTTTCCTGTCCCCTGCCCTGAGCCCTAAAACTCAGCCCCCTAAATACTACTCTGACCCCAGCCCCCACCCCCTTAAACCTACCCCTACCTCCCCCTTGCCCCAGCCCAACCAGGCCCTCAGCCTGAAAACTGCCCCTTTCCTCCCCCCAGTCCTGAAAACTACGCCAACCCCCAGACCTGAAAACTAAACACCACTCACCCCACAACCCCACTTACCTCACCGCATTCCTCCCTCTCCTGAACCTTCCTCTTCTTGATTCCGCCAGCCAGCCAGCTACTAGACCACAAGCGTGGTTAAGGCATTGTGTGGTTAAGGCAAGCGAGGTTACGCTTGCGATGATGAAACACATGTGGCTGAGACTGCGGTGTTACGACTGTTTCCCCTCTGGATCAGATCCAGTGTAGCCTTCTGTTAGGAGCTGACCAGATCTGCGGGGCTCTGCATTGTTCTGCGTTAGATTGATAGCATCTTCAGTTAAGCAGGGAGAAGTAGACCTTAACTCCAGCCAAGGGTGAACAACCTTGAGTACAGCACCTTTGGTTCAGGACTTACTCCCACAGAGCCCATCAAAAGGGACCAGGCTAAGTCCAGTTGGATCTTGTCAGCTGGGAAGCAGGAAAGGCCCCTGAGTTCTTGCTGTATCATTTTAGTTAACACAGGAGGTCAACCTTGAAGTCATTTCTGTGGTACTGGGTTCAAGACAAGTATATCAAATCTTCCTTCAGGCTTTAGACAGCAGAGCACTTCTTTTTCTGGGTCTTCTTCACGGGTCCTGGAGTGCTCTGATTTCATTTTCTGTGGATACCTATTTTATGTCCAGTACCAGCCTGTGGGAGGTGAACATCCCTTTGTTTAAGCCTAAAACTCTTTCTGGTCAGTTCTCCCCTTTCCCCTTGGTTGTGCTTCAGACTGGCTAGTAAAACAAAGTGTGCACAGGCCCAGGTAAGGGCTGTGTCTACCAGTGACAGGGTAGGATTCTTTTTAAGATGGGAAGGGGCCGGTTAAAGCGCCCAGCTACTCTTTCAAATATAATCAGGATAAAGGTCATCCTCTCATGAAGACTCGCACGTCTCCACACCTAGGCCCTTAGTCCACTGTCTCACATCACACCACAGGAGAACCATTAACAGTCAGGTGACCCTGGACACTGGCAGAAAGGCACATTTGGTCCAGGCAGGAGAATGTCAAATGTCTAAAAGTGGCATTTCCAAATAGTAATTTAAAATGTGACTTCACCATTATTTTGAATTTTAAATTCTTATTCAGCGAGTCATCAAATTAAGTTTCTAGCTTGTCCCAAGATGAAGGTATGCATTATAAGGAGTTACAATGTAACCTGGTGCCTTTCTATGGGACAGTCAGCCTTTCTGCAGTGAAAAACGACTTTGAAGGCTTTTCACTGCAAGGGGATGTAAAACTTAAGAAGACATGTCCTATTTTTTAAACACCATGCACCCTACGATATGGCCATTTAGGGCCTACCTTACGGGTGACGTATACGTTTTAAAAAGGAAGGTTAAGGTCTGGACCAGAATTATTTTGCCAGGTTGAATTGGCAGCTTAAAATGACACTACAGGCTGTACAAGCAGGCCTGGGACATGTTTTTCACTGCTGCTTTAGTGAGTGGCACAATGTGTATTGCAACCCAATTTTAGCATTTCATTTACAGTACATATCGTACCATTTAAAAGAGATTTTGTAAGTAAATTAAGTGTGCCAATTAGGTGAACACCAATTTTATTATAATTAACCTATCGTTTGTATCTCGAAAGTAATATGCATTGCATTTGTAATGATTTTAGGTAATCAAACTGTAAACTATTCTTCTTCTTCCAAATATTGAACACACAAATATTGTAAAATAAATATGGTTTATAAAAATATCACCTTCCTATACTTAACTAATAAAACCACAAAAAATTGAGAACACAAATATCTTTGTTATAAATATTTATTTCTACTTATAACCAAAGCAAAAATATCGGAAACAAAAATATTCTCACCTTTAAATACACATATAGGGGCCGATTAGGATGGCGGTTTTTCCGCATCCTCCGGGCCGGCGGAAGTGTCCGCCGGCCTGGAGGATGCGGAAAAACCGCTGCGGAGCCTCCAAAGACCCACCGCCAAATTAGGATGGCTGGTGGGTCTGGAATTCCGTCCGCCGCTTTTCCGCCGCGGTCGGCTTCCGACCGTGGCGGAAAAGCTATAACATGGCAGGCGGTGTCTATGAGACACCGTCCGCCATATTAGGATGTTCGTGAATACATGCTTTTCCACGGCGGCTTTTCCGCCATGGAAAAGCATACGGACATTCACTTTGGGGGCCCGTTGCGGGCCCCCTGGGTGAATGGGGGGTGGGGGGTGCACATGGGGGGTACCTATGGTACCCCCCTGCATTTGCGTGCACAAAGCAGCAGGCACCGTGCGGTGCCGGCCGCTTTGTGCATGTAAATGTAAAACATGCTTTTTTAACATTGCGGCGGGTGCAGCTTGAAGCTGCACCCGCCGCAATGTTAAATATAGAGGATGTGACCGCCACCCTGGCGGTCACATCCTAATCAGCACGGAGGGAACGCCGCAGCCCCTGCGGACGTTCCCTCCTCCTCAAGGGTGGCGGACGGACGCAAGTCCGTCCGCCATCCTAATCGGCCCCATAATGTGTCAAAAATATTGATTCATACAATATCGATTACAATAATATACCCAAAATAATTGCAATATAATTATTAAATATGAAATAAAACATGTTTATGTAAAACAATTATTTAAAATAAACATGAACATTTTCACACATATTTTAAATTAAAAAGAAACATATTACATTACCAAAGTATTTTCAGTTCATTCAAAAATCTATAACCTCATTCATAACAATATGTCAAAAAAATACTGCCATTAAATACAAACATTTACACATCAACTTTGATATTAATAAATATATAAATAAAATTATATTAAAAACTACATATCAAAAATTGCTAACAAAACCTAAATTTAGCATTTCCAATAGAAGGACTTACCTGATGGAAAAACGTCAAACTAAAACTAAAGTAATCAATAAAATCAAACTATAAACTACCTTAACCAATAAAATCAGACAAACAATTAAATCGATAATATAAAAGGCACACTCATTTTATCAATGAAACTTCTAAAACAACAAACAGTGCAAGACAAGGGAACTCCGCGGGAGTCTCTAAGCAGACCTTAAAGAAGAAATATATACATCTTGAAAACAACCTAACCAAGTAACCAAAACTTATATTTAAACTAAAACTCACTCCTAATTTAAGTTCAAAATATGAAATAGCAATTAATTAACAAAATACTCTGTACCTGTTATCACTTTACATGTACTAAATTAAACAAAACACTACGGCTATGAAAACTTAATCTGCCAGAAAAAGAACACCAATCACAAACCAGCAAAAAGATATAACAAAGTAAGTATTCGAAAATTATTAATTAATACAAACCACAAAAGCAAATAAAAATAAACCTAACAACCTTAACCTCTACACACTACAACCAAATAAATATTTAAAATAAAACTGAGGCTTTTTTTACTTACAACAGAAAAAAATCACCTGCTCCTCATTACAACACTCCAACAGAAGCATAAAAAATAGAAGTAGTTGCATAAATTGATATGTTTGTAAATAATAAACATAAGTGGTTTAAACAATTGCACTTACTTATACTATTACACTACTTTTAGATACATTGGCACAGCATGGAAAATATATAACATCCTAGGAAGGAGAACAATTACTAAGGCCCTGATTATGATTTCCGTCGGACCACCGCCGACAGGCCGCCGGTGGCAGTCGGACCAACCGACGGATGTATGACATTACAACGCATGCTTTTACCACGCATGCCTTTACAACGCGGTTTTTACAACGCAAACCTTTACAACGCATAGCGCTTTGGGGTGCTGGATAGTGAATAGTTTAATTTACTATTCCAACTCCAGTCCCCGTGGACACTAGGGAAGGTGTTGGATAGTAAATTAAACTTATTCCCTATCCTAGAGAGCCCCCCCAGCGCAATGCGTTGTAATGGTTTGCGTTGTAAAAGTTGCGTCGTAAAGGCACTGCGTGGTAAAAGTTGCGTTGTAAAGGATGTTTCCCCCAACCGACAGCTCTTTGGTTTGACCACCAGATTACAATCCTAGTGATCCGACCCTATAGGATCATGGGGAACACTTGTGCCTCTGATCGGTTCAGTGATCCCGTCGGGGTAGCGGTCAGAATCGCAATCCCTAATTGAGGCAGGGCAGAGGCAGGCACGCTGTCAGGATTACATTATAGGAGTGAGAGCGCAAGCAGTTTACGTATGGTTAGCAGGGGTTAAGTGCACAGAGTAATAATGCCAACAAACACAGGTCCAGCTACAAAAGGCAAAAATCAGAGGGAATAACATGCAAAAGATGGTTATTTACAACATACCGTCTGTAGTAGCATTAATAAATATCGTTTGTTATTAGAAGAGGCACTGTTCCTTTATTCCGCCTGTTATGAGAGCATTTACATTTTATGACAACAACATATTTCAAAACTTCATAACGAAGCACATTTTCTTCTATTTCCAACACAAGTTGAGGGCGGCCTTCACATCTTTAGAAAACAGTCACTGCAGCTTCCAGCAAACAAATCCCCGCCATGGATTTTAAAAGCATCAGGAAGGCCTATTGGAAAGAAGGAGGGGTGCAATAATTATAGCAAATGCAGAAAATCACTCAAGTTCAACTCAGGTCATTAACCATCCCATTTTGTCATTGAGTTGAAATCAGTGGCATTCTATTTAAATAAGGCTAATTACGAGTTTAACATCGGCTCATTTACTCACTGGAGCTGGAAGTGCATTAATCAGCAGCTGACATCTGGGCGCACGCGCTTCTTTGAGAGGGCAGTACACAGCGGACAGGGGGAAGATGTGGTTAAGCAGGGTACACATAGATTAAACACGATTTTAGCTCTTGATGAAAGGTTAATTAGCGTGCCTTAACCGAGAAACATCACTCGATATTCGGTTTCTGTTCACTTCTCCTAGAATTTCAAAAATGTGCCACTTAAGCTTTTGCCAACGCCATTAAGTTTAATCTTTAAACTTCGTGGACCATTTGGCGGTGGCGAAATTCGCAATAAAAAACCGGAGGTGGAAAATTCAAAATCTCGACCGGGAAATATCAGTTAGTATCCCCCGACTGTTCGAAATCTGCAAAGTTGGCTATTGAGAACTCGATTTTTTTTTCTTAAGTTTGCTAACCAAAGGAAGTTGTCAACGTTTGAAATAAGAGCAGCAGCTGAAAAATACACGCCTAGGCCCTGAAACGTCATTCAGTTCAATAGTTGATGAGACATTAAGAAACAATTTAGCTTTCAAGCATTGGAAATATAGCAATAAGCAGTTTGCCATAGGCTGAAATATTGTATTTAAGAATGCTTTCTTAGATAAATTGCTGTCATTTGAGAGGCAACCTAAGATGTACAACAAAGAGATAAAGTGTTATTCTTTCTTTTTGCATATTTTACGTGCATAGACTATGACAACATATAGATTTAGGCTTTTATGGATGTACAGATTATTTTTTCCAAGCACTTAATCCAGTGCTTGTCCCCCATTGTAAAAGGCAGGGTTCTAGTGAACAAGAGTGCAAAAGGTGCGGTGCCACTGGGGCCTATGGCTGGCGGTCGCGTCAGCTCATCTATTTTGGCTGTTTTTTATAACCCGACCAGGGGCAAGAGGCCCCATTCCACTGTTTTATGCTGTCTTATGCTGGTGCCCTCAAGCTCGAGTATGCAACAGCCATGTCAAGATCCTTACCAACACTTAGAAGAATGAAGGGTTGCATTGGAGGCGAGGTAGACTATGAATTAGTTAATGCAATGGAGATTGGCATATCAGAATGTATGGTTTGAGAAGATTGCGCCTCCTCATGCAGAAAACAAACCCCTTGAAATGTGCTACATCTTATGCGATGTATTGTTTTTTTATAAATCAGAAACTGGAAATCTGACCATCTAACCACGTAGTGGTCCAGTCCTAATAATTCCTCAGCCTGACCTATGCCCATACAAATAGTCTTCATTCAATTCATTGGGGGCAATCCTTGAGGATATTATCCTGACAACCAGTGGCATAACAAGGTCAGGTGGTACCCAATGCGGAAAATTTCACCGGCTTGACAAAATGGCAAAAGTATGTGTTTAAAACACATATTTTTGCAATTTTGTCACCCCCCCCTTAGTGATGACACCCGGGGCGACCTGTACCCACCCCACCCCCCTTCCTACGCCACTGCTGACAACCGTGATGGATCATACTGCTGGGTGGCTTGATCACCCCAGACTAAACATTAAGGCACTATTATCACCTGCACCCTCCTAATCCAATTACCATGCTGTTGGGACTTACTTGCTTTACAGGGGTCATTCAGTGAATGAGGGCACAAAGGTACAGAGGGCCCATGCAGAGATTTTCTGTGTGGTATTCTGGAATTTTAAATCTTCGAGGTTGTAGGTGAAATATTCTTCCGGAAGGAGTATTGTGTTTTTTCCCTCTGAATGGGCTTTTTCTTGAGAAAGCATGTCCAATTTCTATTTGCTGTAACTAGCTTAGCATGCTTTTAGAGCTTTGAACTTGTACTTGAATCACAATGCTGCCTTTCGTCTTTCTTTTCCCTGTGAATGGTGTTCATACTCTTCATAAATGGAGGGCACTGCCTCTGAAAAGAAATTGGAAATACCATTTTCTTGATTCAGCTGTGCCAGCTAAGAGGTATTCAAGCAATGAAGAGTCAATGTCTTAATGCGCCACGCTTCCCACATTGTAAGACTCAATCTTTTATTTTATCTTTTCACCATGTTATTGACTTGTCTCTCTCAAATACAAATGAGTGTTCTTGTAAGTACTGTATGCTTTGCCAAGATGGTCTTTCACCTGCCAGGTTAGTTTTGTTTCTAGTTTCAAAAGAACCACCTTAATAAAGCACACACAGTAGCATTCTTTGTGCTATGAATGAGTTATCTTTAAGCTCTCTCATTTGATTGTTCCGTTGAACATTTCTAGAAATGGGATCAGAACTCGGTTCATAAGAGTAACGTAAACACAATGCACAGCTACCCTACTGCAAGGATGGGGGTCAGAGAATTATAAGGCAGGAAAGTAAAATGGAACGTATGCAAAAAGTTTTGGTGAACTCATACAGTTGTGTGTTCCAGAGCATGGGAGATGATGGCAGAACTAAAGGTGATTGTTCTCATGTCTAATTGTGGGTCTTTTCCACTGAAAAGGGGCCAGGAGTAAAAATTTGTCTAGGAAAATATGGGACTTGGAAATGTTGAGGAAGTGGTTGAACTCCAATGTAGAAAAGAGAAAGATGTGAGCAGATGAAATTTTCTTAACTGATGTAGGGGATTTGAAAGATGTGGTTATATTTTAAGAAGAACATTTGATATTTGAGTAGGGCTCAACATTTTGTGAGAGGGTTCCATTTCAGGTCAAGAGCTAAATTGACAGATGCAAATCAAGGATGTGAGGATAGGCTCAGGAAGTATGACATGAGTATGGGTTGGAACATTGAGAACATCATCAGGAGCGCGGTGAAATAAAAGGTAACCAAAGAATGTGTATTAAATAAATCTGTACTAATATTATAAAGAGAGAGCCCAAACCTTTGAGGCGGGTAAGCGCAGGAACTACAGTGCCAATCAGAATACCCAATACAGCATTGGAAAGGTGAGTATAAGCAGATGGACATAGGCTATACACCAGCCCAATATATACATTACAAGTGAAAAAGACCGTTTTGGGACAAAGTAGTCCGTTGTGGACGTGGGCGTTCTGCTGTAAAGCAATGCTTTCGAAAAGCGTTCTGTGTGAGAATAGCGTTCTGACACGTCTTGAAGTGGGTGTGTCATTTAGCATTGTTGTGGGCGTGTGCCTTCAGAGACGCCGGAAGCATTGCGGAGAGTGGGAATAGCGTCCGTGGAGTTGTGGCGTTTGGCAGTGACGCTATGCGGGGCGTCTAAGTGCACCAAGCAAGTCTTTGGGGAGTGCGTGAACCTACTAAGGCACACGCCCTCAGTGTGTATGCCAGGACTGATCTGGGGCGTCGGCAGGAGCGGACACACACGTTTGCATTCTGCGGAAAGGACAACAAACCGCAGAGCACAGGCTCACCTTCCGTGCAACAGAAAGAGGGGTAATGAGCAGCCGCACAGGCAAATTGCATGAAACAATAAATGTACTATGCCATGAACTTTTAAAAACACTTTGCATCGCCTATTCTAGACATTCTTTTTCCTACCCGGACAACGTCGGGACGGGCTGCTAGTTGTATTATAAGCGCATAAGCAAAATGATCAGAAGTTTGATTGCAGTACGTTTAGATAGTTGGTTGGAGTAGTAAAACCATTGTATATACATTAGAGTGTAAGTAAAACAAAGCAAAAACAGATCACCACAAACTAGAGCTAAGTTTAAGAGCGGAAATTTAATTTCCATGTAATACCAGCATTAGATGCGATTAACATTCAAAGCATTAATGAGTCATTATGTATTGCTTATTGGTAGTGCTCACTGGTGTATGGAGCAAGAAGGGGAAATGGGGTAGTGGTAGTGAATAGGCAAGTGGGGGACAAGGTAAAGGTGTTTGTGACAAGAATACAATACACAATATATACAAATAGACCTTCACAACCTAATAACGGTCAATTAGTTCTACACATACATTGCTCATAGATACATTTCAAATTAATACATTTTAGTACTATGAGCATGTGGGAGTCGGGTAGGACGGTGTACGTTTTGACCCAGTGACGAGGAGGGTGAGTGGTGGCCTCACAGCGGGGTCTTCATCAGGATAAAGGAGCACCAATAAGTGACAGATATGGATGAGTTTCTGAAACTATTGTGTTTGAATGTGGTGACAATGTTTGGTAGGTGGAAGGACTGACACCTACTTGAGTACACACAAAGATGTGCACCGTTCAAATCCTGGTTGGACTCTCACGGGGCTCCTGGCTTACTACAAGAGAGACATGAAATGAGTGTACATGCCAAAGCAGGGTTTCCCATCCATATGAGAAAAAAAACGAGTGGTATTATACTCACTTGAGTAAACAACTGGGGAGCAAATCTCCAGTTGTAGATAAATATAAATCAAAGGACTAGCCCAAGAAAAAAGGAATAGTAGAGTCAGGGTCGGTCGGACATGTTCTGATGTGAATCTCGTGCTCAGTGCTTGACAACTAGAATGCATGGCGGGGAACTGAAGGGCATTAAAACCCTGTGTCTATAGGGATCGACCCAAAGCAAGCAAATGAATGCGTGAGGGATCCCAGCGCCTCTAGGTAATGATTTTGCACTCGCTTTAATCAAAAACATGCACATATGGCCCGGTTGACATGAGGGTTATCAAACTGGGGGTAAGATTCGTCCGGCTTCTATGCAGTGTTTATCGCGTTCAGTCCTCGATCAAAGAGGCAGGTTAAATCTATAGAGGGTACCGTGTGTAATATGTGCACTTCCTAACTCGTGATAACATGCTCTAAAACATGCAAAAAACCCAGTTAGTATTTGGGATAGCAAAATGGGGGTGGTACAATTGGCCCGCTTCGGATAAGATCTTCACATTCATACGGGGCTTGCAGAAACAGATAAACATGCAAGGTCGGCTGTGCCTGAAAAATGACCCCTAGCCCAGGGCTCGCGTGAGTTGACTCAGATCATATCTCGAAGTGACCTAGTGGCAGAGTGACCTAGACCGCTCAGCCCTTACCTCCTCAATGCGGCTTGTTGCTCAGAAGAAGAGCTCCTGCTAGCTTGCTCCGGATAGATAAAGGATCAACCACGGCGTGCGTGCACTGGCAGTGCAGCCGCTCGATGGTTCCCGGGGGGCTTGCCCTGACAGTCACCAATCGGTGAGTAGGGGGCTTGGCTCAGGGATTTAAAGAGGTATCGATAAATTTGATGTCTATGTGAACGCATGCAGGCAAAGGAACAAGATTGTACATAAACCTAAAAATGGCTGTGTGATCGGCTCAAAAACTCAACCCGATCAACATGATCCTCAGTATTATGTGTGGGGAGTAACCAGACTGTTTACAGACGCTAGTTATGTCACTATGTTTACAGTTTGATACAGTAATACAGACCCTAAGCAGCAGCATGGCATACACAGTTCTCATAAACATTTCCTCGGATGTAAAATACAAAATGATGACACAGTCATAAACAGTGTGGAGACAAAAAATGGTTGTTCGAAATATCATGGGGAGATACACAGTATAGTTAGGCATGTCATGCTTAATAATGTGAAAAGGGCGATGATAGCAGCATATATCTGTCTAGTCTGTGGGTGATGATTCAAGGAATCAAACATCCCCTGCCCTATTCTGTATGTAGACCAGCCATCTGGGCATATGTGGCATCTTGTTCATTTAAACCATTTATCAGTGTCAAGTCTGTGCATCTATTTGCATTCCCTGGTATTCAGAATTTGACAAAGGTCTCCTCCACGTTGGCCAAGGCATACCTTCTCTAGCACTAACCATTTGATGGATTCAGGGGTGTGTAAGGCAGTGCTAAGATATTCCACAAGTGGGGCTCTAGCTGTCTTGCACCAACTCCTACTGCAGTGCTGTAGGATTCTTGTCTTTATATTTTGTGGAGTTTGTCCCACATATAGTTTATTGCATGGACATTGAATGGCGTTGAATTACGTTTGCCGTGTTGGAGTTTGTGTGATCCTTCAGAGTCACGGTAGGTTCACTATATTCAAAAGACTTGGTTTCTATGCACATCGGACAAGCCTTATATTTGGCGCACTTGTAGTGTCCTACTACTTCTGGTAAGTTCCACATGGTTTGGATGGTCTGGTTAGTGGGACATCTAGTAATGAGCGCACCACTTGGTTCCTAATGTTTTTAGCTTTTTTAAAAGCATGCGTGGGGGGTTCATGTGTTTCTATAGTGTCGGGGATCAATCCCCAGTGTCCATTTATTATACGTTTGATCTGATTGCTCCTGGTGCAGTAGGTCGTGACCCATATCATTCTGTCTAAAGATGTGGTACGTTGTTTAGGGGTGAGTAAGGATTCTCCGTCATTGTACCACGCTTTCTTCCTTGCCCTCTTGACCAATCTCTTCGGGTATCCTCTTTCCATGAGACGATTGATCAGGTTGTCTGACTCTCTGAAGAAATCTTCCTTTAGCGAACAGTTTATCCTGATCCAGAGAAACTGGCCAAATGGGAGGTTACCGCGGAGTCCTCTTGTGTGGTGGCTGGTGTAGCGCAATAGGGTGTTCCGTTCAGCTTGTTTTCTATAAAGAGTGGTATAGAGATGGTTGTCCTTGATGCTGATATCCAAGAAGTCAATTGTGTGTTTGTCATAGTGCATAGTGAACTTGATGTCACTGGAATGAGTGTTCAACCAAGTGAAAAACTGTGTAAGCTCATTTTCTTCTCCTGTCCAGATCAGGAGGACATCATCTGTATATCTTCTCCATTCAGTGATGTTGTTCCTGAATGGGTTGTCAGATGATAGTATATTGGTTGTTTCAAAATCGTCCATATAGAGGATCGCCAGGTCTGGGGCAAAAGCAGCCCCCATCGCTACATCTTTGCTTTGTAGGAAGAATTCGTTTTGGAAAATGAAAAAAATCTTGGTCATAGCCACCACCAATAGATCGATTATAAATTCTGTTGGGACAAAATCCTAATTTAAGACAAAATCCTAATTTAAGACAAAATCTTAACTTAAGACTACTAAATGCCTTCTGTGAATACCAAAAGTAGTAAGTTTAGGATTTTGTCGTAAGTTAGTTCTGTGAATAGGCCCCAAAGTTTCTGCTGCTGTATTAAAGAGGCATGATGTGGCTCAAGAGTGTGCAGCCCTTGGTATTCACATCCTGATGCATAGCAGTGGTGACCGCGGGCTTCTGAACAAAACTTTTGGGTCCTGCCCTTATTCTTTAACAAACTAAGGGGCATATCACCAAGGACATGCGAAAATTATCGCAAATCGCGCTTAGCGGGATTTGCATTATCGCCGTCTATCGCTGGAGTACATCTCCATGTCAGCAGTGTATTAGCAACGCTTTGCACAATGGAGATGTAAACTCCAGCGATAGACGGGGATAATTGGCATTAGCGTGAGAAAAGAAGCTGAAATTAAAGTGCGCTATTGTAAACCTTGACAATAGGAGAGGTTGGACTTAACATTATAATCCACTTCCCATTGTAAATATAGCTTAGTCAAGTTTTGAACAGGGGTAAGAAACCGGCGATAACCAAGGTTAGCGCAGCTTTTAATATCGCTTTGCGGGTCCGGCCCCGCATTGATAATAGGGCGATGTTTTGTTCGCGAGGGATTCAATGAGGATTAGGTGAGGAACGCCTACTTTGCATGTCATTAGCGCTATTGATCGCTGACATGCAAAGTAGCAACGCAAGAGGAGCTGAAGCTTGTTAGAATGTCCTCGTTAATTAGGTGATACAAAATTTGCCGCTTTTTCGGCGCTATGCGCCAAAAAAGCAGCGATATAAGCCTTGATAATATGCCCCTAAGTACTATTGAGTGGGATTGTTGTAGGTCACATTCGCATTGTTGATGATGAATGAGGAATGATGCATGTCAATGAAATACAAACTCATAGGTTGAAAATAGATGGGTGACAGGATGTGATGAGTTTACTGGAGAATATTGAGAGGGGAAGGCTTTTGGTACCCCTCAGTACTGTTAGAAGTGAGATGCATTACCACTATTGGGAGTAGAGGAAGGTGATCAGTACTGCTGGTGTGCAGGGAGGAAAGCAATAAGTAAATATGTGTTCATCGAGTGAATGTAGGCAGGAGAAGGCGAGTGTGACGATTATGCTATAGAGGGAAAGGGTGTTTAGTGAGAAGTGAATAGGGCTAAAAATCTCTACATGTGCTTAAAGGCAAGCCAAGAACGATATGCAAAATGAAAAGGTAGGAATGGTATGGAGATGTAGTCAAGTTTTCTGCTTGAGCCATGACTATCCTGCAAAGAAAGAGAAAGGCTATAGGAAAGACCAGGCTTGCAATAAAGAGTACATTGACCTTTCAGATTAAAGCTAGAGGATGAGTGACCACCAGAGTATGTGTACATGAAGTCCCATTGAAGTCCCCACTCATTCTTCACTTTTATAGTTCTTTTCAAAATTAAAAAATTGAATGTGGAGATAATACATTTAGCAATCAATAAAATAGGGTTGAGGGGTGTATTTGCTTGTACTTTCAATTGAAAATATCAGTAGGTATCAGTTTTAGCAAATTAGCTCCGACTTCCAACACATGGGCAAGGATCAAGGTCAGCCAGGTGTAAGATTTGTATTTATAAATATGTTTCATAGTGCTGAAGTGAAGCCAATCTGAGGGGTAAACGAAATACATGCATATTTATTGGTGGACCTGTGGAATACATCTTCTATGCATATTTATCTTTATATTAATAGAGCCCAATATAGTTTCATTCCTCACCACCCCCCACCAAAATTGTTATTTTTGGTTTTTGTCATAAAGTCCAAGTCAGGTATAGTTGGCTTCACAGTGCACAGCATAATAGTGCATTAGAGGGGTAAATGTAAAAATTAAATGCAAAATTTGACTGCTAAATGCCACCATGCAGGCAGATCTCCAGTATACTCAATGACTTTTTCACAAATCTTCCTTGGCTTGGTGCCAAATGTATTTCCTTTATGTATACAGCGCTATTAATCTGCCGATAAATTTTGTTCACCTGACCAAAACGGATTGGTGTCACTACAACGCGGTTTTTTACAACGCATTCCGTTACATCGGAATTTTTACAACGCAGGATCCATTACATCGGATGCCATTACAACGCATGGCATTACATAGCAGATGCTATTACAACGCATGGCATTACATCGTAAGTATAGGTAAGTATATCTTTTTAAAAAAAATTTAATTAAGTTAATTTAATTAATTTAATTTAATTAATTTAATTAAAATACATTTTAAAATAGTAATTAATTTAATTTAATAAATTTAAATCTATTTATTTAATTTAATTTTAATAAAAATTGTAATTAATTTTAATTAATTAATATAATGAAATTAATTTAATTTAAATATTTTTAAACATTATAATTAAAATAAATTAATTAAAATATTTTATTTAATTTAATTAATTTAATTAAAAAATGTAATTAATATAATATAATTAATTTAATTTAATAAATATATTTTAATTAATTTATAAATGTTAAATATAATTTAATTAGCCCTAAGCACAAACCCAACCCTGAACCCTAAAACACCCCTGTACCCCAAAACCCAAACCCTACCCTGAAACCTAAAAACACCCCTGTACCCCAAAACACAAACCCTGCCCTGAAACCTAAAAACACCCCTGTACCCCAAAACACAAACCCTGCCCTGAAACCTAAAAACACCCCTGTACCCCAAAACCCAAACCCTGCCCTGAAACCTAAAAACACCCCTGTACCCCAAAACCCAAACCCTACCCTGAAACCTAAAAACACCCATGAAACACCCCTGTACCCCAAAACCCAAACCCTACCCTGAAACCTAAAAACACCCCTGTACCCCAAAACCCAAACCCTACCCTGAAACCTAAAAACACCCCTGTACCCCAAAACCCAAACCCTACCCTGAAACCTAAAAACACCCCTGTACCCAAACCCTACCCTGAAACCTAAAAACACCCCTGTACCCCAAAACCCAAACCCTACCCTGAAACCTAAAAACACCCATGTACCCCAAAACCCAAACCCTACCCTGAAACCTAAAAACACCCCTGTACCCCAAAACCCAAACCCTACCCTGAAACCTAAAAACACCCATGTACCCCAAAACCCAAACCCTACCCTGAAACCTAAAAACACCCCTGTACACCTGTACTTATTTTAAAAATTACTTTAATTAATATAATAAATAATAAATTAATAATATTAAAAAACATAAATAAATATATTTAATTATAATTAATATTAATAAAATTAAAAAAAATTAAATACTTACCTATACTTACGATGTAATGCCATGCGTTGTAATAGCATCTGCTATGTAATGCCATGCGTTGTAATGGCATCCGATGTAATGGATCCTGCGTTGTAAAAATTCCGTTGTAAAAGCCTCCCGTTGTAAAAGTTACGATGTAACGGTGCATCACCGACCAAAACAATTGATAACATTGAGCAATTGCCAAACAATTCGTTATTTGGTTTCTGTTTAAAAGTATAAACTGATACTGACAGCTTTAGTGTTGAATGCCTATCTCTGGCCAGTCACAATGTACAACGGGCTAAACAATGCATGGCAAGCTAATTTGCTTCTATCTCACATTTAAGTACATGGATGGTACAGCAAAAAAGGGTGCAGGTTTGAGGGGGGAAGAGAAGAGAGCGTGAAACCTGGAAGCACTGTTGTGTTAAGAGGAGAACCCCCACTAATCCTAGGGTGACATGCTTCATAATTGGATCACCTCTTCACATTGCGACTGCAAGGTACCCAGTGTGGGCTACAACTCCCCCGAAGGTGAGGAGTGCGGTGTGTTTTATGTCATCCAAGCTAAGGTTTGAGAGGGGCTGAGTGCATAACAAAATGTGTAAGTTAAAACTATCTCTTGCTGGGTGAAAACTACCTTTATTCTGGTACCCCCAATGGTAGGCTTAAAACCAAGCTAAGTAACATAGGGATATAGATATTCCCCTATATTATAATATGGTCAACGTGTTTCTGCCTACAAAAACAAAAAGTTCTCAGCATTCATCAGGACCAAAGCTATAGGTCACTTTGCTTAAAGTGTGTTTGAAAAAGTAATAAAAAAACATGATTTCACTTGTATGGAGTGTATATGTGGTACCGACATCTAGTAAGTTCCACATGATGCTGTAAAGATATAAAAAGAAAAACAGATCAAATAACACACAGTGTCCAATCACAATAATCCCTTTTCTTCACCACACTAGTGTCCATCACCAACACTGCAAATGAAATAGAACATAATAGTGTTTCAATAACCTATTATATAAAACCATACCATTTTAAAACTACTAAATATGCATCAGCTTCATCTGTCTCTTCATAGCAGGTGTTAAACTCTAGAGGTATACAAAGGTGATAGCAAAGGTCATATAGAGGTAATTTTGCAATTCCTTCTTTATTACTAATCCACCAATTGGTTGACTCATACATAATCTATACTCCTATTATAGAGCAGGGCCATCATCTCATGTATATGCATTAATATCTGTTTATATGTCAATATCCATAAATCTATTATTGCGGGCTGGCATGTTGCAAATTCTGCCTGTGTGTAAAATAAATGGACACAAAAGCGGGTAACTAATACCTTCTGTACCTATCTTTAAGAGAATATCTTGGTGTCAGTTAGACAGTGTTCCAATCTATGATATCCTTGCAATAGCGTACTTAAAGATAAAATAGACGTAAACATTGGTTCTGCAAATATACCGCAAAACGAGGTGACTCGTATGTTAAAAAGTTTGGTCTGCGTGAGACACATGCCTTTATTGTGGAATATACGGAACAATTTGAACAAGACAGTGTTATCAAAAGTAAAATCATTAGTTATTTCAATGTCAGCCATCTTCACATTACAAATTTGAAAATTAACACTCGCCTTGATGGAGCATTGTACCTCAACGGTCTCAACCGCCCTGTCTGCGAAGGTTCGGAAGGGAAGAGCTTAAGGGGGATGCTCCACTATAGTAGCATTAGAGCGGAAGTGACCTGTATGACAGCTTCTCGCTTCCAGAGTGAGGATTCTGGGAACCGTAGGGCTCGCTGTCTCTTATAATTGAAAGAAACTCAGCATTCTCTGATACAATTCACATTTAAAACAGGAGGAACCTATAGTGGCCAGTGTAACATAAAAGTCATTCTCATGTAATCTAATCTGGAGGGCAAAGAAATAAGTAAAAATAATAATAAAAAATGATTAAAATAATCGGGCAAATGAATGCCTTATCTATTCACAGATGACTAATCTAGAATCATCCTGGCCAAAATAAAGAGAGAGAATAGGTTGCAGATATTTCATCGTCTCTTCTAGGATAAAAGAGACATCTAATCAAACTTAAAAAAGTAAATAGAAAAATGAGCCCTTCTGGCCATGTGTCTCAAAATGTCAGCTTTGCCATATTAACCTCTTCCAATACTCTTCATGCAATCAGGTCTCTGTCAAAAGACACTAAATGACTAATCTACTAGACATAGCATTGGTGGGTTAAACAAAAGTCTCAGTGTGGTTTATCAAGTCATTACGTACCCCATCTAATTGTCTTTATATATGTCCCAACCAATTGAGATTCACATGTAGGTTTTATGGGGAGGGAATTATTCTAAGGTCTTGTGTCTAAAAAGACTGATGCCGTCATTGATGGTTCATAACGAGCACCAAGGAATATCATCATTCACCCTTTTATGACTCCCTATTCGAAAAAGCCACAGTTTATCCCTCCGGAACAGGACATTCTCTAGAGGACCCATTTGTGTGTTGTAATTAGGTTTTTCCAGTATCACCCAGGTCAAATCGTCCACAGTATGGCCTACCTCAAGGTAATATCTGGTCAATTTGGTGCTAGATTTCTTACACCTAAAATAACTGCGATGTTCAACAATTCTATTCTTCACTTTGCGACTGGTCACGCCCACATACATGAGTCTACAGGTGTATTCAATCAAGTAGATAACACCCCATGAATTAGAGTTTGTGTGTTTTGTTTGGAGCCATTGTGTTTTAAGCCCCAGGTCTAGCTGTTTTGTCTGTTGTGTAAAGGCATACACGGAGCAAGACCCACAGGGAAAATGTCCCGTGATTGGGGGTTCACCCCAAAGTGACTGTTATGCCACCTGTAATGTCTGACATTGGGGCTTGTGTGGACTAGAGTGTCCTATAGGTTCCTGCTCTGTTTCAGAGCAAAAAACGGTTTTTCCAAAATCATGTCTATCTTACTTAAGATATGCCAGTTCCTATTTACAGCTTTCTTGATAGTGTCTGTAAAGTGGATGAATTTACGCACACAACCCATCCTGCCCGTATTTTCTTTCGGGTATGTCTCCAAAGGGGCATCTCTGTTATTATTATGTGCCCTTTTGCTGGATCTGCAAACCAAATGTTCTGGCATGGTCGTAGCACTCTACTCAGGTTGATGGGCTGTTGTTTATATTTCTCTTTTTCTGTGCAATTTCTCCTTAACCTAAGAAATTGCCCCACTGGGAGATTGTTGAGGAAAGCCTGTGGGTGAAAGCTTGAGTAGCTGAGTAAGGAATTGCTTTCTATTGGTTTTCTGAAAGAACTCATTATAGGTTCTGCAATCCTTAGTGTTTAGAAGGAGGTCCAAAAGGGAGATTCGTTCATTGCTAGGTTCTCCAGTAAAATGTAGATTGGGATCCAGGGTGTTCAACCATGTTGGAAAGGTGTCTAGAGACATGTGATCACCTTCCCAGAGGACCAAGATATTGTCTTTATATAGCGTTTCCATAGTCTCAGGTTCACCTGGAAAGGGTTTGCAGCCGAGTAAATATGTGTGGTCTCAAAACCGTGCATGTACAAATTTGCCATGCTGGGGGCACAGGTACTGCTCATAGAAGGTCCCATCACTTGCCAATATATCTGGCCTTCAAATGTAAAGACATTTTCTTTCATTGCTAATTTAGCACAATTCATGATGAACGTGGTAGGTGTTGGATCCTGTCAAGGGTGTCGTTTTAACAGATAATTTATGGTGTGTAATGTGTCGTCTCGTGGAATATTTGTGTATAATGATTCCACGTCATACGTCACCAACAGATGTATTTTGGGATCAAACATTACTGTGTTAAGAAAGGATAATACTTGTTTGGTGTCTTGTAGCTACGAAGGCATCTCAGCTATATGAGGTCGAATGAAGTGATCCACAAATTGAGAGAGAGGTTCAAGAATTGAACCTATCCCTGAGATGATAGGTCTACCCGGTGGTGGTCTCTGGGCTTTATGGATCTTGAGGAGGATGTAAAACTTTGGTGTCCTTAGATGTTTTTTAACCGGCAGCTTAAGTGTTGTATGCCAACCTCTGACCAGTCACAATGTACAACGGACTAAACAATGCATAGCAAGCTAATTTGCTTGCCCAAGATAATATGAGCTATGTTGAAAGGAGTGGCAGCCCAACGTTCAACAAAACTGGACCACTACTTCACCCTATAAATATTGACATTTCTCGTAGGAGCTTCCATTTCAGACATTTTGACATCCTAACATTTCTTGGGCACTGAAGGTCTGTAATTATGAGTGGCGTTATGAAGCAATACTTACATTAACATAGCTTTAAATATGGCTCATTATTACCAGTCAAAAACTCCGTACAAGATATTTAGTATAAAAAAGGAGTTCATTTTGTATTGACATTTTTACGAGTTATTGTATCAGCTCGGCGCCGTAATAGCAGTTAGCAACATCCACTGCAGTAGTTAATCACTGTTATGTGCACAGTCTAAAAATTCTAAGCAAGAACAGCATGCAAGCGAATTTAACAGTGGAAAATGTCATGCATATTAGTTATGGATCAAGGGCATGAGAGCGTAAATAGAATACCATTTGTGTCCCTACTCTCAGACCATACCTGCTTTGCAGAGGGCCACAGCCTTCATTTTCTTTGTATCTCAGCTTTGCACTCTAAATGAACTCTGAATGCAAGCAAACTACACTAGTAAATGCCAACATTCTGGTATTTTACTATCTGAAGTAATGTGTGTAGTTTAAATGAGGTACTTATAAAGTTGGATGTTTGTTATATGGGGTAGCCTTACATTTTACAACTCTATGTTAAAAAAAATTAAATAATCGAAGATATTCAACATGCATAGCTTCAATTCAGTGGTTTAGCTTAAAATGAGGCTGCCCACTGCAGAATGTAATGAGGGGCCCTGAATCCCCCATAGCTATGAGCTTTACGTTAGCCTTGGGATGTATTGATTTGGGGACTCTTTGAACAGTTGGGGGCAATTGTTCCTATTCATTAAACAAAAAATGAGAGACTAATTTGACCAACGAGGACGCTCCACCTCTTCTGCTTCAAGTTGTCTACCTGCCCAGAAAATTGCAATCATCCCACACATAAAAGATCTGCCCCAACTCCTGCTGATCCATCCACAGTGTGGGCTGCCTCACATGCCTACCCGTCATCCAAGCTTGTTTCCCAGTGATGCAAGCTCCCACCTATCACAAGAATGGTAAAGCCCATTCCTCACATGGCCCCGATTGCCCTTTCCCGTTGCTACTGGTGTGGCGTGAGAAGGTAAAGCACATTTTTCTGCATCCCTGCTGCATTAATACACGATTACTGGAAAAGGAAATGATGCGTGGGTAGGCAGGAACTCTCAACTCTCCATCCTTCAGTTTCTGTTCAAAGATGTCTGTCAAGCTGGAAATGCTGCAAGCAGGCTTTAACCTCCCACAGGATAGTGGATGCCAGTGAGTGCAGCTCAGACAGTTGTAACTATATATTGTGCAGAAGTAGGAACATTGGGTAACAAGGCTTACAACTCATAGTCTGGAATTTGCCCACTAATTTTACATACATAATTCAACTTTTAAAGACCTCTGAATGGATATAACACCATATAGGGTTAATTTACAACAAAATGACGCAATGCGGTGCTGCCCTGTGCGCCTCCAGAACGTCACAAAAGTGATGCTCCGGCGTTGGAAATGTACCACAAAATGACGCAATGCGGTGCCGCCCTGTGCGCCTCCAGAACGTCACAAAAGTGATGCTCAGGCGTTGGAAATGTACCACAAGGGGTTTGAAAATAAGCCCTACCATTTAAAAAAAATTATTGATGCATTGCATAGAGAATATTTTTGTAGCAACAACAGCATTTCAGTCATGAGGAGCTACACAAAAAGCATAGTATGGCCACTGGAACATCATTGAAATAGTATTACAGAACCCAAAATGTGATAGAGTGTTGGGTGGAAATATGAAATATTAGTGTGGTGCATGTGCACACATGCACATACAAAACATCTGCATAGTGACACAGACAAAGACAAACATGGGCACACAAACACAATCAGCTTAAAACAACTAGTTTGCTTTGCAAATTGGAAACCCCTTTATATCAAAATTGGACAGAGCATGCCAAGAAGCTGATTGTGCGGTTGGCGCAAAGTGTGTGTGATGTAGGAGAATTGAAGTAGGGCAATGTGGACAGGTATTGAGGTGACTAATGTGGGAGTGGTCCTTGCTGGAGACGGATATGCATGAAGGCTAGTTAACGATAAGTTGTAGGATGCCCTGAAGCTGTCACACAGTGACTGGTACTGAGGGAGGGAGAGATGCATGAATGTTGGTGATGGGGGGAGAAACACTAAGGATAAGGGACTCATGGAGGCTGTAGATATAGCACTGGCAATCAAAGCACTGTTGTTGAATGGTATTGCTACTGGCATCGATATGTCCATAGCGCCAACCTAGCTAGGGAGCAATGGAGCACTGTAGGCTAGTAATTTGTGACAGGAATGTGGGTGAGAGGGTTGCATGGCTATACTCAGCAGGAAGAAGATGAGTGGATATTGACAAGGCAGTCTTGGCCCAGAAGGTATGCAAGGAGTGGTTCCTTGAGGAGTTATACATGGCTTTTGACTGTAGTAACTGGTTTCAATACTATATTTTTAATTTAATTATGTTATTTTATTTTATTTTATGTGCGGTTTTTGTAAAGCATGCATAACCTTCTTCTGGTGCCTTAGAGTTGTTAAACCAGTCATCTTTAGGGTGGTCTTCCCCCAAACGTTTTGCCTACTTATCTCCACTCCATGCTGTATCTATTTGTTGGCCTTAGGACTTTGAACATGTTACCAGTGCTAAAGTGCATGTGCTTCTCCCCTAAACATGATGACATTGGTGTATACCTGATCAGCATATTTAGTTACCTATAAGTCCCTTCTAAAGTGGCATACCATATACCCTGGACCTGTAATATAAATGCTACTAGTTAGCCTGCAACACTGGTTGTGCCACCCACACAAGTAGCCTTTCAAACCTGTCATTACAAGGCCAGTGTGTGCAGTTTGCAGCCACTTCTACTTGGCCTTTAAAGTCTCTTACCAAGCATTGAACTCCCCTATGATTACACACAAGTCACCCATAAGGTAAGCTCTAGGTAGCCCTAAGGGCAGGTTGTTGTGTAAATAAAAGGTAGGACATGTACTTTTATGTTTTACATGTCGTGGCAGTGACAAACAGCTACATTTGTTTTTCACTACTGTGAGTCTCATAGGCTAGCATTGGGAATTCCTTAAAATGCTTTTAAGCCATAATTCCTGATTAGAAAGGAGTAGCTAAATCATGTTTCATATCTTTGGAAGTGTAATGCTAAATCCACTTTAGAGGTAAAGTTGGATTTAATATTATTTTTTTAGAAATGCCACTTTCAGAAAGTGGACATGTCTCTGTTCCTACTGCTCTGTGTGCCTTGCAACCTGCCTCCAATACACAGCTGGGGTGGGTGACAACTACATTTTATGCGTTCCCTCTGGACAGCCACAAACATAGGAAGGGTGGGTCAGACAGAGAACACATCTGCATTCATCTGCATTGTGATATCTCTTCCTGAGCTGGAAGAGGAAGGGGATCTGGCACTTACACCTGAAAAGGCAGTGTTCTGTGTTCCACACAAAGGGTTGATTACCCCCCACAGAAATCCTGGCAGACAGGGCTGGGATGAAAGGGGACCTGTGCACTTCAAGGTTCTGCTTTGAAGTCACACCCACTTCAAAGGCACATTTAGGTATACGTACTGGGGCTCCAACTCTATCAAGTTTACTGCGCTACTGGACATGTGAAGAACAGGAATTAAGACTGCTGTGTTACGAGGATTGCCACTTTGCTCGACTGACTGTTCTTAAGGAACTAATTCTCTGCTTTGTTGAGCTGCTCTTCTGCCTGCTGATCTCTGTCCTGTTGAGGAGAAGGACCGGGCCCATCTCATTTGAGCCCAGAGTGCCACCAAAGCTTGCTGCCTTACCACCTGTTTCTGAAGTCTCAGGGCCACCACAAACTTCATACAATCCTGATGCTGCTGCTGGACTCTGCCATCTGTGAGTCCTCCCTTGCATGAGGTTCCAATGCAGTCATGGTCCTCAGAAGTGGATTCTGCAGATGTTTTTGCTTCAAAATCAATGCAGTGATGACTTTTCACCGATTGGAACCAATGCATTGTCCTTCGATGCTGACACAGAAGCTGATCAATGACATCGCCTTGACGGATTGCGTGGCTCAATGATGACGGACAGCATGTCTGGACAGTGACACAATGCCTGCATCGTAAAGGTGTTCGACACCGAAGCCTTTATCGACTGGATGGATTGGCGCTGACCGCCGGATTGGCGCTGATGTAGCCACTACTTGACTCCGTGCATCTTCTACATGGACACTTGCTCTATCCAAGGTACTTTGTCGGCGGGACCTGTCTGTGTCCTGTAGCCAGCCTGCCCTTTATTGCGGTGTGCCTGAACTTTGGATTTACCCTGGTCTAGAATGTCCTCATGTAACCCCATAGCGCTATTATCTTCTAAGCACTACTTTTGTTTATTCTTTAAAAATCCATAATTCTGGTTCTACTTCTTGGATTTTTGTCATTTTGGTTTTGCTTTACTCATACAATTATTCTCTAGTTTTCTAAACCAGTGTGGAGTATTTGTGTGGTGTTTTCATTGTGGTACTGTGTGTAAGCATATGTGTGTCACACATTGCCTCTTTTGATAAGCTAGACTGCAAAGTCAAAGTCTAATTATATTTATTTCAGTTAATAGAAACCATAATATATTACACAGCATGACCAAGAAAGATTACAAATCCACTAGATGCGGACAAGAACTTCTTCTTGGCATTAAAAGGTATACATTTAAACAAATTTCCATTTAAAATACAGAAGCTAAAGATTATATAAAGATGCAGATACCAGGGCATTGGCTTGTTCATTAAAATCAGCTCTAGTTAGCGGCATTGTTTATTTGTTTAAAATACCGTCCCTTTCGTGCGTTTTTTGTGGGTAAGTTGTTGATTCGTTAAAAGTGTCATAGTGCCCCTCCTTTTCCTACATTTTTCCACATTTTATTGCAGACATGTTTGTGCAGTCTCTTAAAATGCATGCTGATTTTAAATTAAGACTCCTCTGATTAGAGTGTAATCATGTTTGTTCAAAATCACCTAAAGTTGACTTTGCCCTCCACCTGTTGTAAACAATATTGTTAAATAAATAGCATTATACATTTCAATTACCAAGACACGTCTAAAGATGAAGCCATCAAGTTAAACTACATGGTTATCATCAGACCGTTTGCCTAACTGCTTTGTGTCAAGCTACCAGAGGGTGAGCACAGGTTACCTTTTAGTGTGTATTCAGCTTACCCTGACACGGACTGGGTCCCCACTTAGTCAGGGTGCATACCTCTGCCAAATACAGACCCAGTGTTAGAAATGGGATTTCTGGTTGGCTAGGGCATGCGCCTAAGCCAGGCAGTAACCACCACTCCAGTCAGAGCATGGGAGTTACACAATGAAGTTAACTCCTGCTCACCCCCTTGGTAGCTTGGCAGAGCAGTCAGGCTTATCCCAGAGGTAAGGTGTAAAGTGTTTGCGCAACACAGTCACACAGCAGCGACACACTAGGCACAACACAAAAGAAACTCCACACAAGGTTATATAAAAAAATAGACTATGTGTTATCCATAAAAAACCTTAGAACATAATCACATATATACACTGTGCCACCAGGCACTTGTCAAGACTTTTCAGGGATGATATATATAAATAGGCCAATCAGCCACTGTCATAACATTACATACATCAGAAGGCCAATCGGGCTGACCAATAACTATTGGTAGAAATGGTACTTAGCAGGAAGCATTAGGCAGAAGCATCACATCAGTCACAAACCACTTGTCTCAGATGAGGCCATAGGAACATAAGTCCCCCCCAGATACATGTGTGCACCCTAATGATATCCAGCATCAACATTTAGTCATGCACCACAGCCCAATTTGTAGCAGTGCACACACTACTACATGAACACCCCCATTAGCGCAACACCTGCGCTCTCCTTTTTGGTACCTGGTGTCCTTTGTACAGGCATCCGGGCCATGCTCCCACCTATATCATAGAATGTGGCAATTCTTGTCCCTGGGGGCCTCCGTCAATGTTTCACGCTGTTCCAGGCACAATGCCACAAGCAAGGGGGCAAGAGTGTAACTCACCCTGTCTCAGTAATGAATAATGCCCTTGATGCTTTGAATTTCCCTGGTGCCCAGTGCAACACGTAAGGGGTGGAGGCACAACACACACCCTGATTCTGCGCGAAACGAGCAACACCTGCTGGGGTTGGGCAAGGACCCCGCTACTTCAGCACTACGGAGCTGCAGCTTGTCTGGAGCCCTCCTGGGCCTCATGGAGGGCTGTAAGGATGGTGCACGTGGGCAGCCTCACCTTGGGTATCCTGGTGACGCGCTGCAGGGCTCACGGTGCAATCCCGCTGTGCCCGGTGCAGCAGCCCTTTGTGTTCGCCTTCTCTAGATGCTGGGCGCGCTCTCAGCACTCCAGTCGGGCCCTCCATCCTGGGCCACAAAGCCATGGATCAGAAAGTCTCTCTTTAGCCGGGGCCTTCCTCCATCCAGCTTCTCACGGCAGTAGCCCCGCCCACACCTGGGGGGCAGGACATAGCGCTCAAGGCTGTAGCAAAAACAAAGCACTCCCCAATCTGGATTACAGGACCCTTCTCCAGGAATCCACCAGGGCAGACTGGGCATAGGCAGGCCAGCACGCAGGGCCTCCAAGCAGGTAGTAGCTGAGTCCCACAACGGTTCCTCCTGGCAGGGTGTTCCTCAGATCCAATTCCCTAAGTTCTCCATACATGGGGTCACAGCCCCAGTACTTATACCAGTAGGTGTCTTTGTCCTCCCCTGGCCCAGGGCTCAGAGCCAAGTCCAAACCAGTTCTGGGAGTCACTAAAAAATATATTTTCAGTGCACAACACTCTAAGCCCTGGCCTCAGATACACCTCAGGGGGGCGGAGCCGTCACTGTGGAAGGCAGGCACAGCCCTATTCAGGTGCTACTCTTCCCACCACTCCAAAAGCAGACCACGCCTATTCAGCTTAGCACTGATTCATCCAGACTCTCTGGAGCTACTGCACCTCCCCAGCCCCTGTCACTCCGAGGCCAAACAGTCAATACACAACAGGAAGGCACAAAGACACATAGCACACAGAAATGTCTACTTCTAAAAGTGGCATTTCTAAAATAAGGATAATAAATCCACGAACACCAACACACAGCATTTATCACCACTATTCCAAACATACCAAACTTCATCACGCTACCCCTCTCATGTCAGGAATCCCCAATGCATCCCTTTGAGAGGGCTGCCTCACAGCAGTGAGAAACCAAATAGGCTGTTTGTCACAACCAGGACATGCCACACAGTTAAGGCACATGTCCTATCTTCTACCTAGTCCGCCCTCTGCCCATAGGGCTAGCTAGGGCCTACCTTAGGGGAGACTTATATGTAGTAAAAGGGGAGTCACAAACATGGTAACCCCTTTATGTGTCACGTAACAGCAGCAGTAAACCGCACGCACAGGCCCTGCAGTAGCAGGAGCCTGAGACAGGTTTGAAAGACTACTTTGGTTGATGGTGCAAACAGCGCTGCAAGCCCATCAGTTTTATTTAATATACAGACCCTGGGTATATGAGATACCACTGTGGAAGGAACTGATCGGTAAATTAAATATGCCAAACAGGTGTAGACCAATCTTACCAAGTTTGCAATAGAGAGCACATGCACTTTAGCACTGAACAACAGTGATAAAGTGCCCTGAGTCCTAAAACCACCAACAAGAGTTCAGAAAAAATACAGGAGGAAGGCAAATAGTTCTGAGATGACCCTACACAAAGGGCCAAGTGCAACACTCAGGTTCTAACATTCCTAAAGCCAACAAAAAGAAGGTCGAAAATAGTGGAGTGTGGTAGGTAAAATGTTTGGGGTGACCCTTCAGAGAGGGCCATTTTCCAACACAAGTGCTTTTCATTATGGGTACATTTGGATGGGGGACCAGTAGAACAAATGAAAGGGAAGGATCGAGGTAAAAGATGGCCCACTCTAATGTGTGCCCACCATGATGAAATTCCTTCAGGGTGAAAAATCACACTATATTTGCAAATTATGAATGCTACTCAGAGACTCATCGCTTGATACTTAAGACCTCAAGACCGAACAGTCATCCATATTCTCTTGCAGTGCCACCTCTAGTCAAAAATACGTACATTTAGTGCACACTTTGTGTGCAATAAAGACACAAACTCAAAGACCTTCATCTGGAGAGCAAAGCCAATGGACTATGGACTTCAAGGTTACAATTACTTTATGATTTGTGCTCCAGAAGAGGGTAGGGCTGGAGTTAAGCTGGATCATGAATTGGATCTTGGGATTCAATTCACAAAAGCGTTTTTGAGTGCGAGAAGTAGTGCTACTCTTTTAATACTATGGCACACTTATATCAATCAGACCAAAATGTCGACCTCCGTATTAGTAAAAGTACAAAGAAGTCACTGTCTATTATATTTGTACTAATTGCAGTTGAATATTTCAGCTATATTCCATTTTAGATGTTGTGGAATCAAATCACAAAGGCATGCATGAGTGCATAAAATAGTATATAACAGGTTGACTTCTCTAGTCAATAGCCCACACTCTGGAGGCTAATTTGAAATCTAATCAATTATGGAGTGTTCAAACTAGTGTCACAAAAGTGGGCAGTTATTTATTTGTAGACTATACGCAGAGTCTGACTGACCATCCTGCCACTCTGACATTTTCTTGGCTCATCAAGTAGTATAGGAGCTATTTGATGTTCTGCCATGAACCGACCCTGAAATTCCCCACACCTCCTACTAGTTGCAGTAGCATGACAAAGAGGCCATGGGCCCTGATGCAAGCAAGGAAAATGCCACGTTTTATTGTTGTTGGAGTTTGGAAAATAATGCAATTATCAGAGTTCAATGGGCACCTCAGGTATCTGGGCCCGAGTGCTCCACGCACCACTGCACCTGCTGCACCAATGGTAGCAACATCCCTGATTATTCTTAGTTTTCTATAGTATGGGGATGACTTGACCATTAGTTGGCAGGGCTGATTTTGATAAACAGTCCTGCTACGATTAACAGGATTGCTTGTAAGTAAAGTAGGAATGATTTGACTTTAAATAGTATCGCTTTATTGCGATCACTGCTTATGAACATTCATATACCCAGCTGGTTTTGTGTATTGCATAGTGAGTCGATTTGATTTATTTAGTGTGGTTTGAATCAAATTGCTGTACTGCAAATGATCCAAAAATGTCCTTGCAAATGTGTTAGTCACAACTATAATCATAAACCCAACTTGAAGCATAACTCTAATTTTGACCCTATATGACTTTTTAACACACAATTTCCTATTGATTCCTCACTACCACTCTTCGTGTGTCTCTTGTGTACATGTGTTGGGCTGGCCCTTTATGCAGGGTCTCCCTCACTTTTTTTACTTCTGTTTGCTGAACCCGTTTTAATTGACATTAATACTGTGCACTTTTTCCTTTCTAACCAGTGGTAAAGTGCTTGTGCTCTATCATTACAACATGGTTGAATTGGACTACACCTAATTGGCACACTTCATTTACTTGTAAGCTCCAAGTGGTACTATCTGTACCAGGATCTGTAAATTAAATGTGCATAGTGGGCCGGCAGCACTCTTTTAAACATGTCTCAAGCTCTCCACTGCTGCCGGTATTGCGGTTTTCAATTGTCATTTTGCCCATCCTAAACCTTCATTTTTATTACTTATAAGCCATCCCTAAGGGAGGGCCCGAAACATCAAAAGCAGGATGCATTGTATTTAAAAAATAGGACATGGGTGCTAAAGGTTTACATGTCTCAATAGTGAAAAACTACTAATGTTGTTTTTCACTGTTGTATGGCCTATCTCACCCATTGACTCATACTAGTTACCCTATTACATTTAATAGATGATAACTTTAGTTTGGGAGCAGGCAGAAATATACTGTTTATGCTCAAATTAATTGTAATTTAAAATCCACTTTAATGTTTTAGTCGGATTTTAAGTCACAATTCTGAAAAAATCCACTTTTACTAAGTTGCCATTTTGTTGCCCAAACCATTTGAGCCTTCTGCGAGTGTCCTGGGTCACATTATTGTGAATGGCCCTGCTTTTGGGGTTTCTGTATTGCTTATAAACAGTAACACAAAGGGGACTTAAATGTGGACAGGATGACTGATAGGGGCTGTACCCAGCCCTACTTACATTTCAAAGGGGTTTGCTGCTTCCTGAACACACAAAGGAATCTGACAGCAAGCCTACCATGAATTGTGTCACTCTATAAAGTTTGGAGCCTTTACAGGGGAAGTAGAAGAACCAGATGTAGGGGTAGTAGAGTGGATCCCCCACACAGAGGCTGGCAGTAGGTATACATACTCCTGGACCAAAGGAAGTCACAGAGGAAGGACTGCCCTGATGCTTTAGGACTGCATTCAAGTCTGAGAACAAAGACTGGACTGCGTCAGTTGCCCGATTGCCTGTGTGAACTACAGGGACATGACAAGCTTCAGAGTATTACCTGTAAATTCCCTGCTGACTTGCTGTTATTGCACCGGTCTGAACCTGCAACTGGAAATACCTTAACACTGCTGCTGCTGGAGTGAATTCTGATCCCCACAAGGTGCACAGGTCCTGGACCCTTGGCTGGCATTTGAGTTTATTCCCAGCTGCCTAATAGCAGGTTCCATCAAACGCAAAGCAGTGTGAACCAACCCACCTCAGGACCATGCATCGCAGTACCTCGCAGCTCCTGATCGATGGCTTCATCAGAACTTACGCAGCATGATGCAATTTGATGCAGGAGCTCGCATCGCAGCCCTCACAGCTCCTGACCGGAAAATAACCAACGTGCCGCAACTCGACTCAGGCCTTCACAGCACCGCACAGATTCGGATCCAAACAGACGCAGAGTGATGCAAAACCTTGCATCAAGGACATAAAGTATAAATCTCAGTGGGACTAACATGATCCTTGTATCCAGCCAGAGCTCCATCATGGCCGTACTGTACTTGTGACTTTGTGACAGTGTAACCAGATGAACACAGTTGATTACTTATGCTTCTTGGTGCACCTTTTACCTAAAAGTCTTCTGATCAGAGTTTTGTCATTCTGTTAAAATTCTATTCAGTGAAATCTAATCAATTTTTCTAAATTGGTTTGGAATTTTTCTTGTGTTGGGTTTTCTTCTTATTGTTTGTGTGCTCCATACATACTTCATCCATTGTCTCTAAATTAAGCCTGAGTACTTTGCGCAAAGCTACCAGAAGATTAAGCACAGGTACATTAAGTTAATTTTTGTTGATCGCCCTGACAAGGATTGTGGTTGTTGCCCAAGTGGGACTCCCACTCCCCTCAACCAATAACCCCGGTTCTGACAACATGCAATAAAAGTAGTGATTACACTGGGAAAAGATTATCCAGGGACAGTATCTTTCTAAATGCAATTACACCAGTTGTCTGCCTGTGCAATTGCTCTCTAAGGGGCATACGTATATGCAACCACAAAGACTTTTCTGAATTGAGTCTAGATGTGCAATTAATGAACACTGCGCAGCAAGTTGTGTTGAAGGTGAAAGCAAGTAAATAAGGTTAATGTACTAGTGCAGGTATACCACAATTATTTTCACACGGCCAATTCAATTTAAACAGTCATTTACAAATTTAAAATATGTTATTAACACATTTGGACTTTCGATAAACTTAAAGGCTAACTTACAATAGATGTTAGTAACCCCTGTTCTCATCAGCGCTACAAAGCGGGCACCTAAGCACATTTGTTTACCAACAGCAAACACAATTGCAAAACTTTCTCCAGTGCCATTGTTTCGGGCAATGGGATGGTGTGCCAGGACCCTATTTAAACGAATCAAAGAAAAACTACCAATCTACCTTGTGCCCTTACATCCTCTGTAAGATGCCCAGTCCCTTGTTGGTTGGGTACAACCTATTTAAAATTCGCAATAGGGGCCCGATGAGCTTCCTAATATTTCTCTGAAGTGGGGTGCAGGTAACAAAGAATTGACCTTTTAGAAGGTCTGCTTTTGTACACAATGTATGGCTGTAGTGATAATGTAAACCCTGTTTGAAGACTGGAGTCCTCTTTGAACCTTTTGCCTTTCTGATATAGCATATATCTCTCACTATTTATAGTCCATTTCGTTTTGCTTTTTGTTTTTATCTTGGTTCGTTTTTCCTTTTTATTTTGGTAATGAACAATTTGTTATGGAATAGATTTCAAATGCGTTATTTATGAGTATACAGCACGTGCTTGGTCACTGCAGTTTAATTGCTTTCAAAACCCATGATTTACAGGAGTTACATCATTCTAGATTAATTAATTTGCATGGTTGGCAGTCATTGTATCATTGCCTTCGATTACATATTTTTTTCAAGGGGGAGCTCAGAACATTAGTTCTTAGATCTCATTCACTTTTTTGTCTAATAATCTTCTTGTTCTCTGGGCTGCAAATACATTCAATAATAAATGCAGGCTCTACAGTGTAATGAATCTCCTTTGTTTAGTCAGCAATAGGTTACCTAGAATGTAGGTCTCAGTTGGACTTCTTTTTTAATTATTATTATTTTTTAAATCTTTTATCATGAAAATGTAGTATCAAGCAAAAAAGCGAGAGCTTTAATTAACCTCTTTTATAAGTAGCGTTCTCATAAAAAGTAAACAAAACGGAACCACTGAGCGCTCCTTTTATTAACTACACCTTGAAATAAGCAGCTGCATATCCCTCAATCCTGGAACACCTTTTTCTTGCTAAACAGTAGAAAGGTCACCCTTATTAATTCAACTTCCACCTCCATAAATAAATAAATAGATACAACTTTAAACAGCTAGATATGAGTATTGGGTTTGATGCATGTGGTCTCCCTAGGCAGCCTTTATCCTGAACAACCAGACTGGAATCCGGTTACTGATTGCTGTGACTTCACAACTGTGGTTAACCACTGTTGTATCATCACCAGGAGAAACATTTGCTTCCTCTTTGTTCCACCATCTTCCCAGGTCTCCAGACACCTGAGATGGAATGACGGTTGGTGGTTCCAAGAGCCTCTGACCGCTCTTACCAGGTCTGCTCAGACCTGAAGGTAGCAACAGTACGCAGGTGCGTTGTACTAGTGCTAACCATCTTCTCCCTTGACAGCCCCAGCCTCCACAGACGGATGTATGCATTACAATGCATGCTTTCACTCCGCATGCCATTACGACGCAACTTTTACAACGCAAGTCGTTATAACGACTTGCGTTGGGGGGTCCTGGATAGTGGAATAGTTTAATTTACTATTCCAACTCCAGTCCCCGTGGATAGTAGGGAAGGTGTTGGATAGTAATTAAACTATTCCCTATCCTAGAGCGTAATAGTTGCGTCGTAATGGTAGTGCAGAGTAAAAGTTGCGTTGTAAAGGATGTTCCCCCCACAGACCCATGTTGGGAAGAGAAATCAACCAGTCCTGACAAGGGACTCCAACAGTGCCGCTGTCCGTACGGTGCCAGCTCTCCCCTCTCAGTGTGCGAGCGGAGAGATTGGCTTTGGGCCAAGAGGAGGTAGGATACTCTAGAGGCTGGTGGGAGTGGCTGGCAGAAGGTCAGGTAACTAATTTCCATTGGCGGTGGAATTAGCAGAGGTGATGGTTGCCCGGAGGCCAGGCATTTTTTCCCATTTGGCTGTGGGTCCTGGGTTTATGCACAGGGAAGTGTGCATGGATGGAAGAAGGCTTGGTATTTTCCTTTAATATATTGAGATCGACAGGAAAGGACTTTTTCCGAGTTTGGCACGAGGCCAGGTATTTATTGTAAAATTTGGGGAAGGTTGGACAGTATATGTCAAGGTTAGTGGTGGTGGGTGGCAGGAGGGAAAGTAATTTTTTTCTTTACAAGCTATAGAAGGCTCTCTCATTACCCCTCTGCCCCCTCACACACATTGCAAGTAGGAGTTGATCATTTGAGGGGGGTCGTACACATCATATACACATCATATAATTATAGATATTAAAAAAATGAACGACTAATGGAGCCAGATTTGACTCTTCGTTGGACTTCACAGCTCATTATGGTTGCTAAGGCGATGGTATTACCAATTTTTGTCAGATGACTACAACTGATGAGGCCAGAAGAGAACCAGCTCAGAATACTTTTAAGAGCCTGAGATGTTTCATGATGTCAAATGCTGAAAAGACATCCAGCAATACCAGAGGCATTAGTAGCCTTCTGTATGCTGTGGTAAATATGGTCAAGATCCTTCAGGGTAAATTCCGGGCTAAATGCTAACCTGAAACCAGGATGGTAAGGCGTGAGGAATCGGTTTCACTTTGAGTTTTGAGAGACATCCTAGACAACTCGAGCTTTGTTCTCTTGATCTATTTGATGTCACTCCGAACCGCTTGGGGAAAACATTCTTATTATTCACCATCACCCTTCTACAATTCTATATGTTTTTATATGTCTTCCATTGGAAGCCTTTAGTGCGATTACCGAGAATGGAATCTGGTTATTACCTGGAGTGATGCCATATCAGTTGTTAACCAAAGTGGTTAACCACTACTTTGACGTCACCTGAGGGAAGCACTTCCTTTTCCTTTATTCCAAGTAACCTAGTTGGAACACAGTGGGCGAATGGTGGCTAGTGGTCTCACCTGGATTCTTGTCACTCTGAGTTGCTTGCTTCTCATTTGATAACTTTCCTTGTACTTCCTTGGTTTCTACGCTCCCAGAGCGTAGCTTCTTTGCCATATTTTTGATTGGTGGACTTGTATGCTTCCATTGATCACTTTCTGGGAATCACTTTTTTTGTTTTATCACTCTATGGGAGAGCATGTTTCCACCCCTCTCAGTCTGGCTTTTGAAAAAAAGCTGTTTAAATTTCATCTGCCTTCTCTGCTTTCTCTGGCATTGCTCCACTGCTCCTTACCTTGGTGTCCTTTTTTTGCACAATTTGCTGCTGGGTGATCTGTGCTCACAATCATCTTTTCTCTTCATTTTATTCATTTTCTTTTATTTTACTGCACCAAGATCTTAATCTGTCATCTTTGAATGGTAAATAAAAAATAGGCTGGCTGAATCTTGCTGTGTGCAAATGCAAGCATGATGACCGCAGCTTTGTAATCATTCAAGCGTATGCATACAAGCAGATGTGATGATGTTTGTGGTTGTACAAATCATCCTGCTTTTTTCTTTCTCTTCTTCCCATTGTCTTACGCACTTTCTTTTCACCAGTGTAGAACAGCATTGGCAAAAACATTGGTGAGGCAAATAGGTGTGCTATTGCAAAGATAAAATGCGAGAGCCATTGGCTTTGCCAATTTCTGATTCAATGTATATAACCTAAAATAGTATAGTATTTCATAAACTGACTTCAATAAACATGTTTCCAATTTGAAATGAAAAATCTTGCGAAATACACTAAATTAAACATTGCAACATAAAGCACACACCTAGAATAATGATGCTCCAAAAAAGTCAGTTTACAGATGACTTTGTACTTGGCCAAGTGATTATCATGTCATAAGAACCTCACCATGGACTTGTAAGACCAGGAGACAAGGTTACACTTTACTCTATTTTTTTCTTGAGTAAGTTATCCCAATAGTATGTTATTCTTGCCTATCTTTTTCCAGTTATATTTATCCAAAGCTTATTTGTGACTAGTTGATTATGGGCATACTTTTCTCATCATTATATTTAAGGCTTGGTATACTCTTTCAAGCTTTCTTACTGCTAGCTTGTGTGAACAGCAACACATTTACATGTAAAAATGAACGATGAGCATAAATGATGCCAGGTAAAAAGCCTTAATTTTGCATATGAGGGTGAGTTGTTTCTGCATTTAAATTAAAATACACATCAAATAAGACTTAATAAGGTTTTTGTTTTGAACTGATAGTTTAAAACAAAAAGCAACTGAATATTCTTATCCGGGGTCTTCAGCTACATAAGTTAACTAATATTCTGCAATTAACAGAACAACACCTAAAGGTGAAATATTAATCTTTGTGAGGAATTTGTAAGCAAGGGTGTGGCTCAATGGTTCTCTTTTTCTAGTCGAGTATTTGAAATCTATACACCAAAGCAGCTATTAAAATGAATACAATAATAGAAGGTTTTAGCACGAGAAAAGATATTTAAGTCCAAAAAATCATTCACTCTATTATTGCCCTTGAACATTTCTAAATAACTAATTTTTACAATTTCCTGGGAAAAATATCTCCATCACATAGGCATTCGGTGTGGTCCGGGCAATTGCAGGAGTAAGAGCAGCTTTTCATAGAATAAGTGCCTTTTAAAAAGTTTTCGAAAACTTTCTTAAGGATAGATACAGCATCTCACACCATCTATTTTCATAAGGTGTCCTAGCTGACTCATAATTGTTAAATAAAGCATCTTTGATTTAAAATGTATAAATAAATGTTACAGCATAAGCACAGGGCACTGAAAAAGAGATTGATGACCTATTTGCCCCTTCCTCTGTTGTTCCTGATGTTCCTGGTGGTTATCCTGAAAATATGACCTGGACTAAACCCTCTTCGACAAAAGCAAACACCACTAATCAAAGAAACAACTTCAACCATTATCCTCATTGCTTAATCTTCCACATGGTGAAATGTGTATAATAGGTATACTTTTTTATTATTGCCAAAATATATGTGTACAGAGATCATTGCCACTTAGTTAATAAGGAATACAAGCTGATGTATATGAGCAAGAGAGATGACCAATAACCTAAAACAAGTTAAAAAAACAATATCATGCATTAGTTTTCAAATATGATATTGCTAATTGAATATATAATATTTGTTGGTGAGAAAAAGAGGATGAAAAAAAACAAAAAGAGGTAAACCCCTCAAATATTAATAAAATATTGACTTCCAATGTTAATCAAAGTAAAACAAAACGTACATTTAATGCAGAATGGCATTGACAGAGCTGCCTCTGTCTAACAATGATGCAAGCAATGATACAACAAAGTAAAGCAGACATTAAACAAATGGCAAAATAACGGAAATATAAAAACGATTTAGTATACAAACAAATGAACAAAGTATATCAAAATTGTAAATATGTGTATACACTGTTTGACAATAGTTCTATATAAATGGAAATGGAAATTAAAAACGTACTGTTGGAATGCAAAATAATTTAATTACCTTATTTTATATATATATAAAGTAAAGAGTTAAAATGAATATATGCATTTAACTTTTTTTAATTTATGTTAAAAAAGTTAACAACAATATGCATGTAAATGTGTATAAAACACGTAAAAATGTATATAAAAATATTTATTTTTAATGGTTAGAAGTTTGAAAACACAAAAATGTTTAAAATAAAACATAATAGAAAACTGTATTAACTCTAAACTAACCAGCATAATCAAAGTAAACATAATTTATGTAACTTACACTAGGGATTACCACTCCAAACACAATCACATTGGAGAAAGTATTAGTCTTTGGGTGGTGGGTGGAGTCATAATTACTATTCTCACTAAACCTATCCACATTGGGGAAAGTGTTGGACTTTTTAAGTGTCACATGTATTATTCCCACTCCAAACATAGCCACATTGGAGAATGCATTGGACTTTGGAGGGTCAGGTATACTATTTCCACTCCAAACCTAGCCTCATTGGGGAAGGTGTTGGACTTTGGGGGTGAAGTCATATTTCATATTTCCATTCCAAGCGTCATCACATTGGGAAAAGTGTTGGACTTAGGGGAGTTCAGATTTACTATTCACAATACAAACTTAATAACACTGGGGAAAGTGTGGGGCATTTGGGGGGCTAGATATACTGTTCCCCCTTCAGAAATAAGCATACTTGTGAAAACCTTGGACATTTGGAGATTAGTGTGGGGGATCAGATCTCATATTCATACTCTACATGTAACCACGTTGATGAAAGTGTTGGACATTGTAGAGGTTTAATGTACTATCCCTCCCCAAACTTAGGGCCTGATTTAGATCTTGGCCATGTAACTCTGTCACAATGGTGACGGATAACTCATCTGCCGAAATAAAGATTTCATAGGATTTGATGGAATTTATATTTCAGCTGACGGGATATCAGTCACTGTTGTGGCAGAGTAAGCCATCCACCAAGATCTAAATCAGGCCCTTAATCACAATAGGAAAGGCATTTTCTATTTACAGTCCAATTTACCCACATTGGGGAAAGTACTTAAATTAGGGGGGGTACATTTTCTATTCCCTCTGCAGACTTAATCATACTGGCAAAAGTGTTGGACTGTGGGAGTTTAGATATACTATTTCCACTCCATACCTAACTACATTAAGTAAAGTGCTGGACTTTTGGAGGGGAGGCAGCATTATATTTACTATTCCTACTTCAAACATAAAAACGTTGTGGTAAATGTTGGACTTTAGGGGCCTATATTTACCATTCCCATTCCAAAGTTGACTACTTTAGGGAAAATGTAGAGTGTTGTAGGGGTCAGATTTTCTATTCCAAATCCTAATAAACCCACATTGGGGTAATCAGTGGACTTTCGGTTGGGGGCAGGCACATTAACTATTCTCACTCTAAACGTAACCACATCGGGGAAAGTGTTAGACTTACTGTTTGCCCCGAACCATAACCACATTTGGGAAAGTGTTAGACTTTGTGAGGGTCAAAGTTACCTTCCCAGTCGAAACCTAACTACATCAGAGAAAGTGTTGGAGTTTTGGGAAATCACATTTACTATGTCCATTTTATGCTTCAATCGTTTACTATCCACACTCCAAAGTTAGCCACATTGGGGAAAGTATCGCAGTTTGAACCTGCTACATTTATTCTTCCTATTCCAAACTAAACCACATCTGAGAAAGTGTTGAACTTCGAGGTGGGGGCAGATTAACTATTTCATCTCCAAACTTAACCACATTGGGGAAAACGTTGACATTTGGTGGAAATAAATGTACTATTCTCACTCCAAATATAGCCACATTGGGAAAAGCGCTCAACTTGAGAAGGGTCAGAGTTACTAATCTTACTCTTAACTTAACCGCACTGAAGAAGATGTAGGACTTGGGAAAGTCTGACGTGTTATTCCCATTCCAAACGTAACCACATTTTGTAAAGTGTTGAACTTGGGGGCGGAGGGGGAGAACACATTTAAAATACACTATTATCTTAATCACAGTCTATCAAAACCAAAATTTAGATAGAAAATGATTACACTAAAATACTACCAAATTTCTTCTAATTAGGCACATCTAAGATACCTATGCTTACACACACATTCGATAAAATCCATAAAAACTGACATTAAAAAGTTTACCAAAACAATTAGTAAAAAAATATATACAAATTCAAGTTGATAAAAACAAACAGCTATGTACAATATTTAAGTCAAAAAAATCTAAGGGCCTCATTTATGAGGCCTTGCGTCAGTTTTGCGCTTCCGATGCGTCACTTTTTGTGACGCATCGGCGGCGTAAAACATGCCTCCTGTTGCGCACTATTTACAAAGTGATGCATCGAAGCAGATGTGTCACTTTGTAAACCCCTGCGCTACATTATACCTGCGTCAGGTATAATGTATGCAGAGGGGGGCGTTCCCCCGCAAAAAGCCTCGTAATAGTGACGCAGTGAAATCTATGAGATTTCACTGCGTCACTTTTAGGACGCTGTTGCGTCAAAATCTTGTGCCTGCCTCACAGCAGGCGTAAGACTGACGCAAGCCCTTTCACATGGGGCTTTCCCCATGTGAAAGGACGCATTGCTGGAGTTGCGTCACTTTTGTGACACATTCCAGCAATGCGTGACTTTTGCGCTTACAGATACGTCAGAAATACTGACGTATCTGTAACTCCTTGCGCCATGATGCGTCATACTGTAAATATGATGCATCATTGGTCTCGCAAGGAGGGCGCAGTGAAAAGTGACGCATCGCTGTTTCCACGCAGCGATGCGTCACTTCTCATAAATGAGGCCCTAAATGTTTAAAAAAAAATTAATTATTGTTCCAACCACTACATCCAAAATTACAATTAATATTAAAACAAGGTTCTAATCTCAATTTCAAAAATATATAGTAAAAAATAGACCATTACTAAGCAGTACATATGACTAAATATAAAATAAGTTAAAATAAATAAAAAAACTTGCATCATTTTAAATTATAAAAAAAATTAAATACATAACATTTCAATAAATTCAATACAAATTTAGAAAACAGAAAAAATGCAAACACTTCTCCCAATTTCGCCACTTACCCTACAACCAATTCATAATAAATTTATAATCCAAATAATATATGTAATACATTTTTTCCAAATCACTTTCATTATATATAACTTAAAAAGTAACATATATTAAACAACATTATATGCAATTGTATTAAAAACACAATTTTAAATGCAATATTAAAAATCAATTAAAAAACAATATTCGTTCATGCAATAAAAGATACCATGATGTAAATACCATCATGACAATACTGGGACGATATTGATGACTGACAACATTTTTGAAAACAATGTTAAAGTCATGACTAACTGTTTTACTTTCTTAATTACCACTGTGGTACTCGAAACCCTTTCATATTGTAAATGTTCCTTCATTCCCATTGAGTACTAGTAATTGTAGAAGAAGGTATTAGATAATGTATTTGATATTAAAATGCTTACTATTAAAGAATCAAAGAACTAATATGCAATGGATTCATCATAAATATCAAACTTCAGGTTAATGTGCTGCTAAGTTACTGCTTTAATTTACAATCCGCATATATTCACAAGTATCCGGAAACATCTCTGGTATGTGATGACAGTTGGGTTAGGGTCTGTTCTCTTTTAGCCAAAACTATGCAGCTGGCTATGGGACCACTGCCAGAGATAACCAAGAATGGCACTAAAATAAGGAAAGTGTCAAGGTTTCCACAGACAGAGTGGTAACATATCAATTCATAAAGATATGCAACACTCCTTGCACCAGTCCTGTTCAAGGCAGTTCTGTCACAGCATGCAGCTCTCTTTCCATCAAGATGATTGGGAGGCCCTCATGTAATGTATGTAATTTACTCAAGAACTGCTGCAAAATATAATGCATTTGCAAGCACATAGGTCTTTCTCCACATGTGAATGTCTGTGTTGGTATATTACCTCTCACCTTCACATGGTGCAGAGTGCTGGCAAGCTGTGATATAATAGGCTGAGATGCATTAGAGGAACATTCACAGTTCATTACTTTGTCTTTTGTGCATGGAAAAATCTTCCTTTAAATAACAGATGGTTCTATTGGTTTAAACTTTTGATATCGCTAAGTGCACACTTTAAATGATATTTATTTAATTTATTAAGTAGGAAACTGATAGCACTGGTCATTGGGTGTTGGCCTTATTGAACAATTACTGGGGTTACCTATGCTATGCAGCCTTATAAATGAAACAATAGTTAATTAATTTACATTTTCTGCCATGTATGTTTTGAAACTGTAATAGTGTCCTTGGCCGTCTAGGTCTTTTTTCAATGCAAAAGTGGAAGCGATATACATGGGGAAAGATCCTCTGTAATTTTAGACTCCATTTAAGGATTTTCTATTTAATGTGCCTGTAGGAGAATACATTTAACTAAAGCTCAATATACATTTACGCGTAAGCAACAGCGCACTCATGTTAGGGTGGATTATTTATTTTTGTCTGAAATATTAGAATAAGGCATGGAGGAAATTGAGCACACTATTAGTTACCATACTGTGACAGTTTCTATTTAAATCATTCATAAGGCAACTACTCATTTTTAGGAAATATGCTTATTTGTTGAGTGGGGTGATAACCCACTATGGCAACAACCACCTCATGGTGAACCAAAACAGTCACTAGATTAACCTGTGCTTAACCCTCTGGTAGCTTGGCACAAAGCAGTAAGGGTTTATTTATAGGCAAAGCATAACGTATGTATGCAGCAAACAAATAGTTATAAGGTAAAAACCCAACACAAGAAAAATCCCAAACCGATTTACAACAATACAGTACATTCAAATGTATGAATTGATACCAGAGTGATAAACATGCAGTCAGGAGGACCAGAGATATTCAATTTTAAACTTCACCAAGAAGCTGTTTAGCTGGTCATGCCATTACAAAGTCACAAGCTCAATCTGACCGTGATGGAGTGGAGGCCGGGAACAGGGACCAGGTTAGTCCAGCTGAGAGCTCTACCTTTTGTTCTTTATATTCAGTCTGATCAGAAGCTGCATGGTGCGGGAAAGGGATGTGTGACGTTACAACGCAGGCTATTACAACGCCTGCCTTTACAACGCGGTTTTTACATTGCATACCATTACAACGCATAGCGCTTTTGGGTGCTGGATAGTGAATAGTTTAATTTACTATTCCAACTCCAGTCCCCGTGGACACTAGGGAAGGTGTTGGATAGTAAATTAAACGTATTCCCTATCCTAGAGTGCCCCCAGGGCAATGCTTTGTAACGGTTTGCGTTGTAATGACCGCGTTATAATGGTAGTGCGTTGTAAAAGTTTCGTTGTAAGTGATGTTTACCGCGGGAAAGCCCTGTGTGGAGTTGCAGTGCACTGCACTGATTTCCATCAGGAGCTGTGAGGACTTGCGTCAAGTTGCGTCATGCTGCCTCAGTTCCGATGAAGCCATCGATTAGCAGCTGCAATGTGATGCAATGCATGGTCCTGTGTCGGGTTGCTTCGCACTTTTTTGATTGATATGATCCATAGTTAGGCAGGGAGAAGTACACTTTGATGCCAGCCAAGGGTCTAGGACCTGGGAAGGCATCTCTTGTGGTTCAGTACTCACTCCAGGCAGTGGCCAGCAGCAAGGCTCAGGCAGATCCAGTTGCAGGTCTGGAGACCAACGTCAACAGACAGGTGAGCAGCTGCTTCGCTCTAATGCGGGGCCTCCGAAAGCTGCTGCCTTTTCTTCCAGCACAGACCAGAGCAACCGTAGTCAGGAGCACTATCCTTAGTCGCCTGGATTACTGTAACGCTCTGCTACTGGAATCTCCTGCATATTTGATTTCCAGACTCCAGAGTATCCAGGCGGCAGCAGGGAAAATGACACTTTCTCCAGGACGACGGTCCTCCACCACTCTGGCTCTGGCCGAGCTACACTGGCTGCCCGTGCATCAGAGGATCCTGTTCAAATCTCTATGCACCATTTTCAAGGCAGCACACGGTTTGGGTCCCAAACCTCTGCAGAACAAATTCAAATGGTATGAGCCCACACGGACCCTCCGCTCCTCATCCACTAATCTCATTAGTATACCTAGGATCAGGAAAGCTACTTACGGTGGCAGAGCCTTTAGCATAGCTGCAGCTCATCTCTGGAATAGCCTCCCCATTGCAATTAGGAAAACAAACGAATTGATGCTTTTTCGAAAAAAGATAAAGACTTGGCTCTTCCCTAAAATCTAACTGCCCAAGAGCTTTTTGCCCATTCCACTCTTTCTGCCCTATGTTGCTCAGTTCTTAGTCGCACTTTCACAGCGCCAGGATGCCCGTAGGGTTGCAGCGCACTTTAGAAAAGGCATAAAATAAATAAATAAAATAAAACAGGTCTAGGCAGGTACAATTGCAGCAGGTCAGCTTGCACGTTGTATAGAGGCCTCTGAAAACAGTTGTGCTCCTGTCACTCAGGCAGGAGGTCAGCCACCTGAACCTTGGAGTCATTCACTTTAGTCTGGGATGAAGGAAGAAAGTTCAGTCTTTCTTTTCAAAGCACTTTAGCAATGGTTAGGGAAGGTTTGCAGAGTCCTAGTGTCAACAAAATCGAATTCCAGATAGCAGGAGGTGTGAAGGTAAAACGTTTGGGGGAATACCACACGAAGGATGTCAGGACTGATACTCATGTAGACTGGAATTAGACTTTTCAATTGGTTCAGGGAATGTTGGCATTTTGGGAAAATTTGACAAATTTTACAGTGAGTTCTTTGTTACAAATGATGAGACGTTAGATCTTGTTAAGGTCTTGAATTACATATTTTCTCTTCAATGAAGATGAATTTGTATTTGTTGCATTGCTCACCTTCAGAAACTGGGGATGTCAGAGTGATACCTATTTGTAATAGAGTCAAACTAGTTCCAGTAAACCTGAGGGCATTGGCAGACTGATTTTATTAAATGATATATTGGGGTGAAAATGATACATCACCAAACCTATTAGCAGGAGCAGTAAAGTTGTGAAATTACTTATGCCTTGCAGCAAAAAGCCCTAAATGCGATTTCGGAGATGAATGATCAAGGGTCGTAAAGAATAATTCTGAAGCCACAAATAAATCTCTTTGCTATTGTTTGGGTTGTTGCATTACGCAAAGTCTTTTAGTAGGGACACTCCAAGTACTGACACTTTCTTAAACTAGAAGCAGCTGCTGTGACTTAGAGCCTGATTACATTGGGGGCGGTCGGACCTCCAAGAGGCCGGCGGTCTGACTGCCGACAGCCTTTGGGTCAGACCGCGTGGGAAGCGGACTTTACAATGCGGCTTCAAGCACGTGTTCAGTTACTCTGCAAGCTGAACAATGCTTGCCTTAACCACACATATGGCTGAACAAGCTGTCCAAGCAAACGGTAAAAGGAACTAGAAAGGAGGACCTGCGTGAAGGACCAGGATGCAATGAGGTAAGTTGAGCTGGGGGTAGGTTTTAAGGCAGTCGGTCCGTTTTAGGGTTTGGGGTAGGTTTTAAGTGAGGGGGGATTTCAGGGCTCATGGCAGGGGGCTCAAGTCGGAAAGGGTTTAAGGTACGGGGAAGAGTTTTGGTGCTCAGGGCAGGGGAGCAGAAGGGGCACTTTACAGGGCAGGGTGGCAGTTTATAGGGCAGAGAGGAAGGGGGGAGGTCAGGGTAGGATTTAAATGTGGGGCAGAGTTTAGGGCTCAGGGCCGGGAGAGGGGGCAGTTTTCATACAGGGGGAGTTTTTAGGGCAGGGGGAGTCAGTATAGTTTAAGGTGTAAGGGATTTGGTCATTTTGAGGGCTCGGATCAGGTTATAGGGCAGGGGTCAGGATTTCCAGACTCAGGGCAGAGGGAAAGGGGCATGACCTTTACCACACATCCCTTTACCAAACATGCCTTTACCACAAAATTGTGGTAAAGGCATGCGTGGTAAAGGAATGCGTTGTTTAGACCCATTAATTGTTGGGGATGTGTGGTAGAGGCTTGCGTGGTTCAACCATGCGTGCCTCTGTCATACAACTCACCACCGTATTCTTATAATGGCAGTCGGACCCTAGGTACTCAGATGATAAAATCCGGCTCCACCAGGATCATAGATCCTGATGTGGCAGCAGTCAGAGCAGCTTTCCTGAATGACGCCGGTGCCAAGGCAGGCACCACCGTTGGGATTACGATATCCCTTTCTGACAGCCTTTTCATGGCGGGAATCCTGCCATGAAAAGGTCGTTGGAAAAGGATATGGGGGGGGTCCTCAAACAGGGTCCTTTGCCATAGTAGGCCACAGAAAAGTAGCCCTGGGGGCGTGTGTAGTGCCCCCACTCCTCTCCGTGCACAGTTTTCAATGTACAGACATGCAGGAGGTGTTGCACAGCTGCAGCCCTTTACCACAACCTCAGCATGCCCCCAATGAGTTTCTGACCGCCAGCCCAGCAGTCGCACCATGATATGGCGGCTGGATCGCCCACATGCTTGCCTGTGATCTCCTGACCGTCGCAATAGCAGTTGGCAATCCGACAGACCCTCATTGTAATGATGGTCTTAGTGAGCTGGTCTAATAGGTATGTTCATGTATGTTTTACAGCATTAGCTATTACAGTAAATTTGTAGGTTAATAGTATTATAAACTAGTACAAAACATAAATAGTAATTCAAAAGAAAAAAACAAAACATACAATAAGAATGTTACTAATTTAGTTTTGTAATCATTATACCCTAGCTACCAAAAGCAATATTTTTAGCACCTTTTTATATTGCTCAGTTATATGCAGAAATGACATGCTGAAAATAAAAGGGTGTAGGTTGTAAACCTAAACCTATTGTCCTGTTTCAATGATGCTCATTTTAAAATAAAAGTAGTAAGTTTTAGGTAGGACAGAATGAAATAAAGCCACACCTCTCATGAAATTCTTTAATGGACAAAACAATTTGTTGCATTCATAGATCTATTGAAAAGTAAAGAGCCTAAATAAAACAATTCTTATGTGGGTCCTGCTCAAAGATTTTCATAATCTTCAATACTGATATTTCTATTTTAAGGTGCTAAATGATACTGTAATGAGATGCTTGATTCTTCACTTAGTTGTTCACAAATAAAATTAGTTACGCATATCTCACGTTGGAGAACTCCAGGACTCGACATTAAAACCTGTTCATGACAGGATATGATACAATGATAGCTTTAATTCAATAAAGTCCAACATTTATTTTAACCTTAATTTCAGTCAGAGGCCCCATTTGCAACAGGCTATGCAAACATCTTTCTGTAGGTTGCTTGTATGAAAATTGTGGTTGTTAATATTGTCCTTCAAGAATATTAGATCGAAAATATCAACAACCAAAATATTGTCAAGGTAAATACATATGGGTAGGTAAGAATGTACTCTTCTTAACTCCATAGCCATGTGCATTGTACATATAAATACTTTACAGGTACCTATATGTTGAGTTAAGGATAATCGATTCACACTTATATATAATTACCTTGACAATGTTTGATTTGTCAACATTTAGGCCACAATAGTTTTGCAATACGACATTAAATCTATGATAAAAACATGTGCGGTCCGGGCATTAATATTGGTATTGCTGAAACATAAAATAATAGCCCTTTAAACAAGAATAGGTACTTCTTTTACGGAAAGGTTTTTTATTCTTTGGTGTGTGGCATTATGTGACAGCTGAAGATCCAACAGAGAAAGACAAACGTTGTGTGGCGGTCTTGCTCTGGTACAACGTTTACTCCCAAATATTTAAAGACAGTGACTCCTGCTAATGAGCATTTCTTGGTTTGGATATGTCCCAAAATTGATGCATTATTCTACTATCATTAATTTGATTTTACTGTTGATGAAGACAAAAATGTGAAATTGCCAATAATTACGACATCAAATGCACCAATAGCTCTGTCATGGAAATAAAAGGAGCACAATGGATTCTTTGACCCCATCTACAATATATGGAGAATCAACATTTCAATATTATTTAAAACCAGAGGAGGATAATCTCTGCATCACATCCGAGGAGCTATCATTATCTGATTCTATATCATTCACAGTGTGTTTTGATAGAGTTTGACTTAAAGAGTACAACAAGCATCTTATCCAACCTCACTTCATATCCGGTTTCATTTGGAGCTTTTGTCCCTTGATGACTAAATCTTAGTTTGGGCTGCCATTTAATTATTTGCCCTTGTTAACAGCATTCCAGGGCACAGTCTCCTGAATGGCTCTGCTTAACTTGTTCTTCTTCCAAATATATTTCTAGGTTTGAATGTAAACATGTTTAACGCGATGCCTTCACCAATCTCAACCTGATTGTACGTTCCTTTGATTGTGGTTGATTGATTGTGGGTTTCTAAAGCGCTAGAATCGACTCCCGAAGGAGTATCTCTGCGCTGTAGACCGCTGGGGAACCCGTCCTGGCTTTCCCTGTGTGATGGTCCCTACTGGGTATCTCCAAGGTGAAACCAGGCATCCCCGGCGTATGTGGGGGCCGTTGTGGAGATGAGGCAAGCTAATGCCCAGAGTTGCCGAGTGTGATCCCTAGTTAGAGTAGGCACCGAGGCGAGAATTATCGAGTCCGTTGACCCTGGTCCAAGACCCTGCCGCGTCAGGGATTGAACCCTGGTCCCGGGCCGTCCTCTGCTCCCGGGTCTGCCGCCTCTAACCAGTGAGCCACACCACTCCACTACTTGAGTTGCCAGTTAACTTGGTGTTTTTCTTTCATTTTGCATTGGTTTTCTTCAATCATTTTGGTATTAGTTTAAATGTTTGCATACCTTTTTAAATGACTTGTCGCATTTCCTTCATGTCTGTTTCTTTTGTAAAAAATATTCATTCTTTACAATCATTGGGTATCACACATATTCTATGAATATTGTGTTCTTGATAAGCCTACGTAACGCTAGTGAATCAAGATTAAAACATGTGTTCTTATGTGACAGTGTTGAGGCTCAGCCATAAGCTATAAATAATTGATTGAATCTCTTTCACATACTCTCCAAGTGAATTTCCCTACATAGTGATACACACACAGGCATCCTGTACAACTCTCCTCAGTCACTTTCTCTGACAGAAGTGTTGATCTAGAAGTGTGATTTGAAAACATTGCAAGCCACGTGACAGTACGCAAATATGCAGAATGCATACATTTTATTACTTTCTTGTTTGCCACCGATCATAACTGTGAGGCAGGTCAATAGAAGTGTAGCTGTATCCAATTATAATGTTCTTTAAAAGAAAGAGTGATAGATTGTGCAGGTCAGTCAATGTCCGTAGAATAAAATATTACCACAGCCTTTAATTTAAGATTAAACATTTTAGTGGGCACCCTGCTATTATTAATGTTCAATGTATTGATGCCCACTTGATGACTCAATCAAATCAACTTAATGCCTCCACTTGGGCCTGTGCTGTGAAAAAAGCCATTGGGCATAACTTATACAAGACAACTAAAAAAGAAAATTGAGATGCTAAAATGTGCCTGGTGTAGCCACTGTTATGAAAGATACGGTTATGGAGAAGATCTAAGGGACTTGAACCTCAAGGATTATGACTCAATTCTAACTAAGCTTGGTTCATAGTGAAAATATTACATATTGCATAATTGCATCCTCAACAAAACACAAAAGGTGTTGGCATGCTCAGTTCAGCTTGTAGAAGAATTTAAAATCTGCACTCAAAAAACATTACAGTTAGCACAAAGTGATGAATTAATTAATCAACTTGTTAGCAACACAAATAGAGAAACCTTAGGGGAAAAGGGCTAACTCTCCAGATTAACAAGGTTTGAAGTTCTAATAATACTTGAGACATGTTGTGATGTACTCCCCCCGCACCCCCCCTGGGTGTGATGAGTAAGGAGAATGTTTAATGATGGAGTAGGACATATTGAGTTTAGGACAAAGTCAGTGATCATCCTTCGTGTTCATACACTAGACAAGTTAGGATTGAAGGGAATTATGATGAGGGAGCAGTATGTGGGGGACAATTTAAGATTTAATAGCATAGGATTTGCAATAAAGTGCCATATAGCAATGTCAATCTGTAGCACAACATATCATCAACATAAATATAAAAGAGAATCTGCAGAAAAGTATGCACTGAAAATGAAGAGTAGATGAGTAGCACCATCTAATGTCATTCGATGCACAGCAGTATTTAATTTCATAGTATAATAGATAAGGGAAAAAGACACCAGCAGTGTATAAGTAGGCCTAAACATGAAGTGCAGGATGTTAACCTACATTAAGGAAGTAGAAAAAGCTTTATTCGAGTTATACACTCATAAAAGCAAACACATATAAATTGCATATATTTCTTAAAAACATCAAACGTTCTATAACAATTAATTTGTAATTAAAAATACATAATACACAAGCATAAAAATTGTTTGTCAATTAAAGCTAAAATAAGCTTTTTCATAATATGCGGAAACTAAATGCATGTTACAATACAGAAACCTCCGCGTTACGGACCATTCCCGAGTTTTATGCAATAAAAACTCGTACCATACATGTTAACCGCATTTTAAAGTTAAAATTCATATATATCTCCTAATTGCTGTCTGCAAGAAGAAGTCATACAAGGGAAAATGGGAAAATGAAAAATTCAGAACACATTAGTGGATAGAGCCCTCCTCCTTATGGACCATGCCCACCCCAGATATTTGGCAGTTCCGAGCACGATGGACATTTCAGTGGAGGAGCAAATAATTCTCAGCCCCTCAACACCACTTAGTACACCGAGGTTCCTACAAACTGGAGCTAACCAGGATTTCCTTGGATTTACATATGCCACACACGAAAAAAGAAAATGTGCGATGCTTTCATTCGGTGCCCCACATGACGGACAACACGCACTACCTCCAGTTTTCCACCTGGACGTCATACACCTCAGGGGGAGAGAGCCTGCCCTTAACTGGAAAAGTAATTTCCTATCTGTTGGAACAGTTATACAGTCCCAATACTTTTCTAAGGATGGTTTTTGTTTAATTTCCAAGAATCTACCCCCCATGGATTCCGAGGTTACGCTCCTCCAAAGTTTTTGGTCAATGTGGTTCCAATATAGTTCTTTAATACTGGATTTACTAGGGAATACTTCCCCAGAGGGGTTTTCCCACAATTTGGAGAGCCCAAGCTCTACAAGGACATCCCTTAGCATTTTTAACCATATAATTTTGTGGAAGACATCTAGTTTGGCTAATGCTAAGAACCCCTCAGCATAGTGTCTTATTTCCACCGTCGTCCATAGCCGTCTCCAATAAAGGATAGGCCTCAGTCGGGCACGGTCACTAAGCGATCTTCTACCTAAATCTAAACCAAGCGGTATCAGTGGGGTACTTTGAGGGAGACTAGTTATCCCTCTCACAAACCTGTTCTCAGATCTTTGAAGGGTAGTAAGACTCTCAAAGCCCCAGACTTCAGCCCCGTAAAGGGTTGCGCCCAGGGCTTTTGCGTCATAAACCATGAGAACAGGTTTTATAGGCCTGGTTTTGGATTTTGCTTGCTCGACCCTGAGTGCTCCAGAAATCTGCTGGTGTTTCAACACCGCCTTCTCTATGTGTCTTGACCAACCGAGTTTACTTGATATCTCGACCCCAAGGTATGTGAAAACATCTACCAACTCTAGATTGATATTGTTCAAAAATACATTGGGTCGAGGTTGGCGCTTTTGCCCAAAGGCCATCAACTTGGTTTTATTTACATTGACCTCGAGACCCCGTTCTTTACAAAATGAGTCAAAAATGTTCAAGGCTCGCTGGAGACCCGACGGGGTTTTAGACACAATCAAAGTGTCGTCAGCGAACATCAGAATTGGAACTCTGATGCCCGCTAACGAAGGTGCGTCAACCATTGCGTCCAATATCCTGTCTACGATGCCATTAATGAACAGGGAGAACAGCAGGGGTGCCATAGCACATCCCTGCCGGACCCCCCGCTCGACTGGGAAATTGGTGGTGGATTCCCCATTCCTCCCCCACTGGACCTTTGCATAGTTGCTTTCATGCAGACGCATTATCAGCGTAAGCAAATCAGGTGGTACCCCTAATTTGTACAGAACCTCCCACAACGTGCGCCTTGGCACCAGATCAAAGGCGGCCCTGAGATCTACAAATGCTACATAGAGCCTGCCTTTGCCCAGGAGTACAGTCCCCCACCTCAGCATGGTGAAGCGAAAAATTTGGTCAAGCGTGCTAGTTGCACGTCTGAATCCTGCCTGGAAGGGGGATAAAGCATTGTTGTCATCTACCCAGGCCATAAGTTTGTCAACCAACATTAAGTAATTTAGCTCAGAGTTGAATATGTAAAGTGAGAGAGTATTGTTTTCTTTTGAGTCCTCTTTCTATTTATCATTTTACTTAATTTCATACCTCCCAAGAAATTGAAATGAATTCCGTTTGGGTCTTAGTGCTGGATTAAACCAGACATTATCTCTCTGTTAAAAAAGTAATACCAATCATTTTAAAAGCCACATAACTGTTCACTACACCCCCAGTCATTCCTTAGAGTCAAAACAAGTGAATGATTGGAGACAAATTCATCCTGTAATCATATTTCATGATGGACACAGAGAGACTGTAGTGTCGGAATCTATAATACTAACAAGCTCTTTTCATTCAGTGCAACAGTAGAGAAGCAGCATGATCAATATGTTGTCTCAACATGTTCCGTTAGCCACCACCATTATCCATAAATGTGGTCTGAATGCATAATTATGAAGACATAAGTCAATAATGAAGCCAATCTCTAACAGATAAAGACAGAGCAGCCAATCAGAAATAAGCGTCTGTTATTTGAAATGTTCTCTAATTCCAAAAGAAATCTTCAGGCTGGCATGATTACCCTTTATAACAACAGGGAAGATAATAAAGGCAGTTTCAATGTCATTTATTTTCATTGAATGTGATTGCACAGACATACTGAGAGCAAAATCTTTAAGAGCTGATAGCTTGTATGTCTTTGGTGAGAAAGTTTTAGAAAGGTTTATATGTAAACTCTTTCAGGGATTCTTTGACAAATTAAAGGCGTGTTGATATTTTTTGCACTAACCTATTTTTGTAAAGTATTCAACTTTGTGGAGTGGGAATTTTTTCTATTGTTCGTGGGTGGGTAAGGCTTCTCTTAAGGCATTTTAGTATGAAAAACAGCTTTTGTCATATTTTTTGCGCTTCGCTTGCTAAAAAAACTTTTGACTGGATTTTTACTCGAATATTTTTTTTACAAATTATAATAAAACGTCACATTGTTCAATTTCGCACACCTCTCTTTGTGTCTATTTGTACTCTGCTTCTTTTTTCAATCAACTTGTGAGTGACAACTTGACTGTAATGACACCATGGCATGTTTTACCTAATGTGCCCCCAAAATTCTGGCTACAAATTGTGTATTAGGTGAAGCTTCCATAATAGTATATGTGTCTGCTGCAACATTGTTATTGTGTAGAGGGTAACTCACCAGTGGCAACTGAATTGAGATTGCTAATTTTCAACTCATGGTTAATCTTTCATAAAGTGAAAGAAATGCACTTTCAATCTTTGTGACTTCATTTTACTTTTTAATTGTTGGTTCCACTGCATATAATTGAAGCTGGCGTTATGCAAACCCCTCCCTTTAGGGGACCCTCATTGAGCCCATGGTGTATCAACTACTGTGAGCAGACTAAGAGGGCCCTCTTCACATTCGCAAGGGGTGCCTTATCACTTTGTGTTATGCCACTGCTTTGAATTGCAAACACATCAAATAATTTTGTTAGCTCACATCGAATGCCTTGTTAGAATTTTTTTATTTTCCTTGTAATCACCTGAACTGCATTGACTGGGCTTGCTGCACACTTCTAAACTGCCCATGCTTTATATGATACAATATTTGTGAAATCACTGAGTTAAGAATCCTTACACTACAAAAAAAGCAAACAACAGTGATAAAAAGAAAGAGTAACTGAACTCCTAAAATGCATTAATACTTTTCCAGTTGCAATGGTTTCCTTTTAAGATTATCCCCCAGATGCATCAACAAACCAATTTGCGATTCCTTAATAGCGAAAAATACTGATTCGCTATTAAGGAATTGCAAAATGGAATGCATCAAGAAATCACTTAAAAAATAGCGATTTCTTAGAATTCCTTAATTGCGTCTCGCAAATTGCGAGTCGCAATTAAGGAATACCTCCCCATTCATTCCTATGGGCCTAGAGGCCCATAGGAATGAATGGGAAGACAATCTCAATTTGCGAATCATAAATAGCGATTCACAAATTGAGATTGCGATTTCAAGGGTGCAGGGGTGTCCAAAGGACACCCTCTTGCACCCCTGAAATTGATATGTGCACATATGTTGCGCACACACATGCCCTTAGGGCATGTGTGTGCGCAACATGGAACTTTAAAAAATGCACTTTAGTGCATTTTTCAAAGTTTTTGCAAATTACCACGAAGTTGTACTTCATGGTAATTTGCATACCCTATTAGTCAAGTCGCTATTTTAAACACTTTCATGCATTGCATTTAAGGATTCTCAAATTGAGATTCCTTAAATGCAAATAATCGCAATTTAGCGATTTCTAAAATTGAGATTTTTGCATTTGGAATGATGCATCCCAAATGCAAAAATACCGCTCGCGAAGGGCCAGATTCTCAGAATCTGGCCCTTTGCGAACGGATATTTGTTTGATGAATCTGGCCCTAAGTATTTACTTTTCAGACCTTCCAGAATTTCGCGATTTGCAAATGAATTGTGAAATCGGCAGTTTAGAAAAAAGGCTGCGCTTTTTACAAAAGTGCCTGTGCAACTTGAAGGAATATGACCCTCCTTCCATTGGTGCAGTGGCTTGCCACTTGACCAATAGAAGGAGGGTCTCACAGCAGGCAGGCGAGGTGATGTTTGTTTATTTACCCTTTACCTGCCTTGCATGCTGTTCATTGCTTTGTTCCTGAGAGCCAGGATGACTCCCACATACCTTGCTGCCGGGGACGTTGATGGGAGAGGAGCCTGCTGTACCTGAAGGCCGGGGGGAAGTGGACACCCCAACAGGCAGAGTGTGTTTCATTGGTAATGGGGAAATGCGAGGGTGTTTTGGGCCTGCTGCACACTAGGGACGAGAAGCGGCCAGGGAGCTTTTAAAAAAAGTATTTTTGGGGCATGCCGTCCACTGGTCATGAGCGGTGGCCCGGGGAGGGGCATTTCTTTTTTTTTAAATTGACCTCAGACTGCCGACCACTGGTCATGGGTAGCTGGCCCGGGGGGCATTTATTTAATTTTTTTTAAATGTTCTTGGCCCGTCGTCCACTAGTCACAGGCGGTGGGCCGGGGAGGCATTTGGTTTTTTAAACAATGCTTTGGGCCAGCTGCGAACTGAGCATGGGCCGCGGGTCTGGGGGCCATTTATTGGTTTTGGAAATATTGGGGGCCTGCCTGCTCCTGGGCACAGATGGCAGGCCAGGGAAGGGCATTTTTTTCTGAAAATGTTTTAGGTCCGCTGCCCACTGATCATGGGCGTGGGCCCAGGGGGCATTTCTTTTTTTTATATTTAGGAGCTATTTATTGATTTTAGAAACGTTTTGGCACTGCCTCCCAATGGGCATGGATGGCAGGCCTGTGGGGCATTTGTTTTTACAAAATAAAGTGCTGGAAAAATGCTGCAAAATTCCCATATTTGAGTGAAAAACCTTCCATATTTGTAGAGCAGAATTTGCTAATCCATCCCACAATATCCTGGGGGGATCTGACAAAATTACTTAAGGCATCCCTCCCTCCACAGCCCCCCAACAAAAAAGTCACTGCATTACTAAAGTGAAGTTAAAACGAAAAGTCTGTGTCAGAGGATTATTGAATGTTTTCCAAATAATGGGAGGCTTAGAAGGGTATTGGATTTGCCAACTAATGGATTGTGTTCAATGTAGTCAAAAATAAATTATGGGGTTGAGACCCAGGGGGTGATTACGATGGCAGAGGGTCTGCCACTGCCAGCTGTGCAGTTGTGGGCCCCTGCCATCGGACAGCAATTTTCTACCTCGCCATACTACCATGGCAAGGGGAAATCATTCTGGTACCGTGGCGGTTGCAAACACCGCCCGGCACGGCCCAGCACGGTTTCGCCACTGGCAATCGTTCTGATTTCCTGGCAGACCAGCCTGCATGCTGTAAATGGCAGAGGTGCCTAGCAGGCACCGTCCACCAAATTGCAATTCTGGCTCAAGTGAGCTTTTCCGCCATGAAAATTCTGGCAAGGATTGGCTTTGGGGGCCCATTGCGGGCCCCCCTTGTGTTGGGGGACTTCCGCTTTGTGCTTCGTGCCCCCCTACATTTCCCTGCACCAGTTGGCAGGCACCGCGCGGTGCCTGCCACGTAGTGCAGGGAAAAATAAAACGTGCACTTTTAACATTGGGGAAGGTGCAGAGGCAGCAGCACCTGCAGCAATGTTAAGACTGCATTTTGAGGCCGCCATGGTGGCAGCTGCATTGTAATTAGTAGTGCAGGACTGCTGCCATATAGGCGAGCGTTCCCTATCCCCGGAACGATGGCGAATGGACTGAAGTCCGTCCGCCATCGTAATGAGCACCTTAGTTACAGTTGGGATAATGAATGGCATATTGTGTAACCAAAGTGACATTTATCTTAAATGATATTCTGAGGTGTAGCATTTAGTGACAACAAATTATATTAATGTTACGTTTTTGACCACACTAATCGGAAATGTCCCTCAACACTATCGTCAATTATGATTATACAAAAATACAGATTTTGTATACACATTTGCAACATATTCTATTTATAAAGCCTGATTATGAGTTTGGCAGTGTGAGAGCAGGCTGCCATGCCATTGCCCCCTCCCACACCACTAAACCTCACCGCTGACTACCTCCAGATTACGATTTACCTAGTGGTCTGTTGTGCTGTCCTTTGGCATTCCCACTGTGGTGCCTTTTAAAAAGGCACTGCAAGGGGAGTGCCAAAGCCTGTTCCTGCATGGTATGGGCTGTGCACTCCATGCCATACAGAAAAAGGGATGAACACACACAGGGGGGCACACTATGTGCCCCCCTGCATGCATCTCATTGCCATAAAGCAACAGGGGGAATTGTAGGGCCCCCTTTGTTTCCTCACCACCCAACTTTTATGGCGGGCTTACTGACATGAAAACTGTGACTTTGAGGAAACTCCTAATTTGGTTAGTGGTCTCACAGCAGCACCACCAGCATATTGCTGAGCCAGACTGCTATGCAACAGCCGAGGGATCATGGATCCTCCAGCGATTATGGCGGTCCTATACAGTGGGACTACCACACTCATAATGCGGCCGTTAAGCCACCAGTGCGGGAGTTCCTGCCACGCCACCGCAAGGTTGGTGGTCTGATGGACCACCAAACTTGTAATCAGGCCCTTTTTAATTCAGCATTTTTCAATTTTTACAGTTTATATGTGTTTTAGGAATTATTGCATGGCAATGTTTTTAATTCAGTAATGTTTTAACTTTAGCCCTCTTTTCAAGTGCCCTAAAATGGTCTTGGTTTTTTAGCACCTGATAAAATATAACACCATCCTCTTACACATTTTGCCTAAAAATGAGACATGACATTTAAATTGGAGAGCCTATTTTCAAAGAGTACATGAAGCGCAGCTAGTGAAGTTTCTGTGCTGCGTTGCATGAACAGGAGAGAGAAGGCCTGCACCATAGCTTCAACAAGATGGTGCACTTCTGCTATCTCCAAGCACTGGTGCATTTGTGGCTCCCTAGTGCCAATGCAGGCACAGTTTTTGTGCAAGAAGATGTACCTTCCTGCACAGAATCTTTCCTTAGATGGTATTTCCTCTTTGTAAGTGTGATGCAGAATCCAGCAAACATACAATAAGGAAATAGCAAAGAGTAATAAAGATATTTCTCCTCGCTATGCCAGTCTCTACAATCTCTACAAGTCTTTGCAGACATGAGTCTGCACCAAAATCTATGCGTGAACGTGTGGGAATGCCCATGCATCACCCATGGATTGCCTACCTGACGCAAAGTAATCGAAGGCAGCACAATGCCCTGTATTGCATTCGTTTTTTTTTTACAAACCATTGCTAATAACCATTTGTGTTGCTTTGTAAATTCCACAAAGGATTAAGTGTTGGGTTTGTGTCAATAAAATTACCCAAGTGTGACTCAAAATCTTTTAAAATCTGGCCCTAAGTTTTTTCCACACCAAAATCCTCCTCCTCTGACAGGAATGGCCCTTTTCCCTGGTAATGTTTATTGATGCTCTTTTATCACGTAAATTCCAGTATATGGATCATTATACAATTATTTCATCAAGAGGAGATGATTGTATTATCAAAGAAAGGATAAATGGAACAATATTCCTACTTAAATTCTAGCTCTTTGGTTGACATTGACAGCCATAAAATAAGACCGTGGACTAATTGTTTGTGCTGCATTGTGATAAAATGCTCCCACCCATTCAAGAGAGTATTTTCAAACTTGAATGATGAAGGAGAATAAATAGATTTTACAGGTTTTAATATTATGAAACACAAAAACTAAGGGAAAGACATATAATAAACAAAAGGTGCCCGCTTCACAAAAGTAATCTGAGACAAAATCCTAACTTTACAACTTTCGGTACTCACAAAAGGCATTTTCATATTTTGATATTGGAGATACATCAGGAAGGGGTATGGCTACTAATACATTTTCATAATAACAGATTCGGTACAAAGATGCACACGATTGTGGGGGAAGTCGATAAAGCTATCTCAGAGATCGTACGCAACAATAAGTCTTCTAAAATTGACATTATATGGCTCGGTGACTTCAATATACACCCCTGTAAGTATAATAAATTGTCCATATGTGGGCCAGAGGACATGAGGGGAAACCTCATCCACCCTTTTATACATAGTAAGCATTGAAATGGATTAAATATGCTAACAGCCTCTTTAAATTTGAAAATAATTTCTGACCAGGACCTAAAAACTGATATTTTGCCGGGTTCCTTTTTACAAAATGGGGTGGAGTCCACAATTGATTACATACTCTTGACTGCTCCTCTCGTTGAAAGGGTTGTTAAGTTATATAACTCTTTCACAACCTATAACGATCATGCCATGGTTTCTATGGAGCTGAAGGTATTAGCATCTGAGGGATAACAGTGCAGAAATGTTGAAACACCAATTGTGGCTAGGAAAAATGGGGTCCAGATCAAATGGACCGACATTGATAAAATTAAGCTGGTATCAGAAATCATATCAAATACACAAGATGATATCCAACTATGCCTAGACCCCGGAAGCCGAGGCAGGGGAAGTGGTGTCAGCCTTTTGCAATATTCTAGGAGAAATAAAATTGGCCCTAACAAGAACAAAAGTGCCAAATAGTGGGAATAGCCGGGGCTGGTTTGATTCCGCATGCATGAAAGCAAGAAAAGCCCTGTTGTCTGCCCTAAAAATTAAGCCTAAAAATTACGAACAAAAAAGAATTCTCCGGGCTTCATACAAAGGTGCAAGGAAAACAAGAGAAAAAGAAATTAGGGAGGACTTATGGGCCGATTTGGATAAGGCAGCCAGTTATGGAAATAGTTGTGAATTTTGTAAGTTAATAAATGCACCATACTTCAAAACCCCTAACTATCCAACCCTGGACGTAAATGTCAATGAGGAGTGATGGGTCACTCATTTTGAGAATAATTTCGCTCTAATTCCTGATACTAAAACCCACTGTGTGACAACTCACGAAATGCCTTATGCACCCATATCATTTTCATTAATTGAAGTAGAGGTGGCGTTGGATTCATGTAGCTTAGGAAATGCCCCGGGACCTGATGGTGTTCCAATTGATTTCTTTCAAGCTAACCCAGATTTATGGATACCACTCCTTACAAATGTCCTGAATAGTATAGCCCTGGTAGGCCACCCCCCTCGTGGTCTTCGGGGGTTATTGTACCCATCTATAAAAAAGGGGATAGGGGCGATCCAATACATTATAGACCAATATCCCTGATGGATACAACATCAAAGCTTATGGGCCACCTTCTTCTCTCTAGGTTAGATAGCTGGGCTAGAGAAAATAAGATCCTGATCCAGGCCCAGTATGGCTTCCAGCAGGGAAGGGGCACCGTGGATCAATGCTTGAACTTAGCATTGACCATAGAAAAATATACTGGTATGAAGGACGGGAAAATATACCTGGCATTCATGGACCTGAGCGCTGCATTTGACTGCGAGGTCCATGATAAGCTATGGGCTTTAATGGAGATGATGGAGGTTGAACCTGCTATCCTAAACTTGATTAGGCAATCGTACAAAAATGCAACGGCTTCAGTGCGCTATACTAAAACCGTCGATTGTACACGCATTTTTAAACTATCCAGGGGAGTAAGTCAGGGTTGCGAAATGGCCCCATTTCTCTTCTCCCTAAATTCAAATGGAGTAGAGAAGGCGTTCACAGTGGCCACCAGGGATGTCCCCCTTTTTGAAAATCAAATGTTACCAATATTGGCTTATGCGGACGACCTGGTTTTAATCGCTAGAACGATGATTGGGTTACAAAGGCTTACAACCGCCTATGTCTCTTTAATGGATTCACTACAGCTAAAAGTGAACCAATCTAAGTCCTTTATAATAATAGCCGGGGCCACCAAAAAAGAAAAAGTGCCGTATTTTAGCACGGATGCCGGAAAACTTGTGGTAGTAGACTCCTTCCCCTATTTGGGTCCTCCTTTTTAAAAAAGAATTGTCATGGGCAAAATTGATGGAAGGAGGGAAGTTAGCGATGGAGAGGGGTACCATTGCTGTAAAATCTTTTGCAAAGAAACTGGGTACTAAACCCTTATTGCCAATAAAAAACATCTACCAGTCCAAGTTAAAAGCAGCGGCGACATATGGAGCCGGGGTCTGGGGTGTGGTTGCACCCACACCACTACAAACTATTGAAAACAATTTTTTTTAATCTGTAGTGGGCCTCCCTTGCTCTTTCAATAATGAGATTTTACACACAGAATTGGCCCTGTCTTACATATCAGATTACATACAACTAGCCCCACTCCTCCTATGGCATTCAATTTGGAGGAGAGACATAGTACCATTGACTCAATCCGTAATAAGGAGCTGCCTAGCCATGGATAACTGGAAGAGGTCCGGGTGGCTAAGTTACGTAGAGTCAGTTATAAGAGAGATTGGGCTCCACAAACTTTTTAAAGATCCTTTGGTTTGCAAGAAGGTCTTTAAACAGAAGGTTAGTACTACCTTCATGCTGATGTCTGAATACAAGCGTAGGGAACATCGCAAAGAGAAACATGCAGAATGAAAGGAAGGCCTACCTCAAACCAATTTTAAAGAAAATGAAATTTAAGCAGTGATGGGTAGAATTATACTTTTTAAAAACACTAACCGACCCTTTGGTTTGCTACTCAGTAGCGACATTCCTATGGGCCTGCATGAGGAAGAGGAAGGGGATGGCGCGTAGATTACTGAGTTGGTTAAGTAATGACAATGTACTTAGACTTGTGATATGAAATGCTTTTTCTTTTTTTTGTTACATCTTTTATGCACTCTCGTCTTTATTCTAGAACTGTGATGAAATATTTGTAATTTTAAAGATAATACCTTGTAAAAAAATATATATAATTTTATGATGATGTATTTATATGTGCTTTTATGATTATTTTTAACATGATCGAATAAAGATGAAATGAATTAATGACTTTTGGTATTTACAAAAAGCATTTAGTAGTACTAAAGTTAGGATTCCTAACTTTACTACTGCTAAACTGAGAAAAATCCTAACTTTACGACTTTCGGTATTCACAAAAGGCATTTAAGAGTATTAAAGTTAAGAATCCTAACTTTACTACTACTAAATGCCTTTTCTGAATATTGAAAGTCTTAAAGTTAGGATTTTGTCTCAGATTACTTTTGTGAATCGGGCCCACATTGTTTAGGGTTATGCTAAGAGGGATCCCCCAGGTTGCATATCTGTCATTGAGGAAAAAGAATCAGTCAATGCATCCAAACAGACCTGGCAACCCTCTCATTGTATAAGGTAATAGACCTTAGTTATAGTAAGAATGGCATGACATGAAAAGCATCAACACAGAAAAAAGAGAAATACTGAAGTTCAAGCCCTCTACAGTTTTTTGATCTCATGGATTCCTGTTTAAAGAAAACTGACCTTCATTAGAACTCAAAAAGAATATGAATGTTTTTTATTTTGTTTTATTTAAAAGGGTTTTATATAGCGCTGGCTAGACCCAGAGGTATCAGAGCACTTTACATGAGCATGAGATCATAAGTACAGGTTACATCGTTACAAAGGTTACACAGTTATTAGAGCATGGCAACATAGTTACTTGTAAGGTCAAAGTAAACAATAAGCACAAATACGTAAGGGGAAAAGCAGGCAAGGGGAAAGATTCAGGGGAGGGGGGAAGGAGCTGGGGAAGTAGGCAGGTAATGAAGGCAGGAAAGAGGAGGGGAGGGTGAAGGACACCGCATGGAAAGAGGAGGGGAAGGGCGACAGGGACACAAACCGGCAGACGAGTCAGAGCAACGTCCAAAGTCCAGTAAGCTGTGATACCAGGGGAATTGGTATCATTTCCCTATCTCCGTTGCGGGAGGCTCCCTTTACGCAGTGGACTCTCTCAGAGGGGTCTCTGACACTCCAAGTCCTACATACTGGATACTTCCCCAAAAAGGGGAGAGGAAGTTCTTTGGCAAGGGGTGCCATACCATACCTCAGCTGTGAGTTGCTCCCTTGGCGCAGTGAACTCTCTCAGCGGGTACGCTGAGACTCCAGAGTATAAATATTGGATCTTTCCCCAACAAGGGGAGAAGGAGTGCTTAGTCAAAAGGCACAAAGGACCGGGGGCTAGGCAGACTAGCAGGCAAGGTGAGAGATTCAGGTGAGAGTGAATAGGAGCTAGGAGCTAGGGAGGTAGACAAAGAGAGAAAGACTATTAAATGGGAATACATTTAATTTATCAGTTATTATATAGCGCTGTCTAGACCCAATGGAATCAGAGCGCTTACATGAGGGACAATATTGTTGCAATTTACATCAGTTAAAAGTTACTTAAGTATCAAGAAAAGCATTTAAGAACATAGGGGACAAGGTGATTGGAGCAAGGAAGGGTAAGGGGATAGGGTAAAGGGGTTGGAGGAAGATAGGATGTAGAGACGAGGGGAAAAGGTCCGGCTGGGTAGGTGACGGCAGGGAGGGGAAGTCCACAATCCATCTCCTCTTTAGCTATATGGTAGCTCCACCGGGCATCAGCCAAATCGCTAGGTCTCCACAGTCTGGGGTAAGTTCCGCAGGTTCCAAGTCCTGATGTGTAGGCAGGTTAGGGGATAGGTTCAAGGTCCGCTCATTGTCCAATTGTTGACCCAGGGTAATAAAACAACGTGTAGGGGACCACTATGGAAGCCATCTTGGGGTCAGGCAGGGGACTGTACTGTACACTGGTACACTGGTGGCCTTCCTAAGGTCAGGCAGTTAAAGTCAATATTCAGGACAGCAGCCGCCAGAAAATAACAAATCCAGCATGCACACACCATCACCGGCACAGACATGAACAAGCACACACCAATCTGAGCACACACTCTCATATGCACACTGAAGCACACAGAAACGCACATAGCCAGAAACATCCAAGAACACAAGCACACATAAAATCCCATGCACTAATACAAAAACACCCAAATACATGCACACGCAAACACCATCACATAGGTAAACTCGAGTCACTTGTAGTAAAATCGAACAAGTGTGGCCAGAGCCAGTCCTGGTAAAGCATAGGATGCAGGCAGTAATTGCTGAGTGGGTCTGGCCCCAACTTGCACACGCATTTCTATCCTCTGGCAAACTAAAAAGGTGAATTGGAGCCTTCGGGTACAGGGGGGGCAAGTAATAAGTAACCTCTGTGGATTTTTGCAGTCATTCGTGGAGTAAACTGGCATGGCTCCTTTTCCGGATATCTTAAATACCATGGAAATTGTAGGGTGGAACTCCCCCAAATACAAAGGAAGGATGGTCAACGTAGACAGGGTGGGAAACGAGGAAACTAACAGCAAAATGTAGATGAAGGTGTGTACTTCAAGTGCTTCTCTGGAAGTAAGGAAAACAAGCTCTCTCTCGCCCCTGCAGACCAAGGCAAAGGCCGGACCCACCTTAGCAACTGAGCAGCATACACTTGAACTTGTTCATGGGGAGGATCATAGACACCCCGACGGGGATGTGGGTAAAACGATGGGTAACTGTGCTGTCTGGGCCCGTGTCCAATCTCCACAGGCGAAGAGCACAAATCCTCGTGGTTTAGGGGCTTACCGTGGAACCAGCTGGTTCAAATGCAATCCCGAGGTGCCTACCTTGGGCACAAGGCTGTTCAAATCACTAGGCCCATGTGCTGCTATTCCTTGGGCAGAAATTTGCAATGCTTTGACACTGGCAACCTGTCAATACGAAGCACTATAAACATCAGCTTCCAACAGCGGTACTCTCAGGCTTGGTGCTAGATCGGGCACATTCTGCTGGGCAATAATGTTGTTAGAGGTTAAGATATGTCAGCAGCCATATTTTTGTAGCAGCTGGCATTTTAAAATGAGTGCTAATCATGACTATTAGAAATACATCACTCCCACTGCTACTGAAGTTCTGCCACCTGAGTCTGTTTATTATTCTTGCCAGTTTTGTGGTTAAAACCCTGGGGGGCTGAGGTCTGCTCCATACTGTGCTGTGTTTATTCTAATCTAGCATATTGATTTGCTAAACCAGTATTACAATCAAATTGGTCCCCACCTTTATTGGAGAAAGACTGCTGCTTTGCCCCTGGGCTTTATGAAGACGGACAGAGGTTTGTTATTCCATTGCGTAAAGACACAAGCCTTTTTATCGGTGCTCCATCAAGGTGGTCCACTAAACCATTGTGGAAAATCTGCAGTCCCCCTCAAGCGTTGCCTTTCACACTCTCCAATGTATGTTTTGTGCCTCGTGGCATGAGGAACTATTGGGTTTGATCCAGCGCCCCTATAGAAAATATGTCATAGCAACGCTACTCAACTCCACAATACTCACCATAATTCAAAAATCTCTCACAAGGCCCATGAATTAACAAGACATATTTTTGAGCAACTGAATCATGTGTTAATAAAACCTATTCACAAATATATATATACATTTATATACAACTGCAGTATAATTAATTCACCATGGATTTTATAATTCTTATCATTTAATTAAGTCACTTAGGCAAATTGATCTGATGATGGTAACAAGACCATGAATAAACAAGACCAGCTTGTTATTTCAAAAATCCTATTTATTAACTATTTATTCAGAGAAAGTGCATTTTATTAGATTCTCTTTATTTGCATAAAATTAGCAACTTTATTTGAGGAATAGCAAATTGGACTGACAGATTCAAGCAAAATCAATTAGCATGATTAAAGAAGAATAAACAGTTTCCATCACCTAAGCCCTATCTTCCCTGTCTAAATCTCACTTCACCTATAGGAAAAAAGTCATTTAACCCTATTGATCCTTACGTGCTCCAACAAGTCCTTCAGCACGTCACGCCCAACAGGAATCGGAAAGCGAGAAGACGCCCTCCCTCCAAAGGGGACAGTTTTTTTACCTTTTCTGACTAGCTAAAGTATCTTTATCACACATTCTTTCTGAAAATCCGAACTTTTTATTGGCTGAGCCATGTCAGTCCACCATTAGGTCATACGCTCCTGACCAAGTCCGGGGCCTCATCATAGCCCTTATTGTTCTTAGTTTCTCCATCCTTTTTGCTTCCTCAAGAAAGATACATTCTTCGAGCACAAAAATGTTACTTCCTAATCTTGGCAGGGTATGCCGCATCCTGTCCTTGGATATGACTCCAAGAACACATTTGACTCGACCAAAATTACTTCTGCATTAAACGTTGATTGTTCAGCAAAAAGCTCTTTCATCTGCGCATGAGTGAAAGCTTCACTCTGGTCAAGTTTCATATTCTGCTGCACTGCCAGCCATTTTCTTAGGCCCATTCGAAAACTAATGTATAAACAAACACAAGACATCAATTAATGAAAGAATTAGAATTCGTTCTGTTACCCACCCTCTTTGCTAATTATTAACCCATTAATCTATGTTACCTAGCCAAAGCATGTGAAGCAGCAAACAGCCTCGAACTTGTGCCACATAAAGACGAAAAGACATAACATAAGCACACACAAATAAGCACATGCCATTAGTTAAACAGCCGCATTTAATTCTGACAAAGACAATAGACAAGGTTAGTTTTTTATTTTTCACGTACTTGCAGTTGCCACATAAAGCACATATATTAGTCCCTCATGTCGTGTATGCATTTTAAACTAGGTTGGTTAGTATAATTCACTTCATGCCGATTAATACGATTATTTTATTATGGAAGTTTAACTTTGCGAGTCATAATAAAATATTTTCTGAAGCTCGCTCCATCAACTCCCTCATCTGGTGATTTCAAAATCACCAAACTACACCCCAAAATTTAGCAAAATTTTAATCCCGTGAAGAACATGTTTTGATTTTCACTGTGTTAGTATTTCTAAAGTCTTGATTCAGCTGTTTGTCTGCAACTCTCATATTGAGTTCTACGAAACTCTTCCAGTTCTATTTCTCTCTCCTGCTCCTTTCTGAGCTTATAGATTCTTTTCTTTTCCCTCAGGTATTTCTTTCTCTTGTGTAACATGCAACTTATCTTCAATAACAGTATCACAAAGACTATAACTAATAAAGGTGTCAGTATTTTCCCTAGAATTGAACTACCAATCTCTTGAAACCAGGTTTTGATTGCTGCAAATCTTTTGCTCAAACTTTCTGAAAAATCATCAACTTCTAAAGGTTCTATTTCAAATTGCAACTCAGTGATGTTTTTAATGTACAACTCAATATTCTGGCTCTTATCAGGGATATAAGTACAGCAATGTTGGACATGCAAAATGCCACAAACTCCTCCCTCTTTTGCTAATAGAATGTCAAGTACAAGACGATTCTGTATTACCATGGACCTTATAGTAATAAGCTCAGTATCCACTAATTGGAATCCAATAGCTGTATCAGTTGACAATCTGTCAACGATTATGGACAGTTTTCTGATTTTAACTGCATTCAGGGTTATACCCACTAAAGGTATTACTGCTTCAAAAATATCTCCCAAAATTTCTGAGAAACTTTCTCTTTTATATCTATTCAGGTGATTGCTGATTTCAAATGAACCCTCTGCATTTCTCCCAACATGGCATATTTTTGGTAAAACTAATCCAACGAAGCAAGTCCCATACCAGTGGTCTGGGAGGTTGTAATAGGCTTTGTCTCCACACACAAAATAAATTCCAGGAAAAATTGGATCCTTGCCACCTTTGAATCCCCAACCCCCCATGATTTGATAAGTGTCCTCACATTGACTGGCCCCCACAAAGTAATTGTCAAACAGCGTATTATCTCTCCTAATACAAAATTTACCACTAACAGGTTTATCTATATGAATAGCAACATTTTCAAAAGATTTACCATTAAGCTTTTCATCCTCTAACTGGCAAAACTTTGATTTGGTTTGTTTAAGCATTTCATTTCTCCTATAAATTGCTCTTCTCTCTTCAACTAAATTCAAGAAAGACTTTTCCTCAGTTCTCAATTTACAAGTCAAATTGTTTTTAAAAGCATACTCGTAGGTAAGTTCATTAGTTACAACGAAAAATTCCCTCATCTGTTTAGCATGTTTATGCTTATTTAAGCTTTTGTCAATTTTCAAGTTTGCAAAGATCTCATCATGGTTCGAATAGTAATATTCTAAACGACCAGTCTGATAAAATAAACTAGCTATCACACTGCAGGTATGCCATAAGTAAAAGGAAGCATATTATACGTTACTCCCTCCGAAACAGAAGCAGGCAATTTTACACAAATATAGCAGTCTTTGACTTGAAAAAGTATTGCTAGAAAAATCACCAACAGATCTATCTCGGTGGATCTCTGGTTTGTGATCAATAACTCTGATAGTTTTACCTGCTACACTATGTTTATCTTGTTTAACTGAAACCTTACTCGACATATTAGCCTTGTACATTTCCTTGTCAACTCCAAAAGATAATATGAGAGCTAAGATTAACCAAAGCAAGATTATTAGGATCACACAAATTAAAGACATTTTACAGCATCTCCTTAAAATGGAACATCTAGAGTTGGTATTAGTAAAAGTATAAGGCATTTTCACTCTGATAACAAAAGAAAACAAAAATCAAAATTTTAAAATTTCTAAAAATTTCTAATTTCTAATACCCCCCTATTTTAATATATATAGTTTTTTAAAACAAAGAAAACCCCACTTTGTAACAGCTTTTCTTAGACCTTGCGTCTTACATCAATGTGTTTTTCCAGCTAACACAATTTCTTAGACCTTGTGTCACCTAACACAATTTCTTCAGCCTTATGCCAAAAATAAAACCTCAAATTTTACAGAAATATTTCAATCATTGTCACTATTGTCATCTATCTCTTCCTGACTACTGCTGTTCACCTCCACCACAGGTGGGATGATTATATAAGTCCATTCAGGGGACTTGTACTTTTGGTTTGGTTTTACAACTCTTTTTGCCCTACTACTAATAACTTCTATTTTCTTTCCTGTTTCACCTTTCTTTTCAGGGTCACCTTTTTTACTTGACACCTCATTCACCTGTTCCTTTGATTTGTTCACCAATTTGAATTTCAGGCCTTCATTTTCACTAGGCCAGTTATCACCTTTTCTTGTTAATTTCTTCTTTGGCTCAGTCACATTACACTCTGCTCTCCAAGCTCTTTTTCTGAATTTTCGTATATCAGAATCTTCATCACTCCCTTCAGATTCTGTATCTGAGACTTGAAATTTGAATTTTGGTTCTTCTTTACTCGGCAGCTTCACTCTGTTAGGAACATCATCCTTACTTGGTAACTCGTCTTCTTCATGAATTACTTCTAACTTCCCAGTTTCAGAACTTCCGTTCCTGCTTTCAGAGCTTCTATTCTGCTTTTCAATACTCTCCTGATCTTGAATCACAACTTGATCAGACTCTTTTTCTGCTTCTTTTTCTAGCAGATCTTCATCATTTTCGTAGTCTAGTATCACAATTTCTAAATCTTTTTTATTCAATGCCTCATTCGCAATTGATCTTTCCAGATGTCGACTTTCGTGTCGATCTTCAGGATCTGGATTTCTCTCAGGTTCTTCTTCAGAATCTGAATCAGTAGTAGTGTCACCTTCGTCAGGGTTTTCAGGTGGAGGTACACGAATGGTGTGACTTGCATTAACCCAATTTTTCAAACCCCTGCACTTCACTGCATTTGTTGTGACAAGAATCACCTGCCTTGCTTTCTGCCACCTGGGTACTAGACAGTTTCTTCTTCAGTGAACTTTTGTTCTTACCCAGTCTCCTGGTAACAGATCATGTGCTTGCTCCTTTTCTCTCGTTAACACTTCAGTTCCCACCTGATGGAACACAGAAGTCACGACGTCAGAAAGGTTCCTGCAGTATTCCAAAATGACGCTATCATTTATACTCATCAATTTCCCTACTGGTATGAATGCTTGTCTCATGACTCTGCCCATAACAATATCATTTGGGCTTAAACCTGTCTTTTTATCAGGAGTACTTTTCAGAGACATCAAAACAAGTGGTAGTTCATCAGTCCACTTCATTCCTGTAGCTAGATACATTTTACCTATTCTATTTTTATCGTTCCATACACTTGCTCAACAACACCTGATGCTTCTGGTCTGTAGGCACAATGCAACTTTTGTTTTATGTTCAATGCTTCACAAATCATTTGTAACAGTCTGTTTTCAAAATGTGTTCCACGATCAGTTTCCACAGTCACTGGAAAACCGTACCTTGGTATGATCTCCCTTAAAAGCAATTTTGCAACAGTAACTGAATCATTGTGACGTGTTGGGAATGCTTCAACCCACCTTGAAAACAAACAGATTATCACAAGGACATATCGTAGCTTGTTGTGGGGTGGCATGTCAATAAAATCCATCTGCAACCTAGTGAAAGGACCACCCTCCCGTCCTATGGTTCCCATGCTCACAACTGTTTTTCTGTTAGGGTTCATTTGCTGGCAAATTAAGCATCTCTGGCAAAAAGATTCTGCAATTATTCTGAACTTTGGGTTAAACCAAGTCTGTCTGAATAGCCTTATCATGGAATCTCTTCCAATATGCCCTGGACCATGATACATTCTAGCCGTGTCAGCAATCATGCTATTTGGCAAAACTGGTCTGTCGGCTTTGTAAATTCAAATCTCATCTTCTTCTCGCTGTCTACAACCTGCTTTTAACCAAGTGTCTTTTTCCAAATCGCTTACCTCATCTTGTACTTCTTTTACTCCTTGCCATGTCTCAACTACAGATGTTAGCATAAGTGAATTCAAAACATGTTCATTATCTTTTTCCAGATTAATTGAAAAATAGTTTTTCGCACAATACTTTGCAATCTCGTCTGCATAGGCATTTCCTTTTGTGATGCAATCTTCACCCTTTTTATGAGCTGCACATTTCACGACAGTAATTTTTCTGGTAACTGAATGCCATCAATCAATCTCTTGATCAATTTTGCATTTCTGATGGGCGTTCTCGCAGAGGTTAAATAACCTCTTTGAGACCAGAGCTGACCATAGTCATGGACAACACCGTATCCATACTGGCAGTCGGTCACTATGGTGATTTTTAACTCTTTTGCTCTTTCACAAGCACGAATCAAAGCAATCAGTTCTGCCAATTGAGCTGAACGAATTCCTTCGAGACATGATGCTTCAATCACTCTTGCAACTGTGCAGACAGAATATGCTGCTCTCAGAAAACCCTCATCCGTTCTCAGGCAAGAACCATCCACAAAATAAATAAAATCTGACTCAGGCAAAGGAACATCCTTAATGTCCTGCCTAGGCTTGGTGCAATATTCTAAAACATCCAAGCACTCGTGATCAATGTCATTTTCATTTCTGATTTCTGTTACAGTACCATCAGGCAACAATGTGGAAGGATTTAAATTCACACACCTTGCTTTCGAGACATTATCTGATCCCAGAATAACCTTTTCGTATTTAGTAAGCCTGTTACTTGTCAAATGCTGTGTTTTACTTCTAGTAAGAAGAATTTCAACAGAATGGGGTACATATACTTTTACAGGAAATCCCATTATAATTCCCTCACTTTGCTCAAGGCTCACACTAGTTGCAGCTACTGCTTTTAAGCAGCCTGGTAATGCTTTTGCAACAGGATCAAGCACTGCTGAGAAGTATGCTATCGGCTTTCTCAGTTTCCCATGTCTCTGAATTAAAACTGACAATGCACATCCTTCTCTTTCACTGCAATACAATTCAAACTCCTTTTCATAATCTGGCATACCCAGAGCTGGAGCTTCACACAAACTTCTTTTTAGCTTTTCAAAAGTTCCATTTCAATTTCTGTAAGAACAATTGGGTCTTTTATATCTGCTTTTGTTAATCTTTGCAGTGGTTTTGCAATTACTGAAAATCCACTAATCCATTGACGACAATCACCAACCATTCCTAGAAACATCCTGACCTGTCTCTGTGTTTTTGGAGGTTGCATTCCCTGAATCATTTTTATTCTCCCAATTGTCACTTGTCTGATTCCTTTTGCAATTCTGTGACCAAGATATTTTACTTCTTGTTTGCAAAACTGTAATTTTGAAGGAGACACTTTATGTCCCTCATCTGCCAGATGATTCAAAAGAGTAATGGTATCTGTAACACAATTATCTCGTGTTTGTGCTGCAACAAGGAGGTCATCTATGTATTGAACCAATGTCGATTTTCCTGGTAATTCTAGATTTTCCAAAGATTTCTTTAGCAACTGATTAAAGATAGACGGACTCTCTGTATACCCTTGAGGGATACGACACCATGCTAGGATGCGATCCTGGAACCTGAACGCAAAAATTTGCTGGCTATCTGGATGCAATGGAACAGTAAAGAACGCATTGCAAAGGTCAATGACTGTATACCATTCTGCATCATGCGGAATTTGGTAAAGGATCACCGCTGGGTTTGGAACAACTGGGCAACATGGAACAACTATCTGATTAACCTTTCTCAAGTCTTGAACTATCCTGAAAGTTCCGTTTGGCTTTTTGATCCCCATAATCGGTGAATTACAAGGACTGCTTTCAATTTCTTTGAGAACACCCTGTTTTATGAATTTGTCAATTACAGGAATGACACCTTCAATAGTTTCTGCTTTCATTTTATACTGAGGAATGTTTGGAAAATCTATTCCTTGTTTCACTGTAATTTTAACTGGGTCTACATTTTTCATTAAACTCATCTCACTTCCTGGCAAATCCCAAATTTCAGCTTTGACTGTCTTTTTCAGTTCTTCAGGTAAATTATCATTATCAAATGCAGGAAATAATTTACTTTCCTCTGCTCCAACCATTAACATTGTTAATTTGTACAGCCGATCTTCTTCTAGTGTTTGAAGCTCAATACCCTCCGGTGAGCAGTATATTTTGCAGTTCATCTTGCAAAGGATGTCTCACCCCAGCAAGTTTACAGGACTGCTATTACAAACTACAAATCTATGCTTGTCTTTAAATTTGCCAATTTCGACCTTTACAGGCTCTGTCAAATCTGTTTTAATTTGTTGATCAGCTACGCCAACTACTTGGATGGTGTCACCAGAGAGAGGCAGGTTTTCTATTTCCACTGATCTAACAGTAGAACGGGTAGCACCAGTGTCCACAAGAAAAGTGATTTCTACATCATTCACTTTACCATTTACAAATGGACCAGACTGATCTACCTCAAGAGTGGCTCCAAGCACACACTCTTCCCCCTCTCTCAGGCACCGTCATAAGTAATCCTCAGAATCACTACCTCCATTTTCTGTCATCAAAAATTGTTGAGAAACATTTGCCACATTCACTCGTCTATTTACCTGATCACCTCCGTAGAATCCCGTTTCCGTATTGTACCTCTGACCATTCACACAATTTGGAAATGGCGGTTGTGGAATCTGACTGCTGATTCACTACCTGTCGCTGTAGCTGTTGCTGCAGATTTATTTCATTTAACTGTCGCTGTAGCTGTTGCTGCAGATTTACATCATTCTGCATCTGTGGATTTAATGATTCATTTTTTAAATTTCTGGGTGGATTTTTACATTCACGCTTCCAGTGTCCAATTTTGCCGCAATTAAAACAAGGGAGCTTTTGTTTCAGCTCTTCAATATTAACATTACATTTTGGCTTATTATAATTACCCTTAAATTTGCCTTGATTCTGATTCTGATTAACATTGACATTTTTATTTTCCAAATTTGCAATTTGCCGTTCAGCTACCTTCACTTGTGCCCACATTGCCTTTTCTTTTAGCTTCTTTTGCCTCGCATCCATCTCATCACTGCAGTATTTTGCTTTTCTCAGAATGTCATCAACTGATAATGACTGCCAACCTACAATTCCATTTCTAATCATATCACCAATTTCAGGTCTCAAACCATAAACAAACCTATATATGAAGTGGCTCATGTCCCTTTCACTTAATTTTTCATAGCCACTGTATTGTTTAAATACCAACAGTAATCTTTCATAAAATGAATGTACTGATTCTTTTGGCTCTTGATTTGTTCTGTCTATTTTAACCCAATTAACTTCTTTCGGGGGAATCTTGTTTTTCAACCAGTGGATTACTTTATCATACAAGCCCATAACTTCTGATGACGGAGCACCTGTTATAGCATCTCGAGCAGGCTCTACCTTTGGCCAACTTACAGCAACTTTACATTCTGTCCAAAGATCTGACGGGACAACAATGTCAAAGAATCCATCAAGATCAATCCACAGAACTTTTGAAACTTTTATGAATCTATCCAACTGTCGATTACAATCCACAGGCTTTTCTCTTAGCCGAGGAAAATCATTTGTGAACAATAAGATGTCCTGTCTTGACCAGGGAACATGCACATATCCACCTCCTGCTATTTCCCTCATCGGATATTGATTAGCCACCATACCCCTTTCTCTCCTTTCTTTCTCTCTTTTCTTTGTCCATTTCACTCTCCATTTGCTCAAAGCTCCCAATCTTTTTATATACACAATCAAATCTTTTATATGCAAAATTCTTCCCATTGAATTGAAATTCTCAATGTCTCTTTCAGTAAATTCTAATCTGTAATGTTTTCCCAAATTCTTCTGTTTGCTCAAGTCAATCACTAGTTCAGTAGCTAATTCTTCTAACTGTTCATATTTATTTTTCGTTTTCCATTGTACACTCTTACAAATAAATAATAATTCATCATCTTGATAATGCTTCAAATTATCAGGTCCAATTGTACCAATGATTAAATCCTCCAAATCTGCTTTTAGTCTTGCAACATCAAGTGTTGGGGTTGAATCTGTTTTATCAGCACTCTTTTCTGGAGTCTCAGTATCAGATTCTGCACCAACTGGTGTTCTACATACTGAACCGTGATTAAAGGTTAAATCAGGCATCATTGTTTTCTCTCGGTGCATTTCAGTTAAATCTGAGTAAAATTTTTCAGCCACTTTCTGAATTTCTGCATTTAATGGAATAGTTAAACCTGGATGTCTAATTTCTCCCTGATTGAATACTGGTTGAACAGGACCAATCGTTACTGGAACTGTTACTGCTTCCATGCCTTTAGTTAACTGTCGTATTAATTCTTCTTTTGATCATAAATATTCTGAAGTACTTGGAGTTCCCTCATCTCTTTCTGTTCTCATTAAATTTCTGGAAGTTTCATTTCTCAAAACTGGGGTTTCAGGAATATTTCTATTTTCACCATATACACTAGAATTAGATCTCGTTTCTACTCTTTCGGGAGATTCTGTATTATTCGGGTATAATCTGGGTGATTCCTCATTAAGTGGTGGTGCACTTAGAGTGGTTCCTGGAGAAACCATCGGGGTAGATCATGTACAAGCTGGTTTAAAAGGAGTCTGTTTCTGATTTGTAATATACATTTTTTCTAAAACTGGATCTTCTAATTCACTTTCTTCAATATTATTTTTCTTTTGGGTGTTCTTTTGACCTGGTATTTCAGTAATCATCACTCTTACTGGGTACAAATCATCACACATATCTGCTTGTCTCCATCGACGCATTCTATCTTCATGAGCTTCTCTATTAATGTCTAATTTTGGACCTCTTGTCACACCTCTGGTTTCTCGTTGAAGTTCAAACATCTCATCCTCCCATTCAACTAAAGCTTCAAATTGAGTAGGTCTAAGCTTCGGCACAAGAGCCATCATTTTTTCTCTCAAATTTTTCAAAATCCTCATATTAAATGATCCATCTTCCGGCCATGCTAATACACCATCATTTTTGGTATAATCCATCCAATTATCAAACCAAAGGCAAGTATGATAACCATATTCACCTTCCATATAGGCTGCAGGTGTTTTGTACTTATGAAGTATTTTTCCACCTCGCGTTTCAATTTTCATATCAGGTGTAAATATATTTTTCAATTTCTGAAGCCATGTAAGCTTCTTTTCCTCTTTCTTGTAGTAATAACTCATGTTTTTAATCAAATCCGCTTAATTCTAAATGATCGTAAATGTTTCCTGGTTGTTCCGCAAAACCAACCAATCCATGCGCGAAACTCACCAACAAGCCAATCAGGTTAAGCTACGTTACCACCTTGCTCAACCAATAAAATTGACGCTTTCAGAATAAGCCAATCAGCTTACAGCTTGGGTTAGTCACGTGAACCCATCAGTGCGCTGGCTGTGACGTATGTTAGCCAATCACAGCGCGGACCCTGTGACGTATACTGCCGCTGCAGCTTCTCATCTCTCGCTCCTAGAGCTCACCCCTCCTTTACAAAATATTTTCAGAGCGCCATTTTAAGAAAACTTTTTCAATGAATTTCAATTAATAACAACAGAAAAACAAACCATTTGTCTGTTTCGCTAAAATAGGGTGATAGCTTTTACAGTCTTTCAAGTATTGTTTTGCGTGGAATAGACAACGCTACTCTCACAGAATATTCAATCGTTGATAAAGTAAACTTTACTCTACCCTTCTAACAGGTAATAACGAACTCGTTTCCCTCTGAATGTACATTAAGTAACAATTCAAAGTTTGACTCAAACGAATTACAAAATCATTTACACACTTTCAAACGGAAAGTATCCCTAACCATACATACATGAAATCTTGGTAGGACTTTAACCAACCATAAAAATCCACATTTGCCAGTAAAATAAACGACGTTACTTTACCCTTCACTCAAGTTTGGATAAATTCTACTACTCTTTTCGCAGTGAGTTTTAAAACAGGCTCCAAGTCACTATACTCGAAAGCTACAATTTCATAGACAATCCTCACTATTTGAAACAGAACAAATGCACTGTGCAGCTTCACTTGTCACACTACTCATATGCCGGCACAAGTAGGAATTTTCACACTGCTGGAAAAAACCTTTCGACAACATATAACAACTGGACAAACTTAACATATTTTAGTCATAGATCCTATGTAATTACCATGTAACATGTCAGTTACCATAGTAACCGAACTCTGCTACCAGAGAATTGATCCAGCGCCCCTATAGAAAATATGTCATAGCAACGCTACTCACCTCCACAATACTCATCATAATTCAAAAATCTCTCACAAGGCTCATGAATTAACAAGACATATTTTTGAGCAGCTGAATCATGTGACCTAATTAATAAAACCTATTCACAAATATATATATACATTTATATACAACTGCAGTATAATGAATTCACCATGGTTTTTATAATTCTTATCATTTAATTAAGTCACTTAGGCAAATGGATCTGCTGATGGTAACAAGACCATGAATAAACAAGACCAGCTTGTTATTTCAAAAATCTTATTTATTAACTATTTATTCGAAGAAAGTGCATTTTATTAGATTCTCTTTATTTGCATAAAATTAGCAACTTTATTTGAGGAATAGCAAATTGGACTGACAGATTCAAGCAAAATCAATTAGCATGATTAAAGAAGAATAAACAGTTTCCATCACCTAAGCCCTATCTTCCCTGTCTAAATCTCACTTCACCTATAGGAAAAAAGTAATTAACCCTATTGATCCTTACGTGCTCCAACAAGTCCTTCAGCACATCACGCCCAACAGGAATCGGAAAGCGAGAAGACGCCCTCCCTCCAAAGGGGACAGTTTTTATACCTTTTCTGACTAGCGAAAGTATCTTTTTCACACATTCTTTCTGAAAATCCGAACTTTTTATTGGCTGAGCCATGTCAGTCCACCATTAGGTCATATGCTCCTAACCAAGTCCGGGGCCTCATCATAGCTCTTATTGTTCTTAGTTTCTCCATCCTTTTTGCTTCCTCAAGAAAGATACATTTTTACTTCCTAATCTTGGCAGGGCATGCCGCATCTTGTCCTTGGATATGACTCCAAGAACACATTTGACTCGACAAAAATTACTTCTGCATTAAACGTTGATTGTTCAGCAAAAAGCTCTTTCATCTGCGCATGAGTGAAAGCTTCACTCTGGTCAAGTTTCATATTCTGCAGCACTGCCAGCCGTTTTCTTAGGCCCATTCGAAAACTAATGTATAAACAAACACAAGACATCAATTAATGAAAGAATTAGAATTCGTTCTGTTACCCACCCTCTTTGCTAATTATTAACCCATTAATCTATGTTACCTAGCCAAAGCATGTGATGCAGCAAACAGCCTCGAACTTGTGCCACATAAAGACAAAAAGACATAACATAAGCACACACAAATAAGCACATGCCATTAGTTAAACAGCCGCATTTAATTCTGACAAAGACAATAGACAAGGTTAGTTTATTATTTTTCACGTACTTGCAGTTGCAACATAAAGCACATATATTAGTCCCTCATGTTGTGTATGCATTTTAAACTAGGTTGGTTAGTATAATTCACTTCATGCTGATTAATACGATTATTTTATTATGGAAGTTTAACTTTGCGAGTCATAATAAAATATTTTCTGAAGCTCGCTCCATCAGGTTCATGTGATACATGATTGGGAATCCATACTCTCTGTAATTGGTGTCTTCTGTGAGACCTCAGCAAGAACAACTGAAGATGGACTATCACCTTTATGTTGTCATGCTGTATGTTTCACAGGGACGGTTTGCAGACTGACCATGTTTCACCAGTCCTAAAGCACAATGATGGATTCGGTTTACCCATAATTCTGTCAAGCGCTTACTTAGCCAATGCTGGAAATCTCTGAGGGTTTTACCATTCACTACAAAAAAATGCCCCTCACTTGTGGGTTCTTGCATGATGGTTTAAGCAGCGTTGGTGAAACTTAAAAAAATCATATGTGTGTCCTATTTCCCTAGAGAACTAACTGACGTTCCCTCCATTCAAAAGGTCTGGTGCAATATGCAACAACAGCTTTTAAATATTTGAGGTGCCACGCCTTATCAGGAGTGTCTTAGGCATATGGGTTAGACCAGGAGTCTCCAACTAGTAGCTCAGGAGCTACTGGTAGCTCGCCAGTACCTTCAAAGTAGCTCTCAGAGGTGAAGTGAAGCCCAGTATCAAATTCAGAGAGTAGATGCCTATTAAAAAAGGCAGCACTGCTCATTTTAAGGCCCTTAGAGTAACAGGCAGCCGAACCGTTGGCAGTAACTCATACTAACACTCAGACACACACTGTATCAGCCTATAGGGCCTGTCACTTGAAAGTCTCTATCCAATCTCAATATAACTAAGCCACACGGAGATGGACCATGTTCTAGTCCCTGCTATATCAGACACAACATGTGTGCGAACAGTGGACCATAAAAGAAGCATGGCAACAGTAGCCTGAGCAGTAACCAGTGCTGACCCACCAAAGCGTGGGACTGCAGGAGTCAGAGTGAAAATGTGTCAGTAAGGTGCATGATTAGCTCAAGACCTGGTGAGAACAGGGCGTGATCCAGACCAGAGAAAATTAAGAGACTCAGCCGCATTTATGTGCGTCCATAATAAACACTATTGCTTCCTGAAAGCTATGCCCAGTGTCAAAGACCACCAAATGTGTATGCTAGCCCCCATCATAAGGGTGTTATCTCTGACATAATTGTACTCGTTCCTGGCATAACAGTGCCAATGGCATAATATTGGTCATCCTTGACTATTTTGGGTATGTATGGTTTAGTTGTGGTATACTGGCAGCCATCATTTACATACTAGGAGCATGACTGGCCTACATTTACCTATTCCTGGCATAATAATGGTCATGACTCATATCTGGTCTCTGCCCTGGCCCTTATGGTTTCCATCCTTGGCACAACTGTGTCCATAGTATAATGGTGGGCATTACTGGCATAATACAGGTATTCATGGTGCTGTGGTGTGAATCCATGGCATATGCCTGTAATACCTGGGTATTCAAAGTAGTCTGTCCATATGAGGTATTTTTACATGGGAGTACTTGATGAAAATGACAAGCTGATGTTTTGACACTGTGTATTTCCTAAAATCTGAAAACTGATAGTTTAAAGGCAGTTTTAGTTTTCAAAAATGGGTTTTCTTCTGGAAAAGTGAGTTTGTTCGCTCACAGTGGAAAGTGGTATTTGATAGAAAACATTGCATTTTAAGAAACTGGTGAATGATAATTTAAGCTCAGCTGGAGACACCTACTGCTGTATTTATGTCATTTGTGCTATAGAGCATGTCAAGATTTGAATGGTATTTCATAAGTCACGTGGAGGCATTCTATATTGATGAACTTTGTCCCCGCATTTCTGCTGTTACCCGCACTTGGAATACTTGGGTGGTAACTACTGATAATCCTACTTAGGGTGGTCATAGTATAGTCCCTATTTTACAGTTATAACATTTTCTAGTAGCTCTGGAAGACTTTCCTTGAGCAGAAGTAGCTCTCATTACAGAAAAGGTTGGAGACCCCTGGGTTAGACCTATGCTTTGAGTTGTATCAATGCAACTACATATTGCATTATGTAAGCAACCTTAATTAAATGAATACTATTGCCTCCTGAAATGGGATTGTTGAGTGAATTCACAGGTTACAGTAAAAAATATTGTGTGGGGGGAGTAGACTGAAAGAAAGTTGCATTAAAAATATTGTCTACTGAGAAACAGAAGTGTGACTAAAAAAAATGACAATGTTGTGCCTTATAGGACAAAGGTAAGTGTAGTGGGTGAAGAGGCAAGAGGGCATCATCCTTATAAAGTAGAGAGAAGCATTTACAGTGAGGTTGTAAAGGGGTTTGAGGACTAGTAAGAGTTTTTTAGGATTCAAGGATGCGTTGCATTTTTAAGCAATAAGGGGTTGGTAGGGTACAGCGATTGCTTTAAGGGTTCAAGTAAGTGTAGCATTAAGAAGGGTTTTTTAGTGTTCAGGTATGGGTAGCATTAACGGGTGATGCAGGTTTTTGGGGTTCAGAAATGGGTAGGGCAAAAGGGAAGTAAGAGGTTATTAGGGATCAAGGTATGGTGGCCTTGGGGGGTAAAAAAGGTTCTTTAAGGTTCAGGAAAGAATAGCAATAAGGGAAACTAAGGAATTTTAGATTCAACGAAAGTTAGTATTAAGGTATAGTAAGGTATATTTAGGATGCAGAGAATGATAGTATTAAGAGGCATTAAGGGTTTTTAGGGCACAGAGAAGGTTAGCATTGAGGGGTAGTAAGGGGATATCAAGTTTTAGGGAAGGAAAAAGTTAAAGGATAGTAGCAGGTTTTTAAGGTTCAGAAGCGTAAGATAGTGTTAAAGGATAGATAAGGAAGAGTAGCATTAAAGGGGACTAAGGGGTTTGTAGGGATCAGGGATTGGTGGCATTAAGGGGTAGTTAAGAGCTGTTATCGTTTAGAGAAGGGTACTATTTAAGGGTAGTAAGAGCATTTAAGGGTTCAGCTCATAGTAGAATTAAGCAGTAGTTCTAGGTTTTAAGGGTTCAGGGAAAAGTAGAGATAATGGGTGGTAAGGTTGTTTTTTGGGTTTAAGGAAGGGTATCGTTAAAGAGTAATCAGGGAGTTTTAAGGTTCAACGAATAGTTGTATTAAGGGGTAGTGAGGGGTTGGAATGGTTCAGGAAAGGGTAGCATTAAGTGATAGTTTTTTAGGGTTTAGGCATGGATAGTGTAAGCAGTAGAAATTGTTTTAGGGTTCGGGGAAGGGAAGCATTAAGGATTAATTCAGGATTTAAATGGTTCAGGGATGGGATGCGTTAAGGCACATAAATGGTTATTATAGTACATTTATATAAATGAAAGAATGCATGTAATAAAAGCAAGTTTAAAATTTGATTTTTTTTTAATTGGAATAGGTAATAATGAGGGGCACAACATTATTATCTCTTTAATGTATGCTTGACTTTAATGTGGTAGACATTTTAAAAGTCAACTTTATTACATACAGTTGAACTCACTTTTGTCTGGTCTGAGTTACATTTGGGAACAAAGTACTGTTTCTGAATGTGCCCAACAACAGCTTGCCCTTTAAGCATATCAGGCACGTACCTCCTCTTTTCAACACCCCTCTGGAAATCTGTGGACTCACCCTTTATTCTGCACCAAGAACTACTGTCTGGAAACTGAACAGACCACATTCATGTATCGGTCAAATTCATATCCCTTTGGCCATTTGTTGTGACCATTCACAGGGTGGAAGATGTACACCGAACTAAAAGTCTGAAATGATTGTTTCTAAGCACAGCATACCTTTTTTATGTACACTAATGTTTCATCACAACCTTAGACCTGCACAAGCACTAGGTCTCTAGAATTCTTTCACACTTTTATACTTATGAGAAGGATCTGAATAACAAGCTGGGAAGGCCAGGACAGTCAGTTTCTTCCATCCGGCTTTTCCCCTGGGGGCTGCCGTAAAGCAGAAGGCCGCTGGTGGTGCTTCTGCCACTTTCTCCAGCTCCCTCAAGTAATTTCAACAGGTTCAGCAGGATGGTTTATACAAGAGAGAGAAAAAAGAGATGGAAGAGACGTCACATGTGTGAGAAAATAAAAACTTCCTAAAAGTTAATCACTACTAATGACAATCTGCCTTGGGCTTCAAACATGACATACAGACATTTGGTGCTCTACTCTCTACTCAAAATGCCTTTCCACACATTAGGGGTTACTTTTTTATTGGACGAAGTGTGGAAGTTCTGAATGGAAAGACTTTGCCTTTGGCTGTATGCTCTTGGGCGTTTCTGCCACATCAATGTGTGGGAATTTAGAGTTTCAACTATGCATTGGTCTTTACAGGGCATCTTGGTAAGAAAATATGCAAGAATTTACAAAAGCCACACCACCCTTCATTCCCCTGTATTTCTGTTTTTGGAAATATAATATTTTGGTACAATTCTCAGTGTGCCTACCGCCTTGGGTGGCAAATCCTCCATCCATCCCCCAAAGACACTAAAAAAATAAATTTTATTAGAAAGAGTGTTGAAGCTCAGAGTGCATTTTTGGTAAAAAAAAACGCCCTGGGATCCATGGCCGTCACACCACCTTGAACTTTTGACACACACATCACAAAGCCAAACTGAAATGCAATTGCATTTACAAACTTCAAAAAAGAGCCCAAGAGTGGAGAGGGCTCCCAAGAATTGCGGCAGAAAATCCTTCTGTATACCTGGGTTGAACATTTGCAAACTGCCCATTTGCAGACTAAGTTATGAGTATCATATTGCCGACACTGTAGGCAAATCCCTATCATTGAAAGCAAAATCCATTAGCTGCAAATGGTGCACCAACTAATGTTCATAGTCTGGTCTTTCAAATTTGTGAACGTGCAATTTAGACCTGTTTTTTTGTGGACCAACAATTAGGGCCTAAGAAAGTCCGTGCATTTGCGCTTTTTTGTCATTGTGAGTGTTTGGGCTTCACTGTTCTCTCATAAGTCACTTCTTACTGGTTTTCTTGTATGGGTTGGTGATTCATTTGGATGTGTACTTAAAAGAATTTAGAATGGTGCTGTCCCCATACTTGAGCAGAAGTCCATTCAGTGGGGGCAGCAATAGAAAGAGGAGGGTGCCCCCTTACCACCAGGGCCTCTTTCATCTTGTTAATGACACGGATTATGGTGTTATAACCCCAAACCCAAATCAAAATAAAAATGGTAGCCACTATTTTTCACGGCATCTAGGGAACATTTCCACATTTATTTTTGGGTGGGCTGATCTGGGAAGCCCTTGTCCTGATTGGCTACCTCTGAAGGGATTATATTAATAATAATTAAAAGTGGTGTATAAAATTAATTAAAACTAATTCAGTTAGATTTTAGTAAAACATATTGTTATATTCATTTTTAAATTCAAAATAAGTTATTACAATATATTACCATTAAATAAGACATTTATTAGTTGTATGCTTTTTAAAATTATATTTATTTATATATTTGCTATTTTAACTATTTTAATGTTGTTAACGATTATTTCCCATGGATGATATTTTAATTCCCTACCTCCATTATTTTATATGCAAGGGTGTTGCAGTACCAGTAGTTGACCATGTGTGGTGCTGAAGTTACTATTGTTCATTCTTTGTTAGCGGCAACCTACATTCAGGTTTTGTGAATAACTAAAAGTAGTAAACTTACTCAAAAGTGTAAACTACTCAAAAAGTCCCAGCTACTTTTCTGAATCAGGCCTAATATTTACATTTGGCACACAGAGAAAAGCCAAACTATCATTGAGAATTATTGAGCTCCCTCTTATTGCACCTATCCTGAGGCAAAGATTTGAAGCATAGGGAATGATGATCTTACCCCTCTTGTAGTACAGCTATTCTTTGCTGTTGTGAGAGGTGACATTCACCATACCCTCATTACAAATGGACGCAATGGGCCCTTTCTATGTGGGGCAGAATATGGCACAGTAATTTAAAAAAAAAACAGAATTACTGACGACGCAGACATCCACAACTTAAGGGGCTGAATTTCTCCCCATATTCTTTTGGGAAATAACATGCAAGAATCAGTGTTTCAGCACTTATTTTCATATATTTTTGTCCAATGTTCAGCCAGACAATTTGGCTCCTTTCAGCAGACAAAGTGCTCTTAGTAAAAAAAAAAAGATCTTTGAAGTTTTTGCAAGATTTGCAATTCAAATGTGGTCAGTAACTCAAGTTTCCAGGATATCATAATTTACTGGGCAGGATGTAAAGAGGGCCCAAGTGTGCTTCCATGACATCATTTCTGAATGATAATGCTAATTCAATTTATAGAATGGTATGTAAACCTGGAGGTCTCTGTACCAAAACAGTCAGATCTATGGGCCTGAATACGATGCAGGTGGGACTTTCATCCAACTGGCACCATGGTGGAAGCAGGCCCACCCGACTAGAAGTATGCGGTCCCACTGCCCGGATTACAATGCGAACGCCTTCACGTCAGTCGCAATGTGTATATTTTTTATTGCCGCGTGTGCTGCGGGCTGCAGCCCACGCCCCAATAGAAACTAACCACATTAAAAACATCCCTGCACCATGTGACTGGTACCATGGCAGGGATGTTTAGGGGACACCATAGGTGCCCTCCCAGGCCCCATCGCGGAGGGCCAGAGGGGAAGGGGGCTCACCTAGGGGCCTCCAAAGTCACTTTCCACCTTCCCTTGCATGGTGAGTGAACTGCCATGAAAGGGCAGGTAAAAATGGACATTATAATCCATATGGTGATGCCTGAGCAGGCACTGCCCTCATTGTAGGTATTACTGACCCTCCAAAACACCGACCAGCTCCATGAGCCCATCGGAAGCGCAGCAGACGGTCCCTCCACCATATGCCTCCACCCACCGCAATGTAATGCGACTGGCGGACCGCAGGGGCCTATTTTGGTGGGTCCACTACCGATGAGCCTTCAGTGTTGGACTCATTGACATCTTAATCAGGCCCTAAGTGCAAAAAGAGTTATGAAATAAAGAGTAAACAGAATGTGTATCTTGTTACGGGCTACAGGTGATTTGGAAATTGTTTTGCTTGCTCAATAGACACTTTAGACTTATTAACCAAGTTTTTCTGGGAGAAGCATTAACGATTCTGAAAATCATGCTGTGTTAACTCAAAGGAGCACCAATTCAGCACCTCTTCAGCACCACTAAAAATTAAAATATTTTCTAACTTGGCCCTCCATATAGCCCAGTCTTCCAAAGATTAGGGGCCTCAATCAGACTATGACAGGTAGCCTGTCTGTCTGCCAGGCAGAGGACCACCTGTCAGAGTTAAAGAAGTGTGCTTGACAAGTTAGGATCTCTGTACCTTTAGCAAAGCCGCCGTGCAGCCGCTCAGCTGAAGGCATTGGAGTGTTGCCAAGCAGCCATCATGTTTTATGCAACCACTCTGTAAACTTTAGAGTATTCTCAAACCAAACTCCACAAGCAGGAGTTCGTTTTGAGAAAGCAAAAACAATGGCCCTTATGCGCCGGGAGTTTGCTTTCTGCTCATAAATGCCACTATGCATTTTTCCCACAGAAGTCTACAATACTTAATATGATGGCTACGAGTGAAGGTTGACCAGTCCTAAATACTGCGGGATAACTCTCATTATGATCTGATGGCCTCTGGCTGATAAGCTGTCAGGTCAGAGTTTACAAGTGGTGGATCACCTGCTGAAGCTATGCTGTTGCAAACCCACTGCTTTCCATGACTATAAATATAGCAGGTGAACCTTGAGCTTGGTGGGGCATGAGCATAAGCAATTCATAATCAATTTATGGTGGTGCTCTCATCCTGCCAAACTCAAAATGACCCCTTAAGACTCCTAAAGTCCCAGAGGTGGTGGGACATATGGACTGCACTCTGCATAGTAGAGTGTCTGAACTAAAGATGGCTGCTACTCATTTCCTGTGTGATAATGTTTCTTATTGGGTCTTATTGCAAAGAATGCAAGAGAGAGATGCTTACTTTTCTTGTAGGATGTTTTTGTAAACTAATATTCAATCTGAAAAGGTTCTGGGACTTAGTTGAAGAATCTGAGATGTATGTGACATATTTATTTATAATTGGAGGGTATAAATGTAAATCAAATGGGCAGACGTTTTACTTCAGGGATACTTCATCTCAAATAGGGAATGGCTGAAAGCTGCTGAATATTCAAATACAAAATTCAGCTCTCAGAGCCCTTGTTGCATAAATGCCAAGTCAGAAGCATCCACCCTACACCAAGGCCTTCGGGAATCCGCTCACATCAAGCATAAATGGATCACACACTTACCGGAGCCACCCGAAGTGCTTTTGACACTTATTGGAGCCCCACTGCTCATGCTGAGCCCTGTACAGGGCGTTACATTACTGCTTACCCAGTTTGCATATTTAGTTTGATGATTGTGAAGGCGTTGCATTCCTATGCTGTGCTTTGAAAATTCTGAACTGAAATTTTCTATTTTTGCGCAATAACATTAATAAGGCACGGTATTAGGTTTGTAGAAAAGCCATGCTGAATGTTCACACTGAACTGCAGAGCAACAACTACCCTAGTGAGAGCTTGAAAAAAGATAAGAGATGTCATGTGGCTAAGAAGGATAGTAACAAAAATCACGATTCCCTCTAAAGAGAGGGATTTATGAGCATAAAAGAAGAAGAGAATGGGAAAGACAGCTTCAGTTTCCTTTAATCTGCGTCTTTAGTTGTATCCAAGATTGAGTTTATGATGTTTTGTCTCATTCATAGGTACCTCTGAAAAAGAACACAGGAAATCAATGTAAAATAGCCCTTTCTTTAAGCTCAATTATGTCTATTATCAAGTCACCCTTGGTGGTTTCCTGTTTCTGAAAAGAAAGAAGTGACGGGGTAACAACTGGAGAAGGATTTCTAACACCTCACTAGTTAGGAAGGATAATATTAGTTTCATGTGCAAACAGAAGGTTGCACTGTTTAAGACATCATTAGGCATATCCCCCTGTTTTTGATTTAACCTCTTCTGTTAATACTTTGCAGATTTATCCAAATGCTTATCTCTCTTGTCACCAGCATTTTTTCACACCTCATATCGTAACACAGTGGTAGGCATGCAAAGACCTGTTCGCTTTCTAGCCAATCAGTGATTGGGTAAATAGAATGATAGGCATCATCCATTCCAAATCAGTTAGCCCAAGAACTCTGTCACATCTAATCAGCTGAAATCACCAAGAAGGGAAAGCAAAAGTGACATGGTTATATACCAATTGATCAGTTCCAATCTATGAAGTAATTAGTTCCAGATGTCTGTCCAACCCCAAAAATGTAGTCAACCCCCAGAAGTCCATTTGGTCCATTTGGTCCAAAGTCGACACCATTCCTCCTGAGGCGGAAAGCCGGGAGTAGGCGAACTTTGATTAATACTTTTAAAACTGCACTTATTTTACCTGCTGTAGCACTTGCTTCTCTTGGGGCCTTATTATCCCGATCTCAGCGGATCTAGCGCTGTTACGGGACCCTACGGAGAGGCAAACACCCCGCCGCCATCACCGGCGAGATCGCTGGCCACACCCCTTTTTAGACCACGCCCACCGCCCACTTAACTTAAACAACGCTGACTAGTTGCTTTGCCAGACACCATTCCTCCTGAGGCGGAAAGCCGGGAGTAGGCGAACTTTGATTAATACTTTTAAAACTGCACTTATTTTACCTGCTGTAGCACTTGCTTCTCTTGGGGCCTTATTATCCTGATCTCAGCGGATCTAGCGCTGTTACGGGACCCTACGGAGAGGCAAACACCCCGCCGCCATCACCGGCGAGATCGCTGGCCATGCCCCTTTTTAGACCACGCCCCCCCTTACTTAAACAACGCTGACTACGAGCGTTGCTAGACACCATTCCTCCTGAGGCGGAAAGCCGGGAGTAGGCGAACTTTAATGAATACTTTTAAAACTGCACTTATTTTACCTGCTGTAGCACTTGCTTCTCTTGGGGCCTTATTATCCCGATCTCAGCGGATCTAGCGCTGTTACGGGACCCTACGGAGAGGCAAACACCCCGCCGCCATCACCGGCGCAATCGCTGGCCACGCCCCTTTTTAGACCACGCCCCCGCCCACCTTACTTAAACAACGCTGACTACGAGCATTGCTAGACACCATTCCTCCTGAGGCGGAAAGCCGGGAGTAGGGGAACTTTGATTAATACTTTTAAAACTGCACTTATTTTACCTGCTGTAGCACTTGCTTCTCTTGGGGCCTTATTATCCTGATCTCAGCGGATCTAATGCTGTTACGGGACCCTACGGAGAGGCAAACACCCCGCCGCCATCACCGGCGAGATCGCTGGCCACGCCTCTTTTTAGACCACGCCCCCCCTGGTCGTCCTCCGGCACCTATAAAAATGTGCCACTTTTGGAAGCGCAGCGGACGAGCGCAGCGGGAGCGCCGTTTGCGCGCCGAAGGCGCGCCTAAGGCAAGCCCGTCTGCGCCCGTCCGCGCCAGACCCGGCCCAGGGGCCAGCCAGGCAGGCCCCACCATCACTTACTCGGCCAACTCCCTGAGGGACCTTCAGTCCCCTAACCTCACACCCCCTCCCTCTACCATCAGACGCATCCTTACGACCGGCATTGCCCCACCGGATCGGCACCTCACCAACTTGGTCGCATCCCCTTGCCAGCCCACTAAGAGCAACATCACTATCAGAGTTCTCTATCTAAACACCCGATCCTTAGTAAAACATCACGCTGATATTTTCATCCTCCTTTCTAACGAACAACCTGATGTCCTCCTGCTTACTGAAACTTGGCTGACTGCGGATTCACTCCCTGACATTCTGGCAGCCCTCCCCCCAGATTACTACATCCTCCGTGCCGATCGGCCAGGAAACCGCCCTGGGGGTGGGGTAGCGGCAATAATCTCCAAACGCCTGAACTCCATCTCTACCCCATCCATCTCTCTTCTGGGAGTTGACAATCTCATCTTTAGCCTAAATACGGATCGCGGGGCCTTAACTTTCCTTCTTCTTTACCGCCCCCCCCAACCGATGCCCTCTTTCGCGACCACCCTGTCTGATCAGTTGATTAACCTCCTCACCTCCCATCCTCGATTCACCCTTTTCGGCGACCTAAACTACTGGTTTAATGACATCAATGCCGGGCCCCACGCCTCGGAGGTCTTTGAGGCCCTCACCAGTCTCAACCTGTCCCAACAAATCACTCTGCCCACACATATCAAGGGTCACATTTTAGACCAAATATGTACCCAAAACCTTATTCTCTCCCCTCCCTCCGTTTCACCCTGTACTTGGTCAGACCACCATTTAATAGACACCACTCTTACGACCAGTGGGAACACCCCAACCCCATTGATGGCCGGGGGACTATCCCGCAAATGGAACGCCTACGACTCTGAAGGATTTCTCGCGAACCTTTCAGACACCCGCCCTGCTCTCGTCCCGGACACCAACGTCGATAAATTAGAAAACGACATCTGCCTCTGGCTGCAGTCAGCCAGTGATCAATTCCCCCCCCTTATCAAATTTCCCCCGAACAGACATCATAACTCCCACAGATAGTTCTCGGATGACCTCAAGAAACTTAAACTGATGCTACGTCAATTAGAAAGGGCATGGAGACGCAACTACTCCGACTCAGCCAGATCACAATACATCTCAGCACGCAGAGACTATAAAACCGCCATAGTTTCAGCCAAATCCACTCATTTCTCTGATAGAATCTCTTTTTCGGACAACAAATCAAAAGAAATCTTCAAGATCATGAATGAATTAACATCTGACGACAGAACTCTCCCAGGTCAGACCCCCACCCAAGAAACCTGTGACGCCCTCAACCTTTTCTTCGTCGAAAAAATTTATAAAATCAAGGCATCGATCTCCACCGTCCCTCAGATTACCACCGCGGAAACTCCCTTTAATAACCCTCCTGTTCTTACCGAATTCCCCCCCATCAATCCTATCTCCCTAGCACAGCTTGCGTCCCGGATAAAATCTGGTTCCCTGAACGACGGCTGTCCAAAGTTAGTCCTGCGAAGTGTATGTCATTCCTTACCCGAATGCATCCTACCTCTCTTGAACAGTTCACTCAGTTCAGGCACTGTCCCGAGACCCTTCAAAGAAGCCATCCTTGTCCCGCTACTAAAAAAACCTGGCGCGGCTCAGCGGAACTTTCCAACTATCGCCCCATATCGCTTCTGCCTTATTTTTCAAAACTCCTCGAAGCACATGTTACCAGCTGCCTCTCCAATTTTATCGAGTCCTCCTGCTACTTGGAGCCTAACCAGGCCGGCTTCAGGCCTTCATTCTCTACTGAAGCCGTCATCCTAGCTGTCCTCGACACGCTGAGGAGAAATGCCGACTCAGGGACTCCCTCGTCCTCCTGGACCTCTCGGCCGCGTTCGACACGGTTGACCACAACATCTTGCTCAACCGTGTCGAACAGGCCGGCATCCAGGACCTTGCACTTAGCTGGATCCGGTCCTTCTTGTCTGACAGAACCCAAGCCGTTCGGCTGGGCCCGTACACAGCACCCAAGACCCCCACAACCTGCGGAGTCCCCCAGGGCTCCTCCCTGTCACCCTTACTGTTCAATCTGTACCTCCGGCCCCTACTCCATTCACTCCGTAACTGGGAAATTACAGTTTATAACTATGCCGACGATCTGCAGATCATCTTCCCACTCAACTCCCCCAACGCAATAGACAACTTTCATTCGGCCATGCTCCACATCCAAGATTGGATGAATTCCAACCAATTGAAGCTGAACCCCGGGAAAACCGAGCTCCTTCTCCCGGGCTCCAGCCTCTCCTCCTGGGGAACTCAGTTCTGGCCTCCCGAACTGGGCCTTCCGCCAACCCCCTCCACTTCTGTAAAAAGTCTCGGCATAATTATCGACGCCGAACTTTCCCGCCGTCCCCATATTAGCTCCGTGATCTCATCCTGCTCCTTCCAACTCAGAAAGATCCGGAAGGTCAGCCACCTGCTTTCTCCATCTGCCCTGATTCAAGTTATCATGTCTCTTGTGCTCTCCCGTTTGGACTTTTCCAACGGTATTTATCACGGACTTCCCAAAACCCTGCTCCACCGCCTTCAGGTGGTCCAAAATGGCAATCTGCCAAACCCCTGATGTACAAACTTCACTGGCTACCAATTGAACAAAGGGTGGCCTTCAAGCTGGGCTGCCTCACGTTCAAAGCCCTCAATTGCCCCAGCCCTCCCTTCCTGACTTTCCTCATCACTCTCTACTGTCCAAACCGCATTCTTCACTCTGCTCATCTCAAATCACTCGTCACACCCAAAATTAAAACCAGCAAATTCGGCGGACGAAGGTTTGCCTTTTTGGCTCCCAAGCTCTGGAACTCCCTTCCCCTGACTATCAAATCCAGCAGCTCCCTCCTTCACTTTAGGAAGCTGCTCAAAACCTTTCTCTTTCCCCCACCCTGCTAACCTGCACTAAACCTCAGTCTGTGAATCTCTGTCTTATAGCGCGAGGAAACTCATGGTGTCAGCGCGCTTTACAAATTCCATTTAATAATAAATAATAATAATAATAATAAAAAGTCTTTCCTCCAACCGTATATGCACTTATAACAGACCTGCGGTATGTAACAATGCTACAACTCTAAATTAAAGTACAACTTCATGAAAGATTTGGCAAGTAACAGTAGAGTTATATTTCTGGAAATATTGGATATTGTACCTACTACAATTTATGAGGCTCATGTGGATTCTTCCTAAAATAATAATTGGTAATGGTTTATGTGATTTCTCAACTGTACCATGATGATTTCCACATAGGTTTCCATTACATTTAACATGAAACCCCTATTGTTCGTCGCCACTAATATAACGAAGTAGACACTGTGTTTCTTCTTTCACTTAAGTGTTTATTGACACCCACTGGAGGACGCCACCAACAGCTGACTCCGTTGTCCTCACTCTGTTGTTGTCCAACCGCCCCTCAAGGTTCCGGTGATGCACCTAACATTCTCTCAGGTGCATCATCGTTAAAGGGAAATCAGGTTTCAATGATATGATCTGAACATTTCAAACCTTTAGATGAAAGAGATGTATCCCTGAAATCTGTCTACAAGCATTAGAGCATATACTGGTAGGTAGACAGCCAAAACCCTGAAGAACTTCATACAAAGCTCGCAGCCCAACATAACTCTATTAAGACTATTCAATCTGCTTCTACCTTTTGTCAGAGATGATGGACTGCACCAAGAAAGGTGAGTGGTGTTTCCACAAACAATAGAGTTCAGCGTGAGGTGATCTAGTCCACCAGGCTACCCTTAGCCTGCAGACTGTTCTCTGACTTCTCTGCTACAGAAGCACATGATCTAAATATATCATTTACCCACCTAAACTCCATGCCACTCTAGCATAAACAGCTGCCATACTCCACGCTCTCCCACAAAAGTATGTTATATTTCAAAGCAAGAAAATAAACAGTGAACACAGTTGGTGCACATGTATGGAGAATTCCACAATAGAAAGTATCTCTTTTTTGAGTTTAGTAAAAAGAACATTGAGAAGGTGGAATGTCTTCTATGGGATTGGTTAAAGCATTCACCACCCACTATTTCTTTTGTTTTCTTCAGTGTGACGTCCTAAGTGTAACGGTTATGCCCAAATGTGGTTGCCGTGATCACTGTGCCGTAGGAATCAAGGTGCACCTCACAGAAGAGGACCAATCAGTCAAAAGTGGTCTATGACTACTTGTTTCCTGTCCAAAGGAGACCTCACCTAGTAGTTTGTTATGGGCGATTCTTATTTTAAACCAAAACAGATTTGCATTAAGACAATTATTGTTTGGGTTAGTACAGTGGGAAAAAATTATATACTAAAATGAGGCTCAGAGCAATTACTAGTGGCTCTGAATATTTAAAGGGTTCCACCAATCACCTTTGTTTTTCCTCCAGCTCTACCTCGTTGTGCCACCATAGGCTGAATCTGCTCTGAATTACTTATTTGCCCTTCAGGGAGGAACCTTTTGTGGCAGCTTGGGATGGACTGGACCCTTTTGCCTGTTTTGCAGCAACTTCCAACGACTTCTCACCTTGTGACCGGGATTGTGGTGTGGTGTGAGATAAACCTCGCCGGACCCGCTTCGCGGGTCCCGCAGCGCCGCATTTCAAGTGTGTGCAACATCCAGAGAGGAGCTGTGATCGTGGGGTGTGTGGAGCTGACGGCAGGGCTGCGAGCTAGGAAGCAGGGACTCAATCTTCCAGGAGTCCCTGCGAGCCCTCGCCACACCTGGGCTGCTCTCCCTGCTGGCCCCGCCCCCCCGCCCACGGAGTGAAAAGCGTGCGCGGTGCTTGTTCTAGCGGGACCCTTTTGCCTGTTTTGCAGCAACTTCCAACGACTTCTCACCTTGTGACCGGGATTGTGGTGTGGTGTGAGATAAACCTCGCCGGACCCGCTTCGCGGGTCCCGCAGCGCCGCATTTCAAGTGCGTGCAACATCCAGAGAGGAGCTGTGATCGTGGGGCGTGTGGAGCTGACGGCAGGGCTGCGAGCTAGGAAGCAGGGACTCAATCTTCCAGGAGTCCCTGCGAGCCCTCGCCACACCTGGGCTGCTCTCCCTGCTGGCCCCGCCCACCGCCCATAATCTCTCCCTCTCTACTCTAAAAGGAGCTCTTCGGGCCGCTGCGCGGGAGTGCGCCCGGGACAAGCCCGGGACAAGGGCGGGACCGTCTAAGGCCGTCATAGGCCGGAGTAGGCTGGGCTGGGCCTACCCTCTTGTGTTATATACTTGAATTGTGGTCTAAATCCCTGACTTAGCTCTCACAGCCTATCAGCTATTCCAGGCCAAATGCCTTCCCCGGCAAGGGAGGGTACCCCCATGAAGCAGGGAGGCGCAAAAAACAGGACCCTAGACAACTACTTTCCCCGGGCTGCGGGTGATGGGGATAAGGAGAGCACCTTGAGCAGGCTCAGGGCGGAGCGGAGACGCTCTATAGATAACCTGAAACATAGGCCTCTCAGTGAAAATCCTACCTCACCAAGCGAAGAGTCTACTTTTGCAGATGATGTCCCCCTCCTGCTGAGGGACTGTGGTAATCATATACTGGCCCCAAGCACGAGCTTCACCTCCGCCAAAACCCCAAGCCCAAGCAGGGTGACCATTGACCTAATTTCCCAACCCCCCCAGCCCCCACAGTTAGGAAAGTTAAATCCAAGTTAACTTTTGCGCAAGGAGCAATTGGGCCCCCTCAAAAAAAATGTAGGAGGAAGCTGAGGGGTGCCCAGGGTAAAAACACACCCAAAATCCCTCACTCCGAGTTTGGGAAAACATCAAAACTTACCCTACCCACTGAGAGATTAGCGGTCGAACTACCCCCCAAACCCACAGTACAGGCGGCTATTTCTCCCGCTCTGATTAACGATACAGGAAATAATATCCCTAGTGTTCCCCTTTCGGTTGTCCCGTTAGGCAATTTGGAATTTATGCTCAGGTCGCTACTATCACCAATTAGCGAGAGCATCAAAAAGGTCGAGATCAGACTTACTATCCTGGAGGCCACATTAAACTGCTTAAAAACCTCGGCTGGTCGACAGGGAAGATCGCCCGAGTCTATTCTAACTTCTGTGGCCCCCAAGCAGCCCCCAAATAGAGCAGTTACCCCCGCCCCACCACAGGCTGAGAACGCCAAGGCCCCTCCAGTACCTCCCAGGACTAATCCTGCACCAGTCAAGTTACTTAACTCCAATAGGTCATCCCCTACCGAAGACCCAGGCCCTTTAACACAACCTGCAGCCAGCATCGCCCCAACACCTCTAATGAAGCCCCCTCCTAGGCCACGTAGGCCCAATCTACCCCCAGAGGCTAATGATTACACGGTAGTCATGGCGGGCGTCCCGCGGGTGAGGCTGAAGATTTCTGTTCACTAAAAAGTAGGGTAATTAAGTGGCTGAATGTGAATATACCACTGCCGGTACATCTAAATAACGAAATCATAATGGTTAGAAGGGTGCCCTGGGTGGGCAAAACTTACAAATCCATAACAGGAGATTGCATATTGGTGAGTCTCAGGGATGAAGGAACTGTTTCTCATATATGTCAAGGAAAGAATAGATCACGGGAATCAACTATTCAAACTCTCTGTGTGTCTTTTTTTTTCCCCCTATCCATACCCCTGTGCACCTGATTCAGACCCATGAAAGTTGGATGAGGGTCGGCAGGCGGGGAAGACACCAGGAACCTAACCCTAGGCCTCCACACAGTCGCCCAGTGTTACCCTCTCTCACCTCCAATCGGTTCAGTTGCTTGAATGGCCTGGAGGGGGTTGATTGACAAAGGGGCAGGCTGTCGAACCCGGCGGGTACTACCCCTTTAGGTGAAGGGGAAAGAGGGGCCTTAGAGGGGGAGACGGTGCAGCTAGGCCCCCTGGTGCAGCAAATCTCACCTAGCAGTGTTGGGAGGTTAACGTCAGATGTGCCCACGGTCATAGATACTGAAAGAACAGGAGGAAGATACGGGTTGGATACACAAGGGTTAGAGACAGAGACACGAAAGGGGTTCCAGGGGGGAATAGTCCAGAGCTTTGAGGCATTGAAAATTATCTCCTGGAACATAGCAGGTTTGGCAGCGAAATTCAATAATAAGGAGTGGCTTGACTACATTAGGAAATTCCATGTAATCAGTCTACAGGAGACATGGGCCCCAGAAAACAATTTCCATTTGCAGGGGTATAAGTGCTTCTTTGTACCTGCGGAAAAATCTAGCTCAGGGAGAGCCAAGGGAGGACTATCCACCTATGTGGACTTAGATCTCCCGGGCAGCTGGTCTACCCCAGATTGGAATTCCCAAGTGATTCAAGCAGTTCGGTTTTCCGGGAAGGGGTTAAGAACCACAGTTCTGAATATTTATAACAACGAGGTTGCGGGAGACCGTACATCATTTGTAGCGGAACTGGAACATAGGTTGGCCCAGGAAATAACAGTCCAGAGAAAGGGGCAGTCACTTGGGCTGCTGGTCATGGGAGATTTTAACTGCCACCTTTGTCCGGCACTGGTCACAACAAATTCAGACTGGTCTCAATGTTACGTGGAGAAGGGGCCGCACTTCTCCCACACGCCGACGGGGTCAGCTTTTAGTATGCTCCGGCATAAGTACGACCTTGAGCATACTATCAGTATGATGGGTACACAGAAGGATGGCACACTCACACCCACCTTTAAGGGCAGAGGTTGTTCATCTGTTATAGATTATATCTTGGTCTCAAGATCCCTGCTAAATAGAATTATTAGCGTAGGGATCGATTGGAGCAGTTTTAGCGACCATAACCCACTTGTATTGGAGTTGATGTACAGGGTGGGCTCAAAAAGCGGAGACCAGCGTACATTCAGGGAGAAGGTAACTGATCAGGGTAGGAGATTAAGATGGTCTAAAATAGACGGGGAAAGGTTTTACAAGACCCTTGTGGAAGAAGGTGAACCCGCTTTCAATGATTGCTTAGATGCAGAAGTTCACGGACCTAGGTTGCTTGAAGCATTCGATCAGATTGCCAACCTGATTGACGGCTTACTTAAAACTAGTGCGCCCACAAGGACTTACGATAACCCACGATGGTTTGACAGAGATTGCTCTAAAGCACTGAGGGAGCTCAAAAGCAGCCTTAAATCTAAACCTAGGGACCCCCAAAAAATTAGGGTGTGTAGGGAGAATTATAAGAAAGAGACCAAGAGGAGAACATTTGCTCTTCAGGGAGAAGCGTGGGCAGATCTAAGAGAAGCTGGGGAAAAAAAGGATATAGCCGGATTCTGGAAAATTATTAATAAACCTACTTTCCAGGAAAACGACATCCCGGAGATAGTGTCTAACATCCTCCCAGAACAGTGGGTCACCCATTATAGGGGCTTGTATAACTACGAGTCCAGCACTCCCGTGGAGACACCTGAAGTTCCAATTCAGGCTTCAACGGTTGTATTTACTATCAAGGAGATCACCGTTGGGATAGAGGGTTTGACTAAAAACAAAGCCCCTGGCCCTGATGGAATTCCCCCCGACCTGTTCCTGAGTTGCATAGAACTCTGGGCCCCCTTAATGACCAGGGTTATAAATACTGCCATTACCTGCGGCCTGCCACCGTCCTGGTCCAAAGCCATAATTGTGCCGATTTTCAAGAAGGGGAACAGGGACGACCCCAAGTATTATCGCCCTATCTCCCTGATCGATGTATCGGCGAAACTCCTGGGTAGGGCGATCCTCAATAGACTGTCCGAGTGGACCGAAGAAAACAACATCTTCTCGGACACTCAATATGGATTTAGGACCGGGAGGTCCACCAGTGATCAATGCCTGAATCTTTACATGTTGACTGCCAAATACACTAAGGCCAGTGATGAACCCATTTACATGGGATTCATGGACTTGGCAGCGGCATTTGATCACGTCAACAGGGAGACACTTTGGGACATGATGTCTCGTATGGGGATAGAGGGTGGCTTAATTAATATACTAAGGGAACTCCATAGTGACACCTCGGCCAGGGTTCGATTTAATAGGGAGGGGGGGCTGACCGACTCTTTTCCCTGTATGAGCGGAGTTCGGCAAGGCTGTATTCTTGCCCCTTTTTTGTTTTCCCTTTATATCAATAACCTGGAACAGTTTCTGTTAGATTTAAAGGCTGATTGCCCAAGGGTGGGGTCGCGTCACATACCTGTCCTGCTTTATGCAGACGACGCGGTCCTGCTCGCACGGACACCAAGGAGCTTACAAATCCTGATTGACGGATTTGTTAAGTTCATGGGTGCCTTAGATCTCACTGTCAACCTGGGCAAATCCTATGTGCTCCTGGCTGGTAAAAAACCCTCCACCAAATTTACTTACACTATTGGAAGTCACATAGTAGAAGAGGTCAAAACGTTTCCATACTTAGGTGTAACCTTTGATGGTGCCTTACAGTTTAATTCCCTGGTTGAGGAGCGGTGCAGTAAAATGATCACTTCTAATGGGGCTATAGCAAGTTTTTGCAGGAGGGTAGGCAGATGGAGCCCGGAACAGGTGATGAATCTGTACAGCTCCATATCCTGTTCTAGAGTAATTTATGGGGCTGAAGTATGGGGCTTCGTTAACACCACAAGTATCCAACGGGAGGAAAATAAATACCTTAAAACCATCCTGAGGGTACCCCCTAGTACTGCTGCTTACATAACACACAGGGAATTAGGGAGTCCGCACATAGAGGATTTGGTTAAACTCCGGCCAATTGTGGCCTGGTTAAAGATCTGGGTGAACCCTGAGGCGTCTCTAAGCAGAGAAATTTTAAAGGACTGTTTAGAGAGGGACAAATGTATGCGTATACCATGGCTCAACTATGTGAAGAATACTCTAGAGGAACTAGGCTATGGAAACTTCTTTACTAACCCTGCAACAATACTAACCCAGCACAAGATGCAAGTAAAGAAAGTGTTTCTCGAACTGAAAAGCCAATGCAGAGCCGAGGTGGAAGGGCTCAAAAAGACAGTGAGGGCCCACAACTTGGTCAAGGGCATTGAGGGAATGGAGCCATATTTGTACCTTATGCACAACGCACAGGACAGATTTTTGATGTGCCGGTTTAGACTTAACCTACTCCCATTTATATTGGCATCACCAGCAGGGTTTTCTACCTCAATTGAACAGAAGGGATCCTGCGGCTGCGACAATAGGTCTCCGCAGGATTCCCTTCACTTAGTCTTACTGTGTGCTCTTTTTACAATGCCCAGGCGTAGATTTCTAGTGAAAGTTCTAAAGCAAGCCAAATTGAAACATGCTAGTGAGGCATTAGTTTTTTTCACAAAAAGCTTCGGACCCTTTTACACTGTGTTGTATAATGAATTTTATTAAAGTGGCGGTCCGTTTAAGGGTAACCAGGGGGGACGAATGACGTGTTTCTGATTCACTATGAGAAATGTGCTGTATCCTTCTCGTGCATTGTGTCCCATGTTAACACCAATATTTTAGCTAAAGGATCTTGAAAATGTTTAATGACTTTTATCAATGTAAATATGTTTGTGCTTTTATGGCGATTTTTAATCACCGAATAAAGATTCTTTGAATTGAATTGAATTGACTGGACTATGGCAAATTTGCAAAATTGGTGTTCTTGTCTTGAGTGGCACAGTGGACAAAAATTGATGGACTGGAATGCGCCCCACAGAAAACTTCCAGTGGCTAAGAATAATTCAAGAGGTCCACATATCTCATTTTTCTCCACTATGTATATAGCACATTACATAACATGAGCAGATGGTGAAATGGAACAACTTCCAACTGGGCTGCCTCCTATATTTAAGATGCATGGCAGCTCTGTGTGTAATAAAAGCAGGTATGCAAGAGATGCCATAGTCTGCTTTCAATCCAACATGAGCGAAAACAGTGAAAACGCATGCATCTGCCATTTGTAATGTATATAGAGGATAAAAAGTATTATTTCTTCTACGTTGAAATGTAGGAAAGGTTGCTGTCTATATTCATATGTTATGGACATACCAAAAGGTAGTCTTTCTATTATGGGGCTTATTATGATGTTGGGCGGAATTACTTCACACAACACCGACTCGGTCCTGGGACCTACCAACACCTGGTCGGCGGTCCCGACCGCCTCATTAGGATGCGACTGAACTCTGTACAGTCGCATTCCTATATTTCACAATGGGAGCATGCATTACGACTGTAAACCGGCCGTAATGCATGCTCCCATAGTGAAATGGGCGCTGCAGTACATCCCTGCAGCCGTGGCAGGCACTTTAAGGTGCCTGCCACAAGGTGCAGGGATCAACTGGAGACACCATAGGTACCTCCTCGGCCCCCAACTAGAGGCTCTGCACCAAAGGGGCCCCTGCTGGGGGCCCCCAAACACGCTCTCCGACATGGTTTACATGTCGGGCAGACCAGCATGGAATCCATGTCGGAAACCTGCACCGCAATCTCAAGGGTGGAAGGGCTTGTTCCTTGAGATTACTTGCCGGCTTTCAACTGGGGAACACGCTCTCCGAGCCCGTCAGAGGCCAGCCGGTTTCCTTTCTGACCGCCTCCATCATAATGAGGCGGTCAGAAAGGAAACCGAGCGGCCCATTACCATGCGGCCCTAAAGGCTCCACGCGCAGGTCAGAGCCTTTAGGGGCCGCTTCGTAATCAACCCCGGAGAATTTAAAATATGCAGACCTATCCTTGATGGATCCTGCTCTCCCTTTTAGGTAGGGCTTTCAGTTTATTTGAAAAAGCCTTATAGGGTTTTGCCATCACTGGAAGGCAATTAAAAATCAAAGGCAAATGCCAAAGCAATGGGCTCTTCAGTCGTTTGGGTGATTTGTGGGTGGATTTCTAAAGCCTTAATAGGCCAGTGGAAACTTGTAATTCACACCAAATCTATTTTAGGCTGCTTCTCTCAGACCAATTCACAACTTCATGTTATGAATTTTGTGTCATTCAAATATAACATTAAAATCTCTCGTAACTATGTCATATAGTTGTATAATAGCATGAAAGGTTTCCATGGCAAACCATTTCCCTGTCATTTTGTCAGGGACAATTGTTGGTGTTATTAATATTATTAGTACTAGTATTATTACTATTACCATTATTGTTATTATTACTGTTATTATTATTATTGTTGTCCTTATTATTATTATTATTTGTTGTTGGTATTATCATTATTACTGTCATCATTATTATTACTATGCCTTGCCAGCTGAAATAAATGTGACCCAATAAAGCATGTATTTTCACATATCTCTACTAATAAATGCACATTAACACACTTTTTAGTGCAGTGCAAATGCCCAATTAGATGGTATTATCATAATACAGCCTAAATAACTCCTAATATAGAAACACGTTTGTGAAATATATGACTCTATATCAGCAGTCCCAACTGTAAACCTTCTATTTCTATGCTCACCACAGAAGGCTGATACTCTTGGTTAGCGGCACTAACCAGGCCTTAGCCAACACGTATGACCGTAATACAGCGTTTATGCTACTGAGCAGGATGGTAGGCGTCAATGTCTCTTGGGGCCAAAGACGGATTGAATTCCTCTCCACAAGTGCAAACAGGATGCTTGTGTTCCTCCGCAAGCACAGCTTGACCTTTACTGAAGTCTACCTCCCATAGCTGTAGAGAACAGGTGCTGACTCACGAGGTCGCACCGAGGCAAAGGGTGAGACCCGCTCAAGGTCGTTATCTAAATTCTGTTGGTTGAAAGGGGTGCTGTAATGTGACAACACCGGTGAGAAAAAGGGCAACCACTAGCTGTGTTATGTAAAATGCATGTTTTTGCATTTTTAGCGTTATTTCTATCGAATGCTTTCATTTATTCTTTCCTTCCCCCCTTCTTTATCATGTGCATTCCCCTGTTCCTTCCTTGCTTGGTTGCGCCTTCCCTCGCGCTTGGAACGTTCACAGTCAAACGTTCGGGTGAAGGCAGTTGTGTTTTGTATCTGTTTGGATGCTTGGGAGAGAGGATGCATACCTAAAGAGTTCCTTCTCTCACTCTTACACTAGCTTGGATTACTTCTTGCTTCACTGCTATAGGCTGCATCAGTTGAGTAGCAAAACTTGATGGGGCTCCCCTGTGAAATGCATGGAGGGGGTCCCCCACGCTCTGTGTCCATTCAGGAGCTCTCAGGCCTGACCATGTACTGTGCCGGAGGGGGCCCCTTGGAGCTCACCCCCAACCGCCCATTATTACGCCATTGTATTGCTTCTGTAAACTCAGCCAGAAATCCTCTCTGACAATTAATGGCATCATTTCTTCTGCTTGATGTGGTTATCCCGTTGTGTAGCCATGCCACCACCATAGGCCTCCCAGGCTGTTTGCAAAATATTATAAACACAATTAAAATGCATTTATTTATCATTATGCCATTTACAATTTATTCAACTGTGAAAACTAGGTATGTTCAACTAACATCATGGAAAGTAGGACCCAAGCCGGATTTTCAGAATAAACTCTGCGCAGACTAATTCCATTTGTTTTCGCTCTATGCAGCTCTATCCATTCCAAAATCGAGCATGGATTGTACCCACTTGGACTACACTGGACTCCCTTAATGTGGCCAGTAGCTTTCAATAACTTTTCTCGTTTTTTATTTCTCTATCCATTTGACACTCTGTCACTTATGACTTTTCCAGTTCAAGCAGCTAAGTTTATCCAAATAATTGCTGAGTGAATTACTTTCTTGGTTCTTCCCTATCATCCCTGTAAACACTTGAAAGTAATATAGTTTTCTATCTATGGATCTCTAGTCCATCAGTGTCCAGTTCGTACTGATAAGTCTACCAAGACTCTTAATCTTCAATGGTTTTTTGATATTTCATACCTGCTCAACTATGTCTATGTCAGATCACCAATGTCTTGAATAGCTTTAGACTACCTAACTATTTATGTGGACATGTATTTGTATAAGTGATCATTGTGGATACCTGTCAAGCAACGTCTAGTTGAGCATATGTCTGTTGATCTGTGTAGGTATTTGTCCTTCATTGCACACCTGTCCTCCTAATACAAGTCGATCAATTTAGACACTTTTCAATCTACCGTTGGCTAAGTTCATATTACAATTGGTCTGTGCAGGCACTTAACCACAAACAATGCTTATTTTTGTCCATTTCTTAATATATATCTGTTGGACTTGCTCGTTTTGCTGGGTCATCCCAGAACCGTTTGCCTTCCTCCTATATTTTTTAGGTCTCGCCTAGCGTTGCAGTGCAAATGCGCTGCCATCGCTTTGCGAGGCGTGCAGTATACACTATAGTGTGCAAGCTTCATGGAAGCTCTGCCCACTCACCGGCCCATCTTATTCATTGGCTTATGTTATAAATGCTGCCTTCCGATTGGTTTTAAGCTTGTGAGTCCCTCCCCATTACAGCCATGTCAGTCATTTGTATCCTTAAATGGCTACTGGCCCCATTACAGCACAGACTACTTTCTTCGCATGCCCCCCTGCGGTCCGATGCCTTCTCCCCCCCCCCCGGTGCCTCGTCACCCGCATGCATTGCCATTTGCAATGCAATAGGTCTTTCGTAAATGGGAGTCCTATTGCATTGCCAATACTTGTTTAGCGCCCGGCCGCCTCCTCCTCTACCCCTCTGTGCCTTCACAGCAGTCCCCAGTTATCGGATTCAGGTCCCTGCAGGCACAGCCACAGGTAGTTCAAAGGCCTGAGGCGCCCTGCAATATGTCTGTTTCCTCTCCCAGTTCTCAGATCACCCCTCCCCTGACAGCCCCATCGTGCCTCGGCTGACACTGCGGTCACGAGAACAGCTGGGCTGAACGTCTTGCCTCCTTATGTGTGGTAATTCTCTGGTTTTGGAACGCAAGTTTCCCATTGCAAGCATGGATCAGGCTCCATGTTGCAGTTCTCAGGTAGAGCTGGCTGCCGCCTTCCTCTTGCTGGACAGTTCCTGGATAGCAGCGGTGTGCTACGACTCAGGTGAGACCAGTAGAGCTCCTGCCGGTCTGTGGCAAGCTGCCTCTTCCTTCATGGACTGTACCCAGCTCCATTACTGTAGTGCTGTTGTTCTTAGGTTTCCTCGAGCAGCGTTTTGGAACCCAAGGATTGAATTTTATAGAGGCTCACAGGGTGCCTTGTAGTAGTTGAATTATGCTGCATCGAAGCACCTGCCTTTCATTTATTTATGGCTGGTGTTTTCCCACCTTTAGACGAAAAAGACGTTCACTTTCTATTTCTGTACGGCGAGGTTCTTTGTGCTCCCTGGGTCTTCCCAGTGTTATTTCATCTTATCCTTCTTGAGAATGCTATAGCCATCATGCATCTGTTAGCCTTTTCGTTACCCCTCTCTGCTTGCCAATGTTTAACAATGTATGGCTCGTGCTCACCATGCATTGTTTTACTTTGTATATTTGATTTTGCTCTGACAAGTATGTTTCCTTTTATAATAAGCAGTTTTATGAGTACAATGCCATGCAGACAAGCAGAGCCCGCGTCACACTAGCTGTGGCCGAGCTGTTTAATTTAAGGCTATGCACCCTCTTGACAAACATGTTCCCATTCCCGTTTACATGGTACTTTGCTGGTTTATTTATGAAGCCCATATACGCTATAGCTTCTTGATGCCATATGAATCCTGTCAAGAGGATATTTATCATAAAACTGGACAGATTTTGATGAGGAGATAAAATAGTGATCCAGAAAAATACAGTGTGTCAAGAATTAGAACTATTCAAACCTAAGATTTGAGCTTTTTGAGAAACTTTAGTAAAGAAGATTCTTGGCATAATGACAGTGACTTTAGCCATGCTTGGAGATGTTTCAGGCAAGAGCTAAGGGTGTGGCAGCAGGTCTGCATAGCCATACCGGCCTAGCGTACCAGTCCTGCTGCCTGAAGCTAGATACTTAAGCGGGCGCCTCTTGCTAGAAATAAATAAATGCCTCTTACCCACTGACAGGTGTCTCACAGTGTGGGGTGGGGGACAATTATAGGATGTTTCTATGTTTGACCCAAGTAGTTTACATGGCGGTCACACACAGTAGAGATGTCAGCAGAGGGCCTCCCTTACATTGTTTGGACTCTCAATGGCAATGCCTCCATTGCCGACTCTGCTGTTTCCTCACAGGAAGAAATGCATTCCTTCTCAAACTAAACGAGATGGGTGAACAGAGAGGAGGGTGGAGGGATCGTCTGCCTTTTTTGGTGGATGTCATATCCGTACCCTCCTCTAAATGAGGTACAAATTGCTAAAAATATGTCACTCTCACCTACCTGACAGCAGCCAGACACAATCTTCCTGCGATCAGGAAAGTCATTGTACCGTAATCCCCCTATAAAGCGGTGTCTCGCCAGAGCCCTTATTTAGAGGTCAGTTCTTTAATGCAGATCAACGCTGCCAACATTGGCATTTTTATTTCTTCGCTCCATTTCTGATGACCTTTAAATAAGGTGCTTAGTCTACTCCTTGGGACTGCTCCTTGTTTATACGGTTAAACTACCAGTGAATGATAAGCAACTCTCAATCGCTTCGTGAGTTGAGGACGCACTGTTAGTCACAAGATAGCTGCTGGCTAAGAGACCTCAGCCTCTTATCCTTCTTAGGTCAATTACATTGAAGAAAAGAGACACACCAACAGAAAATCATACATTCGCCTTAAAAGTGGTTCAAATGGGCTACTTTTCTTGAGAATGCACTCACTGGAGTATGAAGAAATGTAAATTGTATATGTATTTCAGGCTGCGTAAAATGTGAAATAAAAACGTGAAATACTATTTACATGCTGTTGCTTTCTTCTTGAGTTATGCAGTTAGTTCTTCTCGGAATTTGTTGGAAGTGGTTTCTAGCTGTGAAAGCTGCATATTTTCTACATTGGCAGGAGTAGTTTTCAGAATGCAGTTTACCTCCACCACCCCTGAGCCTCTCCTCTTGACCTCATCCCCACAGACTGTAGTCACCCACTTATTCTTCACTCAGCTCTTATTTCCTTATCTCCTCATTCTTAGCAATTCCCAACCTTCTCTGACCCTCACCACTCTCGCCACAGGTTATCCTCTCCCCCTCATCCAACTCTGTATAGCCCAGCCCTTCTTGTCCTCATATTACAGATGCATCACTTCATTTTTCCCTCATTCTCAACCACTGAATTATTGCTTCTGCCTACTTTTCATTCCCTCCGCCGTTCTTCTCCACCTGGGACCTCCTACCCTGCGCCACCCCCTCTTCTTATCTTTCTATCCAGTTGTTCCTTTATCGTAGCAAAGGGTGCAGCATAATTCTTGTTAGGATGGGCGTGCACCTTCAATATCATGAAGATTAATGCCAAAGGAAAGATCCCATACTTGTAATGAAGTAATAAAAGTTAAGTACCACACTGTACTCCTGTGCAATAATGAAACGCAGGATGCATGTTAGGTTAGGAGTGCACCAGTCTCTAGGTGTAAGCAAAGGAGTATTAAAAGAACATCTGAACGTCTGAGTGGCATTTCAACTTGTAATGGTCTCCAATGTTATCTTTGGCAGTCAGGTGATTAGAGGGTGTTAAAGAAAGTCTACCCGCATGCCAATTTGAAATCAGAAGAGTGTTTGTGAAACATACAAATATATCTGTAGGCTTTCCTGTTTTCAGTTTCTATTTTTGGCAAATTCTGTTGGTGTTTTTTCAGTGTTTTCCAGTGAATTCAATACCTCAACAAAACAGTGCTTTTCAGTGGTTACTCATTTTCGCGCCATAAAAAACAACTGAAACTGTGTTTAACCTGTGTTTATGGAGTGCTTTGCTTTTATTTTTTATTTTTAAATTGTTCTACAGAAATTGTATACTGCTCTACATTTCAGACTGACGAGGCGTCAAAGCTCTATTCAGCGAGTAGCACTCTACTCTGGAACCCATAAAGGATTAGTGCTGAATTAGTATAGTGAAATATGAAAGTAATTTGAGTGGTGGATATTAGTCAGTTACTTGGATTGAGAAAGATAGCGGAGGAATTTATTTATTTATTTATTATTTATTTATTTATTTTTTGCACTTATAATGCGCGCAGATACCCACAAAGGGTTTCCCGGCGCAACAAATGTGAGAGCTGAAAAAGCAACCAAAAACGCAGAAAAACAACCCATTTGAAGCCTGCTATTATTTGTCAAAAAGCCAGGTTTTTACACCTTTCTTGAAACTGGCAAGATTTACCTCCTTACGCAGGGCCAAAGGCAAGGAGTTCCAGAGGACTGGTCCCAGATGGGAGAACGACTTTCCCCCCATACGGGCCAGTTTAAATCTGGGAACCACAAAGTTGGCTCCATTTGAAGAGCGGAGGTTTCGTTCAGGGACGTAGGGCCTAACCAAATTCTGCAGGTACTTTGGTGCAGTCCCTGCCTTGATCCTAAACATGTAGGTCAATGCTTTAAACCGAACCCGGTTCTCAACCCTAAGCCAGTGAAGATCCTTTAGGTGCTTTGAGATCCTGGCTGTCCTAGGGATCTTACAAAGCAGCCTGGCGGCGGAATTTTGGACCAGTTGGAGCCGCCTGATCACAGCTAGATTGGAGCCCAGGTATAAGATGTTACCGTAGTCAAGCCTAGATGTAATCAATGCATTGACTACGGTCTTCTGGGTCTCCATAGGCAGCATCCAAATGATCTTCCGTAACCATTTCAGGATGGTAAAACACATGCCAGCTACTTTGTTTACCTGCTGTTTCATTGATAGAGAGTCATCAATGCATACCCCTAGGTTTCTGACTTGAGTGGCCGGACAGGGAAAAACACCCAAGGAGGGCGGCCAATGAGTGTCCTGCCATAGATCTCTCTTTTTCCCTAGGAGAAGAATCTCCGTCTTCTCCCCGTTAAGCTTCAGCTGATTAGTTGACATCCAGCGGAAGACTTCCTGCAGGCCTGTTTTCAATGCAGAGGGGGATGAAGGCTTTGCATTGGTAAGGGAAAAGATAATCTGCGAATCGTCCGCATAAGACATAAGTTCTAGACCAACTCGCTCGGCTAAATCAGCGAGTGGGCGGAGATACAGATTAAAAAACAGCGGGCTCAAAATTGAGCCCTGCGGCACACCATGTGGAGACGGAAAGGTGTCAGACTGGGCTTGGGAGGACGAGATCTGAAACGTCCGGTTGCTCAAGTAGGACGTGATCCACTCAAGCGCTTTCCCTCCGACACCATCATCACTCAGCCTAGCAAGTAGTCTGTTATGTGAGATGGTGTCGAAGGCCGCACTAAGATCAAGTAAGACAAGAGCAACCGTTTGCCCCTCATCCAAAAGTCCCCTAATCTTTTCAGTAACTCCCAAGAGGGCGGACTCTGTGGAGTGGCCGGCCCTAAAACCTGACTGAGTAAAATGAAGTAAATTATTGTTCTCAGTATACATTGAGAGTACACCGTGAATGTGTTTCTCTAAGATCTTAGAGAACGCAGGCAACAGGGAAATTGGGCGATAGTTGGCCAACACCTCCGGATCCGCCGCCGGTTTTTTCAATAGCGGGCTGACCATGGCATGCTTCCACGCCGCTGGAACAGTTGCCAGGTGGATGGAGGCATTTAAAATATCAGCAATCGTCCCCAGGGCTGGATTGTCCAGCTGCCTCAAGATGTTAATGGGGAGAGGATCACATGGAGAGCCTGATTTAATGGACACAACTAAGGATTTCAGGATGTCCAAGGAAATGAGTGGCCAGGAGTCAAGCCGTGGTCCAGTTTGATTTGCCAAGCGTGGAGACGGAGCTTCCCCAACGTCTCTCATCGGGGGATTAATGTTGGCTATAATTTTCTCTATCTTTTCCACAAAAAACGTGGCAAGATTTTGGCATTTTTGGGAGGTCAAGGGAGGTGTGGCAGCCATAGAATTTGCGCCGGCCAATTCCTTAACAGTGTTAAAGAGAGTCCGTGCTTTGTTTGCGGCTGTGTTGATAGTCTCAGTTATGTAACAAGCCTTAGCTCTAGTGCAGGCTCTGTGGTAGAGGTTTCTGGCACTACGATAAATTTCCTTTGTTCGAGGATCGTAATGCTGTCGCCATTTCCGCTCTAATGCCTTACACTTGGTTTTTTCTACTTGTAACTCAGCATTATACCAAGGGGCTGGGGGGCGATGAACATTGCCTCTGCACTTAGTAGCGGGCAAACAGATATCGACTGCTCTCTCCAACCAGGTATGGGCTTCACGCGCTATCGTTTCCATATCGGTGCCCAAGATGGGGGAGTGAGTCCTTAGTGCATTCTGCAACTCGGACAGATCTAGCCTTTTCCAATTTCTCATAAGAATTGGGGGCCGAGCCAAAAGTAACGGCTTTGGGTCAGTAGGGGAAATGCTAAAAAGGGTTAAAAAGTGATCCGACCAACAAATAGGGTCGGTTTTCAACCATTTTAGTTTGTGTAGGTTGGATATTATGGGATCCAACAAATGGCCAGCTTGGTGAGTGGGTCCCTCATTCCGCAATGTCATATTAAGAGTGTTCAAATCTTCCAGAAGGTTAGCAACCGTGCTATTTGATGTATCCTCCAGGTGGAGATTTAAATCACCCAGTAGGGTCAGATTTTGGGCATTCAGAAAATAGGGTGAGATGACGTTGGCCAAATTCGCAGCCCAAATATTACTGCTTCCAGGAGGGCGATAAATTAAAAAGCCAGAAAAGGTAAAATTAGGGTTCAGTGCAATTTTAAAAAATGCTGCTTCACATCCAGGGATGTTAACCGCTTGGAAAACACAATTGAATTCCCTTTTAAAAATTACAGCAATCCCCCCTCCAACCTGTCTTTCCCTATCGACTCTAGCGATAGCATAATTAGAAGGTAATGCGGCCGCTACATCTGGGCCAGCACCATCGTGCAACCATGTCTCTGTAAGGAAAACCGCACATGGTTTTTCTTCTATTAAAAGATGATAAATGTCTGCTTTATGCTGAGGCAGTGATCTGCAGTTGACAGTATAGAATGTAAAAGAACAAGTGTTCTGAGCCACTGTTGGGGACGGTATCCTACGTTTATGTATCACATCTGGGTAGGGCTGATAATTGGATAAAGCAAAAGCACAATGATGACAGCTTTGAGAGCCCGCTAATACAGGAGTTAAAATAGAGCATTTACTATTTGTACAAGGGCGCAGAGCCTTTAGTTGGCCCGCCGAGAGCATACCTCTGACAGCGTTTCCTGCCCCGTGCCCCGACCTGGCCCGGACGGGCACAGACGGGCTGGTCTTTGGCTCGTCTTCGGCGCAGTCGATGGCGCCTACCCTGCGCGCCATCGCTGCGCGCTGGGGCTGACGAGTAGCTAAATACCCTCAAGAAGCGGAGGTCTAGAGCGCTAACCGCTCGACGCTCCGTGAGGTGCCGCCCCTGTCCCGCCCTCGACAACCGCGATTGGCTAGAGTGCCGGTTGCCTTAGGATTAGGCGGAAACAGTTCACGGGACAACAATTAGGGTCACAGGTGAGTGCAAGTGAGTGCTCGTTTTTCAGAGTGCTATTAAAAACATCCTACAAATTCTGTAACAGTTCTAATAAATTTTAAAATTAAAGCTTCTGCCAAAATACACAGCGCGGAGTGCATAAAGTAATTTCCAGCCTCTGAAACACGGGCTGCGTTTAAGTGATTTCAATGCTCAGCGCCCAGCGGGGAGTAGCTGCCACCAAACTCGGACCGCGTGGAACGTCTGCCTCCTCGCAACCTAAATACCCTCAAGAAGCGGAGGTCTAGAGCGCTAACCGCTCGACGCTCCGTGAGGTGCCGCCCCTGTCCCGCCCTCGACAACCGCGATTGGCTAGAGTGCCGGTTGCCTTAGGATTAGGCGGAAACAGTTCACGGGACAACAATTAGGGTCACAGGTGAGTGCAAGTGAGTGCTCGTTTTTCAGAGTGCTATTAAAAACATCCTACAAATTCTGTAACAGTTCTAATAAATTTTAAAATTAAAGCTTCTGCCAAAATACACAGCGCGGAGTGCATAAAGTAATTTCCAGCCTCTGAAACACGGGCTGCGTTTAAGTGATTTCAATGCTCAGCGCCCAGCGGGGAGTAGCTGCCACCAAACTCGGACCGCGTGGAACGTCTGCCTCCTCGCAACCTAAATACCCTCAAGAAGCGGAGGTCTAGAGCGCTAACCGCTCGACGCTCCGTGAGGTGCCGCCCCTGTCCCGCCCTCGACAACCGCGATTGGCTAGAGTGCCGGTTGCCTTAGGATTAGGCGGAAACAGTTCACGGGACAACAATTAGGGTCACAGGTGAGTGCAAGTGAGTGCTCGTTTTTCAGAGTGCTATTAAAAACATCCTACAAATTCTGTAACAGTTCTAATAAATTTTAAAATTAAAGCTTCTGCCAAAATACACAGCGCGGAGTGCATAAAGTAATTTCCAGCCTCTGAAACACGGGCTGCGTTTAAGTGATTTCAATGCTCAGCGCCCAGCGGGGAGTAGCTGCCACCAAACTCGGACCGCCGGAATAGGAAATGAAAAAAGGTTTGCATTTATATAGTGCATGTTACCCCCGATGGGGTGTTGAAATGATTTTTTGGTGAGTAGCACGCTACTCCAGAACCCATTAAAGGATTCGTTTTGAATTAGTATAGTGAAATATGAAAGTAATTTGAGTGGTGGATATGTTAGTCAGTTATTATTATGAATAGTAGTAGTAGAAGCAGTCGCCGCTCCTCGTGGGAGTGCTGCAGGCGGTGGGGTGGGGTGGCGGAGGGGTAGGGTGGGTGGTAGTAAACTTCGGCATAAGGCAGAATAGAGTTCAGTTAATAAATAAATAAATAATACAAATGTCATTGCCCTCACTGCCTACCTAGAAGCAGTGTTTTACCCTGACACCTCCGTGCCAGGCCACCACAGGCAGGCCAATGAGGGTGTGGAAACAAGGGATGGCGAGCCTTCCGAGCTGCTTCCTTCTCTGGAATGCTTTGGCTCCATCAAGTGGACAAGTGTTGCAATAACTATGAAAATCGGTGACACTCGGTTTAAACCGGGTCAGCTCGGGAGAGTACTGTCGGGCACAGACGTTTTTTTCCGATTTCCGGACAGCCTATATATATGTGAATCACAGAGACAGGCCACACCCCAAAAGAGCTTAAGATGCACAGGCAGAGATAAGACTCAGTTATGTACATGGCTCCTATGTAGGTTCATGGGATTCAAATACAAGAACAGCATTTAGGTAGGAAAAGAATTGTAAGCTGTCGTTGCTGAGCAAGCTACTGAACTTTCTCACTTCATGTGCCAAGCATGGAAATGAGACATTGCATGTCATAGATTAACAGTACTTGAATGCACTAGGATGAACAGGAAGATGGCTACAGAGGTGCACTGATGCAACAAGTTTAAAATTGAAAACAGACTCTCGAGTATCTTGGACTAGATAACATAAACTCTGTTTTCCACTATTACGTCTTTAATAGGCTTTGTCCTTTTTAGGTCAAACATTCAAGACCTCTTGTATATACTTTAGTATATGCTTATTATATACTTAAATGTGTATGCACTTTGTGGGCTCTGGAGATCAGCCCTAGGACTTGCCTGCTTCAGTTTAGGGACTTTTTTCTGTTCAACTGCCTCTATTTAACTGTCTTGATAGAAAACGACTAGCCGAGGTCAGTAAATTACCAGAATTGCTTTCTGTGGAGGGACTTTCTTTTTTTTAAATGTATCTGGCAACTGCTTCTATTTAACTATCTTGATGGAAAACAGCCAGCAGAGGTCAGTAAAATAGCATTTTTTAGATTCCAGTCCATGGAAATTGTCTTCCACAAGCACCCATAGACAATATTTTTTTCTAATCTTGGATTTTCAGTGATATGACCACGGAAGGCCCAGATTTTATAGTAAAAACAGAGCTTTGGACTATACTATTTCTTGCTGAAAGGCAATATTTCTCTCCATGTGTTCCCATACACGGTGTGTCACGCATTTTGGTGCTTACTTTCCCTCGATGTTAAAGAACAGTAGATGTTTCAGCACTCAGGCTAATGTGCTGCATAGCTAAATATATATAAGGTCTCAAAGGCGAGACCGATTGCAATGCAAATACCTGTTCTGACCTGTTGTTGGTGGTTTTAGTACTCTGCGCACTTTATCACTGCTGATCAGTGCTAAAGTGCTTGTGTTCTCTATGCTAAACTTGCTAAGATTTGTCCACACCTGTTTGGCATATTTAATGTACCCATCAGTCCCTTGTATAGTGGTATCCCTTATACCCAGAGACAGTAAATGTAATGCTACTGGTGAGCTTTCAGCGCTGCTTCTGCCACCCACCAAAGTAGCTTTTCAAACCTGTCTCAGGCCTCTGCCACTGCAAGGCCTGTGCGCACAGTTTACTGCTGCCGTGATGTGACACATAAAGTGGATGCCACGACAGCAACTCCCCTGTTACTACATATCAGTCAAATCTAAGGTAGACCCTAACTAGTCCTATGGGCACTGTGCAGTGCAGGTAAAAGGTAGGACATGAGCCTTAACTGTGTGGCATGTGACAAAGAGCCTATTTGGTTTCTCACTACCGTGAGGCTGCCCTCTCATAGGTTTGAATTGGGTATTCCCTGATATGTACTTCAGTGGTAATTCCTGACATGCGAGGGGTAGCGTGATCAAGGTTGGTATGTTCGAAATACTAGGGATAAATCCTGCTTATTGGTGAAATCAGATTTATTATTAATATTTTAGAAATGCAACTTTTAGAAGTGGGCATTTCTGTGAGTTATGTGTCTTATGCCTGCCTGATGTGTATTGACCGTCTGGTTCTGACTGACAGGGGAGAGAGGATGTGCATTCTCTCTAGCCAGTCCCTGGGGTGGGGGTTGAAGTGTGTCCTTCCCAGCCTGGGTGACTCAGCGCTAGGTCGAATATGCCTGGTCTGCATTTCGAGTGGTGAGAGGAGCAGTACCTGCACTTGAATAGGGCTGTGCCTGCCTACCCCAATGATGTCTCCATCCCCTTGTGGTGTGTCTGGAGTCAAGGCTTACACTAAGAATGGAGGTGCTGGTGCACTTGAAAAGATATTATAAAGTGCCCCCAGAACTGGTTTGACTGGGTTCAGAGCCCTGTGCCAGGGGGAAGAACAAAGACATTGCCACCCTAAGTACTGGGGATGTGACCCCATGTCTTTTGAACTGGTTTGTGCTTGGAACTGAGCTAGAAGACACAGAGTAGACTGCGGTGTTCCAGGAGGAACCGCTGTTGGGGACTACCTGCTGCCCACTGGATAGATGAAGGGACTGGCCTCTGGTAAGGGGCCCTGTGTGCTGGCCTGCCTGTGCCCTGTTTACAGCTCCTGGGGACAGCTCTGTGCTTGAGAGCACTTCAAGTGGTGTCCCTGCTGGAGACAGGCGGAGCGCTCTGATTGGCATTGCCTCAAACACATGGTGAGTGCTGTATTTTCCTTAAGAGGAGAGGAAGGGAAAGATTCGGCGTACATGTCGGTTCACTTTCCAACAAGCTGGGTGGGAACTCTGCATTCCTGGGTGCCTGCACCTGAGAGAGAGCCGAGATGAAATTAATGGGGACTTTGAGTGGGCGAGAGAGGAAGAACAAGGTCGATGGAGGCTTTTCTCTGTAGAGAGACCGGCCCGCCTCCCCAGCGAGGTGGGCCCGGCAACAGGGGAGAGCCGACGGAAGCTTTGTTCCATGTCCTGCCTTTAGCTCTCTCCATCATCGGTTCACGAGATCCTCACTCACGGCCCCAGTCTGCGGTCACCAGGTCAGTGGGACTGAGGAGGATGTCCTGTAAAGGGGGGGGTTACCCTGACATTGGGCCTGACTGCTCTGGGCCGCTTTTTGTTTGATCCGCAATTGGGGAGCATGAGATCGGTGTCCGCAACTGCGCTGTCAGATCACGGGCAGCTGCCGGAAAGACATATACACATTTGGGGAAGATCTTACTCTTTAAAGGGGACATTGCGGGTCAAGCCCAAGAAGGGGTCCCCCGAGGATGACATTAGATTGCCTGATCCACACTCATAGGCCTAGGGTGGGCATGTTGTAATTAGGTGCTCTGCGCGCCCTTTAAGTGATGGTTATGGTGCACTACTGATGTGGTTTATCCCTACTGCTTTCTCTAATGAGCGCACTGCTGCAAGTGTTTTACAGTGCATTACTGCTGAAGATGCTGGTCATTACTTGGGGGCACTGTGGATAATTATATTTTGCAGAATGTGTTACGCTCAGTGTAATACTCCCAGTAGTTACCGGTCAGCCTGATGGTGTGTCTATGACAGTGGCCCGATTGGCCTAAGCAATTTATGTACTCCTGGTGGCACAGTGTAATATATGTGATGGTGTTCTTATGTGTTTTTATGGATAATACAAAGGCTATTTTTATATAACCTTGTGTGGAGTTTTTATTGTGGTGGGCCTAGTGTGTCACTGCTGTGTGAGTGTGTTGAGCAAACACTTTACACATTGCCTCTGGGATAAGCCTGACTACTCTTCAAGCTACCAAGGGGTTGAGCAGGGATTATCTTCAGCTTCTAACTCCCTTGCACTAAGTAGAGTGGTGGATTCTGCCTGGCCTAGGTTCATACCTAGCCAACAAGAAAACCCATTTCTAACAATATCCACAACTGCCCAACATCTGATGCTTAGTTCTTTTATTTCAGTCTGTCTGGCAGAAGGAGAGATGGAAGTGGAGAGGAGAAAAAGAACAAGAAAAAAATACTGCTAGTGAAAGCTCTGAGAGGAAATGAGATGTGTGGGAGGAAGAGTGGGGTGAGAAGAAGAGTGTAGGAAAAGATAGGGACATGCAACTGTGAAAGGGGAGAGTAGAGGGGATTCTGGGCAGTTGGTGAGAATCCAATAGCAGAAGAGCAGATTAGGTCAAGGTAAGGAGAATTGAGCAAGAATATTGGGAGGAAGGGAGTAGTGAAGAGTGAATAAGGTGAAAGGGGGTGGTAGTAGGTAATGCAGATAACTGTGAATAGGGCAAGAAGTGGGAGAACTCAATAATTGCAGGCTGACCCCCATGTGAAGGAGCAATTATTGAAATCCAGGCACTGCCTGTATACCCTCATGGGTGAATAGCAGCGCTCTACAAATCCACCCTACATTACAGCTTACAAAAATCACAAGGAGAGAATTGCTGGCCCGGATTAGTGGGTTTTGTCAGTTGTGTTTTTGTTAAGTCCCTGATTCAAAATACCTTCAAATATCACTACATCATAGAATAACAACCCACTTAACAACCTATTACACCAGACCCAAAACATCACACAAGCAACACATCCATCTCACCCAACAAAGTGCCAAACCACACAATGTTGTTCCACTAAATGGCACAGTAAAGTCTTTCATACCAGTCAATAACAAATTATACTACACCACTTATCTTCACAGCATACCATGCCTCGTACCAAATCACCACAAAGCAAGTGAAATATTCACCAGCACTACCATAAAATAGGTAACAAAAAAACTCACAAACCATAAAGGTGCATCGAATCTCCATATGCCATCCTCCAATATGTCACCTGGCAACACCTCTACACTTTACAACTGACTAACGAGCATTCCGGTTAATATTCAAACACACCACTCTATACTGATAAAACTCCATTACACCTTACCATCCAACACAGCATCACAATACACATCACCATAAAAAAAATCACACAGTGTATCACAGGCAATGCATCACACATTCCATGCAACCTTAGAATAACATGTGAATACACTTCTAAGAGGATGACTTGACAATACCACACCCAAACATTGAACACAAAATAAAACAAATTATAATTCAGCCCACAACTTGATTCCAAACATTACAGAGGAACCACATAATTCGACCCACATGACTGGGCAGTACAGGAAAACACTTGTGCCCCAAAGGTAGACAGGACAGCAGCAAAAGATAGTTGACCAGTCACATAATGAAGAAGGCATCGATGAGCATTACCTAGTAAATTTCAATGTGTTACTTAGCAAAGGTTATCATCCAATTGATCTAGCATTTCATAATGAGCTGCCTAGGATATTAGACTGCCCCTTATTACACTGTAGTGCTATATGGCAAAGGTCAGCAAATGTATGTACTCAAACCATAGAGAATGAACAGTGAAGCAATGGTGGGAGTTCACAATAAAAAGACTTCTCACACATAAGACATACAAATAGGTTATGGGATGTCAGCCATCACCTATCCATCCGTACAGATAGCCATCAGCTATTTCTATTCATGCCAGTTGGTTGTGAATCATAGAATGTGCCCTCTCCTTGCAATTTCCATGCTGATATTCTATAATCACATGTTAGCAGTGACAGGGATCATATTGAGTGAAAGATAAACAACACATGCCCACCTCAACAAGAGATACAAGAAAGACACAATATAACAATGGAGGATACCACGCCCAGGACAAGATAACATCATTTAATTAGGGGTATCAACACAAAGACAAGACTGTGGGTCTCATGATAGGAAACCCTCTTGAGAACATCTCCTTAGGGAGACATTTCACCACAAAGTCACTAACATGCAAACTGCATGGAGGTACCATTGGAAACAGTCACCTTTGTGAACTATAAACACTTTATGACATGACATAGCTTGACTTCACATGATATTACATGGTTTGACATGACATATCTTTCACTTTGTTTTGGAATCTTTCATACCTATTTATCATACTATTTGTACACTTGACATTTACGGCCCAATCACGACTTTGCAGTGGAACCGCCATGAAAACTGTGGCGGAGAGGAAAACTGTAAAATGCTTGGCGAGCATATTACTGCCACCAGACTGCCGCAACACTGCCAGGGAATGGCGGGTGCGGCGGGGCTCTGGCGGTCCCACCACCTATATCATAATATGGTATACAGGACACCACCATTGCCATGCCCCCGTGAGTCTGCCGGTCTGTGGACTGCCAGACTCATAATCAGGGCCTAAATGTCTTGCATTCTTCTTACATATTCACCAAGGCAAGTGCTTGCTGACCAATATCTTGAATAATTATTATGTATCTTGTCTTTAATAATTCTATTTTTAGACATTTTTTGATCAAGCCTTGAAGATTTGTTCCTTTTTATCAATCATCAAGAACACTTATCTATCAATATATTGCCTTTTGGTGCATATTTTTTAATCTATACATATCACTATTTATTCACCAGTCTATTCACAAGTCCGCTCCCCACTTACAGACTTATCTAAACATGTCAACAAAAGACCTCAATGCTTTTTACATTTCTATTAATCTGCATGGTGAGATTTTTAAACAATGCCTTTTTTTAGGAATCCTCATATGAATCCTTAAACTAATCTGCAGCATTGGAAGCAGGAGGCCTACAGCCTCAATGCCCATTTTTTTTATTTTCAGACTCCAAAGCTGAAAAAAAACCAAATACACCTGTCTTACTTGAAGCCCTTTAATGTGAATTTCTTTTATGGCCAGATTGCTTAATTAACATGCATTAGTATATTGTGTAACACTAAATGAGTCAGTCTAATTGTCCATCTGTGACCATTAATGCATCCTATCCCTTATGTTTTTACATAAACTGATTTCCCCCAGTTATTATGCAGCCTGACTACCAGTTCTCTTCCCACCACTAATTTACTCCCATTCAAACAAAGCCCAACACTAGGATAAGCACTGATTTCCATTGTCTAGAAATTGTTGTGTGACACAAAATCACCTGTTAGTCTTGTCAACCTTAGGGTTTCTTTCCTCCAATTATTTTGTCTTCCTCCTCCATTTTTGCTGCCATCGTTCTTGCTGGCCTTAAGTCTTTGCTCAATTTACCACCGCTGACCGGTGCTAATGTGCATTTGTTCACTCCTTTATACATGGTAACATTGGCTTATCCACAATTGGCATACATATTTAATTTACTTATAAGACCCTAGTAAAGTCATACTGTATGTACCCAGGGCCTCTAAATAAATGCTACTATTGGGCCTGTAGCACTTATTGTGTCACCCATTTCAGATGCCCTTTAAACATGCCTCAGGCCTGCCATTACACCCTGTATGTACCGTTTTAAACTGCCATTTCAACCTGGCAAAATATGCTTTTTATCAAGCCTAAATCTTCCTTTTCATTACATATAAGCCTATAAGGCCGGGTGGTTTCTATTTAAAAAAGTTAAGCAGGTACTTTTAAGTATTACATGACCTGGTAGGGGCAGGGTGCATTGTATTTAAAAAGTTGTACATGTACATTTATGTTTTACATGTCCTGGTATTCTAAAATGCTTAAATACGTTTTTCACTACTGCAAGCCCTACCTCTTCCACAGGATAACATTAGAGTTACCTTATTGCATTTAATTTCCAGCAACCTTCAAAAAGAACAAGTAACAAGTTCATATTTGGTGTGTTTGGCATAGTAATGAAACATCCACTCCTATGGTGAAGTCAGATTTTTAATTTCAATTTAGAAAATGCCACATTTAGATAGTTGTCTTTTTCCTGCCTTAGCCATTTAGAGCCTGTCTCTGGGTCACATGGCTTGATTTAGATGAGAGTTGGGCTTCCTTTTTATCCAATCAGACTCAGGCAGTATTCACACCTCCATTTACCTCGGACAGCCGCCCGCTCAGGTGGGGAGTTCCTCAGGGCTCCTCACTTAGCCCCCTTCTGTTCAACGTTTATTTTTCCCCCCTGGCCGAGATCATTGCCAAATCTGGGATCAAGGCCACTTCTTACGCGGACGACATACAGTTATTGTTTTCATATGACTCCCCATCCCAATCTACCTTTGACCCGTTGAAAAATTGCCTCCGCAACATCGCAAGTTGGATGGACAACAACTCCCTCCGGCTTAACGCCAGCAAAACCAAGGTCATATTTTTCCACCAGCCTGCACCTCTGGATTCCAATCTGTGGTGGCCCCTCGAACTGAGCGCACCCCCTTCACCTAAAGACTCAGTTAAAAACCTCGGGGTAATTTGGGATACCAACCTCTCTTTCCAAAAACAAATTCAGACGGTATCCACGGCCTGCTTTTCCAAGATGAGGATGATGAAAAAGTTCATCAATTTCCTTCCCAGTCATACTAGGAAAACAATCGTGCAGGCTTTAGTCACCTCCCATTTGGATTATGCCAACGGATTGTACCTTGGACTTTCTCTTGGCCTTCAACGACGTCTCCAGACAGTCCAGAACACTGCTGTTCGTCTGGTCTGCGGCCTCCCCCTTCGTGAACAAATCACCCCCCATCGACATAAGCTACACTGGCTTCCCGTTCACAAAAGGGCAGAATTTAAAGCGCTCACCCTAGCCCACCGGGCTGTCAAGGGAAAAGGCTCTGCATACCTATCCTCCTGCCTCCGTCCCTACAGTAACACCAGACTTCTACGTTCCAGCTCTAAGCACCTCCTTACCACCCCCAGATTCAAAAAAGTTCGTTCTGGGGGAAAAACATTCCAAGTCAGTGCCGCCACCCACTGGAAAAAACTTCCCTTGTCCATCCAGACCATCCAGGAGGAACTCCCCTTCAGGAGAGCTCTAAAAACGTATCTCTTCTGTTAGTCCCTTCTGAGTCAGATTCAGCCTCATCGTCCACAGGAGCGCCGGGACACCCCATTGGGGTATCTGTGCGCTATATAAAATGCTCCAAATAAATAAATAAATAAATATGAGTGTTCCGCCTAGGCAGCCACAAAGAATAGAGAGCTTAGGTATGCCTGGATGGGCTAGCACTGGATGGAGGGGAGGGTGGAGCTGGACACAACCCTAATTACACTTGAATGGGTTGTGTTGTGCATCCCCCCTGCAGTTAGTCTTCAGTCAGGACAGGGAGGCAGGAAACCTGTGCACTCCAAAGCGAAACCTGCATAAGCGTTTCCCACTTCAAAGGAGATGCCTGATATAAATATTAGACCCCATATACCAACTCTTCAGTACACTTCTGAACCTGTGACAGACTCTGCCAAAAAGAGGGACTGCTTTACTGCTGAAAGGACTGCCACTCTTTTGGACAGTTTCCCTGACAGACTGCTGCCTGCTGTGCTGTTCTACAGCCTGCTCTCCGCTTGCTGTGATGAGAAGGATGGGACCTTCAGCCTGTACCCAGGACCATCAGAGTGACTCCAAGGACTAGTGTGAGGTAAACAGCAAGTGTGAATTCTGCCCTGCCAAGTGGTGCCACCCCCCTCCTAGATCCTTGTAAGTGAGTCTGAAGGTGCTCTGCCAACCCACTGTGGGTCCAGAAGAACTGATGCTTTACTTCTGCTGCACAGTGTAAGCCCAAACTTAACTGATGCATTGCCACCGTTGCAAGAGTTCTTTCATCTCAAAACTCCACACTGACCTTGCAGCCCGCAGCCGCATTGAAATAGCCACTGCATGATGATTCCATGACACAAGCCTCACATTCCAAACCTCTTGTCGACAACAGCCTTGATGAGAATGCAGGACTTCACAACGCAAACCTCACAATCTCTCATGAACCATTCGGGGTGTGATGCATTCTTGATGCACAACTTCAAATCGCAAGCTTCCCTAGTCAATGGCCTCCTCAATACAGAACTCGCATCACAGCCTTACAGCTCCCAGGAACTGAGGCATCACCTCAGCTGCTCAATGCAATTGTTTTGTTACAATTAAGATAAAATGTAAATGTATATTTTAAAATAGATACAGAAAACGATAAACATAATTTTTACAAAAACACAATAATTGTATAATCAGTATTACCATTACAGCTACTACTAGAACTACTCCTACTGGTACTACTATTACTAATAATTATTATAATATAAAACACATGTGATAATCAAATTATAAGGAATATACAATGAAACTATTACATTTAAAAGCAATAATTTAATAACATATTATCACCCAAAAACAATAACAAAAAATAATTTAATTTAAAGTAATTTTGAAAATGAGGTAGAAAAAGATTACTTTAAAAAAACGGCATTAAACAAGTTAAATTGGAGGCAGCAATTTGATAACTTCCTCCCCAATCTGAACAACAGTAGGGAAAGTGTTAGACTTTGGAGAGGACCTATTTAGTACTCCCAGTGCAATGTAAGCGATAGCAGGAAGGTGCTTAACTTTAGAGGGGTTACATTTACTATTACCACTCCAGTGTAAGCTTCAGAAAGGAAAGTCTTAAGGCCTGATTATGACTTTGGCGGTTTGGGAGTGGGGTGCCATGCCACTCCCCCACTCCCACATCACCAAAGCTGACCACCAACCTCCCACCAAATTACAAATTGTAATCTTGGCAGGCATTTATGTGGCAGTGGGCCCACGGTGCTGCCTTTCAAAGACTCATAAGAGAGCATTAGAAAGGCAGTGCTGTGGGCCTGCCACAGTGCATTCACGGCATGGCATGGATTGCAAAGTCCATGCCATGAACTGTAGGTACACGCAGATAGGGGGGCCCACCATGTGCCCCCTGCATGCATCGCAAGGCCCTGAAGAAACAGCAGGTCCTGTAGGGGCCCAAAAGTTTCCTCACCACCTGCATTTTCATGGCGTGAGAACCGCTGTGACACTGCTGGTGGTGAGAAAACTCGTAATATGCTTGGCGGTGCCAAAGCGGCACCACCAATCATAGTGCAGCCACAAGACCGCCACGCCAGTGCCAGGAGTCCCTGGCAGTTACAGCAGTCCCATGGAAGTCCAACCACTGTACTCTTCATGCGGCCGTCGGACCGCTGGTGCAGCAGTCCCCAACTGCCACTGCACCTTCACCACGATTTTGTTGGTCCTATGGACTGAGAAGTTTCTGGGTGGCACCTGCTTAGAGTGCATTGCCACAGTCGAGTCTGCTGCTGATGAGTACATGGGTGACCATTTTCCCGGCCTCTATGTGGATCAATTTGAAGGTCTTCCAAAGCAGGAGAAGAGTGTGGAAGCATGGTGAGGTGACGGTGTTGATCTGGTGGTTCATGGTGAATGAAGAGTCCAGTATGAAGCAGAGGTTTTAGGCGTGGTCAGTGGATGTGGATGGGTTTCTAGCTCGGTGGGCCACCAGGTGGGCCATCAGCCTCCCTACCAGGTGGTGGTGTTGGGCCCCAGGATAAGGACTTCTGTCTTGTCTGAGTTGAGCTTGAGGCAGCTGTCTTTCATCCAGGTGGTGACATCCTTCATCTCGTTGTGATAGTTGTTTCTGGTGGTGGTTGGCTAGATGGTGATGGAGAGAATCAGCTGGGTGTCATTGGCGTAGGAAAAGATGCTGAGCCAAAGGCTTCTGATGAAGAATGCATGTGGGGCCATGTAGACTTTGAAAACCGTGGGGCTCAAGGAGGAGCCTTGAGGCACTCTGCAGCTGATCTCTGTGTGTCCCAAAAGGAATAAGGGAACTTTGACTTGCTGTATTCTACCGGTGAGGAAGGAACAGAAGTGTGAGGGTTGTTCTTATTAGCCTAAATTAAGGGCTCTGTTCCATGAATTTACCATTTTAATAAATTATTCCTGCTAATAATTGAATGAGAAGAGATGACTTAAAATCTAATGAATTGTTGACTTTACTCTATTTCGATAAATAATTTTCCTTAACTAAATCTCCCATATCTCGAGCATTTTGTATCTGTAAATATCTAGCTTGCATTTTCACTGCTTTGGTCCATCAATATTTACTATGATCTTATTTTTAGTTAGTCTTTATGTGGAAAAGAATCCAAATTCTTTGAGAACCTTCACATTTGGGTAATATGCTATTTTACTTTTCAACAAAATGAATACATTTTCAGCATATAGACTTACTTTACTTTGTAAACTGTCTATCTGATATGGTAAGACTGCAGGGTTGCATCTGAGTTTAATATCCAAAGGTTTGACATATAGCACAAATAACAATTGGTGGCATTTGGCTCCTTGATGGGTGCTTCTATAAACATGAAAGTAATTACTCAATTGTTCACCAATATTTCATTCGGCACTATTTTTCAGTCTACTTATACGTGTCCACCTATGACATATTAATCTTTACAGTTAATTATTCTTTGTAGACATGTGCTCACCAATGTGTTGTATTATTCTTGTCTACGTTACAATTTTCAGAAACATGTGCTCATCAATGTCCAACCTAGTGAATTTCATCTTCAAGACATTAATAATTGTAGTACCTTCCTTTTTATCAATTTAGCACTTCTGCATCAATTTCCTAAATCACACCTATCTTTCAATCTATTTATACACTTTTCCACCACTCCTTTTACTAGTTATTGACCATCTATCAATCTATCTCACACTTGTCTGCCTATAAATTTAACTCCCAAGGATGCCATCCTGGGTTACTGTGGACTATTATTGTAGTACCCTTGAAAGCTTCCTGCTCTGGCAAAACCCTCTATACTATTCCGTCATGATCAACAGCTTTGCTACACTTTTTATATATACATTCTTCTCTTTTTTTGTTTATGTATTTTTCCTTTTCATTTCAATTAATCTTCAAAACTCAAACATTCATCTTCATTTTGTATTATTAATAACATTAAATCTTTATCTTTGCTATGTTATTTGAATATAGTCACAATTCCTTTATTTTACATTGACTCACTGGATATATATTAACAGGTGTATTCATGAGTAATATGTTTCACTAATATAACAATGCTGAAATGAATCCCATAATTCTTTTCTCAGATCCTTTCATATGTATTTAATATATTCTTCCTTCTAACCAAACCAAATTCTTTCTCAGACTTTCTCATTTTTACTATCAAAGAATTCTGCTCAAGCTGAGTTTTAAGAGTTTGCAATTCTATCATTCCAGCGAATGCAACATCTTAATGTCTTATCATATACTAAAACATTCTAAAACTCCCTTATTTAAAACCACCTGATGTGGCTGGTATCATTGTCCACAAAGCATACTTACTGACCTCGCCCAATGAGGTACCACCGAGAATGGCAGTGACCCCTTTGTAATCAGTACTCACCCAATGGCAGAGAAGTGACAAACTATTCTAAACAGATCAATATCATGTCAGATTTTTAATCTGGAACAACCACAGGTTTGAGCTGTGAAGCAAGATAAGATACTTCCTGCAAAAGAATGTCATGCATAGTGAAGTTAACTTAAATCACTTGTACATCCTACTGAGGTTTGTGAAACGCTCCCAAACACAGTGTGAGGTTCAGTAAGAGCTTACCGCAAACACCTCCTATTTGTTTAACACGGAACCACTATGACATTCAATCTGCCATTATATAGGTATTATCTCGTTTGTATTCTATTTTTATATATACTTATGGATACCCTATAGATAAATTGTCTTCTGTCATTTCTTAGTATCGAGGAATGCAGGGCTGTTGTGGCACCTATCATCTGTCTCCCTTACAGCAATTAACATGGAGTGGTAGCAGAGTAGTTGGGTTCTAGGATAATGGGCGGTCTGTATTGTGCTGAAGTGTGAGGCAAGATTGAAATTGATTTTAAAGTGCATTAATTAATTAACAATTTACTAGTAGGTCCACGTTTAAAAACACGGACATGTGGCATCACACTGTTTGTATTAAACCTATTTCTGGCAGTAGTAGAGGTCATAATAGATCCATCGCATTCATCAAGATCTGGACACCAAGGCCCAGATTTAAAAAGAGATGACGCTACACACGGCAACAGGCAAAGTTGCTGCGCTGTGTTGAGTGAACTGGAGAGAACAATTCTGCACCAGAGTTGCCATGTGCCAACACAGGCAATCTTGCGCCATAGTACAAAGTCGTCCACATTGGGGTCTGCATATTCTTTGTTTTGGAGTGGGTGCCCTCTTGCACAAAAACTATGCTTTGAGACAATCTAATTTTGCATATCTGCTGCACAATGCAGCACCCATGCAAAGAGGAAAGAAAGAAAAATACAAAATATTTCTGCTCATTATGCCAGCCTCAGGGAGGCTCAGAATTGTGGAACAAATCTATGTCTATATATCTTTGTAGACATTGACTTGCATCAAAATACATAAGTGGATGCACAATAACGCCTTTCCCCCAACCCCTGGAAACAAAGTAATAATATCCAATGCATTCTGCTCCAATGCATTATTTCTGGTTACAAACCACCTCAAATTGACATTTGCATTGGTTTGTAAATACCAACCTGGATTTTGCTTCGGGTCTGCATCAAAAAAGTAATGCAAAATCCCAGATCTAATTTTATCGGTGGGTGAGACATTCATGTGAATTTCATTACCTGCAAAATTCACCCTTTTTTTGCACCCCTGCAGACTAGAATCAGGATTTCTCGCTGCTCCTTATGTGGAAAGAAAAGCCCACCACAGTTACTTTTAGGAGCAGTGTCACAGGGCAATGTATTTACAATAAGTGTTAGAACCTCTAACTGTGATCTTTAAAACAACTGACACGGCAGCTCAGATTGCGTTCAGCGCCTGTCCACAGTGTCCTCAAGGCACTCTATGAGGCATGCACCATGCACAGACTCCTCTGCTGGGGAACTTGCTTTGATGCACTTTTAGGTGTAGGATGGTGCAAATATCTGAATGCAGCCACAATTAAGGCACTGTGGCCGCCTGAGACCTTCCAAACAGTCGCAGCCCGGACCGGCAGCCCCGGACGAGCTGAGCTGCCAGGCCGAGCCGCTGAGGCCCGTTGAGGGAGTTCTGCACGGAAGGTCCAGTTCAAGGGAGGAGGAGAGGAGAGTGGGGTCACTCCCCCAGGTAATGTGGATTACTACCTGGGCGGGGTGCAGGCTCAGAGGGACACCCTCACGGCCTTTCAGTCCTTCTGACGATGTGAACCTTTGCTTCAGCTCAGAGTGGGGCCCGTACTGGCGAAAGGTGTGGCAGTATAGGGGCCAAAGTAAGAAGATGTACTCTGAATGTACTCTTGAGCCGTGTGGGGGGCAACTATTATCGAAGAGGCTGATTGTCATAATACACATTGCCAATATTGTTGCTAACGAACTGCCGGACTGTCTTATGACGCCTGACATTATTGCATAACGGAGTACACGATTGTAGCGCTACGCTTTGCATTATTTCTCCTTTGCCAAGTACAGGATTGTAGCGGCCCACATGGCATTTTTTCTTCATTGCAAAGTAAATGATTGTAATTACGCTTTGCATTATTCCTAAATTGCAAAGTAGATGATTCTAGCAGCCGGCATTGCATTATTTCTTCATTGCAAAGTATGTGATTGGGGTGTGACGCATTGCATTATTCTTTCATTGCACAGTACATGAATGTAGCGGTACACATTGCATTATTTCTCCCATTGCCGGTACCGGGGTGTATCCTTACTCATTGTAATATTTCTCCTTTGCACACAACAGGATTGTATCGTTACATAGTGCACTATTGTTTGTCCATTGCAACCTGTGTGATTCTAGCATTACGACCAGCATAGCATTTTGAAAGCTGTGGTTGGGATTTGAACCTACCAGCCAGCCAGAACGAATATTACCCTTTATTCTATGTTGGCTTATGGATCGTGTGGTCTGATCGTATATCTTTTTGGATAAAGCTTATACATGTTTTTATCAAACTCATGTGGAGTCCATTTGTGGTGTCACCAGGGGGTTGCTGTGGGCGTGGTTGCCCATACTGAACACTCGTGCCTTGGATATAGGCCTGACTGCTTGTGCCAAGCTACTAAGGGGGTGAGCAGAGCTATCTCAAACGATGTCCTTACTTGGCCTAACGTTGAGTGGGGAGCCCTGGGTCTCGCACTTGGTAACAGTAGTGCAGGACTGGGACTCCGGCTTCCAACACAGCACTGCTGCAAAACCGGCCCCCAGTAACAAAACCGGCACCCACCCTTCAAGCCCACTGGGAAAACGCCCGGTGCCCGCTACAACTAGTCCAGCCCAAGTGTAATTCCGGGTACAACCAAAAGAGGGCTCAAGGGCATTCTTTTATATACTTGCAAAGTGTATAAATATTATTTGCAGGTTTACATGATGCCCAACTTCAGAATGTCTTCCACATCTAACCCACAAAAAGAAAACTTAACTCAAAACCATTGTTACTTTTTTTATATTGTATTAATATTTACAAAATATGCAGTAGAAATCTCAACAACAGTTTGCATAAATCAGTTTCAGCAACACATATTTTTCCAGTGGTAGCAAAGCAAGACAAGTTCATAAATCTAGCTGGAAAATCTAAAAAAAACTCATCATATATATAAAACAGTAATTGATATATTCTGATGGGACACTGTTTATACACATGCTCCAAATTGTTCTTACTCACTGTAATATTTTTTTCATTCATTGCCTTCACCGCTGAATTTTTGGTATTTTTTGTTTTGCACATATGCTCCATTTCCAAACTATGGGGTATATTTACAAGGGAATAGTGCGACAGGAAATCACTTTTAGTGATGTTCTGCCGGTGCTATGCCCTGCTCCATGTTCGCAAAGTGGCGCTAAGTGACTTTGAGTGGCTTAACGCTGCCATGTAAATGCAGCCCCTTTACATGCATCACTTTGAATGAAGGGGGCGTGCAATTGTTGTTGCTGTGTGTGTTCCACCACAACACCCATTTCATTTTGATGCTGTCCCAGATTTACAAGGATGTGTAAATCTGAGGCAACACAAAACTCTAACGCAATGCAATAGTATCAGTTAAGATGGCACAACAAGGAGAACTATTTTTTCACCTCATTTTTGCTTTGTAGGAGAAAAACATCATTAATGATTGTTTATGTACAGGAAGGTTCCTGCAAAAAATCATTAAATATTGAAATTTTGCTACTTCTTTGTGCGCTGTAGAATGCAGAAGGACCACTTTCCTGCACATCAACAATCATTCCCAGTAAGTCAGGCACCCTTGCACTGTGGTGCAAGGGTACCTGCATTGGCACTAGACAGCTAATTTTAGCACCAGCGCTCGGGAAAACATAGGGGTGGGCTGTATTGTTGTAAATACCACACATCCTTGTATCTTGGAAATGTCGGAGCACGGCTAAGGCGGAGGATCGTTGCCCCACTACTCAATAGGAAAAATAAAATGATAATAACGTAGCGTTATTATATTTTTATTTTTCCTATTGCAGTCAGTTGCGGGAGGGGTGGGGCTGCCCAGAGCAGGAGAGGAGTGGAGTGCTTGGGATGACCAAACAGTTCATTCGCACTTTGCATGTTCCCACCTGGCTGAATTACACAGGCTGGTGAGGAACATGCACAGGCTCCCTGTTCCCATCTGTGCACCACAACACAGCGCTCCGACCAATCACAACGCTGCATTGCAGTGCTTTTATTGGCTCAGGAGCTTGGGGGCTTCCTGCTGCTGGCCGGGACAGGAAGATGAAGAGTACGAGGATGGAGAATGGATTTGGAGGAGAGGCGGTGGCCGGCCGTTAAAGGTTAGTCCTCTTTTTTATTACATTCCTCCCCCACCCCGCTCACCCACCCCCGTCGGATAGCAGCCGCTACTGGAGCATGGCGATGTCAAAGTTGTTCTTGAATCTAAATGGGAAATGTGATTCCACTAATGCCCGAATTCTTTGAGAAGTGCAAAATATTAAAACATGTTTTTGTATAATATTGAATTCTTCACACTCTGAACAAAGGGCACATATTTTATGCATGGATGAAAGAAGAAGAATGTCAGTTGTGCTCCTTTTGACAAGTAAGTGACCGCTTATAATCAGTGAAGTGACGTTCAGACACATGTGGCACAACCATAATTTATACTATTCAATGACAAAATGAGTATTTGAAACACAGTGCGCTACTTAGATTGTAAATCAGCATTAAATGCTAGGAGTCCGAACAAAACATTGGAAATTTTCACTTTTCTATCAATATTTTTGCTAAACTCTTTGCATTTCAATTTGTACGCTCACATATAAGTGTGAAAGCATTGATGGGGCATTTACGCTTAATCTGAACCAGGTTTAGGATCTGTGAAAGTCAACATTTAGGAGTTATAATGCTGCAGAAAATTATTTGTAAAACAGAACCATCAGAAACTTTCGACCCTAGAGAAAAGGGGGAGAGAGTAGAATGGCTGTTCAGTATTCTTGCTTTTAATGTATCAAACATAAAAGTACAAGAATTGAGTTGTAATAAAATGCGGGGGTCCTCTTTATGACAACGCTCGTAACCGAAGAGCTTTCAGGTTGTCATATTTGATGAAAGTATGGGTCAACTGATCTGGTACTAGGATTGTCATAAGAATCATTCAGCAAAGCGTGATTTCCTCTAGGGGCATATTTGTTTCTAAAATATGATGCAATATTGTGTAGAGTGGAAGAAAAAACATTGTCCTTAAAAAGCCTGTATTCAAAGTTCTTTTTTCAAAAATGTTGTCAATGGAACCCAGGGGCATATTATCAAGAACGGCATTAAGAATTATCGCCAGTTTAGCGGCAGAAAACTGCTGCTAAAGCGGCGATAATGGGCTTGATAATATGCCCTTGAGAATTCCAATAGAAGTGCATGTTCTGGTGTGAACATGGGCTTCTATTGGATTTGTCCAGGGCATAATGTCAAGCCCATTATAGCCGCTTTAGTGGCAGTTTTGTGCCGCTAAACCGGCCATCATTTTAACGCCGTCCTTGATAATATGCCCCCCAGTTTGCTTTCTCTCTACCAGCAGAGGTTATCAAATTGGATCGCATGGTAATGTGACCTTCTAAATCAGTGAAAAGGTAAATCTAATACGTTTGTCAAACTATGAGATGGAAAAAAATAATTGGAGTATATCGTAAATATTATTAATTTTCTATAAAGAAACAGCTTATAGTGCAAAGTGGTATTTACTAGGTGTTTTGTTGTAAGAGTAAATAATTAGTTTTCTTTATTCTTAACGTATATGTTATGTTTTTAAATTATTCTAAAATTAGTTTCCATCTGTACACATCCCTGTACCTCTGCTGTTTTCCTCCGCTGTTTTAAAAATTGAATGTATATTTTAAAGAAAATATATCTTTATCAACTTTACAGTTGCTATTCTTTTGTTTTATTCCAGCTGCTATTGTACTTTTTTTTGCATTTTATTCTGCTATTTTGCACTGCACTTCACTGCACTTTAATGCAGCAGCACTTTAACAATTGCAATAATAATTTTTGCTGATTTAATTGGCAGGTCTTGTATATTTTTATACCAGCATTTTATGAACCATTTTGCATTACCGATGTATGTTTTTTGCACTGGCACTTTAGAATAGTATCTCTACTATATTTGATGCTTATGTACTTTAACCTAGTAGGGCTATAGGAATTATAATAGAAATCTGATTGTTTTATCTTAGCCTTTCTTGTATATAGCCAATTTTGCACGATTTTGCACTAGCACTTTAGTATGGCTAGAGTATTTCTCAGTTCCAAATTAGTAGCCTATCGCACTTTACTGTACTTGTATTTGAAGAATCATATAGCAATTTCGTTGCTGTTTATCAATTTTTTATTAGTGGTTTTTATATTGGTTAACCTTTTATGTCTTTGCATCAGCACTTTAAAGAAGGGTAAAGATATCAACCTTCCACGTCTTTGCATTAGCACTTTAAAGAAGGATACAGATATATTCACTGTGTTAATTTGCTTTGTTGTTTGTTTAAAACATAACAGGAATCTTGATGTATTGGATTAATTGCTCTCCTGCTTTCTTTGCACTATTGTGCACTAGCATTAACACTTTAAGATAGGTTTACCAAGCCGTAGTAATGTATACCCTTGGATTGTCTCTTGTATATTGTATGGAAATTTTGTCTAATGTTGAAGAATTAATGTACCAATGTCTTCCTGCTGTCTTGTTCAATAAAAAAGATATTAAAAAAAAAAACAACTTTACAGTTATGCATGGATTTGTTTTTCACTCGCATGTACTCATGAAATTCATAAAACTATTGTTAACATTAATACATTTATGAAAATAATTTTGGTTGCAATTGCTGCGCATTTATCACTGCAAAACTTGGGCCGGGTGTAAAAAGCCTTTTTATGGTTGACCAACCTGCAATTCAGTGGATCATATGCTTTGCGGTCGTAAAATCTTTGGTCACAATGAGGGAAAGGGACATTCTTTGTCCAAAATGTCCTACTGAGTCTCAAGGTGTACTTTGCAACCCATAGCAAGTTTTAAGTGAAAAAGGGGCTTATAATGTGTATCTCACTCTCCTTTGTGAAACGCTATGCAACCTCAAAATGGTCACACACCATTAATGTTTTACTAACTCCTGAAAGAGGTAGTAAGATATTAACAAAGTGGATGGTGGATGGTGGCTGCGGAATTAGTACTACCAGATGCAATGTATCCACTTAAAATCCAACAAACTGATAGCATTTAGTGAAGGCTGAGGAAGTGGCAGGGGGGTGCTAGTTGAAAGCACCACTCCCATCTCATCACTGCAGCTTTTTTAACAGCGGGCCGATATTGCAGCTAAGCTGCAAAACTGGCCCCCCGTTAAGTAACAAAAAAGCGGGTACCGGAAACACCCGGTACCCACTAGGGCCAGACCGGCTCTGTGCCCCAGTAGGGACCACAATCTCAGTCAGGCTAAGTCAGATACACACCATAAATTAACCTGTGCTCACCCTCAGGTAGCTTGACACAGAGCAGGCAGGCTTAACTTAGGAGTCAATTTGGAAATTATCTGTGCAACACTAAATTACGTGAAACATTGCGAACACGCACAAAATATACCACATCTTGTTAGAACACTGGTGCCTAATTTAAGGAACAAAATAAGACCAGAACAACAAAAATTCAATAAGTAGAATTGGAGTAATACATTTTTAACCGGTTGACTGCGGCGCAAATTCCGCTGTGGTGCGGGTGAAATAATGATTGGGTGTGGTTCGGACGGCCCCCGGCTGTCCTCCGCACACGCCCACCGTGACATCAGACGGTCGTGGGCCGTCCAACGCATTGAAGGGCTAAAGAATATTTGAAAAGATAGTGCTTCAAGGCATAAAGCGTCAAATGGGGCTATCTGGTCACAATTGACTGTGGTACATCTTAACATTCGGCCGACCACAATGGAGAGTGGGTCGGATACAGGGACCGCCCTTGTCCTCCTGAAAAGTACCTCGATTTGAGGATGAAGTCGCCATCGATGGCAAGATGCGAGGAGCAGAGAGATGATGAGTCCGTATAGATCCCTAGGATTCATATGTGATGCATCATCGTCGAACAACGTACTTGGGGATGCGTTGTCATCAAGCAGCACTGGATGTAAGCGATGTGTCATCGTCAACCTGTGCAGCCAGCAATGCGATCTCCTCAAAGCAGTGGATGCCTCGGCAGCAAAGGAGATGCAGGGCCAGACTTGGAATCGAAGCCAGCCTGGCAAACAGCTCAGGGTGCTAGTGGAAAGGACCACTCCCGTCTCACCGCTGCCGCTTTTGTTACAGTGGGTCGTTATTGTGGCTATGCTGCAAAAAACGGCACCCCAGGGATCCAAAACTGGGCCTCCCCCAGGCGGCCCACCTGGGAAATGCCTAGTGCCCACTATGGCCAGTCTGGCCCTGAGGATATGCATCAGAACCGACAGGTGCAATGATGACGATGTGTCAGTTTTACAGATGCAGCACAGAAAACCCACTTCCAAGGGCCCAGGACTGGATTGGCACCACTTGGCAGGGTAGGACTCACAGATGGCAGAGTTCAGGTGCTGTTGCAGAGTTGCTGGAAGTCTTTGATGTCCCTGGGACTTCAGAACAGGATGCAAGCAGACAAGCCTTAGGATTCACTCCAGGTTCAAGTGAAGTATGTCCAGTCCTTCTCACCCAGGCAGAAAGGGCAGTAGGTGAATGCCAGGTCTGCATAGTAAAAATGCAGTTCCTTCAAAGCAGCAGTCCAGCATTGTAATTGTCCTTCATTATCACAGCAGTCCTTCTTCATGGCAGAGTATCCACATGTCCAGAAGTGTACTGAGTTGGTAAGGTCAGATGTCCTGTTCTTATACCCAGGGGTGCCTTTAAAGCGGGGGGAGACTTCAAAAAAGGCCTTTGAAGTATACAGAGGCCCATCCTTCCTGCCCTGGCTCCAGACTCAGTACAGGGAATTCAGCTGTCCTTTGTATGGCGAAAAACCACAGCCCTTTCAGATGTAAGTGTTAGGTTGTGTCCAGCTCCTCCCTCCCATCCTGGCCAGGATGGCCCATCAGGATGTTGATGGCCCATCAGTCACATCTAAGCTCCCTTTGTGCATGGCTGTCTAGAGGGAATGCACAAGGCCCAACTGTCACCCACCCTTGTTGTGTACTGGAGACAGGCAGCAAGCACACAGGTCTTAAGGGCAGTAACAATCATGTGGCATTTTTAAAGTTGTAATCATAAATCTCAACTTTAGCAGTATAGAGAATGTATCATTAAAAGTGCATAGATACCAAACATGACAGATCTACTCCCTCTCAAACAGGAATTACTTCCTTTCAATCAGGAAATATACTTATTAAATGTAATAAGAAAACCCCAATGTTAACCTATAGAAGGGGCAGGCCTCACTGTAGTGAATAACTAACTTGAGTGTTTTTCAATACCAGGACATGTAAAACGTACAAGTACATGTCCTACCTTTTAGTTGCACAGCACCTTGCCCTACGGGCTACCTAGGGCCTACCTTAGGGGTGACTTATATGTAATAAAAAGGGAGTTTAAGGTTTGGCAAGGGGTTTTAAATACCAAATCTACATGGCAATACAACTGCACAGACAGACTCTGTAGTGACAGGCCTGAGACATGTTTAAAAGGCTTCTTAAGTGGGTAGCAGAATCATTGCTGAAGGCCCACTAGTATCATTTAATTTATAGGCCCAGGGCACATGCAGTGCACATTATTAGGGACTTAATAAATTAAGTATACCAATTGTGGATATACCAATGTCATCATGTTTAGGGGAGTGAGCACATGCACTCTAGCACTGGTTAGCCATGGTAAACTTCCCATAGTCATTAACCCGTTGGCTGTGCCGCCCGTTTTGCGGAAGTGCGGCACATCCGCAAAACGAGTGGAGCCGCGTCGGCCATTGGCCGACGGCAGCACCAGCGAGGTAGTGCTGCCATCGGCCAATGGCCGACGGCAGCATGGATAGGGTTAAGCCAACAAAAACTGATCAGCAAAAAGGGGAGAAGGAAGGCAAAATGTTTGGGGGTGATTTTGCAGAAAGAGCTATTTCCAGTACATTGGAAAATGAAAATGGGGTCTCAAAGTCTCATCATGCCCCTTGTGATTAGAGCAATTTCGGTAGTGACTTTATAAAAAACTGGTGAAAGTCAGCAGCACAATATATCATTAAATCAAATAAAGTAGGACCTGATATGTAACAGGCAATGTTGTCATTATTATTATTATTATTATTATTATTATTATTATTATTATTGGTAGTAGTAGTAGTAGTAGTAGTAGTAGTAGTAGTAGTATTAGTGTAGTAGTACTAGTAGTATTAGCAGAAGAAGTGGCAGAAATACTACTGGTACTACTAATACTACTACTACTACTACTACTAATAAGTATGATTTTAACTTGCAAATGTTAGTGTTAGGTGACTGTTTTTGTTGTCAGTCGCTCTTTATTGGCATGATGCAGCTTAGAAGTTTCACAGTCCATACATTAACCCTTTAAGTGCTGCCGTCGGCCAACGGTCGTCACGGGCACTACCTCCCCAGTGCTGCGTGCGACCGCTGGACGTCCAGTTCAGCACTGGATAATGGACAGCGCAGCACTGGGGAGGTTTATTTACGAAGCTGCTAAGGTGTTAAAAAGGTGCCCAAGGCCATGTGACTAGATCAGAGATCACATGATGTTACGAAGGCGTCAAAGGACCTTTGATGTTACTTGTGTTTTTCTTATGATTATCGTGCTTTGTTAATGACAGGGAGTGTGTGCATGTGTGTGTTAATCCAGATTTTGAGTTACTGGTGTTCAGCAATAATTTGTTTATCTATTAGTCACATATTGCGCTGCTGCACCCTCAGTGGTATCAGATTGCTTTATATGAAATAGTAGATATGGAAACAAAATACCAAACCCTTAATCCACCAACATTATTGAAACGTATGCGTTTGGGGCAGGGGCAGAGGTGGTGGCACTGTAAAGTTGAGGGAGCAATTTAGGTGGGGTTTGGAAGCAATGGGAGGTGGATCTTTATTTCACAGATCATGTAACATTCAAGGGGTCATATGGCCTGTATTTCGAAGGATGAAGAAGATGATGAGATGAGGAAGAAGAGGAAGAAGATGAGGAAGGAAAGAATGCATGTGATTCTGAGGAAGGGGAACCTAATAATCTCTGCGAAATTGTGCCATATTTTTATGATGTCTCTGCTAACATTGTGACAGGTAGGCTACTCTACTGAGCATTGATCTGTCAAAGAGTTGCTTCTTTGCTGATGGGTGTGGAGATGAGCAGGGTTGGACTGAGGCAGAAAATAAGTGTGATTAGCGAAATAAAAGTGGCCCCATTAGTGAATCAGACATGGCGGCAAATGTGCAAGAACCCTGCACTGCTGATCGCCACGTTTCTGGACACAGCAACAGCGCAGAGTGCAGAATCATATTTATGAGGCTAAGCAAAGCCACTGTGATTTTTCATGGTCTCGTAGATGTGGAGTAAGGCAAACCAGCGTAAGTCACTGTGTTGCCTTACTCTGCATCAAAAAGGTGTTCCATGGGTGTTGCGGTGGGTGTGTTCCCAAGAAACGCCCATGTTCCCATGCAACACCCGTGGATTTTGATGCATTCACAAATTTACAAGGACTTGTAAACCTGGGAATGAGTCAAAGGCCTCCTCCTCAGGCTGAAACGAGGATACATGTCTTATTTCTCCTCCTTTTTTAACTCTATCTATGTGTGCTTCATTCTTCAGCACAAAAAGAAGCAAGAAAATGCCTGCATTGGATGTTTTTTAGCAGGAAGATTTTTTCCTGCACAAAAAGGATCATTCCTAATATGCAGACACCCTTGCACCATGGTGCAAGGGTGCCTGGATTGGCGCTAGGTATCCAATTGTGCACCAGCATGAAGGAAAGGACAGGGATGTGTCAAATTGTTGTAATTATGATGCATCCCTCAGCTTTCCTTATGGCGTGGCAGAGCCACGCTGCATCAGTTTGTTGTAAATATGCATCATGCTGTACAGGTGCTTACAAGGTATGGGAGAATGCATGTAGGTGTGCATGCTGCAGGTAATTTTTTGTTAGTGTCAGGGAAAAAACAGTAACAACAGACACAGCAGACTCTAAAGCAGCTCGACAAACAGCCAAAATACAGCACCCCCTGACCTATCAAAGCAGCCCTTCTGGCATTGTCAGATTGCAATCTAAGTCAATCTGACCCTGGATAGAGGAGAATGGCTGCATGTTAATGCATGAAACCCATTTCTAATGGATGTAATGAACGTGGCCACCGAAATTATGTTGAAGATGAGGACCAAACTATGATAAAAGGTTGACTAAATTATGCAACCAGGAAAAGCTAATTATGTTCCAACTATGGGTCACGGCTTTCTATTGAAAAACCGCAGAACAGTTAAACCGCAGAACAGTTAAATGCTTTTCATATTTCTATATGTCTCACTGGTAGGTTCTTTACAATTCAAGACATGAGCCATTAAAAAGGAAAAGCAGCATTTCAAAAGGCTGATGCCCAGCAGGAATCAATGTAACTTTGGTAACAGTGACTGTCACATGAACATACATTTGTATATATAGTAATGCAAAAGCCAATTACGAAAAAGAAAGGCTAATTCTTACCACATATTTGACATTTATGTACTTTTTTAATTTTGCATAGCAAACCATCTCCTTAATCCATCAAAGGGGGATCTTTACTTTACCTTACAACATTGTCACTTTTTGTATATGAATTATAAGAGAAAATGACAGATGAAGGTGACCAGTTAACCTTCATAAAGTATCTGGCATGCTATTGCACCCTGAGCACTAGTTTTATAACTTTTATCTACTGGAACCATACGCATTGTTTTTGCTAAAATCTACAAACTCTGCAACAGATCATTGAGTCTGTGATGACTGTGGCAAATTCAAATGTATGCAGAGAAAGCTGTGGCAGACCAGTTCCCTTTTCCCATTGCCTCAGAATGTCATTTGTTTATGGCCCTCAGTCTGAGTGTCTCAATATTTCATTTCAGCTGATAACAGAGGTTACCAGTTTCTGAAATCTGTATACAGCCGCAGCCCATGCAGGTAAGCGCGGTGGGGCCGGATTGCGACAGACGACGAGGGAAACTTTATTATTTATTTAATTTCTCCCTCATGGTCGTTGTTCGAATTCCCCCTCAACCCGGCCCCACCACTCTAACCTGCACGGGCCACGGCTGTCTGCATGTGCAATTTCACATGCAAGAGCTGCTCAAGAACATTCTTTCCAGGGAAACCTTGGTGTAACTTGTCCACAGAAATGGCCAGGCATGTGGTTTTACAGGCAGACCGAAACTCTCATGTTTGAGATGATTTCTCGTTCCGCTAGGAACAACTTAGAATGGAGTGATAGTACCACACACAGAATGACTACACCCTGAGGTATCAGGAGTATCAGGATTTCTTAGTGTAACATTACCACACCAGAAAGCCAGTGACTTCAGTAATGAGAGGCTTATTGTTGGGTGGTTAAGAAAATCCACTCATTTCTTGGTGAAGTCTAATCCTGTAGTCAATTCCAATGATGGAATTTCCTCCATTAAAGGAAAAGTATAGTGGAGGAAATTCCATTAGTTGATTCTTCTGATTTTACACTTCAGCAGAAAATGACAGCATTTCCTGTTATCAAGAAACCCATATTCTGCTAATGGTTGTATGTTATGTACAAACATGTTGTTCTTCAAAACATTTTTATTGTATAATAAACTCCATATCTATGTACCTTAAAAACATAGATAGGCAGGGTACATACTTCCATGTACATTTAGGAATAGTAAATCTAGGCCAACCCTTATATGCCTACCAGGGGTTGTATTATAGAAACTGCCCCGAGGTCCGAACAGGTATGTGCCCTCCCGGGGTACTTTGGTATTACAGAAAGGGCCGCAGATACATATGCAGATCCTTCTATAGTATCTAATCACTCTGAAAAGAGCAGTCAGGTTTCCGCCTGTGCAGTAAAACATGGAGGGACTTTAAAGCAGCCGCTCCGTATTTCTCTTGAATGCACTGCCCCAGGGCAGCATGAGTTTGCGGTTGCCCTAAGTGCAATGCATTCTTCATATTAGGGCACACTTTCCATGTTTGCACACAGCACATCTATTTAAAGGTGTGCCATGGTGCAAACAGGAAAAGTGCGCCCTATCTGTAATAGGGGACCCAGATGATATAATGCTAGTTGACATTCTGGCTGTAATATTTTTATAGCTTGATATTTAAAAAAAAGAATACCTCTACTAACTCCTCAGCTGTCCTGATTCAGTTGAGGATGCACGTGTGAGTACCCTTATAATCTGTATATTGCTGCAACATGAAATGGTGTCCGAGAGCAAAGGGATCACTGCTCTTTTACTTCTTTTGCAAGCTATCTTGAATGGCAACTCTGTGCCTTGAGACAGGGTCATTGAAGAGTGCTATTGTAATGACAAGGAGAAGGGATAGGTATGCTAAGGAAAAATAACTTTTATTATTTTGCATTATAGACTACATGCACAACATATTAAACTGAAATTATCACAAATGCTCAAAAAGATATTTTTTTTAATTTATGCAACTCTCTTAGAAAACAGGTAATTGTGAGTTATGCTGGCCCAGGTGTCCTCCAGTGTGATTAATCTTAGAATCTTAGAATGAGTTGTCCTGAATCTATGTGAGGATATCTGGTGGATTTTGTTAGAAACAAGGATCCAAAAATCCAATCTCCAACGTTTGGCAAAAATTTACAATTTTTGGCTCATTGATGGCAGAGACCGAAACAAATTGAAGAAGTCTCCTCCAATAAACACTGGAGTCTATGATGGCATGACTACCATGCAGACTGCTATGTTAACCTAAATCAAAAGGTCCTGATCCTGCTACAGAGACCCACCTGGGGCTAATGATGTAAAGACAAGAGTCTTCCAACATAAAATATGCGCTTCAGGTTATTTGTTTCATCATCAGGGCCAGACTGGGAATGCAGAGTAATCCCGGCAATTTTGACGGACCAGCCCCCCTGCTGCTTTTGTTACTGTGGGCTGATATAGCAGCACCGCTGCAAAAACTGGTCCTCAGTAACCACAAGCATCTGCAATGCAATAGATCTCACATTTACGCAAGTTTGAGCTATTGGCATTGTAAATGACATTGCGTTTTATTTATCTTTTGTTTTTTAAAACAGATAAATAAGGGGCATTGTCACATACAATGCCAATAACTTAAACGTTCGCAATTGCGAGACCTATTGCATTCCAAATGCTTGAAGGCATCGCTGAGTTGCCCCCTTCTGTCTCCGATAGCCCCTGAAGAGCTCCCCATTGCTAAAAGATAAATAAATAAGCCGGTGGTCACAACTGCACATGAGAGACCTTCCTGCAGTAGAAGAAGCTCATTAAAGAAAATAGTGCTTACAGACTGTAGAAGACGTACGGTGGAACAACAGAAGTAAAAGTGCCAGTCCACATGAGAGGTTACAAATTAAGACAAGGTGGTACTGAGGAGGGCTGACAAGCCTAATAACGAATCAGAAGCCACTATTTACGAAGGACAATAGCAAAAGCCAATGTCAAACATGGGCGGATTGGGCGGGGCTTCAAGTATAAACTCCAATACAGCATGGCGTGCAGAGCAGCGCTTGCACTGCCCAGGCGCTGCCTCAAAGGGGCCCTCGCCACTTCAAAATCGTCCCCAGCCTTCCTGCCTCCAATGGAAATGCCATGATGCCCGCTACGGCCAGTCCGGCCTGTTCATCATGCAATGTGGTGTAGAGCTATGGCTTGTGGGACTGCATCTCGGGGCAAAAAAGATTACAGGGTAAGCCTACCTCATATATTTATTTCTAAATTTCGGGGAAACATTCAATTATACAATGCATGAGTGCATGCCATGATAACTAGATTTAATTCTGCTTTGCTGCGCTATTTCGTTTAAGAAGCATGGCTAGCTATAGCATCTTTGTAAGAGTTAAAGAAAAAAGTCATCATCTCAAGAGTTCTACATGGCAGCAGAGACTTTGATGACAACTAGATTATCCCTTCTGGCACTTGTGTTAATTTTATTGCATAATGTTTGGATTGGACCCGCATAGCTCACTCTAATCACCTCTTGGCAAGAGATTGCCTTCTGCTGTCGGGTTACAGCTGAATATTAATGTATGAAAATCTTCTTAAGGGCCTTTTTAATATTTGAAGTCTTTGATGTCAATTAGGAAACTATCAATTACAGATGTAAATTTATGACCACAGTGTTTTCAGGCTGTAACAAGTCACAGAAGAGTGACCCTGGAGCATATTCATATGTTTCCTGCCAGCATTAGATTGGTTAGTCAATTAAACACTAGCTGTCAATCATCCCTATTTCTTTTACACAGTATGACAGTATGCGTGCTTAGTACATATATCAATTCATTAAACTGTATATAGTGTAGAGTTGAACAGGCTGAAATATTACTAATAGAAACTTAGAAACAGTATTTGACATTTCCTAAAGTATACCAATCCGCTTATTACAATGGGTTATTGAGCAAACAAGAAGGGTATTCGTTTGAGCACGCTCTGCAGGAACCAGTGATTGAAACAATCAATAGTCTTAAATCCTGATGGGGTCAATTCTACCACTCATCTTTCCTAGTTTTATAAGATGAGTACCACTGAGTTTGACAATAAAGGGGCAATCCGTTGAATGATGTCACAGTAGATCTCAAAGTGTCATGAAACAAACAAACATTCTAGAATGCCTATTGCTGATGATTATTAGAGATGCAGGATTGAGCAAAAATAACAGATTTTTCTTTAACCTGAATAGGCCCTTTAATTGCAACCTTTTTAGGTCCCAAAAGGGAAACAAGAATTGTGGTATTCAGTTCATGGAATCAATTGTCCAAGCCTAGTCTTTTTTCAATTAAATTCTGACACAGTTTAAGATGGCCTAATGCCAATGTGTTCACACAAACTGTAGATGCATGTCTACTTGAGGACTATCTTAAAGGGCTAAGATTGGAGAGTCCTTTAGTTGGTCGCCCCGCTCAACAATGTGAAGGAGTCAGTCTCTGCCTCGTTCGCTTTGACCAAGTCCCAAATGGTGGCAGCAATATTTGGTTTTTGAGTTACTGTAGCTGTACCTAGAAGTGATATCCATTAGGCTCTCTTTGTAAATTGAGTTGACCCTTGTTATGTGCGAATCAAACCAATGGCATGGTTGGTAGGTTAAAGAAAGGGAGAAATTGTGAGAGGTGGTGGCATCTGGTGAGGAATAAATGAGTCCGGGTGTTGTGTTCCGAACACCGAATCAATGGAAAATATTGGACAAATTACTTCATGAGAGCATACGTTTTAACATAATCAGTAGAAGTGTGGAAAATGCTGGGGATTAAGATGTAAAGATGCTGAGAACATTTGCAACATTGAAACAAATTAACTCACTACCAGATGGCAATACATTAGGCAGAAAAAGCAGGGTTTGACTAGGATAGAAGAAAGGCCTCGGCACCAAAATAAATGTAACCCCTATTAGTGAATTAGAATGGTAAAACAACGGTCCATGTTTACAAATTGGGATATAGCTGAACTTGTCAAGACATATTGTATACGATTTTTGCAAGGTATGGAAGACTGCATGGATTTGAGCTTGTTGACGCAATGTTTGTTTTAACATCAAGAAAAAACAAAAATAAAAAGAGGACAGGCAGACAATAAAACTGACAGCGCAGGCATGCTTGTATCTTAATCTTTAGGTGAGATCATTAAATAACCCCGGCCACTGGTTGTTTGGACCTTTGCTTGTCAATAAAGGAAGTTTAAAAAGAGCAATCATTACATCAATTCTTCTTCATCAACAAAATATTTTTTTTCTACATTTTAGTCAATAAAGAAATTTTAAGTGAGTCATCATTGTTACAAATTCGAATACTCCGTCAGTCGGTATTTCAAAACCCAGTGAAATACCCGATTGGAGAGAATTACAAATATTATATATTTAACGTAGCACACGTGCTCCGTAAAGGAATTTCCCTAAGTTAAATTTAAAAGGTTGGTTGACAAGTAGTCAGAGTTGCCAGTTCCAAAACCCAATAGAGAGCTCTGATGAGAGAATAAATGCATAATCATAGAGCTTTCACCTTTTAGCCAAGGAAACTTTCAAGCTGTAAAGTATTCTCAGCTATTAATCAGCAGAAGTTTCTCCTGAAGAGGAAACACTCTAGGGACCTGAGTTAAGTGTCCAAAGTGCTCTCCCATTAAAAGCTAGAGGGTTGGGGGAGAGTCTGAGTGAGAGTCTCAACCTACTCTAAAAACATACATTAATATAAATTCAAAATAACACAAATGGAAACAACTAACACATTCCCTGTTCCAAATATCCAATAGAATTTTAGCAATCCCTGAAAGCATGTAAACTCCCTAGTTTCTTACATTTTCTCAGTGGACCACAGAAATAAATCCTTGAAGAAATACTTTGTCCACTTCTTGCTGTGCAGACAGTTCTCCACATGAGTCATGCTTCCTGTCATCTGCTCTCCTTCGGTGAGAACCCTACTATAAGTTGTCTAATACAAAACAAATTGTGTATTTACTAAGAAGGCTTCTGGTCATTACAGCATGTTTAGTGAAATAAAACAACATCTTGTGCAAACCAACAATTCAATAAAAAAACAGGCCTTTCAATACTAATATAAAATTTGCTGCAAGTATGACAGCAGTAGTTAAAATACCTTAAATAAAAACCAGTGGCATAGCGAAACTCAAGGGGCCCCCCTGCAAGCCCTTTTGGGGACCCCCCCTGGGCCCAGTCAGGAGCTCTCGGAACCAGGGATCTGTCACCCTTTGCACAGTGCGGAGGGGTCCCCCCACCTCCCCGAAGCTCGGGGGCTAATGATACCCCATTGATCAAAACGTTGCATTATTCCACTCATGTGTTTATAATGACTAAGTCTGACTACCCACTACAAATTTGTATTAATTATCTGCGCATTCATTTGTATACATTTTTGTACTTTTCAGTTAAAATGCATTTTTATTTTTAAAATGAGGAAATTTGCTTCAGCATAAGTATTCTTGAGTGACTTATTCGCATTTATGTTTCAGTGTTGCTGCACAGCTATATACCTATGCTTTTGTATTCACTTTTGTCTATTGTTGTTGGTGGGTAGGTCATTATATTGCATGTGATATATTGCATCTCAATATTATCATGTCCACTGCATCTACTTACCACTGATTTATAAGATAAGCATGTAAATATTGTTCTAAATTCTACCTGTCCTTAGTTTCCACGGAAACTCTAGGTAGAGTTAAAAGTAGTAATAATAAACTTTCCCTATAATACACTGGTATGTTGAGTTAGTGGATCTGATATTTTTGCAAGTCGATGTTCTCTATATAGTGATATAGAGATATATAACTGTTGACAGATAAGGGAGCACCAAATCATAAAAGTCCTTGACTATAAGTGCAAGTTTCATAACAACCTGTACCCTTGTGTGCCATCAATATATATGGGATGAAAGAGAGCTGAACAGGCAATCATGGGTTAGTGGCACCATCACACTCCCCATGCCCAGGAGAAAGTAGTGTGAGTCTTCTGTTTACTCAGCTAAAACACCTCTGAGGTCCCAACTACTTTTGAGATGGTCAAAAGTATGGATGTTCTATAGAAGTGATGCACGGGTAATCAGCGTTAGTCCAGCAGGGCCCAGTCCCTGTCAGATTTACAGACTCATCACTGAACACACAAAAGGGTTCTCATTAGATTGATTGCATCTAAATATTATTTTACAGGGTATCTTGAAATCTGGCTTGGATACAGACCTCCCAGGATTACGTCGGGCACTCATAGAGTTATGTACGACTTTCATTGGCCATGCATGTATTAATCCACTGAGCATCTCTGTGCACAAACACATACATGTCTTTCTCTATTCATTGGTGCTCCTCTCTCTTTAAGTCTCAATTCTCTCTCCGCTGCACTATTTCTATTGATCTATAGTAGCGTACAGATCTGTGTGCATCAATTTAGTTTGTATGCATCAATATGATTGTCTATTGAATGAAAGAACGATTCAAAGATGCGTGCATAAAAAACTGGAATAGATCAATGTGTTTTTTCCAATGTTTGTAGCAATCAAAAATTCTCTTTATAAAACCTGCCTATATGGAAAAGTGTTCTGGCAATACACTTCACACAATCATGCAGTCAGTCCATCCGAACCATATTCTAAAGAATGTGATTATCTTTTTAATTGGACCACAATTCATGGATTTGCATGCATTGATGTAGTTTTCTCTTTTCAGTCTGAGATCTGAGATATTAAAGTTAATTTTCTCTGCCTACTCCCAAAAGTTGCAATTTAAATACAGGCTTGATTCATAATACCTCAGCAGCAAGGTGATGATAGCAAAGAAAATAAGCAAAAACAGAGAATGTGAGTAGGAGAAGCAACAGAGGGACAGCACATGAATGGAGAGACTACAATGGAGGAAGACAGCAGAAACAGAGAGAGTGAAAGAGAGGGATAGATAAGAGTGAGAGACCGAAAGAGAAAAAAGAAGACAGTGAGAGAGGAGAAAGAAAAACTAAAATGGAAACCAGTAGGTGATGTAATGCCAGAGAGTGACGAGTGAGAAGCAAGAAATGGGGATCACAAGAAATAGAACTGTGCGAGGGAGGAGGGTAGTGGGAAGCAAGAGCATAAGAGAGAGAGATAAGAGTAAGAGAGTGATAGGAAAAAGAGAAGAAAGCGAGGGAATAAAGTGAAATTAAAACTAAACAGGAGAAGTTGTAGTGCAAGACAGGGATAGAAAGGAAGAGGGCTGACACAGGGAAATTAGTGGGGGAGAAAGAAGAGAAAAGCAAGGCATGGGGAGCGCAAGAGACAAGGGGGCATATTCTCCGAGTTAATGGCACTTAATCGCAGCCAAAGTCGCGATAAATGTATCACCCCATTCACAAGCTGGTGCTAACAGCCCATAGCACCAGTTTACCTGCGATAGCAGCCACAAAAAACATCGCCACAGATGACCCCCGCAACTATTGCTAATGAGATGCAGAGTAGGCGTTCCCATGCAAAAACCAGCAACAACACTACTCCACAGCATTCCCAACGACCAGCCAGATCGGCAATACAACCACAAAATATGCAATAACGCGTGTTAGCAGCAGGAAATGAACAGCCGCTCTGACCTGGTGTAAAGTCAGATGGCAGCCGGCACCAGAAAAAGGAGCCCAGCCCGAGCCACACCTGTAGAACAACAGATGCCATGGAGCTACTGATCATACAGCTCGGAGTCCCAACAGACCCACAACACCCACCACCACCACCCCCAGGCCTGCCACCATCCACCAGCCCCCCCACACCCCACCCCCGGACCACCACAGAGGCAGCACAAACACAGACCGCGGACCTTCAGAAAATGCACCTGCATCACAGACTTAACACCAGAGAATGTCATTACCCGCTACAGGCTCAAAAGGACAACCATCCTCCGCATCCTGAAAATCATTGCCCACAGGCTGACCGTACCAACACAGCGAACAACCAACATCCCACCTCAGACAAAGCTGCTGGTTGTGCTGCACCTGTTGGCCTCTGGTACCTTTCAACCAACAACCGCCAGAGTCAGTGGAGTCTCACAGCCAGCTCTATCAAAGTTCCTCAAACTGTCCTGGATGCCATCATCAGCATGGTACCCCAGTACCTATACTTCCCCCACACTGCGCAGGAACAGCTGGACACCCAACAAGGCTTCTACGCCATAGATGGCTTCCTACATGTGGTCGGGGCAATAGACTGCACACATGTCCTACTTGTGCCCCCTGCCGACACTGCACACAATTACCGCAACAGAAAGCACACGCATTCCATCAATGTGCAGGCAATAGTGGACCACCAGGGACTCTTCACCAATGTCGTCAACAACTATCCAGGCAGTGTGCATGATTCCTTCATCTTCCGACAGTCCATCATTAACCGGCGCTTCCAGGATGGCATCTACAGAAATGCTCTGCTCGTTGATAAGTACCAAATGAACACACCACACACCTCAACTTCACAATCATGCAACTCACAACTATGAGAATGCACACTTTAAAAACTCACATACAACATGCCAAACAACATGCCCGCCTACCAGACACGACAGCATAACTTAACCTGGGCTAGCCACGTACACAAGCCTCAACGACATGGCACCTCAACCACACAATAGCAGATTGTGGGGAGAGGTGGGAACCAGGCATGTGCAAAGGAGGCAAGTGACCCATGAATAAGCATGTACACAATGCCAAGTGTGGTGTGGATGTGCTGGCCAGACTGCAGTATGCACACCACACACATATCCATGTCGACACACACCACTGGTGTTTGGATTGTAGTGGACAGTGGACGCAACCATGTCACCCCAGCCAGTGGGGGAGATCAAGGAAATGTAGCTTGTCACGTCCCCCCTGTAAGCGTGAGCAGGGTGGGCTGGCCCAGCATACGCCAGGCCAGTGTATGGGTATGAATAAAAGGCACGTAACTCTGGGCGTGGTCCCCTTCCGGAATGCCCAACGTCTCTGCCAGGGCGGCGCCTCTCGCCCCACCACGAGGCCGATGCCCTTGCCATGAGCAGTGTTACCTGCGATCCTGTGGACCTGATGCACAGCAGGCCAGTGATTCCCGAACCAGTCTTGCTCACCCCTGCACACCCAGGCCCCAATGCCCAACTTCCGACACTGACATGTTTCGAAGATGGCCCACCACGTGCCGGTGCAAGCTCCAGGCCCGAGGCCCACGACCAAGCGTAAGTGGGGTGAACAGGTGAATGAGAGTACTGTGTAGGGGTGTGGCTCCTCAACACGCGGATCTGGGTGTGGTTCAGGGTGGACCTTGCCAAGGATGTGGCTGATGCGTGTGTTTCTGTTGTAGTGTCTGCGCCACCCATCACGCAATCCGCAATGTTGCTATGTGGCATTTCCCCGGTGTGCGTGATCAGCTGAAGGGGTACATGGGGAAGGGCATGCCCGCTGCGGGTCAGGGATCACACATGCCAACTGTTGTGTGTGTCTCTAATAGCCCAGCATAAGCCAAAGATGTACCCTCAACTGCATGTCGAGTTCAGCCAGGCAGGTGCTCTACATCTGAGCCAGCCCTATCCTTGCAATGGGCCTACACACATGTGGATGGACACATTCTTCTCAGCATCATCACTGTGTTGTACTCAGGCTTGTAGACATGCACAGACAGGCCTGTCAATGGCGTGCCGTAGGGGTGCATGTGATGTAAACGTGCTGCGCACACTAGTGGATGTGCTCGGGGGAGGTGCAGCAGTGAGGCTACGTAGTACACAGTGATGCAGCTCATTTGCAACATGCAGTACATGTCATACAGGAATCACTAGGTCGCACATATCATACACCAATGAACCAGTGAGCCTGCCAACACATCATGCAGTACGTAGTCGTGACTCATGTCTCTCTGCACTGTCACAGGTGACCAAGGATATGCACTCTGTGCTTGGATGATGACACCCCTCCCAGCCCCGAACGCACAGGCCGAGAGGCAGTAGAAGGTGGGCCACAAACGCACCAGGGGCATCGTGGAGCGCACATTTGGTGTGTTGAAGTCACGTTTCAGGTGCCTAAACGTCGCAGGTGGTAAGCTCTTGTACAGCCCAGACCTCGTGTGCAAGATGATTGTTGCATGTTGTGTGTTGCACAAAATATGTGTACGCAGCAAAGCCCCATGGATACGAGTGGCAGATGCACTGGATTATGATGATGAATATGAGGCAGGTGGACCACACCCCACTGCAGCCGCAGCAGTAATAGCCAGTAGGGACTACATCATTGACAATTTATTCTCTGGTTGACGTCACATTGTGTGGGTCCCTTGCAGTAATGGCACAGTATGTTGGCTGACCACAGGCACTGCATGTGCTAATAAAAGCATTCTGATACACATTCCCTGAGTGCATGTCACTTCACTCAGACAAGTGTGGGTGCCACATGTTGTGCTGTCAATTGAGGGATTTGTTGATGGATGGTGGGTGTGTCACCTCTGTGCGGTGAGGCTATTTATGGTGTCACGTATTCGAACTGCCAGTTCTGTGTGTCACAGTTGTTACGGTATCCCACTCTTCGGCGATTCACATGTGTCCCAAATCCTTCCATTTTGGCTGTCATTTGTGGCCTACAAGTGACAAAAGGGATTCTTTTGTGCTCTGATATGTCCCGCCATGATGCAGGGATGCACCATGTGACTCAAGTCGCACAACATGAGCAACATGTACGTAAGGGGGAGTCACTGCCCCTATATTAGCCCATGCTTTCATTCTTGTTTGATCGTAGCAATGGCACTTCGGTGTGCAGGGGGTGTTGTTTGTCCCTCTGCAATGTGAGAGAGAGATGCGGTTTCACAGTGTGTATCATGCTTGTTTCTGCATTGGTGCAGGTTACATACTGAATGCATGTCAATGTACATTGTGGCTGTTTGTTGGGAAATGCCTATCTGATTTGGACAATGGTCATTTGGTCTGCATCACAGCTGTGGGGTTGTGCTCGCACGTTCTCATCTCACCGTTTATTTACTCTTTTTTTCTGGTGCATTTTCCCGAAAGCCGTGTGGGATTTGCAGGCCGGTCGCTGGTTTTCTGTGCTTTTTTTGTACTGCGATTAGCCTCATCTCAAGATTTATTGCATTAGCGCTTTGCATTTTTGCGGCATGGCATTGATTTTATCGCGGTCAGTTGACATGTTATCTGGAGAGTATCGCATGGTACCGCTGTGTTGAGACTGCTTCGTTAACACGGCGTCATTTTCCCGCGATAGTCTGTGATGTTGAAAGTTGTGTTAAGTTACTTTTGCGATGGTTATCACACATTCTTGAGAATATGCCCCATGGTTATTCAAGGGTGTAAGCTAGCTGGAAGAAAGAGCAAGAGAGAGTGAAAGAGGGATGATAGAAGTAGAAAGAAGAACAAAAAATAACAGCAGTGAGAGAATAAATAATCTGCTTTGAATTAAGAGTCAAGAGTAGCATTGAGAGCTTTATGAATTACCTCAAAGAGAGACTGTCCTTTCACGTACCCAAGAGGAACCTACGATCCGCCAACCTCACCCTGGCAGAGGTACCCCGCATCCGCAGAAAGAGAACTGGCGGGAGATCTTTCTCTTACATCGCAGCGAAAACCTGGAACAAGCTTCCTGTGAACATCAGACGCTCCCCCACCATACACACGTTCAGGAAGGACCTCAAGACCTGGCTCTTTTCGACTGACCTGGAGCCGCCGCTCCCCCCTTCCTGTGCGTTGAGACCCTCATGGGTGAGTAGCGCACTATATAAACCCCTGATTGAGTGATTGATTGTGACTCACAACGAGGGATTGCTGAAACCTGCCCTGACCTGGGCAAACCTGCAGCTGGGCATTGCGTTCACGAGCGCTTCTCCTTCTGGGCACTTCGGTCCCCCCCGCCGCCGCCTACACCTCGCGGCCGCTGAGCGGGGGGACTACATCCCCCAGAGTTCCCGGCGGCCCTGCCCACACACGCCGGCTGACGCACACGGAGGCGCTTAAATCACCGGCGCTCCCCTGCAAGAGCGGGTGACTCACAACGAGGGATTGCTGAAACCTGCCCTGACCTGGGCGAACCTGCAGCTGGGCATTGCGCTCAAGAGCGCTTCTCCTTCTGGGCACTTCGGTCCCCCCCGCCGCCGCCTACACCTCGCAGCCGCTGAGCTGGGGGACTACATCCCCCAGAGTTCCCGGCGGCCCTGCCCACACACGCCGGCTGACGCGCACGGAGGCGCTTAAATCACCGGCGCTTCCCCCACGTCGCGGGACGCGCGCGGGACGAGCCGAGCAAAGCCCGGGCAAAGGGCGGGCCCTCTGCGGCCCTCAGAGGCCAGAGGAGGACGGGACGGGCCACCCCACCTGACTGTTTCATTGGAGGAGGTATCGAGACACATTTCACTTTTTGACTCGTACTGTATTGTTAAACGCTGCCTTTTGGTGTATTGAATACATACCATGTCCATCTGGGAGGAGCTCAATGCCCTGTGTGGCACAAAGTATGTCCCGGATGTTTCACCACCCCCGATTTTGGGCAGTGTTCTAGACAATTCAAACGGAACCCCGCGGGATTTAATTATAAATACAGTCAATACTCAAGCCAATATACTGTCTCGGGGTCTTAATATTAAAAGGAAACATGACGGGGAAAATAATAACGAGAATCAACCAAAAATCCAAAAATTGTGCACCAGTCCTATATTATCCCCCTCTAACCCAATTAAAACACCGGTGGATATGGCTGTGGATAAAATAGATGACCCTGTATCGTCATCCCAACTGACCTTACTGGCTCAGTTTGAGCAATTGTTATTATCTGTCATATCACCTTTGGTTATAAAAATTAATGATCTGGGGGACAGGCTGACTAGCATTGAGAAAACACTTAAAAGGAATTCTCCACCAACCAATAAGATGGCAACACCCATTTGCCCTAAACCTCCCATTATCCCCGAAAAGTTTAGGCCAACCATACGTAAGAATGTCCGAACTCAAATACTACCTCTTAAAACTACTACCATAACAGGCCCTAAAGTAGCACTAAAATCCCTGCTAATTAATCACGTTGTGGCCAGAGCCAATCCAGAAAGGATGCCACGTATTAACTTACCTCCCGAAGCCGCCCCATATGTGACTGTCCTCTCTGGGGTACCTGCACTTAGCCAGGGAAAACATGAAACCCATCAGGACCTGTTAAATAAGGCTATTTTCTGGCTCCAGAAAAACAGACCTTTGCCACCTGATCTAGATGGTGGAATTCTGAGCGTTAGGAGGGTGGGGTGGTTAGGTACGCTGCCCAAAGACATCTCTGGGGACCTGGTGTTAATTAAATTTAAGAACAGGAACATTGCCCCCTACCTACGATTTTGCCAGCCTAAAGTAGGAGATGGCCCCATTTGTATTTGGGACTTGCACGATTTCTATCCGAGCTTCCCACACATCCCGTTACTCAGATCAACGGTAAAGAAAAACAACTCCTGGGGAAGGGGATCTTGTGCACCTAGCGCCACTCTGAGAGCCATCTATAATGAGGCCATCCATGAGTACTAGCTTACATGGTAGTATGCAGTTAATAAGTAAACTGCTGATATAGGTTTGCCCGATGTTTTCCCCCTGAACCTCAAGCTAATTTGTGGCACTGTATGTATGACCCTTTTGTTTTTTAGAGTTGTCCTATTTGTTTATGTTATGTCTTAATATGATTAGTTGACTTATTTAATTCTGTTTTAATAGTTGATATTAACTTTGATATGAAATGTTAAGGCATTTACTTATGTATTGTTGCTGCTTTTATGATTTTTTAAACTAAAATCGAATAAAGCCAATCTGACTGACTGAGTGATTGATTGATTGAATGCCACCAGAGCCACACATGAGCATTATTGCATTATAATGTGTAAGAGCTTCATATTTCCTTTTTTTGCATTGTTTCATTTGGGTTGGAGATAGCATAAAGAGACATATTTTAAAGTTAGAAAATGTTTATTGAAAACAGTATGATGGAAGCTTTTATTAACAGTGTGGCAGAGTGAAGCTGGCAGTAACACTGTAAGAATGCTGAGCGTGAAGGGTGCTCCTATTATTGGATGTTTTGATCATTGGAAACATAACCAGCCGAGTGTAAGGCAGCATTGTAATAAAATGCTTTATTCAACCTTTCTTAAAGTAGTCTGCAGTGTATTTCCCAGTGAACCCCATAAGGAAGCAAAAATCCTACAGCCAGTGGCTCAAATCACCTGGTGAACACCACCTTTCACAAACATAAGATATTGATTCCATCATTTGATCAATGTAATAAATATTGCTTTACTTGGTTTAGTGCTATGCTTGTAAATGATATATAACTATGTGGCATAAACATATGATTACATGCAGTTGATATATATCTACGACTCTCAGTTTCAGCACAAAAAAACTACAAAATACCATTAGAATCACGTCTTAATCTCACAAATTTGTTTTTAAACCGTGTATTCCAAGTAAATACATCAAAACATAACCTATTAATGGGGGTTTCGAGGGCAAATGCCCCATCATCGTCCATATCTGTATTATAACATGCTAAGAACATCCCAACGACTGACTAAGGTTCACTATATTCCAACAATACATTTTAAATTGAAACAGCATATTTTACAGCTGCAGTTGGCACAAGAAAACGTGGTGGTGTGGGAGAGGGGAAGTCAACAGACGACGGAATAGGTATAATGAAATAAATAAATAATACCTATTCTGTCATCTGTCGACTTCCCCTATGCAGGGCCCTGCCCCGCCCACCACGCTTACCTGTGTTAACATCCGCTGATCTTTTAGCATGTCTATAAATTCATGTGCATTCGATGCTCTGTGCCTCTGAATCCATCCACAAATCTATCCATCCATCCATCCACACCTACTCTCAGCATTTATACCATTTATTTACTATCCTCTTATATCTCACCCTGTGCAGTGTCTCTGTAACTGGTATTGGGCACCCTAAAATGGTTGAATGGTGTTTTGAGGCACTAAAATTGATGCGTTGCTTCCCTCAAAAATACCAAACATACTCGGGGAGAGGCTATATCAATGTTATATTTAAGAGTAACCATTGACTATATTTAATGTGTTTCATTCAATTTTGTAATTTTAACTTACATGGGTATATTAAACATTTTAATCTAGAATAACCCACTGAAAAACACTTTTGGTTAGTGTCACTTGTAAGTTAAATCTGTGCATCTCGGTGTGGTCTCTAGTCAGCGATTAAATTAGTCACATGAAGTTACTCGCAATCCCTACTTATGAGCCACCCAATGAACTACACAGGTGCCTATGTTGTCATGATATGTTTTAAAATTAAGGTTAAATACCTTCTCCCATGTAGTCAATATTTGTGCTTTAGCAAAAGGCCTTATTTCCACTGATGAAGTAAAGAGACGTACAATAGGAAAGGATAATCAGTGTTTGATCATTTAATACATCCCCTGTGGTGGCCCAAATGCATTTCGGGCTGTGCCCTTCATCAGGGATAATAATAATAATAATAATAATATAATAATTAATCAGAAGGAGGGATAAGGGTTCAGAATCTCCGTTTCATTCCCCGTAGTCAGTTCTATATTCATCAGTTAAGGAAACGGACACTAGTTACACCTTATGACCATTGGTACAAGGAATAAAGATCAGAGTAGCCTCAAAAAACTCTATGTTATAGTTGGAAGGAGGTGCGGTATATCTGGTTCATCCGCCCCACATTAGAGTTGTGGCAGTTATCATTGGCTACTCCGAAGTGGTGAATTTGCCAGCCTCACCCGAGGCGCCTCTGGTCTAGGGTGCAGTGTCCAGAGAAATTGAGTGAAAAAAGGGTGTAAAGTAAATTGTGCAAAAAAAGGAAAAAATCGTTAAAAATGGTAAACGACCCAGAAATTCTTTAATAAGGGTTGTTTTAACCACCACGTTAAAAAATGAGTAATACGCCTTTTAGACCGAGTTACTAGGTCTAGTAGTATGATTAGAAGAGTACGTCGACATGTTTAAGCTCCTTGGGCCTGGATGGGTCTATAGAGCTTTCGTCAGGACTAACAAACATAAAAAAATTTGTACCCACACAATTAGTGTAGTAGTTTTTCAGGTATAGGCACACTTTGTTTGGTTATGTGGTTAGGAAATTCTCCTTCATAATCTGTAATGAGACGAAATAATATACAAAGATTGCGCACACACACACTTTTTTTTTTTTTTTTTTTTTTGGTAAATGCATTGCATTTTTTTGATCATGATTGGTTAGGTGACATTATCCCTCTACCAATACATCTTGACCTAGGGAGGCAGTAAATAATGGAGAGTAGAGGTGCTAATATTTGGTCTAACTAAGGGTTAAAAGAACCCCTTTGTTTTGTGTAGAGATACTTATAGTGGGCGCTAGTGTGGTTTTTTACCAACTCTTTCTTCACATCCCTTGAGTATAATGGCCTGTTTGGTCTTAGCCTCATATTAGTCGCAAGAACGCTAAAAGGCGCTGATTAAAGTAGCTAGGGGTACGCTGCATTATCGTTTTACCATGAGTGTTATTGCGCGGTCATAAAGATAGCCACGCTGTTAGTTCCCCAGCCGTTAGGCAGTTCTATTTATGCAGACTCACATGAATTAGCACATTAAACACGTTCGTTATTGTGAGAAATAGGTGCGGTAAGACGCTGTTAGCGGTGCTGTTTTTAGAAAAGGATCGTATTCGCCTACCTTAAGTCCAAGAGTGCTTCGCTCCATCGGGGTGTCGCTTATTTAGAATATCGAAGCCCAGAGCTGTTATAAAGAGGACTCCATTAGTCTAAAACTATTATGCATCTTACCGGAGTTTCAAAAAATCCAAGGATGCCAGGGCCATTACCCGCGTGTTGCGAGGATTACTGCCTTGTGCTGGCTCTGCCCCGGGGTGTGGCTTAGGCTGGAAACCCAGATCTTTAAAGGGCCCTGGCGAGCAGCAAAGGCGTGTCGTTTTTTTTTCATTTGTTCAACAGCGTATTGTTTGTTACAGACAACTTTATTAGTCAGTCTATGGCATGTAGGCTGGAAAAAGTTTTTACTGTCCAATGTTGAAGATGAATAATATTTGTTTTGGACAAATAAGGAGCAAAAAATAAAAAACAAAAAACATGGGTGGGTACAGGATTATAGTCAGTTCTTCCCATGTAGTTCAGTTGGCAAATCGGTGCCAAAGGATGGCATCGTTCAATCCCTGTTCGCATGTTTTGAGGCGGTCCACCCACCTTTGTTCTTTCTCGAACAATAGGCGTTCACAGTTATTGCTTTTGTCTGTGAGCATTTCGATTACTGTCCAGTGGAGCTCGTCGCAAGAGTGACCTGTCTCTACAAAATGGGCGCATAGTTTGGTGGTATTCTTCTTCAGCCTGATGTTACTTTTATGCTCACCAATCCTTAGTTTGATTTTACGACAAGTCATCCCGATGTATTTTTTATTACATGGGCAACTGACCATGTAGATGACATGTGAGGAGTTGCAATTCGTATGCTGTCGTTGTGTCCATATCAATGTTTCCGTCGATTGTAATGTTTTAGATACTGTAGTTGTCTTGCAGGCTACACAAGAGCCACAGGGGTAGTGGCCAGTTACAGGGTTCATAGTCACATCCCTCGTGGTTGGTTGTTGCTGTTTTTTCATTGGGCGGGTATGGACCAAGACGTCCTTGATGTTCTTTGTTCTGCGATTTGCAAATCTTGGCTTTGGCCAATTGAAGACTCCAGTGTTTAGGATATGCCAGTTTTTATTTATCATTTTGTTTACCTCATATGTTGATGGGCAGAAGGTCGTCACACAGGTCGTCAGATCTTGTATTTGTTCCTTTGGATAGCTTTGCAAGAGGCACTCCCTAGGTTGGTTGCTTGCTCTTTTTTTACAATATTTTATTGTTTTTACATTGTAGTTCCTTTTTAACAGCTTCTGACTTAGATCCTGCGCTTGAATCAGGTAATCTTCATTCTTACTACAGTTGCGTTTCAGCCTCAGAAACTGGCTGAAGGGAAGATTGTCTCTGAGTGGCCTGGGGTGGTAACTTTGATATGATAGCAAACTGTTTTTGGCAGTGGGTTTCGTATAGGTTTTGGTCTGTAGAATACTGTCCTCCACAAAAATTGTGAGGTCCAAAAAGTCCAAACTGTTGTTACTGGAGGTATAGGTGAATTTTAGCCAAGGGTCAAGATGGTTAAGCCAGTGCATAAACCGTTCTAAATCACCTGTAGTGTCCCAGATCAGGATCACGTCATCTATATACCTCTTCCAGTAAAGGATACTGGAAGAGAAGATGTTGGTTGCATTGTGAATATGTTGGCTCTCGAAATGGCTCACATACAGGCCCGCCACCGACGGAGCGAAGGCACTGCCCATCGATGTGCCATGGGTCTGAAGATATAGATCTTCCTCATAGGCAAAAAAGTTCTCTTTCAAAGCTAATTTGCAGCACTCGAGGATGAAATGTCTCGGTGTGTTGTATTGCCAGTCTTCAGAGTAAAGAATATCTTCCAAGACTTGTAGGGTATCATCTTGTGGCAGACTAGTAAACAGTGATTCCACATCTAAGCCCACTAAGAGCATTGTGTCTGGATCGAATGGTTTGGCTTGGATCTGCACCAGCAAGTCTCGGGTATCTTTTAGATAAGATGGAGTTCGTTGGACTAGAGGTTTTAGAAATTCGTCCGCAAATTTTGAAAGCGGTTCTAGCACTGACCCTATTCCAGACACTATAGGTCTCCCCGGAGGAGGGGACCTATTTTTGTGAGTTTTCGGAAGTGAATAGAAGTAGGGTGTTTTTGGCTCTGGGTGATCAGATATTCAGCTTCTTTTTTAGTTATCCACCTCTTGATCTCTGCTTCGTAGACCATAATGGATATTGTCTTCTGCAGTCTTTCTGTTGGATCTGTAGTAAGTTTTTTGTAGAATCTTGTGTCCGACAAAAGGGCAAGGCATTGATTGTTGTAGCCGTTTTTGCTTAAAATTACAATGCCCCCCCCCCCCTTGTCGGCAGGTTTGACCACTATTGCCTCATTCTGCCTCAAGGAGTCAAGGGCTACACGTTCCTTTTTGGAAAGATTTTGGAAAGTTTTTTTGTTCTTATCTATTAGGTCCACTCCTTTCATTAAGGATTGTTCAAAAGTGTGGAGTTCTGGAGGGACACTGGCATATGGTGGATTAAACGTTGATTTTCTGCGTAGCGCAGTATCACCTTCTGTTTGACTGTTGGTGTTATTATGAAAAAATGCCTTCAGTTTGAGTGTCCTACAAAACTCTGCCAGCTCGCTTTTTAATTTGAAAGTGTCCAGTCGAGGTGTTGGCACAAAGCTTAAACCCTTGTTCAGGATTCCTATTTGATCTTCAGTCAGTTGTAACTTCATCAGGGAGCCTATCCTCTTTTCAAACGATCATGATCACTGTTTAAACATTTATGCCTCTTTGATCAAGTGTTTAACCCATTGACTGCAGCGTGAATTCCGCCACGGTGCAGGTGTTTTATTTAGTAGGCGGGGTTTGAACTGCCCCCGGCCGTCCTCCCCACACACCCACCGTCACATGGGACGGCCGGGGGTTGTCTGCAGCACTGAATGGGTTAAGGATGTATCTCAGAAGACATCTTCCCAGCTATTAGCTGAGAATGGAGTTCGCACGGAAGATATTTTGATTAATATCTCTATATAAGAACTTAGGCCCAGATGTAGTAATATTGTGCGCCATGGTTGTGCTACATTTTAGGTGTAGCCACCACACAAAGTGCTGGTTTAGACTTACAAAGCCACAGAAAGACAGACATGCATTGCCATGAGAGGCTTTATAATAAAAAATGCAGCCCCTTAAGCTATGTTGCATTACACTGCCTCAGGTAGGAACTACACGGGTGGAGCCTGGGCCTGCCCATGCATCCACAGATGTACTTTAATGCAAACCCAGATTTATTGTGGTCATCTGGTGCAGTCACCGATGGTGGTAGTGATGCATCACTTGACACATGTGAGGCCATGAAAGGACTCGTTCCATTCACTACTGACGTGTGGACGGGGTATTTGCTATAGTGAATGTACAGAAACAAATACCCCTGTGCTCGCGGCTCACATCAAGAGGATGCAGAGGTTCTCCTAATATACATTCACCATACATCTTTATGACCATTGTGGCTGTGAGTTCTCTGAGGCCGGATGATGCATTGGTTGCTTGACTTTAGGCTGGAGTATTTGAGTTTACACACCACCTTATTGTTTTCTGAGGATGTCGCAGGTTGTCCATTAGCAGCACCTCAGTCTTCTCTCCATTCAGTTTAAGCATATTTGCTTGCATCCAACCTGCAATACTGCTCATCCCAACTTGGAGGGATGATGGTTTGGTTGATCTATCTGCTGATAGAGAGAAGAGAATCTGGGTGTCATCGGCGTAAGAAAAAAAGTGACAGCCCCGCATTTTCCGCAATAAGTGCCAAAGGCCTCAAGCAGACATTAAATAGCAGCGGGCTCAAATAAGAGCCCTGGGGAATGCCATAGGGTGAAGAGTACGTTTTTGAGCTGGAAGTAGGAGAAAAAACTTGGAAAGTACGATCCCCCAAAAAATCTTTTAGCCAATTGAATGCTAGTCCAGACACTCCCAAGGATTGAAGAGCTTGCAAGAGCAATACATGAGAAAACGTGATGAACGCGGCACTCAAATCAAGAAGTATGAGTACCACGGTATCATCATTGTCCACACTTTTACAAATCATTTCCATGACACCTAATAAGGCAGTCTCCATAGAAAAACCTGGTCTAAAACCCGACTGCGAGCTATGAAGGAAATCATGTGATTCAACAAAAGATGACAATTGAATATTAACATGTTTTTCCAGCACCTTTGAAAAAGCCGGGAGGAGGGAAATAGGGAAGAAATTAGATAGTTGCAACGGATCTGCGTTCGCTTTTTTTAAAAGAGGAAGAACCATTGCATGTTTCCACATGGGTGGTACCTTAGCTTCCAATAAGGAGGCATTAAGCAACTCCATGATTCATAGCAGAGATGGTGTTTCAAGTTTCTTAAGCAGCAAAAGAGGGACAGGGTCCTTAGGAGTTAATATCAAGGGGTGTCCAAGTGAATAAATTGTTTGAAATTATTGGCCGAGCAGGCAAAGTAACCTGAGAGATAGGACTGATAGTAGATTGTTCCACAGAAGATGCATGCTGGTTATCGGCTGGCTAGGCTTGCTTCAGTGAAGCATAAATATCTTCAACTTTATTGAGAAAATATTCAGCGAGCTCATTGCATTGAGGTGTACTGAAATCAGGAGATTTGGACAAGCACTTTGGTCCCGATAATTCTTTTGTAAGTTTAAATAAAGTTTTAGCATTATTCTGAGCTTTAGTAATGGTCGAAGTCACAAACGCCGCTTGTGCCAATTTGCAGATTGCCTGATAATACCTTAACAATAATTTGTAGGCTAATTTCGATTCCGGAGCATAGTTCTTTCTCCAATGTCTCTCAGAGTTTTTACATTTACTTTTTTCTTCCTTTAAACTCTCCGAGAACCAAGGGGCCATAGGTCGTGGTTTCTGATTTTTTTATCCGTAGGAGGAAGGCAGACATCAACCGAGTTAAGTAGCCAATTATGTATTTCGAACGCATAAGCTACCAAAGTGGAACTAAGAGTAGGGACTGTCTCGGTTGAAATATTGTTAAAAGTGTCCATGTTCAATTTAGACCAATTTCTGAAATTCCCCTGAATGCTACAAGAAGGAGGAAACGAGCCCAAAGAAGCTTTACTGACACGGAAATGCACCAAAAAATGGTCAGACCAAAAAACAGGAGCAGCAGTAGAGTAGTTGATGTTCGGCAGGTTAGTGAAAATTCGTTCCAGCAAGTGGCCGGCTACATGAGTAGGGCCCAAGTTACATAACAGAATGTTCATAGTTGTCGGATCAGAAGTAAGTAAAGAGCTTTTAGAGCCTACTGGGTCATCAAAATGCATGTTAAAATCCCCTAAAATGGTAAAATTAGCAGTTTCCAAAAGAAACGGGGCAACTAAATCAGGAAAGTAATCCGCCCATGCTCCAGCCGCTCCCGGGGGGGTGATAGAGCAGGATACCTACGGCCTAATGATAAGTTTGAATAAAGTGGATTTGCAACCTCTAAACGGGAAATTATCAAATCTACAAGTATAGCAATCTTTATAAATAATTGCAACACCAGGTAACTTTGAAAACTTACCGGGACGCCATCGGGCGGTGCCGTGAGGGGAACGGCGGCTGCAACCAGGACACCCGGACCACACTTCCCAGCAGCCTGTGAGGCAGCGCGCCCGTGACGCGCCAGGAGCGCCCGGAGGCGCTACAAAAAGGCTGACCCCCACGAGGCCAGGGGGGACACCAGTAACTTTGAAAACTTACCGGGACGCAATCGGGTGGTGCCGTGAGGGGAACGGCGGCTGCAACCAGGACACCCGGACCACACTTCCCAGCAGCCTGTGGGGCAGCGCGCCCGTGACACGCCAGGAGCGCCCGGAGGCGCAACAAAAAGGCTGACCCCCACGAGGCCAGGGGGGACACCAGTAACTTTGAAAACTTACCGGGACGCCATCGGGCGGTGCCGTGAGGGGAACGGCGGCTGCAACCAGGACACCCGGACCACACTTCCCAGCAGCCTGTGGGGCAGCGCGCCCGTGACGCGCCAGGAGCGCCCGGAGGCGCTACAAAAAGGCTGACACCCCTCTCGCCCCGCGAGTCGCGCGCGGGAGAAGCCCGGGACAAGGGCGGGCCCTCTGTGGCCCTCTGTGGCCCTCAGCGGCCGAAAGAGGACGGGACGGGTGCAGCCCTCTAACATCTCTACTCCAAGGTATTTGACAACTCTGACTTTGAGCTCGGGTAGTTGCATTGAGGACTAAGGATTATGGACCCAATTGATTAACATTTGGACTGGGAGTATGAACATACTGATTACTAGTCATTTGTTGTGACTTGAATTAGAGATCGTGTGGCTACTTATAATTTGCCCCAGGTATCTGGGTATTTGTGTAGTTGTATATTGAAGAGCCTAACAAGTCTCTAAGTTTGATTATTCTCCGTGATAGGCTCAGTTCACTACCACCTACTGTCATCATGTCTCCAAGGGGGAGTCGTAGTAGAACAGCAGCTGCTGGAGGCAGCTCCAAAACTGGCCCTATTGATAACTTTATCATCAAGGCCAATGATGCTATAAACCAGGGTATATCTCTTCTTGAACGTAGGGTTTCACAAGATCTTGCCCACGCCAAACGTTCGTCCCTGGGACTTATTGCCTCTGCTACTACACCTGTCCAGGTCTTGCCTGCCAATATTAGACCCTTATTACACGCGTGTGTCGATATACATACCATCCCTAATGAGGTAAATCTATCTGCCTCTATTCCCCTGATAGACTCTGACACCGACACAGATATTAGCATGGATTTAGAGAAGACCCCGGATTTACATATGACCCCCACCCTCGAAATTATATCAGCAGAAAACACGAGGGAATTAAGGGGCAGACGTGAGGGCGCCATTCAAAAATTACAACAAAAACAACACTCACTTAAGCCTCAACCCTCAAAGGCCAGTAAACAAAACCAAACTGGGAGCGATGCAAATTCTAAATCCAACCCTAACACAAGCAGGGCTTAGGAGAATACTAAGGGTGACGAGGATGAAGAAAGAGAGGAGGAGCAGCAGTGTGGGATAGAAGTAAAGGATGGTAAAACAAATGACAACACTGTAGCAGTAACCGACTTTATGTTGGCAAAATTGGGTGAACTTCTCAGCATCTATCTATCCCCCATTGAAAGCAGGCTCACCCGGATAGAAAAGCAAATAGCTGAACTAATTATTCCTATCAAGAGCCTATCCACAATAAATGCTGTAAATGATATAACTAAATCTACTTCCACCAAAACAGTGGGTCCCGTACTTAACACCTCTCAAGCATTAACTACAAACATAGTTATTACACCTAAACCACCCCAGTTCCCCCGAAGGGGATAAGTGTTAGCCAACCAATAGCTAATTGTAACAATGCAGCCTCAGTCATAAGGAAGGATCAGAACACCAAACAGACTAGTGTGCCTATGGCGGGCCACCTTTCGAACCCCGTAAATGCCTCCACCTTGGTCCAACCGTTGCGAAAAACAACTAGACAGGCTCCCTCCCGTATCAACCTTTCACCAGAATGCGGGGCTTATGTCCTTGTTCTAGTTAATGTTTCTAAATTAAGGAAGGACCAAGAGGAAACTCCTATATCCCTTAAAAACAAAACCTTACATTGGTTAATTGCAAACTGCAATTTTCCCATAGAGGGTGCAAGGGAGATTATTAATACCCAGAGAGTGGGTTGTATAGGCCCACTTAGAAAAAAGTTTGAGGGTGATTGTGTTACAATTAATTTTAAGAACCCACAATGGGCAGAGAAAACCCTAGCAAGTGCCCCATTACCCTCAACACATGAATTCAACACCACACTCCTTCCACTAGGCTATTTTTACAGACACCTGATACCCCCAAAACAAGTTATGATGAACCATCCCATCACCACTCATCAAGATTTGAATTTTGGTGCGAGGATCAAATCACCGCTCTTTTTACAAAATCAGGATTCTGGCCACTTGAATGGCCACAATTGGTGGAACCAGATCCCAATGTCAGTACCCCTTTCCCATTCCCCGCATCATTTTCAATTCTCAAACATGCACCAATATAACTATAGAGATATGTCTTATCCTGCTCCTGACCATCATCAGTTCCAGCCGATAACTGAAGTAAGGTCAATATTCAACATTCCCACACATAATCGATTTGAATATTTCTCTAATTTAGATGAACAGGATTGACTGGTTATAATGCCTAACATGGATATTCCTAGCCAAGCCACAGTTAGTATACAAGAGGGACACCCAGTATCAGCCACAGACCAGCAGGTTTTGAATGGCACATTGGAAATTATGGAATCGGTGCCTGCTAATTGTAATCTCCCTGTTGCTGTTAACACGACTCTTGAGGAAGCAGGGAGTGCTGGGGTAAGGCCAGGCAAATGTCGTAATATCCATGGATTATCAATCCTAAATTGGAATGTTGCAGGACTGGAATCTAAGTTACTGGACCCTGCATGGATTGAGATAATTAATGATGCGGATATTCTTATGTTTCAAGAAACATGGGCAGTTGGCAATTTGTATATTGAGGGCTATCACTGTTTCAGCCTAACTTCACCCAAACCGAGTTTTGGCCGAGCAGTGGGTGGCCTATTTGTTGGGATTAAGATCCTTGCAGGCGGCACAATTAGAAACCTGCAGAATGATGGTCCTGTTAATCCCAATATCCAGTTTCTTGAATATAAGTTGAAGTCAAAGACCACAGTTTATTTAATCAATTTTTACAATAATGATTTTTATAATGTACCGAATAAGAACTTTATGGCACTATCCAAGGTTTTAAGTAAATTGGAATGTTTCCTTTCAGTAGACAACAAATCAGGTATTTTAATAGGGGGTGATTTCAATGCAAAATTAGCAGTGAGTGTTAGATCTGAAAATCAGATCTTTTCCGATCCAGCGGAACGCAGGGGTTCAGAATTGTCCAAATTACTCACTGAATTTGACCTAGCCGATGCTTTGAGAATAGGACATAATCCTGATTCCCCTTATGTTCCAACGTTTATTGGTAGGGACAGTAGCTCCACCATTGATTATGTATTTACGTCACCACTGTTAACAGATTGTATAGTTAAAACTTCTGTGGTACAAGCACCCCTTAGCGACCATAATCCATTGGTTGTAATTTTGGATCTTGCTCCAAGTCCGATTTTTGCGAATCTAAATGGTGCAAGGGACATTACTCCATCAATTGATGGCCTTCGTTTAAAATGGAGGGGAGTGGATTGCGGGGCTATTCTAGATAGCATACAAACGCTACATCCACATTTGATTGATTCTTGTTTGTTCCCAAGCGACAATCATGACCAATTAATTGCTGATTTTGAAGTTTTTTGCTCAACCATTAAAACTCTTTTGTCAGTTCCATTACCCAAGGAAGGCAAAGAGCCAAGGTGGTTTGATTCATCTTGCTCCTTGGCAAATAGAGAATTAAGAAAGGCTCTCTCTATAAAACCAAGGTGTAAAGCCACCGTTCAATTAGCTAGGAAAAATTACAAAGCAAAAATATTTGAACGGAAGTCTAATTTGCTTTCTGAACAATGGGACTCTCTGGTAATCAGCGCAAACTTGGGCGGCAGTGGCCCGTTTTGGTCAGCTGTTAGAAAAACGAGGGAAATGGGAAAGAAGCTCAACCAAATCAGTTGTAATATAACAAGCGCAGCTTGGGAGACCCATTTTTCCAGAATTTATGCTGCCCCCCGAGAGGAGCATTCTCCTCTTATTTTTGGTCAATTAAGTGGTTTACAAATTTTGGAACATGAAGTTAAATTAGCTATAAAAGAAAGTCTGGGAAATAAGGCGCCCGGACCCGATGGCCTGCCCATTGATATTATTAAATATGACGTTGATCTGTGGACACCCATATTTCTTAATATTTTCAACAGCCTCCCAAAAACAGGCATGCCGACCACATGGGCAACCAGCATTATTGTTCCAATCTATATAAAGGGAGACAGGTCTGACCCTGCAAATTATCGCCCTATCTCCCTTTTGGATAACACGTTAAAAGTGTTGGGTCGCATAATATACCACAGAGTACTGGAATGGGCAATTGACACTGACTTTTTAGACCCTTGTCAGATGGGGTTCCGTAGTGGGGTAGGAACAGTGGAGCAATGCTTAAATTTAAAATTGATAATTGATAAATATAGTGTTGCCCGCTCCTCCCCCACCTATCTCGCGTTTATGGATCTCTCATCCGCTTTCGATCTTGTGAATAGATCGAAGCTTTGGTCTATCCTTTTAATCAATGGTCTTGATAATACCCTTGTAAGTTTCTTAGCCTATCTCCATACTGACCTGAAAGCACGGGTACGTATTGGGATGGGTGGAGAGGTATCAGGAGCCATTGATATAGGAAGGGGGGTGAGACAGGGGTGCGTTTTAGCACCCCTGCTGTTCATCATCTATATTAATGGCTTATCCACCTGCCTGAAAAAAGTCACTACAGATGTTCCAGTTATTTTAGGGAAACCACTTCCAGTGCTTTTATACGCAGACGACGTGGTGCGTATTGCCCGCACCCCTAATGCTCTTCGTCTGCTTGTAAACAGTTTTGTAAATTTTATGGGGGATTTGGACCTGAGGGTAAATTTAAAAAAATCTTTTATTATGTCCTGTGGCCCAGGCAAAAGGAAACTCAATACCATCCAGTTAGGCACAGATAAATTGGAATCTGTCCCTAAATTTCCTTATTTAGGGTTGGTTTTCGCTGCGAACGGCTCGTGGAGTGGGCATTTGGCCCACGCCACGAGCAAGTTCTCGAAAGCCAACAACTCTGTTTTGAGTCTCCCTCGCCCAAAGAGAATTGGTGCCACTAACGCTATTTTAAAGATTTTTAAATTACAGTGCTCACCTGTTGCCATGTATGGAGCAGAGGTATGGGGATCAGGAAACAGCCTCTGCATTCAAAGGGAGGAAAATCGCTTTTGCAGGAAAGTGTTGGGCGTACCGATCTCCTCACCCAATTTTATTTGTCACAATGAATTAAATCTTCCACACATAAGTGATTTTATTAGAGCAAGACCAGCACTTTTCTGGATTAGAATCTGGAGGAATGATGCTGCTGCTCTTACACAAAATATTATAAAAGATTGCTTAAGTTGTGTTCACGGAATGAAGATTCCATGGCTCTCGGAAGTATCAAAATCACTCAATGAAGTTGACAGAGGTACTTTGTTTACCGATCCCACGACAATAGAATCAAAGGACAAAGTTGAGGTCAAACATGCACTATATGCACTTTATAATAGTGAAAGGCTAAGAAGCGAATCACAAAAATCAAGTGTTAGGAAATATATAGGAAATGGATTGTGTAGTCAAACTTTGCCGCCCTACCTCTCCCTGCCCATGACCGGCTGGGAGCGATCATTACTGTTCCGTCTAAGGGCAGGCACTGTAAAATTTATGTTGTCTTTTCCATTGGGATATTGCCATAGTGCTGATTCTACTTTATGTCCATGTGATGGTGTGAGCATACAGGATGATTTGCACTTTTTATTTTTCTGTAAATTTTATCTCAAACGTATTAAATGGTTTTTAACTCCGTATTTTAAAAAATCCAGACCATTGTCACTTAAAGACTAATATAGTATGTTAATTGCTCTGGACAGTGATGAATTAACTTTCCGTACCAGTTCTTTCTTAAGATTGGCTATACAAGCACGCAAAACGATGGAAAATCCCTGAATATAGTAATCAGTTTTATTTGTGTCATAATGGAAACGTAGTATATTGATTTGATGCACATTGTATTGTCACTGTATGGAATTCAATGTCATATGTTATATTTATCATTTGTATGTATATATATTATTATTGTGTGTTGCTACTATGATCGGTACTTTTATGAATTTTAAGAAATTCGAATAAAGGTCTTTTGAACTTTGAACTTGAAATAATTGCAACACCACCACCCTTAATTAAAGCCCTATCTCTTCTAACTATTAAATAGTTGGGAGGTAAAGCATATGCAATGTCAGGTCCTGAGCACTCTTGTAGCCAGGTTTCCGTAAGGAAAATGGTGTCAGGGTGTTCGTTAATCAGGAGATCGGAGATGTCAGACTTTTGTTTTGAAAGCGATCAGCAATTAATACTATAAAATAGGTAGTCATTGCCATGGATTTTATGCAAATTAGTAGAAGTTTTAGCCTGAGGATTAGGAGATCCTATGGGGGCCGCAGGCGAACTGAAGCCTATTTGTTGATCAAAGTTAATAAAAATACTGCAGCAAGGGCAAGTAAAAGGTAAATAATTAGGGTATAGGAGCTCACACCCCAAGCATATGGAACTTCTAAAACTCAACAATTGCTCACTAGAATACCTTATAGCTGGTTTCCCACATGGAGCAGGGGTCCTGGCCCCTGTGCCCGGTCGGGTGCGGATGGGCGCAGACGGGATGCCATAGGCGCACCTTTGGCGTGCCATCGGCGCACCTGCTGCGCAAATCCGATCCTCTCCCATTATATGTGTTAATGGAAAGGTGGCGCGCAAAGAATAGTGCGCTGACCGTTGGGAACACGTGGCAACCCGCTAATGGCTGCCTGCGACCTCGCGGTAAATGTGTAAATGTATGTAAATGTATAGGCATTTATATAGCGCACTACTTACCCGTAGGGTCCCAAGGCGCTTCGACCGCTGCGAAACCCTTCCTGGCTTCCCTGAGAGATGGTCCCTTAATGGGTATCTCCAGGGTGAGACCAGGCATCCCCGGCGGTCTGGTGGGGCCGTTAGTGAAGATGAGGCAAGCTAATGCCCAGAGTTGCCGAGTGTGAACGCTGATCAGAGTGGGCACCGAGGCGAGAGAATTATCGAGTCCGCTGACCCTGGTCCAGAAACCAGGTAAAGAATAAATGTTTGGAGTATAACTCACTCCTGACCAAACTTCGAAATACAAAGCCCCAAAAGTAATGCTCAAAGCCAACCCCCCAAAAAACAGAATTGTCTGTACAATTTCCTTTTTAAAGAATGTTATAAATAAAAATTGTAAACGATTTTAAAAAGTGTCAGTTCCAAGTTCAGTGTTTTTTTTTTTAAAAAAAGCTTAAAATACAGTAACAGGGAACAAAGTAGGCACAGAAGAAACCTCTCAGGCATATTCTCTGGCATTTTGAGTAATGATCGTAATTTGAAATATCAGGACATCAATATAAATGAAATTTCGGACAGGCTTAATCTATATCCCAGCCTTACCAATGTCTGATCAGAAGTGATGCAAGTTATACTGTTGATTTAGTTACCATTTTTAAGGCCTGCGCTGGTAGCACAAAATTATGGAGCACCAATCAAGCACCTGCACAACCCTTAGCAAATATCCCCCCACCAAGGTCAAAGTTTTGTGAGTGCCCTACGTTGGCAAAAAAATCTTTAGTGCTGTAGGACTGACTAAAATACGTTCCTGGATCTGGACAAATTTCAAACTCGATTGTCCTCCACTCATTATATCCGATTATCTGTGCAATACTTTTCTATATGTTTGCTTTGTTGAGGGTTATGCTGTATTTTTCATTCGCAGAAATTAATTGGCTTGCGTCATGCTATTTCAATGCATGTTGCTCTCTCCCCCACCAGCAGCTGCTAAAATTGAAAAACATAATGATAATAAACCAGGTTTGTTATCATTTTATTTTTCTCTCCTGAGTGAGTTGTGGGGGCGAGGCTATCGTGGGGGCAGTCAAGGAGTGGGATCAGTGGACACGGTTGTCAGTGCACAAGTGGGTTTGGCCGGCTGTCTCAGGACAGCCAAACCGACATGCACACTGAAGTTGTCTCCAACCCCAGCCTCTCTAGGAGTGTAGATGAAGGGCGCTCAGGCGAATATTGATGCTGCTCTCATGCAGCATGAGAGCAGCATCAGGATTGGCCTAAGGGGATTCTGGGAGCCTGTGCTGGTGAGGAGCAGAAGAGCGGTGATACGGTGATGCAGCTGTCAAGTTATTTTTTGCATTCATTTTATGTTGTCGTCGCTCGTTTCCCCTTCCCGCCTCACCACAGAGCCCGGACACCAGCCGCTACTAGCCTCTTTATTTCTCTTGTCGAAGCTTACTGGGAAAAAAAAGAGGACTGTTATGGACTGAGGATGAAGGCCATCAGTATATAAAAGATGGCAACATCTCTCCACTATTTCTGGAATGGATAGCTCCATCCCTACCACTCGAGGCTGAGAAAGGAGAGAATGTTATCCCCTTATCATAAACCGAGTTGTAGTGGAAACTAGTGATCTACTGCCAGTGAGGTTTGAATACTTAACCATGTGGTACCATGCACACTTTCAGTATGGCTTCAGAGCTGCAATTTGAATTGCCTGCGACTTCCGCTTTATCTCTGAGAATGTACTATGTATGGATACTGTTGGAGCCCAGGAGAGTTTAATAGTGAACCCCCCAACATTTTCTATGTCATCACTGCTTGTGGGACCTATCCAGAGGGCAAGGTCTGATTTGATCTGGCCGGGCTCAGCTAAAATATTTTATTACCAGCCGACACTGTATCATGTGAGCAGATGAAGAGATTGAGCTCAGCCTTCTCTCTGGGTAGTAAATGAGAGAGAACCCCCTTGATTTTATTGTTAAAAGAAAACTCTATTAGTAAATAAAAGCCCCACACTTTCACACTTATAAGGTGGGCATGATGATTGCCCCATATGTGGTGTAATATTTTATAGTACGAAATAAAAACATTTCTTTATTTATAGTTTTTTTTCTTTAACAATTTAGACAGAATCATTTTTGTATGCAATTATTACCCAATATTGCCCGATGCCCCTTTCATGGATTAATTTCTTAAATTAGTGATAGTCTGAGTTGCTATTGCAAGGATTTGAACCTGTCACTTGCTGATCACGTGCAGATCTGACCAATGAGTGTGTGAACCCCTGAGCCTCTCTGACCATCATTTGAGGCACTGGTTACCCAAAAACTCATTTTTGTGGACCTGTACAAATCTTATTGCATCAGACATTTGTGGAGAGCAATAGCGGGAAAAACAAACAAAACAGAAAGACAGAAGACGAGAAAGATAGAAAAAACATCACAAACTGAGACTATAGGAACCTGCAAGAGCGAGATACAGGGGCAGAGTGTGTGGTAGTGGATTAAAGAGGCATGAGGTGGATTCAAGACTATGCTTTCTTGGTATTGGGTGCACTGACATTTAATTGTACCGGTCACAGGATTGTGAGCAGAGCTTGGGGCACCTGCACTCATTCTTTTACAAATTAAATACTGATGACCATACATCATTTACAAACATATTCTTATATAGAAATGGGGATGGTAGTGAGGGCAAGTGGTCAGCTGCCCCCCAGCATTTCTTTTGTATCTATTGTGTCCTGCCCCCACCCACGTTTTGAAGACTGTCTTTTTTATTTCAAGTTATGGCTCTGGGACACTGCTGGTATGTCCTCTGCATGCCAGGCGTGTGATTGAAAGGGCATGTCATGGAGTCAGACTAGTGTGCTCACACTCACAGGATGATTGGTAGAGTACCACCTACAAAATGGCAATATTGCATATTTCCTTGCTGTCAATCATACTATTATTATTATTAGGGCTAGACACTGCCATGTGGAAGCTGGAGTACAGTGCAGGCAAGAATTTCCACGGGAGTCTAAAAACTTTGTAGAAAGAGAGACAGAGAGAGAGAGAGAAAAGGCATGTATAACACACACTATGAGGACCCGGGCTGTATGGGGACTGAACCCCTAAAGGGTGTGTAGGTACATTCAAGTGAGTGTATTAAGAAACTAAAAGTGCAGTTATATTTGCTTTGGTCCGCTTGGCAACATACCACATGTATCATGATATGTATAGAGTTAGAATAATAAATACACACTCCATTATGTTCGGTGGCCATTCATCGTACATATAGGTATGTCATGATGTTTGGGTGTGTGTGTGTGGGAGTGTGCGTGTGTGTAACCCACTTGCCTGCACTGTACTCCAGCTTCCACATGGCAGTGTCTAGCCTTAATAAACAGAGTACTTATCTTGCCAGACTGGATAGGTCCTCATAGCATGGGTTAACCTTCACAGAACCAGACACTCACTATCTTTGTGAGGACTGGTGCATTATGAGGACTGGTCCTGGTAGTGTGCTTAAATAGGCTCAAGGGAGTGTATCAAAAAACTAAAATTGCAGTTAAATTTGCTTCGGTCCGCTTTATAATCTACACTGCTATTACAGTGCATGTGGCTTCAGAATATTAATTGCATACTTCATTATGGTCAATGGCCTGTCCTCCTAATAATGAGTATGTTAAGTTGTGTGTGTGCCTATGTGTTTCTGAGTGTATCTTTCACTTTCTTTCTCTTTCTGGTCCAATAGGTGTCGATATGCCTGGCAGTGTCCCTCCCTAGTGGGCATCAGAACCCCAGCCAAATAAGGCCACCCATGCCACTCCTGAGCCCCACCAGCAGGTACGTCACTTTCTGTCCATTTTTGGACGTCCCTTGGAATATTTGTGGTAACTCTTGATATTTTTCGGGGCATCCTTGATATGATGGTGCCCAACCATTTTGTAAGGCTGGTCAACTAAGGATAACTGGAATAGTGTGAACATCCTTATCATTACAGTACTCACACCAGCTACAATTCACCCTCTGGCACAAGGGTGGTAATGGTGTGCATAGCATAGGCATCTTGGCTTAATGTTACCCATTCCTGGTGGAGTGCCAATCCATGCATAACAACTGATATTCATGGCATCCTTAGCATGATGGTGTCTGTACATGTCATAATACAGATTATTCTTATCATGTTCCTGCTTGTGATGTTGATCCATGGGTTTGTAAGGCAGAATCTCGTCTCGCACATGTGACTACTTGATGAATCTCACAAACTGAAGCTTTGCAACCAAGCAAGCATTCTTACTGATACGAAAAAATTGCATTTTAGTATAAATTGTACTTTCTTTACCAAGGCATATGTTGGGCTTGGATTACTTATCTAAAATGAAATACTTATGCTAAATAACAAAATGTATGTTATGTTTTCAAATAGTGTAAAAGTTGTGTTTGGGGATAAAGTAACTGCATTTTTTTTTAAATGTATTGAATGCTCATAGTTGTGTTATAATGATAAAATCAGGAGGTTTATTGCTGAGGCCGTGTACTGGATGTCCCAGGCCACTTGCTACTATACCTGCGATTTAATCGCATGGCCAGTGTAAAGACAAGTGGCAAACCCATTGAGCACAAGTTTGTTGGATGGCCAAAAATGCACTTGTCGTTACGTCATGCACAGTAATGGAACTCAAAACAGTAGATTCCTATTCCATGCATCATCTTTGTGAAGGAAGCGCAACAAGGGTGAAGATCCTCAAACATCTGTGTCATGTCCTCATCAGGTCCAGACGTTGTAGTGTATAATTTAGAACTAAAGCACTTAGTCCGTTTTAACTATAATAATCTAGTGAATAGCTGTAGAAAGACAACATCAAACAATGCGTAGTTTCACTGCCTAGGAAGTACAGTTCTTCTGTGTCCTCCTTGACTGGAAAAGGGGGTAATGTGTCCACCAATGCACTAGCCCTTTTCTGCCAGAGACCTAACAGACACATACCTAAAATAGTATTCATGACAATAATGCTAGGATCTTACAGATTCAAGACAATGAAACTTCTTGCAACCAGGAGGAGAGTAAGTTGATACAAAAAAGAAACACGTATTGACTAGTACTTTACCTACAAAGACACACTGTGTTATAGTTGATAAAGAAAAAGCCACACGATTGACCAGGAAGGCTCGGACAGAAGGCAAAGCAAATACTTTATAAATTGTTATTTTTGAGGAGGTTGGCTATATGAAGCGCTTGCTATATACACCTTGCTGTTTAAAGAGCTGTGATAGTCACCAACATTACATTACATGTTATACCTTCTATCAAACCCGGATGAGTGAAAGTCTGAATTGCTCCAGCCATGATCCAAATTAGGAAAGTTACATTGATCTTTGCTGGAAAACACTCAACCTACTGAGCTTTCTTACATGTTAGCATCCATCCTCTGTACCCCCTCCCACAATCCCATGGCACAATTTGAAGGACCAATGACAAGGAAGTACTCCTATGGCAGCTCAGGTTCTCCTCTGTCAACTAAACAGCAACCATATTTGCACACATGCTTTGCACAAAGATCTCAATGGTAATTTTCGAGGTAGATTGGCAGATGTCCTTTCTGGGCACCTACAGTTCACACCAATCACAAGTGGTGCTAATGTTCCCCAGTGGATAGACAAATGTTTCTTGGAGATAAGTGTAGGGGCTTTAGACTCCATAGCTGATGTGTTTCCCGACCATCTCCACCAGGGCACCGTTCATTTAATCTTGGCTCTGATGCAAAAGGCCATATAGACGATGCCCACCTGCAGGGGAGTGGTGTCAATAAGCTCTGGGATCAGAAAAAACTCAGTTTACATTTTATAAGGAGACGCAGAGGCTGGGATTCGGCCTGACTTTCAAGCAATGATTTAGCTACATTGAACATGGTGAGACAAACCGAATCCCCTTTGATCCTCTACCAATAAAATATTTAGGCAGCCTTTTCATCAGCCCAGGTCCTGATCTTCATAAGTCTTTCAGAGAAGCTGTGCAGATCAAATAAGATTAATTGCAAAATGTGCAGACACGGCTCGTCTACAAAATGGAAGGCGTCTCCACCGAGGCCTTCGGCTTGACATTACATTACGAAATCAATGGAATAGTCGGAGAAATCATCCTCTTAGTCACTTGAAAGCTTTACATATTTGTGCTAAGCTCTTTGTACAGCAGGGGTTTATTTCGTTGCAACTTTTTGGAACGCTAAAATGTTTCTCATATTTCGAATTAGATCTTGTTATTACCTACTGCAAGAGTCACTCAAACCTCGTCACCACTGTGTGCGAAGGTGGTTGCGATAAAATCTTTCCTATTTTCTTGCACTGGAAATAAAGCCACCCGGCTTGCCAAGATAATGCATGGGACTTCGGGTTCACACAATGTTGTCAATAAGTTTTATTGCACTGAATGGTCATAACCGCTTTAATAAAGTCAGATATAGTTGTTTCAAAACCTTGGAAGATGCTTCACCAATCACGTAACGCCAAGAGTATTTTAACGTTTTCCTGTTCCAAGGACCAAAGCTAGCCGTGACCTTTTGAAATCAGTCCATTTAACCCTTGGCAGGCCGGCACCACAAAGCTTGGAGCCTGGGGCACCAACTCTACCAGCCCGGACTACTGCATTTAAAGTTCGCATTATTTTTCACAAAGCACTCCCGCAAAAAAAATAGTGCTGGAAATTCCAGCGTAGTTACATGGTTGACCTGTTAGCACTTTGTTTTCTTCGAAGACAGAAACACAATATCAGTCGTCTGTCTCTAGGGGACTTTAAAAAATATCCCTGGCTGTACTGGGAGTATAATCCAAATCCGGGTGGACATTTGTGATCTTGACCTGTTTGGGGAAAGAATGGTGCACATGGAAGTTCCACACAGAAAGAAGCTGGGGAACATGGCATTGAAGGGGCAGCCCAAAAGTGGACAGAGTTTTTTTTTCCCAAGAACACAGCTAGTGGTGAGTCCGCTGTCAGCACAACCAACAAACGCCCCTCACACTCTAAGTGAGGCAAGGGGGGTAAAGGGCTTAAAGTGGACCGGGTCTCGCCGGTGCTGAGCACCAGCAGTTATCTAAAGGGGGTCTCGAAACGGGTCTCCATCGGACTCTGTTTTGTGCCCTGGCACAGGCGGTCCATTTTTTCCAGACTGCAGTGACAGCAGTCACATCATGTGCCCGTGCTCACAATGCTCACTTCTCACTAGTGGAGAAGGTACGGCTTGACGTCATGCCAGCTGAGCGTTGAAGGGGAAGGGAAATCCTTTAAAGAGAGTCATTTTCTCTCTGGATTTACCTTCTGTTTTTGAGACGCAGGAGCAGCAACATCGTTTTGGTGTCACCAGGGCTTTAAGTGGAAGTTTTTCCAATATTATATACAACAGACCATAGTTGCTGCTTATTTATCATATGCAACTAACAACAAATGGCAAAGCCAATAGTCCTGACTGTAGGTGTGATGTTACTTGTTGTATCATATATCTAGATGCAAGGACAGAAGCAGTAAAATACAAGTCGGGCAGCACACTCTGCTGAGCACAGATTTTTAGTTTATGTGTTTTAGTCACGCCCTTAATTACATTGGCCACGCCCCTTTGAGCGACCCCCAGTTTTTTCATCTCATTTAAATCCCTGGGTAAGAGAAGGGCAGAACGGATATGTTTTAGCAGCCTATTGCCACCCACATATAAATTGGTGGGGGATATTAAATGTGTCATACGCTTGCTGAACATAGGGTGCTACTGTACATAAAAACAAGTAGTGAAAGGGCAAGAAACCAACCCACAGAGACACCAGCAAGAAGGCCAGCTGGTTCACCCCAGAACTCCAAGCCTCCAAGCAAGCCTGCCAGAAACTAGAGAAGAAATGGCACAGAGAACAAACTCCGGACAACCGCGCAGCACACAAGGACACCATCCGCTAACCACCACCACCTCATCAGGGCCGCCAAGAGAACCTCGTTCAAAGACCGCTTCGACATCAATGCACACAATATCAAGGAGCTCTTCAACATCGTGAAGGAACTCTCCAACCCCAGCTCCAACACCAACGACGTCCCGCCATCACAACCCTGTGTGACTCCCTCATCACCTTCTTCCACCACAAGATAGCAGACATCCACAACAGCTTCAACACCCGGACAGACTAAACAGACAGCAACACAACAGACCCTCCGCACACCATCGACCACGACCCCCTACTAGCCTGGGCCAGCGCGAGCACTGATGACACCATCAAGACCATGAGCACAATCAACTCCGGCTCTCCGTCAGATCCCTTCCCGCACCACGTCTTCAACAAAGCAAGCAGCTCCATCGCACCCCACCTGCACAACGTCATCAATCTCTCCCTCGAGACTGCGACCTTCCCAGAGAGCTGGAAACACGCTGAGATCAACGCTCTACTGAAAAACCCCGAGGCTGACTCTAGAGACCTCAAGAACTTCCGGCCCATCTCTCGGCTCTCCTTCCCGGCCAAGGTCATCGAGAAAATTGTCAACAGACAGCTAACCCGATACCTTGAAGAAAACAGAATCCTGGACCCTTCCCAGTCAGGGTTCCGCAGCAACCACAGCACCGAGACTGCCCTCATCACTGCCACTGACGACATCAGGACTCTGCTGGACAATGGCAAGACCGCAGCACTAAACCTCCTAGATCTCTCCACCGCCTTCGACACCATCTGCCACCGCACATTACGCGCACACCTCCACGCCGCAGAGATCTGAGACAAGGCGCTGGAAAGGACCACCTCCTTCCTCTCCGGCAGAACCCAGAGCGTCCAGCTCCCCCATTCCGGTCCGAAGCCTCAGAGATGATCTGCGGCATACCCCAGGGATCCTCCCTCAGCCCGACACTGTTCGACATTTACATGGCCCTGCTCGCACACGTCGTCCGACAGCATGACCTCAACATAATTTCCTACACCGACGACATTCAACTGATCCTCTCCCTCACCAAGGACCCCATCCCCGCCAAATCCAACCTCCACGAAGGAATGACGGCCGTCGCCGATGAAGACCAGCCGTCTGCAGCTGAACTCGGACAAGACCGAGGACCTCATCCTCGGCTCCAACCCTTCAGCCTGGGATGACTCCTGGTGGCCTAGGGCTCTGGGAGCAGCCCCGACACCCACCGACCATGCACCAACCTGGGAATCATCGACTCAACGCTCTCAATGACCAAGCAGCTCAACGCCGTCTCCTCCTCCTTATTCAACACCCTCCGCATGCTCCCGACAGATACAAGAAAGATAGTCACCCAGGCCCTCGTCAGCAGCAGACTCGACTATGGAAACGCCCTCTACGCAGGAGCCCCAACCAAGCTCATCAAATGACTACAACGCATCCAAAACACCTCGGCACTACTGATCCTCGATGTACCACGCCACGGCCATATCACCACCCACCTGAGGGACCTGCACTGGCTCTCCGTCAGCAATAGGATATCGTTCAAGCTCCTTATCCATGCACACAAGGCACACCACAAGACTGGCCCAGCCTACTTCAACAGATGGCTCTCCTTCTACATCCCCAACCGCCTGCTACGATCCACCGACCTCTCACTCGCCACCGTCCCGCGCATTTGAAGAACAACCACCTGCGGGAGATCCTTCTCCCACCTCGCCGCCAAGACATGGAACACACTCCCACTGAGCCTATGACAGACCCAAGACCTGCTGACCTTCAGGAGTATGCTCAAGACCTGGCTGTTCAATCAGTAGCGCCCCCCCCAGCACCTTGAGACCCTCGCGGCTATGTAGTGAACTTTACAGATGACAGATTGATTGATTGATTGATTGATTAGAACAAACATCTTTGGAACTGCTCGTATGTCAACCCTATTGAGGCAGGTATATCTAGCATCAGGGCCGGACTGGCTACCGGGCAGTTATGAATGCTGCTGAGCTGGGGGCTGATTTCGTTAATGGGGACCTGCGTGAGCTAAACGAAATTTGTTTTGCTTTCAGTATTTCGTAGCACACGCAGGTCTCCATGGACGAAATCAGCCCCCACTGCAGTAAAATCAGGCAGCAGCTCGGCAGCATTCCAAACCAGTCCGGCCCTGTCTAGCATATAGGGTTGTTGTTCTTAAAAGGGGGTGACCTTCCACCACAAAGTAGAAAAGAAACCAGTATAGTGTGCATGGGGTGAAATCTAGAAAAGGTAGCCAAATGCAATTTCTCCATAAGAAAAATAGGTACTTTTTTTTGCCAAAAGACAATTGCAAATGTATTGCTTTATATTCCATGAAATAAAAAAAAGGACTGATGGAAAAATAAACTATGGATTTTTAAGATTTTTGTTACAGAAAGGAATCTAAAAGGTAAAAAAATATATTCACCCTCTAAAGCCATGACCCACTGTTTGAAATTGACTTTGTAGTGAATCACCAGATTTTGCGATATTTTAGCCTGGTTCATTGGCTCATACGTTTCTATTCATAGAAAAATACGAAATATTCACCCAAATAAATATATATATATATGTTAGATCACATTACAAACGAAACAGAATGCTCCTGTTTTCGTGGCAGACAGGTGGATCTCAACACGTCCATCAAAACATATCATTGGGGAAATGTACAGTTCGATTTTTTTTCCCATTTATTATATATCAGTTTTCACAGTAAGTCACCAATAGAAAAAGTGATCTGCAGAGGATTAGGGAATCATTTCGCGATCGTGAGCCACAAATCATTTCCTGTTTTAAAGTTTCATGATTAAAAAGTTCAAAATTCCCTTTTTGTGAAATGTTGTGAAACTCCACGAAAAGTTAGCAAATTAATGAAAATATATGCTTTTAGAGCAGCAGTCAAAGTGCATTAAAAAAAGTATGGGAACTGTGATGCTCTTTGCAATGTGGGCAGGGTAAAAAAACGTGGGTAAAAAATAAAATTCACAGTAACCTTTTTTTTGGTCTTTCACCTTCAGATAAAATGCAATGCAAAGTGTAAAATACATACAACTTAATCAGTAGGAAATGCACTATCGTACCTCATGAAACCATTATTTAATGCACCACAAATGTCTGTGTGTGTGACCAGAGGACCACGGAATTGAATCCTGGTTGCTGCAGTAGAGAATAGTGAGTTTGTATTTTTAATGCCGTGAGGTTTCTGCTCGTGACAGAATGCAGTGTGAATATGTAAGTCATTCTTTTAAACTTGCAATAGGCACAGTATAAGATGGGCTTCACCAAGATGTGGCAAAAGGTTTAAGATAAAAAAAAGTGCTTCCAAAGTATAGATTTCAGTGATACCCAGATTGTACATAGTGCAAATTTGATTTATAGCTGCTCATTAAAAGCACACCCTTGGCAGCTCAGCTGGTCACTCCCTTGCAATAATAACTCAATTAAAGCCAATCAAGGGTATAAACACAATTCACATTTGAAGATTGATCGATTGTGTGCACATTTACTCTTCTTTTAGGCAAGAAAACACTCTGGGCAAGAAGGCGTGTTTCACATTTAGTTGTCTGCCCCCTCTTCGGTTCCACAGCACAGGAGACTACTTCTTCAGCTGAAGCATTTAAATTGTCAGAATTACCCATTTTTTGTAAATTAAAAAAGTATTTGTAAGTTTCCTAAATTTTAAAAGTATGGGTATGTCGTGCCCCTTTGATGCCACTCACTTCACCCTCCGTTTTAAAGTCAAATGGTAAATGCTGGCTTCTCATATGACTTTTTCCAACAGCTGCATAACTCTCATAAGCAAAGTGCTGCTAGGTCCTTGCAGGAGTGTGGTTGGAGCCCAAAATGTCTTTCAGCAAGACATTTGGGCCAGATGTGATACTTTTTCATGCAGCAGAACACAGCAAGACAGCTTGCTGTGCTACATGAAAGGTAGAGGGCAGGAAAGAGCAATATCTATTAAGATATGGTGCATTCCTGTTCTCTGCCTGAGCTGGCGCACAATCTGCCACCAAGTGCCAACAAAGGCACCCCTACACCATGGAGCAAGGGTTTACCAAGCCTTGCAGGGCCACCTGAGGTGGCCTTGCGTAGCTTGGTAAATTTCATTCTAGGTTTTGCATCACCCTGCGTAGGGAAAGTGTTGAACTTTGGAGGGGTCAAATTGACAACTCCCACTTCGGTCTATGCAACAGTAGGTAAAGTGTTGGACTTAGGAGCATTACTATTTACTATTCCCACTCCAGTCTGTGCAGCAGTAGAGAAAGCGTTGAACTTCAGAGGGGTTAAACTTACTATTTCCACTCCAGTCTGTGCAACAGTAGAGAAAGCATTGGACTTCAGACTGGTTAAATGTACTATTCCCACTTCAGTCTGTGCAACAGTAGGGAAAGTGTTGAACTTTAGAGGTATTACATTTGCAATTCCCACTCCTTTCTTTGCAACAGTAGGGAAAGTACTTCACTTCAAACACATCACAAATTTGAATAATCCATTTAATTCAGAACAAATACAAAACTCTTAATATGAAAATTATTCATTAACCAATATATATATAGATAAAAAAATGAAACAATCTACATCATTAATACATCAATTTACATAATTGATAATCAATTAACTAATTAATCACCAATTAACATTATTTAATTATTACTTAATTAACATACCACCCTATACCACTACAGCCAAGTAACCCACAAATAAATATAACTAAAACAAATCAATATTACATAATGTACATAATTAATAATCAATTAGATAATTATTAATAAATGAACAATTGAAAGTAAAATTATAACTCAATTACCTTTCCACCCTTTACAAAGCTAACTTCTCACATAAAATATAAGTTGGCCTAAGGCTAGGGTGGTTGTCCTCGAATCTGGGGAACTGGGTTTGAGTCTCGGCAACGACACTGAACATCCTGTGATTTTGGGCAAATCACTTAATCACTGCGTGCCTCACAAAAAATGAATGTGTCCTCGTGTAACGCAACTGGTGCTATGTAAAGCGCTCTGATACCCGATACCTTTGGGTCAAGTTTGCGCTATATGAAACTCTGTTAAAAAACAACTAATATATAAAGTTATTACAGCAATTTACATAAGTAATAGTCAATAAAAAAATGAATAATTCATTAATAAATATGTATTAATTATTACTTAATTAACTTCCCACCCTATAACCCTACAAATCCAGCAGCTCACAACGAATGTGTAACTAAAAAAATATAATGATTACACAATTTACACAATTATTAATCAAATAAATTATTCATAATGAATTAATACTTTTTTGTTAATTAATGATTACTTAATTAACTTCCCACCATATACTCCTACAAACCTAGCAATCTTCTACAACATTATAAATTACTATAATATAATAAATAAAAATATATAATTCACTTAAAATCACAAACTATATTTATAAATATTATTAACAATTATACAAACAACAATAGCACAAAAAAAGTATATATGAATGAAAACACATTAAGATAATTTAAGAACAATATTTTTACATCTATATTATTGGAAACAATATTAACAAAAACACCATTCTAAACAATGATATTGATTACCTAAAAAAAGATATTCTTGACAACCATATTTTTACATCAGAATAATTGTATCACAATATTTGTTTCCAATATTTCTGTGCCCTGAAATTTACAACTCAACATTTTATCCAAATACCGACCAGAGCTTCAAAAAATAGATGGCAGAAGACAATTGCATTTGCTTACCAATCAGCCACATTGTTGCACATCATAGTTTAAGATAGATTAGTCTGCTATATTGAATCAAAGATATCATTTGGATTCTTGTATGGCATTCCAAAATTCTCTTGTGCAAAGGGTTCAGATTGATGTTGGGCATACATGTATACATGTGCCAGTACTAGCTTGGGATCCCTGGCACCCAAGTTAACATATTTAAGGAGGGGTTTAAGGGGATAGTTGACACATAGAGGTCTTTTTATCTTACCTGGATTAACGTTCTTAGAACTTGCAAAATACAAAATATAGTTTGCATGATGAAGGGGATACACTAATCTGGGGGAGAGACAGAGGTGTGATTGGTGTCTACTGCCAGGGTGATCATTTATGACATTTAATTTTGCAAACTAAACCTGTAGCTTCTTCCTCTCAAATTGCAATTTGTTCTTGATTCCTCAAGTTATGTATATCCACCTCCAATGAATTCACACAGCCTATGACTTCCTGCTAAATTGCCATCTTCTATGCTCTAATAAGAATGTGTTTTGCAGACTATACATTCCTTTGAGAGATCCAATACAAAGAGTATTACTAGTACTGACTCCTCTTCAATAACGTTCATCTTCCTCTTGCATCAGATGGTCTGCATCCAGGAGGGCATTGCTGGTCTAAGGTCCCACTAACTCACACCATACAATGTGAGGATGGTAGAGGTTGTGGACGACTGAATTCATATGCATCCACCTATGATGATTGTCAGGAGAGTTTTATTTTTACTAAGGTGATTTCTGTTTCCTATTCTTTTAAAGTTGTGGCCCTTCATAGCATAGGTGAAAATCTTTGCCTACAGTATGCAAAGCTACATTCAGTGGCGTTACACATAAATACATAAAGTTACTGATAGTAATTTATGTGGGTGTGCTTAGAGTCATGACGTCTACAGCCCTCATTTACATGGTTCTAAGAAAATAAGGAAATGACAATCCCTACTGTGCCCATAGCTTGTGAATTTCATCCAAGTGTAGAAGAATGCCAAGTCATAGGCATGCATCGACACTGACATGTCTTTATGCTATCCAATTGTGAATTTTGATCCTTGCATTTTGTGCATGGTTTACATTCGCAGATGTGGGATTCACAATAGCAACACCATGAGCATGAACATCCCAAACAGTGCTCTTTTAACAATAATGTGAAATACTACAGGAGTACGACCCCTCACCCACGTTGGGATGGGGTAGGTAATCAGAATAAGCACATGGTGCTCGAATATATACAGTGAATAACAAAAACAATGTGGCTCCAGATAAATTGCAAAGCAAGACTTTTCAAAGTTTTTGTGATCGTGGCTCTCTACACCCGGACATGAGGAGTTACAGCCGTCCCTAGCTGCTTCATTCAGCGTTCGGTTCCTTAGAACAAGGCATCACCCATTGAACCTATCCGGTCTCACCCTCACAATTCGATTACCGGTACCCCTCTGGGCGGATACTTCATCCGGGCCAGGCTTGCACTGAATGAGACCTAGGCAGCCCGGTTAATTCATGCTGTCCGGTCCCTTACGAGACCGCTCCAGCACCGTGTCGTATGACAACCCAGTCCTGAAGATGATCCCAAATCAAGAGGATTGAAACGTTGTCGACCGTCAGCGCAATAAATGGCGGAGCCCCTAATGCGGCTCATCCAAAAAATCCTGCAAAACTTTGAAAAATCTCGCTTTGTAATTTATCTGGAGCCACATTGTTTTTGTTATTCACTGTATATGTTCGAGCACCAGTCACTATGCGCCATATATGCTGACCACAATTGTCACTTGCATCGCCACCTTTGTGTCACCTGCATATGCTGAGCACCAAGTCCAATTCGGGTTGTTTTGTTATTTATTTACTTACAGTGCTGTTACAACTGTACCTCTCTATTTTTCTTTAATTATACGATGCCATGAGCAGGTTTGAAAAAATGAATTGAGTCTCCTTGTCTCTGTTCACGTAATGCTTGATGCATACATGCTTAATTGCCTTTTAGTAAGACCAGTTGAGATATTGTTTGCTTATTCCCTTTAACAATAATAGCATGTGCTGCCATCAGCCAATGAGTTGCTGAAGAATTGTCTTCACTGTGACCATAGTTTTTATCAAAGTGAAGATACGTTTAAAGCCTTCCCGAATATATGGGAATTTTGCATGTGACCCCTTGCGAATATCTATGCAAAGTGTCTAATGAAAAAATGCCCTGAAAGTGGCCTTTGTAATAAGTAGGATAATACAAATTAGCCGGGCATAGGAAAAGCATTTGGAAGATTACTGTTGATATGTATAAGAACAGTTTGCCATATCTCAAGGTTCTACTATGAGCCACATCAGCCCACACAGCAAGGGCATCAAGAGAGGAGCAATTGCTTTTCCCAAGATTGCTGACACTTGGCTGTTTTAAAATCCTTGGGGCATATTATCAATGGCTGTATCGCCACTTTAGCGGCACTTTTGCCGCTAAAACAGCAATATTTTTATCGCCTCATTAGCAAGCTGTCGCGAACAGCTGTTAGCGACAGTTTACTGGCAATAGCGCCCTTTTTTTGCCTCTTTGCATGTCAGCGATATATATCGCTAATGACATGCAAAGTAGGTGTTCCTCACTAAAAGTAAAGGGAAACAGTCACAAACACAACTTCCCCCTATTATCAATGCCCGCAAAAGCGATAAAAAAGTCTCGCTAACCGAGATTATCGTTTGATTTTAATGCCTGATAAAAACTTGACTTAGCCATCTTGTCAATGGAGGGTGGATTGTTAGGTTAAGTACACACTTGCCTATTAGCAAGCTTTTCATTAGCGCAGTTAATTTAGCACTGGTATTCTCACGATATTTCTGGTTTTCGCCGCAATCACTGGATTTTTTATCGCCTTAGAGATAAGCGTTGCTAATAACGCGCTATCTCAGCAATTAAATCCAGCGATAGACAGCGATAAAAAAAATGCTGCAAACCTGGGTTAGCGATAATTATCGCCTCTTCTTGCTAATATGCCCCCTTGTTATTCAAGGCTTTTTCACCCTTCAACTTTTAAAGATAAGTGAGTTTATCTTCAGAAGGTGTTAGCACATTACCCATTGTACTCCTCCATGTCGTTATTCATTGTTTTACCTTCTCACTCAACCTATAATTCAAGCAAACAACACAAGTTATTGACAGTACTCCCAGGATTCTGAGGCAAGTGCAGCAGTGTGAAAATAAAGATTGATGGAAAAATGCAATAGATCGTTATTGGAATGACCATTTTTGTGATGTTAATATTTATAATGTTATTAAGAGTTCAGATTACATGACGTCCGTTTGCTGTGAATTTGATAACATTATTCCACTGATCAATCCCCATCTGGGTTTTTGTGTTTATCAATCACCCTTTTATGTGCATTTATCAATTCTTCTATTTTTCTAATGTTTTCACTAACTATTTTAATCTAACATAACCTTAAAAAATTAGCTTCTTCATACATTATATTCAGTAACTGTCAGATTAAATTTGACATTATTGCACCTTTCCAACACACTCCCTGTTTGACAGCTTTTCCTTTCATCAAAATGAGATTTGGACCCCCATGAGCATTACAAACTCACACATTTCCTTGGATTGTTTCACAAGCTTAAAAATATACTGTTGTTGATTAATTTCAATATAAAGGAAATGTCTTAATTAAAGTTGATGCTGTATGTGGACACTGGGATTTTACCTGAATTTGAAGCATTTCTCAAAGTCATAAAGAGAATCATGCTTTCTAAATTTTGTAAGAGATTTTTTGTATATTACATACAGCAACTGCTGGACAATTTAAGTCGCTATGGGGCACAGTAAAATAGAGGGCACAAGTCTCAATTATTTTTTCACATCAGGAGGGATCCGAGGTACTGATTTAAAGAAGAATTGTTTTTTTTTTGTCTGTGAATGCCCATATGTTTTTTTTATATGGAGCGCTGCACAGGGTCAAAGTTAAAATATTGTCAATCAGTGATTGGAGCTCATCTCTGAAGTTGGAGACACATATTACTTTGCTGTGAGTTAAAGTTCTTAAGAGAGGTGTGTCTTCAGCTCTTTCCTGAATTGGAAAATGGTTAGGGGCAGTCCAAATGGATGCAAGAGTTTTGTTCCAGAACCTAATTGCTTAATAGAGAAGGCCTCTAGCCTTGTGTTTTTTCTTTTTTGCCCCTCTTCATCTCCAGTCTCATAGTATCCAGCAGAGGGGGGGAGCTAGATAGCCAAAAATGATGGAGTACCTGTTGTGATGGTCCATGAACAACTAATTATGCTTTTTTGTTTCAATTCTGAGCAAAGTAGCATGGCAATTTTTAAGCTAAACAGTTCAAAATGATCACTCAGGATTTTAGGTGCTTGTTCAGCCAGCCCATTCATTTTAGCCTGCATCACTTTGCCTTCTGGAACGTGCTCCATAGTGAGAGAAGACATGCTACAATTCAAATGCTTCATTGTCATGTTACCTTAAAAGGCACACTATATACCGTTCATAATGTGACAATGAAAATCTTGAGTGCTTGGTGAAATGCTTCACATAATATTCCATGTAGTGGGCTTGTACCCTGAATTTCACAATCACTTATGAGGAAGTTGAAATTTCTTACATAAATTAACCTCTGACAATGTAGAAATGTGTCTTAACATTAATGTATGAAATGTGTGTCAATATAGAAGTTAGAGAAAATGAGCTTTTATTGAACATGGAAAAAGAGAAAAATGCTGCTTATTTCGGCAGAAAGCTCCCATTTCTGTTCTTCTTTCACTGCTAGGCCTCAATATTTTCCATTATTTCCTTCCTTTCTCGTTTAATAAAAGAAATGTTTTTTGTAAATGCTGATTTAACATTATATATAAACTGCAGAGCTTAATATGTTGGCAAAATGTGCTCCTTGCTTCAAAATTTATTTATTTCCTTCCTCACACCATATAACTTCATCATATTACCTCTTCCACATGCTTATTATGAACAAGTATATTGCTATAGTTTCGAGTCTCATGATCTAACCAGGACATGCTAGAGATTAATGTTTCATTTCATAGAACAACCTATTGTTACACAATGGGACACTGAACAGCTAACTGGATAGGTGTGGGATCTTCATATCTATGCCATGCATTCTATCTATAGTTTTATATTCCCTGCTGCTCAGCTAGTGTGAATTAATAGTTGCTGATGTGTGCCTGGTGGAGTGAATGTCAGGTGGAGTGCGTGGGCTGAGCAGCAAGGATGTAATTGTTTGTAATACACTGTAGCAACATTCAAATAACATGTCGACATGGACGTTTACTGTGGGAATCAAGAGAGAAGACGACGGACCATCAGAAGATCCTTTCTCATTGGCCAGAGATAATTCAACATTCTGAGTTTGTGTTTTTCAATATAGAACGTGTCCCTAGTGATTTTCTATATAGTACTTGTTCCTAGTCAGAGAGCCATTCCATTCTATGCACATCTCCCCACTGCCATGCCCTTTAGCACTTCTCTGTGCTCCTCTTGCCAGAAATTGCTGTGAGCTACTACTAAAATTGATTTTCTGCTATTCTGATGCCTTTTTGGAGACTTTCTCCATGCTCATCATAGCTACTGCTGTGATTATTTTCTTACACTTGTATTAAAGGTTGCTACTGCAGTTTTTAGGGAACTCAGCTGAGTTTCCCTAACTACTCCCAATGGTGAGTTCGACCTCTCATAGCTAATAGCCTGTTGCTCCAAATTTTGTTTGCTCTTTTCCAAAGGAACTCTCTATGAGTTCTGGCTAGGATAAGTTTAAGTCCTTTTAGAATGAGATAGGAATACATTCCTTTGTGGAACATGATTGTATGACAAAACATCAAAAGACAGAAAATCGACCTACAAAAATATCAACACAGAAATATCGACGTCAAAAATATCGATGTCCAATCAACATAAACGTAAGTCCAAAAATATAGAGAAAAAAAATATCGATGTTAAAAATATAGTTTTTTAAAATGTTTTTATAACAATGTAAAAATAAGTAAAAAATAAATATAATTTACAAAATTATAGATATAAATATTAAAACATATTTAAAAATAATAATTAATACATATAATTTTAAAATGAATTAAACATCTACATATAAATTTATATATTTACTTACTCCACATATTACAACATTAAGGAAAGCGTTGGATAGCGTAGGGGTAAATATTAACATTCCTACTCCAGTGAGTGCAACAGTAGGGAAAGCGCTGGATAGCGTAGGGGTAAAAATTACTATTCCCACTCCAGTGAGTGCAACAGTAGGGAAAGCGCTGGATAGTGTAAGGGTTAAATTAACATACTTATAAATTATATATATTTTTTATTAAAAAAATAACATATTAGTAATTAACTCGCAAAGCAATTATTAATAAATATCAGTACATAAAAAATAATATTTACATAAATAACATTAAATTACATCCCACACTATTCCCCCTTTAACACACAACACACTACACATACAAAAAAACACAATTAATTTAACTATCCGTTAATCAATTAATAACAATTAATAATAAACTGTTATAATTATAAATTAACTAATTAATAAATATTAATTGCCAATTAATAATTAATAACAAAATAATACCTAACTAACAATAAAGTAATTAACAATAACAATACATAATAAATATTAATACATTAACTCTAAGTAATATAAATAACTAATTAATAAAAAACGTATTACCAATTAATGAGTAATAAACACTTGATTAATAATGAATACCAATAAATAAAAACAATCTCATTAATTAATTTTATTTATTTATTTCCCAACCTATTCCCCTATAAACCCACAACCCACCACACATAAAAAATCACATAATTAATTTAATTAGCAATTAACCACTCAATAAAAATTAATTACCAATTCATTAATAATTAACAATACATTAATTAACAATAACAATAAATAATAATTATTGATAAATTAATTCTAATTAATATAATTAACTAATTAATACAAATTAATTAACAATGAATATTTAACAATTAATTAATCAGTCAGTCAGTCAATAGGCTTTATTTCGATAAAATATATCTTTAAAAGCATTACATAGCACAAGTTAAAAACCAAAACATGTAAAATGCATCCACAAGATTAGATAAAATAATACAAATGACATCAATAAGTTACTAAAGAAGGTCTAGCTACAATGACCGTGATTAAAAAATGTCATTAAGCCTTTTAGATCTGATCGACCAAGCCCAGCTTAAAAATGTTGACATATCGCACATGAACAAGGGCCGGGTGTCGGATCTCAAGATTCGCAGTGCGACTATGTGGTGTCTGGTGCCCAACTCCATACACAATGGCTTTAGCCACCTAGATCTCGGGGATTTATAAGCGGGGCATTCAAATAGGAAGTGGGCAACAGACTCAACCCTAGGCGCACAAAATAAACAAAAAGGTGAGGTTTGGGCCGGGATTTTCCAGCGGCCAGTCAATTCACCCACTGGGAGCATACCTACCATAAACTTAAAATACAAAGCCCTATCTATAGGTTTTAAGATTATATCAAGATAGGGTTCGCGGAGGGCCATATCCTTAATCCTGAGGAACTCACTAGTTGCTCTACATTGTTTGGGGTCAATGCTGCTCTTTTCCGATACCCAGTTCCAATAGATATTCTTAAGGACAGCTTTTGGGGGGCAGATCTAGTAAGCCTAGCTTCCCCGAGCCCCAACTCCCCAAGCAGGGATTTAACGTCCCTGAGCCACCTGAATTTGGACCAACCAGGCATTGATAATACCTCCAACAGACCTTCCGCATAGCTGGCGAGTTGGGGAACCCTCCACAATCGGGCCCAGAGTAGTAGTGGACGCAGCTTTGCCTGGTCTTTAATTCAGCAGCATCCCATATCAAGTAGTAGGGGTAGCGTCGGAGTTCTTTGTGGGAGAGCCATCAGGTCCTTCAAAAATTTGTTCTCAGAACAGGATAGCTGATCAATATTGTGGGTTCCCCAGAGCTCTGCCCCATATAATGCTGCGCTAACACCTCTCGCCTTATATATATCTATCACAGGGGCAATGGGTTTGAAAGAGGACGTCCGCTGTTCTTTCAGGAGAGCCCCCACAACCTTTTTGTGGCTTAGCAACATCTTCTGGAGATGGGAGTTCCACCGCATAGTGTCGGTTAGATGGATACCTAAATAATCAAATTCCATGACCCTTTCCAGGGACACCTGGTTTAATACAGGAGGCCGCCCAAGCTTTTTAGGGCGGTTGAGTACCAGATATTTTGTCTTTTCTGTGTTAATTTTAAGCCCCCTACTTGTGCTGAATGATTGGAAACTATCCAGGAGGCTCTGTAAACCCACCGGGGATTTAGAGATCAGGAGGGTATCGTCAGCGAATAGGAGAGTTGGCTTTCTCTTGCCCGCCAGGGATGGTGCGTCAGATGGATTTTTCAAAAGGTGCTCCACCACTCCATTCACATATAATGAGAACAGAGTGGGGGCAAGAACGCATCCCTGACGGACACCCCTATTCAATTGGATTCTGGCAGTCTTCTGGCCCTGCTTACCCCACCTGACCTGCGCAAAGTTTCCTGTATGGAGCTTCACCAGTAGAGACAATATATAGGCGGGCATCCCCAAGTCAGACAGTACCTCCCACAGGCGATCCCGGGGCACCAGGTCAAAGGCAGTCTTTAGGTTAATAAAAGCGAGATAAAGACTGCCTTTGCCTAGTACAACCACCTTCCAGTAAAGGAGCAGCAATCTAAATGACTCATCAATAGTCCCGGTACCTGACCTGAAGCCTGCTTGGAAGTCAGAGAGAATTTTATTGTCATCTACCCACTGGAGCACTCTCCCAAGGACCACTTTTCCTGCAACCTTCTGGGTTGAATCAATTAGACTTATGGGGCGATAGTTAGCTGGGTCGTCCCGACCCCCCTTTTTAAAGATCGGGACGACCTCAGCTCCCCTCCATGTGTCTGGGATTGCCGCACCGTGGTAAGTAGCACTAAGCAAAGATGAAATGAGCCTCCCCCATTGTTTCAGATTAAGGCGGAGCAATTCCCCCGGTAGCCCGTCTGGGCCTGCTGCTTTATTTGGGACTAGGGATTTTATCACATTCTTCACTTCCTTGGCTGTAAAGGAAAGATCTTCACTCATCCCGGAGGGGCCCAATGGTGGTAAATTAATCTGCCCCTGCCTTAAAACCAAATTGGTAGTGTAAAGGATAGAGAAATGATTAAACCATGCCTCCTCAGAGATGTTACATGTTATGAGGGTATCAACGGGCCTATTCCTAGCCCTTACTAGATCCCACAAACCCCTGGACTAGCTTCCTTCAAATCACAGCAGAACTGGTCCTCCCACTCTTTCTTCGCTTCACTGATAGAGTGCTTATACTCCTTCCTAGCCACACGAATCAACTCAGGTCCCCTAAGTTTTACAGCTTTCAATAGTGCTCTTTTCGTCTGCCGACATTGTTTGGAATACCAGCCCGGATTACCCTTGGGTCTCCGACACTCCCTTCCGGGGGGGCCCGAATGTCTATTAAAAATTAATCATCAATACCAATTAATAAAAACATATTACTTCAAAATTACTTCCCACCCTATTTCCCTATTTCCCTATAACCCCACAACCCGCTCTGATACTAAAACGCAAAATTTACTTTACCAAAATTACTTATTATTATTATTTATTTTAAAATGTATAAAAATACATTTGAAAAATGTTAAACGTACATATGAAATGCATACTTAAATACATAACACTAAAAAAAAATCAATATTATTTACAACAATATTTTTGCTTACGGTACTACTTACTTCGATATTACTTACTTCGATATTTAAAAAATCAATATTACTTACCTTGGAGTTGCTATTCTGGTCAACGATATTCTTGACTTCAATATTCTATCCCTACGATATTAAAAACTCGATGTTAATGTAGGTCGATATTTTAAATTCAATATTTTGACTGCTCACCATGGAAGATGCTGTTATATTGCGTGCTAATACTAACCAAGTGTTTCTTGATATTTCTGTAAACAGACTTATTTGACTAACCTAAATAAAAAGACAAAAATACAGACTAATCTTTTAATGATAAAATACAACTTTTAAAGCATCACCAAACCTCTGATAATTGACTGAACATTAAATAACTATAAGTTGATGATTTATTTAGAAATATATTTGGTTGTGCCCAGTTCTAACACTGTGCAAAGATTCATCTACCTGAAGAAGAAATTGGTAATTCTCTTAGTAAATTTCAGGGTGGAGCTGTTTATACATTTTTTGTAGATTTCTGAGCTAGCACTAATCCCAATTAAGGGGCACAATCTCACTGCATGAGCAAGAAAAAAGGCATGTATAATATACAACCAGGATTTACTCTTTATTTTACTAGCTGAAGAATCTGTGTAGATCCAGCCAGAATCTATGGACTAGGATGGTTCATGATTCAAACATCCTAGGGGTTATTCACAAAGGTATCTTACACTTGTGAGTACATTTTCATGTGAAACTAACACTTAGACCTTTTTGGATATTCACAAATACAAGTATAAATGTACTCAAACATGTAGACTGACATGTTTCCTCCCTGAAAAGTGTGTAAAGCCTAATTTGTGAGTGTAAGTTACTGCAAAACAACAGCAGTTGTAAGTTTAGCACCACACATGTACAACCCCTGGGCCTGCAGTACCCTCCCATAGAAAATAATGGAGGCAGGGACTTGAAAATACACCATATATGTTAATTTAAATTAAAATAACTGGGATAGTTAAAAATATAAATAATACAGATTCATGTGAATATTAATACATAAAAGTAGCACATTTATTCATGTAGTTACAAAATATTTAAATAATCTTTAAAATGAATGTGACACTAATATTAAAATATATTTAAACCATTTTTAATTAATTGTATACATTACTTTCAATGGGTATTAATGCATCATATTTTTTGTTTTGGTAGGATTTTTTTTAATTTAAACTTGGGAAAAATAACTTTAATTTAATTTATTTAAAGATTTATTTCAAAACGTAGTCGTTTGTGCTGTAGCATTTATCCTTTAGTTCTACATTTAAAATACATATTAAAAGATAATTTACATTAATATTTAACATAAAAATATTTTATAAACTATACCAAGTTTATTAGGATTTTTGTTTTTCCCTACGATGTACATGCAGAGATCTCAGCCACTGGGGTGGGGCTCTCCCTATGGTAGGGTATAATGAACTTTTCACTGCAATTCACCATGCTGAGAACTCCACATCAACTGGGGAGATCTCCCTATGGTAAACTCGGAGATAGGAACGGTGGAGACATTAACCTTTTAAAAAATTGTAATAATCAGGAACTACATTTACAAGTAATTTAGACTAAGAGGCTTTGCTACGTTTCTAAAAGTTGATTAATATTACAGGAATTAATCAATATTCACAATTGGATCTGATCTAAAGGAGCAATCATTTTACATCGTTTGCTGTCTGAAACATTGCTCAATTTAAAAAAATCAATTTATGCAACTAAATATTTACAAGATATACCGAAGAAAAAGCACTGATCAATATGTATAAATTACTAAAGATTTACAAATTTCCCGGACCTAAAGATATAAATCAATGTTTATAAGATGCACTGACTTAATAACATTCCAGTGATACTAATCCATAGCACCGATCAATATTTGCAAGTCAAACTAAACAAACACTGTCAATCAGTGATTACTGGTTCAACTGTCGTAATGACATCAAACAGGCACACCATCTGAACACTGAGTTTCAAGTATTGTCTTACAAAAATATCATGAAGGCAAAGATCTATAGGTAAGCCCAAATGTCCTGTACTTAACTCCTCATATAAGTACTTTGAGCTGCTATGCTTAAAGACTTTGCTGTAAAAAATGGCAAAAGCTTTGTCCTTCTCTAAATCACTGTGGATGGCACTTGAAGTGAGCCTATTCAGACTGTTGGTAGTGTTGTAGGCTGCTCCATATAAACAATCTGCTTTCTACCTAAACTTGGGAACTACCCAGGGTTCCCTATTTCATTTTATGCATAATTCATGCAGCATTCTCAGCTGGAATGGTATTGCCTTGACTTGACTACTGGGCGCTGCCTTGTGTCTGAGCAAAGTTATACCTCTCTAATGAGCTCTTCCTAGAGCGAAACACGTCAGGTGTTGCTTTTATTCATTACAGGTTGACTTGGATGAAATGTTATCAATCTTGAGCTGTATTACTGTACCTGTAGTGGTAAAAGGCTTCTGACATTTTTCAGCATGGCGTAGATGGTTATTGCTAATCCTATGCTCAAATACTGCTCTAAAATTGGCTAAAGGTGTGTCACTCTCTGGCTTGGTGTGGATGGCACTGTGCCAAATCTATGATAAATAAATCTGCTAGAGAAACAGATATTTGATGTGAGCACATTCAGAGTGTCAGTGGTGTTTGGAGAGTGCTACCCATATATACACATAGTCACTGAAAATAACAAAGGTTTAAGTGAGGTTATAGTTAGGTGAAAAGTTGAAAATGCTGTTTGTTCCCACCCAGAGGGTGAAGCTGTCTGTTTTTGCTTGCTCCCTCTGGGCAGGAGCAATCAGAGTTTCTTTGCAAATCTGCTCCCACTCACCGGGAGAATTTTCAAAGCTCCCACCAGGTAGAAGCAGACTTCTGTTTCACTGATCTACTTCTGCAAGCAGGACAACCCCTGTGTCCTGGGGATGGGATCCCCAGGACAAAGTGTGGGAGTATGCCTCAGGGGAATGGGGACTCTGTTACGTATTAATGCCCGGGGAGGAGCTCTCCCTCCCCCCAAAAAAGAATTTTGTACCACCCCTGTGCCCGGCCCAACATGGAGGGGGATTCCTACTAGCCTGGAAGCCTACATTATTTAAACATTTTGCAGCATAATTCTTTCCCCAAAAATGTTTTTGCCTCCAGGCGAGGTTCCCCTGGGGCCACATAACTGGGCCTAGGGGATCCCTACCCTGACCCTTCATGTCTTTTTTTTTTAAAACTTTTTTTAGTACTCAGGACTAAATTCAATATGAATAGTCAAGCCTGAACTGCCAGGTCACATCCCCTCTTTACAGATCTACAAGCTGCCCAGGACTGAATGTCAGAAACGTAGCACAGAGTAAATTATTACTAGCTGAGATTGATTCATGTATTGAATTCATAATGTGGCCTATCTAAAAAAAGTTCTCGAAAGTGGAGAGATATACCAAAGTGTGGGTCTCAAGCCTGCTGTGCCTGTGACACACGCAGCAGTTCACTGACAAGATCAACAAATGACAAAGTCAAATCAGGGCCATTGTGCCCTGGGGCACAGAGGGCATGTGTGCCCATTTTGTGTACCTCCAGGGCACAATAGTATTACAGAAGTGGCCACAAACTCTTGAATATCCCCTTCTGTAATACTGATAGCGCTGGGCAACATCTAATGTCTGTGCTATCCTGACAGGGCATTCCCTCATCTGCATGGCTGTGTGGCCCCATCCAAATGAGGGAATCACTTCACCTATTTACCTGGGCTGTATTAGGGACGCGAGCACAGAGGCAAACATGTCTTTAGGAAGCACACTGAAAGGGTGCCACAAAAAGGTTTCACACTTTCAGTTTGCCTCCTAAAGGCAGCCCACTGCAGGGCAAAAAGGCTGTCCCATGACAACCCAGACATCCCCCAGCAGGCAGGTACAGTCAGTCACTGCACCCAGCTGCAAGGGGATCTCTCTCCCATCTTAAAAGTGCAGGTTGCATGCTGTCTGCACAGTGAAACATGGAGCCGCTTTGATATTTCACTTCAATACACTGTCCAGCAGGGAGCATAAGCTTGGGGCTGCCCTGGGGGTAGCACATTCTTTGGACTATGGTGTACTGTCCCTATTTGGGCCCTGCACACCTCATGAAAAGGTGCGCCATGAGGCAAACAGGGAAAGTGCTCCCTATGTATAATACGTCCCCAGATTGTATCCTTATGAAAGGTTAAGAATGATTTGCATGCAGTTAGCCTCTGCTTCTGGTGACTTTACCAATGACTGCTATTGTTTTAGAGATTATTTATACTGTCTAAGTGCAATTGTTTCAGCCTGTACGTACACCTTAGAATAATTTGGAATTGCCCCTCTGTTTTTTGAAGAGGATAATCCATATTAAATGGCTGAAGAGATTTATTTATTTTTTTTGCAGAATTTTATATAGTGCGAACTAGACCCGAACCGAATCAGGTATCAGAGCGCTTTACATATTTTCCAGTTACGTTACATGAGGACACACTTTCATTTTAGGCACGGGGGGATTAAGTGATTTGCCCAGAATCACAGGAGGTTTTGGCGTCGTTACCGAGACTCGAACCCAGATCCCCAGGTCCGAGGTCGAGCGCCCTAGCCGACTAGGAAAAGGGATGAATTGCCCCGTCCATAAGCGATTCTTTGTTGCTTGCTGCCAGACCGAATGTTTTGAGTGAATATTGGAATGAATTACAACACCAAACTCCCTAACTAAAATGGAAGCAGATACTGTTGGGCTTGTTCTTCAAGGTGAAGAAAACAATTAATCTGCAAGGGCCAAAACATACATTTTGACATTATTTGGCCCTTGTTAAAACTAGTTTTTACCTGGATTAAGAGTTAATAGATATGGCCTATCATGTGCATTTAACTGGGATTCTGAATTGATGAAGCTAGATAGTACGTTCATGTTTCAAAGATATTGGACACGGGTAAACAATTGTTATTTAATATCAATTTGTGACTGTATTCTTGAATTTAAAAGAAAATACATTAAAAAAAGAGTATGACAACCACAACTGATGTAGAATTCAGGTTCAATTCGCAAAATGTATTGTACTCTTGGAAGGAGAGACTTCATGCCTAGAAGTATACTAGTAAGGATGTGTAATTTTATTTCAGTTTTTCATATAACTAAATGTTTACAGTTGATTTTTTTGTTGTTTGTAAAAATGCCCATATCTTAGTAAATGCAAATTTCCTTAAGGATTTCAATAAAAGCATGTGGCATTTTATATACGTGCGGGATACACTGTCTTAATTGCAATTAAGTGCGCCTTGTAACTTTGAACTCAGGCACTTTTACGAATGGTCAAAATGTAGCCTTGCACTTCCACCCAAATTCAGGGTCAATTTAGGCCCATAGTTAAATGCAAATTAAATGTGAATCACTTAAAGTGAATCAAGAAATCAGAAGCGAGAAAGCATCTTAACACATAAATCATACGTCGACTCCTGGGCACCAAAAAACCCCAGCCGGAAGATAAAGAGCGTGGTTTTAGCACCAGCCGTCTCTCATCAATAGATCAGACGACACATACCCTGCTTCTAAATCAATCCTTTTAATCGCAGAACCGCTTATTATGGACACTTATTTCGACAAACGGAAAAAGGACAGCGCACATCTGCACCACTGCAGTTCAATTACTGGAAGTAAAAGCACATTATGTGAATTTAGAGAAATGTCATTCAATAATGTGAAACCTGCAGTGTCTGATAAGAGAATTAAATGGCAAGGCAATTTTTAACTTGAGACAGGCAGAAACTTCACTTGAACACAGAGGCACAAAGCCTAAAAGTTGAAAAATTCACATAATAAAACTTTAGTAAGATATAGAATGTAAAGGCTTCAGGGGGAACTAGGATTGATAATAAACAATGCTCGAATTAAAACAGAAATTCAAATAAAGAATTGCATGTCACTATCAGAAAATCAGATTTCCAATAAGACAAAGAAAAAAGATATTTATTGAGACCAATTGGGACAAGTCGCTTGAGATATTTGAGAATTGAGTGACCCATGTCTAAATATTACTTGGTATCACACATCACAGCTAAAGGACTTTTTATAATACTCACTTACTTTTTAAATTTTGTAAACCCATTAACTTTTGCTCTACCCAAGCCTTCTGGGCATCCCATATGATGTTCTAAAATTTCTGCTCAAGGTTCCGTGACAGCCTGTAACTTATTCTCCGAAAATTCGAAACATTTAAAGACACCACTGCTCAGCTAATCCAACAGATTTTCTTCATAGTCAATTACTGTCAAAGAATTTCCAATTTTTGGTAAACTTTTTCATTGCCCCAACTCTTTTGGCATAAGCCTCTTCAAACTTTTTTGTCTGTCTCATTTTATTTACCCATTTAAAATAAGATGGCACCTCCTCTGATTTCCAATTTTGGAGGATTTGGGAACGGGCAACTAAAGTGCATTTGGCATATAGGTTTCTTCAGCATTGGACAAAACAGTTCTTTTTATAGAGATGCCAAAAAGAGCAACCTCGGCTTCGGGATCAAGTACCTTATTAATGGGCTGGCTTATTGAAGAAAAGATTTTGCGGCAGAATATTTCGAGTTTCGGGCATGTGTAAAAAGTATGAAGCCAGTCGCCACACTCCTGAAGTTGATATCTGAAGCATTTGTTTTCTACTCCAGGGAATCATTTATTTAGAGCTTTAGGAGTAAGGTAGGCTAGCCAACGGGATAGAAAAGACATCCTTTTAAAATCGGCAGCTCTAAGAGCCTTACCTCCTAACTGGGCGATCTGCTCCCATTCCTGCGTCGAAAAGGAGCAATTGGTTTCATGAGATATTTTTGTCAGAATTTCATCGACCAAAGGAGATTCTTCACCCTTTCTCAGTGAGGTGTACCAATTCCCCACTCCTTTTAATTTCACTTTATAAAGGGCAGTAGCCAAAGGCATTGATACTACTCATGTTGAGAGATTATATTTATTTATAAAGTTTATAATCTGCAAAAATTCCAGAAATCCCGTTTTTAATTTATTTTCAGATATGACTAGAACCTCTTGCCAGGTGATGAGTTTCCGAAATGTAAAAAAAGAACCCAGATCACCAAACCCAGAATCTCTCCTCTTTTTTAGCTTAAGCAAATGAATTTAAAGCCCCAAGATCTTACACTCCTCTAATTTTAAATAATGAAGCCCACCACACCCTACCTGTTTAAAAAAAAAAAGGACTGTAGTCTAAAAGAAAAATCGCGGATAGTCTTGTAACTGGACTTTTTCGGTAATTTAGCTGTTTTTAAAAAACTTGCGAACCTGCCTCTTGTATCATTTTTTCATAAAAAAAATATGAAGAAGCCCATGGGATCCAATAAAGGTGCTGTGAGATCCATAATAGCTGCCATACAGTAGGTACGTATATTCGGTAGAGCTCAGCCCCCTTGTGTAGTTCCCAACTGTAATGTAGTCAATTTCACCCTCAAAACTTTCTTATTCCAGACAAAATCCCTGATCATAGACTCAATCTCTCTAAAATAATAGGAATTATTCTTTAGCGGTACATTTATAAAGAGAAAAACCAGTAAAGGAAGTATTGACATTTTAATAAGTGCAACACGACCAATCAAAGTTAATGGTAAAAGAGTCCATCTATCCAGCAAAGTTTTAATTTTATTTTCGCATTGTTAAATAATTCATACTAAATAATTGTTCGAACTGATTGGAGACATAAATGCCCAGGTATCTAATCAGTTATTTGTTTAGGGTTTGTGATTTTAAATTTAAAGGTAGAAAATTACAATCCAAATTCAGTACCGGTACCTCAGTTTTATTTTGATTAATTTTATATCCACCAATCAGTTCGACCTGGATACATTCATATAAAGCTTGATCAAGATTTAATTTATCATATTGTAGATATAAAATAATATCATCAGCGAATAGTTTTATTTTCGCCATTCCTGCTATTGGTGGTTTAATTTCAGTATTTCCACAAATTCTTATTGCTAGCGGCTCAATGAAAAAGGTAAAGCGGATGGGGGACATCGGGCAACCATGCCTAGTACCGAGATTAATATTAATTGCCCCTATCGAATTGGCATTAACTACCACTCTTGCTTGAGCACCCTGATAAATATTATTCAACATATTGATTATCTGGGCCGGAAAGCCAAATCTTTGCATACCGATGAATAGTGCATCTCAGTTTACCAGGTAGACGGCCTTTTCGGCATCGAACATTGAAATAAAAGTTGGAATTTTATTAATAATCAAAAGCCTGAATTAAAAACCCGGTATTTGACGACATAGACCTCCCTGCCACGAAACCTGAATAGTCAGGGTGAATAAAGGCCTGGGCAATCGGGGAAACACGTTGGGCCAATATTTTCATTAAAATCTTAAAATCAGCGTTAAGAAGGCTGATCGGCCTATATGAGTTAACGTCCTTCTCATTTTTCCCCTTTTTGACAAAACTAACAATATTAGACTACTTGAAGCTCGAAGGAAAAGAGCCTCCCAATCTAACCGCATTAAATAATTTAACCAAAAAGGGAGTCAATTCTTTAGCAAAAATTTTATAAAATTCAATTTGGAGCCCATCTGCTCCACACGCTTTTGCCCCAGCTATTAATTTCTCTGTGTCTAAAATTTATATGGCCAAAATTTCGCTCTCCAGTTGATCAGCTAATGGGCCGGGTAAGACAGGAAGATTAACTTCGAAGATTAACTTCATCGAAATATTTATAGATAAGGTATATCTCTACCTCATATTTTGTAGAATATAGCGGAGAGTAGTGGTCCATACATACTTGTGCTATATCATCTTTATCTCTAATGATATTTTGCGTCTTGGGATCAATAATCTCTGTTATTAAAGCTTTCTCCTGTTTGGTTTTTGTTTGCCCTGCTAGCATTTTGCCCACCATTTGGTTCTCTTCATAAACTTTTTGTCGACAGCTTTTGGAGCTATTGATTTCTTCAATTACAAAAAAATCATTTAAGGCTGCCTTTGTCCTTTCTAACTACAAAACCGCATCTCCCCTCCCCTGAGGTATGGTATCTCTAGAGTTTATGGCATTAGTTACATCCTGTTGAAGTTGGTTAATCTTATCACTCGTTTCTCTTGTCTGTGCGGCTGTGTGTGCAATCATCTGGCCTCTGATGGCTGCTTTAAACCCGCCCCAAACCAAAAAAAATTCTGCTGCATCATCATTTAGATTAAAAAACTCTAATATACACTCTTTAGATTGAGCTACCCAATTAAGATCTTGGAGGAATAAATGATCCATCTGCCACCTGGATTGAGTCTTGCCTCTCCCTTCAATCTCAAACTCTACTGTAATCAGAGAATGACCTGAGAAAGGGTTGGCCCCCATAGTGGTGTCTAAAACCATCAGGGATCATAAAATAAGAAACAAATCTATCCGCAAGGCTGTGTGGAATTGATTAAAGTCACAGGTAAATTTCGCAAAAAATTAGAAATTCGTTGATAGTAATCCACCCACTACCGTCACATAGCACTTTAGCAAATGACACTTTATTAATATAAGAAGTGCGGGTCAGGTTTGTTAGCACTTCTTTGTGCCAGGACCCTTGCGCAAGTAGAAGGTTTTCAAATTAAGAAAATACATTTTGGACATATAACACTTTAGCACATGACACTTTATCAATATAAGAAGTCTAGGCCAGGCACGCTAACACTTCTCTTGGGCAGGGTCCTTGCATAAGTAGAAGGTTTATCAATTAATAAAATACATCTCGTTGTGTGGTCAAAGGTAAATGCTATAATAGCAACATAAGGGTGTCTGCCTTGGACAGACTATTGCACTTTGCACTACCTGCACTTTATTGAAACTATGATTGTGAAATGATCGCACTTGGCACTTTCTTGTTATGTATTTCTTGCTTTGTATCAAAACGTAGATTAATGATAATTGCTAAATGTCACAAATTATAGGATTTTACTAGATGTTGCTTGATGTTTTATAACGATCTCCTGATCTTTGTTCACTGTATAAATGTTTTAATGCCATCTGCTCTGCTCAATAAAAAAAAAATACTTCATAGTCAAACAAGACTAAACCATCCCCAAAACAAATTGTAGTAGACACCAGTATGAAAAAAAAAACAACGCAAGCATTAGACCATAAGAAAATAATAAAAATAAATTAAGCTAGAGAGAAAATTATTTTGAAGCAGTGTTTTTTGCAGAACAATCTCCAGTAAAAAAAAATTGGTTTGAGTTGGAAATGTAATCAATAGATGTTGTGCAACGGTGAAGGAATTTTTGAAATTGTGAGATTTGCTACCTTCACAAAAATGTAATATATGGAATAATAATTTTTAAAAACATTAGCCTTAATTCACTGTCATGAGCACCATAACCTCTCTTCCCCATGCCCTAGCACAATATGGCATCTACAGTTGCAAAAGGGTGTGTTTACTAGTATGGAGCGAATTGAGTTACTAAGAGACATAAATAAAATGTGAAAAGCTATTGCAAAAATAAGCTGAAGGTGAGGAGGTATCAAAAGGTGCACATGGGAAACACATTCTTCTCTGAGACCGGAAAGCAAATAGGAAGGCCATAACAGCAGCAGAGTATTTTGTCCATACATCTGTAACAGTAATCTAATTTACGATTACAATAATGCATGTGACTATGAATGCACATAGGTATGATTATGAAAAAAAAGTTACAAAAAAAACAATTGGCCACATTTGTAGAAAAACTGAAAGCAAAATGCTGTGAGTGAGGATAATTGTTTGTGCTAACATCTTGTGAATGTTTGCCTGGCTGGCGCCACAGATAAGTCGATTAAAATTGGCAAGGCAAGGATAACGCAGTGAGTCTTTGAGACACTCTTAGTTGCTGAATTAATTGTTGTTACTCCTAAGACTTTTAGAAGCATTTCTGATGGGCACCACCACAGTTGATGGTGGGGTAGCACAAAAGCAGGTAATGGCTGCAGCCTGGCACTGAATAAAGGACAGACTACAGAGCAAAGGCAACAAAAGCCTACTTGTGGGTCCCAAATATTAAACACAGAATTAAAGCGTCTCACTAATTGTTTACACTGGCTACCATGCATTGATATGCAATGATAGCATTGCAGCCCATGGCCATGGTTGGCAAAAGCAAGGTTAAACTGAAGACATTTCAGTGACTGGGAATTGAAATTGGAATTTTTTATTAACTGTACAATTAATTAAAATCTTTACAGTAAAAAATATAAGACAGGCATCATATAAAAAGAAGGATAAAAGTTGAAAAGTCGACCCAAAATTTGTAGAAAGACTGGAAATACTTCAGTTTGTTGATGATGAAGGTACCTTCCCGCCCCAGTGGCCTGCTTGATCTACCCGCACCCAAGTTTGTGGTCGTGGTCCAATGCTCCTACTCGCATTTGTGGAGCCCCCATAGCCCTAAAGATAGACAGTTTTATAAGTTAATTAGCCCTACTTCTTGGTGCTCCAAGTTAGAACCACATGATGGAGCACGTGCCTCAGAGTTTGTTTTCGGCCCAGCCACTTTCTTCCACTTGATTTGCAATACTCGTCGCCCCAGATTAGTTTCAATCATTAGCAGATTTTAGTGTGTTCCTGATCTGATGTATGATTTTCCCCAGTCTTGCTAATAGCGTCGTGTTTGAGGTAGAAAAGCACAAGCTTCACTGCAGGACTTTAATCCATTGGATATACAAATCGGGGACAGGAGTCGCCAGAGTTCATTGTAAAGGTTAGGGCAGCAGCATAGAAGGTACAACCAGGATTCCCTCATGTAGAAGCACAGTGTACAGTGTGAGCATTCCCCTCTGCTTACCCAGGCGGGGTTAAAATCAGCTATTCCTAACATGCTTAGTCTCATGTAAAGAATTTTACTTCAGGCTTGGGGAGAGAGAGCCTCGCTTAAGTAAGGTTGTGCTTTGCCTAAAATGTAGGAGTTATTCAGCGGGTCTAAATGGGGACTTGAGTGGAGGGATTTAAGATTGAGTTCAAAAGAGATTTCCCACATGTGTTTGTTTATTGCTTTTTTCCAAGCATTCAGTGGGATTTCAGGCAATTGTATGCTATTTTCCTCTATCTTCAGTATGGTGATCGCATTGGCTAGACTAATATAGCAGGCCGAGCATGTTTCCTCAAAGATGGCTCTCAGTTGATGTTTTAGACGTTTAGCCGGAAATCTTAGGATCCTTAGGTACAACTTTAGAATCGCCCCCTGACACGACAGGTCTGGCCTCACCAAATCCAGCTCCAGTCTTAGCCTTGCTTTCCTTGCGGTCCTCGGGATAGGAAGCACTGATTTATGCATCTTCGCATGGGCTACGTTTAAGGAAGCGTCCTGAGACCCAAGGAAGGCAAAGTGGCTGTAACTGATTGCTGGAAGAAGTTTTGCTTTTAAAACTGTCAATATTGGCACTGCGGATGGGCTGATCAGACGTAAACTCAGTTGCTTTAACAAATATGTGACCTCTTTGGCTTTGAATGACTGCTGATTCAGGTGGATATTTGCCTTGGCCTATTCCGTGAACCAGACCGCTAGATAGTTATATGAGGCCACAGTATTAATTTGTAAGTTGCCCATTGACCACTGTGCTTTCATTTTTCTATGATACCTTCCGAAAATAACGACCTTGGTATTTCCCTTGTTTACTGCCAGGTTGTTGTCTTGATTGAAACAATTCAGGGCATTTAGGGCTCTTTGTAGGCCCACCTTTGTATTGTCCATTATAGCAGTATCGTCTGCATATTGTAGCACCGGCAGCGTCACGGCTCTTAGTCTTGGTGCTACTACTAGACAGGCTCCTTTTAGGGCGTCTCCCAAGTCAGCAGTATCAGTTGAAGAGGATGGTGCTAACACGCATCCTAGTTTCAGCCCATTATTCTTGGGCATGCGCTTGTTTGGACCCACACACAAGTGTCTTCATAGAGTGATCTTATTGCTTTCAAAAGGGTTGATGGAATGCCCCAGTTTTCTAGTTTCCACCGTAGTCTTCTGCGTACAACTTTGTCAAAAGCTGTACTGTAATCGGCAAAGCAACGGAATCTTTGTCAGGTGTAATAACACATGTATTACACCTGACAGCCTTTGGTGTTATCGTCTCCTGAACTTTAAGCCTCATCGCCTTCTGTTTGCCTGAATTATTTTCTGTTGGCTTAAGGGCTCTGTGCACTTTAGCATTGCTAACCAGTGCTACAGTGCTTGTACCCACTCTCTTTAAGCATAGTAAAATTGGCTTACACACAATTGGCATATTTAATTTACTTATTAGTCCCTACTAAAGTCGTAGTACATGTACCCAGAACCTGTTAATAAAATGATGCCAGTGGGCCTGCATCACTAAGTGTGCCACCCACTTAAGTGTCTCAGGAATGCCATTGCATCTTGTGTGCAGTTTTAAACTGACAATTTTACCATGCAAATAATCCTTTTGCCAAGCACCTCCTACTTTAATATATATGTCACCCCAGGGAAAGTACGAGCTAGCCCGTAGGGGAGGTTGCAGCATATTTAAAAGGTTTAACAAGTACTTTTAAGTTTTACATGTCCAGGCAGTGGAAAACTTCCAAATTTGTTTTTCACTACTGTGAGGACTACCTCCCTCACAGGATAACATTGGCTTACCTTATTAAATTTAATAAGTGCTAACTTTGGATTGGAAACAGGTAGAAATAGCATGTTTGGTCTCAAAAGAATTGTAATTTGGAATCCTCTTTAAAGGTAAAGCTCGATTTTAAGTCACAATTCAGAAAATGCCACTTTTAGAAAGTTGCCATTTTCATTCCTAACCATTTGGTGCCTCCTGCATGTGCCCTGGATCACATGACTGTGAAATGTTGACAGCTGACCTTTGTGTATTCCTCCCATGCAGTGAGGCAAAGGGGGACTATATGTTGGCAGGTTTAGCCATCCTGTAAAAATTGAGAGGGTGGAGTTGTTCCATGCTCCACTTTCTTTTGAAAGGGGCTGTCTCCATCACACTCCCAGAGAAGTACACACATGCCCTTTTTCACCTTACACTTCTTGGAGCCTGGGTAGTGAAGGAAAGGAAGTTCCAGGCCTAAAGATAGGGGGAGTCTAGACGTTTTTCCCCACTCCAAAGGCTGGCACCACGTATAAAAATTGGACCCTCGTACCAAATCTTCAGTTCACTCCTGAACCCGCAGAGGACCCTGAAGGAAGCCTTGTACTTCAGAGCATGGCCCTGCTGCCTGAGGCCTACTTTGTACTTCAGAGGGCTGCCCTGCTGCTAACAGAGGACTAACCTGAGGCTTGAAGTCTGCCTCAGACCCTTAGGAGGACTGCCCTGCTGATTAAGCTTTGCCCTGCGGCTTGATCCCAGGCCTACCAGAGTTACTCGAAAGAGCTGCAGGGACTCAAAAATCTCCAACAACCCGTAACCCACACCTGGACACTGCCTGATATGAATCTGGCCCTCCAAATGGTGCCCATCCAGTCCTGGATCCTTGGAAGTGGTCTCCAAACAGCCCAAATACAAAATTTGGGACTTAAAAATGTTCCACTAAAAATTAGTCTGAAGACTGGGACTTACCCGCTCAGCAATCTGCCCAAGGTTAATTGCCAGTCAGCCTAACTTCATGGTAGCTTCTGCTATGTTCTTCTTGTCAGCAGCAAATCTTGTTCAGCGGCTCCTCCTTAGCAGGGTATCCAGCCTCATGGACCCCTCGACAGCTACAGCCTGCAGCTTCTCCTCACTGTAGATTTTTGACTAACAAAAAAGTGACAGAAGTCCTCATGTAGAAATCTTCACTGCAACTTTGTCAAGTTGCTCCCGACAACAGTGCCTCCTCCTCAGACACGCCCGGCTGCTGTGCCCTGTTGAACATTACCATCTAAGACAGTTTTCTTAAAAAATTATTCTACGTCTGAAGGGAGGTCCAGACCGGGCCTAATTAAATTTGTGTGTCCGAACTGCACTCTATCACAGATAGCCATCATTTTTGTCTTCGTGCTGGTTGCACGCAACTAGATGTCTGTTTTTGGCCCTTTGTTTCTTTAGGCACTAGTTTTCACTAAAAACATAAAAAATTCATAACTCCAATTCTACAGATTGAATTTAATTTGGTTGTTGTCATTTTATTTATTAACATTTTTGCTATTTTTCAGCATTTGTGTTGGACTTTTCTTGTTTTGTGTTTTCACTTTATTATTGGTTGTGTGCTGCATAAATATTTTACACATTGCCTCTAAGTTAAGCCTGACTCCTTTTGTGTCAAGCTGCCAGAGGGTTAAGCATGTGGTAATTTAGGGGCAGATGTATCAAAATACCTATTTGCGATTCTCAAATAGCGATTTATTGAGAATAGCTATTTGAGAATTGCAAAATGTTATGTATCTACAAAATTCGCAATTTATTTGCGATTTCCTAAAATTCCTTATTTGCGAATAGCAAATTGCGAATTCGCAAATAAGGAATAATTTCCCATTCGTTTCTATGGGCCAGGAGGCCCATAGGAATGAATGTGAAGTTATTCTCAATTTGCGATTCGCAATTTGCTAATCGCAAATTGAGAATAATTTCAAGGGTGCAAGGGTGTCTTAAGGACACCCTGCTGCACCTCTGAAATTTACATGTGTGCACATATGGCGCACATACATGCCTTAAGGGCATGTATGAGCGCCACATGGCACCTTTACAAATGCCAAAAAGTGCATTTGTAAAAGAAATCGCAAATTACCACCAACTACAAGTTGGTGGTAATTTGCGATTTCTTAGTGTAAAATCGCAAAACCTGAATGCTTCATACATAGCATTTGAGGAATCGCAATTTGCGATTCCTTAAATGCTGACGCAAAATTAAGGAATCGCAAAATTTGTGATTCCTTAAGTTAATCGCAAATAAGGATGCGATTTCAAGGGTGCCAGGGGTGTCCAAAGGACACCCTGTAGCACCCCTGACATGCAAATTTACACAGGTGTTGCGCAAACACATGTCCAAAGGACATGTGTGTGTGTAACATGCAACTGAGAAAAATGCACTAAAGTGCTTTTTTCTTTTTTTTCGCTATTTACCACGAAGTCAGACTTCGTGGTAAATAGCAGCCAAATATTGCGAATTCGCAATTTAAAATTGGTTAATGAATTGCATTTAAGGAATCTCAAATAGAGATTCCTTAAATGCAGTTCCTCGCAAATATGCGATTTCGCAATTACCGATTTTTCCATTTGGGATGATGAATCCCAAATGCAAAAGTTGCGCTCTCAAAGGGCCAGATTCGCAGTATCTGGCCCTTTGCGAGCCGATTTTTCGTTGATGAATCTACCTGTAATTTTCTACAACATGGAGGAATAATCATGGTTTGTCCAAGTACATAAAAATATGACTCTCTATGAACAACAGCTTTCAAAATGTAAATTTGATGAGTATTTTCCTTGCAGGTTGATCATGTGGGGTACAGACGAAAGGTTGACCTTCAGAACAAACATTTCTCAGTGAGAATTTGAGCAGCACTTTGACTTTTGAGTGCCTATTCCTGTCTCCCTTCTAATGATAATTTCTGACATTTTACTGCTAAAAGTGGGTCTATGTGTATATTTTACCAAGAACTGTGGCACATGTCTGTCATACTCTGTTGTGTGAACTCAAAACATCTACATTAGTTCAGCAGGTGTTTTAGAATTGCAGGTGAACGGATTCGCAAAGCTCTTGTATGAGTACTCACACAGCCTAAGATGCGTATTACTCCTGTACTTTTTGTCCTGATTTACAAAATACACACATAAGACACAACTAATCCCCAAAACCTCTTTTGTCAATCAGTCCTGGAGATGGAGGAGTTCTTCACATCTAATACAGAAGTACCAAACAACTATTCACCAAAAACGCTTTTGTGAATCCCGCCAGAAAATTGAGACAAAAGTAAGAAAAAAGCACTGATTGAAAACACTTTTATTAATTAATCATAGAGATTTAGGACTGATTTATAACTAAGATAGAAGTAATAGACAACTGCTCACAGAACACACTTTTGTGAAACAGGTCCCAAAAATTCAGGATTGATTCATACCTCAGACAAAGTAAAAAACAACTAAACCATGTAAAGCGTTTTTGAATCTCAAACAATTTTTCTTAGCTAGTTAGTAAAGGCAACATCAGTAATGAGTCTGAGTTCCCAGAGACTACTCCATAGTTCTATATTTACATTACTATTTCCAATGGTATGACCACCATAGCACTTAAAATGTTGTAGTCAGAAATTGTTTGGTGTTTCCAAGTTATATAGCACAAAATGTACAGGCATGTCAGGTCTACCTTCTGATGTCCCATGGGAAGCTCTAATAGCTACAAATGTGATCAGATGGCCATTAAAGTGATTTCAAATAAATAAATAGAAGCTCAGTACACCCTTTCTTTACTTTTCACTTGAGATCCACACGAATGTTGATCAAAGCTCTTCATACCCATAACATACCATAACATAACTTGTTTTTGTAAAGTGCATGTTCACGCAAGGCCATCTTGGTGCTGATTAATGCAAAAAGAACGATTGATGGACAGAATGCAGAACAATGTGATGCATTCTCCCAAGTACAGCGATCTGAGCCTAAATCCATCGTTTTTTTGCTCACCATGTCTTTCCAGTGTGGACCCAGTCATATGCAAATCAGTCTTGACCCTGCGCCCAATGGGAACAGTCTAGCCCCAACTGCCTGGCAAGGTCCTCCCTGGACTAAAAACAAGCATCCTAGGACCGGTTTCGGGGTTTCACTCATCATCACCCAGGATAGCTTGACTCCAGTGTCATGGAGAGCACGGGACCCACGTCAGGGCATACCCGTCCCACTCGGGGTGACAAATGCAAAAAGAACAATTGATGGACAGAATGCAGAACAATGTCATACATTCACCCCAGTACAGAAATCTGATTTGCAGATGGCCGGGTCGAAACTGGGGTGGTGTGGTGAGCAAAAGAATGATGGATTAAACCCAGATCCTTGTGACTGGGGGTGAATGTTTGCAGTGTCCAGCATTCGGTCCATCAATTGTTTCTTTTGCATCTTGGTACTGAGTGACAGATGTTTATTGTTACCCAATTCAATGGTCACCCAGTCCAATCTATATATTTAAAATAAGGCTAGTCTGTTTTTTTTTAATCTAGTACATCTTTCATTTTGGGTTGTTAGACCATTTATTAGAATTCTAGACGTATCAGTAATGCAAGTAAGTGAATACTAAATTCTTGCTCCCTCAACGACGTTAAGAATGCACTGCAAATTATTTCATATCTATTCTTCATCACATAACAATTGATCACACGGAGCTACTTATTTGCTTCTACGTTTGAAGGGCCTTATTTACAAAGTTAAACTTACTTTTTTGAATAGGTTTACTATTTTTTTGGGCATTCACAAACCTCAAGTTTAATTTTAGTATTAGGAGTTTATGATGCGAGACTCTGCACTTGTGGCAGAGACTCAACTCTTAAACAAGATTAGGCCTGTCCTATCTTTTAGTGTGTGGCGTTCTCTGCAACGACTGCAGAATCTCCACAGTCATTAAATTACTATTAAAAGAACAGGAGGCAGCCAGGGATTATATAGGTACACATAAAGTATACTGTCGTTACAAGTTGCTCACCTCAATGGTCAGCAGCTTATTGACCAAACTTAAATCATAATTATATATAAATAGAGAGGCAAACATAAACAATTGATGAATGTGGTAAGTTCAAGAAACAAGTAAATAAATAGTTGCAGTTCTTGGTTGCTGTGTTAGTTTCTTTTCTTTATTGTTTTTCTAAATTTCTTTTTCTCTCAGGAATAAAACAACCAATGCGTTTCTCTTTAAAAAAGATTCCATCAGGGTTGCAAACATGAACATAACACACATATATAAAAAGTTAATAATAAAACTATTTACACCACATGACATATACAAACAGACATGCTATATGAAACATTTGTACTGTACAGTAGTATCATCAAAGCCCATTGAAGAAACACACATATGAGTCTCTGCTATCCAAAGCAGTGCTCTTGATGGAGTTGGCAGGTTTAACAAATAAAACATTTATAAATACAAGTTTCAAAACATCTAGTGGGTGCCCCCCCAGATGACAAGGGGGCGTGAGTTTATTATAAGTATGTCCGCGCAAAATATTGGAAGGAATATATTTAAATACACAAAAACCCGATATTAGCAACCATATTAGTCACACACTGCCATACACTCACCCAAATGTCATTTAAAAGAGCGAAATTAGTTTATTGGTGAATGAGCATAAGGACATGTTATGAATGACCGGTCGGATCCTGGAAGTGGGGGACTAGAAATGTCAGTGTCATTAGAGTTGAGTGTTTCATTTTACTGTCTCTTGTTTTTCATCCATCAGTATTTTATTATATACAGGTCACAATATTATGGAGCCTGTAAATGCCAATATTTGTGATATTATTGTAGTCCAAAGATCTGCAGTGCCATACAAGTTTAAGATGTATCCTGGAGGCACCGCAAGATATTGCATATCTGAACTCAGATAGAAATCTATGTCGGATTTATGTGGTTTCACGTGCTGTTCAGGATATCATGGTTTAAATATTCCATTACTTAACCATCTCTCTTGTGGCTCATGTCAGTCATAATAAATAACATCAGACATACTTTGATTAGAGCACAATGTTTGACTCTTAGTGAGAGTCATTACAACAAAGGATTAATCTGAGGAGTGTCAGGCCATTAATCTGCCCTCTCTTTTCTTCTATTAATAAGCGACTTGTTCGAGCTTGACTTTCATTTGGGGATGTGATGACATGTGCATGTGCTTTACACTGCCTATATCCTTTGATTCTGAAACATTGAAAACCTGTGTTCATTAAACCTGTAGCAACAGTGAAAGGTTTGTAATTCTGGAGCTTGACTAGCATGTATTCTTGGGCGCAGTGTAATTGCTATGTGTATATTTATTTAAGACCGATACTATTTTTCAATCTATCATGTTTGTAGATTTTCAATAAGCCTGATTTTTCTACTGAAGTGAAATCCTATTTTTTCTCGAGTCATTTGTTATTTACGGTAAGAAAACCATGAATTTTCAAACTCTGAGATTCTTTTGGCTTACCTTTCTCACTTGGACTGGCCTATGTGTTTGTACGTGACACTCACTTTGGCATGAGGCATATGGCTTCATGCTGTCCTTCACAGTGCACTTTGCACCGTTATATCATTTGGCTTTATTGTGCCCATTTTTCACAAAGAGGCAGAACACGTTCTCTCACTAAATTCCGCATGTTTGAGTTTTGTTCAACACACATCTTTCTACATGTGTTTTCCCTACACCCATTTTGGATTTTTTCTCTGTTCTTTTTCTTTTTTTCAAACTGTCCTTATTTTGTCTCTTGGTGTTTCCTAATCTTGGGTTGTGAATGTTTTTGTTATGCGTTACGTATGTGGCACATTTTATGTGGAATTGCCCATATGCCTTCATCCGTGTTCGTGACTGCCACCCACTGGACGTTATGAAACTCAGTTGCTTTTATAAATGTATTATTTGTTAAACCTGCCAACTTAGTCAAGAGCACTGCTTTGGATAGCAGAGATTTGTGTGTTTCTTCAATGGGCTTTGATAATAGTACTGTACAAATGGTTTATATAGTATGTATGTATGATTGTATATGTCATGTGGTGTGAATAGTTTTATTATTGGCTTTTTATTTATGTGTGTTATTTTCATGTTTGCAGCCCTGGTAAAGCCTTTTTCAAGGTGAAACGCGTTGGCTGCATTATACTTGAGAGAAAAAATATAAGAAAAAAAAATAAAGAAACTAACACAGCCATCAAGAACTACTACTATTTATTTACTTGTTTCTTGACCTTACTACATTCATCAATTGTTTATGTTTGCTCTTTATTTGTATATAAGTACAATGACTAATAGTAAAATAAAATTTGTAGGTTGTGAATACCAATAAAATACTAAACATTAACAAAAGTGTAAGTTTACCTTCATGAATCAAGCTCGAAGTGTTTTTTACATAACTATACTGTCAGAAACAAGTTGGTGTTTCATACCCCTGTGGTTGTTAAATTGAATACTTCTGAGTTAGGTAATAGTGACAGTGGTACAGATCAGCAAATGATAATAAATGTTTTCAGCACATTGCCATATCCCCCTCAATCCCTCCCCAGATAACTGCTATCTTAAGGAAAGCAATACTCCAGTAGACAATGACTGTATACTGAACTCATGAAGGATTCAACTCATACAGCACACAATTCACCAATCACTTTCAGAATGGGATTTTAAAATGTTTCAAGATATGATAACAGTACGGAGGCAACGTGTGAAATCAACCATAGAGAAAATGTCTAAATGCCAAGTGCTGTGAAGTCCTTAAACAAACACCACAAATAAAACAGAACCCCCCCCCCCCCCAATCAAACTCGCATATTCTTGTGGAAGACTGCAAAACTCCTAGTCTGCAGGACAATAGTCTGCCAAGTCAGACTCCAAAAGTGTCAAAGAAACAATGGTGGAGTTTGTGTTTTTGCAAAAATTGCATAAAGTAAACCTTAATATTATTCTGTATGATGTGCAAATTTTAAGCGTGAGCATAAATATTCTTTTGAACATGGCGGTGTTCATCCTAAAAACGCCAGAATTGCTGTGAAGAGCACACAAACACAACCTTTTAATCTTAAACCTTCACATGTGTAGTTCTTCTCTGGGGCACAGTAATACATACAACCTCGATTGGGCAGTTTTGACTATGCTCACCCAAAAATGTAAAAAACACTTAGAATTAAGGGGGGGTCCAATACAATCCTGCTGTTACATTTTGGCAGAGTTGACTCCTTTAAATTATTCATCTAGATTAGAGAGGTGATCATATTAGATTAGTGTTTATAGCACCACACATGTGTGTTAGTAGGCCCATGTGAAATTTTAATTGCACTGGCAAACTGCAGACATTGTCAAATGTCTGTGCTATGCAAAAATCGCTAAATTGTTTGTAAAAATTTTTGATTATGCCATTTTGGATAACATTCTAACCAACCATGCACCTGCGCAAAAACATCTCGTGAGATACCAGCAGGAAACTGGCTTGCTCAAAAAATGTCATGCCAAGAGATATTTTCTGTTGGGACGACTCTCCTGACGGAATTTTGCAGACTTTTTCTGTTATGGGAGGTGTGTACTTGGTTAAAAACATGACATGACATAACAGCAAATCACATTTCACTCGAAAGTGCAATTTTGTGGAATTTTCCAAGAATTTCACAACATATCTGGATGTTGTGCGAAATCGCACAGCCTTATTTAATAGCAAGACAGTGATTTTACTGAAAAGCAGTTCCTTAGAGCTCTATAGGGATAAGGGAGCCAATGTTGTTCTTTCAAGCTTTCAGGGCAGGGTAGAATCGCTTACATATTCTTTGATTGGTGCTTAGTTGAATCGTTTCATGAAGATAGGCTTTGATTGGTGGCAACGAGAAATATAAATGTGATATTTATATCTGACTGCTATTATAGTCATGATGTAGTAACAATAATGATGCACGATTACAGATTTTCTAACTTTCTCACCAAGTTTTAACATACCTATCTGATGTGTGAGCTTAATTGATATGAATTCTTGTTTACAAGGAAGGAAGTTTCATGGTGAAAAATGGTAGCACTAGACACAATTAAAACTACAAAGTGCTTGGCTAGCCCAGTAGGACTACAGACTGGATGTTTGCCGTTTTCCCCTTGATTGGATCCATGTACACCCACACCACAATACCTGCACTCCCTCCCACACACCCACTTACTCCCCTATTTTGACAGTTGTCAGTGATGGCTGGCACAGGTAAGCGTTGTGGGGGAGCTCGGTGGGGGAAGCCAATAGATGATGGAATAGGTATTGTTTATTTATTAACTTATACCTATTCTGCCGTCTGTCGACTTCCCCCCTTCCACCAGCCCTGCCTCACCACGCTTCCTTGTGCCGGCCGCCTCTGTCAGTTGTCCAGGTTTTGGGACGTGCCCCTCAGTTATTTTCTTTCCGTATTCCCCTTTGGCCACCCACTTGCACAGCTGCATGTTCCTCTAGCTGGGAGACTGACAATAGACTTCGCAGTTGACTTGTTTTTCTAGTTGTGGCTCCCACAGCGCAATTGTGGGTTTGTATTTTATAACAGTGCCTTGTGTCAATCCAGGATTTTTTGTTGCCCTTTTCTGATATACTGCTACAAGCCTGTTTATACCGTATGCACTGTATGAAAACGAATAAACAAAAACCGAAATGTACATTGACAGTGTAAGCAACGTTGCTATTCTTAAAGGGAGGAAATTCTAACTGAGTCTAGTAAGTAACAGCTTTGAGTTTTTGTTAAAATTATTCTTCTATGCTTAATTAGTCTAAAGAAAAGCAATAGGCACATGCTATTTTCATCTATATCTATATATTAGTTTCCCTCATTGACCAACAAATTTACTTTGAAAGTATGCCAAAACCAATATATTGATTATTTCAAAAAAATGTTAAAAAATTTTAGCAAAGCATTTAATTTCTTCTGTTTTTATGTTTTTCAATATATCATTTTGTACAGAATCAAAAATTCATTTCATTAGACAAAAATTCAAATGCATCTAAAAATTGGTACATTTCTTTTATAACCATGATTATTGCCTACAAAATTTATCACATACAAAAATATATGTATGTATAAAAAAAGTCCTCCTGAATCAAAACAAACTACACCTACCCATTCCAATCATACTCATCTTTCATCCTCATGCATTTGTAACACACATCTGTTAATGGTAAGGAAAGAATTTAGACAGAGAGAAAAAAAAGATATTGTTAATTCTCTTCTGCCAAAATTCGGGTCTCAGAACCAGACTTCTATGAGACCCGGCACCCGGCAAAAGTGTGAATGGTGACTTTGAAAGTGATATGGCATAACACGACTAAAATTCCAGCAAACAAGCAAATCAAGCAATTCTGACATCAAGGAGCATTTGAGAGGGAATTCTTCCCATGAAATATTTTTTAACATGTGTTCAAACAGTTCATTATAAAGCATACATTTACTACACATTTGTTAAAAAAAAATTGGAACAAAAATGGCAGAGGTTAACACACTTCCACTGCCATAGTTAATATTTCAGTAAGTGCATAATATGTATAGACTTGGAGTACCGTTCTTCACAAAATGCATGTTTTGTAGACAGCACACTAACATTTAAAAAACTGGGCAGTAGCTCTTTTCTGGGCTATTGTGATAAGGGCATAAGACCCCCGAAACCTTTTATTTTCAATTTTACATTTTCTCAAAGAGTGATTGTTAGATTTGACATCCTTGCTGTGGCATTCTCCCAAGCATTTGTCTTTACTGCCATATTTTTGCTTAATTCATTTTTGTTGGCTTTAGGGCTCTGTGCACTTTACCCCTGCTTGCAACAGTAAAGTGATTGTGCTCTCCACATTTAATGTACTTTAAAGTCCTTAGTAAATGTTACAACATGTACGCGCGACTCCAGTGTGGTTGCCTGGTGGAGCGAGCTGCTCGGATGGCACTTTTAAAAACCCTCTGTAAACCCCATTTGGGAATTGTGAAATTGCGAATATCGTGCTGTGTTTTAAATTTAGCTGCTCTCTGTATGTGGCCCGTGCCATTATTTTTAACTGAACTGTCTCGTTCTTTGCCTTTCTCTCTCTCCTGAGGCGAAAAGCCGGGAGATCTCTCTATCTTTTTACTCGCAGGCACTGGGCTCTGCTCTAACTCCTTTCTCTGGGGGCAGACGAGCACCTACCTGTCTCCCTTCACCATCGCGCCGCTTCTCCTGATACCCTGACGCCGACTGTGATCTGGGCGCTCCCCTCTCAGCTGATTACGAGCTGAGGGGCATTGAGGGACGGGGAGGCTGCGCACTAGTACGGCAGCCATCTTGGGTGAGGAAGGCTTGGGGACTCACGGGCGGGACTATAAATCTAGTGTCCCTGTCGTGTTCTGATCAGACCTACAATAGCGCGACTCCAGACCCTCTGTAAACCCCATTTGGGAATTGTGAAATTGCGAATATCGTGCTGTGTTTTAAATTTAGCTGCTCTCTGTATGTGGCCCGTGCCATTATTTTTAACTGATCTGGGCGCTCCCCTCTCAGCTGATTACGAGCTGAGGGGCATTGAGAGACTGGGAGGCTGCGCACTAGTACGGCGGCCATCTCGGGTGAGGAAGGCTTGCGGATTCACGGGCGGGACTATAAATCTAGACGGGGATGGCTCCGTGCAGCGGACGCGTTCAGCGGACGCGCCTGACCCGCGCCAAAGGAGCACCCAAGGAAAGCCCGTCTGCGCCCGTCAGCGTCCCGGAGGCGGACGCGGGCGGGCGGTCTAGCGACCTCCTGAGACGGCCCCAGAACTCACTATTCAGGTATTCTTCAGCGCAACTCTTGAGCCTGAGATGCCCCTGTAGTAGTAAATGTACACCCCAGGGTCACTTTTTTGAGAGTAACTCGGACTGCCCCGGGTGTGGCTGGTCACTTAGCGAACCCTGCCAGTAGGAAACACCTGGTAGCTGGGATACGCAGGGGTCCCAACGTCAGGGACGGATCATTTTAAACATACCTTTAGCTGTGCCCTTGTGAACACTCGGTCAGTGAGCAAACATGCCCAGGACCTATTCAATCTTCTGTCTGACTCTAAACCAGCCTGTCTTTTCCTGACGGAAACATGGCTCGGTGAGGCGTCTGGGCCGGACATCGCCAATGCTCTGCCCCCTAACTACTTTATGTTAAGGAAAGACCGGGGCTCGGGCAGAGGCGGGGCGTCGCTCTAGTGATAGACAGGCGCCTTAAATGCTCTATTATACCAACAGAAGACATTCAGGGGGCTGAAGCGCTGGGATTTTGCTTGTCATTGTCACCAGCCCAATCCTGTGCGGGACTGCTGGTCTATAGACCCCGGGCCCCATTGGATCTTTCCATGAGGGACTCTCCTCTGTGATCTCGTCACTGTGCGTGCAGTTTAAACACTGCATACTCCTTGGCGACTTCAACATCCACTTTGATGAAGTGGATGCTGTAGATACGATCAAGCTTTTAGACTCCACTGAGCCTTTGGGCTTACTGCCCTACCTGGGGTTACCCACGCACAACAAGGGACACACGCTGGGCCAAATTTTCTCTACCGCCCCCATTAGAGTTTTCCGCCCTCTACCAGTACTTTGGTCTGACCATATGCTGGTGACCTTTGACATTCTGCATAAATCCGGCTCCACCATTAGGGATAAAGGGCATTCATCACAGATTCCCCGTGCCTTCCATAAAGTGTCACCAGACATGATTGAACAACATTTGATGAACCACCCTTGTCTGCTGTCGCGTGACATAGAGGCAGATATTAATCTCTTCCAAATGTGGCTTGCGCGCTGTTTGAAGGAGCTGGCGCCGCCCGAGCGGTCCTTTAAGGTCTCGTCCCGCGCATCTGCTCCATGGTTTACCCCAGCGCTTAATTCCATCCGTAGGCTATGTAAGAAAGCAGAAAGAGCATGGAGAGTAAGTTATCTGGAACCTCTGAAGGAGGCGTATATGTGCACTATCAAGGCCTACCATAGGGAAATCTATCTAGAGAAAAAGCCTACTTTGCCAGAAGAATCGAGGAGGCCATTAACACCAGCAAAGAAGTCTTCTTGGTGGTGTAGGAATTTACTTCACCGGCCGCCATTACGCCTAAGTGCTTCTTTTCGGAACCTTGGGTGTCCCAACTGGCTAGCTTCTTTGGGAATAAGATCACTAGCATCCAGCATACTTTTCCAGCTGCGGTGGTAGGGGGTGTGCCTAATCCAGGACCTGGTACTCCAGTGGCGCCCGCTGGACAGCCCATTCTGATGACTTTTCCCTCCATTGAGCTTCAATCCTCTCTGGAAATTTTGACTAAAATGAGATCCGGCTCCCCGCTTGATCCATGCCCCGCTAAGTTTTTAGCTAAAACTGCCCATATCGTTAATCCGATTGTCAGTCCTATTTTAAATCGGAATTGTGCCGCAAGCATGGAAACAGGCGATGCTTCTCCCCCTCCTAAAAAAGCCGTCCCTGGACCCCAGTAGCCATGTCAATTATAGGCCTATTTTGCTGCTTCCGGTCTTGGCCAAGGTGACTGAAAAACATGTGCATTCTGTCCTGGCCGACTTTGTAGAGTCACATGAGATCTTGCACTACACCCAGTCCGGTTTCAGGGCTAACTTGAGCACGGAATCGGAATTGTTGGAGGTGTCAGAGGCCATCAAGGAAGTCCTAGATAATGGAGGGAAAGCACTGCTAGTGTTATTAGATCTCTCGGCGGCGTTTGACACCGTTCCCCATGACCGCCTCCTGGCAAGACTCTGCCAGTGCCGCGAGGGGGGACATGTAGATATTAAAGAGAGTGGGGCTCAAAATCGACCCCTGAGGGACTCCCACCTCCAGAGGCGGCACTGCAGCAGAGTACGGAGGAGCCCAGACTGTCTGTTGTCGGTTGGATAGAAACGACTCAAACCATCTGAACACCGATCCCCGAACACCAATCTCCAAGAGTCTTGTCAGGAGGCGGTCATGGGGAACGGTGTCAAACGCCGCCGAGAGATCTAATAACACTAGCAGTGCTTTCCCTCCATTATCTAGGACTTCCTTGATGGCCTCTGACAACTCCAACAGTGCCGAGTCCGTGCTCAAGTTAGCCCTTATATTATATAATATAAGTTTATATTATATAATATATATACACGTTACTTTATCGAAAATGCCACTTTTAGAAAGTTGGCTTTTTCTGTCTACACCAATTGTGTATTTCTGCCAGTATTCAGGTCAGATGTCTGTGAATGCCTTTCCTGTGGTGTGTTGTGTATTTCTTCCAGACATAAGTACAAACAGGCATTGGATGTGGGGCAGGGTATCCTCTCCTGAGCAGGATGTCCTGGAGGGTTGCACTCAGCTTCCCTGAGCTTCTATGAGTACCCTCAGGGTTATTTCCAGCCTTTTCCTGACTTCTAAGGGGTTGCTGCCTGCCGCTGACAAATGCAAGTCACAGCTAGGTCTGTCTGCCCTTTGTTACCTTAGATGGTTTGGAACCAAATCGAGGAAAGGATGAAGGTTACACATAGGGGGCATCCCCCATCCACAGGCTGGAACAGGGTATAGGAACATCACATCAGAACCTCTCACCAGAACGTTCCTAGACTTGTGGTTCATTCAGAAGAAGAAATGCCCTGATGTCTGAAGAAGGAAGACTGGATCTGCTTGCCTTGAACCCAGGCTTCCCAGAAGATTCCAAGGGTCAACTGACCGATCTCCAGGTTGAGCTACAGGGAAACAACATGCCTCCAGAGGCCTCCCTAGGGCTGCTGAGCTGATCAGCACTATTACACCAGCCTGGACCTGCCTGACCCCTGCAGGTCCCCCCACTCTGCAGGACCTGGACCCTTAGCTGGCATCAGAGTGTACTCTTCCTGAACTCCAGGTGAAAACCTATATGTTTTGGGTTTCATGCGATATGAAGCAGACTCTTCATGACAAACAACGTTGATCCACGACTCCTGCCAACGTGAATATTCAGCAACACCTGCTCTTCGAGTGATCCATGACAGTCAGTGTTAGCAGCAATTGCCCACCTCGACCGCCAGTGAGAATCTTCTGCAACAATAGGCTCTTTGCACCACAAGAGTGACCATCTCCAAAGCCCGACACTCTGCTTGTGCCAACAGCGATCTCCTCAAGCCCATTGCCAACGTAAATCTCCACCTGCAGCTCTTCACATGGATTTCAACTTGAGACTGAAAACTGTTTAGAAGGATAAAACTGACCTCCACCCAATTGGGGTCAGCCTGAACTGGTGACTTTCCCCAGTACAGCTCAGCTAGAGAAACATGCCAGGTACGCTGTTCTTTTTGGCACTATTTTCATCTGAAACTTTAGAAATTCATAACTCCAGTTCTACAGGTTGGGTATTTGTCATTTTGGTGTCATTCTATTAATTAAAAACGCTTCTCCTTTTCTAAGTTGACTTGGGAATTTTCTTGTGTTGTATTTTCAGTTTATAATTGTTTAGGTGCTGAATACAAATTTTACATATTATTTCTAAGTTAAGCCTGAATGCTTTTGTGCCTCGCTACAAGAGGTTTTGCACAGGTTTATTTAGTGTTTTTTGTGGTTCACTATGACACGGATTGTGTTTTTTATTTAAGTGGGGCTTCCACCCCTCATTACCTATAACCTATTTTCTTACAGAAAAGCTATCAATGCCAATCCTATACTATGGTAAGCTGCTGAATCAAATATTTTTTCAGCTAAATGCGTCACTTTCCTGAAACGCATAAGATAAGCTATTAATCAGATGGTCTCCGTGAAGTAATGGTAAGTGCTAGCTCATATTTGGATAGGACTTTATCCAGTAGCGGCTCCTCGAAGGATTGTTGCGGGCGGTGGGGCGTGGCGGGGGAGGGTGGAGGGTAGTAAACTCTGGCAAACAGCCGGACAGAGGTAAGTAAATCAATAAATAAATAAAACGATTTACATGGCGCGCACAGCATCGCCATTTGGCATTCCAGCGTACGCAATGTAATACATTTTATTTATTTATTTATTTACTGACCTCCGTCTGGCCGTATGCCGGAGTTTACTACCCCCTATCCTGCCCCTTCATCACCCCCCCCACAGCACTCCCTCGATGAGCAGCTACTGACTTTATCCTTTCATGGCCTCATATATCTGCCTCTGGGGATGGATGTCACACACCAGAGTCAGTCCTTTTATTTCACGTGCACTAATTAAGGGCTACACTCGATCACTGGCAACACTAATTGCAATTGCTACAAAGTCAAAATGATTTACAAAAATTTACAGTAAATATAATCTATATAGACTAATGGTGATCTAGGAGATAGCCAGAGGATAGTGCAATTTCACACTGAAAATTAACTATTCAAAAATATGACGAGGTCGGCTCATAAATGCACACATTAATTTTTAGAAGTACAAATATACCTTTCAAATTAACAGAAAACCAATTAAGGAAAGGCCTAAATTTCATTTTAAATTGGAGTTTGGAGACCTTTCTAATCAGATACATATTTCATTAAACTATAGAGTAAATGTGCCAATTGATAATATTAAGCACAATTTGTCTATATTATGCCCTCCGTTTCTCTCTAACTAGGTCTGCACTTTACAAATACAATTAGATACCTAGATGCAAAAATACATACATACTTACCGGGGCTCCGTTGCCTTACCTGCCAAAATCTATAGAGCTCAAAGTATATTATACTGGTGGTCAACATACATAAACATGGGACCATTTCACTCAGCCTCATCACGTTCAAAGTTTCAAAGTGTTTTTTTTTTGTTTTGCTACAGACAGTTTCAGCTGTCACAGGCAGCATTATTTTATGGAGCTACTGCAGAGCATGGACCAATATAGCTCGCAAACAACTATAGCTACAACTTATGGAATCCCGCCTCCCCCTTGGACATCCTGAGCTAGCAGCCCAGGGTTTATCTAAATTGGCTAGACACTGCACTCAGCCTAACAGTGCCTACAAGAAAGGTTATTCAAGGTAGAAAAAAGCCCTCTGCACCTTGGTTTTCTGAGGCACTCCAGTTAGAAAAAGCTGCAGGCAACGGGAGAGGAAATGTAGATTTCAGTATGAGTCTCGCGAAAAGGAAGCATGCAGACTTTCTTTATCCAATTACAAAGCCGTCGTGGCTAAAGAAAAAACGGAATTTTTTACTTCCCTAATTGAATCCCCTATAACTCTGCAAGGGAACTTTTCACGGTAATAAACAAGCTAACATAACAACCTGAAATCAAAGGAGCCTGCAACAGTCAAACCTTTTGAGACACCATTACCCAACATTTCTGGAATAATGTCAACCAAATGTATTATTTATATAACCACCCTAATAATTTAAATGTACAAATGGTCAATAACATTGGGAACAATAATATGAACAATGACATTTCCCCAGCCTCTTTGACCAACTTCCCTGCAGTTAAATCATCGCAGATTAAGAATTTCATCCAGACAACCAAATCTGGATCCCCAGATGATCCATCCTCCCCTCCCCCCTTCAGTGCTAAAATTTATACGAGAACCAATATCCAAGGCTCTGGCAAGCATCTTCAACTCCATGTTTAACACAGGTATTTTTCCCACTCCTTGTAAGAGGGCTTCTATTCTTCCTCTTTTAATAGAAGGCAGTCTTGACCCGGAAGATACTGCCAACTACCGACGAATTTCTTCTAGACTTTCCTTCCCAGCTAAAATAATTTTAAAAATCATGAATAGTCAATTGTCTCAATTCATTAAAGAGAATAATCTTCTAGACCATATGCAATTAGGGTTCTGATCGGAACACAGTACATAGATGGCTCTAATTAAAGCCACCAGTGAACTCAGGATCATTTTAGATGAAGGAGGAACGGCTGCTCTGATCCTGTTGGATCTTTCTACAGCTTTTGATCCTGTGGACCACCCAACCCCAATCTCTTGCCTGGAGACTTTAGGCATAAAAAGTATGGCTCTGGAGTTACTCAAATCATTTTTGAATAACAGGGAAAACACAATAAAATTGGATACTTTCAGCTCCAACACTTTCTCCTTGCCTTGTGGAGTGCCACAGGGATATTCGCTCAGCCCCACCCATTTTAACTTATATGAAACTAAACTCACCCCTCTGATTCAATATTTTGGCTTTTCTCTCACCTCTTATATGGTTTATACGCAGGTTGTTCTAAATGCCGTGAATTATGCTAATCACACCAGCCTGCAAATTCACAACTGTATGAGAGACATTGGAACAAGGATGAGCAGACACTGTCTCAAATTGAACTCTGACAAAACAGAGGTGATCCTTCTGGGAAACAGTCCCAAATTCTTGTCCCCCACCAGCTGGCCATCAGAAATGGGCAAGCTTTCCTCACCTACCCCCAAAGCCAAGAGTCTTGGGGGCGATTCTAGATGACAATTTAAATATTAGCAGGCACATTAATGCAGTCCTGTTGTCCTCTTACAATACTCTTAGAATTATAAAGAAAATTCCACATTTTCACCCCAATAATTCTAGGAAAATAGCTATATCTTCCTTAATCCTTTTCAAATTGGATTACTGTATGGCCTATACATTAATCTTCAGGCACAATATATCAAGAAACTTCAGGTACTGCAGAACTCTGCCACTAAATTACTTCTTGGTCTTTCTAAACACCACTCAGTCTCCCAAGCCATCAAAGATTGACACTGGCTGATGGTTGGGAATCATATTACATTCAAGGCTCCCTGCCTTACATGTAAGGCCTTGCATGATACAGGAACAGCTTTTTCCCTAATAGAAACCTCATATCAATCAAAGTTTACAAAGCTACCACCTCTAGATATTTAAAAAAACAAAAGGGGTGGAAGCAGCTAACTTGTTGGAGCAACCAAACTATGGAATCTCCCGCCAATACACATCAGATCTGCCAATTCTCTACAGGTTTCCAGAAGGCTTCTTAAAACCTAGCTTTCAAATCTTTTGTTGCCTCCTTCCTCAAGTATCTCTCTGCCAAGCTAGCATCAAGACACCCTTGGGTATACGCTACGCTCTACAATTTTTTTTTGCATAAAATAAAATGGAATACTACATACAGTGGGCCATGTTTGAGCCCCTTGCTTATCATTGGATGGCTTTCAAGTTTATTTCAGTTCTGTGCTTTTTGTGTTGCTTTCCTCCCTATTCTGATGTTTGATTTGCCCAAGAAGCATTCCAATGTATCCTCAGTTTTGATTTGCTGGATTGTATCCTTTAATTGTTGACATAATAAATGTTTTATTTTACTTCTCATTGATCACTACATGGGTGTGCATGTTCTGTTCCTTGCACTCTGCTCATATAGAGGCTTGTGCACTTTCTTTCACTCTCCAACCACTCTGTAGTTCTTCCCCCTGCTGCTGTGTGCCGTCTTCTTACTCTGTTTTCTTACTCTGTCTTCTTACTCTGTTTTCCCTTCTCTTTTTTCCAACCCACCTGGTATGTTGTTTTTTGCCATCTCCAACACGGAGCACTGCATGGCTTAATGTTAGGTTCTTTGTCACTTCCTCTGTTTGTCTCCTCTCCTCCACTCCTCACTCTTCATTTACCTTTGCCTGCCTTTGCCTGCCCTTGCCTTTAACTCTAATCTGCTGTCCTTCCGCCTTCCCTCTGCTTCTAACCATCACATGCTGCTATTGGTTTTGCCAGTGCTTGATGCTTTTAAAATTGTGCACCATTGGCAAAACCAATATCAGCACCTGGCAATCTTCACAGTATAGAAACTGTTATTTTGTATATTTTGAATTGGCAGGATAGTAATCTTGAAAATATAGAAAATGACATGTTATATACTTACAAGATGGCTAACAGTTTTGTGACTCAATATGATGTGATGAAACATGATGTGACAAAACTTGTCCGTCATCTTGGAAGTATCAAATATAGTGTTGTCATAGTCTTCAAGCATACATATATTTACTAATTAAAAACACAAAGAAAGGCATCCATTTGGAAATGCCCACTCAATCCCTCCCATTCGAACATGGCTTGAAGTAAAGTGCATTTTAGAAAGCATATGTTGGGGTAGAGACATCTGAGCTTTAGAGGAAATGCATCTTTCCAAGGCTCTGCATGGCTCCCTTCTCTGGCAACTAACCACCAATGTCAAAACCAGAAGGGGAGACACTACCAAGAGATACGGAGAAGTCTCTTTCCCGGCAGCCAGAGTTTAGAGTTCAGAGAGTGCTACAACGCCTAAACAGACCAGGGTAGACCTAGTTTCCTTGTCCCAGAGAACATAAGAAGGTGTTGGGACACTCTAACACAGTGGGTGTGAGAGGATCATTTCAGAGCTCGTTGCTGGGAGAAAGGGGGTTCCCTCTTTCTTGGTTGGGATCCGACGAGGACTAGTGGAGATCTAGCCTGGAATATTAAGAGGCTTAATTTATTCTGTAGCACTTAGTAAAGTCAAGGTTGATGATGGGGTCCATGGCAAGGAAAATCAGGAGATGGGAGAAGCCCACAGGTTTGTGGTGATCCTATTCTCTCTTGGAATGGATGGATCTAGCTAATGATTTCAAATCATATTCTTTCAGCAATACGGAGGTCAGTGCCACATTATAGCCTATATTTAGGACATGCTATTCAATCCAGTGAGTGCATGCAGAGAACATATCCCTAAAGGCTGAAAAGCATCAAAATAGAACAGACACAATAGAATTATTTGCATCAAAATTTGCAGGGAAGTAGAGGAAAAAAGACAAGGTGGATCAGTTGGGGAACCTGAATGACCCAGGAGAGACCATGATCCCTGCTGTTCTCCGTGATCTGCAGCAAATCACCTTCTCTTTTGAGGTGAAGGGCTCTTACATAGATACCATAGTGAACTTCCTGGAGACATTACTTACCACCATGGAGGAGAGTCTACATGGTGCTGCCGCAAAAAGCCCATGAGTTGGAATCCTGGCTAAAGGCAATGTTTCATTGTTACTGGAACAGAACAAGTTGTAATATGAGTAAAACATCTGGCTTGATGCGCCTAGCTCTCATTTGGGCCACATAGAGGCACACTCCTGCTTACCAAATATCCACATTAGTGGAGTCCCTTTGAGTACTGAAGTTGAGGGACCACTTTGTGAGGCTATAGAAAGGTATTTAGAATCCAAGATCCTGACTCCAGAATCCCCGCCTGAGGCTAAATTACAAAAAGCATTCATACTCCCCACCTGATGCAAGAAAGGGAATTGCGAACAGAGAGGTACTATTATGGAAGAGAGGGGCAACCTGCAAAAATTTAAATAGCTTATCACACAACAATACCAGGGATCTCTTTGGCAAACAGAAAAATGGAATATGACATTTGAGATCAAGAATTATGTGTCTATGCAGACTGATGCAGTAGAGGCATTCCTAGAGGTAAGAAAAAAGGGTACTGGAAGACTGATTTGAGGAGGTAAGGAGTGACCTAGAGCCCAAAGGTTACAAAATGCTCAACTGAGGCATGACATGTGGACCCTAATGCTTATCCTGAGAGCTCTGTGGAGTGTTCTAGAACAGATACTCTTATTTGTTGAGACCAGTATAATTAGGTGAAGTGTTCTACCTGTATTTCCCTTTGCTTCAATGTTTCCCTGGTTTCCACTCCATTTAGGATAAAACTCTGTAAACAGTATTTTATGATGGCAAGTTCATCACTCCAAGCCCCTTCTATATTTGAAAAACCTTTAAGTAATGGGTTAAATGTGCCCTATCAACAATTGTGTAGTCAGATCTTATTGTTGATATATACTACTCAGCGAAAGGTGTCACATTTCCTCCGGTTGACTAATAAAAGTTCTAAAATATTTCCCTGTAGTTGGTAAGCCCTCTCACCAACCATACGATGGAAAAACAAGCCAATCATTCATTGACATGTGTATAATAAAATCCAATACATATGTTCGACGAAAGCCTCAAGTCTATAAGGCACTTCGGATTCTCCTGATTGAACATGGTTTGTCGGATACATGGTATTTCCATCATCCAAATCAAGAGGGCTATACTTTTTATTCAATACCCCACAGTAAAATGGTCAGTATTGATTATGTTTTTGCTTCCCTCCAAATTGTCCGGTCAGTCAATATCAAAATTAATCCAAGAACCATATCTGATCATAATCCTATTGTCTTTATTATTCCCTGCGATCGCCCTATTAATCAAATTAGATCTTGGACATTTGATAGAAAATTACTAACTGATAATTTATATCAAGAACAACTTAATTCATGGATTTTAGAGTTTTTCTCAATCAATACTGGTACTGCTCCGGTCCCTATTGTTTGGGATACATTCAAAGCCGCATTACGCGGCGAAACCAAAAGATTTGCTTCCTATCGTAGGAAGACGGAGCAACAAATTCTCAAAACCAGACTTGCTGCACTTGAACAAGCGGAGTCAGATTTAATTTCCAACATTCATAGGGGGGAAGATATAACAGCCAGTACTAAATTAGTCGCTATAGCTAAAGCTAACCTATTAGACCCTTTTTATAAAGATATAGCAACTAAATATTTTCAATTTCGAACTTCAATGTACAAACTGGGTGAAAACTGTGGCAAGATTTTAGCAAAACGCTTACAACAAAAGGCAGTAGCCAATCAGATTATTATGGTTAAAGACCGTTCTGGCACTATTCAGGACACATCTAGTGGTGTTCTAGATGTTTTTGTTGATTTCTACTCAACTCTATATATGGAAGATACCAATATAACTTTACATCAACAAACTGCTCTAACTCAATTTTTTCAATCTATGGACACTCAAAAAGTCACTGATGTTCAGAATCAAATCCTAGCTGAACCTATTAGCTGGGAGGAAGTTCTGATTGCCATGAAATCTCTTTCTAATGGCAAAGCCTCAGGTCCAGACCTAATTCATTTAGAATTTTATAAAACTTTCTCGCATCTATTTAACCATCAAATGCTAGAGGTTTTCCGTCTCGCACAGATAGGTTCAATTCCTGACTCCTGGCGACATTCTACCATTGTGCTCTTTAGGAAAAAAGGTAAGGATGAATTAAACCCAGCTTCATATCGACCAATAGCTTTAATTAACACAGATTCCAAAATCTATTCAAGGATACTTGCCCTCCGTTTAAATCAAACAATTCTTCCATTGGTCTCCATCCGTCAACACGGGTTCATTCCCGGTCGGGATACGACTGATCATATCAGGCGAGTAATATCCCTTCTAGATTGGGCAAACACCACAAACTCCCGCCTCGGGGTGATTTTGTTAGACGCCAAGAAGGCGTTTGACAGGGTCTCCTGGAGGTATCTGTGGGGTGTTTTATCCTGGAAGGGTTATACACCAGAGTTTATTAAAGCCCTACAAGCTCTGTACATATCCCCAGTTGCTAAAATTCGTATTTCTGGGGCTGAATCACATTATTTTCCTATTAGCAGGGGCACCAGGCAAGGATGCCCCTGTTCTCCTCTTCTTTTTGCTTTATTTATTGATCCCTTTTTATGTTTAAAAGAAAATTCCCAGACTATTACTCCTGTTATGGTTCATGGAACTAAATATAAGTCACTGGCATATGCTGACGATATTATAGTCTTAACAGATAATATCGCTCAATCCTTTCCTGCTTTGGAGATCTTGGCAGCTGAATTTGGCCTAATCTCAGGTTATAAATTAAATATTACAAAAACACAAATTCTACAATCTACGGCTATGCCTATTTCTCAAGTTCCCATAACCTCGGCAGCAACATACCTTGGTGTTCAAATCTCGTCTGATGTAGATCAAATTTTAGATCTGAACTACTCTACCACTATTGACTCTCTGCATAACAAATTAGAGCGACTAGATCACTTACATCTCTCGCTGTATGGTCGGTCTAATATCCTGAAAATGTTTGTTCTTCCTAAATTTTTATATTTTTTTAGATCTATTCCATTATTAATCCCCTCTCTAATTTTAAAGAAAGCAGAAAGAATCTGTCAGCGATTTTTGTGGTCCTATCACAAACCGAGGCGGGCAGCTAAGTGGACTTGTCTCCCGCAGGAACGTGGGCGATGGACAGTCCCAAATTTAACTCTGTATTTTTGGGCAGCTATGATTCAACACTTTGCTATCCCTCTATTGGGGGTCACTGCCGAATTGCCGGTCCATCTCTCACCCTCAATATATTCAATATCACTGGGAGACTCCATAAATGGAGTACTTACTCGTATACTGGAACCGAGCTATTTAAAAAAAACAACATTTAAGGTATTGTGGGCATTATTCTCGGTATGGCAAAAAGTTCGTCGACACTTTCATATCCCTAAACTCACCTACTATACCTCATTTACTGCTTCTGGATTACTCCCAATGATATTTCAAGAGGGCGTGGCATACACTTGGATTGCCCTTGGGTTAAAGGAGATCGGTGATCTGGCTGATCAAGGGCAAATAGCTTCTTTTACTTTTTTGAAAGAAAAATATTATCTGCATTCTAATCATTTTTTTAAATATCTTCAATTTAGAAGTTTTTTGGATAAAAAGCTCCCCCAAAACCCAACAATATTTCAAAAACTTGCTATAGTTGAATCTATTAGAATGAAAACTAAAATCGGCACCTTATATCAATCTTTCCTATCCCAACTTCCTGATGCTCTACATGATCAGAACAATAAATGGGCGATAAAATTTGGAGTACCTTGTATAGATTTAAAATTTCCATTGTCATTAGCTAGGTTGGTCTTGGTATCAGGTACTCTCCGCTCACAAAGTTACATGGCTATGTTCAATCTCTATTATACACCTGCAAAACTTGTTAGATGGGGGGTTGTCAGTGTGGGAAAAGGTTCGTTTTGTGCAAGATGTAAATTTTCCTCTGCAGATTCTGTTCATATGTTTTATAGTTGTCCGGAGTTATCCCTTTTCTTTAATCAAATTGAAACTTTTCTTACGCAGCTCACCAAAACTTCAGTTAAAATCTCCGCTGAAATGGTTATTACTGGCTATGAATATTCTACTGCCATTGAAAAAACAAGATATTCACAAGCCTTTCTTTTTATTTCTATGGCTATGGTCAGACTCTGTATCACATCACTCTGGATAAACCCCGAACCTCCTACTTTTTTTCATTGGAAAGCCAGGATGCTCGCCTGGTATAAACTTGAGACTTTTGTCCAGCCCTTCAGAGGACAGACAATCTCTGCTGAGAATTGGGCACCATTTGAAAAATGGGTTACAAATTAATTAATTAATTATGTTTATTTGTCATTTTTATATAATCATCTCTTCTATGTATATATTTTGATTTATGTATGTATGTTCTGACGGTTCATCTTTCCCAACACCACGGGATAAAAAGGGAAAAAACGTAATACATTTTTTTTTTTTTAAAAAGACATGTGTAGTCCCGGTGTCAATCTACCCATGATTGCAGACGTTATGGGATGAAAAGCCCTGAAACTGCATTAGGGAGTACATTTGATCATGTATATTTTGGATTACTATCATACTACTCAAAGAGATATTTTACCTGAGATTTTTATCAGCATTGCGGCTACCTTTAAATGATGTTGCAGTTGACAGCTGCTGAGAATTGCCACTAATAGCAAAATTGATTCATTTTAAGGGGTGGGATCGTTTAGAGCCCACCCTTTTTTCTTTGTCCCTAAATTCTAGGAAAGAAAGATTTCCTTTTTTTAGAGTGTCACATTGATATAAGCGTACGTTATCATCAAGGAAACTTGAGGAAGGCATCTGGGAGTTGTAGAGTTAGACCATCTGTCTTTATGCTTTTATTTCCTACATCCACCCATTTTCTACATTTCTGCCACTGACATACTGAAGACAGTTGAGCCTGTCACAAGACTGGCATGTTTCATTGACCATGTCCCTTGCCAGACCATCTGTGCCTTACATGCATTTCTAGGCTAGATCTTGACCCTTTTCAATGGAAAATAATTTCAATCTCGAGTAGAAGGTGCATCCTTAAGTATTCACCACCAATGCCGCCTCTTGCTAAATGGCAGCATCGTGTCAGCAAGACACTCTGTATTCGTTTGATTGACAAATGTTTCACTAGCAAATTTAGGAACCGTGAAAAGAGTTTCATACTCCGCCACTTTCCACAGAATGAAGACAGGTCATTCTGATGATGTTAAATTGAATGAAGCAACCATCTTGCATCAGTGGTCTCAATGATGCCTTGCTCTCAATTCATCAACCATGGAATGTTTTGGAATAAGATTACCTCCTCTCACTCATTTTTTCGTTGCAGAAAAAAGACGTCTGCTCAGCAGCTATAGCATATACTTCACTTTAAGCGGAAGCTTGTAATCACTTGAGTATAAAATAATTTGCAGTAGGAAATATTCAAAGGGAAAATACATAGGGAAAAAATGGTTATTAAAATGCATGCTCATGCCTCATTTGCAAAACAGTTACATTGTTTTCTTCACATTCACAGTTTATGCAGAATGGTAACATTTACGTTTAATAGAATATCGAGGATCATGTGAACAGCTGTTCTTGGATTCAATTCTTGAAAAAAAAGTGTGTGAAAATCATGCAAAAACCTGTTCTAAGCTGAAACAAATGTACCCCTTAGACTTAAAATGTCTGCCTAACTGCAGTTCTATGGCTATGACTTCATGATACACCTTCCTTCTTTAACCCTCCAAGCGGTCCTTTTTCATGTTCAGTGGTGTGGGCTGGGGATATCGAAGCTACAATATTGATGGGTCACAGTACATGACCAGAATATCAAGGGCCAAAATATAAAAATGTATGTTGGAATAGACTTTCTTCAAATAACTCCACATATATGTACCTTGGTGATATATATGTATATAAACATATATATATATATATATATAATGAAGCAGTCCTGGTCCCGTTCAATGATGGCGGAACCGAAAGGTCAAGACCTCAAAAGCCTCACGCCCAGCAAACAGCAATAGCCTCGAAATAATCAGCAATCCAGGAATGGATAACAGGGAAGACGATTTATTCAATAAAGGTGACGCGTTTCGCTCTACACGAGAGCTTGTTCACACCAAATATATATATATATATATATATATAGAGAGAGAGAGAGAGAGAGAGAGAGAGATAGGGATGCTTTAGATTGTGACTATTATGCATGCTTGCAAGAATTCATCTGACTCTAGAAATCAATTTGGATAACATCATAGATTAGCATAAATTGTTATAATAGAACTCTAATGTTGTACAGATCCATTGTTATGTTGCACCTTGCACTTTAAAAGTACTTTACAGTGATGAAAAAGGAAAAATGACGATTATTTGTAGCCATAATTTGTAAATGAGGTTAGCAGTCTAGTGTTTGTAAGAACTGTAAACACAAACAAGGGTATTAGCACTGAGCACTTTATAAACTATCTAGACATTCAGGACTGTATGGTCCAGTTGAAGGCTAATCGTAGCTGAAACGCGTAGGCCATCCACTTTTGCACTTTTTGCACGATGGTGTATCAACAATAAAAAATAACTTACAACCTGACCTGCTGTGGTGCCGTGACTTCCGCCGAGAAAGGGAGAAGGGCTAAAGGAATTCAAGGAATATATATATATATATATATATATATATATATATATATATATATATATATATATATATATATATATATATATATATATATATATATATATATATATATATATATATATATCGCGTTAAACACAGCTTCCAGGTGTAAAAGGAGAAACTGACACTTCGATGAGCTGAAGTTGCAGGTATTAGTTTATTTGGTTTTTCAAGTGAATTGCATGTGCAGTGAAGGAAAGACGATCCAAGTCGCCTTGCTCACTAAAACACCAGTACATTCAACATAACAGAAATTTAAACACCCAAAACGTCATGTGTTAGGCTGTCACCTGACTGGCGATGAACATAGTAGACAGACGTAAAAAGCCCAACTAGTTCATCTCTGGGCACTGGCAATGTTTATATCTGTACTAATACGTGTTTTTAAAAGGCTGAAACATTAGAAGTTTAAGACACACACACATATATATATATATATATATATATATATATATATATATATATATATATATATATATATATATGCAAAAAAGAAGGAGAGAACTCTGGGTAGGTCTCAGTTTAGGTGGAAAGCAGCTCCTTTTAGAGCACTCTCAACACCAGCGACACTCTAGATCTGCTCACCTCAAATGTCTGTTTTTCTATCAAAGTTTTTAAGCATAGGATTAGACAGTGCTATCCATGCCGAGATAGAAAATGACAAAGTCTTTCGCCATTTAAACAGCAAAGTCTTTAAGCATAGGACTAGTACAGTGCAGTCCTTGCCGAGCTGTCAAATAACAAAAGCCATTTATCACTCCAGGCACAATATTACAGCTTTGAATTGGTAAAATACCAACTCAAGCCAACCTGGAATGAATAAAAGCAACCCCTGACACAGTGTTTCGCTCTAATTAGAGCTCTTCAGAGAGGTATAGCTTTGTCCAGACACAAGGGAGCACCCAGTATTAAGTCAAAACAAAACCCTTTCAGGCATAGAGTGACGCATAAATTATGCAAAAAAGAAGGAGAGAACTCTGGGTAGGTCTCAGTTTAGGTGGAAAGCAGCTCCTTTTAGAGCACTCTCAACACCAGCGACACTCTAGATCTGCTCACCTCAAATGTCTGTTTTTCTATCAAAGTTTTTAAGCATAGGATTAGACAGTGCTATCCATGCCGAGATAGAAAATGACAAAGTCTTTCGCCATTTAAACAGCAAAGTCTTTAAGCATAGGACTAGTACAGTGCAGTCCTTGCCGAGCTGTCAAATAACAAAAGCCATTTATCACTCCAGGCACAATATTACAGCTTTGAATTGGTAAAATACCAACTCAAGCCAACCTGGAATGAATAAAAGCAACCCCTGACACAGTGTTTTGCTCTAATTAGAGCTCTTCAGAGAGGTATAGCTTTGTCCAGACACAAGGGAGCACCCAGTATTAAGTCAAAACAAAACCCTTTCAGGCATAGAGTGACGCATAAATTATGCAAAAAAGAAGGAGAGAACTCTGGGTAGGTCTCAGTTTAGGTGGAAAGCAGCTCCTTTTAGAGCACTCTCAACACCAGCGACACTCTAGATCTGCTCACCTCAAATGTCTGTTTTTCTATCAAAGTTTTTAAGCATAGGATTAGACAGTGCTATCCATGCCGAGATAGAAAATGACAAAGTCTTTCGCCATTTAAACAGCAAAGTCTTTAAGCATAGGACTAGTACAGTGCAGTCCTTGCCGAGCTGTCAAATAACAAAAGCCATTTATCACTCCAGGCACAATATTACAGCTTTGAATTGGTAAAATACCAACTCAAGCCAACCTGGAATGAATAAAAGCAACCCCTGACACAGTGTTTCGCTCTAATTAGAGCTCTTCAGAGAGGTATAGCTTTGTCCAGACACAAGGGAGCACCCAGTATTAAGTCAAAACAAAACCCTTTCAGGCATAGAGTGACGCATAAATTATGCAAAAAAGAAGGAGAGAACTCTGGGTAGGTCTCAGTTTAGGTGGAAAGCAGCTCCTTTTAGAGCACTCTCAACACCAGCGACACTCTAGATCTGCTCACCTCAAATGTCTGTTTTTCTATCAAAGTTTTTAAGCATAGGATTAGACAGTGCTATCCATGCCGAGATAGAAAATGACAAAGTCTTTCGCCATTTAAACAGCAAAGTCTTTAAGCATAGGACTAGTACAGTGCAGTCCTTGCCGAGCTGTCAAATAACAAAAGCCATTTATCACTCCAGGCACAATATTACAGCTTTGAATTGGTAAAATACCAACTCAAGCCAACCTGGAATGAATAAAAGCAACCCCTGACACAGTGTTTCGCTCTAATTAGAGCTCTTCAGAGAGGTATAGCTTTGTCCAGACACAAGGGATCACCCAGTATTAAGTCAAAACAAAACCCTTTCAGGCATAGAGTGACGCATAAATTATGCAAAAAAGAAGGAGAGAACTCTGGGTAGGTCTCAGTTTAGGTGGAAAGCAGCTCCTTTTAGAGCACTCTCAACACCAGCGACACTCTAGATCTGCTCACCTCAAATGTCTGTTTTTCTATCAAAGTTTTTAAGCATAGGATTAGACAGTGCTATCCATGCCGAGATAGAAAATGACAAAGTCTTTCGCCATTTAAACAGCAAAGTCTTTAAGCATAGGACTAGTACAGTGCAGTCCTTGCCGAGCTGTCAAATAACAAAAGCCATTTATCACTCCAGGCACAATATTACAGCTTTGAATTGGTAAAATACCAACTCAAGCCAACCATATATATTCACATAGGTTTTTAGGGGCGTCATAGTTAGTTGGACATTTTACTCGTACAAAACTATAGAAATTCCCCCGTTATAGTTAGTTCAGCTAACTATAGCTCGCGCCACCGCAATGCACTGCTGATGACGTCACATAGTACATCACTCATGACGTGGTCAGAGTACATCACTCATGACATCACTGATGACATCTCAAATTACATCACTGGTGACATCATCCTTGTGATAGAGTGGCAGACCTCCTCTCACCCTAATATAACCTTTGATACACACACTCTAAATTACAAAATACCATTTTCAAAACAATGGACACACCAATACCAGTTACAACATACCCATTCACTAATTCCAAGATCTCCACACACATCCACTCATTCACCAAAAAGTCCTATACAGTCACTCATACATGCACTCACTCATCATATGTACTCATACACCTATACATACACTTACACACCACCACTCATCCATAGAGTTACTTACACACATAGTCACACATGCAAAGAAAGTATCAAACATCCATTTACTTGTGTATACAGTTATACACACACCACTGACTTAGTTCTACTGAAACTAACACATACTTATTCTGTTAAACAATCATTAATCGAAACACATACTCATTTATACAGGTACTCTTCCAATCTCTCACTCCCACATATAGTCACTTACAAACACCTATACTCACATATACTCGTTTAAAACATTTGTTGTTACTCATAAAGACACTACTGAGAGAGTCATTCACTCACCAACACACCCATACACACACTCATCCACCCATACAGTCCTGCACACATGTTGTCTTCAACACAAACAGTACCTCACTCATTCATGCATCTATGCACAAAGTAATGCCCCCAACGAACCACACAGACACTCATACACATACTGAGACCAAAAAAAAAACTAATAACCCATATAGACACTCATGCTACTCACCAACCCATGCTGCCACTTATACACAAAGTGAGAGACTGATACAGATATTTACACATTTAAAGATTACTCACTAACCATGTATTCATTAAGATACATTTAGTCAGTTATACAATCAGTTTCACACAAACAAAATCATCCATTTAGACACTTATATACCCACTTATTCTTCCATCGACCTCGACATATACATATATAAAACATATTTAAATTTCACAAAACCACACATTCACAGGATGATATCATCAGCGATGTCATCAGTGATGTCATTTGAGATGTCATTAGTGATGTCATGAGTGATGTCACTGACCATGTCATGAGTGATGTGATATGTGATGTCATCAGCAGTGCATTGTGGGGGCACAGGTTATAGTTAGCTGAAATAACTATAACAGGGGAATTTCTATGGTTTTGTACGAGTAAAATGTCCAACTAACTATAACGCGCCTGAAACCTATGGTTTTTTCAGTGAATTTCTAAGGTTTTTTAAATGCCAATTTCTAACTATAACGTGCCTGAAACCTATGGTTTTTGCAGTGACTTTCAAAGGTTTTTTTAAATGCTAATTTCTAACTATAACATGCCTGAAACCTATGGTTTTTTAGTGAATTTCAAATGTTTTTTTTAAATGCTAGTTTCTAACTATGCCTACAGAGATAGGACATGTGATGAAAGAAAAAACAACGCACAGAAAGAAGCAAAATAAATGCAAAAAGAAGCAACAGAAGTCTACAAAGACGTAGAAAAGTGCAGGAAGAAGCAAGACGTGTGCAGAAAGAACCAATAGAGGAGCAGAAAGAGGCCTTGTTGCAAAATCATCCTGTGCCCACAACTTTTTCTGATGGGTACTGGTGGTAACAGACTCTGACTAACCAGACCTAGAGCCAGCGCTACATACACCAGGGAACAATGTGTTGGGCTACCCCTGTGATAAGCATGACCTCCTCTGTAAGCCCTAAGTACATAATAGGGCAGGGGGGTAAAATTACCTCTAAGTCAGAGCAGCAGAAATGTGCTACTTTAACTAGTAGTCACATTTGCAGAGTGGTGGAGAAAGGGGGCTAGGCGTCCAACCAATGCTCAGGAATTCCGCTACGTAGGACTTACAGGAGGTACCAGGAGGGATTCTTGGCCTCCGAACTCCCTCAGGACTAAATTGGACTTCATCCCCCATCCCGTAGTCTGCCACGAGGCACATTTGCAGAGTGGTAGAGAAAGGGGACCATGGCCTCCGAAGACGTCTCAGCAAACCCACTTTGTGGGACTTACTGTAGGTATTAAGAGGGCTAGTTGGCCCCTAAGGACTTCCTTGGGGGCCAACTTTCCAAACTATTACCTCCTGTCAGTCCCACACGACAGCATTGTTAAGTACTCGTACTAGGCCATGCCCACTTTGCCCACCAATCTACAAACACACTCCCTGGCATGCTCTTGGATGGGGATTGAAGTCCCCTTCACTACTTGGGTCCTTTAGGGGCCAACTAGCCTACCTTTAACCTCCAGTAAGCCCCACTCAGTGGGATTGGTGGGAGGTAGCAAAGGCCATGCCCCCTTTCTCCACCACTCTGCAAACACGCCCCCTGGCGCGTTGTAAGTTGGGGGATGAAGTCCCCTTGAATCCTGAGGGTCCCTGGTGTCCAACTTGCCCTCCAGGTACCTCCAGTAAATGCCACAGAGCTGCGTTGCAGAGAGGTGTAGAAAGGGGCGTGACCTGGGCCACCTTGCTGCAACGCAGACCTGTGCAGCTTACTGGAGGTACCTGGTGGGCTAGTTGGCCCCAGGGCCCCTCCGGATTGAAGGGGAATTAATTCCCCAACTTAAACGGCACCACAGGGCGTGTTTGCACACGTCACCTCAGGCCCCGCCCCCTTCCTTCACCACTGTGTAAACACACCACGAGGCACGTTTACTGTTGGGGGATTAAGTCCCCTTGAATCCTGAGGGTCTCTGGGGTCCAACTAGCCCACCAGGTACCTCCAGTATGCGCCACAGAGCTGCGTTGCAGAGAGGTGTAAAAAGGTGCTTTCCCTGGATCACCTCTCTGCAACGCAAGTCTGTGGCGCTTACTGGAGGTACCTAGTGGGCTAGTTTAGTTGGCCCCCAGGGGCCCTCAGGATTGAAGGGGAATTAATTCCCCAACTTAAAATGCACTATGGGCATGTTTGCACACGTCACCTCAGGCCCCGCCCCCTCCCTTCACCACTGTGCAAACGCGCCCTGTGGCGCATTTTAAGTTTGGGGATTAGGTCCCCTTGAATCCTGAGGGTCCCTGGGGTCCAACTTGCCCACCAGGTACCTCCAGAAAGCGCCAGGGATTTTCCTTGCAGAGAGGTGTTCGGAGGCCACGCTCCTTTTCACACCTCTCTGCAAAGCAGCTCTGTGGCGCTTACTGGAGGTACCTGGTGGCTCGTTGGACCCCAGAAACCTCAGGATTCAAGGGGACCTAATCCCCAAACTTAAAATGTGCCACAGGGCGCGTTTGCACACATGTCACCTCAGGCCCCGCCCTTCCCTTCACGACTGTGCAAATTCGGATATAGATATACAGGCAACAGAAATATATATATATTCAAAAGTAAGCAAACCTTGTTCCAATTGCATGATAGGCAGAATGCACATAGCATGTCAGTTTCAGCAATTCTTAACAGCAACGCATTTCAATCCAACCGGGTCTTTGTCATGGCCTAAATTCAATGCAGTCTGCTCAGTTTCCCATAAAAAGCAAAAGCATTGATGAACATAAAGAAAATAATGTACATTAAAGACAAGAGGGAAATCACAGTATGAACTGGCTCTAATTTTCAAGGTTTCATGGTCTCTTTAAAATATAACAACATCATATAATGCAAAGGAAATTGCAGGTTAGCATCATAGAGTGATCATAAGACAATTTAACTCTGATTCATTGCAAATAAGAGTAATCTACATAATACAATATTTAAAGTCGGACTGCGCACTATATAAAATAGAAGGAGCAAGTTTTAAAACATGTCTGATGTAACACACAATTTAGTGGCCATGTGGCCCATTCAGTATGATGAGACCCCATGCTATTTTAACCAACTTGTGCATATGAGGCATTTAAATTATTGTAATAATAGCCAAGTGCCTGCATTTTGCTGCTGTTGCTAAATCATACGGTCCAATTCTTGGCAGTTAACATCACTAACCATACAATTCAAAACAAAACTAATAGCCACTTCAGTCGGAAACCACAGTATCAGGAGAAACCAAGAGCTGTTCATTTCTTCTCTCCCTGCCAAAACTGTTTAAAAACACCAAACTCTTCTCCTCAGTCAGAGCTAGTGATGTCCCTTGAGTGATTTAAAAACAAAACATACCTTAAGGAGATCGCACAATCACTCATTTCACATGGAGCTCAGAAGAACAAACCATCTGTGTGTCAAGAAAAGAATCACAGAGTTCAATATCAAAAACGTAGAGAGATAATAGATGAGCCTAAGTGTAAAATGTTAAGATGGAGTGAGGAAACTTGAGGAATAGACAGTGAAAGGAGTATTTATAGACCACAGAAAATGGGGATCCCCCAGGGGGGTCAAAGTTGTGCAAAGGGAGTACTACCACATCAGCCGATCTGAATATGGAGTTCTTCGCTCTTGTTTAGTCCTACGGGTGAACTTACTACCAAGCAAGATTAAGTATTCTGACTCTTTCTGTCTTAGCTGTCTGTCCCTGTTGCCAACTCTTGTGCTATTTTTGATCCTGTCAATGCCAAAAAATACAGGTAGGTTAATAACCTGACCATGCTTTTTGGCCCAAAGTCTTTCAACAGGATTGCTATCATCAAGATTTTTTTAGAGCATAACCCTGTAATATTACAACACCCTCTTTTTCACTGGGCCTATAGTGCTGCCTACATATCTGAGCCCACACGGGCACACAAAAACATAGATTCAGAAGTCACTGCTGCATGTTATAAATTTACTGGTCCTCTGCTCCCTGCCTGCTGCAATTTTGTATGTCCTGACATTTTTGATTTTCTTGCAGGCTTTACATCTACCACATTTGTAAAAACCCATCTTATTTTGTGAACCAGTGTAACTATGTACTAGTGCATCCCGCAAAGATTTAGGTTAGAGGTAAGTGATTTGTAGAAATTGAGACAATGTTTTACCTATGATAGTGTCACTTCTAACCAGGTGCCAGTGTCTAGCAATCATTTTCTTGACTACCTGACTTTCATTGTCATATATGACAATCAACCCTACCACATTTTCTTCTTTCATTTTCTCTCTCTTAGTGAAGAGGGAATCTCGCATAGTAGCCTCTGCTTTCTCCCTAGCTGTCTCCAAAACCTTTCTGGGGTATCCTCAGGCAATGAACCTCTGAAGCATCCTATCTCTCTCTTCTGTATATGTTTTCTCTGTGCTGCATTTGCACTTTGCATGGAGCAATTCTCTGTACGGAATGCTCCATTTAAGATTGCACTGGTGATGACTCTCAGTGTGTAGGATACTGTTGCCTGCAGTTTATTTTTTATACAGTCTGGTAGTGATCCTGTCTTCCCTGAGTACTACTTTCACATCTAAGAAATCAATTTCTGTTGCTTGTATTTTGTGTGAAGATAGGTTCAGATCATTATTTGAAGTATGCATTAGATAATCATTCCTTGGCCCTTTTTCCAGATATCATCAATGTATCTTGTCCAAAAAGCAACATGTTTTGTCCAGTTCTCCTTCTCAACAATGCCCCTACATGATTGGCCTCCCAACAACCCATGAAAATCCCCGCATAGTTAGGTGCGGAACAGCTTTCCATCTCAGTACCTGTTAGTTGCCGAAACCAGATGTCATTAAATATGAGGAAATTGTTACTAAGACAAAAGTGTAGCATATCAAACTACATATTTGAATGATCATATTGATTCAGTGGTTTGTCCGTAAAAATGTACCTACATGCCCGAATACCCAGATCATGATTGATGTACATGTATAGGGCAACCATCCAGTGTCACAAGAAGGTACATATATATGTATGTATGTATGTTCAAGGTATGTCGATATTTTGGGTTCAATATTCGATACCACAATCTGCTGATCACCACTTTGTGTCTATGAAGCCTGTTTCCCTTAGACATTTTTCTCATGTCCAGTCCTCGCCTTTTTTCTTGTCCTTTGTCCCTGGCTCTTCCACAACCATCCTATTGACCCATTTCTATCTTTCTGTTCATTGTGGTACCTGTAAACATTCCCAGTTCCCGCCAGCATCTTGCTGACTCTTTTTCACCTGCAGATGAAATTAGTAGGTCTTTCATTTGTATACCAATAATATGGGGTGGTGTATGCTGTTACTCCTAGTGGTGGGAGAAGTGTTACAAATGTTTTTATTTACAGTAGATCATTCTTTTGAAATGTATGTGCGATTGGTGATGGTTACTGCCAATGTGAGGACCGTGACTTTTACATTCCTTTTCATAGCGAGATAGCCATTTTCATCATTGGTTCATGAGAACAAATGATCTTGCATACCTTTTCTCATAACTAGTCACTGATTTAAGACATTTTAGCTCCAACCTAATTACAAGCAAATTACATGAGACATTTATAGTCCAAAACTAAAAATGTGAGAAATGGCCTAGCTTAAGAGTTATCTATTTGCCACAGGCAATTTATCAAAGCATATGCCCAGGTAGCTTACAGGTGTCAGTGTAAATGTAGGCCAATCTGCAGGTATATCTAGATGTGTTGCTGTCACTGTCAAAGTGACCCAAATTCCTTTGGGACAGCTTAAATGGCCCTACCATTACATCGGAATTAGCCTCAGAAAAACGACAATTGCATAATTATACCCACTCTTAGTTTAACAATTCACCATATAATATATTTGTGTCTTGAAACTGGTAACAACAATGACAATAAATGTACAATAAACAATGCAATAGTATAGACACCTTTGTATATTATCCGATACATACACTCCTAAATGTGTTCAGTTATCCAACTCAATGATTAAACAGCCCGATTGAGGTCCAAAAGTGTACATCAGACTCCCTCAAAGTTTCAATTTTGGCTCTAATTTCTCTATGCAGTCCTTTCCAACCCAGGTACTTTCAGATTTGCTACAACAACACTTCCGCTGGCATAAACACAAGTTTTCCAGTTCTCTAGAATGAGCAACATTCCAACCATGCACACAAGACCCAGGATTCTTCCTCAGCATTCCAGCCTTGCAAGGTCAACAAATTATTAAGTGTTATTCTCCTCTTAACTGTTGTTTACTTCTACACAATACAATAATGCATTAGGTAAAAACTGCTATACATTTTTTTTTTACCATTTTACAACCAACCAAGTGAAGTAGTCCCTCGTGCTCATCTTCACATCACCAACAACCATCTTCTTCCAATAAATGTACCTTATTTCATTAATTATCGAACCTGCACAGTCTCAAAATAATTCTCTTTTAAATCAGATTTAACCTTGGGTCTGGTTTATGTTTTAGAGACCAGCTCTGAACCATTTCTCTTTCTATTTCCAATTCCATATTATTTTTAAGTATGACTTGAGGAATTCCCCCTGCAAGAATGTTTGATATTTTGGAGACACTGTCCAAGAAATCTTGCCACAGATTGGAGCCTTCATCTTTCATAAATAACTCCTCCAATCCAACAGCCACAACCTCCAGAATTTTCTTTGAACTAAAGTAACTCCCAAGCCAGAGCGCCGCTTGAAATAAACATACATTATCTATTTGTCTGTAAAAGAGAGAACTTTAGCAGTTGTCAACAGCTGGTCATGATCACATATCACTTCCTCAAAAATCCTCCATCATTTTGAAGTTTATTCTTCCAATCAATTTTAAGTTGAAGTTACCGCAGTGAATAGCCTTCAGAATTATCTTCAAAGGCAATCTTGCTCAACCACCATTTCCCACAAACCTTCTTAGTAGCTATCTGTTCTTAATTCCTGATGGGATAAATACAAAATCATGGTGATTTGTGCCTGGAGGTGTGCAGTTCCAATTTTCTGATTTAAAATGAATGATACCATGAAACCATCTGCATGAAATTGATGTCAAATAGAAACATATTGGACAATACACAATGGATGTGATTCCTCGTTTACAAGCAGGCAACTGCTTCAGGTAAAGTTATGATACATCTCTGCAGGGTTGGATATTATTGAAGAGCAGGGGGCATATTACCAACAACTAGCGATATTTATCGCAAAATGGGCTTAGCGAGTATTTTTTTAATGCCAAGCATCGCGGGATATAATGTGCTATTATTAACGTTTATCTCTAAAGCGAAAAAATATCCGGCGTTAGCGGCGAAATGCATGAATATCGCTGGTAATCCAGCGATATTCACGCATTATCGCTAATGGGGACTTAGCCATAATATCCAACTCCCATTGGATATAATGGCTAAGAACTGGTCTGAGCAGGCTTTAGTTTTTGGAGATATTCGCGCTTAGCGCAAATATTTCCATCACTACGCCTGCCTTGATAATAGGCGATAGCGACGTTAACGACTGCTTTCAGTTGCTAACAGGTTGGGTACACCCACTTTGCATGTCATTAGCGATAAATATCGCTGACATGCAAAGCGGGCCCCTAACTGCTCGCTATCGCCTACAAGTTGTCGCTAACTGCTGTTAGCGACAGCTTGCTAATAGGACGATAGAATTATCGCCGCTTAGCACCCGAAAAAGGCCGCTAAAGCGGCGATAATCACATATTGCCCGCCTTGGTAATATGCCCCCAGATTTTAGTAAAGAAGAGCAATGACTTAGACCAGCTTATTGATTCTATTCTATTCCATTCTTTAGGGAAAATGGCAATTTCCTGCAAAACGTATTGGACTTTTGAATTTCATTCAAATGGTCAATTGGTTAAGTCTTCTTATTTGAGGTATGGAAGTGGGAGAATAGCTAACCCTTTGCCATCAATAGTGGATCAGACAAAAATGCTTAATGCATCGTTAGAGTCAACCATTTTGCAACCAGGATCCGTTTGGAAGCTATCATACCATTGTCATACAGAAGAAACATGAGTCTGTATCAACAAAGATCTATTTCTCTCCTACTTTAAAGTGTGGTAGCATTATACCTTTCATTTACAAGAAGGTTATTTCCTCACCTTACCGACTGTAATTACTGAATGGGTGATCCATTGTTCCTACTGTACTAAGTCAACTTTGAGAATGTGGGGCCCATAACTTTCCAATCTTGGCTCTTAACTTACCATTACAATGTTAATATATTATCAAAGTAGTTCAGTGTTGTTGCCCTCTTCAAATTAAATGACCTTGTCATGACCTACCTCTTGCAGCTCAGGATCAAACATGACTGCACCATAATACTGTATACATTCTAGGTGACACTACTAGGGTTGTATCAAGAACATGTGCAATGGATCAGCGCAGAGCCAAGCTTCTTTTTTTAGGCGCTTGCACTGTCCGAGATAAATTTGTTTATTTTGATACTTATTTTAGACTGCACAGCTCAGAAACAGGATAGGACAAAGCTTGCTCATGGCTTCTGAACTGTACTTTGTGAAAAGCATGTTCTAGCTCAAAGAGGTAACAGGTTCAATGAATTCATTTTAGACTCATTAGGTTTATAAAAACATCGGCGAAGAGTCAACACTGCCAGTCAGCACACCTGAAACTCACCCTAGCTGATTCCTATTGAGGCAAAAGCCATTATCTCCTAGAACCTAGCCAAGTTTTGTTCTGTGAAGTTTCCCATATATGGTCTCATAGCTTTCAGTCACATTCTACTTTCTTACACCTGCAATGACATTGACAGCATTTCCAAGTCTTTCAAATGTTGGCTGTTATAACCAACGTCATTCTGTTTGAGCATATGGTGGAAAGGCAAAGCTTTAGTTTAATTCTGATCCTTGGGCTGGAGTAGTATGACAAATGTAATGTTACAATGCCTTTGGCTGCTCTTGACCATGCAAAGATGGTAAATATTGTTTTGAGACTCAGGTTGTTTGATAGCAGCTTGAGCAAGAACAATAGCAACTAATCCCAATGGAAGTGAACCAAACCAGTTGACATACACCTGCACCGATCATACTATATGATAGCAGCATGTGCATACTTATGATGGAGATTTCTCTTAACAGCACTTCTCTCTGGAAACTAATGCTCCAAATTGCAGGAATGTATCATTAGTGCAAAAAACAAAAACAGGGCAAATCTATTTACACTTTTTGTGTTGCTTGTATGATACGGAATACCGTGAAGGGATCTCACCTAAATATATATAATAAAAATATTTGTGCAACAGGGCAAAAGTGAAAGAAATGGTTTGTGAAAACATTTGAAAAATATGTGTTGCTTATACATCATTTTTAATCAATATTATTTACAGTAAAATAATATAATAACATGGTTTTTAATAAATATATATATTATCTTTGCTATCTATGTATAAATGTGGAGAAAAATGATTTTGCCTTAAACATATCCTCTACTTTGACATTTAAAATGCCCAGAAAATAAATGTTCATATTTTTTATTGTGGCAGCATGGTCCAAGTGTACTCTGGAGGAAACATTGCTTGTACCATACATACAAAAAGCAATAATTGTACAATTGTGTGTGCCTGGTTATTGCACCGGTACAAAGATTCATTAGCATGACACTAATATATGAAATTTTATCTGGTTGTTCAAAGTTGCTAATATTTCCCCCTATAGAGTTTGTGAGATGTCCTCCAAAGCCCTGCAACCCATGAAAAGTTCTGTAAATGTTGTGAATTTTAAAAATAAAAACATGAAAAGACTCACAATGGTTGTTAAAATGCTGTATTGTATTTAGGGCCATGTGAAGTTCCCATATTACAGAATACAGTGTGCTCTATTTGTTTACGCCGGTTGCATCTTTCAAAAGGTTCACCCTGCACACACAAGGAGAGAGCGCTATATTATATTGAATGTGCTGCCCAAAGGGCAGCTGCGAAGTTGGGCTGCCCTGGGCATAGCGCAGTCAAGTGAAATACGGAGCAGCTTTTAAACAGCTGATTCATGTTTCACTGTGCAGGCGGCAACCCACCCGTGCTTTAAAGGGGGATTAGAGATTCTCTTGCAGGCAGGTGCAGTGAGTGGCTGCACCTGCCCGCAAGGTGAGGTCCGGGGGTGGCATAGGACCCCCTTTTTCCCATCCTGAGGGCTGCTGTAAGGGGGTGCATGGCACTATCAGTGCATCTACTGACAGCTTTTTTGCCTCTGCGTCTGTGTCTATAATATAACACGGGTGCATATGCAAATGGATAACTGGTGATAGCGCTGGTGCTACATGTGTGCCTGCACTATCTGTATTACAGAAAGGGCTGCACACACGTGTGCAACCCTTTCTGCAATACCAAAAGTGCCCTGGAGTTATGCAAAGTGGGCACGCATCCCGATTGCTCCCCTGGGACAATTTCCATAATGCTGTCCCACGTGTTGCTACAAAAAAGCTGTATAATTAGTATTATGCATGGTTTTTTAATTGATAACTATGTAGCACACTTTACCAACCAAAATTGTGTCTAGCACAATGATACTTCTTTTCTCATTGCGTAGATGAATGGGAACAGGTGCATACGTTTACACTAGGGGGACCAACTGGCATTGGTGCAAATTCAGGACACTGAATGTAAAAAATCAGGACAAAGGGACAAAATTCAGGACAAAAATTCAGGACAAAGGGTCAAAATTCAGGACAAAACTTCGGGACAAAAGTTACGTTTTACAGACACGTCAGAGGTGGTCCGCAATAGTATATAAGTAAGTAAATAGACAACCACCTAAGTACAAGTCAAAATAAGTTTATATTAGGTTGAGACAATCATGCGCATCACAGTTTTTCAATATGGCCGCAGCATGCTACCTTAGACGATTCAAAATTTGCAACTCGCTCCAGCAGGTGCATTAGTCACCAGACAATGGTGAACTACACCTGAATATAAGTGAGGCCGCTTTTATTGTTGATTGAAAACTACTGGATATACAAGGAGCTTTGCAGTGCCAGCCCCCAGTAACAAAACGGCTCTCCCCCCCCTTTCTGCCTCCCAGTGAAACACCTAATGCCCGGTCCGGCCAGTCCAGCCTTGCTACCACCCTCCATTGGTGCCCCTCATCTTCACTTAGACCGTCTCTCATGTGTATTTAATATCTTTTATAGTGTTACTCATCCCAAGTATGTAGGGCAGGGTGTCGGAGTACGTTACATCACACACACATTATATAGAGACAATGGCTCATATTAACGTGAAAGTCATTGTATAGGAAATGTTACTTAAGGTAATGGGTGCTACAAGGTGTAATCATTCTTTCATCTATCATTCAGTCTTTCACCATTCATTTTGTGCTTCCATCTGTGTGCCCATCTACATCCAAACATATTCAACCATTTGCAAACCTATCCACCATACATCCTTCCATCCATCACTTCACTCATCCATCCCTTCATCCACCCTTTCACTCATCCATCATTCATCTTCCCACCCTTTCACCCCATCCATCCGTACAGTCATCCATCCACTCTTCCACCCATCCATCTATTCACCCACCCATCCAGCCATTTACCCTTTCACCCATCCATTCACTTATTCATCCATACACCCATTCACTTGCCCATCATCTACCCTTCCACCCATATATCCATCTATTTACCGTTTTCGCTCATCCATACTTCCACTCATTCACTCATCCATCCATCCTTTCTTTCATTATCTATCCATTCACCCTTTCATTCATCCATTCATCATTTCCTTTCAGTAATCCATCCAGCCATTCACACAATCCTTTACTTATTTACTTTCCCACCATTTCACATTATGAGCTGAGCCTTTGTCTGCAGAGTCGCAGACAGAAGAGGCCTATCAAGAACTTCACCTCGCATATAGGCAATCTGAAAATGTAGAAGTCATGAGTCATGCATGATGCACTGTGCCAGGATGTGAGGTGACTGTGACATGGTGTTGTTTCCGGGGCTTTAAGTGGTGTAAAAAAACTTGGGGGTCTCTTCATAGTGTGTGTTCGATGTAATTAAGGGCGTGGTTTAAAACACCTAGTCAAAAAATTTGCGCTCAGCATAGTCTTCCGCCCTACTGGTATTATGTTGTTTCTGTCATTGGATCCAGATGTATAATACAGCAAGTATCATTACACCAACAAGAAGCCAGGACTATTGGCTTTGTCAATGGGTGTTAGTTGCTTAAAATAAAAAAGCAGTAACCAGGGCTTTGTTGAATATAATATTGAAAATACCTAACTCTAAAATGATGGGACAGTAAAAGAAAGATAACCCCTTCTTTTTAACTTGTTTTTCAGGCTTCTTTAAATAAACAGGTTTTCTTTTCACATTGCAGCAAGGGCATTTTACCTTCTTTTTTTTACAGATTGCCCTGCTGTACACTAAGGTAGGAGGAGGCCGCCACATGCTTTAACACCCCCAGACTGCCACATTGTCATTCTGTATGTGGCAATCAGCCGCATACAGAATTTCAATGGGCGGGTGAGGCTGCTCTTGTCCTCCAGGAGGAGCGCGAGGCGGCCCCATCAAGGAAGGGGGGGTGAGGCCTCTCACAGGGGAGCAGTGCTGCTCCCTGTGATGGCCAAAATTACGGACAAAAGGCGTTCATAAAAGGGATCCTCACGGACAACGGACGTGAGGTTCCAATTACGGACGGTCCGTGAAATTTACGGACGGTTGGTCACCCTAGTTTACACCTGAAAACATTTATTTTGCAAAGTTTTTTTTACTGGATGATTTTCCTGCCGATTCTTTCGAGGTTATGCCCCACTAGAAGAAAGGCCTTTATAAAGCTGCTGGAGCAGATTTGATCAACCTCTTTATTTTTTAGCTCATCAGACTTCAAAATCGCATGGAAAGTTTGTAAAATTAACAAAGAAGCAACTTTTATCCAAGTTGTGAGTAGGCAAAGTTTCACAATGAAATCCCTAAGAGTAGGGCTATTAGAAAAGGCCTGTGTGAAGGGCACTAAATGTCCCATTTTGGGCCACATGGCTACAGCACAGATGCCAGAGGATCTAGGTGATTCTCTTTCACAAATCCATCCCCTTAATTACCACTAAATCATGCATTGATGAACTGGGATGCTATGTCGTAATCAGGGGAACGATAAATTGGGCCCCTTGGACGATCTGTAGCTCATAGCCCCACCTCCCCCCAACCTGGTTAAACCCACACTTCAGTCACTTTCATCTGTCCTCCTCATCAGTTCACAGAGTAAGACTTTGGTGAGGGGTGAATTCAATGCCGCCATGCACCCGACAAATCATGCTAACTCCTTAGCAACTCAACTCTGCTCGACCACCCTCACCTAATGGAAAAGATCATGGGTCTTAGTGTTGCTTGGCATAGATGTCATCCAATGGCTTACTAATCCACATTCTATTCACCTCATCATAGATGTGCCTTGAGCCTAGACTACATATTTCTCTCTACAACTCACCTATGCCAGGTTGGAGGTGCTAAAATCCTGCCCGGCCACATTAGCAACAGATTTAAGTGTACAGTGGTGCACACTACATTAAATGAATGTATTTTGCAAATATTTTGAAGTGCATCAATGAAGGTGCTTTTGAATAAAAAGCACAAAACCCTCATCTAAATAAAACAGACACGATTACTTCTCAGCACATGACGTAACTCTATCCCTTTTTGGGAACAGTTAAAATACTTGAAAAGAGTTTTGATTTTCAAAAGCAAGGTAACTGATGCCCTTTAATACTTTTGAGTGTTTTAATTAGTGCCCGTTTCATACAGCCTAATGTTTTCTTGAAACCTATTTTTTCATTTGACTAATTATATAATTTGTATTCTGCACAGCACTTGCTACAAGATACTTCACAGTTTTTTAGGACTGTCGATGTTCTGTAGTCTTACCCATTGCGTCAGTCCTTGAAAGATGAAAAGCGGAGATGCCACTCCTGAATTTAGCAAAAAACACACAAATGATGGACGGAATGCAGAACAAATCAAACATTCCCCTCATTGAAGAGATCCGGGTTAAATCCATTGTTCTTTTTCTCACCATGCCACCCCAGTTTAGACCAAGCCATATGCAAATCAGTCTTGACCCTGCTCCTCATGGGAACAGTCCAGTCTCAACTGCCAAGCAAGGTCCTTCTTGGACCAGAAACAATATCCAGGGACCAGTTTCGGTGTATCGCTCCTCATCACCCAGGCTAGCTTCAATTCAGTAGCACAGTGAGCCTGGGGCCCACGTCTGGGCATACCCGGTACACTTAGGGTGAGAAAGCAAAAGACACAAATGATGGACAGGATGTGGAACAAATCAAACATTCACCCCCAGTCAGGGGTGTAACACAGGCCCCCGCAGCCCCTGCGGTGCGGGGGGCTCCAAGCTCGAGGGGGCCCGCTCAGCACAGCACTCTTGCCGGAGAGCTCTTGATTGAGCCCGGAGGGGACCCCTGCAAGTTCCTTGCAGGGAGACCCCCTCAATTTTTGCTACGCCAGTGCCCCCAGTTAAGAGGTCTAGGTTCAATCCATTGTTCTTTTGTTCACCATGCCAGAAATTAGAGCAGGAATTTGAAATCTCCGTAGAAAAGACAAATCCCATACAGATGCATAATTCTGCATGTTTTGCATTTGCAGTACATCAGACTCACAACATGAACATGCTACCTTTCATTTGTCACTTGCATAGTTCTGCACATTAAGAGTGGCTAACTTGCAATTAAAATATAAAACAAGGGGCTTCAAATAGTGGCATTTTAATGGCATGCGCTGGTAAGAGTTCAATCCTTTCTTCTTTAAAACTCAAAACCTTTCGGACATACCACTGTCGCTGTATTATAATAGCCCTGTGTTGGGACTTAATATGTCGCTTTTGTTGCACTGAAAGTGTTACAGAGGGCTCCTGCAGGTCGAATGAAATCTGATAACAGGAGCTGTTATCCCCCACTGCTGCTTTCTCAACTGTGCAATGAACACATTTTCCTAGAAAGGGGACAAATTATGTGGCGTGGGCAGCAGGGACACCTAATATAGTAAACAAAAAACCTGTCCTGCTTTAAACATGTTTAGGAGGCAGCAGAACACCTGTCCCTCGCTCTTTGTCCCCCCTGGGACTGTCATCCACTATGACAGGAAAGGCCTCCTGTAGTGGGTTATCTATGAATTCAAACTCACCAGGCAGATAAAGAGTATTTTGCTGCACATTGCCCTTCATCTCCAAACTTAAACATTATGAGGCGACAGAGGAGCAGAAAGAGAAAAAGAGGGGAAAAATGGCAAAATAGCAGTGTCAGACTGGGACATAAAATAGGCCCAAGCACCAAAATAAAAGTGCCCCGTTAGCAAATCAGATAGCTACACAAGTGACCCACATGGTGCAAATCGGGCAGTTTTTAACTTGAAGAGAGTCGCTGTAGTGACCCAAAGCATGGGAGGCTGCACTTGTAGAAGGCAATGTATGTGCTATTGACAGAGAAATCACAAGTACAAGTTGCCCAGCAGACCATAAAACGGCCCACAAACGGCCAAGGAAAAAAAACACACACTGACCTTTCACACAACCCCTCTGACACCACCAGATTGCTCAAGTGCGACCCTGAAAATGGAACAGGGCAATATTGGTTTAAAGAGAAGAGTTGATGGGCAATCTTAAGAAGACCATAGAAAAGAAGCGGAAGGAAAATAAAAATAAACACCACAAGTAAAGAGAGCGAAAAAGGATTCAGAATAGGAGAGAAATGGGAAAGCTATAGGGAAAAAAAAAGTTGTAGAGATACACCAATGCTGAGAGATGAAAGGAGAGGGCCAATCAAGAATTAAGCGTAAGTGGAAGGAATGAATAGAGATAAATCAGTAAAAAAGAAGACCAAAAGAAATAAAAGGAGATTGAGCAAAAAAATGAATCAGTGACTGAGAGCAATATAAAAAGGAAAAAATAATAATACCATTTATGAACAAGAGAAGACTCTCTATGCTGCAGGTGTAAACGCACAGGAGGAAACACAAGTAATGAACGCGTGCAGGTAACTTGAACATTCCATGTGGAGGTAATTGGCAGAGTTCATATACAGAATGCTGAGCTCAATTAAGAACCTGCAGGTAACATGTTCCAATCTCATCCAGAAAACAGTGAGTTCACAGCAGCGAGCTGTGAATGCCTCGAAGGCCACCCATTCATTCCAAAATGTGACTAAACTCGGGTGTAGTGTACCTACTGCACACATATTTATGCAACGTGTTAGTTTCAGATTCCAATCACAGCATGAAAGGGTATTAAGTTAATGCGCCCGCTGCTTTGAACTGTAGTTAAACTATATGCCACAGCTTCAGTCCTAGTGAGATCGCTCACTCCCAGCTGCATGAGCCCTATTATTAATGATTAAACGAGAACCATGCACTGAAATATTTTCCTTTACAACGCCAACGTTGCACGGTATCAAACTTTGAGTATCCTAAACCAAGGACGCAACTCACACCCCAGCAGGCCGTGCTAGTACAATGGTGAGAGCTAACCTTTACCCCCCCCCCCCCCCCCCACCACCACCAGCTCGATTCCAAAGCCAATGAATATCTGTGAGATATGCGTGACGCATCACATTCTGCATAGGGGAATCATTTTGCACTATGTCACTGTCTAAGCCTTGCCGTTGCGCAACAACCCTCCCATACCACCAGTGCTTAATTTATAAAATATGAAGTGCAGGCGCTCAAAAGTTTGTTGGAGGGCACACCTACTTTTCTCTGGCACCACCCACTTCCTCCACTGGCTCCACCCACTTACTATATTAGCTCCACCATCAGCATGCCCTTGCGTGGAATCAACAGCAAATCATGGGTGCCATGCGCTGTCTATAGCGTCCGCGCTACTGCTGCTGTAGTGGCAGTAGTGCTATAGTATAGATACCATGGTAGTCTTTCAGTATTCTAAGCATGGGCCTGAACCACCTTTGACCCTCATCTCTTGTAGCAGGCTGTATAGACCCCGAGGTGAGCTATCATCAGTTATCAGTAGCATCATCAGTCTAGGCACTCTGCAAGCTGGGGATTCCACTTCCAGCACCTTTTCAGTAAAAAAACAAACCTGCGTACAGTCAGTGTGCCTGTGTATGACTGATGGCGGTCAGTGCTTCTCATCATTCATGCTAATACCACATGGTGATGTGACCTGCTGCGACCATCACGCCACCACCACACTGCACATTGTGCCTTCGCAAAAGGTTACTTCGCTTCATTTCATTCTAAAATAATCAACACAATCTGTTCTCTTCAGTTACGAGAGAGAAGTTATATCATATGACCGTATTATTCGATAACTAAGGACGCATGGATTCCAGGCAGTCAGTCAAGTCGCATGAAGCAACCCAGAGAAATGCAACAGCACTGCAGGCAGGCCTCTTGTCCAAACCGCGCCCCCATACCCCCATAAGATTAAATCCACTGTGTTCTTACAGGACTTTGTTCAGGGTGGATTCTGAGGGCGGAGACACGCACCCAAACACAAATTTGTGTTTGTTGGTTTGGCATGGTTTGGCATCGGCATCGGTTAAGTAAAACTTGAGTTGCCGCCTCGGGCCCGGGACACACACTGAACTGCTGCAGTGCACTGCTTTGGCTGCGCAGCTTTTTAGTTAACTGATTGGGCCTGGATCACCTGGTGCTGTTACTGGTGGGTGGCCAGTTCTTGCAGTACTCACTGGCAGCGGTGCAGCGGGCTCTCAACGCCAAACAATGCAATCATACGGCCTGGCCGGTCGTGCTTGCTGGCTGCCTGGCTCGGAGACTTTTCCACTTAGTGAGAAGAACTGAATGGTTCGGTTCTTGAGCCACTGAACGGAGGCAGCTGAACCACCCACGAAAACTTGGTGGTGGGATGCAGTCGCGCAGATATGTTGGGGCGTGGCAATCCAGGCAACGCGCACACAATGAATATGAAAACATCTGTGCACTCTGCGTGCTGCCGCGAACAGCCCCAACCAACCCTGCAGATTTGAATGTAGAACGGGAACCAGAACCAAAAACCAGCCCGGGCAGGCAACATCAAACTAAGGGCCGCGGTCGCCACCCTATCAAAATATCAGTCGAATGTGAGAGATATAACAACATTGAGATTCATTCATTCATCATGACTGTCCAGCCTGGCTCCCACAGCAGGCGCGCTCGCAACACACTTCACGGGGACTGGGAGGGTGGGACCCGTACAAGTAAATTGAGCAGGAGTGGGACTGACTCACTCGTGACACTCTGCTCTGCCTAAAGCTGCGCAGCTTTATTATCTGATTAGGCCTGCTGGCCCTGCCTCACCTGGTACTGTTGCCGCCAATACTGGCTACTGTCTGCTCCCAAAAGGGCAAGGCTCAAAGCCAACGTTGTCCAGTGTCCAGTTCGTGCTCACAGAGCTTCGTTGAAGACAGTAAACGGCCGGTGAACAACAATGACTCAGAAATGAGGTGCAGACACGTGGGTATGCTGGAGCGTGGCAATGCAGCGAATGCGCACGCTGCCGTTCACAGCCCTAACCCCCGCAGATGACCTAAATCTAGCCCAATTCAGTGTCCAGTGTTGGGCCGGCAACTGAGAAGAAGAACTTGAAGAATAAGAGTCAAACAAGTTCAACACAGTAACTATAACACTCGGAGCCACTGCCAAGCCCCGTAGAGGCATAGTAAGGTAAATTACTATCTAATCAATTGTTGTGCAGCAATGCGTGCAGACCCGGCCCTGATTATTAAGTGCCGGTGCTAAGCACCGGCACAAATTAAGCACTGCATACCTTATCAATCTTGCCTTTTCGGACCGTACTCCTTGCACTACGGAAACTGCCTTCAGACCATCCAGAATCAGGCCGCCCACCTTATCCATCGGCTTCCTAGGTCCCACCACACTACCCCCCTCCTCAAATCCCTTCATTGGCTCTCCATCCTGCAGAGAACTCTCTTCAAGATGGGATGCCTAGTCTTCATGGCCCGGGCCCGCACTGCCCCCGTTTGCAATAATTCCATGATTGCCCACTATCACCCTTGTCGCAACCTTCGCTCCTCCAGTCAGGCCCTCCTTAGTGTCCCCCGCTTCCGCAAATCCAGAACCGGTGGCACTAGATTTTCCATTATTGCCCCCCGCTTCTGGAACAGTCTCCCACTTACCATCAGGTCCATCACTGCCTACCTGCATTTCCTTAAGGCGCTCAAAACCCATCTGTTCACCCAAGCCTATACAAACCTGTAATTCCCTGGCCACCTCTTCCATCTGACACTATCAACCCCCCAGCGCCAGGAAACCGCTTGGTCACAGCGCGCTTTACAAATATTATCAACATCAACATCAACATCTGACACTGTGATTCTGAAATAAACCCGAAAAGCTAAAGGGGGGACATCCTGGAACAGAATGTGCAGAAAAATTGACAACCTCAAACCACTGAGATCCGAAAGCGTGAGTAATTTGTGTATAGGAATTGATAGGTTAAGTATAAAAAGTGAAATGTCTCAGTGAAAAAATTAGACTCTACTACAAAAACAAAACTTAATTGGAATTGTAAGTGAAAACTACATATCGAATAATTTCTAAGTGGGGGGCTTTTACTTATGGCTCAACTGAGAAGTAGTAAATGACAACAGGAGTATAACCCATAGACCAGGTTGGGATGTGGGTGAGTAAGCGAAAATTAGCAACAATGTCTCAACCGGATTCAATGAGGAAGAGAGATACATGTGTATGTACACAACATTACTGAAAGGAAAGAGGGAGACTCCTGGTGGTTTGTTCAAAAGTGCTCATGGCATCATATATTTGAAAACACAGTTCATACAGAAGAGTTATATCAGCACTGTGAGCATAAAATACGAAGGTAACCCAAAGGAACTTGGTGCATGTTGTGCCTGTGACACAATGAGTGGTGGCGCAAGTGACAAGTGGGAAAAACAGCGACAGGGGCAAGGTGACTAAGTGAAGAAAAATATGTACAAGGATCAATGGTTCAACAAGAATGGGTTTTTACAGTGATTGAATATGGTTTGTAAACTTTTTATGAACCAAAGTAGAATGTGCGCTGTGATTTGCTGTGATAAATCGGTCGACGGCGTTTCAATCCTATTTATTCAGGATCATCTTCAGGACCGCGTTGTCAGAATTGGGGTGCTGTATAAGGGAGGAAAGGTAGAGTTCAGGGTAGGAGCCTGGGGTAAAGGGGCACAGGGGCTATGGGAAGCGTGTGGTAGGAGTAAGTCAGCCTACCTGTTGGTCGGGAGGAGCAAGTTGCGAAGGGCACACAAGTATGCCCAATGGTGGCTCATGGTGCCAGCGTGAGTGGCAACTATCACAGGTTTGGCACAGCGTGGATGGGGTCTGCTTTGAGTCAGGAATAGTTGGGACTATCCTAGGAATGAGAGAGATTGTAATGCATATTTATCCAGAGGTGAGGGGCGGTCCAGGCAAAAGAGCAAGTGGAAAGACAAACTCACCCAAAGGGATGAAGTACCAATGTGAGTAGTGGAAACCACGGGTATGGTGCAGCGTAGGGGAGCGTCTGCTGGGAATCACTGAATGTGGTACTGTCCTAGGAGTGGGAGGGATAACGTTAGCTAGCAGACATGGAGCGTGGTGTGAAGGTAAACTCACCTAATGGTCACCAGTATAGTACTTTGTGATACGAGTAGCAGGGTCGGGTCCCCGATCCACTGCGTCGGTCCCAGAGGGAATACCTGGGTAGAAAGGAAGTGGGCGTGTATAAGTCACTGGAGGGGTCGGAAACAACTGTCGGAATGAGGGAAAACATGACAAGCCCAGTCGGGGCGGGATAGTTAATGCTGGCTTACCGTTGGTGAGAAGTACTTTGAGGATGGAGTTAATCCAAAGGCAGGAAAAGTACTGGGATCAGCACCGGGCCGCCACGTTCATGTGCGGTGCCTTCCAGTGTCTCAAGTCAATGGAGGAATCGGTCAGGTTAAGTGAACGCTGCGCTCAGGGAGACGGAGCCTCAGCATGTCATGTGACCGCACTTGGGCAAGGTGATGTCATGGTTGAGAGGGGTGTAGTCAAGGACGCCTGAACGTAGTGTAGTACGCGTGAGAAGTACGTGTAGGGGAGGAAGAGTAATGGAAGGGGGTAAAAGAATACTTAGCATGTCAATGTATCCCTAAGTAGGGATATAACAGAATTTAAAAGCAAAGCAATCTACAGATTTAAATGACAGAAATTAGTAATACTGGATTGACATAATTTACATGACACCAACAATGGATTGACATAATGAAATCGAGAGCAGAAAGACAAATCAGTTAAGGAGCAGGTTCCAAGTGGATATAAATGAATTACAATGCTGTGCGGTGCAGCAAACAACATGGCTTAGAACGTTAGTATTGGTCTTAGCTTGGCATAGTCAATTTCAGAGCAACAAAATCACATGGCATTGGAATATATTTAAAGGAGGGATATTAAGGCTAGTGCAAAAGTAATTTAAAGGAGAAATCTGAGTTTGTAGGGAGAAAAAGTAAATAGTCTTGTTACAGGAAAGCTAGGTATATCTATGGGCCAAGGTTGTTAACGACTGAGTAAGTACATAGGGAGGTCTGAACTAAGAATCATATTTGAACTGTACTGTTCCATTCATCAATGGTATTAAGGCCCTGGTCCACTGAATTGCAGCGTGTGATCCATTTGCATTCGCTCCTGTTTAGTAAGGTTTGGAAGTTGCCACCCATGATGGGCAGTAGAGGTTGGTCATCACTCGCCAGGTGATTTCTAGTTCGCTGTGGATTTTTATAAGTTAGTGTGTCACCAACGGGGCAGTCAAGATTTCGGAATGGATTCTGCTTTTGTGTTGTATTATTCTCTGCTTTACTATTTGGGTAGTCTTACTGATGTATATGAGGTCTCAGGGGCATCGAATTGCGTAGATTACATTTTGAGACCGGCAATTGGTGAAGGTTTTGAGTGTGTAGGTCTTGTTGTTGATCTTAAATTCGTTGGTATTAGATGTGAGATCACATACAACAAAATACTGGCATCTGTAATGTCAGATCAAAGGTGGTAGACCCCATGCAGCGGTAATGGAGTTCTGTTGTGTAGGTCAACTGAGAAGTGGCACTATTTACTATAGCAACAAGCCAGGTCAATCCCAATGAAAACACTTTAGTGTGGCTTGGACTCAATCTAGGAGCACTTAACGCTAATGAAATCACAACATCATCAGCAGGCAGAAGGAAGCGAGGAATAGGAAAATGTGTTTGTACATGTGGCCCCTAGTCTCCAGAAGATCAATGAGCGAGGCCCATGGAAACTAAATTTATGACATTTGAAAAGTAGCCTTAGTCGCCAGTCACACACTTTCACATTATAGACTATGATGCAGCCCGGTCTAAGGAGATCTAGTAATGGTTTTTCTCCACACCAAATTTGATAGTATTGGCAAACTATCACCATCATACAATGCAGGAAGTAAACATGGTCACTATTGACATGGCCAGTAGGTCTTGTGTTAACTCTGCTTTCGCTGATACGCTATTTTGTCATCTACTAAAGGCTATTGTTGCAATTCAATTCCACCCATTCAGTACATTATGATTCTTCGTTTTTTTGGATCAACCACTTTTGCGCTTTTTACTGTGGATGAGTCTCAATACATGTGTCTGACCCACGGTAATCGCATGGCAAAATGGCTGTGCATGTTTGCCGCCATTCCTTTTAAGATAAGGCAGCTGAGATGCAACAAGGGTAAGGGGCATTTGGCTGATTGCACATGACAACATGTGTACACTAATAAACACAAGTGTGCTTGGATGCATGTAGGAAATTACACAGTTGTGCGCAGCCAGATAACTGTGCACAGGTAGGCTGATGCAAAGAGGACTCTGCAGGCTTAGATGTTGACTGTGGGGTAGGATTATAATGTTAGTGTACACTAATAGGAAAGGTCAGTATGATTTAATGTTTTGTCTGAAGTTACACTTTATCATACACATACGGAGGAAACTGCCTGAGAGTGCAGTATCACTTCCCTTTGGCCTACAGAGACCAGTGATTTATTGAAATGAGTGTAACATATGCTAGAAAATATAATCTGTGAGTACCACAAAAATAATTGTACAACTTATGGGTCATCCAGAATTATCATATTGCTCTGGATGCGCACCCTGTTGTGCTAGGTTACTTACATTTCTCTCCAGATGCAGTAACAAAGGCCTCCCCACACAAAGAGAGCAAACAACAGTGCTTCATCTAGCTTCTGATGATGAAAGAGATGGGGCTGAAGGCTCTGCATCAATAACTCAGCTGTTACACTTCACCAGGAATGGGCCTTCCGAAGCCCACTGAAGCCCAGACATAGGGAGCCAACGCAGGAGGATTTCCTTTGAAAACTTGATGAGAAAGGCCCTGGCAGTGATGTCAGTGGGGGTGGAGCTAAGTTCCCCAGAGGAGATGTGACTCAAGACTCCTGGATGAAGTCATTTTGAGCTGTCCCACCATGCTGTGCAGAGGGTTGAGACAGGAGTAGAGAGGTGATGTGGCATCGAAGGATTGGCCGGGGGTGACTGTGTTCTGGAACCATCCACTCCCCTGAAACAAATCTTGCACAAGGGGGAGACTCTCTCTTGACTGTTGATTTCTCTGTGCTTTGCTGCTGGACCCAGGGGCTGCAATGGATAACTGGAGAGAAGAACCGTCATGATGCCCACAAAGTACTAAGGACTCTGTCCAAATGACCCCAGAACATGTGGGTCTCCCCAAGGGCCAGTGAGGCTGGCCCCATTACACCCACTGAGGAACTGCTGCTGGAAGAAGAAGACCAGGTGAAAGGCTGGAGCATGGAAGCAAGGAAACCAGCTTCTTATGGACTACACTACTTTAGAGGTAAGGGGTATAACATCACAAAAAGATGATGGACAGAATGCTACACATTGTCAAACATTCACCCCCAGTACAGAGATATTGGCCTAAATCCCTTGTTTTTTTGCTCACCATTCAGTTCCAGTTTGGACCCAGTCATATGTGAATCAGTCTTGACCCTGCACCCCATGGGAACAGTCCAGCCCAAACTGCCAGTCAAGGTCCTCCCTGGTCCGGAAACATGCATCCTGGAACGGGTTTTGGGGCATAACCATTATTAGCCAGGCTAGCTTGTATCCAATTGCATAGTGAGCTCAGGACCCATGTCTGGGGCATAACCTTCGCACTTGAGGTGACTATATTCACACAAAAAGATGATGACGGTACGGTGAACACTGTCAAACATTCACCCCTAGTTAAGGGATCTGGGCCTAAATCCATCATTTTGTTTCTAGTTAACGGTGACTACTAGCTCACACCACCTCCCCTGAGTAGCCATTGGACTGCTCTGCTTCATTACCCTGAGAGAGTCAAGCACTACAATGGAGTGCTTGGTTCCCAGTTAGGAGAATAGTGGACCTATTACTTGTGAAGGCGACACAACTACTAACCCAGCTTCCTACATCTGTGCAGACAGACCCTGCTTTTTTAATTATGAAAGGCAGGTTACAAATGAGGGCATTGTCTTTTTCACAAGACACGAGGAACGAAAACATATCAAAGATCCAGACTGTTACCTTCTGTTATGAAGGCATATATTGGAAGCAAATTGAAAGCAGCTGACAGATGGAGCTTTTCCACCTGGCTCATCCTAGACTAGCTCCTGCAGTTTACACTATTTTGTCATTATTAGAAATTAGGTTATTGGCTGCGGTGGAATATACCCTTCTCAAGCAACAACAACCATCTTTGTCAGGGTGAATCACAAAAGACATTACACTAGCCTTTGTTAGCTTTGTACAAAATCAGTCAGACTTAACTTAGAAGCAATGTGTAAAGTATCTATGCAGCACACAAACAGTAATAAAGTGAACACTGAAAACAAGAAAAGAAAAAAAACCTATTTAGAAAATTAGAGCAAAAACTGATAAAATATTTGACAACACAATGACAAAATTCCAATCAGTAGGACCAGAGATATGTAATTTCAATGATTTGGGTAGGTATAGTGCCTAAAAGCACAAAGTGCCGCTACCGGTTATCCAGTTGTGATAGACTGGGAGAAAGTCAGAATGTTCAGACAGACTATGATGGGGTGTAGGCCAGATACAGGGACCGGGTTAGTCCTGTTGAAAAAGCTACCTTCTCTAAGTCAGGAGCAAGGTTTTCCATTCGCGATGGAGGAGCGCACGAGGAACAGAGAAAGAGTCATACATTTTGATCGCTGTAGTGCAAAGATCTTGTCAGGCGTCACAGACAGTCATTGCTGAAGCTTCTCGGTGGTGGTGGGTGATGTTGTAGCGCAAAGTGCAGATCTAACATTGCCAGTAGTTGTTGGCAGTCACTGTATAGCAAAGTGTCACGTCTATTAAAACTTCATGTTGGTGCTCATCGCGGGCGACAAGATCCTGGCCTGAACTGGCACATTCATGGTTGCAAAGAGACCAAAGTCTAAAGAATTTCCTGTATATCCAGAGGAGTACACTCTGATGCCAACCAAGGGGCGATACCTCTTAGAGGATCAGGGTCTCACTTTTGTAGAGCCCAGCAGCGGTCATTGCGGGCCAGTTACAGCAGGTCAGTGCGGCAGTTGCAGGGAGGCCTCTGGAGGTTTTTGTGTCCCTGCAGCACAGACAGGAGGTCAGTACATAGCCTGGAGTGAGGGGAGAAGATCCAGTCATCCTTATCAGACAGCAGGGCAGGCATCCCGCAGCAGGACAGTCCTTCTTCTTTACTACCACAGGTCCAGGAGTGTTCTGAAGAATTGGTCTCAGAGTCCAATATTTAGACCTGGTGCCAACTTTGAAGTGGGGGAAATTTCTATCGTTTTCCCCCACAGATATTTCTGGAATTTCCTTCATCCCTTTCACGTTCCCAGGATGTCTGAGGAGACAGAAGGCTAGTGTGAAGTCCACTGTAAGGGTTCTGAAGCAGCTCCTCTGAAATGTAATTGTGGTAGATGACAGCTCCACCCCTACCCATCCTGTAAGGATGGCCCATCCTGCCTACCCCGATTCCCCTGTTGTAACGCAGTCTGGGAGAATTATATAAAGGCCAAATGCCAACTACTCCTAGTCTTGTACCCAGGACACAAGCTGCAAACACCAAATGGTTAGTAGAAGAAAATGACAACTTTATTGTGATTTAAAATTCAACTTTATCATTAAAAAGAATGGTAAAAAGGGGGTATGTCCAATGGTGGAGCTCCACTTAATGGCAATGATTGCGGAGGCAAGAGAGGTGGGCTAGATCCCCCTGGACCTTCAACAAACGATTATTATAGCTATCTCCAAACAGGGTAAGCACCCTCCCCCCATGAGATCTGCTTCCTACAGGCCAAACTAGCTTTTAAATACTGAGGTCAAGCAACTGATAAATTACAAGCCCTTTGGTGAGGGTCATACCCTAGCTTATGCACAGGGACCAAACTGACCTGTGGAAAAGGATTGTGTTCCTGTGTTTTATGAAGAACTTTACACAAGAATGGGAATAAGTCAAATAAATTGATTACATTCAAATGGAAAACAGGGGGAAACGTTTAAAGAGTAAGCAGTGAAATAAGTGGATTAAGCACATACATTTCAATTTATTGGATTTATTCAGTGATAAACTTGGTTGTGCAGCTTGAACAGGGATCAAATGAGGTTCCTTCGCATTTAAGCGCACCCACTTGCCAGGCCCTAACCTTCCTTTTTCTTACGTGAGTCACCCCTGAAGTAGGCCCAAGGTACCCCTGTGGGCAGCGTGCAGTGTATGTGAAAGGTAGGACATGCCCTGGTGTGTGTGTCATGTTCTGATAGTGAAATACAGCCAATTTCATTTTTCACTATTGCAAGGCTACCTGTTCCCATAGGATGGAATGGGGAGTTTGCTTATAACATCTAATAAACATAACTAGCCCTGGGAACAAGGTAGGAAAATAAAATGTAGTATGCCTGAACTCAGACTGTTAAAATACATCTTTTAGTGAGGGTGATTTTTACATTCTATGTTTAAAAATACCACAATTAGAAAGTAGGTATTTTCCTGCAAGGCTATCCAGTGTGCCTCTGCTAGGATGTGTAATAATAATAATAATAGGGGCATTTATAGAGCGCTGAGATACGCACACCGGCGTGTCCCCGCGCTGAAAAGTGGGAGAAGCGGCAAACAGGGAAGAACAGCTGCCAGGCAGGCATTTATCTAACATAGAGGTGGGTTTTTAATTTCGCTCAAAACCTCATTTCTTCAGGTTCCAGGCGCAAATCCGCTGGGAGTTTGTTCCAGTAGTTTACCGCTAAGTATCTAAAGAATCTCCCTCCCATGCGCGCTTTCTTCACCTTGGGGATCCTCAACAGTCTGGCTTTGAAGTGACAGGGGCCAGGAGGTGCAGTGGCTCCAGAGAGTCTGGATGAGCTGGGGCTAGGCTGAATAGACTTGAGCTGGATTTAGAGTAGGGGGAGGAGGTTTCCTTTCACCTGAATGAGCCATGTCTGCCTTCCACAATGTTGTCTCCACCTCCTGCCAGGAAGCTGCACCAGAGAGGACAGAGCTAGTTTAGACTGAGCACACGGCTTCTCTGCCACCAGAGAACAAAGGATTTTTCTGTATAAATATTGGGTCTCAGACCCCAGAACTTTAGATCAATTCTGGGAATCAAGAGGAACCTTTGCCAAGGAGAAGACCTGGAGAAACTGAGGAGGAATGCTGTCTCTGTGCTGTTTGCTGTCTGGGGTTGGCCTGTGTTTGCTACTTTCTGCCAAGAAAAGGGAAAAGGACTTTGCTGTTTGCTGTGTTCCCTGCTTCAGGAAGATCTTCAAGGGCGTGAGACTGAGCTTGCCTTCTGTTCTGAAGTCTTGGATACACAGGGACCTCACCACCAGTTCCCCTGAACTTCCTTGCTGGGAGTTCTGACCTGCTAAGAGATGCCTGCTGTTTTTATTTTTTATTTTTATTTTATTTTATTTGAGATTTTTATTGCGCAAACAATTACCCAAAGGTGTCTCGGCGCATGTGTAAGCTAGCAGGACCATAAAAATAGAGTTCACTGATCGAACAGCCATGTCTTTACGAGCCTCCGAAAGCTCATCAGATTGGGGGCATTTTTAATATTTAGTGGAAGAAGATTCCAAAGTTTTGGTGCAGCCACTAAGAAGCGGCGGTCTCCCCAAGTTACCGTTCTGGTACGAGGTACAGGTAGGAAGCAAATATTAGCCGATCGCAGCGGTCTTTTGGGGGTGTACAATTGAAATGCCTCAATCAGGAATTTGGGTCCAGTGCCATGCACGGCCTTGTAGGCAATGCAGAGGGCCTTGAACTTAACCCGGCTCTCTACTCTGAGCCAGTGAAGCTGGCGGATGGCAAGGGTAGTGGGATGGCGGCGAGGGATATTTAGCAGAATTCTGGCAGCCGCATTCTGTACAGACTGTAACTTTGACAGTACAGATTTCTGGGTGTTAAGAAAAAGGGCATTCCCATAATCCATTTTGGAGAATACCAGAGTAGAGACTAGAGTCTTCCCAGCAGAAGGGGGGAGATAAGGCAACAGTTTCTTTATTTTCTTTAGCATAAAGAAAGCAGCGGAAACAACCTTGTTAGCGTGAAGGTTGAGGGTTAGTTTGCTATCGAGGATAACTCCCAAGTTCCTAGCCTTTACCACTGGGATGGGCGGAGAGCCCAGTTGTATGGGCCACCAGGCGGAAGACCATTCTGGGGCGAGATTGCCAAAGGTCATAACCTCGGTTTTATCCGAGTTGAGCCTTAGGCAATTAGAGGACATCCACTTACTGACCGCAAGCATTGCTTCCTGAAAATTAGCTGCTACTGCTGTACCATTTTTATGGATCGCCAGTACCAGTTGGGTATCGTCTGCGTAAGAAGTTAATCGCACCCCATAGGCCTTTATTACCCTCGCTAAGTCCGCTACGTAGATGTTAAATAACGTGGGACTTAGCGAGGAGCCTTGTGGTACTCCACATGGTGGTGCAGAGACGGGAGAGTAAAAATTACCCAACTTGACTGTCTGGGTGCGGTCGGCTAGGAAAGATGAAATGAGATCTCTAGCCGGACCGTCAATCCCCAGAGCTGTGACACGGTCGACCAGAATGACATGGTCGACCGTGTCAAATGCTGCGGATAGATCCAGAAGAATCAGGATGGCCATTCCTCCCTGATCCATGATGGTTCTAATTTCATCAGTAGCTTTTATTAGAGCAGTCTCCGTCCCGTGTCCCTTCCTAAAGCCAAACTGGGTTTCGTCTAAGAGATGGTGCGTATCGACGAACTCTGAGAGCTGTATGTTCATCAGAGCTTCACAGATTTTGGCCGGGAAAGGAAGACAGGCAATGGGTCTATAGCTGACCAGGGCGGAGGGATCTAGGGAGGGCTTCTTCATAAGAGGCTTAATCACTGCCTTTTTCCACGGGGCTGGATAGCAGCCAGTTTGAAAGGCAGTGTTGCAGATTTCCGTAAGTGGGTGAGAAATCACCTCACTTAGCTTGATCATCACTGAGGGAGGGCATGGGTCCAAAGGGGATCCAGACTTAGTGATGGAAATAAGTCTGCTGATTTGATCCTCTGAGGTGTCAGCAAAAAGAGAAAAACGGTCATGATTGATATGGAGGGGTTCCTTGTTACTGGCAGTGGATCTAGCCCCTGTGTCTCCACCAAAGGATGCATAGATATCTGCCACTTTGGTGGTGAAAAAAGTGGACAGTGCATTGCAGAACAGTTGGGAGGGTTCTGCTCCGAGACCTGATGGAGGTATGGATAGGGAGTTGACCACTGAAAACAATACTCTGGCCGAATTCTTAGCATTGTTTATTTGGGTCGAGAAAAAAAGCATTTTCCGACTAGTGATGGCCTTTTTGTATATAGTTAAGGCATCTCTATAGGATTGCCTAGCAATAGGGCAATAGGATTTCCTCCAGCGTCTTTCTAAATTCCGACAATATTGTCGGTGAAGTCTGAGCTCTTCTGTATACCATGCCGCCGTGGGTGACCTTCTATTAGGTTGGATAGACTTTTCTGGAGCGACCTGATCAGCCGCATTCCTAATCCAATCCTGGAAATCGGAAGCTGAAGAGGTAGGGTTAAGCCCTATAATAGGGGAGGATGATGTCAGGATATTTGCCATTTGAGGAATGTCAGCATTCTTCCAAGCACGGATTGCTGCCCTAGTGGGTGGTCTAGGAGCGAGGCGGTTGACTGGACGTATCTCAATGCCAAATATGATGGCCCTATGATCTGTCCAGGTAAGGGGTAAAGTGTCTAGTATTGTGATAAGCGAATTGTTAGTGAACACACCGTCTAGTGTGTGTCCCGCCTGGTGAGTGGGTCCCATTACCAATTGTTGGAGTCCTAGGGTAAGAAAATCTGCAATTAGTTGGGAGGTGTCGTGATTTCCCTGTTCTTCCAAAGGGAAGTTGAAATCTCCAAGTACTGTGTAATCTGCGGAGCCTATGATATGGTCATTTAGCTCAGAAAGGGACCCAAGAAAAAAAATTCCGAGGTCCAGGAGGTCGATAGAGCAGAGTGCCTTTAATAGTTTGTTTGCAGTTAATATTAATTGCAAAAGTTGCAGCTTCACAGTTGGTGAATGAAATGGGGTCAAGCGAAGTATGATACTGATTCTTATAGATTATAGCCAGTCCTCCACCTCTTCCTGTTTGTCTATCATGTCTCACAACGCTATAACCATCCGGAGTAGCCTGACAGAAGTCAGGTCCCAAGCCCGCATCTCCCCATGTTTCTGTGGTAAAAAGAAAGTCGAGATCGTGAGTAATTATAAACTCACAGATATCTAAGCTATGACAAGGGAGGGAGCGTGTGTTGATTAACGCTGCTCGGCATCACTGGGGTAGGGTGATGGGCAGACAGGAGGGGGCTCCAGCAGCTAAAGAAATGGGTAAAAGTGGAGATATTAAATGATAATTACACCCAGGACACGGAGCAGGATTAATACCCACTGCAGTAGGAGGAGGCAAGTGAATACAATGATGGCTAGGAAGGCCAGAATTGAGCAACCTGAGTTGGGCCGATGAGTAGCGCACCGAAGGGCCAGGGGTCATGGCCCTGGGCCGTGTCCGGTTGCGGACGGGCGCAGACGGGCTTGGCTTAGGCGCGGCTTCGGCGCGCGCCCGCTGCGCCAGCCCGCTGCGCCGTCTGGCCATGACCTGCTTATATAGAAAGTAAGGAGGGTGGGAGGCCGGCGCGACTAGAGCGCAGCCCCCGCCACACCTAAGATGGCGCCCGCCCTCGCTTGCAGCCGATCCAGTAACACCGGCTGGGCGAGGCAGGGATCAGTAAAGTGCAGCGTGTAAGGGGTGTCAGTGTGCCTCTTCAAATTCCCTTTAAAACTAAACGATTTACAGCCCCCCAGCAGATAAAATATTTGCACAAGTTTAAAAGGTTTAAAAGCAATTATCTGTAGTAGAATCACAAAGTGAGCACAAAAATATGGTCCAGCGCTAGCTCGCAGCCCTCGGTCTCACCAGGGAGAGCTAATAGGCAGCGAGGCGCAATTCCGGTCCCAACTAAGTAGCTGAGGGGGGCAGGAGGCCGGCGCGACTAGAGCGCAGCCCCCGCCACACCTAAGATGGCGCCCGCCCTCGCTTGCAGCCGATCCAGTAACACCGGATGGGCGAGGCAGGGATCAGTAAAGTGCAGCGTGTAAGGGGTGTCAGTGTGCCTCTTCAAATTCCCTTTAAAACTAAACGATTTACAGCCCCCCAGCAGATAAAATATTTGCACAAGTTTAAAAGGTTTAAAAGCGATTATCTGTAGTAGAATCACAAAGTGAGCACAAAAATATGGTCCAGCGCTAGCTCGCAGCCCTCGGTCTCACCAGGGAGAGCTAATAGGCAGCGAGGCGCAATTCCGGTCCCAACTAAGTAGCTGAGGAGGGCGGGAGGCCGGCGCGACTAGAGCGCAGCCCCCGCCACACCTAAGATGGCGCCCGCCCTCGCTTGCAGCCGATCCAGTAACACCGGCTGGGCGAGGCAGGGATCAGTAAAGTGCAGCGTGTAAGGGGTGTCAGTGTGCCTCTTCAAATTCCCTTTAAAACTAAACGATTTACAGCCCCCCAGCAGATAAAATATTTGCACAAGTTTAAAAGGTTTAAAAGCAATTATCTGTAGTAGAATCACAAAGTGAGCACAAAAATATGGTCCAGCGCTAGCTCGCAGCCCTCGGTCTCACCAGGGAGAGCTAATAGGCAGCGAGGCGCAATTCCGGTCCCAACTAAGTAGCTGAGGGGGGCAGGAGGCCGGCGCGACTAGAGCGCAGCCCCCGCCACACCTAAGATGGCGCCCGCCCTCGCTTGCAGCCGATCCAGTAACACCGGATGGGCGAGGCAGGGATCAGTAAAGTGCAGCGTGTAAGGGGTGTCAGTGTGCCTCTTCAAATTCCCTTTAAAACTAAACGATTTACAGCCCCCCAGCAGATAAAATATTTGCACAAGTTTAAAAGGTTTAAAAGCGATTATCTGTAGTAGAATCACAAAGTGAGCACAAAAATATGGTCCAGCGCTAGCTCGCAGCCCTCGGTCTCACCAGGGAGAGCTAATAGGCAGCGAGGCGCAATTCCGGTCCCAACTAAGTAGCTGAGGAGGGCGGGAGGCCGGCGCGACTAGAGCGCAGCCCCCGCCACACCTAAGATGGCGCCCGCCCTCGCTTGCAGCCGATCCAGTAACACCGGCTGGGCGAGGCAGGGATCAGTAAAGTGCAGCGTGTAAGGGGTGTCAGTGTGCCTCTTCAAATTCCCTTTAAAACTAAACGATTTACAGCCCCCCTGTTGTTTTGGACCTCTCGAGGCTGTGTGCCACTGGAGGCTTGAGAAGTAGCGCAACTTCGAGAAATGTGATGCATCCGTACCTGTTTCCAATGCATCGCCGAAGAAATCATCGCAGCGCCTGCCCGTGGCTTGAGAAATCGGCTCACGATGCATTGAATGCACCAATCTCTAAATTCCGAGATCACTGCACCAATCCCGATGCAAGCCCTGCTGTGTGGGATGCAAGAGCCCATGCATTGTCCCAGGTTGTTGCATCGCATTGAGGTGCCAAATCTGTTGCATCGTTTGGGGACGCAGTAGGATACCAGCACATCACCTCCCCACGCAGTAAGAAACAGATGCATCACCTCCTCTCCAATAAGGAACCGATGCATCACCTCCCCTGGTCAGAAGTAAGAAACCAACGCATCACCTCCCCCTGGAGCAAGGAATTGACACATCACCTTCCTTGAGTGTAAGGAACCGACGCATCACTTTCCCTGCAATCTTTTTTGTTTGTGTGTGCAATGCATCCAAGGTACTTTTTGTGAAAAGTGTCCCATCCACAATTTGCTTTGAGCCGAACTGTTTTTACCATTTGAAAATCATATTTTTATTACTGTATTGTGGATTTTGTCGTTTTGGTCTTGTTTAGTTTAGATAAAGATTACTAATTTTTCTAAACTGGTGTGGTGTCTATTTATAGTGTTTCACTGTATTACTGTATGGGTTCACAAATGCTTTATACACTGCCTCTGAGATAAGCCTGTCTGCTCATGCAAAGCTGCCAAGGGGTTGCAGTGGTTATTATAGAAGTGTTTCCCCTTACCCTGAATAGAAGCAAGGATCCCGATTTGGACAAAGGTACCTACATCTGCCAACTAGAAACCCCCATTTCTAACAGTTGTCTCACCTCAAGGTGGGACAGAACCGATTGGCATTGTTTGCAATGGACGCATAAAAGGCCTTTCAATTAGCTGGCAGTATATTTCCTTCATCCCGCAGAAGCTGGGCTTTGGTCTGAAATACTGTGGATGGGTACACCTACTGTATATTCGCCCGGTGTTGAGGGTCAGGATCAATGAGGTGTCATTTGGGGAATTCCAGCTGGGACATCTCAGAGTTACTTCCTGTAGCTGCTTCTCTTGGTGCTGTGTTTAGAGCCTCTGGGATGTGTTTGAAGCCTAGAGCAGATATAGTTGGCTTTCCTAAGTTTACCTAAAAAGTGTATATATACACAGATTCTTATTGTATTTGGTGGAACTAGCGACCTCCCTGAGTGCAGTGTTGTTCATTTTCAGAAACTTTGAACGTTATGCAGGCTACAAAATCAATACGTGTAATTCTGTCATGTGCCAGATTGGTAGGTAGCCCCCAGTGGATTGATCCCCCTGGAGGTGGAGGTCACGACAGAGGACTTTTGTTACCTGGGAATTGATATAACATGGGACCCAGTGCCATCTTTAGAGTGGAACTTAGAGCCCATATATCGGAAGTTACAGGAAGATGTGGACCGTTGGAGGTGCCTGCTCATCTTGAATATGAGATGAGCTACTCTCTTCAAAATAATTGTGCTACCTAAATTCTTGTATGTACTTCATAATTCCCCTTGGCCAGTGCCGGAAACTTTTTTATGAAACTAGATGAGGTGGTACATTCCCTTTTGTGGGACTGTGGCCTTCCTCATATTTCCCTCCATAACTTCTGCAGATGTGTCTATAAATATGGTATAGCACTCCCAGATCTCAGAGCGTATTATTGGTGGGCCCAGTGGCAAGCAACTAATGAATAGTGCTATGATGTCAGATGTGACCAGGCAACAAGACTGGAGAAACACTTGATGGGAAGGAAAGCTTATCTACATTATTTCTATGGTTGATCCGATAGACCCTCAAGAGCATTTCTTGAAGCCTGGGACAAAGCTAGGGCCTACAAAGATTGGAAGGGATAGTTAACTAAAGGGACTCCCCTGTTGATGGTCAGTCAAATGCTAGAGCGCCTACAGCTCACTGGAGGAAGGAATGGACTTCTTAGGCCTTTCATCCTTTGGGGACTTAGAAGGAATGAAGGGCATGAACTCCTTTCAGGACCTGCAGGAGGAATTTGAATTCGGGATATTCCTAGCTATTCCTAGCTGTTCCGATACCTAAAGGTCTGACATGTGTTGACAGTTGCAGGGGTAATGTGGGAGGTGCTGAAGTGTAGCCCGGTGAAGAACAGAATACTGTCGGAGAAGTGGACGTCCAAAGCCATCTCGTTGACATACCATAAGCTTATAAATAATAGACCAGAGAGTCTTGGGTCCTTCAGGAGAAGTGGAAGGCTGACCTGAGCTCAACGAAGGACGTGGAAAAGGAGCTGGCCCTGTTGAACCTCTTGTTGCACCCACAAGAGGTGGCAATAAAAATTAGCTTGAGGATTAAACAGTTGAAGGTTTTCCACAGGGTGTGTTAACACAAATAACTGCTGTTTAGGATGTGCAGAGCCCAGGACCACAATTGTTTGATATGTGGGGAGGGAGAAGCCTCCTTCCTCCACATACAAGCATTTTGGAGAAAGTTTACCTCAAAGATGGCCTCTGTTCTGGGGGCACAGATCCCCCACACTTGTTATTTTCTTATATTGGGAATACATAATGATGTAAATCTTCCTAGGAAACAGGTCCTGCTCTGTGCATTAGATTTTGCACTGACACAGCAAGATATTAAAAGGGATGGGGCTACGGGGATGATGCAATATGTAGAGACGGAGAGGGCTATTTATTCTGCAAGGAGGTGTCCGAAGAAATTTGACAGAGTCTGGGACCCATGTAGAGAACACTTTGAATTGGGGTGAGCTACGAGTGCCTCTCAGGGCACCCGGAGGGCTGGTGGGGTAGGTAGGCAAGGGAGAGAATCATGGCCATTGAAGGTGTCCTGCCATTGAGGTAGCTCGTAGCTGTTAGTATCCAAGAGGACTGTAATAATGAAGCTACAGTGTAAACAAGCAATGAATGTTGACTCTATAAGACCAGTAGTTTTTTTTTCAGGTGCTGTTCTGATGGAAAAAGCCTAATAAAAACAGTTTTAAAAGAAAGAGGATTTACAGGTAGGTTCTTTAGAGACAAAACTTGTCTTGTTCCCAATCAAAAGATATTGCTTATTAAATGTAATGGGGTAACCCAGTGCTATCCTTTGGGAAAGGTAGGCCTAGCAGTAGTTAAAAAATGAATTTTAGAGCTTTTACTACCAGGACGTATAAAACATAAAAGTGCCTGTTCAACTTTTTTGAATACAATGCACCCTGCCCTACGCGCTGATTAGAGCCTACACTAGGGGGGACTTATATGTATTAAAAAAGTAGGGGTTAGGCCTGACATGAGGTTTATTTTGCCCGCTCGAAATTAAGGGTGGGTTGAATGTTCTGTTCTGGCCACAGAATTGGTCAAATTTTGGTCACTCTGTGTTTCTCTTTAAAGCAGAGTTCTGGCGAAATTCCAACAATCACCGCGTGGTGGAATATTTTTCCAATGAGGCTCCAAAATACGCGAGCTGGCGAACGTGAGTGAGATTTACCGCCTCTTAGCACGATTTGCTAATGATGGCATTCACCCACTGGTAGCATTTAATTTACACGCCATAGGTAGAGGTAGTCCCACTTCTCTGGGGACTTAAAAGTAAATTAAATGTGCTAATTGGGTGTAAACCAATTGTACCATGTTTAAAGGAGAGAGCACAAACACTTTTGCACTGGTTAGCAGTGGTAAAGTACACAGAGTCCTAAAAGGCAAGAAATATAGGTTCAGTAAGCATGAGGGGAGAATGTAAAAAAGGTTTCTGAGTGACCTGCACGGAGGGCCAAATCCTACAGTCGCCCTGCTTGTTCACATTCTCTAAAGAGAAGTTCGGCGTGAAATTACTGTTAAACTTGGGTAACCTCGAGTCATTTCATTAATTTTGTCTTACACTTGTTACACGCTATTAACAAAATTGCACCATTACATTGCATTTCTATGTGACATTTGTGGCAAAAATGTAACGCTAGCGCCTAGGAACGTGGGGGACTAGAACGTGAGCTGCACCTGTTTGAAGTGCTTGTGATTTTTGCACATTTTTTTTTGTAGAATGCATCCTCACAGACACACATACGTATTTTTCACTAAAATATAGTGCCAATGGTGGTTTTGCATTTTTTGCACTAATAAATAATTCAGCATAATTTTCCAAAAGTTCTTATAATTTCGCAAAAGCAAATTACATGCATTTTTGCACACGCATATTGAAGACACCTCTGTCAAAAGCAGAAGGGCACACATGAAATATAAGCAGCAAATTAAATAACTATATATTTGGAGAAGTGGTGACTAGAAAAACATATTTCACGTCTATGAACAGGAGCAAAAAGCCTGACAGGCACACACACGGGAACATGTTACAGAAGTGATTTTAGTTGAGTAATCGCCCATTGTGAGTTCTCTCTCAGTACAAAGGACAAGACTTAACGTCGTTTTTGTGTTGTTTAATCACAGCACCGAGATAGAACAAAAGTGCGGCCTACCTTTTTATCCCTGTGAAATGCGGCTTTTTTGCTTCCTTTTCATTCATTTTGACACCTTGACAGCTTGCATGGAGACATTTAACGAGGTATCGCACTGTGTTGATGTGACTGTCAGCAGTCACTTGAATTGGCGCCTATTAGAAGCCAGTAGAATTTCAATGCTAGCGTTCTTCAGTATGGCGGTTCTTGTTTCCAAAAGGAGGGAAACAAAGCCATTGCCAACAAATGGCAAATGACACTTGTTTTACCTGCTAGCATTACGCTATTTAATTAAATTCTCATACAAAATAATAGCGTGTGCTTCATTTGCAAAGCCAGCCATTTAAATGAGAGCCCCCTGCCTGCAATTGTTTACTTACAATTACATTGTAATTGGCAGAACCTTCAGATTGCTGAAGTGACATGCACGCTTCCATGTTTCATTGATTAAGAGCCAGCTATTATTTTTTTCCCGGTTGAAAGCCATGAAATGTAGCTAGCGCACCATTTAATGGAATTTAATTAAGTGGTGTGCTTGTTGCGTTCTGTGCATTAAAGCATGGGATGTTTAAATTGAAAAACACTTCGTGGAATGAATTAGTTACTTGACAAGGCTGTTTTGATGCCTATAGAGGTAATGTAAAACCTTGGTAGGCGGTCAACAGTGGACCGCCTGCCAACATTATGCGATCTCTGCCTCTGTGCCAGGTCAGGATCTCACTGCCTCAAAAACACAGATAACACCTGTTCACTCACATCACCTACATATACATTAAGAAATATATTCCCGAGCTTTGTTCCATTTTTCCATAGACAAACATCTTATTACACACAAAATCATTAATGCTCAAACAATAACATATGTATTAAAGTAAAAGATATGACATAAAAAAGCCCCATTCTTACCACTTCATCTCTATGAACTTATTATACATTATTAAAAACAGCCCGTTCCTGGTGTACGAAAAAGATTCCAATAAAAAAGATGTTAATGCGCTCCACTCCTCTCCCACACAGAAATACCACAGTAGACAATCCATATCTTCATCCAGCGGCTGCGTCTAAACAGAGATAAAGTGATAAACGGGCATATTTCACCCCCTTCAACATACTATACTACGAACAATAGGAATAACCATAAGAACAGATACAGCACTCAAACAGGTTGTCAAAGTTAAGGTCAGCTAAAAAATTGACTACGTTAAACGGGGGTTCTAAGACATATCAACTTTCAAATGTCACCCCTCATAATTTGCTATCATTCCATGGTTAATATATTCCACATTGTCAAATGCCTCTGACTGAGAGAGGGTGAATCTCTTTTCTTCCACTGAGGAGCAATAGTTAATTTTGCAGGCTCCAGGCACAGCCAGATCACTGCTCAGCCTTCTCCCATGATGCTCGTGGTATTGATATCCCAGTAGTTCCCTAATTACCCTCAACTCTTCTTTCATGAAGGGATCATTTCAGTCTGGGATCATTTCAACAGACATTTAGCATCACTTCAGTGACCACATCCCCAACACCAATTGAGAGCAGTACTGGGGATCATAAGGTGTAATCTAGTCAGGGTGTACTATCAGTCGTAGTGACCCTAATGAACCTCGTTAGTACCTCACACAAAAAGCTCTTATGTACGTCATGCTGTCAATGTCACCTCTCTCTATAAAGGACATTCTGATTAACTCCTATGAGACAACTGGAAGAAGCTCTAGGCTCCAAACGATTGCAGATCATTTGCAGACTGGTTCTCTGATGGACATAACAGAAGAGCTTCTCAATGATAGACCTCTCAGTGATAGTCACCTCCCCCTTGTTACGTACATTTTTCAGAGTTAAGGTTCAGCATACTGAAGATATGCATTTTTTTTAACCTGTATTCTAACTTACCCTGTGCAAAGGATTGGATGATGCTATTTAGGAACTTTTCTAGAACAAAAGGGGCAAGGAAGAGGTGTGGCGCCGCGGCCAGGGCGACTGACGCTGGAATCTGGGGACCACGGTTCGATCCCCGGCTCCGGCGGCAGGTTAGCCCAGCACCATGTGACTCTGGGCAATAGCTCGCTTAATCTTCCCGACGGCCCCCCAGCGCCTAGAGACCCTTACGGGTGATTGTGCGCTTTACAAATGTGGACTTTACCCAGTAACCTGGGGATTTGGGTAGAACAATTATCATCAACACAAGTGGTCCCTCTGGGGGAAGTGTAGCCCTCGACTTCCACTTCAATTGTTATTAAGAACCCTTCTTACAATTAAGGTTTCTTTGCATTTTGTGTGATTTATTTTGACTATGATGGAAATCCTATTCCCAAGTAAGAACCAGTATTCAAGCAATATCAGTAAAAATAACTGTAAACAACAACTAGGTGCTTCTATTCGTGACGGCGCAGTGCAAGTGAATAAAGTGAGCATATAGTGCGCACGTGCTATTTACAATTTCAATGTATACATATGACTGATAGGGACAATGTGATGTTATCTGCAACACTTGTAATAAAAGTGTCTAAATCCACAATAAAAATGTAAAAAAACAGTCCACAGTACAATTTGTTGACCTTTCGACCCACAAGGGAAAATGAATTTAATTAACCTTATTTGTTAAAAGGGTTCTTTATACCTATTGCAGTGGAAGTCAAGGGCCACACTTGCCCCATAGGGACTACATGTGTTGCTAATAGCTATTTAGGAATATGTCAGAAATAAGTCTAAGATGAAGTACAGTCAAGAGAATCAGAGTATATGGAGAAGTGAAGGAAGTCAAACCCTGCCTCACTTCTATTTTGTCTCAAATTGAGAGCGTCTAAGGTAAAGGATATTCATGTAGCCTCAACCCTGTACTCTGCCACATAATATTCCAAGAGGGCCTTCTCATAACACCTTTCACCATAGGTGGCCTAATTTGCATGTTTCATCTTTTGACCAATCAATTGCAATTCTCAATTGTGTCCGATAATAAAACAGTTCATCTTCACAGCGTTCATTCTGCCCATCCAAGAAATAAACAACAGAGACCAACTATCAAGGTCATGAATCTTAGAAAGTAGGGGTAGATAATTTGTGTTAAACACATCAAATAAGTTTGGCGTTATTTTACCCCCCCCCCCACACACTTTTATTTAAAAGTATGTACTCACTGAAAAACTCCTTCAGATGCCACATCCCTTTGCCATATAGTGAATGAGTACATATCTCAGACTTCTCCATATCAATTTTATATGCTTTTCCTTTCTAAAAGTGCTTGAGATGCCTCATGGTCAAGCAATAGAACTACCTGGATCTTCTAGAATAAAAAGAATACCATCTACAAAAGGTATGTTTCTGTACATCCTATCCAAAGGATCTCCCCTGGATGACTCTCAATTGACTGAGGTAGAAGAACAGGCAAATCCTGATAACAAAAAGCAGTGGAAACAGAGGGCAACCTCATCTGGTCACCCTCCTTCAATAAATCCTATCAGATGTCCAACTTTCAGAAACAGGAGGAATACTGTAGTTGGCAATAATTATTCTAGGAAATCTGGGTCCCGGTATAATCCTCTACAGCACTTGCCTTAAGAACGACCAGTCTACCCACTGAAAAGATTTCTCAGCATCCAAAGGTACCAATATACTCTTCCTTTTGATATTTGTGATAGGTAGACTATCTATCAGCAGTTGACATGGGCCTGCCTCTCCTGCACAAAATCAGGCGGGTCTGGAAGGACCAGTCATGGTATCAAGAGATGAAGCCCTGATGGCAATATTGTGCAGTTGTTAATGTCAGTATTGAGATCTGGTGGTCCTACAAAGAACACAGGAAGGGATTCTTTTCAGGTTTGAGAACTTCTGTCACATCAGTCTTGCTTATGGAGGCGACTCACTCCACATTCTTTCTGCTTCAGCAATATAATTGAATAGTGCAACCATTTTAGTCATTATGTAGGATTTAAAGGCCTTGTAGAAACTGCTTGTATGGTTGTCCTGCCCTGGGACCTCATGTGCATGTGGTTTGCAATACTTCCTCTTTGGGTATTTGTGACTCCAGAATATTTGGATGTGTTTTATATAGCCAAGGCATATTCAATTGTGCAAACGGTCTCTCTCTGTCTAATTGCATAAGATGAACCCGCAGAGTACGAAGATTCATAAAATATCCTAATCTCTTCCAATTTCTTCTCCTACCTTCTTCTTCTCCTGCCCGGTCAATTGTGTGTCTAAATACTGTCTCTCGGACATCATCTTTCACCACCTTTTTTCTAAAATATCATGCCAAATGTGTCCCCACCTTATTACTAAATTCATAGAAATTACAATTCATAAATACAAGTGTCAATGTAGCCCTAGGTGAAAGACTAGCTCGCAATTGACCTCTAATAATCACTCTTCCCTTAAGAAGACTAAAAGAGTACTCTTGAGCTTTGATTTTAACCCGTATTTTTTTTTTTTTTTGTAGAGTTTTATATAGCGCGAACTAGACCCGCACCGAATCAGGTATCAGAGCGCTTTACATAGCACAAGTTACGTTTTACATGAGGACACACACTTTCATTTTTTTTTTTTTTTTTAGGCACGGGTAGATTAAGTGATTTGCCCAGAATCACAAGAGGTTTTGGCGTCGTTACCGAGACTCGAACCCAGATCCCCAGGCCCGAGGTCTATTTCTAAAGCTTATAATCAATGAGCAGCAGCATAGGTATAAATGTACCTCTCATGACCCCCTAAAAGTCAAAACGCCAAGGAGAAAAGGTGTAAATATTGTTTGATTGGCATTTACATTTATTTTTTAATGATAGAGTTTCTTAGCTAGGGGGTTGGAGTTGTCATTTGCTATTCCTTCTTTGATGCAGCGTCTTCTCCCCCATTCATTACCACACAAGAATAATCCAATACAGAGATTGGGCCAACAGACAGATGCTCCACCACAAGGAATAGGTTATTAGTCACAAATATATAATCGATTCTCAAAAATAGACCTATGCATTTACAAGAAAAATGCGCCATATCTCTCCTGTTTGATTTATTCCGTCCAAATATCCAGCCTTACGCTGGATCCACTTCGAATTTCTGATTTATCCAACTAACCATCCAACACTGAATTTAAACTGCCTATGATTATTTTGTCCCCGGCTGCAAAATTCGAGAGGTGCAGCATGAAATCCAACAGAAGAGCATCTTGTGCCCTTTTTAGGGTGTAACCATTAAGACAAATGGGGTAACCTTAAGGCATGGACCTGGGTATACTGTATTATCAAAAGACAATGGTCCTAAACCTATAAATTATAAACCTTATATATTCCAAAAATTCGCTTATTTTCTTGTTAGGAGTACCTACAAACAGTCTGCTCTGATTGTACTGAAAAACTTAGTACCACGAAATTAACATAAAGCCACGGTTAGAAAAAACATATTTAATTTCGCTTTTCATTTTCTACAGAAAGCATTTTTATATACAACATCATTATTAAATAGGTAGAACATAAAGTGGTAGCCCAAGAAAAGAAAAGAGTGCCAGAAGAAACGTGCTCAAGAGTGTAAAGTAAATAATCCGAAAGACGAATTCATAGTGGTGATCAAAGGATAGTAATAATAATCAGCAAACAATATCCAACATATATATTGTAATGTTAGAAACCTGGCCAAAGAATAAGGTCAAAAAACAATGTTATTCCATCTAGGCATATAAGTCCTAGGATTATTTTGCACTATATACAATATCAATTGGTCCAAGGTTAAATGCAAATGGCGTCGACGTTTCGACTCGTCTTATGCCCATACGGTGTTTTGAACCTGGGGAGTGCGAGTCTTCATCAGGACGGAGAGATACAAGGGCAACCAAGGGATAATGATAACCCCTACTGATAGGGAGATGCGAATAGGTGCTGGTATCAATTCCAAACCGTATGGCTGATACAATCCTCACTGGTGATTGATGGCCAAAATATCACTTAGATGATACCCTACTGATTGAAAGGTTGGTGTTAATGCCAATTACCAGCTGATACAATTCTCACTGGTGATTAATATCCGAGGTAGTACATAGATGGTACCTGGTCAAAAAAGATTATCGTTTTTGTGGGGAGGCTCCCATTGTTGGCTCCACTTCACTTATTCAAATATAGTCCCACGTTGTAGTGGAAAGCTAGTTGATAGAACCAATCACTATCAACATTCAAAACGGTGGTAAGGCTCCTAATTTTTCGAAGAACGGTAGCTTTACCAAAAATTTCCAGCCGTCTAACAGCACCCTGATTACGCAGTCAGGCCACTAGCCTGGCTAGTGGCCTGACTGCGTAATCAGGGTGCTGTTAGACGAGTGGAAATATTTGGTAAAGCTACCGTTCTTCGAAAAATTAGGAGCCTTACCACCGTTTTGAATGTTGATAGTGATTGGTTCTATCAACTAGCTTTCCACTACAACGTGGGACTATATTTGAATAAGTGAAGTGGAGCCAACAATGGGAGCCTCCCCACAAAAACGATAATCTTTTTTGACCAGGTACCATCTATGTACTACCTCGGATATTAATCACCAGTGAGAATTGTATCAGCTGGTAATTGGCATTAACACCAACCTTTCAATCAGTAGGGTATCATCTAAGTGATATTTTGGCCATCAATCACCAGTGAGGATTGTATCAGCCATACGGTTTGGAATTGATACCAGCACCTATTCGCATCTCCCTATCAGTAGGGGTTATCATTATCCCTTGGTTGCCCTTGTATCTCTCCGTCCTGATGAAGACTCGCACTCCCCAGGTTCAAAACACCGTATGGGCATAAGACGAGTCGAAACGTCGACGCCATTTGCATTTAACCTTGGACCAATTGATATTGTATATAGTGCAAAATAATCCTAGGACTTATATGCCTAGATGGAATAACATTGTTTTTTGACCTTATTCTTTGGCCAGGTTTCTAACATTACAATATATATGTTGGATATTGTTTGCTGATTATTATTACTATCCTTTGATCACCACTATGAATTCGTCTTTCGGATTATTTACTTTACACTCTTGAGCACGTTTCTTCTTGCACTCTTTTCTTTTCTTGGGCTACCACTTTATGTTCTACCTATTTAATAATGATGTTGTATATAAAAATGCTTTCTGTAGAAAATGAAAAACGAAATTAAATATGTTTTTTCTAACCGTGGCTTTATGTTAATTTCGTGGTACTTAGTTTTTCAGTACAATCAGAGCAGACTGTTTGTAGGTGCTCCTAACAAGAAAATAAGCGAATTTTTGGAATATATAAGGTTTATAATTTATAGGTTTAGGACCATTGTCTTTTGATAATACTTTTTAGGGTGTAGGCAGCTGCTGCTTTCACACAAGACATTCACAGTAACCCCTTTAGCATTACAGGCCAATGTCTCTGCCTCTTTTACTGTAAAAGCAATACACAGGTGGTCCCTATGTTAGAATGGGTAATACTGGTTATGCACTGGAGAGTGAAACACATTTGTGCAGTATCTAGGTCTCATCCTTCATTGATCAGTGCAGGAAAAGTGCGAAACATATGATGTCAGGGTTATGGTGTAGGAATAATTTAAACACTGAAAGCGTTTTCGCAGAAGAATAAAGAAGAGCCATCACATTTAGAGGGAAGACCTCAACCATGGTATTATAATGACAAGAGACACCAACATGTCATCAAGTTATTACAATCAACATGGTATATGAAGTGGGCTATTCCCCACCCCACAGAAACTTTGGACAGTTCGAACTACTATGTCTGACGGAGAGGAGACATACGCAGAGTCTCCGAGCCTTTACACTGCTCCTTTGTGGGCCCTAACTTCGTGAAATTGGGGATTTATATTGTGGTCTTTTGTGGCAAATTGGACACTGCTTCGTTGAGGAATTTGTCATATATCGGAGATGTCCAGACTATCTGCCTCATAATGTATGATTATAAATGAGACTACTCTTACAAACAAGGCTACTAATAGGATTGTGACTTAAGAGTTACTGAAGTCATTCAGAGACCTGATGAAGCCTTTTTGAAGGTAAAATGCGATGGCTGAGTGTACATGAAATGACGCATTAAAGAACGGTTGGACGCCAAGCTTGAGGTCGCAAGAATCGTTTTTGTCCTCACAGACTCATGTGGAATTGTCGCCTCTCTGTTTTTTTGTATATTCTAGAAAAGTTAAACATGTAGAAAAACACAACAGAGTTCCCTTTGCTGTGATCAGCTAACAACTCAACACCAACCCCTAAACACTTAAAGAAGAAGGGAAGGTAAATACTTTCATAATCAAGAATGTCTGTTGAAGTGGCTAGGAGTAATTACCAACCTGAAGCTAAAACAAAATCAAATCAGGTGTTTGTTAAGCGCGACTACTCACCCGTAAGGGTCTCAAGACGTTGGGGGTGTGAGGGGTTTTGCTGGATCCAGTCCATCAAGAACCCCCAAATAATATTAGAGAGATGAGGCTCAGTGAGCTTTGGGTAGAAGCTAGCTTAATCCATGACCATCCCCCTGCGCATTCCATCCCGTTATCAAAATATGAACATGATTAGGTGCTTTAATGATACACAAACCCTGACCTCCAGGAGGTGTCTACCAACTAGAGTAGTATCAAATTAACAAATCTAGAGTAAAACCATTAAAAGGGCGAAGTTCCCCTCAAAGACCACTAACCATTCTATTATCTCATAAAGTCTTCTTTCACAGAATCTGCTTGCCTCTCTCAGCACGTAATGCCAAACAGGAAAGTCTATTTAGAATGGTTCTCCTGACTTCCGAGTTTATCTGTTGCAGATTAGAATGAGACCCTTCTTTCTAGAGCAGCACCACAAATGTCCTGAAACCTCATCTTGCAGGGCCATTTTGTGGCCCTTAGTCAAGTAGTGGGAGTTTTGGTCATATTCTATGCTCTCTATTTATCCCCACCAACTCATGAATGTCTCACAAAGCAGAATAGCCTCCTTACAAATATCTTGAGGTCTGAGACTTCTGCTCTTTTTATCAGCATTTGTCTCCAAGTGTTTTCTCAGCACAAGCACTTTTCAAGTTCTTCAAACTTCAAAATCATCACATCAGCTGTGGCCTAGAGACATCCCAACTTCTGTTTTAGGTCTGTCCCATTGGATTCAGATTGACCTATTTTTTCTCCCGTTTCATTTTCGGACCTAAATAATTTTATTTAAGTATTCCAATGTATTTTACTTCGTCCTCTTAAAGGGTCCTCCCTCAGTTCTCCTTTGAAGGTGGCCAGACTGATGAGCAAAGCTGATTTAGTCATGGTAATATTCGATTTTTGTGCCTCAACTTATGTTACAGGTCTAGAATCAACATTTTCTGTGGCCCTGATAATTTGTACAGTGCTAGGCTAAAAAAAAATAGTAAAAGTGGAGGCTTCGGATCAAATCTCCAATGAATAACCATATAGAGGCAAAGCACAGCAAAGATGCAAACATCGAAGGGAATGTGCGATAAGTACCCTGGTCATGTCTAGAATATTCAAACACTTCATCAAATTTAGTTCAAGGATCAGACTTGGGAAAAAATGAAGGAAGACCAGGCTGCACACACATTGCACCCCTTTCCTTTGGGGCATCATGGATCAGTGACCAGATATGGCCAGAACCTCAGGCCATATCAAGCACCTGGTGACTCCTCCTTTCAAGAGCTTCTGATGAAAGGAAACCCATAGTGACTCCAGACAGTCAGACTCGCTGCTTCTTGTCCAATGAAACTCCACCACCGTGGTGAACCTCCATTACACTTACCTACCTTTTATTTTATTTTTTTACAGTTTTTATATAGATTGAACTTGGACCAAGGGTATTAGAACACTTTCCAATAGCGAAAGATTATATTATGAAAGGTCAAAAACATTTTTGGGAATAGGAAGATTACGTGATTTTCTCAGAAGCACATGATACTGAACCAACAACCGGACTCAAACCTGGTTTGCCAGCTTCAAAGTTATCAGCCCTGGCCATTAAACTACATCTCCTCCCAAAAAAGGACATTGCCAGCCTGCGTAGCGTGTGGAAGAGGAATGGAATACAGCACCCACAATTGACCAAGCATAGACAAAGGTCTTCTTCCTTCCATCTTGAGCTGAAGCTTGAATCTCACCAGGAGAAATCTCCTCGTCCTCCAATCCCAGAATTAAATGAAGCAAGCCTACCCCTAACTACAGCTCCATCAAACAGCTCGCTTCATTCATCGTCATGGAACGTGAGAGATTCCCAACTCAATCAAACCGACTTAAGTTTCAGGCCTGGGCCACTGCTGCTCTGGTAGCCAGTGCATCTCAGACATTGGCGCCATCTGGGAAGCATCCGTAGGAGGAGAGGGATGAACACTTGCTAACCTCATACTCATAAGCCAGAGGTTTCCTCAGTGAGTATGCGCTCTTACCTGATATCCTGTTTGTTACTGGTTCTTCTAGGCTAGTTGGATCCTTATCATCGCCGCAGACTGCTACATCCTGTATGTTCAGTAAAATTCACTGGGCAGACGATGTGCTTATGGGAGCAAACTTGCTCTTTTTAGTCTTCTAAATGTTTCGATGGCTTTTATCTTCTGTGATTATCTCTCCTTCACGTCGGGTCTGGAGATTCCCTTTCACCCTATTGCTCTTCCTTCTTCCGTTCTTCTCTTCATTACCCTTCTCCTCTCTTTGCCTCTTGCCTTCTACTTTTTCCATTCACCACGTTATGATCTTTCCTCTTTTTCTCTGCTTTTCTCCCCATCTTTCTGGTTTCCACTTCCATTTCTTTGTTTTCCTTCTGTATATTTTTCTCCCACCATCAATTTTTTATTTGCCTTCTTTCTCTTGTAGATTACTCGGCATCTCTCTCAATACTCAGCAATGCTCCTCCACTCTTTTCCTGCTCATTCCCCCCCCTCATTTTTCTCCTTCTTACACAACATGCAGCATCACCTCCCTTCTTCCCCTCCTCTTTTTATATCATATTCTTAGTCTATCCTATTCATATATCCATTCATATGAACAATTCAACCATACACCCAGTCAGCCGGCAGGCTCACATGAAGTGAAATATCATGCTTATTCTGTTATACATATTCTGAAAGTGTTTGCAAGAGGCTGTAAAGGGAAGTTTCAAGTACACCGCCATAAAGTAAGAAAATGTTTAAAATAGACCATTTTGTTCTTGTGTAGTCGGACATAAGATGAGAAAGACAAACAGGGCCCTATTATATATAGTGCTCACTTTCCCAGTTTACGCCTGATGCACCATAAAACAGGTGCACCGGGTGCAAACAGGGAAAGTGCACCCTATTACATACAATGTGCTGCCCCCAGTGCAGCCGTGAACTGGCGTTGCCTTGGGGGCAGCGCATTCAGGTGAAAAACGGAGCAGCTTTTAAGCTGCTGCTCAGTGTTTCACTGCTCAGGTGGCAACCCGTCTGCACTTTTAAAGACCATTAGAGATCCCCTTGCAGGCAGGTACGTCAGTGACTGCACCCACCTGCAATGAGATGTCTTGGGGATCTTTAGGACCTCCTTTCCCTCCTCCAGAGGACTGAAATCAGGGGGCGCACAGACAGTGCACCACCTTTTAGGTGGCGCACTGTCAGTGCGCACTCTGACAGCTTCTTTGCCTCTGCATCCGCCTGCATAATGCAGCACGAGCGCAGAGGCAAAAGGATTCCATCATTTGCACAGGGCCACGCCCCAATCAAATGAGAGAACGCCTTCTTGAGAAGGCGCGGTATGTGCTCCAGATCTTTCAGTGTTCTAGAAGTGAGCACAAGCATCTGCAGCCCCTTTCGTATTACTAAAGCGCCCCGGGAGCGCACAAAGCGGGTGCAAATGCCCATTGAGCCCCCGGGGCACTTTGTGTAATACAGCCCCAGGTTGTAAATGATTGTTAAAGAGTCTGCGAAAGCAAAGGTAGAGTAGAAATTGTGGTAAAAGAGAAAGAGAGGTGAATAAAAAAGGAAAACAAGAGATTTGACCCAATCAATGGCAAGTTGAGTGAAGAGATAATTTGAAGAATAATGGCTGCAGAAAAAGTGAGGCGGGAGAAATTGAGGGTCAATACCCAATATGACTATCCATTCACTGCAGAATTCATATTTCCAAATTACTTTGGAAACTCATTGTACAACCCAATGCATCTGCAGTGCACAAACTGCAGTACTGACTAGGGAGGGTGCTCCGATTCTCTTTCTCGCAAAGTGCTCCAGAGTCCCCTTGTGTTTCTGCAGCAGTCAAGGGTTGATAAAGGTGTGCACAGTTATTGCCTATCCAATACATGCTCTTGTGATGAAGTCACACACAGCTGCTGCCCATACTGTACCTGTTCTTCCCACTTTTAACAGGTTTTTAAAGAATTGTGCACTGTTACTTCCTGTTAGTACATGATGTGTAAAATATTCTTACACAAATGGTGTCCCTGGTGTATCTGTTTTGCGCCTCTTTCTACCAAAGTTGACCTTTTTCGTGAGAATTACTTGCAAGTACTTCCCATGCTGTTCCCAATTAATATGAGGGAGGCTTGAGCTGGCCCTGCCTTACCATTAGGTGACTGCTTTTTAAGGTAGGCATGCACAGCTTGACTTGTTTGTGAGTGAGGTTTGCACCGCTGCTTCCTCTGCTGTACACAGTTTACCAGCAAGACTTGGCTGAATACTGCCAGTGCTGCAAGCCACTCCTCCCCTGCCCTAGAGTAAACCCACCTACCCGCCCGCCCCAACCAAACACTTCTGCTTCTTGCAGTGTGGGAAGCAGAAACATAAAATGGCAGTTTTACAATTTTATCTTTCTGCTTCTGACATTGCGAGAAAGCAGTGGGGCAGCACTCCTCTGCCCTAATAGAGGAGCCGCCCCTGTTTCACACTCAAACCACCAACAAACAGTCGAAAATGGAGACATATCTATGTAAACTGAGGGTTTCAGACTTGAATGACATGAGCCTAGATCTAAATGTCAAACCAAACTATATCTTGTTCCCATATAAACTTTTTTTGCCAAATCTTGAAAGTTTCGAAATTACCAAAATGGAAAGTGCACACTAATTTGTGAAAGAATGAGTGATGTTGCCCACATCTATGGCTCCAGTGGTATTATTATAAGTTGGTGCATTGAATATAAGGGCTACATGGTTTGGAAATCACCTCAGGCATCTTTAATCCACCACCAGACACGGCTGACCCTTTAAATGACTTTTGCCAGTCCTTCCTTTTTTCCTTGGTGCTGGTTTTTCTCCTTTTCTCTTACTCAATCTGTTTACTCTGTGTGTTTTCCCTCTCTTGCAAGCGGTTAATAACGGATGAAGGAAAATACGTTCTGGTCCCCAGAAATGAGTTTCAGTGGGTTCCACCACCAACCACTGGCTCATATTAAGCGCTGAATGTGTAGCAATTTATAAGATTCCCTCATTCTCTTAGTATCTGCCCTTCTCCATGCCTACCTCACAAAGACCCTAGGGGCATATTACCAACAACTAGCGATAATTATCGCTAGGTTGGCTTAGGGGCAATAATTTTATCGCCATGTAGCGACAATTTTTATCGCTTAGGAGCCTTGATATTATCAAGGTTTATCTCCTAAGCGATAAAAATCGGCCGAAATGCATGAATATCGCTGAAAAGTCAGCAATATTCATGCATTACTGAGAAAATGCTCTTAGCCATGTTATCCACCTCCCATTGGATAACATGGCTACGAACTGCTCAGGGCAGGTGTTAGCTTCTGGAGATATTCGCTCTTAGCGCGAATATCTCCAAAAGTTGGTAATAGGAGATAGCGATGTTAGCGACTGTTTCCAGTCGCTAACATCTTGGCACGCCCATTTTGCATGTCATTGGTGATAAATTTCTCTGATATGCAAAGCGGGGCCCAAGATGGTCGCTATCTCCTACTAGCTGTCACTAACTGGTGTTAGCGACAGCTAGGTAATAGGGAGATAATTTTATCTCCGCTTTCTTGGCTTTTAAAGCCAAAAAAGCGGAGATAAATCCCTTGATAATATATTAAATACATATTAGAGCATACCAATTTCTTTACATCAATTTAAGCTTGAGTCTAGTTTACCAATATTATACCACAGAAGCTCCTGATGTACCTTCTCCTTAACTAGAAGCCATGTCAATGTCGATGCATACACCAGAGGCTCAACTGCACTTTTTGTCATGCCCATTAATTAACATTTCTGGTATTTTCCACAGTGTCAAACATGTCATCTGGCGGTCACTTTCTAGCCATTGTTTTATCTTGAGTAATATAAAATGTCACGATTTACTTTGCATCAGGGAAAAAGTGCAGAATGGTAGGATTAAGGCGTGAGTTTGCGAGCATGGGTGAAGGCACTTGTGTGTGCAAGGACATCTATAACCTGACCAGCCTTATAGCTAAGCAATTCTAGGCATCCCAACACCTAACAAACTACTCAAGAGTGATGGCGCTGAATTTGAAATTCAAGTCTGGGTTTTGTGTGGTAGGAGTGGATAGGTCAGATGTCTTGAAGCATGGCATATTGAACATTGGGAAGGCAGGTGTACCTTGGAAACCATGGACTCAGTTGTTTAAATACCCTGCTCACTTCTGGACACCAGATTAAAATGGAAAAGTTTTTCACATCAAATGTACAAAGTGATTAGCCAAACAAACAACTCTGTTTGGCCACTTAACACCTCATGTGGTCCTTCAAGAAAAAATCCATTGCTTCTGGAATTTCCCATGTTCGAAAATTCTCAAACCCAAACTAGGTTGGTTATGAGTGCTCCTACGAGAACTATCGGGCACATGCATCATTGTCAATTGCATTCGCAAACGGTGCGAATCGCAATTTTCGGCCGTTTACGAATGCATTTGACAAAATTGGGTTGCATCATGTTTTTCGCAATTTTAGAAATCGCAATCATGTTGCGATTTCTAAAATTGCGATTACATTTAAGAAATTGCAAATTGCGATTTCTTAAATGCAATGCATGAACATTTTAAATTTGTGAATTCGCAAATAGGGAGAGGTAAATTACCATGAAGTTGACCTTCAAGGTAATTTGCGAAAACTTTCAAAAATGTACAAAAGTGCATTTTTGAAAGTTTCATTTTACACACACACATGCCCTTAGGGCATGTGTGTATGAAAAATGCACATAAAGTTAAATTTCAGGGGTGCAGGGGGGGGCCTTTGGACCCCCACTGCACCCTTGAAATTGCATTCTCGATTTGCTATTCGCAAATTGCGAATCGCAAATTGAGAATGACTTCCCATTCATTCCTATGGGCCTCTAGGCACATAGGAATCAATGGGATGAGATTCCTTAATTGCGATTCGTAAATTGTGAATCGCAATTAAGGAATTTTAAGAAATCGCAAAAAAAATTGCAATTTCTTGATGCATAGCCTTTTGCGATTTCTTAATTGCGATTCCATAATTTTCGCAATTAAGAAATCGCAAACGGCAACAATGATGCATGTGGCAGTATATGCCTTCTGAAATCAGTATAGTATTCTCTCTCCTTACCACCAGAAAAGAGTAAAGCTGATCTTTTTCACCTCTTTCTAAAATAAATGTTTGATACATTCTGATGTTCTACCACCAAATTGTATCTGAGGGTATAATGATACCACTGAAGTGCAAGAGTGTTTTACAAAATTGTTAGATAACCATATGCTGTTTTACAGTAAAATAAATGATGCCAAAACAAGCCTCTTTATCATCTACGTTCCTGAAACTATATTGAAGTCCCTTCGAAGTCCTTTCACATATCTCTACATACTCTCATGGCCATAGGCAAGACATATCTTGGGGCCCGCTGTTGGAACTTTTTCTGGTAATTGAGAAGCCTGCATGATGCCAAACAAGCCTTCAGAAATTGAGTATAACACAAAAACAGTTGAAATATGTATTTCCAGGGCAACGAAAACCCTAGGATGCCACTGTGCATGGCGAGGGAGTCTCGGAGGTAGAGGTGACCAGAGAGGAGAGAGGCTGAAATATGAAAATAGAATGAGGTACGCTAGATAAAAAGAAAAATGTATATTCACAGGGGGCAATTCCCCACTTTTACCATACCTTAAAACATCTCTGCACACTAAACGTTAGTTTCCTTGCCATATTTTCTATTGCTCACAGATGTGTAGAGTTCGACCCTACTGTGAAATCCCTATAGTAACCGGTAAAAGTGAGGAGGCCAGAGGTGACGGACATACATGCAATGCCTACATCAGCTTTTCTGTACGTGAATTAAATATCGCTCTTACTTTAATTTACAAGAGGGCGGAGGAGGGGGTCTCATCATATTATATGGATTAATGCAGCATATACAATCAATGGTGCAGTCGTCTGAGAGCAGCGTTCATGGGTCACAAAGCCAAAATTGAAAAATTTCATTGACATTCATGCTCAGTGATCTGCTTGATTCCACGTGAAAGAAAGGCGTTGAAGAGTTCGATCTATCTATGTACGAGGCGACATACATGGCTTTGGTGCCAGTCAAACAATGCCGCCATTTTCTGGTTCAACAGGATGAGGAGCTAATATCGCAGACACCAATATTTTTCCAGGCGGTTGCCCAGCTGCTAACTTTCATTGCAAACCATTGTTTCTAGTTTGCTTTTATGCTACCACCAGGGGGCAAAACATATGCCATGCCCCCTCATTCCCCCGAAAGCCTGCTGCACACGGGTCCTAACCCCTCAGTGGGCCACCACAACTAAGGCTGTGCCCCACGAATCCCAAGGGCAATCGATATCTGTGGCATAGAGGGGGCCCGGGGCACCTCAACACCTTCCACAGAGGGTCCCATAATGTTATGCTAAGCCACAGGGCACCACACACTGGATGAGACCAAAATGACACCCTTGAAGAAAAGAGCTGGATATATAATACCCCAAAAAAATAAAGGTGCAGAATAGAAAGCTCTCATTATCCATAGAGATGATACCCAAACGAGTGCCACCAACAAGCAGCTAATCAACATTGTTTGGAGCCTCTCTAGGGCATAACCAGGGTTGGACTGGTTGTTCAGTCAATCTAGTTCTGTCCTATATGACAGCTTGAAAGGACATGTATATGGCCTGGGTCGTTTGGTCTTGTCACGGCACACAGGACCAGAAAAAAAGGCCCACACGCTAGCCTTTCAAGCAGGACCATGTGGCAGTGCAAGACTGGGCATAACTAGAACCTTGACGTTCAAATAAACTCAGCTCGGCCAGTGCAGGTTTGAGTTTGGTATACTAGTAAATAAGCAGATCCTTACTGTGACTAAAACTCACCATATCACACGGGGTAATCAACCTTAAGATAGCCCACTCTTAATTCAAACTTTCTCCGAGGTCTTACTCCTTCCCCACCCTTATTCTTAATTCAGTTAACAAGTGGAATCCCAACAAACGTTCAAATTTGTGAGTGGCACAGATGTGCAACATTGTAAATCTTAGTGATCTTAAAAAAAAGTTGTGTCAAATTATGCAGAGTTTCTTAATATCTTGCAATAAATTGAATGCAAGGGCATAGCCTGGGTTCAAAAGTCACAGGGACTTGAGCCAAAAGGAATTGTCTCCCATGAGCCATTTTCTGCTTGCACCAGTCGCCTGCGACCAAAAACTGTAGGAACATTTCTTGGCGTAATACAAAATTTCATATGGGCACCAAAAATCTTGCAAACTATTTGGCCCTCATTTCGATTCAAATATGTAATATTATTTTCATTATGTTCCAAAGATATTTCCTGCATATTGATTTTACTGTATGAATCACTTTGTGCCTAGAGTGCTAACCCCATGCGTTTTTATATAATTGCATGGTTTGATTTGCAGTGTCTGCCTATTTTGTTCAAGTAACAATCTACAAAGGTGCATGCACATTATCTTACAATCATTTCAATTATAAATGCATCATTAAACTAAAAATAGCCTTTTGAGCTATTTTTCTTCAAATAGTAGGGCAGCCACACGCCAACCTCAACCCTTTCTTGATGATGGCCCTATCAATGTTTTTAATAAGCTGCCAAAATGCTGTTTGTTACTGCAGTCATTGATTTTGGTAGAGCCTAACTGAGGCTAAACTATTGATACAACGTTAATATCTCCCTTTATGTGTTATTATATTAAAATTCTAGTGATCCTGTAATCCCTGTGTAAACGGCAGTCACTAATTTCTTTATAATCGGCGACGTACCAAGTCGCCAATTATAAAGAAGACAACAGAACTTGACTATTAGAAGGTTATTACAGTTGAGGTCTGGTGTCATAATGCCTGCTGTCAAAGCCATCAGCCAAGGTGAAAGGCAGGCCAGGTCATGGAGCATAATCAGAGCAGCTGTTTAAGGCAAGGAAAACGAAAAGGTACTTTTCTTTCTTCTGCTCTATTTTAATAGCTTGCAATGCCAAACAGAGAGAATCTGTTTCTTTTTTTTAACTCCTAGATAGATAAAAGTAAGAAACTTTCTGCATCTTTCCACCATTCTGATCTAATGCAGGTTTATAAAAAGAAAAAAAAACTGACTAGTATTAAACTGTTTCTAATATCTGTTTTCAACAAACATCTGACATGTTTTTTTATGTGTATAATTTTGCACTAGAGACATTATTTTTATTCTTCATGTTTGCAAACATGCTCGATCTTTCACATGAAGGAGCTACACACCAAGTTTTTAAGTGGTTTGTGGGAAAGGTGATGGTGGTATCATGTACTATATGGGATAAAGTACCCCCTGACATATACGATAAGGATATTGCAAGTTACATCGGGGTTCCATAACCATTTAAAAGAACTCGTCTAAGGCTCAAATCCTTAAATTGTTATGGAACTCATTGGTGACTTGCAATATCCTTATAATGTATTGCAGGCGGTACTTTATCCGTGATATTCTATTTTTCCCTTATTAACAGTTGTTGATATATAGTAATTGGTCACTTTGCAAAATAAGGAATAGTATGGGGTCTCAGAGCGAACTGCCGAATGACCTGCCTAATGAGGCAGGTCGCAAGTTGTGACTACCTCTGATTGGCTACTGTCATGGGTCCCTATCGGCCTCTCCAGTTTTACCTTCAAGATGGACAAAAAAATAAATAAAAAACATCACTGCTTTTGATGCAACTTCAAAGAGACTTTTTTTCAGTTTCATATAGCGCAAACTTGGAGCACTTTACATGAGCACCTGTTACATTGCACAAGTACATAATACTTTTTTGACTCACAGGACGTAAGGCTGGAACCTGCTTTCTCAGCTCGAAGGTCGGCTGCTCTAGTCTTAGGCTACAACCTCATCCACAAGAACTAAACCATTTTCAATATTATACACAACAAAGTCATAGTTGTTGCTTATTTATCTTATCCAATTTACAACCATTGACAACGCCAACCGTCCTGGCTTGTTCCTGGTGTAATGTTAACTGTGTTATATATCTGGATAAATGACCAGAAGCAGCAAAATTCCAGTGAGGCAGAGCATTATGCTGAGCACAGATTTTTAGCTTAAGCGTTTTAAGCCACGCCCCAATTACAGAAGCCACACCTCTGTGAGAGATCCCCCAGTTTTTTCATCCCACTTAAAGCCCTGAAGAAAAGTAAAAGAAAAACAATTATTCTCCTGGCTAGTACTAATTTCCTGGTTCTTTACAAACAAACATCAGTTCCTCATGATCATTGTGACATATTGCAATGCCTTGAAACAATATTAAAAATGATGGGGAATAGGGAGAAAAGTGTATATTGCTTAGTGGGTTTACGAGAAATATCAAGACTAACAGCCTTATTCTTCAACGGGCCGTTTTGCGAGCCCCTAATAGCGATTCATAGCGAATCGCTATTAAGGACTCGCAAAACGGTATTCATGTAGGAATTGCTAAATAAATAGCGATTCCTACACATTCCTTATTTGCGAGTAGCAAATTGCTAATCGCAAATAAGGAATAACTCCCCATTCATTCCTATGGGCCAAAAGGCCCATAGGAATGAATGGGGAGTATTCCTTATTTGCGATTAGCAATTTGCTACTCGCAAATAAGATAGCGATTTAAAGGGTGCCAGGGGTGTCCAAAGGACACCCTGTAGCACCCCTTAAATGCAAATTGAAACAGGTGTTGCACACACACATGTCCAAAGGACATGTGTGTGTGCAACATGCAACTTAGAAAAATGCTTTTAAAAGCATTTTTCTAAGTTTTTGCTATTTACCGAGAGGTCTGACCTCTCGGTAAATAGCGGCCCAAAATTGCATTTTCGCAATTTTAAAATGCTTCATGAATTGCATTTAAGGAATCTCAAATAGAGATTCCTTAAATTCAATTCTTCGCAAATGTGCGAATTCTTAAATAGCGAATTTTGCATTTGGGATGATGAATCCCAAGTGCAAAAATTGCACTCGCAAAAGGCAAGATTCTGAGAATCTTGCCCTTTGCGAGTGCAATTTAGCTTGATGAATCAGGCGGTAAGATTATGGAGCTCTTCTGCAGACATGCTCTCTTGAAAGTTTCTAATAAGGAAATTCTGGCTTGTACCATCTACCATTATTTACACATTGCAAATATTAATAAAGATGCTATAAAAAGAAGACAACTCTCTCAGGTAAGGCGAGCCTTTTCATCCCTTTGCCCAGGGCTTTAAGTGGGCTAGGTCCTGCCGGTGCTCAGCACCAGCAGTTCTAAAAAGCAAGTGGCAAACGGATCTCTGTCGGGCTCCATTTTGCTCTCAACCTCGGGGTGAAGGAAAAATCTTAATTCTGCAGCAGTACCACCCTTAACTGCCTTTGAGATAACTTTACAGAGACTTGTCTAGATTGTTTTACCTAATCTTACTTATTGTAATATACACAGGGGAATATTATCAAGAACTGCGTTAAAATTATCGCCACTTTAGTGTCAGGAAACTGCCGCTAAAGCGGCGAAAGCTGCGATAATGGGCTTGCTAATATGCCGTTGAGAATTCCCATAGAAGCCCAGGTTCACACCAGACCCTGGGCTGCTATGGGAATTCACAAGGGCATATTATCAAGCCCATTATCGCCGCTTTAGTGGCAGTTTCCTGCCACTAAAGCGGCGATAATTTTAACGCCGTTCATGATAATATGCCCCACAGAGTATTCGTTTACGAGTTTTAAGCCACACCCTACAGCTCCATCGGCCACGCCCCATTGAGAGATCCCCTCCCCGCTCTCCCCCACCCAGTTTTTTCATCCCACTTGGATTGTAAAATTACAGCAGAAAATACTCCAGAATGTTTTCATATGAGCTGCACCGTGCCAAAATAAATAGCACTTGGCCGGGGGAAAAACTCATCCTGTCGCTTAGTTTTGCAATTATAACTGTGTCCGCAGGAGATTTATGTTCGCTAAAATTATCTCCCAGTGAAATAGGTGTGCATGATTTGCCCCAGCTGGGGAGCACGGGGGATAGTCCACGCTGAACTTCATAAAGGCAACCTTGTGTACCTGAGCTGCGTGAAGACAATCCATACCCACGCTTGGTGACGCACTGCCCATCTGCTCTGCCCGGTTGTCACCGGATCGCACCAGAAGACGTGCTGCTCACGCCGAGAAAACAATTACTGCCCAGATTAAAATTCAATAACTCATTTCCGTGTGCTTTGCCAGGTTGTGACTTTTTTGTTGAATCCCTCAATCAGGCAAGCCAAATGTTGGTTTTATTCAAAAGAAAGCTGACAGCAGGCTAACGCGAGGCAACAAGACAATAAGTGGAATTAGGTACTCCCCTCCGCGCGCCCGGCACTTTAACCCCCGAAGTGCCAAGAGATGCTACACCCTGGTTCAGTCTATAGGTAAATATTTGTTTCTAATGTAGGCTCTACTCATCAGGATGGAACTGAGGGTCAAAGGGTACAGAATATTTTCTCTTCTAATAGGCTAGTATGCGCCCATAAAAGCTTTTCCCAGCTGTCGGTTTCCTTTTTACAACTAAATGATGTACGACAACCCTCTGAGACTTGATATATGTCAAGAGAAGTCTCATGATGAAGCGCATCCTGGTTACAAACAACGATAAATGCTTTCTCCCAGACGAAAATACATCATTGCAGTCCTTCTTGCAGAAAAAGCTAAATACTTTTCCTCGGCTCGTAGAGCACCCTCATGTGTTCACAGCCACGTCGGTTCGCCGATTAAAGGAAATGACAGGAACGCTCTGCCCTTTTGAAGGAAGACGTGAAGCCGCAGTTTTAAGTGAACCCCATGAAGGCTCGTTAACATTTATTAATGGACTTTCCTCTCCAGCCAGTGGCTTTAATGGAGTGCTTACCACCCCAATCTACTGAGTAGATCGTCATAATCTCTAACACTAATACTGATTGATAGAACTGAAATCAAAGTTCACATTTTTTACATAAAATGTATAAACATTAAAAATGTCATAATGCTGGCTGCCGCCGGTCCAGGTTTAATAATATTAGGGAAAAATACATTCCAAACATGGAGAAGTGAAAAGCAAAAAGTAGGGGCCAGAAGGTAGATTTCCCTTCTCCCACTTTTTTGGAGATCTTTGCCTCACATAATGCTGGTGAAGTGGTCCAACTTATTTTGTGGAAGCGCTAAAGTCATCTGGTCTACTGTAGGCCAGATTTCCTGCCGCAAGTTGTCTTTTGTAAGCAAAAATCGTGGTTTCTGGCAAATACCCTGGTTGTGCTGGTAAAAGGTACTTGAGGCAGAAGAGAGCAAAGACGGCGGGGGCAGAGAAGTTGGGGTGCATTCATTGTTGGCAGCTCAACTGCCAGCAGTGCTGTGGAGGCCAGTGCACCTGCACTGGGCCGCCAAACTCCAGGGGCCTCCACGCCAATATATATCCTTAATATAATAATCCTCTGAGGATGAATACATATTTGCGTGGCGAACCCTGGCAGGCATTTGGCGGCCTCTGGCTCTGTAACACCTTCCTGAGCTCCGGGGGCCTCCGCCCCTCCCAGGCCCCCTCTTCCGAAGCCCCAACCTACGCTCCCTGCCCAGGGCCGCCATGAGCCTAGAGCCGCCCCTGGTGCCAGCAGAACACAGTGTGGGGTAGGACGCAGAAATCAAGACCTCGCCCAGAACGGGGGCCTGATATAGGAAATGGGGTTCTGTCCCCAAGCTGGCTACTGGTACACTACTTGGTCCTTCATGAATCTGAACATGTTCCAGGGACAGTCAAAGACGACAGAAGCTGGATTTTTTAAATACTTTGTTGGCCTCATACTTTGCTAAGTTAGTGAAGTGTAAAATATGCACAAAGTTGCAAGTCACCTGCCTTACCCATTTCAAACCAATATCTCTGAAAGAAAAACACGAGACACTCTTGGTTATGGGAAGAAGGTTCGATGCTTCACAGCCGCATACTTTAAATACACATATGGCCAAAACAGTAATCGCTCTGCGCTACATTATATGGCATTAAAACAAACATTCACCAATACTGCAGCAACGTTTGACACGCTCAGCATCCCGATGTAAGAATGCAATTGAACCAACATTTTTTCAGGAATCTTCCAAAAAAGCATCCTATCGTTCTTCACATGAACTTACTCCAACCTAAAAGACCACTATCCCCTACTTCAGATTACCCCAGAGTTATCACATTCATTACATTCTATATTCTCTTTGCCTATAGTTTTAATCACGTTTTCAAACGCACCTCGCTACTGCACTATGCAAGCTAACACATTTTATAGGCCCTTCGGCACCACAGAAAAGTAAATATACCATATTTGCTACCGCCAGGAAGAAACGGGTGGAATGTCAAAGTCGTCAAAGTATCAGCCAGACCAAAATTATTGGGTGCCTCATTGACAGTGAACCCCTTTTTCAATAATATTACATAAATTGAGGCCCGATTTGCAGTCTTGGGATCACAACAGGGTCATAAACCAGTGTATTCATAAAGCAAACAAATATGTGAATATGAGATTTCTGTAAGCAACCCATCAAATGAAGATACAGAAGATGATCTTACTTTCAATGGTGCTATTTAGCCTGTTCATAATCTATGATACTATATTGAGTGCCTCAACTTAACATGTATTGTCCATTATTGAGATCTTTGCTTCCAACCAAAAGTAATGCCAGTATTACATCCCAGATTAGATTGTGGAAGGGTTGGTATGGAACAGATTAGGATGGGAGGCCAGGGGGCGTTTTACAAAAAGTACCCCAGAGGTGCAAAGGGCATGTGCACCCATTTTCTACATCTCTGGGGCAATTTGGTAATACAGAAGGGGCATGTGCCACCCTTTCTGTAATACAGAAAGCGCCAGCTCACATGTAGCGCCAGCACTATCTCTTGAGTTCATTCTCTCATTTAAATGTGGGAGTGGCCCCATGTAAATGAGGCTATCACTTTGCCTCTACGCCCACGCTGTATTGCAGATGTGGGCGCAGACACAAACAGGCCTTTAACCCATTGCATGCGGGGCTCATTCCCTCGCTGTGCTGGGGGGAGGAGGGGTGTGCACATCGCCCGGTGTTCATGACGAGCTCAGCTCGTCATGAGCCACGGTGGTCGTGTGCTCATGACGAGCTGAGCTCTTCATGACCACACCCGTTTGTGAAGAACGTTCGCACAGCAGGGGAATTAGCCCAGCGTGCAAGCATTCCAACGGTCATGACGAGCTGAGCTCGTCATGAGCACTCGAGCACCATGACACATGACGAACTGAGTTCGTCATGAGCGTTCAAGGGGTTAAGAAGTGCATAGACAGAGCTCCACTAAAAAGTCGTGTGTGATAATAATTGTTTGCAGAGAGGAAGAGGACTCTTTCCACTTTTGAAAACAGGGTGGCAACACCGGAAAGAGTAGGCAATGGTCGAGCTGCAGAAATACTCTGGGAGTAAAGGACTCCTGGTTCAAGAAAGAGATATAAAGGGATATGGATAAAATGTAAAGATTGGTGCATGGAGGTGGACTTGGATTTCGAGGAGGCACCTGTAGTGGAGATAGCTCCACGTTGCCCCTGCTAACTGTCACTGATGGTTTTCAAAATTGAAAATAATTTTTTAATGCATCCTTGTGTTCTTTTAAGAAACTCAGGTTGCATAAAAAAAAAATCCATTTTGAAAAACTTTCACAGCAATGCATCTACTGTCTTTTGCAGGTCACCATACCTGTGACGGTAGACAATCAGAGGTAGTAACAAGTTGTGACCTGCCTAACGAGGCAGGTCATAAGGCATGGCGCTGTGAGACCCCATACTATTCCTTAATTTGCTAACTGACCAATTACTATATAGATTGGTTTGCAAAACAAAACAATGGTAAAAAAGTGCACATATTGTTACCACTTTTTGCGACCAGTAGAATAGTACATCTGACCCTGAGTTTGGCATTTATCAATATTATAATATAATTCTAAAATCATAATGCACTGTCTAATATTCAACATAAACACAGGGTTGAATTTGACTATAAGGCAATCAGGTAGAGCCCAGAAGAACTGGTCTGATGCACCAATGTGTGGACTAGTTTTTGGGCTGTCCCCTAAAACCACCACTCAAAAATAGCCTGTAGCAAACACATATGCATTCACTTTTCTATAATTTGCAAGTAACCTACACAGCGTGCCTGTACACATACAATTTGCAATTTTGGGCCACTTTTTAGCTGTCTGATATGCTAATTGGGACCACTTTTTTTGGCACCCGCCTATTTTCTGTCCTAGTCTCACCCAGTGGTGACTGGTGCATTTTAAAAGTGGTGGGAGTTAAATATAGGGTGCGAGAGAGCTTGAATCAAAAATGGATTGGGATTGCAGGGGGGTTATCCTCTCACAAGAATATTTGAGAAACAATAGGTGTAAATGCTGTACTCACGGTATATCTTTCAAGAAAGCTTGCTACTAATTAAAATATGCCTACTCTCACACAGATACATTACTCACACTAGACTCACAGACACATCATATTAGTCAGGCAAACCCTTCACCCTGCACTCAGACAGGATTCCCCACTAACACAGTGGAGTCTCATTAATCGCCCTGCACTTGTTGAAGCACATCGCTCACCCTGCACTCATACAGACATACCCCTCACCCTGCACTTATATGGGCATACTGCTCACCTTGCACTCATGTAAGTATACCCCCTCACCCTGCAGCCATACAGGCACACCGCTCACCCTACATTCATACACGTACACCAGTCGACAAGTGTACTCTCATGATTCACCTTGCACTTATACAGAAACACCGCTCACCCTACATTCATACAGGCACAACAGTCCCCAGATGGACTTTCATAACTAATGCTGCCCTCATACAGCCACACCGCTCACCCTGGACTCATACAGTCACACCGTTCACCCTGCACTTATACAGGCACACCAGTCATCAAGTGGACTCTCATAACTTATCCTGCACTCATACAGGCACACCGCTTATCCTGTACTCATGCAGGCACACCACTCACCATTCACTCATACAGGCACACTGCTCACCCTGCACTCATAGAGGCACACTGCTCACCCCGTACTCATACAGTTACACCACTCACCCTGCACGGTAAACAACCTTTACAACGCAACTTTTACCACGCAGTGCCTTTACAACACAACTTTTACAACGCAAACTATTACAACGCATTGTGCTGGGGGGCGCTCTAGGATAGGGAATAGGTTTAATGTACTATCGAACACCTTCCCTACTATCCACGGGGACTGGAGTTGGAATAGTAAATTAAACAATTAACTATCCAGCACCTAAAAGCACTATGCGTTGTAATGGTATGCATTGTAAAGGCATGCGATGTAAAAGCATGTGTTGTAATGTCATACATCCACCCTGCACTTATACAGACAACCACTCACCCTGCACTCTTACAGGCACATTGCTTACTCTGCACTCATAGATAAAGAAAATGGAAACACCTAAAGCACACACAGGAATCCATACAATCATAGATATACTTAATCACACATTACATCCATTGGAAACCTTCAGAGGAACACGCTCCTTCTGGAGACCAGAACATTTAAAGTTTAAATCAATGAACGCACTGAGAGGCTAACAAGGAAATGTCCACGTTCCTCTTCCCAGCAGCTGTGATTAATCTACCCTGCCTCTCTTCATTGCAGTGGGAAATAAAGACAAGTCGCAGGTCTGAACACTTCTAGGGGCCGTTGCTTCCTTTAAAGCGTCCGTACAGAATAATTATGTAGTTAAAACACTCAAAACAAGTGAGGGGGCATTTTTATTAACGGCAAAGGCATTACTTGTGTCACTCCCATCAGCATTGAAATGTAAGTAAAATGCATGAGTAGAAATTGCATATGCCTTATTGTCATGCAAGCTTCCCAATCAATGTCTGGGCATTGCTGTAGGGAGGCTCGGAGCATTGTTAGACTCACTTCGGATGGCTACTACATCTCAAACTTACAAACGGCAAAATGGCATTTACAACATTAATGCTGTGATGTGTTAGCTGGTATTTTCACCTGCCTAATGCTGATGTCCTGCTCTCCCATGAGGCAGTCAGGAGGTAACTGAAGACATGTGGGCTGGGGCTGCAGCCTGGCTCCATTCCGCAAAGGCACACTGCATCTCCAAAAGGGTGGACATTGGGCAGCACCAATACGTCTGCAGTCCTGTTTCTTGAGACAATGATGGTGGCAGGAGTAAGGTGCACCATGTTGAGTTATGAACAACATGATCTGTACCCATTACTATCTCCCTCATGTGTGTCAACTGCCAAATGCACTGACGGGCCCCTCCTTAGCCCCTCCTGCCCTTCCTCCTTGAAACAAAAGCATTCCAGCATGGAGCGGCGTAGGGGTTTGCATGTTTACCCCTAATCAACCCTGCCTCTCTAGTCTCTGGGGCGGCGTGCACCTTGCCCTGGGTCACAGGACTTAACACACAATGAATTAAATACACTGGCATTTCAAAAAGCCATGTCCACCACCCTGACGACACAACACTGCCTTCTGCCTCCAGGGCGAGTAAACTGTTGCCCACCCAGACACATGCACAGCTGCATTCACTTTTACAGTTCTTAAAAAAAGAGTTTCAAGTTTCTTACTAACTGAAAGTAAGCACCACAGAGCCTTTCATTAAAGCAATTCAGAAGATTTTTCTTTTGATTACTGTTGGTGGGGCGACACCCACTTCAACCCTTAATACCAGCCACCCCTAGCCTGACTCGACATCAAAACAGTGCAAAGCTGTTGATAACAACACAGTGGTAGTGTACAACTAACAATGTACACTTAATTGATAATCCTTTTACAACTAAGGGCCTCATTACGAGTGTCGGTCGGAACGCCTATGACCGACAGTCGGATTCCCCTAGACAGTCTCAGAACCCATCCGCCTGACTCAGTCTGAAACAATTCTGACCGACCGATTACGATGCTTGCAGTCGGAAGGGGAACCATTTGGTCATTCCAAATTGGTTCTGACTGACTTTCAGAGAATCTAAGTCAGTCGGAACCAATTCATATAATCAGAAACTCACTTTGAGGGCCCTTAGCATGCCCCCCTTCATCCTGAGGTCTCCGGTTGAGGTCTTTGAGGGTACCCAAGGAGCCCTCTGTAAAACCATGCACAGTGTGGTGGGCACCAAGAGGTGCTGGCAACAAGGTGCAAGGTTTTCCGCAGACACCCATTTTACCCATAGAAGCCTGTGTTGTCGGTAGGAGCACAGGCTCCCATTGAAGTCAATGGGAGTCCTTAAGAAAAACAGTGTTCGGCAGCATTGTAATCGGTCAATCAAAACCACCGACCGCGAGTCATTCAGTCCTGATTCCGAGTTGGTGTTGGGTGGAGGAAACTCCAACCAACATCGTAATGAGGCCCATAATATTTGAAGACCTAATAATAAATTGTTCTTCTTAAAATCAGGCTCGGTCATCATTGTGTGACTCTGTGGAGCAGTAGTTGCAATGCACACATTAATGATGGCTGGTAATATGTTAGGTTAAAATATAATTAAACAATTAATAATGATATTATAATTATATTATAATTACAAGTTGAGGTTCTCAATAGTGATAAAATTGTTAATTGCCGTACCAGTCAGTAGCCTAATCAGCCAACCCAAAATACTCAAGGTAATCTACATCACCATATTGTTGTGAGGCTATTTGGCTCATTTCTCTATGCTATTAAACATATAAAATGCGACCTCTTGCATATCCCATGCTTACCAGTACTTCCTGTCCCAGGCGTTAGAGTTCATGAATGCACCCGTAGCACGTTACAGTGAAAAGAAGGTGCATGGAGGAAGCAGTATTCACTTCAGACAGCAGCATGACACATTTGGTGAGATTGCAAGGTTGTTAAAGGTAATGGATCATTTTCCAAAATGTAGAGTTTAAGAATATTCAATATGTGTCTACATAACCCTTAAATCTCTTGCTTCCATTTCTATCTTCTTATCGTCCCAGTTGTAACACACCGGTTGGACTTTGTGAGTGACAACTTGCATTTCCTCATTTGGGGCTGATACCTTGCTGCGAAACCAATAACAATAACATTATGATGCACAAGAAGTATGGGTGCTTAATCATTTTTTGGCTTCTGTTAACATTTAAGTCATGTTTCTGCAGGAATGTCATGCCCAACATGGTTGGATGATAGCTTCAACTGGCAATAGCAAATACCATCTTCTTCTTCTTCTTCTTCTTCTTCTTCTTCTTCTTCTTCTTCTTCTTCTTCTTCTTCTTCTTCTTCTTCTTCTTCTTCTCCTTCTTCTCCTTCTTCTCCTTCTCCTTCTTCTTCTCCTTCTTCTTCTCCTTCTTCTCCTTCTTCTCCTTCTTCTCCTTCTTCTCCTAGTAGTAGCCATATCGGTATTGGTATTAGCAGTGGTAATAGTAATGTGTACTAAAAATGAAAGTAGTAGTCGTATTTTATTGAGTTACTACCACTATTATTATATTACTAGTAATTTTAATTATTGGTGATGGTGCTTGTAGCAGCTTAGGTAGTATTTCTAGCGGTGTTCCTATTATTACTAGTGTTATTATGATTACATCTATTAATGTACTCTACTGTTTGTCAAGACTCCATCAAAAGACCAGGTTTAATACGTTTCTATTCACAGAGACATTGTTTGTGCCTTTCATGTGCTCATCGACGTTGTTAAACTTTTCATGAGACGTGTGAATTAATCATTCTATAAGATCACAAAACATCATTAACACATGAGCCATTTCCTTTGTGCTCACCCTTGGCCTTTTCTTTTATTCTGAACATCAAAAGGACTGGATTCAGGGCTTGAAAACGCCCTTTCTTGGTTCTTGTATCGGTAACTTTGACATGTGACATTTCAGCACTCAAACCCCCATTAGTGTAAACGTTCATCCACCCAAGTGCTTAACTTTCAGGGAAAAAAGTACTTTTATGCACACTAGAACTAAATTTTACACACAGGAAAATGTACATGAGGCAATTTAGTGTCCTGGCACGGGGCCTCACTCCTGCCACAAAGAACTGCGTTTTGGGATGTGGCTCTATGGCCAGAGTTTCCGGTACCAAGCTCGATAGTTTCGGGGTAATCTCATCTCACATCCTGGCCATCACTTAATCTACAAAGATCATAGGAGGGGGGGGGGAGGGATCACTTATGATCCATTCCCACCTCCTTTATTTATTTGTTTATTTATTTGCTTATTAAGCGCCTGAGTCAATTCCCGAAGGGATATCTCTGCACTGTTGCTTAAAGCTGGACAGTGTATTATATGATTCAGGCTGTGGGGGAAGTTTGAGTAATTTATGGCAGGGTAAAGAGATAAGTTTTAAGTTTTTTCCTGAAAGGTTCAAGATTACTGATCAGTTTGAGTTCAGTGGGTAGGGAGTTCCAAATGATAGGTCCTTTATAAGACAGGGCTCGGCCGCCTTATCTAGCTCTTCTTATTTTTGGGACCTGTAGCAGCTGATGATTGCTTGAACGTAGTGTACGTCCGGGAGTGTATGGGACACATTTTTCTTTTAGATATTTAGGGCTAGTTCCAAACAGGCATTTATGTATCATACTACAGATTTTAAATTTGATGCGCTGCTTTATTGGCAACCAATGGAGTTGGCGCAGCAGAGGACGGGAAGGTGTTCTGGGAGGGGCATTGAGAGCCAGTCTAGCTGCCGTATTTTGGACAACCTGAAGTTTATCCAACTGTTCCTCATTTGCTGATAAGTATAGTCCGTTGCAGTAATCCATTCTGCTTGTTATAAGAGTTTGTATGAGAGTTTTTCTGTGATTGTCTGGCAGAAATGGAAATCTTTGATCTTTGTACTTTACTTGGGAGCTGAATGGATCACCGCTTCTCTTCTCTCTCCCTCCCTCCATATGATTTGAAACATCATTTAATCTACCTATGCCTAAAAAAAGAGAAAATGTAACCTAGTGTTATGTAAAGCGCTCCAAATATCTTCAGGGGCCCAAAAAGATAAACAACGCCCTTTGTGGTGACGTCCATCTTGTCAGTCTCCGCGGGTGGGTTGAACCAGGATGTCAAGTGTCGTTGCTTCTCTGGCTCTGCTCTCCTCTAAATCCGTCTTCAGGTAATAAAGCCTTCACCGTGGAAAGTGGCTTTGTATGATGTTCCTCATCGTTCCCTTTCAAACAATCACTCTGAGTTGCTCAGCAGAACCGAAGAGGACACATCCTTTAGGCTCCGAGTGGAGAGCGCGCCTTTAACTTTTGTTTCCTTCTCATTAGTGATGCGCTCACTGTCTTCCTTTTTCTCTCATTTTTACAGTACTTTTGCTCTATATGTATTATGTGTAATTACCTGAACACCCGTTTTCACCCAAAAAACACTTTTATTGTACATGTTCTTATTTTTAAAAACACCCACAGAAACGCATTTAGCTCCTACCTATTTGATATTTTTCATCAACAATAAGGTAAAGCTGTCCACGCAGTGCCACTCACACATTTCAACTCCACACATTTCCAACCTACACCACATAATTTGACACCAAACCATATAATTCAACTTAACAACACAATTACACACCACACCATAACATCCAATCCACACCACACAATTCCACACCATGTCACAAAATTCACCAGCACACCATATAAACTCTACTATACCACTCCACAACAAAAAATACTATTCCATATAATTACACTCCATAATACACAATCCCACTCCACATAATTCCAGTACTATCAAAAACATAATTATTATCCACATAATTCCACAGCACACCATGCCACCAGTAGCGGTCGGTGGTGGGAGAGCGGCCAGGCGGTGACGTGGGGCAGGGAGGGTCAGGGTGGGGGGTAGTAAACTCCAGAATATGGCCAAATACAGGTAAGTAAACATATAAATAAATAAAACGAATTTCGTTGCGGGCACTGCATTGAATTTGGCAATTGCAGTGCGTGCAACAAAATTCGTTTTATTTATTTATATGTTTACTTCCCTTTATTTGTCCGTATTCCGGAGTTTACTACCCCCCCACCCTGCCCCTCCCCCGGCCCATGTCACCGCCCGGCATCACTCCCACCACCGGCTGCAACTGAGTGCCACATAATTCCACAACACAAATCCACTCCACTCCACTCCACACCATAAAAATATCCACAACTAACTAATCCAATCCAGCCCACATAATTCCTCTACATCCCACGTACATACACTCCATCACATACATACACTCCATAACACATAGGGAAAACACATTGCTATATACAATGTCAAAAGCTCTAACTCAAACAAATGTCAGACTGATTTCATTTTCAGTGCTTGTTTAATGAATATATCTGTATTTATACAGAAGCCTTAACATTTGCACTGAGTGGGTTAGACCCCAAAATAAGAAAATGTGTTGGTAAAGCTTATGAAAATTGTACTCGTTTGTCTCAATGTAATTTGTGATTAATTTCCTTTAATTGGACCTTATGGCCAATTAAAGTAATTTTAGCTTCTGTAAAGAAAAGAAGCTAGCGGCATCTGCAATTTGCATTGATCATACTTATAATGAAAATTGCGATTAAGACATTTTTATTGACGTGTTTTTGTTCATCTATTATACCATTTTTGGGAATTTGTTATTTATGTAATGGATTTCTTTATTGGACTCGCATGACCTTTGATTTGCATAACTTGGGTGCTGTTTCCTATTGTTCTCCCATGAGGATTGTTTGTAGCTACCTGTAATTATGATATGATTATAATTAATTGTCAATAAATTAAACAATCTATATTTCTGTTTATTCGGGGATAAATCCCATAAAACACATAATGAAACAATACTTATTCATCGTACTGTAAAACTCACTGACAACAGAATATAAGCATATACAAAGTGGCAAAAAATACAAAATAAAAATTAATTGATCATACTAACGATAACTTAAAAAGCCAGGCACACATTTTTCCTCTTCATCCACACACAGTACAACATTTTTAATCAAATCGCACCTCATAAAAAGGCAAGGTGTGAGTGCGCAGTTTTCTTAAGACAGACATGAAGTTTCTAAAACCCTAAGAGTGTGATAATGTGAGTATCCATCTCTTTCAAGCTAGGTGATAATCAGAGCAATAGAATAGAAATAGCTTAATTGATTGTGCGACCCCCTTGTTACTCATAACAAAAGCTTAACTGGTAGCATTGTATTTATCCCACTTGTATGTAGAACTCTTTCTCCCTAATCAATCAATATCTCGCATTATTAGATTCAGGTGAGGGGAAGCCCTATTCTCTTGTTATGGTTCACAGAATTATTTTTCCATTCACTGTTTCTTACCCAATGAGTTTTTCAGTCTGAGACCAGTTGGTTCTCCTGAGCTACTGTCCTGCTCGTCTGCTCTCCCTTTTTAGACTGAGCGTCAGCGGGAATTTTCTCCCAGCCTCTTCGGCCATTGCGTTGGTGATAATACAAGAGCCCTGTGTGCCATTGGTAGCTTGTGGAAGTGTGTGATCTCACACACCTGGACTGACAGGTGCTTGCTGCAGCCCCTGTCTGGCTAATCGGTTCTGAATCCGCATACCCACGCACAGGGTGGACACGAAGGGACAATAAGGGTTCACACAAGTCTCACAGACTAAATGGGGGCCAAAGCTCAAAGCATGCAGAGGTCTCAAGGTGTGCAGTGACTTAAGTCTCACTGCCCCTTCACTATTTGGGCACAGTGGTTCAGGTCTCACTGCAGCTTCACAATTTGGCACAGCAACTTAGGTCAAGTCGCAGATTCATGATTTCCACCAGGAATTGCATTCAAGCATCTGTGGCCCAAAAAACACGCATGCAGATTTCTCACTGTAGTTTTCCTATTCTGCTAATCTACTACACTATGGGCATGCTGTTTCTCCTGGACATTCACTCCTCCTGCACGATTGGCAGTCTTTGTCCATCTCACATGAGTCAGGCTGGATTGTAGAAAATTCAAGATAGGTATGCAGCTCTTCAGCAAGTGTTAGACTCGGCGATGGCCTCTCTCCTCCAGGACACTGTATGTCAGACAGACACCGGCTCTGGCTGAACAACAGTCCTTGGAGTGCTCTGTGGAGCTCCTTTCCCTGGTCATAGAGAACTTGAACTGGAACAACAAATTGGTCAGAAAAACAGACCGGAGATGAGTGTCCACTGTATGCAATTTCAGAGGTGGTTCTCCTTTCAAGTATGCTTTCCAGGCTGTTCTCCAGACACAGCCTTTGTGTAGGCTGATGCTTCTCATAGCAGGGTAGTCTTTACCCCAGAAGCACAAAGAGGTTTTAGCTTCCTGCAACTGGTGGTCATTATCTTCCAAACTGAAGGAGTGTTCAGAGAAATACAAAAGGATGTGACTGTCCCAATGAGTCCCCTTCAGTGTGCACAACTGAGACTACAGTTCAATGCTTCAACCCCACCGTCTACCAAATGGCACTGCTTCAGGCAGATTAATCAGTAGCTCCTTTCTCAGCAACAAGATAATCAAATTGTTTCCCTTCTCCTCACTTCAGTGTTCAGACCTCTTCTTAACACCTTCAGGAATTTCAGCAATGCACTTCCACTGTCTCATAAAACAACTTCACCTCTATCTTGTGCCAAAACCCAAAGAGGGTAATCCAAGATGGATCCCACATGCCTGCTTGGCTCTGGTTCACTTACACAGAGTATGCATGTACCAAGCAAGCTACACGCATAAATAGGCACAACATACACTCGGGATGTTATCACTAAGAGCTGGATAAACGTATAGGAGTGGAACTTAGCACAAGAGGTGTAAAAAGGCCACTATTCTAGTCACATGAATGAAAAGGTGTGGTCAGAACGATAGGGACACAAAACAGATGTTGCCACCACTGGTCTATGTACTAAATGTATTACAGTAGCTCACTCTCTGTACAATCTTGCCTATGCTTCTCCAGGTCACAGACAGGTCCAGACCTAACTCATGTCATAGGACAGGTTTGGGACTCTGCACATACACTAGATCAGTGTGAGTCTAGGGTAAAAATAAAAAAAAAACAGGCTACCAGATACATGAAGCTGGCCACTGAATGTAGGGGAACATGGCTTTACATCATGCTGGGATATTCTTTCCTACAGTGGTCTCTCTAGATTCTTCAAATTTTTTTAGATGGTAATTACTGCCATTTATGACTCTCTGTGCACTAGGAGACTGATAACCAGCCTCCTAATGCACACGTTTTGAACGCAAAAACATGGCAAATGCCTGTCTATGCTCAATTGTCATATTTAACTTTCACGTAAGACTAAGTAACGTGACACAAAAGTGGAACAAAAGTAAAACCTTTCATGTAGATTCTAGTGTATGCTTACACCACCCATGTTTGTGACACAAAAGACTGTCTTCAATCCATATTTGTAATCTGATCAGAAATATCCTCAAACACTGCATCAACACATGCAAGAAGAATCCATTGTGATTCTTAGCAAAAACTACTTAAAACATTAGCTAAGTGACTCTCAAGCTTTCTTGTAAAGCAGAATGCTGGGTGCTTAATGTATACAAGAGGGAGATGAAAAATATTTTTAAGTAGCATTTGTACACACCACTGTTACCTCTAAGTTGCACTCTGAGATGGCTGTTAAATTTGCAATGTCTCTTTGTGCAGGGGACCATCAGGAGCATTCTCTGGTGGGGTGGGGGGCAGGGGGGGGGGGTTAAAACCCTACTCAAGCAGCAACCACAAATCTTGTCATGGTGAAGTCACAAGCAAACCCAAAATTAACCTGTGCTTACCCCTCTGCTAGCTTGGCACAGAGCAGTTAGGCTTAACTTTGAGGCAATGTGTAAAGTATTTATGAAGCTTTTTAAGCAGTAATAATGTGAAAACATAACACAAGTAGAATCCAACACCAAATTGGAAGAATAGAGTATATTTTAATAAATGAAACAAGATAAAACGGACAAAAGTCTAATCAGTAGAACCGGAGAGATGCAAGTTTAAAGATTTCATTGCAAATAGCACCAAAAAGTCAAAGCACCAACTGTGGTAATCTGGTTGCGCCGGACCGGGACAGAGTCACAAGTTCAGGCCGACTGCAATGGAGTGTGGGCCAGCTATATGAACCCATTTAGGCAAGCTAAACACAGTATCGTAATCCTGGTTGCGAAGAGACCCAAGTCCCGCGTTAAAGATACGTTGTGCAGCAGAGGCGGTATGAGATCCCGGAGAAGAGAGATGTCCTGCAGCAGCAGTTCTGGTTAGTAGTTAACTGCGATGCAATGGTCTTGCGCGGTTGTGCGTCACTCATCAGCGAGTCCAATGTGGACAAGGCAAAGTCCTGGAGAGGAGAGGTGTCGTGCACCAGCAGTTCTGATGGGCTGTGTTGGTGATGCAAAGTCCTTGCGATGGAGAAGCATGCGCAGCAGAGGCAATGTGTCAGTCCCCAGGACAATGCTTTGAGCAGTAGAGATGATGCACCAGTTCTGTGGGAGATGCAATGCGCAGCGGAGGAGATGCGTTGGTTCTGCTAAATCCACAGATGGGGTGACAGAGCACCTTCAGACCCACTTTAAAGGGTCTAGGACTGGGGTGGGACCACTTGGGAAGGCAGGACTCATGGATGGCAGACTCCTGGTGCTGGGTGCAAGGTGGTTGTCTCTGAAACTCTCATGGGGATGCCAGCCAACTAGCCATGGGAATCACTCTGGGGTTTATAGTTGAAGGTCCATTCCTTCTCACCCTGGCAGGAGGGTAGCAGAGCAGCAGGTCAGGAGGACAGCAGTCCGGCAGAGAGGCAGTCTTTTCAACAGCACAGCAAGTGTCCTCCTTCCTGTCAAAGTCCACAGTGAAATATAATATTTATATCTGCTGCCCCATTTCAAGTACAGGAAGGTTTCATGATGGGCAACTGTGGTAGGTGATGGCTTCTTCTCCTCGTTAGCTCAAAGAGGCCCACCCTGCCAACACATAGCTTCCCTTTTTATCACAGTCGGTGCAATACCCAAGGACCAACTGCCAGCTATACCTAGCCATGTGACCCAAAATCAGGCTGCAGGCATCAAATGGTTAGGTCAAGCAAATGCCACATTGTGTGTGCCATTTTAAACTACCATTTTGACCTGCCAAAATAAAACATTTGCCAGGCCCAAACCATCATTTTAATATGGATAAGTCACCACTATGGTAAACCCTGAACAGCCTAGAGGGCAGGATGTAGCCCTTTGTGTATGCTGTTGGGTGGGGTTCATTCACTATGCGTGGTTGTTCTATATTTAGGTGTGGTTATTGGATGTAAGGGTTTCAATATGTGCTGGTTGCTCTCTGAACTGCATGTCTTCACATGTGTCGTGTATAGTAGACGTTCTCAGGAAATGATGTTCTCACTCTCCTCATTGGTGCCGGCTGCACTCCCATATTGTATATTGTGTTTGTGGAATGATTCGCATCAGGTTTCTAGTGGTAGCGTGCTTCATCTTTAATTGTTTTTTTATCTGATTGTGATTTTATTGTATTTTATAGGTAGATATTTTTGTAACTAAGGGGTCTAAAATGTATTCTTACGTCAGCACATTGTCCTGAAGATGGTCTTGTGCACTGCTTAGACAAAAGGAGACAGAAACATTGATAAAGTAACCACCACAATTGCTTCTAAATGTACTTACTTGGGATACTTGTCTTCTAAGAAAAAGATCTGTAATGGACAATGAAGAAGCTGTTGGGTGGCTGCCCTACTATCCTCAGGGTCACTTGTTACTAATGGTGAAATCGCTTATGTGATCATTGTTGGACATAGGAGTTGTGCTGTTAATTTTACCCTATATGTATATGAAATATTGTTATTAAAAAGTTGTTGCTTAAAATGAAATATAACTATTGAATGCACAACTGGCAGCATTATTGTGCCATCTATATATTGATGTACGATGGAGTGTTAATATAATATTTAAAGTGGTGATGGATTCCTTTTATATGATTGGCACACTAGTTTCATGTGCTTTGCTTTTATCCCTTTTACCTTTTTAACCTTGGTTTTAGTGGTTTTACTATTAACAATTTGCTCATTTAATCATTTGCACTTGTATGAGCAACTTATGTATTTGTTTTTGGATGCTGATATTTATTGATTGAGATATTTGCTGTTTTAATTAATTTTATTCATTTGATGTATCAAGTATGAAATTCTCTTTTAACAATGTTGTATTATAATGCTGTGCAATATTCTTTCTTTGTCTTTTGTGGACTGTCTGGCCGAATAAAGAATTATTGAACTGATCTACTAATGCGTTAATTTATTTCTTTTTACTTAGTTTGCATGCTGTTTAAATGTTGCCTCACACTAAAATCTGTGTCAAGGATAATCAAATGTAATAGGAAAAATGTTGTTCTCCTTCAGGGAGCATTCTACTTTGACACATATCAGTACCCAGTTGCCTGGGGGACTATAGGGTTGCCCTATCATCTGTCACTGAACTTTCTAAAAAGGGCATTTTCAGAATTGACCACAAACCCGACTTTACTATTGAGGAGGGTTATTAATTGCAATTCTTTAGACATCAAACTCGACCTGTTTATCTGCTCCCAATTGGCAGTTACAGCTTATTTATTGTGATAAGGTAACTCCAATGCAATCCTATGGCAGAGGCAGGCCCTACAGTAGTGAAAAAACACATTTTAGAGTATTTCAGTACCAGAAAATTTAAAATCCTAGAAGAACTTGTCCGAACCTTTTAAATACACTGTACCCTGCTCTCTGGTATAAGTCACCCCTATGCCTACCATTGGGGTGACTTATACACATTAAAACGGAAGGTTTAGGCCTGGTAAAAGGTTTATTTTTCCAGGCCCACTCATAGCATTTAAGTTATAGACCCTGGGCACATGTAGTACCACACTACTAAGGACTTACAAGTATATTCACTATACCATTTGGTGGGTATAAGCCAATTATATCATGTTTAAAGGCGAGAGCACAAGCACTGTAGCACTGCTTTGCAGTGGTAAAGCGATCAGACTCCTAAAATCCACAAAAACAGGATGGTGAAAGCAGAAAGGGGACGCACAGATTTGTGCAAACAGGCGCTTTGTAAGTTTAAATTGATTGATTGAAAGCAGAAAGGGCCAAGTGCAACATCGACCTTTCTGCCTCAACTCACTATAAATGCTGTAGTGTTTAAACATTTTCTGTAGTTGAAATTGTTGTGTTTGTTAAATCAGAGTAAGGCACTGATATGAACATGTTTCATGACACTGACCTTTGTATTTCTTTCAATAAAGACTGCTTATGTTAGATTGATTTAATCTGTTATACTTGTATTTTTTAAATACAATGTAATAATTTAACTCACAAGATAGAAAATCTTAACATTGTGCATTAGTGTTAAATTGGGTGACAAAAAGAGATATCACTGGATGGTTTCTCAATGTGTGATCAGGAAATCTGGGCTTAGTTCCCAACTTGCTAACTTGGCCAAAATGTGTGATTCAAGGCAATTCATTTTAATTCTCTGTGCTTCATATTCCACGAAGGTCAAATGTGAGTAATTGTGTTTAAAATATGTGCTATAGAAAACCCTCAAATGCTTACACAATATTGTTACTCCATATATTACAATACTTTTCAAATACAAAGTTCACTTGACAAACTCACTTGGTTCACAAGCAAAATCATCAACAGACAGAAATGGGGACTTCATGAATGCTTTTAAGTAAATGTTAAATTATGACTTTTTTACATGGCTGTTAGACATGGGGGTCTCTAGTTGGCAATGCCTGGCGCCATTGTCCAAATAGGGACCCTTCTTCCTAAGTCAGGGCAAGTGGGCTACCCCCTTTGATAACCCCAGCTCAACCCTGTGGTAACGTAGCACGAGCAGTTAGGCCTATCTCACAGGCAGTGTGTGAAGCATTTATGACCATGCACAATAAGGCCGTAACTACACCACAAAAGGACACAACTCAAGTAGGTATAGAAAAATAGTATCTTTATCTAAGGTTTAACACAAGACTCTCAAAGCGTTTTTAGCAACCACAATGCACGTAAATCAGTATGGCCTTAAAAATGTAATACCATATTCACCACAATGTGGCACTTACTGAGTTCAAGGCCTGGGTCTACGCGAGCCGTTGAGCAACAGATACCTGCCGTTGTAGTGTAGTTCCTATTATCCCAATAGGCTCTGCGCATTGGAATAATACCTCCAATAGTATAGACCTAGACCAGACGTTAACTAGGTCTTCTACTGTCGATATTAGACTTAAAGTTTTGGGTTTGCCAGCTAGCTCAGAGTTCACTAGAAACTTTCTCGAATAGACAAGGAGGAGTTGAACCTCCCTGGATAGACAAGAAGGGATTTAGTTTCTGACAACCATAGAACATGACAACTTTGCTCTCCCCTAATCAAGAGTGTATCTCTAGAGTCGTGTGAAAACAAAAGACAACTTATTTTACTCAGTCAGTACGTGCATTCTTAGTTTCACCAGATTGTAGAGAAAAGGAAGAGACGGGCGTGTTCAATAAAAGATGTTATTTATTGATCAGTCTCTCTTCTCGTACAAGATAAATGAATAGATATTATTGCAATACTTATGGTTAAGTAAAGTGCATACGATAAAAGCAGAAGTATAAAATAATACTGTAAAAACATTTATATGGTTTCTAAGCCATATGGTGGTTTAAAATGGATAAAATAGATATATACATATAAGCATTTGACTAATCGTACTCAACTGGTGCTTCTAACTACGCCTACCCCAGTTTACCTGACCTAAGCCTAATACGTGGGCGGTGATAGAAAGTAACAGTTTTAAGTTAAGTTTGTTTTGCCAAGTGACTGACTCAAGAATTCTCTGAAAGGGGTTATTCAGTTCTGTACCTTGAATCTAGGATGGTTGAGGGATGGTATCTCTCGTCTGAGGTCTCGATATTCCAAGCTGCCTGCGAGGGCTGCTCGGAAGCGCCGGAGCTGGATTTCTCGGCAGGAGAAAGCAGCGTCTCGTTCTCAGCGCGTCAGGAAGGCGGGGCAGCTAGTGGGCTTCGCTCTCTGCTGGGCTTCGGGAAGTCTTGCTGCTCCGATCTCGTCACCACCGCGTGTGTTTGCTTAAGGCAATATCGGTAATATTTATACCTGTAAGGTGCCGAGATTGACGTAAGGATGGACATAGATACGTCAATAAGGATGTCATACGAGCTGGTCGTTAGCGCATTCTTTTACTGAAGTTCTCGGTGAAATCAAAACAATGGCCGCAGGGTTTTTCCCAGGTTGTCATATGTTTGATTTGTTTTGAGAACTCCGTATGCCTTATCAGGGGCTGGAGGAATATTGCTTGCCTAATTAGATGGCAAGCGTTATGACCTAATCAGATAACGCGCTCCTGTGCCGTGGTCTGGCGTAATCAGATAACGGTTTCTGCATCATGGGATGGCTGCTAGTTAACTCGTTAACCAGAATAGGGTCAGGAATAGGGGGATCGATACAGAACCTATAGGAATACATCACACCCACTCCACGCTAACTATGGCCATATTTACGAATCTAGGCATAGAAAAACATACTGTAGAGTATCGTGTATACCTTACCACCCCAAAATACATATAATGCATTTCGAAATTATGTAACATACGGGGAAAAAATTAGTCATATGTACTATATGCACTCAAGCAGTAGAATAATGCTAAATTAATCACGCATATGTATACATTATTAGTAATTGAATATGAGAATTACACATGAAATGGCTCTTAATACAGAAGAAAGGTTTGAGACCACTTCATCACAGTTCAAAAATAATTATAAACATACCAGCGGGCAGCTAATGTCTATGAAGTTTCTAAAAATAGAAATTAGTTCTCTAAGAATAGTTCTTACTTTAAGCAGAAGAAAAGTGTCCCGTAAAATTTAACAAAAATATTTTGGGGCTGCTAAAAAATTGCTGTCCGTGAACTGGAGAAAAAGTCGAGCTTGCTACTTTATTATTAAAGTTAAAGGCCAAATTCAAGGTGTCGGGAACGCCGTGTGCTAGCTTGTCCAAGAGTCATTATTTCTGCTCTGGTGAGAACATCATATCGTTGAGACTGCTGAAAAAGCTGTCAACAGCTTCCTGTGATAGTTCCACTAATTCGGAAAAGGATGTAACCATGCATTCATGTGCATGATCGTCTCTATTGACGTTTTGATTAGTATTGCTGACAGAAGGTTGTACCTGATCGATGCTGCTTTCATCTTGATCTTCACTACCCCTTAATTGTAGTGGTGAAGTTTCCACGAATGCCGTCATCAGGATTGGCAGCCGTTGAGGGCAGCACAATGCATGAGCCTTTACCGGACCCAACAATGTTTCTGCATCCATTGGCGCATCCGATTGTAGCGTCAGACAGGTGTCCAACACGCATTCTTCTCCGCACAGCATGCACCTTAATACAGGTAAAACACATCTTTGCCATATCGGTCAAAATGAAAGAAACCAAGTCATGTTCAGGTCTCTAAGCCGGGTTAGTCCCAGGATTTTTGATATCCGGTTCCGGTATCCAATGGCTCGGATTGTTTCTTCCCTTGTCGCAGGTGTTTTGTCTGTGACATGGTTTGCCATAACGAAATATCAGGACTAAGAATAGGATTCCTGCAATTAGTCCCAAAATGAGGGGAACTCCTCCAAAAATCGAATGGACGAAGTCTGGAAAAATACCCAGTATGGCTTTGAATGGTGTTAATGCCATCGAAAATACAGTCTTAAATACATTTGAGACTCCACTGGTATCAGAAATATTTAAGATTTCATTCAGGATTTCTGCGAAATGTATGGGGGAATTAGTTGATAACAATGAGTGAATCTCTGCAGTCGTCCTTGCGACTAGGAGATCATACGTTTCTTTTGATGACGTGAGCCTGGTCGGCGTCTGAAGAAGCACTGTTTTCATTCTGCTTAAAGTATCGACTCGAATAGAAGTAATTTTCAAGTGAGGCCATGCCCTTGCCTCCCTGTCTGGAAAGGAGCTGGGGAACAATAAGCGTCCACAGCACATGACCTTCGCAGTCGTACTAACGAGATAAGGAACCCCGGGCAGTAGACTACAACATCTGCGATCCACAATTAGAATGTAACTCCCGTTATAGAGTCTTTTAAAGAATGGTTCTATCTCTGTTGCAGGTGTGCCTAGCTGGTGACATGAAAGGTTATTTGAGTTCCCTTCACAGGCTCCATGCAAACTAATTCCATTACACAGAAGTGTACCGCTTAGTGACATCGCACAATTATTGCCACTAAGAAACACTTTCTGTCCTTTATTACTGACACATGCATGTGAATAGGGCAAGTTCCATGTTGTCTTAATGTACCCTTTTCCCAATTTTTCGTACATGCCAGCCTGTATATATTTTTGGCAGTATTGAAACCTGAAAGTAGATATCGGAATATTAATTATCCCATGTATTATCCATTCAATGACAGGTCGTTCTGACATTGTCAATGGTAATCTCTCGAGTTTCTCAATGCTCAGGATTGTATAATCAGCAACCTTTTGTGCCATACTGATTTGTTTATCAGTAAGGTTAAAGATATTGAATAGTGACGTTGTGTTGATTAAACGCCAAGGCACATAGCCTGAACGCAGATTTTGTAACGTCCAGCCAAGCTGTACAATAGAACGCAATTGAGACTGACCGTGTTGTAACAACAGTAAGTCTTGCGATATTATGTCGATTGCTGATGACACAATACTGTCCAATGAAAAAATTCTGGAGGACAGAGTCATTAACCCATTGTCCACTACAGAAAGCGATTTTTCCAAATTAATACGGTCAATTTCCCGTATACTTTCTGCTGTCTCAATTTGAGTTATCTTCCAGGCCTCGTTGTAAGCTGCATATATAGAGGCTGCTATGAAGCGTTTTTGACGCTGTTTGCGCGGTCCCATAATGAAATCACGCAAGTCAGCACCATCAGTAAGTAAAGTTAGGTGTTGCTTAATTTCTGTCAGTGTGGAAGTTTGTAGCCATTGAAGGCAGAGTTTGCCCACACTGTAGGTGGTGATTATCCCTGGGTGTTGTCTTTGGGAATATCTAGGGTCTGACCTGGTCAATGTGAACCCCTGTGTTTTGTTCAGGAATCTGTCTTGACAGTTATTAGTATCTGTGGGCCAGATTAACCATTGTTTCCAATCAGGATTTGTTCTGTTTAGGTTTAATACATAGTTTACGTCTATCTCTTCATCTGCAGAGTTATTGCTGTTCATTGTTGGTTTTGGAATAGACGGTTTATTTAAGTCTTTGATTTTGGCTAATCCAAGACAGGTAGTTTGTTGAATAGTGTCATTCAAGAATATAATTTGTTCTGGGATCATGCAGGCTCTAAACAATGATGCTATACCTTGTACTTGCCATTCTTTTGTACCCCAAACACTTTTTACTTCAACATTTTTGTCCCAATAATCAAAACCAAATGTATTCATTTGTTCAAAAAATGAGTCCGAATATATCAATTTTGTGTTTGTTAGCATGGTTTTTGTTCCTGTCTTATTTGACAATTTGAAATAAAATGTTTCAGCATTACTTGTGTTGAACCCTGAAAAAGATGAATATTTGTCATAAACGGTTCTTGAGCTTCCTTTTGGAGGGGTTGCACAATGTTCCCATTGATTATAATTTAAAACATTTCTAGGTTGTGCAGATTTATGTAGAAAATGGTTACCATAGTGGTTGTAGCAGTACATACTATCATAATTAGATGAACCCTGCAAATAATCATGTTTGGTAAATTTAGCAGACATCACTAGATCAGACATCATGTTATTAATACTTTCAAAGTCCCAATCATCAGCAAATGAGTTTGGTTTTACAAAGTCACTCAACGAGATCTTGATTTGGTGTGGATATTTGAGGATTTCTACCGGACCATAAATTTCATAGTCAGTATTGTCCCATGCTACCCCACCCGGTATAGGATTGGCTGTGAAATTGACTGAAGAAAGTTCTCTTTTCTTGACGTGTGAAGACGTGTGTGGCTTGAGGATCAAGTTGATTTTCTGGCTTGCTGTGTCCATTTTTGCATATTTTCCCTCAATGAAGCGTCCCAAACATAGTATCATGATGAGCCAAAGTATCAGGATAAATACACCAAAGGACACCCAAAATTCAATCCACGGAGAAGTCAGATAGGTTTCTTTCAGCTGTTTCAAAAGTTCCTTAGCTTTATCTTTAAAAGTTTTTGTTGATGGCTGTGTCTTTGATTCACTTAGATCTTCAGAAGAATCTTCAAAGTTGATGAAGTAGCCGGATGCCGTTCTGTCTATTGTTCCAATTGCTTCAGGATTACTGTTTCTTGCAGCTTCAGCATATTCATTTGTTACTTCATTGTAGGTTGGTGTGTCTCTACTAAATGTTTTTATTTGGGTTTTCAGAGGTGTGAGTTCCATTGCATTGTTGCATAGTCCTTGTCGTTGTTCTGTAGGCGTTTCAAATGTGATTAGCCTTTTAATTAGCACCTCTGTACTTGTAGCAAACCTTGGTGTTCTACTACTTATCGGGAGTCCACTTGGCCTACTGTTTGTTATCGGCCACATGATTGTGGTTTTACCAGGTCGATGGATACAACTCGGTTCTCCTTTTTACCAGCAAGCGGCGGTAGTACAACTGATCTCGTCCCGTTGATGGACAAGACAGGAACTGCTTTTCTGTAAGAAGGCCCAAATTCCTTCTTTACCGCGATCTTTTCTCTGACTAGATCCCCGACTTTTGGAATCCAGACAGGTCTTGCTGGGACAGGTGGTGGTTCTTCAGTGGTTGTTGGCTGCTGTTTCAACTTTATGTTGCTCAGGTCTTTTCTTGTTTCGTTTAAGTCCTGTAAAATAGCCAAACGATCTTTGATATCAAAGCTTTTTTCTTTTACCACTGAAGTCTGACTGTCAAGATCTAAGACTAGCATCCTAGTTCCAAACAGTAATTCGTACGGACTGAATCCCCTCAGAGAATTTCTTGGCAAGTTGTTTAGACTACGTTGGACACTTATTAGATGTTTGACCCACCCAGCTCCCGAACCTAATACCTTTGCTGTTATAGATTGCTTTATGTCTTGGTTTTTTCTTTACACCGTCCCGTATCCCTCAGGAAGGAAGTGAGAAGAATCCCGCTTCGCTATGCTCATTTGGCCGTGCTTTCCCACAAGCTTGAGGGCTAAAGTGAAAACATTGGTCAAACGTAGCATGCTCCTAGCGTATATGCCATTTAGACTCGCAAATCTTGTATAACAGTCCCGACGTCAGCCGAGTGCTGGGGTCTACATTTATAAGTGGAAACTAGTCTTTATTTGTTAATGGGACGCATTATTTACACTTGTTTCACTGATTATTGTTTAGCCCTTATTGAGTGAAACGCCATGGTATTACCCCGTTCCTCTCGCCGCTGCGATCTCTGTTGCAGCCCGGGCATTTTTTTACAAAAATGTGATGATGCAGGCTCATGCCTGGCCACCAGTATACTGATTGTAGTTCTTCCAGTGAATCTTTTAGTTTGAGGTGTCTGAGACCCTCGCCCATATGTGCATCTGCTATTAACAAAGTTCTCCTGTCCTTGTTTGGAATTACTCTATCCCCCACTCCAGGGATTCGAGCAAAAGGAACGGAGTTCGCATCGATTATGTATGTATATTTGAGTGGATAACTGATCGGTAACGCTGAGCAGTCGCCTTTTGATGACGTTTTCACCGCCAGCATTGTTTCACCGGCAATGTATTTTACTGCACACTTTTTTCTAGCTACGGAAGCCGATTCAGTTGCTACCGCTGTGGCTTTCTCAGCCAATGAATTCCCTGCAACGTGAACGCCATCACGCTGATGACTCAGTGAGTGTATCACGTGAGTCTTTGGTAGTTCTTTTTTTAACAGAACTATTTGTTCCCAAAGCAGTTTTTGTTTTATTGTTGCACCTGTGTCATCTTTGTAACCGTTTTGAATCCATTTCTGTAAATCGCTGTTATATGATTTGACGCAGTAATACGAATCGGACACTATGAGTGTCGGGAATTCACGATCTGCCTTATCTAGCGCCATTTTCAATGCTATTATTTCAGTCTGTTGTTCTGAATTAGTTTCTACTGAGTGTGTTTTTGTTAATAGAGGTCTTAGTATACCTCCGCGCCACACTTCTTTTGTAATCTCACATGTGGGGTTGTATGCTTGTTCCCCCAAAACGGATGGTTGAGCATGCCCGTCTGTATAGATTACACAAGCGTATTGTCGTAATGGCAGAATGTCGATTGGCAGAGGGAATATTCTTTCATATTCTAGATATTTTAGTTCCTCTAGTTCTGGATCAAAGTAGTATTTTACTTTGTCCATTGTAATGGAATTCACCCATTGTATCCATTCCGGATTCAATGCTGTTGTTGGTAAATTACACGGTGTTGTTAATGCTTCAAAGGCTGATTCTGCTGTTCTGACTGTGATGTGTCTACCGTCAGCTTTATCTTTTTCTCTAGCTATTGCGGTTTGAACTGCATGAACAATGTTTTCTTTAATGCTGAATTTCTTTTCAGCTTCTGTGTACAAGTGTGATTTGAATGCAATTGGTACCTTTTCTCCCTCATTAGAGGTCAGGTATGTGAATCCGCATCTTCCTGGGATGACTCGAATCACAAGGTTGCGTGTGTTATCACGTGTTTCTAATTTTGTTTTAATTAACATATCTGTTTGTAAGGATCTCAGAATTTCTGTGTGTTTTTGAGTCCAATTGGTTTTTTTAAAATCTGGTTTTATTAGATCATAAAGGGGTTTGACCCTTTCTGCGTAATTTGCAATGCATGTTCTTCCGAAATTTAGGAAGCCTAGAATTGACTGTAGGTTTTTTAGTGTTCTAAGTGCTTGGAGTACGGCACATTTCTCTAGGAAATTGTCAGCCAGGCTTTTGCCTTCACTTGATAATTCATATCCTAAGAACAGGACTGTTAGATGGGCAATTCTAGATTTTTTAAAGTTGAATTTGTAACCCTCTGCTGCGAACCCAAGTATTATGGTGTTCACTCTCTTCAAGTGAGTATCCAAGTCATCATCTGTTAGGTATATGTCATCGACATAAGATAATGCTTCGTCATCATATGTTTGTAGTAACTCCGTTACCCTCGCTGAGAATACTCCTGGGCTGTTCTTGTACCCCTGGGGTAACCGACAGAATTCTTTTTGAGCGCCATTTATTGAGAACGCTGATAAGTATCTGCTCTCTGGTGCTATATTTTGACAAAAGAATCCATTAGAGATGTCTAATGTTGTTTTATATTTTTTGCGCACTATGTTATTCATTAGTGCAGCACTATGCGAGTTTTGTACTGCAAAAGTTTTGCAACACGAGTTAAGGTGTCTGTAATCCAAAACTAGACGATATGAATTGTCTGGTTTGGAGACAGGAAACAAAGGGTTGTTCATTTGTGAGGTGCAAGTTTCAATCACCCCCTGGTATTCTAGTTGATCTAGAATATCTTTTACCTGTTTTTTAGCTTCTTGCTTGATTGGATACTGCCTTTGTGCAGTAGGTTGTGATTTTAACTGGATTTTGTGAGGAGGAGAGTCCTCATCCCATCCTACATGATTTTTATATAAAGCAGGAGCCTGAGCTACTGCCCACTTTCTTGCAAGTGTATATTTTTTATGAATTGGAATATGATTTGAGAAGGCAGGCATAATTATTTCTTCGCCATGTGGGCACTCCCTGACAAACTCTGGTGGCCAGTCTTTTTCAGCTAGAAGGATGTCATAGCCCTTGGAGAGATTATCCCAAAAAAGGCCCCTTATTTTTCTAGTCTTATCCCCTTCTATGCGTAAAGTTATTTCATATATTTTGTGAGGTTTGCTAACTCTGGTGTCTGCAGTTTCCACCTGAATGTATTCATTCGTGTCCACTGTCTCCAGATGATTCATAAGGACTTTGCGTGCTATGCTCACTTCTGCTGCGCTGTCTAGCATTGTCTGAGCCCACTCTCCGTTTTTCAGCTGTGTCCTCAGTATTCTCGGCATTGTTGAATACTTTAATACTGGCTACCTTCTTTTTTGGAAACTGTAATTTTTTATTTGGATGAGCAGGTTCCTTGTCTTTGGACTTGACGTGCCCTTCCCTGGGTTCCGATCGTCCTCTTCTTTCCGATTTCTGCGAGGAAGTCTGAAAAGATTGAGAGGGACGTGTATCAAAATCTTGATATCTATCAGGTTTCTTTATGTTATCCCTATTTCTAAGGTTGTATCTTTTCACAGAGGGCTCCCTTTGGGGAGACTTGGGTCCTTGGTCCGGAGATCTTTCTCTCCGCCGAGGAGACCTTCCTCTGGACTGGAATCTCTTTTCTTTTGGATTGGATTGTTTGTTTCCATCCCAGTTCTTCTTTTGACTGTTTAGATTATTTTTCATAAATATTTTTTCAGGACTTTCAATTAGTTGGGGCTTCACTGGTATTCCACCCAAACTATCTCTACCTGGTTCTTCATAGGATTTTTCTATAATTCTGGCAATTTCAGCTGGTTGGTCTGCCATATCTGTCTCTTTTAACCTCTGGCGGATCGCCACATTCGCTGCTTCTCCTTTTATGTTGGCTAGTAATATTGCCGAGACCTGCTTGAAGTCTTTTAGTAATTTCATACCAAGAGTTAAAGCGGGTTCTGGACCGTATTCGTCTTGAATTTGTTTTAGCACATCTGGTATTACTGACATGGATGGAACTCCATGTGTTTTTGTGTAAATGGAAGCAAAGACTGTACCCCAAGTGTCACAGTCCTCCACGTGTGGTGCGATTCCCATTGGAAGACAGATAGTCAGAATCCTGTGTTTATCCACAGGGGTGGTGTCTGGAAACATCGCCTCTATTTGGGTGATTTGTTGTGCTAACCAGAATGGTATTTGTTCCCGTTTAGCTGGTACTTTACCTAGGCAGGACTGTATGTTCTGTGGAATTTTAACTACAGGTTGGATGGTTGAAGTCCGCATTACATATTGGACTAGTTGTCTATATATTTTTATTAATTGTTTTAGTTGTACTAAAACATCTGCTGCAGACATTCTTTCGATGTCTGTATGTGGTGTGTATCCGGCTAGGACCGGCCACGTTGCTCCTGGTCTACCTAGTGGACCGAGCCTGGTGATGTGGTTATTATGTTTTAGGGCGCCATTAAACAAGAGCAGGTGCTCTTGGAATTTGAGTGGTACTTCCACTTCCTCGAAAGGAGTGTAGGTATCCGGTGGTTCCTCTGTTTTATAACAGTGGAACTCCTTTGTTACAGCATTTGCTGCTGGGAAGTTTATCCATGAATAGAATACCTCTGTCTGCCGATATTCGTGTGCCTCAATTATGAATATGACTGTACCACCTCTTGGTGTCAGTCCATTTTCTATAAGTTTTAACGTTATAGATCTTCTTATGTTGACCGGGATGAGTATTATATCCGGGTCTGCTTCTTGCATAGTATTATCAGCTTCTATTATTTCAGCTGCTAATCTAGCTCTCTCTCTTTCATCATCACTGTCTGGCATTTTACTGTCAGGATGGTTATTCTGTTTGTTTGCAGATCAGGTTTCTTTTGGAAACAAAGATGAGATGCACAATATTTTGGAACAGTGTATCCTTCAACGTTGATTGAACCAAAAACCATAAATACGAGTTCCCTCCTGCGAGGTTTGGCGGATTTTACCTCTCACCCACTCCAGACGTCTTTGGAGTATTATGGGAAAAAGGGGTCTGAGTGAAAAAGCACGACTGAGTTACTCTAAAGTCTTGCGTTAGTTTTATCGCCTATCCAAACACGTTGGGCGCCATGTAGTGTAGTTCCTATTATCCCAATAGGCTCTGCGCATTGGAATAATACCTCCAATAGTATAGACCTAGACCAGACGTTAACTAGGTCTTCTACTGTCGATATTAGACTTAAAGTTTTGGGTTTGCCAGCTAGCTCAGAGTTCACTAGAAACTTTCTCGAATAGACAAGGAGGAGTTGAACCTCCCTGGATAGACAAGAAGGGATTTAGTTTCTGACAACCATAGAACATGACAACTTTGCTCTCCCCTAATCAAGAGTGTATCTCTAGAGTCGTGTGAAAACAAAAGACAACTTATTTTACTCAGTCAGTACGTGCATTCTTAGTTTCACCAGATTGTAGAGAAAAGGAAGAGACGGGCGTGTTCAATAAAAGATGTTATTTATTGATCAGTCTCTCTTCTCGTACAAGAGAAATGAATCGATATTATTGCAATACTTATGGTTAAGTAAAGTGCATACGATAAAAGCAGAAGTATAAAATAATACTGTAAAAACATTTATATGGTTTCTAAGCCATATGGTGGTTTAAAATGGATAAAATAGATATATACATATAAGCATTTGACTAATCGTACTCAACTGGTGCTTCTAACTACGCCTACCCCAGTGTACCTGACCTAAGCCTAATACGTGGGCGGGGATAGAAAGTAACAGTTTTAAGTTAAGTTTGTTTTGCCAAGTGACTGACTCAAGAATTCTCTGAAAGGGGTTATTCAGTTCTGTACCTTGAATCTAGGATGGTTGAGGGATGGTATCTCTCGTCTGAGGTCTCGATATTCCAAGCTGCCTGCGAGGGCTGCTCGGAAGCGCCGGAGCTGGATTTCTCAGCAGGAGAAAGCAGCGTCTCGTTCTCAGCGCGTCAGGAAGGCGGGGCAGCTAGTGGGCTTCGCTCTCTGCTGGGCTTCGGGAAGTCTCGCTGCTCCGATCTCGTCACCACCGCGTGTGTTGGCTTAAGGCAATATCGGTAATATTGATACCTGTAAGGTGCCGAGATTGACGTAAGGATGGACATAGATACGTCAATACGGGCACTCAGCAGCAGCAGTTCTCTGTTAGCTGCGGTGGCCCACAGGACAAATCATAATGATGCAAAGTGGGCAAAGGTGCAGGCACTCAGGAGCAGCAGCTCTCTCTTAGCTGCAGCGGCCCACAGGACGAATCATGATGATGCAACATTGGCAAAGGTGTGGGCACTCAGTGGCAGCAGCTCTCTCTTACCTGCGGCGGCCCACACAGATTCATTTAAGGTTCCAAAGGCTTAAATTCAGACTAGGGTTACCAGTCAGCATTCCTCACAGTAGAACTAGAGGCTCCGGATTACTCGACGGGTGCCTCACCTGCAAGTAGAATCCCTCGCACAGGAATTCAGATGGCTGACGGGGTGAAGTCTAATGTCCCTGAGACTTCAGCAGGAGGCGCTTTCAATTCAGGCCCTCGAGTAGTTTCTTCAGCAAGCTTGTTGAAAGTATCAAAGTCCTTTCCTGTGTTCCCTCGGACAGAGTTTCATCTTGACATCCAGAAGGAACACCCTTGAAAAAGGTTTCAGCACAGCGTTTTATACCTAAAAAGTCTTTGTTCTCTAAAGTCACAAATCACTGAATCCAGCCAACACCAGTTTGGTGGGGTCAGGGAGCACTTGGTTTATGAGGCGACATCCTGCACTTTGAGAATCAGGAGCTCTGCTATCAGACGGCCAGTGGGAGGTGGAGCCATCATTCACCTTGCCAGGCAAGGCCTTGCTCAGATCAAAGAGTCACCCCTCCCCATGCTCGGAATGCCGATCTCCCTCTCCAGCCAGCTCTGACCCAGCTGGCCCTGCTGCTCTAAAACCAGAAGGCCAATATACATACTAACAAAGCCTACAGGAAAGCTTAGGCAAGAAAATACCTCGTTTCTAGAAGAGGCATTTTCTAACACAGGATATACAAATGGTCTTCACTAAAAGATGTATCTCAATGTCCTGAGCTTAAACATATCAAATTCGAATTTCCTATCAGGTTCCTGGTGGCAGGTAGGATTATGGAACGTAATACTCAGCCTGCCCATTCCTGCCTATGAGATTGGATAGCCTCACAATAGTAAACAGTGAAATGGAGGGTAACTCGCTATTTGGAACATGCTACACAGATGTAGGCATGTTCTTCCTGTCACAGACAATGCACCCTGCCATAGGGGTGTCTTACATGATGCGAAGGGAAGGTGCAGGGACTGGGAATTGGGGACACCTCACAGTTACAAAGGCAGTTCTGGACTGTCGGTAGACTCTGTCATGGCAGGTCTGAAACATACTTTAAGAGCTGCTTCTGTGGGTAGCGCAAATCAGCACTGCAGGCCCACCAGCAGTATTGGGTCTACCAGCCCTGGGCACACACAGTGCACTTATACTAGGGACTGACAGGTAGACCAAATGAGCCAATTATGGTCATCCTAATTCATACAGTCATCTTCATACAGGTAGCATTCACGCTCTGGCACTGATTAGCAGTGGCACAGCGCCTGGAGCATCTAAATCCAGCAACATAAAAGATAGGAAGCGAAAAGAGGAAGGGAGACCCGCGCCAATGATGCCAGGTCTAACAATGGCACTTTATGCAAAGATATGACTTTAATACACATTTTGAACTTAAGTGTGAAAAAAGTAAGTTTTTTTAAATTTAAAGAGTACTTATATTGGTTCATAATATTTGTTGCATCATTTACATACCCATTATTTCCATGGCTTGGGTCCTAAAATAACACATATTTGAAAAGTATATATTAACTTAGGAGTCCACTATAACTTTGGAGGTGCGACGCCATGTCCACGTTGCTGCAGCACGGCCAAAACTGTGGTCAAACCACCCATTATATTAGGAGTTTACTCCTGTCTGGCAGGCTGGATTTTGGCGTCGGACTGAAAAGTCTATGGCATGCAGGAACAGGGGTGGATGCACATGGGGGCACATGTTGTGCCCTCCTGTGTACATCCCCATTCGGGGGAGGCACAAGGGGCAATCAGGGTCCCCTTTGTTTCCTCTACGCAATAGTGTTTATGGAAGGAAGAACCTCCATGACACTGCCTTTGGAGAGGAAACTCGCGATATGCTTGGCTGGACAGCCACGGTCCTGCCAAGCATATTGCGCCTCATGACTGCCACAACATTGCCAGAAAGTGGCAGTTCCCTGGCAGCGGTGGCAGGGCTGTGCTGGTCCCACAAACAGCCTAGTCGGAATAGGACAGTCAAGAGACCATCACCACTGTGCCCCCATGAGTCTGGCAGCCCGTGGCCCGCCAGACTCTTAATTAGGGCCTTAGCGTGGCATCTAGGCACTGAATAACAGATGCATAGGCTTACACGACTCAGTGGTACTCATTTCATTGACTTCAGAACAATGAAAGGCCAAGTAGATCCATCCGGATTCAAACCTGTGATCATGATGTAAAGCACACATTTCTGGAGCGGATGCATGCATTAGTCTACTGATCCACCATACCTAACTTTTGCTCTCAGGTCCACTCAGTCAAGAAGTGCTGCTTCAGCTTTCATGGCCAGCTCAAACCCTAGTTCTGATCTGGTGTGTCTCCATTTTAATTTGCTGGCTTGCCCAACTCTTTTTCTCTCCCTGACCCTGTTGAGTTTGGCTTAAGTGTTCATTAATGTCCATTTGACCCCAAAACACCTCCGCAAAATCACAAATGGGAAATTTGACACTACATGATACTTGCAGGTTTCCCTTTTAGCAGGTAGATTAGCCTCATCTTCTTGTGTATTATCTGTCAGCACATCATCTTGGCATCAATTTTCCATATGCTTCAGTAACCAGATTTCTGAACCTACAGCCTTCAACCAACCAGACCTGTAGTGCAATAACAATTTACTTCAGCGTACCATCTCAAAGCTATTTTCGCCTAGTCCAATTGACAGGGGATCAATTTACTGTGGAGTGTAAGTGTGTTGTACTCACACCTTTCTACATGTGCATAACAGTGCATGCCCATGCTACTTTTACATGCTAATTTCTCTCTAGATTTAGAGAGAATGAGCATATAAGAGTGAGTCTAATTGAAAGAGTGAGAAATACCCAAAATAAGTTTAGGAGAGCAAATGAGAAAGAGAGCACAGGTAATGTGAAAAACCAAAAGTGTTGGTGACTTGGCAGAAGGCAGGTAAGAATGACCTTGATTGAGTGAAGGTTTGAGTTTAAAGAAGTGATTGAGTGGGAGAGCAAATCTGAGAGTGTACAGCACCAACAGCTCTTGCTAACAGCAACTTCAGCAATTTTGAACAACTGCGACGGTCCATTTTGACTGCGAGGCTGCTTTTGCTACAGCGGGACTCCAAAACTAAATTTTAACTCAGCCTCACCATTTCCCTGAAACCTCCGAACGCACATTTATTCTCCAGTGGGGCCCATAACACTGCACACTTTCTCTGACTCATTTAATTCGACTTCAGGGATTGGTGAAATACCAAGGAGTAATTCTGTAACATTGGCGGAGTGTCTAAACCTATTTAACTAGTCATTTATTTACATCTCTAGTTTAAACAATTTACCATGGTTTTAACAAACAACGAATTTTATTCAGACACACCACCATAGTGGCAATGGATCTGCTAGAAAGAAAATTAGGCGTAGGAAAAATTACAAGACCAGCTTTAATATTCCATTTTCCCAATTTTATTAAAAGCAAACTTTAATATGTCTGACATTTAAGCATTAATTAATTCTTTATTCAGTAAAAATATTGTACTTTAATTCAGAATAATCATTTTATTTAGAGCTCGGAAAGATAGTCATTTATTTTATAGATCAGTTGAAAAGTTTAGCACAGAACAGATAGTTCCAAATTCATTCTCTCCTAACATCCCTAACTAACGCCCTCATCTTATCCTTCAGTCCTGCAAAGCAAACAAGAAAATAAATCAAAGCATCTTACATCCAGGAAACAATCTGCAATGCGACAGCACTTCGAGATGAAATCGAAAAGAGCGACCCCCTCTAAGCAAAATCATGGGTTTTTATACACTAATTTCCTAACTTAATCTATCTAAAAAGTATCTAACATCACCAACTCGGGTCCTGATTGGACAAATTTGGGATGGGTGAGCATCTCCTCACCATTACAACATCATATTCAGGGTGAATAAGAAATTTAATAAAAGGGTATTGTTTAGGATAGCCTTTGGCCTAGCAACTTCCTCAATTGGTAACTTCACGTTTCTTTCCCATGTTCAGAACACTCGAATGTCCACGTTTTTGTAACCATCCTTACTTCCAGAGCAATGTAGCCTTGAACTTCCCATCCAAGCACAGGCAGTTCACTCTCACTTGCAGGCTTTGGGCGCGCATGCGCAGTCCGGCACTTGCTCACAGTTTACCAGAGCAGCCATGTTTTCAGTAGGCCTCAGAGGCCACTTTTAAAACTATCATGGAAACAAACACAAATTCATGTTAAATATGGAACTAAAGCCCTTCTGTTTACCTCCCACCATACTAATGTTTACCCATTAGTTATTACCTAGCAAGTAAGCCACATAAATGTGTTTCATACTTACATATCTGACAACTTTCTGGCACAATAACATGTACAATAAGCACATTCATGCTGCGTTTATTTATTTTAAGCTGTGCATTAATTCACATCACAATAACAATACAAATTAGATAATTATATTGCTTTATGCAGACAAAATTAGTATTCCCACGTGTGCATTTGTGTGCATCTTATACTATTGTTGATTATTTCACCACAACACACCATTAGTAAATGTTAACGTTATGGAATATTGATTTTACAAGGGGTACACAACATTTTGTTTTGCCACCTTGCTCCATCACTTTCAGAGGTTTAGCAGTTCCTATGACTAGACCCTAAAAGCTTCAATAGCAGCAGTTTAGTCACTGTCTCCTGCAGTGTGGGTCTGGTTTACCTTTTTTCCCCCATAAGGACTGATTTTGGTTTTCAGTGTGGCCCCACTGATACCAAGAACACAATTGCTTTAAAGTCTGAGGGGCTTATTTATAAGCCCCTTGCGCCACCGGTGCATCACTTTTTGTGACGTTCCGATGGCGCAGGAGCCTACTCTATGTTTACCAGGCAGCACTAAGCCACTTTTTTGGGCTAAATGCTGCCTTGCAAATATCGTTCCCATTAGCACAGTTTTCTGTGTTAAAGGGGCGTGCAATGGGTGTCGTTGGCAGTATTCCCAGCAACATCCATACCTTTTGACACTGCCCCAGATTTGCGAGAAATCATAACTCTGAGGCAGCGCCAAAAACATATACCTCCCAGGGGAGGTGTAAAGGAGTCACAACAAGGAGAAATATCTTTATTTTTAATTGTTTTTCCTTTTTCCTTTTTCCATGTGTGCTGCATTCTGAAGCACACATAGAAAGAGGAAAAAGCCTCTTGTGATTGATAATCCTCCCCGCAACGCAGGCACCCTTGCACCATGGTGCAAGGGTGCCGGTGTTGGTGTACAGAAGCCCATTGTGCGCCAGCGTAGGAGAGAAGGACATGGTGCATTCCTGCCCTTTTCTTTTGCCTTAGGGCAGCGCAGCAGGAAGGCCTGCAGCTCTGCCCTTACGGCAAACACTCATAAATAAATGAGGCCTTTAGTCCCCACCTTGGGTATTGCTGCCCACCCAGAACATTTGTGCTGAGTGTGAAAATAGAGAGTACACCAACCAGGTGCAGAAGAGATTGAGCCTGCACTCTGGACGTAACTGCACATAGGGCAAAGGGAAAACATACAGTGCATGAAATCTGTAGCTTATTCACCTTAGCTCAACTCTTTTTTTTATCATTTTGCGGCAATCAGCATGAGCTGTGTGCTGACAGTCACAGTTACAAATAAATGATTTGGCAAAACATCATTACACAGGTGCAACATATGCTGTTCTACAGACTCGTATTCATGACAGATTTCAGAGCAATGTAATAGGGGATACTGATGACTATGCAAATGATAATAATGCATGTATCATATTACAGTCTCACCATCTCTAGTCACAGCAAAGTCAGGAGCCCTTATAGTACTTTGTAGGCATTTTGTGAAGGGTAAATGATGGACCGGCACAGATACTTGTATTTATGTTTTGTAGAACACTTCTTCTGATTGGCATGTTTATTTTAAAAGATACTCATGTTTAGTAAGATATTTTCAAATAACTATAGTTTCAAATACTTTCCTCAGCGGATCATTTCACTGGGGGGAAATATGTTCACCTGCTTATTGGCTTTTGCTATATTTTAGTCGCACACACCACTCAGAAATGTGTGCACACAAACACTAGATTGCTGCGCACCATGAAAACAAATAGAGGGAACATTGCCCTACAGTGACTAGCTGTAAAATTTTATTTTCACTACATAGGCTATAGCATTTGCTCTATAAGATTAAACCACTTTCCAAAGGTCAGCCTAGGAAAATGTTAGAGAAGTCAATAAAACTGTTTTTTATTAGTTATGAAAAATATACCTCATTAATTATTGCTGAAGATAGTCCTTTGAGCAATATGGTTTACCGATCACTTTATAAACAACAATTTTGTTCTGCCTCAACAATTCAGCGGTAATTAATGTAGCTCCGCTAGGCTCTTCCTTCTTTACAGTGATTACCCATTTGATGAGGTGCAATGTATCTCCATGTCCAGAAGCAACAGACTAGGCATTGATAACTGGAGGACTATAAGCAAAAATCCCTGACCACTTATCCTTGGCTGTGTGGGAGTAGACAGAAATGCCGTAATTAAGAAACCGTCTGGGACCTGGCCTTGTCACATATTTACATTAAACAGTACCTTGTGTGAGAAAGGCTATCCTTTCGAACCACCCTTTCTCCACTCACAGCTTTCCAGAACCAGTCAGTGGAGGTATGTCAGGGGTGGATTTTCATTTCCACACAATAGCAGCTAGATGAAGTGTAGGCTCTCTGGACACACAAGTACAGATCTTGCTATCTTGAAAGGCTCTGAGGCATGGGATAACATGCATAAGAGCAAATAGGGTCTGTTGAAAAAGATGACAGTCTGGGCTGCTTGAAGTTTTTGGGGATATGGTAAGATGTTGTTATCAATCCATAGCTAGTGTGCATTAAAGAAACTGTATTCCCAACAGTAGCCCATCATAGCATAACTGGACCTAGTGAAGATGCAGTAGACTACTCTGTCTGAATCTACATGGGCAGAGGACTGAGGTATGACCTACTTTCCACTTGCACCCAGAACCTGACTTGCTCTCCAAAAGGCCTGTTGGCAGGCTTCCTGTTAACTGCAGGGAACGAATAGTATGATGAGGGATCTCTTAGATGAACCAGCTGCTCTGTTTGGAGTGAACTGCACTAGACCTTATTAAAGTCTAATTAGGGTGAGACCTGCTATTACAGACTCCACCGAATGTCTGGAATCTAGGAGAATGTTTCCCAGCCTACGTGGAATGTTTGAGCTTGTCACCCAGAGAACCGAGGCAAAGTTTTTAGGCAGCCCAGGAATGGCACAACCTCACAGGACACGATTTACAGGTTCATCCTGGTTGTAAATTTGTGCCAATAAGAAAAGGCTTCAATGGGATGTCGCGCTGAATTTATCAATTTTGTGGAAACCCTGCCTTCTGTCTACCGATGTTCAGCCTGGCCCACTGGAGGATTCCATTCTACAAAAAAGTGACTGCAAAGGTAACATTTGTCACACAGACCACAGTAGGCTTTGCAGGAACCTACATGTAATGTATCTTTTTAAGGGGATCCAGACAGCCTATATATCCTTCTTTGCTCCAATGGAGTCCCAAGTTAAAACCTTGAATGGTGTGATCTGCTAAGCTTATTCGACTATTGCTCCTTTGAGATCAGCCTCAGTTCATGCTGGGTCTGGGACAATAACAACCAATTACAGATATTGGTGCTTTATATTTTCTTGGTGCTCTTTTACTTAATACTTTAAAAGTTCATTTCTCTGGTTTCCTTAATCAGACTTAAACCATATTTTTGTTCTTTTGTTTATTGCATTGTTCTTCTGATTACTAAACTAATTTGGGATTTGAATGTGTTTTTTCTTCAAATCAATTCAGCTTTTTCCTGTTGAAAAATAGTACAACCATGAAAGAATTCTTAAAAAGAATAATGACGATCATCTTCACAATTCATCATAATCAATACATTAAAACACATAAGTTAAAAATGATTCTATACATAGATAAACACAATGAGCATGATACAATAACAATTTAAACACAGGAGATAATTTATACATAAGGTGCCAAGTGCAGTATGTATAATACGTCGACACACAGTTTCCATGAGCATCACTAATCAATATATATCCTGTCATCTTCATAGAGTAGAGCCTCTAAGTATGAAATATAGTTTCTTCTTTTTATTGCCATTTGAATATAAACCACCACTGCATTACAAACTCTTTCGTTTTCTAAATTGCAGATAAAATCATAAGCAATTTTATATGTGAACATTTTTTCCTTTAAAAATAAAGTACGTAAATTTCTCTTCCTGATATCTCTATAAAAGTCACAGAATAAAATAGGATGTATGGTTCTCTGATCTGATTTACCATCACAGGTGCACTTGGTGAGATTTCGTTTCCATTTGCCCATGGTTGGCCAAGCTATTAAAAAATGGATGATCACCATTCTTAACTTCGTAAGATAAAATCTATGTTTTATGTTTGAGACCTGGAGTAAACAAAGCTGTATCCCTGGTCCAGTGGGCCGATCACAGTATATCCTAGTCAACTGTTTCAAGTTTGCCTCAACTTCTCTTAGCCACTCCCTTGATTCTATGAGGCCAATTTTTAATTCCTTTTTACTATAACTAAGAATTTGTAAAGGATTATTAAAATCAGTATCCCAAGTGCATTCTTTTAAAAGGTTAGTGATATACATCAGCTAAGGAATATTTTTACCATGCTCAATGGTGAGACAATCCTTCTAATTTTGTTCCCTCCTTACGCCAGATCCCTACAAACGCTAGGGCCTGCTGTGCTAATAAAATCATTAATATAAGGGGCGGCAAGCTCTTTGTGAACAATATATATATAGAGGTAGAATTGGGGATGGCTTATAATCTTCTTAAAAGATACTTTCTTGAGTCTGGAGAATGGCATGGTTGGCTGTTTCCCAAAGCACAGTGCAATACCAGGTTCCAGTAAGGCACTTAGGGCCAGATTCATCAAACAAAAATCCGGTCGCAAAGGGCCAGATTCTGAGAATCTGGCCCTTTGCGAGCGTTATTTTTGCATTTGGGATGCATCATCCCAAATGCAAAAATCGCAATTGTAGAAATCGCTAAATTGCCTTTAGGCCCATAGGAATGAATGGGGAGCCATTCCTTATTTGCGATTAGCAATTAGCTAATAGCAAATTAGGAATCAGTAGGAATCGCAAATAATATTGCAATTCCTACATGCATCCCGTTTTGCGAGTCTTTAATAGCGAATCCTTACAATTCGCTATTAAGGACTCGCAAAACATGACTTTGATGAATCTGGGGGAATCTCCTGTAGAGGGTCAATATTTCCCTAATTTACGTATTCCCCATTTTTTTGAGAATCTAAAAATTGCCTCGGTAATCTGTGTAAATCTTGATTTACAATAATCAATATGGGGTCCCCAATGGCCGTTTGATGTAAATAACAGTCCTAGATACAAGAATGATTGTGTTTCTGCAATAGGGACCCAATTTACATGGTGTATCTTATTCTTTGGCTTCCCTTCTCCACAGATCATCATAACTGTTTTTTTCAAATTGAGCATTAAATCATTTTCCTGCATATATTCTGTAAACTTCTCAATTAGGCACTGGAGCCCATTAGGGGTTCTAGACAAAAGAAGCGCATCATCCACATAGAGCAAAGTAGGGATGGCGTGGTTACCAACTCTAGGGGCATCGGCGTTTAGCTTTTGCAGCCATTCATCTACTCCATTTATATATATAAAGAAAACAGGAGTGGGGCAAGAACACAACCCTGCCTAATTTCCTGTGTTACTCTAAAACGGGTAGTACACTCTCCTCCAGTCCCATATCGAACTCTTGTCGTTAATCGTTTACATATTTGTGACAGGTAGGCAATAATATTACTTGGAGCGCCCATGGAAACCAAAGTCTGCCATAATTTTACGTGATTTACTAAGTGAAAGGCACTTGTGAGATCGACAAACTACAAGTGTAAATTGCCCTTTTTTTCAACTGTATATTTACAAATAATTAAAAGAAGGTTGATGCACTGCTCAACAGTCCCTATCTCCCTTCTAAATCCATACTGTGTATCTGTAATGATTACGTTATCAGTTGCCCAGATTTCCAGTCATCTCCAGAAAAATTCTACCCATCAATTTTGACATTGTGTCAAGAAGGGAAATAGGGCAATATTATTTAGCATCACCTCTAAAGCCCTTCTTGAAAATCGGTACTATAATGCTTTCCATCCAGGTTCTGGGCACCACACCACCAGCTGCAGTGTTACATACTCTTTGTCAAATTGGGGCCCAGAGACCTATATCAGTCTTCAAAATATCTACTGGGATCCCATCGGGTCCATGTGCCTTCCAATTTACATATCTGTCTAGGGCCACTGGAACCTCATCCAGAGTGATTGGCGCCAAATTTGGAGAATCCATCGTTATAAAATCTCTATTATCTGGTAGTACAAAGGTTTCATTGCCTGGGTTAAAAACCTGTCCAAAATACTTTAACCAGTCTAAAGGCTGGTCTAAGCTCTTAATTTATGCTGCAGAGTAGTCTTTAAAATAGGGGTGGTTAATTATTTTCCAAAATAAGGGGGCATCCTGTGTATTAGCCGCTTGGACTAATTTTCCCCATGCCTGATCTTGTATCTCCTATTTCCTTCTGTTAAGTGCCTTTTTATATAGCATCCTTTGTGCTTTTATTAATTCACTGTCTCTTGGTCTAACCTTTAGGGCATTTTTTAAGACTTGATTTGCTTTAGTACATTAACAGTCACACCAACTAACATCTGTAAAAGCTATCTTTTTATTCTTAATTTGTAGGCCTCCAGGGATTGCAGAGGTAATATAACAGAAGGTCCTAATAATATGCCAATCAGAAGAATCTCCCTTTTTGCAAAGATAAATATCAAATTGGCATTCATGCACTATTTTAACTAAAAATTCAATTGGGTTAATATCTGACCATTTAATATTGATGCCAATCTCTCCTTGTGTTGCAATGTTAGGAGCCAAACAAGACTATTAAGTCTAAGGGTCAGAAATAACAGATGTTGATCACTAAAAGGACATTCTATCACCTCCAATTTGACTATCTGCCCTCATCCAGGTTCTGAAATCAGTATATGGTCAATGATTGAGGGCTGTTCGTGACCTTCAAAATTTGGTAACTGAGGTCGTCCCTCTACAGTGGACTGTTCCAAAATTCATAGTTATATTTATGCATAGCACCGTTAATAGTATCCCCATACAAATAGTGTGGGAAATGGGAATAATTTTTGCCATACTAATTCCTGTACCCACAATTTTCTCTTTCCAATATATCACACTATTTACTATTAAAATCCCCAACCCAGATTAAATAATGTGTTTTATAAATGAATCTAGCTTCTTCTCATGTGCCATTATGACCTTATTTCTAGTATTATCAAAATTGTTGTAAAAATTAATTATTAAAAAACTCTGATTATCAGATGTTAAAAACCACAAAAATGTGAAAATTGTGAATCAGAATAGGCTTTCTCTAAAAATAAGGGTCATGTATCCAAAACCAAGACAGCCTGTCCTCATTTAGCCCTTCCATTCCGCGAGGGAGTCGCTGGGGTACATGGAAAATCCATCAATATGAAAAAGTTCTGTGTACCAGGATTCTTGCAAACAAATAATATGACAATTGCTAATTTATTCAAGCCATGCTTCATCATTCAATTTATTTTTTATGTTTGCAATGTTCCATGTTGCTCCCATCACATTTTTGTGTGATGATACTTCAATTGGATCTAGTTCTTGCTTAGTTAAATAGTTGGTGTTTTTACAGCATTGTTAAAACTAAGATTATGTTCTGTGACCTGATGTAGTCATTGAGGATCACTGCATCTTCTGAGAGGTGAAAATCTATTAGTCGGTGTAAAAGATACATGCCAATCCGCTCAGAGTAGTCCGTTAACTGGAAGGGTAAATTGGTCCATGCCTGGTTTATAAAAAAAACTCAAGGGTACTGCAGTAATGGCATCATCTTGAATTCTTATTGGCATTGCCCCTCTGGGGCAAAGGTCGCTGATCAGTGCTCGTACCATTTCTGTGAAACGGAAAGTTACAACAATGCAGTCCCCTTGACAATGTTTTGTAGATTTCCCCACCCAGTTTACTCTTCTTACCATAATAATACTTTGGCAGAGAGTAGTCGGATTATAGTAGCAGTTTTTAGCAGACCAATGTACAACCTTATTCTTTAGGTCCCCCCAGTTCGTGTTAGTCCCATCTTATAGCTTTTGCGCATTTCTCAAAATAAATATATAGGCTACTACCTCAGATGGTAAATGCAAGGGCCTCTGACAGTTTTTCAATGGTCAAAGAATAGGAGGAGGTGTATCCGTATGTGTTTGTTGGACCTGGCCCTTTTGGCAGGTTCACCCCGCAACTTTTTGCTTTTGCCTAGCCTGTTTCTGTAACCTGTGTTAGTGATTTTTGGGTCTCTGCGCACTTTTTCCCTGTGTCCCAGAGTAAAGTGCGTGCGTGTAGTATGGCTGGCCTGCCCTCCCATAGGAATGCATGGGGAATGTGTGTGTCCCTGGTAGTTCCTGATGCGTGGGGAGTGCAGGCTCGAGTTTAGTATGTGTGAACTCGTGAGAGTGAATGCTGCGAGATGGTGTATGCGGCATGTATGTGTCTAGAAGGGAAGTGCTACTTCTGGACATTGATGTGTGTGTGCAGTGAGGGTACTGGAGCGTGATTGGCTGGGGCTGGCTGGCATGCCAGGCTCCAGGAAGTCTGGATGGGTCTGCCCGGTGGTGAGTGTGAGATTAGCATGAGTGATGTGTGGGAGGAGTGTACCTGTGTCCTAAATGGGCTGGGTTTTTCCCCACACAATGCTGGCTCCGCCCCCCTGTGGTGTGTCTAATGACCCTAGCCTCCCCAGTAAATGAAAGGGGTGGTTGGGCCATCAAGGGTGCTCCAAGACCAGCTGCGACTGGTCTCCCCCCGCCCTGCACCTTTAGACAAAGGTTTTCAGTGTATAAAAAGAGGCTGTGACCTCTTGAAAAATGTTCTTGTTCTCAACTTGAATCTTGCCAGGGGCGTGCTGCTGCTTGGGCTCAGGGGAAGGCTTGCCTCCCTGAGCCCTGCCCAGCCCCTGGACTGCTAGGATGCTGAAATGCTGAAGGACTTTGTTGCTTTCTGTTGCTCTAGCGCTGGGGAGCGCTTTATCCTGCTTACTAGTGCCTGGAAGCGCTTTTATCCTGCTGATAGCGCTGGGAGCGCTGTCCCTTGACCCCTAGCGCTTGAGAGCGCTTTTTATGCCCACAGCGCCTGGGGAGCGCTGTATCTTAATTGGCTCGTGAACCGAGATTCGCAGGAGCCTACCCTGCATGGTGCCCGATTTTCCTTATGGTCATTCACGGGTGCCACCCCGCTTGTCGGAGCCCTAGCGGGTGCTCACCCCGCTGTTTGCGTTGTGTCTCGAGGGTGCCACCCCTCTGAAATGCCCCCGAGATTCACCGCCGCGGCCCGAGCGCCGCAAAACAGGAAGTCAGGCACTACAGTGCCTGACGCGTGGCGGGACTTCCGGTTTTCCGGAGGAAGTCCCGCCCGCCGCCGCGTTGGGATTGGCCAGCGCCGTCAGGGAGACTGAGCCTGGAGCTGAGTCCCGGTCCCGAGATGGGGGACCGGGTGAAGACCCTTGTGTCGAGAAAGCGGGGCTCTCATGAGGTGAGAGAGCCCCGCCCGCTGCCCTGCTGACACCCGCCGAGGCCCCTGTGAGCGAGGGAGAGCCCCGGCAGACTGCTGCCCGACGACTGAGTCCCCCGCCGCCTCCGGAGAGCAGCCGTGGTGAAAGTGCGTGAGGGATTCCCTCACAACGCTGAGCGGCCCCGTTTGACAGAGGGCCGCTCCCACGGCCCCCAGTAGTTGTTCTACGAGCCTAGAGGGCTCGCTGGGGGCATTTCCTCGTTTCCGAGCCCAGAGAGGCTCAAGAAGGCGCCACAGTTGTTTGCAGAGCCACAGAGGCTCTGGAGGGCAGTTATTGATTTCGAGTCCCCGGGGGGGGGACTCCCACGATGGGCAAGTGATGTTCTAGAGCCCAGAGGGCTCCCACAGTTGATGCAGTTTTTGTTCCTGAGGGGTCAGTGAGGGCCCCTGGCGCAGATGTGTTTCCAGCTGCCCAGCAAGTAGTGGGCAGCTGCACCGTGTAGGTATTTCTTTCCCTAGGGACATGTACTGTGGACGTTAGGAGTGAGGCGCACTCCTTCATCCCTGGCCTTTCCCAGCTGCGCAGCACTTAGTGCCAGCTGCAGCGTTTAGGCCCCCTGTTTTGTCCCTCAGCTGCCCAGCACTTTGTGGGCAGCTGCTACGTTTAGGTCTTGGCGCAGTGGCGCAACCTGGACCCCGGACTTTGATGTAAGTTCATGTTAATGTGATTTCTGCAAAGTGCTCTTTGCTGCACCGCTGAATGTGTTGTTGATACATCATGTGCCTTGTTTCTCTTACGCCTCTGAATGTGTTGATAATGCATCATGTGTTTTCCTCCTTACACCTCTGAATGAATGTTATGCATTGCATCATGTGTTATGTTCTTACACCCCTACAGGTATTGTGATATGTAGGTGGTTGTTTTCTCCCTAGTACAGGTGGTGCTAGTGAGATCCTGGTTACCAGTAGTTACTGGTTGTGTGCTAAAAGTGATTTTACATTCTATGTTTAACATTCAAAGTGCTATTTCTGAAAGTGTTACTTCTGATTACTGACAGTGGTCCAGGTGGCCCTGTCTTGTAAATAATCCCTTGTAAATTCTGCCCGTGCCTCTGGCACATTGTAAAGTGTGTTTTATCTAATGTGTTTTGGTGTAATACAAAGGCTATTTTTATATAACCTTGTGTGGAGTTTCCTTTGTGGTGGGCCTTTGGGTGTTGTTGCTGGGGTGCGTGCGCAAATACTTAACCTACATAGCCTCCAAGTTTAGCCTGGCTGCTCGCGTCACGTTACCTAGAGGGTGAGCAGGGGTTATCTTGGTGTGTGACTCCCTTGCCCTGACGTGGAAGTGGTGGTCTCTGACTGACGTTGGCGCAAGCCTTGGCCAGCCAGAGATCCCGTTTCTAACAGTGTTTTATTAATTGTCTTAGTGCTTGCCTTGTTGGAAATCGGCAACCCAGATGACCTTTTACACTCATCCATAGTATCTCTTACTCAGCAAGGTACTGCTGGGTCTGATGAGGTGACATTGGCAGTTGTCTATTGATATTGTTCCACAACTATACTGCCAATTCTGTCCTTCGAATGAGTTACACCTGAAATTTTCTTGGGTAATAATGACTCTGTAATCATGTTTGCATTCTGAGCTACATCTCTTTTAATCCGTGTAATTTCAGACAGTAATGTCCTTTCGATTGTGTCAATTTTCCCATGTAATTTCTTAAATAAGGTTTCCAGGTGTTGTGAGGGGTTGGGAGTTGATTCACCTACTGTACCTTACACAATTTCTTATGGTGCAGCTGTTTAAGAGGCTAATTTATTGTGGCATTCAATGGTTGTTTGCTTTTTTTCCCAGGGGGAATATCAAGTCTGAACTATTTGTTAGGACTGATATCTCCAATGATGTAGTCAATACACAGGGTGTTTCACTGGTGTTTTGCCTTGGCAATATTGTACCCTTCAGAGAGATAATAATATTTAGTTCTGACTCCAAAGAAGCTACATCAGTCCTGGCTGCATTTAGAGCTGTCTTTGTAGCGGCTAAGCACTACTCTGCATTAATATTTTCTTTTTTCTTTTCTTTTTTGTCCTCATTTACTACCCTCGTCATACCGTTAAAGTCTATCTGGGAGCGACACACTACCTCAGAGATCTGGGTGACTAAGCCTTAGATCAAGATAGGCTGAGCCAATAGTGGTGTCAAACCCCAACAAGACCTTCGTACAGAAACCAAAAGTAATCTGCAATGCAATATATCTAGCCCACAATCAGGACACCACCTGATAAACCATGGGTGAAGGCGGGGGCAGCTTAATCATTGGACCGGGGGAAAAAAAAACCAACCCCAGTCCGAAAACTCACTGTTAACCCCAATTCAAAAGATGCCAAAAGGCTCTCTTATTCCGATTATACGACCTCGTTAGGTCTAGCTTAGAAACATGCAATATTGATGATTGCCAGTCCTGTAAGGAAGGTGGTAAAGAGTCTTTCCACTTTTTGCATATTTCTCTTCCGGCTAAAAGGATGCAATAGAACAAAAGATTCTTGGCTGGACCCGAGACTCCGTCTACCAATCCGAAAATTACATGTGTCGGATTTATGACAATTTGCCGATCGAGAGAAGTTGACAAAAAGCTACTTACATAATCCCAAAAAGAAGACAAGATTGGGAAATCAAAAAACATATGCAAGTCCGAGGCAGCAATTTTTCCAAACCTCATACAGGATACAGACATTCCTGGTGAAAATTTTGAGAGCCTCTGTGGTGAATAATAGGCCCTATGCAATGTAAAGAGATGATTACGTCGAAGCCAAGCCGGTTTGACAATATCCCACGGTGTTTTGAAAGAGTCCAGCCAAAGGCTAGTCACATCCTGGGCTAAGAAGGAGCTTCCCCAGAGTTTGTCGGCCAGTTGAAATTCGCCATCAATCTCCTCTAAAATGTTGTGGTACCAGAAGGAGACCTCCTTTTTAGCAGGGGTTTTATCTAGCAGTTGGAGCTCAAGCTGGTTACCTCAACCCACTAGGAATCTACTCTTGGTTATGTACTGTGACTGAGCCCAGCTAGCTATTTGCAGGTATTTAAACCTTGAAAGATCTGAGCCAGTCCTATATTTAAGAGATTCCCATGGTAAAAGAACCCCTTCTACAAACAGTTCACCCCATACTTTCACCCCTGCCTCCCTCAAGGGTAAAAAAAGCCTATCCTTAAGCCAACACGGACCCCCCGGTGAGTCCCAAAGAGGTGCTTTACTAGAGAAATATCCCAACAGGACAGAACCACGGAGTTTAAACCAAGTTTTAGCCATACCTTGTAAACCTTTTAGTTTTATTTTCTTGAAGAATTTGGGGTCCCCGAATTTAAACAGAAAACCCTCCTGTGAGAGGCTCGCCCCACTAAGCATAGCTCTAACCATGCAGCCTATCCCGATGTTAGTGGGCATCTTCAATAGCATACGAGAGTGGGTAAATTGAAATGCCCATGCATAAAATTGAAGATCAGGGGCTGCTAAACCTCCCTTTTCCCTACGACGTCTCCGTTTTTTCCAGGCAACCATGCACAGTGTAGTGGATGCATTAATAATTTCGTTGCTAATTAATCCCATTGCAGTATTTAGTCAATTGGTTATGGGAGCGTGTATTTTTAAATTTTTATTTGTACTACTGGTGGGGAGGTACAAGCTTACGTTTTCCCATAATTAAAATGAGACAACCTTAAAACCAATTAAAAGGGCTATACTAGTAGCTGATAAGTATAATTCTTCTTATCGTAGTTCAGGAGTGCAAGATTCAGATCCAAGAGGGGTGGCCCAGCCCAGCCTCAGTCAGCCACGGAAGTGCGCAGGTGGTCCCACTCTTGGCCCAGTCTTGGCCCGGGCACGCACTGAGGCGCGTCCTGCGCTGCGGAAGCCCGTTCAGCTTTTTGAAAGCGCCTCCAGGTGCGGGGAAAGCAGCAGGAAGCGGCGGCTGCCACGAATGCCCTTGGATGTTATGGTCCGCACACTTCCCTCCTCGCAGCTCACAGGATACGGCTCCTGTGCTGCATGAGCCTGATCAGCTTTTTGAAAGCACTTCCAGGCATGGGAAAAGCAGCAGGAAGCGGTGGCTGCCGTGAATGCCCCCGGATGTTGTGGTCCGTACTCCTAGTATGAGAGAAACAAGGACCCCCTGAACCATGAATAGCACTATTCCTAGGACAGGGAAAACGCTTGAAAATAAGTATCACTCCTAGGCAATCTAAGATTTATAAACCAATAAACAATTTCAAAATTTGGCACAAGTTAATAAGTGAAGTCTAAATCATCAGTAAATCAAAAAGAGTTGTACATAATTTTTAATAATGGTTAAAAAATCCCAAATAAGGGGATTAACACATTACATACAATGTTAAACATTAAAAAACATCTGACATAATCATTCAATTTTACATCAAAAGGTTAAAAGTGGCAAAATCTTTTAATTCTTTATCGACGCGCGTTTCGGCATATTAACGCCTTCTTCAGGAATAGCCACACAATATTCTGTAGATAAAAAAATACATGTAATTTAAAAGTTAAAAACCAAAATAAAATAAGTTTATCGTGTAAAGTTACATAGTACATTTTATAAATGCAACATTATCTAATTTGTTGATCATATGCAATCTCAAAACATTTGGGTATTTCCTAAAACAACATTAGATCTTCACATGTGCCAATGATATAGTATATCTGATCAAGTACTCATGCATTCTATACCCTACAGAAAGATACAAACTAAAAACCGGGTGTGAGAAGTTGCAACTGTGTTTGTTTTTCAACCACCTCAATGTTCTACAGAAGGTTTACCACTTCACGGAGTTTGCAAATGATTTTGCTTTGCTACATTCAATTGAAAATTTGAATTTGAAATGTGTGACACAAAGGCACAAAGAAATCGGTTCTGAAAATGATATACTGGATATACATAATGTTCTTTTCCAGTGCAAACAATTGTACTTTGAACATCTCTTTAAAGGGTAAAATTGAAGAGATAAATTCTGCTTAAAGTAGCTTGCCTAGTTTTGAAAGAGTGTACATGATCTCGGTATTAAGAGACAAACATCTCACAATGCGGAAAAACATTGATGGAAAATGTAAACCAAGAAACTTTGCAACCTTTATGCAGAATTAAACTCACAGAATTTGCAATCACAGTAGAACAAGCTTTGCACACTCATACTCAAGCAACCCGGAGTTCTCCTGAGTAAAACACCAGCTCTTTTATTATTTTCTAAATCATGGTGTATTAAGAGTTATTCTTTAACTGAAACAGGTAATCCAATATTATAGGATCAAATTAACTGCCTCTCTTTCTAGGAGTAGGTAGAATCTGCATACTGGTGGGCAGTGTGAGGAAATTTGCACTCTGGTATGCTCTTAATCTAGCAACGTTCAAAGAGCTCCATCATTTCTAGTGCCTGTATGTATTTAACTTTATTTGCTACAGAAATCCAGTTATTACTGTGGGGATTAAATACATTGTTGTATTTTATATGTATTGTATATTTCTACATTAAGTATTGTAAAACCATACAGGGATGCAAGTATGCGCATACACATTAAAATAAGGAAAAACATTGGAAAATACAGGAAGGCTGAGGCTTGACCGCAAAGGCAATGGTGGCTTAGGTGCTCAGCCTGTGTACCCATCCTTCAGCTTGCAGCATTCTCAGTATCCAATTTGCTACAAAAGTGAGTGTGAGGTGGCGCCCCCGCGGCCCCCCCAGGAGGGCTGTACTTCCCCGCACCTACCTCAATCTTCTCCGCCACCGGGACTACAACAGCGCACCCCCTATCATAGGGCGAAGACAGAACTCGGCAATCCGGCCATAACACACGGGGCTCCGCCCTTCTTTCTTCCCCAGGGACCAACCAGAACCACGGGCCCGGAGGAAGTATATCCCGCCGACCCCGGAAGTCCCGCCCTGGCGGCAGAGAAATATTTTGGCCACCACAAGTGTGGAAGGGTATGCTCAGACATGAGTCCCTTGCTCACTGCACCATCAGGATTCAAGCAAGCCGGGCCGAAGACGGCTGTAATGCCAGAAACCGGTCCCCGGAAGCTTGTTTCCTTTCCAGTGAAGAATTGGCTTTGTAGTTTGGTCTGCCCTGTTCCCATGATGCACTGGGCCAGGGACAGACTAGTTTGCATATAGCCAGGTTCTGAACTGGGATGGTGCAGTGAGCTAAAAAACGGTGATGGATCAAGCCCTGATCTGTTGACTGGGTAGGAGTGTTCTGATTAACTCAGATACTCTGTCCATCACCACCCCCTTTTTGAAATATTTTGGCCACCACAAGTGTGGAAGGGTATGCTCAGACATGAGTCCCTTGCTCACTGCACCATCAGGATTCAAGCAAGCCGGGCCGAAGACGGCTGTAATGCCAGAAACCGGTCCCCGGAAGCTTGTTTCCTTTCCAGTGAAGAATTGGCTTTGTAGTTTGGTCTGCCCTGTTCCCATGATGCACTGGGCCAGGGACAGACTAGTTTGCATATAGCCAGGTTCTGAACTGGGATGGTGCAGTGAGCTAAAAAACGGTGATGGATCAAGCCCTGATCTGTTGACTGGGTAGGAGTGTTCTGATTAACTCAGATACTCTGTCCATCACCACCCCCTTTTTGAAATATTTTGGCCACCACAAGTGTGGAAGGGTATGCTCAGACATGAGTCCCTTGCTCACTGCACCATCAGGATTCAAGCAAGCCGGGCCGAAGACGGCTGTAATGCCAGAAACCGGTCCCCGGAAGCTTGTTTCCTTTCCAGTGAAGAATTGGCTTTGTAGTTTGGTCTGCCCTGTTCCCATGATGCACTGGGCCAGGGACAGACTAGTTTGCATATAGCCAGGTTCTGAACTGGGATGGTGCAGTGAGCTAAAAAACGGTGATGGATCAAGCCCTGATCTGTTGACTGGGTAGGAGTGTTCTGATTAACTCAGATACTCTGTCCATCACCACCCCCTTTTTGAAATATTTTGGCCACCACAAGTGTGGAAGGGTATGCTCAGACATGAGTCCCTTGCTCACTGCACCATCAGGATTCAAGCAAGCCGGGCCGAAGACGGCTGTAATGCCAGAAACCGGCCCCCGGAAGCTTGTTTCCTTTCCAGTGAAGAATTGGCTTTGTAGTTTGGTCTGCCCTGTTCCCATGATGCACTGGGCCAGGGACAGACTAGTTTGCATATAGCCAGGTTCTGAACTGGGATGGTGCAGTGAGCTAAAAAACGGTGATGGATCAAGCCCTGATCTGTTGACTGGGTAGGAGTGTTCTGATTAACTCAGATACTCTGTCCATCACCACCCCCTTTTTGAAATATTTTGGCCACCACAAGTGTGGAAGGGTATGCTCAGACATGAGTCCCTTGCTCACTGCACCATCAGGATTCAAGCAAGCCGGGCCGAAGACGGCTGTAATGCCAGAAACCGGTCCCCGGAAGCTTGTTTCCTTTCCAGTGAAGAATTGGCTTTGTAGTTTGGTCTGCCCTGTTCCCATGATGCACTGGGCCAGGGACAGACTAGTTTGCATATAGCCAGGTTCTGAACTGGGATGGTGCAGTGAGCTAAAAAACGGTGATGGATCAAGCCCTGATCTGTTGACTGGGTAGGAGTGTTCTGATTAACTCAGATACTCTGTCCATCACCACCCCCTTTTTGAAATATTTTGGCCACCACAAGTGTGGAAGGGTATGCTCAGACATGAGTCCCTTGCTCACTGCACCATCAGGATTCAAGCAAGCCGGGCCGAAGACGGCTGTAATGCCAGAAACCGGTCCCCGGAAGCTTGTTTCCTTTCCAGTGAAGAATTGGCTTTGTAGTTTGGTCTGCCCTGTTCCCATGATGCACTGGGCCAGGGACAGACTAGTTTGCATATAGCCAGGTTCTGAACTGGGATGGTGCAGTGAGCTAAAAAACGGTGATGGATCAAGCCCTGATCTGTTGACTGGGTAGGAGTGTTCTGATTAACTCAGATACTCTGTCCATCACCACCCCCTTTTTGAAATATTTTGGCCACCACAAGTGTGGAAGGGTATGCTCAGACATGAGTCCCTTGCTCACTGCACCATCAGGATTCAAGCAAGCCGGGCCGAAGACGGCTGTAATGCCAGAAACCGGTCCCCGGAAGCTTGTTTCCTTTCCAGTGAAGAATTGGCTTTGTAGTTTGGTCTGCCCTGTTCCCATGATGCACTGGGCCAGGGACAGACTAGTTTGCATATAGCCAGGTTCTGAACTGGGATGGTGCAGTGAGCTAAAAAACGGTGATGGATCAAGCCCTGATCTGTTGACTGGGTAGGAGTGTTCTGATTAACTCAGATACTCTGTCCATCACCACCCCCTTTTTGAAATATTTTGGCCACCACAAGTGTGGAAGGGTATGCTCAGACATGAGTCCCTTGCTCACTGCACCATCAGGATTCAAGCAAGCCGGGCCGAAGACGGCTGTAATGCCAGAAACCGGTCCCCGGAAGCTTGTTTCCTTTCCAGTGAAGAATTGGCTTTGTAGTTTGGTCTGCCCTGTTCCCATGATGCACTGGGCCAGGGACAGACTAGTTTGCATATAGCCAGGTTCTGAACTGGGATGGTGCAGTGAGCTAAAAAACGGTGATGGATCAAGCCCTGATCTGTTGACTGGGTAGGAGTGTTCTGATTAACTCAGATACTCTGTCCATCACCACCCCCTTTTTGAAATATTCTGGCGGCAGAGTCAGCACAGGATAAAAGCGGGATCCGAGTAGAACACCCCGTCGGAGTTTTGTGGCAGGAGATTCAGACCGGAGCTGGAGTAGGAGAGCAGACGTGTGACGAAGAGGTGTGGACCGAAGAGTGGTGGAGCCCACAGGAGGTGGCTGAAGAGCGGCCGTAACTCACTTGGAGAGTTACGGCGGACCGGGTGAGTGTCTTAAGCCTTCCTTACCCCGACTCATTAGGAGTCCTAGTAACGCCCTGTAAATATACCCTTCTCTTTAGCATCACATCCTTTGCACTGTAGCATATTTTGTATAGCACTCGCACTGTTTGTAGTGGCCCCCCTGTCCCCGTTCCCGCACCTCCCTTCCCGACACCCTTTCTACAACCCCCCTTGTGTTCCGACCTCCCTACGCCCTCCTTTCCTCACGGTATCTTTTCACTTCCCGCCCCCTCACGACCCGGGTGACGGTGTTCGGTATAGCATTGGAGCATAAGGATAAGACTAACGGTCCTTTGTTTCTTTCTCTTACTGCCCTCCGTGGACCTCCCCTACATCGGAGCTGTCGTCGGAGAGTCCCCGCCCCAGGACTGCACCCAAGACCCGGAGCGGACTGCGAACCCGGAACTCTCTTTGCTTTCCTTTTTGTTGGGACATTGATTCTGGCTCATTGTATAAATAAACCTACAGAATAGCACACTACATACGGCCTCCTCGCCTGCTTTTCCGGCCCGCAGATAGCCCAGCCTTACAGTGAGCTAACAAGCAGATAACAGTCTAAACTTCATGAAGACCTTCCATGATATACATAGTCTTGTTTTGGTTGAAGCAAGAAGAGGAGTATGCTGATCCTGAGCCGCCAAAGATGCTGCCCAATCAAAGTATGTTGTCGTTGATGCAGTAATTACATGCTTCGCTATGGACTGAAACTCATTGGTGAAATGAGGAAGAGTATTTCCACTTAAGCTCTTATTGCATTGTTGCTGTGTGGAAGAAAGAGGACTAGGTGTACAACACCTGGTGGGATAAAAGGTCTTCTGCCCCCTCTTTACCTTCATTAGGTTGGGCGGCAAAAGTGACTGCCTTGCTTGAGGGCAGCAATTTCACCTCATCACTTCTGAAATGGCAAGCAACATGCAGTGGGAGAGGTAGCAGGAGTATGATTTGGACAGCAGGAGAAAAGTGAAGGGCAGTGCAGAGGATTCTGAGAAGCTCTTACTTTGACTCACTGTGCGACAATATCTGCTGATTTCATATGCTAGCGTTCACTGCATGAGCATCAGTGAAGAATACATGTCTATGGTGCCACTAATCAGAGAAATAGTGAGTGGAAACACGGAGATGTCTCTCTATATAGTGCAGGATGGTGAAGGAGCAGAGAAATCCCATGCCAACTAAACACCCAGGAGACTCTTGATATGCAACTGCCAGGACAGCTTAGAGGTCAGCTTTATAGTGCTGATTCAATCCCAGACTCCAGAGAAGAAGTCTATCAAAATGGCAGAAAATGGCTCTGCAAAGGCCCTACTTTTCTCTGTTGTGAAATAGGTGCTGAGGAGCCGAAGAGGTGAGGAAGGAAATTTGGTGGCAGGTCCATGGAGGTATCAAGGTGCAACCCATACCCAAAGTCTAGTTTGCTGTATAGGAAATGTGTTAGAAGCAGTGGCCGGCACAGGTAAACGTGCTGGGGAGGTGGGCAGGGGCGGCGGGGTGGGGGGTGGATGAAGTCTACAGATGACAGAATAGGTACAACTAAATAAATAAATAATACCTATTCCGTCATCTGTCGACTCACCCCATCGCACCCTGCCCCGCCTCTCCGCGCTTACCTGTGCCAGCCGCCGCTGGGTGTTTGTTTCTTTTGTCTTAGAGTTATTCCCTACTATGTTCATTATCAGGCGTTAGGGCATAGAAGAAACTCAGCCCTGGCAATGGATAAACCTGAAAATCAACATATCAGTGGAAAGCTCAAATAAACAGTGAAGAGAGTTGGAAATAGGAAGTCGCACCCACAGGGAAGATGTCCTCAGCAAGGATGACAATGACAATCACATCCTTACGTCTTGTGACAGAGCTTGATTCATGATGGTGTGAAATGCAATGTTCATCTTAGCCGCAAATTCTGAAAGACTATTTATGAATTTGTGATGCATTTAGAGGAACTCGTAACATTAGGTTGAGTGCTGTGGAAGGAGGCTTAGTGCCTTCCTTCCCAGTCCTGCTCAGTGCACAGCGCAAAGGCTGGACGGGTTCACATACTTGGGGAATCCTGGTCACTAACTACACAAGGGCTGCCACATGAGTCTTTGGGAGTGTGACCAGGACAGGCCACTTATTAGAGCAGAGCTGCATACCCCTGGAAGAGGACAGGGGAGAAGTTTTCAATAGTACAGCCAGCATAGTTGCAATAAGATCCTGTGGTGCTCAGGTTGTATCTTTATAGCATAACAGGTGGTGGCGGCCCATTATCCTTTATTGCGTAAGGGCCCACTGCACACTTTCTATGCCAATTTTGGCAGCACTGGTTCACAAAGCTGCTCTTTACTTTCATGCTTTTCTGCTCATCTTCTCTGATTTTCATGCTCTGAATTTGAATTCCCATTGAAGTGTTTGTATTGCTGTGCTTTTTTTTCAGTGGCGTAACAAAGGCCACCGCAGTCCCCACTGTGCAGGTGTGCCACGAGCTCCAGGGGGGCCCCTCAGAACAGTGCACTGGCCTAAGAGCTCCTGAGTGAGTCCGAGGGGGGCCTCCATGTACTTTGCAGGGGGGCACCCACAAGCCTCATTACGCTGCTGCTTCTATGTCACATTTCCATGGATTAGCTGATATCTCGCCCATGTCTTTGGGTAACCACCTGTTGAGATTGGAGTACCTGCTTGTCGTTTCTTTTACTTCACAGACCAGTAGCTAAGACAAATGCACAACCTGCAGGTTACACACAGATCCTTGCTTCACAAGCTCAACCCCCTGAGTTAACTCTGTGGGATCAGAATTTGTATTCTCAAATAATTCAGAACTTGCTTAACGCTGTGAGTGACTGAAACCAGCATTCTCTTTTGGCACAGTTCACGGTGCTCTGGGTTTTGTTAGGGCTGTGTTGCTTACTTTTAACTAAGGCTCTTGGTTTCACAGACTTCTTTTTGGCATTTCTGTCTCTGGATGGAACTGTGCTAAGGTAGTTTTGCTCAGTGGTGGTCTTTGAAATGGTAACGGTGGAAAATGAGATGGATACCAGTGAAGGAAGCAAGTCTGACTTCTAAGGGGGTTCGGGGATTCTCTCCCCCAGGGAAATTGTAGAGGAAACAACCATGGAGAAACACTGCTTTTCACAGCACAATTTTCGCGTACATTTTCTCAAAAGCAATAGGCCCAAAAAGAGCAGTCTTGAAATACTTAAGACTTTTCATGGGTTGCCATTAAACCAGTGAAGCCTGACACTCTTTAGGAGTTGATCCTATTTATTTTCCAATATGTGCCATGGGAACACCTACATGCCAAAAACCACCACCACTGTACCAGGGCGAGCATTTTGTTGTAAGTGCCCTTCATATAATATCATTGCGGTCTTCTGTCAATAAATATGCAGTGCCCAAATTTTGCCAATGATGCTTTCCATATAATATTGGTGGCCCCCTATTCAAAAATGTACCTCATATATATCAGAGTCACATTTTGTCAAGGTTGCCACCCCCATACGCAATGGTTGACCTCCCATATGGCAAAAACTACCTCCAACATTCCATAATCAGCATTTAGCCACTGGTCCCCCTAATGCCAAGAATTGCCTCCAGTATTTTAGTGACAGCACTTTTCTGCTCGGGCCCCGTATGCCAAGAATTACCTCTAGTAATCCAGTATCCGTATTTTTCCACAGGTGTCCGTTATGCCACCAATTACCCTTATTATTCCAGTGTCAGCATTCTGTCATGGTTGCTCTTCATACCTTCAATGTGCCAGTATCAAATATCATCTCTAATATGTTAGTGACATACATTACCTCTACTATGCTTATGCCATATATTACCTCCAGTGTGGCAATTGTAGTTACTTTGTCAAATGTGTTAATCCAAAAATGTACTATCACTAAACCAGTGCAAGCATTTTTGCCATGAGTGTCTCTGCAAGCTAAGAATTACTCGCAGTGTACAAGGTATAATGGCACACTCGGGGGCATATCACATTCTTACTCACTGATACATAGATTCACTAACTCATTCATGTATTCTCTCTTACATTCACTCACCAAAACTCATTATTATTCTCACTTACTCATTCTCACTCACACCTCTCACTAATTCTCACTCTTTTAGTCTCACTTGCTTCGCCTAACTCACTCACTGTCACTTATGTCCCACTCACTTCCACTCACTCTTACTCTCACTCATTCTCTCATTCAGTTGGAATATACAATTTCTGGAGCGCAGGATTGCAGTCGGCACAGGCATTAATTAATGTTTTCATCTTCTCCAAAAAGATTTATAGGAAAATTAGTAACAAAGTATGTATTTTTATTCAGCATGTTGGCCCGGGAAAGGCTTAATACTAGTACTTACATTTTACAATGGATTTGACATTCTGTATTTTAGAACAGATGGGAAAAGTGTGGGCAGTGTAGCTGCATTGAATGCTATTAAGAACCACTGTTTCTGTTGAACTGACCTTTTTGCAGGACTTTTTACAACATCCAAGATATTCAACATTCAAAGAGTTGTAGAGCGTAAAGGAATATTTGAAGGTATATCATGCTGTTAGGACACTCAAGGTCATTTCACAGAGGCTACTCTTTTTTGTGCTTGTTTTTTAGTAAAAGCCTGGTGCCTCCTTGCTTCAGGCTAGTTTAAATGCCATTTTTTTAGGAACTGCTTAATGCTGGATGCTAAAAACAACTATTTTATTATTGATGAACATAGCACATATTTGTGGTATTTTTTAGACCCCAGGCAAAATATTATTATGCTGGCAAAATGCATGTAATTTTACAAGTGCATAAAATATAGTGGTAAATGACTCGCTTGCATTTCTTGAAATTAAGCATAATGTATTGTAATTTTTCTGAAATTTCAACTAATTCCACAAAAGCAAATTTCAAAATTTGCACATCCCTACTAATATTGCCCAACTTATTGGTACTTATTTAGGGGCAGACTTAAAACTGGCTTGCGTTGCTTTTGTGTTACTCAAGGCAACACAAGCCCATAAGTGGGATTTAATAAGCCATGAAAAGCAATTATGGCAATTCAGTTGATGTTTAGACTTTCTGAAATTGTGTGGCACCGTTAATTGTATAGAAAAAGCCAGCTACTCAGCTACTTCTAGCTTATGGATTATAGAGTTTGGAGGTGAGTTAAGGGGCTATGGGATTTTTTACTTGCATTACTTGGCTTTTTCATCGTCTGAGAAAATATATTTACCTATTTTTCCTTCCCTTTTAGTAACGATCAAGATCTTGACATAAAAACATTTGCAATTTATTTTGGATATTTCGCTAGAATTCATTATTAGCACACAACAGAATGGCAGCGGTCCAAAAAATCCCAAATAACGAAAGATCATCTTTTTAAAGTGGACAGTAAGCCATACAAAAACCCTTGAAGGCATGGTCTGTGTTAGATAGTTAAAATCTCGCCCGCTTTTCATGCAATGCATCCAGAAGAGCATTTATCAGTCTCTGATTCTGTTTCTGTTGCTTTTACAAACAAAAGCACACCAAAGACTCCTAGTCCATGTCCAAAACAGTAACAGGGTTCATACATCGTGGATATAGAATGCATAGGCCTCTGAATTCACAGTACAGTTTCATTGTCAAAATAAGATGAGTTTCGACACAAATATTTGTACACTTTCAGGACACCAGAGGCCGTAAACAAGATTATGCTGTGCAATAGGGAAATCAAACTAGTTGCTTCCAATATGAATGGACTAAAACCTCACTGTCTATGGCTTGCCTAAAGTGCTAAAATTGAAGGTGCCTTTGTGAGATGTTTGTACTGTTTATCCATAACCCATAACGACAGTGGAACATTAAGTTGTGTGAAAATTTGTGTTTCAACCTATGAAAAAAGTTAAAGATGCCCAAAGCAGATTTCTTCCCAATCTCCATCTATGTAGCACAAGTATAATAGCAGCAGTTACATCTTTTTGAAGGGACGTCTGCTGGTGTTGCTAGTACGATGGTGAGCAACTGAAAGGAGACAATACTGGCAAACTTAAAAAATATATTTGCCAATAGTGGAATCAACACTGCAGTGTGTCATACATGGTATAGCTCTTTGAGGAGGCAGAGGCAGTAGAAAACCCACTACATCAACAGAACTTGAAGATAATGGTGGCAATTTCCATGCTGCTCTGTGCAAACGACTTCAAGTTGTTGATGGAGTTGTGGCATAGAATCTGGCTATATGTGCTTCCAATGAAACCTACACACATTGGAAGTCTCAAACTGAGAATACCTTTGCATGCAACATTCTGATGAGAAACAGCGTTGGAATGTGCCAACAGTGCCAGTTTTTGTTTTACCATTTTAGCCAATGGGACAACTGACAGAGCCACTATAGAGCAACGTTCTAGTGATTGAAGTTATAGAAGGAAATGTATTATGTGAAGAATTTCATGGTTTAGAAGAGCTTCAGGAAGGAAAATTCAGAATTCTTTAGGAACATGGCCTGAATGTTCATCATATGCATGGACAAACATATGCTAGATACTGCGATTATAACTAATGTTAAAGATGCACACAAAAACGTTTTAGTGCATATAGCAAATTTATTTTATATACATCACGGGAGATAAAAATTCAACATCGGGAGTTGAACATTCAATCTTGTGATTTGTATATTGCATGTGATAACAATAATTGTTTTGCGACTCCTCAATGTATAATTTTGTAAAAGGCTCTTCAAAACAGATAACTGTACTGAAGGCAAATTTCACTACCTTGCCGGACTCAAAAAATACATTTGTAAGTGGGTTATGTGAGATACGCCAGGAACTAAGAAAGGCACCTGATGTTCGCTTTTTGCTATGAAACCTGCTTTATTTGACTCTTTGCTTGAGATCTGAGAATGGCAAGACCACAAAGTCTCTTTCAAAGCTCAGCAGTTTCTTGTAGCTATTCAGTCCCATACATTAATTGTTGCTCTAATCACCCTGCCATTATTTCATGGACTACTGCTTCCACTTTCAGCTGCATTCTGAAAATCATAAAGCAGATATGTTGGAGTGTATAACACATATTGAAAAAAAAAACCTTGATTCAGGAAAGCACAGGCGAAGCTGAAGAAGTGTTTCATGAACCTTTGTGAAAGCTCAAACCACAGCAGATGAACTTCTGACCAAGAGACACCTTACTACCAGCCAAACACAAAAGACCAATTACATGACTAGGGATCCTGAGACCTACAATGGGATTTAATTTTTTTTACTGTTAATCATTGACAAATTATTGAATGAACTGATTGAGATATTCAGCAAGCATGTGCACAAGGAGTGCACAATAAAGTACCTGACACCAAGGTATGTCACCCAGGAGTCTTTCCAAAGCATGATGAATGGCTCTGGACTTGTATGAGCATGATTTACCTGGCACACATGAGGATTTCAAAAATGAGTATGACATGTGGGTACTGGCATGGCTCATAGCATCTATTGAAGAGAAAGTCCTGAAAATATAATGTGTGCCTTAAGTCCTAGTCACATAGACTTCTATCCAAACTGCCTGCTAACTTTTTTTGACAATTTGCCAGTTACAACAGCATCCCAAGAGCGGTGCTTCAATTTGTCTTCAAAGTTTAAAAACCTACCAACGTTCAACTATGGGGCAGCTACAACTCTCTTGACTTGCAATGATCAACATTTCACAAGCACACTCCCCTAGATTCATCATTGTCCTGTTTTGCGAGTCCTTAATAGCGATTATTAAGGAATCGCTATTAGGGACTTGCAAAACGGGATACATGTAGAAATCGCAAATAGAATTGCGATTCCTACAGCTTCCTTATTTGCGATTAGCAAATTGCTAATCGCAAATAAGGAATAACTCCCCATTCATTCCTATGGGCCTAACGCCCATAGGAATGAATGGGGAGTTATTCCTTATTTGCGATTAGCAATTTGCTAATCGCAAATAAGGATGCGATTTCAAGGGTGCAGGGGTGTCCAAAGGACACCCTGTAGCACCCCTGAAATGCAAATGCACACATGTGTTGCGCACACACATGTCCAAAGGACATGTGTGTGTGTAACATGCACCTTAGAAAAATGCACTAGAGTGCATTTTTCTAAGTTTTCGCTATTTACCACGAAGTTACACTTCGCGGTAAATAGCGGCCACGAATTGCGAATTCGCAAATTAAAAATGGTTAATGAATTGCATTTAAGGAATCTCAAAAAAGAGATTCCTTAAATGCAATTCCTCGCAAAAATGCGAATTCTATAATAGCGAGTTTTGCATTTGGGATGATGAATCCCAAATGCAAAAATTGCGCTCGCAAAGGGCCAGATTCTCAGAATCCGGCCCTTTGCGAGCCGATTTCACGTTGATGAATCTAGCTGACTGTCCTTTCTACAGAAGTAGTTCTTGAAAGAGCTTTGTATAAATTGATTCTCTTGTGTTCCTAGCATGATTTTCACTGACATTTTTAAAAGCTTCCTTTTAAACCGATTTTTAAAACTGTCTCTTCTTTTGTAAAGGACACTGTCAAGAACAATAAATGTGTCGAATCAAAAAAATACATTTGTTCTAATTGTTTCTCGTTTTGATCAACATGAATAAAAAAAACAGAATTTGTCACTCCATATTCTCAGATAGCTCTAGGACGACTCAACCTTATTGCTTGGTGTAAGAAATGGGTGATCAGTTGAGGGGGTGCAGCCTTTCTCAAGCAACAACCACAATCTTCCCCAGGGTGAAGTCTCAAGAAACCCTAAATTAGCCTGCACTCAACCCTCAGGTAGCTTGGCACAGAACAGTCAGGCTTAACTCAGAGTGCAAAGTATTTGTGGAACACATCAAGCACTAACACAGTAAGAACACACCACAAAAGGAGGCCACAAGAGAGTTATAACAACTGAGTAGATTTTAAGAAATAAAAAAAGACTGAAATGACAAAAATCGAATTAGTAGAACTAGAGATATTGATTTTTTAAGATTTTATGACAAATAGCGCCAAATAGTGTAAAACACCAACTGTGAATATTTGGTTAGACCAGACCGGTACAAAGCCACAAGATTAGGTCAACAGTGATGGAGTGCGGGCTGGCGACAGGGGCTCAGTTTCGCCCATTGAACAAATGTACCTTAAATCCTGGTTTGCAGAGCATTGCGCAGATGTGGGTCGAAGATGAATTGCGCAGCCAAAGCAGTGCGTCAGTTCTGAGGTTTCGATGGGTGGGGCTTGCGATGCATAATCCGGCTACAAGGATGCAGCGCGCAGTCAGGGTGGTGCATTGGATCCGAAGAGCTGCGGGGCTGCAATGCGGAGTCCATTGTTGTGGCAAGGCTGCAGTCAACAAGGGATGTGAGGGCCTGTGCAGAGGATGCGACGCACAGTGTCAGTTTCAAGGCGATTCGGGCTGCGGCAGTGATACGGGTATTTGACTGGTGCAATAAACCCAGTAGTGGCTGCAGATCCACTAGTAGCGTTTCATTTGCAGGCCCTGGGCACAGATAGTCCCACTTTACTAAGGATTTATCAGTAAACTAAATATGCCAATTGGGTATAAGCCAATGTTACCATGCTTAGTGGATAGGGCACAAGCACTTTAGCATTGGTTAGCAGTGGTAAAGTGCCCAGAGTCCTAGGGCCAAAAAACAACACTTAGCTTGTTAGTCCATCCTATTGATTGGCATCTTAGCCACACTCCCTTACCTGCCACCCCCAAAGTTTAGGTCTAGGTGTGCCCTGATGTAGGACTCCTTATACCAAGAATCAGCAATGAGAGTGGAGATCTGAAGGGGCAGTGATAAGCAAATAGCCTCAATGTGGAACTTCATGCAGCAAAGATGCTTTTTTCACTAAAATATAGCACTAAATGACAAAGTAGCATTCACATTTAACGGGCCGGGCCAATTCCCTAGGAAGTTAGTATGGGCAAGCGTAAACAGATGAGCAATGAGAGCCTAGGGGGAAAAGACACCAAAGTTCCACGTAAGTCTGAGTCCATTATCTCTTACCTAACATCCGCAGTGGGGGCCATTAACCAAGAAATCGCAAACGCTGAGAAAGAGTTGGGGCTCGAAAAGTTGGCCACAGAAGAGTCATTGCCTGACCTGGATCAGAATAACACTATTACACCAGAGCCTAATCTAGTGCTCACAGAGGCTTTGATACATCATCCACCCCCTGATACGAACCACGAGCCCCTGCACTCTCTGTCTTCCATACCTCAGTCACTGTTAGGAGAGGTTCCTGGCCCTAGCAGACCACAGTCCCTGGACAGTCGAAACAGTACTAAGAAATGTGCTCGAAAGGCCAAAATCCCCATTAAAGACCCAGTCCAGGACATTGTAAATAATATGGGGGATAAGATGGAAGAGCTGTTTAACGCACACATCAAACCTATGTTGGTGGGCATTGCCAAAGACATTGTTGACTCTTTAAATACATGCGTGGCAGGCCTACTTAAAAGGTGCGAGACCATTGATGTGTTCATAAAATACTACCACACCCAAAATCAACACTCTGCTCCGCCACATAACACTACCGATAATTGTGGCTGCAGGAATATGGAAATAGTGGAGTCCGACGTGCCCACACACATATCTCGAACCACTGTGCCCCAGAGTCAACCCCCTTCAGCTGCTGTCCTGGGGTCACTTGAAAATAACTTGGGGAAGGTTATTTCTGACAGCAGCTTGGCTGCTAATACCAGGACTATCAACAAGACCACTAATAAGACTCATACTGTACAGGCCATTATGAGAAATATCTCCCCCTTACCTAGTAAGGTTAATCTGTATCTTCCCCCTCAGGCTGTCCCTTTTGTAGCAGTGTTAACAGGGGTTCCTCCTCCAGAACCTAATTGCAACGAGTCCACTGCAGATTTATTAGATACAACCAGGAAATGGTGTAGGCAGTATTCAAGTGGGGGCGAGGATATTTCACCCTTTATCAATATGGTTAGAAGGGTCGGCTGGTTTGGCCAACAACCTAAAACTTTGTCGGGGGACTGTGTTGTTGTAAATTTTTGCAAGAAAGACTTAGCGGACAGATTGTTCTGGGATGGTTCTGAGTTTAGAAACTGTGGCATAAGACCCGTTCCTTTGGGTTATTTGTACCCCCCAAAAAACATCAACCAGGTAATCTCTGTTCCCCTAGCCCGAAGGGCCTCAGAAAGTAAAGTTCATCCTACTTGGGGGTGTAGTGATCCCGGCGTATTTTTTCCGCTCAATTCCACCACCTTCCATCTACCCCCCTCCGCAACATGGTGCCCGGCAGGGGCAGGGTCTAGTGAAACAACAGAGTGGGGGTTTAGGTTTGTCTAATTGTTTTCCCCCCTGAGTTCCTTGGAGGAGATCGATTGACTAAATAACTTAAATGTTACACATGAGGTGACTGACCTTAACCCACCCAGAGACAATGTCTGTAGAATCCTCAGCTGGAACATCGCTGGTATTAGATCCAAACTGCAAGATGAAAACTGGCTGGCCCTAGTTAAAGCATATGATATTTTAGCATTCCAAGAAACCTGGGATATAACACATGGTTTTATTTTGGATGGCTATATCCTTTTTAGCACCCCGGCCATCCCAGGTTTGATAGGTAGACCAAATGGAGGTTTGGCCCTTTTAGTATCACTGAACATGAATGGAGTGCTTAAACAGCTGGACTCTGGTTCCCATAATTGCCTCATCGTCGAATTGTCAGTCGTTAATCTCCCTACTGTGTTATTTATTAACTTTTATAATTCCCCTGATAGTGTGGGCTTGAATCAACACCTAGTGTCACTACAGGATTTCTTTGACAATTATAGATGTAAACAGAATTCTTTTGAGGTTTTCCTCATGGGCGACTTTAACATTCATCCAGGCAGCTTAGAGTGTATTGTGGAAGATAGCGAGGGGCCCCCAAATTCACTAACCACACACTTCCAACACACTAAGCAAGGTGAAGCTCTAGAAAACCTCCTGGCTTCCCTGAATTTATATGAATCAGGATGTTGTGTTGATAGACCAAGACCAATTACATTTAAGGGTGGTCTCACTGGAACAGTTATTGACTATATCTTTTTGTCATCGTTAGTTTTGTCTGAAGTATTAAATTACAGAGTAATAGACTCTGTTTTTAGTGATCATAACCCTGTAACTCTAGAGATGGTCACAGGTAGGACTTTGAGTTTTAAAGTGAACAATGTTCAAACTGTAATGGACCTTTTACCTAAAGATCAGGGCAGAAGACTTAAATGGGCTAACTTGATCCCGGAACATTTCTTATATAACGTCCTAGGCAAGGTTGAACAAGAGGTGGGAATATGTTTGGACAACTTAGCGCCTAACATCAAGATCGTTGAAGCTTTTTCTGTAATATGCCAACAAGTTAATAAAGACTTGAGGGTAAAAAACAAAAATGGCAGCCAAAAAGGCAAAAGATGGTTCGACCGTAATTTCTCCAAAGCACACTCTGTTCTTCACAAAGCTCTGAAAGAAGTGCCTAGAGATAGAGCACAAATAGCAATATTACGGAAATTATATGAACAAACTATTCACACCCGTAAATGCCAGATTAAAAGTGAAGCCTGGACTGAATTGTTATCAGATGAGGCCTTGCGAGATAGTACTAAGTTCTGGGACATGATTAATCAGCCCTTTTTTTCGGGGGAGGAAAACCATATTTTGGAATGCTCTATTCCAGATGAGTTATGGCTCGCCCACTTTGGCAGCATTTATTCGCAGCGGAGTACTGAGCCCCCTCAAGTGACCCTCGTGTCGTGCCAACTTGGGCCTATCATGGCCTTTGAGGAGGCAGACGTTGAAAAAGCCATTAATGAAACACAAATCAACAAGGCCCCAGGCCCAGATGGGGTTCCAGGTGACTTGTATAACAGTGCCCCGAAATTCTGGGCCAAGATCCTCACAAATGTCTTCAATGCCTCTAGAGAAAATAGCCACCCACAGTCTTGGGCTAAGTCTATTATTATACCTATTTTTAAAAAGTGACAACGTGGAGAACCGGCCTGTTATAGGCCCATCTCCCTAATTGACTCTGCCGTCAAAATCCTAGGCAGAGTCATATTAGGCAGACTCACAGACTGGCTTGAGAATAGTGGTATCATGTCCAACGCCCAGTACGGCTTCAGGGCCGGGAGAAGCACTGTGGACCAGTGCCTGAATCTCCAACTTTTAATCAGTAAATATACAATTGCTAAGGAGGGGTCCTTATACATGGCTTTCATGGACCTCTCCTCTGCTTTTGATCTAGTAAATAGGTTGAAGCTGTGGAAGGTCCTTTTAGAACTAGGTATCGATCCTCCCTTAGTTGGTTTTTTAGCTGACCTACACTGTGGTCTCCTAGCTTCAGTTAGAGTTACACAGGCGGGGAGGTGCACAAGCCATTTTAAGTCGGAGAGGGGGGTCAGGCAAGGGTGCATCCTGGCCCCCCTTCTCTTTACTTTATATATAAACGCTCTGGAGCCAGCACTAGCAGAGGCCACTGTGGACGTACCGCGTGTAGGAGTAACCAATATCCCGGTTCTCCTATACGCGGACGACGCGGTCCTCTTGGCCCGATCGGGGGTTGCCCTGAACAGACTGCTTGCTTCTTTTGGTGACGTTATGTCATCATTAGATCTTAAAATCAACACTGCTAAATCCGAGGTAATGGTGGTGGGAGCCTGTAGTAGGAAAAGGAAATGCAGATCCTTCTTCTGTGAGGGGGAAGAAGTAAGGAGGGTTCCCAATTTCTCTTATTTGGGTGTCATCTTTGATGAGAAAGGAACCTGGGGCCCCCAATTAAAGTCCAAAAGCAATGCAGTCGCTAGGTCATCTGCGGCTTTGCTGGGCTTCACCAAACGGCTGGGAGCCAGACCAATGGAGGCTATAGTTAAAGTTTACAAAGCCAGATGTCTGGCGATAGCCACTTATGGGTCTGCTATCTGGGGGTATATAAATCAAGATATTATCCAAAAGGTGGAGAACAAATTTATTAAGATCTCTCCTCTCCGTCCCACAGTCCACCCCCACCTTGTCAACCCACACAGAGCTAGGGCTGGGTTATGTCACTGATTTATTGAAATCCGCCTCTGTCGTCTGCTGGATTAAAACCTGGTTTAACCAGGAAATCTCCCTTAATCACATGATTCTCCAGGACTGCCTTGCTTTGGACAAAGCCCATAAGATCCCATGGTTGGCCTATATCAAGGTTATGCTTATGAAATTAGGCAGACCAGAGCTTTTCCACTCTCCAGGATGTATCAAAAGAGAAGACGTGAAGGAGATAAAAATTGCTCTGTTAAATTTACTTACTGTTGCGGGAGGCAATTGAGATGGAAAAACCTCTTGTGAGAAGAAACTTTGTACTTTTAACTGCCCCTGGTCTGGAACCCTATCTTATTTTGGTAACGAGACCGTTCCATCAGCTTCTCCTAACAAGATTACGTTTTAATTTAATACATTTTATGCTTGGCTACTTCCCCATATGGACCAACCCAGATAAGGCTAAACCCTGTGACTGTGACAACTTCTCAACACAGGACACACTACATTTCATGATGTTTTGTGACCATTACACAGAAATTAGGAAAAAATACCTCTTGCCAATTTTGAGGGAGGCGGGTTTCACCCAGGTCAGGCCCGCGCTATTGTTTTTGCAACTCCTATCTAGTGCACGAATCACTTTTCATGTAGCTAGCTACTTGGTAGCGTGTGTTCGTGTTAATAACAGTCGCCGTAGGTTTCAGGGCATTCTCCCTAGCATATGAATTAATTGCTTGTTTTTAAACGTAACGTTGTATAATCTTTTTAAAATTGTGTTTTAATTAAGTGTTATTTATAAATGTCATATCTGTTCCTATTTGACCGCTACTGTTTATTCTTTGTGATGTATTTGTAATCGTCTTTTTTTGATTTTTATTAATCGAATAAAAGTATTTTGACTGACTGACAAAGTAGCATTCACATTTTACAAATAAAATGAAAACACCCAACGTGTTAGAAATTTACCAAGAACACAAGGGAACAACAGAACCCAAGTGGATGTTGCTTGCATTTCTTTTGTTTCTAGCTCTATTTTTGATAAAGTGCTAAATGACTGATTTGCATTTTGCATAATTACACCTAATTTCACATAATTTTGCAGAGATATCATGTAATTAAACAAAAGCAAATTAAGCTAATTTCCCACACTCCTGGTTCCCTCTCTGTACAGGAAAAAGTGGAAGAATTTAAAGACAAATAACAAAGGCAGCAGAACCCCAGGAGAGCAAAGGCACACACACAAATGCAGGACCTTCTGTTCAAGCATAAATGTGACATGGTAGCCTTGTCAGGGATATTGGACCTCTCTTCCTATTTGCACACCTAGCTCCTTACATATGGGATCGTACTCTTGTTACTTTTCTGAACCCTCTGGCATTTATTTTGTATGTCAGGCAGCACTTTGAGTCAACATTTGAGTTTTACAATAGAAAAATATTATTTCATGTGTTTATTTACTATTGTGTTCGTGAGAAATGTTAAAAGTATGCTTTAGCAACAAGAAGATAGTTTTTTATATTTTTTTTATTTATTTTGGCATTTGCCTGCGGGAATCAGCAGAGGGCCTCGCAGACAAAAAGGAATATGTATTTCGTTCAGGGTTTTACAAGGGGCAGAAAATAGTCTTGAGCATCAAAATAAACATGGCCACACTTTAATGACGCAGATAACTAAAAAAGTGGCACATGTTTCCAAATGAAAGCAGTTTTCAACTTGCAAAGACATGCTGTACAATTGTTTTGTAACGTTTGGAAGAATTCATGTATTTATTTTTGCTGCAGGCAATTTTTGTTTTAATAATAGGGAAATCAACAGTAAAAACCGGCCAAGCAGACCATAAAACGGGCCTACAAACAGCCAAAAAATGCACCAACCAACTGGCCCGTCAGACCAGCCCTTCAGGCATTGCCGGATTGCCCTGTAGGCCAATCCAACCCTGACTTAGTTGGTCCATGAAATGAAGCTTGCGGTTGGCAGTGAGATTTCGGGAATGTCTACCAAGCCATTGGAGGGTGGGGAGAGGAGCTGGGTGTCCGTTGTAAACATTGCTCTTAATCCAGCACCATAAAACGTGAATTTAGAAATTCCTGAGTCGGTGTTTCATTGAGTCTAAAATAACAGCCACGCACTCTATAACACCAGGAGCCTCAAGACAAGAATATATATTAGTTAGAATTTTTAAAAAATATCAGTACTTGTCCCCGGGATTGTTCTGGGCATATTTCTTCCCCAGCTAAAGCAGTCGTGGTGGAAATAACTCTCTCCTGCCTCTAAATTATTTTGTAACTGTTGCTGCCGTACTAGGTCGCCGTTGACAGGACATAGCCCATCCTCTTCTGCTAATACTCATTTGTTATAACTTTATTCATGAAAACACAGATGTGTGTCTCATGGGTTTTCTACAAGGGTCCTGGAAAAGCAGAGAACTGACAAGTTTGTGGTCTATATACTCAGCCTGGTAGAAATGTGCGTAATTTCTTTTGAGAAAATAACGTGAAATATCCAAACAATTATGTGAAATTATGCGTTAAGCAGTGCTTAATGTAAAATATTAAGTGCCAGGGCTCTGACCAGGAGGTCTCTGAGGCTTGCACCACACATCACCCTTATCATTGCTGCCAAAACATCTACTAACCATCTCTCTCGCATGTAAATGTGACAGACAGATTTTTCCAGGTCCCCAAAGCCAAAGGAATGGTTGGGGAGGTAGGTATTAGCACTATTTTAATTTATATTGTATTCCTGAACAACCGTTGTTCTGCTAATTTTTAAATTAGATGAGCAGCGCCACCATGTTGTAGACTGTTAACACCATACTTAGAACAGTTAGGTGCCGAGCACTGGAAACCAATGAAGTGCCGGTGCCGAGCATGGGAAAGCACCGGCACAAATTAAGCACTGGCGTTAAGATGCAAATAGTGGGTCTGGTATTTTGAATATTTATACACGCAAAATGCATCCTTGAGTCCATTTTGGATGTGAATATGCCTTTCACACTAAAAATATGCATGTGACACGAACAACAGATGCTTGCATCCTGGGCCAGTACTATGTAATAGCCACAATATCCTTGTTTGTGCCACACTGCACCTTTAAGCAGGTGTGCCGGTCGCAAACAAGGACAGTTGATCTTACTAAAATTAATGGGTTGTCCCCAGGGCAGACAGAAAGTCAATAGTGCCCCAAGTGCAGCACATTCAGTTAAATACGGAGCGGCTGATTGGAGTAGCTGTTCCGTGTCTTTCAGTGAGGCCGGCAGCAGCCACCTGCCCTTTAAAGAGGGGGAGAAATTCCCCTGCAGGACGGTGCAGTTAGTGACTGCACCGATCTGCGGGGGGATGCCGGAGGTGTGCATAGGACCCCCTTTATATGGCCCAGAGATCTGCCCACAGTGGGCACGCTAACAATGCACCACATTTATGTGGTGCACTATTAGTGCACCTCTTAAGACACTGTGGGGCTTATTTACAAGCCCCTTGTGCCACCGTTAAGTCACTTTTCCCATGTTAAAAATGACGCAAAAGTGACGAACTTGGTTTGTAAATAAGCCCCTGTGTTCCTCTCTGCCTCGATCATAATAAGGCGCAAGTCCAGAAGGAAAGTGATTCCTTCATTTTCATCCGGCCACGCACCTATTCAAATGAGGGAATGCTCTCTCACAAAGGTACTGGCACTAGTATTACAGAAGGAGACATGAACATGTCTGCAGCCCTTTCTATAAAACCATAGTGCCCAGGGGGTGCACTGGCTGGGGCAGTATGCATAATATGGTCTTCTGGTTCTATGGTTCATTTGCATTGTTCTCGTTCTTCAGTGATAGTATTTTTAGCTGAATGGAATCTCAGCTACATGCTGTGGCATAATCATAAAATCTAGCATATTTTTTCATAACAATTGCAAGTCGAAATGCTTAAAATGTATGCAACATTACCCCAGTGCGAACAAAATTTCACTAAAAGTACATTTAGGATGATTTTGTCAGAAACACTTTTGCATAGGCGGTCAAAGATTCAGCTCTGGTTTTAGTGTAGTGGGATCGGTGCAGCCACACCTGGCGCTGACTTTGCGTTGCGCTGTGTTTGAAAATAACTTGGGTTTACTAAACTTGGGTTTACCTGCTGCAGCGTTTCCTGCAAGTCCAAAAGATTTTAGGCAACAATAAAAAGATCAAGATATCTCTGGTGATTAGTTTGCCTGCTAAGGAGAGATGAGGGGTTTATGTAGAAGCAGTGTGACTTATCAGATTATCATAAAGTAGCAGGGAAAGGACTCGTACTATGCAGATCACAGAACTGCATTTTATGAGGGTAGCTCAGTGGGATACTGCTTTTGTCATGGAGATCCTTTTGTTTCTTGTAGTTCATAAGCTGTTTAAATAAGGGCAAATGACTCATCATACACGTAAATGCATGCCCAGCCACATATGCAAATGCAAGCTCTAAGTGCAATCCCATCTCAACATTTTGTACACAAGTCACTTTAAGACTTATCACAATAGTCACACCTATACATACAGTAAATGTAACAGTATGGAAAATGCAATCTAGCGCATCTCCTAGGAGTCCATTTAAATCCCACCTAAAATAAGCGCTGTTGCTGGGACATTGTCCTATGTTCCTACATATTGATGCTCGGAACCACAGAAATTCCACCTGCAGCAGCCCAACCTGAGGTGTCGCAGGGATCACCGACATAATATCGATGGACATAATATCGACTACCAAAAATATCGGCGACAAAATATCGACAGACAAAATATCGAGTTTCTATCTACAAACAGGTAAGTACTAAAATATCGAGTCAAAAATATAGTTTAAAAAAATATAGTTTGTAAAAATATCGAATTTCTTTTAAAAAATATAAAAAATGTATAACTAAAATATGCTTAAAAATACTTAAATTACATTAAACTTATTGAATAATTAATTAAAGTTATAAAAAATACAATCATATTTATTAAAACATATATATATAGATATGCAATATAGAAATAAAAAATATGCAATATTATTACCGTAGGAAGTGTAAAAACTACTATTCCCACTCCAGAGAGTGCAACAGTAGGGAAAGCATTGGATAGCGTAGGGGTAGAAATTACTATTCCCACTCCAAAGAGTGCAACAGTAGGGAAAGCGTTGGATAGCGTAGGGGTAAAAATTACTATTCCCACTCCAATGAGTGCAACAGTAGGAAAAGCGTTGGATAGCATAGGGGTAAAAATTACTATTCCCACTCCAGAGAGTGCAACAGTAGGGAAAGCATTTGATAGCGTAGGAGTAAAAATTACTATTCCCACTCCAGAGAGTGCAACAGTAGGGAAAACGTTGGATAGCGTAGGGGTAAAAATTACTATTCCCACTCCAATGAGTGCAACAGTAGGGAAAGCGTTGGATAGCATAGGGGTAAAAATTACTATTCCCACTCCAGAGAGTGCAACAGTAGGGAAAGCATTTGATAGCGTAGGGGTAAAAATTACTATTCCCACTCCAGAGAGTGCAACAGTAGGGAAAACGTTGGATAGCGTAGGGGTAAAAATTACTATTCCCACTCCAGTGAGTGCAACAGTAGGGAAAGCGTTGGATAGCGTAGGGTTAAAAATTACTATTCCCACTCCAGAGAGTGCAACAGTAGGGAAAGCGTTGGATAGCGTAGGGGTAAACATTACTATTCCCACTCCAGAGAGTGCAACAGTAGGGAAAGCGTTGGATAGCGTAGGGGTAAAAATTACTATTCCCACTCCAGTGAGTGCAACAGTAGGGAAAGTAAATACTTCATATATTATTTAAAAAATAGATATATTAATATCTATAAAAAAATAATTAAAAGTAATTACCAATTTAATACAATATAATAATTAATCAATTAAAAATACAAATTAAAATACATTATTACAATTAGTTACCTATTAATACAAATTAATTACAAATTAAAAATTAATTAATTAGCAATTAAAAATTAATTAACAATTAATTCAAAATAAATACCAATAAATAAATTTACATATTTAATTAATTATAATTAAATTACGTCCCACCCTATTCCCCTATAAACCCACAACCCGCTACAGAATTAAATTACGCAAAAATTCAATAACATAAAATTCATTAATTAAAATAGTTTATAACATAAATACACACTTTTCACACATATAATAACATAAAAAACACTATAAAATATTCGATATTATTAAAAATTCGATAATTTTAATAACCTATATTATATACTTCGATATTTTGACTTTCTATATTTTTAAAATTCGATATTACATTACTTACCTTAAAAACGATATTTTTGATGACTATATTCTGTCCATTCGATATTTTGTCCATTCTATATTTTGAAGTCGATATTTTATCCATTCTATATTTTGAAATCGATATTTTGTCTGTTTACCGTGTCAAACATCAACATGTTCCTCAGCAGTGTCCTTGTAACAACCCTCATGTCGGTTGGCAGTTACATGGGCTCCCAGGAGTTGTAGTCATATCAGAAATATCTACCTTGGGATGTGTGTGTTTTGATAACTAAAGCCACAGTATTACACGTGTCCCTGAACATCACCTGAAGAGTATTGGCACCCAATAACACTACACCCTCAATACATTGCTGCACACTACACATAAAAACAGTATACAAAAAATACCAGCAAATCGTGTAAATGTGTCCAAAATGGTAATATTTTAATATAGTGTTTGAGGCATTCAAAAGGAAAATACATCTATATTGCAAAAAATACAAAAAACTAAACAGGACTGTCAGTGCATCTAGCAGATAGCTTTCCTCCAATTGAGCCTTACAGAAGCAAAGCATGCATTGAAATGGAGGGCCACATATATCCTGGCTCACTAACAGACCCCATATCCCTGCATGCATATAATATATAAATCAAATATTCCACATGTCCCAGAATGTCTGTCATCCACACTTTTGCACTAAGGAGTGAGAGCTACATACAAATTGGCAAGTGTGCCATCAAATGTCAGTGTGTGTCAAAATCACACTGGAATCACAGACACAATCAAAGGCGGCAGTGCATCAGCAATATGTCGAAAATGGAACAATGTTGTCTGACATCTCAGAACATTTGCACACCAATTGCCTGGTGAATCTCGAAACAACTCAACAACTACGAAATCGAGTGACTTAATAGTCATTAAGCATCACAATATAATATTGCTGAACGGCGTCACCACAAAAAAAACACAGATAGATAGGTATATGAATCAGATTTTGGGACAACAATTAGGAACGTACATTAAGCAGAGTAACCTCCCCCTTGGACCAATTGTCTAGTGAATCCGAATTGTTTGTCAAAATGTCAGTCATTTTACTTGCACAAAATGGGTTCCAACCTATTTATGTAACCATTTTCATATGGAAAGTAAATCAATGTGAAATATATATCATAATCCCAGACTTCATAGAAATTCCATGGTTCCATTAACGACAAGAAGTGCCAGAGACTGCAATCCTGAATCTGATTTAGATGCCATAGAAGATTCCACTATTCATTGTATGAAAGCCAAATTAAAGACATGATCCTGATCTCCAACCTATCCTGGATAGGTGAAAAATGACCCCCAAACATGTCAGTTGACCTCCCAATCAGGCTGCCGCGTGTCAATCCACGTTCTTCCAGTAACACCAGTGACTCCAACCTTGCGTGATGTCGCAATCGCAAGCTAGAAGGACAATAACTATAATGGGTCGGTGATGGGCAGATCAGCAGCACCAAGTCTAGGCCAACAGAGGTAGGTGAACTTAAGAAGAAGATTCAGTGCCCAATGAAAGGGATACCATAAACAGCAGTAGCGGCCTGTGGTGGCATTTGGCGATGCAGCATGCGCAACAAAATTAGTTTTATTTATTTAAATGTTTACTTACCTCTAATCGGCCGCAATCCATAGTTTACTATGCCCCACCCTGCCCCTCCCCCGCCCCACGTCAGCGCCCAGCAGCACTCCCACCATGGGCCGCTACTGATAGACAGTGGAACACGGGCTAAAATTCAGGGACCAATGATTCTCCAGTTCTCTCAAAACCATTATGCCGAATATCTATAGCATTCTGTCATGACACAATTAAAGGGCCTGTCCCTCAAGGTTGCCGTGCGACAGTGCATCCATAGCTGAACAGTCGAAAAAAGAACAGGAGAGCCTTACTTAGGAACAGCCACAAGGTGGAAAGACCAAACACACAAGCAACTCTCGAATGAATGAAACTCTGAACCAACACAAGCACAGTACATAAGTACCAGTATTTGCCATAACAGATAGAATAGGTAAAAAAAACTATTCATTAGGTCTAAGAAGTCAGAACACTTTTGTTCCATATCTTCAAAGTGAATAAAGGATGACTGTGTACAACAATGACTGTGTTTCACTACACATGTCTAACACCTGCATAATGAAGGTCTTGCTACCAAATGTGAGATCTACATTATGTATAAACAATCATGCACTCAGGTCTCTCAGCTTAATGGAAATGCATTTGCCAAGTACGAATGGAAGGCCACGAGAAACTCTCAATCCTCCTGTGTGGAGGAGGCAATAAGACACTGTGTGAACATCAGACAAGGAGGGTGAGCATCAGGACCGAAGCCATTCATAATTGCATACCATATTTACTTGGTCTCCAAAGCAGTCTGACATCAGCCATTGTAAGAGCAGAAAACAAATGTTAAGATAGCGTAGTGCAGTAACATTTGATCAGTAAATGTTAAACAAGGGCCACAATAATTGCTAGCCTGGTAACTAAGGACATGTCAACAAACATATGACAGTTGCACAATTACTTTACAAATACAACTGTGTCCAAAACATACCTTAGTTCATTACTTACGTAACAGGCAGGGCGAAAGGGAAATACTGTGTAGATAACCTAGGATCAACATAAGGATTCAGACACACTGGCACATGTCATGCCTACAGTAAATATCAAGCTGGAATTGGTCTTACAAAACACTGTGGGCCTCATTTGTGAGGCCTTGCGTCAGTTTTGCTCTTCCGATGCGTCACTTTTTATGACGCATCGGCAGCGTAAAACATGCCTCCTGTTGCGCTCTATTTACAAAGTGACGCATCTAAGCAGATGCGTCACTTTGTAAACCCATGTGCTACATTATACATGTGTCAGGTATAATGTATGCAAGGGGGGCGTGTCCCCCGCAAAAAGCTTCGTAGAAGTGACGTAGTGAAATCTATGAGATTTCACTGCGTCACTTCTAGGACACTGTTGCGTCAAAATCTTGCGCCTGCCTCACAGCCGGCGTAAGAATGACGCAAACCCGTTCACATGGAGCTTGCCTCATGTGAAAGGAAGCATTGCTGGAGTTGCGTCACTTTTGTGACACACTCCAGTAATGCGTCACTTTTGCGCTTACAGATACGTCAGAAATACTGACGTATGTGTAACTCCTTGCGACATGATGCATCATGCAGCGATGCGTCATTTCTCATAAATGAGGCCCTGTGTGTCAATTACACAGCAAACTGACTGTCTGCCACATTAGCGTCAAAGTGCCCCATCTGTCACAAGGCGGAGCATGGGAACTGTGCCATCTAACATGGCAAAGAAAGGGAAGATGTATGTCATTACCAAAACCACTACTCTAAAATTGACTCGGAGCCAAAGATGTATGACATTGAGTCAGAGAGAGGATTAGCAAACCAAAAGTCAAATGGCACCTAATCATATACGTGACAATGACAATCACTGAATCTCAATAGGTTGCATACAACATCTGACACGCTTCTATTCCATATGTCAATCTCCATCTGCATGAGATGTGTCAAAACCGATGCCAGACAAGTAAAAACATTCCATTTTGTGTTGTGCATCCCAACAATAGAAACATTTCTACGTCCTATGGATATGAGTTCCAGCTCCAAAAAGTTACTTTGAGACTGACATACCCAAAAATATCTGTACATGGTTGATTTATATAATTCAACGTTCTGAGATTAAGGGATTGTGTGTAAGCATGTGTACAACATTCACATTTATGTAGGCAAATGTGCAAAATAAGAACTCCACGCTCCTCAATGTGTAGGATGTCTGTCATTCATTATCCAAGATGTAGTGTAATACATCACATATGTCATACACCAAAATGTGCACCTACATGTGAACTCGATTATCTGTCACAAAGCACGATCATGTCTAGTTAGCACTGACAAAAATTGAAAATGGGAAACATCACAATGTAAGTCTTATACTGATTCATCAATGTCTATACTTGAGCTGATGAACAGAGAGGAATGCCAACATCCACATGGGTGACCTATGTGTGTGATGGAGGCATGAGCATGTTAACATCTAATTATTACAATGAGAAAATATGAGATATCAACATGACAAGAATCTAGATACATATGACCATGGTGTCAAGCCATAGAAATAGTCCCACATTGATCCTGTGCCAATGGCCTATTCTGTACCTCGACGAGGACCTCTAGATGGTCAACACACAACTTGCCTAAATACACTGCCAAGGAAACATCCCCAGGAAGGGGCATCATGTGGGCATTCCAAGCACCTTTTCAATTTAAAAAAACAACTGATGATCACAGCTGTTGCCAATAAGAAACTGTTCAGTCTCTCATGGAGTCACCTAACGTCGGTGGTCAAAGAACATTAGGGAGCAAACGGGCCACTTCCCAAAAGCACATTTGTGAATACTCCACACGATATGCCACTCAAATCTGTTCCAGCAGCTTCATGAACAATAACTTGTGAAGTGTCATGAGTGGGATGTCTGGCGCAATACCCTGCGGCGGTCTCTCCCTCAGGCTATAGTTCTATAATGTGACTGTGGCAAGCCTATCACTGTGTGCATATACATGCATGATCGTGTCTGCAGTGTACATTTACATTTAGATATAAAAACATGCTCTATTGCCTTCTGAGACTGTAGCCATACACACCTCATCACCATCAGCTGATGTGTATAACCTTTGAGAGCAACAATGCCAGGCCAGACAGGTGTGAGGGCCCCTGCCGCCACGACATAGGAACTAGAAATCGTGGTTAGAGGGGTCTTTCACCTGTGTGGCCAACACAGTGATGGATCCCAACTCAGCATTGGTGTGACTTTTGTCATTCATTCAATTTCTCTTATGTTTCTTAATAAAGCTTGTCCACCGGATACCACCTTGGTGGATTTATTGCTCATATGGGTACATGATGTGATGCTATAATTCTATTGATACCACAACATTGCTGCACTCTTGAGCTGATAATATGTGGTCCTTTCACAATTGTGATTGTGATGTGAGGTTAGCAGGAGTTATCATGGAAGAGGGGCCATGCACATGTACTGGATGTTGCTCATCCACATCTACAAGAAGGCATGTTGCATTTTGTAGGTTAACATTTGGTAAGTGTTATGCTTGACCTGTTGTCTGCTAACTGTGTCTGGCCTTCTCCAAGTAATATTGTTGTGATAGGTGTGCTGTGTGTTTATACGACAGGTTAGAGTTTGTCCAATGCAGTATGTGCTTGCCATACTTTTTTGGAAATACATTTGTGTCCATTCAATAGGAAGTATGAATGAGTATGAATCAGCTACTACCTGTAGGTTTGAGAGATGTGATTGTTTGCATAAGGTGCTGAGACACATTTTGTACACATGTGTGGGATAGTGTGTAGCTATTGTTTGCCCCTGAGATGCTTCATGAACCAAGTCAGACTGCAAATGTTGTTTGTGTACAATTGCCAACTTGTGTAGTTCATCCTGTCCTCAGTTGTGTGCTTTGTTTGTTAGATAGTGTGATTGCTCTTCTGCCTGAGATGTTTCAGTTGTGTCCTTGGATATATTTGGCAAGGGTTAGACATTGTGCCTTTAGGTGACCTTGGGTTTTGTAGTAGAATGTGTCTGTGACTATGGTATAGCTATGCAGGCTTGTGGGACTTATCTGATTTTGCTAGACATACATAATTATTCTGGGTTAAGGACAGGGCCTAGATAGTGGTATACATGATCGGTAGCTGGTGACTGGGTCTTATTGTTTGGGTTTCTGTGGAAAATGCCTCAGGGTTGGTGTATATGCTTCATGCAGACTTGTGGATGTGTAGGTTGATGTTAAGGAGCAGGACTTGTTACGTTTTGTGTGTACCAGACTGTATGGTGTTTGGGATATGTGTTCATTGGTGTGGAACTTAGCTGGTGGTGTAAGTGTTGTTGATGTCCTCTTACTGCAGACATCACTGACAACTTTCATTTTGAGGTGACCCAGGTCTTTTGGTGCGTGATGTGTCGTTACTTTTTAGGGACTGGGAGGGTACACTTCAACTTGTATTGGGCATTGTAATTGTAGCACTACAACATGTAGTATGCATGTGTACCAGAACGTGGTTTTGTCAGTGCACTGTGGTTCTAGCATGAGGTTGTTCTCCAAGACTGCTGGGATGTGGCTTGTGTCGTACTACCAAATTGATAGGGTTCTTTAGGATGGGATGTTGGACATTGGTAAGGGTGAAGTATATGAGAGTTAATTTCGACATGGTATCGAGAGGCGGTGATTGGTTAGATGGGTAGTAATTGCCCTTTTGTATGTTTTGACACATGGAGTATGTTAAATTGTTAGCGTTTAGGTCTGGGTGTCATGCCACTGTCTTACATGCGAACGTATGCCTTCGCTTTCCACAACTAACAGCACCTGTGCCCATTTGCTGCTCTCTGTAGGTGGCTGATGTGGGTGAACAGGTAACAAACACACCCCAATGTTGCAAAGCACAGGCCTTTGTGAGATTGATACACTTGGAGGACACACCTCCCTTGTACTTTCCTCAGTGATGCAGCATATTGTTGACAAATCTAGGTGTTTGTGTTGTGGTGTAACTTACCAGAGATGGTGCTCGTGTTAGTGTCTGCTTCGGAGATAGTTCAGGAGGTACATCATAGAGACGAAAGGTATGAAAGCAGTGTGTTGATGAGTACAGGTGAGTTTCGGCTTTATATCCCTCCCTTTCCACCCACTGTGCAGTGGCTGATGGACTGCCACACTTGTGCTAGGCTGAAAGGCAACTCGTAATTGGCTCGGCAGTCTTGAGCAGTGGAGTTTGCTTCCCAGGGCCTCATTGATGTGTTGCACCAAGCCACAATATAATATTCTAAAGACAAATTTCTTAAAGAAACATCTAAAAAACCGAAAAGGGCCGGCATTAACCTCATACTCTGGGACATTAAGAGGCATATGCACAAGCAAATGCGGGAGGGCAGTGTTATGACAAATTTGACATTTTCAAAATGCAGGGATGAGCTGTATTGACAAAAATACGGCGCCTCCCTGTGTTAGCCTTGGAGCTAAAAAGGCTTCCTAGCGCCAGCATTCCTGCACATAAACAATCAATATTGGTGACTTGCCCTTTCTATGTGTACTGCAGAATACAGCACACATAAAAAGAGCACAAAACAGGGAGAAATTAATCATTTCTCCTCGTATTGCCATTCTAAGACCAGGTATTCCCTGGCCTTAGTTTTTAGCGCTGCCCAGACCTTGTCAATCTGGGGCAGCGTCAAAAAGCATTGGGTGTTTGGGTGGAATGCCCACAGCAACACCCATTGCATGCCCCTTTCACGCCAAGTGGTGCGTGAAAAGTTGTTGTATTTACTAGGCAGCGTTAAGCCACAAAAAGTGGCTTAACACTGCTCTTAAATATGGAGAAGGGCATATCGCCATCAGAACGTCACTAAAAGTGAAGTTCTGGTGGAGATAGCCCCTTCTACTTATGCCCCTAAGAATTCTCTTTACATTGAGCGAGGCTACAGAGAATTTTCGAAGCCTGGCAGTTTACTGATTTCCCAAAAGCTTCACCAAACCTGCCAACCACAAAGCTGTTGAAGATTTTTCGAATAAGCGGCAAAAATAGTGGTCATGCACCAAACTGGGAAATGTCCTGCTGTCAGTCAGGATCCCAGAAGGAGGCTAACTTGTCTTCGACATCCCCAGTCCCTCCTACGTTTACCAAAGATGGAGGGGATCCATAGTGGACAGAACATCAGCCTGTAGGGAATTGGGGGATTTTAACCCCTTCGCTGCGGCGGCAATTCCGCCGCAGCGCTAGGGGGGAGGGGGGCCGCGCGGCGCTCCCATGCTCGTGACAGAACCGCTCCGTCACGAGCCGCGGGCGCGCTGTGCTGATGACGGAGCAGTTCCGTCACGGCCCCACCCGCTCAACAGAACGTTCAGTGCAGGCGTGGAATTAGCGCTGCGCAGGCACGCCGAGCGGGACGTGACGGAACCGCTCCGTCATCACCACAGCGCGTCCGAGGCTGGTGATGGAGCGGTTCCGTCACCAGCATGGGAGGGGTTAACTACTGAAGTGTGTCATTTGCATATCTAAAAGTGCACTATTAGAATTTGACGCGAAACGTCCATGCATGCGAACTTGAATCTTTTCCTTCCCAGTTCTTACCCCCACTTCCCATGCTTCAATTCACGCTATACCATTGCTTTTAGCCACATACAATCTGCATATAGGCACATATATACTGGGCAGTGGAGAATTTTTTTTTGACTTGTCTCAATTACACATGCTTTGCAATAATGAATATCATGGCAAGGTCCCAATGCATATGGTTTAATGTTATTGAGCTTTACGAGTGAAGGTAGATGGATCACTTGTAGATTTAACTATCAATATTTCCATATCTGCCACTGTGTAACCACTTGCTGATACTTTCCCTCTCAATCATCTGAACATGTTGATAAGTGAAGTGGTGCAGTGAGAAGACATTGTTGTGAATGTAAATCAAACATTTGTTAAGAAGCCTGATTCAATGATTGAGTCCCCTGAAGGCTGCTGTCTGGATACTATTCCATTGGTTGAGTTTAAAAATATTAGAACCAGAATAAAAGCTATTTACAACAGAGACTCGAGGTACGTTTGCAGATGTTGCTGTTTCTATGACAACACACACATCCACTGTAAGTCAACCACTATTCACAAAAGCACTTTCACTAAAAGGTGCGAATTGCTGCCCATTATTGCCACCAACAAATAAAGTTCCAATATTCATGAATTCGAATAGCTGCGGAGCTGAAATATAATGGAGCTAATTTGTTTGCCTTTATGGCTTAAGGCACATATTCCAGTTGAGGTTCAGACTTTTAATGTCCTCTCGAGAGCTGACACCAAACACCAACGTCTGCAGGGTAAAGAAACAAAACGAACCTACAATATTGCCTCGTTTGATTCAGATCTGTCACTTTAGCATATCCCCCGGAGAGTGCTTCATTGCTGAACATCACTCAGGACCACTGTGGGAAAGGTCTCCGTAATGTCACATTCCAGGAACGTTATCCCTCTGTGGAATCAATCTCTGAAAGAGGAGGATTCCGCTAGCATCCGTAGTGGTGCTAGGAAAACTATTCTGCTTTTTTCTCTGGTATGAAGAGCAGCCCTGACAAGTTTCCCGGGTCCATGTGTGATATGCTGCTCTAGTCCATGTTTTTTTTTTTTTTTTTAAATCTGGGACATGTCCTGGTGTTGACCTAGTTTGTCAGATAGACTCACACAGTGTACACAAACCACGAAATCCGTCCAATTCCCAGGTGCACATGCAGAGCACATTTGAGTGGTTTTTGTAGCCCAATTTAGTCACAAAAATTAAGTAAAATTGGACGTATTTCTTCCATTTTGCATTTAAATATATACACCCATCCCCACTCCTAGGGTTCAAGCTGTATACAATGTGAATTAGAACTCATGCCATACTTTCCACAATATCCTCATAACCTAAATTCAGGTACAATGAATGTAAATGCTGGAAATATTTACATAGTTAGTGGTTAATTTAAAAATCTTTTATTGATAACGCAATTGACATGCGCCCTCACCGCTAGATCTTGATAGAGCATTCACACAGAGGGAAAAAGGGCTAATAACCTGAATGAATTGTATGCCACAATCCCCTTCAGCAGATTATTCTGTACTATTATTAAGAAAAAGAAAATATGTATTCAGTCTTTCCAGGATAGAATTAGCTTTCTGTTCACGATAGCATACATTTGAGGCTTGAATGTCTCTTCAAATCGAATTAAATCTACCTTTCTATTTCATTACTGTAAAAGTGAAATTTAATTTGCAGACAAATTGACAGTGTATCTCCTTCACCGGCATATGTGCAGAGATGTATGTGTTTGCAATGTATCCTTTACCACGCATGACTTTATCACCACCCCGGACTGCCGTTGACAGGCACCGGGCGTTTCCCCGGTGGGCCGCCAGAGTGGGTGCTGGTTTCGGACCACTGGGGGGTCATTTTTATTACCGGGGCCAGATTAGCAGCATAGCTGCAATGTCTGACCCTGTAACAAAAGCGGCAGCAGTGAGACGGTAGTGGTCCACTGGCACACACCCTCCCCCCTCATGCCTATCGAGCTGTTTGCCAGGGCCAGTTTCGGTTCCCAGTGCAACCGTGTTTATCACTCATAACTTAACTATACTTACCTTGCACAGAAAAGGCATGCATGGTAAAGGATTTCTTGGTGTAGGCTGAGTGGTATAGGATGGTTCCCTTCAAGCAGCGTTACTCCAGCGCAGACCCCAAGTTAAGCTCGTAGTTCAAATATTGTATGCTGTCAAGGACGAAAAGCTGAGAACAAAAACAAAGGCAGCTCTGACAATTTGGGTCACACTAGCCCTCATCCTGTGCATAGCAAGTGAGTGCAGTGAGTGCACCTGACCACTTCAATGGAGGTTCTGGGAGACTCCTGCTGAATGAACATTTTTTTTTATAGCAAATATGGCGCGTTTTACAACACATTGTTATTATGAAACACTGTCCAGTGATTGAAAGGATGGATGGAGGCTGTATACATATATTTTTAAAGACAGTGGTCCCTAGACAGTTCCAGATACTTTTCAAAAAAATAAATATAGAGTTGCTATGGGCCCGATGTAGGTCGCCAATTACCGGTCGGTAACGGCCGATTTTGGCCGTTACCGGCCGGTATTTGGGTTTTGCTATGTAGGGGGCTGAAAATTACAGAATCGGTATATTTACCGATTCGGTAAAATTACAGATTCGGTAAATTACCGAATCGGTAAATATACCGATTCTGTAATTCCAAATGTAGGTGGCACAGTTTACAGTGCCACAGGCCCTTAGAAATTCGTTATTTACCATGTAATACTGTTGCATGGTAAATTAGAATTTCTGTGTACATGCACATCTGTGCATGTACACCTGTGCAATGTGGCACACATACATGCCCTAAGGGCATGTATGTGTGTCACATTGCACACACGGCAAAAACAGGGGTGCTCCAGGGTGTCAAAGTGACACCCTGTCCCCCTTGGCAATTCGGTATTTTTACCGATTCTGTAATTACAGAATCGGTATTTGCCAGTGATTCCTATGGGCTTCAAGGCCCATAGGAATCAATGGCAAATACCGATTCTGTAATTACAGAATCGGTAAATACCGAATCATACCGATTCGGTATTTTTTACCAAATGAATACCTACATCAGATTTACCGATTCATGAATACCGAATCGGTAAAATTCGGTATTTATGAAGCGGTAAATCTGATTTACCTACATCTAGCCCTATATTCCTTGTCCAGCCGGACAGAATTTAATGTATAATAGCAAAATTTAACAGTAAATGTTTTGCAAATTCAGCCGGGTCTGGTGGCTCAGTGGACTAATGCGTCTACTGCAGGGGCCTGTGTTCGACCTCATGGTCACAGGTTCAAATCCCGGCGGGTCCACTCAGCCTTTCATCCATTTGGGGTCGATAAAATGAGTACCATTGAGTTGGGTAACAACAAACATCTGTTATTTCAGCGCCAAGATGCCCGTAGTGGTGAACGTGCGCTTTACAAATACTCATGTTATGTTAAGTGGGACACCACCGGTGTCCTACTACCACACTAAGACAAACTATACAAAAGGGTAGGGGTTTTAGGCAGGGAAAAGAAGGTCTGTGAAACATGTAAATTAACAGACTGAAATACACGGAGTACACTATTGCTTGAAATTATACATTGTAATTATAGGCATATAGTGTATGATTGTCGACGACGTTTTGATCCCTACGCGAGGATAGTGGGATCATCTTCAGGACATTAAATTCATGTCTTTAAACATTGCAATTCGGTGACAAAAACCACAACTGTGGAGTAATTAAATACAAAACAACCCGCAAAATGGGAAGGAAAGGGAGGAAAAAACATTAAAATTGTAGAGTTAAAAATGGGCAAGGTTAAATTGCTGACATCAAGACACACTTGAGATAACGAGATGACAAAATGGGCAACCTAAGTGGAGTCAAAATTATTATTAACAGTACAATGAATCAAAGTTGGTGCAAATTATTAAATATAACAGTGAATGATGAAATACGAACGAAGTACGGGACGGTTGTATTTCCGTTTGTGCCTATGAAGGTAGGAGTGAAAGGAGTTGTCAAACCGCCCGAAGTACAAGGGCACAAAGCTTGGCGGCCATAGGAGTGAAAACGGTAACTGCGAGCATTCGAGTTGGAGAACCAAGTGAGAGAGAAAATTAATTATTCCTATGCAGGCGGTAGGTTCATACCTGGGTGAGAATGTCAAGGCGCCCGAAAGAAGACGCGCGACCGAACGGTCGTTCAGATGAATTGGTAATCCTGTGATATTTGGAGGAGTTGAATTGGACTCTGTAAAATGGGGGAAAGGGGTCAGTGAAAGAGCCGGAGGGGTTAAGTAAGTGAATGAGGCAAAAGGAAGCGGAGCTTACCGGGAGTTAGATATGAAACATTAAAGTCTTCACGGAAAAGATAGGTGGCTGGTTCTGTCCTGTGCGTGAAAAAAGAAGGGATTAACGCTGAGTGGTGGGTGAGCCTTAACAATAAAACCACTAGCATTTAAAGTTATGACCAAAAAGGGATCTATCTACACTTACCAGAGTGAATACACTGGTGGGGGCCGGAATGGGTTCCTCACATTGGGTGGAGTCGATGCTCGAAGTGGATTGCAACCACGGAAAGTGAAACTGAAAGGTGTGGCGATAGGGGGGTCACGTGAGCGTGATCACACGGCTAAATGTCAGCCAATAGCGGGAGAGGACTAAGCAATGGGAGGTAGAGGTATGGATGGTGGCCATCTTATGAGGAAGTGAGTTTGTGAAGGAGATGGAAAGAGTTACATAGTAAGTGCAAGTGATGTGATAAAGTGAAGCATTAAGACATCCAAATGCACAGGAAATCATGACAATTACTGGTGGGAACATTAATATTTAAAAAGTGGCTGCACCATATACATCTCAGTTTGTATCCCAATAACTCAGGCAGTTTACAGTAAAGATGTCCAGTCTTCAAGGCGGTTGATGCCATTATGGATACTGCGGGTCCTAAAAATCAATTTGAGCTCCTCCTTATTCAAGAGTTGATGTACATCTGCGCCTCTGGGGGGGATTTTAATTACAGAGATAATTGTCCATTTGAAATCAATTTCTGTGTGTCCCATCTCGAGGAACTGATACACCAGAGGTGCATTCTGAGTGTTGCAACGAATCCTACTGCGGTGTTGGTATATCCTGATGCGTGCCTTCTGCGTAGTCTGGCCTATATATACCTTATTACAGGGACAAAATATATCATTTGAGGTCTTACAGTTAGTAAAATGTTTTCTATCGAACTTGATTTGTTTGTACGCAAAGTCTTTGCCTTCTACAGTAGAATCACAGACAATATAGTATCCACATTTGACATGTCCTGTTAGACCTGGGAGCCCCCACAGTTCATTAAGAGTACCTTTGGGTTCTGTAGTAGGCAGCGCTGTGCGTACTAGATGGTCTCATATGTTTTTAGATTTTTTTAAAGCAAATAATGGTCTCTCTAGATCTAATGAGCCCGCATTGATAGCTGCCCAATGTTTCTTTATGCTTTTTTCGATAGCATTAGATGCAGGAGAAAAGGTAGTGACACAGACCAGCCGGTTCTGTGTTTTTTTGGGCTTAGGTTCAAGCAGCACGTCTCTTGGGCAGTACCATGCCCCTTTTAAGGAACTGCGAATGAGTTTGCGTTGGTATCCTCTAGTGCACAATTTGGCACTGAGTGTCTGGGCTTCGCTGAATTAGTCTTCCTTCATGTAACAATTTCTTCTTATGCGCAGAACCTGCGAGTAATAAATAGAGTCACGAAGGGCGCGCGGGTGGTGGCTTTTGTAGCTCAACAGTGTATTTCATTCAGTTGGTTTTCTATAGAGACTGGTTATTAGCTTTCCATCATGGAGTTGGATTTTCAAGTCAAGAAAGAGGATTGGTTGTTTGTTTGCAGATAGAGTAAATGTGAGGCCACTACAATTTTTGTTTAGCCAGTGGAGAAACTGTGGTAGTAATTCTTGTGTATCCTGCCAGATCATAAAAATGTCATCTAAGTACCGCTTCCACAGGGCAATGCCACTTTGGAAGGGGTTCATAGGACTAAGAATACATCTGCATTCCAGGTCCTCCATGTACAAGATAGCCAGGTTGGGGGCTAAAACTGCCCCCATGGGCGTACCTTTGACTTGGCCATAGTATTGCTCGTCGAAGAGGAAGACATTTTTTGGTAAGAAAATTTCAAGGAGCTGTAGGATGAATAATGTGGGTACAGCATGAGGACCTGGGCGTCTGTTCAGAACCCGTTGAATGCCAAGCATTGAGTCAGCTTGTGTGATATTGGTATAAAGCGACTCCACATCCAAAGTGCACATTGTTTTGGATGTGGGGTGGAAAGGATATTCCTCATTGAGATTTATCATAGAGATACTGTCACGTATGTAGCAATCCGTTTCTGGCACAAATTCATTATACCAGAATCGACCCATTGCCAGAAACTATGGGTCGCCCTGGAGGGGTATCAGCATTTTTGTGGAACTTCGGGAGAGTGTATATGACCGGAGTTCTGGGTGATTTGGCATTTAAAAACTGGTGTTCCTTTTTGCTTAGAAAACTAGCTTCCAAACCATGTAGACATGGCTGCATAGATCAATGAATTAAAGAATCGTTGGATTGGTGGGTGAATTAATTCAAGAATGGATGGCACTGAAGAAAGACTTTTAGCTTCATGGAAAATATTGTCTCAAACCACTGGATAAGGGTGGGTGCTCTATTTTCATTTTAGCTGTTACCTTAAAACTCCACTCAGCCCAAATACTACCACCACCAATCTTTGAGAAATATGCATAGCCCGGGTGACTTTACCACAGTGCATTGATTTTAAACCACAAAGAATTAAACAAAAAACAGTAAGCTTTCATTTAAAATGAGCAAAAAACAAAATAATCATGCAGTGGCAAAATTGCACATCATGAAATTAGCAAACAATGCAACAATCCTGGCTTCCACTTGATCACATTGTGGGATCCTGGGAAAGTACTTTTATTACAGTACCTACTTTTCCTTCATCATCACATCAGGCCACCTTTAAATACATCATTTCAGGTACTGTGCGGAACAAAAGCAAAAGCCTATATTCTTAGTCAATCCATAGTAACATTCTGTAACACTCTAGGGCACATAAAGGAGGCAAAAAAACAACTGATATTCTCTCTTGTTTCACTAATAGCATCATCGTCAGGGCAGTGGCAGAGAGGCATTTATGCTTCTGAATTCGCGATTTGAATCACTTCTAACAGTTGGCACTTAGGAGAAAAAAAATGTAGTATGTTAAACTGAAATCTATTACAACAAAGAAATACACTGTTTTAAATTTTAGGAGTATCAAAATGACTCTGAGCCAGGCAACTGCAGACCCCTCACCACCTTCCCTCTAAAGCCTTGAAGGTCACTGCAGATGGTGATGACATTACAGAAAGGTACCAACCAAAGGCAAAAACGAATGCTTTTAAATAGAGCATGGTCTGATGGCATGCTTTAAAAACATTTGCTGTGCATTGTTTGTTTGTAAAGTGCTGAAGTGTTGCAGGCAGGAAATGCTGACCGGCCCAGCCCTGACCAGCAGAGACTGATCCAGTCTGGGCCAGTTTTGGTGCGTATTTTGCAAAACACATAAGTACCAGGGCGCTGGTTAGAAGGACACTGCAGCTTGCACCACCCATTGTCCCAGCCAGTGCTGCCAGTCACAGTACCAATACAACAACTAATCATAACACTCCTACAAGTGTAACAATTCAGACTATTCCAGACACCCAGCACTATAAGAATGGCTTGAGCAGTAGGTATTAGTCCTTTTAATGTATATTAATAAATAACACTGTTGTTGGGCTCATTCTAAATTAGACAGAGACCATAACCATGTGGCAGACTGTCATAAGTGCCCGTGAAAGACAATTAAATGCCAGTGCTGAGCACTGAAAACCACTGGCTCAAATGAAGCACTGTGTAGTATCCTGCATTAAAATTGTAAAGTGTTGTACCACCCCTGCTCAGCCAGTGCCTGTGCTCTGACTCATTAGAATGTTGGAGTCTGAGGATGCCTCGGAATGTTGGGACTGAGAGAGGCAGAGTGACAGTTGGTCATGGACTGAGCAGCTGACAGGCAGCTCCTGGTGGGGCTCTGATCTACCACATAACCACATGATGTCCTGTACCTCACTACTTGTTATCTTCATGAAATAAACATCCTGAATTACAACCTTCCTTAGTGGACCTTCATCACTACATATTTTGGCGATGAGGTGACGAACCTACAGCCACAAGCAGATCTCAGGTACCTGACTTACAAGTGGACCTGGTGATGGTGAAATTTACAGAAACTACAGTGGCAACTACCACAATTTTCAGAAGAGGAGATATCCACAAGATGGTAATTTCTTCGACAAAAGAAACAGACGTATTTTACACAGATCTACAAAGATGACTACATGGAAGAAAAATCTACTAAAAAGAAAAGAAAAGAAGACAACAAGAAACAAGTAAGCACAAAACACTACGCCTTTAAGCCCCACCAGTGGCCTCACCATCGGCCAGCCCTAGCTCAGGCATGCTGTGCTCATCTGTCTTAGGCTGCTTGGACTTTGATGAAACATCTACTTTACAGCCAGAAAAAAACATTCTATCATGCTGGTGCACTCTCTGACACACACACTACGATCCTTTTGCTTACAACTACAATGTGGCAAGTTCTGGAGAAATTCTGCTGCCTATGCTGTGTGACCTTGTGCACATCTACACTATGTTAATTGGACTTTTATTCCTTCTACTAGTGATCCTGTCATCAAGTCCTTCACAATGTGGCTGTACTACATGGATAGGAATTACTTATTTTTTTCTTCCCAAGATTTCTGCCCTAAGTGGCACAGGGCAAAGGTGTCCAGGCTGCATTAAAGTTTTCTGCTGGCTCTTTCCTCAAATCTACACTTGTTTTGCCTCAGAGAGTTCAACAACAGTGTCATGCCTCGTGAAAATGCGCAGCTGTTTTTTTTACAAGAAGTCTATCTGGAGGTATTTCTCTTCTTTTGTACACCCATTGTGCTTTGTGTGACAGCTGTGGGCGAAGGTGTTATAATCTATCTGTACTTTGACTCGGACTATGTCTGTTTCTAATGTCAATTGCTGCTGACCCTTCGCTGCCTTTCACCAGCTCTAGTCCACTGTCATTCTTCACACGAGGTGAGAGATCCATGGAACTTGCAAACAGTGGGAGCACGCATGTTATCACTGTGTGTTCAATTGATTTGTTAGTAAACCTTCCTTCTCCTCCAACTCTCACCCTCATTAGTTTTTTTTGTACAGTTCAGCGCAAGTAGAAGTCAAGCGGCCGGTGCAAGTGAGGGTATACAGCATGCTTTATGTTGGTTTTTTTTACAACATGTGCTATTTTTTTTAGAGTACTGCTAAAGGTTCATCCAGCCACATTATTGAACGCACTCCCACTGCAGTGGTCTGCAGCATTTGCTGCTAAACGTATTACTCAAATGCAGGTGTGTGTCACAGGACTTCGGCGACACGCACGCCCTTTACTCTAAGTCAGAAAGTGAAACCTTTTTTTTTAGTGTTTTGTAATTTATCCATTTTGAATGTGTGTCATTTTGTGCATTTTATTACAGGAGCTGTCTTTATTTACCCATATCCTTCAGGGGGTTGATTGGCAAGTTTTACTAGTCTCATCTAATGCACTAGGACTTTTGGCACTCATGTTCAGGAGTTCACTTTTCATTTTAAGATGTACATTTTACACTTCCTTACAAGGGGGATGTACGATGGGTGTCTCACTCATTTTCTTACTTTACTCCTGTCTTTGGGTCACATCCCCGTTTACCCATTACATATGCCGTACACATTCTTGGTTTCAGTGTGTAGTTAGTATTTGTTATTTCACCATGTGCTACTCTACGCAGGGAAGGCCATGGACTTGGCCCTATTCTCCCACATACATTTGCCTACATAGGCCACTCACGGTTTCCACCCTTACAAAGGGCACCATTACATATGGTTTTTACCCTCACATAGGGCACCGTAATATGGGTCACAGTCCCATTTACTTTTACAAGAGTACCCTCACACAGGACACCGTCTTATGGGTTACCCTCTCACAGGGCGTCTTATGGGTCACTGACCCATTTACATTTACTCAGTCTCCCTACATAGGGCCTCATATGGGTTACAGTCTTATTCACAGTGCTTCTCACACTCTTGCACAAGAGTAGAGGGCGGTCATGGGTTTTAGTCCCAGTGGCTGATGTTGTCTTTATACATTCTGTCATTTCGCTGTTTTGTACAACGCAATGTTACACTCACATCGTATTGTTATTGTTTATTGAAAATGGGGGGAAGTATTAGTTATACTGTATGTATTTACTTTGCCTCTTCTCTGTTTTCCTTTTCGTCCAGCTTTCCTCGTGGTGTCATTCTTATTTTCATCCTTGGTTTCTGGATCTACTCTGTTGTCGTCTTTTGTTTGGTTTCTGGATCTACTCTGTTGTCGTCTTTTGTCTTCGTTTGCATTTTCATTCTTTTCCTTCCCTGTTCAGGAGGAAATCTGTTACTCCCTCTTTACTGTGTCTGTGTGTAGGCTGGCGTCCTGTGTGCGTCGTGCCTTGTTCTTTCTTCCCTTCCTGCCTGCCTGGCCAGTGGGTGCGTTCGGGGGTTAGTCTTTGGTGTGTCTGTGTTCTTCTGCCCCTTATTGTTTCCATCTTCTGGTTACTTGTTTTTTCCTCACACCTTTTCTATGTCTGTGTGTTTTAGTTATCTCTATCGGTCTTCGCTCCACCCTTCTCTTCTGCCTCATCTTCTTTCTCCTCGTTTTCTTCCACCTGTCTCTTCGCACTGCTTTGCTTACTCCTTTCCTTGACGTTGTTTCTGTTCCTCTGTTGTTCTTCCTTGTTATCTTTTCCTTGGTTCTCTCTCGCTATTTGTTATTCACATATTGGGTTTATGCTTCTGTTAGAACAAAAGGGGATATGTACTATCCTGCATTTATATTGTAAGGTGTTTTACCACCCCTGGTCAGCCAGTGCCTGTGCTCTGACTCATTAGAATGTTGGAGTCTGAGGACGCCTTGGAATGTTGGGACTGAGAGAGGCAGAGTGACAGTTGGTCATGGGCTGAGCAGCTGACAGGCAGCTCCTGGTGGGACTCTGATCTACCACATAACTGCACAGTATCCTGTACCTTACTACTTGTTATCTTCATGAAATAAACATCCTGAATCACAACCTTCCTGAGAGGACCTTCATCACTACACACTGGCCTGTATGCTGTTGTTATTTGGTTGTCTTTGTGAATGCCTATATGTGTTTGGCAGCTTCTTCCTGGTGCTTGTGGGACTGACATTAAAGGTAGGGGACTTAGAGAGGGAAATACAAAAAAAGATGTAGCAGCCACAAACAGAAAGGTATTTTTTTATTGGATGCTTGGAAAGGGCCTCTGTGTCTTTATACATTTCACTGGGTCTATTGAATTTTAGGGGGGACCCAGGGAGAGCCAGGCGCGAGCTGGTCTTTCCCTGGGTGCGTTCGCGCGAGGGAAGAGCAGGTGGGGTTGATTAGGGGTTTATAAGGGGTGGTTAGGCAGGCGGGTGGGAAGTGCGTAGCGGGAGGCAAGGGAAGGGAGGTTCTTTTTGCGGTCGCTTGTTATCTGTTCTGTACCGAGGTCCATGGAGGAGGCGGCGGAGGTTCGCAGGGCTGTCCAGACCCTTTGTGCCGCTGGTCGCGAAGACCTCTTGCGGCCGGGTGTGCCGGCGGAGGCGTGGTTGGGTTTGGCCCGCCCCCCTCGCAAGGCTGCCGAGGGCGTGTCGCTGGCGGTGACTGCTTGCTTGTCACCCGGCCCGGAAGAGGAGGAGGACGGAGCCGCTGCGATGCCGGCGGTGTTGCCGGTGCAGTCTTCTGTTCCCTCGGCATCAGGGCCCCCGCCGTGTGACCCGGGCGCCCAGCAGCAGGTATGTTTTTATCCTTTGGGTGATGCTGGCTTGCGTGGAGCGCCCGGGGGGAGGCGGGGGCGTTCTGTGGGACGGCCGGCCCAGCGTTTGGGCGGGCCCCCTCCTAGCAGGGCACGGAAGCCTCCTGTGTGTGCCAGGGCCAAGCGGGGGAGGAGCCTTGATTCCCAGAGCCTCCCCTGGGCCCCCTTTCCTGCCCCTGTGCTCGGGGGCCACCCCACCCCAGTGAGTGTTTTGCCTGAGGTGGCCCAGCCTTATTTAATGGTCAATGGGCAGTGTTACCTGCTGTCTCCGGCCACCCCTGTGCTGGGACGCGCCCCCCCCTTGCCCAGTGTTGTGGTTCAGAGCTGTCCGGAATTGGTGGCCATCCCACCTTCTGTGTTGCCTGGGTTTTCTCCTTCCGCGGCCCCCCCGGCCGAGGAGGTTTCCCCTTCAGGTGAATTATCTTCCGCCTTGCCTCCCCCGGCCCCCAGGTCCATGTCTCCTGGTTGTATGGGCCCTCCTGCTGCTTTACCGCAGAGTCATGGTTCTGGTGGGTTGGGTTTGGTCCATAGGGGGGCGCCCTCGTCCTCCAGACAGGTGCTTTTCCCTGCCCCTCGGGAGATGCCCGGTGTTTCCCAGGGTGGTTTGACGGACGGGTTGGGTGGTGGCACTGGTTTTGCGCCTGTTGCTGGGTCTTTTCAGTCTGGCTTGAGCGGCTACAGTTTTCCGGTTACAGCTCCGGCTGGGCGGCTGTTGGCTGGTTCTACGGGTTTGGGGACTGTCCCTACGGCTGTTTCCAGTGGTGGGAGCACGGGAGAGTTGTCTGGAGCGGATCTCTCTTCTGCAGCTTTGCGCGCGCGGCGCTTTAATGACATTGATTGGCAGTTTTATGATGGGGGAATTGGCGATGGGGCTCTGCCAGGTGGCAGTGCACAAGTTTCATTTTCTGGAGATGTTTTACATTTGGATATACAAGATGATGATTTGGAAGAGGGGGAATTGAGGGCGAAGGATGTTGGGCTTTTGGCATCACGGGCCCAGAGGGGTGGGCTGGGGCAACTCCCTGTTTCTCGTATCTTGCAGGAGTCATGTGCGGACCACGCAGCGGTACGTGAGGCAGCGAGGAGTAGACCACCTCGAGGGGATCATGTGGATTTCCAGCAGAAGTCGGCACAGTTGCCAAGAGGTAAGGATGGATGGTGGGCTGTGTGGAACCCAGGGGAGAGTCTCCCGGCTTAGCGTACCAGATCAATCGGTACGGGTGATGGGGTTATTGGTGAGCGAGTTGCTCTGGCACTGAGGCTTGAGCGGCCGGTGAGTTTGACTGTTTCTACTGTGCAAACTGCAGGGGAAGTTTCTACCATTCAACCTGCTACGGCGGATAGTATCCTGCCTAAAAAATTGCCTTATTCTGGGGTGGGGATGCCTTTGGGGTCCCATTTGTCTGAGAAAACGAAAACTCACATTTGGAATGGTGAATTTGTGGATGTGTTTCGGCTTCTCCATAGAGATGTCCAAGCTAAAGAAGGGTCGAAGGAGGAGGAATTGGAGTTGGCTCGGAGGCCTGGAGTCCCGAAGTCTATTGAGAACTGGACTTCGGCCTTTTTGATTTATGCCAGCGTTTATTGCCAGCGGCATCCGAGTAAGGCGGTCGACATGTTTAAATATGCTGATGTCATCCGTAAAGCTCATAGTTATTTTGGAGGCTTTGCCTGGTTGTCATACGACGAGGAGTTCCGGGCCCGTATGAGTTTTTTTCCAGAGCGTTCCTGGGGTGAGGTTGATGCGGAATTGTGGCTCCAGTGGATGGCATCTGCTCACCCGCCCGCTACGACCCACACGGCTAGCGGACAACCGGTGCATTATCGGCCCTTTCCATTTCGCCCCGCTCTTTCTGGGGCGGGGGTTTGGGGCAGAGGGCAGTCCTCCTCCTCTGGCGCGTGCTGGCATTTTAACAGGGGTTCCTGTAACCGGCCAGCATGCAGATATAAACATGAGTGTGTGCAGTGCGGGGGGCGACATGCTCTCCCCCAGTGTTTTCCCGGACAGCGTTTTGGAGACCAAGGGAGGGGTTCCGGGGGTAGGGGACAACCTTCGCACTTTGTATCTAAGGGCTCCTACTCCTATTAAACTGGCCGTCCTTGATTCGTGGTTGGTGGACTATCCGGATTTTGAGGCTGCCAAGTCTTTGTCATGGGGTTTCAGAGTTGGTTTCAGGATTGGGTATCAGGGCCCCCGGTTGGGCAGGTGGTCTGACAATCTAAAGTCTGCGAAGGAGTGCCCCCAGGTTGTGCAGAAGAAGTTGGATGCTGAGCTTGCAGCGGGCAGGATTGCTGGTCCTTTTCTTAGCTGTCCTCTCCCTGATTTGATAGTCTCTCCGCTGGGTGTGGTACCAAAAAAGGCGGCTGGGGAGTTTCGCCTCATTCATCATCTGTCTTGGCCTGAGGGTGCCTCCATCAACGATTTCATTGACCCGGCTGATTCTACAGTGACATATGCTTCCGTGGACGACGCCTTGCGGCTCGTTCGCGCAGCAGGTATTGGTGCCTTGCTGGCGAAGAGTGACATTCAGTCGGCTTTCCGGCTTCTGCCCATTCATCCTTGGGATTTTGGTCTCTTGGGTATGCACTTTGGTGGCTATTTTTATGTCGATAAGGTGTTGCCAATGGGCTGCTCGGTGTCCTGTTCCCTCTTCGAAACATTCAGTACATTTCTGCAGTGGCGCTTCACTTTCGTCAGCGGCCACGCCCTGGTCTGTCATTACCTTGATGACTTTCTTTTCATTGGTGAGGGTCAGTCTGGGCAGTGTCCGTTCGCTTTGGAAATCTTTCAGGCTATGTCCAAGGAGTTGGGCGTTCCTTTGGCGCCGGATAAGACCGAGGGTCCGTGTACATCTCTGACTTTTCTGGGGATTGAAATCGATACCTTGGCTATGATGGCACGTCTGCCTGCTGATAAAGTGCGGGAGATGTCTGATTTCATCAGGTTGGTGTTGGGTGAACGCAAATTGGAACTGCGAAAGGTTCAGAAGCTTTTGGGGCATCTAAATTTTGCGTGTCGGGTTGTTCGGGCGGGTAGGACGTTTTGTAGACGTCTTGGCCTCTCGATGTCCGGCGCCAGCCTTCCTCATCATCGGGTGCGCATTACAGCAGCTGTTCGTGCTGATTTGAGTATCTGGTTGCGTTTCCTGCAAGATTTCAACGGCGTGTCCTTGTTTTTTGCGGACGAGGACATTGTGTGGCAGGTGCAGCTTTTCACGGATGCCTCAGGTGCTAATGGCTTCGGCATCTTTTGGGAAGGCCGTTGGTGCGCGGCTGGCTGGCCAGTGCATTGGCGGGACCAGGGTCGCAGCATTGCGTTTTTGGAGCTCTTCCCGTTGTTGGTAGCTCTGTACATCTGGGGGGCGGAGTTTCAGAATCGTTCTGTCTTGTTCCACGTGGACAATATGGCTGTAGTTGACCTCGTTAATAAGCAGAGGGCCCGTGATTTGCGCGTATTGAAGCTCTTGCGCGCTTTCATGTTGCGGTGTCTTCAACTGAATATTGTCTTTAAAGCACGGCATGTTCCAGGAGCCACTAATTGCATCGCTGATTCTTTATCTCGATTTCAGTGGTCAGAATTCCGCAACTTGGCTCCCGGGGCGGACCTACAACCGACGGCGATCCCACAGTACGTATGGGCGTTGGGGGATTGAGGGTACACCAATTGGTCGAACATTCAGTGGCTGCCTCCACCCGTCGGAGTTATTTGAAGGCCTGGCATGAGTTTTTGCAGTTTGGTGAGGAGATGGCGGGTCCAGCCCGGGCTGTGTTATCTGATGAACAATTCTTATTGCAGTTTGTTTTGCATTTGGCGGACAAAGGCCTCTCCCACACGACCATTTCCGGCAAGTTGGCTGGGGTGTCTTTTTACGGGCTGCTTTGGTGGGGGAGGGATCCTGTTGGGGGGGTGTTGGTTCGGAAAGTTTTTAAGGGTTTGGGTAGGCTTCAGGCTGGTGCGCAGAAGCTACGGCAGCCGGTGACCTTTGATTTGCTTCAGCTGCTTTTATCACAATTAGAGGTGTGCTGTTATGATGCATTTGAGTGCCAGAAATTTCGTTTGTGTATTGTGTGGTTGTTCTTTGGGGCGTTTCAGGCCTCTTAACTGCTGGGTTTGAGGGATAGAGTGGGTATGACAAGCAGTGAGGTAGTGGTGGAGCATGACAGGGTGCATATGTGGTTGCGTATGTCCAAGACTGATCAGATGGGGAGGGGTATGTGGGTGTTTTTGGGACGGAGCGGTGTGTCTTCTTGCTGCCCTGTTGGGGAATGGGAGGTTTTTGTGTCATCCCCTCACTTTGCTCCGGGGGCAATTTTCTGTCATGCTGATGGCAGCCCCATTATTGTTTCTCAGTTGTTGGCTGTCCTTCGCAAAGTTTTGTTGGGCCTGGGGAGGGATCCTTCTCAATTTGGTACCCATTCCTTCAGGATTGGGGCAGCGACAGAGGCCGCCAGGTTGGGGTGGGATTGGTCCCAAATTCGGCGTATTGGGCGTTGGCGATCGAGATGTTGTGAGAAGTATGTGAGAAAATAGATCACCTTTGCTTTGCCTAACATTTCTTTTTCTCCTAGGTCCTTGGCCATTGGTCGCTGGAGCAAAACGGAGGGTGTGGATTCTTGGTCACTCTTTTGTTAAGCGGGCTGCTGTAGCCGCGGCACGTCAGCTTTGTGGTAGATCCCTTGGTTTAAGCAGTCTGACTCATGAAGTCTCTTGGCATGGCACAGGGGGCATGCGTTGGGGCGGACTCTTTCCCGCCTTGGCTTCTCTGGTCTCGGGGGTTTGGGGGGGTCCACCGGATCTCCTGGTGTTGCACCTTGGGGAGAACGACTTAGTTTCTTTATCGGGTTTGACTTTGCTAAAGTTGATGAAACAGGACCTCGAAGTCATCAAGACCACATGGGTGAGCACCATGGTGATATGGACAGAGTTGGTGCCTCGACTGAAATGGAATGGGGCGCGGAGTTATTCAGCCATGGAGAAAGCCAGACGCAAAGTGAATCGAACCATGAGACTTTTTTGTAAACATTTATGTATATACAGTTTGGCTCTTCATCACTTGCAAGTTTCAGAGACGCATTTATTCTGTGAGGACGGTGTCCACCTGTCACAATTGGGCATTTCATTTTACCTTTTAGAGCTCCTGGACTTGATAGCTAAAGTTCTTCAGGTGCAGTTGTGGTGTGCTCCTTCCCTTCCTCCTTGTCTGTGAGTGGGGCAGGAAAACGCTAAAGGTTTTCCTGGGTGGCGGTTTTTGCTAGTGGGTGGGCAGCCTGGAGCGGGTTGGCCATCCTGAAGGGTAGCTCAGTGGGTAATCCAGGGGGTATTCGGCAAGAGTTAGTTTCGGGTTCAGTTAGGTAGGGATGTTTAGGCATACTGTGTAGATTGGAATGTTTTGAAATAAATAAATAATTAATGTGTTAAAGAAATGTATTATGCACCTGTCTTAAAATAAAGTGGCCTTTCTTGCTCCTAAAAGAAGTGTGGACAGTGATTTCTTGTGCGAGGGGGGACCCAGGGAGAGCCAGGCGCGAGCTGGTCTTTCCCTGGGTGCGTTCGCGCGAGGGAAGAGCAGGTGGGGTTGATTAGGGGTTTATAAGGGGCGGTTAGGCAGGCGGGTGGGAAGTGCGTAGTGGGAGGCAAGGGAAGGGAGGTTCTTTTTGCCCCACCCACCCTCCTCATTTTTTTCTCTTAGTTAGGTTTTACTCTGCGGTGCTCTAGGCGCTGCTCTGGTCTTCGGGCCTTGCCACTGTTAGGACAGGGGTCTTGGTTCTTTCAGGAGGCGGTTTTTGCTAGTGGGGTGGGCAGCCTGGAGCGGGTTGGCCATCCTGAAGGGTAACTCAGTGGGTAATCCAGGGGGTATTCGGCAAGAGTTAGTTTCGGGTTCAGTTAGGTAGGGATGTTTAGGCATACTGTGTAGATTGGAATGTTTTGAAATAAATAAATAATTAATGTGTTAAAGAAATGTATTATGCACCTGTCTTAAAATAAAGTGGCCGTTCTTGCTCCTAGAAGAAATGTGGACAGTGATTTCTTGCGCAAAATGTTTTTCTGCAATAATTTGCAGGCGAAAACTCCCCCTGTACCCAGGACTGGCCTGTTGCACCCTCAGGATTCCACCATTTTGTACTCCTCAGATGTCTACAATCCCTGTCACCTCCTCATTTTCGTAGTTCAAAAGCAGATTGCACACTCTTCCCAAACCCTCCCCTAAAATGTATACATTGCACTTATATTCAAACAACCATAGTGCACCATAATTAGAAAAAATGAATTTTGCAGCAACATTACTCTGGCTTGAAAGCTAGACGCTGACATTTGCTGTGATTTACAGGTCACGAGTTAGAATCCAGACAAGGCCTGCTCAACTTCCAATCCTTCTGTGGTTTGTAAATTGAGTACCAATAAACTGTGTAATAGTGACACCTGCTACATACAAAAGGTTGTTATAAGTTATGCATTTTTTTGTGATATTTTTCAGTAAACCTACTCTATGTTCCGAGTCCATGTACCACTACCAGTGGCTAGTGGCACTCACTTTAGCTATATGACAATGTGATATGTGTTGCATTTCTGTTGGGAGTGGTTACACTATCAATAAATACAAAGTCAAAGAAGGTTTATAAAGTTGCCGTTCCGGTTGGTTTGACCAGGGCCACTTTTTGAAGCAGTAGTTATTCCTCATTTGTGTATCTTGGCAATAATCACGTAATCTATTTCGGGGTTTTCTGAAATAAATGGGTTCTTAAATAGTTACATGGTCTCGACACAAGTGGGAACAGGAGACGGATGACTATGTTATTGGCAAGGATCATTGTATTAAAACATCATGTGTCATTTTGCTTGAAAGTTCAGGAGGTCTCATAGCTACATTTCTGCCCCGCGAAGTTGGAATTCTATTTACAGTAAATGTTACTTAAAAATAATTACGTGTGTTACCTTGATGGTGAGGCAATGTTTCCTAGCAATTATAAGCTCACGGGTTCTTATTCAAGCAGTTCTTTTAGGATTTCCATATTAGACAAAATTACATACAAGTAGTGTTGAAGTCCAGTTGGGCGAGATCCGTGACACAGTTTCCAGATATCCACAGGAATTGAATACACAGTCAATGAATCTAAATGGAACTCGTTTCCATAGTTAATGCTTAACCTGAAAACCTGGCTTATGTCGAGCCCTTGTGGACCTAAATGGACACCGCTGCCCCTTTATTATTATCTCTGCGGATACCAGGATGCCTGAAAATGGCCTTCAAGCTACTCGAGAAACAAGAAATACTACTTTGAATTCATTCTGTATTTCTTCACTTTTGCTGCAGTTGGCTCACCACTGAAAGATCACTAAACAGCACGCCGGTTAGGGAATAAACATGATTTTCAACAGTGATTACCTTTATGTTGAAATAATTGCCTGAGTGGCACAGCGCAGCGGGATGCGTGTCGAAGGCTGGTTTTCACTCGGAAACTGAAACACTTTACATTTGAAAAACGCACTCCAGGAGATGCAATCAAGCGCATACCTTTCAGAGAGAACCGTTGTCAGCAGAGAGTGTCACCTGATGCCCGACAGCAGGCTCCATGTGAGAGAATTCCCATTGTAGACAAGGGGTCATCTTCATGGCAAAGTCTTGCAGTGCAACACGTCCTCTTGCAGTGCTGCGCTGATTGACAGGGAAAGGCCATGAATGCACCGTATTTAGGAGAATACGGCACATTTCTTCCTTTGTCCCTTTTGCGGTGCCGTTTTGGCTGCCTGGCGCCAACGTAAGCTTCTTTGTACCATGGTGCAAGGGTGCCTGCGTTGTAAGGATTGTTTTTGTGTGGGTAAGGGTACCTCCCTGGGGCATGTTCCTCTTTCGAGAAGTAACAAGGAGAAATAAAGATATTTATTTTTGTTACGCCTCCTCTGGGAAGGCGTACTATTTTGCCGGATTTCCATGTCTACCACTTCTGGTAAATCTGAGAATGCATCATAATGCACGAATGTTGCATGGAAACATCCACGGAATTCCTCCCTGGTGCAGAGTAACACAACACTGTGATTTGCGCTGCTTTGCATTACTCTAGATTTATGAAGCTTCATATATTGCATTTTGGGCTTGTGTTGAGCATGGACCACGTTACGTGGTGCAAGCGTGACGCAACCCCACTCATAAATATGCATCTAGGGCTCTTAACCCCTTCCAGGCTGATGACGAGCTCAGGTCGCCATGAGCGTTACCTGCCGTGTGATCATGACGAGCTGAGCTCGTCATGAACCGCGGGTTTTTTAAAACCGCCGCGCACAGCGGGAAAAGCCATCGCAGCGATGCGGTTAAACAGGGGCAGAAGGCCACATAATTCACTGAAAGAGAGTAAATGCATTCTCAAAAGCATTGCAAGGGATAAGGGTCGGAGTGACCTACAGGGCAATCTTGCAGTGCAAATAGGTCAGTGTGTCAGCTCAGTGTTTCTTTAACTATTTGTAGAACTGTTTTATAGTCTGATAAGCCAGTATTTACTGTTTACTTCTCTTATATTACCACAAGTATTACCTTCCACGCAGTCTCCCACAACTAAACCCCTTTTCAAAACATGGACCCCTTTTTCAGCTATTTAGTTCACTAATGGTGCCAATTTTATTTTAGTGTCCAGGCGTATTCCCAGTCCCAGTGCGACACTACAAAAGGTTGATGGGCACCGGTGTAAATCCTGAGTACATTTGGCCCTCTATTGCTTTCTCTGCCTGCAGCTAAGCGCACAATGAGATAGATGTAATGTCTGGCTGGATTACTACTCAACACTATGCTTGCATGGCTTGCACTACCACTTTGAGAATACTCTATCATCAACAGATGCCCTGCCTCATAGTAGAGCTGAGTGTCTGTTTTTGTGATAGAGTTGATTAAAAATACAAACTTAACTCAGAATTCCTCAGTGCCGCTGCAGAAGACAGCGTGTTTCGGAAACAGTGAGCAGAGATCTCTGTCTCCAAGCTGTGCTGTTTGCAGCGCATGGACTATCTCAGACAAAATTCCTAGTTAGACAGGGTATTTGCATAAAATTAGGCAGGCAGCTTTGCTCTTTGTGAGTGTACCTGTTTATGATACAGCCCCATGTCTTCACAGTGCACTCATGCACTAAAGGCTATTTTCAAGGCATTATTCGCTTAATTTGTTACAGCGGGCAGGGGCAACTCCTCCGCTAAGGCGGAGGAACGTTGTCCCACAGGAAAGTTAAATTATAATAAGACCATCTTAGTATAATTTCATTTTTCAGAAGTTTCTGAAGGTGCGTGTGTGGCTTCCCACAGAGCGGGGGAGGAGTGATGAGCACTTTCTAAGTGTGAATTAAAGTTTGGTCAGCTGTCTTCGGCCAGCCAAACAGTCCTGCACACTTAGCATGTTCTCCACCAGGCTGTAGTGCACAGCCTGGGTGGAGAACCTGCACAGGCTCCCACTGCGTGTCGAAGCACCAAACCTCAGTGCTCAGAACAATCACGACACTGCTGTTGCGCCCTACAAATTCAACTAATAATAATAGTAATAATAATAAGGCAATATGATGGTACTCATCCTGTTGGACCTCAGCACCACCTTTGATACGGTCTCACACAAAATCCTGATCAGTCGGTTGCAGGGGATCGGTATCAAGGGTAGTGCGCTTGACTAGTTTGTGTCCTTCCTGCGGAATAGGTCTTTTCAGGTTATCTCTCCTCCCGTCCACTCCCAGAGTCACCCTGTTGTGGGGTCCCTCAGGGGTCAGCATTGAGCCCGACCCTGTTCAATATTTATGTCCGACCATTGGCCCTGCTGGCCAAAGCCTGTAGCATATTTTTGGTATCATATGCGGATGATACGCAGCTAGTTTTTTCTTTCACTAAGGACCCCTGACAGGCAATTTCCCCCCATTAGGCATAGATCCCCTTTCATGGGGAAACAGGTGGTGATTTCAGGAGCTGGGTCCCCCACCTGTGCCAAAAACCACTGTAAAGAACCTCGGCATCAGGATGGACAGTGCTCTATCTTTTGAGGAGCACGCCAAGACTGTTGCAGGAACCTATTTCAGCATTCTGCGTGGCCTCAAACTATTTTGGGCCTGTCCGACCCACACTCTCGCCCGCTGGTAGTTCAAGCCATGATCTTGGCCAGGCTGGACTATTGTAACAGTCTTTTGCTTGCCACTAATAGATCAGTGACCAATAGGCTTCAGCGCAATATGATTGCCGCAACCTGTACTCTACTCGCTATACAAAAGCATAGCTCTGCCTCCAGTGCGTTGCACCATCTCCAAAGGCTGCCTATTGAGCAGAAAATCTGGTTTAAGGCACTCTGTGTCATGCCTAAAATATTGGCCGACGTTGGTCCAACGATTCTTAGTAATCTATGTCTTTCTTACATTCCCACCTGTGTGCTTCAGTCTGCGGGTCACCACCTGCTCCAGGTGCTGCATTCCTGCAGAGAGAGAACAGGGGTTGTTCATTTAAGGTACATGCACCTACCCTTTGGAACTCGCTGCCTCTCTCCATGAGGATCATTCCCAATTACCTGGCCTTTAAAAAGGCAGCAAAGAGATGGTTGTTCCAGTAGCAGGATCCTCATATGCACTCCCTCTCCGTACCTTAGCGCTAGGACATCCCTTTGTTAGCTCTACAAATCGCATAACATAACAGACACGATCGGTGGAGAGGGGCCATGGAGCCTGCAGAGGCAGAGAGCGCGAGACAACGGAGCGAGGATGGCAAAAGAGGATAAAAATGGGCAAAGAGAAAAAGTGGCAAAAGGAAAAGGCAAACAGAGCAAACAGAAAAAAGGGGCAAACAGAAAAAGAGGAAAAAGAAAAAGCACACATAGCCAACAGAGAAAAAGGGACAATAAGAAAAAGAGGCAAACAGAGGAAAAGAGGCAAAGAGAAAAAGAGGCAAAAGGGAAAGAGGTTAAGAGGCAAACAGAGAAAAATGGGCCAAAAGTAAAATAAAGAGGCAAAGAGGGCACAGAACAGAGCGGAATAGGAGAAGAACAAGGCACACTTCCACTAGGCCACCAGGAATGAGGTGCAGGCAGGAGCCTGAGGGTGGAGGAGGGCCTTGAACACCTACCATAGAGGTGCTTGGGCTGGCTTAAGGGCAGACACTTAAAGGTGGAGCTGTCTGGGGGAGAGCTGTGACTCTGACCAGGAGGTCTTGAATTGCCAGTTGATATCAATAAAAACAGACACTCCTCTCAGCCTAGTAAGAGTGATGTTGTTCTTGCTTACATTTCATGTTTTAGTTACTTTTGCACCCCCTACAATTATTTGTTTTTTCAAATATGGCATGTTTCTGAATTTCCTTTTGTGAAACACTTTACTCATGTTTAGTGAGTAGCATGAGAAAAGGCACTCCTATGTGAGTTCAGGCTATGGGTAGACCATGACTAAGAGTTAGAGAGCTCATGCCGAACACAGTGTGTGTTTCTAACAGTGCCTATCAGTGGGTCATAAAAGGGTTTGAAATACATGCTAATCCAATTCTTGGTCTTTCTGCAGAGCACATATGGAAATGGTCAGGTGTGCCAATTGTAATTGTGAATAAATGTGAAAATATGTGGAAGAGATTCACAGCTGAAAAAATATTGATAGATAGATAGATAGATAGATAGATAGATAGATAGATAGATAGATAGATAGATAGATAGATAGATTTTATAAATTCACTGAAAAATCTAAAGTGACGTTATAGTTAAGAATTGTAATTATATGTTACTGTATATATTTTTTTTAAACCCTAAGCACTTCACTGCAAAAAGAAAAAAGGGTTATAGTTGGGTGAAATATTCAGAGGCAACTCAATATTTTTAACTAAAATAATACACTGAAATTAACCAGTTATGTTTATCTATGGCAACTATAATTTGTGTGCTAAAGTAATTATAACTCGCACCCCTGCCATGCACAGTGGTGTTTTCAATTAATTAATTACAGATGTTGCAGTCATGTTATCAAGGATGTCATAGATCATGTCATGATCTATGAAATATTTAGGATAATTAGCTATGCATGGTGAGGGATTGGCCAGGCCCTGTGTCCAACTCCCATGGGCAGCCAACCCTCCGTGCAAACAGCCTGGGGTTGGTTGCAGCGCGTGTCCTACAGCCAGGCCCTGAAACCAAACCCTCAAAGGCAACCAACCCCATGTGACACATGGCCTTTGGCCATGCGTGCCGTGGGGTTGGCAGGAGGGCCAGGATGCACTCCGGAAGAATTGCTGACTATTACCTTTATTAGGAGTAAGCATATCAATATATTAAAAGCAAATATATCACCTTTCTCCAAAAAAAATCAATATTTTTTATTAAATGTATATTTCATTATTTTCACACAATGGAATTTTTAATAAAAGTGATTATAATAAAAAATGTTTAATACCATTTTAATTTAAAATAACAAGTCTTTGAGTCATTATTTTTACACAGGTTTTACTACTGCAGTTTGTGGTCTGAAAAAGTTTGCAAAAAATACTCAGAGACATAATGTATAAATAAAAATAAAACAACATATTTTTGAGTGTTTTAATATTTTTTAGCCTGGAACATGCCATCATAAAAACCACCACAAGAAGGTCTTGCCCTCTAGCTAAAGAGCATAGATCTCAAGGTTGGAGTGTATTTGAAAAATATGGTAAATTCTACTGGGGTCATGAATAACCCAGGAGACGTACACATTTTTAATGTAGCTGGGTGCTGCTGCACTCTCAGCAGCCCCCAAGGGGCACCACAAGAAAGACAATTTGTTATATTAAAATGCTGTGTTGCATTATGGGGTGCTCCTTGCAAAAGTGTGAGCAGGGTAATAACTGTCTGCTCGGAGAGAGTCTCCGAACCTTCTCCTCTTTTTTTAAAACATTGGTCTCAGGGATAAGGCCCCAGGGACTTAAAAGGCTGGGGATGGTTCTACACACAAAATCCTCCAAAATATTTGCATCAGCCCCATGGGATGGGGTCCTGGGGGCCTTTACAGGCTTGGATAGGGAAAACAACGCACCCGCTCCCATTTTTGTAAATAAAGTAGCTGTGGGAATGGGTACGTGATGCCGAAATTGGCCCATGGAGTGGGGATCCACGTACACCTTTACCTCCCAAAATCAATATAAATATTTTGACCCCAGACCCTGGCCCACCTTAGGGTTATTTTAAATTTGAAAAGGAATGGCAGCTGCCATTTTTATTGTTTGCTCTGATCCCTCTGGAGTAACCGCAGGATTGCAACACATTTTATTTAAAATTTTGGCGTGAAGTGAAGTCCCTCTGTGACCTCTCATTTACAAGGGCTAGGGGAGCATATCTTTTTTTATTCAATACAAGGGAGGGGACTAAGGCCATGAGTCATGTAATGGCCTCTGTTGCCATCCAATCAGAGCGATTGCTCCTGCGGGACCCTCAATGGCATGGGAGCAAAGTGGCCCAAGAAAGGACATGCCCCTGCAGCCGGTTGTGCTCGTTTGCAAGTGTCCCTCAGACCCAACCGTCCAGGGGCCATTTACAGATGCTGTGCATTTTTACTGGATTGCGCTGGACGCACTTTTAAAATAGGTACACCCAGAGCAATCTAGGAAAATGCGCTGCATTATGGTGAATTTTCTTCCCCCAGGGCAGCCGCGAAATCGCGCTGCCCTGGGGGCAGTGCATTCATGTGAAAAACAGTGGGGCTTTGAAGCAGCCACTCCTTGTTTTCACACATTGGAGAGGGAATAGAGATCCCCTTGCAGTAGGTGCAGTAAGTGGCCTAGAGACAAGGTAATCCATAATGTGTTACATGGGAGGTTCTGTCACATACACAAGAACACATGCTTTCACATACACACACACCCCCCCAATCACAGAATGCACACGTGCGCACACTTACCCACAAGAGAATTACCAGGCCACAGCAGTAATTTCGGGTGGTAGGATGGAAGCCTCTGTCTTTTCCTAGAGGAAGGAAGAGCTTGCTACCTCCTTTCATTTGCTGACTTTGTCACCTTCCTTACCTCATCACAGAGTGGAATGGTGTCAGTGAGAGTAGCTGACCCCATCCAACTCTGTGATGAGGGTCACTGATGGGTGCTCAGCCCTGGGCACTTCAAGGCTTTAAAACTGAAGTTCCTAGGTCAACGTCTATCAGGGGCCGTCCCCTCATCATGAAAAGTAGGCTCACAGACGTCTTTGTCCGTCTGAGGAGGTCATGTCTACCAGGCTGTGAGCCAGGCACTTAGCACATGCAGAGCACCTGCCTGCCTGACCTGAACATTTAGGGGCAGATTTATGTTAACTGGCGCATCCCCAGGGATGCGCCAGTTAACATGCGCCACAGTGCGCCACTGCTCCGCCACCCATGGTGCGCCGCATTTATGATGCGGCGCACCATGGTGCAAGGCAGTGAAGATGCGCGACGCATCTCTCGGCGCACGGGCGGCGCATTGCAGGAGTCATGTCGCAAGTGCGACATGACTCCTGCAATGCACAGGGGCCACCTGTTCAATGTATGATGCGTCACCCTTACGCCTGCTTCAAGCAGGCGTTGGGAATTGACGTAGAAAGTGACTGAATGAAATCTCATAGATTTCACTCAGCCACTTTTAGGAGGCATTCCTGCGCAGGAACGCCCCCCCCTGCGCAGGAACGCCTCCTTATGGCGCAGGGGTTTCCAACATGACGCATCTCCTAGATGCGTCATGTTGTAAATAGGGCGCATTGTTTGCGGCGCCGTTGCGTCACATTACGTGACGCAATTGCGGCGCAAGGAGGCGCAAGAGCCTCATAAATCTGCCCCTAAGAATGTCTGGCACAGCCTGACAGACACACTTCTTGCTCAGAAAAAGGTGGAGGCGCAGGGCTCCTCTGATCTTAACTATAGGATTCTGCTGCTCCGAGAGCTGATCATGCCCTTCTAGAATTATCCAGCTGGCAATATGTTTTTTACAAGAACACACTTTTTTCTTTTCTCTAAAATGAATACAACTGAAAAAAGTATTCTTTAACAAAAAAAGAAAAGAAAATCGATCCCCTTCGGCCTTTCTTCCTAAAAGTCATCTGAACATTTTCTTTATCATGTGCAAGTTTCTTCAGATAGTCGGGGACATGTTTTGCTTCTGTACAGACATCACATTACATACAATATGCACGCAGCCCTCGCTTTTTCTGACTGGGGCTAATATATAATTTAAAGCACTTACATTGTTTACCTGAATTTTAGAGTACCCACAAGACCCAGAGTAGACAGTGGCGAGGCAAGGTCAGGTTGTACCCGGTGTGGAACATTTCTTGTCACCCCCTGCTTGACCAAATGGCAAAAATATGTGTTTAAAACACATATTTTTTGCCACTTTGTCACCCTCCTCAGAGATGACACTCGGGGTAGCCCGCACTCACCACACATCCCTTCCTACGCCCCTGAGAGTAGATGCATCGAAACGAGCCCTTCAGAGCCTTATTGATTCTCTGAGAGTTTACATTAAAACCCACTCTGTCCAAAATGGCACCATGTGGCACAAGAACATCATTGCTTGCCAAAGGAGGTCATCCATCCTTGACTGTCCACGATCCGTGGAAACAGAGATTTGTGCATTTGCCTTACTGAAAAAAACACACCCATACAAAAACAAATCAGACTTTTGCTAAAAACTTGCAACTGCAGGATGAATGCAGTTTTTGTGGGCCCATTAGCAAACAATGACAATTTGTAAGCTTCCTTGCTTGTAAAATGATTTAACTAATTTTGTGGGGAAAAGAGAAGTTGAAAAGATAGGAAATAATTTAAATCAAGAGATTTCTAATTCTGGCAGGAGCCCAAGGTTTCGATAGATAGATGGACTACACGCTTCTCATTGGAAAGGGGGAAGGGGATACAACCTATGTTAGTAAACAACTTCACTCTAAGGGAGTAAATATGGGGGCCTATCTACAAAAGCGTGTTTACACGTGGAGATCTTGTCATACGGAAATTTACACCTAAGATATCTCTCTATAGAAAGTAACAGAGAAATGTAAGAAAATTAATTTGAAAAAAAACCCAAATGTATATATTTTAGTCAAATAACAAATATTAAAACACATTTCAATAACATTTTCTGACTCCCCTAGGATCACGATAGTAGCATAATAACACACCTTCACTCTAATGTAACATAACATTACATTTTATTTTGTATTTTTAATGAAATTAAATGGAGGGCCTGATTTCGAGTTCTGCGGATGGGATTAGTCTGTCACAAACATGAGGGATTTCCCATCGGCCAAGTGCAATAGGATATAATGCACTCTTATTAAGTCAGACGGGATATCCGTCAGCTTGTGATGGTTTAACCTGTCCACCGAAATCTAAATCAGGCTCTAAATGTTAATTTCCACACCCTCCCCTCTTATCATATAATTTGTGTTTAGTCACTTTTTATGATGCAATTTGAGTCCTATTTTATTTGTGTTTTACTTTTTTTTTTTTAAATAACTTCTCCTTTACAATATATATTATTAAACTTGTATTCTGTATATTAAAAATAGCATTTCATAAAAAAATGGGGCTTTGTTAAAAATAATTCGAATAAATTTAAATTAAAAACATTAGTTAATTCATTCCATATGTTTCTCTAAGTGTTAGTGTTATTACGTGCCTCTTTTGATTTCAATGGGAGTGGTGTGATGCAGTATTAGTGGTTGGAAATGTGTGGTGCTTGACTTAGTTCAAGAATAGGAAGGAGTACTTTTAAGCCACTTTTATCATCAATACTACCATTTCTATGTGTCTAGGTGAGTTCACAGCGAAGAGTTCCTGTTGGGGTACGATTGTGAGTACTAAAGCTGAGGTTGAAGGCAGTGCAGGTTTCTCACAGTGCCTGTCAGAGTGTTCTAAAATGGTCATTCTATGTGCTGATTCAATAATTAGCCTCTATTTAGGATGCACATAGAGATTGCTATATTAGTGCCAATTGTAATAACCATCTGAACACGTGGCAGAAATGTGATATAGCTGCTGGAATATTGATAATGCCAAAAGGAAAGACAATGCAGTGTTTTCAGGTGGGGAGAGAATAGGTGGGTATGCATGAGAGAGACACAGAAGGCATGCTGAAGGGGAAGTGGCACAAGGAAATACATGTGGAAGGACAAAGTGAAAAGACAGTGATACATAGAAAAATATGATGTGTGATATGTTCATGCAGGATTTCAAAAAGATGTGTGTTGTAGCTGAAGAGGAAAGGGGCATATGTGAGAGTCTGTAAAGGAAAGCATTTTGAAGGGCAGAATGGGAGTGACTGAGACACACTAAATACCACTACCATTTCCTCAGACGTATGTAATGTTTAGCTCACAGTCTCATATTTTCAGAATTGAAACAATTTAAATTCCAATTATTGGCAACATTGCCATTGCTATTTATTCGCTACTTCTAACAAGCATTGATAAATCCAATAGGTCTAGCTTTTTTGCATATATGTTTGTTGTATAATATATCAGGATGTGAATTCCAAAAATTCACAGAGATGCACAGATTACTGATATTGTATGTGAACTACAGGGTTTTAGTTCACATTTTTTAAGCAAATGCCTTAAATGCATAGGTCATGCCTCTCAGTAAGGATTCCTGTTCATGCTTTTTTGGTTTGCCGATGTGGCTGGTTAAAAACCACACTGTGGACCCCATACAACATTTGACGTTTATACTGCTATGTAATGCAATTTATGCACTTTTTTAAGTGTGGCTTTTACTAATAGGTGAATCAGTTATTTAGGGTAAATCAATTAGCGTGTTTCAGCAGTCAGAGAATTTGCATTGGGTTTTGCTTAGGCTCACACTACTCATAGATCTGAATTGGCGAAAAAGCATTCCAAAAACAGTGAAACAAAAGCTGGGAAGACATTTTCCTACACATAAGCAAAGTGGTGGTCCCTGTTTAAAAGAGTTTTAATACTCTCACTCAAAGTAGTAGTTTAAAGAATCTAAAGGGCAGCTATACTATCAGCTTTAGGCAGTACGTGAGACACACTATAAATTACAATCACTAGTATGATTAAGTATTGGCACATCTGCGACGGTTTGAGATGAGTAAAGTTCAAATTTTTATTGAAATACCTCCCGCTCGGGTTACAATCTATGCATATTTATTAAAAAAATTGTTAAAAACATTGGTTAAGAAATCACACAGTGTGAAAATACAACAAATAAAAAAGTCAAAGTAACAGTCGCCGCGTTTCGGTGCTTCTATGTATCTACACCTTCTTCAGGACAATTCAACACAATGACTTGCGGATCTAAACATTAAAAAACAACATTTAGGTATTTCGCTAGAAGTGTTTTACTTATCCTTTTATACACTCTTTATTGCCATAGGTTGTTTCATTTTTATCACTCCTTGTTACTGCCTTTCCGCCCCCTTTAGTCCTACCAGTTTATTATTCATACTCGTTTAGTTACTATGTATTAGCATTAAATAAGTTCTTGTTCTACCTTGCCTTGTGGATGTCAGGCCTTGGTCCTCTTGTTATTAAAAACCTTTGATGGGTTAGCGAGTTTCTATTTGTTTCCAGTCTCGCGATAATGTCCACTAATAAAAGACACAAAAGTATATATAACCATTTGGGTTATGTGAAATACAGCCCCTTTCACTTATGGACATGCTATCTCTTCACATCCCTTTACCTTATTTTAATTCTTGGTGGAGATATTTAGCGAACTCGGAGGAGCCACCGTAGTACAATCAAGATGTTTTTTTCTTTTTTTTAAAATGGATTATGTTCCTATATGCATGGGAACAATACAATAACATTAGGAACTACAATTTTTTTTTACCAAGTCTCGCTCCATTACAGGTCTGTTGTTGGTTTTTGTCCTACTCACCAATATGTTGTCTGGCAGGATCTAGCAGATGCTTAAGGTTTTTCAGTAATTATCCCTTCTTGCTGCTTGGGGTTGTTTGCGCTCTGCAAGGTCAAGGGGATGAACGGAATTTTTATTCTCTAATGTTACTCAAATTGCGTTTTTCAGAGCTATACTTAGTTTCAATTCAAAGTCCCTAATGTTGTCCCCCTGTCCATTCTTGTATTTTGTATTTTGTACCGGGACACTCTTTATCGTGTGCCTGTTTATAATTATCATTCCTTCCCTCTGGCTTGCCTTATGTCATATAGCTAGCCTTGAATCTGTTCAATGCGATTAATAAACCACCCCGAGGCTCGGGAATACATAACTCCGGGACCAGGTAGCAGAATGGCCAATATCATGTAGTGCCGGATGTGCTGCTATTTTTGGTTCATCAGCTCGAGGGGTTTGTGATGCTATAAGATCAAGGTTCCGAATTGCCAACAATATGGTGGTCGGAACTTTCGTTTCCCTACGTAAGGATGATAGGCTCCCTGGGATATTTTGCCCACACTGTTCTATGTCATAGCTTTCAACACTACGAAAGCCTAGTCAGTTGCCGTCTATTTTCCTGACCTGATTTAAACAATAGGAGTACTCGGGTTTGAGAACAGAGACCCGAGTTAAGACCCCACTTTACAGAGATGTCGCATACCTTAAATATAGAAGTCGGCCTCCCTGCTCCTCCGTAGTTCCTCGTGGTGATCTCGGTTTTCATGCGATATCGCCATACAAGAAAAGTCTGGTGTTTTTAAGCCGGCTCTACCACTATCGACCCGGAAGTAGATATAGCGATATACCGAGCTTTCGATGTTTTGTACCTAAGCTAATCCTGTATATGAGCAATTCGTGTTTTCAGTCACATGCGCGTATCCATTTCTTTGTGGTGTTCACTTTACACTTACTATTTTTAATTTCATAAAGTCAGTATTTTTTCTCACTCGGTCATGACCCGGAAGTTCTTAAACGGGTTCGATATTGTTTTATGACTGTATATATATTAATAAAATCCATACATTTCCTTTAATTACATATTGCACGATATTAAATCCGTCCATTTTCATTGTAATCTAAGCTTATAGTAAACCTCTTATGTTTGTAGAGGATATATGGTTCAATAACGGCGGCCATCTTGGATAGGGGCAAAAAATCTCGGGCGATCCATTATCGCACTGGTTCTATTGGTTAACATTACTACAATCTATTGGTTGTTTCTCTTAACATGAATAAAGTCCCGCGTCGGCTATATTTTATATTTTGCTTCAAATCATGATTATCAACATGTACTTGTTTTTACAAAAATAAAATAAAATAAAATAATAACCTATTCATGCAAGTCATTTCAATAAATGTTGACATAATTTTGGGACATTTCACACATATCTTTTACATTTTGCTTTAAATCATGAATATCAACATGTGCGTGTTATTTACTAAATAAAACGATAACATATTCATTCAAGTCGTTTCGGTGGATCTTCACATAGTATTGGGACATTTCATACATATATCGTTTTGTTTGAGGAACTTATGCATAAACCCTTTAATATCGACCCCCTTCAGGTTGCTGAGTCCAACACATGTTTCTAATCGGCTAATTATACATTTAAATCAGGGTGTAGAATGTGCCTATAGCTTATTGGATTTTAATCTATTGTCATAATGCAGTCCTTGAAATTAAAAAGAACTTTATCAACATCCATTATTCCTTTCTGGATATCATAATTACTCTATTTGTTGGCTTATAACAGCCTGATCTATACATAGTTTCATAACAAGAACAATCTAGTCATCCAATATATTCTATATATCGCCTTCACCAATTGTTCCCAAGTCATATACTTGTTATATAATGTAAAACTCCACTGGTTGTTCATTTATGGATACAAGATTCTCAGAGCATCCTCACTAGCATAACGCCATTATCATAAATAACATAAGGGTAACTTATTATTTTGAGTAGTTCATTACAGTTTCTCTGGATATAAGTTATAGTATCAGTCTTTCCCATTCTTCCCTATTGTTAAGGCCCGTCCTAAACGTATTGAAAAGGGACATATAAAATTGTTCTCTTTTCTTTCTTTTAGTTTCAGAATTTCCTCCTCTTATACTGTGCGTCATAGCTTCCACTCCACACCATTTGAGGTCCTCTATTTTGTGGTTATGTGTCAGCCAGTGCTCTACTAGTGGGGCCGTTCTCTTTTGGGTTCTAATTGCCGACTTGTGTTCCGTTATCCTTGTTTTAACCTCCCTAGATGTTTCGCCGATATATATTTTATCGCAAGGGCACTTGATCAGGTAGATTAAATCTTTTGTTTTACAGTTTATGAAGTTCTTGATTCTATGCGTGACTCCTTTGTGGACTATTTTTTCTCCTTTTATTTGGTTAGGGCAATTCACACACATATTACAGTTAAAATTGCCTGTGGGTAGTGGAGTCTTGTCAATGGTACCTTGTTTTTGGCCACTGCTTTCTTTGAATGTATGTACTAGGCAATTTCTAACTGTTTTGTTTCGTCTGAAACTGAACATGGGTTTAGGGATGTTAGTGCCTTCTCTATCATTCAGGAGTGCCCAGTTCCTATTAATGATATTTTTTATTTTGTTACTGGCTATACTATAGTTTGTGACAAAAATTAGTTTCTCATTGTTCTTATCACTTTTTTGTGAGGTCTTGGAGAAGAGTGCGTCCCGATTATAGTATTTAGCTCTCTTATATGCCTTCTTGATTAAATTGTTTGGATAGCCTCTTTCTCTTAGTTTTTTAGTTAAATTATCTGCATGTTTGTTAAAATTCTTCAAATCAGTGCAATTGCGCCGGATTCTCAGGTACTGACCAAATGGAATATTATCTTTTTGGCTTTTAGGATGATTGCTTTTATAGTGGAGAAGGGTGTTCCTATCGGTTGGTTTAGTGTAAAGATCCACACCTAATTCGCCATTCCTTTCTTTTGTTCTAATGTTTAGGAATTCTACCTGATCAAGTGCCCTTGCGATAAAATATATATCGGCGAAACATCTAGGGAGGTTAAAACAAGGATAACGGAACACAAGTCGGCAATTAGAACCCAAGAGAGAACGGCCCCACTAGTAGAGCACTGGCTGACACATAACCACAAAATAGAGGACCTCAAATGGTGTGGAGTGGAAGCTATGACGCACAGTATAAGAGGAGGAAATTCTGAAACTAAAAGAAAGAAAAGAGAACAATTTTATATGTCCCTTTTCAATACGTTTAGGAAGGGCCTTAACAATAGGGAAGAATGGGAAAGACTGATACTATAACTTATATCCAGAGAAACTGTAATGAACTACTCAAAATAATAAGTTACCCTTATGTTATTTATGATAATGGAGTTATGCTAGTGAGGATGCTCTGAGAATCTTGTATCCATAAATGAACAACCAGTGGAGTTTTACATTATATAACAAGTATATGACTTGGGAACAATTGGTGAAGGCGATATATAGAATATATTGGATGACTAGATTGTTCTTGTTATGAAACTATGTATAGATCATGCTGTTATAAGCCAACAAATAGAGTAATTATGATATCCAGAAAGGAATAATGGATGTTGATAAAGTTCTTTTTAATTTCAAGGACTGCATTATGACAATAGATTAAAATCCAATAAGCTATAGGCACATTCTACACCCTGATTTAAATGTATAATTAGCCGATTAGAAACATGTGTTGGACTCAGCAACCTGAAGGGGGTCGATATTAAAGGGTTTATGCATAAGTTCCTCAAACAAAACGATATATGTATGAAATGTCCCAATACTATGTAAAGATCCACCGAAACGACTTGAATGAATATGTTATCGTTTTATTTAGTAAATAACAAGCACATGTTGATATTCATGATTTAAAGCAAAATGTAAAAGATATGTGTGAAATGTCCCAAAATTATGTCAACATTTATTGAAATGACTTGCATGAATAGGTTATTATTTTATTTTATTTTATTTTTGTAAAAACAAGTACATGTTGATAATCATGATTTGAAGCAAAATATAAAATATAGCCGACGCGGGACTTTATTCATGTTAAGAGAAACAACCAATAGATTGTAGTAATGTTAACCAATAGAACCAGTGCGATAATGGATCGCCCGAGATTTTTTGCCCCTATCCAAGATGGCCGCCGTTATTGAACCATATATCCTCTACAAACATAAGAGGTTTACTATAAGCTTAGATTACAATGAAAATGGACGGATTTAATATCGTGCAATATGTAATTAAAGGAAATGTATGGATTTTAATAATATATATACAGTCATAAAACAATATCGAACCCGTTTAAGAACTTCCGGGTCATGACCGAGTGAGAAAAAATACTGACTTTATGAAATTAAAAATAGTAAGTGTAAAGTGAACACCACAAAGAAATGGATACGCGCATGTGACTGAAAACACGAATTGCTCATATACAGGATTAGCTTAGGTACAAAACATCAAAAGATCGGTATATCGCTATATCTACTTCCGGGTCGATAGTGGTAGAGCCGGCTTAAAAACGCCAGACTTTTCTTGTATGGCGATATCGCATGAAAACCGAGATCACCACGAGGAACTACTGAGGAGCAGGGAGGCCGACTTCTATATTTAAGGTATGCGACATCTCTGTAAAGTGGGGTCTTAACTTGGGTCTCTGTTCTCAAACCCGAGTACTCCTATTGTTTAAATCAGGTCAGGAAAATAGACGGCAACTGACTAGGCTTTCGTAGTGTTGAAAGCTATGACATAGAACAGTGTGGGCAAAATATCCCAGGGAGCCTATCATCCTTACGTAGGGAAACGAAAGTTCCGACCACCATATTGTTGGCAATTCGGAACCTTGATCTTATAGCATCACAAACCCCTCGAGCTGATGAACCACAAATAGCAGCACATCCGGCACTACATGATATTGGCCATTCTGCTACCTGGTCCCGGAGTTATGTATTGCCGAGCCTCGGGGTGGTTTATTAATCGCATTGAACAGATTCAAGGCTAGCTATATGACATAAGGCAAGCCAGAGGGAAGGAATGATAATTATAAACAGGCACACGATAAAGAGTGTCCCGGTACAAAATACAAAATACGAGAATGGACAGGGGGACAACATTAGAGACTTTGAATTGAAACTAAGTATAGCTCTGAAAAACGCAATTTGAGTAACATTAGAGAATAAAAATTCTGTTCATCCCCTTGACCTTGCAGAGCGCCAACAACCCCAAGCAGCAAGAAGGGATAATTACTGAAAAACCTTAAGCATCTGCTAGATCCTGCCAGACAACATATTGGTGAGTAGGACAAAAACCAACAACAGACCTGTAATGGAGCGAGACTTGGTAAAAAAATGTTGTAGTTCCTAATGTTATTGTATTGTTCCCATGCATTTAGGAACATAATCCATTTAAAAAAAAAAGAAAAAAACATCTTGATTGTACTACGGTGGCTCCTCCGAGTTCGCTAAATATCTCCACCAAGAATTAAAATAAGGTAAAGGGATGTGAAGAGATAGCATGTCCATAAGTGAAAGGGGCTGTATTTCACATAACCTAAATGGTTATATATACTTTTGTGTCTTTTATTAGTGGACATTATCGCGAGACTGGAAACAAATAGAAACTCGCTAACCCATCAAAGGTTTTTAATAACAAGAGGACCAAGGCCTGACATCCACAAGGCAAGGTAGAACAAGAACTTATTTAATGCTAATACTTAGTAACTAAAGACAATCGAGTATGAATAATAAACTGGTAGGACTAAAGGGGGCGGAAAGGCAGTAACAAGGAGTGATAAAAATGAAACAACCTATGGCAATAAAGAGTGTATAAAAGGATAAGTAAAACACTTCTAGCGAAATACCTAAATGTTGTTTTTTAATGTTTAGATCCGCAAGTCATTGTGTTGAATTGTCCTGAAGAAGGTGTAGATACATAGAAGCACCGAAACGCGTCGACTGTTACTTTGACTTTTTTATTTGTTGTATTTTCAAACTGTGTGATTTCTTAACCAATGTTTTTAACAATTTTTCAATAAATATGCATAGATTGTAACCCGAGCGGGAGGTATTTCAATAAAAACTTGAACTTTACTCATCTCAAACCGTCGCAGATGTGCCAATACTTAATCATACTAGTGATTGTAATTTATAGTGTGTCTCACGTACTGCCTAAACCTGATAGTATAGCTGCCCTTTAGATTCTTTAAACTACTACTTGGAGTGAGAGTATTAAAACTCTTTTAAACAGGGACCACCACTTTGCTTAGCTTTTTCCCCTCCCTGTAACAAGAACCAGGGGAACCTTCCAATTTTTCCTGTTGCTATTTTCCTACACATGCCATTACAGTGTCTCAGATACTCTTAGTCTACAGGCTTACCTGCTAATTACATCCTATTACTAATGCCACAACTTTGCTTCAGGATCCAATTTAAGAGAACTTCAAATGCATTAAATACTGTCTCACATTCCATTCATATTCAAAGCCTGTTTCAACTGGGTGCCCACCTTTTAATAGATAGAATCTTGTTGTTTCTCCTCCACATTTTAGTCTCCGTCCCTATTGACCACTCAACTATTCCTGTGGAATGTAATTGTATTTGAGGTGTCGAATCGCTTTTCAGTGATTAGCATGCTACTTCGGAACCAAAAAAGGATTAGTGGCAAATTAGTATAGGGAGATACGAAATTAATTTGAGCAGTGGACATTTGAGTTTGTTTTTGGATTGAAAAGGGATAGTGGAGGGATAGAAAAGGGAAGTTTTGCATTTATATAGAGATTGCTACCCCTGATGAGGTGTCACATTGCTTTTCGGTGGTTAACACGCTACCATGGAACCCAAACAGGATTAGTGGGGTATTAGCATAGGGAAAAATGAAATTAATTTGAGTGGTGGACTTGTGAGTCTGTTAGTTGGATTGAAAAGGATAGTGGAGGAATAAAAGAGGGCATTTTGGGAGATCAGAGTAGTAGGAGGAGATTTGCGATGAGTAAAGATGAAATGGGAAGGGTTTAGAAAGGCTTGTTTGGGAGAGCTGATTAGTAAACGATGTGTGAGATGATGCAAGGAGGGGTAGAGGAGGGAGGAGTCTGGAAAGGGTTATTTTGGGAATCATCGTAGTAGAAAGGGGTTTAGAATGAGTCAGAGAGTGGAAGCAGAATATATATTGAGAGAGATATATGGAGAGAAATAAGGTATTAGTGTATTGGAGAGAGTAGTAGAATGAGGCTTTGGATAAACCCGAGAGTGGAGCTAGAGGATATATTATGAGAGGTATAGTGTGAGATATAGGGTAGTACATTAGAGATGCTGAATCAGAAGTAAAGTAATAAATATAAAGATACATAAGTACATGGAATGGAAGGTATATATGTATAAGCAAGTGAAGCAATTGTAGATAAATAGTTAAAAATGATGATGATAAAAATGTACTTATGTATGCTCTGATCTATATACATATTAAACAAAGAATAATATAAGCATAATATGCACATTGGTTAAGCAGGTACACATATCTAGTCCTAATAAATGCTTTTAATACACTGGGATTTGCTGTATATTTATGTTTGAGTATGGTGGTTGTGTGGGGAAGAGCTAACTCTTGAGTAGTCTTCTGAAGAAAAGGTAGTTATCTGTGGATTTTATGTTTTGGGGTAAAGAGTTCCATAGTTTGACTGCTTGAACAGAGAAGGATGTGCCACCTATATTTTCTTTGTTGTACAGTGGGATTTTGAGGTGAAGTTCCAATCTAGAGTGGAGATTCCTTTGTTGAATGTATTTGGTGATTTTATTCCTGATGAAGAACAGTCCTGTCCATGGATCGCTTTGTGGGTGATACAAAGCAGCTTTAATGTGGATCATCTGGCAACTGGTACCCAATGTAGGGCCACTGTATTCTTTAATAGTTGTTAAAAATGATCTGTGGCAGAGGCTATTGGCGTAATCAAGTTTAAACAGTACAAAAGGGCCTGCTAATAGATCAAAAATCGTCCTCTTGATGAACACATACACACATCCTTCGGCCAGGAAAAAATTGGCCCACAACAAACAACTAATCGGAATCATTACCAACATCCGGAGTACCTGTCCCTTGTGGGACTTGATACTCACAGGGGACTTTAATTCAAACCTAATTTATACTCCGGATGAGGACGAATCTACATCAGCAGACAACATATATTGGTCCGTCCCACATCAATACCAGCCAATGAGGCCAAAAGTGGATCACGTAGGACAAGGGTTGGTTAATGCCTTAGAGTTTCTTGGGCTAAGAGTATTGAACGGTAGAACTCCAGACGATTTCCCTCCTAAGTTTACATTCCATGGGGGAAAGACAAGGTCAAGACTGGACTACACAGCAATCTCAGTATCGCTGATATCATCCCTATCGCACTTCTTGATAGAGTTCACAACCCGGAGTGACCATTCATATCAGCTGATACATTTTAGGTCTAAAATTACCAAACACCAGGTAAATACAACTATTGATGGCAACATACACACAGTGGACCTAAAACGTATAAAATGGTCAAACGACACAATTGAAACATTGCAGTTAAAAATAAAAAAGTTGTTAATTACTAGCAAAATTGGAGCTCAGGACAAAATACATGCATGGTAAAGCTTTACAGCAGAGTTACAAACAATAATGCCGTCAGGACAAAAGCAGCCCTACTCCCGGGAAAAAACAACAACGCTAGGTCTGCGAACCCTGAAACGTAAAGTCAAAAAATGCATCAGGATGCTAAAAAGAACAACTCCTGACACAGCAGCATGGGATAGTGTAAGACAGCTCAGGAAATGTTATAAAAAAGACCTCTGGGAAGAAAAAAGAAAGAGCAACGACGAATTCTGGGCTGAACTCCTGTGCAGCTCAAAGAAATCCAACTCAAAACAGATTTGGATCATCATAAACGACCTGAACCGACCAGTTACAGTGTTATCCTCAAACATACAAGAATCTGAGTGGGTGGAATTTCTATCCAGGAGGTTTTGGGAAGCTCCCTTGCTAGAACCAATCATGGGAAACACCTATGATCGAGGGGCAGTTCATGCAAAGCCCACTGGGTTCTTAGAAAGCACCAGCTCAGAAGAAGCCGCAACTTCAAAACAGAAGGAGCAATCGAACGTGGCCACAAATCCAATGGAGGAAAATGTCTCCCCGATTCCAGCCATAAGTTACTCGTCCCCTTCGACTGAAGGAGTTAGACGTATAATTAAGAAAGGCAGAAACGACGGTGCACCAGGCCCCAATGGAATACCCCAAGCAATCTTCAAATATGATATTCCGTTTTGGGGCAAACAACTTTCCAACTTATATCAAGAAATAGAGAAACTAAACATCATACCAGTAAACTGGCAGGTTTGATTTTGACACCTTTATTTAAAGGAGGAGACAGAGCAAATCCGGCGCACTACAGATTGATAGCCCTGCTGGACGTAGAGGCCAAATATTATGCCTCCCTGGTACTAGAAGAGCTTAAGGCTTGGTCTGACGACCTTAACCTAATTCCGGAAAACCAGGCGGGCTTTAGACAAGGCCTTGGAACGACGACGAACATTTTAGGTCTTTCGCTAATTACAAACAAGTGTAAGCAGAGGAAACTGCAACTTTACCTCTGCTTTATAGACCTAAAAGCAGCCTTCGATAGTGTTGATCGCCATCTTTTGTGGAAAAAGCTGCGAGCCTGGGGTATCCCTGAAAGGCTCTTAAAAGGCATCCTATTATTCTATTCAAACACCTGGCTAAGGATTAAGATAGGTGATGGGTCCAGACTATCAAGGAAGCTGACAACCACCAGAGGTAAACAACCTTTACAACGCAACTTTTACCATGCAGTGCCTTTACAACGCAACTTTTACAATGCAAACCATATCAACGCATTGCACTGGGGGCGCTCTAGGATAGGGAATAGGTTTAATGTACTATCCAACACCTTCCCTACTATCCACGGGGACTGGAGTTGGAATAGTAAATTAAACAATTCACTATCCAGCGCCTAAAAGCATTATGCGTTGTAATGGTATGCGTTGTAAAAACCGCGTTGTAAAGGCATGCGATGTAAAAGCATGCGTTGTAATGTCATACATCCCCACCAGAGGCTTAAAACAAGGGTCTGTTCTTGCCCCTCATCTTTTTAATTTGTTTTTATCTGACCTCTCTCAAAGGCTGGACTGTACCAACTGCCATCCACCAAAGCTTGGCGAACTGAGACTTTCGCATCCCTCATACGCCAATGACGTGGTACTTATGAGTCAAACAAAGATCGGCCTGCAAAGATGCCTGAATGAAATGTCAGTTTACATTTCAGAAAACAAACTTGAAATAAACACAACCAAAACAAAAACTATGGTGATTGGAAAAAAACAGTTAAGAAAACAGGCAATCTGGCTTAATGGAATCCAACTCGAGGAGGTAAAAAAATACAAATACTTAGGCCTTTATATCGACAACTCAAGAAATCTTACGGAGCATAAAAAATATATGTCTCAGAGATCAAGTGCACTAACATTTGCTTTCAGCCTATTAGCTAAAAAGCTGAAGGGCCCCTCCTATAAACCTGCTCGCTGTAATGAAAGCAAAAATCCTGCCAACTCTAACATACGCCAGCGCGGCCTTCTATGGCGAGGATGGAGAGCTCCTAAACCAACTAATAGCTTCCATCTACAAAAAAGTATTCCAGATTCCAAGGTCAGCTTCCCCAGCCCAGGTTCGCCTGGAATTCGGCCTTACAAATGAAGAAGTTGGCAGAATGTACGCGACGGTGAAAACCTGGTATCGCTTAAAGCTAAACGCTGCTACATCAAAAATCAACGAGGCCATCTGGTCTGAACTAAACCAAGACAAATCTTCTCCTTTCAATCAATACCTTTGCAAATGCCTTTCGGCCACATGTACGACGGAAATATGGAACAAAAACTTGCTGTACCAATCATTTAAACAAGTTGTAAATAAAGCATCAAAAACCGATTCACTGCTACTGGACAAAAATATCCTAAGATCAAGGTTGCACGCCTGGATGGTGATAAACCACTATAAGTCCTTTGCACCGGCGGCTTATTTATGCGAAACTTACTCAATTAACGTAAAAAAACAACTTATGGCACTGCGTTTTGGAACACTACCATCCCTGGCTGAGCAGCCAGTTTGGCTGCACACAGGCCCTAAATCGTGCCGGCTGTGCAATCATCACAAAGAAGACTTTATCCATATAATTTGCACATGTAAAAAACTGCGGGCTGAACGTGCAATCTTCCTAAAGACAAGTTTCAATGAAAGAGGTATTAGATCCTGCAGAGCCGCAATAATGGCTTGCCAAGCCCCCTCAGACCCCCCACTGCATGGCAGACTGATCGAATTTCTTAAAGCCTTTAAAAAGCTTTGTTAAAAGGGTCGGAAGCTGGGCAAACGAGGTTTAACTTTCTGCATTGAACTTTTAAGAAACAAAATGATTTTATACTTAAATTTCTACTTTTAACTGCTTATCGTAATATTGTGCTTTTGCTACTTGTTTTAAATTGTTATGGTTTTAACTAACTAAACAATAAACATTACTTACTTACTTACAGTACAAAAGGGCAAAAGGGATAGTAGCCTGGATCATGTGTGGAAATCCCAGGTGGGGGAAGATGCATTGCAGAGTTGTTATAGTAATGAAGCTTGAACTTGCTAGTTTACCCAATTGGGCATTTATTGGTAGTGTGGAGTCCATGGCAATTCCGATGTTTTTTACTTGTTTTGATACTTTAGATGGTGTTCCCAGATCATCAGGTCAAGCGGTAAGTGGGTCATCATTTTTACCAATCGCCACATGTGAATATTTCTATTTTGGAAGCATTCAATTTGAGATGGCCTCATGTCATCCACTGATCAGCAGCTCTATGGCAGCTGAAAGTTTGTGAGTTATCACTGTCTTTACGGCTTTCCAGTTGAAGGAGCATTTGTGTCATCTGCATAGTTATAGCATGTAAGGTGAAATTCATTGATCAGTGTCGGCAATGACTTCAGATATTGAAAAGCATGGATGAGATGATAGAGCCTTGAGGGACTCCTGCTTTTGTGAAGTATGGTTTAGATGAGAAAGGGGGTGCATGGATGACATTTGTTCTGTTTTGAAGGGAGGATGTGATCCAGTCAAGCACAGTCTCCTCTATGCCAGCTTCTTAGAGTCTTTGTATTACAGTGTCATGGTCAACCGTGTCAAAGGAAGCTGAGGAGTCCAGGAGAAGTAGTGCAGCAACCCTGTTCTGGTCAACTGTGTTTGTAAGTTCATCTCATATGGCAATGAGGGCTGACTTTGTGCCTCTTCCTGGACGGAATCCTGTTTGGAAGTCAGAAAGTATAGAATTATCTTCAATGAATTGTGATAGCTGGTTGAATGCTGTTCCTTCTATCAGTTTGCCCAGGAAAAGTCAATTTGTAATTGGTCTGTAGATGTCGGGGTGAAGCAGGTCCAGGACACATTTTCATTTGTAATGGGTGTATGGGATTTAGACCTTCTGCAAATATTGCTGTAGTAAAGAAATTGTTGGTGATTCTACTTACTGTTGTGGAAGGAGACATAGTTAGAAGGATTATCTGTGGTAGACAGTAAAGGTCTGAAGGGCTGCCAGCATGCTGGCTTGCTTTGACCAGGTCAATACATTCATTGTGTGATATTTGTTGGAAGGAATGCAGAGGTTGGGTTAGCCTACTATTGGGTTTTTTTTTGGAAAAGGGTTGGTGCATTTGTTTTTTCTTTATTTTAAATTGGATTGCAACATGTCTGCTTTGGTTGTGTAATGATTTTCCGGTTTGTCCATGATTTCCTAAATAATGGCATGAGCTCCCGCTAGGCAATTAGGTTTATGAAATTTGGTGAGAATTTTATAGAATTCTATTTTGCACATTTAGGATTTTGAATTCTGTCTGAATAGAATTATTTCTTAGCTTTTTTGAATACTGACTTGTATAATCTGGTAGGCTTCTGTAGGTGAAGTTTGTCTTAATTAGTGTTTGTTTTGAGCCAGGTGCATTGTAGCTTTCTAATGTTCTGTTTTATCTCTGTTAGCTATATATGTGCCCCAGGATAAGAAGGCATTTTAATGGGTCTGCGTTTGCAGGTGAAGGAGATGGTGGTTGAGAGTGAGTTGGTGAGCTGTGTTTTTCTATGTAAAGTAGCCTTGTTATGCGCTGGGCATGAAGATGCAAAGTTGTGAAGAAGTGGCATGGAAGGTGTATGAGTTTTTTTTAAAAGTGTGAGCACGGCTATTACCTATCAAGCCAAACTCAACTTGCCGACATGTTTCATTGCCATATGTACTCGTGGCAATTTCTTCAGGGCAATGCCCTGAAGAAATTGCCACGAGTACATATGGCAATGAAACATGTCGGCAAGTTGAGTTTGGCTTGATAGGTAATAGCCGTGCTCACATAAAAAAAAAAAATAGACAATCAACACGAAAAAAACGGAATAAAATTGGTATATTTGTGTTGTTTGTTAAATTTTGTGTTGTGTCATATCACTATGTATTGTCTGTGTAATACACTGTGTCTCCACTCCACTGTTTCACAAACACTTGTATGTTTTGTTAGGACACTTTTCATTTTCAAGGCTTGATGGCACCGATGATGAGAACAGGGCAACCCTGGTGAGTACCTGCCAGGTTCCCCGATGGTGGTGCGCCCGTGAGGTGCTATCTTGCTTTCACACACATTTTTTGTCACATAGACACAAATAAGGTTTTTTTTTTGTTTGTTTCACAACTGTTGAATTAAGGGACTGTGGTTGATTTTAATAATTGGCATGGTTCTGATACCCCCTACCCCATAGACTCTAAAGAGGGGAGCAAGTTGTAATTTTGGTACAGCGTGTGGTACAGGACCTCAAAAATAGTGCCTTTTGGGGACTAGGTTTTTGGCGTATAAATAATTCTACGAGTGTCCGTATTATTCCCTCTGTGCTCCTTATTGTTTTTGACCCCCTTCAGAACCCCAGCCCTAACCAATCGCAATACTAATCCTAAGCTCTAGCACCAATAGGAGACTAGACCCTTACAGGCAATCACAGCCCTAGTCCTAGCAGCCAATCAGAAATGAAACCCTAAGTCCTAGGTTGAAGAGAAACCCTAGCCTCGGGAATCAATCAAAAACTCTAGATTTATCCAGCAAACAGAACATTAGCCCTAAGCCCTACGTCCAACAGAACCACTAACCCAGGGACCAATCAGAACCCTAGACCTATCAGCAGTGCTTAATTTGTAAAATATGAAGTCCAGGTGCTCGAATATTTGTGAGAGGCCAGACCCACTTTCCTTGGCTCCACCCACTTCCGCCACTGGCTCTCTCCACTTCCTCTATTGTCTCCACCAACATCCTCAACTGGCCATGTTGAAAGTCAGATGTAATACCCGATCTGATTTTCAGCAAAGGCAGCCTTCCTCCAAGTAAGGTTTTGATAGGAAGTTCCCCTCCCCATGGAAATGTTGAAAAAGATTAAATCAAAATTGCATTTGAAGCACAATTTTTGAATAAATTAGCTAAAATTACTAATGCATTTGAAAGGGACACAAGCACAGCTTTTGAAGGACATGAAATGTTAAGGACATTCCTCCTTTGAAAATAAGGAGGTCTGTTGGTTTAGTCAACGCTCGTTTTGTTTAACTTTGCTTCTTTTTCTTCAAACCAGAAGCCATGAGTTTGGTGTGGCTGAAAGGCTTGGGAGAGTTCTTTAAAAACCACACAGCATACACAAAACTCACAGTGTCTCCTGCTTTCCTGTTATGTAAATGTGGTTGTGTCGTATAGTCTAGAACTGAGAGCCAGGCGCAATGGATACTACTGTAATGATGTCTTCAAGTGTAACCAGCCAAAATCTGTCCCCACACCACTAAGAGTACCAATGCTTTGAAAGGGAGCTGCATGACAAGCATCAATGCTGGAGGAAAATACAATCCCATGAGACCCCCATGACAAAACACTGCCCTACGGTCAGCCCATGGCAGCAGAGGGCACATGAGCAGGGTGTTGAAAGTAGCAGCATTCACACGGACTGATTCCACAGACCCGTTTGGCTGCTGGCACAATAGGTCTTTCACCCTGTATGCATGAAATGTTTTTTAATCCCGATTGAATATTGTATAAAATTGCATGGAGTGTACCACCAAACAAATATAACTAGAAGGTGTCTGTGTGTTTGGTCGTGCACTCACTATGGAGGTGGTCATGGGCCAGTGGTCAAAGTGGGGAAAAAAGTAGGGAAACTGTGGGCGGAGAATCAGAGGGCAGAAATAACCTGCATATTGGCTCAGTGGGCGGAATTAGAGGAGTGGCCAGAAAGAGCAAAACATCTCAAGTTTTAGTATTTATTTGGCATTTCACTGAGCAGTTACATCTTAATAAGTTATTTAATTCAGCCAATGGATACACCTGTTTATTTAAGGTTTAATATAAGTTATAGACTTTCAGATACATTCACAAAGTGGGATATGTTTCCAATCACAGAATGTTACAAATATGCTTAAATGTAGAATCACAAACCGTTTGGCTGCGCGCCATGCAGTTTCTTTCATTAGAACTTCTCCCTATTTCCACAAGACCAGCTCAAACATGAAAAGCAAAATATCCTAGTTTGCAAATGTTGTCCACCTAATTATGGCTCTGTCATATTTGCCACATAATACATCATCTGCTGCATAATCTGACAATTTTAACTAAAGATTGTAGCTCACACGGATCAAAAGTTACAAAAAAAATGTGACTTGAGTTGCTATGAAGTAGAGGGCCCTTTGCAAAGGTTGACTGGTCACCTTCCTAACTAGTGCATTTGCATATACACTGGTACTAATAAGGCAAAAACTTTCCAGAGACTGTTAGTATGTGTAAAAATGTAAAAATAATAAAGTATCAGAAAATGTATCACATTACGCTGCAGCCGTTTTTTTACTGCATAATTTAGTCAACACTGCAACATAATGTTGTCTTCCATTGCGGCATAATTCCAGTGGCCCCAAAGCAGGCAGCACATGCTAAAAGTGCAAGTGCATGAAACAGAGATACCGATAAGTTTGCAAGCTTAGTTTGGTGTGTATGCAAATCCTGCATTGCCAATCTCTGGTGAATTTCACTACTACTGATGAAACAAGGCCAATGGAGGTACCAATGCGTGAGGCGGACTGGCCTCAAGGATCCTGTTACCTCAGTGACAGAGTCACTGTTGCTCTAGGGTGTGCTGCTTCATAGTCCTGCCCGCAAGACTGAAGGTGAACTTCAGTATGGTTTGTGGTGGACAGGTCTTCAAGATTAACCCACACCTCCCACTGCTAGGGTCCACAAGCTGGTACTAAGACACCATGGCTTCTAAGGTCTAGCGGGCTTTCTAAGGTCTAGCATGTGAATGTACTTCCTCAGGAGAGTGATCTGGTGGCTGGTCATGAAGGCTGAACATGGTTCCCCAGTTCCAAATTCGGCATCTCTGGTGCCACATCCTTTCCCCTCACCAACTGAACACAATACTACCCTGCTGGGGGAAACTCACACTGCCTTCAGCTACATACCCAATTGTGCCAGCTATAAACACCTGGATACGACTCAATTCAAATTATGCACTAGGCAAGAGTAATATGCTGCCATAAACAAAAGTAATAGCATCCTGGAAAAAGCAAACACTCTTCGAAAATGTAAGGTTAAGTAAAGCATGTGAAATGTAAGCAGGAACAACATGGTTATCTCAACACTTTTATACTCACTATTCAGTAATCAATGAGTGTTTTTGCATGAAAAGTTAAGGACATGACTACAGCGTCTGGAAGGGACCCATTTTGATGTCCATTGTTTATATACTTACAAAACGCAGTATGGTTTAAAAACACCACATCCCTGAACACAGAGCCATTTTATAAACTAAAATAAGGAACTCAGCAGATAAGCATCACATTAAAAGTTTCACACTCCATGCATCAACCAGGTATTGCAGTTCCTCCATGAATTGTTCACTTCCCCACCTTGGGAAAACAATGTTCACAGGAAGACGAGAAAACTAAAGCAGTGCTTCACTGCCAAACTCCGTAAAGTGGCACTAAAGTGTTTGGGTGTGAATATAACCAATCTGGCTACTTTGCAATCACTATTCAGTTATTTAGTTATTGTTTGTATTTTTAACCTTTTTCTATCTGTCTTGTGGCTACACTTTTGAATAGAAAAATGTCAGAAAAACTGACATTTCCAGCAAAGTGTTTCTTTCTTTTTTGGATCCATTTCACAGGGGAACAAAGGAAGGAAAGGAGAAGAAAGATAGGGTAAGAGCTGTTTCTTGAAGTCATGGTTTTTATTCAGCAAGGGAAGAGCAGCGAGACAGAGACAGAAAGAGAGGCAATAAGAGGAATAAAAAGAGAGAGAGGGGGTGGAAGCTGACAGCAGCAGAGCAGAAGAAGAGTTGGTTTGGTTACTTGCTGCGTTACTGGCACTGCCTATATTAAGAAGAGGCCTGCTGCTGCAATTACACTGCAGCGCTACACCACACCGGCTTCTTCAAACAATAGTGCGCTCAACATCGTGCTGAACTGCTGGTGACTCATGTGGTGTGTGTGTGCCGGGAGTGGAATTTTGAAAAAGGTTATGCACGCCTCCGCAGCTGCTGCAGCCTCTACCTCACATAACCAAATCCAGCCCAATCAGTGTCCCACACAAGGGCAACACTGATCTGAATGACATTTTTCATGAATTTGTGATTGGCTCAGCAGCCCTCTACACCAGGGAATCGGTGTGAACAACACTACAGTCAATTATATTTACTGTGACATATGACTTACAGCCAAGTCACTGAAGTGAGTTGGAAGTGGCACTCGGGTATAGACCCAGCCCCAATAAATAAGTGCTAAGCACCAAAAGCCACTGGCACAAATTAGGCACTGAACACAAACCCTAAGCCTCATAGAAACACCATGTACAGCAGCCAATAAGAGCACAGATGTAACATCCAATAGCAAACTTATATGAGGAACGTGTGACACCAAGCACAGGCTGATGGCCAGGGGGCAGGAAGAGCTACTCCAAAAGTCAGAATCTCCTTGGATACAGACAGGCTCAATACACACTTTTCAAGTCCTGTTTAAGCCGGCAGGTAATGTTCAAATCTAAATCCAAAACCAGTGAAAATACTGCATTTCGTGCACTTAAATCAATTCTTCTAGCCAAAAAAAAGTGCTACATACAATTTCTAAACACAGTTTAAACCATTAGCAGATAAAGCAGTCTCTTGAACATACTCTGTTTAGCCTCTGAGCGTGTAGTTTGCCTTTATTTAAAAAAAGTTTTTAAGACACTAAAGAGGGGGTGGACTAGGAGAGAAAGTCAACAGTCAAGATTATAAAAAACAGCTGTTTTAAAAGTACAGATTGCACAGAAACAAAGAGTTTATTTTAAGTAGTCACGTCAATTAGCGGGTCGCAATTAAGGAATGCGTTGGAATCGCAATTTTATTTGCGAATCCTACATACATTGCATTTTGCGAGTCCATAATAGCGTATTGGTAAAATTCGCTATTAGGGACTCGCAAAATACAATGTTAATTCGTCTGGCCCATAGTGGGCAGTTTAGAGCCACGTCGCACCTGATATTAAGTAATATGCTTGGCTGAAATTATGGTGACTCGGAGGGACATTTTCAATAGAGAAGGAAAAACTTCCGTAGGGTATGAACTTGGGTTTAAGCTTCAGTCTCCTGAAAATCAAGTTCATATCCTAAGTGACTAGGCGGAATTCTGACAGGAAGAAGGAGGTACATGAGTCTTACCTGAAGCTGGTGGCCTCATTAGAAGTGGAGTAGTATTCCTGTGAAGTGTTCTTTCAGGCATTCCTGTGGATGCCTACCTCTACAAGATATGTAGGAAAATAAATTACAGCAGCCCCCAAGCAGGTGAACAGGTTGATTTTCTTTGTAAAGCCTAACAAGGGAATCTTAGTCACTGGTTTCTTCACTGTGCTCTGGTGAGACCTTTCTGCCAGCTGTCAGGGTATCCATGTTCTCTAGCCATGCACCAAGTTAGACCGTTGTTAGCTCCTCATGAACCAGGTGCACAGGTAAAACAACGGCAGGTATGTAGCACCTTCTACCAAAGAAAGGAGGTCAGCCATTATGGGAGGCAGAGATGTAACTTCTCAAGAAGGTATGAGAGGTTCAAAAACATGGCTTTGAAAATCCAAGACAGAGACATCAGAATGATGTTGGGGCCAGGGCTATCCCTGATTTTTTGGAGGACTCCTAGAAACACAGAGATAAGAAGAAAGGTTTCCAGGAATTTCCCATTTTATGTGAACCTCAGGGACCCATGGCCACCTACTAGCCAAATCCCTCTCTGAAGCTGCTTTCAAAAGAGCAATTAACTCAGTACCCAATAAGTTACTGTCCCACACTGACAATGCCTTGTTGTCAAAAGGATCACATGCATGGGTGGCAGTTGGCTCATATGGCCTCATTAGATTACACTCATATCTTGATGAACTGTTTGGATTACGGGCAAACGTTAAAGCTCTGGAGCTAACAGCTGGCTGCTTTACCACCGCATGTAACTCCCCTGCTTGGCTGAGACCACAGGCCAACTATGCCAATATCCAAAGGGAGACATCTGTTATATTTTCTCTCTCTGCCCAGTACTGAGGGAAAAGCGAGAGACACTTCTGAAATCACACTTTCTGAGGATCGTAATCAGTAGGTGTCGATCATCAGTAATTGCCTTCTTACAAGGAAAGGACTTAGTGCTCCGAAGGAAATATTTGAGGTTCATGTCAATGGTAGAAAGAAAACTGACTAAGCAATCCTTACAGTGGCAGGATACCTTCTTTTGCTGGGAAACATCATTTACCACGAAGCAAATAACACGCATAACGTGTACCACGCGTCACTCACCACGCAAAGGTCTTTCCCACGCGTAAACCTTCAACGACCGTCTTTACCACGCGAGTGGTATTCCTTCCTGTCGTCGTTCCGCAAGTACGATCTGCGTTGGCTTTGGGGGGCTGGGGGGAGGGGGGATTAAGGGGCTGGGGGGGGACTGGGGGGAGGCTAGGGGGGGTTGGGGGGGTCTCCCCCCCAAAAAAAAAAACCAAGCGGATATTAATAAATAATAAAGAAGAAGAAAATTTCAAAAACGTAAAAAAAAACGCTCTACAATGCCTCAAAACGCTGAAGTAAAAGAGCACGTCATAATAGAAGTCCGTTATCAGTTTTGATAGACGTGTTTTGACGCTTGTTTCCGTGGTCGGTGGAAGAAAGGGCTGATGGTGAAAGACGTACAGGGGTAAGATATGAATCAAAACTTTGTAAATTAGGGTATTAATTAAGCGCATTATGAAAAAAATAAAAATATAATGTAAGGGAATCTGTTTATTATTGTTTAAAACATCGATCTTTTCCTTCGTACTGCATGTAGCCTATCAGTATCATTATGTAAATGGGACGTCAGATGTTTCGTAACGTTATGATTGCGGAGTAAAAACATGCGTTGTCAAATGCTGCGTGCAAAAGACACATGCGAAGTAAAATTCGCGTGGTAAAGGCATGCGTGGAACTTGAAATCGTTGAATAATCATATATTCCTTTTGCTAATGTGCTGCCTGCCCCGTGCTCACTTTTGACATTTCTCTTGAAGTTTTGGAAAACAATTAGCACTTTATCGCCAAAGCACTGATTGCACTTTGCTCGAGGGATATGTTTTAACCTTTTTAAGAGAATGCACTGATGGCACTTTTCTCATTTTCGTCCATCAACTAGGCAATCTGCAATAAAAAAATTAGCACGTTTTCGTACCACATGCATACTGACAGCATTTAGTTCAACTGTCCCTTTCTATGTAGGCGTGTGCAACTGCAACTGGCGCCTTATTTGGTTAGCCACTGATATATTGAATGTAGTAGAGCATTGTTAGTTGCTAGCTCCCTGCCCACATTTGCCTTTTTACCGTTGCCCGTCCATACATCAAGCAGGTGTAGGCAACAAATGTAAGTCCATGTTTATGTTAAATGACGGTCAAGGGGACCGGGCTCAGGCATTTCTCACTGAGGGGTCGATAACAATGCCATTTGGTAAGGCTCCGAATTGGATTCAGGTCTGCCAAATCGGAATCGGAACCCGTCTTTCCGACTGATTCAGAAAATTTTCCAAACAACCAATTACGATGCGCGGAAAGCGTTCACACTTTTCGACTTGGTTGCGGAGGGCATTCGGAGGAACCTAGTCATTCTGAGCTGACTCCTACAGGTCTACGGACTGCATTTCTGACCGAGTGATTACGATGTCAGATTCGGACAGCCTTTCCGAATCAGTTATTCTGACTCAGATCGGCTATTGGAATCTGACTTTGGAAGCCAGTAGCAGGCCCCCCTTCACCTGGAGCCTTCCAAATTATGCACGTGGGGGTACTTAAGGGAACCCTACTTTCCAACCATGAACAGTGTGGCTGGCACCTATGATTTTCTCCACCCATCCCTTTCTTTAATGAGAGCCTGTGTGTTCGGTCAGAGCACAGGATCCCATTGAAGTCAATGGGAGTCCAACCGAATTGTATCCGGTAGCATCCAGAAGCATCATAATCGGTCGGTCTGACTCCCCGGTTCCGATACAGTTGGAAACCATTCTGAGACCAATTCGGTCAGAATGCTTTCCGACCAGCATCGTAATTGACCCCTTAGTTGTTGTTCCCCATCCTGAATATTATCCTTTTGATGCAGCTAGACATGCACTAGGCACTTTTATGTAACAACTGTAACGACATCTTAAGACAAATGCTGATGGAGGGGCCACAGGCTCGGGTCGTCAAGACAAAAGCAGAAGGAAAATGTATTGTGGTTTGTTTAACAATGTAAAGATAGTGTGCTTTCTTCTTCTTAAAGTGTTGTAATTGTAAGATTTGTTTAACTGAACAATAAATGTATTTATTAAAAAATGAAATTCACTTGGCAAACCTCTCACAACTAAAGGTATTTGTGGGTATGTAAAGTAGCATTATCTAGGGGCCTAAACCTTTGAAGAAGGATTCAAAAACGATTCAACTGAGTTTCCACTTGCTTTAGGGGAATGAGAGGCTTATGTGGCCTGTTCTTTGATTGTAAACAAAAGCAATGTGCGACACCAGTAAGAATATTACTTGAGAAATGGCCACTCCATATTTGCCCATCTGTTTTGGAGTGGAGTGAATGGCCATGGTGTGGAGTTATCCAATAGATTGAAACCTTTCAGTGCTAGAAAAACACTTTCAGCTCTGGTGAATTCATGTATAATAATAATTGTAAGCTTTTCATCGGGCCACAGAAGAGGTGCAGAACCCCAACTCTGTTCAAATTCCAGACTGACTACTATGGAATATGATTTTCTGCAACATTAGGTTGAAAGGAGAAACCCACCAAAAGGTTAGGAGCAAGGTCCCACCTCCTCCTGGATGGTACTAAAAATATGTGTTTAGGGAAATGTTGAGGCTGGTTGTTGAGCAACTAAGCCCAATTATGGTGTGCGAAATTTGAGTAAATTGCTTTCTCGTAAATTCAATGAAATTTCAGGAAATTTGCACAAAATTATGCACTATCATGCACAATGCAAATCCATCATTTTGATCTGTATTTAGTGCAAAACGCATCCTTTCATCAATTATTTAGTTGAGAATGCCTTTTGTGGTAAAAAAAATAACTTTGCCATGAAGGATGATTTGATTATGTGATGTGGCATATTGGCAACATTTCAGAAATTTCGCGTAGCAAGCATAATATGAAATTCCTGAAATTTCGTGAATTATGTTTGCATTATTTAAATTTCGCCTGGGCTTAATCCCAGTGCTCTTTCAGATGGCGTTAAGGATGCACTTGTGCAGCTTGCCATGGGGACCACCTTGATGATGGATTCCCTGTATGCAGATGTCATCGTAACCACCAAGTCAACCAGTATTTGTTTTCCAGGAAGTTGTCTGTATCATAAGCAATATTCTTTCTCAGGTTGGCAATCCGGTGTTACTTCCCCTGATCAAATGGATTACAGACATTAGTCCTGTCTGCTAATCTTTCCTACAGAGGGGGACATCCAATGGGGAACAGGCCATCTGTATTATTCGTGACCCAAATGGCTGGAAGCCTTGATTATTCTGATGTGAACTACTGGCCTTCCAAGATATAGAGTGGGAGTAAGGAGGTCAAATTGCATACTTCTTAGGCAGATGCATCTCTAGGGATGGAACAACCTCCCAACCACACAGTACCTAATGGTGGGTCAAAAGGCAGAAATAACTAGGTCCAGCGCTTATGCTTTTTCTTATGCCATTTCTGCAAAAGGGAGGGAGTTTGTGCTCCAGCACTTGGAGAAGTGGAGGAACCTTACTATCATCAACCTAATGGTACAACAGAGACTCTGCATAAACTGAGAGTTTGCTACTCAAAAGGACTTCAGCTTCTGGCCCTTTGGTGTATCTATACACACCATCTGGTTGAAACAGCTTTTCAGGTACTGAGGAAAAAATTAGGTGTGTGCAAAATCTACGTAGTTTGTTCTGTGCAATTATGTTACATTTCGACTAATTATACATAAATGTGTAAAAAATTAAACTGTAATTTCGCACTATAGTTTAGTGCGCATTGCACTTGTATCAAATTTTGGAGCAAGGACTTATTTAAACTAAATACTGCACCAACAGCCACTTGCGTTCTGTTGTTCCTCTGCATCTGCTGTAAAATTTTGGCATGTAATTGTGCAAAGCGGCAAATGGCATGATTTCGGGAAGTTCACATAATAAGCATAGCGCAAAATTCCCGAAATGGCACAATTTAAGCTGGAGAAATTAAAATTTCACCAAGGCCTTAAAAAAATATTAGCTATTTAGTTACTTTTCCCCTCCATTGGATTACATACATTATTTGTGTATGTCCAACAAAGGTAAACATAGAAAGGAGAGGAAGTACCCTGGTCTGGTTGCCTCACTGTCTTGTTGATAGAAAGAGTGCTTGGTACCACACAATGGGGCATATTCTCAAGGACTTATTGCTGAGTTAGCAGCACTTTACCGCTGCCAAAGTCGCGATAAATGTTTCGCCCCATTCAAAAGCTGGTGCTAACAGCTGATATCACCAGTTTACCTGCGATAGCAGCGGCAAAAAATATCGTCACAGATGACCACGGCAACTATCGCTAAGAGATGCAGAATAGGCGTCCCTGTGCAAAAAGCTGCGCCAACACCACTTCACAACATTCTCAACAACCAGCTGGATCGGCGATAAGATCGCAAACCAGGCGATAAGGCGCGTTAGCAGCAGGAATTTAACACCTGCTCGTACCTGGTGTAAAGTCGGATGACAACCTGCTCCAGAAAAGGGAGCTCAGTCCAGAGCCTCACATGAAGAACAAGAGATGCCATGGAGCCAAAGATCATGCACCTCAGACACCCAAGTGGGCCACAACACCCACTGCCACCCCCCCCCAATGAACCCCCACCCCTCACCCCCAGGCCCTACCTCAGGCACCCCCACCTCCCTTCCCGGACAAAGATATGTTATATCAACTTAAACAAAATCAGGAACAAAACAATTCACCTGATGTCGCACAATTACAACACTTAACATACAGGTGTGTTCAGAAAAAGGAGAATCATACATTCATCTTAGAATTTCCAAACAATTTGTTTTATTCAGAATGAACCCAAAACAACTATTTTGAAGAGTCATGGCGGGTCTTCTCAGGACAATCTGTAAGTCAGTGCCTGCAAGGCAAAATTCCAGATAAGAAGGTGTGTCATGCGCTCCACAAAGGACAGAGAGAGAGAGAAAGCAAAAGAGAGGGAGAGAGAGAAAGAGAGGGAGAGAGAGAGGGAGAGAAAGAGAGAAAGAGAGAGAGAGAGAGAGAGAGAAAGAGAGAGAGAGAGAGAGAGAAAGAGAGCGAGAGAGAGAGAGAAAAAGAGAGAAAGCAAAAGAGAGAGGGAGAAAGAGGGGGAGAGAGAGAGAGCAAGAGTGCGAGAGAGAGAGAGAGAGAGAGAGAGAGAGAGAGAGAGAGAGAGAGAGTGCCAACACTGCGGACCCAGGCATCACTGCTCACCTGCTGCCACCAGTGTGTCTCCAAACACGTGCCGGTATACACTGAAGTCCACCAGGTGCCTTATCTAAAACAGAGTCCAGAGTCATGAATGGCAGACTCCGTACAATTGCACACGCCATCATCATTTGCCTGCCCCCGCACACACAGACTGCTGCACCCCAGCTCCTCCCGCCGCCCAGTGGTGACTGTCCACCCATGTGCACCCAGGCCTCACTGCTCATCTTCTGCTACAGGCGTGTCTCCAAGAGGGCCCACCACATGCCGGTGCAAGCTTCAAGCCGGGGGCACGTGACCATGGCGGCCTCCACATCATGCAGCCCCACACCACAGGCCACCAGATCACACACTTGATTCTGGGTCTTGATTTCGCAATGGCAGAGATCATATCGGTGCACAAGGCATCATCGCAGGCTGCACACCCACTCAGCCCCTCAGGTGCCACTTACTCTGTGAAACACAAGGCAACGCCACGTGGCGGTAGGCCCGCACTGCCTGCTGACTCAGGCCTACACTACGGTCCAGCAGGGCTCACACAAATCCTTACCAGTCCGGACCACCAGGACGGGGCATCATCGCAGGTTGCACACCCGCTCAGCTCTTTAGGTGCCACTACCTCAGTGCACCGAAAGTCACCTTCCTGTGGCGGTCTGCCTGTGCCAGCCGCAGTGAATCCGGTGCCACCAAGTCTGTGCACGACAAGTCATGGACCCTTTATGATTAAGTCTTGTGGTTCGGGTGGCATCAGGTCACCTCCGGCACTGGGTAATGTGATGTGGCAGGGCCCTAGGCCCTCATGCATAAATAATAAGCACACAGATCCACCCAAATAGAGAGTGGAAATGGTGTCCAGCACGTGCGCCAGGCTCTTTATATTGGCGGGGTCACATGTCCTGTGATGCGTTTGCTGGATGGGTGTTAACTAGCCATGGGGGAGTGGCTGTGGCATGCTGACAACTAGAACTGTGATCAGCAGATCGCTACAGGGAAGACCTGGGACATGTAGCGCTGTCGTCATCCCCATGAGTGTAAACGGAGTGGGCTGGCCTGGTGCTTGCCAGTCCAGCGTAAGGGTGTGAACAATGACCCCAGGGCTCTGGGCGTGGTACCGTCCTGGGCTGGACAAGGAAGTAACTAATGCGTGTGTCTCTGTTGTAGTGTCTGCACCACCCGGACCGCAATCGGCAATTTGTCGCCCTGTGACCCAAGTTCTACAACTTGAGCAACATGGACGTAAGGGGGAATCACTGACCCTACATTCATAACATACTTCCACACTTGAAAGATCATAGAGATGACACATCTGTGTGAATATGAATGTTTAATGCACATTCAGTGGAGTGTTGTAGCTGGAGCAATACAGGGCCATGCATACCCCACTTGACATTGTTGGCCCGTGGAGGGTCAGCCAGAGTCCTTTAGGGAATGACAAGTCCGCAGTCTGAATGTTGTGTCATTGGTGACCAAACCGAATATGGCTGTCCATATCTAGGTCTAAGGTGAGTGTCGCAGAGTGTATCGGGGACAGTGGAAGGTGATGATGCAGAGAGCAGAACCAAGCAGAAACCGGCCATATAGCAGAGATGATTACTACTGCGTCCTTCTTACCACGAAGGCAGATTCATCAGCATCTTCTTCCTCTGCTGTTTCATGTGCCTCACATGTGGGTGTTGGTGTTCTGTCTCCAGCACTGTGTCAGTGATACCTCAAGGGCCGGAGGTGGAATGTCTGCTGCACTGTGTGGCACTGACACTTCAGGGGGCAGAGATGTGGATGGAGTGGTAGCAGCAGCATGCATCAGCGCCAGGCCTTGTGGCAGCAATGCCATGAGGAGGGTCTTTAGGGCATTGAGGAACTCAGCTACTTCTCACTGGTGTGCAGCCGTGGCAGCCACTCTTTCAGCCTGCGTCCACTCCAAGTTCTCCATGATCCTGCACATGTGTCCCAACTCCCGGGTGACATCGCTGGAGCCAGTCTGACTAGACAGTTGTTCTTGTGTCTGAGTCAGGACTCCAGCAATGTCAGCCATGGATCATTGGAGAGCATGGAGCGGACTGTGGCTGTCCGTTAGGAAATGTGAGTGGTTCCTGATGGGACTTAGACACCCACGTATGGCATCTAGTTTGGCTGGCATGCGGTCGAACCCCACTGGCCCCACTGGCACCTGTTCAGCCAGCTTCTCCTGGCACCCCAACACATGGGGTGCCAGGGGAAGGCATGTGTTGTTCATGGGGGTTCATGGGGGTCCTGGAAGGCAGCCGTGGTGATGGGTGCTGGCACTGTGTAGGGTCTCCTCGTTGCAGCTGGGCTGCCCTGCTCCTGGAGGTGGGGTGCGGAGGCTGTCCACTAACTGTTGGAGAGCATCAGGGTTGAAGGTGTGGTGGTCCTCTTCGTCATCAGAGGAGCGAGGTTAGATTTCCGTCTGTAATGTGATGGGGAGATGCAGTTTAACATTGGGTTCACATGTATGTTGAAGCATTGTACATGTTTACATTCAGACTGCATGACAGTGTACATTGTGACTGTTTGGGAGGAGCTGACTATTTGCTGCAGGACAGTGGACATTTCAACATCATGGATGTGTGTTTGTACTTGTACATTGTCAACTCACATCTCCTTGCAATCCCAAGGGATTGGCCAGTTTCTACACACAAGCGGCACCAGTAGTGTCCTCTGTTCTGTTGTGGTGGACGTGTTGCGGTTTGTACCACATCGTGGTCAATGTTGATGTGCTCTGCATGTTATGTTTGTGTGCTACATTTTGGGGGAGTCACCCCTGCAGCTCTGATTTTGCTGGCCCTTATCCCTTACATGTGGTGTGCCTTAGACTTCTGTGCTTATGCAGTGCTGAGATGTTGCATACTTGGGTACATTGGTATCTTGGTGGGAGTTGGGGGTCTGGGGCATGGTTTGTCCATAGATGTGCTATACTTAATTACGCATTTGTGCCATTGTGAACATCTCCCCCCGTTCCTCAGTCCCTGGTCGTTACTCACCCTGGTGCTGTTGAGCAGTGTCTGGTCCCCCAATCCTGCCACTGTCTACCCACTGATGACTGTGGACACCATTTCCTCCATCTCATCTAGCACTTCCTGTGGGGCTGGACTCCCACCTCCAGTCTACATTGCTGCCTTCCGGTTGTTGGTGAGTTTCTGCTTGGTTTTGCACTTCACATAATTCCAGCGCCTTTTGACCTCTTCCATTGTCCTCTTCAGCACTCCGACTGCATTCACCTTGTCCAAGATGGACTGCCAAATTCCATTTTTTGTTGCCAATGACACAGTGGAGGTGACGAACAGTAGTTGATGATGTTCTACCACCTCCGTTATCAGGAGCCTGTTTTCCTGTGGACTGAACCGCTTATTCCTACTCTTCTTGTCCTTACCCTTCCCTGACCCCGAGGTCCCAGGCTGGTCTTCCGGGGGGCTTGTGGGGTTCTGGTTGTCCTCTGTACATGCTCCGGATACCTCCATTGTGCTTCTCTGTTGTTTGGCTTTTGTTTGTATGTTTTTTTCTACTTTTATAGTGATTTTTCCCGCATGACGCGTGTGAATTGCAGGCCTGTTGCTGGTTATCGCAGATTTTTGTATCGCGATTGGCCTCATCGCTACTATTTTCGCGTTCATTTTTCATGTTTTTTCAGCATCATGTTAATTTTAACGCGGTTATTTGATGCATTAGCGTAAGACTATCGCATGGTACCGCCGTGTTGTGAATACAACGTTAGCACAGCGTTCTTTTCCCTTGATAGACTGCGATGTGAAGAGTTGAGTTCAGATAATTTTGTGATGGTTATCACACGTTCTTGAGAATATCCTCCAATGTATCAAGGGCACCCATGCTCACACCCTGACTCCTGTTCTTAGTGAGCAAATCCATCATTTTTTGCTGGATAGTGCTGACCTCACTTGTTGCGTTGTGTGCCCGGTCCCCTCTTGCCATGCCTTGAGTGAACATGAATGTCCTCTGTCCTTTTTTTGTGCTCATCAAATTGCTATATATCTCCCTAATCCCCTAAAAAAATTGATGCAGAATCCATAACTGATGGAAGATGAAGTTATGATTTGCTGCACCTGAAAAGGTGACCTACATTTGGGAAGTGGCCCTGGCATCGCAGACAGCTTACTCACTGCGGGAAAGCCTGGTGTGTCAGTTTTGATAATGATGTACCTCAAGCTGTGGGCACAGAAGTAGGTATGTTTTCAGTTGATGGCTCCTACCACATTGGCAGGGGCATGAACTGCAGCAGTGGCTGCTGAATGGCCCAATACTGCAGTCGACTGTGGCGCATGTCAGAACCTGGTGCAAGCAGTGAAACTGACTTGCCTGTGAAGGGCCATCAATAATCCTGATGGCCCTTTAGAAAAGTATGCTGCCACTACCTTGACACTGGTAGTGATGGCCTGGAAACAAGTTGACAGTGAAGGGAGCTCCTGCTCCTATTGAACATGCATGCCAGTTGGTACTGGAGGAGCACTGAACTAATGGTGGCACAGACACGGGAAGCAGAGATCATTCTGCCCATTGATGCAAACTTCTCTTGGTTTAATGTAGTTGGTTTTAAACAAGTGCACTGCCTAGTGAGCTAAATAAACTGAAAAAAGAGGAGATAAAAGGCCGAGCGAAAAGGCTAGGATTTAGAGAAGAATGGAGACAAGTCCCTACATAGGAAACCGATGAGTGTTACATAAGCATGTTGAATTCCTCAGCGATGGATAGAAAGCAGGAGGGTGGCATAGGTAGCAGACTTTAATGGAGGAAAGTGGTATGCTCCGCCTTTGACAGCCATTTGTGTGGATAATGTGGAGCAAATTCTATTACCTGTAGAGCTGGTAAAAAAGAAGGTTGTGAGTGCATGTGAGTTGGAAAGTAGCAGTGACTAATAGCATTAATGGCCGCACTCTAGTGGTTGTTGATTGCCATTCCCCTCATTAGGATTCCTCATGTTTGTCTCATTGTCATTCTTGTGAGTAGGATGTTAGGGTGATTGACACCTTCTGCATAGGGCAATGAGGCTTATGTACTTTGGGTCTTATTTACGAGGCCATGCAACACTTTTGTGCAGCTGTTGCGTCACTTTTTGTGACACACCGGCGGTGTAAAAAATGCACAACATTGCATCCTATTTACAAAGTGGCGCATCTAAGCAGATGCGTCACTTTATAAAACCCTGCGCTACATTATACCTGCGCCAGGTATAATATGTGCAGGATGGGTGTTCCCCCCGCAAAAAGCCTTGTAGAAGTGGCGCCGCAGCGAAATCTGCGCCACTTCTAGGACGCTACTGGGTCAAAACCTTACGTCTGTCTCACAGCCTTTTAGGCCTGAATCCAGATTATCCACGTAATTCGGCAAAATACGTCTCTTGCATGCAATATCATGAAACAGTGATTCCGCTTTTCGCTTCTAGTCAATAATTATGTTTTAGAGCAAAATAAGTATAAGATCTCTTTATTTGGTATTTCTTTTACATTGGCTAAAAAATCGACAAAAGGTATGTTTTTAGTTTTTCTTCACAGCAAAATCAATTTTTTGCAGACTTTTACCGTTTATTTAAAAAGTTCCACAGGAAACTAGTGAAGTTTATGCAAAGCTTCGAAGTCTTGTGAATTTGGCACATCTCTAGTGACTCCATAATACAGCTTTAGACACAAAACGTGGTTGGGCATGTGTACTTTTATGTATATATATAAGCAATTAGGCTTTTTTTACAATTTGCATGCATCCACATCTAAGTTGGACACTTTGCAAAAGTAACATTGGCCAAACAAATTGAATTTCTCTTTAGTGGTTAGGATAGCCGAGTTTTGCAAACAGATTTACAAGGTTTATTGTAAGCCTGCTCTTGTTCAGCCAACCAGAAACCACCTTTCAAGGATGCTTCGTTAAAACAAAATGTTATGCATTACAAATGTCCAGAGGAATTACCCATGGATCGAAATATGAATAAATAAGGTTTCAGAGAAAGGATTTATTAGTAAAGCACTTATTTGGTATTCATAAGCTATTGCCTTTTCTGTACATCACCGCTTCAAAGATAATGCAGAACATTAACTGATAGTTAATGTAAAAAAAAAAAAAAAGAGCACGCAGGAGAGTTTTGACGCATTGTACTTTGAGGAGAGCTGTGTTTTTTACGGCCTTCCATTAAATGTTAACGAAAAACCTGAAACTGGCATGGGTCTGACCCAATTAACTGAAGCATAAATGTATAGACAAGGAGTTTCTGCACTAAATTAGCAATGTTGATATAAGTACTCAACAGTCAATTGTAATGCTAATTTCTTCAGGGAGAACAGATGCCAAAGTGCAGACAGCATGCAAATAACAAAAGCAGTGGTGGCTGCAGCAGAACGAAAGTGGTATGGGGCTCGCACGGGGAGGGGAGTATAGGGGGAATTAAGGGTGCGTCACTCCCTGGAAGGCCCTGGCTCCCCACTCAAGTCAGTCAGAATAACTTTATTCGGCTTACTCAAAAGCCATACAAAGAAATAAAAATAAAATACATTTCATATAAAATTTTCCTATTTACACAGAAAACATTAAATGAATAACAATATAACATACAATTAAAAAGTATAACATTTGCACATAGGTATCAAATGGTAATGAACATTTTACTCTAAAACTAATCTTGACAGACAGCTTTCGCCCTTGAGGCAGCTACCAGAAAACTAGCAATGCAAAAAGTAACGTGGGGGGTTAGGTAATAATTGTAGGTAGAGCAAAGCCGGTCTCACTTGGGTGAAGCCGGCCTTTTTAAGTATAGGCAACAAATATTTTTTCCTTGGATCTGAGAACAACCCGCAAAACATAACAAAATGCATCGTATCCTGCACTGAAAACTGATCGCAGCTACAGGGCAAAGCTAGTACTGGCTTCTGCCAATTTTTAAAAGAACCTAAATAAAAATGTAACAAATTAAATCTGAATTTGGTTAAAAGAAACCTATGGAAGGGGATTGTTACAAAGCCAAGGTAGGGAGCAAGTGATAACGAATTAGCAAGTAAACAATGGTCCCTCACTGCCGGTTTTAGCAATTCGCGTTCTTCACGGCATGCTTCCTTCCTTTCCATAAAGGACTTTTTCACCAAATCAATGTCTTGGATCTTAATATTCTCAGGGGAGGTAAAAAGATCCGGACGGCCTAGATGTGAAAATGCCCTGGTCAAATAAGCCAACCAAGGGATCTTGTTGGATCTATCCAAGGACAGCACGTCAGACATGATCTTGTGGTTCAGTGGGAGTTCTTCATTCATCCACATTTTCAGCCAAAGGATCAAGGGGACCATGCTCAGCTTATCAGAAAGAAACTGTAGGCCCACTTCTTTGTGGATAGAATAAGTTGGGGTCGACTGGGGAATAGAGAGTAGGGTTCTGATAAATCTATTCTCCGCTCTCTGAATTGGATCCACATTTACATATCCCCACAATGCGGACCCATATAAGGCAATAGCCACAGATTTACTGTTATAGATTTTTAGTATAGCTTCCATAGGCCAAGCCCCTAGCCTGCCGGCGAAGCCCAGGAGCGCTGATGATGATCTGATAACAGCCAACCTCTTAGCTCTTACCTGCGGACCCCAGGACCCTTTCTGGTCGAACAATACACCTAAATAGGGGAATGTAGATACCCTGGAGACCGTGTCCCCCCTGCATGTGAATGTTTTGTTTCTCTTCTTGCGACACTCTCGACCCACCACCATTGTGTGTGACTTGGTTACGTTTATCTTAAGATCCAGTTGCTCCATAAACGAACCAAAGGCATTCAAAAGGCACTGGAGGCCAACACCCGTGCGGGCGTCGTCCGCGTATAGGAGCGCCGGAATCTTAATCGCTCCCACACGCGGGACGTCGGCTTCCTGCCCCCCCAGATGTGCGCCCAGGCCATTGATGTAGATGGTGTAGAGCAAGGGGGCTAAAATGCAGCCCTGCCGCACCCCCCTTAATGATCTAATGGGAGTGGTACACCTGCCCTCATTTGTTACGCGTACACTAGAGGAGAGTTCTTGATGCAGGGTGGCTATAAAGGTGACCAATGCCTCATCAATACCCATCTCTAACAAGATGGACCACAACTTTGTCCGGTTGACTAGGTCAAAAGCCGAGGAGAGGTCCATGAATGCAAGATATACGGACCCCTCCTTGGCCACAGTATATTTGGAGATGAGCAGATGTAAATTAGCGCACTGTTCAATAGTACCCTTTCTTTCCCTAAAGCCGTATTGAATTTCAGACAACCCACCACAGTTCTCAACATTCTCCCTCAGCCTGGTTAAAAGAACTCTACCTAAAATTTTTACTGACGAGTCCAAAAGGGATATAGGCCTATAGCAGGCTGGATCATCCCGCAAACCTTTTTTAAAAATAGGGACAATGGTAGAGGTATCCCAGGAGGCAGGTGCAGAATAACCATTAACAGCGTTAAACACATTTGCCAAAACTTCAGCCCACAGTTTAGGTGAGTACATGAAAAAGTCAGCAGGAACACCATCAGGGCCAGGTGCCTTGTGCTTTTTGGTGGCCAAGATGGCTTTTTCCACCTCATTTCGGTTAAAAAAAAAATGGGGCGGATAACTGAGGTTTTCAACGGAACATCATTAGTCGCATCAACAGTATCCCCGTAGACATTTTTAAAATGAGACAGCCATTTTTCATCGGAGACAACACAGTCCATAGATTCATTGCTGTCATCCGAAAAAAAAGGCTGTTTAATGATCTCCCAGAATTTTTTACTATCTTTCAGGACTGCCACCGAAAGGAGGCTATCCCATGCTTCTTGTTTGATAATGTCATTTCGTTTTTTAACAGCTAGCTTATAGATCTTCCTAAGTCTGGTGATCTCACTTTTTACCCTAGGGGTATTTTTTAGGGCTACCAGCAATGATCTATGTGCTTTGGAGCATGCTGAATCAAACCAGCGCTTATTTCCTGGGGTACCTTTTTTTGTCTTTGCTAGAAGATCCTTTGATACCTGCCCGCATATTCCCTCAAATGCCTCAACAATTTTTTGGCCCTGGGCACAGGGATTTTTACAAATCTCAACCTGGTCCTTAATCTTAACAAAGTTTTCTGCGTAGAATTTCTCCGGTACCACCTTGGCCCATTTCAAGCGTCTACCTTGGTCAGAAGTCCTCAGAGGGTGGGCAGGCCTTACTGTCAACGGAGATGGTCCCATATGCCCTCCCCACGCTACTTCTAATTCTACCGGGTTATGGTCGCTAAAGTGTGATTGTACTGTGCGATAAAAGATAGCCCGGTTTAGGATTCCCAAGGATATAAATATATAATCTATAATTGTACCTTGGGGGATGCCAGTGAAGGTTGGCAATCTAATGCCACCGTCTGGTTCATACAGATCAAAGTTAGCAAGAAGATCTTCCAACTCCTCTCCCTCTACAGTGTGTTCAAAGTGGGGTCCCTCTAGGCCATCATCCCGTTCAGTGCTACTTTTCATGCAAATTAAGTTACACGGGTGGATATTAAAATCGCCTAATAAAATGTATTCATTATCAAACTTGTATTCTGACTGACCACATTTAAAATATTATCTAAATCAGTGATGTTTCGACCTCTATGGTCGCAATTCCCTGAATTATAGAAGTTTATGAAGATGGTCCTGCTGATGTTATTAGTCACTCTTTCTACCATCAAAATGTTTGGCGAGTTGGTACTAATCTGCCTACAGCTTCCCTTTAGGTCTAGTGAGAACAAAATTAGCAGGCCTCCCTTTGCCCTCCCCATACGACTGGGAACAGCTGCTTTAGTAAAACTAATAAACCCGTCCCACCAAAGGTTGGCAGAGATATCCCAGTTTTCCTGGAGGGCAATGATATGGTGACCTAAAACAAAATTTGACCATGACTTATCCTGTCGCTTGCCGTTTAGCCCTGCTATATTCCAACTTATCAACTTACAGGAGTCTCTGGGTATCTTAGGTTCAGAATACCACGCAGATGCCCCTGCATTATTATGTGGTAGTTGAGTTGGTTCTTTAGGACCCGCTTTCAATGGACTCTGTGGCTTGTCACCGGCAAGGCACTGGTTCACGCAGTGCTCAGACAGATATGACATGGGAGGATGGTCATGTCTAGATATAATTTGTTCTACCTGCCTCGTCTGAGAGATGGACTCGTTAGGATATAATCCATTAATGTGTGGGCTATTCCGATCTAATTGTTGGGTTATAGCATTATTTCCCAGATTAGTAACCTCTGTATGTCAGTCGCAGTCATTTAGGTTGGACAAGACTCCGTACCTGTTCCAAAACCCCAATCAAAAGGGGTGGCCGCCTGACCCCCAACCATTCACTGCTGTGTTCCACATGGGCTGTGGGGTGTTAGGGCGCATCAAAAACTGTTCATTTCCTGGCCTAGCCATAAAGCTGTTTCCCTGTCCTCTATTATCAAATCCCGGGGTAATTGCTCCCCACCTATTTGTGTTGGGCCAATTTGGTCCCGGAGTTCTGGCCATTGGCCCAAGCGGGAAGTTGTATTGCCCTGTCCCAAGACTAATCATCGGGTGGGGACAGTCGTTATTAAATCTGGATCTAGTTTCCCCACCCCAGTAAGTGACTCTTGCGTTCCTTCTTGGCCTGGAAATATTGGGGGAAGTCACGGTTTGATTTTTGTTATAAAAGAATTTCAGGGTAAGGGGGATTATGGAACCGCTTCTACGTCGGGGAAGATGTTAGCAAGGATATTTGGGAGTACTTCTGCGCTGGCAAAATTCAAAACTACGCAGTCCCCTTTAAATTTCTTTGGCTTGTTCCCAATCCATGATACCCTCCTTGTCGTGACAATTTCCCCCGCTAGCTGGTCCACTCCCTGAGATGCCACATACATATTATTGGTAAGCCAGTATAAAGCTTTGTCTTTTAGTCCTTGAGAGGATTCTTTTTGCCCAGGAGATAGGACAGGGACGTTTGCCAATACCAGAACTAAGGGTGAGGCTGCCATGAAAAAATTGTATTGAATCCTCCCCTAAGTTCAATGGTGCTGACGCAGCAGGTGGTAAAGTTGGCGACTCTCTTATTACATCCTGGCTGGGCTCAGATGGTGGTAGCTGCCCTGCCAGAGTGGGCTGTAATTGGCCTTCCAAGAGGCATGTATCAGGACCCGTGCCCACCTCTGCTGTGACTACTGGTTTAATAACATGGGTGGCTAAGTTATCCAAATCATTGACCAGCTTAGTTTGCGACCCACCCATCTTTTTTACTTCTGCTGTTAGTTTATCTATTTTCCCAATAAGTGGCTTAATGATGGTCCTAATTTTAATATCTATCATATCCGAGATCCTATTAAATAGGTCATCGTCAATAATTTGTCTAAACTCTTCTGGGTCTTCATGCTCCACATTTTTCCCTTTATGTCTAAGTGGTGGGGTAGGCTTTTTCTTTCCTGTTTGTTTACCCCCACGTTTAGCTTGTGACTTTCTGCAATTTCTCACTGGCCGGCCAATTTGGTCCCGGAGTTCTGGCCATTGGCCCAAGCGGGAAGTTGTATTGCCCTGTCCCAAGACTAATCATCGGGTGGGGACAGTCGTTATTAAATCTGGATCTAGTTTCCCCACCCCAGTAAGTGACTCTTGCGTTCCTTCTTGGCCTGGAAATATTGGGGGAAGTCACGGTTTGATTTTTGTTATAAAAGAATTTCAGGGTAAGGGGGATTATGGAACCGCTTCTACGTCGGGGAAGATGTTAGCAAGGATATTTGGGAGTACTTCTGCGCTGGCAAAATTCAAAACTACGTAGTCCCCTTTAAATTTCTTTGGCTTGTTCCCAATCCATGATACCCTCCTTGTCGTGACAATTTCCCCCGCTAGCTGGTCCACTCCCTGAGATGCCACATACATATTATTGGTAAGCCAGTATAAAGCTTTGTCTTTTAGTCCTTGAGAGGATTCTTTTTGCTCAGGAGATAGGACAGGGACGTTTGCCAATACCAGAACTAAGGGTGAGGCTGCCATGAAAAAATTGTATTGAATCCTCCCCTAAGTTCAATGGTGCTGACGCAGCAGGTGGTAAAGTTGGCGACTCTCTTATTACATCCTGGCTGGGCTCAGATGGTGGTAGCTGCCCTGCCAGAGTGGGCTGTAATTGGCCTTCCAAGAGGCATGTATCAGGACCCGTGCCCACCTCTGCTGTGACTACTGGTTTAATAACATGGGTGGCTAAGTTATCCAAATCATTGACCAGCTTAGTTTGCGACCCACCCATCTTTTTTACTTCTGCTGTTAGTTTATCTATTTTCCCAATAAGTGGCTTAATGATGGTCCTAATTTTAATATCTATCATATCCGAGATCCTATTAAATAGGTCATCGTCAATAATTTGTCTAAACTCTTCTGGGTCTTCATGCTCCACATTTTTCCCTTTATGTCTAAGTGGTGGGGTAGGCTTTTTCTTTCCTGTTTGTTTACCCCCACGTTTAGCTTGTGACTTTCTGCAATTTCTCACTGGCCGGGCGACAGGCAACGAAGGTGAGGGGACTTCCGCTGCGATATTGTGCTGTTGCTCGGAGTCAGACACTACATGTAATGAAAGGTCAACTAACAGATCAGAATTTTCTTCGACATTACTAATGTCTTGGGAATTAGTGTCGAGAATATAGGTCGTGGGATCAGATGGTCGGGTCCCAGACAATTGTGCATCAGGGGCAGGACTCAGTGGACGCAAGATTGGGGATTGACTCAAGCCTAGAGATTCCCTTCTCTCGTTATTTATTTTCTTAACCACTTGGACTAAGAAAGAATCTAAAGTGTTAAGTGGTTCTGAAGTCACAGGGGTCGGTTTTCTAGGCATGTTTATAAAGTTCAAAATGCTAACAAGGGTCAAGGGTGGCACTCAATAGGTTAGATGATATGATAAAGCTAGGTCACAGTATTAACAAAGCTATTATATAAGAATAAAACAAAACAAAACTATACAACAATAAACAGTTTCGGTTGTTCCGCAAGAACCTGCTTTCGTTCAAATAGGCAAGGTCTAAACCTTTTTCTATGTCAGTGAAATCGGTAACAATCAATGTCAATAGGCCAAGACGATTTCCTCGTTTAACACAGTACCTTGGCTGGTCCACAATGGGGTGTTAGAGAGGTGGCCCAGCCCGGCCTCCTTTGGCCCCGGACGGCCACAGACGGTCCCGCCCTTGTCCCGGGCTTCTCCCGGGACGCTCCCGCGCGCTCCGGCGCAGCAGGGATCTGTTGATATTTTTATATGGCCGAGGGAGGAAGGAGAGGGAGGAGCCTGCAGGGAGAGCTGCCCAGGTGGCTTCTGTGTGGGCGGGCGGGCGGGCGCTCCTGGGACAGGTAGTCCTGCGCCTCCGCCGGCTCGCAGCCCTGCAGGTTTCGATGGCAGAGTTTCCAATCCGCTTGTTAGTTAGTTTCAGACCGACCTCCCGGCCGACGCGGGACCCGCGCAGCGGGTACCGCTAGGTGCAGGCTTCAAGGAGAGGGAGAAAAAAGCTAATTCCGCCGCCTCGAACAGAGTGCTGCCTGGAAAACGCTGAGCAAGGCTCCCCACTCAATCCAGACGCTGCTGTCATGCTATGAGAACAGCACTAGAATTGATTGGTCTGAGTAGCCAGGTCTCATGCTAAGACCAGGCTGAGAGCCTGCAGCTTTTCTCCAACCAGGCTGGTTTGGAGAAACAGAAGTAGGCATTCCTAACAGGCTGGCCTAAGACATCCGGTCAAACCTACATGCTAACTTTTAGGTTCCCAACACTCCTGCCGGTCATGACCCGGCCCAGTACGCTTTCTCCGTCAGCTAGAGCCTGTCACAGAAAAATAAAATGATATTACTGTTTTAATAAAATGTTATTTTTCTGTGTCTAACTCTGACCAGTGGGGCGACGGTTCTCCACCATTACCGAGGAGCTGTTCCTGAACAAAAGGCAATACAATGAAGATGTTGTGGCGGCCAATCAGCTCTCATAGAAAGAGAGTATTATTAAAATAAAAGGTTTTTCACAGCTCAGAAATGATTAATCGCTGGAGAATCAATCAGGATGTACATCTCACACATTTGTCTATTATTGAGGATTGTTTTAAGCTATTTATCATGATGTCATGCCGCATTACTCATCCACCAACACTGCTTTACAAACACATTAGCCAAAATAATGGAATTTATGTTGGCTTTCACTTAAACTAAGCTTATTTCATAAAAGGGTAAGATATTATGCCAAGTGAATCTCATGTAATTCGTAAATATAGATACTGTGGTTCACAAGCAAGCTATTTAAGACAATAGTATGTGTTGTATTCATATATTATATATTCATTGAAAAAAGGTTACAGGGACATTATAGTTAGGAAATAGAATGTAAAACAAAACGTTAGAAATTCACTGAACAAACCAAAGGTTACAGGGACGTTATATTTATGCTCATATTTAATTCATACAAAACCAGTGAAATTCAGCAGCTATAGTTTCCTGAGCTAACTATAACTTATGCCTCCCACAATGCACTGCTCATAACCCCAAATATCACATTACTCATGAGATAGTCAGTGACATCACTTATGGCATCTCAAATGTCATCACTGATGACATCAGGCACAGACCCACTCACACACCCACTCACAGATGTACTTACACAACCACTCACTTATCCATAAAGCCACTCACACACCCACTGACTCGCTCATAGCACCTGATCATATGACAAGTCACTCACCTATGCAGACACTCACACAGTCACACACTCACCCCTACAACTACTGACACACCCATATATTTACCTATGCAGCCACTCACACAGCCATTCACTCACCCATACAGCCTCTCAATAGAGCCACTCACTTATCCATACATTCCCTCATACATCCACATAACCACTTACATACCCATTCACACAGCGATACAACCACTCACACAACCATTCATTTTTCTATAAAGCCACTCACACACCAACTCACTTGATCAAGCACTCTCTCAAACAGTCACTCACTCATCCATACCGCAAGTTACAAATCCAGTCACTCACTCATACAACCATTCAGACACCCACTCACTAACCCATACAGTCACTGACACATCCACTCACCCACCTATATAGCCACTCACACAACGACTCACTCACCCACCCATACAGCCACTGACATATCCACTCACTCACCAATGCAACCACAGAGCTACTCAGACACCCACTTATACACCCATACAACCACTCACACACTCACTCACTCACCTGTACAGTCACTCAGTCACCCACTCACACACAAATAAACACTGTCACACAATGACTCACAATAACAATGTTAAAAAAAGGAATCACTCATTAGTGGGACACAAACTATACTAATTTAACTGTTGTAGTACATTAGTATATATTTTTAAAACTCATAAACCTCTAGAAAACATTCACTCGCTGGATGATGTCATCAGTGATGACATAATCACTGGATGATGTTACCAGTGATGTCTTTTCAGCAAATATCTATGGTTTTTTAAATACTATTTCTTACCTGTACCTTTAACCTTTGAAAATGAGTGTTTAAGTATGTGAAAGAGTGCCTCAGTGGGTGTGTGACTGAGTGTGTGAGTGTCTCAGTGGGTGTGTGACTAGGTGTGTGTCTGAATGGGGTTGAGACTACCTGCAGACGTGTATCATGGGATGTGAGTGTGGGTGCATCACTGTCTGAGTGTGTTTCTGACTGTTTGAGTAGATGTCTAAGTGGGTGCATGAGTGTCTGGGCTTGTCAGTAACTGGGTGCATGAGTTCTTGAGTGGATTTGACACGTGGGAAAGACCTATAACATGCCAAGTGAATCTTGCAGTGAGAGAGCACATTAGCCTCACTATACAAGAAGGACAAACACCCACTCATATTAAAGAGCTAGAAACAATTGTTAAAAAGGTGTCTTGAGAAAGTAAATGTACAGAAGACTGTGAACATTTTTTTATTGGAAAATCCAAAAAGTTTTATGATTGCCCTCACCCACTATGCATTGGCATGCTTGATCAATGGGCCGCTGACACATCCTGGTGCAGACCAACACTTAGGGTGGAACACATTTTGTTTTATATAAATACATTTAAAACAATAAATATTTTTCTTATGAGGGATCCCTATTGCAGAAAGACTCTTATATAGAATTGTGAGAGCGCCTGTATATTTGTTTCGTATTGGCTTCCCTTAATAGGGTTAAAATGTAAGAATGGGTATATAGTGAGGCTGATAGTCTAGTTGGGAGAATGAGGGACGGCACACTCCCCAGTTCCTCCCTCTTTGAGTGTATATATAGTAAGAGAGCACAGATAGGGTCTGAGCTAGTAGCCATCACCCATGTTTGAAGGACTATTTTGGCATATAGTTGAGAAGGTTGACGGAACACTGCTTAAAGTTCAATGCTGAGAAATCCTGCTTCTCAGCGGAGCCAACCATATCTGGGACACGCCATGGTGGCCCCACTCGTTGGGAGATGCCCCAGCACCCAAGCAGTGTGCAAAAAAGATGGGTGTCATCATTGATGACACCCTATCTATGCAGGTCCACGTACAGATCCTGTGTGTAAGAAGCTTCGCGACACTGAAGCTTTTAAAAAGGCTCTTCATCTGGATCCCACTGTAAAGCAGGAGAAAAGTCACACAGGCACTGCTTGTCAGTAGGCTGGATTATGGAAATGCACTTTTCATTGGCATGCCAGACTACTTTTTCAAACGTCTGCAAGTGATACAATATGCAGTGGCCAAACTGGTGTGCAATAAGGGCAGAAAAAGCTCAGCAATTGATTGCTTGAGACAACTTCACTGGCTACCCATGCGTCAAAGAGCCAGATTTAAGCTTTTAGGACATGCACACAGGGCACTGCATCATAGAATCAGCAAGAGTAGGGCAGGTGGACGCACCTTTTTGTACCTCGCAGCTCTGCACTGGAACAAGCTTCCACTGGAACTATGGTTGATCAAGGATCACACGGCGTTCAGGGAGAATCTTAAAACCCACTTATTCCCCAAGGAATGATGTCACCAATCCCAACAGCCCTAGCCCTAACTACCACCCTCCAGCTACGCTAGCGCCTTGATATCACTATGGGATGAATATTGTGCCTTATAAATAAATAAATAAAAGTAGAGAGTGCCAAGAAGTGCTTTTGCAGACTTGTGGAGAAAGGGGGCATGGCATCCAACCAACTCTCAACAATCTCACTGTTTGCAGCTTACTGGAGGTAACAGGAGTTTCTTCTCGGCCCCTAATGACCCTCCGCAGCCAAGTGGACTTTATCTTCTAACCATGAGCGCTCCAGGAGGTGCGTTTGTAGAGTATTGGAGAAAGGGGGCAGAGCATCTGCGAATTGCATCTTTTTTGTTGTTGTTGCTATTTTTTAGAGGGGGTTGCATGGCCCCCCTTCCCTGGACAGTTTCGGGCCCTGGAGAACCATCCCCTTGGGGCTGACTCATTTTTTCTCTTTTTAAATAATAAAAAAGTGAGGGTGCGACGCGGCCCACCTCCACAAGCTGATATTGGCCCGAGAACACTATCCCTTGGGACAGGCCTTCATTTTTTTGTTTTTTTTTAATTCAGAAGGGGTGCCAGCATGGCCCTCATGCCTCAGCCATCTTCCGCTCTGGATACCCCATCCCCCAGGGCCTGGCTTTTCTTTTGGGGACCTTGGGGGAAGCCTCAAGGTCCCTGCAGTCCCTGCTGGTTTCCCGCCTTCAGTAGGAGCTGGCATTGCTTTTAGACAAAGGAAGCTTTTTTAATGCTCTCGCTTCCATGAAACAGAGCAGTGTTTGCTATGGTGGTGCTCCCGCAAGCCATAGAAAACTGCAATATCCCAGGGGCGGGAACCCTGGAACATTGCTGGAGTCAGCCCTGGGAGTGGCGGTTCCCAGGGTAATTTAGGGCTCTTGGAGGAGGGCCACATGGCCTCCCTCCTTTGATTACATCTGCCCTGGGGAGATGGTGGTCCACGGGCTCACAACAGACCCCCTTAGTGATTCCATTTGTGTCCCGGGGACGTGGCACACCCTGGGGCTGCGGGGAAGGCCATAGGGATACCCCTGCTTTTTTAATGATAAAGGGTGTGCCCCAGGGAGGTGGCAATCCCCAGGGCAGTGGAAGGACCAAGTGTCCCCCTGTATTTGAGTGAATCAGCCTTGGGGAGTTGGTGGACCCCAGGGCTGCTAGGGAGGCTGAAGCCCCCCATGCCGTATAATTTAATTTAGCTCCAGGGAGGTGGCTCCATGGAGCCCCCCGGGAGGTGGCTCCCGGGGGGCTGTGTGAGGGCCACACAGCCCCCCGCATCCTCAAGCCACCTCCAGGGAGGTGGCTTGAGGATGCGGGGGCTGTGTGGCCCTCACATTTCCTTTGTCCTCAGCCCAAAGGGGAGTGGCAGTCCCCAGGGCTGTGGGAGGCCCACACGGCCCCCATCATTATTTTTAGTTTCCCACAGGACCTGGCCCACCTGATGAAAATGTTAAAAATAATTGCTTTTATTGGCCTTGGGGTTCCCTGTAGGACCCCCTGAAGAGGCTTAGGGGATCAGGGTTTCTCTGCTCTGTACCCTTTCCTTTTATAAAAAATGTTTTTCTTGTGACTCACTTCAAACGAGTCACAAGATGCCTGCCAACACTTCCTAGTTTGAAGTGCTGGCAGCCAATCTGATCTCAGGCACGAGATTATAAGAGTTTGCGGTTACACTGCGGCCACAGTTGCATATCTGAGAAATCTATACATTTCTCAGCAACTACTGAAAAGATTTACATCATTTAACAAAAAGATTGCTTTCTGGACCAAGAACTACCTTCCTGCCAAATTTGGTGTAGTTCCATTCAGCAGTTCGGGCTGTAGCCAAGTCTAAAGTTTTGTATGGAAATTAAAATGGAGAAAAAGCCTTTGTGACCCCCTATATATATATATAGTAATTAAGAAAGTTCAGATTACCTGTACGGTCGAATATATGCATTTGACAGGAGATTTGAACCAATGAAGAACAGAGAATTCATGGACAGAAATCTGCACGTAAGGAGAAGAAATGTAGAAACTGAAGAAAGTTTGTAAACCGGATCCTTGGCAGATGAGGGAAACCATTTAAACTTAATCTCTTTAGAGGAGATGGGAGTTTTCCACGCATCTTCAAGATGAAGGGGAAAGAAATTGATGGAAGGGAGAGAAAAAAACAGAAACATCACCTGAAGGAACATAAAGAGGAGAAGGGCAAAAAAGAGGCAGAAAAGACATACAAAATAATTGAAGGAAGAAATGGATAATTTAGTGATAAATATTTCCTCAAAGAAATTTACAGATGATCATACAAAGTTTCATAAACAAAGGTTTCTCTTTTTTCCAGATGCTAAGCTGGAAGAAGGAACTGTCATTATATATCTTTACAACTTTCCTATAAAACTGAAATTGAACTAACACTTTATAAAACAGCCTAGAATTGGAACCAGACTAGAACAACTTGAAATATCAAATTAGAATATCCATTAGATTCGGGGCCCGATTCACAAAGGTAAAGTTGGACGAAAGTCTAACTTTTCGACTTTCGGTATTCACAAAATTACTACTTGTAAATGCCCTTGTGAATACTGAAAGTCATAAAGATAGACTTCCGGTAATCACTAATGGCATTTATGATTAGTAAATGCCCTGTGTGAATACCAAAAGTTGTAAAGTTAGACTTTCGTCTAACTTTACCTTTGTGAATCAAGCTCTCCATGTTTAAGAGCCCTTATGACACTACAACAACTAAAATGGATATGGATGAATTAACAAATTTGGAATTATGCCAAACAAAAGGAATAAGCACAGGCATAACCAGAGCAGATGGTTGTAATACAAAGTCAACATTTTGCCCACAACTTCCCCCAGAAAAGAAGATAGACCTTTTCCTGGAGATGGTTATCAAAGATCTCTGAAGGAAAATAAACAACTTTAGAAAGATGAAACTGTTGAATTTAATGCAGAAAGAATAAAAGGCTTTGAATGAATTATGTGAATATTGGAAACATAGTGATAATGGATCATGTTCAGTATATCAAAAAGCTAGTAGGCAACTAGATAATAAAACACACTATGAGAAACTGTCCTCAGATCTGAAATTGCCTCAAAGTACAACAATAAATGTCTGAAATCAAATGAGAAAGATCTAATAGATTATGAAGAATACCACTATTTGAGAACTGATACCCTAATTATGCCAGTGATATACTTCTTAGCAAAAATCTACAAAAACCAAAATATACTTATCTGTCATGCTAATCGTAAGATCTTTTGGTTCACTATTGGAGAATACCTCAAGATTTATAGAGCTATTTCTCCTCAATTATGTAGCTGTACCACCTTCCATATACAGGATTCTGAAGCCTTTCTATCACAAATCAATAAAATCCATTGGGAACAGAATTATCTCATGGCCACTATTGATAAAGTAGCACTACATACATCAATCGAACATAAGGCTGGATTCCATGCGCGTAAGGATTTTTTTTACGCACTATATTAATTAGTCTGCTGGAACACACAGCAATGATCAGTGAGATGTTGGAATACTGTTTAAAAACATTATCCTCATCTTTGATGGAACTCCCTATATTAGGAAGCAGGGAACTACTATGGATACATCCCTTGCACTTATGTATGCCTACCTACTTATGGGATTTTGGGAGCAAGAAAAAGAGTGGGATAGCAGAAAAGGAAACAGGAATTAAACAAATTAAAATGTGGGTCAGATTTTTAGATGACTTGTTTTTTGATCAGGGAAGAAAGTAAATACTTCTTAAAGGCACTATGTTGAACCACAATAACTGAAACTTACGGTTCACACATTGTATCAGTAATGAGAAAATTGATTACCTGGATATACATATATACATTGAACAGGGGAGGATCTGCAACAAAATACATAGAAACATCACAGCCAGTAATTCATGCTTCAGGCAAACAGTGGTCACTGATACGCTCTGAAATTGAGTATCCCCATTGGGGAATTACTGAGGAAAAGACAGAATTGTTCTGAGGACACCAAATTATAAACTGAAGCTGAGAGAATGATATCATGGTACATGGAGAGGTGATATCTGGACTCTGTCCTTCAAGATACTTTACAAAGATCAAGCAAGACAAGGTGAGAGGAATTACTAAACTGTAAAGAGAAGAGAATGAAGAAAGACTCAACAATAAGGCTTATTATGGATTTAAAAAATTTACATAAAGTGATCAAAAGAATTGTACAGGGAAATTGGAGCACACTGCTAATGGATGAGGACTTAAGAGGCGAGCTTCCACACTCTTTCCAAATTGCATATTGCAAAAGACTTAATTGCTAGCTGATGTATTGACATCTGGTGATTTAAAGCCCGTATAAAAGGAACCATTAAATTGGCTAGCTAAACAGAACAAGAATATGTTTTGGAAATTCACCAAGTGCAAGGCATGCAAATATGGCATGAAAACAAAGTTTTTTGAACTATCAAATGGGAAGATGAAAACTATCAAAGAACATATAACCCGTGAAACAGACCTTGTTGTATATACATTACAATACACTTGCAAAAACGGTATGTAGGAAGCACCACAAATAAAGTGAAACTCAGAATCCTGCAGTACCGTAGAACTTTAAAACACAAGATTTCATCTACCCAATGGCTAGACACATTTGGGATAAACTTATAGGGAATACACCAGATCTAAGATAATATGGCATTCAACATATTGAGAAGTCATGAAGAGGAGGAAACAGAGAACGAAAATTGAGAACAACAGAATCCAGAATGATCCGTCTGATGGGCACATTGGAACCCTGAGGCCATAATAAAGATGCAGAACTGTATGGATATTTAAAGTAGAAGGTACTTCAGATCAAGGCCCCCAACAACTAGAATCCATTTTATTGGACTATCTCATCCCATTACATGAGAATAAGGACTTAAATAAAAATTTAAGTCTTAATGAAAAAATTAACCAAGCACAAAATAAAATAAGATGAACTTATAAGAAAGATCATGTAATCCCACAATAACAAAATCAATGGCCCTATCTATTATACTAAAACAGAATAGTTCACATAAAACTCTTAAAAATAGAGAATATGTTACCTTGAGGAGTATCAGAAAATGACTCTACAGAAATTAATATGAATAGAGCAAAGAACCCAAACATGCAAAACAATTTATAAACAATCATGGGGTTTAACTGACCAAGCGCTCTTTAAGAACTGGTAAAACTCGATATTTAGTTGAGATATGAACGAAATATGAATACGACTCCTCATTGAGAAGGTGAAAAACGGAAAGATTAATAGAAACAACATACAAGTATTGGTATATAAGAGACCACGACGGAATTCGATGTAAAAATGGCATCAATATTGCTCCTTTATAAATGGATTGCTTTTTAAGTTAGGTGGAAGCAGAGCACGCCCACTTTATATAGACTATCTACACTAGGGGAGCTCTATGGTCAAGTAAAAGGTGGAGAAGCCGAAACGCATCAGCCATATTGTTTTGCTCTAAACATTATAATGGAATGAAAACTAAATTAAGGTCCTGGACTCCTACTGTGGAATGTCTTCTGCTTTCAGCACCAGGAGGTTATGAGGAGGGTATGAGGATTGTTGTGCCGAAATATATATATATATATATATATATATATATATATATATATATATATATATATATATATATATATATTTCCACATCAAAGGTTCCTTACAAAGGAAAGCACCACACGCCAGCAGAGTTTACTCCTCTCAACAGTTTATTAAATGCAGATAAAACCATAGACCACCACCAACGCATTTCAACATGACTCGCAGTCTTGCTCACGGTATGTGCTTTCACATTTTGAAGGTTCCCATGTGTGCCATTTAGGAGGCATTGTGGGAAACGTAGTCCAACATAAATGTTACCATTTTCAAAAAAGAAAACATGAATGATTATTTACATATTTTTGCTATGACTGCAGATCAACGTTCATTATCAACTAATTCCATTTGGATGGATGTTAATTCTAGATTGGACACATTTAAAACACTTTATCAGATTTTTCAAATTTTTCAAATTTTTCGCAAACGAGAAGTCTCTTTTGGAGCGATATATGGCAGTTTTTTTAAACACAAATATTTCTTCTCATATTTGATCTTTATCTACGGGTAATTCAGAGCTCAGTGCTCCTTTGACCATTTATTGCTCTCTTATTTGCTAATAGAACGTCCATTGTTTACAGGTTTTACATTCTAAGCAGTTCCTTTTTAATATGCAAAGTGCATTTTGATTGTTTTTTCCCATATCTGATTTCTGATCAAGGGTGTTCAATATACTTCATTGTCCTGTATTCTTCAAATTGGAATTATTGTTATATACAGTATTTACATGTAAGAGTTCCCCCTCTGGTATTTCTACAGGTGGCTATGTAGTTCCTCGTCCCCATTAATCCCAAATGGGGTCTTTTTATAATCATACGTGATTCCAGTCTCCGTAATTTCAGAGTTCTATTGCCTCCTCTCTCATTTTTTGATACAGTTATCAGGCCAAAGTACTTGATGTCCCTCCTGTTTTTGTCTTTTTCATGCGTTTTCAGATGTTTGACAATTGCATAATTTGTATCCTCATTTTGAATTGCACGCAGGTGCTCCAATATTCTCTTTTTAAGAGGACAGATTGTACTGCCAATGTATCAAAGCCTGCAATAAACCGTTGAGAGAAGTAAACTCTGCTGGAGTGCGGTGTTTTCCTTTGTAAGGAACCTTTGATGTGGAAATATCGAGGAGGACTATCCCGTCCTCTGCAACGGCACCCGCTGTGTGAAAGAGCACTCTCCTTTGGGCTATTTGTGCAACATGGCCATCCAGATCATCAGTGCTTATTTAGACCCTCGTTGATTTCTACTACTTGTGCAAATGCTAGACTTCTAACCCACTTAGTTATATGGTGGCGATATGTATCTGCCATTTTCCACATCATTCTAATTGTAACATACATTTAGTAAACATTTCATGTCAGAAAGTGCAAAGTGCATGATTTTCAAAAAATGCAAATGCAATATTTTCAAGATGTGCAATGAATTACAATCATAATAATGATTATTTGTACAGATCACTTAAAATCCACAGTTTTAAAACAATTTCATATAAGAGGAGAATGAAATTTAGAATAGCAGCAATGATTCATAGTCCTATCAATTTCATTAAATCTCGAAAAATATGTGCATACAGTGCATATAATTCAAAATATATATATATATATATATATATATATATATATATATATATATATATATATATATATATATATATATATATATATATATATATTCATATCAATGCAGCAAAGAAAAAGAGTTTGCTGCATTGAATACTAAGATCAAAACAGAACAAAATTGCATAGTGAGGGATGCAGATAAAGGTGGGAACATTGTTCTCTGGGATAGAAAGAAATACTTCAATGACTCAATGAGGCATATAAACAACTTAACAATCGTAGCAACTATATTAAAATCCCAGAAACAGTGATGAAGAGCAGTTATGATCTGTATATTAGCCAATTGCAAGAATGGTAAATACAATGTCTCATCACACGTGAAGAGTTGCAATTTTTAAAAGTCTCCAATCCGGTGACTCCAGTTTTCTACCTTATTCCTAAGGTACATAAAAATGCAGGCAACCCACCAGGGTAGTCTATCATCTCCGCCATAGGTGGGGCCTTAGAGAACACATCCAAATATATTGATTCTTTTCTATGTCTTATAGTGAAGCAGCTTCCATCACACATCCAAGATTCACGTGACTTCCTACAGAAAATATACAACCTTCCTTGGGAAAATGCCCTCCTTCTTGTGACAATTGACGTTGCAACATTGAATACCAGCATAAGACATGAGGATGGCCTGAGTGCCATCAAGCCTTTTTTGAAAGATCGTCCAATTAACCTATGGTCACGTACACAGATGCTAATATCAAAGGTATCTGTTTTTTTTAAAAACAACTACTTTTTATTCAACACCGACCTGTACAATCAAACCTGTGGAACCGCGATGGGCACCTGCTTCGCCCCAGCTATGCTAATTTACATATGGGCTGGTGGGAGGAGCAGGTGGTCCTAGCGGAGTTCCATTTATTTATGCCATTTTATTAAGCGCGAACAAATGCCCGTAGGCATCTCGGCGCTGCGACATCTGCAATAGATTTTCCAACTGCCTATGTATAATTCTGTGATGTTACTGATTAAACAGCCAGGTTTTTAGCTGTTTGCGGAAGGACCAGAGAGAAGTACTGGTCCGAATTGACTGAGGTAAGGTATTCCACAATTTTGGGGCCGTAGCCAGGAACCGACGGTCTCCCCAGGAGACGGTCTTGGTACGAGGAACCACTAGGTCGTTAAGATTAGTGGATCGCAGTACCCTAGGGGGACAGTAAGGGATCAGCTGATCTTTAAGAAACTGAGGTCCCTGGTTATGCAGTGCCTTATATACGATGCAGAGCGTTTTAAACTTGATCCGGCTTCTAATTGGGAGCCAATGAAGTTTTCTGATAGTATCAGCCGCGGACTTGTGTTTGGGGATTCTAGCGAGTAGTCTTGCTGCCGCGTTTTGTATTATCTGCATTTTATTGAATACCCTGGTCTGAGCATTGGCAAAAAGACCATTGCAATAGTCCAGAGTAGACAGCACTAGGGAGCTTACCAAGGTTTTTCCGGCGGTTTTGGGGAGAAAGGGAATAATTTTCCTTATTAGGTGCAATTTATGAAAGGCTGAGGATGCTACTTGGTTAGCATGGGCAACGAAGTTGAGATGATCGTCGAAAACAACTCCCAGGTTCCTTACCTTGGAGGCGGGTTTAGGCAGGGTTCCAAAAGACGCAGGCCACCAAGCGGGAGACCAGCTAGGAGTGAGTTGTCCAAATATGACCACCTCCGTCTTATCGGAATTGAGTTTTAGACAGTTGGAGGCCATCCAGTCTCCAATTGCCAGCATACCCTCTTTAAAACTCTTGGCCATCTTTTGACCGCTATCTTTGATGGCGAGGACTAACAGAGTGTCATCTGCATATGAGGTTAGGCTAATCCCATGTGCTTGAATGATATTGGCTAGGTCAGACACATAGATATTGAAAAGTGTCAGACTCAGGGATGAGCCTTGTGGGACCCCACATGGCAGAGACAAATTAGTCGATTGGAATGATCCCAGAGTGACAGCCTGAGTTCTCCCTGACAAAAAGGAGGCCAGTAGATCTTTGGCTGCATGTGGAAGACCCATGTTTTCGACACGATCGACCAAAATCGAATGGTCGGCCGTGTCGAAAGCTGCAGATAAATCTAGTAGCACCAATACTGCTGTTCCTCCTTGATCTCGGATGAGTGTAATGTCATCCGCAGCTTTGATCAATGCGGTTTCGGTGCCATGGAACTTACGGAAACCGAATTGTGTGGTATCCAGTAAGTGATGTTTCTCGATGAATTCAGATAACTGCGAATTCATCGCTTTTTCTGCAACTTTTGCCAAGAATGGAAGACTGGCTATCGGTCAATAATTTTTCAGGTCATCCTTGTCAAGATGTGGTTTTTTTAGGAGAGGTTTGAGGAGTTTTTTTTGTTAGGATTTCCGGATAAATCCCTGATCTAAACATGCCGTTACAGATTTGGGTGATAACCGGTATCAAAATATCCATAACGGGGGGAAGAATTTTAAAAGGGCATGGGTCTAAGGCTGAACCAGTTTTGATTGTAGAGATAATGTCCGCAATTTGGGCCTCTGTAATGTCTTTGAACTGTGTAAATAAAGGCACAGGAGGTGTAGAAGTAATGGTCGTTGGGGGGTTATTAGTGTTAGCAGAGAAGGCGACGTAGATATCATTAACCTTAGTGAAGAAAAAAGTTCCCAATGCATCGCAAAGGGATTGAGAGGGAGGAGGGTTTAAGTCGGGGGAATTTCCTGCTAACTGCTTGGTGGTATCGTAGAGCAGTTTAGTAGAGTTCTTGGCTTGCTCTATCCGTTTGCTGAAGTACTTCCTCTTGGCCTCGGTGATCATAACTTTATATTTAGCAAGCATCTCCTTGTAACAGGTTTTCCTTTCTTCATTATACGACTTCTGCCAATGCCTCTCCCTGTTCCTACAAAGTTGTTTCTGGTTCCTAAGGTCTTTGGTAAACCAAGGAGCAGAATGGGAGACAAATATACTTAATTGGAGTCATTATATTGACAACCTTTTTATTGTCTGGAAGGGGTCTGAGGAAGCAGCCAGAGATTTTATTAAGAGGCTTCAGAATAATACTCTTAATTTGAAGTTTACTAGCAATATTAGTGCCACCTCGATTAACTTCTTAGACTTGACTGTATTCGTCAAAGACTCTAAACTCCATTCGAAATTGTACAGGAAGCCCATGGTAGACAATACGTTATTGTATGCAGAGAGTTTCCACCCGCAGAGCTTGATAAAGAGCATACCATATGGGGAGAGTCTTAGAGCAATTCGCAACGGTAGTGACAAAGATAGTTTGGAGTCATAACTTACCACACTCAGCTCAAATTTTCAAGAAAGAGGGTACACTAAGGAGAATATCAGGAGTTCAATTAGTAAAGCCAAAAAGAGGAGCAGGGAAGATTTTTAGCTTAACAAAATTAAATCCCATGATAAGCATAAATCCCAAGCCAATCAAGTAAGAATGATTACCACTTACAATCGGAAGCATAAACAAGTCCTTTTTTTCAGATTAGCTGTTCAAAACTTTAAACTTTATTGTTAACACAGCCGCGCATGCACACTATGGTATTCGCACTGGCGAGCTTGTATTCTCTTTTCTTTATATGTTGCCTTGGCAGTATATTTATAAATTTTGAATACTGTGACTGACTACTGGCAACAGCGTATGGAATGAGCTTATGTGCACTAGACATACATCACCATATATCGCTAAGTCAATTACATGTAATACGCTGTGATGATTTAACAGATGGGTTCTATTATGATTTATCTTTACACATGCATTATCAGCAGGCTGATTCTGTAGAATGTACTAGCATTACATAGATATGATGTATATTGCGAGTCAACTGTGAGATGCCAGTCTTATTTCTATGTTCTGGATGTTTTGTCAATATCAGTTGCCCCATTGGTTGTAAAATTCACGTGACCAAGCTTCGTTCAGAAGCAAAACGCGTTGTGTATAAACACAGTGGTGAACACTTTATCGTTGCAGAATATTGATTTTGCTGAGAGCACGCTGTATTTAAGTGTTTTTGATCGATATATGTATATATATATATATATATTCACTGAAAAAACCATAGGTTATAGACCATATATAGTTAGGAATTAGCATTTAAAAAACCTTATTTTACTCACACAAAACCATTGAAATTCCATATATAGTTAGTTGCACTAACTATATATCGCGCACCCGCAATCCACTGCTGATGATGTCACATATTACATCATTCATGACATGGTCAGTGACATCACTGATGACATCACTGATGACATCTCAAATGACATCACTGATGACATCACTGATGACAACATCCAGTGACTATGTTTCTGTAAAGTTAAAATATGTCTTACATATTGAAGAATGAGTGGATGTATAAGTGTCTGAATGAAGGTTTTAGTAGGTGCGTGATTGACTGTATGAGTGAGTGATTAAATGCGTCTTACTGAATGCACGGGTTAGTGACTAAACTGTCTGAAAGTGTGCATCAGTATGTCTGTTGTTGTGCAAGCTGCTGCATGTGTTGATCAGTAGCTATATAAGTAGCTATATGGGTTATTGATTGGTTGCACAAGTATTTGTATGGGAGACTGAGTGTGTGTATGGCTGGCTGGGAGGTGTGTGACTCTGTGCAGATCAATGTGTACTTGTATCAGTGATTCTATAAGAGAGTAACTATGTGTTAGTATATGTTTCAAAAATGTAAGGTGTTCTGTGTTTAACTGTATAGATGAGAAAATGGAAGTGTGATTGATTCTTTTCAGGACTGACTAGGTGTGTGAGTAACTCCATGGATGAGTGGCAGAGTGTGAGTGTCTGTATAGGTGTATGAGTGCATATGATAGTGTTGTAAAGATGAGTGATTGTATGTATGAATGATTGTATGAGTGAATGTGTGTGTAGACATAGGAATCAGTGAGTGCGTATGTAGTAACTAGTATTGGTGTGTCAATGGTTTCAAAAATGATACTCTCTATTTAACACTGGGTGTAACGGAGGTTATATTACAGTGTGAGGAGATGCATTGTATTATCACATGAATGATATCATCAGTGATGTGATCATTGATGTCAAGTGAGATGTCATCAGTGATGTCATTTGAGATGTCATCAGTGATGTCATCAGTGATGTCATTTGAGATGTCATCAGTGATGTCATCAGTGATGTCACTGACCATGTCATGAATGATGTAATATGTGACATCATCAGCAGTGGATTGCGGGTGCGCGATATATAGTTAGTGCAACTAACTATATATGGAATTTCAATGGTTTTGTGTGAGTAAAATAAGGTTTTTTAAATGCTAATTCCTAACTATATATGGTCTATAACCTATGGTTTTTTCAGTGAATTTTCAAGGTTTTGTAAATGCTAATTCCTAACTATATATGGTCTATAACCTATGGTTTTTTCAGTGAATTTCATTGGTTTTTTAACAGCTAATATCTGTAGCTGTAAAATGTATTCTTCTTTAAATCCAAAAATATATTTTATATGTTTATTAATAACTTTTTTTTTTAATATTTTTTTTTCTTCGTTCCCGCTTCGCGAATCGGGAAGCTTCCCGTTAGCTGACCTTGATGCCGCGAAATAGACCGCGAGCCGGTAAACGTTTCTTTACCGCAACTGCCGCGTTAGAAAACAACATCGTGACGCCTCCCGTCCGCATGACGTTTCGCGTTGTCGCGTGATACGTCATATGACGTGCTACGTTAGCGAACTCGTACGCTTACCGAGTCGCAAAGCACAGGTTTCTGGAAGCAAACCGGGAGGCCCTGCAAAGCGCGTAACATACACACAGCAGGTCATGTGACTTGGTAATAACACTTTTCATTGGTTCATTTCACTTTCGGTTTCCTAATGATGTAAGACTAGGTCATATGATCTAAAATGAACACTTTTCATTGGTTGAGAACTATTTTTTTTCCCAAATGGTGAAAATCCCTCCTTCTTTCCTCACTCTGACTTTCATCATTGTGAGAGAAAGACCCTTTGTTACCAGTGAGCAATGGCTTCTTTACTAGCTTCAGCTGGTGCTTCCCCACCACCTCCACCACATCCAAGGAAGAGTGGACCACCTGCTAAAGTTATAATTCAGCAAGAAGACGAAGAAGAGGAACAGGACGACCTAGATAATCTCCCTATTATGGCCAGAAGATCTGTTGTACCGGAAGTAACGGGACCAGAGGGCAGGGAGATGGTGCCAAATATACAAACGAGATTTCGTGAAGTAAAACAAGTCTGCCTACATTGCAGTGGATTCGTTTGCTACGCAGAAAGTAGCATCACTCTGATCAACAGAGCTATTGACAATCATGCTCATGTTTGTCCGAAACTCCCCAAACAATAAATTATTATTTTTTGTTTTCTTGCTCCTGTTGAGCCCTTTACAATGAATCGTTTTCGTTGCCCCCTCCGAAAAAAAAACAAAAAAATTATAAAACTATTCAGAAAAATTCAAAAAAAGTAAAAAAATGTTCAGAAAAATAATAAAAAAAATATAAAACAACAAAAACAATTTAAAAAAAAGTTCTTTTCAGAACTACCTCCCCGTTATTAAAAAATTGGTACAATATTTGCAACTGTGCCAACCTCTATTTCTCTTAGTTCGCTTCCCAGTTCGCTCCCCGGTACGCGAACCGGAAGCGAACCCAAAAAATCTTTTTTTTTAAAAAGAACAGTAAGTATAAGGGAAGGAAACAGACACTTATGTTAAAAGAAAGACAGCTATAAGGGAGTAAACTAGAGATACTATTACCCGTAATCCACTGCTGATGATGTCACATATTACATCATTCATGACATGCTCAGTGACATCATCAGCAGAGGATTGCGGGTAACAGTATCCCTAGTTTATTCCCTATAGCTGTGTTTCTTTTAACATAACTGTCTGTTTCCTTCCCTTATACTTACTGTTCTTTTTTAAAAAAATGTTTTAGATCAGTCAGAAACAGTGAAAGTAATGAAATATAAAAGACTACGTAGAATATGAGGACTGTATGCAACAACTTTGACACTTACAGAAGCCTCACCTTCTCCATGCCTCCTACACAGTTCTACATGTACATCATAAATGCAAACAGAACAGAATTAATTATACATGTTAAATGGTTTATTTTTGCTGTTCTCAGAATGTATCAAATTTCACTAAAACAGTGACTTGAAGGTATTCATCATATAACAGCGGGGAAAAAAAAACACAATCAAAATGATTGTGTTTAAAAAACCCATACAACATTAGAAATCAGAATTCAGAACTCCTTAAAGTTAACTTACTTTCCATGACGGCCAAGGATGTCCTATGAACAGCTTACACTCTGTTGTGCTGTTATTACTTTCAACCCGCCACTTTCTGAAAGAAAACCTCCATCGTTTTCAAAAACATGTTACATACAATAAATGACTTCTTGCTCTCTACCACAAGATTCCACAAGGCCAAATCTTGTCAGAGCCATGTATAACTCTTGGATTTCTTGTTAGCCAATCCCGTCTTTTCGCATTTCCACAACTTTCCGAATTAAAATGTTGAAGATCATTTACACAATCCTGGACTAGTAATATCTTCCCCTTCTTCCTCAATCATGTTCTACATTTCCTATCACACTGATACTGCTTACTATGAAGCAGACTTACACTACCTTTATGACTAGTACAATTATTTAATTCTCTACATCACTTTTAATCACAAAGCAATGTAAAACAGTAGACAGCATTGCAGACTTACATTCCCTCTACTCCATGTTTTGATTGGCTGCTTCAATTAGCTTATAAAAAGAAACAGTTTTTCTGAACTCATTCAAAGTGCACGTATTTCTCCATAAAGTCCAGTGTTATGGTAAGAAGTTATGTCTCTGTACTACACTTATCCTCCAGGCCAAATCGTGTAGGAGCCATGAGAACTTCTTGAAATTCCTCAGAGCACATCCCGAGATTCTTTCCCTAAAATTTTGGTTTTAAAAACACCAGGTAAGAGTTTTTAAGGTCAAACGGCAATTTTTTTTTGAAAATTAAAACAGAATCATTGCAGAATGACCAGCCATTTCTACACTTTAAATAAGCTGTATAATGTCCTGATGTTATTGAAGGACCATCATGATATATAATTGCTACAGTTACAAAAGTCCTTCCTGATATTGACAACTGTGAAGCCACAAAATTTTTAATTAAAGTTGTCAATTTTGTTCCATCAGGCCTACATCGTTGGAACATTAAAATGACATACTGGCCATATGTTCGTATAAATAATGTGGACATCCTTTCAGATTTACATTGGCTACACTCCATGTTGTGATCAGCTGCTTTTACTAGCTTATTAAAAGAGACTGATTTACTGTCTGGCAAAGTTAAATATATAAATCTTTCTGAGTCTACACTAGTAGTACTTGATACCCTACAGTTCTCGCAGTCATGCTGCCATTGATAAGAAAGCCCAAACAGGTGATCTACATCTACACCTTCATCATGCAATACATCAAGCATGTACATTAAAAACTCCTGACAATCTTGCTGACTATTTTGAGAGAATTGTGTTTGGCCTGAACATCTGTCTAACAGATTTCGAATTTCAGACACACTTTCTATGTTTGTTCTATCAGTGCTACATTTCTCTAACACATAATTTAACAAACTGCAAAATCTTTGATCAGAATTGACCACAATCTCTTCTTTTACATTTTCTAGAGAAAACAAAACATTAACTACTACATTAGCATAGCAGTTGACACCAGAACTGTTTTCAAATTGAAAACCAACAACATCTTCAACAGAATCCTTTTTGTTTCTGCTTGTAATTTCAGGTTCATCGACTTTTCGTCTTTTTGCTACAACCTCCCCAGTATTGGTCACATTTCTTCGTTTCCGGCCTACCACACGTTTCTCAAACAAAGGATACTGAGGCAAATGTGGCGCATACTCTCTTCTCAACCTATTGTATTCCTTAACACAATCTAGATCCGCACAAATGTTTGTGACATCACACTCAATCAAGTACAATCCCGATAAAGTCCTAACTCGTGACAATGCCACATAAGCCATACCCTCCTTGAACACAGAACTGCCAATATTCACCAATGCACAGTCTACACTTAAACCTTGCGATTTATGAATTGTCACCGCATATGCCAAGCAAACAGGAAACTGCTTACGACGAACATATAAGTCTTTTACAAGCAAAAATCTAGCAGAACAACGAGCAATTAGCTGTACTTCCTCAATGCCATCAAATTTAATTTTTAAAAATTCAATTCCATCTCTATTTCTGTGTTTCACAAAATCAACAACATTACCCATTGATCCATTTACCAGACCTCTTTCAACATGTAAATTCCTTCTTAAAATTATACGGCAGTTCAAGCACACATTCAGAGTCTTTTCAAAACCCGCAGTTTTAGATATACTCTTCTCTAATGAATCCAATTTTGTTTTCAGATTCTCAGACAAAATAATTGTTGATCCCATATGCTCTACTCTGTCAATAGCTTCCAATTTCACAATCTCTTGCTTTTCTAAATGCAACATTTTGTTGTTGAATTTGGCACATTCTGCAAGAGTTGGCATCAAACATATTCCAGATTTTTTCTCAGTAACTTTCTGAAAAATATTCTCAGGCACAACATCTTCGTCTGGATATAAATTTGTCAGTAATCGTGCATGTAAAGCTTCTTTCCCATGCTCGGTCACTTTTCCAATTCTAACATCTTGTAGAATAGTCTTGTAAACTTCATCCTTTGCCTGACGCATATTTTCATGCAGTTCAGCATAATTGAAGTTTAACCATATATTGACGTTGCCAATACTCCCTAAGCACTTCCTGGTATCTTCATGCGTGAGCATTTTGAACACAGGTTGCCCTTTCACTGGTGTCAGCTGCAGAAGATCTCCGAAAACAATGATGTGTTTGCCACCAAATAACACATCATACTCTGTTTTGAGAACTTCTTGCATTCTCAAATGCACAAAGGCAAGCATGACATTGGAAACCATGCTTACTTCGTCAATGATAAGAAGTTTCATTTTCCTCAAGACTCTTGAAACTTCAAAACAAGCATCTCCAGATAGCTTGTGATATTCTAATTTGTTGTCATGCTCCACTGGCAGCATCAGTAAACGATGTAAAGTAATCCCTTTAATGTTATGTGCTGCCAGTCCAGTTGGAGCGGTGACAACACAAGACAGCGATGACTCTGTCCTTTCCTGCAAATAACATGAAATTGCTTTAATAAGGAAACTTTTCCCAGTTCCCGCTTCTCCACTCACGTACAGTCGGACAGGCTTCAACGACGTACATGAGCACTCTTTCTTGTCATGACTTAATCCATGATCAATTTGCATGGTAAGTTCGTCATATATTTTCCTCTGCTCAACGTTGAGTTGTCTTTCCAACTCTTCTAAGTTAACCGCATCCTCCTGAGCATGTGCCATGGCTCTTTCCACTTCATTCATAGCAGTGGCAGCTTAATTTTCGATAAGAGGTCCTCCTAGTGGATCCTGACTCAATGAAGCAGAACTCTGACTGTCCTGAGAACTGTCTCTGGCAATCTCGGCTGCAATCGTTGCTTCCTGCTCAATTTCCACATTCAACATTTCTACATATTTGGGAAAAGCAGGACATTCTATGGTCTCCTTGGCAGCATTGAATGAGTCTTCGTAACAAAGGAAATCTCCAAGCAGTTCCTCTTCTGCACGCCAAGGCTTAAAAAGTTGCAAAAGTGCTAAATAGAAAAACTCCTTTTTTTCAGGAGATTCGCCACTCAATTTTCGATGGTTTATCAAGTGGCATTTTCTTTGCTTGACCAGACATCCCTCACTTCCTATTACAGCATACACTCCTTTCTCAGTATCTTCTTTGATGTTCCTCTTGAATATGTAATTTTGCAGAACCTCATACAGACAAACATTCTTGAGGTGACTGCTTCGATTTGGATAATATGTATCCAACATGTTGCTCTTCAAAATGTCGGTACTGTTTGGCTCCTTTTCCGCCAAATACTCAATTTCCCGCACAGGTTTCAGAACTCGATTACGCGTTGCAGCAAGACCAACACTCGCCCAAACGATACTCCTGGACTTGGCATAGAGACTTGCTGAAGACAACCGGTCAGAACATTCGTAAGCTCCGATTTCTCGATGCGACAACATCTTCAGACTGAAACTGTACAACTTCTTGCTGAGGCTCTTTTCATGGGAAATGTCCTCCCACATATCCTTCAATTCTGTCTTCTCTTTTTTGGTGATGTAAGATGTCACATACCGAGCCACAGCCATACAGTTATCAGCCACAAACTGTATATCCATGTTAGCATTCCACATGGACAAAATCACCGGGTTGTAGTCGTTAATGTACTTAGACTCTTCGTTCCTCTTCAAATTGTATGTGTTTTTAGGTGATTTCTTCATCACATTATGTCGCAGCGAAGACATCAAACTGTTCACTCTTCCTTTAGAAATCACCGGTCGTGGAAAGCCGAAACGACATTTGGTGTAGAACTTGTCTTTGTTCCGGAATTTACGACGACAGTACTTTCCACATCGATGGCTTTGGAAACGTAGAACTTTTTCTCGTAGGCTTTTTTTCTCCTTTGCGTTTGGAACAGCACACGTAGAATACTGTTCTATGAAACTCATCACTGAGTCTTCTGCATCCGTTCCAAATTTAGGTGCATCCTTGATCCACAGCAACATATGTATATGAGGAGCACCTCTTGCTTGTTACTCCTTCCTCCAGAAGAAATCCAACACCTCTCCAAGAGGTGGATTCTTCTTATTCATGATGAAAGACATCATACCTTCAAATCTATGATTGAAGTACCTACATACATTAACTGGATCCAAAGAGCACAGTTCTCCGGGTTTCTTGAATTCGATGTTTTCTACGTTAGCATTTGCCTCTCGTAGAAATTCAAGTAAGTCTTCCCAGCCATACTCAGCACAGCTCAAAGTGAGGAACCATGTGGGAGTTCCTAAGTTCCTTAGCATACATTTTAAATCACCATGACGACGGTACCAGTACTCATTAGTACCACGCTGACACGCCATGAGATTAATCAGGTGAGAATCCAAAATACTGTCTTGGACATTGACTTTATCCATAAAGTCACTTGCCGAGATGTTTTGCATGTGTATACCACTTTTCAAGATGTGGTTCACTGCATATGACAGTCCAGACAGATCGCTTTCAAACAGGAGATGAAACAAATAAGGAATGCATTGTCGAAACCTAGGATCTCCTGCATACAATCGCAAAGTCCGGTATTCAGAAGCAGGAATTGGATGAGGTCGCTCATCATATCTTCCTCCCAGACCTGTTGGAAAAAGCTGTGGGAAACACCGAGCTTCCAAACTTTCCTCCCAAACACTAATGGGACTCCCTTTCGCTTGTTTCATTTGAAACAACTCAATAGCATTCCCCATGACTTCCTTGGAATGCAAAGGATGAACACTATAATGTTCATATATTTCTTCACTAGTACAGGGTTCTACTTTCTCAATTTGACCAGCACACAAATCGTTATCCCCTTCCTCACTTACTTCCTCTTCTGCAACATATACATTTTTATAGTACTTATTATATTTTTTCAAATACAATGTTGCCCTTTTGACTTTCCTAACATCTACTAAATCTTGCCATATTTTCTTATTCTTTGTCGGAACCCCATTAACTAAGATAACAAGAGGTTCCTCTTCCACTTTTTCTACTCCAATTGTGTTAATGTTTTTCTTCAAATCTAGAGGCAAATAAACAACTCTTCCCTTTAATCCTCTCTGTAAATCTGATGGAGCCAATTTCCCTGTCTTTGGCTCCATTCTTACAATAGCCTGAAAGGGATGGATACTTTGAATCAAAATAGATTCATAAGTATTTAAATCCTTCAATTCAGAAGGAATCTCAACCAATTCCAGATTATTATGAACTGCTCTAGCAGGCATCTGGTTTTGATTTAATTTGTTACAACAATAAGTACACACACGTTGATCCAATCCCAAATCAAAACAATTTTCTACCATCAAGTATGTTGTAAAATCCTTCCATTCACTATTATTTTCCCTTTCACTTTTTCCATATAAATCCACTAACTTAGTCTGATTCTTATAATAAGTGCGTCGACAACACACACAAGTGAAATTTGGCCTCTCACTTGATTTCACCTAAAACGTCGCAATTTCCCTCTGGAAATTATCTGTACTGGAAACCTGTACACTATCTTCCACATTACTCTCTTCTTCTTGGTCAATTTCAACATTCTCCTCTTTACTTCCAAAGTAACAAAACTCAATTTCTTCACATATATTCTTCACATCTATTTCAGAACCATGCAAAAGAGCAGCGCATAATTGTTTAAGCATAATTGCTGGACTCTTAGCATAATACAACATTCTAACTAATTTCCTCACTTTATTATGATGCACTGCTAGCATCCTGAAATGATGAAAAACACTCTGGCATACTCTCCTGGAAAGACAAGCCAGTGAATGACCATGCAAACCTATCACTTCTCTCACTCTGCAAGGATCTAATTCTTGCAACAACTTCATTTTCTGCTTCAAACTGTTCTTACTAAATGACCGTATAAAATCACAAAGCAAATTGATGGAATCCTGTCGTACACTGCAAATACTACTACACTTCCAGGTGTACACAGGACCCTTAGGACGTCTCCCTAAAACCTCATTACCTAACACCTCTTCTATCTCTGTTGTCACAAGTTTTTCTTTTTCAACTGGACAACCATCTTTCACTTCATAAGCTCGACCACTGGTGTCAACTGCATGCACCAAATCATTATCCTGGAAATAACTCTCCTCATTAAAAAATGCCTCAGAGCTTGAACTATGCATCCATTCTCCAGAAAAAACTTCACAAAAATTACTACGATTAACTATTCTCTTCCATCTACTATTTCTTTTGAAATCATAAATTACCTTGTTTAGCTTCCGAATTCTATTGATTGTCAAAATAAATAACTTACGTTTAATTTCAAATGCCTGATCAATAACTTTCTCAACAATTTTTTTTCTCTTATAAAAAACCACTTTCTGCTGACCTTTCTTAATATTTTTTAACAAATTCTCAATTATCCTGTTGCGGAACATTCGTTTACGAATATCCCTAAACTCTTGTTTCCTTCTACTTTCATGCATAGAGTTATCTCTTACTCTAGCAGTAACATTTCTCATTGGCCTTTCCTTACCATTTGAATTCTGTCTCCTTTTCTGGACTGACACATTTTCTGTAGTAATATTTTTTTTACTACACATATTTCTTATGACTGTTTTTCGACTCTTACCCGGTGCTTTCTTGGTGACTTGACAAATCTTTTTGTTAGAGGACTGCTGCATTCTTCCATGGTCCTGCTGTCTTTGACGTTTTGCAGCCTTTCTTACTCTTTCTTTGCTAGGCATCCTAAAATCTTGAAATAATCTGCAGTTGAATCTGTGGTAAAATATAATAAAAAATGTTATTAACCACTATTACCCAACAGTAAATTAATAACAGTCATCAAAAACTTAACACACTACTTAAGTATATAATATACTGAAGCCTATCTCCAATTTTTCACTGAACAGGACTCATCTCTTCTTAACCTTGGATAAACCTCACCTACTCTGTGTCCCCTGCACATAATTAAATGTAAAGGGGCAGATTTATATTAACTAGCACATCCCCAGGGATGCACCAGTTAACGTGCACCGCTGCTCTGCCACCCACGGTGTGCCGCATTTACAATCAGATAGGACAAAGCTACATCAAAACCCTGCGCCTGCTTGAAGCAGGCATAGATCTTGACGCAGGTAGGCTGAAAGCTAAAGCAACAACTAAGTATCGTGTGCAGAAGTTACAAAAAAGGAAAAATGGCGTTTAAAAAAGTAATGAGCCCATGCTAACGTAACACAGTGTAAAAATATCCAGGATCTACATCAGTTTGGGGTTCACGAACCTGGCAGGTACAAGGCACTGAGGCTTTCCACCGTGCATGTCTCATCCCAAATCATATGTTGTTTGTGAATGAAACAATTTCCCAGACCAAATGCTTTGGATTGGCTACTTCTAAAAAATTAAACACCCCTACTATCCCGGAGTTCGAGGAATATGATGGTTGGAGTAATTTTACTCGTTGTCCATTAAAGATTTACAGGCCCTACTCCGTAATTCTTCCTTTAACATTTCCAGTATAAATCCAAAAGGTTCACTGCTTTGGCAACATGCCTTATCCACGGTTTAATAACGCTGCCTTTTGCTTTATATAAGTTTTCAAATTGTATGAAATATATACCAATAGGTCGTTATTAACCTTTAGGTAGTGGTTTTCTTCATGAGGTCTGGTCGCTTCCATACACATACAGATTTTCAAAGATGATCAAGACCTTTATCTGAATGGAGAGGAATGCACTGAGACGCCAGATCATTCACTAATGTGTAGGCACATACAGTTACACGGTTCATGCAACAAACACCGACCAAATATGGCTTGCGTGTTGCAAGGCACGCCAGTTCCTGCTATCATCCCCACGTTCAAGTTCTTGGAAAATGGTAGTTATTTGATGCTCAATAATGAAGATTGTTCTGGGTTAATTAAAAGTATTCATTTTATCGTAACAGTAAATGAACGGGTTATTTGCTGCAGAAATGTTCTATTTCCTCCCACACATGAACATATGGAGTTTTCAATCTGGCCACAAATACCAACCTTGGGAGCACATTTCAACAGCATGGCAAGAATAAGAGCTCTTTTGTCTCAGAGAGAGGTGGCCTTGAGTTCGGCCCGTGAAACTTTCGTGCTTCACATAGCGAACACCCGTACAGAGGTGCAGACCCTTTTAAATACAGATTCGACTTTGCATTTCAGCAAGATTACCCATTCATTTCCATGCAGCAGGAGGCCCATAGGAATGAAGGTGCAATTTGCGATTAGCAATTACCTCATCGCAAATTACGAATTTTTCCGACGGTGCAGGGGTGTCTCAAGAACACCCTGCTGCACCCCTGAAAAAAAAATTTGGGGTCATATGGCGCACATAAATTTTGAAAACATTCCTTTACCTCAAAAACGATTTTCAACTCATAATTTGAAAACACTGCACATGGGGAAATGACTTAAAATGTCCTTAAGACACATAAAAGCATTTTTTGATTGCCTTTGCAGCATGTTTCAGTCACCTTTAACATGCCTATGTAACGGAAACATTCAAAATCTAAATTTGCCATGCACAGGTGGGAGCATATTTACAAGCAATTTGCTCCACAGACAAACTTCTTACATTGAAATGGGAAAAATAACATCAGAGACTCTCAATTACCTTATAAACAAGCAGACACCATTATGTCCTTCTCATCAATATTAAAACCATTGCTTTTTCTCAAAAACGATTTACAAGTCATAATTTGAAAACACTCCACAGCTCCTATGCACATAAAAGCCCTGTCAGTACTAATACTTCACATTTTCTCCAATTACAATTTCTCAAAGAAACAAAATCTATTTGTGAAACACTTGAGACAAAGCAACATTTGAAAAACACAACTTTCTTCATAATTTTCTCCTTAAAGCACACTATTTTCTATCTAAATTAAAGAAATTTTTTCTCACCTTAGCAAATACTTTGAGTTTCAAAACAGTCTCAGAAACACACCAATTTGTCTTCAGCAGAGCAAAAGGTATGCACTCCAGAGTCTGCAGCTATCAAAAGCACAGAAATGCTGTAATTCCTCACACAGATCTCTCATGTCACCCAATCAAAACTCTTCCCTCACTTTTTTTCAAAGCAAAACCCTTCCCCCCTCTGCCCCCTCTCTGCTTTTTCTGCATAGCAACCACCTCTTGCAAGACCTCTCACACAACAATGTTGCAATAGAACTCTGAACTCTCAGTGCACCTGCATATCCAAAGCATTCTTTCATTTAATGATTTTTTCTTCGCCACTCAAAATACATCTTTCAACGAACTCATCCATACACACTAACTTTCTGTTTTCAGCAATCAAAATCCACCAATCACTCTTACTGCTTCATTAACACAGAAACTCCTCAGTTTTTTTCATTTTACACTCTCATTTTTTCAACTGCCATTTCATTGCCACACTTCATCTGACTGCAGGAGAACCTTCTCTCGCCATGTTTTCTGTCTGGATTGTTGGACATAGCTACATCTATTGGGCTCAAAGGTACGCTGAAAACAGGAATTTACCTAACCTCAATTTACAAGATGTGGAAATTAAGTGGTTTGGCCACAGAGGATTAAAATGTCACCAATTGATACCATTGGTGAAAACCTTTATGCATTTGCCAAAACCTGACCTGTTAATTGTGCACTGTGGAGGTAATGATTTGGGCACTTTGACTGGGGTAGGTCTGGAAATGCTTTTAAAGGACACCTTTGAGCAATTGATGGCACTTTTTCCTCAGACTGCCTTGGTATATTCAAATATATGCCAAAGACAGAAATGGAGGTGGTCGAACCAATTTTGTCCACAAATTGAGAAATCGAGGAAGCATGTAAACAAATCTGTTTCAGCTTACATGAGAGACCATGGAATGGGCTCCCTGTACAACAATAACTTGCGTTACTACATGCAAGATATCTACAGAGCAGATGGAGTTCACTTCTCAGATGAGGGCAACAGAGTTTTCACTCTGAATTTAAGACTGTGCATTGGTACCTACTTATAAGTACCTAAATGTACCATAAACCCAAAAGCTCTTCTCAGAGCTACCCTACATCTGATCACTCACAATTATTATTTTACTCTAACTTTTTTCACTAATTTCAAGAAAGTACGCTCCCCAGACCGCTTCCCGGTTCGCGAACCGGGCGCACTCCACGCAAAAAAACTAAAAAAACGGTATATTTTTTTTTTGCCCTGCGAGACCCTTTCAAAGCCTCCACATCAAACCTAGGGGGTCAGGGAGGATCTACTATGCCCCCTTATGGTCATTTGCCCCTTCGCTTTGGCCTCCTCTTGTCTCTCGATCCTACCGAGAGACAAGATGGCGGCCGCTACGGACTGTTTGGAATGTTTACAGACGCCGAAAAACCAATCAGCTTCGCAAACCTCCGTAACGCGAAAAGTACGAGAAGCGGAGCGCTGTTACAGATATATATCTTTTTTTGAACGTTAATTTCTCAAAATCCACTAGAGCACATATATTGAGACCTAGCAAAGGCACATCGGGCTACCAGTCCCTACAATTTTGCCAAGTTTCGTGCAAATCCATTCAGCCGTTCGATTATTATTATTATTATTTTTTTTGCCCCGCGGGGCCCTTTTAAAACCTCCACATCAAACGTAGGGGGTCACCGACGATCTACTATTCCCCCTTATGGTCATTTGCCCCTTCGCTTTGGCCTCCTCTTGTCTCTTGATCCTACCGAGAGACAAGATGGCGGCCGCTACGGACTGTTTGGAATGTTTACAGACGCCGGAGAGCCAATCAGCTTCGCTTCGCAAAGCTCCGTAACGCGAAAAGTACGCGAAGCGGTGCGCTGTTACAGATATATATCTTTTTTTGAACGTTAATTTCTCAAAATCCACTGGAGCACATATATTGAGATCTAGCAAAGGCACATCGGGCTACCAGTCCCTACAATTTTGCCAACTTTCGTGCAAATCCATTCAGCTGTTCGATTATTATTATTTTTATTTTTTTTCGCCCCGCGGGGCCCTTTTAAAACCTCCACATCAAACCTAGGGGGTGAGCGACAATGTACTATGCCCCCTTATGGTCATTTGCCCCTTCGCTTCGGCCTCCTCTTGTCTCTCGATCCTACCGAGAGACAAGATGGCGGCCGCTACGGACTGTTTGGAATGTTGACAGACGCCGGAGAACCAATCAGCTTCGCTTCACAAAGCTCCGTTGCGCGAAAAGTCCGCGAACCAGAGCGCTGCCCGGTCCGCTGTTACAGATATATATCTTTTTTTAAACGTTAATTTCTCAAAATCCACTGGAGCACATATATTGAGACCTACAAAAGGCACATCGGGCTACCAGTCCCTACAATTTTGCCAAGTTTCGTGCAAATCCATTCAGCCGTTCGGGCTAAAAGTGAGGCCAACCGCCCTATGGAAAACTCAATGTTAAAAACACGTTTTGGGACCCCCCTTTTTTCTCGGCCCCCCCTTGACGAACCCCCCCAACATTTTCAGGGGCTGCTCAGAAACAAAATGTGCCATTTTCCTGAAAATTTCAGCCAATTCCGTCCACAAACGCCAAAGTTATTAGACATAGAATTTTCAAAAAACCCATAGAGAAAAAATCCTAACTATATATACCTACTGGCGACCGCCAGTAGGTAATATGTGTGTGTGTGTGTGAATATATACACATACATATATATATATATATATATATTACTATTGTAACACAAAAGTGGCAGACCTTTATGTTTCACCATTTTTTTCACTGGCATAAAATAACCTATATATGTACATTTTTTGATATAGCGACATATTTAATATATGTGCAGTGTTCAAACTGGAGTGAAAAAAGAGTGAACATGAAGTTGATAATACAGTAGAGTACAAGAGTAAAAGGCTGCAAGAGATGATAGCAGCAGCGCCCCTTCCATACAGGCTTTTTGGCAATGCCCCCACCTGTCAGGGTGGTTCAGGTCAGGCAGCCAGGGGCTAGAAATGTGCTAAATGTGCAGGCTCCTGGCTCCATGAGCTGAATTTTGCCAGGCTGAGGATTTCACAGCCCTGTGGGCATGACCGCCTCTTCCTGTCAAAAGTGCCTCAAGATCCTCCCCCGCATGATGAAGGAAAGCGTCATGGATTGCCTCGGACCTGGGCACTTCAGTTTTAAGCCATGAAGTGCCCAGGGCTGAGTGTCACGTAGTGACACCTGTTCACAGGGTTGGGTGGGGTCAGCACCCTCACTGAACCGATCCCACTCTGTGACAAGATTTGGATAGCTGCCTTCAGTCCCAATCCTCCTGGGACCTCTGAGGCTTGCCTGTCGGAAAGCTGCTGTTGAGGTAAGTTTAATGTGTTTTTTTTGTTTTGTGCATGCATGCATGTGTTTATATATGAGTATGTCTATTTGTTAGTGAGTGTTCTGAATGGCTGTGTGTGCATGTGTGAATGAATGGGTGTGAATGAGGTGTATGTTTGCATGTATGCCCCCGCAATTGTGTGATGTTTGATATGTAATTCAATTCCTTTGCACTATCTGTTTATACTGTGTCTATCTAGTGGGCTACCATTACCATACTAATTGGCCCTCTTATTTATCAACAGCCTTCGCAGTGCACTTCAAATTTGTACTTTCCTGATGATTACCTCAATTTGATTACACAAGGTAGAAACGCTGTTGCCGTAAGTGAACAGCGTGTTGCCTATTACGGTATTCGGCTCACTACCAGAAACTACAAATTATCCCCTTTTGCAGTCATTTACCCGCGCAGCCTATTATATTGCATGCTTTCTCTACATGAGTGTGAAATGGTATCTTCTTTGTAATGATACTCAGGAGACACACGGAGGTAAGAAGTAAGATGGGTTTATTCACCTGATCCATCAACTGTTCAGATACAACTGACAGAGATGGAACTTCAAGTAGAACTCTTAGAATAACATTCTAGATAGAAACTATGAGAATACACATTCTATGTGTGCTTAAGATACTTACTGTACAATATCACCCATCTCCCTCTTTGACAGCAATAGAACAAAATAACAAAAAGGAAAAAACAAGACAGAATTTAAACAAAGTCTTTCATATATACATGAAGTCTACGTATCCTCTGACTCCTTTCTCTTACACTCGTCAAAACACTTGAATTCCCAGTAGAAGAAGGAATGATATTTGTTGAAGAATGAGGTAAATCTTTTCTAACCTCACATCTCTCAGAAAAAGACAATTTTGAATTCACTATTACAACCCTATTTATGTTCCAAATTCTACCATCATCAGTTTTAACTTTATTCTTGAACAACTTTATAACATATCTGTTCTTCGTAAACTTAGGCCAAGGTTGACAGCCAACTGGAGCTTTAATCTTCACACAATCATCTAATTTAACATCATTCTTCTGAACACTTTTCTTATAGTCAAAATACATTTTTCTATATAACTGTTTCTTCTCTTCTCTGGCTCTCCAATCACTAATATGGTTGTTTAGCTTCATCCACCCTGGACATAACTTTGAATTGGGAACTCTACCTTTAAAGAGTTCAAAAGGAGACCTACCCGTAGTCATGCGAGTTGACATGCGATAAGCGGTAATCCTATCTTGGAGAACATCTTTCCAATTTAAGCCATTCACCCTAGCTAGTTGTATACTTTCTTTGAGAGTTTTATTGACTCTTTCTACATCTCCATTTGTTTCAGGATGATAAATTGCACTTTTCTTTACCGCAACTATTTAAAAATGTCAAAAATTCATTAGAACAAAATTGAGGTCCATTATCTGAGAGAATACTGTTGGAATATCTCTTTCTCTTAAAAATTCCTTCCAAAAACGTTATAACACTTCCTGCAGAGACATCCCTTACTGCCCTCACTTCAATCCACCTAGAATATACGCCCAAGACTACAACGAGATATGGTGTATCACTCACTTTATGTAGAGGACCAAGTATATCAATGGCAATCTCATCACATGGGTAATTTGGTAATTCTCTACAAACCAAAGGAATTTGTTTTGTTTTAAGAATCTTATCAATCGCACAACATTCCACACACTCACGCACCAGCCTTTCAACCTCCAAGTCCATTCCAGGCCACCAAAATTGTAACTTTAAAAACTCTTTAGTTTTTACTATCTCAAGATGTCCTGAATGAGCTAGATCTAAAAGTTTACTCCTTATCCCTACTGGAGGAACTAGCTTGGTGCCGGGAGCAAGTACACCATCAATAACAGATAATTCATCACCAATAAAAACCCAGGGTTTATCAAGACGTTTGTTGTCCTTTAACCTTTCCTTAACATGTTTAATCTCTTCATCCTTCTCAATCTCATCTTTCCATTCAACCTCACTGACAGCACCTGACAGCATCCTCTTCACAAGAAGTATCTCCATCTTGATCGTGAGTTTCTGTGTTGACTAAACGTGAAAGACAATCAGCAGATTTATTGATGACACCAGGAATATAATCCACATCAAAATAAAATTCCTGAAGAGCAATAATCCACTTTCTAATCCTCGAGAGGAGATAGAATCTAAACCTTTTTTCGAGAATACTTCTTTAAGTGGCATGTGATCAGAGAGTACTCTAACCCTAGTTCCCCCAATCAGATTCTTAAACTTTCTCAAAGACCAGTAAATCGCCAAAGACTCTTTTTCAATAACTGAATAATTAATCTCGGAACCTCTGAGACACCTAGAAGCACAAGCAATTAGTACCTCCAGGCCTTCATTTTTTTAAATTAAGACCGCTCCTAATCCCTTAGCACTCGCATCAGTAAGTATGAATGTTGATTCTCCTGGCACAACTGCTTGTAATGAGAGAGCTTTTGTCAAGTCTTCCTTAATGGAACAAAACTCACTATCACACTCTTCAGACCATTGAAACACAACTGACTTAGCTGTAAGTTTTTTCAAATTTTTGAGTTTTGTCAGCATAACCAGGAATTAATTTACTATAGAACTCCACCATTCCAAGAAATGATAAAAGTTTCTCTTTGTTGACAGGCTTGTTTATGTTCATGATTGAGTCAACTAGTTCTTTCTTTGGAAAGACACCTTGCGAAGTAATACAATGACAAAGATAATGACCTTGTTCCATGCCAAACTTGCACTTTTCTCTCTTTAATGTTAAACCTGACTCCTTAAGTCATTCCAAAACAGCACACACCTTGGAGTAATATTCAGACTTAAAACTACCAAAAATCAACAAGTCATCCTTGTAACATCTCACTCCAGAAAGTCCTTTCAAAATTCTTGACATGATACGCTGGAACACCGCAGCTGCGGAGACAAGTCCAAAAGGCATTCTACAAAACTTGTATGTGCCCGTGGGTGTTACAAAAGCTGTCAATTCATGTGAAGACTCATCCAATTCAACTTGGTGATAGGAGGATGCCAAATCTAATGTGGTAAAAAGCTTTGCACCAACCTAAGTACCAACCATTTCATCAATGTTAGGTAACGGAAATCTATCCACAACAATCTCCTTGTTGAGAGAGCGTAAATCAATACAAAGGCAAAGATACCCATTAGGTTTCTTGGCAACAACTATGGGAGCCAACCATTCTGTTGGTTCTATTGGCTCAATAACCCCCAACTCAATTAGACGCTCAATCTCTTTTTGAACACCCATTTGTTCATGGACTGGAATTCTTCTAACTTTGGCAACTACAGGCACGGCTCCCTTTTTTAGCCTGATGTGATGTTTGTAGCCTTCAAGGCACCCAAGTTTATCACTAAAGACTTCTGGGAATTGTTCTGCAAACATAGAACCTGAATCATTCACTTCTTGTATTTGTACTCGAGAATCAGCATTGAGATAGAAAGCATGCGTTGATGAGGCCAACCTAAAAGTGCATCGCCACGCTTGGCCACATAAACATTTCCAGCTATCATACGTCCAGATAACTTAATAGTTGAAATAAAATAACCTATCATTCTGATTGGTAAATCTCCATAACCCTGTGGACAAATATCACTTTTAAACAATTTAACTTTGGTTTCAAAATGTTCTTTAAACATGTTTTCATTTATCATGGTTCAATGAGAACATGAGTCAAATTTAAACTCTATCTGTGTACCTTCTATTTCAACCAAATGAGATGGATGAATGGCATTAGGATCATTTATCTGAAAGGTAACAACTTTAACTTGTGGCTGATCTTTTGTTCTAAACTGTTCACCTTCCTTTGCTTTACTTTTGCAACATTTAGCAAAAAGACCCCTCCTGCCAAATGTGCTACAAACCACTTTTAGGCTGGACAAAATGGTGCATTAGCAAGATGTCCAAACTACCGCACCTAAAACATGTAGGTTTTCTAGAACTGGAAGAAGCATTATCAGTATCAGAACTAAATGAATGTTTGCTCTTAATTTCTACACTTTTGTTTCTTACTTGACACACAACTTCGTCCACATTACTATTAGCTGTAACAGGTTTGCTTTTCTCAACACTTAATTCATCAACACATTTCATCATGTGCTCTACCTGCTTTGCTATCGTTATTACCTCATCTAATGAGGGTTCATATTTTAGCCACAATTATTTTCTTATATCATCATGAGCACATTTTAGTACAAATTGCTCCCTTATTCTTTCTTCTGTAGCACCACCAAACTTACACGAAAAAGCCAATTTTCTTAAAGCTGAAGCGTATTCTTCGACTCATCTTTCTTCTGCTCCCTAAGGCCAAAATGATATCTTTCCATGATAGTGCTTAATCGCGGAAGATAATAACGGTCTAACTGAAGAATACATATCTCATATTCATTTAAATTTCTTTGATCAGCCGAACTAAGTTCAGGTAAATGTTCAAGGACTTCTTGTCCCTCACCCCTAAACAATGTAGTAACAATGAATGTTTCCTTTCTGCACTTAAATTTGTGCCACAAACCCTTGCGTAATTAACAAATATTTTTTTCCATTTCTGCCATTTTATACTTGGCTCATCTGGATTTGTAAAAAAAATGGAGGTTTTGTAACATTCTGCATCTTATACACTCTAGGTGAGCAACCAAATTATATTCTTACTTTTCAGTATATAACCTATGCATATGTACAAAATACATAAAACATTTCTATTTTTCATTGCATGAGAATTAAAATGAAAAAATACGATTTGTTTACCAATTAGTATTATGAACATACACCTTAAAGTTGTCAGCAGTTCTAAAAATATATATGTATATTTTTTTTAAACTATCTTCCCATAAAAATTTGAGGGAGTACTAATTTGAACTTCAAATAAATAAGCCCTGTTGAAACTACTCGAAAGGAAATGATAAGAAACTGTAATACTGTAATTTAAGAATAAATATAAATGTCATCAGTAGGTTTTTTTTTATATATATAGTTGGCTCTTTTTCCACGTTGACACTATATTCACGTTTAAATCCAAAATTTCCGGAAGAACTCAAAAGAATCCAATACAAAAACCACTTTCCGATGTGAATAACTCTCCAATATATTGCCATTCAAACTTGAGCACGAAGCAGAGTCATTCAAGTTTATACGATGTACCTCACGTGTCACTGGAACACAAGCAAGTTCCTTCGTGAAACACACGAAATGAAATCAGCCTTTTCTCGAAAGAACTAAAATGCTGCTTCTTGAATGATCCACATATGTCACTGGAACACAAATCAAGTTCCTCCGTTAAGCACAAGAAATTAAGTTCAAAGCTGACTCCAGATGAAATTCCGAGTCTTGAGGTACAGCTCATTCGTCACAGGAGTTCAGGCACGCGTCTAACGTCACTGGAATGCCTTCGCGACTTAACATGAACTGCAAGGACTCAAGGCTAATCAAACGTCACAGAGGAGCTCACGTGACACAGAGAGAGATCCAAAGCCTCGCGCACAAAAGCCTCACGCATGAAGAAACGTTCACGTGCTAGACATACATCTTTAAATTTAATAAGCTGATGTTCATTCCTTTAAATTATTGCCGTCAACTGCTCCTCCCTCAAACTCCTCACCGCATTCAAACTTAATCTCTCGAACACAGAAATAACAGCCGCTGGAGAAAGATAACTTTCTCTTCACAAATCTTAAAACTGCCGCTGGAGGAAAATGAGCTGTAGACAGACCGACTCTGACGTTGAGGTGATGATAATTACTCCCGCGATCGTCGCCAATGTGAAATGGTATCTTCTTGGTAATGATACTCAGGAGACACACGGAGGTAAGAATTAAGATGGGTTTATTCACCTCATCCATCAACTGTTCAGATACAACTGACAGAGATGGAATTTCAAGTAGAACTCTTATAATAACATTCTAGATAGAACCTATGTGACTACACATTCTATGTGCGCTTACGCTACTTACTGTACAATATCACAATAAGCACTCTACACTTTATGCCACTCACCTGACTTTTGGATGCTGCACAACTGATCATTCCATGGATACTTCAAAAGTTGTATACATCTCTTTATTTGGACAATGGTATTTTGGATAAACAGCCATAAAAGAATACAAAAAACATCATTAAAAATCATCAGAAGAAAGTTTCACATAATATAGCAGTCAATAAAAACCGAAACATCCCACTCTGCCTGAAAAATACACTGACTATTCAGGTATCGATAGTCTAGACGCCAAGACAGCTTACAAAAAGGATGAAACAGTAAAGATAACACATTTGTTGGGGAGCATCTGGAGGTAAACCAAAGCCGCCTTACTTGGGAAAAGGTCGAAGACTTCAACAAGGGGATTAAAAAACAATTCCTAGGGCAGCAAAAATAGGAGCAAAACATTTACAAAATGCAGTGTGCCCTGCGGAGGTTTACTGTCACAGCCGCAGGGCAACCTAGTGTCAGGCCAGGTCCAACCATATGGGAATGCTCAAAGGTGATGACGTGAATTAAACCTTAACCTGGCCAGGAGACACCTATTTCGTTGATGGCGAACCTGAACTAGATACTGCTCCATACCCTGCACAGTTGTCAGCAACATGTGACCCTGTTCTGATGGTTTCTGCAGCTCATGTTGTTCTCTATGCAGGGGGGCTCAATACATAAACAGCCTTTTGACAACAAACCAGCTCTGACGAGGACAAAAAAGAAGGGTCATCAAAGATATCAGACCTCCCTAAGGAGGCAAAAGCTGCCTTTACATAGTCTATCCACCATATTTTATGCGCCCGATCAAGGGCCAGAGTCTGCAAGGATAACCCGATTTAGTTTTAATTCTTCCTTTATCCATACCTTCATCCAGGACAGTAGGGGGCCAAGGGACACCATATATATCCCTTGACCAAGGACAAGCTCAGCATGCACTGAAAACACTGGGTTGAAATGTGGGACCTGTGCTATCTGATGTCGAAATGTAGTCTCTGCATTTTGGATCTTACCCAAGTTTACATATCCCCAAACCTCACTAACATCCTGGAGCTAGGATACTTTAGCCTGATAAATATTTAGAAGGTTCCTGCAAACCTAGCCTACATCCAAAACTGAAGAGCGCCCCATAGTTTTAATAAGCTCAGATCTTTTGGCCTCGATTAATGGATTCCAACTACTTTTGCCATCAAATAAGATCCCAAGTAGGAGAAAGGTAAGACTTTACCCATTAGATTTTGGATCAATGCTCCTGTCTTTATATTGAGAATCATTTAAGTGGACCTCCATAACTGTTTGCAAACCCCTGTCTCTATATATATCTATACATTCAAACTAAGACTTCAATAGCAGTTTCACCCCCCTTTGCTTCTAACATGCGTGGTATTATATAATAGTCAGTCAGTCAAAGTACTTTATTTCGGTAACATACAATAAAAAGGCCATACATACACAATAAACACTACACAATTACAAGGGATAAAACAAATAAAACCTTGAGTTAAAAATCTCATATAAACAGTTCCTGCAAATTTAAATTATATAATACCATTATTGACTATTCTAGCAGGCAATATCACTGAGGTAAATAGCATCCTACAAATGTCACCGTGGTCGAACATTACACAGAAATACATAGGCCCTGTTTTGATTAAGAGTTTTGTGAGAAATGGTTGCCATCTGTATCAAGTGCCTATTTTAAGACCCTGGAAATTATGCCTTGTATGTTTCCCGCTCATGTTTACTCCCAAAGGAGGAAGACTGGTTACAATTTCATTGTGATAGTGTGGTCACAGATACGCCTTATCAAATTAAATTTAAAAGTAGAGTTAAAATATGACTCACTTCTGAAGGCCACCGCATGTCTAGTTCAAAACTTATGTTTACTACATCAGTGCATTCCGGGACTTGTAGTCTTGGTGAACTGCATTTTTATCTATTCGATTGACTGACCTAAACACAATAAAAAGGATGTGGCGTTATGGCCAAAGCTGACGACTTTGGCAATGGGGAGCTCCCCAATCTGTGATTTTGGGCAAATCACTTAATCTCCCTGTGCCTATAATAATGAATATGACTTTGAGTAATGAAACTGGGGCTCACGTAAAGCGCCTTGATACCTTTAATTGGGGCGAGTTCACGCTATGTAAAACTACAATAACGTTTTTGCAAAACCACAGCGCAGGACTGGATTTTGTCCTTTGTATAACATGCAATTATACGGTGGCCCTAGTTTATGGCTATGTATATTGGTGTAGACACACTAAACTATGTTAAAAGCAGGAGAGATTGGATCAAACTCAAAAACTCAAATGAATAGTATAGCTGAGAAAAATGACTCTAAATAGAATCTGAAAACAATAACATTGCAGAAGGTAATTTCAAGACAGCCTTAAATGCGTTTATGGAGGAAATTGATCGCTACAGAAACATACTAGCGTGGTGTGTGAAGAGAAGCATGTCTTGGTTTGTCATCCCCAGTGTCTCTCTGATGAAGACATACAACCTACAACATAGATGTAAGGGAATATGGGAATATGACACACTGTATGGATGAATTTAATCTCCGCTAACCTACAGACAGAAGCCTATTAGGCCTTGTGTTAGTCATATTTCACTTTACTTTTTTAACAGTTCATATATTTATTGATATCCCATAAGAATGAAATGCAAAACTATAAGCTCTCATCATATACTGGTGAGACTACTGGGCAAGCAGACTGAAGCCCTCAGGGAGCCTCACTTCCTATATAGCTCAGAAGCACTTTTCTTAAAAGCCCAGGGCCTCATTTATGGGTTTTTGCTATAGGGCTGCACAGCTATCTGTGCTGTTGCGCTGCCTTAGTGCAAACAAAAAGGGCACAAATGCACCATTTCTATTAGCTATGGTGCATTCCTTTTCTTTTCCCCTGCGCTGGTGATCAATGGGCTGCCGTGTGCCAACACAGGCACCTTTGCACCATGGTGCAAGGGTGCCTGCTTTGCAGGGATGATTATTTTTGTGCAGGAACAAACACAATAGCCTTTTTCCTCTTTCTATGTCAGCACATATAGAAAGAGGAAAAACAAGGAGAAATAGAGATATTTCTCCTTGTTGTGCCTCCCTTATGGCACCTCTGGGGAGGTTGTTTTTGGTGCTGCCTCAGACTTACGATTTCTTGTAAATCTGGGGCAGTGTCAAAAAGCCATGGATGTTGCAGGGAACGCCCCCAGCAACACCCATTGCATGCCACTTTCACGCAGTTTTCTGCCTGAAAGGGGCACATATTTATAAGTGGCTTTACGTCGCCTTATAAATATGCCAGTGGCACCTTGCACCACCGGAACGTAAAAAAAGTGATGTTCCGGTGGCGCAAATGTGCCAGTTTCTTAAGACCAAAAATGTACCCTACAGCAAAAAGCTTCCGACCTCTATCCCTTTCTCCATCCACAAAATCACCTCCATTCCCTCCTACAAAAGAGCATTGATATTTTCTCCATTCCAATCTAAGCTTTAGCTACTCAACCCATATTTTTGCAAATCAATTCCATATTTGCATCAGCCTGAGCGTCTTCAGACTCTGTTATTGGGTGCAGTACACCACCGGACATTAACTTTCTTTCCATATTGGACACACACATTTTTTATATCAGTTGTTATGAATGATTGACGCCCTCGACCGCCCCATATCTGGGTCTGTTCCTGCGTCTACACTCTATTTTGATACGGTAAATTTGCATTCTTAAGTCAATTACTAGTAGTGCTGTTATGATGGAACGAATACCATTTCTGTACTTGAGTAATTATGGCTTAATTTTATTTCTCTGTAGTATTCTCAATTTTCTTATTTGTATTTGAATTTCATTTTTTTTTTATATAGGATAGATGCAGCAGACAGCACCTCATCCGCTACATTCAATCGGTGTCTTTGTTTTGAGAAATTACATTTTTTTATCTCCATGTTTTTCATAGTTATATCTGTTATTTCACATTTATTTTGTAATGGTGGCCGAATCTTGTAAAGTACTCGATGGCTAGGGACTTGTATGCGCTAAATAAAACTGTATAAATAAATAAGAAGCAAATATGGGAGGTATTATATGGCCTTAATTATTCTTCCATAGCTCCCATACCTCACATACGTAGAAAATAAACATGGTATCCTGAGACCCTCCACACCACAATCTGGTTTGCCCTTTCTCTGAATTGGGCTCCCAGTGGATCATTGTCCAGCAGTTTCCAGCTGTAAACCGGGATGAATGCGCCTCCGCTCTGCAACCATTCTTCAAGCACTGACACAGCTTCCTAGAAGGCATTAACAATCACTTTTGAAAAAACCCAACAGTTCATATCGAGGTCCAAAGTAATTAGAGACTTAAATCTGTGCTTGCTTGAGCGTCTATATCATCTGAAAAGCGGTCAATATCCAGCTGCCCTCCTCTGTGTAAAATGAGAACATCATTTATCCTACTCTGTTCAAGAGTGCCTCGGAAACTTCTGCTCCTCCCTATAAAAAACACTTATTTGTGAAGGGGTTGTAGTTATAAGTGGAGCAATGTTTATCGCACACTGTCATATTTTGGTCGATACAGTTTTCAACTCCTGTAATTCTTCTGTAGGTAGTACCTGCCGGAATTTATCAGAGAAAAATACCCAGTAATTACCATGAGCTGCAGATTTTGGTGCATTAAGCACTAAAATCTGCATATTATTTCCCTTTACAGAGAAAAAAACTTGGAAAAGGTGCCATATATCACTCCTGTTAAATTTCGAACGCTGAAGTTTCTAATTTTATTGTGTGTAATAAATACTGACTACTTCTCTAGGACATTCTTAATCAAGCCCTCAGGGAAATTCTGGAATAGCCCATACAAAGCTGGTACTAGTATCCGTTTTGGGTGGCACCGGTAGAAGTTCTGGATAAAAGAGATATGTCAGTGACCCTTTAGAATCTGCATTCCGAGTATGTTATCACCAATTATTCTATTATGGTTTATAGGATCCATAGTATGGAAATTAGGGCTCAATCGCAGGGCTTAATTCAGCCTTTTCTCCAGTAATGAGTTCAGTCAATGGACATTGCAGGTTTTTACTCAGATATTTAACCGTTGAGTTGCTGAGTGACCTCTTATTGAGCACTACCTTTTCAGCCTTTGTGTCACACAGTCAGCCACACTAATTTGTTATTTTGGATTTTCATTTTCTTCGATGACGATGAAACCCAGATTGTTATCAGTTGGGATGCCAGTCGGAATGGCACCATACAGTAGTCTTAGTGCTACTTGCCATCTATTGCGACTTGAGTAGAAGCCATTACCTTCAAGCTGAAATCTGAATAAAGGGAGGTCTTGGTGTTGGGGAGATATCTGATCAACCTGTTGGTGAACAGAGTTTTTAGCACTCGCTTAAGCCGTCATCCATTGTACACAACCAATATTTCAAGTTCATGAGTCTTTTTGTTCATTCCTTTAGTCAATTAAATGGGGAGGCTTCTGCTATTTATTATTATTTCTCAGGAAAATCATTCACTCCTCCCTAACCCTGCCTAGTAATCTGTGGTCATGGCCATTATTCCCTAAAATTTGAATTACAGGGGCACTCCGTACTTGGGCATGATGATATTCCTGATAAACAGACATCTAGAATACTGTTTAACAGTTAACTCTATTGTATTCCAGTTGACCTTTAAACCTCTTAGTCTTACACACATTGTCATGTGGGGCATGCACCCTGGAACATATCCGTTCGGCTTCACTCCTACACTCTACATAAAATGCCCACTAAATGGCCATGTAGAGTGTGTGCCCCAACATCTAGTTACTCATAGCAAGATTCTGTTAGTTCTTAACTTTTGCCTCTGCAAAAAGCAATCGTGCCTGTGTGCTGCGGGCTCCCCTGTGACAATGGAGGTAAGGTGGGTTCTGTGGTCTCGAGGGAGGCAGCAGATGGATATGCAACCCCATTTTTAGGTTGAAGCTTATCATGCAGCACAGCTGTCTGGTTTGATATTGACCTCTTGGGGACATTCGAAAGCCTCCCTGCGAAGGATTCCGCCCACTGCTTGCCATTGGCTTTTTGGTTTGTAACTCACATTTGCTTGTTTTCTATTTGCTGGCTTTATTTGATTTAGGCTGTCCAGCTTGAGTTCAGTACTTCACTTGCCCAAACCTTAATGTATTCTTTAACCTGTACTGAATTTCTATAAACAGGCCTTTTAAATCTTGTTCTTATCTTGTCACATTAGCTGTGCATTTAAAGACAGAAGTCAAATGTATGGTTGTGTCTTCCAGGGAGCTTGGTGTTTTCTTTATCTGACTTTAAAGTGAGAAGGTTTATGTGACAATTATGCTGGCAACGCAGGGTGTGCTGTACAATGTTATCTTTTTCTAGCACAAAACAAAATGTAAATGTCTGTAAAGGAACTGTGCAGATATTTCAGAGTATGGGAAGCCCAAATGAAGCTTATTTTTTGGTAATTTTGTAGTGTGGTGTTAACAGATTTTAATAGAATAAAAATAAATCAATTGACATTTCCAACCATTATAATTTGGGCGCTGTATACTTTTATCTGTAAAACTGTATGCCTGTGTAAATGTAATGGCCATTTCAGTTGAAGATGTGTTGTCTGTAATGACAGTGCGCTACCACACCAAGCACACAGTAGCGGCTGATAGTAATGTGAAGTGGTGAGGCAGGAGAACAAAAGAATATAATATAAAAAGAAATAATAAAGCACTTACCTGCTCTGATGGCGACCGCCTTCCTCCCGATCCTCGCCTCCTCCAGGAACTGCTGAACCCACACTGCGCAGGCTCCCAGCTCCCAATCCCAGCACTGCTCACATGTTAGAAAGCTATTTATTCCCAGCATGTGAGCAGCACTGGGATTAGTCTGAGCACCTTCGTTTGGCACTAAGACATTAACTGAGAGCCTGTGTTGGTTTCTCCGCCCACCTTTAAAACACAGCTAGGTGGAAAAAGGGTAAGTGTGCATTATGGTTTGGCCAGTCCTCTGGGACTGGCCAAACCATCATGCGCACTTAGCAGTGCACAACACTTCCCCCTCCTCCCTGATGCTTGCTGCAGCATCACTGCGACTGTCCCGGCCCCTCCCTCGGCTGGCAGGCAGCGAGTAGGATGCAAAATAAAATGATAATAAATTTTTTTATTATCATGTCCTTGCCTCTGCTGGCTTACAGAGGGGAGGTGGCGCTCCTCCACTGTAACAAGGAACGGCCACTGCAAGCACACTCCACTCTACTCTGCACCATGCCACGCCACTAATCTCTACTCTGTACCACTCCAGACTACGCTACTCCACACTGCGTAACTACGCTCTAGACTGCACTACTCCACTCTAGACCACTTCACTCAACGCCTCTCTACTCTATACCACTCCACCCTAGGCCACTTCATTTGACACCTCTCTACTCTACACCACTCCACTCTATGCCAATGCACTCTAACCCACACTATTCTACTATGCATTACTGCACTCTTCGTCAGTGTACTCCACCCCAATCCACTCCTAGCCACTCTGATCTACTCTGCACCACTGCACCCTATGACACTCCACTACTACTACTATGACTGCTTTATGCCACAGCACTCTATGCCACTTCACTCTACTTTGCAATCTAACCTGCCCCACTTCACTCTACCCCATTGCACTCTACATCACTCTATTTTTTGCCCCTACACTCTACGCCAATGTACCCTACATCACTTTAGTCAAAACCAACACACTCTACGCCACTGCACTCTAGTTCAATCTACTCTGCACCATTTTACTGTATGCCACTGTTCTCTACTCTGCAACACTCTGCTCTATGCCAAGGGTCTTTACACCACTATGCTCTACTCTGCAATACTCTACTCTATTGCACTCTATGCCTCTCTACACTATGTACCACTACACTCTTCACCGCTGCACCCCTGAACTCTGTACAACTGTACTCTGCACCCTTGTATTCTATGCCAATGCGCTCTATGCAATGCACTTCATGCCACTGCACTCTATGGTACTACACTCTATGACACTACTCTGCAAGACTGCACTCTCTGCCACTGAACTCAGCGCCACTGCACTCTAAATTGACCCACTCAACTCTTCACCCCAAAACTGCACTCTACGCGGCTCTACTCTGCATCACTCCCCTCTACGCCACTCTAATCTATTATGTACCACTGCACTCCATACCTCTGCACTCTACACCACTCTACTCTATGCCACTGCACTCTAAGCCACTTCACTGTACACCTCTGCACTCTACTCACCACTCCACTCTACCCTGCACCACTCCACGCTGTAACAATCTACTCTATGCCACTGAGCTCTATGCCATTGCACTCTATGCCACTCCACTCTGCACCACTCCACTCAACGCCATTGCACTCTACAAAATCTACTCCACAGCACTGTAATCAGCATCACTGCACTCTATGCCAATGAATTCTACACCACTTTACTCAAAGCCAGTGCACTCAACACCAGTCTACTCTGCACCACTGTACCTTATGCCACTTACCTTTGGTCAACTCTACTGTACAACACTCCACTACACAATACTCCACTCTGTGACACTCTACTCCATTAAATTCTACACTATGACACTCTATTGCACTCTATGCCACTCCACTATACAACATCTGTTCCACTGTATGAAACTCTACAACATTATCCTCTCTACAATACTCTACACAACTTCCTCTGCATTACTTGATGCCATTTTACTCCACTATATTCTATGACACACTACTCCACTCTACTCCAATCAAATCCACTCCACTGCTAAACTCTATGCCACTTTACTCAACTCTATGCCACTCCATTCTACACCACTCGACTCTACAACACAACTCCACTATTTAACTCTACAAAAACAACTCCACTTTATGCCACTCTACTCTACGACAATCTACCAAACTAGTGGGGCAGAGAGGCCCCAAGGTCTAGAGGGCCCCTTCCAGCACTGTGCACATGCGGCAGGTCCCTGGTCTGAGAGCTCTTGACTGGGTCCAGAGCATGGAGGGCCCCTCCATGTACTTTGCGAGGGCCCCTTGAAGTTTCATTCCACCACTGCAAATGAAGTGCACAAAGGCCATGTACTGTGCCTCAAGGGACAGTAGGTCTGAGCACACATCATGACTCAAGGTCACTCTATGCACTCAGGTCCACCTGGGCATGTATGAGGCTGATGCCCAACATATTAGGGGCAGATGAACTGCCCATTGCACACTTTTATAGCCGAAGGACCTCTGCAATGGATACTTTTGGAAATAGCCAAAGCCTATCATAATGAAATTAAAATGATTGACCAGAAAAACATTTAAAGGAAAGTTATGGTTGTTACATGAGAAAATAAAATAAAGTGTTATAACATTTTTGTTACAAATATCCTTCAGTTGGAAAGCTCTAAAGGCACAACTGACTGAAATTACCACTACGGAGAAACAGCTATCATTTACCTTTTTGCAACGTTCATGACTTAATGCATGCTTTCACAGAGGATATAATGCATCACATCATGAATACATTCACTATTGGCATCTTAGTTAACTTCACCATGAGATCATCAATACCCTCACTGAAGTGACATGTATTTCTGTTCTACAAGTCTAAAAAACAACAGTTGATGGACAGAATACAGAACAATGTCATTCATTCACCCCAGTACAGACATCTGGGCCTAAATCCATCATTTTTTGCTCACCATGCCATTCCAGTTTGAACCCAGACATATGCATATCAGTCCTGACCCTGTGCCTCATGGAAACAGTCCAGCCCCAACAGCCAAACCAGGTTCTCCCATGACTAGAAAAAAGCATCCTAGGACCGGTTTCGGGGGTTACACCCCTCTTCAGCCAGGATAGCTTGATTTCAGTGGCATGGAGAGCATGGGACCCACGTCTGGGCATACACGTCCCACTCGGGCCGACAAATGCAAAAACAATAGTTGATGGACAGAATGCAGAACAATGTCATACATTTACCCCATTACAGAGATCTGGGCCTAAATCCATCGTTTTTTTGCTCACCATGCCATTGCAGTTTGAACCCAGCCATATGCAAATCAGTCTTGACCCTGTGCCTCATGGGAAGAGTCCATTTGGAAGTGTCAAGCTAGGTTTTCCCTGGATTGGAAACAAGCATCCAAGGACCGGTTTTGGGGGTTCACCCCTCTTCAGCCAGGATAGCTTGATTCCAGTGGCATGGAGAGCACAGGACCCACGTCTGGGCATACCCGTCCCACTCAGGTAAAAAAAGCAAAATGATGGACAGAATGCAGAACAATGTCATATGTTTACCCCAAAACAGAGATCTGGGCCTCAATCCATCTTTTTCTTGCTCACCATGCCAATCCAGTTCTACAAATCTCAGCGCCCGACTCACAAAGGGACTTATGTGTCGTAAAGTTATGAGTGTTGTGCCTTCACACCCGTGGCGGAGTCTCAGCACTCGGGGTGGAATCTCAGCACTGCATTTCTCAGTGTAGAGATTCTGCCTGAGTGCAGGGTCTCCATCTTGAGTGGGAAGACTCTGCACTTGTAAATTTACTACAAGTCAGTTACTTTTAGAATCGGACCGCTCAAGACTAGAATTGTGAATACAACCTTGCTTCTCCATGTATCCATTGCAAACACATCTAGATTCCAAAAAGTAAAGCCAGCATCTGTACATAGCAGGCTATGTGGAAAGGGGGGGGTCGAGCTCAGACCATGGAATGGCCGCCCAGCTCATACAGGCAGTAGTGGTAGCAAGTTCTGGTCAAGGCCAAAAATCAAACCCTGCTCATCCTTGTTGCCAGCGTTATGTGTGGCTATTGGCTCGTGACCAGCGTGCAAACTGTATCTGTGGCACGGAAGCAAGGCAACAGCGACTTGTAGAGAACTACACATGGAAACCACTTACTTAATATGGAAACCTGGCACATTAGTACAGAATCTAGCGTGAACCAAATAGTGGATCAGAGCATGATTGTGTTTCCTCGAACGGCATGAGTGCTGGATGTGTATTTAACATTAAAGGGGATATTCACAAGGATTAAACTCTGATTTATCCCCACCTTAACGCATCAAAAGTAGAGATAGATCTAACACCCCATTCACAAGCTGTTGCAAACTGCAGACATCGCCTGTATTCCCGCGATAACTGACCCAAAATTTATCTCCAACGGGGAACACCACCAAATAACCCTAATGAGATACAGAGTACGCCTTCCTGTGCAAAAACACATGAAAAAACCACAACACATTTAAAACGAACTGCCAGATCTGTGAAGGGAATCAAAAACAGGCAATAAGCCGCGTTAGCTGCAGGGAATTGACACCTACCTTTTGTTGGTGTAAAGCAGGACGACTACCTGTGGCATAAAAGGGAGCCCAGCCAAGAGCCACACCTGAAGACCCACAGATGCCATGGAGACAATGAGGGCCACAACACCCACCGCAACCATCCCAGGCCCCCCCGGCCCCCGCGGGACATACACATACTGTGCACGACACGAGAGGCACAACAAACGCATGATGACGCACAGTGCCAAAATAAATACACACATGTGTGGCCAGAAGAATGAGAAAGTCACACAGCACTGAAGTAACAACCAAAAACTTTATTGAAACACAACACAAAACAGCAATGCGGAAGACTCCTGTCAGGTCAATCAGGGACAATCTCGATGCCACCGCCTGGAAAAGAAAGCACAAAATCAGGACGTGTGTCATCCGCACATCAAAGGAGAGAGGCACATAGGAACAGAGAAGGAAAGTGAACCAGAGAGAGAAAGAGAGGGAAGGAAAGGAAAGGAAAGGAAAGGAAGGGAGAGAGAGAGAGAGGGAAGGGAGAGAGAGAGAGGAAAGGGAGAGAGAGTGAGAGAGAGAGAGGGAAGGGAGAGAGAGTGAGAAAGAGAAGGAAAGGAAGGGAGAGAGAGAGAGTGAGAGAGAGAGAGAGAGGGAAGGGAGATAGAGTGAGAGAGAGAGAGAGAGAGGGAAGGGAGAGAGATTGAGAGAGAGGGAAGGGAGAGAGAGTGAGAGAGATAAAGGAAGGAAGGGAGAGAGAGAGAGACACCGCCACCCCTGCGCACACAGGCCCCACTGTTCACCTGCTGCCACTGGTGTGTCCGTCAGTAGGCACACTACGTGCCCTTGTGAGCTCCAGGCCCCGGTCATGCCACCATGGCATGATCCACATCATGCGGGCCTGCCCAGCAGGTCCCACACATAAAGCTGAGTCCTGAGTTATCATTGGCAGAGACCACATCAGTGCACACGGCATCATCACAGGCTGCACATCCGCTTAGCAATTACGTGTGCCCCTAACCCTGTGCAAAGCCAGTCAGCACCACGTGTTGGTAGGTCGATGTCGTCCGCAAAACCTTGGGTGCCACTAACCCTGTGCAACGCCAGTCAGTGCCATGTGGTGGTAAGCCCTGTCGGCCGCAAGGCCTCGGGTGCCACCAACCCTGTGCGCATCAAATCATGGGCCCTTCATGATTGAGCACCGCGGAGCGTCTGTCATCCAGTCAAGAGGGGAATGTGACGTTGTTGGCCCCTTATATTTGTGGGTCACTGAGCCTGGGACGCCTGTGTCAGATGGGTGTGGTGTGTGTGAAGACCTGCCTTCAGGGAGTGGCTGTGACATGCGGACAACTAGACCAGTGACCTGCACACCACCAGCGAGTACGCCTTTGACAGGTAGCTATGTGGGCCCCCCCCTCGGAGTGTAAACGGAGTGGTCTGGCCTGGCGTACGCCAGACCAGCGCAGGGCCTGCAACAATGACTCGGGGGCTCTGGGCGTGGTTCAGTCCATGTCTGGACAAGGCAGTGACTAATGCGCGTGTCCCTTATGTAGTGACCACGGCACCCGGAACACAATAGGCCATGTAGCAGACAGTGACTGGCATCCCACTAGATGAGCATCATTGACATAAGGGAAATCACTGTCCCTACTTCCAACCACACATTCATACATGAATGATGAAAGACATGACACAGCAGTGTGTTACTGGCTGTTTATTGCACATCCAGTGGAGTTTTGCAGCTGGAGCGGTAAAGGGCCATGCCAAACACACCATACAATATGGGCCCGTGTAGGGCCAGGCAGAGTCCATCCGGGGATGAAAGGTACTGCGGAAGAGGATGGAGTCTGCAGTCTGGTCTCCTTGTCATTGATCATCAAATAGGATACAGCAGCCCATGTTGCGGTCCAAGGTGAGTGCAGCTGAGTGTATCGGGGGTGAGTGGGAGGTCATGAGGCTATGTGAAGCAATAAGCAGAAACAGGCCAGGTGGCGGAAATGAGTGCTAGTGCCTCCTTCTGACAACAATCCCATCCACGTACTTGTCCTCGTATGTGTGCTCTGCCCCACCTGTGGGTGTTGCAGTACTGGCTGCGGCACTGTGGGCCGCTGACATATCAGGGCAGCAGGAGGATTGTCAGCCACACTGTGTGGCACTGACACACCAGGGGGTGGAGATGTGGATGGTGTGGAGGCAGCAGCATTAATCAGCACCATGCCTTGTGGCAGCAATGCCATGATGAGGATCTGCAGGGCATGGTAGATCACAGCTACATTTCGCTGATGTGCAGCGGTGGCTACCATCCTTTCCGTCTCCATCCGCACCATATCCTCCATGAGCCTCTGCATGTGTGCCAGCTCACAGCTGGGATCGCTGGTGCCAGTCCGAGTGGAAAGGTGTTCTTCTCTCCACGTCATGATGCCAGCGATGTCAGTCAAGGCTCATTGGAGTCCATGGAGCGGGCCGTGGGTGTCCGTTAGGGACTGGAGCTGATCCGTGATGGGACCAAGACACCCATGGATGGCATCCAGTTTGGTAGCCATGAGGCCGAACCCCACCCGCTCCTGCTCAGCCGTCTTTCTCCAGCCCTCCAGCACACGGCGTTGGAAGGCCATGGTTTGTTCCTGGGGGTCTTGGGAGACTGCTGGGGCTGTGGGTGCCTCCTGCTGGGTGCTTTGGGTAGTGAGTGGGGTCTCCACGATGCAGCTTAGCTGCCGTGATCCTGGAGGTGAGTTGTGGATGATGTCCATGATGTGTTGGAGGGCTTGGGTGTCGATGCTGGCGGTGTCCGCCTCGTCATCAGTGAAGAGTGGCTGGGACTGCAGTGCAGGAGGAGTTGATGGTGAATCTGCAATGTGAAGGGGAGATGGTGTATTACACTGTGTCCATATGTATTCAGCCGCATGGTACATGTTGACATTCAGACAGCATGGCATTGTACATTGTGACAATTTTGTGTAGATCAGGGGCATGACCCAGAGTCATTGTGGGTGTGCACTGTCCTCTGCTTGATTATACATGTGTGCCATTGTGGTCTTCTCCGCCCATCCTCCCAGTACCTGGTGGTCACTCACCCGTTTGCGGTTGTGTTGTGGCCTGTCGAACAGTGTCCGGTCCCCCGACTCCGGCCACAGTCTCCACACTGATGACTATCAACACCAGCTCCTCCATGTCAGCTAGCACGAGCTGTGGCGCTGGGCTCCCATCTCCACTCTGCATTACTGCCTTCTGGTTGGCTGCGAGTTTCTCCTTGGTCTTTCACTTGATGTCAATCCATCGCCTCTTGGCCTTGTCCATTGACCTTTTTTGCTTTCCGACAGCATTCACCTTGTCCATGATGTTCGCAATATCCCATTTTTAGTTCCCAGTGACACATTGGAGGTGACAAACAGTTGTTGATGGTGTTCCATCACCTCCATATTCAGGATCCTGTTTTCCTGCGGACTGAACTTAGTCTTCCTCTTCTTCTTGTCCTTCCCTGTCCCCGAGGTCCCAGGCTGGTCGTCCGGGGTACTTGTGGGGTTGCGATCGTCCTCTGCGCCTCCTCCGGCTGCCTCCATGGTGCTTGGGTGTTGGTCATTTTTGTGTTTGGGTGTTTTTTCTACTTTTATAATAATTTTTCCTCCTGCCATGTGTGTGTTGCTGGCCTGGCACTGCTTATTGCTGATTTCCTCATCGCGCTTTGGCCCATTGCATGTTTTTTTGCGTTGAGGTTTGTGTTTTCATTGCCGTCGAGGTGGTTGTATCACTGACATTGGCCGCGGTTTCGGCAGAATATCGCATGCTACCACCTTGTTTTGAATTCCACGTTAACACAGGGTTTATTTTCCCACGAAAGGCTGTGATCTGTAAAGGTGTGTTAGTGTTTTTTGGTGATGTTTAGCACACGTTCTTGTGAATATACCCCTAACAGTGAGTACCTTTTGTTGTAGCTGTGCATTTCCACCATGCGATGCAGTCAGGAGTTTGAAACACACCGTTTCTGTAGCACAAAACTTACCAGATATTAACCAGATATTAAAATTGCTGCAGCATCCTTTCCAGGCGCGAGAATAACCATGCAGGATGTATCTGACATCAGCATTGGACAAAAGGTCTAATATTCATCGAAAACTGAAGCAAAATGACGCACTGGCAGCCATCACAGCTCATTGAAAAGAGTTTATTTGTCTTTCATAGCGGTCACTACGTTGTGGGGAGTATTCAGTGTTTATTCGAGCAGGTGAACGTAAAAACTTTGCAAACTGTGATTTCAGCTGGGTATATAGGAAGGTATGGTCAGCTATTCAAAGGGCTTGACAAAAGGTCAGGCCTGGTGTTGCTTTGTGAAGTCCATGGCTGAAAACCCACAGGTCTAGCCTCAAGAGTCTTGGGGAAAGGGGTGCTAAATGCAGGGACTGCCTTTGGCCTGGTACTGCAAGCAGAGCTTTTAATGCACAGTTGAAGCTTTTGGCCAGAATGCTCTCGGAACATGGATGCTGACTGCATGACCTAGCTAATTATACAAAAACACATTTATTCATGCATTTGTTAATATGTAATGATCCAATTGTACTATATTATCATTGTACAGCCCAGAAATCATTGCTTACTTCCTCATTTTTCATGTTACAATCACTTGCTAGAGGAAAACAACTCGTTCCTTACACTTGAGGCCTCTTTAACCCCTTGGCCGTGGGGGTAATTCCCCCGCTGTGCTGGGGGCAGGGGGCATGCACAGCGCCCCGGTGCTCGTGACGAGCTCAGCTCGTCATGAGCCAAGGTGGCTGTGTGCTCATGACAAGCTGAACTCGTCATGGCCACACCTGTTTCTTTGGAATTCTCAGCACAGCGGGGGAATTAGCCCCGCGTGCGAGCGTTGGAGCCGTTATGACGAGCTCAGCTCGTCATGAGCACACGGCAACCGTGGCTCATGACGAGCTCAGCATTGACATTGACAAGCATTGAAGGAATCACAAAAAGCGATTCCTTAAATGCTATGTATGAAACATTACAGTTTTGAGATTTCACACTACGAAATCGCAAATTACGACCAACTTGTAGTTGGTGGTAATTTGCGAATTCTTTTACAAATGCACTTTTTGGCAATTGTAAAGGTGGCATGTGGCGCTCATACATGCCCTTAGGGCATGTATGTGCGCCATATGCGCACACATGTAAATTTCAGGGGTGCAGCAGGGTGTCATTAAGACACCCTTGCACCCTTGAAATTATTCTCAATTTGCGATTAGCAAATTGCGAATCGCAAATTGAGAATAACTTCCCATTCCTTCCTATGGGCCTCCTGGCCCATAGAAATGAATGGGAAATTATTCCTTAATTGCGATTAGCAATTTGCTAATCGCAATTAAGGAATTTTAAGAAATCGCTAAAAAATATCGATTTTCTACATACATCCCAAATTGCATTTCTCAAATAGCGATTTCTAAAAAAACGCTATTTGAGAATCGCAAATGATGTTGATGATACATCTGCCCCTAAATGTTTTAATACACTTGCACTGAGGAGTACATTAAATACTGTTATAGAACTCATAAATCATTAAGACAGGTGCAATAAAGATAAAAATATCAAGACAGATTTAGAAACACCGATTTGAATCAAAAATTTAAAAAATAAGACAAGATCTCCCTGGACAAATTCTTTTCAAAACACCCAAAAGCTCTGTATAGGTGATGAGGTTTAGCAAAAGAGTTTTAGCTGCAAAAGACTTCAATGCAACAGGGGTTTGATGGTGCTTTCCATGATGGCAATGCAGTTATTTAGTCATAATGAACTGATAGACAAAGAACCTCTGCCAGATGAAAGCGAGAATGATCAAATGTCAATGACCACTTTGAACAAGTAGAAAAGCAATCAAGGAACATGCACAAGCATACACATTTCAAAACCTAAAAAAAGACAAAGCAAACTTTAATTATTACAAACGTTTGAAAAATATATCAGCACTAATAGCATGTCAGGGATGGACAAGAACATATTCTGTCATATTTCAGGAAACGTTCTCGTCAGACATAGGATCAGAGAAAAATCACCAATATAGCCAAAATCAGAGTGAGACAGCACAACAAAGAAATCTGCAGCAAGCAAATCCACTTTTCTGAGAGGCACAGGCAGAAGGAAAAGCACATACAAACAAGACTACAGTAGACAAGAAATACAGAAGAAGAGCCAAACCTACCATCGGTAACTGACAAACCGGTGTTAATTTAATTATGATGCATTCCACCTCAACACTAAGGAGTCAAGTCCGATGTAATTCGGAAGGGCTCCGAATTGGATTTGTGTTTCCGATCCGGAGCCCTTGTTTCTGACCAAATTGTGCAGACTTCCCAACGACCGAGTACGATGCCTGGAAACCATTAGGGCTGTCCGAATCAGCTCCGAAAGGCATTGTAACAGGTTACGTCTTTCGGAGCAAAATCGTACAGCTCTATGGACTCGGTTTTCGAGCAAGCAACGATGACCAAATTAGACAGCCGATTCGGTTTCTCCAGAACAAATTGGCTGCCGGAATCTGTCTTTGGGGGCCTGTAGCAGGCCTCACTTCACTCGGGGCCCTCCAAATCGGGCCAGTGGGGGTATCCAAGGGACACCTCTTCCCAACCATGCACAGTGTGACAGACACCATAGGGTGCCCACCACAGAGTGCTCGATTTTCTCCAGCCACACCTTTCTTCAATGGGAGCCTGTGCTCTTGTTCGGAACACAGGTTCGAAGTGAAGTCAATGGGAGCCAGACCGAATTGTATCCAGAAGCATCTGGATGCATCCAAATCGCTCGGTCAGACTCTCCCGATCCAAGGTGTCTGGAAAGCATTCCGGGACTGACTCGGTAGGAATGCTTTCCGAACGAGATCGGAATCGGGCCCAAAGTCTCCTTACAAATGATGTATACGTTTTCCCACTAAAACCAACAAATTTCCTTCAATTAAAAACAGACCTAATTGATTCTGTAGGAAAATAACACTACAAATCTGTGTCGAAAATAAACGTCATGCTCATTCAAAATACAGAGGAAGCCTCAGGAACTAATCGACCTCTACCAACCTCAGTAAAGCAAATACTGGCAGAAATAGACTCAATGGAAAAAAGTGGAAACGTATTAAATGAAAACTAATGCAGGATGAAAGAGATACACTCAAGAGTTTAAAAAAGTTCAGGATCATTATTATGCCAGTAGACAAAGACGGAGAAGGAAAAGCACTTAAAATTAGGAGAACACGTGGAAGTAGCAGTACGCTAACCGATTAATATGCAACATGACAGAAAATTATGATCCGATCCAACAGAAGAGATTCAGGAAGAATTAAAAAGCTTTCTTGATGAGCCAAAGATATTGACTAGGCTAGGTCTATTGAAAATAATTTCTTATGGACTAGAGACATAGGCATGTCCCTAAAAGTATTTGTCCTACAAGCAAGGAACGCCACAGAAATACTTGTGATGCTATAGTGCCACATTGAGTGTGAAGTCACTCTATTCCTCGTTTCCCCAAGGTGAGGTATGAGAGGCGACAACAAATAGTGTCAGGATACAAGAGACAAACCTTACAGAGTTCCAAGACACCCCATAGTGAACTGTGAAAACTGGTTCTTGCAAAGATGTATTAAAGATAATTATTACATGTGGGGCACATCTTTTGGTTGTTTCTAAGACACAGAAGTAGTGAACTTGTGCATGGATGAATACAAAGAATTGTGAATATTCAGAAGTATCCCTAATCAGCTAACGCATATCTGAGTAAACTATTTCAGATAACCTGCTGAAAAAAAGGCTCAGACGAATATCTAGAAACGTGTATAATGGATGAATAACAGGAAAGGCCATTGAATGTGCTTCACAATTGAGAGAAAATGAGCTTCTTTTTCTGGTCATTTGAATACAAGTACAAGTAGGAAGATTATCATCACCTCTTTTCCAACAAAGAAACAGGTAACAGTACTACTCTATATTACAATGTAGTTCATCCCAAACGTCTAAGCGATAACTTACCATATGCACAAATCTTCAGAGAAAGGCGGAATTGTACCAAATAAGGGATATATTTCAGGCATGCAGATACCTTGATTTAAAAAAATGCTATAAAAATGTGCTCAAACATGCCAGAAAACCACAAGAGGAACTCCTGAGCAGAATTAATGCAAACAAGGAGAAAGAAACTCCCTTAGTATGTGTAAAAATGATTTGCCTAACAACTAATGAGATACAAACATTATCCAGAAATGGCACATGCTAAATACAGTAGGATGCCCTCTTCAAGACAATATTGGAGGGAGACTTTACTATTCATGCACTCCAGTAATGGCAACAATTAGAACAATTCTGTGCACATGCAGCCTCAAGAGTCCTAAATAAGATGGATGACTTTCCCACCTACAAAAAACATACCAGAGGAGACAGCACTGGTGCTATCTTTTCAAAGAGAAACATGGATTATTTTCAAACACTACTAACAGGCTTAAATGAGGCTCGGGAACTTCAGAACATATCCTGATAAATCTATTAGAAGAGACACTACCTGCAGCTCAGACACTTTTGAGATAAAATTATGATTAATGTAATATTTTGAAAAAAGCCACATACAGTTGGTGACAGGGCAACCGCTCAACGTAAAACGGGTGTGAATCCTTCTGCAGTCACACAGTAAAGACTGGTGCACAGTGAAACGCATACATCCTTACAACAGCCCACAGACTGAAATAGATGCATTTAACTTGTGCTACAGCAAGTTACCTGAACAACTATCAGCTTAAGCAAGGTGACAGGTGCGATTAAGCAAGTTTACATAGTAACTCAACGATGGCAATCACATAGAGCCCACACAAAGGATGAGAAAAGAAAAGCAAAAGCAAACATGTATTTGACCCCATTGGATGCACACAAGCAATAATACATACAAGTTTATCAGCTCAAGACAAAAACACCAAAAATACAGCATGGCAGCTCATCCAGATTCGAAAAGCAAGCAGAGACTGGCACAAGTTACATGGGAACCCTACGACTCATCAGGAGAAACCATGAAAGATTCCACAGCAACCCGGAAATGCTGTGAAAAGCGAACATGCAGCACGCTAAGCACAGGGGCAACATTCTCAAAGAGCAGACAGACAAGAGAACATGGATAAAATGGCGTATGTACCACGCCATTCAATCACAGATTCAAGAGAAAAAAGAGACCCAAGGCCAACATGAATTCCATTACAAAAAGTGCTTCAAATAAGTAAACACCAAATTAGCATGGTACAGGTTGTAAAATGTGCCATTGTTTTTTTAGAAATGAACACCAAGACCAGGACGCTCCATTTTTAAAACCATGACCGGACAACAGTTTGAAGTATGTGCTTTTGGAATGCACTAAGCCCTATTTAACACATTGTAAAATGTTTAAAGGAACTAAAGAAAAAATCTTGTCTGAGCAGTCCTCCTAGGTGCAGAGTTCAAGACAGTATCATCCAAACCAGAAGTCATGTTGAACGGGAAAGCTAAAATGGCAAAGTGATCAAAATGACACATGAAATCCTTACCACAGTTCTTACTCTATTGATTGCATACTAGTCTTTTGAATTGAGTGTGAGCACTCTGAACACGAGAGAGCAGCAGAGAGCCGCAAAGCCGCAGCAGTGCTAGGAGAGCTACGGAGCTACCGGAGCTGCGTCCACAGCTGCCACAGCGTTTGTGCAGCGTTTTGGCCCCCGGAGCTACTGGAAAGTCGCCGGGTCCCTCAATAACTCAGAGGCAGCACCAGTAAGGGGGTCCAGCGGCCCCTGGGGGCTTCCCTCGACTTCTCTGCGGACTTGGCCGACCTGCAGTAACTTGCAGCGAGGCTCACTCTACCCCCACCCCCACCCGCTGAGTCCGCGAACCCGCCCGAGCCTGAGCCTGCGGCGGTCTGCTGTCCCTCCGTTGGTCCACGTGTGAGAGGCGGAGTGAGCAGGCAAACGAGTAAGAATCAGAGAGGCGAAGTGGCGAGTGAAGGCGGCAGACGGCGGAATCTTCCCTCAGACACCCTGCAGCAGTAATCCAGCCCTGTCCTGTCCTGTCCGTCGAGGTGAGGTGAGGAACTGAGCATCTGAGCTCTCCCTGCCTCGCTCTGCTCGGCAGCTCGATAGAGGCGGTGAGCGGCGGGAGGAGATCTCCAAGCCGTTAAACCGCGGCTTTACTGAGTAAGAGCTGCAAAAGTCGGCGCTTTGAGCAAGAGAGCCCGATCCAGTCCGTGTTTTTACTGAGCTGACCTGCAGAAAGCTGATGGAGCTGTTGATTGAAGCCGCCGCAGTAGCCTGTCCGTAACCGCTGCACATCGACGTCATCCCGGCGAGCTGGTGAGAGAGGGGCAGGGGCTGGAGTACCTTCTTCAGCAACAGCGGTAAGCCCTGGATTTCTTGTGACAATTTGTGTCACTCTGCACGGCGGCGGTAAACTTAGGCAGGAGAACATCAGGATCACGTTTCCTCACCGCAAGCAGCAAGCAGCAAGGAGCGGTGGGGGGAAAAGGGTTGTGAGTGGCTGGGAGCGGGCTACTATAGTGAAAGTGAAAATTGGGCACTAATCCGGTACCAACCCGGTATCACTACTGAGTCCTGACAGAACATTTGAAAACTGGGAGCGGGCTACTATAGTGAAAGTGAAAATCGGGCACTAATCCGGTACCAACCCGGTATCACTACCGAGTCCTGACAGAACATTTGAAAACTAACTCCAGACCCAGGGTGATACTTGATCTTACTAAATACCTGGTAAATCTACCCTTTAAAAGTGTCTTTTAAAGCAGCACTTACCAGAACTTGAACGATACACCTCGCTAGTCTCCGCAAAAAACGTAACAGCACCTCGCTATCCTCCCTGACGGCAGCTATTCCTATTAGAGGGGTAGATAGGCTTGGGAGGTGGGGGAGTGCAGGTGGAGTGGGATTGGAGGTACAGTGGTAGAGCTGGCACAACGGACACCAGGACACCAAGTCATCAAGGTATCAGTCTGCTAGGTTTTCTACCTAATAGATCTAAAGAATGAGATCTGGAAAACTGCGTCTCAATATAAGCGCAAGATCAAGAAAAGACGAAGAAGACCAGAGCCAGGGCTCAAATAAGCCAATTAAAAAAAGGAAGAGGATGGCACAACAAAGAAAGAGACTAGTGTCAGCACCTGAGCTAACATCCCCTAGCTCAAAACAACGTAACATAGGGATTCAAAAATTCTTTTCTCCTAAGGACCCCATGACGACAATTCATGGGCAAACGCAGGATCAAGTCCTCCAATCAAGCCCGATTACACCGGCACCATATATAAAGGAGGACGTGCAACGCCAATCAAATAGTACAAAGGAGAAAGACAAGGATTCACAGGACACTCACAGTGAGAGTTGTCCTATTAACAAATCATCTGACAAGAAACAAATCTCTCAGTCTCCAGACAAACAAAAAAGCAACATTGGTTGCGGCAATCGCATCGTGGTAATAGCCCAAATAAATAAGAGCGCTTCCCAATCCCATGAAAGTGATAAGGAAAAAAAGTCCATGGTCCAGGGTAAAGTGGAAGAAGTAATACCAAGGATTAAATCGGTGGCGGGTCAAACTGCCACACAGGAAGACTCATGGCCGACTTCCTTCTCCCTACCTGACGACATAAGCTTGGACATACAAACAGGAACGGTAAACATTAACCAACCCCAGTTACAAGTTCATCTAAAACATAGCCAAGGTACTCATGACACCTTCAGATCTCAAGATCATGTGAAAATGGACCAGGGTGCAACGGAAGACTGGAATCTACACCTTTACACCCAAACGTCAACTCCCACGAATGGGACAAAGACCGAAATAAAAAAAATACAGGAAGGAGCAACAACATTCTAAACCAGGAATCTCCAATCACGATATCTTCAATGAGCAGGACAGACGAAGATTTAGATGTCCAGGAAACATCGCCCAAAGAAGAAGATAAGACCTCATGGAGTAAAACACTTCTAAACACCTTAGAGCAGGCAATCAAAGCTCTGAACTTCCAGTCGGATAAAATGGACGTTCAAATCGATTTAATAAATCTCATTGCGAGCCATATCTCTGGCATAAACATCAGGCTGGACCACATGGCAACCCTACTTCAAGGGAAGGCTGACAAGGGACTTTGTACAGAGATTATCCAGCCAAGTTGTGTTTGTGGCAAACTAGTGGATAATTTGTCAAATTTACCATTAATATTAAATGACATACTAAGGGCTGTCCAGTCATCAATGGATATAAAACATAACTCCAAAACTCCGAGTAACATTGAGTCAATAAAATCAGACGTGGGAATTGCAAGCCAACTCATAGTAAGAGATTCCACTCAAAATAGCTGTGTAGAGGAAGAAATAAGCAAGCAGTGTAAAGAAAAACCTGACAACGATCCAGGTCAAAAAGAGGAAGCACAACACGTAATGACCCAGTCTAAAAATAAGCTAACAAAAAGACAAAGGAAACGCGCAAGGAAAGGGAGGGTTCAACTTAAATTCCAACCTTCAACAGATATTCATACCTATCCCATTTTTCATCACACCGCTAATAGGAAACAGAAACCAGCACCTGAAGTAATTGCATCAAAACACATCAACACGCCCCTGGTCCAACCAAACCAGTCAAATGCTGTGAACTGGACCAGCCTGAGTATAGAATCTTCACCCCTCCAAACCTCCTCAAAACCAAACCATACACAATGGATCACACAACCGAAAAGTCAAATAAAGAAAAAAGAAAACTCCCCAAGAACTCAGGATAAAGATAAGACGAAAGAGGAGTCTGATGAAAGGGTCTTAACTAATGAAGTCAGTGTAAATCACACAGTAATGATCCACCAGACAGATGAAACGCACTCACTCCAGGTCAAATCAACAAACCAGGAATTAAGGCACCAAAATGGCCCAATCTTTGTGGATACCGAACAAAATATAACAGATAAATACAAACATAATCCCCCTATAAAAAGAGCAGATGAAAAGGAAAACAAAAGATCACCAATAAAAATAAACTTAAACGAAGATGGACGAACCTGCAGCACTTACCAAACAAATAAACAAACAAGGCGCATACATATACCACAAAACCCGATCATCGATAAAAACACGGACAGGATTAATGAACCAACCACCTATCTGAGAAGAACAGATGGTCCATTCGAAGATCTAACAATAAAAACACTAAGTCAAGGGAGAAGAATAATTACAAAAGGGGAAACAACAGTAAATTCAAACCCAGAAGAAGAGACACAAGCTAAAACGAGCTCACAATTACAAGCAGAAACAAATAATAAACTGTCATTTATACCGGAATACCAGCCATCAGGTCCTCAAGATTTTCTGAATAGAGGTAACATAATGAGGCTATTAAGAGAAATTCCAGAATTGAACGACATAGAATCTCAAGATCTCTTGTCAGTAGAATTTAGGTGCACCAAAAATATGCCAGAGGTAGAAGAGTCCTTAACCTCCTGGTCAACTATAGAAATAGTTAATAGAATACTTGAAATGAGTTTGTCATTTGAAGCCTGGGGCATTACACTGAGGCGAGACGATCGGAAAAAATATCCATTTCCACTTTTAAAAACTTTAACCTTATGTAAAAAGACAAAGGCTGAGGGGATCAGCCAAAAATCATGCTTAAAAGGTGCGTGTGCGGTATCTCCGCAAAAAAATACACCGCAAAATGGACACGTAAATGCAGCGGCTCAAAGAGGCACCCGTGAACAGGCAACAGATTGGTCCTGGGTAGCTTCGGCTTTGAGCAAAAAATGCTCCTAACAAGACGAGTCATTTAGAAAAAGATACCATGTTACACCCACGGCCAACAGCTGACAATCAAGAGGAATCCATTGCTGCAAATCCGCACATGATCAGCCTCTGTTCCTGGAACGTACATGGTTTCAACAGCTTGTGCCATGACCACGAAACTGCAAACTTCTTGGATCAACACGACTTAATACTGCTACAAGAAACCTGGAACCTGCGCCAAATCTCCATCCCGGGATACATCGAATTTCACGTCCTCGCCGAAAAACCCTCTAACTTTGGTCATCCTAGTGGAGGCTTATCAACGTATATCACCCAACAACACAGATGGCATACTGAAGAAGTAGACTCTATGGTTAACTGGATACAAGTAATAAAACTCACGGAGAATTTGGTTGCCGGTACAGGCTCTTGTAATCTACTACTGCTCAACGTTTATGTTCATCCGGAAAAGAGGGAAAAAAATGAAAAACTGATTACTCTATTCACCTTGATCAGGGCTTTGCAAATCACTCATGAGACGTATTCCATGATTATATCAGGTGATTTTAATAGCAACCTAACAAAAGATGATAAGATAACGCAAGTTCTTGAAGAACTGGGCCTTTTTATTCTAAATAAGAAAGTCAGTGGGAATAATGGTATACCTATAACCTTTCTAAGCGGTAACCGAAAGTCAACAATAGACTTCACAATATTGAGCAACAGCCTGTTACCAACGGTGAGTGCTTTTTCAGTGGAACAACGAGTGGAAAGTGACCATTTCCCTCTAATTACCAAAATGATAATGTTGGTTACCGAGACGGAAAAACAAAATACCATCGTCCAGTATACTGAAAAATTTAATTTACGTAAATTAAAATGGAGAGGAAAGGATATAAAACCAACAATGGATAAAATTACAAAAGAACTGCATAGTTTAACAACGGAAGAAAAAGGAAATCTGGTAAAAACATGGGAACACCTATGCGAAGCAGTAACAAGTAATCCCCCACGTACAAATCAAAACCCAATAAGATTCAATACTAGCAAAAAGCCTTGGTACACTACTACCCTGAGGGAAGAAAAAAGAAAAATTGCACGTGAAGTCCGCAAGCAGGCATTATTGATAAAAGGTGGAAAAAAATCAAATAAAACGGAATTGAAAGTTATGCGAAAAAAATATAAGATCATGCTAAGGAAAGCAAAAATACTGTACCAAGAGGAAATGTGGACTAACTTACTAATAGCTAGTAAACACAAGAATGCCAGTACATTTTGGGGTATTATCAATAAACTGACAAGGGGGAATACCCTAAAACAGGAGGCAGGTATTGGAGAAAATATATGGACCCAGCACATTGAAAACATGTTCAGCGACAGGACGGGAGGTGAAAAAAGGCACTGTAATCCGGAGTGCAAAGTATGCGCTAGAAACGGCGACCATGCAGAAAATTTGCTGGGAAAAGGAGTTAATGCTCCAGGAGACAAGCTGAAGCAATTGTTGGGTAGTGGAAACGAGATCAACCCCGAAAACCCACAGTTTAGTAAATCAGAAAAAATATTGAATGCCGAGACCGACTCCCTAGTAACAACAGATCAGCTTAAAGACAAGATAAAACGTCTGAGAAAAGAGGGTGCAGCGGGTCCAAACGGGCTCCCAAATGCAATTTTTAAATATTCGCCTGAATTTTGGGCAGAATATTTAACTCCACTCTTCAATGCAATCTACAACCAGAACAAGCCACCAAGATCCTGGAAAGGGAGCATAATTCACCCCATTTTTAAACAAGGTGACCACAACGAGCCGGGGAACTACAGGCTGATATCGCTAACGGATGTTGAGGCAAAACTATATGGATCATGCCTATTATCCCTCCTTCAGGACTGGATGGAAGATACGAACATAATACCAATGTTCCAAACTGGTTTCCGGCCAAGGATGGGTACATTGACAAACTTGACAACCCTGGCGCTCTTGAAGGAAAAAGCTGCAAAAAGGGGGACGAGACTGTATGCTTGCTTTATAGACCTCCGAGCAGCCTTTGATAAAGTGAACAGATCCCGGTTATGGGAAAAACTAAGATCATGGGGTATCCCGAAGAAGCTATTAGAGGCAATTATAGTCCTGCACAGCAACACCTGGGCTCGAGTAAAACTGGGAGACGGTAGCAGCGTAACGGCCAAAATAAGAACACAACAGGGCCTAAAACAAGGCTGTGTACTGGCCCCAAGTTTATTCAACCTGTACATGGCAGATATTGTCAATCACATGGAGATTGGGGAATGCCATCCACCCCACATGTCAAAAATCCCAATTCCCTTCCTGCAGTATGCAGACGATATTGTTGTTCTGAGCCAAACCCCAATAGGGTTGCAAAGATCGATCAATAACCTGACAACCTACTTGGAGCACGAATGCTTGGAACTAAATAAAGATAAAACTAAGGTTGTCCGCATTGTGGATCCTAAAAAGCAAATATTCAAATGGTATGCAAATAGCTCCCCAATAAAGGAGGAAACTTCATACAAATACTTGGGTTTGAAATTGGGGCGAGGGCCGACGAACAAAGAACATAAAACCGAGCTAAAAGCAAAAACACAGTCTCTAATCTACGCATACCGGCAATTACAAAATAAACTAAGTTGTCCAAATTATTCACACCTGCTGAAAGTGATCAAAGCTCAAACCCTACCATCCTTATCATACGCATTGGCCACCTGGTGTGGCAAAGAAGCAGGGCTGTTAAACAGCCTACAAACAAAAGTATACAAGGCAGTACTAAACCTTCCAAAATCATCAGCTCCAGCACAGGTTCGCCTAGAATTTGGCCTTCTAAATCAAAAATTTCGCAGTATGGGAACCTTTGTGAAACTCTGCCATAAAATACGCACGTCGGAAGCCAACACATTGGACAACCTGTGCTGGAAAGAAATCGATACTCAACAGAAACAGCAAGTTCCAAACAGTTGGGGAAGCTATCTGTCTCAATCGCTAATCTGCATAGGAATTGAAGAATCCTGGGACATGCATCCAGACAGATCCACTTTTGATAAAATTGTAAATAATGCGGTCAAATGGGAATCCTATCTGGAAGACAAGATAGTTACCGCAAAAAGACGACACGGGTGGACCGTGATAAACTCATATACCGGGATAAAACCGCAGTCCTACCTAGAAAGCCACTTTAACAATTCGTTAAAACAAAGATATATAAAACATCGACTAGGTCTACAGTTCTCAAAGGACCTGCTACCAGCATGGAAAAACTGCCACACCGACCCCCATTGTCGCCTATGTGGATATCGAAATGAAACACTACCGCACTTACTGTGTGTGTGCCCGGCACTTAAGGCCTTGAGGAGACGGCTTTTAAAGAACATTTTTAACAAATTGAATATTCGGACTTGTAGGCAAGCCGTAATCCAATGGCTAGATGGATCATGTCCTATGCTGGCCTGCAGGGGGGTCAAATTTATGATGAAAGCCCAATCTCTCCTACAGCAAGCTGACCTTGGAATTATACCACCAACCTGAAATAACTGACTCTTACTTGCCACTTACAAACAGTTTTATTTGCCAATTTTTTAAAATGTGTTTTATGTCCCAAGTTGATCTAGATGCATTTTGTAATGATTTTTAATAATTTTATACAATAAAAATTGACTTGACTTGACACATGAAAGCACAATCATTATGACTAATTGGTAACATATGCACTTTTTCTTGAAGGCTGAAAAACAACACCTATCCAGCCCCCACTCCTCATGAAGATCACACAAAAGCCCAATACGTGGTGAAACATGTTACCATTATAAATAGGTAAAAGAGAATGCACTTATCACGCTAGAATTAAGTTGCAAATAGATTTTTTTTAAACTCTACAAAAGAAAGGTATTGTCTTTCCCTAGTGAGAATAACCAGACACTACATTTTAAAAAGGCGACTTAATTTGCATGAAAAATCAAAACTGGATTGATTAAAAAAGTTTAGTCTATTAAAAAATCACGACCACACTTTACTTTCACAAACAAATTATATGAATTTTGCACAGAATTGCTTTCGAACAGTTTTTAAATATATAAAAGAGAGTGTAAAAAACTGAAATTAGAAAAAAAATTGCAATGTTTAAGTGCAAAGATTTACCTTACCTTAAAGTGGTTGATGAATGTGGATATAATGTTACGGGGCCAATTAAGATAAGGCCAGTAAGGGCTCCGACCTTGGATCGGAGCCTTCAGGGCTGTATCGTATTATGCTGGTTGGTTTCCTTTCCACCAGCCTCATTTTGATGGAGGTGGTTGGAAAGCAATCCAACTGGTTATTCCGACTGGCTTCCGATGGGCTCAGAGAGCCCGTCCGCCAGTCAGAATGCAGCCTGTAATCTCAAGGGCGTCTCTTTCCGCCCTTGAAATTACAATGCACGGTTTCCGAAATTGTTTCCATGCCGGTCTGTCCCCCCAGTAGGACCCCTGTGGTGCACGGCCTCCAGTTAAAGCTGAGGGGGCACCAATGAGGTGCCTGCATCGGGGTGCAGGGATGAACTGCACCTCCCATTTCACTATAGGTGCATGCATTATGGCCAGTTTACGGCCGTAACGCATGCTCCCATAGTGAAATATAGGAATGCAACTGAACAGTGGGGCATATCTACAAAAAAGTGGCAAAGTGTGTCGTAAGCCAACAAGGCTAACAACACGTTTTGTCACTTTAGAAATGCAGGGCTGCAACATATTTACTAGAATATGATGCAGCTCTGCGTTTGCCCCTGCATTGACGCTAAATTAAGCTTCTTAGTGCCAACGCAGGCCCCCTTGTAGCATAGTGCAAGGCTGCCTTTGTTGAGAGGAGGATTGTTTATGCGGAGGAAGGTCCTCCTTATATGCAGGAAAGGGGACCTTCCTGCACATAAACAATCATTGGTGTTTTGCTGTTTCTATGTGTGCTGCCCAATGCAGCACACATGGAAACAGCAAAACAAGAAGAAATAAAGCATTTCTCCTCATTCTGCCTGTTAAAGACTAGGGGCATATTATCAAGGGTGGCAATAGGCAATTATCGCCAGTTTAGTGGCCGTTTTCGGCCGCTAAGCGGCGATAATTCTATCACTCTATTGGCAAGCTGTCGCTAACTGATGTTAGCGACAGCTTTTAGGCGATAGCGAGCGGTTTGGGGCCCGCTTTGCAAGGCAGCGATATTTATTGCTAATGACATGCAAAGTGGGCGTACCCAACCTTTTAGCAACTGAAAGCAGTCGCTAACGTCGCTATCGTCTATTAGCAAGGCAGGCGTAGCGATGGAAATATTCCCGCTATCGTCAAAAACCAACGCCTGCTCAGACCAGTTCTTAGCCATGTTATCCAATGGGAGGTGGATAACATGGCTAAGAGCATTTCGTCGCTAATGCGTGAATATCGCTGTATTCTCAGCGATATTCACGCATTTCGCCTGATTTTTATCGCTTTTGAGATAAACCTTGCTAATAGCAAGTTATCTCAGCGATAAAAAACGGTGATGCGCGGCGATAAAAATATTGCCGCTAACCCTAATCAGCGATAAATATCGCTATTTGTTGGTAATATGCCCCTAGGTTTTCCCTGGTCCTAATTTTGGCATTGCTTCCTATTTACGTTGCTCTTGTAAATAGGGGGCAGTATCAAAATCAATGGGTGTTGCGGTGGAACCCCCACCACAACACCCATTTCCAGCCCCTTTCAAGTTAAGTGTAAGAGGGGAGCTTATATACAAGGCAGAGTTTAGCCACTTTAAGTGGCATACCTCTGCCCTGTTAATACAGCAAAGCTCCTATCTCTAACACAAGGTCACTAAAAGTGATGTTATGGTGGCGAAAGGGGCTTGTAAATATGCCCCAGTGTTCGGTTGCATCCTATTGGGGCGATCTGAACTGAAGACCGGGTGATGGTCGGTCCCATGACCAAGTCGGTGTCGGGCAGAAGTGATTCCATCCAACATCGTAATGAGCTCCTAAGTGTTTAATTAAAAGTAGGTAGATTAAACATATTTAGAAAACGTTATTGAGTACAGCAGTTATCCTGACAAAAGTTGATGAGTTTACAAAAGCATAAAAGATATATTGCTATCATTTGCAATATATAACCATTTGCATCCAATCATTTGAAAATCAGACGCTTCCAACTGTGCTGGAAATGTCAGTGCAATCAGAAGGACTCATCTTTTGGAGCTTCACAAAGGCAGCACTTTATTAAAGTGCATTTCCCAAATAATGGGTCATTTTCAGATTGAACACTGTACTGGAGTTCAAAAGCATCCACAGAAACGCAGCAGAAATGTTAAACAGTTGATGCTGCTGCTTGGGCAGTTAAAAGCAGCAAATAAATTATTATCATTATCATTGCCACAGTTCTTTAAAAGCCTCTCTGTCTGACCAAAAGCAACACTCTTAATCTGAATGACAAAAATGATTGACCATGCATAAATAAATGCCACCTCCTTGTTAAACTGCAAGGGAGAACATCTAGTCAGTAGGTAGCAAAATGATTTTCTATGATGAATAAAGTCCCTATAAAGCAGCCGCGGCCCGCCCAGGTAAGAGCGGTGACGCGATAAGGCCGGGTATGGGGGGATTTCGCCGGATCATGATGAGGGAAAATTAAATAAATAATTAATTTCCCCTCATCGTCGTCTGTCGAACCCCCGCCACCCGGCCACAGCGCTCCCACCTGCACGAGCTGAAATTCTTTACTATTAACCCGTTTCCTGCCCTTGGGTACTGTGCTCTGAAAGAGCCTAAATTATGAAAATATTGCATGAATTTATTCTCAGACCTGCCTATAAAAATGTGAATTTTGTGCCAATATGTGATGAAAACCGCTGTGTAAATGCATCAATGAAGCAATTATTTTCCAACATCAAAAACCTTCCCCAGAGCAAGTCGGTCTACCCGACACGCTGTTTGTTAAAATATGGATCTAGTATAGAAACATTTCCAGGGCTCCTTTAACTCTCTGAACAGCCCTTGTTGTACAGGAAATGCATTGTTTTAAAGACATGCTAGGTTTTGTCAGTATAAACACTGTGCATCCACCTGCAGTGGGTATGATTCAGCTTCCAAATGCAGATAGAACGCAGGGCCTCATTCACAAAGGTAAAATTAGACCAAAAGTCTAAGTTTAGACCTGAAGTTGAACTTTTCTACTATTAAAGTTAGACTTTTGATCTAAATTAGACTTCAGGGTTTAATTTAAACTTCAGGTCTAAACTTCAACTTTTGGTCTAAGTTTACCTTTGTGAATCAGGCCCAGAGTTTCTCTGGTTCCTGAGAAGATTTGCTTACCAAATCCAAAAAAACAAGTTGTTTGATTTACCTGCTCGATCTATGTGCGATTGTCAATTCATCATCTATTGTAGGGAAAGATTTGGGAAAAGAAAGTTTTTAACCTTTACGAGCAAAGCCTTAATCCATTTTTCTGAAAGTAATATACTGGGGCAAAACAGGATGTTTAGTGCTCCAGGCAAATCAATTTGTCTTCTGTGCACCAAGCCCACCACAAAATATATTTTTTATGTCCTTTTATTGTAAATTGGCTTCAACACTCAACAAGACAATAATACAACTGCAATCCTAACAACAAAAGAACCGGGGGTCTATAACGGAGCTTCAAGTACTCCGAGCTGCTGCAAAACTCCTACATAAGGGAGTTAGGCGCTAATAGAGCTACATAAGTCTCTATATCAGAATGTGTGCCAGGACAAACCTGTCGAAGGACCTACTGAGATTGTTGGTAAGACCCGTACAGAGATGTGTTGGATTCCCATCAAATAGGTATGTAGATCAAGTGTTCTCATTTGGTCATCCAAAAATGGGGTGGTATGTCTCTTGATCAATGAGACCCATCCATCGCCCTTACTCAATTGGGTCGCACCATCAATCGCTAAGGTACCCATGAACAAATGATAAAGATGGGATCGAGTGCAGTGCATAAATCAAAAGATGTGTGAGTTAAAAATAAGGGGTAAAAGGATCAATAGGCAAAAAACTCTAATGTAATTTGTCCTTTCCCTCAAACAAACAAGAACAATGCAGAGGAAGCAGTCTAAACATATAACTGTATTTACAAGGCCAACATGTTTCAGCCAGTAGGGACAAGATCCCATGGCTTTCTTCAGGGCCAGAGTTCTAAGCATTAGCTACTGCATACATAAAGTGAACGTAACGACAATCTGTAAAGGATATACATAAATAGTCCAAAATCGTGTTCCTCTGTACCAAACGGTGTCTCTTACATCTGTTATTTGTGTTTTACAATAATACAACTGCTCCACAAACCAGTGCAAAATGTTTATTTGGGATTTACTTTCCAGCGCAAACTGGTTTCGGGACTGGAAAGTTCTCTGAAAGTAACACAAAGTCACAAGAGCATCCAATAGGTGATACACTGGGTTTTTGAGGCAAGGCCCTATGTATTAGCAAGTGTAGACGCGCATTAAACAGTAACATATCTTTGAGGCAGGAGTTAAAAAGGGGAAATGTATGTATTTCTCCTAAATTTTATGCAGTGTATGGGAGCTGCACTGCACAATAAAAACAATTGATGGACAGAATGCAGAACAATGTCATACATTCACCCCAGAACTGAGATCTGGGCCTAAATCCATTGTTTATTTGCTCACCATGCCATTTCAGTTTGGACCGAGTCATATGCAAATCAGTCTTGCCTCTTCGACCAATGGGAACAGTCCAGCCCGAACTGCCAGGCCAGGTCCTCCCTGGACTAGAATCAAGCATTTTAGGACCGGTTTCGGAGTATCACCTCTCAGCAGCCAGGATAGCTTGACTCCAGTGGTATAGAGAGCACGGGACCCAAGTCTGGGCATACCCGTCCCACTCGGGGTGACAAATGCAAAAAAAAATTGATGGACAGAATACAGAACAATGTAATACATTAATCCCAATACAGAGATCTGGGCCTAAATCCATCGCTTTTTTGCTCACCATGCCTTTCCAGTTTGGACCCAGCCATATGCAAATCAGTCTTGACCCTGCGCCCAATGGGAACAGTCCAGCCCAAACTTCCAGGCCAGGTCCTACCTGGACTAGAAACAAGCATCCTAGGACCGGTTTCAGGGTTTTGCCCCTCATCAGCCAGGTTAGCTTGACGCCAGTGACATGGAAAGCACACATCAAAAGTTAAAAACATTTTAATGTTTGTCTAGGCATAGTATTTTATACTGGAATTCAGCAAAGATATGAGCATGGTGCTGGGTAGCCAGATTGTGAGCCAGCACTGGTGAAGCAAGCAGTAGTGCCATATCTTAGTAGATATGGCAAAATCTTTCTCTTGCTCCCTCCTGTAACACAGCACAGCAACCTTGGTTGCTGCACTGCATTAGGTTTTAGTAAATCAGCCACCAACTTTGTTGCTCTACCTTACAGAAGCTCCAAACCTGGCAGAATATATTGGAAAACATTTAATTTTCTCAAAAGAGTCAATTTGGTAGCATCTAGTGTTCCTTTGGTAACAGGTCCAATCTTTTTTCCAATATTTTCCGAAATGTCCATGCAAGGAAACAACGTGTTCAGTGAAACCCAGAGTCCAATCCAATTTTCTCTGAAAATTGGAATATAGACCTTAGAGTGTTCATAGTGAGGCATAATAATGTAATATGGAGAAGGAGAGGAAAACAAACTAAAAATAAACTGCTGAATATAACTTCTTACCTGAGTAAACGCAAGAAGTAGCATAATGGAGCAATTAATGCTTGCTGAGGCTGAGGGTGACACCCCCCACACAAGAGACCAAGAATGAGAAAGATTATATTTCAACAATTAAATATAATTTCAAGAGTATTGCCATGACACCAGCCCTGGCAGCGCCCCTCCTTACTTTCTTAGGCAAAGCAGAAGCCAGAATAATGACCCATGTTTATTAAAGCCAAATTTAAATAACAGAGACACCAACACAAGTGCAGCAGAAGGAATTTAATGAGCCAGCAGTCCTACTATTGAGCCATCTGCAACTGTAGCTCCAGGGCTCTCCTTCATCAGCCCCAATACAATTAATAGAGTCGAAAGCTGTCACACTACCATAAGCGGCCAATCAGTGTTGCACTCTTGAAACATTAGCACAAATGCATTACAGCCATAAGGAAGTGGAAGAATTAGCAGACATACCAATCATTGATCTATTATCAACTTCCTTCCCCCTCTCTTCCTCACCCAAAGACAGAGGAAATCATATAGGCTGTATAGCCAGCTTTGCACTAAACAACATGGATACTAAATTATTGAATCCAATTGAAAAGATATAATCAGAGGGCATCAGCTTGGTTGCCAACTGCAATTCCACCGACAATCCACCAGCCAAAATTTTACTCACATCTATTAACCTAACTCTACTTGCAGCTGATAATGCATTAATGTGGCAAACACACAAACTGGAGCTTCAGGTTGGCCTGGTGCAATCACTGGCCAACAGTATAACCAACATGGATTATATAATCAACAAGTTTGAAACCAAATTAAATATTCTTACAGCAATAAATACGACCATGAGCTGAGCGTGTGCACCGATTGTAGATTAACTGTGCATCCTTCCTGACCTACTTGCACTCTTGGGTAATAATTTAAAGAACATCCGCTTTTCAAACCAATCTACAACTATGCTGAACCATACTGCTCCAACAATTACATCATCTTACACAACCCTCCATCAACAATCTTTCATAAAATGCCCTCAGATATAAACCCATGCACCAGACAACATCTCACCACACAAACACTATTACAGATTTTCAGGAGACTCCTTCTCAACCAAACGCTCAACATTATCCCAAGAAAGTATGTCAACTGGCAGATCACTGGGCAGAAGGGAAAAGAAAAGGCTGACAATAAAAATAAAAACAAGCTTAAGAGAATACAAACAGCCATTTAGTCCCTAAGGTGGGAATGCTAGGAGTTGATTAATATACAAGACAAACCAAACTGTAGCCAATTTTGAATGGGACTTTGCATTATTCACAGGACAAAACCCCTGAAGACTGTTCCGTCAATGAGAAGGTCACACAGAACAGCCATCACAAAGCAACAAATACTACTCATCATTTAATACCGCTAATGTGGGAAGCAATCTTAGCACAATGGTACACCAATCGACAACTCAAGGTAATAATGTCAAGTTGTTTGTTTGTTAAGCGCGACTACTCACCCGTAACGGTCTCAAGGCGCTGGGGGGTGGAGGGGGTTGCAGGTTGCAGTCCATCAAGGAGGGGGTCTGTCGAAGAGCCAGGTTTTGAGGTTTCTTGCAAAGATGGGGAGCGATGTTGTCTGTCTGAGGTGGAGCGGAAAGTTGTTCCAGGCTCTGGCCCAGCGGAAGGAGAAGGAGCGGCCTCCCGAACTGGTCTTTCTGGTGTGGGGGACCACGGCGTAGGAGATCTGGGCTGATCGTAGGGTCCTTCCGGGTGGGTGAAATTTGAGTCAGCTGTTCAGGTATGCTTATCCGATGTCGTGGAGGGCCTTGTGAGAGTGGGTTAGCATCCTGAAGGTGACTCTAGCTTTGATGGCGAGCCAGTAGAGTGTGCACAGGTGCTGGGAGATGTGGCAGTGTCTTGGCAGGTTGAGAACCAGTCTTGCGGCAGCGTTTTGGATGTTCTGTAGCTTTCGTGTGAGGATTTTGTTTATTCCGGTATAGAGTGCATTACCGTAGTCGAGCCTGCTGGTGACCAGGGTGTAAGTGACCGTCTTTCTGTGTTCGAGGGGGTCCATATCAATGTATGGAATTGTCCGTCGGGTGTCTCAACAGCGAAGGTCACTATTAAAGAACAAATGATTCAAACAAATAGGGAGCAAAAGTCATCTATGTTTCCAACAAATCAACATTTTAGACACAATCAAAAAGACCAATGTCAGTAAGAACATATCTTACCAAGCAGATTTGACAGCGGCTTCAATGTTGAACAAATTGAAGCAAGGGGTACAAGAAAAAAAATAACCGTCTGGACTAACAACAAAGATGACAGAACGGCTCAAGGAACAACAGTTACAACAAGTGAACAAATGGCACAACACTGTAGGGATCAACACTCTGGGGAAAGTGACAAAGGCCAGACTCAAGAGAGGAAAACTCATAAAAGACAACATATTGGAATAATATATATTGGTGCAAAAAGTCCCTCAAACAAACTCATATTACTCCCCAATACATTTCACGAGGCAGAAGAAACACTTGGGGCCATATGTAGGTAAATTGCCAATACCGAATCCTTAATACCGATTCATACCGAATCGGTATTAAGAATGAGGTAAACGTGATGTAGGTAAAAATTCGTTAAACATTACCGATTCGTTGCAAATCGGTATTAAATACCGATTGTGAACTGATCGGTAATAAAAATACATACCGAAAGGCTATTACCGAATCGGTGTTACCGAATCCACACCCAAAATCGGAATTACCGATTCGGTAATTCAAAAAATAGCGTTTTGGTGAATCAGCCAATCCTGATACACCCATTTACTTCCCAAACAGGAAGTTGCCACACCCAGCCAGGTGCACAGGGCCTGGAGCTCACTGTGAGGCAGGCAGGCAGGCAGGAGAGCTGAGGAGCCAGCAGCAACACAGCCAAGAAAATAAAAAGAAAAACCACTGAACAAGCATTGAAATGGCAAGCCAGGACAAGGAGAAGGAGGCAGGTGAAAGAAAAAGAAAACTCAAGTTCAGCGACAAGGAGCTTGAGATCCTGATCGAGGATGTCACCCAAGAGTACCACAAGCTGTTTGGAGCCCAGTCCCAACAAGTGCCAGACGCACAGAAGAGGCAAATATGGAGTGGCATTCGGGACAAGATCAATGCCATAGGTGTGACCCTGCACACCATAGAGGACATCAGAAAGAGGTGGTACGACCTCAGAAAAACAGCAAAACAGAGGATGGCAGAGAGACATAGGCTGGCAGGGAAAACTGGAGGAGGAAAAAATCGAGCCCCAGTACCAACACCACTGGAACAGATGGTAGAGTCCACCATCCAGCGGGAGAGTGTGAGTGGCATAGGAGACGCAGACAGCTCCGCCAGAGCAGCTAGAAAACAAGGTAAGAAGCATGCCCAGCATGCTGCCCTACCCCCTCCCCAACCCCAACCCCCATAGTGGTAAATGTGCTCCCACTCCACACCATGTCTTACTGCTTACCTGCAATGCATTCTGGGTGATGTAGTCAGTGTGAAATCATGATCAGGACTGTCAGGGCAGCTAACACAATAGCATGGTAATAGAATTGGATAGGTCAGGATAACCACTGTGCACTGTTGGCATGTACTTTAATGCAATGGCATTGCAGACAGAGCATTGAGAATATTTACATTTGTGTCATTTCAGGCGAGTCATCTCGCAGTGCAGCTGAGGGCAGCAGAGGCAGGTCAGCCAGGCCAGAGGGGAGTGAACAGGATGAAGACAGCATGCCTGCAGGGAACACCAGCTCTGCGCCATCGCAGCCAGCCAATCCTCCACCACAGCCATCACCACAGCGCCAGGGAGGTCCGCAATCCCCTCTCACTCAGTCACCACTGCGACGTTCACCAACACCACCACCACCACCACCACCACCACCACCACTACCACAGTCAGGCAGGAGGCATGCCGTGAACACCCTCCAGCAGATGGAGGCGTCGGAGGAGGAGGGCAGCCAGCGCGCACAAAGTCCTATCGTAGAGAGATCCAACAGGGAGCGGGCTGGTTCTGCATCCGAGGGTGCGAACATCTCATCACGACGCCGCAGGGCAAGGCCAGACAGTCCAGTGGCATTTGAGCAGGGTGACAGTGTGTTTGCTGGACTGGAAGGCAACATGCTGAAGGTCCAGCGCCTGCAATGGAGGGAGATGAAGTCATTACACAGGGAGGTGGCAAACATTAACAGACATATGCACAAGATGGAGAAGGGTATCAGTGCCATGGGGGAGAATATGTCTGCAGGGATGGAGAGGGTAGCAACCTCGGTGGACAACCTCTGCAGCCAGCTGGAGCAGGACCGTGTTGGCATGCGCCGGGAGAGACAGAGACTCCAGGACTATACCAAGTCGGTGAACCGGCTGGCCACTACGACATCACTGATGTGTCGCCGGTCCATCGCCATGCAGGAGGAGATGGCGCATTGCAGCAGGGATGTAGCCAGGGGGATGGTGTCCATGACCTCAGTGCTAGAGCTCATGCAGAATGCTAAGGACTCAAATATGGAAGGGGGGGACAGTGAGGAGGCTACCAGCCGTGGTAGCATTACACCCTCACCCACCGAGTGCAGGAGGCGTAGTGGCGTAATGTCCCAGCACAGGAACGGTCCAACTCACAAGTCTGTGTCGATGGGGAACATGCACGTGCAGCACGGGGACGCAAGAAGTGAAGGACACTGGCTGTCCACATGCATGTGATGGGTGATGTAACCCATGTCCAATTGGACAATGCTCACAATGCTGGAGGTGTGCCAAATAAACACCTCTACATGTAATTTTGAAATGCCTCAGTGTCGTTACTCACTCAGAAATAGTGTGATGTAATCTCTGCCCGTCTATGTCTCCCATCATGTTCAATAGCAGCACCAGCCGCGCTGGGCTCTGGCTGAGGGTTGTCCTCGTCCTCGTCCTCTGACTCAGTTAGTTCCACTGCTGTTCCTTTTTTTAGTGGCCAGATTGTGTAGCATTGCACACGTAGCAATGATCTTGCAACATTTGATGGGGCTGTACAGACGCGCACCTCCTGTTTTGTGGAGGCAACGGAATTTGAGCAAACCAAAAGTGCGCTCCACCACGTTGCGTGTGCTCCTATGTGCCACATTGTATCTCCTCTCCCTTCGGGTGGTTGGGTTCAGATATGGTGTGAGGATATACGGCCGGAGGGCATATGCGCTGTCACCTATGATGAGAAGTAAGTGGCATTGATTGGTGTGACCAACAGCTTGTGCCAGGGTGTACATCAGGGTGTGTGACATTTACTTACCAAGTATGTATCCGTCGGCAAATTCACCAGCAAGCAGACGTGTATGTATGCCACTGTTCCTGAAGATGTAAGCATCGTGGGTACTCCCGGGGTATTTTGCCACGATGTCTGTTATTATGTGTTTGGCATTGCAGATCACCTGCACATTGATTGAGTGGGTGGATTTGCGGTTCCTGTAAATGTATTCACTTGCTGCAGGTGGGCAGATGGGAATGTGGGTCCCATCGATGCAGCCGATCACGTGGGGGAAGTGGGCAAGTTGATAGAACTCCAGCTTGGTTCTCTGCAGCTCCGCCTGCGTACTGGGGAAGGATATGTAATGTTCCATTCTGTCCATCATGGCGTCTAGGAAGGTGTTGAAGAACCGGGATAGGCCGCTCTGTGATACTCCACCCACTGCTGCTATCACACCCTGGAAACTTCCTGATGCAAGGAGGTGCAGGCAGCAGAGTACCTGGACATGGGTGGGGATTGCGTGGGCCCTTGGCGTCTGATGCTCCAGATAGGGTCTTAGGTCCCGTATTAGCTCCAGGATGGTTTGTGGGTGCAATCTGTATCTCTCGTGTATTTCTGCGTCTGTCAACTGGAACAGACTGATGCGTACTCTGTACACCTGCTCCTCACGTCTCCAGATCCTCATTCCTGCTGCTCTCAGGCGTAGCCGCCTTGCTATGAGATAGAGGCCTGCCATTGTGTTCACACTGATGCATTTTGGGTCTGTTTATATAGACTCCTCCTGATTACCACATGCTCCTGAAACGTGGTAATTAACGATTCGTTATTACCGATTTTGGCCAATATCGGTATTACCGGGGTTTGCTACATAGCATATTTGGGGTTTTTACCGATTCGTTTATACCGATTCGGTATTCATTGTTTCGGTAATTCCAAGTCGGTAACTTATGGTTATTACCGAATCGTTATTATCGAATCTATTCGGTATTACCTACATCTCACATGGCTACATTTTTGTCGGTAACACCGAAAATGACCCTTTTTCGGTGTTACCGATCGGTATTTGGCCACCTACATATGGCCCTAGGCAGATAGAATAGTTTACACCTACTACAGAATATTCCATCACTAAAATATCTGCAGTCAGAATATATCACCAGCGTACAATTTGATGCAACTCAAACCACATCCTTAAAATAAATTATAATCTACAATAATACCTTGGAGATGTCACTCACATGCTGCACTAGTACTTCAAGAGAAATCTGTTTCTGCATAGTGGAGCATCACAATTCAAGTCAAGGAGCCAGGGAGATACCTTTTCATCCTAATTAATCCTAGAGACAGATGCAACAATAAACAGATTATAAAATGCAATATCTCAGGCACACACAGTGCAGGCAACCTACTAACACCCCTTAACACCCAGATTCAGATAGAACTATCAAAAGAACTGTACCAGCATTGCTCCAATGACTACAGAGGTAGCATCACATTGGGATTGGGTGGATTCTACTCTTACCCCCAATGTCCACTACCTACTCCTAACAAGAGCGTGGAAAATGCTGTAGCCACTCAGGCAAGAAGTAGACAGCTCATTGCTATATCCTCGAATGTGGCCTGTCTCGAACACGTTCTCGACCAGCCTGTTGCTTCAACGTTCCTAAAACAGGAGACATCCTTTTTCTACAAGATTCGTGTGCTGCTAATGTCTATTCAGTCAAAGGATATTATGTAGTACATCAAGCTACCTTAAAACTAACAATTTCAGTACACCAGCAGGAGCAGTCTCAATTTCTGTCTCAACAGCAAATAAGGCCAAAATGAGTTAGACATTCAAACTTCCCCATTCAAAGCAGAAACAATTAATCTATGTAGCCTAGGTGGTCATAAGATAGCTTTACTAATTGTCTTTTTTTAATTTTTTTATTGGTTTTATGTCAGCAGATAGTTATACATAAAATAATTCAATATACAATTATCAGAGAAAAAGAAAACAAATCCAGCAGAACAAACATTCATTTCTCTTATCCTCAAGTAACAATGGAAAAGGAGAGAATACTGAATAATATACAAACACAGCAAAAAATATTATAAGCATTAACTGTAAGGAAGCTATCCAAAATTGAGCAGAGCGATCATGTCCAATTAGTGATAGGGGCCCAAAGTTTTTGACCAGCCATCTTTCTTAACCGTCCCTTCCGTTTATATACAGCATTCTCGAGTTGATAAATGGATAGTAATTTTGCCTGACACTGTTTAAAAATTGGAGGATCAACATCTAACCACCGGGAGGTTATACAAAACCGAAATACAGACCTGCTAATAAATAGAAAGCGTTTTTCCTCCAATGATCTTTTACCAATTTGATCTGTCTGAATTCCAAGAATTACTAATTCAGCAGATAATACGACTTGTATCCCTAAGCTACTATTTAAAAAAATTGTACATCCCTAATAAATTGAAGTCATTTAGGGCAGGTAAAAAACATATGAAGAGAATCTGCAGCAATAAGACTGCACCGGTTACATTTTTCTCCACTGTTCACTTTCCATTTAGCTCGTTTAACAGGAGAGTAATATAAATCAAAAATGGACATAAAATGTTGACTTTTAAAAGAGCCATTAAATAAAACACTACTAGACAGTTCTATCGCTCTGAGCAAATCAATATCCGCAATTCCTAATTTCCTTTGCCATTTATCTATATATACACACAAGTCATCCTGCATACTGTTTATCATCATCTGATATATTACACCAATTCTACTTCCCTTTCTGCTACATTCTAGCATGTCAATTTTATCAAACACGGTTTGACCTCGGGGGCCTCTTGCCTCTAAATAACTTCGGATTTGGAGATATTTAAAGAAATCCGTTCTCAGTAGAATATGTTTTTGGTGCAAATAAGAATAGGAAACCAGTTGCCCATCCTGATATAAATCTCCTAGTAGACGCACTCCGGTGGAGTGCCATCTTGACATTGCCGGGTCTCTAAAAATTCCAGGTAAAGTCTGATTATGCAACAAAGACGTATAATAATTCAAGTCAGGACAGCAATTCATTTTTTTTTAAACTGTTTCCAGATTTGAAACGCCGCTAACATGATTTTCAATTTTTTTTTTTATAATAGCTAGGCTCTATTACTCTCACCAAGCATTGTCTGGCTTCCTTCCCCAGAACCATTTCATAAATTGATGGCCTGATTGATTCGTCCATAGAAACATCTTCAAAAATCAAGATTCCCATATATCTAAGTACAGCTGCCCAATAATATAATTGAAAATTCGGTATCCCCCAACCACCCCTAATCCTAGGTAATGTGCACCATTTGAGAGCTCTCCTGGATCTTCGATAACCCCAAAGAAACCTAGAGGCCATTCTATCTAGTTTACTGAAAATTCAAAAGGAAACAGCAGAGGTATCGTCCGAAACAGATAAAAGAATTTTGGAAATATTACTATTTTAAGTACATTAGTACAGCCAAACAGAGATAAATGTAAATTATTCAGTCTCTCCAAAGTCCTATTAGCTGAATCTAATATAGGGGCTGTGTTAAGCCGTACAATGTTGTCTATGTTAGCGGATATCGTTATGCCAAGATAGGAGGCTTCAGCAGAAAAAAACATATCATCCGGCCGACCCTCAACCGAATGTATCAGCTGCGTTTTGGTGATGTTCAATTTAAACTCCTGGGCTTCTTCTATTATTTTAGGTAATGCCATTTTGATATCAGAGGTTGCAATAGCGACATCGTCGGCATACGCAAAAACTTTAAAATCAGCTTGATGAATCTTTACCGGAACATTGTCAGCTTCTTTACCTAGTCTAGTCAAATAGGGCTCAATATATAAAGCGAACAACAAGGAGGAACAAGGGACCCTTGCCTTGTCCCCCTTGTTATTGGCAGAGAATCAGAGATCTCAGTAGCGATCCGGATAACGGCCTTTGGGTAATTATATAAAGCACATATTGCATTAATATATTCTATAGGAAACCCTTTCCATTCCAATACAGACCACAGGAACCCCCAGTCGACCCTGTTGAATGCTTTTTCAGCATCCAACAGGGCAATCCCGACCCGGGATCCCGTGGCCTGTGCCCAATCTAGTAAAGCAATCATACGTTTAATATGGTCAGTTGTATCCCTTTTTTTTATAAAGCCGTGTTGTATCTTGGAGACCAGCCTGGGCATAAGATCAATTAATCTGTTAACGAGAATCTTAGAAAAAATCTTACTATCTGAAGTAATAAGAGGAATTGGTCTATATGACCCAAGCTCAGTACCCTCCTTACCCTTCTTCTTAAAAATGACTATGGTGGCCATGGACCAAGTATCAGGAGGATCGCCCATAAAAGCCTGACGGTAAACTTTGAGTAGCTCTGGTTTTATTATGCTACGGAAAGTACGATAAAATTCCAGCGGAATATTGTCTGGGCCCATTGCTTTCCCTGGGGCAAGACCCAAAATAGCCAATTCAATCTCTTCCCAAGAGACGGGGACAACTAATACCGTATTTTGTATTTCAAGGAGCTTCATATAATCAGTGTTTTCAAGATTCTCTAGATACTCCAAAATATTTTTCACTTCGCTGGTACCATCATTCGGGTCATTATATAACATCTGATAAAAGTCACGGAATGCCTTTAGAATCCCTACTTTCGATTCCTGAATTACCCCATTAGAGTCAACAATTTTTATGATATCATTGAAAGCTGCCTTCTGTCTAAGCCTTTGTGCTAATATTTTCCCCTGTTTGTTCGTTTAATTCGTAGCATTCCGTCTTATATTGGATATATTTGGACGCTACCTGATCGGCTAAATAGGAGTAAGCTACTGCACGTACAGTAGTTAAATCACGTTGAGCATCTTCGATTCCCTCACCAGTTTTTATATTAGCATCAAGTTTTAGCTCTGCCTTCATCACACTTTCTAATTCTTGTTTGAATTTACTACGTTTATTTTTCTGCTGAAAATTGGAGTAGCTTAAAGTTTCTCCTCTGATTACAGACTTAAATGTATCCCAGACAATTGGAATAGAAGCAGTGTCGTTATTACACACAAAGTAATCATTGATAATTTTAGCCATGTGTTGAAGAAAAGCATCGTCCAACAACAAGTTCCTTTGAAATGACCACCTGTTTTTAGAGCCAATTTTTTGGGAGGGTAATATCTTTACTAATTGTCAATGTATAATTAAACTATCATATCAAGAATCTGAACCAATTAATACAAGATTTCTGTGATGCAGACATTTAACCCAGGAGATCATATTGACAGGGGACATCAGGCTAAATACTTGGGCAGCCACCCAAGAACATGTTATGCAACTGCAGAAGAGAAACTATGATTCATGTACTTTGCTGCTGCCCTGAATTATTACCAGCATATCGTACTTTACTTAAACCATTTTTCTTAAAAAATGGGATTTCAACCTGCGAGGAGGTATTAAAGCTTTGCTTTAACACCAGCTCTTTAATGGAACTTGCCCGCTTCGAAAGTACATAAACATAATATTCAACAAAATGAAATACCTGGAAGATTCGAGTTGATCTATCCAAATCGGTCAAGTCGACCTCATCTGATATGTCTACTCTTAAAGTTTGTTTTTATGAATTATTGCTGATTCAATTTGCTGCATTTTTCAATTGAGCGTGAGCAGAATGTTGTATTGTTTCTTTTTTAGTTATTTAGTTTTACCTTCATGTATAGTATTAATTAACTAAATCAATAAACATCCATGATAACAGTTTCACTGACAGAACATGGGCTGACCCTCTAACATCATTCACACAAGGACCAATCTTTTCCTCACAGACTTTTGTGTCAAGGTTTTTGAAAACCAACAATAAAATAAAGAGGCGAACTAATAGTGTTACCAAACCCATTTCATAAATGAAGAAAGATTTAATGATTAAATCAAATACAAATTTACAAAAGCGCATAAGCTGAATGCAGGTGCAAAAGCCAATGTTGGGCTCAGTGCATTACCAAAAGGGCCCAGCGGAGACCACACTTGCATAAAAAAAGGAGGGGCTTATTTACAAGCCCCTTGGGACACTTTTGCGCTGCCGTTGTGTCACTTGGTGTGGCGCAGCATGAACAATGTGCCAGGTTGCGCCCTATTTACAAAGTGACACATCTAGACAAATGCATCACCTTGTAAACCCCTGTGCCACATTATACCTGCGTCTTGTATAATGTATGCAGGGTGGGAGTTCCCCCGCCAGAAAGCCTCATAGAAGTGGCGCAGTGAAATCTATGCTACTTCTAGGACACCACTACACCAAAACCTTACGCTAGCTTGGAGCAGGCGTAAGGAGTGATGCAGTGCAATAAGAATAGGCCAAGCCCACTCATTGCTGGAGTTGCATCAGGATTACGACACAACTCCATCAATGCATGGGCTTTGCACCAACAGATGCATCAGAATTTCTGATACATCTTTCAGTCCCTGCACCATGGTGCACAGGATTGTAAATAAAGCGCATCTATGGTGCCGCTAGGGATTCTCTTACAGGCGCAAGACAAAGAGAAGTGTCAGTTTCTTGTAAATAGGTTTGTTAGTTTCTAGTCTGGAGGCCCGGTGAGTACAGGCAGAATCAGTTGCCTTGTAGGCTGGTACAAACAAATGTTTCCCATCTGCTTGTCAAAGAAGTCCCCATGATTCTTCCGTAGAGCTACACTTCTCTGCCTTTTCAGTTTCTGAGGCTACTAGAAGCCAGACAGTCATACCTGATTAGAACACTTCCAGACCCGAAGCAAAAGTGGGCAGAAAGATACATCTCAGTCCTTCTCACAGGTAGGCTCCAATAGCAAACATGTGTCCATTCCTCTATATTCTCTTCTTCTGAGCTCTGGTTCTGAATGAATGGTAGTGGGAAGCCATTTGCTGTTCGGCAGACTCCCCAGTGATTGGTGACAACTCCTAACTTTATGCTAACAAAATTCCCACAGCTCAGTCTGTCTCTTTTGAAATGCTTCCTCGTAGTATTTCTAGTTTATCTCAGATATAATAGAGTTGGGCCTCCCCAAATAGAATAACATGTGCTTCGTTGTCCAGAGCTCCTAACATCAACACATGGGTCTTATTGAAATGAGAAAACACCCCCCGAAAACCAACCACTACTGGCTCTACAGCCAGGACTTCCCCTGCTGGCAAAGGATGAAAAAGCTTCAAAGGATCTATTGAAAGCACTTTAGCATTCCTATGTATAAACATTCTTCACTGGAATAGTCCTGTAATTCTTTGACAGAACCCTAGGATGTACCTATTTACTTCCTTCTCCCACTTTCCAAGATAAGTGGTCAATAATTCCTCCTCTCAGCTTCCTGACATAAGGTCCAGACATATTGTCTTCTGACCAGAGCAGCTTTTCACCGCTCTAGACAGTAATTATTTCCATGGGAGCGGAGAGAGAGACCAGAAGTAAATTAATTATGGTTCTGGCTTCTCGTGCAGGGAAATATCAATATGTATACCATCTTCTTTGCAATATACTTATCAAAAGTCTGTGCTCACCATTACATTTTAGTTTTTGGTACAAGTATGTGTGTGGATGTTTTCTGTAGCATTTTCCTAGTCTGACTGTAAAAATGGCTTTAATTCCTAAGCAGACCTTTAGCATACTTTTACCTGGGCAATTGGGAGGAGTTTGAAACCCTGTCATTGCAGGGTCATATCAAATCAAATATAAAGAATGTTCTGCTTTCCTCATTATGCATTCTTTCCATGTGGGCAACAACACACTGCTTCTGTGAGACTTAGCTAATGTTGAAAGTAGGTTTTTGCTTATGTCAAAACACTTTCCTTTTATATAGCCCTGATCTGACCATCCCTTATAATCATTTAAGAGTGTAATGGCTGGCGCAAATGGAATACTCTTACAGTTCCAAAGGTGGGTGTTGTATGTGTACACTGAAGCTCAAATGTGCTTTCGAATAATAATGCCACTTGTGCATTGCTTATGCCATTGTATTGTGGCCTTAATTAAAAGTTATTTATGCAATTGGGATTCGTAAATATTTTACATTTTTGTAGATCAGAGCACGTGCAATGGGAGATAAATAGCAGACTCCAAATGCCCTGGGTCCAGATTCCAGAAGAACCTTGAGCAAAAAAGAAGAATTTCTGGGGAGAGGGGATGGGGGGGTCACACAAACGGCAAATTCCTTACACATAGTATTTTATTCCCCTCACATGCCAGCATCACCCCTTCAATCAGAAGTTAAGTGCTTCTCGGACTAGAACTGGCGTAATATGTGGGTAACTGTTTTTACCCTTTAGTTGAGGGATGTTTATTGATCCATTTTAGAATATCCAAGTGGGACACATTTTCACCCAATTTAAACTAAAGAGAAATTATTTACATTGCTAGTGTTTACGTTGCAAATCTTGCTTGGTTCCAGCACCATTAGAGCTGCCTTTGACACCCACGCCTTAGCTAATTGTCTTAAGGTGATTGTGCATCAGTGACTGCCTTACTTGATGTACCCTCTAATTTGGTGATTATTTGGTGGCAATTACAGCTCAAGGATTTACATGCATAGGAAGAAAAAGCCAGGTAGTTGTCCTATAAGCAAGGCAAAAGGTTAAAAGACATTGAAGACAAAGGTAACAGCATAACTTGTATCGATCATCCACATACATTAATCACTTGGTAATCAGTAAGACAGTAAGAGAAATGTTGTTCTTCTCACTCTACACTCTCTGATTTTCTGCATAAATATAAATGCTTTAGTTGCAAGCGTGGAGCCAGGAGATTCCTCAATGAAATGCGCAATATGCAATGTATCTTTATTAAGAGAGTCTCATATGCACTTAGGGCATGTATACTGTTCATTCTGGCTGCTTCGATTTATTCCTATTAGACCAACTCAGTTACAAAAAGGAATGGGTAAGCAGTGAGAGAGAGCAACAGCGAAGGTGAGAGAGGCTGATAAAATCAGAACTGGTAAAAAACCGATAGACTCTTTCATAAAGCTGATAAACACATTTAATCCTCATTATATGTATCTGAATGAAAATATTCTAGATGTCAAAAGAAAGAAACATCTAAAGCAGCAGCATGCTTGTCACAACCATAACGAGCAATTACTCAATGGCAGTTTAGTAACTTACAGAATGTCAAAAGACTCTCCCTCTCTCTCTCTCTCTCTCTCTCTCTGGAGTTGTATTTTGTGTTTAATAAATCAATGACCAAAAATGGCACGAAGGTCTGACAAGATACATTACTGTGGTCAAAGTTTGAAATTACAAACCAACATTTATATCACTATCCTTGTCAGTCCTTTATTGCAGCATAACTAGAGATACATTTTCTACGTAGATGTATTGTGGCTTTTCATCATAAAGCTCAGATATAGGGAGATGTCTCAACCATGTAATCATCTTCCTTTAGCTTTTATTTTTTTACACATCATCAGCTAGTACTTCTTCAGATCTTCCACATGTCCTCCCGGATAAATGGAGGAAGCAGGCAGTGGCAGTGGCAGTGGCATAACACAAAATAATGGGGCCCTCCTGCAGAATGTGATTAGGGGCAGCTGACCTTTACATATCTCTCAAATACTCCTTGACCTTGGGGCCTAATTGGCCACCTTGAAAGGTTCAGACCCCACTGCAATGCAAGGGGTGCTGAGACAGCAGGAGCCTGCCTTATGCCCTTGGTTTAATCAGAGAAAAACAAGCTCTAATAATTAACTACAATTTTCTAATCCTGTGGCTGTATACTAATACCCTCGAACTCGTTCTGAATAGAAATACACCACAATTTCTTTGTTGCAGTTTTATATAGCGCATGCCTTGCCCAGGGACATTAGTGCAATGTTATGTTGCACATTTTTCCGGCACATGGAGAACAAGTGATTTTCCCAGAATTACAGAATGTTGAGCCATACCTGGTTCCCTAGTAACAAGACTGGCAGCTCGACCTCAGACCACATCTGCTTCCTAACTTTAGCCCTGGAATGAAGCAAACACCCCCCAAGTCTTCAGGTTCAATCGCTCTATTGGCAAGCTACTGTAGATGTTGTAAAAGCCACCTCTACTCAGCAAGTAGTCCCTTCATGCCTTTTGCTTATTTTTTCATTGATTTCAATATTTGTTTATTTTTGTTTTGTTATTTTTTTACTTAGCATGGGGTTAATGTTAGGGGTACGTTGAGGGCTATTTACACTTATGTTTGCAGTATCAGAGAGTTTTGTGTAATATGGCTAGAGTTTTTTTAATCTCAGAAAGAGCACACAGTACAGTATGATACATTTCAAGAGTGTCTAAAACATATCAGAACTGGGATGAGCAATATTTAGCTTCAGCTCAACAGGGCTGGTAAAGGAGTCATGATACTTGGCGGCTGACGCTAGACTAGAGGACTCTAAAAAATATTCACCTTTTCCGAGGTTATGCAGAAAAGAAAATAGTGCAGCACCAGATTTAGAAAGAATTGCCATCCAGCGCTCAGTGCTGTGGTATATCCTCCATTACAAATCCCTGCATCTAGACACCAACAGAGAGATCAGACATGGAAGAAGTGTTCTTCAAGGTAAAGCACTCCTATCTCCTATAGGTATATCAGAATATATATTGCATGACTCCTTACCTATGTCTGTTTTGTTTGGCATTTGGGTTGGGAAAGCCAGATGACACCGGTGCTGGAGTAAACCCGTAGTTAATCTGGCCCCAAGCTTCTGAGAAGCAGTCACTCCTCCATTGCTTAGGGGTCGAGCATAGCTTTAGTTTAAAGTATCCTGCCTGGTTTATCAGGCCATACATAGTAACGGGACAGCGTGCTAAGCCTAGAAAAATCCCCTCGGGTACACTCAGGGATGCGTAGAAGACTGGATGGTTTGTTCTCTATCTTCAGTTCCTTTCCCTTAATTCAATGGCTTTCTTCCCCATTCAGGTGTATGTCTCATCTCAGAGAATTTCAGTCTCACAACGTTATTATTGGGTGATCTGTTTCCTTCCACTGCTGCCCGTACTTGCTTTCAGGAAACTTATTTTTTTCTTATTCTATGGCAGTGCATGTGTAATCATGTTCTCCGTCCCTTGCGTTGCTTCTCCCTTCAGCTTTCCCCCACCCCCTCAGTGTCTATATTGCTTCTCCCACCCTCCCAATCCTGATCATTTTTTTATTTCCTCCTCCCCACAAGGCCATTTGAGCTCTCTTTTCATTCTTTCTTCCATCGCAACCCATTCCTCTTCCCCCACGATCCCACTTTCCACCATTTTTTTTCATATTTAAATTTACCAACCTAACCTGGGCACCTGTCATGTTAGATTAGTAATCTAAAAATGTCTGTCGACGTCACACGAAAATTAATCGTGAAAACCCATGCTAAAAATGCCAGGCTTGTATGAGACTTCAAGCCTGATCACGAATGCAATTGCTAAAAAGCATTGGCAACGCTGAGCCAAGACCTTTGCCAATGCTTGTTTAACTAGTTGATGAGATACGCATTGAGTGGCTTCGTAGCTGTAAGCCCTGAATACGCTCTCTCTAAACCGAGGTTATGAGACATTTTAGGACTAAATGACCTTTGTCAGCGATGACTAATGAAATAAATCACACCAACCCACAATTTAGGTGGGCAATGCTCCAGCTCCCCACAAACTCACTCTAAATAGTCCCACACCAACCTCCACCATACTGCACACCCACCCGATTGAAGCTATGATGTTTACTTATTTAAAATTGTGAAACCTTGGTTTCCTGTCTGACCCAAGCCTACATTGGCACACCTAAGATGCCACCCTTTTTTAAATCGGAATTTTATAATTGAAGACACTGACGGGATTATAGCGCCTGCTATTCATCTCTGACCTGGAACCGGAAGAGCATGGACCAGCTCAATTAAAGTACAGCAACACACTCAGAAAAGGAATTCCTCTATGTGTGAATATAAATAAAACTGAGAGGCGTCAAAAGCACTGACCTAAATTGTTAAATTAAGCAAATATCGTATTCAGCATAACACATATTCATTACATTTCATGTGTTGTCATATTCATATGAGGCAAATTGACAAATAAACCTCTGCAGGGTTCTGTGCTTTATAATTTGCAGACTTTAATGGGCCAGTGTTAAATGTTTAGTGGGCGTTTGTCTGAGTAGACACATCCCTCCAGTTAGCTTCGTTTCCATCAGAAATCGGATGCCCATTGCTCCCCCGCATGAGTTGCACTATAAGGCACGCGTGTACAAATGTGAGGGCTCGCCTACACAACTTCGCAAGGTTGTGCAACTTTTGTGACGTTTCTAAAATTTGCCAAGTTTTAATCCTAACAGGAAGTTAATAAAATCTACAAGCAGTAAGATTGTTTGGAGCTAGAACACCCACAAAACCTACATTTTGTAGTAAAATTTTCCTTTTCTGAGTATGATTGAGCAGAAACGTTGTACTACTAAAACCTTTTCACCATTAGTAGTATTTTGAACAGTGAATTAAAGCTTTGCACAAGGGAAACGCTTATTTTTGCCACTTGCCTTTGGTCGAAGTAAGATTTTCTTTTATAATCTGTCACGCATTGTAATTCCTATTGTAAAATATCCTAACACCATCCTTTACAGCTAAAAGTCAGGATTAATCACTGCCTAAAATAACTCAGGGCAAGAAGTCTCTTTTACCGTCAACTCTTGCAAAATGTTACCATTCATTTATTAGAGACTTTATCCGAACTTTGAGCTGCTGTCGGTGATTAAAGAGATGGTACATTTATATAATTAAATTGTGGTATTCTCATTGAACTTCAAAGACTGCAGTTTTTCATATCAAAAACAATCTTAATAAAGTTATCCTTCTCTGTATTTTTTACAAGCATATGCTCTCCAAAACCTCGCTGAGTAACAAGAAACTCTAATAGTGGGTGGTAGTTTTCAAACGTCCGGCAAGTGTTGTATACTGGTGAATGAGATCACAGCCTTCCAGTGTGAACAGACTGGTTTCACGAGGAAGGCATGATCCATTATGCCAACAGGAAACCTTAGTGATAAGACGCCTAGGAAAAAATCAGCATGGGTCCTTCCATATACAAATTGAAGATTTAAATAACAAATGGAGTCATTGGGGAGGTTCACTCAAAAAATGGTAAGATGTGGCAGATGGTCATTTAACATCTATGGGGATTTCTATAATGATTATTCAAACCTCAGTAGTCAATGAAACACCACAAAGTATTTTGGCATCTCAAGAAACTTTAATACAGTGTTGATTATGAAAATCACATGATGATAAGTTATGCTTGGCAGGCGAACGGATAACTTATCTCTGTTGGGGAATTATACTTCTGTCTAATGTTACGTGTTCAGGGGACCGACCCAGAGTCCTTTCATGTATACGAAGTAAAACTGACTGAAAATGGTGAATGGACTCTCCTGTAGAGTCTTGGCCAACCTGAAAAATTAGTCCTATGTTACATCCATTCTCAAGTTGGAAAGGAACAAAAGTGGTCTGGTAGGTCGCTGCTGGAATTACAACCTTAAAACTAGGGTTCTCTTCTAAGGCTTCTTCAACTAACCAAGCAATGTATAATTATTTGTGCCTCAAATTGCAAATTTAGATCAGCGCTTGCTTGGTGTGAACACTTAGCAATATCAACAACCATTTTCAAAATAAATATATATGGACTTGGCCAGCTGCTGCGATACTTTTATTTAAATTTTTTAACGCAGATAACTGGCTCAAACAAAAAAAGTAAACGAAATCATGCTGCAACCTAATCTTGGTAGCTGTAAGATTGTAATAAAAAATGTAGAAATCCTTTTTAGTTTTAAAAATAATAAGGCACTTTTATTATATTGCAAACTTTCAATTTCAATCAATCAAATTGTCTTTACTCGATCTTCCAAAGGCAGATCATAAAAGATACACACGATAAAAACAAACTACATAGTAAACAGATGTTAAAAAATAACGACCACATATTTAAAAATGAAATGGTTCCTTGTACAAGTACAGATATTAGGCTAACAGTCCAAAAAATGGAGTTCCAAGTGCGTCATGTCATGTAGATGACAGACGACCAAATATTTACAGGAAAAACTCATTGTGTTGTTTCACATTGAATAAAGTGACAGTGAAAGAGTTCTGATTCCAGGGACATCAACAAGATGCCTAATGAATACAAATTGATAGCAGTAACATACACTATTGCAAGGCCAATGAATATTTTTAACAGAGAATAAAAAAGCTTTTTTTTATCAAAACACCAAACTCCATCTTTTAGCTAAAGTGCACTTCAGAAAACTAGCAACTGCATGACAGCCATTACAATCGTTAGGTTGACGTAAATAGAAGAGGGTCACTTTGCACTTAGAGAATTTGTGTCTGCGCAGTAACAGTAATTAAAACTTCCTAGTAAACAGCAGGTAAAATTGACAGAAGAAGACAAAATGTAAAATGGTTTTGGCTAGGTTGCTCATCACATGGACAAATGGCAACAGTGTCAGAGGAGTACTGTCCTATGGGAAAAAATATCGACAAGCAAACGGAACCTAGCCTATATCTTGGCAACAGTTTTTTTGTTTCATAAACGTTGGTCACGTATAGTAAATGCAGGGCAATTGTTGGAGTAGTTTGGATAATACAATAATCCCTTACGGAGTTTGGCCACTTCCATTAGTTCCCTAGTAGTTTGTTTGTGCTTGCAAAAACTATCCCAGGTCCCCTTTTTCTTCTTTTTTTTGGGATGAACTCGGGGTGCTCAAACAGAGAGGCACAGCCAAGTGCAAAGAAGCAATTTTTAACATATGGTAGACAGTCTCTATTGACAGCCCAATTGAATTTGGCTTCTTTGATTGACCAAATTGAGCACCAGAGAGCCAGGGGGCAGCATTGATGGTATGTTGGACATACTCCATGCATAGTTCCAAGCGTAGGGAGAAAAGGGGAGATGGGGGAGAAACACCTAGTAATCAGCGGGAGAATCTATTCTCCTCTATCTGCATCGCATGGGCATCCCTACAACCCAATATACCCATTCCATACATTAAAATCGGCAGGCATTTCCGATTGTATATCTCTAGTATAGAAGCAATGTTTTTTTTACCAATAGACATAGCAAGCGAGGAAGTAGTGCCTACAGCTTGAGTATATCGGGATATTCTATTTTGAATACTGGTAAGCCAGGTACATCCTTCATCAAACTCCAAGCCTAAATAGGGAAAGAAACTAACGCTATCTAGGGGTTTGCCATCAATATTTAGGGTACAGGCTTTAGTATTTCTTGGGCCACATATCATTGTAAATGTTTTCTTAAAATTTGGCTCCAGGCCCAGGTCTTTTATGAAGCTGACATAACTAAAAATATGTTTTTTAACACCATTGGCCGTCCTAGCCAGGAGGAGCTTGTCGTCACCAAATATTAGTGCGGGCACAGCCCTTTTCTCCACAGATGGAACGTCTGCTCCAACAGATATCAATGTTTTTCCCAGGTCGTTCATACAGAGAAGAAAAAGGATTGGAGCAAGGACTCAACCTTGGTGCACCCCGCGCTTAATGCTGAACAGCTCTGAACATTCGCCAACGCTCCCAAACCTGACTGAAGCTGTAAGGTCATGGTGAAGGTGCCTTAAAAATGTAACCAGCCCCACGTCAACACCCATGCTCTCTAAAATGGCCCACAGCTTTGAACAGGAGACATAATCAAAGGTGTTTGTCAGGTACATAAACGCCAAGTGGGTGGAGACTCCCTTTGGCATATTTGTATTGTGCCGTAATGAGATGGAGATTAAGGCACTGTTCAATAGTCCCGAGCCCATTTCTGAACCCATACTTACTTGGGGCAAGTATATTATTGGCATTAATCCAGTCAAGTAGACTGTCCAGAACAACTCTCCCAATGATTTTTGCTGTAGAATCCAAGAGGGATATTGAGGAATAGCACTTGACATCATGCATGTTTCCTTTTTTAAAAATAGGGACAATTATTGATTAGCGCCACTACCTTGACACACCCTTGCTACAGACAGAGTTGAATACTGAGGTGAGTACCGGAGTCCAAAACACTGGGTTTTTCCTGAATAGATCAAGAGGAATACCATCCGGTCCCGGGGCCTTCTTGCATCCACAGTCTACAATTCCTTTAAAAACCTCATCCTCATAAAAAACAAGATTTCGACAGGTAGGAATAATCGGCACAGGGGCAATGTCAGCCTTGCAGTCAATAGAATACAACTCCGAGAAATGTGCCAACCATCCCTCGGCCAAGAAATCAACTGTTGGTTTATCTTGGGGTAATATAGGGGACAAAACAGACCGCACTGCTTTCCAAAAAGCTTGTGGGTATTTAGATTGGCAGGCACCCAGAATAGAATCCCATTTCTACTCCTTCATGGCCAATTTCCTGCTCTTGATTGCTTACTGATATATCTTTCTACTGTCTGAAATCACACTCTGGTCTCTAGGAATTTCCTTTAAGGCCCTGCGTAAAGAATCACTGGCTGCTCTACAAGTTTTGTCAACCCACGATTTGGTATGTCGACGTGGCTGGGCAACTGATCTAGAAATCATCTCTTTTATCCTTGATAAAAGACTTGAGAAATTAGTTCAAATGAGAGCTGGGTCGCAAGGTATAAGGTTGCAGCTGTTCTTCAGGGCAGTACCATTGCATACTACCTGAGACATAATGCTCTTCAGGTTCACAGATCACCATACAACCCTACGCCCTGTGACTTAGATAGAACCTGGGAGGCATAGACTTAGACTTATGATGCGCATGTGGCAACAGTATCTGTGCAGTAATGGGGTTATGGTCGCTATAGATCTGGATAAGGACCTCACTGTTATTAATAATCAGAGACATACTCCAAGTAATAAATATGTAATCTATAGTGCACCCAGCACCCTGCCCAATGAAAGGTTTAATTTGTTGATCAGTAAAGTTAGGGACCTTGTTGGACAGACCCCGTTTGGCCAGGAGGGAAAATAAGACCTGCCCCTAGTATCCATCACATTACCATCAATTTCTTGAGCAATTAGATCAAAGGTAGTTGGAGATATAGACGGCGGGTACCCCAGTTTAGCATTGAAATCCCCAGCCACCATCAACTTTTGGGGCATTCTGCCCGGGCCTCTTTCTCCATAATCATGTCAATCAATATAAAGAGACCTTGAAAATTGCAATCGCCCTTACATGAAAAATGTTTGTTGTAGAAGTTTACCAGGTAGATCTTATGGATTTCATTCCAGCTAAGGCAGAATACCTGTGCCCTCCCCTGCTCCTGAAAAAGCATTAGAACAGAAACGCCAATATTGACTTTATAACAGGCAGTCAGTCCCCCTTTAACTCTGCATAATGGAGAGGGAATCACAGGCAAACTAAAGCCTGTAAATCCATTGAATACTATTTCATTTGCCTACCAGGTTTCCTGCATAAAATGATATCAAAGTTAGCAATAAAAGATTGCCATCCTTCAATCAAGATTTTAGAGGCTAAACATGCAATGTTCCTGCATAAAAAATGTATACTTGCATTATCTATTGGACCTTAGACCATGGAGGCTCTTGTGCCAGGCCCTTTGGGAAGATTGTTCAGTACATGATTGGTAATCAATTGGGCAACAGAGATGGAACTGTCAGGGGCCCCACCCTTATCCAATGTGCCGAAGCCACCATGCTCCTCACTGAACCATCAATAGATGTCCTCCATCCCAGCCAAGACTGAGAATCTATTGTTCAGGGGGGACTATCGCTTGAGGGGGGGAGTCTAGGCAAAACACTCTTATTGTGCGATCGATCTGCCAAGATTACAGAGTCGGTTAACAAGATGCAGATAAAAAAAGCCAAGTGGCAATATCTTAACAAGACTAGTTTTAACATTTGCTTTACCCAGTATTTCCTGAACAATTATAGGATAACGGAAGTTCACCACAATAACATTACCATTATACCCTTTTCCTCCCCCACCAATCCCCCCACACGTCTTGCCAACAAAATCTCTTTCGATATGTCCCAATTACCAGGAACATTGCTGTTCAACCAATGTATAGATTTGCTCATTGGACCCCTGGTGGATTCCGTACTGTCAACTGTGAGCCTGGGGACGTTGGTCACGGCAACAACATAGGGAGCAGGCGCAGGGGGAAGATCAATTACAGGTAGGGGGACCTGGCTTAAATCAAGTGTTACTGGATGCTAGACAGGTGGTTTATCCTTTGTAAAGTGCACTTCCATGATCTGGGTGGCTTTATTAGGGGATAAATAGGTGACCGAATATTGAGAGCTTGTAGAAGTCCTGAGGGCTGAAGGCTGCACCAGTTTGTCTTCAATTTGTACTAATCGATCAATAATGGGATGCAATTTGGAGTCCAAAAGATCACCTATGTGCCTGCTCAATTGCTGGTTCCGAGTATTTCCATTAGCAGCAGACATTGGCCTTGACATTTCATCTTTACAGGCTCTCTTACAGGGTGCCATTTTGCCCTTTCCAGCAGGATTTCTGGATTTCGTGGGTTTAACGGTTTTCCTCCTGTGCTCGACCTTTGGGCCACACTCTAAATCGGATTTGTGATGCTGATCACCACCTTCCATACCAATAGGGCTAGGCTCAATTCCCCTTCCTAGCACTGAAGCCCAAGACCCCGAACATGCTTTAGTGACAGTGGAAATTAGTCCTATCTCCCCAGGGCAAACAAGGCCAAATGAGTCTGCAGTGGGCTTGTTAAGGTGGGTAGACTCAGCGGGGGTGACTCAGAAGAGCGTTGGTTGTTGGGCTGGGCCAAGGGTACAGCTACAATATGCTCCTCTGTAGTGAGTGAGAGGCTTCTCTCCACCAATCGTATTTCATTAGTGACCATATCCACTGCCCGGGTTAGATAGTTATCAATATTGGAATGGCTTCGGGGTGGAGGAAGCACACTAGGCACACTGGGATTCTCCTTCCTCTTTCCCATACTTGGGAGCTAAGGTGGAACAAATTAGTATAAGACTGAATAGATGAAGAAAAAACAGAGAGCCACATTCCTCAGAGCAAGAGAGCATGTTAAAAGGGAATAAACACAAAATCTCTGGTCGTAGTGGCCACTTGGAATCCCAGCCAAACAGACGTCCCGGAAGATCCGGAGGCAGATCTCAGGGGGTGGCCCAGTCCAGCGTCTTCCATGCTCTGATAGTCACAGGCGGGAACCCCCTTCGCCCGGTCTTGGCCTGGGCACGCCCACGCGCGTTTTCTGCGGTAAGCGGCCGCGGTACTTGTTGGATGGAGGCCCCTCCCTCAGGCTCAAGGAAAGCGAAGCAGGCTGGGGAACAAGTCCCACCCCAGGAGGCAACAAATAAAGGCAGCAATGTTACTGGCTAACAAACCCTGGTAACCCTGGTAACCATGACCAGTGGATCCTGAGTTGTGGTAAGCGGCTGCGGTACTTGTTGGAGGGAGGTCCCTTCCTCAGTCTCAAGGAGAACGAGGCAGGCTGAGGGTCTGAGTCACACCCCAGCAGGCAGCACAGAAGGCAGCAGTTTTGCAGGCTAACAAAGCCTGGAAATCCCGACCAGCGCGACCCTGGAAGTGATGCAAAATCAATGGGGGGGGTGACTTAGGCTATCTAGATGATTGGAAATGGAAGGAGTCCCAATCGTACACGAGGGAAGTGACTTTCTGTTTTTTCTGCAGAGTCTGTATGAGAGTGCGTCTCCAAAGGTTTGGTAATCTAACACTGACCTATGTTTCAAGGGTTGTGAATAGATGGGTTGACTTCCTTCACATTATTTAGTTATTTCCAAGACATTCTGGATTCAGGATCTGTTAAGAACTTACCTCTGCAAAGTAGGTGAATCTTGTGGATGCAGTAGTGGTGATCTTACAAATTTCGGAAAAGCCTATGCTAACAAAATAAGTGAAATTGTTCTTTAATAAAGGTCTTGTGATGTGGATAATTGTTGGTGGTGTATGGTCACTGAGAGGTCTATCTATGAAAGAAAGGAGTATCCTAATAGTTCATAAAGATATTGGGATCATGGATAGATCCTTTTGCATTTAGAGAAGTGTGGCTCACTGGTTAGAGGAGGCTGACCCGGACGCTGAGATCAGACCCGGGACCAGGGTTCAATTCCCGACGCGGCAGGGTCTTGAGCCCAAAATGTCCACCGACTCGGTAATTCTCGCTTCGGTGCCTACTCGAATCACAGGTTCACACTCTGCAACTCTGGGCAATAGCTTGCTTAATCTCCACTACGGCCCCCCGCGGCGGGATGCCTGGCTTTCACCTTGGGGATACCCAGTAGGGGCCATCTCACAGGGAAAAACCAGGACGGGTTCCCAATGCAAAGCGCTTTGAGACCTGGCGGTGATATTGCGCTATATAAAAACCCATCCATCCATCCATCCATCCATCCAGATATTACACAAATAGGCTAGAATTCAAACAAATGAGTAATAGCATGTGACTCACATAAGATATATATAATGGAAAATGTTAAGTGGACTTTTACCAAAGACACTACTTTCCTTTTATTCATTCGTTTTACCAGTGTTGATCCTTGCATCTTTAAAGAAAAATGAAACAAAAAAGCGATGGATTTACCCCAGATCTGTGACTGGGGGTGAGTGTTTGCAAATATTCAGCATTCCGTCCTTCATCTTTTTGTATTGGTATAGTTGCCCTAAGTGAGAAGGGTATGCCCAGACATGGGTCTGCTGCTCACTGTGCCACGGGATTCAAACTAACCTGGCTGATGAAGGGTGATGCCCCGAAACTGGTCCCAGTATGCTTGTTTCCAGTCCAGAGAGGACCTGGCTTACCCGTTTGGGCTGGACTTTTCCCATGGGGCACAAACTCAAAACTGATTTGCATATGGCTGGGTCCAAACTGGGGATGCAGGGTGAGCAAAAAAACGATCGATTTAACCCATATCTGTGACAGAGGATGAATATTTGACAATGTTCAGCATTCTGTCCATCATCTTTTTGTGTTGCTTCGACCTGTGGGCAGAGCATTGGTGACCGATAAACTGGCTGGCTGCAGCAGCACATCCATCTTTCGCAGTGCAGGCAGCATCCAGAAGGCGGGTGAAATGAGTCACCACTACATGTGCACCTGCATGATCTGTATTACAGAAGGTCCAGTGCAACCGTCTGTATTCCCTTTTGTGGTGCCAAAGTTACCTGGGGAGTAGAAAGTGATGTACATGATCGTTGTGCCCTGGACATTTTTCCTCTAAAAAGGCCCTAGGATGTTTGGAAATTGTCATTACTGTGGAAAGTGACTTCTGAGCATCGTCTTGCACAGGTGCAGCATTCAAATGTAAAGTGAGTGCACAAATAAGTGGGTGTTGACACAATGTCAATTACAGTCATGTTATAGCCATGGAGTTAATACGTAATTTAAAGAATGCAAGATTGCAATTCACTCTAATACCCAAGGCTACAAGTCGTTAGTACAGATATTTTGTCTTGTGAGTCAACACATATAGTGAGACAGAAGTGCTAGTATGGCATATTTATGTAGCCATGAGACTCATTCGTAAAAGCCCCAGGCGTGGTTTGTCCACATTTCTGCCACTCTGAGCGACAAGTGCTAAGAATAGGACAATCAAAGCAGTGCTACTGCTACCCAGCAGCCTTTTATTTCTCGCTCTGAGTCAATTACACAATTCTGCAGAGAAAATCGTCCCATGGGCACTTAAGGGTTTCAGGTTTCCATCACAGTACTTCTTGATCAAGCATTTTGCAGGAGGAGAAATATAAAGGGCTGAAAGCGCAAGCTCTTTTGAAGGGAATCCAAGAATGGCAGTGTCACAGCATGGAGCAGGGCTGGTGGAGGAAAACATAATGTGCTCAAGGCTTCAGCCTCGTGATGGGACCTCAAGAACTGCAGGGATGCTGGAGAAATGTCGAGAGAGATTACGTAATTGCTTGAATAACAGTAGTAAAAATGAATCACATCAAAATGCATCCGCATAACAACTTTTTTAAATGGAGTCTCTCTCTCTCTCTCTCTCTCTCTCTCCGTCTCTCTCTATCTTTATCTTTCCATACATCCTACGGTCTTTTAACCCCTTCGACGCTGATGACGAGCTGGGCTCGTCATGAGGTAGCCTCCTGCTACGCTGATGACGAGCCCAGCTCGTCACGTAAAGTGCGCTTTGAAAAATCTCAGCGTACGAGCGGAATTCCGCCCGCACGCATGCGGTTAAAGAAATATATATATTCACGATGGAAGTCACGGCACAGCAAACAGGTAGAATTTTACAAAAGTTCTTTATTTACTCACCATGTGCAAAATAACGTGCATTGATTAGGACGGCCTACGGGTTTCGGCTTCTGCTAGCCTTCCACTGGACCATAGAGTCCCTGGAGTCTAGACCATTTTTAAAGTGCTAGGTGCAGTACAAAAACCCCTTTTCCATTTCCATTATGTGTCTAGACTGTCAACCTTGCTTGCAGGTTATGCCATAATGATGCTCGCCATTTTTTAGGTGTTTTGTAATTCATTATGTTTGTAAAAAATACATATTAAATTCACAGTAAAGTACTCATTGTAAATAATTTACAGTGTATATAATCTACACCTATATATTTACAAACGATATACATATTCCGACAGATGGGAGAGGGTGTTTTCCCAACTAGATATATATAGACCTTGACTGGTAAATTGAGTTTGCAGCGTTGAACTGCGTAAAATAGTTGAGGCTTCTACTGATACCTTTTAAAAATCCCGTTTTGTAATTTGTTTAATAATAATTTGCGCCTTCTCCCCTGTTTTTAAACACTGCCCACTTGCCTGCACTGTAATAGTTTCTCACCGTTTTTTCGGCGGGCCCCCACTCCAAGTTTCCCATTTTGGCTGACATATTGAGGGAGGGAAGGACGCCTGGCGACGCCATCTTCGTTCACGGTCTAGTTGTCTGAAGGACGCTAGACCCTTATTTAAGGTGAGGAAATTGAGCCGACCAGTCTTTAGACCTTGACTGGTGAATTGAGTTTGCATGCAGAGCGCGCAGCGTTGAACTGCGTAAAATAGTTGAGGCTTCTACTGATACCGTTTAAAAATCCCGTTTTGTATTTTGTTTAGTAATAATTTGCGCCTCCTCCCCTGTTTTTAAACACTGCCCACTTGCCTGCACTGTAATAGTTTCTCACCGCTTTTGCGGTGGGCCCCCACTCCAAGATTCCCATTTTGGCTGACATATTGAGGGAGGGAAGGACGCCTGGCGGCGCCATCTTGGTTCACGGTCTAGTTGTCTGAAGGACGCTAGACCCTTATTTAAGGTGAGGAAATTGAGCCGACCAGTCTTTAGACCTTGACTGGTGTATTGAGTTTGCATGCAGAGCGAACAGCGTTGAACTGCGTAAAATAGTTGAGGCTTCTACTGATACCTTTTAAAAATCCCGTTTTGTATTTTGTTTAATAATAATTTGCGCCTTCTCCCCTGTTTTTAAACACTACCCACTTGCCTGCACTGTAATAGTTTCTCACCGCTTTTGCGGCGGGCCCCCACTCCAAGTTTCCCATTTTGGCAGACATATTGAGGGAGGGAAGGACGCCTGGCGGCGCCATCTTGGTTCACGGTCTAGTTGTCTGAAGGACGCTAGACCCTTATTTAAGGTGAGGAAATTGAGCCGACCAGTCTTTAGACCTCGACTGGTGAATTGAGTTTGCATGCAGAGCGCGCAGCGTTGAACTGCGTAAAATAGTTGAGGCTTCTACTGATACCTTTTAAAAATCCCGTTTTGTATTTTGTTTAATAATAATGTGCGCCTTCTCCCCTGTTTTTAAACACTGCCCACTTGCCTGCACTCTAATAGTTTCTCACCGTTTTTTTGGCGGGCCCCCACTCCAAGTTTCCCATTTTGGCTGACATATTGAGGGAGGGAAGGACGCCTGGCGGCGCCATCTTGGTTCACGGTCTAGTTGTCTGAAGGACGCTAGACCCTTATTTAATACGGGCATGCTTACGCGCAGCGGTTACGCGCAGCGGTTACGCGCAGCGGGCTCGCCGGACTCTCGCCGGAGTCACGCCAGAGTCTAGCCCGTCTGCGCCTGTCCGCGCTCGGTCGGGGTCAGGGGCCAGGCCTTCTGGTCGGCGACAGGTATATTCATCTAAAGACCTGCTAGATCTGGATACGGGTAGGCAGATTTTAGACCCCACTATGGTGACTAGACTAGATGGCTTGAATATTTTCCGACCTTGTAGGTGTCGTTTTGGACCAGCCCCTTTCTCCTTGAAAGTAACCTGCTTAAACACTAGGTCTCTTCAAAGGCACCATCTTGAAATCTTTACTCTCCTTCAAGATGAGGCTATTGATATTTTAACTCTTACGGAGACATGGTTGGGCGAAAATTCCCTGCCAGACATTATAGCTGCCCTTCCCAGTAATTATGATGCGGTATGGCATAACCGCGCGGAAAATGCCCGGGGTGGGGGGGTAGCAATCCTGTTTAAGAAAAACCTAAAAGCTGTCAAAATAGTTGCTGAGACCATAGAACTAGCTGACATACTTGGAGTAAAGATCGCTTTGAATAATTCATGTCTAGTGATCCTTACCGTTTATCGTCCTCCAGACTCCACTTCAGTCTTCAATGATTTATTTGCCCCGATCATGTCTGATCTACGTACTAGATACCAAAAAATTGTGGTGACTGGGGATTTTAATATGCATTGGGATAAAGCCCAGAAAGACCTGCCAGCTAGACATCTGGAGAATACTATGGCCTCACTGGGTATTAGACAGCTTGTGGATGCCCCCACTCATGTTAAGGGGCACATCTTAGACCTTATCTGGACATCAGACCCAAGGGTAAACCTTGTGGACATTGTACCCTGTATTTGGTCGGACCACTACCTGGTGAACTGTGAGATCCCTATAGCAAGCTATTTGTCCCAAAAACCTCCTAAATTGAAGAAGGTCCGGCAATGGGCAAAAGTGGATTCACAATCCTTGACCTGTAGCCTTTCTGACCGGGTCCAAACTTTAGTCTCAAATGGAGACCTAGAACAGGACTATAAGGATATAATGCGGAATCTGAGTCAGGCAATTGACCAGATAGCTCCTGAGAAACTACAAAAAGTAAAAGGAGTAGTAAAAGGTGCTCCATGGTTCACCCCGCTCCTGAGGGACCACAAAAGGAAAGTCCGTTGTCTAGAAAGGACCTGGAGGAGAACTAAAGATGGGACAGACAGGGAACAATACAAAATCACACTTAAGTCATATAAAAAATTGATCATGGCAACAAAAGCAGATTTTTATGAATCCCGTATAAGCCAAGCTGACAACATTCAGAAGGAAACGTTTAAAATTTTAACTGAGTTGAGCAAAAAACCAGAAATGACGGAAACAACAATAACTGCGGATAGCTTTCAAAGCTTCTTTCTTGAGAAGGTGGAGATTATTCTCTCTGAGATCAAGAATAGTGCCCTGAAGGGCCCCTGTCCGTCACAGGAAACTCAACTCTCCCTCGAAGTATATATTTCTAAGCTTCCTGAGCTAGACTCTCTAAGTCTTCAGCAGCTTATGAACAATACAAAGTCAGGCTCCCCAGCGGACCCGTGCCCCCCTAGGGTCTTTCGTTTGGCGCACCCTATCCTGGAAGATCATATTATCTCCCTTCTTAACAGCTCAATGGAGACCGGTCACCTACCATCAAGTTTTAAGGAGGCACGTGTTAAGCCTCTGTTAAAAAAGCCCGGATCCGACCCGGCCATGTTAAAAAACTATAGGCCGATATCCCAACTGCCCTTCCAGTCCAAGATTCTAGAGCAACATGTGCTGAGGTCCCTTTCCTCGTTCCTGGAATCACACCATCTTCTCCAGGAGTGTCAGGCGGGGTTCCGTGCACATCACAGCACCGAGTTGGTGATGCTCTCGGTGCTGGATGAGCTGAGAGGTATGGCTGACAGTAAGAAACCGAGCGCCCTGATATTTTTAGACCTATCGGCGGCGTTCGATACTGTCAGCCATTCCCTGCTATTGGACAGATTGGCTGCTTTTGGGATAAGGGGTCAGGTCCATCAACGGCTCCAATCCTTCTTGACCGGCAGGACCCAGAGGATCCAACTGGGGGACGCTATCTCTGAGGTGGGCATTCTGGAGTGCGGAGTCCCTCAGGGCTGCGCACTATCCCCACTGCTTTTCAACCTTTACCTCCAGCTGCTGATTGTCTCCTTAGCTAACATAGGTTGTCGTGTATTTAAATACGCTGATGACACCCAGTTGCTGCTGAGTCTAGACAATACGATCCTGGCACAAACTAGCGCTCAGAATATTCTCAGACATACGGTCAGCTGGATGACGGCAAATCTGTTGAAAATAAATCCGGGAAAAACGGAGGTATTGATGGTCTCCACCTTAGCCTCGCCCTGCAGTGACCTTTATAGGCCCCAGGAATTAGGGCCCTCACCGATACCGAGTGACATAGTAAAAAGTCTATGAATCAAGATTGACAATGAGTTGTCAATGGCCAGTCAGATTTCCTCAATAGTAGGGATGTGTACTGGCTTGATCAGACAGTTACGAAAGTTGGCCCCTCTTCTTTCCTTTTCCGCACTCCGTATGGTAGTCTCCGCCACCATCGTTTCTAGGCTGGATTATGGGAACGCCATCTATTTAGGTCTGCCTAAAATCTTGATTAATAGATTGCAGGTGGTCCTGAATGACGCGGCGCGTCTGATCTTCAAGTTACCTAGAAGATCCCATGCCTCTCCTCTACTGCTCAAGCTACACTGGCTCCCCATTGAACAGAGGGTGGAGTTTAAGAGCCTGTGCACAGCCATAAGGCCATCTATGGGCAGGCCCCTGCGTACATTAAAGAACGCTTGGAGGTGTACACCCCCAAGCGAGTCTTGAGGTCCCCCGAATCCAAGCTTCTGGTCTGCCCTCGCTACAAGTTAAAAACCAAAGGAGGGAGGTCTTTCTCGGTTCTGGTCCCACAGATCTGGAACAATCTACCAGAATCACTTCGGAAAGAAGCGAACCTCCTGCGTTTCAGGAAACTGTTAAAAACCTTTTTATTTAGGGAAGCACTTGACCCAGCTAAATAAGTCATATTACTCGCCCCTGCCTCTCTCTTGTCCTCATTCACTGTTGTTTGTTATCTGGTCTTGAGCGCCTAGAGACCTGTAGGTGAGTTGGCGCTATAAAAAACTAAGTTAACATAACATAACATAACATATTTATAGCCAAGCTCCAGATTTGCCCTAAAGCAGAGACGCACTCGAAGGAAACTTGTCATAAAGCATTTATTGAGGTAACGACTGCGCAGCATTCCAATCAGTTACAGCCAGGTTGTCGGATACAGCCTGAAGGGTGTCAGAGCTCTTCACTCTTTTCTCAGAGGCTCAGCATAACCAAATGTGCCAACTGAAATATTTAAACCCCCTCTAGTGGGCTGCTCAATTGAGTGAAACGCACAGCCTGATGGGCATTGTAGTGTGTGCCCATTTTAAATTCTTAATGAATGCACTTGATTCATGCTGTGTCCCAATTAAAAGTCCTCCAATGGACCTCCGGTTGCGGCGCAGTCATTGATCCTACGCATTGCCTTCCCATTCAGTGCGCTGGGTTGGATACCAAGAGTGAGGCCCCCAATGATGATGAAGTGGTGCGTCTCTCGCGGCAGGGCCGCCACGTAAATGTCAAAGCTCCAGATTTGCCCTCAAGCAGAGACGCACTCAAAGGAAACTTGCTATCAAGCATTTATTGAGGTAAAGACTGCACAGCATTCCAATCATGCCGAACAGCTGTACAGAATTACACCACATTTGACAAAAAGGTAGGTCTTAGTTCAGAAAGAACACTTTTTTGTTAAATGGTGTAAATCTGTTCAGTTGTTCCTGAGAAATTAAAAAAAGAAAAAGTTTCGATATCTGGGACAGTGGTGGGTTTGCGAACCCTCCTTACCACGAGCTTCATTCTAATTGGCTGCCTACACTCCAAACCAGGAAGTGTTGGCAGCCATCTTGTGACTAGGTAAAACCAAGTCACAAGTAAACAGTAAAAAAAACATTAAAAAACACGAAAAGGGGGCAGGGTAGAAACACCCTGACCCCTAGGCATCATCAGGGGGGATCACTGAAAGAATATCGACTACCACAATATCGAGTACCCAAAATATCGAGGTGAAAATATCTACTACAAAAATATCGAGTTTGTATGTACAAACAGGTAAGTACAAAAATATCGACTACAAAATATCGTTTACAAAAATATCGTTGTAAAAAATATCGACTTTACTAAAAACAATGTTTAATTACATTAATATAAAAAATTAATTACTAAAATATAATTAACAATACTTAAAATAACTTTTAATAATTAAATATTTAATGAAAGTAAAAAAAAAAAAATATTTTTAATCATATTTCTTAAAACATATATATATAGTAACAACATTTAATTAAATATTAGGCAATATTGTATATGTACCCCAAAAACCCAAAACTGACCCTGAACCCTAAAAATACCCCTTTACCCAAAAACTAAAAACTGACCCTGAACCCTAAAAATAACCCTTTACCCAAAAACTGAAAACTGACCCTGAACCCTAAAAATACCCCTTTACCCAAAAACTGAAAACTGACCCTGAACCCTAAAAATACCCCTTTACCCAAAAACTGAAAACTGACCCTGAACCCTAAAAATACCCCTTTACCCAAAAACTGAAAACTGACCCTGAACCCTAAAAATACCCCTTGACCCAAAAACTGAAAACTGACCCTGAACCCTAAAAATACCCCTTTACCCAAAAACTGAAATCTGACCCTGAACCCTAAAAATACCCCTTTACCCAAAAACTGAAAACTGACCCTGAACCCTAAAAATACCCCTTTACCCAAAAACTAAAAACTGACCCTGAACCCAAAAAATACCCCTTTACCCAAAAACTGAAAACTGACCCTGAACCCTAAAAATACCCCTTTACCCAAAAACTGAAAACTGACCCTGAACCCTAAAAATACCCCTTTACCCAAAAACTAAAAACTGACCCTGAACCCTAAAAATACCCCTTTACCCAAAAACTGAAAACTGACCCTGAACCCTAAAAATACCCCTTTACCCAAAAACTAAAAACTGACCCTGAACCCTAAAAATACCCCTTTCATTTAACATAATTAGCAATTAATCAATTAAATAAAATTAATTACCAATTACATTTTAATTAATTAACAAACATTTTTTAATTAACAATTAATTAAATATTACTACCAATTATTAAATTAACATATTTAATTAATTATAATTAAATTACTTCCCACCCTATTCCCCTATAAACCCACAACCCGCTAGAGAAAATACATTATTTTAATTGACATAATTAGCAATTAATCAATTAAATAAAATTAATTACCAATTACATTTTAAATAATTAACATATATTATTTAATTACCAATTAATTAATTATTACTACCAATTAATAAATTTACATATTTAATTAATTATAATTAAATTACTTCCCACCCTATTCCCCTATAAACCCACAACCCGCTACAGAATTAAATTACACAATAATTAAAAAAATAATTAATTAAAAAAAATAATAAAATAAATTGACACTTTTCACACATATTATAACATAAACACACTATAAATAATTAAATATTATTTAAAAAACTATATTTTTTACTATCTAGATTATATACTTGGATATTTTCACTGTCTATATTATTTACAGTCGATATTACTTCACTTACCTTAAAAACGATATTTTGGCTGTCGATATTCTGTCTAGTCGATATTTTCTCCAAACGATATTTAAAACTCGATATTCTGTCCAGACGATATTTTGGAGTCGATATTATGTCTGTGCACCCATCAGGGGGTCCCATAAGGACCCCCGGGGCCAAACAAAGCAAAAAATAATTTGAGTGGAAATCGCGATGGGGTCACCAATCCCCGGGCTCTTTTATTAATTAAAACGTGTGGGGGAGCTCGAGCCCCCCATACGTCCTGGGGACCACCACCTCCCTGAGCACTAATTATGTAAATGCAGGGGTCCGTTACGGACCCCCGAGCCCAGGGACCACCACCTCCCCGGGTCTTTGTAATGCTAGAGAGGGGGGCCATGCGGCCCCCGTCCTGGAGCTCTTCATAGCCCTGAGGACCGCCACTCCCCAGGCCTGACTCCTGCTGTAGTGTAGTTCCTATATTCCCAATAGGCTCTGCGCATTGGAATAATATACGCAATAGATTTGACATAGGACTGAGGTAAGTATGTCTCTATCGAGTATACTCAACTTAATTGTGAGTGCCAGCTAGCTCAGAGGTCACTAGAAACTTTCTCGAATACACAAGAAGGGATTAGTTTCTGACAACCGCATAAACATGACAACTTTGTTTCCCCAAGAATCAAAACATATCTTCAGAGTCGTGGAGCCAATAGATAACTAGTTCACTCAGTCAATCGTGCATGCTTCGTTTCTACGGAGTTGCATAGAAATAGAGACGGGTGTTTAAAAAAAGGGGTTTATTGAACAGTCTTCTTTCTCATGCAAGAGAGGTGAACTGCTACAATCGTTAGACAGAACGCAAAGTATAATGCGTACATCGTAAACAGTAATATCAAATAATACTGTAATAGCATTGTTTGTTGCTATGACATGTAAAAATACATATATAAATAACACAGGCTAAAATACTCAACTGGTGCTTCTTTTTTTTTTTTTTTTTTTTAAGTTCAAAAAGATTTTATTTAGGCAGAGAAGTAGGCATAAAAAAGAAATAAAAGGAGAGGAGAAGAGGGGAAAAAGGGTTGACAATAAGGGGAAAAAGTATTAAAAAAAAAAAGGGGGAATATAAATACATTCGCAAATACAGTAGATATAAGGATACAAAATAGTCATGAATAAGAAAAAAGCGCAAGTAAATCTAGGCATAAAAGTGATTACTGGATTAACAAAATGCAAAAAGGAGAGAATGAGTACATATGGAAATATAACAATAAGGGAATGATAAGGCAATCAAGGGGGTTTGAGAACTTCTTGCTGGGCAGGTAAAGGACAACGGGAGGTAGCAGAACATCTGTCCAGGTACAGAACAACAGGAAGCCATAGAGCCGTTCTCTTCGTAGCTAGCTGGGGGGGGGGAAACAAAGGTAGTGTCCAGTCTGTGATTATGACAAATATTATTCCACCATGCTTGGAAGGAAAGGTTAGATGAGGATTTCCAATGAGTGGTAATCTGTTGAAACGCAACAGCCAGCAATAAATCCACAATACGTATATCAAACTGAAATATGTCCCAGCAAGGTGAAAGGCTGCCTAGAAAAATGTGAGCACGGGAGAAAGGAATGCATGTTTGAAATATTACATTGATTTGAACCCACACCCTAAGCCAAAAAGTGTGAACAGAGGGACATAAGAAGAGCATGTGGAACAGGGTAGCGGATGGAGCGGAGCATGACCAACATGTATCTTGGGTGGAAGGGAACCTCGTATGAAGGGCAGAGGGGGTAAGGAGTAATCTATTGTAAATGAAGAACATGGATTGCGTGAGAGACGCTGCTCTGGATGATTTGCGTATCTTGAGCCACAACTTGTCCCAGGTGAGCAAAGGCCAAATCATGTCAAATTCGTGCTCCCACTGTTATTCCATCGTGGATTTGGGTCTAGGGGTGTCTGCCACGTGAAGGTGCTTATAAATGGCCGAAGCTTTAAGAGTTGTGCGAAGTAAAGAGTGTAGGCGTGAAGCAGGAGTAGGGGGAATGGAGGATGTCTGCGTCTGCGCAAGTGATGTGTACACAGCCATTACCGCCGTTTTGAGCCGAGAGTAATTAGGACCGAAAGAAGCAGGTAAGGCGTATACCGCTCTAAGGTCTGAGAAAGAGAGAAATGTAGAATGGGAGAACAATTGCGAAACCCACAAAAGACCCTTCTGCCTCCAGGACTTCCAGTAGAAGGGTTTAGAGCGAATGAGGAGGTGAGTGTTGTGCCATAAGGGGGAGGAGAGAAAATCCGCAATAGAGCTAGGAGGGGTGGGGGAGGAAGCCAAAAGGAGTTTGGTCGTAAATTTGTGAATGGGTGTGGAAACAGAGGAGGGTTTACGAGAAAAAGCGAGATACTCTGCAAAGGAGAAAGGGGAAAGGAAGAGGCGTTTCAACTTGACCCACAGGGGGCATGGGTCGTCAGGATCCTGTAGCCAGAACGACGCTTGCCGGAGTAGGAAGGCTCTTTGATATGAGGGGAAATCTGGAAAGTTGACCCCGCCCTCAGAAGTAGGGCGAATCAGTCGTGCGATGGACATTCATGGCTTTTTATTGTGCCAAAGGAAGGCTGACAGAACGGAGTTAATCTTTTTAAATGACTTTGCAGCGATAGGTACAGGAATATTGGATATGGTGTAAAGGATAATTGGGGTGAGCATCATTTTAATCGTGTCGAGGCGACCCCACCAGGAGAGGTAGAGAGGGTGCCATCGAGCAGTGAGATCGGAGATTTTCTGAATGCACTTATTTAAGCATAAGGAAATCGTATCGGGTATGGAGGGAGTGAATTGCAAGCCGAGATATTTGATGTGAGAGGAGTTCCAGACAAAATTTGAGGCAGCGTAGTCTGCTTTGAAAGTAAATTTGGTCAATGGCAATATCTCACACTTATCATGGTTAAGCTTGTATCCTGAGATTAGGGAATAATCCTGCACCTCTTCCAAGAAAGCAGGAATAGAGGAATCAGGATCAGAAATGAACAGTAAAATGTCATCCGCGTATGCAGCAAGTTTGATGTAGGAATCAGTGGAATGAAAGCCATGTATATTGGGATTTTGGCGCAACCTGGAGAGAAACGGTTCCAGGGCCAAATTGAAAAGGAAGGGAGAAAGGGGGCAACCCTGACATACTCCTCTACCTAAGTCAAAGAAGGGAGAGACCTTGCCATTAGCACAAACTGCAGCACGCGGGCGAGAGTATAAAAGGGAAACCAAGGAAATGAAATTAGGGCCAAATCCAAACCATGTGAGAGCATGAAAGAGGTAAGACCATTCCATCCTATCGAACGCTTTTTCTGCGTCCAAGGCAATCGCAGCGAGTGAGGATTGCATACTTGAGGATTTTGTGAGAATGTTAAAAAGTAACCTGGTATTGTCTGTGATAAAGCGGCCCTTAACAAAGCCGGACTGTTCCTCACCCAAAAGATCAGGGAGGAGGGAGTCCAACCGAGCAGCTAAAGACTTGGCAAAGATCTTGTAATCTATATTCACCAGCGAGATTGACCGGTAGTTCTTGCATTGTTGGGCATCTTTACCCTCCTTGGGAATCAGGTAGATGTGTGCTTCTGAGAAGGTGCCAGAGGAGCCTCCGCAGGCAGAGAAGGAGTTAATAAGTAAATAGAGCTTGGGGAGGAGAAGTTTGGAAAAGTGGAGATAGAACTCGACGGTGAAGCCATCAGGTCCGGGAGCCTTATTTAATTTGAGGTGTTTGAGCGCAGCAAGCAGCTCTTCGAGAGTGATGTCAGACTCTAGAGCAGAGAGATCAAGGGGGAAGTGAGAGGGCTTGTGAATGGTAGAGAAGTAGTGAGTGAGTGATTGGGGAGTGGGTTGGGATTCCGAGGAGTACAGGGTCTTATAGAAGAGGGAAAATTCTGAAAGAATGGCAGTGTCAGTATGCTGTAGAGTGGAGTTAGTGTCATAGATAGCAGCAATATTCAATTTATTGTGTTTGACTTTTAAATAATTAGCAAGTAGCTTACCCGTCCTGTTCTTACCTCCATAAAATTTAGCACTGGACTTCAATAAGTACAATGAGGCATCATCAGTAGATTTCTTATTGAAACGCATTTTAGCAGCCACCAGAGCAGTAAGGGAATCCTGGGAGTGGGAGGTAAAATAGGCGTGCTCCAGTCTCTTAATGTCAAACAAAATTTGTTTGATGGATGCACGGGCGAGTCTGCGTTTTTTAGACACAAAACGAATAATGAAATCTCGCGCAGCTGCCTTGAAAGCATCCCAAATAGTGTGGGTGGGAATAGTGGGAGTATCGTTGAGTAGAAAAAAGTCATCAAAAAAGGTGGTAAATGAAGAGGTGAAAGTGGGGTCTAGAAGGAGAGCATTATTGAAATGCCATCTCTTAGGACCATCAGATGGGGGAAGTGCGTCAATAGTGATGAAGACAGGGGCATGATCTGAAAATAAAATTGGGCCAATTTCAGCAACAGCGAGAGTTTGGGTGAGATTATGGGAGAGGAAAATGTAATCAATCCGGGATTGAGAGTGATGGGAGGGGGAATAAAAGGTGAATTCTCGCACAGTGGGATTACAAATCCGCCAAGCATCAACAATTTTGTGCTGAGAAATTGCCTGGCAAAAAAGCTTGTGAGATTTATTGGGGACGTAGTGAGTTGTGGAGTTACTATCTACAAAAGGGTCTAGGGGATGGTTGCTGTCCCCTGCAAGGACGAAATTGTCATCAATAAATCGTGTGATGTGACGAGAGAACTCAGACCAAAAAAGAGGTTCGCCAACAGTAGGGGCATAGACATTGAGAAAAGAGACTGGAGCACCTCTAAGTAGCAATTTAACATATGTCCATCTACCATTGGTATCTGACTCTTGGGAGGTGACAGAAAGTCACGTTTGTTGCTATGACATGTAAAAATACATAAATAAATAACACAGGCTAAAATACTCAACTGGTGCTTCTAAAATATGCCTACCCCAATGTACCAAACCTAGGTCTAGTACCAGGAAAGAAATTGCTTTTAAGGAAGTGAGCTGAGGGGTAATGGGTCAGCAGCTGTTTGGAGTAAAATTGAATCGAGTGTTGATATAAAGACACCTCCCTCTGTAAGACTACTTATATTGCTCACTCAATATAAGGCTCCTGGAGGGGTGAATCTGTATGGTTGAGTTAATTTATTAGGAAGAGCCGAGCTTCCAGGAGGATCAGAGATGGCAAACGCAGAGTGGATAAGTGGATGCCAACTGTTAGTAAGACCAACAGTCCAACGATTGATCTAATTAGCCTTTACCCAACCTGTGACAGGTTGGTGTCCTGTTGTTGCCAAACTGTCAACCGTCTGGCTAGTTGGTTTCTCTTAATGACCACACATGGCTTCTTCTTTTTGTCTGTTCATGTTGTTCATCCTGAAAAATCATTCCCAGGTTCTGGGATCGTTCTGAAGCATGAGAGGGACTGCAATATGATTGTCCTTTTTTGCTCAAAGAATGTTTAGGTTCGCTCAGGTCATATTTATTTTCTCTTCCTATTATTATTTCATTCCTTTTACTGCATCGCTGCCTTTCAAAGTTGTTTAGCTTGGTTGCTCATTTCACCATTACGATCAATGGGCCTACTGTGATTACACTGTTAAGTTGTAAAATGCATATAAAGCAGTAAATTCTTTATTAATTTGCCACTTCCTCTCACAGTGGCATTTATGCAACAACTACGCTCAAATCTGATAGCATTGGCGTGGGCGGGTCGACAGCCGAGGGTGGCATGGGAAATCCTGACACTGCCGTTTGACCAGGGTGAGATGGCAGCTCCGGCCATGGAGCTGTATTACAACTGCGCTCAGGCACAGTTTGCCTATCATTGGGTATTCGTGACCCTTTTCATGGTGCACATTGGCCCAGAAAGTGACAGGGCGGCCCCAGTTTCCCTTCATATGGCGCTGTTTTGGTCCCAAGGGCGACCCCGCGCCAAGGTCAATACGGTAGGCTGCACGGTGTGGGCATGGTGATAGCTTAGATGCAGAGCACAATTGGAGAATATATTCCCCCTTTATCCCACTCATTTATCAACCGGCGCTGCCGTTCACCGCTGAGGCAGGCTCCAGTTTCCCTTCATATGGCGCTGTTTGGGTCCCAAGGGCGACCCCGCACCAAGGTCGATATGGTAGGCTGCAAGGTGTGGGCATGGTGAGAGCTTAGACGCAGAGCATGATTAGAGAATATATTTGCCCCCTTGATCCCACTCATTAATCAACCACGCTGCCGTTCACCTCTGAGGCAGGGGTGGGTTGGCGACTGCTAGGTCTTCAGTTGAATACTATGGGGCAGGCGTTCCGAAATGGGGTGTTTGTCACCATCCACAAGGCAGTAGGTGATGAGCACACAGGAATGCTGGACAGGTTCCCTTTCTGTCGATTACGAGCAGCGCTGCGTGACTATATGAATCATTCCATATAGCACCGCCAACATTCCAGGTGCTACAGGACTTCCTCAAGAACCCCTTGCCAGGAAAGCTCATCACCAGACTCTTCCCCCGGGCATGCAACACACCTCCCTGATATGTATTCCCCCTGCGCAGCATGAGTACAAGGAGATTCTGGGGGACCCGCCTGAAGATGGTACATGGGCTTATTGTTGCTCACAGGTGAAAGAAATGTAGCCTAACTATAGATTACGGCTGATTCATTTTAAATGTATTCATAGGTTGCATAGGACCCCTGTATGGTTGCATAGTGCTGGTCTAAGTGAGGACACGAGGTGTGTGCGTTGGCAAGCCCCGGAGGCCTCCTTCATTTACCTTGCATGAGAGTGTACCACGGTGGCAAGGTACTAGAAACGTATCTTTGAGGTGCTGGCCCTGTTGATGAATGCTATATTTGCAAGCTCTCCTCTGGTGGCTCTGCTGGGGTATGTGTGAAGTGTAGCTGCTGAGCACAGGAAACTAGTGGCCATGCTCTTGGCCAAAAGAAGGGTGGTTATTTTTTGGGGCCGCAGGCATGGTCCAAAGGCAGCAGAGTGGCTCAAGGATGCAGCACTTTGCCATAATCAGCTGTCTGAATATTGTGAACTAATGCCTGCACAGTCTCAACCCAAAGACATTTGGGCATCATTGCGGAGTTGCCTAGACTCCCTGTCGAAGGAAACAATGTGATGGCGGTGGCCTCGAGCTGAGCGTTGGCTGGGTGTCACCGTCTAGGCTTGTAGACAATCTGGTCATAGTCGGAGCACTTGGCCTTCAATTGGATAAGTGAGGACCCCCCATCCTCACTGTCCGGCTCATCCTTACCCGTTCTGTTCTTCCTTCTCTATATTTTGTCTGCTTTATTTGGTTGCCGCTGGACCCTGCCTTACCTTTTGGGGTCACCGATACTATGGAATACTGAAAAGGAATCTAAGGACATGGATAATTTGCGCTGTCACAATCCTTGCTCTGTGTATCATCATTGTATGAGATTATTTTGTTAATGGTAAGCCTGCCAGCAAGTTTGTAAGGAGCAACAATGTAGCTCTGTTCTGTATTTTTGTGATTGTTTACTCTCTTAAAATACAATAAAAATAACTTTTAAATAAAAAATAAAAATAAAGCAGTAAGTGGCTCCCTAGCAAGAGTTTCACTGTCCAGATGCCTAGATGCAAATGAGAAACATAAACACCTAATACACAGAACTAATTAATGTTATCTAATAGTTGGAAACAAACACAAAGCTTTCAAAAGAACACACAGGTCAAACCATGCTACCTCCAACCAAGAACAGATATGCCAATTAGTTAGCTATCACCCAGGGCCAACTTTAACCACACCAGGTGCAACAGTCTTTTTGGTGACCTATCCCAGTGACCTCCTTCTTCAGATTCCCTCACTTCCACCTTCCAGTGGTACCACTAATTTCTCCTTAGCTACTCTCTCACATTTATTTTATAGCACTACTTACTCAATGTAGACTATCAGGGTGCTTTACCTCAAAATCATATTATACAGGTGCAATAAGTCATAGAAGTGTGTAAATCAATGTATAGAAATGTTACTTAAGACAACAATAAATACAAAGTGTAAGGGTCACATGTAAAGTTTTGATGACAATCTCCTTCTTCCAAAGTTAGTAGATCGGGATTAGCAGAAAAATTAATGGCTGAGTGCATGCGACTGTACCACCCATGGTATACCTCATAAAGGTAACCAAATGATTGGGGTATCATATTAATAAAACTGAATCATTACCTATAGGGACTGTTTCTGGCAACCTTGGAAGAAAGATTGAAGGGAAAACCAAAAGGGTTCTAAATATGTGCCTTTCCATTGTTTCAATCCTCATTTGACATTGATACAACCCTATATGAAGATGACACGCCATTGAGCTTAGTCTTAGACAAAGATTATAATGAATCAGAGCTTAACTTCAAGCAATGGCTAACAGAGGTCATCCGATGGATGAGGCTTAATCATCTTAAATGCAATATGGATAAAACCGAGACAATGTTAATATGCAAAGATAATCCTTTTAATCCGGTCCAATGGTGGCCAGAAGACACTCCTGCCCAGCCAAATACAGTAGAAATAGTTAAAAATGTTGGGGTAAGGTTCGATGCCTCTCTTTCGTTCAGGCCACAATCCCTCGCAGTGGCTGGGATGTGCTTCAACCTAATCAAATCTCTTTAAATGTTTTTCGATCTTATTCCCTAATCAGAAAGAAAGACAGTAGCATTTATTCCAGCCACATTAGGCTATTGTTTTAGCTTGTTTGCACGGGCAAACAAACAAGTTCTAAAAAAGTTACAGATGGTACAACATGCAGCTGCCCCCCTGGTGTTGAAATTGGCCAAATGCTCCTCCGCCTCGACAGCCCTTAAAACTCTTCATTGGCAGCCTATTCAAAAAAGAATTCTATTTTAACTTCTGTTAATCACTTTTAGAGCTTTAGAGAATCAGGAACTACATATCTAGCTGCCAGGTTTACACAGTATGTCTCTGCCAGGACTCTTAGATCCTTCGTATCAAACTTGCTAAAACCCCCTACATTTAGGTACAAAATCAAAATTGGAAAATCCTTGGCAACCCTGGGAACCAGAGCGTGCAAACTCATGACTAGCCAGTTGAGACTGATGGAATCAGAAACTCAATTCAGGAAAGCCTTAAAGAGCTGGATTTTTGCATCCACTGACGCACTCTTTTCCTCACTTGCATAAATCGCGTTACTTCACATGCATGTCTAAATCTCTTTGCTTACTTCATCAAAGCGCCAGGATACTCCCTTTGGAGTGACAGTTGTGCTTTACTAATATATAAATCAATCAATCAAGTAGTTCATAGCTCAATGTGCTATATTAGAAGGATTGTTAATTATGAATAAGGTTCCCAGTTTTTCGTTTTTACTTATACTTTACAGATAAAGACAAACAGAAAACAAGGTATTTCATGTCTGCCTTTACTTTTTATAGTGGAAAAATACAGAAAATGTTACTCTTTTTGAGTGACTTTTCATGCTTTCTTGAATCAATTCCAAGCCAACAGCTGAGCAGATAGATGGCACAGGGAGTTAAAAACAATATGAGATTTCTTTTAATAATAACATCTGTCAACACCCATTTGTACTAAAAAACGACAGGCGTCTGAGTAGGAGTGCACATTTATTAGTGAAATAAATGTGGAGATATATCATTTTTACAACTTTAATTATTTACATTAGATGAAATAGGTACGCAAAAATACTGATAAGATGGCCACAAAATAAATATTGATGAGTACAGACGTAAATGTAAAAAAATAAAAATCCCATAAAATGGGAAGCCCTAATTATGAATTCAAAGTACTAAAGTATCCATGTGTAAAAAGCAATAACCCACTGAGCTATCTACATAAAATACTAATTTCTGATTATCACTTCAAACGTGCTTTAAAGCAGGAATAGTATCCCTGTATGCTACTTTTAGTAAAATCTGTGACTAGAACAATGGCAGATCTCTCCCTCAAGTGCATTAATCACAAGAATGATCATGCCATTGTATTTATCACCTGAAAAATGCCACCACTCAGAGATCTCTACAAGCTGTGTTCATCTAGGTTGAACTGGTCATGCAGAGGGTGGTCCCTTGACCCTGGCACCCAGAGTGATGGCACTGGTCACACCACCTTGCACACATCACTTTCTACCATGACGTCACATACCAACTCCCAACAATATAGATGAGACAGAACTAGCAACACACAGTAAGCTTTCACAAAACCCAAAATCGCTCACTACAAACACTCTCTCACTCATTCTCTCTCCCTCCACCAGGGGCGGGCTTAGGCATGTGCAAGCTGTGCACCTGCACAGGGCCGCCAAACCCCAGGGGCCGCCACGCCAATATATATCCTTAATATAATAATCCTCTGAGGATGGATACATATTTGCGAAGCGGCCCCTGGCAGGGATTTGGCGGCCTCCGGCTCTGTAACACCTTCCTGAGCTCCGGGGGCTCCGTCCCACCCGGACCCCTCTTCCGGGGCCCCTACCTACGCTCCCTGCCCAGGGCCGCCATGAGCCTAGAGCCACCTCTGCCTCCACACACACACTCTCACTCTAACATACTATTTTTCTCTCTACAACACTCTCTCTCTTTCTCTTTGACCCCCCCCTTGTTTCTGTTGGGCAATGGACTTGCCTGGAAATCAAGAAGGTGCCCAAGCAATTGCCAAAGGCTTCTCCTCTTAACTGATGATAACGTCACTGACCACCAGCGCGATGAATAAAACGGAGGCCAGAGAATCTGTCCCGAACGCTGCACTTATAGCAAATTATCACACGATGAATAGGAGCTATGGTCTACAATTGAAACCCAGATCCACATGTGAAGTTTCCACACTGCTGACAGCAGCAGGAGTCCATGCCCGTGGGAGCATGTGTGCTATATAAATGCAGTGCACCCAAAGGCACGATTCAATAACGTAGATAGATCTGAGGGGTTGTCAGTCAATTCAATCAGTTTCACTAGATGATCCGAAGAATAGAGGCTGTGTCGTGTGCTACGATTAAGTAGCGAGGCTGTAGTCTTTTCTTATTGTGTAGCTGCAGTTCAAATTTCTGTGTCCATCTTCATGCTTCAACTATTCTGTAGGTGATCTGCAATCCTCGAACTTTCTCCTGGTAATCAAGGACTGATCTAGCCTTGACTTCCGGTGGTGGTCTTCTTCTCTCTCTGCCTTAATCATTTCTGGTTGTTCTGCTGTCTCAGTGTTAAAGGGCATGAAGAAAAAGTCCCAAAAATTACAGCGCACCAGCAACAGGCGAGGGTCATGTTTGCATCGTGGGAGGCTGTGAGGATAAAACATACGTACAAATACAGAATTGTCTGAGTGCCCCGTCTTCAGGGCATATTCGATTTCTAAACACACTGAGCACTACAAGACGGACTCTGTCATCAGATCTGAAAGAGTAAAACAAATTGTGAAGCCAATATCCATAAGCATCTGCAAGTTGACAAAAGGCATTCGCATATGTTGGCAGACAGGCTGAATATCCTCTGACTTTCATTTGTCTACAGCATAACACCAGTCGACATTTCAGCGTCCCAAAGGAATGAATAATGTATGCAGGAGGGCGTATAAACAAGTCTATAAGGTCTGCAATTCAATTAACTTCTCATTTCAGTTTCCTTTAGATGTCATCATATGTTTAGGTTTTCACTGTTAGCGCCCCTGCAATATTCATGGCAAACATTTTGTATTCAATACATGTGTTTTACAAACAAAAAGGAGTTCAATCTTTTTCAGCAATTGGCCTCTCAAAAATGTCCATCCACTGGATTAGCCCATAGGAGTATTTTAGTCTCACAATTTTTCTGTTGGTTGTTTGTGTGTCGTCCAATCCCTTTGTAGTGCCTACTATGCCTCTATGAAGGCTCCTCTTAACAGCTGTCCTAGCAAGTCATGTAAATGGCCAAACGACTGTCAAATGCGTTGTATTAAAGTTTATTTCAAACGTGGGCTTTTTGAAGCTCACTTTTATCATCTGGACTTTTTTTCCACGAAGATGGGGAACTCTCTGCTTAAACAGTGATTGGCCCTATTTTCAATAGCATTCCAAAATGCAAGGTGGTCTCAAAATAAGGCTTGGAGTGCTGTATTGCGAGGTGTTCATTGCTCTCCCACTCCTGCTGTACCCACTTCCTGTTTGTCATCTCCTTCTCATTCCTGCCTCACTTTTTCCCAGCGCCGCCATCTTTACCATTTGCCCGGCTGGCTGTCCCTTCTTGCACCCAATCTCCCATTGTGCTTCTTAATAACTCATAATGTGGCCCTTTTTTCACAATTGAGGTCACCTCAACCTGCTTGGCTGCCACCATCATTAGAAAATCCTTGAGTGCTGCTGGTGGGTGAAGGTCTCTCCCCATTGTGTAGAAAATGGCTGCCAAACCTGTTCACTGTGTCATCTTGACCAAAGTTCATATCTGCATATTTCCCAGCAGTCAATCCACACCAGTGTATGGAGGTCATATTGGACTCCTCAACCATGATTTTTTGCCTATCTTGGGGATGAAGGTGCCAGGGCTGATAGGTATGCATTAGTCATGGGATAGATCTAGATTTAAAGCGGTAAAACATGCATGCTCATGAATGCACAAATGTACACCTGTACATGCTTATGTTAGCATTCATCATAAAAGCCTCAACCCTATTGGCTTTGCCAATGTTCGTTGTATTCTGTTCGAATTTGTGGGTAAGTTCTCATTTATATTTAGTCTAAAACCCTGCAAGAATTCTGTATGTTCCAGCCATTTTCACAGGCTTACAACAAAACCCCAGTCCAATATCCTAATAGAGGGACGTTTAAGGGGCTCCTTGATAGGCCATGAAGTTCTAGTAGAGTCTTCTGTCAATCAAGTGCCCCAAGTCCCTTGTCTACACCAAATAGTTTTCAATACAATAGGATATTGGAGAGAAACCCTCTATGAGGAACTCGAAAGATGTCATTATTGGGAAAGCCAGTATGTCTGCTGTCTTTGATAGGGGTAATGTTTGGAAATATTTGGGCGGCGTTGGGGGTGCTTCTGTCTAGATTCTGACAAAGATAATACAATAATGAAGCAATATTAGTAGGCTACTTTCTTTAATATTCTGCGTTAGCATAGATCATTTGCGTGGCTTTGCAAGTCCCAAAATAGATTTTGATAAAGTGTGTGCCAAAAAAGCGACGCAACCTTGATGTAAAGTCTTAGTAAATCTGGGTCGTGGTAAATATCCCCCTTTGCACTGTAAGTGGCGAATATATAGACAGGCACAAGAATTTATACATAGTATACTTAGAATCAGTTTTTTCGATGCATCTTGAGGAAAGCATACATGCATGCACGACTTTAGTTTGAGAACTAAAAAAATCTGTAAATCGAACGTGTTACTGTTACAGCTGAGTGAAAAAAATTAATGAGACCGGACAATTAGCGAACAGATATGTGCCTTAATGAGAAGCTAAAACATCCACACAGCAAGCTCTTCTTAAACACAAAAAAATCCATAAATCGCTAATTTAAATGTCATTTTTTCAACAAAGAAAATGACTGAAAACACACACTGGGCCTCTAGCTGCAGCAGTCTAACAAAACGATTAATTGATTACCACGACACAAAAATCTAATGGGAACACAAAGTGGACATAATGCGAAAGCCTTGATGGACAGCCGTGAGGAACCATGAAAAATACATGCACCAATGGTTGAAGGAGTCTGACCCAATTCCTCCCTCTTCTCATTGTATGTTTTTAAATTATTTAACCACAATATCTTCCAGGAAGCTAAAACTATCTACTCCCAGACCATAAATTAACAAAATAACTCCTCCAAAATACATCAATACTCAATTTCTGTATGACATCCTATGTGAATTGCGAATTCTGAGATTTTTTCAAATATGTAGTGCTGTGGATTTGGCTATACACTGAGATGTATCTTGAGTCACCCACTTGAATTCATGGCAGTTTTTAAAACCTTCTTGTTAAGACCAGTGGCAGCTGGTAGGGAATGGTGGTGGGGGAGATGGGGAGGGTAGAAAAAAAAAACTCCCTGCTGGTTGCCTCCCCAGCCACTGCCTCTCCGTCGCCTCTCCTTCATTGCAGGCAGCCCCGAGCTCCCAGGCCCACTGCAATGCAGCATTGTGATTGGTCTGATCACTGTGAGTTGGCACTCAGGCGGGAACAGGGATCCTGTGTATGTTTCCAATCAGGCTCTGTATTACAGCCTGGTGAGTAATATGCGAAGTGCGCATGACTGTTTGACCGGGCCAAGACAGCCTGCCAAGCATTCATGTGCGCTTAGGACCTCATTTATGAGGTGTCGACATAGAGCAGCAGCAAGGATCCTTACTGCGCTGCCCCAACATCAAAACAAAAGGACAGGAATGTGCTGTATCTTTGAGATAAGGTGTACTCCTGTCCTTTTCCCCTGCACTGGCGCACAAGGGGCTGCCATGTGCCAATGCAGGCATCCTTTCACCGTGGTGCCAAGGTGCCTGTATTGCAAGGCTGATTGATTTTGTGTAGAAAGGGACACCATCCAGCACAAAATCAATCAATTCAGGTGATTTCCTCTTTCTATGTGAGCTGCATAGAAAAAGGACAAAACCAGGAGAATTGAAAACATTTCTCCTCTTTGTGCCTCCTTAATGCCACCAGTGGGGTGGCATTAGATTCTGACACATTCCCAGGTTTAAGATTTCTCATAAATATGGGAATACTTCGGATTCCATGGGTGTTGCGTGGGAACACCCATAGCATCACACATGAAATGCCCTTCGGCAGATATTCACACGGCCATAAAAAGCTTTACAAAGTCACTTTAAGAGCTTTCTAAATATGTTGGGGCACATTGCGGCACCAGAGCGTCAAAAAAGTGACTTCCAGTGGTGCAAAACTGCTCATAAAAGAGGCACTTGGAGTGTGCTCACCACTCCTCACCCTGCTCCTGCCCTGGGCTGCCCCGCCCCTTCCCACCCCTAGAAACGGAAAAATAAAATGATCATGAGGTTCCGTTATTATCATTTTTAATTTTCCTCTACACTGCTCTTCCGCCTCGCCGCTGGTAAAGGCAACCTTTTCCGTGCACATGCCGGACTCCAAAACCCCATCTCCTTCTTTATTCTTCCTCATTCATGTGCACTTTATAAAAACGCTGACTGAGGGCCTGATTCACAGAACTAACTTAAGACAAAATCCTAAACTTACTACTTTTGGTATTCACAGAAGTTAGCATTTTGTCTTAAGACAGACTGTAGACAGACTTAAGACAGACTTAAGTTAGGATTCTGTCTTAAGTTTGTCTTAAGTCTGTCTTAAGACAAAATCCTAACTTCTGTGAATACCAAAAGTAGTAAGCTTAGGATTTTGTCTCAAGTTAGTTCTGTGAATCAGCCCCACTATGCGGTAGGTTTCTGCAGTGTTGAAACCTGTTGCATGGCAACAGATGGCTCGGACAGATGGCTCGGACAGATGGCATGGCTGGCCAGTGGTCCATGGCATGGCTCCATGCAGAAACAAGTAAACAGACAAGTGCCATGCTGGGAAGCACACCCGCAGCAAAGACATGGCACTCTTCCACCAGAGGCTCAAGACGGCTTGGCACCTGACTGGCATGCTAGCTACTTGCTATAGATACTTTGAAGCAAACACAAATGATCTGCCTGGAGTTCTGAATTCGAAATATGCCACCTTTTGCTCCAAGCGTTTTTTGTTGAAACTATTGGAAGATATCTTACAATTTCTGGATTATTGCAAACATTAAACTTTCCTTCTCTTTTTATGTTACCATTTCCTCAGTTGGCTCCATTCTCTCCCTGTTCTGTTTTTATTTGCGCTAAAAATGAAGCTCTGGTCGAATGCTTTGAAATGTTTAAACGAAAAAATACAAAAAGTATCAAGCTTGAAATATTACACTTAAATCAAGTTGCGCAAGACATACTATTTCGTACGAAGGTAATACATTCAAATAAATTACTTTTAATACGGTTCATCTTTATTAAGGTTAATCTTGTACACTAAAGCCCTGCTCCTTTCGTTTTATGTGCATGTTTGAAAGTTTCTACACGTTGTTACATTTACTCGCAGCACTGCCATGAGGAGCTAAAAGCTTAAATGGACGTTTCATAAATCGCCCATTGCTTCCATCGCTTTCCCTTACTCCATTGCTTACTCTTGCATTGAGGGCACAAGTCCTAAACAAAGAAGTGGGGGGGCTCTGACGTCACGACAGAAAGTGACGTCACGAAAGGTGGCTTGCACCATCAGACTCATTGCCTCCCCTCGCTCACCCCTTAGATGCAATTTCAGCAGAGAAGCCAGCGCGTGTGCAGCGTTCTCAATGAGCTCCGATCTCGCCCCAAAGAGGCCAAAGTGAATGTATGGCTCCATTTTCTCCAGTTATCGAGCTCCCGGTAAAATAAGTGGGAGGACGTCGTCCACCCACGCGGTCTGTCCTCCCACGCGGTACCCCGACTCGAGCCCTGCTTGCATTGTTCACACGTGGCTGAATATGGGCAGCAGCAGCAAAAACATATCCGTCCAATTTGGATCCACTTTGTAGGGGTGATAATCAGGGTTTGAGGGGAAATTATTGTAAGAGTCTTGGATGGGGAGTGTGGGATCAGGCATCAGAGTTCGGGTTGAAAGATTGTGTGAGGCTGGAACAGGAGGCCGGGATTAAAGCCAATAGCCAATAGATTGACGAAAGTCATTATGAAAGGGGTGCGCTCAGGGGTTAATGGCCAGAAGTCCAGGAAGTCTGAGCCTGGGTCTGTATGTATAGTTGTCCACATGAAAGGAATACATTATATTTCCCTTTCACATTTACCCCTATGATAGCATGCTGTCATACGTGTCACTGTTGTCCTTAGTCAGTACTGTCAAAACTCAAAAGTCTCGCATATATTTATTTATTTTTTGCAACTGCGTTATCAAGGGACACAGGATAATTTCTCTTACATGGCGGTTCCTGGGGACAATCAGATTGCCAATGATACCATGTCATCCTCGAGCTGAGGATGGCTTGAAATCCAGGGAGAAAACCAACTGCGGATGAAAACTGCTGTCTTTGAGGCCCTCAGCACTGCAGAGGAAAAGAGACTGTTAGACCTTCGCAAGTTGACACCCTGCAGATCGCAATACTGCCTGTCAGCAATCTCTTTCACTGGGCAGTCATCTGAATTGCTACTCCATATGCACCAAAAAAAGTATCATGGATGCTACTCCCGGCTACTAAGACCTCACCTATACTCCATCAACCTACCAAGCCCATAACTACCCCTCCTGCCTCCTCTGTTGCACCCTTTCCCACAAGCGAAAACACTCCTGCCTTCTTCTCATGGAGAAATAATCCAAGTGAGGCAAAGATCTCGCTCATTGCAACATCTCCACCCTGCATCCTCCCAGGTGTCACCGTCAACCCTCAATGTATTGGGGTGGTTGACATGGGCAAGAGCTGCCATTTGCAGGACTGCATCCTTTCAACATCGGTCCTCTGTATGGTGTGACATCTGTGAAAGACATAGCAACATGCACAACATTTCCACCCACTTGGAGAACATTGCCGCCCATTAGCAAACCCTCCCAAGATTGCGAGAGAGAGAGGCCCAGGTATTTATAAAAAAAGCTCTGGTCTTCATTAAGTTGCAGTCAGGACATTTTCTGCATGTCAAAGGAGAAGGATGCAAGGTGCCATACGCCAGTCAAGCAGCTCATACAGACCCTGGCTCACTGCTGGACATCTTAACCCCTTCGCTACGGGGGTAATTCCGCCATGGTGCGAGGAGGCGGGGGTTGAGCACGGCGCCGTGGTGCTCGTGACGAACCCAGCTCATAATGAGTCACAGTGGAGCTCTGCTCATGACGAGGTGGGCTCGTCACAACTCCGCCCAGTGATTAATTTTCCTACACAGGCGGGGAATCAATTGTGCGTGGGCGGAGCGCAGCCGTTATGACGAGCCCAGCTCGTCATGATCACAGCTCCACTGTGACTCATGACGAGCTGGGCTCCTCATGAGCACCGAAGGAGTTAAGCTGCATAGTCAAGCAGGCATTTCAGACAACAGTGGATTAATGCTGACGCATCACCTCTGCTGCATGGATCAGCACCGGTGGATCGATTCTGCTGCGTGAATTGGACCCGACGCATTGCCTTCAGAACCACCGCTGCATGGTACTCTTCCCAGCGCAAGGTCCTCCCAACTCTGTCAATAGCAGCCTCAATGACGATGCTGAACCTCTGCCTCACAGCTTTTCGCTCACCAAAGACGATGCATTGCTGCTACTGTGTGGAGCAGGACCAGCGCATCGCCACCGCTGCATGGTTCAGAACCGGCACATCACCTCAACTGTATGACTCATCCACGATGTTGACACACGTGGGATTAAGGTACTTATGTTCAGCGGGTCTCGCAAGGTCCCTATATCTGGCTCATTCTCCATTGGGGTCACCCTGAACTTTTGACTTTGTCCTGGTCCAGCCCAACCAGATATTCCGAATTGAGCTTTTTGCTTCTAGGTGCTATTTTTACCTAAACACCTTAAAATTCAATATTTCAAGTTCTACTTTTTGGATTTTTGTCATTTTGGTCTTGTTTTATTTATTTATAATTAAGCTGTGTTTACAAGCAGGTGTGGGATGTTTTTGTGTGGTGTTTTCACTTTCTTATTGTTTGAAGTGTTGCAAAAAATACTTTACATATTGTCACTAAAGTTAAGCCTGACTGTTCTGTGCCAAGCTACCCGAGGGTGAGCACCGGTTAATTTAGGGTGTGGTTGTGCCTTATAGTGACTAGGATTGTGGTTACTACTATTACTCGAATCTGGCGATGCAGTGCGCGCAATGAAATTTGTTTTATTTATTTATATGTTCATTTACCTGTATTTGGCCTTATTCTGTAGTTTACTATCTCACATCCTGCACCCCCCCACCCCACGTCACCGCCCGGCAGCACTCCCACCACCGACCGCTACTGACAGCAAGGCACTCTATCGTCGAGCCACCGGTTCCCTGGCTCATCCCCAAAACTATTGCGGCAATCGCACACCTCATGGCGAGGAGAAATCGTGGAAGTAGCCAGCTGTTAGTCGAGCATTCTTCTTTCCTATTTAATACACAGCAGTAAACCTGAGAAGAGTAATGAAAATGTCCTGAAAATAACGAAAGATTAGTGCCACTGAAAGCATAATTGAGGCTTAAATAATTTGTTCTGCACATGTCAGCACTGAACGTACAGCACGTTAGGACTCTGTTCAGGTGCCTCCTGGTTGCCTGGATGCCAATTGTGTCCAGCTGCTCCAATGCTATTCATGTAATGGGGCTATTTTGCGTTTAGCTGCCATACAAGGGACATTGTGGATTTGAAACATTTACACAGAAACAGTTTTCTTGTTGGTTGGTGGCGCTTGCATTATCGCAGAGCAGTGCCATATTTCCAGAGGATTAGTTGATTTGATTAGTGGCACCGAATGGCTCAAAATAATTCCAAAAGAAATTGTGTCAAGCTAATACATATCAAATACCAATTACCTAGTGGAAGAATCGGTGCATTAATGGTCGGATTATATGGGTTTGTTTTTGCTTTAAAAAATCACATTAGGTCCCTGTATCAATACTTTTTATCTGAAGGTAAGTGTAAACGTTCTGTTGAAAAGCGTGAAATAAATGATAATTCCCAAGCCCTGATTCAGAGGATGAATGTTGTCAGGATTTTCTAAATCAGAATTCAACTTATTACAGCGGAAATCTGTCGGAAGGTCAATATTATTCTGTCATAAGCTTAGAAATGGTTGACAAAATATATTTCACAAGAATTGAATTAGGTGTGCTGAGGGGAGCAAAAGAAACAGAATTCTATGATCATTTACAAATGCACAAGAACAAGCTCCTAAAAGATTTGAAGTAGATTTCCATTTAGTGTGTGATACTGACCAAATGCAAACATTTATGAGTGTGTAGGGGGAGGGGAAAAACTGTTTTCCAGTTTGCAGAAAAAAGTTGGAGAAAAATATATTTATATACATAGCGCCACACCTCCAGCTTGTTTCTCCACAAGCTATCTGCGAAACACCGTTAGGAGGGGCGGTAGTAGGTGTGATGTACATAAATATCTAATCAACTCCAAGAGTAATTCTACAAAAATCATAGGCCCATGCCTGCAATTTACAGTGTCGACATGATTTGTAATTTTTTCATTCAATACACAAAAACTAACAGAAACATTGAGTGACATAGCAGAATGGTAGCAGAGCCAACATGCATACAGCACGCAAATTACATGCAGGAGCAATATATTACTGCATAGACGAGGGCTGTCTCAGCATTGAGAGGTAGTCTTGAGGTAAACTGTATTTTGCTCTGTATGTACAAGGGAGAAAAAGTACATAGCAAACACTTAGGTTCATTGATAACATGAATTAACATTCTGAGGCTAGCCATGAAGTAATATGTAAGCAACTGTGAAATCAGAAGGCCTTAGTAGTGTTCCCAGTAGTAGATACACTAACTTAACTTAAATGGCCGAATACGATTTTTGAAGATTTTTGTGAAAAGACAGAAGCTAGTAACTAATATTGCACAAATTTACAAAATGGTTCAAGTAAAACTAAATTGAATGATTAACACTAACCATCTTCAGGGCCCCTATTCTCTGTTTTCAGTTTTATTACCTTTACCATCAGACAAATATCATAAAAAGTCATACTCCCACTGACATCAAATATAATTAGAAGCTTGCATTATGAGTTAACTCTTGTATCTAGCTTTAATGGATCTTTAGGAGGAGCAGGTACTGCAGGAGTGTTCACAGCCCTAGCATAAACATGGAGATTCACAAAAAGATACTTCTGATTACATTTTTAGGTTTATGCTCCACTTTTTCATGTTTTGCCCTTGACCTCGAAACTGGCCCTTGGACTCGTACTTTGAAACCCTCGCTGACAAGTTTTGGCAGCAAAAACCACAAACTATGGCACCTCAATGTAATTTTGCAACCTCAACGAGGCTTAGTATATGACTTGTAGCCATCATGTAGCATAGGTAATTTGCAACCATAAAATTGAAATCTATGTAACTTGTAAATTTTGCCTTAATACGATGCACCCCATTGTCTAGCCCCTGTGTCGAGAAGTCATTAGGTTTTATAGCGCATCTCAGAAACAAAATAAACAGACAGATAGACTCCATGAAAGAGCAATCAATTGATTTTGTTTTTTACAATTTTGCCTTGTGACTGCAGGACAAAGTTGCTACATACTTTCTACATACATGAGCATTAGGTCTTCAGTTGTCTTTGGACATTGATGAGAAAGGGTTAAAACACAATATTGTTATTATTGGTTTCATGCACGTAGCAGTGCATTAGATTTTTCTGTGCCCCTTCTAATTAAATGCAATATTCATAGGTGTTCGTACATATTTCATCACTATCTTACCACATCAACATATCTATGGTGAATTTACCTAAGTAACACCAATAACCCCAGCCTGGGTCAATGTGTGTTTCTATAGATGCGTGTTTGTCAACTTACAAAGAATTATAGATCTTTCCCTTGTTTGGGTTGGCAGCTTGACACGGTGTGCGGTGACAATTGTTCCGTGTATTGAGGAAGGCATGCTTTGAAGTACCAGGTGTCAGAGTTTATAGGAACGGGGTGGTGAGTCAGTCTACTAGGTGCCCAGGTCCATTTATTTTTATTTATTTTATTTTAAAAGTTTTGTAGAGCGTTAGCTAGACCCATAGCTATCAGAGCGCTTCACATACACATTGTGAAAAACAGAAGGGCCTTACTTTACCTAGAAGGCTGATAGTAAGTAAGCAAACCACGGATAAAGAACACAGCATGAACAATAAATAACTGTGCAACGGAGGGGGAGAGAAAAACAAGGTGATTAGCATAGTCCGTTCACCAACAATCCTTGAATGGGAGTCAACTCGGAATATTGAGGTCTAGGTTAGTTGACGTTGTTCAGGAAAGTGTTTGTTAAGGAGATGGAGTTTGAGGTCCCTTTTGAAACAGGAGAACAGGATCAGTTCCGTTTTATCTGGGTTGAGCTTTAAGTGATTGACGTTGAACCAAGTTTGGATCTCCGTTAGAGTGGTATTGAGGTGTTGGATGTCATCGGGGGATTTAATTTTGAAATAGATTTGGGTGTCATCCGCGTAAAGGAGGTAACTCACTCCAGCTTTTTTCAAGATAATTGTGAAGGGCTGCATGAAGAGATTGAAGAGGGATGGGTAGAGGATTGAGCCTTGTGGTACCCCAAGTGTGACATTTGTTGACTTTGAGAGACAGGAGTTGATCTTAATTTATTGCAAGCTACGCTGGAGGAAAGAGGTGAACCATTTTAGTACAGTACCATTTATGCCGGAGCGCTTTGACAAGGACTCCAGAAGAGCTGGATGATTAACTGTGTTGAATGCCGCAGATAGGTCAATAAGGATGAGTAGGCAGATATCACCATCATCTAAGGCTTTGCGAATGTCGTACGAGACATTGAGTATGGCTGTTTCAGTGCTACAGCTTTTCCTGAATCCCGATGGAAAGGTGTCGAGGAGGTTGAACTCATCAATGTGTTTATTTAGTTAGTGCAGAACACATGACTCCAATGTTTTTGCAAGGAATTGGAGGTTTGAGATAGGTCTGAGGTTGTTCAGATCATTAGGGTCGGCCCCTGGTTTCTTGAGAATGGGCGTGATTTGTCCAAGTTGTAGAGAGTCTGGGACATAGCCAGAGGTGAGAGAGGCGTTGATGATTTTTGTCCAGAAAGGGGAAATGGTGTGGTTGAGTTCTTTTATGATTGTGGAAGGGAGGGGATCCATGGTGTGGGAGGAAGGTTTTAGATTAGAAATTATCTTGAAGGCCTCGTTTTCCGCCATTAGCTCAAAGTCGGATCAGTGCGCATTGTTTTTTAGCTGGAGGCGGTCTGATTGTCCTTATACTGAACTCTTTCTGCGTGGTCAAGGGAAGTAGAAAGGGGGCAGGTTATGAGGGAAGGAGTGCTTGCGGTTTGTATGAAGGATTGATCAATTTTAGCGAATTTATTAGTGAAGAAGGTGACAATTTCTTCACATCGCTCATTTGTGGCTTCGATAACTTGAGTGGGGGTGCCGTTAGTTTGGCTTTTGACAATGCTGAATAGTTCTCTCGGTCTGTTTTACGCCAAATCTAGTTGGCTACGGAAAAAGGATGCCTTTTCACTGAAAATGTGTTTTTTGTATGCCTGCCAGGCAGATCTAAGTTGTGTTAGGTGTAAGGTCGAGGGGGTAAGCCTCCAAGCCCTTTCCGTTTGTCTGAGTTGGCGCCATTCATCGTTTAGCTCCGCGTTAAACCAGGGATTCGATTTGTTTTGCCTCTGTTGTTTGAGTTTGAGTGGAGCTACTTGGTCTAAAACCTCTGTCATTTTTGAGTTAAAGTGTGTAGTGAGGTCATCCGCCGTCTATGATGAGGGATGGAGTTGAAGATGGGGATGAATCAAGGAATCAAGTTCGGATAAAGGGACTTTTTTGATGTTTCTGGTCAAGAGTTTAGGTTTGACGTCAAAAATAGGTTGGTTGCTGACAGGTGTGTCAATCCTGAACAGAATGAGGTGGTGGTCGGACCAATGGGAGAAATCGCTCTCAGAGAGACCAGTTCGTTGTTGGTAATGATCGCATCTAGTGTTGCACCTTTGATGTGAGTTGGCTTAGTGCAGAGTTGTTTGAGGTTATGTATTTCCAGTAGGTTGGATAGGTTCAGGACAGTGGAGTCTTTTGGGTCGTTCCAGTGGATATTGAGGTCACCCAGGAATACGTCTTTGGTATCTGTCAAGGAGAACCATGTTATTAGGTCTGTTAGTTCTTCGGGAAAAAGAGTACGTTCTCCAGGCGGATGCTAGATGGTGTGGAATTTGATGGATGAGGTGCCCTATGTGGTGAGTTCGACACCCAGGTATTCAAATGATAGGCATTCTGCAGGTTTGAGATTGGTAATCTGTATTCCAGCTTTGTGGATGATGGCTAGTCCTCCCCCCGTTTTGATCAGCCTGTCTTGTCTCATTATGTTGTACCCCGGGGGGGGGTGAGGATGTCAAGGATGGGGGTAGACTGGGCATTGAACCAGGATTCAGTTAGGACAGCGATGTCAATTTCTTCAGCGAGAAGAGCTTCAGCAATGTCAGTAGCGTGTTGTACTGCTGATCATTACACAGAGCCGCAATTTACAAGCCAAGAACATGGTGACTGTAGAATTTCAAGTGACAGCAGTGAGCGACATCAGAAGATAGACAGATCTCAAAAAAATATTTGCTAGACCCCCATTTATCTTAGCCACCACCGAGTCCAGCTGCTGCCAATACCATTATTTTACCAGTTTGTTAACATAATATATTTGCGGCGGTTGAGGACTGCCTTAAATGTGACAACATCAGATTGTTTCGAGTCTCCATGACACAGATTGCTTTGATATATGTTTCCTTTAATACAGACTCATATCTTGTCTTTGTCAGACTGATTTGCTTTTCTCATTTGTACCTTAATAACTGATAATACTCCTGTCTGTAGCGCTTGCACAATGACCATCCCCACCTCTTGGACACTGACTTTCCGTAGGCCATAGCACTTGGACAGTGATTAGACTTGTTGGACTCTTTCCCTTTTTTTGCAGGCTTTGCATAGTGACAACTCAGCCCAAAGGTATTATAGAGCTTTACATAAATACCAAATGACATTACACATGGTCGATTTAGTTTTCTCTTTTAGGCACAGTTAGATTAACACCTTCAATGCTAAGGGTATTTTTCTCCTGTGCTGAGATTTCTTAAATCTCTTTATTTCATGACAAGCTCACCTTGTCATTAGCACAGCTCCAGTGTGCTTCATGACGAGCTGAGCTCGTCATGAGCATGGAAGGGGTTAAGTGATTTCCCCATAACGACATAAAGTTGAGTCAGGAGTTAAACCACCAGACCAAGGGCCCTATTATCAAGAAAGGGAGATACAATATTGCCGCTTTTATCAGCAGGAAACTGCCGCTAAATCGGCGACAATGGGCTTGATAATATGCCCTTGTGAATTCACGAGGGCGTATTATCAAGCCCATTATCACCGTTTTAGCTGCAGTTTCCTGCCAATAAAAGCGGTGATAATGTATCGCCCTTTCTTGATTATATGGCCCCAAATCTTTTCCCAAAACCATCACCTTCTCTATGATAGCTATGCTGCGCACAGCATCCAAGCTGGAAATGGAAGGTTCAAATCTTATTGAAATAGCCTGCCTTAATTATAAAGCATTCTAAAACAGCCACTATTTCTTAGACCCTGAAGAAGCAGACTGTGATGGCCAAGGATCACTGGGCCCAAGGCATTGCTGAAGATGAAATTCTGCTATTTGTTAATTGGAAACAGCTCAGTTCATCATCCTGTGGAGAGCCTTTTCTTCTAAAAATGAAGCTAATCATCTCTTGGCAGGACTTTTATCTTCCATAGTATTGTAAATGTTTCAACGGACATCTGTTCAGTCAACAATGTTTTAGGGTGAAACTGTCGAACTGTTTCTGTGTGTTAATTCTATGGTATTGACAATGCGGTGTATTTAAAAAAATTTATTACACCTATGCCAGGAGGTTGTTGTCCTACATTTCCCGAATACTTGAAACACATCTGTTCAGTCTTCACGTAGGTTGCAAATCGTGAAATTCTGTTGATAATATATTCTTTCTATGCTGAATGATCGGTGCCTTTTTCCAGATTTTCCAAAAGTGACTTAATACTGTGTGATAAAATGTGTGCAAGTATGCAATAAGGTGATTGTCTGCCCAAAATAGACACATTGAAAATTGGTGGCATATGTATGTACAAGCACAACCTGAAAAGGGGCTTAAATAGCACTTAACTGTCTAATTACAGACCCGTTGCACCTCTGCCTGCATGAGCTAGGGGGTAGAGAATATAAGACTCTCATATTTTCAATAGGGGCCTTGATTTTTAGGTTTAGACTTTGTTTTAATTGAAACAACAGCAGAATCTGCAAACAGAGGATAGAAAATAACATTTCTTTTACATTGCATCACTACAACACTCATTTGCTTCAGGTATGCCATCTCGTCGGGTAATGTGTCCAAGAGAGGGCAGTAGGATGGGAGGATAAGAGATTGGCGAAAGTAATAATGAGGTTCATATACACAACTTAAATCTCGAGTGTCCCAACTGTATTTCTATTTTCGCCTCCTTCAGCCATTCAATAGTGAACAGAATCAGAATGGACCCTGAATTGCAGTATTACCATGGAAGAGCATCACAAAGTAATCAAACCTCTTAGTCAAAACAATCAGCCCAATTCCTCTTCAAGTGATGAAATCCATTGCAAGCCCCCTTCGGATTTGAAAGTAATACTGATCATTCACCATCTCTTACCCAGAGCCTGGCAGGGAACCACAAAGAAGCCCCCAGGCTTTTGCAGATGAGTTCCTTCTTAACACCATTCAGGTACTTTTGACATCTCTGGATGATTAGACATTAATCAAGGAAAACATGCACCCCAGAGCCATTCACTACTAGAGACAATTTTTTGCAGCAATGTGAGTCACAAGCTTACAGGTTTAATAAGCTTTATTGAGTAAATAACAACTAGATAAAAATAGGCCTTAAATAAACAAAATATCTGTGATATAATGTGAAGGGAAAAACAGGCAATAAAAAAGAGCAGAAAGCTATTTATATTTTGACAATAACATTGGGAGGGAGGGGGGAATGGCAATACAATACATATCTACAATTGAAGATTGTGTAACAATAATAAACCTACTTAAGGAATAAACAAATACTTAGAATATCTAAAATGCAATTCAATAGTGAGAAATAAAATATAATGTAGAGGAGAAAGCAGAGACAATAGTAATTTATGGAGGCTGAAAAGTTTCAGAAACATACGTAATACATGAATTGTAACCTTAGTTAAAGAGTTAGTTAATCGTGACCGAAATAAATACCTATTTACAAATAGTCTGACAGAAAAGGCAAAAGCGATATCCAATCTGTGGTTGTGTCAAACATTGTTCTACCAAGGCTTCACAGAAAGATTAGTTGAACATTTCCAGATTGGCGAAATTAGCTGGAAGGCTAAAACCAATATCAAGTCAAACAAACCATTTTCATGTAAAGACAATCCCAACGACTGATAAACGTCCTGTAAAAAGAATATTATTTGATAGAGGAATATGCAAGTTAAAAATAGCTGAGAAATGCAACCAAATATTCTTCCAAAAGGAAAATACAGCAGGACAGGAAAATAGGAGGTGCATTGAATCAGCCAAAGGAAAATCACAGGACCAACAAGCCTTGTTATTAGTATGTTTAAAATTAGCTATGGACAAGGGAGTAAAATATAATCTATGGTAAAGAAAGAACATGGATTGAGTGATGGAGGGAGGTCTTCAAAGACCTACCCCATAACTTGTCCCAGAAATCGATGCTCCAAACAGAGCCCAAATCCATCTCCCATGCAGTCTCTATCTTAGATTTAGGATGGTCAGCATTTGGGTGAGAACATGTTTATAGATCAGGGATGCTTTAGGAAGCACAGGTAATACTCTGAGAAGTGGATCCACTTTGGGCTCAAGCTCAATTGAAAAAAGAGTATAAAAAACATCTCAAATTATTCCCATAAGAATTGAAAATTTGTATTCCAAACAAGTGCGGGCATTTAAAGGTGCCCTGAAATTGTAGAAAAGAACACAGAGATAAACCATCAAACATGTCCTGACCCAAATAATTCCCCTAAGTCTCCAGGATATCCAATAAAGAGGTCTATTATTAATGGTAATGAGTTGACTGTACCAAAAAGGAGATTGTTGGAAGGTATCCCTAGAGACAATTTCCAATTGACAGTGAGGTTTTAATAATGAACAAGTGTGTTTGAACAGCGGAAGGGGAAGTGACATTGACTTTTGTAGTAAAGGCAAGAGCGTCCTTTACAGAAAAAGTCACAAGTAAGGACCGTTCAACATTGACCCACAGCGGTGCAAAAGGTGAAACTTTAGTAAGAAGCCATAGAGCAGCCAATCCAAGACAAAAGGCCTTGAGAATGAGTAAAAAATCGGGAAAGTTCACTCCTCCCATAGATTTAGGTTTTCAAAAATGTCACTGGTAAATTCTAGATTTTTTTATTATTCCATAAAAATTTACAGAGGAGGGAATCAATTGTGAAAAAATAGACATTCGGAATATGAATGGGAATCATAGAGAAAATATATAATAAATTAGGAGTAAACGTCATTTTAATAGAATCAAGACATCGCCACCAAGAAATAAATAGAGGCTTCTAGGAGGAGACGAGATTAGAAATATGATCTAGCACTTCCTTTATATTAATTTTAATTGAATCCAATATGGAGTTATTAAACCAAATGCCTAAGTATTTGATTTTAGAACTATTCCATCAGAACCCAGTAGCTTCAAAATGCTGTTTGAAACCGAATTTGGTGATGGGGAGAATTTCTGTCTTGTCAGAATTAATCTCATAACCTGAAACTAGGGAACAATCTGAGATTTCTTGCAATAGAGAAGAAATAGAGGTTTCAGGATGAGATATACTGAGTAGGATATCGTCCTCTTACGCAGATAACTTCAAATGTTGATAACCATAGATAAAACCAGAAATAGAGGTTTTCTGGAGGATATGAGATAAAACCAGTTCAAGTGATAAAATAAATAGAAGGGGAGAAAGAGGACAACCTTGACGTACACCCTAATGCAAATGAAAAAATTGAGAGATAAGACCATTAACTACGACAGAAGCCTTAGGAACTGAATATAATAGAGAGATTAAATAAATAAATTTAGGACCAAAATCATGCCAATGAAGGGCTTTAAATAAAAATGACCAATTCACTCTTTCAAAAGATTTCTCAGCATCAATGGAGACTAGAGCTAGAGGATAGGAAAGAGTTAGGGTCTTATTAAAACATTAAAATGTAAATGAAAATTGTCAGAAATTAGTCTGCCTTTAATGAAACCATACTGTTCTAGACCAATTACGTTTGGTAAAAGATGTTCAAGATGCAAAGCAAGCAATCTGGCAAAACGTTTGCAATCGACATTTACTTGGGAAATAGGACGATCATTTTTACAGTGTTTGGGGTCACAACCATCTTTATGGATTAAGCATATCATAACCTCTAAAAAGGTTTCCACTGCTCTACCAGTAGCATGAAAGTATTGAAAGAGCTGCAGGAGTTTTGGAAGAAATAGATTTGAGAAGTGTAAATAAAATTCTACCGTAAACCCATCTGGGCCCGGAGTTTTATTTTTTTAAAGAAGACTTAAAGTATGAGATAGTTCTAGGATGGACATATCAGATTCTAGAGGTGGGAAGTCCAGGTCAACATGAGGCAGGGCTGGAACGTGACTAAGATAGGTGTTGATAGAAGAGACATGTGAAGAGGACTCCAAAGTATATAGGGCCAGATGTAGGTAATCTCAATTTACCTATTCTTAAATACCGAATTTTACCGATTCGCTATTTAAGAATAGGTAAATGGGATGTAGGTAATTTTTCATTAAAAAGTACAGAATCGTTAAGATTTGGTAATTACCGAATCGGTATTTACCGTTTCGGTAATTGCCATTCATACCTATGGGCCTGGATGCCCATAGGAATGAATGGCAATTACCGAATCGGTAAATACCGAATCGGTAAAAAGGGGGAAAACATTGAAGGGTGACATGGTGTCACTTTGACACTCTGTTTCACCCCTCAATTGGGTATGGGTGCACATGTGGCACACATACATGCCCTAAGGGCATGTATGCCTGCCACATCGCACTGTTGGAAAAGCAAAAAAATGCTTTTTCAAAGGTTTTCATTATTTACCACCAACTTGTAGTTGGTGGTAAATAACGAATCCTTAACTGAGGAATGCACCAACTTGAGTGCTCCCTACATCCTGGATTCGGTAATTTACCGAATCGGTATGTTAGGAATTCGGTAGTTTACCGAATCCTTAAATGACCGATTCGGTAAAATACTGAATCCCAAAAAAATGCCACCTACATCTAAAAAGACCAATACCGGTCGGTAACAGCCGAAATTCGGTAATTTTGTCCGGTACCGACCGGTATTGGGCAACCTACATCTGGCCCATAGAGTTTTATAAAATTTCATAAATCCATCTAAAATGTCCTGATCTTTTAAAATAATGTTTCCATCCAATGAGTGAATAGACTCTACCAAAACCTGTTCCTTCTGATATTTGAGATCATTAGCCAGAAGTTTGCCAACTTTATTTCGTCCACCATAATACCGAGCACTACCATAATACCGAGCACTAGTAAGAAGAATAGTAAATGAAGCATTAGCTGTAATTGTTTAGTTAAAGTCGAGATTCGCACGAACAAGCTCCTGTAAGGCAGCGTAAGACAAACAAGCATAAAATTGATGTTCTAGGTATTTGATATTAGCTAGCAAAATGTTATGCTGATTAAGTAAGTCTTTCTTTTTCTTGGTAACAAAGTCCATAATAAAGCCTTGTGCAGTAGCCTTAAAACCATCCCATAGCAATGAAGGTGAAGCATCTGGAGCTGCATTTAGGGAAGAGAATTCCTCCGTAAAGGAAATGAAAGGGGAACAAAATAGTGGATCCTACAAAAGAGAATTATTAAACCTCCACCTAGAGGACTTCGGATGTGAGCAGAGTGAATCGAATCCAGCAACAACTGGGGCATGATCAGAAATGACAATAGGTTTGATTGAGGAAATAAGGTTCTTTGTCAAGGCTTTAGAAAGATGTAATCTAATCGGGTCAGACTGCCATGTGGGGGAGAGAAAAAAAATGGCACGTAGAGCCGGTCTGAGATCAAGGAACTCCTTCCGCCCACTTCTTAGAATAACAACACTTTAGATCCTGACCACATTTGTTGTTTCTTAAGTTTGACCATGGTTAAGACTTGCAAAAGGTCCGTGAATTTCAAAAAAAGAAGGATCATCCCACGAGGCCTTGAGGGAGCAGATGCAGAAGAAAGGCGAGGACCCAGCCTATGGGCACGCTGGATATTCAGAGACACTGAGACAGGGAGGTCTAAAAGCATCAGAAGAAATTAGAAGAAAAAGGTCACAGGGTCATCTCCCTTGACACCCTCAGAAAGACTATATAAACAAAGGTTGTTGAGCCTATTTCTGTTATCAAGATCCTCAATAGATTTCTTCAAGAGTATCACCTCCCTCCCCAGAAATGAGATTTTTCTAGATGTATCTTAAAGGTTTCTGATGTGTTTTTCAACTGTGGACAACCTGGAGTCAAGTGTTAACCATTTAGTGCCCAGAACTTGTAGACATTGGTTTCCTCAATAAATGGGCACAAAGCACATATTTCCTCTAAAACAGTGTCCAAAGAAACAGGCGAAGCTGGTTTTGGTGGAGAAGGAGGATCTTGCTTAAGTCTTTTGTTAGCAGAGGAGGGCTAATTAAATTTTGATGGTGAAATGGACGTAGATACTGCCCTGGAAGAGTTAGAATGAGCCAAATTGACAGAGTCATGCAAGTCATCCATAGGTGCACCAGGGAGGGCGAGTGGGACACAGGCAGTCCAGTGGTAGACTTTTTACTAGAGTGTAACAGATGTTTAGATCTGCCATGTAATAAAAATGTTCCAATCAAGCATGTATAGAAAGAAGAAAAAAGTCTCCCTTTAATGAAAAATAAAAAGTAAAAAGGCCAAAGGCGTGAGCTTTTATTCTTAGTGTAAGCCACAATGCTTTAATAAAGCAAGTCCCAAAAGTCAATTTTAAAAACAGTGCCTCGTGCAAGGAGTAAAGCTGAGAGGAATTGCTTCAGTCTGGAGGAGAAAAAATGGGAGGCAGGAAATGATGTCCCTTGACGTTTTACATAACCAGAAGCAGGAGGGAGGATACAAATTATAGCCTCATGCTCAGGGGATGTTCCACAAAGAAGAACTCCCCATGGAAGCCATATAATGGCACTGGAACAGCTGGAATCCAAGATGCGTCTCCTGATGCAGCTCCAAGCTCAGGCGGCCATCTTGTAAGTCGCTGCGCGTGCGTCTGAGTCACAAGTTTCTGTTACATTCATTCAGCCAGCTCATCAACCACTGTCCTCATGCACCTTTTTGTTGAACATAACCTTAGAACAACTGCTGCTTATTTGTAAGTACCATAGAGGAGCTAATTTCCCCAAAAATCAAGATACTAGCACTGGGCTCTCATTCACTGCTGAGAACTTGAGTGCACCCAACATCCTCTGGTGTTCTCTGGAGTGCACAACACTAACGAGTAAGAGAAATTCTTCTAGTCTTAGAGAGTGCCACCATCTTTCCTTCACTGGTGTCTCTAAGTGTATGCAATGTGTTGATGAAGCTAGATCCTGCTACTACCTATAATCAGTGTCCACTGATAAACTGCAGTACCATTCAACTTTTAACCAGACGGACACATCCACATGGCTGGAACACCACAGACGCTCCATAGAAAGTAGCCATTTTGAAGCTTGATAAGCCAGATGAACCAGAAGTTACAGAATGACACGGTGGTACAGATTTATCAAAGGGTTTGCATCACCTTTGCACTACGCAAAAGGGATGCAGGGTGATGTAATCCTAGAATGAGAGTTACCAAGCTATGCAAGGCCACCTTGCATGGCCCTGTGTGCTTTTGAATCTGGACTAATTCAAGGCAGCGGAAGGCAGCACAAGTCTTCAAGCATCCACTCTTTTTTTTGGGCACATTCACAGATTTTCCATGAGTGGTTAGCCTGGGAATGCATCAAAACGTCACACCTTCCTAGGGGAGGCGCAAAGAGGAAAAATATCTTTATTTCTCCTAGTTTTTCCTCTTTCAACATGTGCTGCAGAACACAGCACATGTAGAAAGAGGAAAAAGCCTTTGCACCATGTGCAGCATGGTGCAAGGGTGCCTGTGTTGGCGCTAAGCAGTCAAAAGTGAGCAAGCACAAGGAGAGAGCAGAAATGTGCCATATCTTGATAGATATAACACATTCATAATCTCTCCCTTTCACGCAGTGCAGCAAGGTGTCTTACTGTGTTGTGTTGGTTGAATAAATGATAAATATGGCCTGATTATAAGTAAGATATGGCGGAATTACTACATGGATTCCACTGTGCTTGATCGTGAGTAGGCCCGTGTTCCCATACCCAGTTTTCCAAAGTGTTGAAATAACAGACCTAAATTTGCAGGGCAGTAATTCCTCCTGGTAAAAAAACAGGTGGCTTTTGCCGCAGTAGCCATCCCCCGAACACCATTTTTTTCCCTGGCAAGCAGGAGCATTCAATGCTTCTACTGCCAGACCTTATCTGCTCTTTCCATCCCCCACTCCTCACTCCCCACTCCCCACACCTCCTTCCCAGGTCCCTGCAATCAGTTGCCCGCTGCTGAGAGCAGGTGGTAATTGTATGTGTTACATACTACAGAATTGTAAATTCAATGTGGTTTTATGATCGGTAATCCAATTCCACATGGTGCTTCCAAATTCCTTTGGGTTCAATTGGTATTTACACGGTACTATCACAGTTAAAGCAAGGTAATGAAAATTCTGCATGTGGAATAGCCACACCACCAATATCATGCATCTTGCAATCGGGCTGTATAAATCGTCTTTCATTTTTAACAAGCTTATACATTTGAGAGCAACTAAATACACCACAACAGTAAAAACATACTTTGGTATTGCTCTTTAGTGGCAAACATGAAGAGATTGTTATGTTTACAAAAGAAACTTGTTTATGCTTACAGTAAGGAAACTGGGCTATTAGTTAGACAGGATGTGACAACTGCATAAGCAATAGATTCACAATTACCGCATCACTGGGAACCAAATGCCCAACTGTGGTGCTTGACTCTCTCAGGGTAGTGATGCAGAGCAGTCCAAAGCCTACTCTGGGTAGGTGGTGTGGGCTAGTAATCATCATACACTGGCACATAACAATAACACTCAATAAAAGATTGCTCAGTGTGTGCCTTTTCTTTGGAAAATGAAAAGTGCATTTATTACACACACACACACACTACTAAATACTATGCAGTAATTTACAAATTCTGAAATCACATTTTAGCCCTAATGGGTCATGACCCCCAAACATTAAAGTACCCCAGCACATATACCCAGTAGCACATTACCATAAAGGAGGATGTCACTTCAAGTATAGCAGGTCTATCAGGATTGCCACATCAAGGTTACTATATTGAAAGATGAGGAATTTTAGGTTGGACAGCCTTCTCTCTATCACTGAAATCAATAACCATGAGTCATCTGCAATCATTACTATCAATAAAGAATTTCAACATATGCAAAAATCACTGTCATCAATACATCTTCCAATAGAAAATTGCAAACAACATTACAAGCTTCTTTGTTTTCCTTCAACCACTTTAGACCAGAAAACCAAAAGCCCTAAAACCAACCTCTAGTGATCCATGCACTCCCAGACTGTAGTCCAAATGTTCTTTCCTCTGAAATGTTTAAATCTCTCTGAAAAAGTTGAGGGTCATGGATTTATTGACCCTGCATATTTAGGGTCAGTTTCTGAATTCCTTTGGGAACGGAAGCTGCTGTGACTCCTGCAGCCCCACACAGCTTTTTCAGCCAGGCCTCCTATAGTTGCTCAGGGCCTTGCACACCATAACGTCTTTATCTTTTGTTTCTTTGTTGTGTTGGGGGTGCCTGGTCCCTCCAAGGGCAACCTGACATGCATTTCTGTGTGGTCAGCGAGGAGAGTACATTTCTGGGCTGCCCAGCCAGCTCAGGTTTGTTGTGTGTGGCCTCATGTTGTGCGTCTACGTTTCTTCAAGCTTTACCTTTTTCTTAATACCCTAGGACTATTCCCTCTTGAGGGTCTTAGGGGGAGCCCTGGCTGCCTTGCCAGATGCCCTCCTACACAGTCGCAGGAGCCAGCAGCTGTGTTCTCCCTGCCCTCTCTATGCAGGCAGGTTTAGTGGTGGCTGCCCCAGTCTCCCAGACATGGTGATCAGGGGTGAGCCAACCGACACTGGGGCACAATGGTGCTCTGCCTCTTCTTTTTCTGCTTCTGGTGGCCCAGGGAAAGGATATAGACCACTCTCCTTAAGCAGGCCAGTCTTCCATCATCTTTGCAACCCGGGGATAGGGTCCCAGGCCCCACTTGTGCAGATGCTGACTTGGGAGACGGCGTCCTCGGGCTTGTAAGACTCTGGGATGGCAGCTGCATGCATGCCCCTCTTGGGTTATAAAATATTAATGGAACTAGCACCAACCTCCTGTCCCACCCTGGGCTCATTTTAGAAACTTGCGGTGGATCCCTGTGCACTCTGGTGCGATCCAGGGTTCAAAGCTCAAATCCTTTCCACTCATATATCTCGGGCCCCATTGGGCTGATTTGCTTTATTCTGGCCTCATTTTGCTCCTGGGGTTTAACCCAAGGCACATTGAGCTTTTTCAACAGGCTTCATGGCCTCCAAAGTGGCACTGTTCATAAGCTGAGCTAAAAAGAAATGACAATTCTGAATGGCCTAGTCTTTCAATATAGTCCCAGAAGGAGTACATGTAGATGTTTGGGATCTGCATATTTAACCTTGGCATACATATTTCACCCGGTTGGTACCTCACAGGACTTTGTAGGCCTAATGGAAGCTAAACAGCTTTTTACAGCAGATTTCCCCCTATTTGTATAATTCAGTGACACTGCGATATACCAGTAAACCCTACTGGCCTTACCTATGAATGCCCACTAATATTATAAGGCCTTCCAGGCCAACGTCTAACCTTGTAGAATCCTCTCTCCACCAGTATAGCTGTGTGCCTATACAGGGCTGCGCACATCAGGAGGCTCATAGGTGCAGCCTGTACTTGCATGTGCTAATGTGTTCATGTGTAGCCAGCCAAGTGCCCCTTACCCTAGCTGAGTGGCAGAAGCGTTATCTTGAAAGGTGGACACTGGTGGTAAACATGTGCAAGTTTCTAGAAACTAGAGTTTTCTAGACTTCACAAAAATATGAATGAACTGGAATTTTTGTTGATATTCTTTTCTAGTTAAATTATTCTCACAACAAAGGCAAGATCTTGCTGAAATTTATTCGTTTGAAGTCTGCAATTTAAGATTTTTTCTCACAATGCCGAAAAGTTTATATTAAGGACTAAATTAAAATTTTGCAGAGATTTGAAAAAACGTAATGACTTGTGTGGAGGGGACATTTTAAAACTTTTCTCCTTCTCAGTTTTTCCAAATAGTTGAGGTATGTGAAGTATTCCCTGACGGCTTTGCTCTGGTATTGGATATCCAATTAATTTTCTTGATGCACTATGCAGCTCTGCATGGCCACACCGTGAAAGATACATTCATTATTTCCTATCTTAAGTGCCAACTGTGCTCTTATTCCTTCTCAAACTCTTCTGCTGAACTTTAAAAAGTATTCATCCAGTATTGTTGTTGATCAGTTATTCCACTGATGTCATGGATATTCCCTGTTGCTCACAGTCCATTTTAGAATCTGCATGGATCGGATGTGTGTGATGTTCACAGCCCTACTCTAATAAGTGAGTGCAAAACTGTCTACATTGTGAAATTGTATGAAAAATGTCACAATATTTGGGAGGGAGGATGCCAATAGGTGAAAAATAATGTATGCATTTCTTTTACAACTGAAAAGGTGGCATTTGTAACAATGCAAAGTGATGCAGTATTTATGGAGTTTTTTTTTTGTTTCTGCTTGTGACAGAGCTGGACTGGAAAGTGATCCTCTCACCTTCATGGATTCCTTGAACCTGTCTTTGTACAATGATGACATTAACAACAGGACTAATGGATCCGACATCGGTGAAAAGTTTATCTACAATTACTATGCCATGCTCCTTACCCTTCTCATTTTCGTCATTGTCTTCGGAAATGTTCTGGTGTGCATAGCTGTCTCGCGAGAAAAAGCGCTTCAAACCACCACCAACTACTTGATAGTTAGCCTGGCAGTGGCCGATCTTCTGGTGGCTACACTAGTCATGCCGTGGGTGGTCTATCTTGAGGTAGGTAGAACTTCCCAACTTTTTATGAGTATAATGTACAACTGCAAACACAGGGACCAATTCACAAGAATTGTTTTTTAACAGATTTCCAAATGCCTACATTTAACTCATGTCTAATGACATGAATTCATGGAACTGTATGACATTTGAGTTTGAGCAGTTTCTGCTAACATTATATGCATATTATCCTAGTTGCAGAAAAATTGCATTAACAGAGCTATGTAAGTGAGATTTGTATCATACCTTGATTTATCAATTATGTTCATGTATTTTAATCAGCGGCTTAATTAATACTCATGTTAGTGAGGTATCTGAAAGCAACCTTCTACCAACCCTGCCTTTGTGAATGGGTACAGAAAATTGTATTGAGATTATCCCGTTCTCTGGGTGTGGATTCGAGACAATTTTTTTAACTAGCCCATGGATGACAGAGTTACCTCCGGCTAAATGCTGGTAAGATGGAGCTTATGTTGTTTGATAATGCCAGGGCACTTTGGTCTACTGATTGGTGGCCAGCGGACTTGGGGACTGCCCAGGGTCATAACAAACACCATCGCCGCCCCCGCGGGGCAGGGGGGCCCCCACTCTCCAGTAAATGAAGTGAGAGCTGTGAGAGAGACTTGCTTTGCTCTAAAGCAAGCCTTTCTCCCTCTAAAGCAGCCTGCCCTGATCTCCTGGGCTGACCCAGGACTGAAGAGAAACAATGCAACAACTTACATTGTTTCTCTTCAGTCAAAGCCAGGCCCGGAAAAAGGATGGGGGTGGGGGGCCCCAGAGACAGCATTCTCCACATGGCACTCACAGCCTCTGAGAAGGGAGGAGGCAGCACAGAGGAGAGCTGACAGGGGCTGAAGGATTGCAGCTCCAGGAACAGTATCTGCTGGGTCGCATTGGAAGGTAAACAAGCATTTGCAATATATGGTTTTGCAATATATGCATTTGCATATATGCAAGTCATATATGGTTTGGATTGGAATTGTTAGTTGCGGAATTGTGTTGTGTTGGTTGGATCTGTGTAGTGAAATAATGTGGAATGGTGTGCAGTGTAATTATGTGGATAGTAATTGTGTGAAATTGAGTGTACTGGAATTAGGTGGCGTGGGATTGTGTGTCATGGAGTGGGATTGTGTGTCTTGGAGTGAGATTATCTGACATGGTATTTTGTGTTGTGGAGTGGTATGTAGTGGAGTTTACTTATGTGGTGTGCTATTAAATATTGTAGCATGATGTGGAATTTTGTTGTGTAAATTGGATGAATATGGTGTGTTGTTTAATTGAGTTGTTGGTTTGAATTATGTAGTTTTTTTTTAATTATGTGGTGTGGAATGGAAATGTGTAGAGTTGAATTTGTGTGACGTGGAAGTGTGCGCTGTTGAGTGAAAATGATGTTGAGTTGTATTATGAGGCATGGTGTGAAGTGTAATTATGTGGAATTTTGCTACGTGGCATAGAATGGATTTATGTGGAGTCTCTTTATGCAATATGGAGAAGAGCATAATTATGTGGAGGTACATTATGTGGAGCTGAGTGGTATTATGTAGAGTGTAATTATGTTGTGTGATAAATTCTGTTGGGATGAATTGTGCAATTGTGTGGCATGTGGAATTATGTGGCATGGTGTGGTGTATAATTGTGCGGAGTGGAATTATGCAGCATGTTGCAGGGTTGTATTTTGTGAAGGGTAAATATGTGTTTTGGAGTGTAGTGTAAATATGTTGTGCGAAGTATAATTATATAGTTTGAAGTGGAATTATGTGTAGTTGAATTGTGTTGTGTGGAGTGTAATTATGTGGTTTGGAGTGGTATTAAGTTGTGTGGAATGTTATGTGATGTTGAATTATGTGGTACGGAGTGTAGTGTAAATATGTGTTTTTTAATTTTTAGGATTGGAATTATGTGGTATGGAATGTTGTAGGGTTAAATTATTTATAGTAGAATTGTGTGGCATGGAATTAAGAGATGTTCAAATGTGCTGTGTGTGGTAGACTTAGCATAGCTGCAAAGGTTTCAGATTACGATGTGTGACATTTTCATAATTTCAGTGTAGTTATGAGTGACATTTCAATGACTATGAGTGACACTTTCCCGTGAGCAAAATAAAGCAATGAAGAGGAGGGAAACATATAAATATTAGAAATTACGCCCATTTGAGCAACTAGAAACTCTAAGAAAGTCACTGAACTAAAGTTCACTAACAGCAGGTTACTAAAAACTGAGCAGAGTAAGACTGTGTGAATGTATTACAGTTAAATTATGAAAACGTCACACTTACCAATCTGAAACCTTGGCATCAATGACAGAATCAGTGTGAAAATGTGCTCTAATTGAGGTGTAGTCCTCTGCTCCCTCATGGTGATCAGCCTGCCAGGCCTCTTTGCAAACTTGCAAGCGCCAAGCAGTTTTCCATCAGTTACATGTTAGTGTAACTCTACAAAATAAATACATAGGATGTTCTCTGCAGAAATCAGAGATTGTCCTGCACCAGGTTACACTTACTCCAGCACTTTAAAAGTGGCAGTTCATTCAAGGTCCAATCAGGCCTCCCATAATGTCTGTTTACTCTGCGTAGAAATGCGGCAAAGTTGTTTTTAAATGCTAATCTGTGTTCAGATTAAACCTTCCAAAATGAGCTGCTTTCATCTATGAGTAATCAGTCCGTTTCTGGGATACTAAATTCACAGTAAGACCCAGTGACTTACCCTCGAGTGCCTCCTCAGTGATCTTCTGTCTGAGGTAGGGTGCAACTGGGATCTAACATGTTTTAGGACTATGTGGTCTAGACTGCCCTGGGCTGAAGTGTTTCGTCCATTTATCCAGGAGTGTGAGAGGAGGGGAGATCCACACCTGAAGCAGTAGGTGTATTGGTGCCTCTGATGCTCCCAGACTACAGTTAGGCCACAGCTCCCTGAACCACGGTAGGCACCTAGACCCTCGGCGCAATCAGCTCGTCAGTGGCGCAATGTCTGTAGGTGCAGTATTACAACACCTGCTGGACGGAGGGGGACCTGAGGTCTCTTTCGTGTATGTGTAAATTGGGCCTAATGGGCATGCCACCAGCAGGCAGAGGCCCAAACTTGAGAGGCTGGATGAGACAATTTAGTAGACTGTTAGAGCATGCCTCTTGATGGACTCTAGTCAAAAGAGGAGCATTGAGGTCCGCAGGAGTGCCAACAGGTGTTGGATTGCAGCGAGGTGACTGACCATAGTAACAGGTGGAACTACGAGAGATGACTGAATGCGCTAACCCTCTAAGGGGCAATAATTCATGGCAGTAAGGGGAGCGGAGGTTATGTCTATACACTCCGAGAGTTATTGTGCTGTATCAATACAATGTCACCTGGGTACAGTAGCGCTTTCGGCAACCATTGTCACTCATTTAGCAAATACTCAGTGTAACACCCACAATATTTGGGGGCTCTGGCTCATTCCTATTTGCCCTCTCGCGTGCTTTGCTCTGCCACTCATGTGAATTTTCGGTCCCAAGAGTTAGACGATTACGCATGGGCGGCCACTCTTTTGCCTGCTTGGGGCCTTCCTTATGGAACTCTCTCCCTATGTCGCGTCGCACTGAAACTCTTTATGGCAACTTCTGTAAATGCCTAAAAACCTGGGGGCATATTACCAAGCAATAGCGATAATTATCGCTTTGCATGGTTAGCGGCTATAATTATATCGCCGCGCTCCGACGATTTTTACCGCTGAGATACCTTGATATTACCAAGGTTTATCTCAAAAGCGGTAAAAATCCTGCGAAATGCATGAATATCGCTGAAAAATCAGCGATATTCATGCATTATCGTGACAATACTCCTAGCCATGTTATCCACCTTCCATTGGATAACATGGATAAGAACTGCTCTGGGCAGGCGTTAGCTTTTGGAGATAATCGCGCTTAGCGCGATTATTTCCAAAAGTAGGTAATAGGAGATAGCGATGTAAGCGACTGTTTCCAGTCGCTAAGATCTTGGCACGCCCACTTTGCATGTCATTAGCGATAATTATCGCTTCCATGCAAAGTGGGCCCCAAGATGATCGCTATCTCCTAATAGCTATCGCTAACTGGTGTTAGGGCGATAAAATTATCGCCGCTTTAGCGGGAAAAATTCCCGCTAAAGCGGTGATAAGGCCCTTGGTAATATGCCCCCTGGTTATTTAACCAATAATTTATTTTCATTCCCTTCTGTTCCTTACAGGCAGGCGCCGGGAAACCCTCTTGGGTAGCCGTTGCTCCTAATAAATTAAAATAACATAACATAATCAGTGCAGCTATATATCTATTTTGCATCTGAAGAAATCAACACTCTGACACAGGTAAGAGTTACCAATACACCTAGGTCACAGGGGTCACGGTACCTTCACAATTAACGTTTTTGTTTTTCATTCCGGTATGTCTGCTGCTGTAAGTAGCTATTACTGCCATGTGAAAGTTTCAAAGAAAACAAGTAGGAATCAGCCTGGAAACAGACTCCTGCATGTTATTCCTTTAATACTTACTCATTGTTATTTTCATTCCCCCAACAACAAAACAGCAATGAAATTGGGCACTTAAGCGCTGTGATGTCATCGTGTTGGAATCTTAGATTCTGGTTCCTCCATGCAGAGCGTCCGTTTTTGCACATTGCTTCCCGCCGGGAGGCAAAGGTTATCCCGGGTCACATCACCCACTCCAGAGCTTCGGTGCCCTTCTCAAGCCCCTAGCTCCCATCAGGAACCAGTCCTTGCATATGTCGCACTTGAAACGGCTACCATCGTAGTGCTGCCGGTGCATGGCACGCACCTGCAACAAATCCTCGAGAGACCTAACTTTATGGACATACTACAGAAATACGGCAAAATGTTGTGGGCATAGAAAAGGGACATTCATTACAGGACTACCACACAGGCAGCTGTACTGCATAACGAAATGTACCGCATCGCGTATAGGAGACAGGGAAAGGGTAGGAAAGAGGGTTTCTGTTGCAGTACCCCCCACTTTTTGCCAGATTACTGATGCACTTTTACTTGGTGTGCCCTGGGTCCCTGCCAATCAGGTCCCCAGTGCCTGTGTTCTTTCCTCAAAACAAACCCAATTGGCATCTCTGGCCATAGGTCAGCCCCTGGTAAATGGTACCACAGGTACCCAGGCCACTGTGACCAGAGAAGGCCTCTAAGGGCTGCAGCCCTTATTGTGCCACCTTAAGAGGTCCTGTACCACCACACTTACACACTGCCTTTGCAGGCGGCATGTTTTGGTGCAGAACTAAATGAAGAGTCAACATGGCACACATCCCTGTGTGCCATGCCTACAACCCACGACCTTGGCATAGACCAGTCACCCCTCTAGCTGGGTGTACCATACCAGCGGTGAAGGTACAGGTGCATGAGTACCCTGTACCCCTACAGTGTCAAAGTCCATTCTTAGACATTGTAAGTGCAGTGCTGCCATTAAGAGTATATGGTGCTGGGAGTTGGGCATTACAAACCCCACAGCACCATAATGCCTACACTAAAAACTGAGAACTTTGGTATCAAACTTCTCAGCACATTAAACCCACACTGATGCCAGTGTGAGATTTAATGAAAAATGCACACAGAGGGCATCTCAGAGATGCCCCCTGAAAAAAAACACCTCTAGTGTCCTGACTGAGTGGCTGCTTAGGTTGCTACCAACAGACAAGTTTCTGGACCCCTGGGTCAAGAGCCTGCTGCTCTCGGGCCTGAAACAATGCACATCCTGGGACAAGGTGCCAAGCCTCCTCCCCCTGGATGGGCAGGGTTCACAAAGGCGAAGCTTCAAAGGATTGCCACCTTTGTGAGCTTCCCAGACCACTTGCTGCTTTCAGCAACTGGTCCCCACTGGTTCTGCCCACACTTTGGGCAGGAGAACCATGGGGAAAACAAGTGAGGAAGAGAGGTCTGCCCACCTCTGCCAACTCCACCCCTCAGGTGGGGAAGGCAAGATGAAGCACAACTCCGAGTCACCACCATCTTGAGGATGTGGGACTCAACCAACCAGGGACAGGCTTTGCCCCCCTACCACTGGAGGGTGGCACAATAGGGGTTGCACCCACCCTAGGGAAGGGACCCATTGGTCCCTGACCTCTACCTACCTGTAACACTCCTAAATCTAGTATTAATGCCCACTGACTTGGCCCTAGCCCTACAGGCCTGTCTCCCCTCAAACTTGCTCCTGCGAAATCCCATTGTGTCCTGCAGCCAGCAAGCTCAAAAACCCCGGAGGACCTGCTTGCCTTCACTTCCAAAGACTGCTTCTCCCGTGAACAACCGATTTGTTCAACTGCAACCTCTGGCAGTAGCAGGAGACCGCAAATCCATCCCACTCTGCGCCCGCCGATCCCAGCCCGAGCTCGAGTGGAAAAACACCACGAGGAGGTCGCCTTGGCAATCCTGAACATAGATCTGGTGACCCCTGATCTGCCTCAAGCCTCCAGCCGACGCCTGCAGTCTATATCCAGAAGGCCTCCTTAACCGCGACCAGGAGCTGGTAAGAAGATCCACCCCCAAAAGGTACCCCTGCACCCAATGCCCCACAGCTTTGTGTGCCCAAACCGACAGTGCCTAACCAACCCCTAACTTCCCAACATACCTCTCAAAGTGGTGGTCACACCCAGAAGTACTTTGTCTCCCTGCCTGCAGTGCTTTTGCAAACCGAAGATTCTCAATTGAAAACAAAAGGGCGCCCGACGTCGAAACAGCACTCTGCATCCGGCCGCCTCAGTGCCACTGTTTCCCCATTTGCCCTGACCTAAACCCTAGGAGTTTTGCTTCCACAACCAAGTGGCCAGCTTGCCAGCAGCCACTAACCGGAGGCCCCCTATCCTCCATGGGATAACATTGATCCTCATCACTCTCCGCCCGGCCGCCCTAGTGCCGCTGAGGGTGTAACAAGAGTGCATCACTGACCCTGGGATACCCCTGAGTCTAACCCCAGAACCTTAACTCCCACAGTTGATAACTTACCTGTGAACCGATAACCTGGTTTTCCTCCATAGGATAACATTGACAATTTTCTTCCAAAAAGTTTCTAAGTGTGGAGTTTTGAAATCTAAAAATAATCTTTAAAAATGACATGAATAACCGAAATGTATTTACTTACCTGTTTGCAGGAAATGTCCCAGTGCTGAATCTAGTCATCCAGCACTGAGATAGAAAAGTAACGTAAAAAGTAACTTAACTGTAATTTAAGGAAAAAGACTATTAATTTCAATATACTGTATTTGCTAAGTATTGCAACCTACGGCTACCCTGTAAATCGAACAAAGTACAATTCCTATTGCATTTTCAAACTATTCTACAATCAGCAACTTATTACTGTAAAGTATTTAATGCTTACCTGTGCCAGGCTTGCTTGGTTCTAAAAATAAAACAACAGTATATATTTTTATACAAAAACAATTGGCCTAGAGTTCAGTTCTTGAGTGTGTGAATTCATTTGCTGACTGAGTGTGTACATCAAATGCTCACCACTGTCCTCTGATACTGCCTTACTGCTCGACCACTCTACCACAAATAGAGAGTAAGGTTCTGTCTAACTTTAACCTCTGCCTACCTCTGGGGTCACCTGGACTCTATACACACTATACCTCATTTTGGTGTAATATATATAGAAACAGTTTCCTACAGGAAGTCACTGAAAACAGATGGCGGCCACATGGAAATAATACTACACAAGCATTGATTAGCAGCACTGGTACCCGAGGAGGCGTGATGCCTGTTATGCGTGATTTTTTATTCCAGTGCGGTGATGCGGATCACCACACTGGAATGCATTAGTCTAACGCCATATGCGTGGTACTTGGCAGGGCCGAATTAGGTGGCGTGGATTTGGATAAGCTGAGCACGCTAAGGCTTTTATGTCATATGGGATAAACTGGGCTGTTTCTTTACCTTCCGGTACATTTCTGAACAATTTGTTAAGCTAAATTGTATTCTTGCATCATGTGTGCATGCAGGGAAGAACAAGTGTCTGGCAGACATGTAAAAAATAATCCTACGTCTCAGTATTAACTTCCACACTTCTAAGCAGTAATTCCAATCCTAGAATGAGTTACCTGTTTGCTTTACAACGACAGTTAGTAAAACAAGTATGTGCTTTGCGAGCCTGTATAAGTAGCAAATGTTTTAAAGGGACTTGTTTTCGTGCACGGTATTGCTTTTCCCAGTTCACGAAAGGAATAAAAAACATCTCCAGATAATAATAGGGTTGACAGGTAGGTGCAATAACAGCATATTGATACATATGGATCTGGTGAGGACTACGGACAGCAAGTGCTTGATACACTATTTGCATAAGAAAGTACTATACATTTTTTTCATTATCCTCCATTAGTTATTAGTAAGGAAGGGGGAAGAGACGCGTCCACTACAGCATTCGATTAGGCTTATGGAGAAAAAGAATGCTGTGGTCTGTGGTTTATGCCACCCAGAAGTCATAGGTATATGTATCAGGAGCTGCCATTGAAAGGAAGTGGAAATGCGCTTTAGATGTTGCCGGTATTGATGGCTACTGTGCGGTTGCAGACTTTGCTAGGCTGAAAGTGGGTGGGGAAATGCTGCATTGTCACTATAGGTTTAATTACATGAATCACACATTCTCTCTGGTGTTTGTCCTTTGGGTACTTGCTGACTGGTGCTACACATGGGATCAGGTTTGCCTTTGACAGGAGGTATGGTTTAGTGAGGTACATAGTGTAAATTAATGTTGGTGTGAGGAATCAAAAACTTGGACCCTTTGTGTATTTAAAATTATTGTGTGCATCAAGCAGAGGATGAAAAGTAGCAGGAAGGGCTTTGATGCCGTAGAGGCTAGCAGGAAAAACTGTTTTGGGGTGGTCAGTTGAAGAGATTGTTTAACATGTTTTAAACTACTACAGGGGCATTGGGGAGGACAACAGCTGACAGGCTCTGTCTTTACTGGTAGGCAGTGGTTAGATGGGAATCAGTCATCAGTCTTTCTGCCGGTGGTGGACAGGGAAGCAGTGGGCGGCGGTCACGGGTTCGCAGTGACATCCGAGGGGTGGTTTTAAAGGCGGGCGGAAAAGCATAACTGCATGTTACGTAGGGGTGAGAGTAGAGTTAATGGATGTGTTAGTAGCAGGCACGAAGGCAGTGTTCTGTGTTTGGAGGTGGTTAACTGAGCGGGCTTCGCTTGAAGGTGGGTCATCAAGTAGGAGGATGTGTTTGCTGGGCCGGCTGGAGGCAGTGTTATGTAACTTTGCTGGAGGGCGCAGCAGCAGTATTTACTTATATTTGTAAATCGCCTGTTGAAAGTACAAATGTGACCAATGGAGGAACCAGAATGCTTTTTTATGGCTGAGGGAAGGCCCTGCAGTATGGTGGGTTGCTGGCCTGAGAGCTCTTGACTGACGCAGAGAGTGGGTGGCCCCCTCCATGTACTTTGCAGGGGGGCCCCCTCAAGTTACGTTACACCACTGGGACTGCCCGTCCCTAAGACGGTGGTAAAATGCTTGGGTGTTTACTTAGATCAGACACTGTCTAACCAGGACCAAGAGGGGGCTACCTTTGGGACTTGCTTTTAACTATTACGCTTGCTGCATAGAGTCTTTTCCCTCCTGGTTATGAGTCGCCTGGACTATTGCAATGAGCTTTTGGAGCTGCCAACAAATTTCTTCTAAATAGATTACAGGTTATAGAGAACACGGTGGCATGCTTGGTTACTAATATGCCTCCTAGAACAGCCTCTCTTCCCCTCCTACAGCAACTCCATGGGCTGCCCATCTGCCAGATAATTATATTCAAAGTGTGCTGTACTGTCCACAAAGCCTTATATGGCAAATGACCTAGCTACTTAGCTCAGAAACCTATTCCCTACCAGCCCAGCAGAGTATTACACTCGGATATGAAAAATCCTCTTACTATTCCCTGTGTGAAAAAATCATGTTCAGGGGGCAAAGACTTCTCTCATAGGGCCCCATGGCTGTGAAACTCATTACCCCATACTCTGTGCAGCTGTGGTGAACACTTACGCTTTAGGAAACTCCTGAAAATGGAACTCTTTGTGGCCTAACTGTCTGTAGCCCTAGTACTGCCTGACCGCAGCACGGAGAGACCCTCTCGGGGGTGATTCAAGCGCTATATAAGCTTCTAAAATAAAATAAAATAAACATTACCTTGTGCTTAAAAAGAGCTGCACAAAGTTTTTCTCTGTCTATTAAAGTTTTTTTTAACATTGCAATTTTAATGAATATCACAAAAGTTGTAGTTTAAAAAAGAAAATGTTTTTAGGTAAAATAGCCCTTTTTTGTTGTGGATTTTCTAGAGCACAAATGATGCCCATAATGCGTAATATTTTCCTACATGGTATATTAAAGTTCAATTGAAGAGTCAGGGGGATATTTACTAAGATTTTGAGCGGTGTTTGCATCAAAAAACTGACGCAAATCGGTGCCAAATCTTTTTTCCCTATTTCCAGTACTAAAGTTGTGTAGTGCTAGAAAAAATGGAAAAGTAATTGCATTTTTTGCGCCATGAGGGCGTACCAAGGATGGAGCATGGGAGTTCCCATGCAACCACTCAAGGTTTCTCACACTAAACCCAATAAACTGAGTAAAGTACATTGGGTTTACCTTGAGGAAATTTCACCCTTTTCAAGTAGGAGCAAGGAAGGAGAAATGCTGTCATTTCTTCTTCCTTTTCCGGCTTTGCATGTGTGCTGCTCTGTGCAGTATACATACAAAGAGGAAAAAACTTTGCATGGGGTCTGGGCATTGTATTTTTTACAGGAAGGGCACCCTACCTGTAGAAAACCTATGCTATACCAATGCACACACCCTAGCTCTATGCCGCTAAGGTGTGTGCTTGGTGCACAGCCGCTGAAATCAGCGCTTGCGCAAGGGCAAGGGGAGGATAGAGCCATATCTCTGAAGATATGGCGCTCTCCTGCACCCTCCCTGTCGCGCAACACAGCGCAGCCGCGCAGGGGCTGCACTGCATGAATTCTTTTGTAAATCTCCCCCAATCAGTAATAAAATAAAGGCATACACAAAAAAAATGTGCCTATTGACAGTTACCTGATTCCGATTAATCACAAAGGTAAACTTAGACTTGAAGTCTAAGTTTAGACCTGAAGTCTAAAAGCCCAATTCACAAAGGTAAATTTAGACCTTAAGTCTAAGTTTGACTTTGACTTCAGGGTCTAAGTTTACCTTTGTGAATTGGGTCCAGAGTCCAAATGCCAAGGATGCAGAATACTCCGGGTTATAAACACTTGCAAAGATGTTGGTAAGGATGGAGACCTTTGTTGCAAACTCTATCAATTGGTAGTATACAAGGCATTTTACCCTAAGGTTGAAGTGAAGGTGGAGTTACATATTTACAGCTCAGGGAAATGTGGACCATTCTCATCAGTACCCACTGAACTAAGGCATGGGGAGGCTTCAAGAGTTAAACAAGGTACCGCCAACCTTCAGAGTATAGGGTTGGGATCCGTGCTGAAAGCTTACTGTTGCAGGCAAACCCTTGGCTCACGAGAGGAAAACTCTTACCTCTGTACTCTGTGTCCTTGACCATCCGCCTCCCGCCGCCTCCCGCCGCCTGTCCCTTGCAACATCTTTAGACCGGGCCGGCGAGCGGAGTGCTGAGCGGGCCAGGGAGAGCGAAAAGACTACATTTCCCAGGATTCCAAGGGGACGCATTCCGCGTCTATCACGCGCCAGGAGGCGCATTTAATTGCTGTCACCCCGGTCGAGGGGGGGATCCGTGCTGAAAGCTTACTGTTGCAGGCAAACCCTTGGCTCACGAGAGGAAAACTCTTACCTCTGTACTCTGTGTCCTTGACCATCCGCCTCCCGCCGCCTCCCGCCGCCTGTCCCTTGCAACATCTTTAGACCGGGCCGGCGAGCGGAGTGCTGAGCGGGCCAGGGAGAGCGAAAAGACTACATTTCCCAGGATTCCAAGGGGACGCATTCCGCGTCTATCACGCGCCAGGAGGCGCATTTAATTGCTGTCACCCCGGTCGAGGGGGGGATCCGTGCTGAAAGCTTACTGTTGCAGGCAAACCCTTGGCTCACGAGAGGAAAACTCTTACCTCTGTACTCTGTGTCCTTGACCATCCGCCTCCCGCCGCCTCCCGCCGCCTGTCCCTTGCAACATCTTTAGACCGGGCCGGCGAGCGGAGTGCTGAGCGGGCCAGGGAGAGCGAAAAGACTACATTTCCCAGGATTCCAAGGGGACGCATTCCGCGTCTATCACGCGCCAGGAGGCGCATTTAATTGCTGTCACCCCCGTCTCGCGGGACGCCGGGCGAAGCCCGGGCCAAGGGCGGGCCCGTTTTAGCCCGTTCTAGACTGTGAGAGACTGGTCTGGGCCACCCCCCTTACGTCCATCTTCCAAATCTATCTGTGGTAAGGCGACATATCTACATATTTATAAGTGTAATTGGGCTACTATTGCTATATTTGTCACCAGGGCACTGGAGCTCATATTTGACTGATCACTATGTCGAGGCCAAAAACACCTGCCACCCCGGCAAATACAATGGATAACTATTTGGTCCAGGTAGTGGCAAAAATCAATAATGTTCGGAGGTCCTCCCTGGGACTTATGGATTCGCCACCTTGTGCCCAAATCAATCAATCAGGGGTATCCCAGTCTGCCAATGATGAAATTTTTACCGCCGACCTGATAGAGGACCCCAATGACTACTCCACAATAAATGTATCCACAGCCTCCATGGTCCAACAACCTGATCCATCTGTAGATCTAATCATCTTAGAAGAGCCAAATAAACCTGATACAACTGTGGAGTCAGACCCAGAGAGCAATACCCCTCCAACCCCTGTCCCTGCACCAAGAGCTAAAAAAGGGATTACCAAGGTACCACCTAGAAGAGGTGGCCTACGCTCTTGCAAGAAAAAACCTGTGACTCCACCTAGAAGAGTAAAGAAAAGGGTGGAAGAAGGGATAAGGGAGGAAGAGTACGGAAATGTAGACGGGGAGGATACCCTCCTAAATAAGCTCATGGGCATACTGGAGTCCAAATTAGTAGGGTTAATGAAACCCCTCATATCAAAAGTAGACCAACTGGCCAATAAAGTTAACAAGTTGGAGTCACTCCTAAGGAAAACTAATGAGGGGGTGGGGGAAATGTCAAATCTTATAACAACCAAATTTGAACAGATAGAGGCTGCAGGGAAAACACCTGCGGGGAATATGAATGCAGGCTCGCAAGTAACACCTGAGCTAATCCAACAAGCCAGCTCTAGACATGGTGACACCTCTGACACGGTTTTAACTTTAGATCCAGCACAAGCAGTAGGCAACACTACCTCTGAGATTCCCAATCTAGAAACCGGCCCAGTTGAACTAATTGTCGAAGCCTCCCCCTTGATCCTAGTACTTGCAAATACACCACCGTTGGAAATAGGCCAGATCGAGTCTTCGGATTCCCTAAGAAATAAGGCTTTACAGTGGCTTAGTAACAACATGCACATATCTCCTTGGGGCAAGGAAAAACTATCCGATGATCTGCTTACAGCAAGAAGGGTTAAGTGGATAGGCACTAAGGCAAGGAAATTCCAAGGGGACTGCGTGGTTTTGAATTTCAAGGGTCCTGAAGTATTGCCTGATGTCCTACGGAATATCTTCCCTCCACAACTTAGAACCGCAGAATTAATACCACTGACACTTGATTTCTTCTACAGTAGAAGAGGTCTAGTAGCTAAACCTAGCATATTAAGAACAAAGTGGACAGTTGTGGGAAATAGAAGGGTTAGGTCTAACCCACTATGCGAGTGGGGGTTAAACTTGGATAACCACTATTCTGTGTTATCCGGCCTAAACGAGTGTGATTGACTCGTATGTGCTTCTCCTGTCCCTCCTGAAATCCAGCTGCACCAGGGACTTGTTAAGACTCCGATTCCAGAGGAGCCTCCATTAGATAAATTGACCCTGCTCCCTAATGTATTTTTTATTCCTGTCCCAGAGGAATCAAATAGAGTCCTGATGGAACAAAAAAGAGCTCCAGAGGTAATTGAGAAATCGCCAACACTGAGTGGAGGCTTAGCCCGAGGCATAGAACTTGTAGATCTAACAAATACCCCTGATATTGACCAGATACACCATCAAATGGTTATACCGCCACTATCTATTATCTCTTGGAACATAGCTGGCATCACAAACAAGCTAAATATCCCAGACTGGGTTGATTTTATCGACCACTACGACATTGTTATGCTGCAAGAAACTTGGTCGCTAACACCAATTTTCCGGCAAGGGTATTTGAACTTTCATGTCCCAGCTATAAGAAACCGAGTGGGTCGTCCTTCGGGGGGCCTGTTAATTTGGGTACGCCAAACTTTGAATTGCTCGGTTAAGCAAAGGTCTATACCCTCCAACGATATTCTAGCACTTGACATTAGCTGGCAAAATGGGCAACAACTTGCCCTGTTTAATCTCTATTCCAGGGGAGTTGGTAGGGGCAAACCATCAGAGACCTTAACGACTCTTGAGCACCATATTGAAATGCTACCAGTGCCACCTCATATAATAATAGGCAGGGATTTTAACACCACCTTTGAACCCTTGGGCGAAGAGGATAGGATCCTGGCCGAAGATGAGGATACAAAGTGGAGAATTCCTCAACTAGACATCCCAGCAATCAGGAAATGGAGCACAGTAGCAATCCAATTGAAAAGCTTTTGTCTCTCCAGAGGGCTTAGAGCAGTCAATGGACGGGCACCGTCAGATTTAATGGGGAAAAATACATTTGATAATGGCCGAGCGGCCAGCAGAATAGATTATATACTCCTGGATGTAAGGGCTTGGGATAAATTGGTAGATATGGAAGTGAAGGACAAGTTAGAAAGTGACCATAATCCTTTGTGCCTGACACTCCATTCCTACCATGAAGTGCCCGATCATCCAAGAGGGGATCAAATGGTGACACAAGACCTTGTAAGCTCAAATAACCTCCGCCACTTGAAGTGGAGCATGTTCCTAGAAGATATTGCCAAAATAGAGATTTTAAAGGAATTAGTGGTGGACGAAGTCTCTAAGATTAAGTCCCATTATGGGATGATTGACTTCACAGAGTATATGATGGTTGCTCACGAGAAACTGTTTTCCAAAATTCAATCTTTTTTTGTTAAAACAGTAGTCCCAAATAAAAAGATAAAAGCCCAAGAAATCAAAGGGTGGTATGACAAGAGCTGCAGGGTAGCACGAGATAATCTTACCCTGGAACTAAGAACAGGAAGTCCAGAATCAGTAAGGCTGGCGAGAAACCAGTATAGACAGGCTCAAAAATTGGCAAAGAAGCGTTGGGATGAGGATTGCTGGCGCGAACTCAAGGAGGCGTGTGCCTCGAAGGACTCAAAGCGCTTCTGGGCCACAGTAAAATGGGCAAAGGGTGGCGCAGCACTCCAGCCTACGAACCATGTCCCGAAAAGTAATTGGGTAGAATACTTCCAACCACAGTATGCCTCTAATCCCATGTTTAATAATGATTGTCCTCCTCCTCAAGTTTACTATAAATCTCCAATATTTGTTGAAAAGGATGTGAGTATTGTATTGGATTGTGTAGCAGGGGGTAAAGCTCCAGGCATGGATGGAATTCCGGCTGATATATTTCTATCGGATCGGAAGTCCTGGTGTAGCTATTTTGCAATGCTGGCAAATGCAGTGGCAATGGGAGGGAAAGTGCCTGACTCCTGGAAGGGAGCCGAAATCATCCCCATATATAAGAAAGGTGACAAAACCCTGGCTAAAAACTATAGACCCATTAGTTTGATTGACACAGCACAAAAACTAATGGGCCGATTAGTCCAAAATAAACTGCACCAATGGATCAACGAAAAAAATATTCTGTCATCATATCAAGCTGGTTTTCGTCCCCTAACTAGCAGCGTTGACCAAGTCCTCCACTTTCTAACCATCTATTGGAGAAATGTCACTCTAAAGAAGGGGACATTGTATGCAGTTTTTGTGGACCTAAAAGCCGCTTTCGACATGGTCCCCAGAGAAAAGCTCTGGCAGACCTTGACGGACGTAGGCTTAAGCCAGGAACTGCTCACACTCCTTGTTCGCCTACACGAAAACAACTTTGCAAGAATAAGATGGGGCAAGCAAGGAGAAGTAACTGATCCCTTTCCGGTAGAACGTGGGGTGAGACAAGGGTGTGTCCTAGCGCCAACCCTCTTCTCTATCTATATAAATGGTATCGTTGAACACCTAGAGAAGATTGCTAGTGACGCCCCAGTAATTGCTGGCTCTCGTGTACCTGTCCTCATGTTTGCGGACGATACACTCTTACTTTCCCGCACCCCCAGTGGGCTCCAAAAAGTGGTTGATGCCTTTGGTGTATTTTGTGACGGGAGGGGCCTTGAATTGAATACCACCAAAACAAAATTCATGTGCCTCAACCAGCAGTCCACCTTCAAAGGCGTAATAAAATACAAAGGTATACCCCTAGAAAGAGTGGACTCTTTTTCCTACCTAGGCATCACTCTACAAGAAAACATGAGTTGGAAACCACACATAACTACATCTTTATTAAAGTTTAGGCAGCTAGCAGGCGCAATTACCCAAAAACATCGCACCTCGCTGACAAAGCCAGTAAACTGTGTGTTGGAAATTTATTCTATGAAAGTCCTGGGGGCTTGTTTATATGGCTCTGAACTATGGGGGTTCTCTAATTTGAAAGAACTGGGCCGAGCAGAAAATAGATTCTTAAGAGAGATTGTGATGGTCCCCCAAAGTACACCCACAACCCCACTAAAATTGGATCTGGGAAGAAAAGGCATAGAGGACACAGCGAGGTTACGCCCTCTCTTATATTGGAGACGGATCATGGTGACTCCAGAATTAAGCCACTATGCGGCGGCATTGACGGACGTCATCAAATTCGACCGCTTCCATAGTATTCCATGGCTAAGGGAGCTCCGGGGTCTCCTTAAAAAATTGAAATTGGACCATCTATGGGACACCCAAGACGTATCCTGCTTTCCTACGAAGGCAAAGCTGAAAGATCTATATTGGGAAATGATATATTTTACAATGTTTAGTGACAATACAAGTTCAAATCTAACATCTCGCTTCCAAAATATAAAAATGTACCCTTTCTGCGAATCCTTTTGGGACATCATTGAAAAACCTTATGACAGGAAACTTTATTTTCAATTTCGCATAGGTACACTTCCGGTGAATGCGTTTAAAAAGCATTGGTCCCCAGCATGGGACGAACATTGTCACCATTGTAATGAACTAACTGAGCACATTTCCCATTTCTTATTTTGTTGCCCACTGTATTCGTCTCCCAGACGTAAATGGCTGAAACCTGTGTGCTCAAATTTGGGAACCCGCAGCCAATCTGAAGCCCTTAGGATACTTGAAACAGATTGTTCCATATTGCTTGTGGTTGGGGTAGCAAAATTTCTGGCTTGGTCATGGTTAATTCGTACCCGATCATTAATGGCAATTACACCGTAATGAAATTATGCATATTTCTATCTTTGCACTTTGCCATTTGGATTATTGTATTTTATTTTATATAAAAAACTACTTTTTAAGAAGTGTGATAAATTTGCTGTAATTTGATGTTTTTTATCATGTATTTATTCGACATTTCATGTTTAATATGTATTTTTAGAATGTATTTTTTACTGGTAGTATTTATTGTATTAGGGCTAGGTGAATGCTTTTATGACAAATGTCGAATAAAGCTTTAAAACGGAACGGTACACAGCTGTAGTTTGTCAAATCAATGTCAGTTTTCAAGGATCTACCAACAATTCCAGTATCAGGATACGGCTAAATGTGCCAGAGCAACATCAATGAGTGCTGCCAGTTACATGAGGGCACTGCTTATACCCCAGAGCATTGCTAATAATGACAGATTGTGTCAGATATTCTTAGGATGCTGTCACAGGTATAATGGTGATATTTAAAATTTCAGGGAGCTGCTGGGCGCTCATTAGACAGGGGTGCTGTCTAAGATGGTTTCCCCAAATTCCCCAAAATTCCCAGTGGAATATGCAAGCCTTTTGTCATGATATGGAGGTTATTCGCATGTTTTATAAAAGGAGTTTCATAGACCCCCCTGGGGAGGCCCTATTTAGTTTGTTGTTAGTAGTGTGAGCACAGGTCTTCTCTTTAGAAGGAAGTAGGCATCAGATGGAAATAATCCAGATTTACACGACAGGAAAAATATTATGAAAAATTAGAGATTCAATCACAATGTACATGGAAAAGTACAAGTATAATAATCTGCGCCAAGTAACCACACCTGCCAGAAATGATTGAAATAATTTACTAGTTACAGGACATGTATCAACATTTACAAACTGGTGGAGGTTTTAAAGAACACAAGAATTTCAATAGAAAATACACCAAGGCATTCCTTACACTAGGAGCTAATTTTACGATATGCGTTGACTTCAACTAGACTAGAAAGGGTGAGCAGTGTAAAATGAGTTTGCTAATATTGTTGCAAAAGCAACGTAAACACTTGAAACTAATGGTAGAAACATCTATCTTTTTTCAGATGTTGCTGATTCTACTGCTTTTTATGTACTTGGATTGTTTCCACTTACGATCTCTGGCAGTAAAAGGCTGCATAGGAGCACTTAGTGTCATTCCTTAAAAAAGATAATCAATTCCGTACACTATTTGACATACTGGCGGCCATAATAGCACATGAACTGGGCAAGTGGTGAAAAAACCAAGCAATCCATGTGGTCCACAGCTAGGCATTTATCATCTACCTGTTGGGCAAAAAAAAATCACATGGGCTGACAAAAACACAGGCACAAAAACACAGGCAAGACCTCAGTGCTGAAATGCCAAGTGAGCCCAATTTTGGCATTCAATTACAAAATGAAACATATGGTAAGTCAGTTGTGAATATGCCTTGTGGCACTGAGATTCAGTTGCACAATGTTCACATTTAACACATGTACTCTTGACTACTTGCATGCTTGCAAGGGTAACAAGACTTGAATGCCATTTTAGCATGTGAGGCTACCTTTTGCTTCACAGGTTTGTGGAGCCTGCAGCATTTAAAAGTCTACCTTTCCGAACTTTAGCTTAGAAGACCATAGAAACAACATTTTTGCATCACTGGGCTACTTGGAAAAGCAATACAACAATGGTATATATGGATTTTTTAACATTTAATGTCATAAAAATAACATTCTGTTTTATTACCTCCAGCCCTCCTCAGGACAGTAAGCAACCTTGAACACTACCCCTTTTCTTTGTGATAGCTACAATTCAACACAGGTCACTGATAAAGGAAGTGCCACACAAATAATTAATATGGGGTTTTTCCCTTCTGTTTTGGAATATTCTACTCTGGGAAGGGTGAAACTTATCAATCGCCACCCCACAAAAATGATACATCTTGCCTTATGTGTTTTTAACTACATGTCAAAGGATAGTAATCCTGGCAGGTCCCTTTGAGATCAGCGGACAATACAGATAAGCAGGGACCTCACTCCATAAGACCTAGAGCAAGGGTGACTTGAAGCAGTGTGTTTCACTTTGATCATGACTATTTGTTAGATTTATTGGTTATGTTATCTTTTTGGTTTAGTTTGTTTTTTAAATTGGATGCGTTGACTAGTTCTTTTAGCATATATTTTTTAACTAGTGCAATGTTTATAGCTATATCAGGTAAATCGCATCTTCTATTGTGTCTGTTAGAAGTGGTGGAGCCGCTGCTTAAATGCAGGCAATAAAAGAAAGTATTTGACTCCTCTTAGTATTAAATTAGGGTGAAAAAGTCTCACAAGCACAAACACAAGGAGTAGATATATGCAATTAGGGTAACAAAGGAATGAATACATGTGAAAGCTTGCTGGGGAAAATTCCAAGAAGAGCTTGAGACAGGTGTGAAAAATCTGTTAACATTTTAGATCACTTATTTATGTAGTGCAAGAGAAGCAAACTTTGTTTTCAAAGATTTATGGCAAAAGTGAAGGAGTAGACAATAATATACTGAGCACTCATCATCAACATAAAACTTCATTCAGTTTCATTTGGAAAAAAAACATAAAAATATAAACATCTTATAAAAAGAGAACAATTCATTTTCCAGTAAGAGTACATTAGTTATTTGTTAAAAACAGCACAATAATTTGTTTTTGTGTTAAAATAATTTTCCATTCAGAGTATTTCAATTAAAAAATATAGGACAAAAAAATTAAAATACATCCAATCTGAAGTTACAAATTAGTTCTATGCCGAACACAAAATTGGAGGGACCTAGCTATGTTTAAGGCTAAAAGATCTGATTCCAGAAATTGAAGAACCAAGAGAGCGGGTCGACATTTGCGTAAGCCCAAGGTTTTTAAAATAGGTACGAGCCATCGCTCTCTAGGTTCCTTATAAAATTTGCAAAAAAGGGTTAGATGTAAAAGCGATTGGGGGGATATATCGTCACAGGGACAGTGGCTTAACTGGTTTGACCAATCATTGACCGCAGGAAAAGTAATAAACCGATGAAAGATGTTCAATCTGAATCGGGTCAATAGAAATCTATCATAGCTGGATAATTTCCAAGTTAAATAAGGCTGAATCAAGATGGATGTTTGAATTTGGAGGGAATGCTGGATACAGGTTTTGTTTGCTTCAGTCAACAAGCGAAGACCAGCTAAGTGCGTTAGACATTGATTTTTTAACGCCTTCCTTGTAATTGATGCCATTTCTAGTTGAGTGCGATAGTATTTCTCCAGGCCCAGGTCATGTAAAAACCTCCTAACATATTGTAGCCACTGGATCTTGTTAGCATATTCAAGGGTGATACAGTCTGTCACTACCGATTGGGTAAAGGCTAACTTATTTGACGTCCAGAGACGGTGCCATAAAAGAATGGGTTGCGTCCTTATGATGGATTCTACCTATACGTATCCCCACACCACTGCCCCATACGTAGCTGTAGTAACGCATTTAGCCTGGTAAATACATAACATCCCTTCCGGGGGGCGTTTTCCCAATCTCTGGGTGAAAGCTACTAATGCCATTATAGCTTTTAAGAACATCAATTTTCTGACCTCGATAGCTCTTCTCCAGGTACCCTTTTCATCTATTACAACTCCTAAATAGGGATAAGTGGGAGTGTAAGCCACCCTAGAGTTGTTTATGTAGACGTCATTTCCTTTACCTAATTTCTAACGAGAGGTCATAATGAAAGTCTTTTTGATGTTAATTTTTAAGTCTAGGTTCGACATAAATAAGTTGTACCGATTTAGGGAACATTGAAGTTCAATGGGAGTGCGGACAACAATCACCGCGTCGTCCGCATATAGGAGAGCGGGGATAGGATGCTTCTGAACCAGGGGAAGGTCCTGGCACCCTTCCAACACGGCCAGTTCCAGTCCGTTTGTATAGAGAGTAAAAGGAAAAGAGGCCAGGACACAGCCCTGTCTTACTCCCCGCTCAACCCTCAATGGTACAGATAATTGTCCCCCAAACCACATCTCACTTTAGCGGTCGCATTGGAATAAATTTCCGGCATATAGTTCACCAACAAGGGGTCAACACCCATTGCTGGTAATATATCCCACAGTTTAGTATAACCTACGCAGTCGAACGCTGAAGTAAGATCTACGTAGGCCATATGCAATCTTCCACCCTTCACATCCACATATTTGCCCCTGAGTAGCGTCAGGTTAAGGACCTGCTCGATGGTACCGAGGCCTTCCCTAAAACCATGCTGGAGGCCAGATATGATGTTGTTATCTTCAGTCCAGTACTGAAGACATTCTAATAGAATACGGCCAACTACTTAACCCAATGAATCTAGTAATGAAATAGTGTGGTAGCAAGATGGACTATTGCGATCGCCCTTTTTAAAGACCGGAACCAAAATGGATTCTGACCACGAATCCAAAAGGCCAGCTTTACTTGTGGCTTCTAGTACCCTGAATATTACTGGGGTCCAGAGATCCATTTTGAATGTATAAAAATCAACGGGTACCCCATCAGGACCTGGGGCCTTTCCCTCTTTACTGGCAATTAGGGCTTGCTCGACTTCAGCCAGGGTAAAATCTAGGGCCAGTGAGATGGAAGGAGATCTTAAGCTACTTCTACTATTCCCTTGATTGCAATGAGTTTGGGTTGTAACCTCTGGTTGGCGAAAGATCTGTGAAAAGTGGGTTATCCAATCTGCTTCATTAATTGTAACTTCAATTTTTCCAGACTCCCTTGGACCAGAGAGTAATGGAGAGTTTATAACTTCCCAAAAATCTGCGCTGTCATTGGATTGGCAGCTGGCGTGTAAGGCTACCCATAATTCCTCTTTTAAATCCATCTTTCTTTGTCTTAGGACCTTGTTGTAAGTTTTCCTAAGTTGAATTACCTCTGTCCTATCTCTATTAGGTTTATTAAGAGCAGTTTTAAGTTTAGAGTAGGCTTTAGTACAAGAGGAGTTAAACCAACCGGCCTTGCTTTTTCCTTTTCCTTTAGGTATCACAGTTAAGGCTTCGTTAACAGATTTGGTTACAATCTTAAAGTTATCTAGGATCTCCTGTGGGGTTAAACAGCCTGCCAAACATAAGCTAATTGCGGACATGGATTTTCTGACAACCTTTTCAGTCGTCACTTCCGGATATAAACGAGCCCATTTTATAGAGTAACCATTCAATCTGGTAATGGACAGGTTTTCCTCCTGATAATGGGTCATTGGCTTTTCTCTATCTTGTGCAAATTGCACAGACAGCGTAACAGATATCGGGTTTCAAAGTTTGTAATGAGGGGAGAGGCCCTAGTTGTCACGAGAATAAAATCAATACAACTCGAGGCTCCTCTGCCATTAAAGGTTGAACTTAATGGAACAGGGGGAGATAACAGTTCATTTGCAAGGGTCAGTTGGAGGAGCAACATCGTCTTGTTCATACACGTCCCTATACGTGAGTGGGGAAAATGGGTAATGTTATTTTCCTGCTCGTCCAACAATCTGCATGTAATATTATCTTTTCTTTCGCAGAGAGGTATATTAAAATTGCCACCCCACAGAGTAATGGGATTTTTCCCTTGCTGGCATTCATTGAAGTCTAGAAGAAAATAACGAATTTACTATAGCGTCTCTATTAGCTTTAATTGCAGTAGATTGTTTTAAAAATTAACTAGCACAAGGAGGGCAGATTTATCTATAGCTAGTGATATTATTTGGTAATTCTCCACATTTTTTAAGATACTAATCTCTCTCACCTGTATTAAGTTGAAGATATAGACCACTAGCCCACCTTTTGCACGCCCTGATGTTGAAGTAATTGCTGGTGAGAAAAATGTTTTGTACCCATTTAAATGGGTTGGTTGTACGGCCCACGTCTCCTGTAAGCACAAGATATCGTGGGTCCGCACAAAAATGAGCCAATCTTCTTGGATGATCTTAGAACAGAGGCCAGCGATGTTCCAAAATGTGACACTGAGAGAAACCCCTTTTGGAGAGTTAGTATCAGGAAGTAAGTCGGGAGTTATGCCGCCACTTTCCTTTGGACCCCTACTATCCGTTAAGGGAGCCAAGATTAGGCCTGAGACATTTCTTTGTTTTAATGCTCCCTGTAAAAGTGGATTGATGCAATAGTTAAGTACAGGGGATTCTTGGTCTTGTTCAAAAGGGACCAGACTAGGGTTAGGGAGATTGGTCGAAGGAGTTATTGCGTGCACTGCTACCAGAGGGGGAGTAGATAGTAATACTGCTGGACCGTCCCTACTAACTCCCTCAACTGTAAGAGGAGCGGGCCCCAGTATAGCTATTGGTTGTCAGTAAACCTCCTCTAAAGCTGACAAGAGCTCAAATCTATTAGAAGTTATTATGGAGCCATTTGTTTTCATAATGGGGATGGGAACTGGTTTGTAGAAAAAACCAAGAGGGAGGGGCAAGATCGCTGTTGGAATTACATGTGATTCCTCTTTATGAGTTAAGAGGGATTGTACCATTCTGGGCGTCCTAAAATTTATAACGATACAATCGCCCTGAATGGATTTTGAGAAGGAGCCCAGCCACCCTACTCTTCTTGCCATCAAGATTTGATTTGTATGCTGAGGATTAAAATGCTTATGTTTGACCAGCCAGTCCACAATGTTATTGCTTAGGGAGAGCCAAGATTCGGACTGTCCTTGTTTTAAAGATGGAACCCCTGCCAAGACCAGGACATAGGGACAAGATGCAGGTGGTAAGTTTAAAATATCTGTATTAGGATGAGCGATGGAATTAGAGGGGTTACAATTGGTGTTTTCCTGCCCTTGATTTCTCGTGTTCTCGACCCTGGCAGTAACCTTTAAAGTACAGTCCTCTTTTGCAGAGTGCTTTGAAGTTACTGGGTGGGGTTCCAATAATGGGCCAGACTTGGTGGGTTGAGTCAATTGATTGCAAAGATCCTTTTGCAGTGGGGAAGTATTTGAATTAATTTGGGTCATATTGGGGATTTCCAGTCGGAACATGATTAAATCTGCGTCCTGCTTCAATTGATCTAACTTGTTCTCAATACGGACAAAACTTTCTTCAAGAAGGTTGGTCAACTGCGATGTCATTTCTCTCAACTTAACTTCTAGAATGTTTTTTATAAGACCTTCCATGAATAGCCCCAGGTCTTGTTGGGCTGGTTGAGGGGTAAACATTGGTGTACCTATCTGTGCTTCAGAATAGCTAGAGGCTTCCTCTGTTTGGGTTTAGATTGAGACTGTTCCCAAAGGGCTGGGGCCATGACAATCTTTTACCCTTCCCACGTAGCCCTGTTTACCTCCCTTCTGTCTAGTTTCCATTGTTCGGCCTTTCATTAATTTAGTTTGTTTCTTCGTTTGTGGGCCTTTCCCTACTACAATAGGGTTTTCAACCTCCTTCTCCTGGGTGTTGTTGAGTTGGGATTGAATATTCAAGGGGGGGAAGCAGATGTTAGGGAGATCGTGTTCTTAGGGGTTAATGATCCAGTATGTTCCTCCGCCCTAGTCAATGGAAGCTGTAGGGGACCAAGTGAGAGCCTACGCTCAGTTAATTGGATCTCGTGATTGAGGAGGGATTCCGCTCTAATCAAGAAAGCGTCCACTGTACTCTTTCGTTTCTCCATCAGTATAGAATATTTAGGCTAGAATTAACTGTTCAAAAGGTTAACTAGGTTGGATTAAATCTAAAATCTCTGCTAATAGTGATTACTGGAAACAGTGGCACTCGTAAACAGCGGAACCAACTACATTAAGTCCATGGAGTCACAGTTCTTACCAGTCCTTGCAATTTTCCAGTTCGTCGAGAACAGCAAAGGGACAGCGCCCTGCCCTGCCCTTGTCAGCCCCTGATGGCCACAGACGACCCGCACTTTGCCCGGCGCAAATCCGCACGCTTCCCGCGTCGCGGGGAAGCTCAGTCAGTTAAAGCCACCGGATGGCGATGATGAGCGGGAGGGGCTGCCGGTCCGCTGGCTGCCCCACTGGATCCTGGGGCTTCGAATCCTGCTGTGAAGCCTGCCCCCACTGCTCCACTGAATGCCACAAATGCGATGCTTCTCCCGCGAAGCAAGAGGCGCGAGGAGTAGTAATACATCCAGTGATGAGGGGGAGGGGCTGCCGGTCCACTGGCGGCCCCACTGGATCCTGGGGCTTTGAGTCCTGCTGTGAAGCCTGGCCCCACTGCTCCGCTGAATGCCACAAATGCGATGCTTCTCCCGTGAAGCGGGAGGCGCGAGGAGTAGTAATACACCCAGTAATGAGGGGGAGGGGCTGCCGGTCCACTGGCGGCACCACTGGATCCTGGGGCTTTGAGTCCTGCTGTGAAGCCTGCCCCCACTGCTCCGCTGATGCCACAAATGCGATGCACTCAATTAATCGCACATATGATTTTGTAGCCCTTCTAGAATTGCTCATGTGTGGCCAGTTGGTGACATACACTAATGACTAGAAGAGTGGGAGAAATTGATAAAACTATAATTTGAATTGAAAAGTTGCCAATTTTCGAAGCAATAGAACACCCAGCTGTGTGCACGAAAGAGATAAGTGGTGAGAACATTGCAAAAGGAGTGAATAAGGTCTTTCTGGTACCAAGAAAGGAAGAAGGGGGAAATCAGAAGTAGAAGAATGAAGTAGGAGTAGGAGTAGAGGAGAGGTTTGTAAGATAATGAGTAATAAATTAAGTGAATATGAAATGTTTTTGATGTGTAATTTTAGGACATTTATATAACAGTGTAACATGCTTAGCCCATAACTACTCTTGTCAAAATTGCAGGGAGTGGCTACTATATATGGCTGTAGTCAATTAAGTTGCATTCGAAGATTTAAAAGATGAAGCTACAAGGATTGTCTCATAAGTGAATAGTGTGGACAATGAAGAAGTAATGAAGGTGCCAAAGTATTATATCTTACTACTTGGAGAGAGAGAGCAAGTTGTGGTGATAGCAGACTCAGAATCTCCATATGTTGTAATGGGTCAATGTATGTTTTAATCAGGTTTTTAGAGAACGTAAGGATACATTAGTAAAGAGAATATTGATCATGGTTGTTGGAATAAGAATAGAATTAACCTAAGAACAACAATATGCATAGGAATCATTTTTAAGGATTGAAAGACAGAAAGGAGGATATGGGTATTCAAGACAATCACTATTGTTTGGGGTGGAAACATCAAAAAGGCTGCACAATTATTTTGCATCCTAAAGTCGAAGATCAAGTAATATTCACTTTAAGGTAAATAGAAGATAAAGATATCTGAATCAGATTCCCAAAGGCACTTAAAGATACGGGAGTTGGTGTAAAATGGGTCTTTGCACATCAGAATATGCGGAAAAAAGGCCCGGTCCCATTATAGTTAAGAACCACACTTTATGATGGCAATAGTGAAATGGGGGTAAGAGAGATATGTTGAACATGAGTCACAAAAGAGATAGAGTATTCTGAGTGGTTAGATCCAGTGGACCTAGCGGCCATGAGGGGGAAGGAGGGAAATATCTTTTGTGTGGACATATGAGTTTTCAATAGACAAATGGGTGTAGAGGCATCCACTGCCTACAATGTCTGAAGCACTGAGTATTCTGGGGAGGACAGATTCGCAGCATAAGAAACCTATATTCAACTGAAGGTCCATGAGGAATTTGGACACTCATCCTCATTTTGGGGCCTCTTGGTGCACTTAGACTTGTGTGTTTACCCTTTGTTTTAGTCTCAGTTGCGGTGTATTTCCAAAGAGTGATGAATAATGTGTTGTAAGCTTATTATTAAGGTTATTTTTCCCCAGAATGTTATTCTGGTTTCTGGTGCTAGTTTGAAGGAGCATGATCAAATCTTGATTAACGTTTTAAAGTGATTAGAGATTAGTAGTTTTTGACGATGAAGAAGGATAAATGCTAGGTTAGTGTGAGTTCTATGCCTGACGTATGTCATGTCATCTTTGAGAAACTGATTCGACAAAAGATTTATCCAGTGGAAACTGTGGTGAAGGGTATTTTGAACCTGGTGACAAGAATCAAGTAAAGTTGTTTCGGGGCCTCATTGATAATTGTTATACATTTGATTAAGATTTTGTGAAACCTGTTAGCTCTACCTGTTAGCTCCTTAAAGCGACCATGAAGAAGGGCAGAGAGTATTGACTAGTAAGAAGTGTTCCAACCTCCATTTGATACCATAACGCGGCATATTGAGAGTTCACTCTCAGTGAGGTCCTTTGCAAGATTAACCTCTGATCTGAGTTTTAAGGATACAGAGAGGCAGTGATTGCAAAGGAGAAAATGTGTCAGCAGCAAGCCAAATATAAGAGGAAGTATGAATTGCGAAACTGTACCAAGCGTATTGTGTGAATCAAAGGTGATTAGAGCTTGTATGAGAAAAAAAAGAAGGCATGTGAACAAAATCCTTCAGTGTTCTTTTGGAATTTTAAGGATTAAGAGTGTGTGGATGAATATGGTTGACAATGGAGAAGTGTGCAATATGGGGAGAGTGTGTAGGTCGAAGAAAGAGGTGATTCTAGATTGTTCAGTGGTCTCATAACTAATGGTATTGGAGACACTGCAATAACAGAGGCCATGTAATGCCCAGATCTCGTGGGCCACTACAAAACCCATTGATGTGAACTTCCTGGCAGAATGTTAATAATTTCTGCTATTTACATTTTTATTTTATTTTTATATACACAGTTATGTTCTGTATTCGTGTGGGTGATGGGCTAAATTATAATTTAGTTTAATGCTTGTGTCTTTGCCATTCTTAGGTCACTTTAAATTGTAATGGTATATTAAGATAATTCTTCCCCTCTGGCAGTAATTTGTAAAAACAATAGAAGTTCTAAGCCCTTGTCAGAAGCCCAATATAGTTTGCACAATCAGTTCCTCCTAAAGTCCTGTCAATGACTTTACCATCACAACTAACCATCACACTCATACAAGTGCATGTCACCCATGCTTTTCTTATACCTTTGGGTAGCAGGTGTTAGTGATGTTAATGTAAATTTAATTATTAACCCCTTCACTGTGGGGTGTTTTCCCCCCGTTGTGAGGGGGGAGGGGGACCGCGCGCGGCGCCACCGTGCTTGTGACGAGCTCAGCTCGTCATGAGGCACAGTGGAGCTGCACTCATGACTAGCTGAGTTCGTCACAGCCACACCCATTTCGAACGTTCAGCACAGCGGGGAAATTATCCCCAAATGTGAATGTTCCAACGGCGGTGACGAGCTCAGCTCAACCGTGCCTCATGACGAGCTCAGCTCGTCATGAGCACTCAACGGGTTAAACAAATGTTGACGGGTTCCTCCAAAATTTATACAGACAACGCCACCATGTGGCAGACTGTTGTAAGAGCCAGTGTCAACAATAAAGTGCCGTGCCAGCCCACTGGAAATCACCAGCTCAAATCAAGCACTGCCCTCTGAGCTGTCTTTGCCTGGTGACCCTGGACATGCGGTCTGGTTGACACTTTGTTGTATTCTGCTATACATAAGTTGTTACACATAAGTTGTTAAATATGCTTTCTAACATCTGGATGGTACCCATCCTTTACCTTATCACTCTGGGTTAGTTAATTCCAAGCATGGAAACAGGAGAAAAACAAAAAGTTCAGCTTGAATTGCAAATTCGGCTCTGTTCCTGACTGAAAATTGAGTACAAGCACTCTTTCCTTGTGGCCCCATAGGGTGTTGGCCATGAAGCAGCCCCAGGAAATCTGGGTGACATTTGAAGCGTCATAGAAGGCGTTGTGTGGATTCCTAAAAATGGGAATCAACATGATTTCGAAGGACATTTGTTTATCGGTTTATTAAAAAATCGATTGGTTACTTGGCTACGTTCGATACATAAACATTTCCTTTTTTTAAAAAAAAAATGTTTTATTATTGTTCAGCTTGAAAATTGATCAATAGCACAGTACCATATAGCTTCATCATGGCAATCAATTTAAATAACAAAATGAATACACAGATTACAATAAATGAGAAAAGAATGCAGAAGTAAAGAAGAATAGAATAGGTCAGGCAAATGCCCCAATAAAACAAATAACAGAGCAAGAAAACAAAACAATGTGGCCCAGCCAGTTCCTGCCATTCAGTTATTCAACCATTGTGTAAATGGAACCCATATTTTCAAGCCCATCTCCGCCTCCTCTTGCCCCCCCTTAAGAACACAGCTGATTCCAAATTATGGAGAGCTAAAATCTTTGCTCTCCAGTTTACAAAGTCGGGGCAGCCGGGCTGATCCATTCTGACGTTATGCACAGCCGTATTAACGACATAGCAATGCATAGCAGAGCAGAAACATGACTTGATCTATCCAACAAACCATCAGTTTCACAGCCAGTTATTACTAATTCAGAAGATAAAACCACCGGAATCTTAACCCCTTCCATGCTCATGACGAGCTCAGCTCGTCATGGCATATACCTCTCAGGTGCTCATGACGAGCTACCCGTTTTCGTTGCTGTCCAGCACAGGAGGGGAAACTAGCAAGCAGCGATGTGGCTAAGGCTTAAGTATAATTGAACATCTTGAAGAAATGAATCAAGTTTGAGGCAAGTAAAAAACATGTGTACATCGTTAGCTGCTGCTAAGCCACATCTTTGACAGCTATGACAGCCACTACCTCCCCATTTAGATATTTTGTCCGGGGTATAGTAAAGGTCAAATAGGGCCATATAACTTTGGGAGCGTAGGCTCCCAGAGATTAGCACCGTGTTGGATAGTTCTAATGCCTGAGAGATATCTATACCAACCTTGCCTAGCTTATTCTCCCATTCGTGGCTTTCTCAGAATCAATTCCATAAGTGTGTTCTTAGCAAGTACGGTAGGGATTTTATGCAGAAGTTTATCTAAATAGCTACGAACCTGAAGATATTAAAAAAATTCATGCGTATCCAAGGCAAACTTATCTTTTAAAAATAAAAAAGAAGCCATATTCCCCTCATAAGCTAGGTCCCCCAAATCCATAATGCCATGCAATCTCCACCTGATTGTGACCTGATCTTGAAAGATGGAGGGTAACAATCTAGCAGCTGCCAAGGGTGTGTAGTAGTTGATGTTATAAATTAACCATTTCTGACGCACCTTCCTCTAAACTGAATGCATTGCTAAAATAACCTTGAACTTGGTTTTTTGGTAATAACTGGGTTCGAGAACCGATAGTAGTATCCCCTTGGCATCCTCTCCTAAGCCAATCTCAAAAATAGAGGGACTACAAAATGATGGAAGTATTGCTCTCTCACCAAAGAGTGGCAAAGCAAAATGTTGATGTAAGGCTGACCAGTTATAGAGCAACAAATTGGGCACTGACCACCCTCCCCTGTCCAGTGGCAGATGCATCCATTTTGCTGCCTTTCGGGACTGGCGATAGCCCCACAAAAACCTATTGCAGCATCTTTCTGTACGGGCAAGACTAGACTGAGCAAATTCTAATGGAACGGTCCTAAATATATATAAAAATTTCGGTAAGATCAACATTTTTAATACGTTCCTTCTACCAAATAAAGAAAGGTGCAGATTGTCCAACCTACGCAAGGTGTAGTTAACCGTATCTATAATAGGTAAGATGTACATATCTGATAACTTTTCTACTGCAGCTGTAATTTTTACCCCTAAATACGTCGTGCTTTGAACCACTGGCGCGTCAGAGGGGCCCATAGTAGTAGATTGACAACCTGGGTTTTCTGGACATTGAGTTTATAGCCTGAGAATTGGCCGTACTGTTCCGCTAAGTTCTTAATAGCTGGGAATGAGGATGACACGTCACTAGTTAACACAATAATATCGTCGGCGTACACCAGAGCTTTAAATTCAAACGCATTGATTTTAACCGGAGATATGTTCGGCGAGAGCTCGATTTTATTTATAAACGATCTATATAAAGAGCAAATAGCAGGGGCGAGCAGGGACACCACTGCCTAGTGCCCCTACTAATATCAAACGGTCTTGAGAGCAAACCTGATATAGATAAGGTTGCTTGGGGGGCAATATAGAGTGACTGTAAAGCATATATAAAACTTGGACAAAACCCCTTCCAGTGCAGGACTTTCCATAAAACCCCCCAGGCAACCCTGCCAAATGCCTTTTCGGCGTCCAACAGGATCGCACCGAGGGGAGATCTTGTAACTTGGGCCCAGTCCAAAAGTGCTATAACACGGCCGTAGTGGTCGGCTGTGTCCCTACCAGGAATAAATCTGTGTTGGCGTATAGAAACTAATGGAGATATCACCGATGTTAGTCTTGCGGCCAAGATTTTTGAATTTCTTTTACTGTCCGTATTAATCATTGATAACGGACATAATGAGGCAGGATCCAGCTCATCTTTTTTTTTAAACAGAATGATAGTTGTAAAGCGCCAGGAGTCGTATGAAACCAAGCTTAGCATCTCTAAGAGTTGTTAAGAGATCCTCCCGAATCTCCGACCGGAATATACTATAAAATTCCAAAGGAATAGAGTCCGGTCCGGCTGCCTTGCCCTTAGCCAGTGAATTCAATGCTATATGGAACTCTATCCCCCTGCATATCAGAACCATACCGTCCTATGCGGAATTCAAGAGCCAACTCAAATCCTTGTTCCTTATCCGTTCCCTAGGTCCTGGGTAACTAGGATCAACAACCATCCCCAGAACTATGTGTTATCTCTGTATCCTATTACCAAGAAACCCTACTGTACGAACTTTTCCTCCTCCCAAATTGTCTTTCGTTGATCGCCTTTATTTGTTACGTGTCTTGTTGTTCACCTTTTCATTCCTTTTACTGTAAAGCGCTCTGCTACCCTCGGGTCTTGTTAGCGCTATAGAAAACTTCTAAATAATGCTAATTCAACTTCATCCCATCGTATAGGTACGGCAAGAGCGGCATTCTGATGATCCGGGATTTTTAAAGTATTAAGCTCATGAACAAAAGCCCCAAATTCATGGTCTATATTAAGATCGTTAACTTCCTCTGTATATAAAGAGCGATAAAATTCCGAAAAAAACATCAAGACCCCTTCGGGAGTATCATGAATATTGCCCTGAGAGTCCTGAATCTTGGTAATGCGATTAGCCAAACCGCGCTGCTGAAGTCGCTTAGCAAGGACCCTGCCAGATTTTTCGCCAAACTCGAACATCATCGAGCGATACTGTAGGTATTTGGCAGCAAGATCCTGACCAAAAAACTCGAGCAGGGAGGCTTTGATACGTGCGACCTGTACTTGAGTATGGGCTATATCGCGGCCTTCCTTAATCGCGCTTATAAGCTGGACCTCTGCGAGGCGTAATTCATCGATGCACACGTTAGTTTGCTCTTGAATTAGCCTCTGGCGAGAGAATGAAAAACTTTTTGTCTCACCACGGATTGCAGCCTTAAGTGAGTCCCAAACAATATTACCAGAGGGTGAGCCTCTATTGATGTTCAAAAATTCAGATACCCAAGGTCTCATATGATCTAAATATGCTTGTTCTGATAAAAGTTTTTTCTCAAAAGTCGAAGGCCTAGGAACTTTTACAATGCGATTTAGGGTACAATCAATAATCAACGGATTGTGATCTGATATGATTCTGGGTGAAATCGAGATTAAAGTAGTATCTGCAAGTTGGTCTGACAGAAAAAAATAATCTAAACTAACAATTTTTTTATGAGGGGCAGAAAAGTATGTGTAACCGTCTAAATTCTTACAATGATGAAACCAAAGATCAGTCAAAAAGTGTTCCTGAACCAGAGCTTGCAGAGCCGTAAAAACTCCAGGTTTCTGGCCTATATATTTTTGCCCTCCTATTAAATTAAAAGTGGCTGATAGATTAATATTGAAATCCCCACAAAAACAAATAGGATGGGGCCATAAAGCCAATTCTACATTTAAATGATCTAAAACTGCAGGGTTGTCCATATTTGAACTATATACAGTACAAACAGTCAGCAGTATGCCGTTAATCAGAAGCTCAGCGATTACCCATCTCCCCCGGGTATCTTCCCTAGTTCTCAAGCATGATCCTAGCCCCCGGTTCAATACTATTGCCACCCCTCTTATCATAGAGGTCTGTTGAGAGCAAACTATTAAGTCAAACCCAGGAATTTTTAGGTAGTCTCGGTTATTCCAGGGCACATGGGTTTGCTGCAAACACAGTACCACTAAGTGAAGAGCCCGAATAACTCGCGAAAATAGGGTTCTCTTCTTCCCATTATTCAGGCCACAGACATTCCATGAGGCTATACGAATTCTACAAGACGCCATTGAGACTTTTATAGAAAAACATCACAATAGTAATAATAATCAACATAAAGCCATGATAGAAGAAAGAAATGTCAAGCTTTTTTTAGAATGCGCCCCATCCCACCCCCCAAACCCAACCCCCCACCCCCCCAACCCAACCCCCCACCCCTTACTGCCACCCGCCAGCAACCCCCTCACCCCACCACCCCCCAGACTAGGCAACAGGACCGAAGTCCAAGTGATGGAGGATCTGATATGAGCAGGGACCCCCCGGAGTCGCTGCCAACTTAAAGATACCAATAGGGGACATGCCCAGGGAGATGTAAAAAAGGACACAAGAATAAATGCACACAAAAGAACATCATCCCCTCTAGAGAGCATTGTCCCCACTAACAGCTATAGAAGAAAGGAAAAATCTATATTGTTATACCCTTACAATAACAGCTTTCTACAATGAGTCCAAAAATGCCCTAGCGAGAATTTCAGACTAAAAAATCTGGTCTGGCCTTGATGGATAATTTTAAGTTTATAGGGAAAAAGCAAAAACACCTGTGCCCCTTTAGACTGAAAAGGGGCAATGAGCTGACAGAGCTGCCACCTCCGTTCAACTGTGGCTGGGAAAAAATCTGGTCTAACAAAAAACGGACAGTCCTTCCCTGTCCTTTGCCTATCAGGCCTGGCTAGATCATAAATCCTTTCTCTAGCTAAAAAATTATGCAAACAGATTAAAATAGCACGGGGTGTATTATCCGTTTGACCGGAGCGCTGTTTAGGCTTGAAGGGAAAACGGTGGGCGCGTTGGATTTCCAGTTAACAATCCCATTCCTTGACCTCTGGGAATGCCTCGGCGAATAGATCGGCCACAAACTGCCGAGTGTCCGATCCTTCAATGCCTTCGGGAACCCCCAGGATTCTTAAGTTATTTCTCCGAGCCCGGTTTTCAATGTCCACGAGTTTCCACTGGATATCGTCCCACTGGGATTGAATTGCATCTATAGTAGACTTTTGAGTGACCAAGTCATCTTCAAGAGTAGAAATCCGGGTTTCTGCTTCAGCAACCCTGGATGCGGTATCTGCACAGGTCTTGATCACTCTATGAAGAGAGTTTTGAACCCTACAACACGCCCCCTGTGCACGGGCACTTTCCTGTCGAGTCTCCTCATGATGTGCCATTATTGTTTGATATATTATTGCCAATGTCAATTCATCTGGAGGCGGGCCCGAACTGGAGTCAAGACCGTTGGCGACTGGATCTTGTAAATTGCCTTGTGCTCCAGACTGAGCAGAAAATGAATAGTCCCAGGCTAGGGAGCCAGTGTTCGAACTAGAGTCTTGGGGTACTTTTCGAACTGTAGAAAGGCCCTTCGAGATGCCAGCAGAGTTCAAGGCATCATTTGTACGCCAGTCACCCAGTGTCATCGTCATCAGTCCAGTTCTTATCCAGCCCATTATCATTCACAGAAGAGCCCGTGTGTTCAGATAAGGAGAACACGTTATCTCCATCTGTGTCGCCATCACTATTTAATGAGGCAGATGGTAAGGGAGCTTGCAATATTTCTGTGTGAGCAAAATGAACAGCTGCTAATTGAGTACTAGGCACCAGATCTAAAGGGACTACATCTCCCAGCAACCCACTGGGTTGTGCGCCAAAATCGAGAGAAGATTCAGTGTATGAGACAATCCTCGTCATATTATCGTCTGGCACCCCCACCTCAAGTTGAGCAGTTGCACTTCCAAAAGTGTCCCCATCAATGTTTTTAGGCAAAACTGTATGGGGGGATAGGAAGGAAACACTATCTGCCTTACCAGTTGGAGACACTGTAGTAGCTGTGAGAAGAGCAGCAGGCAGATGGGAGGGTTTCTCAACAGCTGGGCTCTGCGGACTTAGTGGCAATTTGTTAGTGATACTTGCCCGGGACTTAAACATTGCAGGCACCGGGACCGACTTTGTGTTCTTCAATGTTTTACCAGCCGCGGAGTCTGACTGGCCCCTTTTAAAAATCTCAGCTGATGAAAATGTTGTTTGGGCTGCCGGAGGCTGAGACGCTGAGGATCCGGTCTTTGCTTCCACCCAGGGTGGGTCCTTCGCTTGGCCTTCCGGCGGCATTGCAGCTGGTAACGCTGAAAACACCACTGAACAAACAACGAGCCGCCACCCGGTGAGCGCCGTAATGCGAGGATCAAATGTGAGAGGCTGCGTCGATAAATACAGAGCCACCGGAGCATCTCCCTTCACAGGTCAAAAAGTAAGAAAAATCAGTTGATTATGCCGTTCAGTGGACCCCGTGCTATAGAGCATAAGAGTCAGCAGGTCATTCAGGGGGAGAGAACGCTGAGACTAGCTCACACGGCCAGAGTGCTGGCCACCATCTTGCCTCCGATACATGAACATTTCCTGCAGACGAGTGACACTGTTTTATACAGCTGACTTATTCCCAATATATAGTCCCTCATTTACTAAGGGGATTGCTGTTTAGTGCCCGCAACTTGAATGCATTGATGCCTCTCATGACTATTAATATATTCTAGGTAGCGCTGCAGCCACTCCGTTTGGTAACGATTTTCACTACAAAAAATTACTTTTAATACTAAAAATATCTTCTTTTCTTTCATGACTATATGTTTATCCCTCAAGAAAACAAGCACGTGGTGAACGGAAGACTGAATTCCTCTCACCCACTGGTAATTATACAAGCTGCATTGCAGTCCATTATTTTGTTTTTCTGCTATGCCACTCTATACAGAAAGCAGCCAAATGCAAACCTCGCTTAGGGCCTGATGTATCAAAAATACATTTTGGAGTCCATAATAGCGAATTTTACCAATTCGCTATTATAGACTCGTAAAATGAAATGTATGTAGGGTTTTGCAAACAATTTGCGATTCCTACATATTCCTTAATAGTGAATCGCAAATTGTGATTTGCTATTAAGGAGTGCCTTCACATTCATTCCTATGGACCTATAGGCCCATAGGAATGAATGGGAAGATATTCGCAATTTGCCAGTACCAAATAAGTACTCGCAAATTGCACATGCAATTTCATGGGTGCAAGGAGGCCAAAAGGCCAACCTGATGTACCCCTGAAATATGCATGTGTGCACATGTGGCATACCACATGGCACTTAGAAAAATGAAAAAAAATGATTTTTTTTAGGAATGTGTAAATTACCACCAATTAGACGTTGGTGGTAATTTACTTTTCTTTAATGCCAATTCGCAATTTGCGATAGCTACAAGAATTGCATTTAGGAATCGCAAATTGTGATTCCCTAACTGCATTTGCAATTTAGGTAATCGCAAATAATTGCGATTAACCATATTGCAAATAAGCAATGTTTGATACATTGCAAAACAAATTTTTGCGATCTCAAACGGACCGATTCTGCGAATCGGCCCGTTTGCGATTGCAGAAAGCGCTGTTACATCTGGCCCAAAGTGAAGCTACAATAGGAACAGTACAGTCTGAACTGCAAGAAAGATTCTACTCCAGATGGGAAAACAAGCAGACCCAGTCCTTGATCCCTACATTCAATTTACGAATTACCTATGTTCTGTGTATTTAATTGTTGTCTTTTTAACTAGATTTTTTTCCCAATTATTTCTTGACTTAAATATTGTTTTGGTACTGCAGTTCACGCACCACATGCATATTCTCTCAGGAAGACCTTGCTGTTTGGGAATGTGTTGTGACTTTAATGCAGAGAAATATTTACATCTGGTCCTAAAGTCAATCTTGTCCTACATCAAGGCAATGGTAATCCTTTGTAGAGAAATTAATTTTTCGGTAGTGAGGGTCTTCCTTTCAGAGGAGGCAAGGAACTATGCAGAATGCAGACACAATATCCGAGCACAGTCTTTGTGGAACCTGGGAGCTAATTAGAAGCTTACTTTCCATAGTCCTGATGTCAAACCTCCAGAGAAACAACAGAACTGTTCTTAAGGGTTCTCTTCCTTACAAGGGACTCCAGCATGGCAACATTATATGTGTTGGGATAGAACCCCTTCGTGCAACACCTGTGAATCTAAATTGTGCTCTACCCCCACCTCCGAGTCTTTTTTAGATGTATTTGTTATTTTATTAATATATGCAGTCAATAGAATTTTTACAGATATTCGCTCCTGGAATGTTCAAGGTTGCATTTTATGAGCTAATAGGATTTCCTATAATTTAAATAATGTTAGTGCATCTGAATGGGGCTGAAGTAGTAATAGAAGCCAAAATTGAAGCAATGTTAGCAGAGTAATAGAAAGTAGGCGCAATTTAAAAGTCTGATATTGATCATCTTTCACACAATACTATGGTTAAGTACCAGACATAGGCTTACAAACATCCTTCTTCACTAGTGTATCTCTTTCTAATGCATGAAAAATGGGTAACTGATGGGGAACATTTCTAAGCATGTACTACAGATGGGCAATATAATTTTTTTTAATGAAAAATGAGTTGTTTTCCACAAAAGATATGTGAAATGATTTACATAGGTGCTTATTAGGATGTTGGGTGGACTTGCGTCCGCCCGACACCGTCTCGGATATGGATCCAACCGACCTCTGGTCGGCAGTCCAGACTGCTAAATTATGATGGGATCACACATGGTGAGGTCGCAAGCTCCTTTTTCCATATGGGAGTTTGTGCTATTGTCAAAAACCGGCCTCAGCACAAGCTCCCATACAGAAAAGGGAGTTTAGCTCCTTCGCTGCGGCGGCTATTCCGCCGCATCGCTAAGGGGGCGGGGCGGCCCCGCGTGGGCTGCATGCTGGTGACGGAACCGCTCCGTCACCAGCCTCTTTTGAGCTATGCTGATGACGGAGCGGTTCCGTCATGGCCCGCCCCGCTCAATAGAACGCTCAGCGCAGGCGCGGAATCCGCGCCGTGCAGGCGTGCCGAGCGGGCCATGACGGAACCGCTCAGTCATCAGCACAGCGCCACCGCAGCTGATGACGGAGCGGTTCCGTCATCAGCATCGAAGGAGTTAAGTTCAACCAAGCACCGCGCCGTGCAGGGATTGACAGGGTGTACCATAAGGCGACCCTGCTAGGGGCCCCCAAACTCGCTTTCCCACAGGCTTTCCAAGTAGGCATGAAAAGCCTGTCGGAAACCAAGCATTCCGGATGGGGTAAAACGCCGTCCATAGGGACAGGGCCGGACTCGAAATCCAAAGCAGCCATGGCAATTTTGCCAGAGCAGCGCCCCCCTCCAGGGGGTTGCAGGTGTGAAGCACTGCTGCTTTTATTACTGGGGATGATATTGCAGTACTGCTACAAAACCGTTCCTCAGTAACCAAACTGGGCACCCACCAGTACAAAACCGGCCCCCACCCTTCCAGTCTCCTGGAAAAACCCCTGATGCCCGCTATTGCCAGTCCTGCCCTGCATAGGGATTACGTGCCGGTTCCGACTTGATGATGGGCTCCTTGAGCATGTCTGAAGCCAGACAGAATGCACGGCCAGTTTCAAACCAGACAGCCTCCATTTTAATGAGGCTGTCGGTTTTCAAACTGCAATGAGGTGCATTGTAATCGGCCCCAAAGTATGTCAAATGAAGTCAGCTGATATTTCCAATAATATTGAACGCAGGGGCGCATAGCTTAAATAGGATAGTCAAGCGACATCCGTGGTTTTGTGGTTTACACTACTCTTTTTCCACTTTATCCTGTCTTTCACTGGCAAAAATGATGTGAAATTGCGTGATTGCGAAATGAGAATTAAAACCTCGGGATTTCACCAGCATAATAAATATTTTGCTTGGGCCTAGATGGCAGCCCGTGAAGAACTGACTGAATGGTTCAGTGTCCCACACTCCCTATTTGTAAATAGAAAGAAAATATGCTGGCTGTGACAAAACATTTTGTCTAACAGCAATGGGTTCAAAACATGCAAAAAAATTACAGTCAAGGAATAGAGCAAACAGATCTCACGTTTGTAAAAACGTGAAGAATAGTTTTTACTTTTCTTGAGGTAATGTAATAAATAAACGTCGTGGGTGTCCATTCATGTCTCAAAGATAACTGAAAATGTATTTTAGCTTTGATAGAATTGTACGTCAGTGCTTCAAAGGCCCTGCGAGAATTCTTGCTTTTGTTTTCTATTTTATTTTACCAGCTGATTGAAGTGAGTTCAAATTCAAAAGTCAAGCAAAATGGCACGGAACTGAGCAAGCACCGCTTGATCAGACGAAGATAAGGAACAGCTTTTCTGAATCCACTACCCTCAAGGGTATTTCATCTCAACTAGAGAAAATACTGCAGGAAGCAAGACTAAAGTGTTCCATGGAACAGCATATTTCATGCTTTTGGATGGAGAAATAGACGAGGCATTTGAATGCAGGCATCCTGCAAACATTAAGCAGAAAAGTAGGGGTGTGGAGAATTATAATTTCCACAGGAAACTAGTTTGCAGGAGATGTTTTTTAGTAAAAAAGAAAAACATGATTGCAAGAGCAATATATCAAGGCATGATTTTTTTTCACCTCAACGCCTTTACTTTATGGTGTTCTTGCCATTTAATTTTTTTAAAAAACTGCTTTAACTGTGTAAGGTTAGTGAATTTTGCAATATATATATATTTTTTAACTCCACAATACTATCTTTGCACATTCCAGCCTCTCTTACACTATAGACAGTGGCCTGCCGAAGCCCAACTCTAAAACATGACAAGGAAAAAAAACGAAAAAAAGATTTAATGAAATTCCTAGTTGATTATGTAGGCAATAGTTCCCTTCCTTTTTTACTGCATATTTAATAATTAAAGAGCTTGATGTACTGATCAAAGATAGCGTTAAAAGGCAGAATTATCTCGTGTCTTTCACAGTGTTTGATTTGTGCCAGTGGTTGCCGTTGGTGGGTACTGTTGAACATTTTGGGGGCTTATTTTTCAATATCAAACTTTAAACGAGAAAAAGATGGACACAGGCAGAAAAAGAAAGAAAGGAGGAGAAAGGAAAACTGTGCAAAAGGAAAAAGCAAGGGTGAATAATCAAATCGAAACAAGAAAGCAATGCACCTTCCGACTCCTCCTCCATCCCTTAGCTCCTTTCCTTCCACTGATTACTCAAAAATCCCAACAACAGCAACATCCACACAACAACAACATCTCAACAACAACATCCCAACAGTTCACTTCTGACTAATGCCATATGAGCAATCATCATCATCCTAAATCTCACAATCCCCTATTTCTGTTTTTCATCCCATCACCTTCCCAGGGTGAAATATGTTACATAAAAGAGCCTCAGATTCCCTATTCTCGCTGGCTGAGCTACACCAGTGACCCTTGGGGAAAAATAATACACTTTTGATAGGGAATAGATATCCCTTTGCAGGTGGGTGCAGTCAGTGACTGCACCACCTGCAAGGGGATGTCTGGGGTCCATGGGACCCCCATTTCCCCCTCCACAGGGCTGCTCTCAAGAGGCGCTCTGACAGTACATCATCTTTTAGGCACCTAAGAGCTTCTTCGCCCCTGCGCCCGTGTCTGTAATATGGTGCAGGCACAGAGGTATTCCCTCATTTGCATTGGGCCCGCCCCTATGCAAATGACTGAATGCCTGCTGAAGGTAGTGCTGGCGCTCTAAGTGCGCCAGCGCTATTGGTATTACTGAAGGGAACAAACAAGCGTCTGCACCACCATCTGTAATACCAAAGTGCACCAGGGCATGCAATGCGGGTGCAAACGCACGTTGTGCCCCCGGGCACTAACTTTAATACAGCCTCAGGTGTTGGTCTTTCACAGAAGTAATCTATATCTCTTTAACTAAAGTACTCCATAGCCTCCAATGCTTTGCGTTCTGGTTGGAGGGTCCTTCTTCCTGTTAAAGGCTATGTTGAATGTGGCTGCTGTCAAACATTGCCAGTAGAGACTCTACTTAAGGCTGAGGTACTCAGACCCAACAATGTTGCCCATAGATCTATGCAATTACCCAGATGAACTGCACTTTTTTCTTATACAAATTAACAACTGATCTTTCGTCATATACTCCCAGCACTTGAGACCAGCTCAATGTGTACTCACATATACAGTAAATAAAGTAGCACACACTGCTAGTAGTAACGGCACCACAGTTTAAGCTGCTCCAACCTTGTCAGCCAATGTGTTGTTACTTTCACCCTGACTATAACTTATACAAGGGTGCGTCTCCTCTCTTTGCATTAAGCCTTAGTGACAATTAATATTGATTGTCCTCTGTAGATATTGTGGTGTCCAAGAAGGTCACTGGCTAACAAAAGTGAATTTAACATACCAAACTTACATCCACAGTCCATCAGTAACAAACCAGGGGGTTGCTCAGTTTATTACCCCTGATCTCAAACATAGCTAAACTAATGGCAGAGATTTGGGGAATCTTGAGCAAACAAACTGAGACTATCAGTCTCTGTTCCAAGATGGATGACGTTTTTGAATTAAAGCTGATCATGAGTTGAAGGCAGTTAAGTCATATTACAAGTGGCTAGTTAAACCACTGTTTCCCTCGCAGCCCCTTTCACCTTCCTGCTGTAAGGATATACATAGGGGAGGCCCAACAGTAGAGCTTGACAAAGACAGTTTTTGACAGGACCTTTCTTGTAGGGGAGCTTCTGCCAATAAAAACTTGTCCACGCACAGATCCTACATTAGGAGGTGGGGCCATCACATTGGCTCAGATCTACTAACACTTTGCGCCCTTTTTGCATCATAAAAGGAAGGCAAACCCAGTAAAAAATATTGCGGTGGGATTTACTTTCCAATGCGGATGAAAAGTTGCTTAAAGTAATGTTACCCTACTTTGCATCAAGGGGACATACCATGAGTGGTATTTAGGCATTCCCAGGAAACCACCCATGGGTTTTGATGCAAATCTCTATTTGCTAACATTTGTAGACAGGGATATGTTCTTGAGTTAGGTGTAACTGTGAAGCAAATTTTAAAATTCTCCACCTTTCTCTATCTTTACATGTGTGCTGCTTTGTAGACCATGCATGTACAGTGGGCAAAGTATTAAAGCATAGTTTTGTACTGGCAGAATAATTTTTTCAGTGAAAAACAAATTCAACACTGAACACCCAAGCTCATGCACTCTAGTTTGAGGATGTGTGCATTGACACATGGCAGTCTAACACTGAACACCTTTTGGATACTCGACTTAAGGAATGGGGATTATTATTTTCATAACTAAGCCATTTTCCAGGACACTTTGAATATATTTTCTTGTGTAATATGACTGAATTGTAATATGCTCTGATATTATAGGAGCATTTTTACTGATATATCTATTGCATTTGTTGCTTATATGCTCATGTAACATTTGTGGTTTATATATGCATGCAATGCTTGTTTGACCTGCACCCTCCATGCTCCTTCTGCTCGACCACTCCTTCATTCGATCTATATCCGACGCGAAACCCTATGTTCTTCTATATTCTCCGTACTGCCTATCTGCTCATAAGTTACTTGCTGTGAAGCGCTCTAATACCCTCGGATCCAGCTAGAGCTATATAAAACTCCTAAATAAATAAATAACGCCAACAAAGGGAGTGAGAAAGTCGTCGCCATATCTTAGTAGATGTAGCACTATTCTGTTTTTGCACTTTCACTTTGGTTGCCATGCTGTGTTGCGTAAATAATTATTAAATCTGCCTCTTTCTGTGTGTTTGAAGCAGGACCCTTATTCCGGGGTATTATGAGGATTCCAGCATAATAGGAGGGATAGAATAGGAGGGAAAATATTGTTTAGGATCCTGAGGCAAGAAAAGAAGGTAAGTGATATGACAACAATCAGCCTTAAATTTAAATAGCTGTTTCTACCCTGTAACCAACCTGGGTCTCTTCTGTTCATATGTGAGCATAGTACAACCTTTTTAAGTCCTGTCCCGAGCAACCAGTTAGAAGCAGGTATGACGAGCATGAGCAGAAGAAAGGCAAAGCACTAGCCAACAGAGCAGACAGAGATTCTAACATGCCAGACTCCAGATTGGACAGAGAGGGGTATTTATTGAGTAGATTACATCAAATCACATACAATAAAATACAAAACAAGATAATTAAACATCTACCAATAGAAATCATCTTTTACAGTACATAATATTAATAAATATAGATTTAATTACATGCTTAAAATGTTCATACATAATAGAGATATTTTTCATCACACATCAAATTACTATTCCTGACAACTCCATAAAACAAAAACTAGTAGCATAGCTAAATGTTCACTTCCCATGCTCTCAAACAGGGGTCATAAATATATTTTGTACACCTAAAACTTTAGGACAGATACATAGAACATGTTCAATAGTTTCGTTCCTTAAGTGACAAACCTGACATAAAGTAGACTGATTCATTGTTTTATTCCATACACCCCCAAATTTATTCAGTGAAAGATATACAATCCAAAACCTTAAAAATGTTTTAATCATAAGTGGGTTGATTGATAAATCTAGATATTCCTGTCTTATAGTTTATAAGAATCAAGAAAACATTTTTTTTTTTAATAGTGAACATATCTCTATATCAGCTTTAAATTTAGGTAGCAAGAATCCTTCCTTAAATAACTTTTAACACTGCAATTTCTTCATATAAATTAGAAGAGGTAACAAGGGTAGGTTGTAGTTTGTCATTAAGGCAGATACGTTAAAGTTCAAAAATAAATCTTTCGGCATAGTATTTGACGATAATTCAAACCACATAAATTTTTTAACTGAATTCTTTTTATAGGACACACAATCGAAATGTCATTTAGCACATTATGATTATTCTGATACAAAATAGGTGGTATTCCTAATTCAAATCTCAGGCAACCGTGTGGAGTAAAATGCCTAAGATTGAGGGGGATATTCACAAGGTCATATCTTCGATTTATCTCCACCGTAACACATTAAAAGTGGAGATAGATTTAACACCCCGTACACAAGCTGGTGCAAACTGCAGACATCGCCAGTATTCCCGTGATAATTGCCCCAAAAAGTATCTCCCCGCGGTGGACACCACCAACTAACCCTAATGAGATGCAGAGTATGCGTTCCCGTGCAAAAACACACAAAAGAACAACAATACCACTTTCACAACGAACTGCCAGATCTGCGATGTGAGCCAAAAACAGGCGATAAGCTGCTGTAGCAGCATGGAATTAACACCTGCCGACAGCATAAAAGGGAGCTCAGCGAAGACCCACACCTGAAGATCCACAGATGCCATGGAGACAATGATCATGCAACGCGGATACCCATGAGGGCCACAACAACCACCGCAACCACCCCAGGCCCGCCACCACCCCCAGGAGCCGTCCCAGCCCCCCGGGAACACCACGGAGGCAGCATACACAAAGACCGCAGACCCACCTGAAACGCACCTGCTGCCCAGACCCAGCGCTAGAAGAGGACATTGCCCACCACAGGCCCAAAAGGACAACCATACCCTGCATCCTGGCCCACATTTCCCACCTGTTGACAGTCCCAACTCAGCGGACAACCAACATTCCTCCACAGACAAAGCTGCCGGCTTCACACACATTCAAAGGCTAGCGTCACTTGTTGTTGGCGTGCCCCTGGAAATGTGCGGACAGGCATTACAATGGTGTGCCGTAGGAGTGCATGTGATGCAACCGCGCAGCGCACACAAGTGTGAGGCTCGTGGGAGGGAGGAGCAGCTGTGTGGCAACGTAACACACAGTGAGACCGCTCATGTGCCACGTGCTGGGCATATCATCATGATTCCCAAGGTCGCAGACATCCCACCACACCCATGAAAGGCTTCTGTATGCATGCAGATGGTGAAGTTACTGTAAGGATGAAAGGTCCTTTCTCTGAACTATCAGGCGGTAGCACATCTGCAGTCCGAGCAGGAACTTGCATGTGGCCAGCACCCCCTGACACATACAATAGGATTTGCTTGTGACTCCCACAGTACACACTGACTGACGTGAGATCAATGTGTACAAACCCGCACGCAGAAGTCCTTGGTCATAGTTAGCGTGCATGAAATGGCCTTCACACGTACTTCCACCCCACCCCAAGCCTGCACCCGTTGCACACAGACACTGCTCGTTGCACTGAGCTGTGCCATTTCATCCCAGGACTGGCCAGGGCAAGCCAGTGCCACTTCAAGCAGAGCCGCTGATGCAATGGCAAACCACCCCGGACACATGCTTGACTCCAATCTCGTGGACCTGTATCGTGCATGTCTGCTGCACGTACTGGGGGAACTGCCGGTGGCAGTGCTGCGGATCAGTTACCGGCTGAGCTTCCGCCTTCCGGACATCACCTGCGTTCAGCCTGTGTTGCATTGTCACTCGTGCATATTCGAGTGGTCCATAGATGTCTGCCTCTCCAACATAACGGTAGCTGACCTGGATTTCGACATGTGTGTGTGCCCCCTGTTGGACCAGGAGTGCCACTGTGATGCCCGTTTATGGCATGCCTGGATGTTTGGAATGCAGGCTGGAAACTGGACAGGGGCGATTGCACGAGTCGTCGTGTGGAGTGAGCACATTGAGCACTACCCAATTGGGCTTTGGTGCACATTGGGTCCAGTGGTTGGAGTCAGCACATCTGTCCGGGTCAGCTGATTGTTTACGTCGACATGTCAGATGTGTTGGACAATGATCGCTCATTGGAGATGTTTGCCTATGCTACTGCACTCGCGGTCATGCACGAGTGACAAGGTACCTGCAGCCACAACTGGATGTGACCCATTGCACTTGTCCCGATGCCTGGTTGCATGTTAGGAATCTGGTCACATGTTCCAAGTCAACAGTGGACATGGCTGCATTGGCCTGGACTCATGATCCAGGCACAGACAACCAATGCGGATTGGCACTGACTTGTGTTGGTGATGGACTCTCCTGAGGTGGACATGGGCGCTTTCCTCATTGAGGCATGCTGCTGCATTGGTCTGCATATCGAGGCACTTCTCTTGGCCGTACGGACACTCACTTGTTGATAAAGTTTCAGCACTTTCACTTGTCTCCAACTGTGTTGTGTCTTGATTTGCATGCCAATGTGTGTGTCACGGACTCCCTGGATCCCTGCCATATGTGCATTGCTATCCCATCAGAACTGTGGGTTTGTACTTGTGCATTATCAGGTCCCTGTTTCATGCATTGCCAGATGCATATGGCCATTTACCAGCCACAGGCGGGTGCACTTGTGTCCTGTGTTCGGTTGTGCAAATGTTGGTGTTTGTACTACATTGTGTTCGATGTTGGGGTGCTCTGCTTCCTATGTGTGTGTGCTGCAATGTGTGTGAGTTGTCCTTTCAGCTCTGATTTGGCTCACCCTTCTCCCTTTCAGGCATTGTGTTTTTCACGTCTGTGCTTGTTCAGTGGTGTGATATTGCCGGGTTGTGTGACTTGCGCTCTTGGTTGGTGTTGTTACTCTTGAGCATGGTTTGTCTGCAGTTGTGCTGTGCTTAATTGTGCCATTGTGCCCATCTCTCCCCGTCCCCCCAGTCCCTGCTGGTTCCTCTCTCTGTTGCTGTTGTGTCTGTTGTTTTGGGCAGTTTCCGATCCCTGAGTCCTGCCACCATCACCAGACTGATGTGGTGGACACCATTTCCTCCATGTCATCCAGCTCCTGGTGTGGCGCTGGACTCCCACCTCCGGTGTGCATTGCTGCCTTCTTCTTGTTGGCGTGTTTCTGCTTGTTTGTGCGTTTCGCATCATTCCGGATGTTCTTGTTTTCTTCCATTATCCTCTCCGCTCTCAGGCTGCATTCACCTTGTCCAAGATGGCCTGCTATGTACAATGTTTTGTTGCCAATGGGGGTTGTGGGGTTGTAGAGAGGTGTGGCTCACTGGTTAGAGGTGGCAGACCTGTAAGCAGAGAACGGCCCGGGACCAGGGTTCAATTACCGACGCGGCAGGGTCTTGGACCAGGGTCAACGGACTCGATAATTCTCGCCTCAGTGCCTACTCTAACCAGCGAACACACTCGGTAACTCTGGGAATTAAGCTTGCCTCATCTCTACAACGGCCCCCCACAGACGCTGGGGATGCCTGGTTTCACCCTGGTGATACCCAGAAAGGGACCATCTCACAGGGAAAACCAGGACGGGTTCCCCAGCGGTCTACAGCGCCAGGACACTCGGGTAGAGTAACAGTGCGCTCTACAAGTATCCCACTTTATACTGGCTCTGGTTGCCTCCATTGTGCTAGGCTGTTGTTTTCTGTTTGGTTTGTCTTTCTTTTTCAGGCTTTTGTTGTGCTTATTCCTGCCTGCCGTGTGTGTCGCTGGCCTGGTGGTGCTTATCCCTGCTTTCCTCATCGCTAATGGGATCATCGCACTTTTTTTGTGTTGTGGTTTGTGTTTTTATCTCCATCGCAGTTTTTGTATCGCTGACATTGGCCGTGGTTTCAGCAGACTATCGCATGGTGCCACGATGTTGTGAATTCCACGTTGACACCGGGTTATTTTCCCGTAATAGGCTGCGGTGTGTAAAGTTGCGTTAACATTTTTTGGAGATGTTTAGCACACGTTCTTGTGAATATACCCCTGAGTGTCTTCCTCACATAATTTTGCAAATAATTTCCTAAAAGGGACAGCATTAATTACAATACAACTATACATCCATATCAATACTATTTTAGATTTATTAGCAGGAATGGCCATGCCTACAGCACTGTTTAACTGCCACAGTTGATTTAGTACATTTGTTTGTTCAAATTCTCAATTTTCTATGACCATAGTAGGATATCCTGTAGGATTATACCCAGATAGGCATAACTTTTACCAACATCAATTTTTCGTTGATCTATCATCCATTTAAAAAGGAACTTTAGTCTACCTACAATGCAACATTTTGATCTTCTCAAAATGAATTTGTAAGCTGTCTACTCGATTATAATCTTCTAAGTGTCTTAACTGGCATTGAAGACCTATATGGGTTTTTGGATAACAACACAAGATCATCAGCATGGGCTTAATATGATATACTGTCCTATTTTTGGACTGTCCCTCTTCGTGTTATGTAACATTGTACAGAGATCAGCAAGATATAAAGAAAATAGCAGAGGGGCTAACATGTATCCTTGTTTTAGTCTAGTTATAGTTTTAATTCATGGAGTCAAACCTCTATTATCACATACTTTGACCAGTACCCATGTACCCAAATTAAATTCTATAATTAAATTCAGAAGGGTATAATCAATCCCCCAACTGGCCTGTTTGGTGTTTAGTAGAAAAATTATTTTTTACCAAACAGTTTAAGGCAACAATATTATATATTGTTGAACACCCTGATTTATAACGAGTTTGAAGAGGGGGATTTATTGAAAGGCGCTCTGATTAATCTGCTGATTTCATTACTAAGAATTTACTACAAATGTTACCATCAGCATCAGGTAGTGCAATCTTACGATAACTGATGGGTTCTGATTTGGGGCACGTTCATAGAACACTTGTAATATAGAACCTCTCCATGATGAAGGAATAAAAGAGCTACTAAAAATAGAATTAAAAAATGACGTTAAAAGAATAGACCAGTTTGCTAAATTTCTCTTTAATGTAGCATTTCATATCCCATTGGGGCCAGGGGCACAAGACGTTTTAAGTTGGGAAATAACCAAACTAACCTTTGCATTAGATGTTTTACCTACAGCATTTGCAGTTGTAGTGTCCACCTTTGTTACAGGTTGACCACCAGAGCCATACAATTCAGTAAGGTACATATTCAATTTGTTGTCATTTATATACTAATCCCCTGACTTATACTTCTTATTCATCCAGAGCCTATTGGTGACAAGAACTTTTTATGTTTTTTTAATTATGGAATCATATAATTCTGTGCATAGATACTGTTGTCATTTGAATTTCAGTTCATGCAAAGCAGATATTAGATCTTATTTATCCATCACATCTCTTTGTTTAAAGTGTTGATGGTATTTGTTTTCAAAGACCTCCTAAATTTCTGTCTGTAACTTTGATTCAAATTTAGAAAATTCAAGTACCAATAATTTTCAAGTATTTTCATTTAATTAAAAATCCTATATATTTTATCAAAATGCTTCTGCTTAGCAGAAGAGTACTTTAAAATTGGAATGCCAAACAAACTCTCCTCAGAATCTTCATCTGCTGTTAAAGTGCTTTCAAGCAAAAGGTTTACGTTATAATCATTAGTGATAATAATCATTGCATGCTTCATGACATCTATTTCATCTAAAAGAGATAGACAAGAAGAAAGACTGGAAAGGTCTTTTATTAAAGGAAGTGGGAAATATATATAAATAATTTAAAGCCTAGAACGCTCTAAAAACTCAATCAACACAGCCAATATGTAAGTAGATTTAAATAACACAATTGAGTATTTGAGCTTTAACTTATGATTGATTACAGCAAGAAAACCTCCACTAGGCCTGGTCATTTAATTCTTGATAGAATTTATTTCAAACACCTCAAAAGTTGAGATAAAACATGGATCTTTTCTCCAAGATTCCTGAAGACAGACAATAAGGTTAACAGTCACAAAATTGAAAAGATTCACTCCACTTGACTTTAAATGATGATTTAGCCCAGCAATATGGCAGGAGCAGATATTAATATGATTTACAGACATGTGTATTACTTTGTTTGGAATATTGCCGCCAAGCTCCTTGACCCAATCCAGAACTAGCTGTTCTGTTGATCTCCTTACCTTTAAATGATCATTGTCTTGTAAAGTGATATTTCAAATTACCATTGGTGAATTTGAGACATACTAACTCTATGCTAACCTTTTTTGAATTCATTCATAATAGACATTTCCGGTACTTTACAGTTGTTCTTTAAAACAGATGATTTATCTCCTGGGAATTGGTGTCTGTTTTGAAGTGTCTGTAATATTGCCTGGTATTTTTTCTTCCTGTACTTAAATAATAAGAGTACCCCATTGTGCAAGAGAATCACCTATGCTCCAAGTAAGATTTGTCCATGGAGCAAAAAGACCAACTTGTACAGGTAACCTCTTTCCTAGAATCTGGATCATTACTAAGTTTTATCGACAATAGGTCCTCTGATTCCAAATTGGAAAACGTGGCAAATTCCTTCAATAGATTTAATTATTTGTCTGTTTAGAATGTCATGTCCACTTTGAGACTGATACAGTAGCCAGAAATTAATGTAAACAGAGGCTAAATATACATGCAATTAGAAGGCAGACTGTTCGGAACAAATGCTCCAATTAAAGAAGAAACCTGTCAAGGTTGATTAGACATCTGAGTGTCAATTTTCGGGTGTGTGGATAATGAAGAATTCAGAATAGAAGCTGGATTCATTGGCCTAACCACAGGCACATACTTAACTTTTCTTTTTTATATTTCTTTTTATTAAAATAAGGCATCAATAGAAACACCGGTGCATAGTACAGAAGAGGGTTGTTTACAACGTCAACATACAATACAATTAATATTAGCGAGGGAGGGGGGGAGCAGAACATGGATACCATAAATATTACATTTAAGGGTCATGGGGAAAGCAGAACATCAAATACAATATTTGCGGGTGGTACACAGATATTTCCTCTGTACTGATTCCAAGGGCCCCAGACACTGTTCCACTTCCGAGGGCCACCCCTTGCCAGGTAAACAGTTTTTTCACGGAACATACACCAATCCATAATTTCTTTCCACCCCTCTATCGTAGGCGGCCTTTCAGATCCCCACTGCTGTGCTATATTTCGCTTAGCTATCATGGCCCCCAGAGTGACCCAATGGGTCTGTACAGTGTTCAGGTCCGTAGGCTCCCAAATATTCAATAAACAACCGGCAAGAGAGCCACACACGTTACTTCCTGCATAACATCATAGACAATGCCCCAATAGTCTACCACATACCGACATTCCCACAGGATATGAAGAAACGTCCCCAATTGGCCGCATCCCCGCTTACACAGACCTTCCTCCGCTAAACCCATTTTAATCAGACACGGACCCGTGACAGAAACCCTGTGCAGTATTTTCAGCTGGACGAGTCTCAGCCTTGCCGGAATCGCAACTTCCTTCGGGGAGGAAACTGCAGATTGCCAATCTTTGTCGTCGATTTCAAGGCCATCTTGCGTCCACTTATCCCTTAAGTCTACTAAAAGATCCGCTCTGTGATTTATTCGTTTTTTGTAAATAAGAGAAATGGTGCTGTCAGGCAGATATCCATCTAGTATACGGTCTTCTAAAGGGGATGCCTCCGGTATCTCTTTCCCATCAGGGAATACCGACCTCACTGCATGCCTAACCTGCGCATAACGAAAATACTCCGTCCCACTCAGCTCGTATTCAGTTTGTAGCTCATCAAACGACTTAATCTTCCTCTTCGCCCAAATATCGCCCACAGTAGTAATCCCTATCAGGTCCCATTTGTCAAAACCCTTCGTATTCCACAGCCTGCCCAACCTATCAGATCCAAAGAGTGGGGTAGCTAAAGTCAGACGATTCCTCCATCCAAGCGAACTAGTAACATCATGCCATACACGTACCGCCACCCTGGTCGGTCCCGTCAGACTTTTCCCTACCAATCTGGTATACAGCGATGTGCTATAACTACCACCAGGAAGTAGCCATCTGTCCATGGCATAACCGGGATCCGTATCGGGGCCGTAGGTACCATGGTTTATAGCCCCCAACTGCGATGCCTAATAGTATCTCTTAAAATCGGGGAGGGCAATCCCTCCGTCATACCACGGGAGCGCCAGCTTAGCTAACGCTATACGCGGTCTACCTTCCCACAGTAGGTTACGCTGCAGTCCTTCCACTTCTTGAAAATAGCTAGTCGGCACCACATCTTGAGTGTTTTGGAGGGCATATAGAAAACGGGGTAGGGACATCATTTTAAAAAGGGTCGCCCGTCCTAGCAGCGAGAGCGGAAGTTTCTTCCAGCCAGCAACATCGCTTTTCAGCCGAGCCAATGGAGGGAGAAGGTTTTTATCATATCGAATTGTGGGATCCATTGAAATATAAATCCCAAGATATTTAAACCCGTCCTTGGCGATTTGAATGGGAGAATTCCGAGGCAGAATGGGGGCGTCACCGCATAATACGTAAAGATAAGATTTCGCCCAATTGATTATCAATCCTGGATTTCTACCATAGGACGCCAAAACATCACGGAGCACAATAAGGGACTTCCTAGGAGAGGTCAAATAAAGTAATATGTCGTCAGCATATAAAGAAATCCGATCTTCAAACTGTGGAGACCAACGAATACCCCTAAACGAGGGCTCCCAACGGAGCCAGGCCGCAAGAGGCTCGAGAGCTAGCGAGAACAAAAGGGGAGAAAGCGGGCAACCCTGCCTAGTGCCCCGCCCAAGACAAAATGGCGCAGAGACACGACCGTTCACAACAACCTGCGCAAGCGGCTCAGTATATAATAGACGCACCCAGCTAATGAACTCAGGACCAAAACCAAATTTAGCCAGAACCGCCCACAAATATGGCCATTCCACCGTGTCTAAAGCCATCGTCGCGTAAAGGGATGCTATTATTGCCGGTTCTCGCAAGGTATGCGCCCTCGCAAGAACCCCGTGTAACCGCCTCAGGTTTAAAACCATATTTCTATGCGGAATAAATCCAGACTGGTCGGGATGCACCAGCTCACTAATGACCTTGATCAATCTATTAGATAACACTTTGGCCAATATCTTGGGTTCCGAATTCAACAATGAGATCGGCCTGTACAAAGCGCAGTTGGATCTCGGCCTCCCCTCCTTATGTATCACCACTACTGAGGCCACTCTCTGGTCTAGGGGCAACACCCCACAATCTCTGGCTTCCAAAAACATATCTCACAAATAGGGGGCAATCTTATCCGGTCGAAGCTTGTATAACTCGATAGGGAGACTATTGGGACCCATTGCTTTTCCCGAATTCAAGGAGTGCACCGCCACTGCTACCTCCTCTGCGGAAAGCTTACCATCCATGAGGTCGCGATCCCCCGTAGTCAGACATGGAAGCTGAATATCCCTCAATAATAGACACAAATCGTCCTCCGGTCTATCTGAGACGGAAGTGTAAACAGTACGAAAGTAATCAGCGAAAGAATCCACTATTCCCAATGGGTCAGTTATATAAGTCCCTTCCTTCGTCTCAAGCTCTGGAACCAACCGATCCGCTCTATCCTTCTTATCTAACCATTCAATCAGTTTACGGCCTTGTCCCCAACATCGTAGAGACGCCCTTGTTGCTCTCGTCCCAGGGCTCTAGCACTGTCCGTGACCAGCGTCCTGTACTCAAGCTGCTTAAGTTGCAAAACATGCAATCTAGCTCGGGTCACCTCCTGTTCTATTTCCAGTTCTATGTTGGTTATTTCCGGGACAAAGCCTGACCCCTGATCGCTGTCTTTAAAGCCTCCCACAATGAGATTGATGAGGAAACCGAACCCTCATTGTCTTGAAAATAATACTCCAACGCTTTTAACAAATCCTTGCGAATCCTAGGATTACGCAAATACCAGGGATTAATGGGGGCTACTCTACCACTTGAACCCAAAGCCAATTCAAATCTAAGCCAGAGAGGCGAGTGATCCAAAATACCTCTAACCATATGCTTTACTTCAGCAATATACGACGCCTGAGCCGCCGGTACTAGACCATAGTCAATTAGAGAGAGACTAACATGAGTGCCAGAGTGGAAGGTATACTGTCGCTGACCAGGATGAAATAATCTCCAGCTATCAACCTGGCCCAGTGCCTCGAAAAAGTCAGGCAGCCAACTCTGAGCCCGCCTCTCGCCACGTGGCGGATACCTGTCCAAGGTGTCGGAGGCTACAGCATTGAAATCTCCACCCAAAATCAACAGTCCACTAGGAAGATCTAACATAATCCTCCCCAACTCAACAAAAGTCGTAGTCTGCAGGCCCGGGGGGACATAAATCGAAACCAGGGAGAGAGTGTATCCCTCCCATCGTCCTGAAAGCGCGGTATATCGACCCCTCTCATCTGCAACAACAGAGTCAACTACAAACGGAAGAGAATTTTTGAGGAGGATCCCAACTCCTCGGGACCCTGAAGTAAAACCAGCATGCGCTACCAGCCGATAGCCTTTCCTGTGCATCGCCTTACATGCATTCCCTACCAAGTGAGTTTCCTGAAGTAGGACCACATCCGGGGAATATCTTTTAAGAAATTGCAGAACTACACTGCGCTTAATTTTATCCCCCAACCCATTCACATTCCAGCTCACTACCCTCAACCCTCTACCCCCATCATGAAACAGAAAGAAACAGAAAGAAGATCCAACCCTCCTCCGATCCCCGCACCCTGAATAAGCAATCTTGAAATACAATGCCTTGCGAATACACGAACAACACACAAAAAATGAACACTTCCCCCTCACCCCCCCAAACATCCCAAAACAACATCCCCAATTCCCCCACACCCCACCCTGCACCCCTGCATCTCGCTTATGCGCATCCCCAACTAGCAGTGTGCCTGTCGCCCCTAGCAATCAACTACTAATCTACAACTAAATAGAGGTAGAAAACTGAGGGAGGGCCTACACTTGCCCCCCGCCTCACCCCGCTCTCAGCTGCATCCCCTCCGTTCCGCTATCAGATCAATATATTCAACACTTACTTAATCATCGCGACTCTATGAAGGATGATCGACGTCCCTCTTCCCCCCCCATCGAGTCGCACCATTTCCTGTTGAATCCTAATACATTAGCTATACATTAGCCCAGATCTCTCATCTCTCCCCGGTCCTGGCCCTCCCCTTCAGAGGCTATCATGCTGTCCAACCAGTCCATCGCCACCTCTGGATTGTCAAAAAAACAGGTTTTTCCGTTAAACTCAACTCCGGCCGGGAACATCATTGCCTACTTCAGCCCCTTATCTCTCAGTCTTTTCTTCACGGAAAGGAAACTTTGCCGTTGTCTCTGTAGCAACTGGGTAAAGTCCGGAAAAAGAGAAAGGGTCACATTCTCATACTTCAATGGGGGGCCATTCTGTGAGGCCTGCAAAATCACATCCCTGTCCCGGAAATTCAGGAACCGCGCAATTATAGGGCGAGGGGGCGCTCCCGGATTCGGCCTTCCACCCGGGACTCTGTGCGCCCGCTCCATCGTGAACAAGTCACTAAGACCTTTGGGATTGAGATGTTTAAGGATAAGGTTGTCCACAAACAGGTCCGGTGTCTGGCCCTCTGATTTCTCGGGAACCCCAAGAATACGGATGTTATTGCGTCTAGCTCTTCCTTCATACTTGTTCAGTTTACGATCCATAAGAGTGCCCGACTTCTTGAGGACCTGCACCTCCTGCCTCAACTGGCTGACGTCCTCCATGAGGCTGTTCGATGTGAGTTCTAGCGACTTCACCTTCTCATTAGTCTTTGAGAGGTCTGTGCGGAATAACCCCATCTCAATGGTGACGGTGTCTAATTTGACGTCAAGAGCTTCCATCTTCTGACCCAAAGACGTTTGCACACCATTTATTGCTGCCAACAGATCCATTAACTTGGGTTCAGGTGATCCGTTTGTTCCTCTCCTCTGATTAACGGCATCTTTTTGATCTCCGCGGGGACCCCTTGGGAACAGTGTAGCGGTCAAGTTTGTTGACTTGGGTTGGTTTGGGCCCTCTGGAGGATCGTGGTGAGGGCTTATCCGAGTCCAGTTGTGCAGCCATGTTGCCACCCACTCCAGAATCAAGCCAGGAGGAAGATACGGCCAACACGGGGTCTTCCGCACTTCCGCTTCCCTAATGTCCACTGGCGACAACTTTCAAGATCGTCTCCACCCTTCATCCGTTAGGTCCCACCAGATCTAACAAGATGGACCTCTCTCCATAAATTGAAAAGGGGGGGCTCAAGTGACAACAAGGGTGCAGGGGGGAGACAGCCCACGATAGGATAGATCGATAGGGTGCAGCAACAAAGGACACAACCAGGGGACCAGACTCCACTTCCTCCTCCGTTCAGTGGACACCAAGTGTGATTTCCAGCGCTCCAACTTCGCAACTAGTCCTTCAATATTGCCCAGGCCAGCAGAATAGTTACTGTGAATCCCGCTCACAATCCAGTTGCATTCACTCCACAATGTGCCAGAGCAACAAAAATTACCACCCTGTGACTCCAATCCATCCCCACAACCACCGGAGTCTAAGAATATGCCCAGTCAGCCTGCATTATTCTTGCCGGTAATTAATCTTCATACAGCCGATTTGCCGCCTGCCACCATCTCCCCCGGGGTCTCAGGGTTATAAGGTAGCCTCCACAGGAACCCAGCCACAGCGCTCATGGGCCCCAGCAGTGCCACTAAACACCGCTGTCGTAGCAGAAGCTTCCATTCAGCACACGGGGGATGGGGGTGGGGGTCACACCCACCGCCTGCGTCTCCCGCCGTCCCGGTTCTCCCGCCTACCTCGCCAGGCAGCAAATTCGGCGGGTGGTGAAAATGAGCGTCTCAGACCGCTTGCGGCATCAGGCAAAGAAAGTCCTCACCCGCGCTCCACCTTCGTCCGCTCCGCAGTCTCGGCAGCGGTGGCACAGAATAGCACAACAATGGGGGTATGCCGGCGCAAACTTTGGGACAGTCGACAGGTCTTTTTTTTTTTTTGGTTTCCCCTTTTCACCAAATCCCACGCCAGATATCACCAGCAGCAAGACCAGAGGGGGCAGCTGTAGTTGCTATGTCCAAGCAGCAAATATAAACTTCGGGCCGGGACAGCCCCTCTCGCGGCCCCGCTGTTGCCACATTTGATGTCGGCCTCCACAATCACGCGAGGCCCCGGCGTCCAGCCCGGACCTGGCCCCGATCTACCGGACACGATATCACAGAGGTCCGGACTCCCAGAAGGACTGGGGTGGTGGGTAAGTGCGTCGCTTCCCAACTACAGACAGGGGACAGCTATTGAAATCAGGATAGTTTACAGGATATTCATTTTAGGAGCGGAGATTAGCGGAGCCGGGTCTTCACACGACCATCATGGTCGCTGGCTTGGCTCCTCCCCCCACATACTTAACTTTAGTGTTACTTTTATAGTCCACTCTAGGTAACTCCGTTGTTGATTTTGCCTGCTAATGCTGCTAGAGTGTTCCTAATATCAGCGATACCTTCCTAGATGTTGTTCCGAGTCACCAAGGGCAACTTTTCGTTCAGGTTCAAAATTGAATGAATTGCCAAATTACTGGTTCCAGAGTTAGAATTTAAAGGAGCTGGCAGGGAAAATTCTTTAGGCAGATTAAATTGAGTTGTGCATGTGGATTCTATATGTGGCAACAGATAGCTAGTAAATCAAGTTATGCTACAAAGGCACCTTTGGATTTGGCTGAGTTTCTCTAAGTAGCGTAAGGTTTGTTGTGCAAAAAATAGGCACTGTAAATTGCATGATTTCACGGCGGCTCTTGTTAGCTGAAGAGTTAGGAACTGTGATATTCTTTAAATGAGGGAATGCCTTTAATTGGGAGCTAACTTCTTTTGCCTGTTGAGAGGAAGAGCTGACCGAATACTTATGGCCACTATGTTCTTCAAACGTAGAGGATAGTTTCTGTTTTACCACTCCTTCAATAGCGCTGTTATTGTTGTTAGACTTAACTTTTGTATCTAGCTTCCTCAAGGCCTCATTTATGTATTTTTACTGTAGGGCAGTGCCTTCCTGCTGCCCTGCCTCACGGCAAAAGAAAAGGGAAGGAATGTGCTGCATCTATGAGAAATGGATAATTTCTTTCCTTTTCCCCTGCGCCGGCGCAGGCAACTTTGCTCCATGGTGCAAGGGTGTCTGCATTGAGGGGATGACTGTTTTTGTGCAGGAAGGGAAACCTTCCTGCACAAAAACAATCACACAAGGCTTATTCCTTTTTCTATGTGTGCTGTAAAATGCAGCACACATAGCAAAAGGAAAAACAAGATATTCTCCTAGTTGTGCCTCCCTTACACCTCCACTGGCGAGACGTAAGTTTTTGACGCTGCCTCAGATTTACAATTGCGTTAAAGGGGACAATATTTATGAGGCAGCATTGAGCCAAAAAAAGTGGCTTAGTGCTGCCTCGTAAATTTGGTTTAAACAAAACAAGGGAACCCAATATGGTGTACAAGCACTTTGGGTAGCGATAAATTTAAAAAACAGTGGTTCTTGATGAAGGTAAGGTAACCAAGTACAATGAATATAGAATTAAATAATTTCTATATTGTTACTATCCAGCCGGACAGTAGGATTTAATCAACAACAATTATGAGGTTCAAGCAAAACATAAATAAAATGAGACACAGTCCTGTATACAAAACATAAAGGTGAACAAAATAACAAAAGAAATAATCAGGCAAGACACAGTGCTTGTTTGTAAATGTGAAGGGTTAAACAAGTGCGTTATTGAACACAGCCATTACACATTACATTTAAATAAGTTTGTGTACACGGTGTCAAAACAGTTGACAACGTTGCGATCCCTTTTACAAGGAAGTTGGGATCATCATCAGAACAAAAGCAGTTAAATGCCCGTAGGACATACAGCCACAGTGAGTGTGGCATGGAGTCTGATGAGACCAGCAGTGAGCGCAGGGCCCTCCGTGTACTGGAATAGTCCGGTTGAGGACCAGGTGGGACTATGGTGGATGGCCGTGAGCAGCGGCGGGAAGGGTAATTGGTTGGCCCGAATATCTGTTCAAGGAATAGAGAACGATTGAGCCTGGTGGCTTTGTGGGAGTCTAGCTGGGGCGGGCTCAAGTGTCTGATTGCGGCACTTGCTAACTGTACAAGGAATAAGCCCGGTGGCTTCGTGATTGAATGACTTGGGCGGCTCGGAAGTCTAAATGCGGCAGTAATGAGCAGTGCTGATAAGCAAGGGATGTGGGGACGGTCAGTAGCCGTCTGCGTGGTGCTCAATGGTTCGATGGGCAGAGGTGCTTATTCCTTGTACGGTTTCCTTTTCCCCTGGGACTCTGGCTAGTCATCCTGGATGTGGGGGGGGGGGTCAAGTTCATTGTTGATCTGTGCTGCACTAAGCCCTGGCTGCTCTATTCTGCATTCCATTTTTTTCTTTGCCTATTTTTCATTGGAGGTCGACTGATAGGATATTTTTGCTTATAGAGGCAAATAAAAACTCACGTTGGGCTGACTAACATGCATTTTTTTTTTTGCCGGTAACGGGCCTTTCGCAATCACGCTAATTGTATAGGCAATTTTCACCGCTGATCCCTGAAACTATCGTCATGTAGCAACGTCTTGTAAATATGCCGCTAACAAGGCGATAGTTTTCAGCCGTACACAGCAGTGAGAAAACTGCCGCTAACTAGCTTTAGCAGTAGTTATCGCCAATCCTTGTACATATGGCCCTCAGTGTTAGTACCTGGCTCTGTTTTGGGCGATGCTAACTGGAGAAATGGGCTGGTGCAAGCTACCTCCTGACAAGTGCCCCGGCACTTCTGTTTTGACAAGTTACCCACTGGTATGACTATACCTGCCCAGACCATTTTGCTACAAATCCTACTGGACACTATTTAAAAGTTCCCCAGAGGAGTATATTTAATTAATTACACTCAATAAAATCGATAATCCTGGGTTTAGAATTTATTGGGTGCTATAAATTCCATGTACTTTAAATCTTAGCATGAAAACAGCACATAGCATGTACATTTTGATGTGCTTGCAGCAAAATCCACGTCTCATTAATTATTGTACATTTTCTCACATCTGGCAATTACTGATTATGGAGGAAAAAAATCACACCATATGTAATTGAGATCTCTGCACAAACAGATTTTGTCGAATATCATAATTCTCCAGGATGTTTGTAAAGAAGCTCCAAACTCATACATTATGCTTCAAAAAAGCAGGAAGCAAACTCGAAGGGAATATAAAATGGTTACGGCTATTACCAAAGTACTACAACTGCAGATTGTTCACGCTATGGCAGATATAGAATCATTTATTGAAAAAGATGAATTGCGCATTTTTTGTAATAATAAACATAATTTTCTGTGTGACAAAATACATTTTTTGAGCCTCCCCAGGTGAAGTAGTCGTATGTTTAGCAGTTGGGAGGGGGATGCTAAGATAGTGAAAACTCGCAAAGTTAAACGTGGGGTGTTCACAACAGTGGCAATGCCACCTTCCTTGCACTCACATGGGGACGCGGTTTCCTCGCCCTTACTTGTGGCACTTTTTTCTATTGCACTATGTGCCACCTGCGAACACTCATACCCCCATTTTCTAATTTTGTGAACGAACATCTGTCATTTGGCTGCTCCTATGCAACATTTAAAGTTTCAAATTTGGTATTTTTTTCAGAACGGTCACCATTGTGCGCTTAATTATATTTCACATAATTTTGAGGCTATTGTATGAAGTGTATACCAACTGACAACTATTCAAAAGCCATGGTTAAAAAGGAGTCAAATTAAAGGGGGAGGAGTCATCATTTGTTTGCAGTTTTATTTAGTGTGAGGTCGACCCAAGAGCATTAGAGTGTTTTGTATGAGTCTAGATAAAGTTACACATTTTTACACAGGGGGGGAGGACTAGATTTGCTCAAAATCAGAGGATGTGGTGCTGAAGCTGGGACTGTAACCTGGCTCGCCAGTTTCAAAGTTAGCACCTCTTGCCATTAAGCCACATTTCTTCCCTTCACTGATGTAGATGCTGCTCTTGGTGTTGAGGCTTCCACATTTACGAGGTGGCAGTCTTGTAACGAATCTCGTACCCACCGTCTTCAGTCTTGCGAGAGACGTAGGTATTTTGGGGAAAGTGGATTTTGAGGCATTTCTGGAATATCAGAATTTTTTATCTTCGAGGATTACGCCCAGAGGGTTGCTGTATGCTCATGGTGCTCAAAAGTGCCCTTGTAAGATGATGGGTAGTAGCCCTTGACCCCTGGGCTAATGTTGTTACCCCTACTTTTGCACCATGAATGACTGCCTTCAGGAAGGGAGTCAAGACTTGGCTGTTCGAATGAGACCAGCAGGAAGCACTTGGATACCCCCGAGGTGACAAACATGACTAGATTGATTGATTGATTGATTGATTGATTGATTGATTGATGTGGGAAAACACTGCAGCCAGTCTCTGCATAAGCCTGCAAAGAAGCAGACCAGAGTAAGGAGTGAGCCTGTGTGCACTGAATGGAAAGAATGATGCACACAGATCTCAGACCTAGCCGCTCGAGGTCATTTTTGACAGGGTGACCAAATTAAAAAATCCAGAACTGAGGCATTCCACAGACATGAAAGTTGATGCTCTAAATAATAAATCAATAGGGTCATGTGCGGGGATGGGACTGGCTGGGTATCTCATAGACTTAGTTCAAGACTATTTATAACATTCACACAATAAGATTCTTAAAGTTATCACCTCATGTGTTCATTTATACAAACATTCTTTTCATTACAGATTAGCAAACTGACTGACATAAGGTTCATATCCAAAGTAAATATCAAGTCAAAGGTCCAAGAGCAACAAAACCACAGCAAAATGTCTAAAATGTTTAAAAAGTCTTGTGTGTCTCCAAATAGCTCATCCTGTTATAAAATTTTAGTTCAGATTACATGCTTGATGAAAATGATTTTACATCTAAGCAACATTTCAGTTGAGATAGCCAAACAAACTATTAGACCCATAACTCTGAAACAAATCACGGAACACAGCACAGCACCTAAAGAGGCTGCACTGCATTCCGTGACAGGGCAGGAGAGCACCATATTCACAGAAATATGTCACTCTTCTCCCCTCTCCCTAGTCCCGGGATTGATTTCAGCTGTTGTGCGCCAGAAACACACCTTAGTGTCCTAGTGCTAGTGTACGTGCCTGAGTCTACCATAGATCTTGTACAGGAAGGGTACCCTTCTTGCACAAAAAACTATGAAAGTGAAAATCTTTTCCAACTTTTTATGTGTGCTTTACAGTGCAACACACATGCCAAGTCAGAAAATAAAATATTTCTCCTTTTACTGCATGCTTTTCAGCGGCATTCATTTTGGGCACTAAACCCTGTCTACTAGTGTTAGTAGACGGGGTTTAGCATCAAAAACATGGGTGATTGCCTGGGAACATCCATGTACCACCCATTTAATGCCCCCTGGATGCAATGTAATGCAAAGCGGCAGTTCGTGCTGCTTTGCGTTACTTTTGGGTACTTTCCAGCGCTAAACAAGTTTTGCACTGGAAAGTGAATCAAGAAAAAAACAATTTGTGCTGGTTAGCATCACATTTGTGATGCTAACCCAGCGCAAAACGTTTGAGAACCTCCTCCTTCATTTCCTGTCAAGGCAGTGCATAATTCACACATGAACAATAGCTTGCTTTAACTACACAGTGCGAGGCTTTAGGGGGCCTTAACATTGTTACAAGACCCATCTTTCCATCTGCTTTCCAGAACAGTTTAGATGCATCTTTTAAGAGGGAACACCAATTAAGGTACGCAGGGGACCAGCGCAGAGCACTAAAGGCCACACCCTTAACAGCATACATGCATTCGTTTTTGGCGGAGTCAAGGCCACGTCAATGCCTCCACTGCTCATTCCATACAGGCGCACAAAGGATAGAGCGAGCAGGGCAGATCAAGCTTAAACTTTTACTCATGAATTGTAGGTCACTGAACAAACACAAGGTGGAAATCCATGACTGCATCGTAGAACACCAACCCAATACACTATTTCTTACAGAAACTTGGTTGTACGAGTCCTCCTCTCCAGACATATTACAAGCACTGCCACCTGACTACGGGATCCTCAGACAGGATTGCATAGATAACCGTGGAGGGGGTATTGCTATAATCCACAGACATTCCTTAAAATGTTATATGCTTGCAGTAGGTGTAGACCAAAGCAAAGCAGCTTCCTTCACACCTAAAGAACGGTGATGGATTAAACCCAGATCTTTTGACTGGGTGGGAGTGTTTGATTGGTTCAGATGCTCCATCCATTACCACCCCCTTTTGTACCGCTTTTGGCCACCATTAGTGTGGCAGGGTATGCTCAGACGTGAGTCCCTTGCTCACTTTGCCACTGGATTCAAGCAAGCCGGGCTGAAGACGGCTGTAATGCCAGAAACCGGTCCTCGGAAGCTTGTTTCCGGTCCAGGGAAGGCATGGTTTGGCAGTTCGGGCTGGACTGCTCCCATGAGGCACAGGGTCAGACTGATTTGCATATAGCCATGTCTGAACTCGGTTGGCAGAGTGGGCTAAAGAACGGTGATGGATTAAACCCAGATCTTTTGACTGGGTGGGAGTGTTTGATTGGTTCAGATGCTCCGTCCATTACCACCCCCTTTTGTATCGCTTTTGGCCGCCATAAGTGTGGCAGGGTATGCTCAGACGTGAGTCCCTTGCTCACTTTGCCACTGGATTCAAGCAAGCCGGGCTTAAGACGGCTGTAATGCCAGAAACCGGTCCTCGGAAGCTTGTTTCCGGTCCAGGGAAGGCATGGCTTGGCAGTTCGGGCTGGACTGGTCCCATGAGGCACAGGGTCAGACTGATTTGCATATAGCCATGTCTGAACTTGGGTGGCAGAGTGGGCTAAAGAACGGTGATGGATTAAACCCAGATCTTTTGACTGGGTGGGAGTGTTTGATTGGTTCAGATGCTCCGTCCATTACCACCCCCTTTTGTACCGCTTTTGGCCGCCACAAGTGTGGCGGGGTATGCTCAGACGTGAGTCCCTTGCTCACTTTGCCACTGGATTCAAGCAAGCCGGGCTGAAGACGGCTGTAAGGCCAGAAACCGGTTCTCGGAAGCTTGTTTCCGGTCCAGGGAAAGCATGGCTTGGCAGTTCGGGCTGGACTGGTCCCATGAGGCACAGGGTCAGACTGATTTGCATATAGCCATGTCTGAACTGGGGTGGCAGAGTGGGCTAAAGAACGGTGATGGATTAAACCCAGATCTTTTGACTGGGTGGGAGTGTTTGATTGGTTCAGATGCTCCGTCCATTACCACCCCTTTTTGTACCGCTTTTGGCCGCCACAAGTGTGGCAGGGTATGCTCAGACGTGAGTCCCTTGCTCACTTTGCCACTGGATTCAAGCAAGCCGGGCTGAAGACGGCTGTAATGCCAGAAACCGGTCCTCAGAAGCTTGTTTCCGGTCCAGGGAAGGCATGGCTTGGCAGTTCGGGCTGGACTGGTCCCATGAGGCACAGGGTCAGACTGATTTGCATATAGCCATGTCTGAACTGGGTTGGCAGAGTGGGCTAAAGAACGGTGATGGATTAAACCCAGATCCTTTGACTGGGTGGGAGTGTTTGATTGGTTCAGATGCTCCGTCCATTACCACCCCCTTTTGTACCGCTTTTGGCCGCCATAAGTGTGGCAGGGTATGCTCAGACGTGAGTCCCTTGCTCACTTTGCCACTAGATTCAAGCAAGCCGGGCTGAAGACGGCGGTAATGCCAGAAACCGGTCATCAGAAGCTTGTTTCCGGTCCAGGGAAGGCATGGCTTGGCAGGTCCGGCTGGACTGGTCCCATGAGGCACAGGGTCAGACTGATTTGCATATAGCCATGTCTGAACTGGGTTGGCAGAGTGGGCTAAAGAACGGTGATGGAATAAACCCAGATCTTTTGACCGGGTGGGAGTGTTTGATTGGTTCATATGCTCCGTCCATTCCCACCCCCTTTTGTACCACTCCTTCACACTTAAGGCAGTTGAGAACCACACAGTCAATGGGTTTTTGATATATATCGACCCCCAGGGGTAGCCTCGAGATTTATCTCCAAACTGGTAGAATTATTGGTTCAATCTGCACTACGACATAGTAATTTAATGATTCTGGGAGACCTAAACTTGCATTTTTACAACCTCTCTTGTGGCGAAGCCCAGTTTCTACGGCAACAGCTGGCTGGGCTCCAGCTAACACTTAAATCCATGCACCTGATGCACCAACTATGGCACATACTAGACCCTATTTTCTCTAACTGCTCGGATCTAGTTGTCGACCCCTCGGCGGCTGCCCCCCGGTCTGACCATCACCTTGTGACCTTTTATATCCCCCTCTCCAAACCACTCCCTCAAATCAGACCAGTACCTATTACCACTCACAGGAAATGGTCCAACTTTAATACTGGAAGTTTTACTTGGGCTCTACAACTGAACCAACCCTCCCTAGGTATGACATCAATGAGGCAAGTAGGGTAGTTGATAAATGGATTACTGAGGCACTGGATGTGGTTGCCCCATGGACATCCAGGGCCCCTTGCAGATGTGCCAAATCTGCACCTTGGTTTAATGACGCCCTAAGGTTGGCTAAGCAATCATGCAAATGTTTAGAATGCAAATGGAGGACAGACTTTTTGGAGATAAACAAGGCAGCCTACAAGAGGAATTTAAGACACTATCACTCCCTGATTAAGAAGACATGGGCTGCATTTTACAATGATAGGATTGAGCAAGCAGATCATTCCATCAAAGAACTTTTTGCTATTCTGAAGGACCTGTCATCCTTAGAGAGATCAGTGGCCACAGCCTGCAGTTCGCAGGAGTCATGTAATGTAATTGCAGACTTTTTTGCCGCAAAAGTATTAAAAATCCATGACGCCTTCCCGGTGGAGGCTCGCAATGGCACTGAGTGCCTAGCCACAGGGAACCCAGAGTGGGGGGGGGGGGGGGGCAGAATTTTCCCTCCCCTCCGATCTGGGAAAGATAGCTTTAAGCATTAAATAAGGCTCTCTGTCAGACCCAACCATGCCTAAAGTCATCAGCATAGGGTTAGAGAGCATAATTCCCTGTGAGCAGCAGGTTTTAGAAACCTCCTTTCAAACTGGGAAAGTACATGTGGAAGCAAGCTATTGTTCTCCACCTGGAAAAAAAACCCTCAACAGACATGAACCTTCGGGATAACCTGATACCAGTCTCACTGCTCCCGTGTTTTTCAAAAATAGCAGAAAAGGTGGGTAACACACAACTGGTGTCGCACATTAACCAACACATCCTTTTCCACCCGTCACAATCGGGTTTTAGAGCATCCCACTCGATGGAGTCTGCCTTACTCTTTGCCACAGAGACAGTTATTACGAGGCTGGATGAAGGTATGACAGCTGCACTGGTCTCATTAGACCTTAGTGTAGAATTTGACATGGTGTTCCATACAATCCTCCTACACCGTCTCAAACTAGGAGGTCTGGTGGGTACTGCACTGAAGTGGATGACCTCCTACCTACAGGGCCGCAGTTTCCGGGTTACTCAACAGCCACACACCTCCTAAAATGTTGCTTTATCTCAAGGGGTGCCCCAGGGATCAATTTTGAGCCCCAGGGATCAATTTTGAGCCCCACCCTTTTCAATCTTTATGTCTCCCCCTTAGGGAAGATTGTGGAGAACCATGGGGTCACCATTGTATCGTATGCAGACGATACGCAACTAGTGGTCACCCTCTCTCCTAACTCAGCGAAGGCAGCTAACAATTTTGCAGACTGCCTAAAAGACCTGGCCTCCTGGGTGACAAGCAATTGCCTGAAACTGAATGGCAACAAAACCGAGATCTTGGTAGTAGGGAAATCCCCATCGATCTGGTCTTCAGCCTGGTGGCCAAAAACTCTAGGGCCCGTCCCCAGCCCCAAAACAGAAGTGAAAAACTTAGGAGTGTGGCTGGACTCTACTCTCTCCTTCGAAACTCAGACCAGGAAAGTTGCAGGTAAATATTTCGGAACCCTGAAATTGCTGAGGAAAACCATGGACATTTTGCCTTATTCCGCTAGGAAAACCCTGGTCCATGCCCTTGTGACTTCTCAACTGGATTATGGGAATGTGGCTTACCTAGGCGCAACAAGTAAATGTCTACATAGGCTGCAGTGCATACAAAATGCAGCAGCACGCCTAGTTCTGAACCTACCCAGGAGAGCTTCCTCTAAGAAAGCACTTGAGTCCTTACACTGACTACCCATAGCTAAGAGGATTCTCTTTAAGGCACTGTGTGTCTGCCAACGCACTCTACAAAGAAAGGACGGTTCTTGTCGCAGCAAATCTGTGACACCTGGTCACCCTAACCTTGGAGTACTGATGGATGGGGAATGATATAGGAAATGTGAATTACGAGAAGAGGAGAGTATTACAGGCATCCCAAACCACAGCAAATGCCACCTATCTGGGATTCAAAGCAACTGGGCTTTGCTCATAGGTATTGGAAATGATCTTCAGACCTTGTACTAGTGAAGAGACTACTAGGTCATCCTCGAAGCCCTTGAACAGTGAGGAATGACATAACACAGAACAAACACCAGAGTCTTTCTAGTACAGAAGTAGGAAAATAAAGTAAAGGGCCGTTCCATCAGTGAGAGCATAGGTGTCCTTGAAAGGGGTCTAGGCTCTTTTCAGCAATAGTTAAATGCAGCAGCAAGAGCAGGTTCTTTACTGCATTACCAAGGCAAAATGTCAGCCTGTAAAATGAATGAAAATGCACATTTCTTCGGACGGCAGTTGGAATATAAAATAATGGGACAAAACGAGTAGGAACGTTAAAAGTCAGAAGGCTTCAGAGTCCTTTTCACTGCGGTGTCCAAATACAAAATGTCACATTGAGCAGGCAGCCGACAACTGACAACTGTATCAATTGCCTTTACTCTGATAGCGCCGGGCGTTGGTGGTTCGCTCATAAGTGTAAGGATTGGCTCACATTGGAAATTGGAGTTTCTCCATTGCACCCACCTCATACCCACCTAAAGTATTTGGTCCCACTTGTTTCCTGTTGTTGGTACAATAGCGTGCGATAGAGAAGGTGGGCTTACCCAGAACCGATAAGACTTTGACGCGGGTAGGTCTCATGACAGCTGAGCATTGTGAATAGAGGGATGCTCACCAAAATTGCTTCTGTTCGGCAGATTGGCTGCTTGCAAGCTCAAGATGCCAAACTTAAGTAACTCCTAATCACTGAATAATAATAGCATGAAATGTATGCAGGGCTTCCTAGTGCACTCCTGCCTTTCAAAGCGAAGTAAATTATAGGTCTTGCAATTACCCATTTAAAGGCACTCAGGGGCAGATTTTCAAGCCCCTTGCGCCTCTTTTACGCCACCGTTGCGTCACTTTTGTGACGCAGCGGCGGTGCAAAAGATGCGCCATGGTGCGGGGTATTTACAAAGTGACGCATCTGGGAGATGCGTCACGTTGTAAAGCCCTGCGCCAGAAGGAGGCGTTCCTGCGCAGGGGGGGGGGTGTTCCGGCGCAGGAACGTCTCCTAAAAGTAGATGAGTGAAATCTACAAGATTTCACGCAGTCACTTTGGGGACCATGCTGCGTCAAAACCCTGCGCCTGCTTGAAGCAGGCATAAGGATTGACGCAGCATTAACAAGATAGAGCCCCCCATAGCATTTGCGACGCAACTCCAGCAATGCGCCACTTTTACGGCACAATAAGTGGCGCATCCCTGCTGATATGCAGGGATGCGCCACTTATTGTAAATATGCCCCTTTATTTCTCAAGATCTGAAGGATAGAAGATTAAAACTGCCTTGCCGGAATACACATTTGTGAACTTTGGATCACCAGAGATTTATGCAGAGATTTGTTGTTCAGCCATTAACTCAGTGAGGAACGCTGCCAGCATACCACCTTTGCATTCCGCCTTGGTCTGGATTTTAAGCTTTACAGGGAGTCAGTGATAATTTTGAGAATGTCTGTGACTGAAATGACTACTACTCCACAACATATTCTTGGGGTACTTTGTTTACTCGCTTGGGACCAAAAGTTGGAGAACATGTTAACTGAAGAAATTTAATAAAGATGCCACTGTTAGGAAAGGTGAGAGTGGGTTTAACAATGAAAATGCACCACAAGGAGAATATTCTTTTTAATGACTCTTTGATATTGTATACATTTGTTCATATCTGGGTCTCTCCACTCCCTAGATGAGATGCTGGGTGCAGGACATCTAACCTGGGCCTCTATTGAATTCTATAACGCATATTAGCAAGCCCATTATTGCCGTTTTAGCAGCAGTTTTCTGCTGCTAAAACGGCGATAATTTTAACGAGGTTCTTACTAATATGCCCCTTAGTGGCTTGGGATTTGAATGTTCCTCTCTGCTAGGACAACACTTTTGCACTGGTGGTTTCCTATATGAAGTTAAATTTCTTGCATGGTTTCATCGCCCTTGAACTACCCCTTGGGCCAGCACTTCGAAGACAGTACAGCAGTCTCACACCCAGTCTGGCTTTCAGGCTTGAATACACACATAGCCATGGATCTGCCATGCACTATTACAGAGGGAGACCCTATTATATGTGAGTTTAAGTGCAGCATGAGCTTTTTGAGATGAATCACTTCAGCTTGGGAGTAAATTCGAGAAGCGGGAGCACCACAGTTGCTATATTCACTTTGTAAAGTTTTCTGGGAGGCGCGACAAATTAGTAATATTCTCTTGTCTATGGAGTATCAGTATGACACCAAAACTGTCCTTTGTTCCAATTAGTCCGGAAATAGAATGTAACTGTGCCTAAGTTATTCCATCGAATCGACGAGGTGAGAACCAAAGAAGGCCCCCGTTAACAATGACTGCCTTTAAAACGTCTTCCTCTGCAATTACTTCCTCAAACAGCTCCCTGCATCTACTTAATGTACATGCTTGCCCTGTCTCCTTGTGGTCGATAGAAGAGTGGCCAAGGGGACACTTTACACTTTTCATACTGTGCTTCTGTCCCTTATATCTCTTATCTCAAAAAGGAGAACTAGACATCACATTTGCACCCTAGAACTTAAGGAGTATCCTTTGTGTAGATCCATTCACACAGACCCATGGGATATCTGTACAATCTCTATATGATACATGGTTCCCAGGTATCACAGTTAGAAGAAATGATGACTGACAACATTTAAACCAGGGGGCCCAGTTCCTGGTGAGCATCTCCTTTTCAAGAAATGCCACAGATCACAAGCTGTCGCTCCTCACTAGTAGATCTTGACTGTGACCAGCTGTTTAAGATGTAGGCTTCTACATTTTTGCAATCTTCTGTTGCTGCCAGTCATTTGCCCTACCCCATTTTCCTGCATGGTCTTTCCCACTGTTATATCTGAGTGCGATCAGTTTCTGTCGACCCAGCTGACTTTACACAGGGCAACTAGGTGCCTCTGATAACATGGAGTCAACTGACTTTCTTTTACTTCCTATCAACTGTTTTTGCTGCTGCCTACAAATCAGAGCTCCACCTGTTTGAATTGTGTGCCATATTTCTTTAGGGTTGTGGGTTCTAGGCTATTTGTGTTCAAGGACATCTCAACAATGTCTCAAATCAACTTTTGCTGCACTAGTCTCCAAAGGTTTGGGAACTAGGCAAAGCTAAATCAGGAAGAGATATATTGTTGCTTTATTCCTGCCTAGCCTTATATTCATCCACGGGTGCTCTTTGTGCAAAATGTAGATTGACCACAGTTTTGCATTGTAGATTGCACACCAAAGTCTTTAAGCAAAATGTTAACCCCCGCCCACCAGCCATAGGATACTGGTGGATTCGCCTATAATGTTAAATCAGTTATATGTTTGGGTCCAAGCAACAAAAAATGCTTCAAACTTCTGATCTTCCTTGTGAATGTTATTGTAACTGTCCTTCATCTCCTCACTGTAAATTAATTCCTATCCTTTCGCAAAATTGTAAGTTTGGCTGGTGTGCAGAAAGATGGCTCAGTGAACTGAAAAGAGTATAATTCAGAATCCAGGTATGGCTTGCTCAATCTTTCATCCTTCCGTGGTTGGTAAATTGAGTGCCGTTAAAATAATAAGTGATTAGAAATGGCAGACGTGTGGTATGTAGTGTTATGGGCAAAATCATATTGTTCTTGTGTTTGTGTCTTTAACTTACAACCCCCTAAGTATGAACTGACTACTGAAACCTGATACTCCTGGAAAGTCAAGAACACAGAGGGAGGCTTGAGTAGAGCTCGTTCAGTGCAATAGTTTTCAAAGGCCTTGGAGGCCACTGGCAACCAACAACGCCCACAATAGCTATTACCCAGTAATCACTGATAACCACCAGACCTCTAGAAAGGGAACATTAAACAGAATCCCAACTGTAAATTCAACTCTTACCCTCAAAGCACTGCGTAATAACCAACCGTTTTGTGTATCACCTCTGTTTAGGAAATGGGAAACGTGACTATGCTTATTCCTAAACCTCTCCAGACCTTTTCCTGTATAATTAAGCAAGGTTTCGTTAAGATCCCATTTAAAATCTAACAGTCAGACAGCTGGCTTCAGGCTCAGAGATTCAGGTAGGAGATTCTGATCTGTCAATGCACCCCCCTCTTCACGAAGGCAAGTGTATTTATTCCACGCAGTCGGTCTTCCCTTAGCCATGGTTTAGAAACTGATAGTCCGGGCAAGACTTAGATAGATGTCCGAGGTATAAATAGCCACAGCTGATTCAGACCCCTGACATTTGAATGGAAAGTGTAATAACCCGTACCCTGAGGCCCAGAGCGGCCGAGAAACTGAAGTGATATCAAATCCTTCCCCAGTGGCATTTCAAACCCAGTTTAACCTTAAAGAGAGTGTTTTAATAACCGAACTACAGAGTCACACATTTCCTGTTAACCCCCATCAAGGATGGTAATGCACATGCAAGCCGTCATTTCTGTGCTGAAATAGCACTACTGCAAAACCTTTCTTATCAGTTTAATTGTGATTTGCAAATACCGAAATTCCAATGGTAGTGCAGGTGGCATAATGTACCCAGTGACTCCCAATTACATCATGAGGTTGACCCCTCGCTCACTTTTCTCACTAATGTGCTTAAAGATCCACTTTTTTCCCTGCTGCTGCCTTGATGAACAATGATTCTAGGGATGTGCCAAGTCACCCGACTCCCACTGGGAAATACGAAGCTCAAAATGAAAAAAATGGCCACTTTTGCGTACTGGCCCATTACATCAGCAGCAAGTTGTTACTGCTACAGCAAAAAAAGCCATGGGTGGGCTAGCACGACATTGCATCCCTTTCCATTTGGAGCCCTAATACATCCCTCATGCAACCAGATGTGCCAACACCCTCACCCAGCACCTCCTCTCCCTACAACAATCGATGTTCATAAGATATAGATAACTAAAATAAAGTGTTAAGATTAAAATCTAATAGCAAATTTATTGAAGCCTAAATGCTTACTACAGCCTGCTGAAAAGTTGATAATAAAATCAGGATGGTTGATGAAAATCGTAGATGTTACAATGATCTCACGTGAGGATATTATGGTTATCTATCATATTCATTATAACCACATATAGAAACCCTCAGGGGAGTTGTGTCCATTAGGGGTCTTGGTGTCTAGTTCTACAATGTATTGTGATTTAAGGTGTCTGAGTATCGCCTCTCTATTTTCCCCTCTTCTGGACATTGGAATGGAGTCAGTTATGAAATAGGTAAGATGGTTTAAGTCACTAGCATGAATTTCTTTGAAATGCCGTGCAATGGGATATGTCTGGTCATTGTTGGTGATTGGTCTCATGTGTTGCAGTATAGGCTTGTGGGCCTGTAACTTAATACTGTCCACATACTGCAACCCACAAGAGCACTCCAACACGTATATCACATATTCCGTGCGACATGTGAGAAACTTTGTGATTTTGACATGATCCTCTGAGAAAGGGGTTTTGTACCTTGTTCGATTTGCCCCATATATTACAAGCCCTGCATGTGTTGCACTTTACAAACCCCCTACAGGCAGTAAGCCAATTGGTCGATTTTACCATTTCTGGACTGCTGTTTACCAACGAATCCCTCATAGACTTAGATTTCCTGAATGTAATACTGGGATGTTTAGGCAACAGTTTTCCAATTACAAGATCGCTTTTGACCACTGGCCAGTTCGTATTGATTATCTTACGCACACTGTTTTGTTCATTACTGTTTGTTAAAATGAGTCTGGTTTCAGTGTTGGTTGTGTTGGCGTGGCTAAGGTTTTTGGGGATATTTTTAGCTAATAACTCATTTCTGTCCATTTTGTTAGCTTTTAAAATGGCTATATTTACAGTTTTCTCATCATAACCTCGCTCCAAAAATCTCATTTTGCTCAGTTGCTTTGCCTCAGCAAGATCAAAGTAAGTACTGCATGTTCCGCGTATCCTCAACATCTCTCCATATGGTATACTATGGATGAGATGCCATGGATGATGACTTGTTGCATGCAACAAACTATTGCCCGCAGTAGGTTTGCGGTAAAGTTTGTATTCAATTTTTTGATCTTCACATCGAGGAAGTATACACTTGTACTGCTGATAGTGGCATTAAAGTGAAGGTTAACACTATTTTGATTGATGTTACTTACAAATTCATGGGCTGATTATTCTGTGCCTTGCCAGATTACAAATAAATAATCAATATAGTGTAACCACACTTTCACATGCCTATCTACAGCTTATGCTCTCTGTTTAACACCATCTCCTCCCACCAACCCATGTGGAGGCAGGAGTAGCTAGGGGAAAAGCAGACCCCCCTAGCTACTCCTCTTATTTGTTGAAATACCTATTTTGAAAACAGAAAATAGTTGTTGTTAAGGCAATACAAAATCATTGCAATCAACATTTTGTTATGGTGGGCCAAATGTAGGGGTCTAAAGTTTAAATAATGTTCCATTATGATGGATGCTGGTGTAGAGGGACGTTACATCAAGACACATAAGTAAATAACTCAGTCCTATTTGTAGGTGTTTAACCGTCTTAAAAAATCGCTTGAATCCTGTACAAAGGAAGGTACATTTTTAACAAAATCTTGCCAAAAGATATATATATATTGCGGCAGGGACTACTTTTTCAAGCAGCAGAGTCGCCTGAACACTTTCATTGGCATCTGAGGAAGGCCTAATCCAGGCCGAAATGCATTATGCCCAATAACAGCTTAATAAATGGTGTCTCCTGTTTCCCCGCTGAGGTCTCTGCTTCTGCTAATTTTGGGAGAAGATGGTGTTTCACATTGCGCGCATTTCCAGATAATGCGCTTCAGTGACCCCGTTCCACTTTGAGGCTTGGACACATCTGGACCCTGCGTTTGCAGTTTTATAATTAAGCAAGGTATTGCTACTGTCACAAGCCCGCCTCTGAACACCGGTGTTTTCCTGGGCGGCAGCAATGGCTGAACCGTGACTTCACGGGGGACTTACAAGCACTGTTTTGTTTTTTCCCTGCTCGCTACACATCGGGACTAGGAGGCCGGAACGTAAAGGGGACCGGAGGGAGCATGCTGATTACTTTGCGGGTTACTGACTTTTGCTGCTTGCTACATTGCCGCATCAACGTTCGTCCACTTGGACACACCACCAGCAGCACTCACCTCGCTGTTGCTTTATGGACCCTGCAGTTCCGACGAGCGGCAGGCAGCGTGATTTCACTCCATTGGTGGGTGTGGCGCCTATCTACAAATAGGATTGCGGCAGGGACTACTTTTTCAAGCAGCAGAGTCGCCTGAACACTTTCATTGGCATCTGAGGAAGGCCTAATCCAGGCCGAAATGCATTATGCCCAATAACAGCTTATTAAATGGTGTCTCCTGTTTCCCCGCTGAGGTCTCTGCTTCTGCTAATTTTGGGAGAAGATGGTGTTTCATATATATATATATATATATATATATATATATATATATATATATATATTTCCATCTTCACAGGACTCCAATTCGACAAAGGCCACAGCAAGTTAAATTCAGCTCCGTCTTTATTTCTCTGCAACTTGCTGAATGATCCCCGGCACAGAAAAAACATCCATACTGGTAGAACGCCAGACGCGTTTCGGGAAAATGAAATCCCTTTCTCAATGGCGTGCAGTTCATGGAAATGAGTCCCAGCGCTCTATACTCTGCACTACTTATTGACCTTTACCTGCCACGTGGGCGCCGCCCACTCAATGGCCTTGTGGGAGGTGTAGTGCATACATAACACCCGAGTGGGTGCGCTGTCTCTCAGTCCTTATTAAAACATTAATGTTCCCAAGTGGGTTGATGTAGATTCAGGCGGGCATCAGTTCTTGCTTTGTAGAAGCCGAGACGAGCTCATACTGAACGCCCCCTGCAAGACGCCAGCATTCTTGCTTCCTCAATTCAAGCACCAGCCTGGTGCTCATCTGGACCCGCTGCAGCAGTGAGCCTTCGTACGCGACCGGAGAGCCGCACATAATTCCATCTTCACAGGACTCCAATTCGACAAAGGCCACAGCAAGTTAAATTCAGCTCCGTCTTTATTTCTCTGCAACTTGCTGAATGATCCCCGGCACAGAAAAAACATCCATACTGGTAGAACGCCAGACGCGTTTCGGGAAAATGAAATCCCTTTCTCAATGGCGTGCAGTTCATGGAAATGAGTCCCAGCGCTCTATACTCTGCACTACTTATTGACCTTTACCTGCCACGTGGGCGCCGCCCACTCAATGGCCTTGTGGGAGGTGTAGTGCATACATAACACCCGAGTGGGTGCGCTGTCTCTCAGTCCTTATTAAAACATTAATGTTCCCAAGTGGGTTGATGTAGATTCAGGCGGGCATCAGTTCTTGCTTTGTAGAAGCCGAGACGAGCTCATACTGAACGCCCCCTGCAAGACGCCAGCATTCTTGCTTCCTCAATTCAAGCACCAGCCTGGTGCTCATCTGGACCCGCTGCAGCAGTGAGCCTTCGTACGCGACCGGAGAGCCGCACATAATTCCATCTTCACAGGACTCCAATTCGACAAAGGCCACAGCAAGTTAAATTCAGCTCCGTCTTTATTTCTCTGCAACTTGCTGAATGATCCCCGGCACAGAAAAAACATCCATACTGGTAGAACGCCAGACGCGTTTCGGGAAAATGAAATCCCTTTCTCAATGGCGTGCAGTTCATGGAAATGAGTCCCAGCGCTCTATACTCTGCACTACTTATTGACCTTTACCTGCCACGTGGGCGCCGCCCACTCAATGGCCTTGTGGGAGGTGTAGTGCATACATAACACCCGAGTGGGTGCGCTGTCTCTCAGTCCTTATTAAAACATTAATGTTCCCAAGTGGGTTGATGTAGATTCAGGCGGGCATCAGTTCTTGCTTTGTAGAAGCCGAGACGAGCTCATACTGAACGCCCCCTGCAAGACGCCAGCATTCTTGCTTCCTCAATTCAAGCACCAGCCTGGTGCTCATCTGGACCCGCTGCAGCAGTGAGCCTTCGTACGCGACCGGAGAGCCGCACATAATTCCATCTTCACAGGACTCCAATTGGACAAAGGCCACAGCAAGTTAAATTCAGCTCCGTCTTTATTTCTCTGCAACTTGCTGAATGATCCCCGGCACAGAAAAAACATCCATACTGGTAGAACGCCAGACGCGTTTCGGGAAAATGAAATCCCTTTCTCAATGGCGTGCAGTTCATGGAAATGAGTCCCAGCGCTCTATACTCTGCACTACTTATTGACCTTTACCTGCCACGTGGGCGCCGCCCACTCAATGGCCTTGTGGGAGGTGTAGTGCATACATAACACCCGAGTGGGTGCGCTGTCTCTCAGTCCTTATTAAAACATTAATGTTCCCAAGTGGGTTGATGTAGATTCAGGCGGGCATCAGTTCTTGCTTTGTAGAAGCCGAGACGAGCTCATACTGAACGCCCCCTGCAAGACGCCAGCATTCTTGCTTCCTCAATTCAAGCACCAGCCTGGTGCTCATCTGGACCCGCTGCAGCAGTGAGCCTTCGTACGCGACCGGAGAGCCGCACATAATTCCATCTTCACAGGACTCCAATTCGACAAAGGCCACAGCAAGTTAAATTCAGCTCCGTCTTTATTTCTCTGCAACTTGCTGAATGATCCCCGGCACAGAAAAAACATCCATACTGGTAGAACGCCAGACGCGTTTCGGGAAAATGAAATCCCTTTCTCAATGGCGTGCAGTTCATGGAAATGAGTCCCAGCGCTCTATACTCTGCACTACTTATTGACCTTTACCTGCCACGTGGGCGCCGCCCACTCAATGGCCTTGTGGGAGGTGTAGTGCATACATAACACCCGAGTGGGTGCGCTGTCTCTCAGTCCTTATTAAAACATTAATGTTCCCAAGTGGGTTGATGTAGATTCAGGCGGGCATCAGTTCTTGCTTTGTAGAAGCCGAGACGAGCTCATACTGAACGCCCCCTGCAAGACGCCAGCATTCTTGCTTCCTCTATTCAAGCACCAGCCTGGTGCTCATCTGGACCCGCTGCAGCAGTGAGCCTTCGTACGCGACCGGAGAGCCGCACATAATTCCATCTTCACAGGACTCCAATTCGACAAAGGCCACAGCAAGTTAAATTCAGCTCCGTCTTTATTTCTCTGCAACTTGCTGAATGATCCCCGGCACAGAAAAAACATCCATACTGGTAGAACGCCAGACGCGTTTCGGGAAAATGAAATCCCTTTCTCAATGGCGTGCAGTTCATGGAAATGAGTCCCAGCGCTCTATACTCTGCACTACTTATTGACCTTTACCTGCCACGTGGGCGCCGCCCACTCAATGGCCTTGTGGGAGGTGTAGTGCATACATAACACCCGAGTGGGTGCGCTGTCTCTCAGTCCTTATTAAAACATTAATGTTCCCAAGTGGGTTGATGTAGATTCAGGCGGGCATCAGTTCTTGCTTTGTAGAAGCCGAGACGAGCTCATACTGAACGCCCCCTGCAAGACGCCAGCATTCTTGCTTCCTCAATTCAAGCACCAGCCTGGTGCTCATCTGGACCCGCTGCAGCAGTGAGCCTTCGTACGCGACCGGAGAGCCGCACATAATTCCATCTTCACAGGACTCCAATTCGACAAAGGCCACAGCAAGTTAAATTCAGCTCCGTCTTTATTTCTCTGCAACTTGCTGAATGATCCCCGGCACAGAAAAAACATCCATACTGGTAGAACGCCAGACGCGTTTCGGGAAAATGAAATCCCTTTCTCAATGGCGTGCAGTTCATGGAAATGAGTCCCAGCGCTCTATACTCTGCACTACTTATTGACCTTTACCTGCCACGTGGGCGCCGCCCACTCAATGGCCTTGTGGGAGGTGTAGTGCATACATAACACCCGAGTGGGTGCGCTGTCTCTCAGTCCTTATTAAAACATTAATGTTCCCAAGTGGGTTGATGTAGATTCAGGCGGGCATCAGTTCTTGCTTTGTAGAAGCCGAGACGAGCTCATACTGAACGCCCCCTGCAAGACGCCAGCATTCTTGCTTCCTCAATTCAAGCACCAGCCTGGTGCTCATCTGGACCCGCTGCAGCAGTGAGCCTTCGTACGCGACCGGAGAGCCGCACATAATTCCATCTTCACAGGACTCCAATTCGACAAAGGCCACAGCAAGTTAAATTCAGCTCCGTCTTTATTTCTCTGCAACTTGCTGAATGATCCCCGGCACAGAAAAAACATCCATACTGGTAGAACGCCAGACGCGTTTCGGGAAAATGAAATCCCTTTCTCAATGGCGTGCAGTTCATGGAAATGAGTCCCAGCGCTCTATACTCTGCACTACTTATTGACCTTTACCTGCCACGTGGGCGCCGCCCACTCAATGGCCTTGTGGGAGGTGTAGTGCATACATAACACCCGAGTGGGTGCGCTGTCTCTCAGTCCTTATTAAAACATTAATGTTCCCAAGTGGGTTGATGTAGATTCAGGCGGGCATCAGTTCTTGCTTTGTAGAAGCCGAGACGAGCTCATACTGAACGCCCCCTGCAAGACGCCAGCATTCTTGCTTCCTCAATTCAAGCACCAGCCTGGTGCTCATCTGGACCCGCTGCAGCAGTGAGCCTTCGTACGCGACCGGAGAGCCGCACATAATTCCATCTTCACAGGACTCCAATTCGACAAAGGCCACAGCAAGTTAAATTCAGCTCCGTCTTTATTTCTCTGCAACTTGCTGAATGATCCCCGGCACAGAAAAAACATCCATACTGGTAGAACGCCAGACGCGTTTCGGGAAAATGAAATCCCTTTCTCAATGGCGTGCAGTTCATGGAAATGAGTCCCAGCGCTCTATACTCTGCACTACTTATTGACCTTTACCTGCCACGTGGGCGCCGCCCACTCAATGGCCTTGTGGGAGGTGTAGTGCATACATAACACCCGAGTGGGTGCGCTGTCTCTCAGTCCTTATTAAAACATTAATGTTCCCAAGTGGGTTGATGTAGATTCAGGCGGGCATCAGTTCTTGCTTTGTAGAAGCCGAGACGAGCTCATACTGAACGCCCCCTGCAAGACGCCAGCATTCTTGCTTCCTCAATTCAAGCACCAGCCTGGTGCTCATCTGGACCCGCTGCAGCAGTGAGCCTTCGTACGCGACCGGAGAGCCGCACATAATTCCATCTTCACAGGACTCCAATTCGACAAAGGCCACAGCAAGTTAAATTCAGCTCCGTCTTTATTTCTCTGCAACTTGCTGAATGATCCCCGGCACAGAAAAAACATCCATACTGGTAGAACGCCAGACGCGTTTCGGGAAAATGAAATCCCTTTCTCAATGGCGTGCAGTTCATGGAAATGAGTCCCAGCGCTCTATACTCTGCACTACTTATTGACCTTTACCTGCCACGTGGGCGCCGCCCACTCAATGGCCTTGTGGGAGGTGTAGTGCATACATAACACCCGAGTGGGTGCGCTGTCTCTCAGTCCTTATTAAAACATTAATGTTCCCAAGTGGGTTGATGTAGATTCAGGCGGGCATCAGTTCTTGCTTTGTAGAAGCCGAGACGAGCTCATACTGAACGCCCCCTGCAAGACGCCAGCATTCTTGCTTCCTCTATTCAAGCACCAGCCTGGTGCTCATCTGGACCCGCTGCAGCAGTGAGCCTTCGTACGCGACCGGAGAGCCGCACATAATTCCATCTTCACAGGACTCCAATTCGACAAAGGCCACAGCAAGTTAAATTCAGCTCCGTCTTTATTTCTCTGCAACTTGCTGAATGATCCCCGGCACAGAAAAAACATCCATACTGGTAGAACGCCAGACGCGTTTCGGGAAAATGAAATCCCTTTCTCAATGGCGTGCAGTTCATGGAAATGAGTCCCAGCGCTCTATACTCTGCACTACTTATTGACCTTTACCTGCCACGTGGGCGCCGCCCACTCAATGGCCTTGTGGGAGGTGTAGTGCATACATAACACCCGAGTGGGTGCGCTGTCTCTCAGTCCTTATTAAAACATTAATGTTCCCAAGTGGGTTGATGTAGATTCAGGCGGGCATCAGTTCTTGCTTTGTAGAAGCCGAGACGAGCTCATACTGAACGCCCCCTGCAAGACGCCAGCATTCTTGCTTCCTCAATTCAAGCACCAGCCTGGTGCTCATCTGGACCCGCTGCAGCAGTGAGCCTTCGTACGCGACCGGAGAGCCGCACATAATTCCATCTTCACAGGACTCCAATTCGACAAAGGCCACAGCAAGTTAAATTCAGCTCCGTCTTTATTTCTCTGCAACTTGCTGAATGATCCCCGGCACAGAAAAAACATCCATACTGGTAGAACGCCAGACGCGTTTCGGGAAAATGAAATCCCTTTCTCAATGGCGTGCAGTTCATGGAAATGAGTCCCAGCGCTCTATACTCTGCACTACTTATTGACCTTTACCTGCCACGTGGGCGCCGCCCACTCAATGGCCTTGTGGGAGGTGTAGTGCATACATAACACCCGAGTGGGTGCGCTGTCTCTCAGTCCTTATTAAAACATTAATGTTCCCAAGTGGGTTGATGTAGATTCAGGCGGGCATCAGTTCTTGCTTTGTAGAAGCCGAGACGAGCTCATACTGAACGCCCCCTGCAAGACGCCAGCATTCTTGCTTCCTCAATTCAAGCACCAGCCTGGTGCTCATCTGGACCCGCTGCAGCAGTGAGCCTTCGTACGCGACCGGAGAGCCGCACATAATTCCATCTTCACAGGACTCCAATTCGACAAAGGCCACAGCAAGTTAAATTCAGCTCCGTCTTTATTTCTCTGCAACTTGCTGAATGATCCCCGGCACAGAAAAAACATCCATACTGGTAGAACGCCAGACGCGTTTCGGGAAAATGAAATCCCTTTCTCAATGGCGTGCAGTTCATGGAAATGAGTCCCAGCGCTCTATACTCTGCACTACTTATTGACCTTTACCTGCCACGTGGGCGCCGCCCACTCAATGGCCTTGTGGGAGGTGTAGTGCATACATAACACCCGAGTGGGTGCGCTGTCTCTCAGTCCTTATTAAAACATTAATGTTCCCAAGTGGGTTGATGTAGATTCAGGCGGGCATCAGTTCTTGCTTTGTAGAAGCCGAGACGAGCTCATACTGAACGCCCCCTGCAAGACGCCAGCATTCTTGCTTCCTCAATTCAAGCACCAGCCTGGTGCTCATCTGGACCCGCTGCAGCAGTGAGCCTTCGTACGCGACCGGAGAGCCGCACATAATTCCATCTTCACAGGACTCCAATTCGACAAAGGCCACAGCAAGTTAAATTCAGCTCCGTCTTTATTTCTCTGCAACTTGCTGAATGATCCCCGGCACAGAAAAAACATCCATACTGGTAGAACGCCAGACGCGTTTCGGGAAAATGAAATCCCTTTCTCAATGGCGTGCAGTTCATGGAAATGAGTCCCAGCGCTCTATACTCTGCACTACTTATTGACCTTTACCTGCCACGTGGGCGCCGCCCACTCAATGGCCTTGTGGGAGGTGTAGTGCATACATAACACCCGAGTGGGTGCGCTGTCTCTCAGTCCTTATTAAAACATTAATGTTCCCAAGTGGGTTGATGTAGATTCAGGCGGGCATCAGTTCTTGCTTTGTAGAAGCCGAGACGAGCTCATACTGAACGCCCCCTGCAAGACGCCAGCATTCTTGCTTCCTCAATTCAAGCACCAGCCTGGTGCTCATCTGGACCCGCTGCAGCAGTGAGCCTTCGTACGCGACCGGAGAGCCGCACATAATTCCATCTTCACAGGACCACAATTCGACAAAGGCCACAGCAAGTTAAATTCAGCTCCGTCTTTATTTCTCTGCAACTTGCTGAATGATCCCCGGCACAGAAAAAACATCCATACTGGTAGAACGCCAGACGCGTTTCGGGAAAATGAAATCCCTTTCTCAATGGCGTGCAGTTCATGGAAATGAGTCCCAGCGCTCTATACTCTGCACTACTTATTGACCTTTACCTGCCACGTGGGCGCCGCCCACTCAATGGCCTTGTGGGAGGTGTAGTGCATACATAACACCCGAGTGGGTGCGCTGTCTCTCAGTCCTTATTAAAACATTAATGTTCCCAAGTGGGTTGATGTAGATTCAGGCGGGCATCAGTTCTTGCTTTGTAGAAGCCGAGACGAGCTCATACTGAACGCCCCCTGCAAGACGCCAGCATTCTTGCTTCCTCAATTCAAGCACCAGCCTGGTGCTCATCTGGACCCGCTGCAGCAGTGAGCCTTCGTACGCGACCGGAGAGCCGCACATAATTCCATCTTCACAGGACTCCAATTCGACAAAGGCCACAGCAAGTTAAATTCAGCTCCGTCTTTATTTCTCTGCAACTTGCTGAATGATCCCCGGCACAGAAAAAACATCCATACTGGTAGAACGCCAGACGCGTTTCGGGAAAATGAAATCCCTTTCTCAATGGCGTGCAGTTCATGGAAATGAGTCCCAGCGCTCTATACTCTGCACTACTTATTGACCTTTACCTGCCACGTGGGCGCCGCCCACTCAATGGCCTTGTGGGAGGTGTAGTGCATACATAACACCCGAGTGGGTGCGCTGTCTCTCAGTCCTTATTAAAACATTAATGTTCCCAAGTGGGTTGATGTAGATTCAGGCGGGCATCAGTTCTTGCTTTGTAGAAGCCGAGACGAGCTCATACTGAACGCCCCCTGCAAGACGCCAGCATTCTTGCTTCCTCAATTCAAGCACCAGCCTGGTGCTCATCTGGACCCGCTGCAGCAGTGAGCAGAGAAATAAAGACGGAGCTGAATTTAACTTGCTGTGGCCTTTGTCGAATTGGAGTCCTGTGAAGATGGAATTATGTGCGGCTCTCCGGTCGCGTACGAAGGCTCACTGCTGCAGCGGGTCCAGATGAGCACCAGGCTGGTGCTTAAATTGAGGAAGCAAGAATGCTGGCGTCTTGCAGGGGGCGTTCAGTATGAGCTCGTCTCGGCTTCTACAAAGCAAGAACTGATGCCCGCCTGAATCTACATCAACCCACTTGGGAACATTAATGTTTTAATAAGGACTGAGAGACAGCGCACCCACTCGGGTGTTATGTATGCACTACACCTCCCACAAGGCCATTGAGTGGGTGGCGCCCACGTGGCAGGTAAAGGTCAATAAGTAGTGCAGAGTATAGAGCGCTGGGACTCATTTCCATGAACTGCACGCCATTGAGAAAGGGATTTCATTTTCCCGAAACGCGTCTGGCGTTCTACCAGTATGGATGTTTTTTCTGTGCCGGGGATCATTCAGCAAGTTGCAGAGAAATAAAGACGGAGCTGAATTTAACTTGCTGTGGCCTTTGTCGAATTGGAGTCCTGTGAAGATGGAATTATGTGCGGCTCTCCGGTCGCGTACGAAGGCTCACTGCTGCAGCGGGTCCAGATGAGCACCAGGCTGGTGCTTGAATTGAGGAAGCAAGAATGCTGGCGTCTTGCAGGGGGCGTTCAGTATGAGCTCGTCTCGGCTTCTACAAAGCAAGAACTGATGCCCGCCTGAATCTACATCAACCCACTTGGGAACATTAATGTTTTAATAAGGACTGAGAGACAGCGCACCCACTCGGGTGTTATGTATGCACTACACCTCCCACAAGGCCATTGAGTGGGCGGCGCCCACGTGGCAGGTAAAGATCAATAAGTAGTGCAGAGTATAGAGCGCTGGGACTCATTTCCATGAACTGCACGCCATTGAGAAAGGGATTTCATTTTCCCGAAACGCGTCTGGCGTTCTACCAGTATGGATGTTTTTTCTGTGCCGGGGATCATTCAGCAAGTTGCAGAGAAATAAAGACGGAGCTGAATTTAACTTGCTGTGGCCTTTGTCGAATTGGAGTCCTGTGAAGATGGAATATATATATATATATATATATATATATATATATATATATATATGTATATATATATATATATATATATATATATTCCATTTCAAGTCTGCTTCACAGCAAAAAGGTTGCGCACTCAGGATTCCGTAATACCAGATGATTTATTGTTTACAGTTTTACACGCTACGCGTTTCGACACTAAGAGTGTCTTGATCACACGTGAGTTGTCCCGGCATTATGGCACATATAAGCATACAAAAAGTGAAATAAACATAGAGAAGGTAACATGTAAATTCACTTCATTAGAGCGTACACATGGGGGCCATTTTGTAATGGTGTATTATTCAGACAGGAAATCAATTATATTTCCTCCACAGCCGATTACTTCAAAGGCCATGGAAAATTCTCACGAGTTATACTACATGATTTTAAATATGTTCATCTTCCTAAGTAGGAAACGAATTATGTAAAAATTTGTATATACATAATAAGCATTGGTGCCTTGTTACTACTACATGTAGATATACCTAAATTTCATACCTGCAGTATATGGTGGAATCCCTTCCATTCGGTCTAGTGCCCAAATTAAACCACACACCTGTAACCACTGGCCCTCAGAGATTTCATTCTTCTCTTCGTATTCTAACCATATGCTGATAGCCAGCCATTCTGTCCCAGGATTAGAGTGCACATCTATTAATTCATATCTTGCATACAAGTGAAAGTGTCTTTCATTCCAGTGAAGAAAAATTGAGGATAAAGGACCGTGAAGTGAAGGTGACGGGACCAGTTTCTTGCCTCAATTCTATCCTACAAAAACAAATAAACATACAATTAAAATCTCTTCATAAAAACGTTACAATGTAAAGTTTCATAACACATAGGAGCAATATTCTATACTGGGTCAGACTTAGTCATAATTACCAACTTTTTAGTCCTCATATAAGTGTGTACTAAGTTCCTCATCGAGGTTGTGTCCCCCGGGGAACTTTGTCTCGAGTTCCATGATCCATTTTGACTCTTTCTTTCTCAGGGCCAGCTCTCGATTCCCACCCCTTCTTCCTATGTTGACTTGTTCCACCGCAAAGTAACGTAACAAGGAATTATTGGATTTATGGAACTTTTGAAAGTGTCGTGCAATGGGGTATTTAACATCTTCATGGGTGATAGCTCTGAGATGTTCCTGCACTCGTTTCTTTGCCATACAGGTGGTGCTCCCTACATACCGAAGTTTGCATGGACACTCGAGAACGTACACTACAAAATTGGTGTTACAGGTCAGGAACTGTTTGATAACTCTAGGTTCCTTTCTCCCCGGTACATCAATAGTCTTGACCATAGTGCTAGCCCTACAGGCTTTGCAATGGCCACATGGGTAAAAGCCCTTGAGGCCTTCTACCTGAGTTCTCTTTTCTGTGATGTCCGCTTTAACCAAATTATCTCGTAGATTTCTCCCTCTTCTATATGTAATTTGAGGTCGATCATCTAGAAGAGGACCAACAATATTGTCTACTTTCAAAATATTCCAGTTATCGACCAGTATTTTCTGTACCTTTTTGGATTTACTGTTAAAGGTAGTTATGACGCGAGTCTTATTATTGGTGTCATCACTCTTCTCTCTGGGTGTTAGAGTTTCAGTTCTATTGATCAGGGCGATTTTTTGAACAGCTTTTTCCAGGACTTCCTCTGGATAGCCTCTATTTCTGAATCTATCCAGCATAGTCTCTTGTTCCTTAGCAAAGCCCTCATCACTGCTACAGTTTCTCCTCGCCCTTAGAAGCTCACCGTAAGGAATATTCCATTTGAGGGGATATGGGTGAGCACTAAGGGCGTGAAGTAAACTGTTGCCAGCTGTATCTTTCCTGTGGAGTCTGGAGATCAGTTTACCTTCGGTTACATTGATTTCTGTATCGAGAAATTCAACAGTCTTAGAACTGATGTTATATGTCAACTTGATATTATATTCGTTGATATTTAGTTTCTCTATAAATCGGACTGCCTATTCCTCTGTCCCTGTCCAGATGAGGAACAGATCATCTATATATCTGATCCATGTGGTTACCTTGGTCAGATCTTCGGAAAAGTTCGGACTGCTACCTAATTCCTCCTCCCACTTACCCAGGAAGAGGTTCGCAAAACTGGGAGCAAATGCCGAACCCATTGCCACACCACGTATCTGCTTATACATGACACCATCAAACATAAAGATGTTGTTGCGTAAGCATATCTTCATCATTTCGATGAGCATGCAAGTATGTTCTATAAAGCAGTTGTCTCGATTTTTTAGGTAATGTAGACTGGCTTCCATGCCCTGCACATGGCCAATGATCGTGTACAGGGCACTGACATCCATGGTAATTAGAAAGGACCCTTCCACCCACGATAGGTTGTTGACCCTAGTCAGAAAATCAGTGGTGTCCCTAATATGCGAGGGTAACCTACATACGTATTCCCTTAGAAAGTGATCAACGTATTGTGATAGACATTCATTCACACTACCTATCGATGATATGATGGGCCTACCTGGAGGGACCCTAGCATCTTTGTGTACCTTAGGCAACAGATAAAAATAGGTAACTTCGGATAGTCCTTTTTGAGAAAGCAAAACTCCTGCCAGGACAGAAGACCCTCATTTTGCCAATCCTGTAATTTTTCCCAGGTTTCTAGTATGCTATCATTATAGTTTGACATGGTACATTTGGAGTAGAAATTAGAGGTGTTTAACTGTCTAAGAGCCTCAGTCACATACAAGTCTTTACCCCAAAAAACGATGTTGCCACCCTTATCTGATGGTCTGAGTATGATGTTACTATCCTCTGCAAGTTCTGTAAGGAATTTTCTTTGCTCGCCCGATAGATTTCTGTTTGTAGTACACCATAGTTCTTTACTATGTTTTAATTTCGCAAGCTCTTTAGTGACAACCTCATGGAATGTGTCTATATTATCGTGGGGCATGACAGGACAGAACACAGATTTAGGTTTGAAGGGTGTACAAGCTGCCTTATCTGTTCTCAATTCCTCATAATCCATATCCCCTTCTGTACTCTGGTTAATGGAAAATGTTTCTGTGTTGGATAAGTTCAGGTTCTCATTGTTATACATATCATAGAGTTCCTCTACATCATCAGCAATATCCTTATTTCTTGCTTGCTTAAAGAAATACCATTTCTTTAATTTGATTTTTCTAACAAATTTGAAAATATCCACCCTGGTATTAGCATAGTTGAAACATTCAGTAGGGCAGAAACTAAGTCCAAAGCAAAGAGTTTCTTTCTCTTTAAAAGTTAGAGTACGTGACGATAAGTTTATAACAGTTTTGTTTACCGTTTCTGCATCCATAGTTATTTTCTGTTTTTGTAACCCTTTCCTTTGTTTCCCACGGGTTTCTTGTTCTTTTCTTCTCCTCTGCTGGAGCTTGAATCGTCTCTTTGCTGATCTCCCCTGCCTTTTCCTCTGCCTCTCGGTCTGCCCCGTGTTGGGTTCTTCTTGGGAACTGGCGTTTGTACCGGTACCACTTTTCGCCTTCTTCTTAGTACTTTGAACTCATCTAAAAAATTAGCCGGTCTTGTGGTTATTTCAATTTCTGATGATGTGCTTGTAGTCTGTCTTGATACATCCGTGTCTGAATCAGTAATTACTTCTACTGTTGGAGTTACTGCATAGGAGCTATTATCTGTGCCTGGTTGTTTTGCTGTACCAGTTTGATTATAAAGATGATCATATTTTGGACTGTAAGTTAAAATACGTCCACTTTCGTAATCTCCACAATCTCTGTGGAGTTTCCGCTGTTTTCTATATTTGATGTCATCCTCGTATTTTTTCAAGCGCCCCTTTAGTTCATCCTTAAATTTCGTTATGGTCTCTTGTTCCAGGCTTCCTTCAAACTCCTTATCTAGTTCCTTAAGTTCTTTGAGAATTGTCTCATGTTCCTCCCACGCATCTTTAATGAGAATGCATAGCATATTTTTACTACTCATAGCCGAGTTATTTGCACAGTCTATAAGCGTTTGAGGGCTAGATGACTCCCGGGAAGGTGTTATGTAGATGCGCAGACCCCGTGGCACCATTGCCTTATCTACGTAGTCCTGCAGCGATGTCGCCTCCCACCAGCGAGAGATTTCTTGTTTTACCAGCCACTCATATTTCCTTAGTTTGATGTTCATAGAGTCATTTTCACATCAAACTAAGGAAATATGAGAGGCTGGTAAAACAAGAAATCTCTCGCTGGTGGGAGGCGACATCGCTGCAGGACTACGTAGATAAGGCAATGGTGCCACGGGGTCTGCGCATCTACATAACGCCTTCCCGGGAGTCATCTAACCCTCAAACGCTGATAGACTGGGCAAATAACTCGGCTGTGAGTAGTAAAAATATGCTATGCATTCTCATTAAAGATGCGTGGGAGGAACATGAGACAATTCTCAAAGAACTTAAGGAACTAGATAAGGAGTTTGAAGGAAGCCTGGAACAAGAGACCATAACGAAATTTAAGGATGAACTAAAGGGGCGCTTGAAAAAATACGAGGATGACATCAAATATAGAAAACAGCGGAAACTCCACAGAGATTGTGGAGATTACGAAAGTGGACGTATTTTATCCAACACAGAAACATTTTCCATTAACCAGAGTACAGAAGGGGATATGGATTATGAGGAATTGAGAACAGATAAGGCAGCTTGTACACCCTTCAAACCTAAATCTGTGTTCTGTCCTGTCATGCCCCACGATAATATAGACACATTCCATGAGGTTGTCACTAAAGAGCTTGCGAAATTAAAACATAGTAAAGAACTATGGTGTACTACAAATAGAAATCTATCGGGCGAGCAAAGAAAATTCCTTACAGAACTTGCAGAGGATAGTAACATCATACTCAGACCATCAGATAAGGGTGGCAACATCGTTTTGTGGGGTAAAGACTTGTATGTGACTGAGGCTCTTAGACAGTTAAACACCTCTAATTTCTACTCCAAATGTACCATGTCAAACTATAATGATAGCATACTAGAAACCTGGGAAAAATTACAGGATAGGCAAAATGAGGGTCTTCTGTCCTGGCAGGAGTTTTGCTTTCTCAAAAAGGACTATCCGAAGTTACCTATTTTTTATCTGTTGCCTAAGGTACACGAAGATGCTAGGGTCCCTCCAGGTAGGCCAATCATATCATCGATAGGTAGTGTGAATGAATGTCTATCACAATACGTTGATCACTTTCTAAGGGAATACGTATGTAGGTTACCCACGCATATTAGGGACACCACTGATTTTCTGACTAGGGTTAACAACCTATCGTGGGTGGAAGGGTCCTTTCTAATTACCATGGATGTCAGTGCCTTGTACACGATCATTGACCATGTGCAGGGCATGGAAGCCAGTCTACATTACCTAAAAAATCGAGACAACTGCTTTATAGAACATACTTGCATGCTCATCGAAATGATGAAGATATGCTTACGCAACAACATCTTTATGTTTGATGGTGTAATGTATAAGCAGATACGTGGTGTGGCAATGGGTTCGGCATTTGCTCCCAGTTTTGCGAACCTCTTCCTGGGTAAGTGGGAGGAGGAATTAGGTAGCAATCCGAACTTTTCCGAAGATCTGACCAAGGTAACCACATGGATCAGATATATAGATGATCTGTTCCTCATCTGGACAGGGACAGAGGAAGAGGCAGTCCGATATATAGAGAAACTAAATATCAACGAATATAATATCAAGTTGACATATAACATCAGTTCTAAGATTGTTGAATTTCTCGATACAGAAATCAATGTAACCGAAGGTAAACTGATCTCCAGACTCCACAGGAAAGATACAGCTGGCAACAGTTTACTTCACGCCCTTAGTGCTCACCCATATACCCTCAAATGAAATATTCCTTACGGTGAGCTTCTAAGGGCGAGGAGAAACTGTAGCAGTGATGAGGGCTTTGCTAAGGAACGAGAGACTATGCTGGATAGATTCAGAAATAAAAGCTATCCAGAGGAAGTCCTGGAAAAAGCTGTTCAAAAAATCGCCCTGATCAATAGAACTGAAACTCTAACACCCAGAGAGAAGAGTGATGACACCAATATTAAGACTCGCGTCATAACTACCTTTAACAGTAAATCCAAAAAGGTACAGAAAATACTGGTCGATAACTGGAATATTTTGAAAGTAGACAATATTGTTGGTCCTCTTCTAGATGATAGACCTCAAATTACATATAGAAGAGGGAGAAATCTACGAGATATTCCGGTTAAAGCGGACATCACAGAAAAGAGAACTCAGGTAGAAGGCCTCAAGGGCTTTTACCCATGTGGCCATTGCAAAGCCTGTAGGGCTAGCACTATGGTCAAGACTATTGATGTACCGGGGAGAAAGGAACCTAGAGTTATCAAACCGTTCCTGACCTGTAACACCAATTTTGTAGTGTACGTTCTCGAGTGTCCATGCAAACTTCGGTATGTAGGGAGCACCACCTGTATGGCAAAGAAACGAGTGCAGGAACATCTCAGAGCTATCACCCATGAAGATGTTAAATACCCCATTGCACGACACTTTCAAAAGTTCCATAAATCCAATAATTCCTTGTTACGTTACTTTGCGGTGGAACAAGTCAACATAGGAAGAAGGGGTGGGAATCGAGAGCTGGCCCTGAGAAAGAAAGAGTCAAAATGGATCATGGAACTCGAGACAAAGTTCCCCGGGGGACACAACCTCGATGAGGAACTTAGTACACACTTATATGAGGACTAAAAAGTTGGTAATTATGACTAAGTCTGACCCAGTATAGAATATTGCTCCTATGTGTTATGAAACTTTACATTGTAACGTTTTTATGAAGAGATTTTAATTGTATGTTTATTTGTTTTTGTAGGATAGAATTGAGGCAAGAAACTGGTCCCGTCACCTTCACTTCACGGTCCTTTATCCTCAATTTTTCTTCACTGGAATGAAAGACACTTTCACTTGTATGCAAGATATGAATTAATAGATGTGCACTCTAATCCTGGGACAGAATGGCTGGCTATCAGCATATGGTTAGAATACGAAGAGAAGAATGAAATCTCTGAGGGCCAGTGGTTACAGGTGTGTGGTTTAATTTGGGCACTAGACCGAATGGAAGGGATTCCACCATATACTGCAGGTATGAAATTTAGGTATATCTACATGTAGTAGTAACAAGGCACCAATGCTTATTATGTATATACAAATTTTTACATAATTCGTTTCCTACTTAGGAAGATGAACATATTTAAAATCATGTAGTATAACTCGTGAGAATTTTCCATGGCCTTTGAAGTAATCGGCTGTGGAGGAAATATAATTGATTTCCTGTCTGAATAATACACCATTACAAAATGGCCCCCATGTGTACGCTCTAATGAAGTGAATTTACTTGTTACCTTCTCTATGTTTATTTCACTTTTTGTATGCTTATATGTGCCATAATGCCGGGACAACTCACGTGTGATCAAGACACTCTTAGTGTCGAAACGCGTAGCGTGTAAAACTGTAAACAATAAATCATCTGGTATTACGGAATCCTGAGTGCGCAACCTTTTTGCTGTGAAGCAGACTTGAAATGGAATATTGAATCGGCTTTGTGTGGTCTGCCGATATTTTTGCGCCACCTGGCTTGGGAGAGAGGATCTCAGCAGGACCCTGTTGTGTTTGTGATATATATATATATATATATATATAAATATATATATATATATATATATATATATATATATATTCACAGAAAAAACCATAGGTTATAGACCATATATCGTTAGGAATTAGCATTTACAAAACCTTGAAAATTCACTGAAAAAACCATAGGTTATAGACCATATATAGTTAGGAATTAGCATTTAGAAAACCTTATTTTACTCACACAAAACCATTGAAATTCCATATATAGTTAGTTGCACTAACTATATATCGCGCACCCGCAATCCACTGCTGATGATGTCACATATTACATCATTCATGACATGGTCAGTGACATCACTGATGACATCACTGATGACATCTCAAATGACATCACTGATGACATCACTGATGACATCTCATTTGACATCATTCTTGTGCTAATACGATAAACCTCTTCAGACTCTAATATAACCTTAGATACACTCAGTGTATACAGACACTCACACACTGTCACTCATCCATGGAGTTACTCACACACCTAGTCAGTCATGCAAAGAAACAATCTCACCTCCATTTCCTCAACTATACAGTTATACACACCTTACTTATTCAAACATATACTAACACATATTTACTCTCTTATACAATCCCTGATACAAGTTCACAATGATCCATACAGCCACTCACACATTCAGTGGCTCTCATGCACAGTTATTTATATATGCCAACTCTCACATGTACTGTGTTTTACATATGTACTTACTATGACATGTAGCATTGAGATATCCATTCACTCATCAATACACTCATGCACACAGTCAACCGCCCATGTAGCTTTTTCCACATGCACTCTTGAACTCATACACCTAGTGAATCAACTGCTCACACATCTATGCACAGAGTCACACACCTCCCAGCCACCCCCACACAAACTCAATCTCCCATAGAAATACTTGGGCAACCAATTAATAACACATATAGCCTCTCGTATAGCTAATGATCAACACATGCAGCAGTTTACATCACAACAGACATAATGATGCACAAATTTAGACAGTTTAGTCACTAACCCATGCATTCAGTGAGACACATTTAATCACTCACTCATACAGTCAGTCACGCACCTACTAAATCCTTCATCCAGACACTTATACATCCACTCATTCTTCAATATCTAAGACATATTTTAACTTTACAGAAACATACAGTCACTGGATGTTGTCATCAGTGATGTCATTTGAGATGTCATCAGTGATGTCATCAGTGATGTCACTGACCATGTCATGAATGATGTAATATGTGACATCATCAGCAGTGGATTGCGGGTGCGCGATATATAGTTAGTGCAACTAACTATATATGGAATTTCAATGGTTTTGTGTGAGTAAAATAAGGTTTTCTAAATGCTAATTCCTAACTATATATGGTCTATAACCTATGGTTTTTTCAGTGAATTTTCAAGGTTTTGTAAATGCTAATTCCTAACTATATATGGTCTATAACCTATGGTTTTTTCTGTGAATTTCATTGGTTTTTTAACAGCTAATATCTGTAGCTGTAAAATGTATTCTTCTTTAAATCCAAAAATATATTTTATATGTTTATGAATAATTTTTTTTTTAAATATTTTTTTTTCTTCGTTCCCGCTTCGCGAATCGGGAAGCTTCCCGTTAGCTGACCTTGATGCCGCGAAATAGACCGCGAGCCGGTAAACGTTTCTTTACCGCAAGTGCCGCGTTAGAAAACAACATCGTGACGCCTCCCGTCCGCATGACGTTTCACGTTGTCGCGTGATACGTCATATGACGTGCTACGTTAGCGAACTGGTACGCGAAGCGAGTCGCAAAGCGCAGGTTTCTGGAAGCAAACCGGGAGGCCCTGCAAAGCGCTTAACGTAAACACAGCAAGTCATGTGACTTGGTAATAACACTTTTCATTGGTTCATTTCACTTTTGGTTTCCTAATGATGTAAGACTAGGTCATATAATCTAAAATGAACACTTTTGATTGGTTGAGAACTCTTGTTTTTCCCAAATGATGAAAATCCCTCCTTCTTTCCTCACTCTGACTTTCATCATTGTGAGAGAAAGACCCTTTGTGATCACTGAGCAATGGCTTCTTTAGTAGCTTCAGCTGGTGCTTCCCCACCACCTCCACCACAACAAAGGAAGAGTGGACCACCTGCTCAAGTTGTAATTCAACAAGAAGAAGAAGAAGAGGAACAGGAGGACGAGCACGAAGAGAGGCAGTTTTTGCCTGAGCAGCCCAAGACGTCTCACCGGAAAGAAAACTTAATTTGGCAATTTTTTAAAATTCCCAAAGGTCAGAAAAAAGTAAATGCAAGATACGTAACTTGCCTTATATGTCAAGATAGACTGTCCAGAGGGACCGACAAAAAATACAGTTTCGGAAACTACACAATGCATCGCCATATGACTAGGTGGCATCCTAACAACTACAGTGCTGCACAGTTTCGGAACGACCTAGATAATCTCCCTATTATGGCCAGAAGATCTGTTGTACCGGAAGTAACGGGACCAGAGGGCAGGGAGATGGTGCCAAATATACAAATGAGATTTGGTGATGTAAAACACACCTGCGCATTTTGCGATGGATTCATTTCCTACGGAGAAAAAAGCATCACTCTGATCAACAGAGCTATTGACTATCATATGCAAGTTTGTCCGAAACGCCCAAAATAATAAATACTTCTTTTTTTTGTTTTGTTGCTCCTGTTGAGCCCTTTACAATGAATCGTTTTCATTGCCCCCTCCAAGAAAAACCCAAAAAAATATAAAACTGTTCCGAAAAATTCAAAAACAGTAAAAAAATGTTCAGAAAAAAAAAAAAAAAGTTCTTTTCAGAACTACCTCCCCGTTATTAAAAAATTGGTACAATATTTGGAACTGTGCCAACCTCTATTTCTCTTAGTTCGCTTCCTAGTTCGCTCGCTGGTACGCGAACTGGAAGCGAACCAAAAACAGTAAGTATAAGGGAAGGAAACACACACTTATGTTAAAAGAAAGACAGCTATAGGGGAGTAAACTAGAGATACCATTACCCATAATCCACTGCTGATGATGTCACATATTACATCATTCATGACATGCTCAGTGACATCATCAGCAGAGGATTGCGGGTTTTTTGGCAACATGCCTTATCCACGGTTTAATAACGCTGCCTTTTGCTTTATATAAGTTTTCAAATTGTATGAAATATATACCAATAGGTCGTTATGAACCTTTAGGTAGTGCTTTTGTTCATGAGGTCTGGTCGCTTCCATACACATACAGATGTTTCAAAGATGATCAAGAAGTTTATCTGAATGGAGAGGAATGCACTGAGACGCCAGATCATTCACTAATGTGTAGGCACATACAGTTACACGATTCATGCAACAAACACCGACCAAATATGGCTTGCGTGTTGCAAGGCACGCCAGTTCCTGCTATCATCCCCACGTTCAAGTTGTTGGAAAATGGTAGTTATTTGATGCTCAATAATGAAGATTGTTCTGAGTTAATTAAAAGTATTCCTTTTATCGTAACAGTAAGTGAACGGGTTATTTGCTGCAGAAATGTTCTATTTCCTCCCACACATGAACATAGGGAGTTTTCAATCTGGCCACAAATACCAACCTTGGGACACGTTTCAACGGCATGGCAAGAATAAGAGCTCTTTTGTCTCAGAGAGAGGTGGCCTTGAGTTCGGCCCGTGAAACTTTCGTACTTCACATAGCGAACACCCGTACACAGGTTTGCCTTTCAATTTCAGCAACATGTTTCCGACTATCTTTAACGCATCCTCCACAAAATCCCTGGCACACTTTTTTAAAGTTGTTACCAGTGGTCTCGTGACTTCATTTGAGAAAATCTTTGGAGTCATCCCTGCTTCCTTTCATTGTATTTTCTGCACTCTGGTTCGTGGATTGGCATTTTTACTTGCATTACCAGCGGACGCTCTTGTGCTTTTTTACATTTTTAAATATGGATGTCCCTCCTATGCAACCTCCGACCCTGCAGCTGCTGACACTGTTCCGCAATCGCATGCTAGAATATTATGGCACAATGCCGTTGGCGATATTAAGCACGGCATATGGATTATCTTTTCGGTTCTCCTACTTCACCTGTGTCCAGCCTGTATTTCACTGCCTGACCTGTGATTTCGATTGGGCCATTGATTTGTGTCTCTGCGGACCGGTTTCTCCTGACGTCGACTTTAATCAGCTGATGACTCCTATCATTACTCACGAGTTGGTTTGTCCTGGCGAAAGGATTATGGCTGTGGCATTGATGCATGGACTACTTGGTCCCTGGAATTTACTGGCGGCAGCACAGTCTTTCTTGGAACAGAGCTTTCTTGAAAACCCACCGAGCTGTCCTCTGATGGTGATAGAGGATCCGGTGCTGGGAGAGCACGTATGTTCTTTTCCGCTTTTAAATTGGATGGCTGAACTGTTTTCGGATGAAGACGGTGACTTCCTATTGGAGGCTGTTGCAGCTTATTTTGCATACACAGTTATGTCATAGACCTTTTTCATGTTTGATATGCTGAGTACTAGCATTTCATTGACAATTCATTGACTTATTTGTCAAGTTTTTATTATTTACCTTGCCTATTGGCTTAAGACTCGATAAAGTACTTGGCTGTTTTATTTTTCTTTAGCATTGAATTTTCCTAGTTTTTAATGCTTTACCTTGCGGACCGTCCACATATAAACTTGCAATCTGCTCTCATGAGATGGCACTTCTATTATCTTATTCAGTTCGTTTCCGGATCATGAGGAGGTGTCATCTAGGTCCTGGATATCTTTACACCGTGTTAAGTTAGCATGGGCTCATTACCGGTTTAAACGCCATTTTTCCTTTTTTGCAACTTCTGCACACGACACTTAGTTGTTGCTTTAGCTTTCCACCTAGTAGTTCATCGTGGTTTACATGAGAATAATATGTTATTGGTCTACTATCTGCTTTACTTGTTAAACTATATCTGTACAGCGAGTGCTAAAGTTTCAAGAACAACACGATACAGAATTGTTATGAGGTCTGATCTCCACGACTTCATACTCATAACATAAGTGCAACTTCTGCCAATTCTGGGCATGAGGCGGGTTTTATATTGCTTTGCCGAACACACATACACAACAGTTGATGCGGTTCACATGAAGAGAGAGCTGGTGTATGCTGATGTGATTCCTTCAAATCTAAGACACTAAAGTATGGGCACGCCCTAAACCAACACAAAGAGACCTTCTTAGCAAATAATATAATATGTGTATTAGGGAGGGTGAGATATAAGCAGCCGCGGGCCGTGGAGGGAGTTACGATGGGGCAGGGAGGCGGGGAGGGGGAGAAGCAGGGTGGAGCCCTCTCTACCTTGCCCCTCCCCCTCCCCACCTCCCTGCCCCACCGTAACTCCCTCCACGGCCCGCGGCTGCTTATAAGTGTTGCTAACTCTTATTCATTTACAGCATGTTAACATACTGTCACCATTCGCTTTTTATGTACTAGTAACTATGCTGGTAATTTTGCTACTGATAATATGTGTACTTGTATTCTCCACCCTGCTTCTCCCCCTCCCCGCCTCCCTGCCTCACCGTAACTCCCTCCACGGCCCGCGGCTGCTTATAAGTGTTGCTAACTCTTATTCATTTACAGCATGTTAACATACTATCACCATTCACTTTTTATGTACTAGTAACTATGCTGGTAATTTTGCTACTGATAATATGTGTACTTTTATTATCTAAGGTACTACGCCTGAGAAGACGGCATTAGTAAATAAACATTTCAAATACACATCTGTTCTTCTTAACTCCATGTTCTGGTTTCTAAGAAATCTATAACGACCGACTGTTCATGAGTTCCACGTATCCTGAGGTACTATAAGTTCATATTCTGGATTGTCTAAACATTGAGAGTTTGTTATATCCAATGTGACACTGTACCTAGCTTGCTAAATAGTTTTTGATTACTAACGTGAGTTTTGGGACACCCTAATTCGCCGAGGTTCCAATCCTCTGTCCACAGTTCTGTGTGAGAACAGAAACCCTGCGACAGGGGCACCCCCGACCCTTGCTGGAGCTTCATCACACTTGCGATACAACTCCAGCAATGCATTCGCCGAGGTTCCAATCCTCTGTCCACAGTTCTGTGTGAGAACAGAAACCCTGCGACAGGGGCACCCCCGACCCTTGCTGGAGCTTCATCACACTTGCGATACAACTCCAGCAATGCGCCACCTTTACGGCACAGATACATCACGCATCTGTGCTGTTTTTGCCCCATGATGCGCCGCATTGTAAATGCAGCACACCATAGGTGACGGAACAGCGGCACAGAATGACTAACACATCCCTGGTGATGCGCCAGTCATCATAAATGTATCCCTATGCTTCTTATCTTGTTAGAGATGAACCGCCATATGTATCATCAAAGTTATTTGCATTTCCTAAATAGCGAACTTTAAGGAATAAATAGCGATTCTTTACCATTCCTAGTTTGCGATGAGCTATTTGCTAATTAGCCGAATGTAGCCCAATGAAGCCCAATGTAGCCCAATGTAGCCCAAAGATGGCCGCCAGACACACAAAAAAACAAATGTAGCCCAAATATCAGCCAGATGTAGCCCAACTATAGCCCAGTGACAGAATGACCAATCAGCTTCGCAAACCTCCGTTACGCGAAGCGGAGCGCTGTTACACATATATATCTTTTTTTGAACGTTAATTTCTCAAAATCCACTGGAGCACATATATTGAGACCTAGCAAAGGCACATCGGGCTACCAGTCCCTAATATTTTGCCAAGTTTCGTGCAAATCCATTCAGCCGTTCAATTATTATTTTTATTATTTTTTTTTGCCCCGCGGGGCCCTTTTAAAACCTCCACATCAAACCTAGGGGGTCAGCGAGGATCTACTATGCCCCCTTATAGTTATTTCCCCCTTTGTTTTGACCTCCTCTTGTCTCTCGATCCTACCGAGAGACAAGATGGCGGCCGCTACGGACTGTTTGGAATGTTGACAGACGCCGGAGAACCAATCAGCTTCGCTTCACAAAGCTCCGTTGCGCGAAAAGTCCGCGAACCAGAGCGCTGCCTGGTCCGCGCTTACAGATATATATCTTTTTTTAAACGTTAATTTCTCAAAATCCACTGGAGCACATATATTAAGACCTACAAAAGGCACATCGGGCTACCAGTCCCTACAATTTTGCCAAGTTTCGTGCAAATCCATTCAGCCGTTCGGGCTAAAAGTGAGGCCAACCGCCCTATGGAAAACTCTATGTTAAAAACACGTTTTGGGACCCCCCTTTTTTCTCGGCCCCCACTGGACGAACCCCCCCCAAATTTTCAAGGGCTGCTCAGAAACAAAATGTGCCATTTTCCTGAAAATTTCAGCCAATTCCGTCCACAAACGCCAAAGTTATTAGACATAGAATTTTCAAAAAACCCATAGAGAAAAAATCCTAACTATATATACCTACTGGCGACCGCCAGTAGGTAATATATATATATATATTACCTACTGGCGGTTGCCAGTAGGTAGTTATAGTTAGGACCTAGTTACCATAAGAAAATTGCAACATTCTATTCGCAATAACTTTGGCGCCGATTGACGAATCTTCTCTAAACTTTTAAAACTTATGGCCCGCTCCGGTCAGCTCCTATCTTGAAAGTTTACGGGTGATTCTTCAAGGGGGGGGCTGAGAAAAAAAGGGGGTCCCAAAACGTGTTTTCCCCATGCAATTTTCCGTAGGAAACTTTAGAAACGGCTACAGCCCGAACTGCTGAACGGAATGACACAGTATTTGGCAAAAAGGTAGCCCTTGGTTCAGAAAGAGCCCTTTTTGTTAAATGGTGTAAATCCATTCAGTAGTTTTTAAAATATTAATGGAAAAATAAATATAAATATCTGGGCGGAGCCTAACCACACATCTCATCGTGAGAACTGATTGGCTGTCAGCACTTCATCTAAGAAGTGTTGGCAGCCATCTTGGGACCAATATACATGATAGCACCTCATTAAAAAGCATTGCAGGTAAAGGAAGGTTTTAAGACTTTAGTTACATTATAAATCATTTGTTGATGGTACCATACTCATTTTAGGAATTGTGGTGTGTTCTAAGTTGATTTTTAAAAAAAAGCCTTCTGCTGGGATATCATGAATCATGTTTGAGAAAAAACTATTTTCTCATGCCTTTCCCACAGAGGTTTGGAAGGTGATCTATAAACTGAACTGAGAGCATATTTTTTGTAAATTCACATTATCTTTCTCAGTCATGTGAGAAGGAAGTCTGACATTCTCAGTACAACATGTACATTTAACAAGGGCAGAAACTGTCATTTGATTCCTTTGTGTTCTACTGCAGATTCCCAGACTTTTCTAAAGAACAAATAGAGTGCTAAGAGTCCTTCTTATGACAAACGTATTGCACACCTGAAGCCATCTTGATTGGAATAAAGTGGTAACTCTTAACACATTTAATTTAAAAAGGAACAAAATGAGGGAGTTCATTTTGCCATAGAAAGTATGATTAGTGCCGCAGAAAGAAAAATTAGGGCACATTTTGAGTACCTTCTCAAGTCCTCTTCTATTTTATTAAACAATTCTGACATGCAGACTGAAACATGCACTTTGAATACCAGCAGCAGACTTCTCTGGTGAGCAGTAGCTTTACTACAGTGATCTAATGAGGAACTAGAGTGCTAACATTCAGAATTTATGGCAAATGTGTGACACATCTGAATGCCTTCTTGATGGAACTAAAGTAAAAAACGGAAAGTGTTTCCTACTGAGGAGACTGCAGTAAATGAGGAAATTAGTAAACTTCATAACAAATAAGTCTCCTAAGATTGCCACCAGAGACGAAAGAGCCCAAATGTAGCATAAATATCATCCAGATGTAGCCCACGTATAGCTCAATGACAGAATGTCCCTGAGTGTTCCTAAGAACAACTAGAGCGCTTACTGTCTTACTTATGACAAAAGTATGGCACACCTGAAGCCATCTTGATTGGAATAACCTGGTAACACTTAAAGCATTTAATTTAAAAAGCAACACAATGAAGGGGTTCATTTTCCCAAAGAAATTATGATTAGTGCTGTAGAAAGAAAAATTAGGGCACATTTTGAGTGACTTCTCAAATCCTCTTCTATTTCATTAAAAAATTCTGACATGCAGGCTGAAGCATGCACATTTAATACCAGCAGCAGACTTCCGTGGTGAGCAGTAGCTTTACTACAGTGATCTAATGAGCAACTAGAGTGCTAACATTTAGAAGTTATGGCGAATGTGTGACATATCTGAATACATTCTTGATGGAATCAAAGTAAAAACCTGAAAGAATATCCTACTAAGGAGACTGCGGTAAATGAGAAAATTAGGAAACTTCATAAAAAAGAAATCTCCCAAGATGGCCACTGAAGACAAAAGAGCCCACATGTAGCACAAATATCACCCAGATGTAGCCCACATGTAGCCCAATGTCAGAAGTGTGAAATACACTTTTTATTTTTTGTGTTTTTGCAGTTTTATATTGTGCAGACTTGTCAGGTATTAGAGTGCTTTATATGAGCATTGGTTGCATCGCACAAGAACAAATTCATTTTCTTTGTAGACATGGGGAGATTAAGGGATTTGACCAGAATCACAGAATGTCGAGCTGCCGCAGAAACTCCAACCTGGTTCCCCAGTTGCAAAGTCTGCAGCTCTGGAACACCAAATCCTCTCTCCTAAGTGCACCATTTAATCAAGTGGTCACCTGGATAAAAAAACATAAAGATAACAAATAATTTAAAAGTGCTTTGTCGCTATTTGAAAACTCAGAAAATATGTCCTCATTTTAGTTTTTTAGAGCACTAACCATAATTTTGATGCAAAAAAGACCCTCTCAGATATGTAATTTCTAAAGGAAATGCTCTAGGTATTACAGTTTTGATTACATCAAGATGACGTCAGGCGTTCCACACTTTTGTAATAAATATAGAATGTCAGCAATCTAGTTGTTCATTAGGATACTGTTGAGAGGCAGAGGCCAAGGGCACAGCCTCTGAAAATTGAAGGCAGGTAGGAGGGTGCAGAGTCAACAATTTTACCACACTGGGCAGGCAGGAAGGGTAGTGGCAGCACAGCAGACTATGGAGGGCAGTGGAAAGGGGGGCAGGGGCAACAAACTAACAATACAGGAATGGCAAGAGAGGCTGTGTCAATATAATAGACCATTGTGGGAAGAAGGAAGAAGCAGTTTTAGTACAACCATACATGCCTACAGACCCGATTCAGCCAGGAAAAGTCCAATGTTTTTAAGCCCAAATGGGCATTATTTGATCTGTCTCCTGTCTACAATCTCCTCTTTTTCAATGTAAGTCAAAGGGGAAAATCAATACCCTAGTTTGTTTTCAAAATCTCCAAAATGTTATCAAGTATGGTAAATTGGATTATGGAAGGCAGGAGGAATTGGGGTAGGGACATGGACTCGGATAACAGAGGACAGGAGGGACATGGAGAGGTGCACCAAACTGACCCTACAGGGCAGGCATCAGGGTTTGCAGCAGCACAATACACCACACAGGGCTTGCGGGACGGGAGTGCAGCACAACAATCCATAGAAAGCAATAGGGAGGGGACAGGACCCTGCACATGGACAACAGAGAACAGAGGGGAAAGAAGCAGTGGTAGCCAGCTGACCATAATGGACAGACAGGAGAGAAAGCTGCAGCATAACAGACCATAAGGGGCAGGGGGACGGATCAGCGGCATTACAATGGAACAGACAAGCCAGGAGGGAGGGAATAGGGGTCTGCACATGGAAACAGAGGGGTGGGGCAAGGGGTCAGGGCAGGAGCAGCAAGATGACCATGGAGGTAAGGCAGGATGGGCACTAGAAGCAAGACACACCATGGAGAACAACAATGAGACTATAATGACATACACACAGACCATGGAGGCAAGGTGGTAGGGGGTCAGGGGCAGCTAGCTGACCACAGAGAGAAGGTGGGGGGGCCGTAGCAGCACAGAAGACCATGCATGGCAAGCGGGAGGGTTAGTGGCAGTACAATGGCTATGATGGGCAAGGAGGAGGGTGCAGGGGCATGCACAAAGGACCTTGGAGGATAGAAGGGTGGGTCGAATCCGCACACCCACCGTGATGTGTACGCTTTGGGTGCGCGACTCCGAATTATTTTTTGGAAAAGAAATGTTTTAAAAGAAAATAATATAAATATATTAAAATTAAAAAAATAACAAAAATAAACAATAGTTCAGTTTGAATTTAAAACAAATATAAAAAATGTAATGTTATTTAATGAATAAAATATTTATAAATAAACAGTTAAAAAACTGTAGAAAATCAGTACAAAAACTAGGTATAACTATTAATACACTTAAAAATTAGCATTTAAAAAACCTTTGCAATTCACTGAAAAAACCATAGGTTTCAGAGACGTTATAGTTAGAAATTAGCATTTAAAAAAGCTTTGAAATTCACTGAAAAAACCATAGGTTTTCAGAGACGTTATAGTTAGAAATTAGCATTTAAAAAACCTTAGAAATTCACAGAAAAAATATAGGTTTCAGGGGTGGTATAGTTAGCTGGACATTTCACTCATGTAAAACCATAGAAATTCTTCCGTTATAGTTAGTTCTGCCAACTATAACTCGCGCGCCTGCAATGCACTGCTAATGATATCACATATTACGTCATTCATGACATGGTCAGTGACATCACTGATGACATCATTGATGACATCATCGTGTGACAATCTGATACACCTCATCATACACTAGTATAACCTTTCATCACTCACTGTAAAATACAGAGTACCATATTTGAAACCATTGACACACCAATACCAGTTACTACATACCCACTCACTGATTCTAAGTCTACACACACAACGATCCATTCAACAACAGAATCACTTATACATGCAGTCACTAATTAATAGAACACTATCAAATGCACATATACACATATATAGACATTGACACATCAGCAGTCATCTTAGTTGGTTATGCAGTCATCCTACTCACTCATGAAAAAAATTAATCACACTTACATTTAGTCACTTACACAATTATACACACAACACCTCATTTATTCAAACGCATAGTAACTCATAGTTATTAAGTTAAAAAAATCACCATTACAATTATACATTTATATAGTTACTCTCACAATCACTAACTCTTACATATGCTTATTTGTATACACCAGCTCTCACATACAATGCCTTTTATTGTTTTACTTTGTTGAAGATGTACAACTAAAACATATATTCGCTCACCAACTCAGTCACCCAAACAACTGTTTCCACATGCACTCTTAAACCTATACCCCTAGTCAATCAACCATTCACACATCTATGCATAGTTACACACAACCCATCCAACCACACATAAACTCAGTGTCCCATACAAATACTCACTCAGCTAATCAATAACTAATATACACACTCATGTAGTTAGTGACCAACTGATCTAGCATGTTATACAACAGAGACAGTGATGCCCACGTTTACATAGTATAGTTACTAATCCATGTATTAAGAGAGACACTTTTAATTACTCACTTAAACAGACAGCTACTAAATCCTCCATCTAGACAGTTATATATCCACTCAATCTTCAATACAGATTGGTATATATATATATATATATAATACATATTTAAATTTCAAACTAAACTACATTCACTGGATGATGTCATCAGTGATGTCATCAGTGATGTCATTTGAGATGTCATCAGATTATGTCATGAATGACGTAATATGTGACATCATCAGCAGTGCATTGCGGGTGTGCGAGTAATAGTTAGCAGATTTAACTATAACAGAATTTTTCTTATGGTTTTGTATGAGTGAAATGTCCAGCTAACTACAACACCCCTGAAACCTATGTTTTTTTCTGTGAGAAAAATTTATATATATATATATATATATATATATATATATATATGTATGTTTCAATAAACTTTATTTTGGTTTGGTTGTAACCATCAAAGCACATAAAAATACATTTCCATTTTCCGACAGTTCATTGATAATTATAAGTGTTAAAATACATCATATAGGATCAAAAAGGGAGAAGACAATTTTGTTAAAGCTGTAAAAATTTTAAATAGGTTTTAAAATTTTAAAAAGAAATTAAGATAGTGTTTGTTGAACCAATTATTTCTCATGTCTCTACAGTTAAAACGTTAGGTAAGTAATTTCCTTCTAGTGAACCACATAGAACACAGGAACTTAGTTATGGCAGACACTATTAATGGATTTGTGTCAGACTTCAGAATCCTAAAAAATGCTAGGTTGTCCCTAATGCCCAGGTTGTTGCATAGCTGTATTATCCACTTTCTTCGTATAAGTGAATAAGCTTGGCAAAAGAGGGTAACATGCAAAATCGTTTCGTTTTCGGTTCTGCAGCCGGGGCAAGGATGTACAGGGCCCCCCGTCCACTTATCAGTCATGGAATAAAGGGGCAATGTTCCAAATCTAAACTGTAAATACAGCTTCTTTGCTAACATAGGCTGGATTACATCTATTTCTTGTTCGAAGCTGTAAATAGACTTATAGTTCAGGAAGGCACCGGTCAGGCTCGTTGGTGAAACTGAACGAAGTGTCCTACCGAGGTTAAAGTCCTTCACAGCACTAGACAATGTTTTCTTAGAAATAGTTAGAGATGTTACCTCAGGATTTGACCATAAGTTTTCGTATCCAACCTGGGCAAGGGAGTGTCTAACAAAGCATAACCATGGTATTCTGCCTGCTCCTGAGGAGGCTAGCACCACCTTTAACTCCTTTTTATAACTATCTAGTTCAGGGGTGCTCCACAGCCTCCTCCAGTAAAGAAGAGGACGTGAAGCAATAGCGTCAGCAATAGGCCTAATATTCAAGTCTAGCCTAAGTGGGACTAGTGGGGTGCTTCAAGGCAAGGTTAAAAGTTGCCTAATAAACTTGTTTTCAGGGGTGGTTAAATCAGTAGAGGGAACATGTCCCCAATGTTCCGCCCCATAAAGGGATGATGATCTAGCTTGTACTTTGAAAATATCCAGTGGGGCACTAACAATTTTTTAAACACAATTTTTTGGGACTTTTAAAATTCCCCCAGTTGTCTCTATAAGTTTTAGATTGGCCTATATATTTATATATATATATATATATGACACTCAAGAGTAATACCCATGTTCTTGCACTCGCGAGTGGTTGCTACATAATGCAAGGGTGATAGTGCTGTAACTTTGTATACTTCTGGGTAAAAATATCCAGCACTCGTGGGAGAGGATTATCCCAAATTTATTGAGTTAAAGAGTACATGCAGATGCGTGTGGGCAACCATCTTTCTCAATGATGGTGGGCGCCGTTATGTGACATCATTAAATAGCATACATTTAATTGGTTAGCCATAAGATGCATTGACATAGGTGAAGGACTTGCAAGTGTCTTTGCTCGCACATATTTTTTGTAACGCTACAATATATTAACATTACAATTATTTACGGCGCATAGACTATATTTCTGCTGGTAATTGTAAATGTAAAAAAAGGAAAGTAAGGGGAAAATAAAAACAAAAATAACACTTTTGTGCCCTGTATGTCCTTCATGTCAATAAAATTAATCTTAATATCCAACTAATTCATCCCAGTACTCTCATGATCTAAAGTACTACATCAAGGCTTAACTAAATTTGTATTCACTACTACTTTACAAGTGCATGCCAATTCCTCTCCACTATTTACCCCCTTGGTGCTTTTGTTTGTGTATCGATGATATACCTCGATTCCAACCTGCGTAGTTTTGACTCTGTCTCCTCCTCAAATATCTTTCAGTACAAGGTCCATACAGAAAAATCTCAAAAAATTCCTGTTGCTAGCATGAAAGGATTCAAAATGTCTTGCCACTGTGTAAGTAACATCCTTATTAGCAATAACTCTAAGGTGCTTGAGGATCCATATTGTTGTCGGGTGTATAGTAATCCCAATGCACCTCAGTTTGCAAGGGCACACCAGGCAGTACACTGTATAACTCGTATTACAGTTCATAAACATAGTGATCCTCTTCGGTGTTGCAAGACCTGGTATGGCATATGTCAGCACTTTGTTGTTGTTGGCACAGGCTTTACATCTGCCACAGGGGAAAAAAACCTTCACGGTATTGAAAGCTGACTCCCTACTCTCCTGTGAAAAGTGGCTACTAGGCTTTTAATGATCGAGCTTTTCCAAACGTGTGCACAGGTAATTCTGGAAGATCTACTCCTATGACTGGATCAGATTTAAGGATCAGCCAATTTGCTCATAGTGATCTTCTAATATCAGAGGCATTGCTCGAGAAACTAGTGATCATTCTAAAATCTTTTTCGCTGTCTTCTTTCGTTTTACAATTATCTTCAAAATGTGAAGTCCTGGTTTATCTTCATCCCTTGCCTTAGTTCTGTTCAGGATTTCAGTTGAATAGCCCCTGATTTAAATTCTCTGAATGCTCTCAGATGCTGCTACATGAAAGTCACAATCCCTGGTACAGTTTCTTTTCATACGCAGTTGTTCACCATATGGAATGCTACTCTTTTCAACTGAACTATATGGCTACTGGTAGCATGCAATAAAGAGTTCCCTGCTGTAGGTATTCTATGAAAAACAGTGCATTGCCTATCAACAGCGACAAAAACATCTCAGGTCTAAAAAGTTCTCTGAAGTGCTACTAATCTCTCCCGTAAATCTAAGGTTGATCTCATTTCTGTTTAGTACAGCCATATATATGTTGCAGTGATATTATCAGGGATGTCATAGAAGATGGCATGAGTTATATAATATGTGGGGTAATTATCAGTGCATGGTGAGGGTGAAAAATATAGTTACTTGAGATAACTATGACTGTAACTGCTGAGTTTCTATTGTGTAAAATCTGAATCTAACTATAAGTTACCTATAACCTTTGTTTTTTTAGTGAATTTCATTTTCTTTTTAGTATAGATTGTACTGAGATTACACCCATAATTTCAATTTACTAATAAATATGTTCACAAGTTCATGAATACATTGCATTCACACTTTCAAACTTATCATATATTTTAAACCAAAAAATAAAACAAATAAGGTAACTTATGTTATAAATGCAATGCATCAAGTTTTTTTTTCTAAATTCATTTTATGGAGCTGCTGATTCATTGTGAATCCTTGTGCAAATAGCAGTCTGACGGTTAAATTGCACAGATTTAATACTAAAACAACAACATATTTAACCCAAGCATTTGCTATTGCAATTTCTATAAGTGAACCACTGCCTGTGTGTGGGCGTGTGTTAGTGACTATATGAGTGTGTGAGTGGGTGTGTGTGTGACTGTGTGAGTAGCTGTGGGAGTTGTTTTATGGGTCTGTGAGTGGGTATGTGAATGGCTATGTGAGTGTGTGAGTGTGTGTTCGAGTGGGTGTGTGAGTGGCTGTGTCAGCCTGTGAGTGGGTGTGTGAGTGCTTTTGTGGGTGCATAAGTGATCGTGTGAGTGGCTGTGTGGGTCTGTGAGTGTGTGAGTGTTTTGTGGATCTGTGAGTGGGTGAGTGAGTGGCTGTATGGGTGTGTGAGTAGGCGTGTGGGTCTGTGAGTGATTGCACTGTCTTTTCAAGACATGGTGTATCTAGGATTTGGGCTTGAAAAACACACCCATCTTTTTCATTGGTTCCTGTTGCTGTCCTGTTGAAATGCTAGATTTTCATTGGTGAATGCACTTAGTAGTCCTTACTTTTGTAATTGTGTATCCTCCCATGAGGACTCCCCTTCTTACATGTGGTCTTACTGTTCAGGCTATTTATACATAGAGAGAACTCTTTTTTTAGTTGGCCTGCCTCCTTGCCCGTTAGCTCTTCTGTAGACTTGTGAAATGAAACTTGGGTCACATCATTTGCTTGCCGACATTTTTTCTCCCTGTTCCTCCCCCTCACACCTCCCACAACACTGATATCAGTTGCTTCATGTCCCTTAATCTTCTTGTGCTGCCCCCTCACCCCTCCCACAGCACTGCTCACAGGCCCCCACCACCCTTCCAAGGCCACTGTTGTGACACACTCCAGCAATGCGCCACTTTTGCGCCATACAGATAGTCCGAAATACTGACGTATCTGTAACTCCTTGCGCAATGATGCGTCATACTATAAATATGACGCATCATTGGTGGTGCAAGGAGGGTGCAGTGAAAAGTGACGCATCGCTGTTTTCATGCAGCGATGCATCACTTTTCATAAATGAGGCCCTTGGTCTTTAGACCTGTTCCTTCCTGTGATACACACTTTCATTGATGTGCATCAAGTATTTGTTTTAAATGGCAACTTAGCATGAGCTGCATAGCATGTGTACCCGCAGGAAAAAGTGACCCTGATATGCCCAGCTCTATCACCATCCCAGGCAGTAGTGATCAGATGTGGATTGTTGCATATGGTTCCTTAAACGTTCACCCTCTGTGCTTCTCAGTATGTTACTCTTTCCCCTTTAAAATAACCATTGGTGGGTAAGCATGAACACTGCTGGGTGAGAAAGTAAGGGGCGAGAACAGGTTTTCCCAATCAAACTGCTATTTGCATGCACTGATGCAATTTTGTCCATGCTGTGTATGGAAGAAACTGCATAGGTAGAAAGTGAAAATCAGAGAGTACCGGAGCTCGAACTTGAACAAAAAAGCAGTTTTTGAAAAACAAAATTCATGTCACTCCCAAGTTGCATACAGCAAGAAACCAGTAAAAGCTAGTGAGTCTGACCCTCTCCTGTAGGTTTTTGGATGTTCTACTTCTTTTACCCCTGCCCCCTTCCTAAGAACAGTTTGGAAACAAGCATTTGCAATGCAATAGATCTCGCATTACCGAAAGTTTAAGCTATTGGCGTTGCATTATTAGTTGCAAAGCCAATAGCTCAAATTTTCTGTTATGCGAGACCTATTGCATTGAAAATGCTTGTTTGTTTTTAGGTTACTTCACACTTCATTTGCATTGCTGTGCCCTCGTTTAATATCCCTTTGCAAATTACACCCACCCCCTACAAGACACTGCTTGCCTACCCCCGACATCGCTGCATTGAATTCTTATGTATTTTTACATTAAATGCTTTCATTTACATAGAATGCCTATCCATGGGTTCGGAGACATTAAACAATAGGCTCATATTCACTGGATGTTGAGCCAACAGTACCCTCGAACACGGATCCCCAGCTCACCAGTCAGCACTTCAACCGCTGTGCCATATCCTTTATCTAGCAAAACACACAAGATGATGGACGGAATGTTAAACAATGGCAAAACATTCACCCCCAGTCACAGATCTGGGTTTAATCCATTGTTATTTTGCTCACCAAGCCACCCCAGTTCAGACATGGCCATATGCAAATCAGTCTTGACCCTGTGCCTCATGAGAACAGTCCAGCCTGAACTGCCAAGCCATGTCTTCCCTGGACCGTAATCAAGCATCCTAGGACCGATTTCTGGCTATCAGCCGTCTTCAGCCCGGATAGCTTGTGGCATAGTGAGCACGGGACACACGTCTGGGCACACTCTTCCTACATAGGGTGAACAGCAAAACACACAAGATGATGGACGGAATGTTGGACAATGGCAAAACATTCACCCCCAGTCACAGCTCTGGGTTAATCCATCTTTATTTTGCTCACCAAGCCACCCCAGTTCAGACATGGACATATACAAATCAGTCTTGACCCTGTGTCTCATGGGAACAGTCCAGCCCGAACTGCCAAGCCAGGTCTTCCTTTGACCGGAATCAAGCATCCTAGGACCGGTTCCTGACTATCAGCCATCTTCAGCCAGGAGAGCTTGACTCCAGTGGCGTAGTGAGCCGGGGACCACGTCTGGGCATACCCTTCCCACATAGGGTGAACAGCAAAACACACAAGATGATGGGTGGAATGTTGCACAATGGCAAAATATTCACCGCCAGTCACAGATGGGTTTAATCCATCGTTATTTTGCTCACCAAGTCATCCCAGTTCAGACATGGCCATATGCAAATCAGTCTTGACCCTGTGCCTCATGAGAACAGTCCAGCCCAAACTGCCATTGTGCAACATTCCGTCCATCATATTGTGTGTTTTGATATCCTTTATCTAGCCATCTTTCAGGGTGTAGTACCATATGTGGCCAAAAGAGGTCCCAAGGGGCACCTAGTGACAGCATGTGGCCCTGCACCCTCACTCACTGCTTGTTTTAATGTTTCCTGCCTTAGCTCCTGTATTGACATACGTGTTTCTGCGCCTATATTTCGTTCTAGAAGTGTTTCTTTATACAAGACACGGAGGGTGATGCCTAATTGTTTCAGTAGTTATTCAGCGTGCAAAACAATGAAGCAGTACTTTCTATTAAGGTTACCTTGGGGCATTTAAATGATGTATTAGGTCATTTTAATTGGATTGCTTATGTGCCTTGGCGTGCAATAGAAGCCAGCCTGTAGTCTTAATTATGGATTCACATTGAGGAAAGTGCTTTGCTGGTATCAAAAAAGCAGCAAGCCTTTTCAGTTCATTTATTGGTTTAGGTCAGAAAGGGTTTATTGGGAACAGAACATGTAGGCACGTTGGTACACAATATAGTTTCACGTACATTACAAAAAAGGATGTACTACTTAATTTACTTGTGCTACAAAGTAGCGTGGGTTTTCCTTTTATGTATTTATGTAATTCTTGAAGTTTTGATTTACATCAGAAACAGAGCATGTTGAAAAATGTAATCACTAGGGGCCATATGTATGAAGCTAATTAGCATTCGCAAAGGCCGAAATTCTGCGAATTTCGGCCTTTGCGAATGCTAATGTGACAAATGGTATGTATCAAACATATTTGATGCAAAATAAGGAATAGCAAAATTTGCAATTCCTTATTTTGCGATTGCACTTAAGGAATCGCAAATTGGCGATTCCTTAAATGCAATGTATCAAACAAAAAATATTCAAAAAATGCCATTAAGGATTCGCAAATTACCACCAACTTCTAGTTGGTGGTAATTTGCGAATTCTGTTCAAAAATAATTTTTCCAAAAAACAAAAGGTGCCATATGACGCCCATACATAGGCATGTATGTGCGCCATATGCACCCAAATGTCTTTTTCAGGGGTGCAGCAGGGTGTTCTTGAGACACCCCTGCACCCTTGAAAAAATTCCCAATTTGCGATTAGCTAATTGCTAATCGCAAATTGCCCCTTCATTCCTATGGGCCTCCTGGCCCATAGTAATGATTGGGTAATTTGCGATTAGCAATTTGCTAATCGCAAATTAGGAATGGTAAGGAATCGCTATTAAATAGCGATTTTGTACATACATACCGTTTTGCGAATTCCACATAGCGATTCCTTAAAATTCGCTATTTAGAATTCGCAAAACGGAAGTTTGATACATATGGCCCTAGTTCTTTTATCTCCCCAACAATGTAGCAGTGCATTCTTTTCAGGTCGACTTTGGGTGTTTACTGTGTCATTTTAAATGTATTATTTATATGCTTTTGTGTGCCATTTAAGGCAGCCCTCAGTCTTTTTCATGGATTCACATTTTTCAAACTGCTTCACTGGTATCTAAAAGACAGCGTGATTTGTTACTTCATTTATTTGCTTGGGTCTATAAGGTTTGATCGCACACGGAGTATTCTGGCGTATTAAAAAAATGTCACGTCCGCAACAATGTTACAATGTTTTACTGAGAGTTCACGTTTATGCGGAAAATTCTTGGAGTGAGTTATTTTACAATTGTGCTATTTATGTGCATTGGTGTATAGTGAAACGCTATTCTCATTTCTATCTATGTATTTGTGCGCGGTATATGGCAGCCCGCTGTCTTATTTATGGATTCACATTTTCAAAAGTGCTTCCCTGGAATCTGATAGGCAGTGTGCCTCTAAGATCCTTTATTTGTTTAGGTTGGAAAGGGTTTTATTGGTAAAGAGCATGTAGGCACATTGTTTCAAAACTCTATTTTCCCAAACGCTACAAATTTAGCATAATTTCTTAGAAAGTCGCCTTTGTGCCTTTTGAAAATTTATTTATTAATAATTACAGTGTGATATTACATTACTTTATAAATATTACCAGATTTTGCACAATCTAACATTGATTTCTTCTGAGGTTGTGTTTCTGCATTTCAATAATGCACTTTTATATACTTACATAGTCTCGCAAATACAAAACCTAATGGGATTGCTAATAATTGTAATTAACATGGATTTCATCCAATTGCTTAGGTCTTGCTTATGCACATAACTTTAAATGTGCCTACGAACACTTGTGACCTGTGTTCCAAACACACCATATACATACAATTCACATGACAAAATTACACATCACACCACAAAATTAAACAGCACATCACATTACTGAACTTCACTACATAACACAAATAAAATATCACATAATTTCTCTCCATACCACACAATCCCAATCCACATAATTCCTATACACTAAATAACGCACAATTTCTATCGACATATTTACACTGTACAACATACCGCATAATTCCACAACACACCACATACATCCACCCCAAAACACATAAGTAAAAAACATCCAATCGCCTTAACTCTCACAAATCAGAGACCTCTTGCATTGAGTGCTTTTTTTCAACTGGGGTTTAATCCATTGATCCTTGCGTGCAAAATAAAATGTTTTTGGACAATTTCTTGCCTGTGATGGATCTCTCACAGACCCCTCCATCAATCTCAAGGTGCCAGGGGCCTCTACCATGACCCCTTCTATCACTTTGGTATTTTATTTTCCCTCCTGGGAACCATGCCCCAATGTACAAAATGGCGACCGCAACTTTCTGCTCAGGTTGCAGCCAGCCAAACATGGAATTGATGTTGGTGGGTGGATCCACGTCACCTGATATCCATCAATCTTTTTACTTTAATAACTTCAAAACATCCCCTCTTTTTCTTGGCCCCTACCTGATGGATCCCCCCACAACTTTCCAGACAGCAGCTGAAGTGACTGGCAAACTAGTTTTGAAAATGTTGTGAGGGTTCGTCAAACAGAGCCAAAGTTGTTAGCAAAACTAAAAAACACTTTTCCTAAGGAAACTAGGCTATAATTACATCTATCTATATACCACTGTAGGATACATTGTAGCAAGCGTGGAAAGACTAGACAAACCCAACACACTGAATTGGTTTGAATACACTCTGTCACCTCATGTATTGTCTTGTAATCTTTCGGCCTCCATAATCCAATAGCCTCATCCATACTAATATAATAAAGAGAGAGCCCAAACCTTTGAGGCAGGTAATCTCAGGAACCACAGCACCAATCACAACACCCAATACAGTGTTGGAATGGGCAGTTGCAGCAGAAGGACATAGGCTATGCAGACGCCCACCATATACATTTAAAAGGTAAAAGAACCGTGCCAGCAAAGTAGTCCCTTGTGGGCGTGTCTGCGTTGTGCTGTGGGCGTGTGCTGGGGGCGTGACAAATGCTGGGGGCGTGTGGTACGTTCCGCCCTTCATGCCATGTCTCATATCGTGTGCTGTGGGCGTGTGCTGGGGGCGTGGTCGTGTGCGGGGGCGGGATTACGGGAAAAAAAGAAAACTTTGTGCCCAATATTTCATTGTTTTTTCTTCCCAGGTTCTGTACATTCCAGCTCCGGGTGTCCACCCTGCTCCCTTTAAATACCCCTGCACCCCATAATCATAACCCACCCTTACTCCTTAAAATACCCCAACACCCTTAAACACTAACCCATCTTAACCCTATAAATATACCCTGTACCTCAAAACCCAAAACTATCCCTAAACCCTAAAAATACCCCTGTACCCCAAAACCCAAACCTAGCCCTGAACCCTATAAATTCCCCTGTACCTCAAATCCCAAACTTACCCCTGAACCCTAAAAATACCCCTGTACCCCAAAACCCAAACCTAGCCCTGAACCCTAAAATACCCCTGTACCCCAAAACCCAAACCTACCCCTGAACCCTAAAAATACCCCTGTACCCCGAAACCTAGCCCTGAACCATAAAAATAACCCTGTACCCCAAAACCCAAACCTACCCCTGAACCCTAAAATACCCCTGTACCCCAAAACCCAAACCTAGCCCTGAACCCTAAAAATACCCCTGTACCCCAAAACCCAAACCTAGCCCTGAACCCTTAAAATACCCCGGTACCCCAAAACCCAAACCTACCCCTGAACCCTAAAAATACCCCTATACCCCAAAACCCAAACCTAGCCCTGAACCCTAAAAATACCCCTGTACCCCAAAACCCATACCTATCCCTAAACCCTAAAACTACCCCTGTACCCCATAACCCAAAACTATATCTGAACCCTTAAACTACCCAAACACCCCAAAACATATACCTCAGTACCCCAAAACATATACCCCTATAACCATACTTACCTAATCCAAACATTAAAAATAAAACATGCTTTTACCATTTATGCATTTACAACGAATTTCGTTGTAAATGTATGCATGGTAAAAGCATATAAAATGTAATGCCATGCGTTATAATGGCATTGCGGAATCATGGTACTTTCGTAATGAAAGTATGCGGAGTGATGGTATGCGGAAAGAAAGTTGCGGAATAATGGGTGTTTACCCTCCCCCGGCAAGTACATTGGTGGCACGGCGGCCCACATCTCCAGCAACATACTCATATTTTTTCACCACCGATTTGAAAAATGCACAGGTCTCTCTCATTGATGGCCAGCACCGACATACACTTTTAGACACACCTTCCGCCACAAGTTCTAGAATTGCGAACTTTAGAGCTGGGGAGCTACGTTCGAATCTCGGCATCAGCTCAACATCCTGTGATTCCAGGCAAATCGCTTTGTCTCCCCGTGCCTACCACAAATGAATGTGTTCTTCTGTAATGTAAATTGTGCTCATGCCATGTTGTCGAGTTCGCGCTATATAATATTGCAAGGAAAAATAAAGTAGGGAAACTCGAGTTCACACACTACTGAACGCGCACTCTTAAGTGCATCAGCAGTGCACTGTGAATTGGAGCGTTTCACAGGCCTGTCACAGATAAGAAAGGCTATCAAAACGAAATCCTAAAAAACAATATACTACTGGCCGGCAGCAATTCATACCCGGACAACGTCGGGACGGGCTGCTAGTCATGAATATAAGCCTTTTATTATTATTAAGTTCTCTCATTGTTCTAACAGTGGGTGTGGGCTGCAATATTTTACGAGACATCAGCACTTTCATTTTCCACCACTTTGTGTTTTGTATTCTACTTATTGGTATTAACACAATGTCACGTCTTAAAACAAAATTAGTCTCTACAAACTCCTTCATCCAGCCGTGTATTGCCTTTGAAATGATAACACCTGAAAGCACAGCTTTGAATAACCTGAGCCAATTCATACATTCATGGTTAAACTTGTGTCAGCAGGTTCTACTGAGCGGCGATGGTTCGGCAGCTTCCATTAACTTGAAGAATCCTAAAAGGTGCCACTGCTGCCGCCGAACCGCTTAAGGACAGGTACTCAAACGTGCACGTGGCTACAAGCATATCTCCAACACAGGATCATTCCATTCAGGAAAATGACCAGAGCACACAGTGGGTTTGCAGAACTCCAATTTATTTAGACCAGCATGATGCTGGCTAACACACACACACACACACACATATATATATTCACTGAAAAAAACATAGGTTTTAGGGAAAGTTATAGTTAGTTGGACATTTCACTCATACAAAACCAGAGAAATTCCCCCGTTATAGTTAGTTCAGCTAACTATAACTCATGCCCCCGCAATTCACTGCTGATGATGTCACATAGTACATCACTCATGACATGGTCAGTGACATCACTGATGACATCACTGACATCTCAAATTACATCTCTGATGACATCACTGATAACATCATCCAGTGACTGTGTGTTTCTGTAAAGTTTAAATATTTTTAGTATATATAGGGAAAGGCGAATTGAAGAATGAGTGGGTGTATAAGTGTATGAATGGATGGTTTAGTAGGTGCGTGACTGACTATAAGTGAGTGAATAAACATATCTTACTCAATGGGTTAGTTACTAAACTGTGTGAATGTCTGTATTCGTCTGTCTGTTGGTGTGTAAGCGGATGCATGGGTTTAGGAATAGCTACATGAGTGTCTATATGGCTTATTGATTGGTTGTCTGAGAATCTGTATGTGTGCCTGAGTGTTTGTGTGGGTGGGGTGTGTGTGACTCTGTGCATAGATATGTAAGTCAGTGATTCACTGGGTCTATTGTTTCAAGAATGCATTTGTGATGGACTGTATGAATGGATGGTTTAGTAGGTGCTTGACTGACTATAAGTGAGTGAATAAACATATCTTACTCAATGGGTTAGTTACTAAACTGTGTGAATGTCTGTATTCGTCTGTCTGTTGGTGTGTAAGCGGATGCATGGGTTTGGGAATAGCTACATGAGTGTCTATATGGGTTATTGATTGGTTGTCTGAGTATCTGTATGTGTGCCTGAGTGTTTGTGTGGATGGGGTGTGTGTGACTGTGCATAGATATGTAAGTCGGTGATTCACTGGGTCTATTGTTTCAAGAATGCATCTGTGATGGACTGTATGGGTGGGTGAGTGTGTGTATGGGTGTGTTAGTGAGTGAATGTATATCTCAGTGGTACATGGGTGAGTAACTACATATGTGAAAATCAGTATATATCTGTGTTGGAGTACATAAATGGCTATAAGTGAGAGTGTGTTTTTGTGAGAGTGGCTGTATGGATGAGTGTGTGCTTGTATCAGTGATTGTATAAGAGCGTAAGAATGTGCTAGTATTTGTATGTGTAATTGAGCTGGTGTACGTATAACTGTATAGGTGAGTAAATGGCAGTGTGATTCAATATTTGCATGACTGACTAGGTGTGTGAGTACCTCTATAGATGAGTGGTGGTGTGTGAGTTTCTATATAGGTGTATGTGTGCATATGATAGGCCTGTACTGAGTGACCATAAGTATGAGTGACTGTACGGGTGAGTGAGTGGATGTGTGTGTAAACCTCAGAATCAGTGAGTGGGTATGTAGTTATTGGTGTTGGAGTGTCAATGGTTTTGAGAATGGCAGTCTGTAATTTAGAGTGAGGGTATCAAAGGTTATATTAGGGTGTGAGAAGATGCACCAATTTATCACATGGAAGATGTCATCAGTGATGTCATTTGAGATGTCATCAGTGATGTCATCAGTGATGTCACTGACCATGTCATGAGTGATGTAATATTTGACATCATCAGCAGTGCATTGCGGGGGCGCGAGTTATATTTCTCTGGTTTTATACGAGTGAAATGTCCAACTAACTATAACTTTCCCTAAACCTATGGTTTTTTCAGTTCATTTCTAAGGTTTTTTAAATGCTAATTTCTAACTATAACGTGCTTGAAAGCTATGTTTTGTCAGTGAATTTCAAAGGTTTTTTAAATGCTAATTTCTAACTATAACATGCCTGAAACCTATGGTTTTTTCAGTGAATTTCAAAGATTTTTTAGATGCTTATTTCTAACTATGACTACCTGTGATTAGCATGACCGCCTCTGTAAGGCCCAAGTACATAATAGGGTAGGGGGATTAAAACTACCTCTAAGTCAGAGGTGCAGAAATATGCTACTTTAACTAGAAGTCGCGTTTGCAGAGTGGTGGAGAAAGGGTGCTGGGCGTCCAACCAACGCTCACAAATTCCGCTGTGTCGGACTTACAGGAGGTACCAGCAGAGATTCTTGGCCCCCAAACTCCCTCAGTGCTAAATTGGACTTCATCCCCCATCCCGTAGTCTGCCATGTGGCACGTTTGCAGAGTGGTAGAGAAAGGGGGCCATGGCCTCCAAAGACGTCTTAGCAATCCCACTGTGTGGGATTTACTGGAGGTAACAAGAGGGGTACTTGGCCTCCAAGGAATGATGAGAAATAGAGCTCATTATACTTCCCCTGGGAAGGTATATGTTTAGCGCATTCCCAGGTTTACAAGTTCTTGGAAATCTGGAGATGCATCGAAATCCATGGGAGTTGCAAGGGAACACCTATGCAACGCCTACCACGGGCAGAGTAATGCATCTCAGCAATTTGCTCTGCATTGTGTTACTCCAGATTTTTTTAAGCCACTCAGAGCCACAGAATGTGGCTTTATGTTACTTCAAAATCTGACTTAGAAGTTTGTGTCATGCACGTTTCATGCTGTGTGGTGAAAACGTGACATAACCCATTAAACAAGCATTTGCAATGCAATCGGTCTCGCATTTGCGAGGGTTTAAGCTTTTTGCATTTTATATCCGTTTTGATAATGAACACATAAATAAAAGGCATTTACAATGTCAATACCTCAAACACTTGTAAATGCAGAACTATTTCATTTCAAATAAAAGGCCGCCATTGCCCTGGGCTGTTTGAAAAGTGAAAGTGCGCATGGGGCGCTTAATGTTGCAGGAAAACCTGTCGTACCTGCAGTAGGAGAAACTCATTTAAGCAAATACTGCTAACAGTAAGTAAGTAAGCCATACCGTGTAACAACAGAAATAAAAGGGCCGGTCCTCATGGGAGGTTAAAAATGAAGACAAGGCGGTACTAAGGAGGGACTAACTAGCCTATTTACAAATCACAAGCCAGCATTTATGAAGGACAATGACACAGGCCAATGACAAATATGGGTGGAGAGTGGATGGGGCTTCAAGTCTATACTCTAATACAGTATGTCACTCAGAGCAGCGCATGCGCTGCCCAGGCTCAACCTAAACAGAAAATCTTGGCCTCCTGCCACCCACCGTCAACACCCCCTCTGTCTCATGTCCTCCTTCCTTCCCAAAGCTGTGCTCTCTGCTCTCTTCAGAGCAGAGGGTCAATGCTGCACTGACAGGCTCTCAGAGAGTCCTATCTGAGCAGCCTGGAATTACTTTGACAAAGCAACTGTGCGAAGCAGCCTTTGTTTACCTTTATTGCTTTGTCAAGGCAGCGACTAACAGGATTTAGAATCTGGTTTTCACGCTCGTGGCTCTCAGTGACGGCCATGCTAAAACCCCTTAATGGCAACGACGCAGTTATAATTCTGTGAGCTCTGCATTTCCCTTCTCCCTTCCCCCCCAAAAAAATCCCAGTCTCGCCCACTCCCTTGAAGAGTGTTTATGGGCCTGCCGGAAATACAATTGCATATCTGGTGTCTCTATAATCCATCTCCCCCACTAATGCTTTTTTTAGAGCATATAGGATAGGTCTGTGACGTTCAGTATTGGCCCTCCTCCCTTCTCTGAACAGGATTCTGGGCCTGGCTGAAGGTACTGGCAGCAGTGCTGTCTTTCTCACACATGCTGTGGGCACTTTGGAGCCAGCGGTGGTGGTGTAGGTGCTGTGACAACAAGCCAGAGCATAACCAATTTATTTGACAATTTGTGTCACAATGTCATCACCCATAAGCCTTTATCTTCTAAGGTGGCATCTGTGAAAGCCATATGCAACAGAATAATGTGCGGACTTAAAACACATAGCCTTGATTGGCTGACTGTGAAATCAAATGCTTTGAGTTACAACATCTGCTCATCTTTCACAGGGGGGGTCAAGGGGTCACAGCTGCTCGGGTTATATTGTTGCCATCACCAAGACCTTATAAACTCAATGGACTGATGCAAAACTGAGTGCACCAGCAACAACTCAGAACTTTCCACACGTGAACTCTCAGGCAAAGCACAAGATGACAGCTAAATGCTCGCGCTTTGACATCTCCCGTTATCAGTATGGCGCAGGGTTGATTCTCAGAAGGACAACTGGGTAATAGCACCTGATAATTACAACTCTTAGAAACAGCATGTCTGTGTTGAGTGACACCCTTCAGAGAGACACAATTTTTCTTTTAGTCCATTTCTTGTCTGAGTGCTGGCCTTTCGCTGTCACATTGGATGCAGAACTTGCCCTGTCTAGGCTCCCACGTGTATGAGTGTCGACCTGTTGTGAGACTGTAGCTGGTGAGAACTCGTGGTGTGTGGTACATGTGCGTCGCTACGCCCAGTCCAGCCAAATGTTTACCTCTGGGTGCCCCCTTAGCGTGAGGTATGGATGGGGCTTAAAGGGGTCCGTACTGATGCTTGATCCCCCGTCGCAGTGTCCGCCCGAGACGGTTTCAGTGCGGGCCCACGCATGTGACGCGTGCCCCACACAAGTGAGGTCCGCGCGTGACGTGTGCCCCAGCTTCTGGTATGGAATCCTGCACTTGAACAATGCATCAATAACTTTACTGGTCAAAGTACGAAAACAGCGGCCAGTTCGCTGTTTAGTGGTTTATATAAGGCAATTGTCCTGGGGCGGATGCAGTAATACTATAATATTCATTTGAAAGAAACTGTATCCAAGACCCTAGTACATCAATGGTGAACGGCAGTATCCATTGTGTTGTATTGTGCACTTGATAGTAATGTGAAATCACTGCGCAGCTTGTATCGTGGAACCCCTGGTCACATCCTATGCTTGTGGATTCAGTGACCTAGATGTTATGGTAAGGGACATTTAAAGGATTTAGGTCCCCGTTCGGATGAACTTGAAATTATGATCTGGTTTCAGTTCTTTTATACCTCCTTTGGCCTGGTTGCTAACATTTGGCTACATTTTAAACATGTTTATATCTAATTTTCAGAGATAGAGCTGTGTTCTTTCAATATTGTAACCAGTAAAAAGAGAGGAGTTAGGCCCAAGGGGGCGAGGCACAAGCAGGGCCGTATTATAACTTGTTAAAGAAGAATGTGCCTGTGCCTCACACATCAAGTACTCTGTAGAATCGAGTACAACAAAAATGACATTGCTAGATGTTGAGGTCTCCCCCCTTGACAAGTGTTTAACAACATCTCTTTATAAGAAAAAATACAGACAGGAACACTACACTGTGCCACAAAAGCGTGCATCCAAGAGGCCTCAAGGAAAACCTACCTTATGGGCAACTATTAAGGATTAGGAGAAATTGCACAAGTGTATCGGAATTTGAAAAACATGTCACCTCTTTTTGTAATGAGATGATACCCCAAAAATCTGCTTAGACACTCCGCAAAAAGAGCGAGATTCACAACACGAGAAACCCTACTCACTGTCAAAGAGAAGAAACCCCTAGACAGGTTAGTGTGTGCATCAACATTTGGCCCTGACACAAACAAATGCAGACAAATTGTTTTGAAGAACTGGCACCTCCTTGAAAACCTAGAATGCCCTTTTCCCAAACCACTATTTGCAATGAAAAAGAGTCAAAGTATTGGACAACAAATAGTCAGAGCCTATACCTCCCTACCTAAACAAGAAAGTGATTTATTAACACAATGGAACTTGAAACCTTTTGAAGGTCATCACAAGTGCGGCAATTGTGATGTTTGCCACTCTACAATAGAAGGTATGGAATTCATCCACAACAATATCAGGTGGAAACATCATGATTTCACTAATTGTAGAACCAAGAACACGGTATACGCCATAGTTTGCCCATGTTCTAAAATATGCATAGGGAAAACAAACCAACAAGTCAATGCTGGGATCACACAACACAGATCACGAATAAGGAAAAAAGTGAACACTGCACCAATGGTAGAACATTTTTTGGGGAAATCTCACAGTGAAAACGACTTCAAATGGACTATACTGGCGGTCATGAAGACTTCTAAACATCAAATTGATATTGATGATGCGCTACTTAGATATGAGGCTTACCTCATTCTTAAGTACAACTGTACACTGACAGGTCTTAATAGTATGTCGGAGTTATCAAAAACTTTAAAAACTACTGCACCCGGAATGCATTGCAATGGTTTTTCAAGGTAATGGGGTGCTATTGGACAACACTCAGGAACTACAACTCCCAAGCACATGGATACCATATTAGTTTGAACACCAAGAACGAACTACATTGCTGGCCAAACAAAGAAGGAGTTGAAAGCAATTGCAGAATAGAGATCTAAAATGAGGTAAGCGGAAAAAATTAAAAAAGATATGGCAGCAATAGTTTGCCAAAATAGACATAGAATGATAACCAGTAACCAAGTTCTGAAATATGTTTCCTGCAGAGTATGCAAGTGAATTTAAAAAGCAAACCCCGTAATTGTAAGGAGACGCTGCAACAAAGATTTGAAACGCTGAGTGCACAGCAGGTCGTGAATGTCCAGTCAGAAGGTACAATATATAACGAGTCCATACTGAGAGAAAAAAAGAATAGGTTAAACTTTGTTCCTCTAATGCAAAGTGTACCATTAAGCCTGTTTATCGTTTACAGGGATGCAAGTGCCACCACACAACTTTGATAAATGGACTTAAAAAGAAAGAAAGGTAGGAGACACCTGCCAACAGCATAAACATTTAAATAAAGTAATACAGATGCACAACAATGACGGTTTCTTCTGTTTCACACAGAACTACCGCCGACTGTGAACAATTACCTGCTGCTTTAAAATATGCAAAGAAGAGAAAGATAAATAGGAAGCCTAAGGTAAATGACCCAACCACTATTAATGAGACTAGTGAATCAAAGGCAAATAGAAAGGAGCCCCTTGTAATAATTGTTTTTTGTCACATACCCTTACAGAAATCGCCATTGCTGTTTAAATACAATTTCCCTGATGAGTTTCCTGGTACTTCGCAACCAGGAACAGAAACGCGTCGGCAGATAAATATACAGAGGATTGCTGAATAATTTAAACTTGTGATCAGAGAGAAAAATCTCCAGTTTTTCACAAAAATCCAACATGCCCTGTATAAGATTGGATATCGAATATAGACATTAAAGAGTCTTAAGAAACATAACCAAAAGCATACCACCAATAGAGACATATGTATTGGATGTCTTTTTTGTTAAATGTTTTTTCATGTAAAAAGTGTTTGTTATATATGTTGTATTGCACATTTATGTTTTATTTAAGTGTGTTTGCTAAATAGTTTTGAGACCAAGGATGTATTGATATGACACAACACATCTTTTTTCAGATTGAAAGAAATAACTAAGAATAAAAAATAGTGATAATAAAAAGGTGAAAATAAATACACCGTTCAAACTAAAATCAACGGGTTCGGCTATTTAGTAAAGACATCTAGCTTTAAAAAAAATGCGAGGCACAGGCACATTCTTCTTTAACAAGTTCAATATTGTAACAGCAGCAGCTCACTAATATTACTGTAAGTAATCTCTGTGACACCCTCCCATTTCTCATATGTGAGGCCCTGTTTTGGATCTAAAAGAAACTTTTTTTATGGATGTTGCATAAAGCAAGCATTTCGCAGCAAAATGTCTAATATTCTCACACATTAATCACATTAAAAATAAATGAAAGGAAACCGGTATTGAAAACAATCTGTTAAAGAATTATTATGGGGCAACAGGGCAAGGTCTCTGCAGAACAGAGCTGGGTGTAATCAGTGTGCACATAGTATGATTGTACCACTGTGCATGGTATGGTGGAATCACTGCAGCTGATGTGGTGGAATTGCCCTGCCTGATGAGGTGGAATCCTTGATCCGGTGTCTCCCCGTCTTCTTTTCCCGCTACCCACTTTAGCAATCTTTGATATTCCCTGTTTGTGCCAGTGCCGGGTGGCAGAGGGCATCTAAATACCGCTCCTACTTGCCTCTGGCAGCTGTGCCAAGGGATGTGTGCCTTCTCCCTGCTGCTTGTCGCTGCTGTCAGCCGCCATCTGTTGGAGGGCCGCCTGCCCGGCTGTGCCGGAGAGGATCTGACTAGTGGGGCTTGGAAGGATCCACTCGTAGACGGCTGAGGTCTGCCTGCTGGTGGTCGGCAGGTGCGCTCAGTGCATGGGTGGGGCCGAGCAGGAGGGACTAGCAGAGAGTTCAGATCTGGGAGGGTTAGCAGACATGCCAACCCTCCCGATTCAGGCGTGAGACTACCGATTTGAGGGCTAGTGTCCCGCCTCCCGATTCCTGCAAGCAAAAACCCGATTCCTCAAGGTTTTCAGCTGACAGGCCTTGGTATTGTGTAACGTGCTAATTCTTCCAGAAAAAGTCAGAGGGCGATGCAGGGGCTAGGAGGGGTGAAAAACCAATTAAGCCTCATTAACAAGCGCATGGTCTTTTAAAGACCTGTGAAGTACTCGGGCGGCTGTGTGTGTGCCCTGTTTCAGGGGCGGGGTGAATTCACTGCCAGCAACGTGCCAGGCCAGGCAGTGTTCAACATTTGCAACACCTTTTCTCTGCCTGCCATTGCGCTCCATGCTTCTGAAAGGTAAGAAAAAGAACGTGCATTTGCGTTTCAAATGTCCGATCCTGCAGCAGAACACTTCCAAAGCCCACACATGACAGTAACCCGATTCAAGGCCCCATTCTCCGGATTTTTTTGTAAAAATCTCCCTCTTTGCTCTTCTGAAATGTTGGAATGTATGGGTTAGTGACGGATGACGAGTTAGTGCCAATATCGCCCCCCCCCAGACCTTTATTCAATACAACATACTCTTTCCCCAATAACAGACACAACACAAGTTGATGGAGAAAGTTGTTGCAGTTTTATTAGCATAACCTTATGCCAACATGTTGGGTTATCTTATGGGCGATCCAGAGCAGGCCGCCCCTCGCGACCCGCCACCTGATGAGTCATAACCCCTGCGGTGTTAACCGTGGGGCGTTGTCAGTTTCTGGGGGGAAGGTCTAACCCCTCCCCCGGCGAACCCCTCGTTCGCCCATTACTCACGCCACCCCCCCGGGGGCGGAGCGTTGGCAACCCCCGGTTGCTCAGGTGCACAACCGCCCGAAGGACTAACGGGGCGCCGTCGGTCCTCCAGGATCCGCCGTGGATCTCCCTGGGGGATAATTCGCGCACGCACCCTTCCGGTGCTCCTGTAGAGGGTACCCTTCTGTACCTTCCTGTATTGGATCGCCCTGTAACTCCGCCTGCAACACAAAGACAAGTCATTAGTACAACAAACAACCCCCCAATCTGCCCAAGAGCAGGGTAAGCGGATGGGAGGGAAAACGCAGGGCAGTTCTTCGTCCCGCGAAGCCGGGTCAGCCTGGGGGTGGGGGGCGAGGGTCAACTCGCTGCTGCAGCAAGAACAAAGAGGGCGCTTGACCCTCGCCCCCTGGGCTATATAGCCCATCCCCCCATACCCCCCCTAGCAGGAAGTGACATCATGGGGGGACCTCTGGTCCCCCACAATGACTAGACTGCTCAGGGTGTTTGCCATCCTTGGCACTAAGAGTGGCCGCCCTCGTAGGTGGCCACCTTTGGTGTCCCGGGGCAGCCTGGCATAGTGCCAATATCATCCCCCACCCAGACCTTTATTCAATACAACATACTCTTTCCCCAATAACAGACACAACACAAGTTGATGGAGAAAGATGTTGCAGTTTTATTAGCATAACCTTATGCCAACATGTTGGGTTATCTTACGGGCGATCCAGAGCAGGCCGCCCCTCGCGACCCGCCCACCTGATGAGTCATAACCCCCGTGGTGTTAACCGTGGGGCGTTGTCAGTTTCTGGGGGGAAGGTCCAACCCCTCCCCCGGCGAACCCCTCGTTCGCCCATTACTCACGCCCCCCCCTCGGGGGGCGGAGCGTTGGCAACCCCCGGTTGCTCAGGTGCACAACCGCCTGAAGGACTAACGGGGCGCCGTCGGTCCTCCAGGATCCGCCGTGGATCTCCCTGGGGGATAATTTGCTCACGCACCCTTCCGGTGCTCCTGTAGAGGGTACCCTTCTGTACCATCCTGTATTGGATCGCCCTGTAACTCCGCTAAGGCTCTGGGTGCGGCAGCCGCCGTCCTTGAGTCCCCCCACCTACTAGCTTCCTATTAGTACAACTTGCTGCTCCAAGTGCTTTCCGCTATACAACCAAAGATCGCCATATCACTTCGGGTAAAAGAACCCCGTCTACATCAAAGCACACAGTGCATTTGGCAAGTAGCAACCCAAGCCTGATGAAACAAGATCTCCTATGCTTCAGGCTACTTCCAAGTTTGTCGGGCGACACTATCCACCTCTCCTTGGTGCCATGGACCTATTGCATTACAATCTCAATCGCCGGCCTCCCTCGGCTCAGGCAAGGACAAGTCTGCTCTCTTCCTCAGCACCACCAAGCTGGCACGCAACCAAACTTCCTTCTCACTTCTGCCGCCCTCCGGACAGGGAACTGTGACAGTGATGTCCATAAACTTCACAACTAGCTGCCAACTGTGCTTTACAGGTGTCCATCTAGTGCGCCATCCCCCAGTCTATTCCTATTCTGTACAGCTGGCTGACCAGCAACCAACAAGCCCCTATCAGGTAAAACACACCATTGGCATAGTGTCCCCTGTCTAGCATTGGCCTCACCCCCTTACTAGACCTACTGGGGACATATTCACCATCAAGGTCACGCCAGGCGGCTCACTCCCATGAAGCCGACCCTACTGTAGGCTAACAAACTCCTCGCAAGTTTGGCCTCACTGGAAAGACACGTAACTTTCAAACCCATGGGAACCTAATTGTAAGTCCATCACCTCTCAACTATGCCTCCAACTGCGTTCTGGTGTTGTTTGAAAAGGAACCCTATCCCTCCATTTCTGCACTTTAAACTCAAATTCGCCCACTCCTGGAGATAACTTACACACACCCACTTGATCCAAAAGGCAGATATTGTTAGCCCCTAACTGCATATATTCCTAACCTTAAGCAGTGTTCTGCAGAAATTTTAGTAAACTTGACTGCCGAGAGTGCTATGCACCTACGCGGTTATGACATATGTCCACTCCGTATCCGACCACCAGCTGCTGACCTTGCCCGCCCAATCCCTGGGCAAACTAAACGGAGCCACAACGTTGCCCAAGTGCCTAGCCGCCGCTGCTGATGATCGTTCCCTACCGAACCGGTGAAACAGATGCTGTTAAGACGTTACTCATGTTGCAGAGCCCCAAAGTCCAATGCATAGTTGACAAGCTCAAGGGCAAGCCTGATCTGGTTAACCCAGGTCCCTGCTGCGCCCGCCTTACCATAAAGAGCTCTTTAATATGACTCGTTAAACAAAAGAAATGATACATCCCAGGTAAAATCGCAATGTGTCGGAGAAGCCAACCCAGCCCCCCAAAGGCGAAAATGTTGCCCTGGGCAGGAGGCCGATGTCCACCTTACTCTATACTTTGTGTGGCAGTCACTGGTGACTCAATCATCAGAAATGACCCATCCCAGAGTAAGAAGCAGATTGTCAGAAGAAGCCACCTGGCCACCCTAATGCGAATTGTTGCCCTGGGCTAAAGGCCGATATCCCCCATCCTCTGGACTTTGAGCGGTCCCTGGTCGCGCTTACCCAAAGACCCATGGCACCCCTAATGTTTACCAAACCAGTCTATGGATGTCCTATCAATTAGCGCCACCGCTGTACCTAACAGCCACTACTCTCCCCTAACCGAAGTAATGACCCTGGGTCACCTTGCCCCCCAAGAGCAATTAACAAGGAACAGCATTCAAGTCCCGGGCCCAGGGCACGCCTTGGATATACGGCTTTCATTCCCACCTGACCTTCTCAGGTGCTGCCTGGGTATTTGACCAGATTGTCCTGAATTTGGAAGACATTTTCACTCTAATCTTGGACGTTTTGACCCAGGCCCAACACACTGGCTCCAGTGTGTTCTTCCCCTGTACCAGCTCCAAGTCCTGGCATGCCAGCCCGCTAGGCGTGGTCTGACCATTCTGGCGCGAAACTCGTGCATTTCTGGAAGAAAGAACAAAGCCATGAAAACAGCCCCCAACCAGCGGCGACAAGTAAGTCATTGCACATTCAATTGCCTGGATCAGCGCCCATTAGTTGCGCACCCATTCTCTGAAAAGAGACAGGGGCCATCAAAGCCCCCCATGCTACCCAGGCCAAGCCTGTCTGTCAGTTACTAGAACTAGTTTGGTACCTCGATCGCCAGGATCAGAGCCCCTTACTTGTGCCCATGTTGCTGTTCAAAAGAACACATTCCTTTATTGCACATAGGCTGCAAACTATGCCTAGACACATCACATGTGTAAAAGAAAACGCATTTCAATTTGTCACCTGGCATGCACTGCACGATTTGCATACAGTCTCCACCGCTAACCGACAGAACCCCCAATTATTGCCCAGAAATGGACAAATTGCCCAGGTTCATCCGATGTCACAAGCGAAACATCCAATTATTGTACAGGCGATACCTGCTAAGTTCAAATGCCCCAGTTGGCTATGAATGTACAACACCTGGGGAGGACCTGGGGGTCCCATCCCCTAGCACACTCCCCCCACCGTGCTATGACCCTTATACCTGTTGATATTTCAGGCGGACCCCCTGTCAGTCGGGCGGTTCTCCAGCACGGTTCCTGCATTTGAGACATAAAACATTCATTAGAAGCCCTGCCCCCACCTTAATCAATTATGGATTCACTGCCATGAGACAGGGCCATCAATGCCCCCAGCGCCTGATGCAGAAGTGAAGCGTCCTGAAACTAAATCAATTATTAACATGCTAAGTCAGATAACGACCATTGCACTTTGGAGTATGTGATTTAGAGTCACTTGTTAACTCGTCCCATTCTTATTCTTCTCAAACACACTTCCTCCTCCTATGCCTTTCAAACAGACCACGAAGTTCCAGGAGCTACCTGCTAAGCTCGGATTCACTAGTTGACTATGAATGTAATACTTCCATGGGGTGTAACCTGTGTGCCCCTAACCGGGACAATCCTGACACCTGGGGAGACCCTTCACACTTCAAAAAGTTATAACAAGTGTCCTCTCTAATACCTGAAGGAAGACCTTTCAATACAGAAATTCTATTTTCCCTGACTCTGGAAGTGTCTTCCCAGAGTGTTCTAGTGGTTTAAGAGTCTGCCCATAGTGCAGTAATATCCCTCACCCCCAGCTGGGTGCTCAAATGTGACATACACCCGTCACTTTCTCTGGTAACCCACCGTTTGCTACCTTTTACCAAGTGTTAGTTTCTTACACTTGTACGCGTGGCACTGTTGCCTATCTACCGTTGGTTCCTAAGTTTGCCTGTCTGCCATAATTCGCAGTATTATTCCTCACTTGTACCCATTGTGGTAAGCGTCCGCCATTTATCGCGGTCTTATCCTTCTACCTGTGGTAGGTGCTCTTTTGCATTGCAGTAGTCTACCTCTACTAGTACTTCGTACGCTATTGTAACTTGCACACCTGACACTTTATCCTCCTGTAATGCACCGTTTGCTACCTCTTGTATTGTCTGCTCACGTTAGTCATATCGCTTCATGTAACATAGCGTTTGCTTTTGTAACGTATTCACCTATAGTGCTCCCATGTATCAGTTATGCTCCTATTGTGCACTCATGTATCAGTTATTTCCTACTGAAAAGCGCTCTGACACCATAGCGAAAAGTCTGCTCTGTATACGGCATGAATAGGAGTGAGACATGACTGTGCACTGCAGTGGGGCGTCAATACCAGACTCGCCCCCGGTTTCCCCGTGTCAACAGAAAATCGCGCACAACGGGGAACTACAAGCGGGTCACTACTGCTCTGGCGCCTAAAGGTTGGAGCGACCAGTTTGACTCACTCGAACGCCCCCCCCCCATGGTATCCTTTTCTGTGCTGGACTGCCACCGCCGCTGTAAGCTGCTAGATGTTGGCCCCAGTGAACCGTCCATTGCAGCTACCAATTTACGACAAGCCAAGCCTGACCTGCTGTGGGTATCCATTAAATGTAGTATTGTGTATCTAAGTGTAATGACTGAAGGCTCAATCAAAACAGGTGGTTCACTATGCCAGGCACCAAATATATGTATGTGTTTGGGCCACACCCTAATTATCTGGGCCACGCCCCTTCGAGGGACCCGCAGTTGTATTTATAACCCACCCCAACATGGGGTCGCGCTGCCTGCATCTTATTAACCCCGGGAGCGTCCAGGAAGTGCGCATTCCTCCCTAAGAGAATATTTCAAGAAGTAACATCAAGGGGGCAGCTTTAAATGACAACACAAGGACGTGATCCATCTTCCCTTGCGACTTTCAACTGTAGCCAACTAATACACCATTCTCTCACCTGTGTCTACCCAAGGTTGGGTGGCGGACGGCCTCCCCTCATGACTCACCTCCTCTTTGGAGCCCGAGGGCCCAGTCCTGCCCCAATGAGCCACCCCCTTTGCCAGCTGAGTACCCTGCTATACCTGCTCCAGCTCCGACAATCCTCCCGGTGGTGTAATTTATAGCCAACTGAAAACCTGACATCACAAAACCACGTTAGCCACAAAACACAACTGTATCCGTTATGTCCTTCCCACAGACCCCAGTGTGCCGACACCGGTTTAAACCTGGCCACTCCAGTGACCTGCCATGCGGCGAGCCACGACGTCCTCCTCTGACTGATAGCGTGCATGAACATAAAACAAGACGACAACAAACCCACAATCCCTCCCAACACCAGGCTCCATGGGAGGCCAAGTGGGGCTTGGCTGGAATGTATAACTTAATCGCCTTGCGTTGCGTTACATGTTCCCCTGCAAACGTATAATTGACCTCTAACATCTCACCTGTACACATACTTCCCTGGCCGGCACTGGCTCCTATGCTGGCTTCAATCACTGACGTATTAATGCTCACTCATTCGCGCTGAGCTAAGCTGCTCCCAATCCTGTTTACCACAGTCTACCCGGTGTTTGTATTCTTCCGCACCCGCCTTCATGACATCAGAAAATCCTCTTAACTTCATTCTGCAACTGTTTTGGTTATTGCCGGCCCCCTGACCCCAGTGCGCCAAACCTTTTTACCCATGTCATTCCGACCACGATGTGTGCCCCAACGCTCCTCTGCTGTTGTTAAGGAGTGTGTGGTATCCTAGCGAGTGCAGACCTTCCCGTGCAACTGTCCTGCAGTAAGACAAAAGAAAACCGTCAAATCCCCCCTACCCCCCACATGGAGTGTGTGCTATCCTAGCGAGTGCCGACCTTCTCGTGCAGCTGTCCTGCAGTAAGACAAAAGAAAAGCGTTAAATCCCCTCCCTCCCACCTACTAGCACCGGTGATTATCACATCCACACAACCAGCCAGACGCTTACCTCATTTTATAAAGTACATAAACATATTCATTAACATTTGCAAGAAAACTGTTCCCGTTACAATTAACCTCGTGTAAACAAAGCTGTTCCTAAAATTGCATTGGCGCCTACGTGGCACTTCACGGATGTAGATTGCAAGAATAGTCAAAGAATACTCCCGCTAAGTCCAGCCGAACACCCATCTCAAACCATGAATGCATTAAATTCGATGTCCCCTTAAATTTATTCCTGCCAGTGAATTAGCGTGTGCTTGTGTAACTCGTTCACGTGTACTGAAATCCACCTTTGTGCACCTACTCTGGCAAGAAGCCCTCGAGTGGCACTGCGCTAATAAAAAGGGCTAAGAGAAAACCAAATGCCTACTTCTTAGAGCAATCCCCTCCCCGCTGCTGGAATTTAGCAGCGAGGAGAGGGGGGGACGAACAAATGCGGATGTCCGTCCGTCTTCAAACAAAATACCTACCCGAGGGACAAAGCGCAAAACCAGCAAACACGGAAAATGAAATATCAGCGGAATCGCCAACACATCGCTAGCTTTGTAAGAAACCGGGCGAAACGAGCACGCGCGAACAGACGGACAGGCTACTGGCCTTTGCAACTTTCCCAGCAGAAGTCTAGCCTGGGCCCCAGACGAGGTCGGCAAGACCAGCGCAGCCGAGACAAAAGCGGACACCAAGCAGGAGGAAGAAAGGCCCCATGGGCCCGACCGCAGACGCCCCCTCCCCCGCAACCGGCCAACTCTCCGACCACCCCCATGAGGAGAACAGAGGCCCGGGGCCGGTGTGGGCAGAGCTAACCATGAGGTAGCACTGCGAGGCCATGAGATTGCGGAGTTGGCCGGAGGAGGACCCGCTGAGGAGAGCTCAGCAAAGACGCACGGAAGCGCTGACCCGAGCCTGAGAGGAGGGGGGAAAGGCTCCGACCCAGGGCAAGGATGACTTCCTGCCCACCCACCACAAGCTCACAGCCCCAGGCCCCTCCCCCTGCACGGAGCTGACCACCTGCCACCCCAGCGGTCAGTACAACACACACTCCCCAGGCAGCAGGAAAACCCGCTGCAAGAAAAGCAGACCGGGAGAATATTAACGGTGGCCCCGACCAGAAAACCCACAGCCCCGCGGAACGGACCCCCCCCCCTGCACAACCATCCCACCTGCCCACCGCATGAAGGCACCCCCATAGCTCAGCACACGACAAACAACGAGCCTCCTACCTCTAAAAACGCAGGGCAGTTCTTCGTCCCGCGAAGCCGGGTCAGCCTGGGGGTGGGGGGCGAGGGTCAACTCGCCGCTGCAGCAAGAACAAACAGGGCGCTTGACCCTCGCCCCCTGGGCTATATAGCCCATCCCCCTTCCCCCCCTAGCAGGAAGTGACATCACGGGGGGACCCCACAACCCACAACCACTAGACTGCTCAGGGTGTTTGCCATCCTTGGCACTAAGAGTGGCCGCCCTCGTAGGTGGCCACCTTTGGTGTTACGGGGCAGCCTGGCAGTCTGCTCCCAGGTTCGAAGCTGTGTGGTGCCCTCGGCTTTCTGTGGCCTAATTGCGTGAATTTGTTTAGTTTTGCCTAGAGATGTGTTCCTGTCCGTAGAGCATGCCCCTGCACCCGAACAACTCGCGCACATAAGTGGATAACGTTCAGCTCTCAGTGGAATTAGTTTTGAATTAGTTTCAAAACGTGGCTGGTTAGACAATGGTAATTTCCTTCGCCTTTCACAATCTTCGTATTCTCTTTTTATGTATTTTTATGTTGCTCCCTTTGTTACTGTCATGCAGCAAGCCTAGCGCCGGGACGCTCCAGCTGCAGTAATTTGATCACTTTAGAACACTTTATAACATAAAATAACATAACAGCAGTCTTGCGAGGTCAGGGCCCATGGCACTTTTGTTTACTCCAAAGTCTGGCACTCAAAGCTGGGTGCTTTCTTTTCTTAAAAAATAAAATAACAGAAAAAATCAACACGAAACCAGGTGGCCCCTAGCTCTCTCCCAATGTGGCACAGTTGACATGGCGGCCCTGGACAGGTAAAAATCTGATAGACAAGCAGTTTCAGAGTTGTCCTAACTGATAAGTTTTTTCTGACACTGTGTATTCTGGTGATTTTGTGAGAGTTAGAGAAATAAGAAATTTGCTAAGATCTGATAGCTGTGCAATTACCATCCATGTCTTTGCTGGAAAGTAATTTGATCTTCTGTTCCCTGGCATGATAAAACAAGACCTTTTGTAACGTGTTGGGGTTTGCTAAGCCCATTTTATACCCCATGGTGTCCTTCTATGTAGCAAGCCGTGTGAGCCTCTGTAGCTCCTCCTGCGCCGTCTCCAAAGTGGGTACGAACATGATAGACTCCCCTGGCAGGGCCTGCACTCTCATCTTTCCTAGACAAACGTTTGCCTTAAAAGGGCGTCACCCGGCTGTTGATGTGAATGTCTGTGAGTGATGATGTGTCATTTCGAAGCCCCCCCATTCCCCAGTGGAGGCTTCCTACCGGTTTCTGTACCCTATCGGAGGAGTGAGCAAGTCAGTAATTACAAAGTGCTGCTCAGATACTCCGCTCACTTTCATCTTGCCCGGAGATTAATGACTATACTTGGGACACCCGTTGCTTTCAAAGGATGCCATGCTCTGGCAGCGCTCCTGTAGGACCAAGAGGAGACAGTGCAAGCGAAGACGGCAGCATCCTTAGAAACTCGCGGAAGGAGAGGGGATGAACGGCAAGCACCAGACCCGGCGTCTGAAGGCTCTGAAGGAGGCGTCCCGTAGGACTTCACGCCTTGGTGGCTGGCCGCCGCAGCCTCCAGGGTGTTGGTTTCTGTCGCTTGTCACCGTGCCAGCCATGCTTGTGGCCAGGGTGAGGTGTTACTTCAAGCCTCACGCAAGGTCGCCGGCGTTCCCCAGGCGCGTGCATGCAAATAGTGCCCTTGAGCTGTTTTTGGAACTCATTCCAAACAAACAGCAATCAGTCCCTCCTCAAAAAATAAAATAAATAAATGCTGGCCCCGGGGGATGGGGTCAAGGGGGTTCGTGGATCCTTCGTGCCTGTAAATATTGAAACTTTTATGTTTTGATTTTCTCAGCAACTACTTAATGGATTTACACCATTTAAAAAAGGATGCTTTCTGAAGCAAGCACTACATTTTTGCCAAATGTGGTGTAATTCCGTTCAGCAGTTCCAGCGGTAGCCAAGTTAAAAAACAACCTGTGTGGGGGGGCTCGAGCCCCCCACCACGCCCCAGGGACCGCCACCTCCCATAGCACTAATTATTCAAATACCGGGGTCTGTAACGGAACCCCGAGCCCCGGGGACCACCACCCCCAGGGCTGAGTAGATGTTGGGAGAGGGTTGCACGGCCCCCCTCTTGGAGCCTGTGATGGCCCTGGGGACAGCCACCCCCCGGGCCGGCTCCTGCAGTGTCACGGGGTACCCACCCCTGGGACACTGGGTACCCTGTGACACTGCAGTTTGCTATGACAGGGCAAACTTGGTTTGGGTTTTGGAACAGAGAGCAGGAAATCTGCTCTCTCTTCCAAAATCCAAACCAGATTGCTTTTCCACACAGGGAGCTGCATGTCAGCATCTCCCTATGTGGAAAAGCAATGCTGGCTCCTGCAGGACGCGGGGAGCTGGCAGGGACTGTGGGGACTTTGGGGCTCCTCCACGGTCCCCAACGGAGAGGGCTAGCTCCCGCGGATGGGGTACCCTGGGCTAGAAGTAGCCCGGGAGGGGGGGGGCACGCGGTCCCTCCTCAAAAAATAAAATTAATAAATGCTGGCCCCGGGGTATGGGGTCAAGGGGGTTCGTGGATCCTTCGTGCCTATAAATATTGAAACTTTTATGTTTTGATTTTCTCAGCAACTACTTAATGGATTTACACCATTTAAAAAAGGATGCTTTCTGAAGCAAGCACTACATTTTTGCCAAATTTGGTGTAATTCCGTTCAGCAGTTCCAGCGGTAGCCGAGTTAAAAAACAACCTGTGTGGGAGGGCTTGAGCCCCCCACCATGCCCCAGGGACCGCCACCTCCCATAGCACTAATTATTCAAATACCGGGGTCTGTAACGGAACCCCGAGCCCCGGGGACCACCACCTCCAGGGCTGAGTAGATGTTGGGAGGGGGGCTGCACGGCCCCCCTCTTGGAGCCTGTGATGGCCCTGGGGACAGCCACCCCCCAGGGCTGGCTCCTGCAGTGTCATGGGGTACCCACCCCTGGGACACTGGCTACCCCGTTACACTGCAGTTTGCTATGACAGGGCAAACTTGGTTTGGTTTTTGGAACAGAGAGCAGGAAACCTGCTCTCTCTTCCAAAATCCAAACCAGATTGCTTTTCCACACAGGGAGCTGCTTGTCAGCAGCTCCCTATGTGGAAAAGCAATGCTGGCTCCCGCAGGACGTGGGGATCCGGCAGGGACCATGAGGGCATTGGGGCTCCTCCACGGTCCCCAACGGAGAGGGCTAGCCCCCGCAGATGGGATCCTCTGGGCTAGAAGTAGCCCGGGAGGGGGGGCCGCGTGGCCACTCCTCAAAAAATAAAATAATTAAATGCTGGCCCCGGGGGATGGGGTCCCCGGGGCTAATAGAGGCCTCAGGAGGGGGGCCATGCAGCCCCCCTCCATAAGAAACAAATTACATTTATGTGGCCATGCCCCGGGAGATGGGGTCCCTGGGGTTGTAGATTGGCCACGGGAGGGGGCCCACGTGGCCCCCTTCCTGGTCAATTTTCTTTTTATAAAAAAAAATGGGTAAGGTCTGGAGGATGGGGTCCCCAGGGCCCAAAAAAAGTAAAAAGAAGAGGGGCCACACAGCCCCCCTCCAATAAAAAATGTTTTTTATACAAAACCCGGGACTCTGTGGCGTGTGTTACAATGGGGAATTAATTCCCCTTCAATATTGGGGGTCCCTGGGGGCCAACTTGCCCACCAGGTACCTCCAGTAAACACCACAGGGATGTTGCAGAGAGGTGGTACAGGCCACGCCCCTTCTTACACCTTTCTGCAACGCAGCTCTCTGGTGCTTACTGGCGGTACCTGGTGGGCTAGTTGGACCCCAGGGACCCTCAGGATTCAAGAGGACTTAATCCCCCAACTTAAAATTGGCCACGGGGTGCGTTTGCACAGTGGTGAAGGGAGGAGGCGGGGCCTGATGAGACATGTGTGCAAACACGCCCTGTGGTTCGTTTTAAGTTGGGGAATTAATTCCCCTTCAATCCTGAGGGTCTCTGGGGGCCAACTAGCCCATCAGGTACCTCCAAAAAGTGCCAGAGGCCTGCGTTGCAGAGAGGTGGTCCAGGCCACGCCCCTTTTTACACATCTTTGCAATGCAGCTCTATGGCGCTTACTGGAGGTACCTGATGGGCTAGTTGGAGCCCAAGGACCCTCAGGATTCAAGAGGACTTAATCCCCCAACTTAAAACGCGCCATGGGGCTCGTTTGCACAGTGGTGAAGGGAGGGGGTGGGGCCTGAGGTGACATGTGTGCAAACATGCCCTGTGGCACATTTTAAGTTGGGAAATTAATTCCCCTTCAATACTGAGGGCACCTGGGGGCCAACTAGCCCACCAGCTACCTCCAGTGAGTGCCAGAGGCCTGCGTTGCAGAGAGGTGGTCCAGGCCACACCCCTTTTTACACCTCTCTACAACGCAGCTCTGTGCCAGTTATTGGAGGTACCTGGTGGGCTAGTTGGATCCCAGAGACTGTCAGGATTCAAGGGGACTTAATACCCTCACTTAAAACACGCCACAGGGCGCGTTTGCACATTGGTGAAGGGAGGGGGCGGGGCCTGAGGTGACATGTGTGCAAATACGCCCTTTGGCACGTTTTAAGTTGGGGAATTAATTCCCCTTCAATCCTGAGGGCCCCTGGGGCCAACTAGCCCACCAGGTACCTCCAGTAAGTGCCACAGGCCTACGTTGCAGAGAGGTGGTCCAGGCCACTCCCCTTTTTACACCTCCCTGCAACGCAGCTCTGTGGTGCTTACTGGAGGTACCTAGTCAGCTAGTTGGACCCCAGGGACTCTCAGGATTCAAGGGGACGTAATCATCCCAAATTACAACGCCAGGGGGCGCGTTTGCAGAGTGGTGAATAAATTGGGCACTGCCTTTGTCTACCTCTCACCAATCCCACTGAGTGGGGCTTACTGGAGCGTCCCAGCGAGTGCGTTTGTAGAGTGGTGAGCAAAGTGGACATGGCCTGGTATGAGTACTTACCAATGCTGCTGTGTGGGACTGACTGAAGGTAATAGTTTTGGAAGTTGGCCCCCAAGGATGTCCTCGAAGGCCATCTACCCCTCTTGTTACCTCAAGTAAGTCCCACACAGTGGGATTGCTAAGACGTCTTCGGAGGCCATGGCTCCCTTTCTCTGTCACTCTGCAAACGTGCCTCGTGGCAGACTACGGGTAGGGGGATGAAGTCCAATTTAGTCCTGTTGGAGTTTGGGGGCTAAGAATCCCTCCTGGTATCTCCTGTAAGTCCTACGCAGCGGAATTCCTGAGCGTTGGTTGGACGGCCAGCACCCATTTCTCCACCACTCTGCAAACGCGACTACTAGTTAAAGTAACATATTTCTGCACCTCTGACTTAGAGGTAGTTTTAATCCCCCTACCCTATTATGTACTAGGGCCTTACAGAGGAGGTCATGCTAATCACATGGGTACCCCAACGCATAGTGTTCCCTAGTGTATGTAGGTGTTTTCACTGTATTCTAAGTGTCTTTTAGCATAGCACTGGCTCTAGGCCTGGTTAGTCAGAGTCAGTTACCACCAGTAGCCATCTAAAAAAGGTGTGGGCACAGGATGATTTTGCAACAAGGCATCTTCCTGCTCCTCTGTTTGTTCTATTTGCACGTCTTGCTTCTTCCTGCACTTTTCTTCGTCTTTGTGGACTTCTGTTGCTTCTTTTTGCATTTCTTTTGCTTCTTTCTGTTTTTTTTTCTTCTTTCTTCACATGTCCTACCTCTGTAGTTAAAGTTAGAAACTAGCATTTAAAAAACCTTAGAAATTCACTTAAAAAAAACATGGGTTTCAGGCATGTTATAGTTCAAAATTAGCATTTAAAAAACCTTTGAAATTCACTGACAAAACCATAGGTTTCAGGCACGTTATAGTTAGAAATTAGCATTTAAAAAACCTTTGAAATTCACTGAAAAAACCATAGGTTTAAGACACTTTATAGTTAGAAATTAGCATTTAAAAAACCTTAGAAATTCACTGAAAAAACCATAGGTTTCAGGGGCATTATAGTTAGTTGGACATTTCACTCGTACAAAACCATAGAATTTCCCCCGTTATAGTTAGTTCAGCTAACTATAACTCACGCGCCCGCAATGCACTGCTGATGACATCACATATTACATCACTCATGGCATGGTCAGTGACATCACTCATGACACCACTGATGACATCATCCTTGTGATAGAGTGGCAGACCTCCTGTCACCCTAATATAACCTGTGATACACACACTCAAAAATACAAACTAACATTTTCAAAACAATGGACATACCAATACCAGTTACAACACACCTATTGAGTAATTCCAAGATTTACACACACATCCACTCATTCACCAACAGTTCTATTCAGTCACTCATACATGTACTCACTCATCATATGTACTCATAGACCTATACATCCTGTTACACACCGCCACTCATCCCTAGAGTTACTCACAGACATAGTCACATATGCAAACAAAGTATCAAACATCCATTTACTTGCGGATACAGTTATACACACACCACCACACTTACTTCTACAGAAACGTACACATACTTACTCTCTTAAAGACTCACTTATAGAAACACATCATTATTTATACAGGAACTCTTCCAATCTCTCACTCTCACATATACTCACTTATATACACCAATACTCACATATCCTAGTTTAAAACATATGTAGTTACTGAGAAAGACACTATTGAAACAGTCATTCACTCACTAACACACCCATAAACACACTCATCCACCCATACAGCCCTGCATACATGCTGTCTTCAACACATACAAACAGTGAGTCTCTCATTCGTGCATCTATGTACTAATACCCCACCAAACCATACAGACACTCAGACACTCATACTGATACTCAAAAAATCAACCAATAACCCATATAGACACTCATGTAGCTACTCACAACCCATGCAGCTACTTATACACAAAGTCAGAGACTGATACAGATAGTTATATATTTAATCATTACTCACTAATCCATGGATTTGCTAAGATACACTTAATCAGTCACTTATACAATCAATTTTACAAAAAAAACATCCTTTTAGACACTTATATACCCATTTATTCTTGCATCGACCTTGAGATATACATATAAAAACGTATTTAATTTTCAGAAAAACATACGTTCACTGGATGATGTCATCAGTGATGTCATCAGTGATGTCATTTGAGATGTCATCAGTGATGTCATGAGTGATGTCACTGACCATGTCATGAGTGATGTAATATGTGACGTCATCAGCAGTGCATCGCCAGATAGCTCATGCCCAAAGACCCTATTGCCACTTGTCACAGCAGTATGTGTGCGGGAGAGAAAATTGCTTGAATCCAACACATACTTTTTTCAGCCCGATTCATGAAGAAAAACATATTCACACTGGTGGCTGGCGAATATTGGTGTAATTTATCGCTCCCTAGGGAACCAATAGGAGCAGTCGGAGCCCAGAAACAGGCTCTATGTCAGCAAGACTTCGAATCAGAACTCTATGCCTCCGACCTTCCCTATTATTTTATGAGATTATCTGCATTGTATCTGATGTAAAGCACTCCCATACCCTCGGGTCAGGCCAGCGCTATATAAAACTTCTTAAATATAAATAAATAAATAACACCTGACGTGTTCTGGCGAAACAATGACCTTGGTCGCAGGTTCGGTAAAGGCGCCACTAAGTTTACATATAATGATACAGAAGTATAGTGGCATAAACAACAGACAATACTGGTAGTAGGAGCTTTGCATACAGAACTGAACATCATATTAGATATGTATAAAATAGCAAACAGAGCATTCTAATAGCAATGTATAATACATAATGCTTCACTTTTGCACATTCCTAAATATCTATAAGCAAAGCTGCACCAATAATTCAAAACAGTCCTCAATAAAACGGATTTACATAACTACCGTTCTAATGCCAGTCAAGTTAATGTATAAAAGCGCTCAGATACATTGGATTAACATAACATGCTAGAAAGTTTCAGAGTTAAGCCCATGTCGGCAGCTCTAAATGTAATCAATGTATCCTTCTAGCCCTATACTCATAGTGGTTGTAAATAATTGAGTGCCATCTTGGAACTCTAAAGTGGGCTACACTTCATGCCTTAAACATTTGTAGAAGTCTACAAATATGCATGTACATTCATTTATTCCTTAAATGCTTTGAACATTTCAGCTCTAACGGATGAGTTCACAAGCAAAATAATATCAGAAGAAAGTTATAGGGTGCTCTCAAAAGGATTGTTCAACAATAATTCATAATAAATAACTCCTCCAATAGACTGCATTAAGACCAAGTGGGCAGGTATTTCTAATTCCTGACCAAAATAATCCATACAATAATCCACAGAAATATTGGCCACTTGTTAAACTAGAGTTAAGTCTCATGTAGGTTTACATAACAGAATATATTGCTCATCTTTGCTACCTCAATACTACACTCAAGCAAACACACGAGTAAATGATATTCACATAGTAATATCTCTTTGAACAACTTCAGATTTATAAAAACAAAATTATAGCACAAATCTCAGTTCTTGCTGCCGAAGAGTCACTAACTGAACCTGTATCAATAGGTAAGAACAAGTTAAAACCTCAAGTGTATACCACTTCTCATACTGCAAGGGAGCTAGACATATCAGAGACATAAATTTAACACAAATGCACTGCCAGGCCCTCATCCCAATTTAACCTAAATGTGATAACTGTTTTGAAAACAATGATGTACCTTGATTCCAGCTTGAATCATTTTAGAGTTCTATTGACTCCCCTGATTTCAGGGGTACTCTGTCAAATACCAAGAGTTGTAATCTACTATTGTCAAATTTCAAATTTCAAATAAGCTTTATTCGATATTTCAAAGAATATCATACAAGCAATCATAATAAAATAAAAATATACAACAATACATTTAGTCAATTCATTAAGATAGATAAAAATATAAAAAATATAAAAATTTTGTAAGGAAAAAGTTAACATTTTGAAAAGGGGGATCAGGGGAACCAAAACTTTTCATAAGTAAAGAAATATATTATGCAGAATTCTAAAAAAAAACAAAAAAGGAGAGCAGCATTTTTACATTGGCCCTTGTGTTCTAGGTAACTGGGAGGGTGGAATACTCGGGTAAAAGTCATGTAAATCCCAGATACGAATTGGGCCATCCCCCTCTTTATGCTTGCAGGATCGTAAATAGCGGGCTATTTTCCTATGCTTGAATCTAATTAGCGCCAAGTCCCCTGGAATGTCTTTTGGCAAAGTGCCCAACCATCCCACCCTCCTAACGCTTAGGATCCCCCCATCTAGGTTGGGTGGCAGGGGTCTATTGGTCTGTAACCAAAACATAGCCTTATGTAATAAATCTTGACGAGTTTCAAGTTTTCCGTGAGTTAGTGGTGGGATCCCAGAGACAACGGTCACATAAGGGGCGGCTTCAGGGGGTAAGTTTATTCGTGGCATTCTAACAGGTTCAGGTTTAGCCTTGATGTGGTTTGTTTGTACAAGCGGTGTAGTTTGAGAATGCGCATTCCTGCAGGAAATCAATTTGGGTTTTTCCAGGACAGTGAGGGGAATAGGAGGGTCTGATAATACTGGTTTAGTTCCAGATGGAATGTGTGTTTTGATTATCAGTTCAATATTAGATATCCTGTTCCCCAGATCATTAATTTTTTCCACCAGTGGTGAAATTAGGGAGGTTAATAGATTCTCAAGCTGGGCCAATAAAGTTGGTTGAGGGGATGATGGGCAGTTCACCATTTTTCCATGATCCATATCCACCGACACAGAGCTGAAGTTGGAGTGATGTTGAGAGGGACAGGAGCATAGTTTTGGAGTTTTGGCTCGGTTCCCGTTAACAGTGACATCATCGATATTTATCTGGATGTTGAGCCCACCCGGGAGTGGTTTGATTGGAGTTTGAAGTTTATTCGAGCAAGGAGGTGAAATCTGCAGGGTGGCGCTAACATCGTCAGGATTGGTAGCTGTGCTTATGGGGGATAAAAAGTCAGGGATATATTTAGATCCACACATAGCATTGAGCTCCTCCCAGATAGACATGGTGTGATGCAAGTCTCCAAAGATATGGGTTGATAGAAATAGTAAGGGGAATCACAGTACCTCTTTGAGTGAATTGGCAAGGGGGGTGGCCCGTCCCCGCGCCTTCCTGGGCGCAAGGGGTGCTGGGTAGTGTAGTTCTCCCACCTCGCCGCGGTGATCGGTGTGCGGCAGGCTGCAAGGTCCGGTTTGTCAGAGGAGCAGCGCTCGGTCTGCAGCTGTCCTCAACCCCCCAAAAGTAACCTCCCAGGTCAGTGGAGAGCTCAGGTTCCCTCTACTATTGTCACTGGAATTATATTCTTTAAAATGTCTGGCTTCCTGATGTTTATCTTCACGAGTTATGGCTAGCATATGTTCAACCACCCATTGTTTTGCTTGATGAATAGTGCTACCAATGTACAGTTTATTGCAAGGGTATTTTAGGCCATAGATACAGAAATACAAATTACAAGAGAGTCTCTTATTAATGGAATATTCCTTATTCCTTCCAGAGATCTCAAATGTTTAGATGCCAACACTATGTTTGTAGGCTTTACATTTCGTACATCGTTTGAAACCCTTATTCAGGCAGTGTACTGTGTCAGTTGAAACTGTTGTAACCAAATTGCTGCATAACATTTTTCTCGACAACTTACTTTTCTTAAAAACGATTTTAGGGTTGGTTTTGCGATGTTGTCCAATGATCTGATGAGTGTTTAAAATATGCGTGTGTAGACTTTTCCTCACCTCCCTATGCGTATTGCTGAAAAATTTTCTAAATCTTATGGTCTCATTTGTCTTGATTATCAGCAGTCTATGGAGCAGATTCTCCTATTGATGCCATTTACTCTAGCAACTTCACCCTGTAAAACACTTGTTTTGTATCCCCTTTCTTGAAATCTCTCAAGCATAGTATCCTGTTCTTTCTGGAATGCAGCATCACTGCAACACTTTCTCCTCGCACATAGTGATTCCCCATAGGGAATACTATTGATTAAATTAGCGGGCCACCCTCCACAAGCCCGATTAGGCTGCAGAAGTGCAGGCAGGGAAACAAAACAAACATCTGCTCCTAGCCTGTAGAAGCATCATTAAATCTCTCATCAGGTGGGAGCAGACGTGTATGTTTGCTCTTATTTTGTGGGAGATTTAAAAATGCTCCCACCAGGCAGGGTCAAACATTCGTTTCCCTGCTTCCAGTAGTGCGGTCAGGGCAAATTCTGTGTCCTGTGGCTGGGCTCCTCAGGACACAGTTACTGAGCCGGCCACGGGATGGAGTCCCCATGGCCATTAAAGGCTCAGGGAGGGGGACTGCATGCCCCCCCTTATAATAAGTATCACAGGGATGGGGACCCAGAGTCCTTTTTGCGGCTCGAAGAGGGGGGCCAAACAGCCCCCTTACCTTTTATCTACATTTAGGCCCCTGGGCCAAGGGATCCTCAGGGCCTAATTAGGCCTAAGGAGGGGGTCTGCATACCCCTAAATTCATTAGTTAATTGGCTCTGCTAACGCCTCTGCTAAATGGGGTCAGGAGGGTTTGCTGCGACCCTACCTCCCTTATTTTTTACTTTGGTCCCAAGAGATGGAGTCCAGGGGTCCTCTCAAAAGTTTGTGGCAGGGAAAGTTTGTGGCGGGGGCCACACTACCCCGACCCTAAAAAAACATGCATAACCCCTGGGCCTTAGCCTGTCCTGGGCCCTGGCCCATCCCCAGCTTTGTAAATGTATAGGCCTAATTTAAAGGTAGTAAAACATGGCAAAAATTAGCAAGTATCCCGACTGCACACCCCTCGGTTTCAACCCTCATTTTGAAGGTTTAGGTTCTGATAACGTGGAGTCAGCTTTCTCCGACATGTAAAACAACATGCCAGCATTAACATTTTCACAGGACTGCGAGGTTCACGGAATCAGAAGATCCACCCTATGCATGTGAGACTGGATTTTCTATGCTACACCCTGCACCCTACACCTGAATCGAGTCTCATACCGTCTTATAATGCAATACAACACAATGGGGTGCTAGTCACCTGCTCCTAACAGCCCCATAAACCTGAATGTAGGCTTACATATTCAGTGGCATCTCACATATTGTTACTACTAACTCCATACAGCTTGCTGTAATCTCACTGATTTTAGTATATCATGTATCGTAGTGGAGTCAGACCACTTCTTATCACTAATACCGTTTATAGTGTCTGAAGACTATGAGTGCCCAGACCATGCGTTTCTGGGTGGACTCAATGAGAGAATTACATAACTTATGGGGAGATGTTAAGGTATGGTTATTAATGGTTAGCAGATAGTGAGCAGTTAAGTTGAAATTTGTAGGCTGAGGAATAAAGGCATCAGTTACAAGCTCTGTGTGTAGTGTGTAGTGTGTTTATTTGGCATGATCTCGGGCTTCGGAGTAGGCTACAATTGCCACGTGTTCAAGATCTGTGCTTCGAACAAGCAAGACTGCTCTCCCTGAGAGTTTGCAATGCTACAGCAAACTGCTTGTGTGCCACATGCTCCTTTTTGATGAGAGCAATTCAAAGTTTTGGGCTCATCATTACGTGCACTGTTCAACCTTTGTCACGCGCCCACTCCTATGATCTTGGGCTAAGGGTTTTTCCATATTTCTTTAATACCTTTTTAATCACTCAAACACTGCCTTTTATCATTTTCTCTTCTACTGTATGTCACCCGCATTGCATTACTTCTATCACCTCTAATACTTTCATATCACTCAGCTTCTCTAGAATTAACACGTCCCCATTCACTCATTCACTTTTGCAACAGCGCACTACTTGGATCCTACCTATTTTTCCCCGATATCTTTCTTTTTATTCCTTGCAGTGCTTTTGTTTTTCATCTCGTATATATATTTTCTGGCACCCCTAGTTTTGCTTCAGCAACGCTGCCTGCACGGTTGGGGTTTTTACGTTGTGCTATTTGGAAAATTATTTTTTGTGTATTTCCGCCTTCCGATTGCAGCAATAGAAATGTATTTCCTTATATTTCTGTCTAATAGATTCCCCCTGATGAAGTGCTGTGCACGAAATGCATTGGGGATAACCACACTACGGAGTTTTTGGAATTCATTCACATGTTGGATCTTTGGTTACCTTTTTACAATTTCAATCATATGACGAAATATGATCGACTGTCATAACCAATATCACAAATGAAAAATTGAAAACATGAACTACAAATAAAAGATAATCTTTTGATTCCTTACATTTTGAGTACGTCTATTAACGTTCTTCACGCACTCTGGCGCTTTAAGAGTGCTCAGCGGTAGCCCTTGCTCACAGTGAGGCTTTCATCGTTGTAATGTCCTAGCACCTCATGGACCAGGAGGTGATCACTCTGAGCACCTAAAATGATATTACTATTACATACTTTATTGATACTTGATTAACTATTTCAGTATACAAGTGAGTGCAGCGGCGCCCCCACAAGTTTAACAAGCAATTCAAAGTTGCCATGTGTGGAATTGAAGCCCTGCTTCAGCCCAAATACAGCCCTCTAAAAATGTGAAGGCCCTGCAGAGTAGCACACTCGAAAAGCTGTCCAGAAACCCACTAGTAAGGGCCCATGGCTGGTTTGTAATCCAGAGCTAAGCGAGGGCCAAGCCACAACCACATCTAGGAACAAGCTTCTCGAGAATCACGAAAGAAAGATTCTTGCTTCTGCGGTTGGGAATTTTACCAGCAAAGCGTCATCTTCCACCATTGACATGCACAGACACAACAAACCATTGCAGACTATGCGGCGACATCAACGAGGATGTTTTACATCTACTATGCATCTGCAAGAGTTTGGGAGTGGAACAAAGACAGCTATTAAAGCCGCGCCTGATCAAAGCCAGGTACGAACTTGCAGGCAGGCGGTAAAGGCTTGCTTCGAGGGAAGCAACGTGCGGTTAGCCAGTCGCCTTGTTCGGTTAATGAGTGCTTTTAGACAACAGTGGCCCCTGAAGAGGGAAGAGTTAGAGGGCAATGAATGTAGACTCAGTCTTGCGGGTTCTGTGGGGTGACACCCCACAGAACCCGCAATTGAGCAGCTGTGCCTGCATCGAGACTGGCCACCGTGCCGGCTCTTACTACCCGAGGGAACTTCAAACCCACTCGGGATGCAAATTGCATTCTTGACCCACAGAGTTGCCCCGCCCGGAACCGGAATCACCGGATCCCTCTCCATTCCCCGGAACTCCGCTGCCGCAATTCCTTGCCCTGACCCTCTTACTCGGCAATTGAGGCTTCTTATCTTTAGGTATAATATCTATGTCCTGATGATGATCCACGTAATGGTTTGCTGGATCGAAACGCCGGCGACACTTTGAAACACCGTATACACTCCAAACCTTGTGTGTACTGATTTTGTAAAGGTGTCTATTGTGTTTGGCTGCACTTTGACATTGTGTATTCATCAAGTGCAACGAACCGTTAAGTTTTTGCCTAAAAGCCCCTTGTTATCTGCTTTGCCCTTGTCTGTAAATGTTGTACATGTGTTAAGTAGGGCACAGGCTTGTGTCCCACTTTGTATATTGCTGTGAAAACCTTCTCTATTGCTAAAGAAAGTAAATATTAGACCTCTGTCCCGCTGGACAAGTCAATCCAATATAGTAACGACTGAGTCTATATTCATTGCCCTCTAACTCTTCCCTCTTCAGGGGCCACTGTTGTCTAAAAGAATTAACTCCCAAGGTCCCTGATCGACTTTATTGGGTTCCCTTGTTGTTTTTTAAAATACAGTTTATGAGTGCAGCAAAAGCAAAGCTATCCCTAGAAGTACTCCAATAAATTGGTCATAAACTTAGGCCCACCGTCTTCTGAGTAATCCATGATATCCCTGTTTAAAGGAGACCGTTCATGGCAATTTTGTCTATCACCTCAGTCTCTCCGCGTTATGAAGCAGTCACCCTTGGGATGTGAATCAGAAACGGCGGCACAAAATTTCCAAATCGATCGTGCCCCTTAGGCTTAGAAACCAGGGCCAACGATCAGCCAATCACCGACACGGGAATTACCTGACAAGAGGTGCAAAGAACTGGGCGAGGTAAGGACACAATGAACTGCAGATTGTAACTGTCACCAATAAACTTTTGGTTGCTCACACACAGACTTTAATGTAATTCAGACCAAAATACTCAACACTAATTTTTAAGGAATTGGCATTGCAAAGGAATTCTCAGTAATTAACACTTGAAAAACGTTGTACCTTTCATGTCACTCTAAACACCTCAATGGCCGCATTTTATACCAGTTTTTATTTGCTTGTAATTTTATGGAGTCACTGCACTGTTTTAATGCATTTAACTAATTCCAGTATTATAAATGACACTGGTTTGCTTTTTATACATATGTTTTAACTGATTTCAAAGGTTTTAATTAATCATGCAATAAAGATTAATTACCATTTACCACTAGTAAGGCCAAAAGAAGGGATATTGCGCCACAGCTTAACACAGAGGCATGATTGATAAAAATCAAAGTGCTACAGACAACCACCGCCATGTACGATGCTAAAAGTTGAAAGCAGTAACCAAATGAAACTGTCACTTACCGCCCAAAAAGAAGATGGTGACTTACGACCTTTGATCGGGCATGGCAACCCAAGAACAAGCACACAACCAGTGCTTACAGGACATACCAGCCCAGAAGGACAGTTGCCATCACCAGAACAGCATATAATGTCAACAGCAGTAGAAAAGTGTGATGCCTCTGTGTTCCTGAAACCACCACCACTATTTGACACTTCAAAGAAGCAGAAAATTGACACTAGATGGACTGCATTGATCAAGACGTTCAATGATTTCATAGATGCCCTAGAAGAAGTAGATGATAAAAAAATCATTAAGTACCTAAAGAACCTTGGCAGTTATGGAATGAATTAATCAGTGAAGAAAATATCACAAGCTGATACAGCATCATACCATCAAATTAAGGAAGCGTTGGAAACCAAGTTCAATGCAATGCAAAACATCTACTATGAAAGTTATATTTCCAATCAAGCAAGACAACAAGTTTGCAAAACAATGGTTGAGTTTATTGAAAGACGTGATGTGCTTATCAAACATTGTAAATGTAGTGAATTTAATGATGAAGACGCCATGTGCCTCAGAGTCACTGTTGGTTGGCTTTTGGACTCATTCAGAAGACTCATATTGAGAGAGACATTCAGTTTAGAAAAGGTGCTAATGGCTGCAAGAGGCAAAGAAAGAGCAGCTGGCAAGCTGCCAACATGGAAGCTGGAACAGCAAAAACTGAACTGGCTTGATTCTTGAAGAGCAAATACAAGCACAAAGTAGAAACACGTAAGTCAACATCCTCAAAGAAAGGAAAGCTGTATTTCCGATGTGGATTTTCGTTTCCACATGAGAACAAATTTCCAGCCATCGGACAGACGTGCAATGATTGTGGAAAGGAAAAGCAGAGATTTCCAGAAGCATTCTCACCATGTCTAAAAAGACAAAAGGCAGCCTACATTTTGGCAGGTGGAAACTAAACAAAGTCCATCATCATCAAGTTCATCCAACATAAATTCTTCAAGATCACAATCGAGTGACAGTGAAGAGGGTGAGTGTGCGATGATCATATCCACCAAAAAGCGGCATGCACATGTGGGTCTTGCTATTTGCAAAGAAGATGAACAATCAAAAAAATCAAGTGAGCCAAAGAAACAAAAGAATTCATAAGGACATTGCCCCAAGATCACACTAAAGTTCAACTGTTGCCCCATAACCTTTGAATTCACAGAGGTGCATTGATAGACATTATGCCGGTTGAATAGTCTTACAATTTGTCACCCGTACCACAATTCAAAGTGTCAGGCAAGAAGGTGTACACAAGGACTGCTGTTCCAAAACCATTGCAGAGTCAATGATCATTTTCGGCGACCTTCTGACATAAAAAGATGTCTGTGGAAGCCCCTACTCAAGTTCTTCAAGGTGCTTTGTCAAGTGCATGTTTATTCAGTTTTACAACTGATATGGGACTAATATCCATCAATTATAACCTGCATATACAATCTAAAATTGTGAGTCAGTTCCCATTGTCATTGCACAGCCTAGGAAAGCTCCAGACGAGGTGCAACTTCACATGAACTAAGACATCTGGCCTGTTGCACAGTGACACCTCAGAGTAGCATTTCACCTGGAAGAAACAGTTGAAAAGGAACTAGATATGCTGTTGAAGCATGACATAATTGAGCACTCTAGTGATCCCTCACCATGGATATTGCACATAGTGGTAGAGCCAAAAAAGGCCAGTGGAGGTGCAGTGCACAATTGCGTGGCTTTGAGCCAGGCCAACAAAGTAATAGAGGGAGAATGACATCCGGGTCCGCACATTGCATACATGCTCATGCAGCTGAATGGAACCAAAGTTTAAGGTGTGAGGAGAAAATGGCTGCTGGACCAATCTGGTCATTGCCCATGTGCAGAACTGAGCCAGTGACCCCTGTATGCCAGGAGAGTGCCCCACAAAGATAGCGGTGGAAGAGAATTCTGTTTGGTAAAGATGGAACTCTGCTTGTCACCATTGTGGTGACCCCGTATGCCAGAAGGGGCAGTGATGGAAAACACTGCCTTGCGAAGAAGGGCTAAAGCCTGTGCAACACATTTGCTGCAACTCCATATGGCTGCAGGGGTGTCAAGATAGTAAAGATTGCCGTTCGGAATGGGCCAAAACTTTGCATGGAAGTGGTACGGCAACCCTGCGTTCTAGGCGGGGCTGCTGGGAGTAATTCTGCTGAGTGAATCGTGGTGAAGCCCTAAGTTGTGAACACCCATTGCTCAACAGGAGCAGAGAGGATTGTGACTGACCTCACCCTGTAGAACGAGTGAGGTCCCCAAGGGATATTTGCCTCCCTATCTCAGGATTGACAACAGAAGCTTCGGGATCACCCCTCCACTCTTTTGGGATCATGTAAGCTACCCTACCGGAAGAACGAAGGAAGACCTCTGATTGCTTTCGAAGCACTGCTGTGAGGGAGAGAGATCCTGCATCTGCCAAGTGCAGCCACTGAGTCTATGTGCAGCTGACTCACCTGATCTAGACCGGAGCTTTAGTGAGCACCCACCAAAGGGGTGCACACCAACAAGCTGCACGCTACACTTCTGCCGGAGAGGGTAAGACTCGTTTTGGGCCTACCGGGCTCTGGGGGACATGCTGTTTAAAGCACTACATTGTTAAGGCACATTCGACTTGACTTTAAGAGTCAGAGTAGAATCTTGAGATACTGACTATGTTCCCTGCATGAAGTGTGCGTGCACACATGAGTAGCCTGCTTCCCCGAAGCACTCAGAATCTTTCCTCGCATGTGCAGGCCACTCCAGAAACCAGGAAAAGTCTTTATTTGCTAGATGCATTTCTCTTAAAAAGGCACAGCTGTGAAAGTTGCAATGTCTCTTGGTGGATGGCACGCATGTCATGGAAGATAAAGGAACCCAGCTGGGAAGGGATCAGACATTTCATGCCCTATGATGGGGCAAACTGTGTAATCAGTATTGTGGTGACAACATGCAAGGGGGGCTTCTTAGAGATGAAGAAGGCGGCTCTCACAGTTTCATTCACAATTAACCTGGGGCGATTTTCTTAACTCTGCCTTTTCTCACCCATCCCCTGCTAGGAATGTGGTTTGGGATGTTAAATACCAAGTGACTGGGGACAAAGGACAGAGTAAGGGAATTGTGGATTTTGATTTAGCTCTTACTGCCGCCTCCAAGTGACGTTCTTCAAGTAAACACCAATCAAAACAATGCCTTCTCCTGCTGCCTAAAATACTCAATTTCAGAATGCCCTTGGGCAGGAGTAAGAAATGGGATAAGATGAGAGGTGCACGAGAAAATAAATGAAGTAGAGCCAAGACACACTAAAGTATACAAAAAGCAATGGATGGTACGTTTGAAGGAATCTAAACCACTGGTAAGTACTCAGGATGCATCCCAGTCCATCGGTATTTTGCACACCATGCCACCTCTGTTTGGTCTGAGCCATATGCAAATCAGTATTGACCCTGCACTAGACGGGAAAAGTCCAGCCTGAACTGCCTGGCCAGATCTCCCTGAACCCAGGACAGGTTTCACCCTAGTTAGGGTTCATCAGCCAAGTATAGCTTAATCCAGTGACACAGTGTGCATCGGACATACATCTGAGCATTTCCGTCCCACTTAGCATGACACACTAAAGTATACAAAAAATGATGAATGGAATGTTTAAATTAATTTCAGCCATCAGTAATTACTTGGTGCCGCATCCCAGTCCATCATTATTTTGCAAGCCATGCCACCTCAGTTTGGACCCAAACATTTGGAAATCAGTCTTACCCTGCCACAGTGGGAACAGTCCATACCAAATTGCAAGGTTGAGGCCTCCCTGAATCACAATACAAGCAACAACGGACCTATTTCTCCCCAGTTTGGGATCCAGGTCTGGGCATTGCCATTCCGCTTACTGCGTTACACTAAAGTACAAAACAAGTGATTAATGGAATGCCGCTGGTAATTACTCAAGGCCTCAAACCGCTCCATCGTTATTTTGCACTCCATGCCACCTCAGTTTGAACCCCTCCCTATGTAAATCAGGCTTGACCCTGCTCCAGACCGGACTGCCAGGCCAGTTCCTCTCATAACCACAATGCTAGCAACTCAGAACTGGTTTCACCCTAGGATCATCAGCCAGGTACAGCTTGATTTCAGTGACTTAGTATTCATGGGACCCATGTTTGGGCATTCCTATCCCACTTAGGGTGGCACACTAAACGTGATAACGGAATGCTTGAATTAATTTGAATCCAGTCCATTGTTATTTTGCACACCATGGTCGTGCAGTTTGGATCAAGCCATTTGCAAACAAGTCTGTACCCTGTTTCAATGGGATCAGTCCAGTCTGAACTGTCAGGCCAGGTCATCCCTGAACCGGTTGTTGCTTGCAACCCAAGACCAGTTTCATCAAAGTTGAGGCTCATCAGATGGGGGTATCTTGATATCTTGATTCCAATGCCACAGTATGTATAGAACCCATGTCTGGGCATACTCATTACACTTAGGGCTACACACTAAAATATACAAAAAAACGTGATGGATGGAATCCTTGAATTAATCTCGGCTACTCGTAATTACTCAGGCCACATCCCAGTGCATCATTATTTTGCAAATCATGCCACTTCAGTTCGGACCCAGCCACATGTAAATCAGCTGACCCTGCTCCAATGGGAACAGTCCAGTCGAACTTCTAGGCCAGATCCCGGCTGAACTCAGGACCAGATTCAACCTATTTAGGGCTCACCAGTTAGGTATAGCTTGGCTCCAGTGACACAGTGTGGATGGAACCCACATCTGGGCATACCCGTCCCACAATAAAGTATACAAAAAAAGTGATGGGATGCAAGGAATGCTTCTATTAATTTAAGCCACTGGTAATTAATGCCTGCCTCATCCCAGTCGATTGGTTTTTGAACACATTGCCAGCTCAGTTTGGAACTAGCCATATGCAAATTAGTCTTGCCCTGCTCCAATGGGAACGAGCCATCCTGAACTGCCAAGCCAGGGCGTCCCCGAACTTGAACACAAAAAAGCCAGTAGCTGTAAAATTCTTTAGGTAATCAGGCAACACTGTGGCTTCAGAAGCTAATGTTGCAGAAAACTCTGAAATGGATCTCTTTCTATTCTGCTTAGTAAGAACAGTAAGTGCAATCCCTTCCGTTAAAATGAAAAAATAAATAAAAGTCTGGAAGAAATTATGAACTGGGACACCGAGTAATTACCAGTGGCTGAGAACAATTCAAACATTTAGGGAGTGATTACGATGTTGGGTGGACACCGATCAACCTCAGGTCGGAAGCCCTACCTGCCTAAACACGACTCGACCAAACAGTGTTTGGTCACATACTCCCATTCCCCTATGGGAGCTTGTGTTATAGCTGTAAACCATCTAACACAAGCTCCCCTAGAGGAATGGGAGTCTGTGTTCATCCCTGCACCGTGTGGCAGGCACCTCAGGGTGCTTTCCACAAGGTGCAGAGAGGAACAGTGGGGCACCTATCCCCAACAAGAGGCAGAAGGGGTAAGGTGCCCTGCTCGGGGCCCCCATACTTGCTCTCCAACAGGCTTTCGATGTCAGAAAGCCCGACATGGAAAGACTGCCGGAAACCGAGTATCCTAATCCTATAGGCGGAAAGGCCGCCCTTTGGGATAACGGGCCGGCCTCTGACTAGCCGATGGGCACCTTGAGCCCATTGGAAGCCAGCCGTAATGACCAGCCAGTTTAATTTCCGACCGCCAGCATTGTAATGCAGCGGTCGGAAATTAAACCGAGATGCAGCCCGGAAAGGCTCTGACCGATGGTCTGAGAATTTCCGGTCCGCATCATAATAAGGCCCTTAATTTATACTTTTAAAAATATGAAGTTTCTAGCCCTAACTATTTGTTGGCTACTGGCAGGGTCCTGGGTCACATGACCGTGATTGGCTCTGCTGTTGGGTATTCCTGCCAGACAGTTAGCCAAACGGGACTGGGTGTAGGCCTAGCTGGTTAGGGGCAGAGCTGTTCCCTGCCCGATTTACACTTCAAAGGGCTTGCCTCCAGCCCATACAAAGGAACCTGACACCAACCTTTTGTCATCCCATACTTCTTGAAGGCTTGGCATTGGCAATGAAGGACATTCCATTACCAGATGTGGGGGCAGCCTTGGCTGAGGTGCCACTTAAACGGCTGGCACCAGATTTAAATATTAGTCCCTCAGGACACCTCTTCAGTGCACTCCTGGACCTATGCTGTGGAAGATTTCTGAAGGACTGCCTGGAGTCCCAGAGTACTACCTTAATGCTACCATAGAATAGCCCTACTGCTTGAAGGCCTGCTTTGCTGCTAAAGGAGAACTGGACCACCTCCTTCAACCCAGGACAAACAGAAGTGACTCCAAGGGCTAATTGGTTGGCGTCCTGTGTGAGATAGGGGGACATAAGCTACAGAGACCTTGAGCCCTGCCCCTGACTTAGCTGGAGTGAATCCCAACCGCCCCCCGCAAATGGTCTTTAGTGTCATTTTATTCTTCACGTTTACTGTATTTTTCTAAGAGCTGCCCCCCTGTTCCTGGACCCTTGTAAGTGGTGTTAGAGGTACTGCTCCTGCCTAACCATCAAACTTGGGACTTAGAAAGCTTTTCACCAAAAAAGTGCCATGAGAACCGACGGAAGATTGGGACCTACCTGCCATCCAGTCGTCCCAAGGTGCATCGTCAGTTGGCCTGGTTTCGCGGTAGCTCCCACTACGTTCTTCTCCTCAGCAACAAATCCTGTTCATTGGGACCTTTCGAAGAGGTGGCCTGTGGGCTCCACGCGCTGGAGATTTTTGACTTTCTAAAAGTGACTTAGTCCGAAAATAAACATCTGCATGTTGACTCCCTGCAGCGGCTTCCTGATGAAGACGTCTCCAGCTCGGACACTGTCTGCTGGCTTGCTCCGCTGAACTGTACCTTTTCAGGAACCTTTCTTTGAAATTTCTTCTAAGTCCAAAGGTAAGCCAAAACCAGGCACAATTCACCTTGTGTGTCCAACCAATTTTCCATCAGGGTCGGTTTTAACTTTTGACTTTGCCCCGGTCTCGCACAACCAGATACCTGCTGTTGGGGGTATGATCTTTTAGTTACTATTTTGCACTAAATGTGTTTAAAAATAAAAACTCTGGTTCAACAGAATAGATTTCCCTTTTTAGTCATTAAAATGTACTTTATTAATTGGTTTGATATTTTTCTTGTGTTGAGTTTTCACTTTATTACTCTTTGTCTGCTGTAAAAATGCTTTGTACTTTGCCTCCAAGGTAAGCCAGACTGCTTTTGTGCCAAGCTACCAGAGGGTTAAGCACAGGTTAAATTAGTGAGTTTTGTGATTCATCCTGACAAGGACTGCTGTATTTGCTTGAGTAGGGTGTTCAACCCCTCAACTAATAACCCAGGGCCTCATTTACGAGAAATGACGCATCGCTGCCTGAAAGCAGCGATGCGCCTCTTTTCAGTGCACCCTCCTTGAGACACCAATGATGCGACATATTTATAATATGACGCATAATGGCACAAGGAAGGACAGATACGTCAGTATAACTGATGTATCTGTCAGTGCAAAAAGTGGTGCATTGCTGGAGTTGTGTCGGAAGCCTGACGCAACTCAAGCAATGTACTTTTCACGTGAGGCAAGCCCAATGTGAAAGGGTCTGTGTCACCCTTACGCCTGCCATGAGGCAGGTGCAAGGTTTTGACGCATTGGCGTCCTAGAAGTGGCGCAGCGAAATCTCATAGATTTCGCTGTGCCACTCCTATGACCCTTTCTTGCGGGGGTACGCCCACCTTGCATACATTATACCCGGCGTAGGTATAATGTAGCGCAGGGGTTTACGAAGTGACGCATCTACCTAGGTTTTTGAAAAATTCACACACATTAGGTGTGTGTGAAATTTTCAAAAAATTAGCTTTTCTGAATTTATGAAAAATGTTAGCAATTTACGTGAAATTACGTATAATTACACAAAATACAAATCAGCGTTTCTCGCTATTTTTTGTGAGAAATATACCATTACGTCAATTTTTGCATCAAAGACTTATTTAAACAAAGAGCCGGAAGCAACAGCCACTCGCATTCTGTTATTCCTGTGCAATCGAATTAAATCTTTACAGCGAATGGTCCAATCTGTGGTATATTTTTCCAATGAATGGCATGCAATTACTTGAAGTGACATAATGGTGTAATTTAAGGAAATGAATGTAACAAGAGTAGTGCAAATGTTCTGATATCATGTGAATTATGCTGGCGTAATTTAAATTTCGTCCAGCCCTACTGATCAATTAAAAAAAAAAAGTAATGATTACTTCAAAATAAATAAAGCACAAATGTGCAATATATTAACTTGATACTAATACGTATAAGCTCCCAAAGCAAAATTCCTAATGAATGTAGGTATATCGCAGTGCCTAAGAAAACACATTTCCATTATAAATCAAGGAATTGTTGTAAATTATCAGGCATCAATGGGCATATATTTTAGGTACTAATAATATATATCCATCATTATTGGATACTATCAACTAAATCACATGCATCTTGGCAAGTCTCCATGAAAAATTTTAACTTTCAGTTAATACTATCAAAGAAACATCAATCAGCGATGCAGGATACCACTCACTGTCAAATTCACAAGCATTCCACTCCAGACATCCACACATTGATCCTTTTTTAATCTGAAATGCATCAGCTAGAAACCTTCGAGCAACTGAAGACCTGGAAGTAAAGGATCAAAGATGCTGTTAGTATCAGGTTCTGTAAATTAAGAAAAATAAATTATCAGCCATGGATTCTGTCCTTGTAAACCAATCATGAACAATCTTACCCCACGTTATTAATAGTAATATTAACTGTTTGACCAGTATCATCAAAGAACAAAGTACCAGCACAGTTTCTTTAATTTGAAGCATCAGATTGGATACCATGACATTAGATTAAGTTATCTATTTGAAACAATCAAAGGCGTTTACAAATCCAGGTTTTCAGTACTGTTTGGCTTAATACCAACAAGCAAACATTGTGAACGTGGAGCCCAAACCCTAGCTCATGCTTGTAGGATGCGCTGGGGCAAAACGAAAATCTTTTGCACATGACAGGGTGCGGATTCTAATGCAGATTTTCCTCTTACCAATCCCTAGAATCCCTGGTCGAACTAACCGTTTCTTTGTATGCTAAGAAGTGTAAAGGGGAGAACATCAAAGACCATAATTTCATTAACCAAATCAATTTCAGTTAAAGGACCACTGACTACTAAGTAAAGTTAAAGATTTATTACACAGCCACAAATAACTGAACATACAAACACCTCAGCAAGAGGTTAAGAAAGTAAACGGGCACTAATACAAACATAATCCTACGCAAGAGCCTCAGATGCATATAAAGATTAGCGTAAGTTCCAAAAGCATCAGGCAAACGATGACAGTCCCTGCTTGAAACCTTGACTGAATTTACCCAAAAAAGGAAAGAAAAGTTAGTCTGTCCCTACACTAACTCTAAGGTGACATCCCTACTTAGCATTCCCACCCGAGCAAGAGGAAAAGAGGTGTCAGCAGTGAAGACTTCCTAAGAAGTACATTCACTTCCATGAATAAGTAGCCTAAGCTACAGAGCTCATTCTAAGATGCTCCTTCTAGCTTCCCATCTGCTCAAAGGCTACCCTAAGACTGCTCTCCACCCTCGGGGTACGGTCCCTGATACAAAATCCCAAAAACACTAGACACGCCCTAAACACAACCCTTAAGGCAGGTCTTCTTTCCAGGGTTTTTCCATCAAAACTTCAACTGCATCCAAACCCCGTTGATGTGTCCTTGGGTCCCAGGCACATTCTCCGCCAAATTCTTCTCCCTCCCACGATTCTCGACTCTACCATCCTAACTCCTAAAACAAAGAGTTATTCTACCTAACGAGGCATGTGTCTTTGCACCTGCAACAGAAAGCTTGTGAGAAAGTATCCTTGCACACACACAAATCTGTAATTCAAACTTAGCTGAGAAACAGGAGCCTTCCCAAGGAAAAATACATTTCAGGCCTATAATATGCAGCCAAGCTAAGAAATCACAGTTAGGCCTCTTCTGGCATTTCACATTACCAGGCCTTACACATTGAAATGCATTTCTAACCCTACACCATAAGAATCATATTCGAAGTCATTATAAAAGCATTACATTCATTTCATATTTAAACAAACCCACATGTGCAACTTGCAACTTTTAACATGGTGCACGTTTACTCCTAGTGCACTATTTCAGAGTGAAGCGTCATGAATTGCATTACATAAGGCATATTCTCGGTTAAACACTAAATTAGTCTGCAAATGATATGAAAACTCCTAAGCATTCTAACATGAATTGATTAATCACTACATTTCTAATAATCACACATTAATACGGTCCTCTAAATATGCGGGTGCCAAATACCCATGATTATAATGCACCCCTACAATATTTCAGAATAACATGGCGCTCTATCAGTCATATTGTGCATATGTCCGGCCTGGCAAGCTGAACGCAGAAAATGTCTAGGTAACATCTTTAACATAAATGGAATTCGGACGTCATCACGCTCTCCTTTCCTTCTCGTAGGGTTTCAGTGCTCAGTTAATAGTCAGTTTGGTAAAGTTAATCACCATTGGTGTGAAATTGCTCAAAGCTTGGCCTACAACAACTTGAGTAAGGACTAACGTAATTGGAGTCCTATATTTGAAGGAATAATCAACAAGCAAAACATGTATTAACTAATTGGCTTTTGCACTTTTCTTAGACTATTAGTTTAACCTTTTTGCGTAATTTGTCGAGGTTTAATTGAGGCATGTGGGGTCTGGTGATTTAGTAGACTACTTTGTCTACAGAAGAGGCTGTGTTCGACCTCATAGTTACAGGTTCAAATCCTGGAGGGTCTGCTCGGCCTTTCATCCTTCTGAGGTTGATAAAATGAGTACCATTGCATTGGGTAACAATAAACTTCTGCTATTCAGCGCCAAGATACGCTTGGGTGAACGCGTGGTTTACAAATGCTCATGTTATGTTATCGGACGACATTAATAGCATAAGCGTTTAATGTGCTTCTACAAGGGTCCTTTGTGTGTGCACCTGCTTTTATTTTGCTATTATTTACAAGGGGTGGTGATGGACAGAGTCTCTGAATTAAGCAGAGTACTCTCACCCAGTCAAGAGATCAGGGCTAGAACCAACACCGTTTTTTAGCTCATTGCACCATCCCTGTTTCAGAACCTGGCTGTATGCAAATTAGTCTGTCCCTGGCCCAGTGCATCATGGGAACAGGGCAGACCAGACTACAAAAGCCAATTCTTACACTGGGAAGGAAACAAGCTTCCGGGGACCGGTTTCTGGCATTTCAGCCGTCTTCGGCCCGGCTTGCTTGAATCCTGATGGTGCAATGAGCAAGGGACTCACGTCTGAGTATACCCTTCCACGCTTAGGGTGGACAAAATTATTTACAACAAGGGGTGGTGATGGACAGAGTCTCTGAATTAAGCAGAGTACTCTCACCCAGTCAATAGATCAGGGCTAGAACCAACACCGTTTTTTAGCTCATTGCACCATCCCAGTTTCAGAACCTGGCTGTATGCAAATTAGTCTGTCCCTGGCCCAGTGCATCATGGGAACAGGGCAGACCAGACTACAAAAGCCAATTCTTACACTGGGAAGGAAACAAGCTTCCGGGGACCGGTTTCTGGCATTTCAGCCGTCTTCGGCCCGGCTTGCTTGAATCCTGATGGTGCAATGAGCAAGGGACTCACGTCTGAGTATACCCTTCCACGCTTAGGGTGGACAAAATTATTTACAACAAGGGGTGGTGATGGACAGAGTCTCTGAACTAAGCAGAGTACTCTCACCCAGTCAAGAGATCAGGGCTAGAACCAACATCGTTTTTTAGCTCATTGCACCATCCCAGTTTCAGAACCTGCCTGTATGCAAATTAGTCTGTCCCTGGCCCAGTGCATCATGGAACAGGGCAGACCAGACTACAAAAGCCAATTCTTACACTGGGAAGGAAACAAGCTTCCGGGGACCGGTTTCTGGCATTTCAGCCGTCTTCGGCCCGGCTTGCTTGAATCCTGATGGTGCAATGAGCAAGGGACTCACGTCTGAGTATACCCTTCCACGCTTAGGGTGGACAAAATTATTTACAACAAGGGGTGGTGATGGACAGAGTCTCTGAATTAAGCAAAGTACTCTCACCCAGTCAAGAGATCAGGGCTAGAACCAACACAGTTTTTTAGCTCATTGCACCATCCCAGTTTCAGAACCTGGCTGTATGCAAATTAGTCTGTCCCTGGCCCAGTGCATCATGGGAACAGGGCAGACCAGACTACAAAAGCCAATTCTTACACTGGGAAGGAAACAAGCTTCCGGGGACCGGTTTCTGGCATTTCAGCCGTCTTCGGCCCGGCTTGCTTGAATCCTGATGGTGTAATGAGCAAGGGACTCAAGTCTGAGTATACCCTTCCACGCTTAGGGTGGACAAAATTATTTACAACAAGGGGTGGTGATGGACAGAGTCTCTGAATTAAGCAGAGTACTCTCACCCAGTCAAGAGATCAGGGCTAGAACCAACACCGTTTTTTAGCTCATTGCACCATCCCAGTTTCAGAACCTGGCTGTATGCAAATTAGTCTGTCCCTGGCCCAGTGCATCATGGGAACAGGGCAGACCAGACTACAAAAGCCAATTCTTACACTGGGAAGGAAACAAGCTTCCGGGGACCGGTTTCTGGCATTTCAGCCGTCTTCGGCCCGGCTTGCTTGAATCCTGATGGTGCAATGAGCAAGGGACTCACGTCTGAGTATACCCTTCCACGCTTAGGGTGGACAAAATTATTTACAACAAGGGGTGGTGATGGACAGAGTCTCTGAATTAAGCAGAGTACTCTCACCCAGTCAAGAGATCAGGGCTAGAACCAACACCGTTTTTTAGCTCATTGCACCATCCCAGTTTCAGAACCTGGCTGTATGCAAATTAGTCTGTCCCTGGCCCAGTGCATCATGGGAACAGGGCAGACCAGACTACAAAAGCCAATTCTTACACTGGGAAGGAAACAAGCTTCCGGGGACCGGTTTCTGGCATTTCAGCCGTCTTCGGCCCGGCTTGCTTGAATCCTGATGGTGCAATGAGCAAGGGACTCACGTCTGAGTATACCCTTCCACGCTTAGGGTGGACAAAATTATTTACAACAAGGGGTGGTGATGGACAGAGTCTCTGAATTAAGCAGAGTACTCTCACCCAGTCAAGAGATCAGGGCTAGAACCAACACCGTTTTTTAGCTCATTGCACCATCCCAGTTTCAGAACCTGGCTGTATGCAAATTAGTCTGTCCCTGGCCCAGTGCATCATGGGAACAGGGCAGACCAGACTACAAAACCCAATTCTTACACTGGGAAGGAAACAAGCTTCCGGGGACCGGTTTCTGGCATTTCAGCCGTCTTCGGCCCGGCTTGCTTGAATCCTGATGGTGCAATGAGCAAGGGACTCACGTCTGAGTATACCCTTCCACGCTTAGGGTGGACAAAATTATTTACAACAAGGGGTGGTGATGGACAGAGTCTCTGAATTAAGCAGAGTACTCTCACCCAGTCAAGAGATCAGGGCTAGAACCAACACCGTTTTTTAGCTCATTGCACCATCCCAGTTTCAGAACCTGGCTGTATGCAAATTAGTCTGTCCCTGGCCCAGTGCATCATGGGAACAGGGCAGACCAGACTACAAAAGCCAATTCTTACACTGGGAAGGAAACAAGCTTCCGGGGACCGGTTTCTGGCATTTCAGCCGTCTTCGGCCCGGCTTGCTTGAATCCTGATGGTGCAATGAGCAAGGGACTCACGTCTGAGTATACCCTTCCACGCTTAGGGTGGACAAAATTATTTACAACAAGGGGTGGTTATGGACAGAGTCTCTGAATTAAGCAGAGTACTCTCACCCAGTCAAGAGATCAGGGCTAGAACCAACACCGTTTTTTAGCTCATTGCACCATCCCAGTTTCAGAACCTGGCTGTATGCAAATTAGTCTGTCCCTGGCCCAGTGCATCATGGGAACAGGGCAGACCAGACTACAAAAGCCAATTCTTACACTGGGAAGGAAACAAGCTTCCGGGGACCGGTTTCTGGCATTTCAGCCGTCTTCGGCCCGGCTTGCTTGAATCCTGATGGTGCAATGAGCAAGGGACTCACGTCTGAGTATACCCTTCCACGCTTAGGGTGGACAAAATTATTTACAACAAGGGGTGGTGATGGACAGAGTCTCTGAATTAAGCAGAGTACTCTCACCCAGTCAAGAGATCAGGGCTAGAACCAACACCGTTTTTTAGCTCATTGCACCATCCCAGTTTCAGAACCTGCCTGTATGCAAATTAGTCTGTCCCTGGCCCAGTGCATCATGGGAACAGGGCAGACCAGACTACAAAAGCCAATTCTTACACTGGGAAGGAAACAAGCTTCTGGGGACCGGTTTCTGGCATTTCAGCCGTCTTCGGCCCGGCTTGCTTGAATCCTGATGGTGCAATGAGCAAGGGACTCATGTCTGAGTATACCCTTCCACGCTTAGGGTGGACAAAATTATTTACAACAAGGGGTGGTGATGGACAGAGTCTCTGAATTAAGCAGAGTACTCTCACCCAGTCAAGAGATCAGGGCTAGAACCAACACCGTTTTTTAGCTCATTGCACCATCCCAGTTTCAGAACCTGGCTGTATGCAAATTAGTCTGTCCCTGGCCCAGTGCATCATGGGAACAGGGCAGACCAGACTACAAAAGCCAATTCTTACACTGGGAAGGAAACAAGCTTCTGGGGACCGGTTTCTGGCATTTCAGCCGTCTTCGGCCCGGCTTGCTTGAATCCTGATGGTGCAATGAGCAAGGGACTCACGTCTGAGTATACCCTTCCACGCTTAGGGTGGACAAAATTATTTACAACAAGGGGTGGTGATGGACAGAGTCTTTTGTACCGCTTTTGGCCGCCATAAGTGTGGCAGGGTATGCTCAGACGTGAGTCCCTTGCTCACTTTGCCACTGGATTCAAGCAAGCCGGGCTGAAGACGGCTGGAATGCCAGAAACCGGTCCTCGGAAGCTTGTTTCCGGTCCAGGGAAGACATGGCTTGGCAGTTCGGGCTGGACTGTTCCCATGAGGCACAGGGTCAGACTGATTTGCATATAGCCATGTCTGAACTGGGGTGGCAGAGTGGGCTAAAGAACGGTGATGGATTAAACCCAGATCTTTTGACTGGGTGTGAGTGTTTGATTGATTCAGATGCTCTGTCCATCACCACCCCCTTTTGTACCGTTTATTTTGCTATTGGCACTCTTTTGTCATGTAAACTTTTTAATTAACTGTATCACTGTATCCTCACATATGCAAGAGAACAGCAGACAGCATGGAGCGTCTACACTGCTGCTGTTGAGTGCTGTTGCCGGCCGCGTCCCATCAGAGTGATTGCCGCGGCTCGTCAGGGAGGCGTGTCGACGTAGGTGGGCGGAGGCTGTGGCGGTGGTAGCGCGGTGTGTGTGAGACGCGGAGTTCGAGAGCCGGGAAGACCGGGAGCCGGGTGCCGTGGGGGCTGCAGGGGGGCCTTGGGCAGCTGTACGCCTGCACGACTGTGGCCCCAGGAGACTCGGGAAACCCGGGGAGTTGAAGAAGCTGCACTGCAGTAAGGTGGCCGAGCTTAATTAGCGCACGTAAGGGGTGAGAGGCGCGGGGGCGCAGGGGCTGTCCGGGAGGCGGATATCACATCCTGTCGTTGACGGGTCTTGGTGTGCAGGCGCCCGGCGGCTCTCTCTCCCACGCCCTCCCCTTAACCACACGGAGTTGCTTTGAGCAAAGAGCCCCTCGCGTCCAGACTTCCCCCCGAGTTCCCCCAGTTTTTCTTTTTTTGTACCCCTAGGGGCTCAGCGCTCCCACAGGGCTCTCGGCCGTGACTTTACCACCCGTACCCCTAGTCCTCAGCCACCCCCCACCTCTTCGCCCGCCATCCAGGCCATCTGCAGGGGATCATTAGTTTTGGGGCTGCTCCCCTTGCTCCCAACCCCGGAGCCCGCCCGGGCCCTGACCACCTCGGCCAGGCTCCGCCAGCTTTACCGCAATTACCCCCCCCCCCCTAAGTGTGCTCAAGCGCTCAGTGATTAAACTGTGCCACATAGCACGAAATTCCAGCTTTCCTCAGGCTTTTAGCTTGAATTGGAGGGGTGAGGGCAACAGCTGGTGGGGTCAAGGTTGGGGGGGGTCGGGGGCTCAAGGTGGGCTGGATTAGGTGAGCAGGGTGGTGCCATCAGCTACTTACAACATAGCTATAACCGCACAGACATAACGCACATTGGTTAGACTTTAATAAGAAAAACCACGTTGAAAAAGAAAAACCCACTGTGAGCAACTGCAAGCTCGGCCCAGATCAGTTGAGCCCTGGGCTGGGAGTATCCAGAGGAGTCTGATCACATCTAATCACATTGTGGAATATGAGGTCCGGAAAAGTCAGGAAATACACGGTGCCAATCAAGCGAAAGAAATCCAATCACTCCGAACCCACCGAGGCATCAAACGAGGCCAACCATAGACCAAAACCCCTAAGTCTGCGGGACTACTTTAGAAGAACGCCAGTAAAAACCGTGGCATTGTCACAACCAGACTCTCTAACTCTGGAGGTGACTACATCTACACCTACAACACCGGCTCAATCTGGGTTGACCCAATTGGCTTCCCCGCAACATTGGGCATTTGAAATCAAAAAGGCGACGGAACCACCTGAAGTCTACGTCTTTGGATCTACTCATAACAATCTCTTGAGGAAGCAGAAAAAAGACGAAACCTCTATAATAAACAGAAAAAACTCTCAACATGCTTATTCCACTCCGGGCAACTCTTCCTTGCCCCTAACAGAGGACAAAGGATCATCTCACTTATTGCAAACTCAGCTGGAGGGTACCCTGTGTACAACAACGGCCTGCTTAGTTCCAACACAGCCTCCCGATATCCGCCTGGTAACCCCAATGGAGTCCCTACCAGTTTTGCACCAACAAACAACGACGGCGCAAATACACGGGGAAGACAACTTTGTGCAGCTTAATAGCTACAAACCACCCTCAGCATCACCAACCTCAATCACTCCAACCGCGTCCCCAGTATCAAGCCCCCTGCACATGATATTTTCGCCACCCGGTTTAACAAAGGTCCCACTGCAAAATCAGCAAGAACTGTCCGAATCGAATGATCGGCTCATCTCAGATTTATCTTTCTTCTTCAAGACTAATCAAAACTCTCCCAAGCATGTCCCAAATGATAAGTCTAACCCCGAAGAACACATAGCAACCAGCGCTTGGCCGCAACTCCTCCAGACCCTCCAACAAACTGTTAACGCACTAAATTACCACTCGGTAAAACTGGAGGTGCAGGTGGACCTATTAAACACCCTGGCTTTATTTACGTCCGGGATCAACAGCAATCTGGATAAACTAAACAATTTAATCTTAAGGGCCCAAGCCTCTGCGAAGCTCTCCCAACCAGTCTGCTGCTGCTCCCCAATCATAGATTCTCTCTCCCTGCTCCCAGAATGCCTGTCTACTGTCATAAGGGAAGTGAAGCTGATGAGGGGAGGAAACGTTAGTACTTCACCTCCCTCCCCTCCACAGCAAGAACAACAACACCTTACCCAGGACGGGCAGAGCCACCATGGTCAACTACAACCAAAACCGACAGACGACAATGGTCCATCATGTACCCCAATCGGGCCCACAACTGGCCCAGACCAAGCCGTGACTGGGTCAAAAGCTAGTCCAGCGCCCCAGATCGCCCCAACAGTGGAAGTTCCCCCACCGTTCCCCCCGGCATGCAGTAAGAGAGAGCGCAAACGCCAACGTAAAAAGAGAAACAAACTCAGGGAAAGCACCAACGTGGTCCACCAGAAACTTTTTCCTCTTTTTCTAAAAACAGAAAATAAAAAATCTCTTACCACCACTAGTGCATTATCGCCCACGACAAACAATAACGGAGATTTCCCAGTGACAGCTACTCAACAACAAGCAAGGAGTCACCAGGTTCAAAGTACTGTAAATCTGGACCCAGAAACGGTCAACCCTTGCGTACCTACAGAAAGCATAACGATGACCCCAGATAAGACACGTGCAACTGGCCCCATAATGACAATAGGGAATCCCAAAGCTCCAACGGCTTTAATCTGATTCGTTTCAGACAACGTAAACTCAAGACCAAACTTCTCTAAAACCATTTGCAATAATCTAATTACCCCGACCAGTTATAGTCCATCGTTGAAGATGGCTACTCAAAAACTGACACAACAGACATGCGAAACTAAACCAGTCACACTACCCGAAAAACTGGACAACATGCCCCCAAATGCATCGGACGGGAGCAAAAACGATCCACCGCGCCACCAGATCTTACTGGCTCCCGAATATGAATCCTAGGGTCGGCATGACATTCTTAATAGATCCAACCTGATAAAACTTGTGGAAGGCATCCCAGGGCTTGCAGGGCTGTCAACGGACAACATAGATACCATAAAATTCCTCCCTCCCAGAGGTAACCAACCGTCTGAAGTCACTGTGGTAACCTTTAACTCGGCCAGTTGGGTAGGAGCCTTTTTGGAACATAAGTCCATCCTGCGAAACTGGGGAATTAGAGTGTACCAAAATTCCACACCAGGGTATCCAATCTCCCTGTTCACCAGACTAACACCACCCAGACAACTGACCGCCTCCAAACCATTAGTACTAGCGAGGCCCTACTCCATCCTAAAAAACGCGTCAGGATCAGAAGCTCACCCTAAACCATTTGAAAAAGAAGGCGCCCAGGTTGACTCAAGCGAAGGCTGGGGTTGGCTGTCAGCGCTCCTGTCCTCAAAAAATGCAAACTGACTGTCTGTGGCTGGGAAGCAGGTGGATAAATATAAACTCCCCGGAAAACCAAACTCGGTAGCAGAATCACAGGCAAAAAAAGACAACAGACAGGGGCCGTCGTTGTTTTTATTGTGCTCATGGAACATCAGTGGGCTCCACCAAAAAACCTCTAACAATGACACTCTGGCTTTCATACGCAAACACGAAGCAATCACACTACAGGAAACCTGGGCCACAGAGGGCTGCCCCATTGCAGGCTTCATTGAATTCTGGAAGCCAGCATTAAGGGATAGCCATTACGGTCACCCTAAAGGCGGCCTGTCTACATATATCTCCAACAATCTAAAAGGCACATTCAATCAACTTCCATTTAAAGAAGACTGGTTATTAGGGGTCAAAATCAACCTGTGGAGGAAGCAGCGCCCACTCTATCTCATAAATGTTTATATCAACCCTAGTACTCGAACCAAAAAAGACCACTTGGTCCGCCTCAGTGAAATCATGAACGATATTGCCATAGAACATCCTAACTCAGATTGTATCGTCACGGGGGACTTCAATATCAACCTATTTCAGGGGGTAGCCGCAGACATGGAAGGGCCTGGTCTGACCAACATCATCGAGGCCATGACCCAAACTAAACCTTTGAATCAAGCTCCCAATAAATTGGGTGAGCTTTCCGTGACGAGATTCTATAACGCAGGTTACCTGGTTATGAACGGAAGGTCAGCTGCCGACACTCCCCCAAATTGGACCTGGTCCAATGGAAGCAAAAAATCATATCTAGACTTCACCATTAGCAATTCAGAACTATTATTCAATCTGGACAGTTTCAGCATCCACCCACGGTCAGAAAGTGACCACAGGCCGGCGGTCATCATTTTTAACACAAAGATAGAATTCCACAAAACGGCGCCTACAACCTACAAGGGAATATATACTGAAAATCTAAAGCGTCTTAAATGGAGTGAGAACAACAGCAAGAATATCTTAATAATAAGCAAGGACTGTATCAAAGGCAGATTTGATCAAGACGCCACCCTGACAGTGAAATGGTCGCTGCTTTGCTCTCATCTGATTAATAGCTTTCCGGCGACAGTGCAGGGCTCAAGCCGCACTCCACCAGTTGAGCTCACAGTTTCCACCAACACAAAGACTCTAAAGAGAACGAGAAACAACGCCCTAAGGTTATACTTAAAATTTCCAGGGAATAGCGCCTACTACATAACCTATCAACAAGCCCAAAAAGCATTTAGGAGGGCAATTACCCAAGAAAAAAGGGCGCAGGAATCTCAATACTGGGTCGAATTGGTGTGGGAGAGCAAGAAAAAAAACTCGAGGAAATTTTGGGGCCTCGTGAACCGCACCAATCTAAACCAGACAAACTCAGGCTCAGCAAATATTCAGGAAGCGGAATGGGTAACATACCTAATGGCGCACTTTCAGGCTCAAGTTCACTCGGCCAGCACTGGTCCACTTAGTGCATTTGGCACCTATGCTAATGTAACATCGAGCACTCCTTCAGTTCCAGCACAAGAGTCCATCTTGGAATATGTATTACCGGAAGAAAGAGTCATCAAAGTAGTGACAAAAGGGAGACAAGACGGAGCACCAGGCCCAAACGGCCTCCCACAGAGGCTGTTTAACTCAGACATTCCCTTCTGGTCCACGGAGCCAACTGCCCTATTCAATTACACCCTGAGGACAGCCACAATCCCGGATTCATGGCGTGGCGCAATCATCCACCCTATTTACAAATCTGGATCACGCGCTGCCGCTAAAAACTACATACTAATCGCCCTGCTGGACATAGAGGCGAAACACTATGCGGGGCTCATTCTGGAGGACCTTGGGCAATGGGTAAAGGACCATAACCTGATTCCACTGAACCAAACAGGGTTTGTTGCCAACTCAGGAACCATGACAAATCTACTTGCAGTTTCCACCATCATCGACAAAGCCATTTTAACATCTAGGACACTATTTTGCTGCTTTGTCGACTTTAAAGCTGCATTTGACAGGGTTCCCAGGGCGCTACTCTGGGAAAAACTGAGGCAGTGGGGAATTCCAGATAAAATCCTGAATCCCATTATCCAACTGCACACTAACACCTGGGTTCGAGTGAAGTTAGGGTCCGGCACGCATCTCTCGCGAAAAATCATGACCTCAAGAGGAGTTAAGCAGGGATGCGTGCTGGCCCCCCTTCTTTTCAATCTTTTCATAGCAGACCTGTCAAGCACCTTAGATAAAGTTAACAGCCACCCGCCCAAAGTAGGAGGCACGGCATTATGTAATCTTTTATACGCCGATGACCTGGCCCTGTTCAGCCTCACAAGGGTAGGGTTACAAAGGCTCCTTGACACATTGATGCAATACACGATGACTAATCATCTAGAAGTCAACATGAAAAAGACTCTGATTGTTCCTTTTGGTAAGAAACGTTATGGAGGTGGTGGCTGGTCTCTAAATAAAACAAGGATTGGCACCGGCCAATCATATAAATACCTAGGTGTCCATTTGGACTCCAGGGGCAATCTTGTAAAGCAGAGTAACGTGATTGCAGCCAAAGCCACGGCACTAATGGTTTCATTGTCCAAGCTGTCGGCTAAACTCTCGGGCCCAACCTTCTCCCCTTTATTAGAAGTTCTAAGAGCAAAAATCGGCCCCACATTATCATATGGCATAGAGGCCTTCAAAGGTAAAATGAACACTGTCTTAAATAAACATACAACAAAAATATATAAAAAAATACTCCATCTGCCAAGCTCTGCATCCCCAGCTCAGATTAGATTAGAGTTGGGGCTAACAAACTACGATGCCCAGAACCTTGGCACATATCTTAAACTCTGCCACAAATTAAGACAGGCTGAATCTGGCACACTAGAATTTCTAGTTTGGAAAGAAATGTTTGAGTGTAACCCAGGAGGATCTTTTGGCCGTCTCCTGAAGGATTATATACATCAGATGTCAGCCGCTGACCTCTGGGCCCTGAATCCTAGCCAGTGTGCCTTTAAAAATGCAATTAAAAAATGTGTGAGATCGATATCTCTCGCTACTGATAAAGCCTTCCTTACGAAACGCAGCCACTCTTGGGCAGTGGTTAACTCCTACAAACAAGTATCCGCAGCCACGTACTTACCCACCACTTTTTCACCCCATTTAAAACGTTGCTTCATCGCCCTAAGAATGGGGGACTGGCGCTTTCTCCAAAATCTACCCACCTGGTGCCGTATAGATGAGGACACAACCTGTAGGGGATGTGGGTTAGCGATTGAATCAATTATGCACGTGGTCTGCATCTGCCCTGCCTTTAATTCCCAACGCAGGTGCATGCTTAGATCAGAATGGAACAGGTTGGGGGTTCGGACTTGCAGGCATGCCATCATTGCCGCTCTGTGCACGAACAATACTGTTTTAAACATAAAATTTGCTAAATTTGTTCAACAAGCGTATTGCTGCCTTAACACCAAGAAAATTGCCATGGCATTGCCACTGACCTTTTAGACTGACCAATGTTCCGTAACATAATCTCCATCGACCAGGGGGGTAATAAGACCAATCGAAACCCTGTCGCACGGTTTGATCTTACAAGTGAATACGATGGGAGATGCTTGTGACATGTCAAGTCATCTTTTTTTAAAACAGTTTACATTGTTATTTCTTTTTATGCTATTTATGACTGTATGGGTTTCTCTTTTAAATCTTTTTTCTCACAAAACTGTACATAATGTGATTTGGGAAAAACTTTTAAAGATATTGTTTTTATATCTAAATAAAGATACTTGAATTATGTATCACGACCCAAAAAAGTCGAAATTCTTCTAATTTAATAAAGGTTTTTCGTAACATCTCTGTCAAACAAATAAGTATTTCTTAGTGTATATAAGTAAGTAAACTGTATACAAAAAAACCTCTTAGCCTTTTAATAGATTTGTAATTTGCTGGTATAATTGTCAATGCTAGTTCTCTTCATGGATTGGTTTGCAGATCTAGTAATCTGATCAGTATGACGGATGGTCTTTAAAGTTAGGTAATGCTTTAAAGGTTGCTTATTACAGGTCAATGGTTGTGTGTGTCTTAAGGTTTGACTTTTTAAAATCAAAATGTACAGTGACCCATCACTGGGGTACATTTTTCTACACTATACTTTTTGACATGATGTGCCTAATATATGGGATTGGAAAACGAAATGTGTACAGCAGATCTGTGTTCACAGATGTCGTCTTTTTAAACCATACTACTTACGTTTTGTAAGGATGTAAGCAATGGACATTAAACTGGTTCCTTCCTGCCCTTAACTTTTCAGGCAAAAACACTCCTTGATTTCTGATTAATGAGTGTAAACTTTTTAAGGTAACCGTGTTGTTCCTGCTTACAACTTCACATGCTTTACTTAATACTGCATTCCCTAGGAGAGATTGCTTTTTCCAGGATGTTGTTATTTTTTTTTAGGCAGCATATTGCTCTTGTCTAGTGCGTAATTTAAATCTAGTTGCTTATAGCGGGCCCAATTGGGTTGTAGTTGAAGTCAGTGTGAGCTTCTTTAAGTGGGGCAGTATGGTGTTCAGTGGGGGAGAGGCTGTGGCACTATAGTCAGAGCTGTAGAATTTGGAACTGGGGAACCAGGTTCATCCTTCATAACCAGTCCACCAGGCCACTCTCCTTAGGGAGCATATTCCCATGCTAGACCTTAGAATTCCCCGTAAGACCTAAAAAGCCTTGGTTTCTTAGCACCAGCAGGTGGACCCTAGCGGTGGCAAGTTTAGGTTAACCTTGAAGGCTTGTCCACCACAATCCATATTGAAGTTTGCCTCTAGTCTTGCGAACAGACCTATGAAACAGCACACCATAGAGCGACAGAAACTCGGTCACTAAGGTCATAGGACCCTTGAGAAGGGCTGGCTCTAGGGCAGTAAGACCGGTGTGACTGGACCGGGCACTGACTTTGGGCAGGGGCCTCAGTAAAAATAAAAATGTCATGATAACTCTGGTGATGAATGTTCTTCACAGAGAGAGGTCAGAGTTTTGTCTAGTGAAAGTATTGGCTTATAGAAAGGTAGTGCAGAGGGTTAATGTGCCTGCAGCAAAAAACATGGACCATACAGATCACAGAGTACACATAATGTAAATAGGTCAGTGGGTTACTGCTTTTGTCAGAGAGATCATTTTGTAACTTGCAGTTTGTAAGTTAAAATTCTAAAATACAACAGTGAGCAATTAACTGTCATCTAATAGCTGAATGTGAACTGCAAGGTATAAGTTAGAGCTTTATGGTTTTTCCCCCAGTCTTTAATTATCATAATGTTGTAAAAAGTATTTATTTGGATAGAAATCAATTCTGATTATCAAAAAGAACCCCCAACCATGGTATTATGTTTTAAATTCTGAGTTTGTGTTTCTCCAGATCAATCACTATTAAAACGATACTGCCTACTAGTTTGGTTGTCATGTGACTCCTACACCTTGTAGTCCTTAGTCTTAAGTAACATTTCCTGTGCTATACAGTCAATTACACACGTAAAATCGATTGTCTCTGTGTAATGTGTGTGATGTAAAGTGCTCTGACACCCTACACTGGTATGAGTGGCACTGTAAATCAAATTAAATGCATCTGAGAGAGAGTGTGGTTATGGAGACCCGAGGGGCACTGTTAAAGGGTGGTAGAGAGGTAATCCGTGGCGGAGGTGGTCATTGGGGGACACTAACAAACATTGTTGCACAGGAAGCCACCAGCGCTAAAGCCGGCCCTGACCATGAGGCCAGTCCGCCTCACCCGTTGGTACCTCATTGGCCTTGTTTCAGCAGTAGTACCTGCAACTCACCAGGGACCGACAATGCAGGCTTTGCATGCACACCAAACTAAGTTTGCAAACTTCACAGTCTCTCTGCTTCATGCACAAGCACTTTTAACAGGTGCTGCCTGTTTTGGGGGCACTGGAATTATGCAGAAAAGGAGGACAACATGACGCTGCAGTGTTGACCAATTTATGCAGCAAAAAAAGGCTGCAGCGTAATGCATTATATTTTCGGATACTTTATTTTGACATTTTTACACATGCTAACTGTCTCTGGAAAGATTTTGCCTTATTATTTAGTACCAGTGTAACATATGCATCAGTAAGAAATGTGATCAGTCAACCTTTGCAAAGGGCCATCCACTTCGCAGCAACACAAGTCCCATTTTTTTAGTAACTTTTGTTCTGTTTGAGCTACAAACAATTCAATAGTGAAAATTGTCAGATTGTGCAGCAGATGATGTATTATGTGGCAAAAATGGCAGACCCATGATTATATAGAATAGATTTCCCATTCATGTTTGAACTGCTCTTGTAGAAAAGGGAGGATAAGTGCTGATGACAGAAACTGCATGGCTCAAAGACAAATCGCCTGTGAGTCCACTTTTAAGAGCTTTTGGGACATTCTGTGATTTGAAACATATCCCACTTTGTGAATGTATTTTAATGTCAATAACTCATATTAAACCTTAAATAGTCATTTGTATCTATTGGTTGCATTAAATCACATAATAGTCTGAAAATAGTTAAATGCCATATAAATACTAAAAATGTGAGTTTCTGCATTCTGGACACACCTCTGACTCAGCCCACTGATCCATCTTCAGGTTATTCCCGCCCTCTGATTCTCCCCCCACAGTTCCCCTACTTTTTTCCCCCACTACGACCACTGGTTTTAAATGAATATAGTCAGAGAATTGTTTATTCTTAACACTACACCCAGGATGTGGCAGTTCTGGATAAGGGGTATTTCAATGAGGCTAACCGGGATCCTGATACGGTTTACTTAGCAATAGATCTCAGACGCAGCATGGCGCCCCTCATTTTCTAAATTTGTTGCATGAAACCCTTAAAAATTTGACGTCATCTGTTTTACTTGAACTGGTGGGTGCATATTTTGAATTTAGCTGGTGGTTAAAACCATACTCCCTTGCATTGATTTTATTGACATATAACTTTTGTGTACATTATTTACAATGTATAGTTTTCTTTCACTGTAGGTATCTGGGGTTTGATAATATGTAACTTCACTTGCCAATTTCTTCACGCTGTTGGTTCCCAAAAATATAGTCAACAAATACCAGCATAAAAAGTCTACCAGAATTCAGTGTAATGCAAACAAAGTCGTGCTCAGACGTTGTTTACTGGTATGTACGCTAATTACTACTGCGCTGTGCATCATGGTCCAGAAGTGAATAATTACAGTCTACTCTCCTCTCTGGCAGCGTTCCTGGTTAAGCGAGGGCAATGTCAATGCTAATCACGCGCTCAGATCGTCTGCATTAGGCGCCAAAGTTATTACTTGCAATTACTCTTAAGAAAATCAATGAGGAAAGAAAACGACAGCAAATGAGCAAGAAGTGCAGATTTGCCTCGGAGGTGGTGAATCGATATTGACATTTTTTTCAGATTGTACTCTTGGGAAAAATGCGGTGCCCGTGAACGCGCGTGCCGTTAGTTGCTGATTGTGTTAATTAGCACTGAGGTAATCTGATCAATGCGGGAAAGATAATCATCGTAAAGGAGGCCGAGTAAATTGGTCACCTCCAACTACCTATGCAGCATGGCTGCGGTAACATTCTAGAACCTTCTTTTTCCCTCCATTTCGATCAGCATACTTTTTGGAGGGTGAATTACAAGTACCCCTATAGTGTACTCAATTTATTTATTTCACCCGATAAAATGCGATACGCATGGGGCATGTTAACAAGGGCATTATCTCTGCATTTTTGGCTTTGAAGCCAAAAAAGTGGAGATAATCTTTTCGCCCTATTTACAAGTGGGTGCTAACATTCATTAGCGCATGTTAGCACCCTGTTACCCTACGCCTCACTTTGCATCTCTGATGAGATGCAAAGTGGGCGTCACTGGGCAGTACAACCTTGCAAATATCGCTGATGTGCACATTGCGATATTTACAAGGCTGTCCCAGCATTTAAGCAGATGTTAGGTTTTCGAAAAAAAAGCTGTTTTCACCAAAAACTAACGTCAGCTAAAATCCAGACTTACCTATCCCTGACATTGGGGGTGGATTATGCTGATACGACCAAAGGGTCGATCAGCAAGGTCATCACTGTTTTGCAGAGAACATCGCTGGAAAACCAGCGATGTTCCCTGCAAAACGGCGATTTCCCCGCTATCGCTGGAATTCTTATCACCCTGGAGAAACGTGTTATTAATAACGCGCTGCCAGGGCGATAAATTCCAGAGATATATGGCGATAAATAAAAAAGCGCTAAGAACGCTTTGCGTTATTCATTGCTGTCCCTTGTTGATATGCCCCATGGCTCTGAAACAGACAGGAGCAAACAGCGCACAAAAGCTGTCAGTGCATATCAAATCGGAAAAATTGTGGCTACTACTGCGTAGGGAGGAAAATCAGAACCGGGTGCAAATTACACACCCTCTAATGTGTGCCCCTGCAGTATCACAAATTAGCAGGTATGATATTTGGAACAGTAAAATGAGCATCCATCATGATTCGGCTCTGAACAGGAGGAAGGAGTATTCTTGGAAGACATGAAGGGGCAGAATTGCAAGTCCCTTGCACCACTTGTTAAAAACGATGCAAAAGAGGCAGAAAAAACTTCCTGTCTGACGTCACCGTTCTATTGTTGAACATTCATCAGTGCCTCGCTTTTTTCTCCCTTCGAGTTGCCTTTTTATTCCACTGTATATTAGCGTTGTGAGAATCCTTTAAAACACAAAACAATTTTCAGACCAGGTACAGTCGCTGTTTTCACAAATCTAAAGTTTTATAAATTACTGATTAAGTAGATGGGAACCCATATCTAACACTATGTACAATTAAAAAAACATTTGGCACAGATGTAATATGTTTTTTTGATAAAGAATTCACTTGCTCTACAACCCCATGCAATTCAGCTGGTGACTGTTTCCTGTTGCCACGGGGAGGGTTTTTCAGCTTCGTTTTCCAGAAGTAAATTTCCCACCATTTCCAGGATGAGAATAGGCTGCAAAATGTTTCTGAATGCCCCCAAGTCGAGTGTGTGCTCCGGCCAAGCATTGCAGGGCTTTCGCACTCTGGTAATCCACTTCCCACACCTACAGGATAATTTATCCACAACTAATACTGCACTTTAATGTGTTAATATTAGGATACTTAGGGACAGATTTACAAGAAATTGACGCATCTCTGCATCATAGCAGATGCATCTGGTTACTTGAGTCATGCAAAAAAATGCTTGCGCCACCTTGGATGTGTCGCATTTATATTGTGGCTCAAGGATTGACAGATGAGTCACTCATCTGTTGGCACAAATGTCACACGTTGCTGGAGTCGTGTCGCAAGAACGACGTAACTCCAGCAATGCTCAGGAAGGCCTATACCTATTGTGCTGCATCACTCCTTACGCCTGCTTCAAATAGGCGTAAGGTTTTCACACAGTGGCATCGTAGAATGGCGCAGTGAAATCTTGTAGATTTAAGTGCATCACTTTTACAAAGGCTTTCTTGCGTCAGAGCGCCCACCCTGCATACATTATACCTGACACAGGTATAATGTGACGCAGGGCTTTACAGCGTGGCGCATCTCCCTAGATGCATCACGTTGTAAATGTGTTGCAACATGGCGCATTGTTTACGCCACCGCTGTATCATAAAAGTGACACAACGGCGGTGCAAAAGTGTTGGAAGGGGCTTGTAAATCTGCTGCTGGATTTGCGCCTGGATTTATAAGTTAAAATGTTGTAAAGTCCTTTTGCTTGTAAATCATTCCTTCTGCCACTTTCCTCCTTTTCAAGAAGAATTTCTTTATAGGTCTCGCCTAGCGATGCAGCGCATGCGCTGTCCGCCTTCGTGAGATCTATTGTTGTCGGTTTCTTGGCCGAAGGGGGACAGCATATGTGCACGCACGAACAGAGGACTGGCGATGTGCACGCGTATGGCTCGCACGTTCAGCACAACGCGCGCATGGCGCACTTTCACTTTCCCTCGCTCACCGTTCTGGAAGCTCCGGTTGTGCATGCTCTCAGTCTGTCTCCCAGAGGTTGGCCGTGGACTTGGTGGTCGGCATTCTCGTGCAGGGCAGCACGCAGGAGTAGTGCAGTCGTTTCCCTGGTTTAATGTCTAGGTAAAATTGACATGGCTGCTTATTGTGGGCTATTCATTATTCAAGGTAAGCCATTGACCTTTTCAATGTTTTAAAGTTTGCACTACATGAAAAGTATTCCTGTTTTACCCTTTCTTCCTGTAGGGTGCGTTGATGTAATTATTTAATACATATCGCAGTTTGATAAAAACCATGGTTCCAATAGATTGTTTAAACTCACGCTGTGCCCTCTTCTCTACGGATTCCCTTTGCTTCCACCAGGGTTGGTTTAGCTAGTGACGGTGGACTGAAAAAACAAAATAATATTCAAGTTGCTTCCTCCCTGTGTCTTCACTGATAAAACTGGGTTTTGGCACTTTTCCAGACGTAACACTGATACTGTGGGAGTCACACTCACTTCTTGTTGCCTGTGTTTAGTCCTGGAGGTTGCCATAACAGTAAGTAGTGGATATGTTCATCAACATATGTAAGATTTTTTTCTCAACTTTTTTCCATTACCTATATATACCCTCATGAAACGAGGTGCTGTTGCCTATTCTTTTCCACCCAGAAAGGCAGTGGTGTAACGCAAAAAGATGCCGCCCATGCAGAATGTTACGAAGGGCCCCTTGAGTCTACCATACTTCACAGGCAGTCATTGACTTTTGACTGAATGGGGTCTGCTTGAAGGGTTGGGGTCAACTTGGAAGTCTTGGGGCCTCCCTGCGCTGCAGGAAGTGTTCCATGTAGCACATTGTCTGGCTACTTTAAGTGGAGCCCCCTGTCAGTGTGTTCACATTTAGTATCAAATGCCTCTTTTCTACTTGAAATGTGTCAAACGATGGAGAAAGATAGCCCTAGACAAATGTTATCTCTCAGCAGTTAATATTGGACAAAAGTGAGAGAAGTTACAGTGAAAAACAAAATGACTCAATTACTCTGGAATTTTGTATTGTGGGACATTAAGTGCTCATAAAGCTTTTCTGATCTATACTTCTATCCACAGATTCCTCACCTTTAGAATATCTGTAGGCAACAGACTGAATCAGAAAGAATAAGATATACTTTTCTGAACACTGTAAAAAATTGTGCAAGTCCCACTCATGGTCGCAGGCGCAAACTCACTCCTGTTGCCACTCTCAGGGAAGTTCCCACAACAGGTCCTGGTCATGGTTAAAGACTTCTGGTGTGTAGAAGTCGATGCAGAAGGGATTTGTCCCAATACCGCAGCTCTCTGCCTGAAAATTCATATCGACATCAGGGTGGTTCTCAGTATGAGTCCCGGTCCCCTGCTAAGGAGCCAGTACTGTAGCTGATCCTGATGTACCCTGAATTTTTCAGGCCGTCAGTGACATATTGAGGCCATTAAGAAGCCCATGTTGCGTACCTTCAGCACCCTTCCGCCTCTTTGGGCATCAAAGATAATTAGAGAGATTGATCCCAATAGCTGCTGACAGACCCGCCCTCTGCACCTTAGGTGCCTCTTGAATCTGCTTGTGGGTTAGACCCTTCCCTGGGTACTGGGCTAGTTTTCCCTCCTGGGTCATCAGAAAAGAAGTGTGCTTCCTTTGCTATAGTGATACGCTGTGCCATTGAGGTATTACACAACACTTTCTTCTATGGAAGTCAAGACAAATCTTCTAAATGAAGTTCTACAGTGTGGACAGTGTTAGCCTTATTCTTGCTCATTGGTGATCTGGCAAAGAGCTAGTCACCACAGTACAGAACCACAGGACCCTGATGTTTTTACGTAGCACCCTACGCCAGAATGTCTGGTAGTTAAAAGTTTTCAACTTCAGCGTTAAAATCCAATTCTTCCAAGACAACGCCCACAAACAGACAGATAGTCGGGAAGAATTGAGGCAATCATAAAACAAATGTTTTCATCAGCCTGTCCGGCCCTGCAATTAGTCAGTACCAGCTGATTGATAGAGCAATATTCATATGTACTCTAGGACATGTTTGGTGAGATTTTGCTATCAGTTCCAGCAATATTTCGGGCCTCCCCAGCTCAAATCATCCAGGATGATCAGGATGTGGCCAAATACGTGATACGTTCTGGACAGGACATGACTAACTGCTTGGGCAAAGCAGTTGAAACTAGCGTGGTACTTTGGCTTCACACATAGATGTGATCCCCAGAATTCCCTGGAGATGTGCAGGCTTCACTGATGGACTTGACTTTAGATGGGCTTCGACTCTTTGGAGAGAAGACTGATTCAGCCCTGAACGCTTTAAGGAGAGCCGGGCTACAGCGCATTCCTTGGGACTTTCTGTTCCTGCTAAGCAATTTCCTCAGCAGTTCTGTCCCTTTTAGCTATACTCAAGAGGTTTGGTGTACTGGCAATATCATTGCCCATGCCCCTGCAACAATCTCCCCAGTCCTTTCAGGTTCGTGGATGGGGCTCAAGCACACAATGTCCAGGCCACCAAAGGCAAACGCCTTCTCAGTAACCTCCACCCCAATATAGCAATAGCCTCCAAGACGCTTTAGATTGCCCTTAGCACTTGACCATCCTGTGGCAGACAGGATCCGACATTTCCTGCTTGAGTGGTGAAATATAACGTCCAACAAATGGGTCCTTCAGGTTGTTTAACTGGGCTGTGCCTGTCACCCAGCCATTCCTTTCTGCATCTTCTGTCCACATCAAAGCAGCTTTTGGAGGAGCACCTGTCCATCTTGCTTCAAGAGGTGCCAACTTCTTTGGCCAACGGAGCCATTGATAGAGCTGAGGCCAGAGAAATAGGGATTGGCTGTTGCTTCTGTTATTTCCTTTTGCCGATGAAGGATGGAAGCCTTTGTCCTATTTTAGATCTATGCCCTCTGACACCTTCTTGCAGAAGGACAAAATCATAGTGGCCCAGATTTCATCTTCCCTGTGTGAATGGTGGCTTTGGATTTGCAGAATGCCTACGTTCATATACCTGTCCTGCAATCCCACCGATGCAACTTGCGGTTCTGAGTTGGTTCAGCTTCACCAGTGTCTCTTCGGTGTTTATGAAATGGTGATGGCATTGGTCATGGCACACCTTCAGCTGTTTGAAATTCCAGTCTCATTTTACTGGAAAGTTGGGCTTTTAAAAAAGAAAAAGATTCCAGAATTACACAATTTGGGGATGGTGCTTTTTGTACTTTCTTCAAAGTTATTTTGTCAATTTCTGCTCTTTATCTGCAGTTAATTCTTGAAATTGTCCCTCATTTCAGCCGATGTGTATACTGTTACTCTGTATAAATGGCCAATATGTCCGCAGACACCCCACCCGAGTCTATACACATTGTAACCTGAATATAAATGGCTAACTAAATAAGATCAAAAGAGGGGCAATACTTGAAATTTCTAACAGTTATGGTGCAGACATTCTGCTGTTACAGGACCTAAACCTCTTGGTGATGAGATGTCCTTCCCACTTTCAGCACGGGTGCATTTTAGGTTCATAAAGTGGTAATGGGTGGTACTGATGCTGGTTAAAACAACAAGCATTTGCAATGTAATAGGTCTCGCATTCACGCTAGTTTGAGCTAATGACATTGCAAATAACTATGCCCTTTATTTTTGTTTTCGTTTCTAAAACATAAATAAAAGGCATTGTCATTTACAATGCCAATAGCTTAAACTCACATAAATGCGAGAACTATTGCACTGCAAATGTTTGTTTTCTCTGCTTTTCACCCCGTTTTGTTTTTCCTGTCAGAGACGGAAGCTCTCCACGACCGGCTTCAGAGTCTCAGGGTGGCAGCGAAACAGTGTGTAGAAAGTAAATGCGACAGCTTCGATGAGTTATCCTTGCTGGCCGAGACGTGCACGCTTTGTGTATTCTTTTTCCCTGTCGTGAGAGTCGAACGCTGCTACAGACGCTCAGATTGGCAATTTAAAATAACGTGCACAATGTGCGCGTGTTTTGTCTGGTAAAATAAACGCAACCGAGCTGTCACGCGGGCTTTGCATATTTAGAACCTTGACAGACAGATCTGTTGGGCCTTTAAGAGGACCTCACAGCTATTGGGGAGCACTGCCTCTTGGCGCTCTAACTAATTGCAGGGCCCAGAGTCACACTTATGATTTGTTTGACAGCACAGCGCTTTATCAGGCACTGAGCGGAAAGTCAATGTATGAGTGACGGAAGGTCTGGTAATGCAGGAAGTGCCTCTGTGTGGGACCAGCTTCAGCAGATAAGGAAAACCTGAAGTTAGGCTCTGTCAGGGGGGACATGGTAGGTGCAATAATAAAGGATTGTCAAATACTGATAGTGTGTGGGAATATATGTGACAGATGGAGAGTAAGAGATTGAGGGAATGATTGAGTTAGTGGCTGAGAGTGCGTTACTAACTGATAAAGTGTGGGTGAGCGAGAGTGAGTAACTAAGAATGAGTGACAGAGGATATGTTACTGTCAGTGAGTGAGTGCAAGTGAATTACTGTGAGAGTGCGTGACTGATAGACTAAGTAACAGTGAGTGAGTGAAATTCGGTGAGTGAGGAGCTGAGAAGGGGTGGTAGAGAGTGACTGAAAGAGAGATTTAAAGTGGTATAAAGAGTGCTGAAAATGGCTAGTGAGAGATGGAGCGGTAGAGAGAGTGACGGAGACATATAGAGTTGCTGCACAAGTGATTGAGAAAGAGAGATATATACAGCGACAGAGAGAATGAGATAGTGTGAGTGAGTGAATTGGCTGTGCGACTGTAGAGGCGAGTCTGAGAATGGGTGAGTGATAGAGCCTTGACACCGAGAAGACTGTCTCCTGGGCAGGAAATTTCAGAACCTATACATTTAGGGTCAGATGTAGGAAGCCTAATACCGGTCGGTAACGGCCGAAATTACTGAATTTCGGCCGTTACCGACCAGTATTAGGCTTTTCTGATGTAGGAGGCCAAAATGAAGGATTCAGAAATTATACAGAATCGGTAATTTTAGGAATCAGTAAATTACCGAATTCTTAAAATACCGATTCGGTAATTTACCGAATCCTTAATGTAGCGAGCACTGAAATGAGTGCTTTTCCCATTTCAGGATTCGTTATTTACCACCAACTACAAGTTGGTGGAAATATCGAAAACCCTGAAAAAAACAATTTTTTGCAATTTCTGACAGTCCCATGTGGCAGACATACATGCCCTTAGGGCATGTATGTGTGCCATATGTGCACCTATGCACTTTTCAGGGGTGCAACAGGGTGTTAAAGTGACACCCTGCCACCCTTGACTGTGTTTCCCCTTTTACCGAATCGGTATTTACCGATTCAGTGATTCCAATTCATTCCTATGAGCCTGGAGGCCCATAGGGATGAATGGTAAATACCGAATCGGTAAATACCGAATGGTATTTACCGAATCTTACCGATTCGGTAAAAAAGACAGAATGATTACCTACATCCAATTCACCGATTCTAAAATACCGAATCAGTAAAATTTGGTATTTTAGAATCGGTAAATCTGGATTTCCTACATCTGGCTCTTAGTGAGTGTCTTGGAGGATAACGAACTCTGAGGTGTACTGACGTGGTTGAGACTGCCAGACTAATTCAGGGGTTGAGGCAGGACAGTAGTGTGTGCACTGGCAGTGATAACGTTTGGTGAACAGCTTGTGGGAGTTGGACACAAGAAGAGCAAGGAATTACTCAGAAATACAACGAGATGAGGGGCATGAAAACATTCGGAGAGAAGAGGCTGTAGCTCATGTGCCAAGGGGGACTGGTATGCACAGGAGTTTGAGGGGCACAAGAAACATACCAAGGTAATGAAGAGTACAGGGGCAGGTAGGGGAGGATGTGCTGATGAATGAGGGCACATGGGTGAGCCAGGAGAGGCTTAAAAGTATGGAGGAGAGAGTCCTGCCGTATAGGACTATAGAGGAACGGTGTTATGAGACAGAGGACTACAGTTGTTGAGCTTGAAAATGCCTGTGATTTTTAGCATATGTACATGTCAAACATGCTATAAAATGCACATTCGATCCTATTTGTTTAACATTTTCCCAGAGGAGAACTTCCCCTGAATCCAGGTCTAGCTGACTTATTTTTCTCGCTCATTACAATTTGTGGAAACGTTTTTGCTCCCTTCCACTTTTAAAAATCACCATCCACTACCATAGAACAACATTTCTGGAGCTTAGCTCTGGACTGTTTGAAAAGCAGAGGCCATAGTTTTTGTTTTGAGCCCACAAAAGTAGAGATGATAGGATGAGATGAAAGTATACATGGAGAGGTTGTGAAATGTTACTGTAGTGAAATTTAAGGCCGTGTCCAAGAGGTATTTGATGGGTTTAGGGAGGTTTACTAGCAGACAGTTCCTTAACCAAAGTCTGAAGAGCTTTAGGAAATTAATCAGAGCTTCAACTGCATGAAAGGGTATGACAGTGCTTATCTAAAATGTACTTAAAAGTTGGTATCTAGCTAGACAGTCAGGGGCAGCCATGAGGTATTCTATTCAATTGACAGTTCTGAAAAGAATACTGGGATTTCAGATAGAGCAAGCAATGGTCAGGATTCAGGAGGGAGGTTAATTGGATAGGATAGGTTAAAGAGAAAGGTGCAGTAAAGAGAGGAAAGTATAGCTGCTCGAGTTGGGAAGAGTTTAGCATGCGAGAACCTAGTTTATTTATTTATTTATTTGAGGACTTATAGAGCGCCTGGTGACCCGAGGGCATCCCCGCGCTATAAACTGTAAGTTGGCTAAGAGGGGAGAGAGGAGGAGCGGAACTCTTTATTTGGGGAAAAGCAGCGTTTTAAGTTGTTTGTGAAAGTGAAGGTAGCAGGGTTCCAATCGCAGGCTGCGGGGAAGCAAGTTCCAACGAGAGGCTGCCTTTACGGAGAAACGACGGCCTCCTTTACGTGCCTTCCTAAACTTGGGAACATTCGCCAGTCGATCATTGTCCGATCGAAGGGACCTCAAGGCCTTGTACGGGGTAACCATTTCTTCCAAAATGGAGGGGCCTTGTCCATTTAGGAGCCTATGGGCAATGCACATAGCCTTGAACTCGATCCTCTCTCGTACTGGCAACCAGTGGAGTGCTTTGAGGGCAGGTCTTGCGGAAGATCTGGAGGGGAGGCCAAGCAGCATCCGGGCAGCTGCATTTTGGGTTCGTTGCAGCTTACCCAGGGTGGATTCAGGGGCTCCCAAATAGACAGCATTACTGTAATCCAGTCGGGCAAGAACTAGTCCATGAATCAGTAGTTTCCTGGATGGTGGGGGGAGTAGGGGAAGAATCTTGCGGACTGACCGCATGAGTCAAAAGCAGGTACCGGCTGTTTTAGTAGCCTGGGTTTTCATGGTAAGGTCTGGTTCAAGCCATACCCCCAGGCTCTTAAGTTCTTTTCTGGGGGAGGGCACCTTACCCAGGGAGTCGGGCCAAACAGATGGTGGGATAGTTGTCCATTTCTTGCCCATCAGCATGACCTCTGTTTTGGACCCATTGAGCTTGAGCGAAGATTCGCACATCCAGTGATGGATCTTCTGGAGGCAGTGCAGAAGACTGTCTGGGCGCTGGTCTAAGTGGGACAGTGAGACGACCAATTGCGTGTCGTCCGCGTAGCTCACGATCTTAAATTCAAAGGGGGCAACTACATCTTCCAGAGGGGCCATATAGGCATTAAAAAGGGTAGGGCTCAATGAAGAGCCCTGGGGAACCCCATTTATCAAAGGAAGAGAGTCAGACCGGGAGCAGCCATCCCAGACCTGGAAAGAGCGGCCCGAAAGAAAAGACTCCAACCAGGCCAGCGCTGTGCCCCCGAGTCCCGCCCTAGCCAGCCGGTGGAGCAGGACACGGTGGTCCACCGTATCAAAGGCTGCACTAAGGTCCAGGAGGATCACTGCCACTGATCCCCCCGAATCCAAAATGCACCTTGCCTCCTCGATGACAGCGAGGAGGGCGGTGTCCGTGCCCTGGCCAGGGCGAAACCACGTTTGGGACTGGCGCAGCAGATTGTTTGATTCCAGAAATTGGGACAGCTGCGCGTTGACCAGTTTTTCGGCAATTTTGCTGATGCCAGGAAGGAGCGAAATTGGTCTATAGTTGGCTAGGTCGGAAGGGTCTAGTTGTTTTTTTTTTAGCAGGGCTTTGACGACCGCTCCCTTCCAGCAAGGAGGGACTATGCCTTGAGACAAAGAGGCATTGATCAGCTCCGTGACTGGAGGAACGATCACTGGGGCGACTGCTTTAAGAAATCTCATGGGTGCGGGATCTAGGGGGAGCCACTTTTCATTTTGGCCAGGGTCTTTTCGACTTCATCCAGTGTGACTGTTCTGAAGGCATCAAGAGACGGGCAATACAATGGTGCGTCATTGTGAGGCAGTCAGATAGGCATGACTGGAAAAGGGATGAGAAATGAAGAAATAAGAAAACGATTAATATGTCATCAGTATAGAGTTGGTAGAATAAAACAAAAGAAGAAGTTATGTCACCAAGGAAAGTGCTATAAAGAGATAACAACAGTTTAGTTTAGTTTAGGGCATTTATAAAGCGCCTGGTGACGCCAGAAGGCGTGTCCCCGCGCTAACAGTGAATCCAGTACTAAGCCATGGGGGAATCCCAACAGGTCCTACTGAAAGAATGGAGTCCCAAGTGACTGACATCGAGTAAGAATAGAGATGAGAAGAAACTTTGATATCTTGTGTTGGAAATGACCCTTTCTGCAGGGTGACTCCCAAGTTTTTTGCCTTCCTCCTCCCCTTATTGCTGAATTTGTTTTTGTTGGCTTTAGGACTCTGGGCACTTTACTACTGCTAGCCAGTGCTAAAGTACATGTTGTCTCTCACTAAAATGTGATAACATTGGCTTATTCACAATCAGCATATTTAATTTACTTATAAGTCCCTAGTAAAGTGCACTACATGTGCCCAGGACCTATACCTTGAATGCTACTAGTGAGCATGCAGCACTGATGGTGCCACCCACTCCAACAACCCTGTAAACATGGCTCAGGCCTGCTATTGCAAAGACTGTGTGTGCAGTTTATACTGCCATTTCGACATGTATGTTAACCTACTTGCTAGGCCCAAACCTATCTTTTTATTACATATAAGTCACTCTTAAGGTATGCCCTGGGATGCTCTACGGGAAGGGTGCAGTGTATTTAAAAAGTAAGACATGTACTTTGAAGTTTTATATGTCCTGGTAGTGAACTACTCTTATATTTGCTTTTCACCTCTGCAAGGCCTAACTCTCCCATAGCTTAACATCTGGACTGCCTTAAAACATTTTGTAAGTGTAGTTTCCAATTAGGACAATGTAGGAAAATCAAATTTGAAGTCTCAAGACACACAATTTAAAAACACAATTTTTGTTGAAGTTGGTTTTTAAATTGCAGTTCTAAAAATGCCACTTTTAGAATGTTGGAATGTTCTTACTTAAACCATTTGTTGCCTTCTGCCTGCCCCTGGAATGCATGTCTGGGGTAGGTGACAGCTGGCTTCTTGCATTTCCTCATACAAAGGCAGAGTAGGTGTGACTGAGCAACCATCTGCATGTTGATGGGGCAGCGTAAGGCAGGATGAGAGGGAGGAGCTACCCCCTGTACTTCAAAGCATCTCTTTGAAGTCTCCCTGCTTCAAAGACCAGATTGAGAACACGTATCGGACCTCTGATACCATTGTTTTAGTAAGCATCTGGATCTAGGGACATTCTGCCAAGAAGATGAGCTGTTGTGCTGTAGAAGGGACTGGCAGTTTGCTAATAGCTTTGCTGTGTTGGCTTGCTGCCTATTGAGTGCTGTGCTGTAGGAGGGACTGCCACTTTGCTACCTTATTGCTGTGTTGACCTGCTGCCTGCTGCTTCTTAACTGGGAGTAAGAAGAACTGGACCTGATCACTACATCCCTGTACCCAAGTTTCTCCAAGGGCTTGCTGGCTTGCCTCCTGGTTTGAAGTCTCAAGGTCATCAAAGACTTCCTTCAACTCTGCTTCAACTGTTGGACTCTGCCAACTCTACCAAGAAGTGAAAATTCAGTCCTGGGTTTTAAAAGGGGGTTTCGCAGCTGATTTTCGACAATAATCGTCTCATTGGTGACTTTGTGCCGATTACAACTGACACAGTAGCCTTCGACGCCGATGTAGTGCTGCTTCGAGGACATCCCTACACGGCTCCGCAATGACGTGGAACCCAAATGCAAACTTCGCCTCTGACATAGCGTCTGCATTGTAAAGGGTTTATGACGACACGGGACCCGGCTTTGAGACTCGATGATGACGCAGTGCCTGAATTGTAAAGGGGTCTGCCGATGATACCAGACCCAACTGCGAGGATCAACAATGACGTATCTACCCGATTGGATGGATCAGAAAAGATGCATAGAGTCTTCAATGCCAATGCTTGCTCCATCCAAGGTACTTTTTTAGTGGGCCCTGCATGGGTTCTGTAGCTGACCAGGCCTCCATCGCAGTTGGACTAAACTTTGGATTTTTCCCAGTCCAGCGCAGGCCTGGTACCAGGAATTTTCATCTGGATGGGCAAAGGTTACTTTCCAGTGGGCTTCTGAGGGCCAAACTTTTGTCAATTTTGGAGGTAGCCTACAAGCCCAAGATTACATCATATCTTCTTCCAAACAGGCGAACAAGTCTAGAGGCAAATAAGTCTAGAGACTAGCAGCTGCCGTGAGTAGACAATTTTCAAAGGACTGGTTATGCAGGCAGGTATCCACGGCTGTTCCAGGCTTCTGCAGGGGAAGGGTCAGCTGCAGACTAGAAGTTCAGAAAAAGTAGAGGACACTTTTTCGTAGTGCCTTGTGCAGTTGCACCTCTGGGCTGGTTTGCAGTTTTCCACTTTGACAGAAATGCAGTCTCCTTGTCCTCGTCAGCAGCAGCAGCAACCATCACTCTGCTCTGGTATGCTACTGGGCAACACAGAATGGTACACACTAGTATCATCTGATTTACAGTTCCTCAAGAACTGAGGGAACGCTGTACCACACAGGTTACTCTTGGATCATTCTTTCAGGTTTTCATCTTCTTCTCAGTGCTCCTCATGCATGGAACATGCTGGGCTTCTCCTTATGGACAGTGTCTCTTCCACAGGACCAGGGCAACTCCTTCCTTCTATTAGCAGACAGGCAGACGTCTATGCTTGTTAGGCAGATCCTCAGATCTTCTGGCAGAAAGTCGTGATTTCAGGTGATGTTCCCTCGCTTCTTAGGGAATGGCTGTCAGGCACACACCGGCTCTGGTTGCATAACACCTATTCAAGAGGACCAATTTCTTGCATAGTCAAAAAGAACCTGGGTTTGGGACAAAGTGGAATGATTTAGACCTCACCTTAATACAATTGTTCTAGATAGAAGATAGAACACAACACAAATACCAAACCAATTTAGGAAAATAATGTCAATTTTATTAAATAAAATGTCAGTAAACAAGAAATATCCAATAGGTTAAATCAGGATTATCAATTTTAAAGTTTAAGTGGGAAATTAGCACCAAAATGCATTAAGCATCAACCGTGGTCATCTGGTTGCGCTTGACCAGTACCTAGGCAAAAGTTAAGACTGACTGTGAAAGAGCACAGGTCTGACCCATCAATAGTTTTTCCTTCAGACTTAGGACATGATTTATATGTTGGCGAAAAGGGTAATCTGTGTCAACGGCAATAGAGTACCCTTCCCACAGCATACTGGTTTGCCCGCTAAATTTAAAAACAGGCGAACTATAGTTTGGCAATGCTAGAGACTACTCCAACTCCATAGTGGCCAAACTTTTCTGATGGCCTAATGGAGTAAAGGCCATAGGAGAATTAGCTATATGTCCACCTGCCCAACTTAGATGGGGGGACATATCGCTGTTTTTTCTGCCAGGAAAACCTGGGCAGTAATTGGCAGTAAAAACATAAAAATGCCCCATTGCCATGGGAGATGACTCATGGTGACAAGGTATTATTTAAAAAAAAATATTTTCAAAAACAAATTCCCACTTTGGGGTTTGTTTATGAAAAAAAATCGTGACTTTGCCATATTGCTCCATCATGTTTGACAGACCCATACATCAAAAATACAATGCATTCAGAGGAACCAGCTTGACAGCGTTTTATGTGAATGCTAGAAATGTCAGTTGGTCCGATTGACGTTTCTTTTTTTTTTTAGTATTACTTTATTTGATTTTTCTACAAACAAAAAGAAGGACAGCAGGTCCCAAAAGGAAATCAGCAATGTAGTGCACAAAACTTATAGATAAGCCTGTATTCAAATAGTTGGCAACACTATAGGTCACAGTGGTATGCAAATATTTCTGTGGTCTATCACACAATCCCTCTCATGGAATAACACTGAATAATATTTCTATTAATAATTGCACACAAGTGCATTACAAAACACAATTGTTTAGCAATCCTCTTCTTGTAGATGTAATGTGATGAACCAGTCCAGGAAAATATCACGGTAGCTTATGAGCAGATCTCATTTTCACGCTAAATAAAATTGTATTTACGCCCTGATGGAGAGCTCATCAGTCTTACTACTCTATTCGCTTGAGGGTGATCTGGGAGGGGAGTGTCATATATACTGAAATAATCTGAGCTATGCATGGGGGTTGTGAGGGGAGTGCCAATTCTGGGTCTTTATACTAACAACATCCTACCCTGTCCTGCACCACCCTAGTAACCTGACAACCCGCTACAAGGTCACTTATCTACCTAGCTATGGTGCAGTTGGTGTGTGCACTTTCCATACCTACATCCAAGCAGTGGAGCTATGGCATGGCCATTGGCTATATTTCTTATCATGTGGCTAGGTCTCAGTCCTGCCTTTTCTTCAACTGCTGGACTCGTAAAGCTTACACTATTACTGGTGTGAGGCGGGAATGAGGACAGGTATTTATACAATATATTTATACGTTAACAAGATATTTGAATGAACCCCAGATAAACTCAAACTTTTGGAGTCGGTCATGCATCTTATATATACTTTGTTTGAAGGTAGCTATATGAAACAGCTCTGTCATCCATTCAGGGTGCATGAGTAAAATTGGGGAGCACCAGTTCCTATGTATGCAGATCTTAACCTTCGTGAGTGCTTTCCTATCCAGTTTTGCAGCCTATCGTGTGTTCCCCACTGTAACCAATCCCACACTACCCCTCTCTACCTAAAACCGAGATGGCAGAATATCTCTTCTCCTGTGTAGAACTCTTGTGCCCACCACAAAAGTGTGGTCACTCCTAACCCATTCTGAGGTTAGCTCCTCTCCCACTGGATTGGTGCCTGGCTGACTAAAGGGACAAAGGAGGGGGCAGGCCCAGATGTTAGCTACGTCTGCTTTTGACAGGCTAGGCCTGTCTAAATTTAATAATTTCCTAAGCACAGCCCAGATGGTCATCCTATCAGAGCAACTGAACACCTCTCCACACCCAGGGCTTTTCTTTCAGCTCTGGGAGTGAGTTCACATCTCATCAAATTGGCTATTCAGCTCCTAGGGGACAGTTGTTGCCTATATAAATGAGCCTCTAGAGGCTTAAGACAGGGAAAAGGTAACTATATAAATGTATCTTTTCCAAAACATTTATTACAGATCCAACTTCACCAATGAATTTGGCTTATAGTAAAAATGACAATTGCAGTTGTTTCATATCCAGAGATACAATATTAAATTAATATTGGGCCCCAATGCTTTCCTATAGAACACCCAACTCTGCTGCAGTAAAACTAGCTTTTAGGGCCTTTTCACTAGAAGGACATGTTTAACAATTTTCTTTTCCATGTTCCACTTTTGCATACCATGAATCCTGCCTTATGGGGTAGCTTAAAATTTCAAAAGAAGGTTTTAGTCCTGTCAAAAGGGGTTATTTTGACAGATAGGTTGGCTAGCAGTTTAAATCTGCATGGCCTGGTGACAGGTGTAAGGCCTGCAGTCTTGTTTATACTGTCACTGTAGTGGATGGTTGCAGTCCACTTGTAACATTTGACTTACAAGTCCTGGGTACACTTCTGTACCATATACTGAGGACTTATAGGTAAGTGAAGTATGTTGCAACCCGGGTATGTCAATGTCATCATGTTGAAAAGAGGAGAATAGGAACTTTACCGTTGGTTAGCAGAGGTAAAGTGCACAGATTTCTACAGCCAGCAAAAACTGTCAAACCAAAGATTCAGGCGTACACTGGGCAAAAGTTGGTCATTTCAAACAAGCCCAATTACAATAGCCAGTTTCATGCCACTGGTGCAATTCTCTGCCATATTACTGTGGCCCAACCTAAAAGACAGACATGCCAATTGAGCTTAGCCAATAATTTTAAATTTTCAGGCAGTCAGATCACATGCACTAGAAGGCTATTGCAAAGCCTTCTTAAAAGTATAGATTATAAAATGTTCATGCTTTTAACCCCTTCCGCGCTCATGACGAGCTCAGCTCATCATGAGTAACGCCGCTCGCACGCTCATGACGAGCTGAGCCCGTCATGTAACGCGGCTTTTCGAAAAACGCAGCGCGCAGTGGGAATACCGCAAGCGCGCATGCGGTTAAGACTGCTACATTCTGAGACGATACATCACATACCACAGTGACCATCTTAAAAGCATTTAAACATTATCTTCTGTGCTTTAAAGATGCCAGTCAATTTATTTTAAGGCATTTCACTTCAAGCAACATGACAACCATCTTCAAAATTTAGCAAACACACTTTCAAAATGGCAGTGTCACTGCTATTGACTGTGCCAATGCCAGGACATTGAAAAAACATTCGGCAATGGAAAAGCCAGTGGCTGGGACAGCAAAATATTGGCAAAGGGAGACTGATTGTCTATGCCAATGAACGTATCATTTTTCCATTGTACTTAAGAGGGTATTCAGAGCCCCAACAAACAAAAGTTCTAAACCAGTAATGGAAACTGTCTACAGGTAGCACACATTCCAATATAAAATAAAGGTAAAGTAGCAGAGCTATGAGTTAAACAATTATCTGGATAACCCAAGAAACTAAACATTTTCTCAAAACGGAATTATCATTCTAAAATGTTTGGAAATTTGGTAGAATGCAATGCTATCACTGTCATTGTAAGAGCAGCAGAAGAGCACACAATAGTGACATTTCCATCAGGAAACATTTACAAATGTTAATATGCTCAGGAAGGAAATGTCTGACAAAAGCATTTGACTGAGCAGCAACCTATTTAGAGTTCTCCATCAATCAATCAATCAAAATAGTACATTTGACAGAGCACTGGATGAGCCTGTACAGTTAAACATGAATCCAATATGGGTTTGTGTTATCACATGGATTTTCAAGGATAGGTTTCCAGCTGTAGTTAGTGTTGAACGAGAGATTCCCTGCTGGGATTTCCCCTTTTCTTTCTAGAGATGGAGAAATATTGAAGTTGTGAATGAAATCCTGCATGCATCTACTGTGAAATCTGAGGATGTGTTTATGTTTGGTGGGTACCAATTCTGCCACCCTGGGGTTTTAATCTGCAGTATGGACTGTCTATGTTTACACTGCCAGGAGCCATAGTGCTAGGGAGGTCTGAAAGCCCTCAGTTAACACCACTGCTCTTTTACCTCTTAAGTACAGGCAACGTTAAGCTAGAGTGATTCCCTTTTCATGCCCCCAACTTAGTCTGCAGAAGAAGTGTTTCTCTTGTTATGTTATATTATGTTAAAATAGTCTTATAGAGCGCTCAGCTACTCAAAGAGTATCCCGGCGCTAAGACACAAAACCCAAAGCTAAAGCACTGGAAAAAAAGTGAGCAGAGAGAAACAGAAAAAGAACCAAAAAACTTAGGTTGTTTGTTGAAACAGCCAGGTCTTCAGTTGCTTCCAGAAAGTCAACAGATTGGTGGTTTGCCTAAGTAAAAGGGGAAGCTTATTCCTAAGTCCTGCCACTTGCACTTGAAAAGAGCGGCCTCCTTTACGGAGCATAAGATGTTGTTGGGTGGATCTAAGAGATCTGACTGGTACATAACCGGAGACCCCTCTGCAGATGTTCTTTGCTCCAAAGCCATGCAGTTCTTGCAGCCCAATATGTATATTGTTACATTTCAATGAGGAACAGTGCACACAATATATGCTGACATCACTGAAAATGAAACTGAAAGCTGTAAAACCCTAAAGGATGACTGCTTTCAATGTTTTCGGTACACTTGGGGGGTAGAGGGAATGGAGGGGCTGGGGGTACGGGGTCTGAATGCGTACTGGATATCAGGGTTTTTTGTTTTTTTGTTTGTTAAATAGAATGGGGTGAACGCCGGCCCATCCTGGAATTCAACTTCCTCCATTGTCCATAGATGCTAAACAGTCTTCCTGCCCCCCTAATGGGGATATATCAGGGGATTTACCCACAATCTGCCCTTCTCAGTGGGGGAAGAAAGCTGCTTAGACTCCATGAATGTGTTTTGATTAAATAAAATAGAACAGTGTGAGGGATCGCTCGCCCTGGCATTAGGCTTGCATTCCCACCCTAGAACTCAAACAGTCTTTCTGCTGGCCGAGTGGGGGTTTCATACCACTCAATGGGCAGAAAGCACCCTAGACACCAGGGATTGGTTTAAAAAAAGAAATAGGCACAGCCACCTTGGCATTGGGCTAAATCTCCCACTCTGGAGCCCAAACAGTCTTTCTGCCACCGTGAGAGACAGATTGGGGAGTTTATCCCCATTCTGCCCTCCCCATGATGGGCAGAAAGCACACTTGACACCAGAGACCATATTACAGTAGGTACCGCAAGACCCCACAGGGCAATTGTTCCTGCTTCTAGTGCTCCTGGGCCACTTTGGCATTATTGAAGGATCTATAGATGCTGTTTGACACTATCTACAATGGGTATTATGATAGCACACATCTTGCACCATGGGGATCATGAGTGGGCATTCTCCCATTTGTTTGAAAGCTTGTCCCAATGCAAATGGTTGAACACCTCACCTTTGTGCCCGTCTGGTAATACAGACCCCTTCGCAGAGCTAAAATACCTGTCAAGAAGCACATTGACAGATACAGGACAGAAGAGGGGTGCACAGTTGAGAGGGGGGCATAGCACTTAGAGAAACCCCCAAGTCATCTCCCTCTTCAAAGAAACACCATTCTGACTCTGTTGAAAGACAGGCCTGATGCCTAAAGCCTCAGCCCTTTGTTTCACTAATGTGCTCTACTCAATGCAGGCACAGATTGCCAGAGTTTGCGCCAGTGCTGAGACAAGATTTGTTGTACACATTTGCGTTAGCCCAGTCTGCACAGTGTGCATGAGAGCCAAACAGGAATAGTTAGTCAAATGTGGGAAGATGCCATTTTTAGAAAATAACACTTTTTTAACATTGTTTTGCCATTCAATAAAAAACCTGTCATTTTGACTTATTTTGGCTCCCAATAAGTGGGAACAGAAAATACCTATTTCAGATTTGTCATGGATATCTTATGTGGAAACAATTATGGAGGCTGAAGTGTGAACTGTTCCAAATTTCAAATGAAGGGACTCCGCAAGGCTGCAGAGGTGGAGGGTGGGAAGCTCTTAAGTGTTTAAGGCACCCAATTTATCATGCTGCTGACCAGTCTGCAACATGTTTTGGTTTTAGAGTGCTGAAACAGTTTTCTACCATGTCTTGTACTACAAGTAGATTGATGTTTCCGTGTAAAAAAAGAGAGTGCTAAAATAAGTTTTGGTGCTATGGCATACGTTCTCCAACTCCTTGGACAGGCAAATTTCACTGAGGCATGATAAAATTGTTTAAAGCATCCCTTTCTCACCCTTGGACATTGTGAGGCAAGCTCAATACTTATAGAAAGGTACAGTAGAGAGACAGTATCAGGAAATCAAACAGTATTCAAAAGAAGAAAGACCTTCACTAGCACTGTAAGTCTCATGACCTCTTCAAACAAGTGCACAATGAGGCTGAAAGCAGGGGCTAGATCATGTTGGGCCCCCTCCCCGCCCCGAACAAGAAGGTCAAAAACCTTGGTGTGTGGGTGGCCCAGAAGCTCAATTTTAAAGACCAGATAAATGCAGTGACCTCGGCCACGTCTTTTGTGCTCAGGTCCTGTAAGAAAATTCTATCATTTTTACCCACAGAATGCCGAAAAACAGTTATCACTTCCCTCACCATGTCTCGGCTGGACTACTGCAATAGTCTGTATTTTAACATTCAGGAAGGATTAATGCAGAGGCTGCAGCTCCTGCAGAATGCTGCTGCCAGACTGGTGTTGGGCATCTCAAAATAAGCCCCAATAGCGAAAGAGATACGGAAATTGCACTGGCTGCCAGTTTGGAAGCAAACCCGGCTCAAGGCGTTGTGTGTGGTTCATAAGGCACTCTACGGAGCAGGACCGGCCTATCTAAAAGAGCGGCTGTACTGGCATACTCCAAATAGACCACTATGTTCATCAGATGCTAAACTGGTCTATGTGCCATTTGTAAAAAAAAAGCCACATGGGGTGGAAAAAGCTTTGTAGTTAATTCAGCCAGAGCCAGGAATCAGCTTCCTCTCTATTTGAGAGGTATGTCGAACCTTCTGGCTTTTCGAAAAGCCTTACAAACTTGGTTGTTTGCGGATTAGCATGACCCTGGTTTCAATGCTTAGGAAGTTTTCACATAGCGCCAGGACACCCACGGGTAACAGTGCGCTCTTTAAATGCTATAACATAACATCGTTGGAGAAAAATGCAAGTCTTGAGGCAGGCAGGAGATGATGCGCTGTTGATGCAGTGTCATCTTCATTCATTTTTGGTTAAATAATATGTTAGTCTGTAACCAGTTTATCCCTAGTTTACATGATTTGCACATGATTATTCATTATCTATGCAAATGACTTACATATTCATTTTGATATTGTTTTATATAGAGGTTTAGTAGAATTCACCATATATTTTGACTAGTTTTAGTTAGGTAATGTGCCTTCAAAGTTGGCATGAGTGGGCCTGGCTGCCTTACTCCTGTTTTGAAATAAACATTGTATTTCTGCTTGCTGTGCCTAACACTTACTTGTTTCTGATACCAAAGTCACCGTGTGCTCATTTAAAACGTTAGTTTTTTGTTAACATTTTAAAGGTTATAAAGTAGCAATTAGTTAGCAGGAGGAGGAGGCCGACATCAAGTACAGAAAGAACACTGGGATTTGAATGGTTAATGCCCAGTGGAAACCAGGAAACTTTATCATTTGGATTAAATATTTTGTTTCAACCATATGAAGCTCCTTAGTTAGTTAGATATCTTGCCTCTGTCCACCTTTGCAGGCGGACATCCTTTCTCTTCTACTGAGACCAATGCTCCTTAGTCTTCTGCTCATAGAAATACTCTTGAGAGCAAGTACATTTCTTCTTATTCTAAGTGGAAAATGTATCTGGTTCTTCTTCTGATGTTATATTCAGTGACCCCTGCTGCTTTTTGAATTTCCATGACCTGCCCACGACCTCAACTTAAAATTATGGATTTTCCTTAATGGAAAGGAGTGCTTTGCTATGATTTGCATATGTTACCTTTCATAATGCAGTTTATGCATTACTAATTGAATGGCTTGGGTTATATTCTGTATTTAGATGAATATCAATTTTTGCTTAACTGGTTTGATTGGAGATTCTAACTTCACTAATCGGTTAATAAACTTTTATGGTTTTGCAATCTACTTCTATCTTTCATTATTTTGAGGCAAAGTCTGCTTCAATGTCATTGCAATGATACTGAATTTGTGATTCATGCCTCAGTTTGAGACAACGATCCTTCTAGATGGACTTAACAGAGTTCTGCATTTGCACCAAGTTAACTTGGTGCAAATGCCATCCTTATCTTATCCACTATCAGCATCGCAATGACTGCTGATGGATCAAAATTTGTAAGATTTGTTTGCAGCTTCTCTTGGTTGGTTCTTCTTTTATGAAGCTTTTCCCTCACTAGTGTGCATGTGTTGGCGTCATGTCTAAATCAGATCTTTTTCTATTTCGAATCCGCATCGCAAAGCATGTGATGGGGTGCTTTGGAGATAATAAAAATGCTCAGAGCAATATTAAAATTCTGGTGAAGGCTGAAGAGGTTATGTTTTTTCTGGGAAGGAGCATGCACCCAACACTGATCTTTATATTGGTCATAGGAATCATTTTACCTTTAGTGCGTCAAGTTTTATCTGCAGGTACTGCTCATCAATACATCTGAAACTGAGGTTTAGTATCTCTTGATTCACACAAATCAGGCAGGAACCTTCTGGTTCAGGTCTCTGTCCCTCTTGTTGGTCTTAGCAAGGTAGATGGCTTATAATGTATAGGTTCACAACAATTAAGCGTGTCCATTAAAGCTCACAAGATTCTCTACTTTTTGGGAAACTACAGAATCCAGAATTGTAGGAAACCCACCTCTCCATATAGTGCACCACAATGGGGTACACTGTACAGAGAGGTCCGGAGACCGTTATAGGTTTACAGAGGCAAAAAGCAGATAATACTAACGCTGTATTTTGTGATGGTGTGGGCGAGCATCTAGGCTTATCACTGGATTGTGCTAGGAATTTACTGTGCACATCAAGGCAATAAAGGATACACACACTCAAGTAAAGTCGAGAACACATTAGAAAAAATAGTACTCTTTTTATATAAATATTTAGACCAAGAACTTTGGGTACAAGGTAAACACTTTTCGCAATTCGAGAAAATCACAGCAAATGTAATATCTACAGTTGTGCGCTACTACGCCCCAATGCATTTCTTATGGAAGGAAAAAGGCAACTTGATAAAGCAATGCAGTACAGTTATTGTATGGTTACACTTTTAGACATCAGAAGGTTCAGGGCCGATGTCCAAAGCGCCAAGGCCAAGTCGCTTCGGGGAACAAAAGTCAAAGGGACTTTATATCTGGCGTGCTACGAAGGAAGGGGGCCACCTGTAAAAGCTAAGGGGTTCTTGCAATAAAGTCTCAGGCCTCTCTAGGGAGAGTAGAGATAGCAATGGCTGTGCGGCCTCAGAAGCACAGCTAGTTTGAAGATGTCCTTGCTGGGCATACTGGGTGCAGTGAAGATGTGCAGCTGTAAGAGACTTCGCAGGCAGGGGGTGGCACCTTTGAACGATGATTCTGGAGCTGCTAGGCCACTGCTGAGGTGGGTCTCTGGAGACGTGAAGTTACTCACCGGCTGCTGGTTTGCTGTCAAGGTGGAGTCCTCCTGGACTGGGCTTTGTATGCTTTTGTAGAAAAGGGTCTGGTACCCTGAGTATTGGTTTTTTTCAACTCCGGTGGGTCCTGGGGCCTCAAGACTCAGTGTAGTACTGAACTGACCCTCCAGAACTGAGGCACCTTTTGCTGGTACTCAGAGATGTTGGTCAGGCTGGGGAGCCGGACAACGCTGGACCAGATTTTTCTGTTTTTGGTGCCTGTGGCTGCAGGGAGGTCGTTTTTCTTTCTCAAGCTAGTGCCTTGGCAATTTGTGAAGTGCTAATGATCTTCCAGGGTTTGTGGAGGTCACAGAGTGATGAGATGAGCTGGATGGGCTGGGCACTTTTAAATTCATTCAGAAACTTGGCTGACGTCAAATTTGTTACAACTCATCCCCGTTTGAGCATCCAAGCTATGGCCTTACGTTTATCTGTAGGGGCTCTTCTGCACTTTTTTACTTATGAAACTATCAAGCTTTGTTTATAATAGGAATCATGAGTGTAAAAAATGTCTCTTTATGCATGATCTTCCCCAATGTCTTGGACCGATGCTGCTTGGTATTCAACTCTGAAGAATCACTAAGGCCAGATAACCAGATCTCAGTGCCAGTGCTTTGGCCATTAAAAGGTATATGTCTGTTTGAATCACCCACAATAGTTATAAGTTAACTTACTTAAACGTCCCTGGTATATGGTACCAAGAGTATCCAGCGCCTCTAGTTTAAACTGTCCCTCATTGAGTATAGCATTAATTGTACCAACACAAGTGTGACAAAGCAAAGCACGACACCTAAGCTGCCACAGCTGGCTGGCAGAACAGTTTTTGAGCTGCTAGCACAACGTTGCCTTTAAACTAATGACAAAAACCAGGCCTACATTTTTTATATATATAAAAGTCACGCCTAAGGCAAGCCTATCGAGCCATGAGGCAGGGTACTGTGTATTAAAAAGTGGGACTTGTTGTTAGATGTTCTAATAGTAAAAACCACACATTGCCATTTTTGTACTAGAAAGTATAGTAGCCCCATTGGCGAGTTCAGGTTTACATGAAGGCAGCAGAGCTGTGCTAACATCAGTTGGTGTCTCTCCCTCCTCCCATGAGACAGACTGTGTGGCATTGTTGTAGCAATATATTTAGTGGGGGGAACCTCTGGAGAGGACCCCAAGAGTGGCGCTACGTGTATAGAGGCAAGATCCTAATTTCCACACGAAACAATAGGAGCACAAGTGCTCTGGTGCCCCATTTTTAGTCATTGTGATGCAGTTGACCTATTGGTATTTATGGTAATGTTTTAAATGATGGTATTTAGTGGTCCATGTACCTTTGGTTTTCATGATTATTCATGTGCTTTTTCTTAACTGAGGCATTTCATGGTATGACACCTATGTTGCCACAGCTGGCTGGCAGAACAGTTTTTGAGCTGCTAGCACAACTTTGCCTTTAAACTAATAACAAAAACCAGGCCTACATTTTATATATATATATATATATATAAGGCACTCCTAAGGCAAGCCTATCAAGCCGTAAGGCAGGGTACTTTGTATTAAAAAGTGGGACTTGTTGTTAGATGTTCTAATAGTAAAAAACACACATTGCCATTTTTGTACTAGAAAGTATAGTAGCCCCATTGGCGAGTTCAGGTTTACATGAAGGTAACAGAGCTGTGCTAACGTCTGAGTGGGACTATTAAGGTTTGTTCTTCAAGGTATCAAAATAATCAATACATTAAACCTGACTTGATTCCCAAGTCAACTTTACTGTAGGTTTTAAATAAATGTTGCCACTCTGTTGCCAAGTTTCCCAGTGACCCTTTATGTGTGCAGTCCTTGAGAGTCTTCTGCCCTCCTGGGGGTGGTGTGAATGACTCTCAGAAAGGCACACAAAGGGCCTGCCTTTAGAAGAGGTGTTACCCCTTCCTGGCAGGAACACCAAACAGGCTAAGAGACCAAAAGCTGAGCTTCAAAGGGGAAGCTGCCATGAAAGGGCAAAGGGAGGATGACACACAGGAGAGAAACTGCTCTTTTGTTCTAGTAGACAGGTTGGGTCCTGAAAAGTGAGGGGGGAACAGTTGCCAAACCAGTTCTCTCTAGTCCTTGTAGCACTCAGGTAGCCAATCTGCTAGGGTGAGCTACCAAGCTTCATACACAGAGAGAGGGGCTCTGCCATCTTGGTGGTGGGAAGAATATTGTATCTAGGTTAGCTAGATACCACACAATGCAAGAAGTTGTCATCAGGCAGGAGGAAACCAGGTAGCCCATTGACCTAGATCACATCTGCACTGAAGAGAAAACTGAAGAAGGACTGTCCTGTTGTTCCCTGGATCCGGCAAGAGAGACTGCACCTCCTGATCCTTGGACTAGAAAAGAGATGACAGGGACTGTGGTGCCCTGCTCAAGGAAATGTTGTTGCTGACCCACAGGCAGAAAAAGTGACTCCAAGAGTCAGTTGGTTGAAGTCCTGTTACAATTACAGGGCCACAAAAGCTGAAGAAGCCTGCCATGGTGAGTTAGTACCCACAATTGCTTGACCCCAACTGACATCTGAAGAATCACTTTGCGATATGTGTGTCATTGCACTGAGGTGAATGGAAGCACCATATAGTAGGGCCACTCATTACTGGTGTAACATTCGGTAGATGATGGTCAATGGTCCAGTAAGGATGGTTCAAGATGACTCAGGAGACAATGTAGAAGTCAGAAAGAATGCATAAGCTATCAGTGTGTATTAGAAATGGGGTTTCTGGTTGGCTAGGGTATTCATCTAAGCCGACCATAAACCCCATTTCTAACATTTGTGGTAGCAGTGGGATAGTTGCTGCTGCGGCTCCACAGCAAGGGATCTGTGACATGCAGGCTACAGGAGGGAGGTGCTGTTATGAGGCACCATCCTCCTGTACTCAACAATGCTGTTGGCCACTAGCAGCCCCCCTAGTAAGGCCCCTCTGTTGCGAGAACGAAGTGAGCAGGGCTCACCAGCTGTCATCTGGAGGCGGAGATGCCAAGCAGGAGAACCGGGCCAGAGACTCTCCCAGCTGTGTCGTCACAAAGTGGCTCTAAATCGGTGCCTGGCCCTGTCCTCTAGCTTAGAGTTACACAGCTTTGGGGCTCTGCGGGCACCTTGATGCCAATGGGCCTGCAAAGTCACAGCTATTGGGGAAGCCAGTAACTTCACAACACAGGGAGAGTACCTGCCAGACTCCCCAGTAAATGACCTGCTCGGGAGACCACTAGCCTGAGACATTTATGCTCTCCCCACACTCCCATAAAACCTCTGATATTTGTGTGGTTTTGGGATAGCAAGGGACTCAATGAGGTCTCCCAGCACAATCCTACAGTTGGTGTCTCTCCCTCTTCCCATGAGAGAAGACTGTGTGGCATTGTTGTAGCAATATATTTAGTGAGGGGAACCTCTGGAGAGGACCCCAAGAGTGGCGCTCCGTGTATAGAGGCAAGATCCTAATTTCCATATGAAACATAATAGGAGCACAAGAGCTCTGGTGCCCCATTTTTAGTCATTGTGATGCAGTTGACTTACTGGTACTTATGGTAATGTTTTAAATGATGGTATTTAGTGGTCCATTTACCATTGGTTTTCATGATGATTCATGTGCTTTTTCTTAACTGAGGCATTTCATGCTATGAAATAATGTTATTTTGTATGTCGTTTTGATTCTTGCATTTGTCCGCATACCTATTTATGACTCATGTTGTTTTGGTCTTTGTTATGTACAATATACTATATTTTTATATAATATTGTGTGGAGTTTCTCTTTCTGGTGTATTCATTGTCTTTCTGTGTGACTACGTTGTGGAAACACTTTTCACATTGCCTCTGATGATAACCGTGCCTGCTCTGCACCAAGCTAGCAGAGTGTGAGCCCAGGTTATCTTTGGTGTGCAACAGATTTGCACTGACTAGAGATGTGGGTTCTGACTGGCTTAGGTGCATACCCCAGCCAGCCGGAAACCCTAGTTCTAGCAGTGTGGTAGTACAATATGGTGCTGAGGTTAGCAATCATTATGCATTGCAAGTCATCACATCAGAATGCCCACCAGTCACTGAAGTGCCAGACAGAGACAACATGGCTTCCAATAATCTGTCTTTTGCTACAAAGGGTTTCATTTTCCAAATGTTTATTAATCATTGCAGAACTGTGGTCCATTGTGGTACAACCTCAGTCTCACCGTTTGCTTCTTTCGGATGACACTTTCTTGTCTCCAAATTCCAGTCCTTATGTATTCCTGTAACTATGCTATGGCTATGAATATACTGGGCTTGTTAGTTTATGTTCCTCTTCACATTAAATTCCACTTCCCCTTGAAAATGCTAATGGATTGAAACAATTGTGTATTTTTTTCATCATGCACACAAAGGTATTACCTGCAGTCTTTAATTAGAGCATTTGCGGCGTAACATAGATCACATCAATAACTAAAAAAAGGATATAAAATGAACCCTTTGGGCATGCACAGGACTACTTGTTTATACAGTAAAATACGATCAGTGCGCGCATTTGAGTTTTACTGGCAGAATTTGTGAAGTTTTGCAAGAACAGAAACTGTGTGTTGGGGTAGGTAGGGACCCTTGTTAGGTCGAGCTTTGATCGACCTGTTATATCTCTTCTGTGGGGTTTGGCAAACCCACCAATTGCCATTGGTTACTATCTGTAGCATCCAGAAAAGCTGGCTTCCTACAGGTGCATTTCTGTAAAAGTCCGTCCTTTGTGTGTTTAGCTCTCTTTCCAGTAATTTCACTCCAAGAATATTCTGTTTGCCCATCACACAGGACAGCTTGTTTTTCACCTTGTCCTGCATGGTGCAAGCCCTCTTAGCTGGAACCAGAAATGTGCACCCTCCACCCGCTTAGAATAAACATAAAACAGACATGTTTCCTCACCCTCTTCACAGCTTGCTTCTATTTTCTGCTAAACCAGATTTCTGTTTGGTTTGTTTTGTTGGTCTGTTCCTTTGCATTGAGAATCGTCCGGAAGTCGTTACATTTTGTTAACATTTAGCCTCATGTACGTTTCCTCGGTGGAATTACACAGATCTCTCTCTCTTTCCCCGTAGATGGCACCCACCTGCACTCCTTCTACACCCTGGCACACTCTCCTCCACAGTGTGTGGAGTATTGAGGCCTTCACTGCACACCTCCTTCTCTTCCTCCTCCCCAAGCCAGCTTGTTTTTCCTTACCTGGGTTTCAAAGTGTCTGCACTCGTTATATGTGATATGCAACACCCACTCTCACATTTCCTTTTACCACTGGGGACAAATGAGGTGTGTGAGCATCTATTGATTGGATACAATGGGCATCAATTATCATTGTTGACATGTATTGTAATACGTGAAGTGATAAGTGCAATCACAACTCAATGACAAATTCACCCGAGGGACCGCTGACAATTCAGCAACTCGATTAGATGTGACAAGCACAAGAGCACAGCGGAGAGCAGCAAAAAGGATACTTTCTACTATCGAAGTATCGCAAAAGAAATATAGGTTCCCAACATGAAAAAATTACAACCGCAATACGCATTTTAACCCCTTCCCTGCGCATGACGGAACCACGCCGTCATGAGCCATTGGCGGCGTGTGCTCATTACGGCATGGTTCGATCATGCTGCGGCCGCTCTGCCCACGCGGCACTGATTCCTGCCTGTGCTGGCGAATTAGTGAGTGGGCGGGGCGTTGACTGAGCCACACCATCATGAGCACAGTTTGCCCGTGACTCATGATGACGTGGTTCCGTCAAGAGCATGGCGGCGCCGCGCTCATCCCCCACCCCCCAGTGCCGCGGCGGAATTAGCGCTGCGGCCAAGGGGTTAACAGATACCCTTGTCCCAGCTCATGGCTTTCAGCTAGTATGGGTTTAAAAGAAACAGTGCTGCACGTGCTGGGATTTCTAGTGTCACTCTGCCCGTTAAAAGTGGGACAATCAAGTTCCCGTTCTGCTTATTGCCTAAACTTCACTGATGGGAAATTGTCCCTTATGTACCAGCCTCATGTTTTTCAAGTCAAGTGTGGTTAGTCCATTCAGTTCAGGCTTCCTCACTGCATTCTGGTACTTGTAGTGCTGATTTTAGAGTAGGATAAATAGGACTATGACTCCCAGAATGCATAGAAAAAGCATGGTTGAGACATGGCACTTCCCCAGTGAGTTTAGTAAACTTGAGAATCTGCTAATCACATGTGGCCAGGCGCCATCCTGTACACAAGGACAAATGCAGCAGGCAGTATACAGAAATGTCTCTCCCATGTCTGTCACAAGAAGCTAATTTAACCCCATGCGTGCTGCCGTTGGCCAACAGCCGACGCAGCCCCGCCCACCTAATAGAACGGCCGCAGCGGAAAAACCGCTGCGGTTAAGGCGTTAATATTGGTAATGGCTTGGCTTCTTGGTGTAAACACTCGCTGCCGTATTTTAGGACACAAGTTCCTGAGTATTTTTGAATTTGAACAGCAAACATTACGTTACAGATACTAGAATTAAACTCCCCATAAAAGATTAGATGGACGTCTTGCAGTTGATATGAGCAGCTTTGGGGGTGAGAGTAATATATATGCTTTGACACGTCCCAGTTTGCTGACAGGTTGGTCTGGTTAATAGCCACCAGCTATGTTGCATTCTGGGAGTTGTGGAACCACTTTTCGTATTTTTTTATTTATTAGTATATATTTATTTTTGCAGTTTTATTTAACGTGAAATCAACCTGAAGGTTTCAGAGCCGTTTACATGAGCACCAATTGCCTTACAGACAGACACATTCCTTTTTTAGGTTGAGGTTGAGCAGTGCATTCGCTGCACTGCGAGGCATGCTGTATTCGAGTATGGTCTTGAAGCTCCGCCCACTCTCCGCCCATATTTTTCACTGGCTTATGTCATTGTCCTTTGTAAATGCTGACTTCTGATTTGTTAATAGGCTTGTTAGTCCCTTTTTAGTACTGCTGTGTCTCCATTTGTAATCTCCCATGAGGACTTGTGGAAAATTACAATGTATATGTACATAAGCGGCGTTCATTTGCGTTCACCCTCGCCACTGTTGAAGGTAAAGCGAAAGTCACGAAATAGTGGCCCCGCCATCTTGTCCCCTTTTAGGCCCCATCACGAACATAGATAGTAGCCATCTTTGTGTCATGACCTCTCTGCCCATTGCCAATAGCCGTCATCTCTCTCTCTCTCTCTCTCTCTCACTCTCTCTCTCTCTCTCCAGCCTCGCAAGCACCCCGCGCCCCGACAGCCCCCGGTCTCTCCTGTTCGGGCCATAAACGCACCGCTAAACACGACCTTGTCTCCATGCTGAACCCCTGCCCCCTCGCTCTTTCATCCTACTCATAGAACGGGCCCTTTTTGGTAACCTCTTCCTCCCTGCCCGATTGCCCGGCCTGATCCCAGGCCATCACCTAGCCCAACAGATGCAGTTTATTGCTTCCTACAGTAGGACCTCGCCTCACATCAGAGGAGCGGTGATTAATCAAGGCCTTCACACCCCTAGATCCGACCGACACCCCTGCATTCCTCCCAGGAACACCCTTCCTCTCTTCTGATGACCCCCCCCCCCCCAGCTACACCTGGCCTCTCGACCCAGCCCCATATCATAAAACTAGGTCTCGTGGATGTACCCCTCCGGCCCCGCATAGCGAAACATGATCTTATCGCCTGCCTAACCTTAGATCTGACCACCCCCTCCTGCCCTCGTGCCCTGTTGGAATGTCCGGCTGCAGATTACAATCACATGTTACATTTGGGAGGGGAAAACAACATCAGAGCGGTCGGTATGGGAATGGGCCTGGAGCTGGGCTCCCAAACATGCTCTTTTGTACTTCAAAGTGTCTTTATTGCAATCAGGAATGTTTGTACATCATAAACCTGTGTATAAAAGACGGAGCCGTAGAGAAACTAAAGAGAGCACCTCGAGAAGATACCCTGTTGTCTGATTTGACGTGTTCTGTTCTGTCGGAAATAAACTCCTGTTTCCTGCCTTCCAGTCTCCAGCGCCTGCCTCTTTATTTGGGTAATCGTGAGTTGGGTGAGAAGCGGCTAACGCCGGGCAAAACTAGAAAAAGGGGTAAACGACCTGATCTGCCTGAACCCTTTTTCATCAATTGGCGTCCCAAACGTGGGGCCCATCAACGACACGTGGATCCAGTGGGAGAGGTCCCGACGACGGAGTGAACGACTGCAACGATCGGGAAGAGCTCCTGCCCGATAGACCCTTGTCTGGCAGCCGATCATCCGAACTTCACTGGTTCCGAGCAGACGTCTCTCGAGTGATCTACGGTCCTGACTGGGAACCATCAGGAGTGCCACAGCAATTATGGAGAATAGAGGACGATCGGGCGCTGGAAACAGAAGACGAGAAACTGTCCATACGGTCCGGGTAAGGTCGTGTAACACGACAAATTGCGAATTGATTGTTTGATTGTCATTGGAAAATACTAGTATTACGCATTTGATTGTTTTGTCCTGAGAGATTCTCTGTCTACAAACGGGGAAGGATAGGAGTATTCTCCCTTTGCAGACAGTGAAGGGTGGGTAGCGCAGGCTTTTGCCCCCGTTGTAACCCGTCGCGCCTACTTCCCTCTCCATTTGATTGATTGTTATCCAAGCATTTATTGTTTTGGAATTGGTTCTCTTTGGATCATTCTCTATTTGCAAACAAGCACAGAGTCGCGATACTCTGTTTAGTCTTTGCAGATAGTGAAGGATAGGTAACGCAGGCCTTTGCCCCGTTGTAATCCGTCGTGCCTATTTTTATCCCCCACTGATTGATTGTTTGACCGAACATTGATCGTTCGGAATTGGTTCTCGGAAAGGATCTTCTCTGTCTACAAACAGAGAGGAACAGGAAGATCTCTCTCTTTGCAGATAGTGAAGGGTAGGTAGCGCAGGCTTTTGCCCCCGTTGTAACCCGTCGCGCCTATTGCATTCCTCATTTGATTGATTGATTGTTTGTCCGAACTTGACTGTTTGGAATTGGTTCCCTCTTTGGGGTATTCCCTATTTGCGAATACTGTAGAATAGAAATATTCTACCTAGTCTCCGCAAAGTAGTGAAGGATAGGTAGTGCTGACTTTTGTCCCCGTTGTAACCCGTCATGCCTATCTTCCCCCCATTGCTCAATAGTTGGTTCAGCCCGGACCATTTATTAGAGGTAGACCATCTGGCTCCACCGGAGGACACCCTTAATAAAAAGGATATATATAAAGAAAATGCGGATTAGCCGCTGTATCGTGCTAGCAAATAAAAGAACATAAGAATCGTTAGGAAAAACAAAAGGAATCGAGTAAAATCAGTAGGCCACTGATGAGATCTCTTTTCAACCTCACTGAAATGGAAGCATTAGGAACAACCCCTCAGGAAATATGAAACTAGTGAGGAAAGCCGAACTCAACGCCATGATGACTGCGAGACAGCTCGACTCCACCGACCACCCCGCCCAATTAACGACAAACCCTAGGCAAATATTAGAAATATACAACACAATAGCAAAGTAACAGGTTAAAACGTTTTTATTTGAACAAAAATATATTAAACAACTATTTACACGGCAAACGGCTGCAACAACAAACCCACAATGCATTTCGCCGTCTGCTTGACGCCGTTCCTGTCCCTCCTTCCCCAAAGTAGCAATGCTGGGCTACCTTGGGCTACTTTCTAGTAGGTTTTTGGGCGTCAGAAAGTCTACAAAAGCCGTCGGCGGCGGCCTGGGGGTGGAGAACCATTAGGCGAATAGTCCGGAGGTGACACCACGCGCCATGGCCTGTCCCCGGGATGAACCAAGGGACCCGTTCCTGGGGCCGTGGCAAAGAGCGGCCGGCCGCCGAAGGCATGGGCCCGACCCGGAATGTACTGGTCCTCCCATTCCCTTCTTCTCCCGGCGCCTTGCAGGCCACGGGGGGGGATGTCTTGCATATGCCTCCGACCCCCCCTCTTCTTCATCGCCTGGTCCGGCCATAACAAATGTCAACGAGACGCCGTGGGGTGCACTGGGAGGGAGAGGCGGCGCGGACGAGCCTCTCCCGCCTCCCCAGGTGGAGGCCCCTCAGCTGCACCCCCAAGGCTCCAGGCACCCGACAAAGGGCTCGTCCACTCTTGCGGTGCAGGGATGCTCCAGGCACCCGGCAAAGGGTTCGTCCACTCTTGCGGTATAGAGACGCCCCACTCACCCAGCAGGGTCTCGTCCACTGTAGCGTTGCTACGACGCCTCGCCCAACAGGCTGGAGTCCGTCTGCCCATTTGACCCAGTGACTGTCGGTAGCTGCAGAACTCCTAAGAATGGCGGTCGACTCTGCAGGAATGAACCTGGCGTGCAAGGATGGCCTGGTCGCTGGCCAGCTAGAAAAAACGAGTCCTCCAGTCAGAAACGTTCTCCTCAGCTTTGAAGATTCTACGAGAGCTGCGGAGGGCCCTCGACCTCCGCGGGCCCCCGACCGCCTCCGATGGGAAACGACTGCCATGATTGCCCACAGAACGACCAAGACGTAGCCACGAGATGTTGACGCCCTCATGCTGGCGCCAGCCTCAGTTTTGAACGACCAACGATACTGCAGACTACCGATTTGATCAGTTCCGGTGGAACCTCAGTATGACCCGGTAGGAAAGATTGTTGCCCCCTCCCTTTTCTTTGATTGATGGTTCATGTCACCGGTCCCTTCTGTTGCCCCTTAATGAAACTTCTGGACTGCCGAAAGAGGTTCTGGTCCGACCACGAGTTGGTGGAGACATTTTGACTATACTTGGACCCGCCTGGCCCCACCCAAAATGGCGCAGGTACAAACGAAACTCGTAATTCCCCGTTGTGTTCCGGATGCTCAGACTTGATATCACGAGATATGTATGCAGTTTTGAAGCACATGGCGGGAGGGGATGAGTATTGCTTGAAAATTCGAACAATGAATTTGATATTAAGTTCTGACGCTTCATTAATTACAGTATTATTGAAGGTTCTAATCTTTTTGACACTGATGGTACTTACCTACAATGAATTTTCGATATGATTTTATTGCACTTATCGTACCTTGATGAAATAAAACCACCACCGACTCAGTTATGTTTTCCGCAGATAAATATGCCCTCATGTACAGTTCCAGTCTGCTCCGTGGCTGGCCCACGTGGTTGTAGGCCTGCATTTGTACGTCAACATTTTTTAAATAAAGATTTTATGACAAACAAATATAGTCGTAGCTTGTGGATTGGTAAGTTCGAATACATAGCCCTTGTTTCCGATCTACGTAAAATACAGGCGAAATAAAGCAAGTCGATTACTGAAAGGTTAAAAAGCAAAGTACCCAGAAATATTGAAAATGTGAATGATCCAAGTTTGTTGTGTGTGTGTTTTTTTTTTTTTTACTTTTGTGCAAACATAAGGCAATCGATAAAGGTCCCGGTGTTCTGTTTTACTTTGTATGCCACATATCTCAGGGAAATTGTTTCAGATGCCCCTAAACCAGACCCGTTACCACTGTAGACCACCCCGACTCCTCGAAGAAGAACACGAGTTCACCCCCACTTTACCCTGATTGCCCTTTTCTTTCGACCCCCCCACACAAGATCCGCAATACCACACGTGGGCGATCTATGCAATGTGCAGTCCATAAATGATTATGCCTCCCGCACCACCAGTCCCTCTGGGCTTAAACCACCGAGATGGAAGGGACTGCACCCCGCGGAGATAGGTCGAATACGTGGTAAGTAAAAGCCTTTTGGGTTTATGCGCGCGAATGTGTCTTAAAACGCTGCCCCCACCCCTTCTTTTTCCCCTTCTTTCTGCAGGTCACATCGGAACATCGACTAAAGTATGGAAAAGACCTAAGCAACGCGCCATGGTTCCGCGGGGACAAATGATACATTATCCATGGGGACTGCCCCTGAGGACATGACGATTTTGGGTGATATGAATGCACGCGTGTATGACCGGATGTGTGTAACTCGACTGGATATACGTTGCGCGCGTTGGCTTGATAAGAGAGATGTTTTTGTACGACTTGAGTGATGATCGAACGACCGATGGAATGGGGAAAAAGGGGGGTATGAACATGGTGCCTATACACGACGAGCAAACATAGATATAACACTCCCTTACTTAGAAACAACCGTCTCTCTCTCTCTCTCTGAACCCAACGACTGGAGGGGTGGTCTGAAGCAGAAACTTGGCGGGTTATTGCAGTATGACAAAAATATGACTCCAACCGGTCCCCGAATAATGCAACCAAGAATGACGTGCACCTACGAGTAGATTCTTACGCCATGAAACTCGAAGTTGCCCATTGTTCCCCCAACTAACACCCTCCGTTGCCTCAGCCTGGATACCCATTCGCTAAAAACGATTCAAAGATCCCACCGTAAGTGCTAGCCCGACCAGGATAGTTCCCGAACAATTGACGAAAGTATAAGTATTTGCAACAGAGACCAACATCAAAAGACAGCCAGGCGAATTAAATAGGAAACTAAGGAAGCGCAGCATGCAGGAGGAAATATCTTTGGCCAAGTACTGTTCTATGTTTTGTCTTGAGTTCTGTATGTAAATACATGTAACCCCCCCCCCGCCTGAATTCATGTGTACGTAGTATATGGATTTACGTTGTCCCTCAGTCTGTGTTTCTATATAAATATGACCCCTACTGTTTTGTGTTGTGTGCGCACCAAAATGGCCTATTATTGTACACGTTTCTCTCTCTCTTCCTTTCCCTTCATGTTGTACGTGTACCGAATAGTTCATTTAAAATGCGAACGACCCCTGCTCCCTCTTCCTTTGAGTGGTAATGTTGTGCCCCGCCGGCACGAGCCTAATTGGTTTTATCGAACACAAAGGTGATCGACAAATTGCCAGAAACTAAAACAATTTTAATTTGCCATGTTACTACCTCTCCTTTCTGTAAAAATGATAGAACTCGAATGGGCTATAAAGGAAAGGACAGGTAAGACGACTGATGTTCCCCTAATCTGGCCCTTTTTATAGGAGGACTATACGTCAGTGGCCTTCTGCTCTCAGCTCGTTAGAAACACAATCTCCTATGCCCAGATTGCCCCACCCCTCCGCACCCAAGTACGGATGTCCAAAACGTCCCCGTTCCTCCCGCTTGACCCCAGCTCCGTAAACTCGAGGTATAACTGATGACCCTGCTTAACTGTTGCTCCCCGAGAAAAGAGTGTTTAGCCTCTACCCCCTCTCTCATGATGATAAAAGACTGCCAGGGCTAGGGTCAGAAAGCCACATGGGACATGAATGAACGCCAAATAGACTTAGTACAAACTCAGTAGACATGCCTGTATACATGCTCCACAGTGATAACTCCTGACCGTGACCGATGAAACGTACCCCCAGCTACCTAGATCTGGGACGGAATTGAAATGTATAAATGCTTTCTCTTGCCAGTTCACTAAAACCTGTTTTGTACCCATTCAAGGATACACAGTCACCAGAGGAGAGGGGCTGGACGTGACGTACAGCCTGGCCACAGATCGTGAGGCGCGTGTGACCTCGACCTAAGATGGAGCCGCAGAGCAACGGGACGCGGGACGATGCACCACTCCCAAACGCCGAAAACGAAGGAATGGAGGGCTGCCTTGAAGCCCTCTACTTGTTGACCCACGCGTGCCAGAAGTCCCCGCCCTTTGAGCCCAATTTATGGACCTGCCTGCGCATCACCCTTTTGCTCCCTTGGTCCGTCTCAAAGATCCGGTCCCACTCCGCCCTCTCCTCCCTCGATTATCCGACAAAACCCTCTTCTATCCTTTCCACGTGGATTCTGACTCCGAGAAAGAAATGCAGGTGCCCAGCATAAGGCACACTTAAGAGAGATTAGCTAGGAAACAGGACTGTGGCCTAACGGCAAAGGACAGATCACGCCCTGCGACGTGTAAAGAAGGACCCGAGCTGGACCTATAGCTCCACCGCCGGTGCTTAACAGCGCCAACGGGAGAGAACGAACTACCAGAGCCTACCAGTGATGACTCGCTACTAAAAGGACACTGTGGCGAAGACCCCCCCTTTTTTCGGAACTTTCTACACCCCTTGACTAATTGCTTGTATTGGACTAAATTCCTCCCTCAACCACTTTTGCCTGTAAAATGTTTCATCGGTCACTTTTTAAGTACAACAAATGTGAATTTATATGTATTCCACCTCGTATGTCGCATCAACTGCACACGGTTATATGCAAGTCTACCAGTATTGACAAACGCTATATCATTGACTACACACGACTATATGTACACCCCGTCAATTATGATAAACACGGAAATGACCTATCTTATGTAAAAAGTGGCGACTGTGGAAAATGACAATGTATATGTACATAAGCGGCGTTCATTTGCGTTCACCCTCGCCACTGTTGAAGGTAAAGCGAAAGTCACGAAACAGTGGCCCCGCCATCTTGTCCCCTTTTAGGCCCCATCACGAACATAGATAGTAGCCATCTTTGTGTCATGACCTCTCTGCCCATTGCCAATAGCTGTCATCTCTCTCTCTCTCTCTCACTCTCTCTCTCTCTCCAGCCTCGCAAGCACCCTGCGCCCCGACAGCCCCCGGTCTCTCCTGTTCGGGCCATAAACGCACCGCTAAACACGACCTTGTCTCCATGCTGAACCCCTGCCCCCTCGCTCTTTCATCCTACTCATAGAACGGGCCCTTTTTGGTAACCTCTTCCTCCCTGCCCGATTGCCCGGCCTGATCCCAGGCCATCACCTAGCCCAACAGATGCAGTTTATTGCTTCCTACAGTAGGACCTCGCCTCACATCAGAGGAGCGGTGATTAATCAAGGCCTTCACACCCCTAGATCCGACCGACACCCCTGCATTCCTCCCAGGAACACCCTTCCTCTCTTCTGATGACCCCCCCCCCCCGGCTACACCTGGCCTCTCGACCCAGCCCCATATCATAAAACTAGGTCTCGTGGATTTACCCTCCGGCCCCGCATAGCGAAACATGATCTTATCGCCTGCCTAACCTTAGATCTGAAAAATATATAGCATGAGATGCACACCTATTGTAATCCTGAGTTTTGACATCTTTTAAACATTTGTTTTTTTGCCAGCGTGCAACACCTGCTTCGCGCTTCGTCTCATTGCGCTGTAACGTGACTAAACCCAAAGAAAGGAACCAATTTCAGTTCCGTCAGGCTGCACAGCCAATTCGAATCCAATGAATCAAATTTATTTATTCACAACTATTTTCTTCTTAATTTCACCATATTTGTCATCCATTTTTATCTCTTATGTTCAATCCATTTTATCCAAATCGCGCTTGCCATCTGATTCCACAAAAACCACAGGAGTGTAAGTTGGGTTTCGCATGCCATGAATTTAATTCGGTCACCCTATGCATTTCGGGAAGTATATTTCCCTTCGTCAGGGGCATCTACAAATAAAAGTACATGTTTTATAATTTGACTTGCTTCATTTGTCTGATAAACATTTATATTAATCAGAAACCAAACTCAACATGTTTAAACTGCGATCTTCTTTGCTTAAACATATTTTTTACGCTCATTTACCCCGTGTCAAGAACCACTACCAAATGTCTTCCTAACTAACTCCTGCAAATGTATACCAACACATGTTCCCCCAATTATTTGAAGCAGATTATTGTGCTCGAAAACGGTAAAACTGTAATTAAGTGCAACTTTCACTAGTGTTCACTCACCATGGCCTGCTCTTTAATTTTACAAAGTTCAATTCATCCTCTCAGTCCCGGCGTACAGAGACGCTCGAACCTCCTTCATGTGCGAGTAAAACATTACTGCTGAAAGCTTGCTCTTAGCCCTCCCCGTCTTTATCTGCAATCACCCATTTAATTAGTAACACATGTGAACGCCTGAAGCTCTAAACCAGTCCTCTTACTGGGTCTACTGAGTTTCACCATTTATCCGAACCCGATCTTCACTATATTTCCCAGAATGCCATATAATCACACTTCCCTTCATCCACTGGTATTCCGTTGATTATACTTTCTTTCAAAAACATGAGTTCCTTTGCAATCCTTTCATTCGGTAATTCGTTCTTGTAGAAAAAGTGATGACTCATTGTGAAATACTTTCCTCTTCGTCGTAGTTATTTCACTGAAAGAAACCCTGCTCCTGTGCATTTTCACCATCTGATGTGCTGATTTAATCACAGTTTTCCTGTTGGTAACTACCAATATTCTCGTGGGTGCAATCTCAGTTGAGACGAAAATATTCATACACTGAAAAATATATAGCATGAGATGCACACCTATTGTAATCCTGAGTTTTGACATCTTTTAAACATTTGTTTTTTTGCCAGCGTGGCATTCTGGGAAATATAGTGAAGATCGGGTTTGGATAAATGGTGAAACTCAGTAGACCCAGTAAGAGGACTGGTTTAGAGCTTCAGGCGTTCACATGTGTTACTAATTAAATGGGTGATTGCCGATAAAGACGGGGAGGGCTAAGAGCAAGCTTTCAGCAGTAATGTTTTACTCGCACATGAAGGAGGTTCGAGCGTCTCTGTACGCCGGGACTGAGAGGATGAATTGAACTTTGTAAAATTAAAGAGCAGGCCATGGTGAGTGAACACTAGTGAAAGTTGCACTTAATTACAGTTTTACCGTTTTCGAGCACAATAATCTGCTTCAAATAACTGGGGGAACATGTGTTGGTATACATTTGCAGGAGTTAGTTAGGAAGACATTTGGTAGTGGTTCTTGACACGGGGTAAATGAGCGTAAAAAATATGTTTAAGCAAAGAAGATCGCAGTTTAAACATGTTGAGTTTGGTTTCTGATTAATATAAATGTTTATCAGACAAATGAAGCAAGTCAAATTATAAAACATGTACTTTTATTTGTAGATGCCCCTGACGAAGGGAAATATACTTCCCGAAATGCATTGGGTGACCGAATTAAATTCATGGCATGCGAAACCCAACTTACACTCCTGTGGTTTTTGTGGAATCAGATGGCAAGCGCGATTTGCATAAAATGGATTGAACATAAGAGATAAAAATGGATGACAAATATGGTGAAATTAAGAAGAAAATAGTTGTGAATAAATAAATTTGATTCATTGGATTCGAATTGGCTGTGCAGCCTGACGGAACTGAAATTGGTTCCTTTCTTTGGGTTTAGTCACGTTACAGCGCAATGAGACGAAGCGCGAAGCAGGTGTTGCACGCTGGCAAAAAAACAAATGTTTAAAAGATGTCAAAACTCAGGATTACAATAGGTGTGCATCTCATGCTATATATTTTTCAGTGTATGAATATTTTCGTCTCAACTGAGATTGCACCCACGAGAATATTGGTAGTTACCAACAGGAAAACTGTGATTAAATCAGCACATCAGATGGTGAAAATGCACAGGAGCAGGGTTTCTTTCAGTGAAATAACTACGACGAAGAGGAAAGTATTTCACAATGAGTCATCACTTTTTCTACAAGAACGAATTACCGAATGAAAGGATTGCAAAGGAACTCATGTTTTTGAAAGAAAGTATAATCAACGGAATACCAGTGGATGAAGGGAAGTGTGATTATATGGCATTCTGGGAAATATAGTGAAGATCGGGTTCGGATAAATGGTGAAACTCAGTAGACCCAGTAAGAGGACTGGTTTAGAGCTTCAGGCGTTCACATGTGTTACTAATTAAATGGGTGATTGCAGATAAAGACGGGGAGGGCTAAGAGCAAGCTTTCAGCAGTAATGTTTTACTCGCACATGAAGGAGGTTCGAGCGTCTCTGTACGCCGGGACTGAGAGGATGAATTGAACTTTGTAAAATTAAAGAGCAGGCCATGGTGAGTGAACACTAGTGAAAGTTGCACTTAATTACAGTTTTACCGTTTTCGAGCACAATAATCTGCTTCAAATAACTGGGGGAACATGTGTTGGTATACATTTGCAGGAGTTAGTTAGGAAGACATTTGGTAGTGGTTCTTGACACGGGGTAAATGAGCGTAAAAAATATGTTTAAGCAAAGAAGATCGCAGTTTAAACATGTTGAGTTTGGTTTCTGATTAATATAAATGTTTATCAGACAAATGAAGCAAGTCAAATTATAAAACATGTACTTTTATTTGTAGATGCCCCTGACGAAGGGAAATATACTTCCCGAAATGCATTGGGTGACCGAATTAAATTCATGGCATGCGAAACCCAACTTACACTCCTGTGGTTTTTGTGGAATCAGATGGCAAGCGCGATTTGGATAAAATGGATTGAACATAAGAGATAAAAATGGATGACAAATATGGTGAAATTAAGAAGAAAATAGTTGTGAATAAATAAATTTGATTCATTGGATTCGAATTGGCTGTGCAGCCTGACGGAACTGAAATTGGTTCCTTTCTTTGGGTTTAACCTTAGATCTGACCACCCCCTCCTGCCCTCGTGTCCTGTTGGAATGTCCGGCTGCAGATTACAATCACATGTTACATTTGGGAGGGGAAAACAACATCAGAGCGGTCGGTATGGGAATGGGCCTGGAGCTGGGGTCCCAAACATGCTCTTTTGTACTTCAAAGTGTCTTCATTGCAATCAGGAATGTTTGTACATCATAAACCTGTGTATAAAAGACGGAGCCGTAGAGAAACTAAAGAGAGCACCTCGAGAAGATACCCTGTTGTCTGATTTGACGTGTTCTGTTCCGTCGGAAATAAACTCCTGTTTCCTGCCTTCCAGTCTCCAGCGCCTGCCTCTTTATTTGGGTAATCGTGAGTTGGGTGAGAAGCGGCTAACGCCGGGCAAAACTAGAAAAAGGGGTAAACGACCTGATCTGCCTGAACCCTTTTTCATCAATCTGGCCTTTTTACTTCTGCTGTTACACGGTATGTCTTATTTAGTCTGTAAGCACTATTTTCTTTAACGTGTGTCTCCTACTGCAGGCACGACATGCTTTCCGCGCACCATGCCCGTTTTCACTTTCCAAGCAGCTCAGAACAATGGAAGCTGCTTCTTTGAAATGAAATAGGTCTTGCATTTACAAGAGTTTGACCTATTGGCATTGTAAATGACAATGCTTTTTATGTATGTGTTAATTATCAAAACATATAAATAAAAGGTATTGTCCTTTACAATGTCAATAGCTTAAACTCTCGCAAATGCGAGGCCTATTGCATTGCAAATGCTTTGTTCTATATGGAGGTTGCATGACGTTTGTCTAAATAGAAGACTCCAACAGAATACAGATAGATGTCTAATTTAGATGCCACCTATGTTTTAATTGGGCTAACATTATGTGCCAGGAAAACATCACTCATTTCTCTGTGTAGTACATGAAACATGATGTGTTTGTTTGAAGAAGAAAATATAGGACCACCAGACAGAACAGCACTGGTATTTCATAATAATTCATGCCACACACTGTCACCAAATCATGATTCCCCTAGAGTACACCTCATTGAGAAGCAACGTATTTAAAATGTGTTTTTATATCTTTTTTAAATGTAGTCAGAAAAGTGCACATTGACTGTTAACTTCATTTTTTTTATAGAACTTAAAGAGTAACCGTCTTGGTAAAACTGTAGAAAGTAAACCCTGTCCTGAAGTTTTAGTTTAACTTTTTTTATTGTCACTGGCTTTACCACCTCTTGCTTCAGGGGTCACGAAGGGGCAAGCAAGGGGTCGCATTTGCCACCGCGGGTGACCCCAAAATGACATCCATGTCGATCTACCCTGCCTGTTCCTCCACTCTGAATAGACTCATGTTAACTGCCATGTTTTTGGTTTCCAGGAAATCCTGGCCTCTTAAAAATGGAAAAACATGTAAATGACACCCAAGTGTTGGAAGCAAACTCAAGTGTCAGGAACATTTATTTTGTTTGTTTTTTCAGAAAATAATTCGTTCTTTGGGAGTTTGTCTTTGAAAAACAAAAAAAAGTTGTGTTGGTGCACTGAACATGACACCCATACTGCAAACTTCAGTGCCTTCAGAGGAGCTTTCATGGTGGATAGAGATCTCTGCAGGGCAGCGAAGTATCCCCTGCGCTGCCCTTTGGAACACCGTACAGCCCGACATCTTCTCAGCAAGGGATTCATATGTGGCTACCTTGATGTTAGATACTTTGGGGCAGATTTACAAGCCCCTTGCGCCTCTTTTGCGCAGCCGTTGCGTCACTTTTGTGACGCAGCGGCAGCGTAAAAGATGCGCCATGGTGCGGGGTATTAATAATGTGATGCATCTGAGAGATGCGTCACGTTGTAAAGTCCTGCGCCATCATGAGGCGTTCCGGCGCAGTGGAGGGCGTTCCTGCGCAGGAACGCCTTATAAAAGTGGCTGAGTGAAATCTACAAGATTTCACTCAGTCACTTTTAGGCCAATGCTGGGTCAAAACCCTGAGCCTTCTTGAAGCAGGCGTAAGGCTTGACACAGCGTTGGGGAGATAGGGCCACCCCAGAGCATTGCTGGAGATGTCTTGCGCTTGCTAATTTGCAGGGATGTGCCAGTAATTGTAAATCTGCCCCTCAGTGTGGTTGTTCAGGAAGCAGTGGGCTGTCTCATCCGTTGTTAAATGTGCAGTCGTCGTTTATGACTAATTGCCATGCTCATTACTATTATTTTAAGACTGATTTACTCCTGCGCTGGGAATCAATGCAGAAACCACTCAATTTGGAGAGGCATAGAGTGCCTACCTCACACCTTGTCACCCTGGACACTGTGCAGTCCATTGAGTGTTCATGTAACAACCATAATGTATTCTGGGGCCTTGGTGCTCTTGCTTCTATTGTACTTATTAGAAGACCATGTTTGACGAGAACGATTTAAAGTTAAGGGCCCAGGACTGAACATGGTGCCTGCGGATGTACGACATTACAACGCATGCTTTTACCACGCATGCTTTTACATCGCCAGTTTTACAACGCATGCCATTACAACGCATAGTGCTTTGGGGCGCTGGATAGTGAATTATTTAATTTACTTTCCAACTCCAGTCCCCGTGGATAGTAGGGAAGGTGTTGGATAGTAAATTAAATATATTCCCTATCCTAGAGCGCCCCCCCCAGCGCAATGCGTTGTAATGGTTTGCGTTGTAAAAGTTGCGATGTAAAAGCATTGCGTGGTAAAAGTTGCGTTGTAAGTGATGTTCCCGGTGCCTGCCCATAAGGACATGGGTTCCCGCGGCCATTTTAGGCTTGATCCAGAGTTTGAAACCAGTGTCCTTCTGCAGAAGCTCTGCTTTGATCAGTTTACGAAGGATTACAGTTGATAGAATTGCCTCTTTAAAGAAAATCTGTCACGAGAAACAGGAAGGAGCTGTGACGCACACTCACGACTTGAAACTCTTAGAAGTCCATATAATGTATGTGCTCCAGATGACTCGTTCCCTTACCTCTGTTTGCATTGTATTATTATACCGAGAAGCACATTCCATTCTTTCTTTCACTGAAAGCGTTGCAGAAAGCTCTTTTCAGGGGAGACTCTTTGTTTTAGGCAGCTTCTAATGAGTTCCATGGCCACGGGTCTTCATTCGTCGAAACAAAGAAAATAATGGTTTCTGCGAGCCGATAAGGGCACTACACACAGGAACTTAGATTATTTAATTAGACTTCGGTGCTTTATTGAGCATCATTCTCTCTTACAAGAACTACACATTTTAAATTAAATCCTTATCACTGAAGTAAATGTGCGAGATCTGTTTCTACACAGGAGACAAACTGGACAGCTCTAATGAAACTGCCTTTCATACTGCAGCAGCGGGTCTCGACGTGATATTAAATTGCAAATATTTGCTTGAAATAGTCAAGATAAGTAGATCGTGTGCTACACTTGAAATGCAAATACATTTGCAGGATATTCAATTTTTTATGGTATGGTTCTCGCTGGAATTTCTTTGACTGGATATTAAGGTATATTTATTCATCCATTATGTGCTTTGATTTAGCAATTAACACAGTTCAGGCCTCTGGATGTCTACTCAAGGAAAGCTAATGAACAAGTGAACACCTAAAGGGTGCAGTGAAGCATCTGGTTCATTTTGGGCATCTGTACATCTCAGGTGCTGGCGTTATTTATTCTGAAACTCCAGAGTTAACAACACCAGGGGTCCTTGTAACACTAGGGTGTGTAAATAATGGGGTTTATGAGCTGAATCAGGAATCTCCATGGAAATTATTGCCAGGGAAATCAGTAATTCCAGCCCAATTTTCCTGGTAATTTCTTATTGCCCCATCAAATGCTCCAGGAGATTTTGATTGCTTTCAGGAGCTGAAATCTCTGGGCAAACGTAGCTGATTTGTAATGTTTTCTATAAAATGGCAGTTCCTGATGGGGTCGGTAAACCATTGAGTCCAGTTCACTAGGAGATATCAAGACTTCAATTAGGGATCTGTATTCTGAAGAAGGCCAGTGACCCATTAGGGCATTTGGAATAGGCTCAAATAGGTTGATGCCAGCAGATAGGGTAATGGAGATATAGCGTATGTGATATACCCGCTTCACACATTTTTAACCCAGTCAATGGTGGCCTAGACTAAATAAGAACAGGGGCACCCACTTAGACAGTTTTAAATAACTATTTTTTTCTCTCTGCATTTGGATCTTTCTCATGAAAAATTATTTCTATATATAAAAAAAATATGTGCTCCACCCTGAGTGTTAGTCTGCGCCAGGATATGTCAGCAGCCCTATGATGAAGCCTGCCACCATTTAGTGGGTAAGGGCAATTTTAATAACCCTATGTGTTTTCCAGTAGGTTCTTTCTCCATTCACAGTTTCCATTCCCTACATTCCTAGTTCCCTACTGGGGTAACCAGAGCTTTTACCCACTTTTTGTCCTTATCGTCTCGTGATTTCCATAGTCTGGTTTGTAGAGCAATTGAAGGATCACTCTCTAGTCCCCCCTAGTTTGTGTCTAGTAAATACAACCACTTGCCAGGCCCAAACATTCCCTTTTACTACATGTGAGGGATTCCTAAGGTATGCCCAAGGTAGCCCCATGGGCAGGGTGCAGTGTATGTGAAAGGTAGGACATGTACTGGTGTGTTTTACATGTTGTGATAGTGAAATACTGCCAATTTCGTTTTTCACAATTGCAAGCAGGGCCGGCTCTAAGGCGGTGCAATCGGTGCCACCGCACCGGGCACTGACTTGGGGTGGGGGCGTCATTTTTACAAGTAGTATTATCATTTTAAAAACACCAACCTGCTGGCCCGTTCCTGTCCTCCAGCAATTTTTGTAGGCATCAATTAAAACGTCAAAATAACTCAGGTGATTTATTGTGTTCCTGGAAAGAGACCAAAGGTTTGTCTAGTGGACGTTTTGACTCATCCAAAGGTAGCGCAGAGGGTTAAAATGTGTGCTGCTAAGTACGTGTACCATGCAGATAATAAAGTACATGTAATGTAAATAGGTCAGTGAGTTACTGCTTCTGTAAGGGAGCTCCTTTTGTTACTTGTCGTTTGGTAGGTTAAAATCGTTATTTAGGACATTGAGCTATTAACTGTCATCAAACAGCTGTGTGTAAACTGCAGGGTATATGTTAGAGTTATATGTTTTTTTGCCCAGTCTTTCATTATCCTAATCTTGCCAAAAGGGTTCATTTGGGTGGGAAACAATTCTTGTTACTAAAGAGAACCCCTAACAATGGTGTTATATTTTAAATTCTAAATTTGTCATTTTCCAGATTAAGGGCTCTAAAACTATATTGCCTACCAGTATCGATGACATGTTGGTCCTACACTACACCTTATAGTCCTGTCTGATGCAACATTTCCTATACTCTGATTTACACACCTATGATTGTCTCCGTGCAATGGGTTTGTGATGTAAAGTGTTCTGATACCTTACACTGGTATGAGTGGTGATATGAATCTAAATGAATCCGAGAGACAGTGGTTCTGGAGACTTGAGGGGGACTGCTAAAGGGCAGTGGTTAGGGAATCCATGGCAGAGGTGGTCATTGGGAGGGTGCCAACAGACATTGTCGCACAGGGCACCACCAGCGGTAAAGCCGGCCCTGATTGCAAGGACTATCTCTCCCATAGGTGATCATTGGAGCTGCCTTGTAACCTCTTGCAAGTGTAACCTCCAATGGAAAGAGATAGAGATTTTGAGTTTGGGATCCTTGAACTCAACAATTTAAAATTACATATTTTTTAATGATGTTGGGTTTTTACTTACATGTTTGAATTTTTCACTTTTCCTTGCTTTACCATCTGGTGCCTTTGCCTGCCTGTGAATCCACTTCAAGTTTGGACTGACAGTTGGACTGTTTTCGCATTCACTCTACACAGTCAAACAAAGGAAGCTGAGGTGTGTCCTGCATATCCTGATTGCCCAAATCCTCCCTCTCCTACCCCCACTTGCAAACAAATTAGTGACCCAGGCCCTCAGCCTGTCCAGACTGGACCATGGCAATGCCCTTTACCTAGGTGCCCCTAAAGAGGTAATTTCAAAGCTTGACGTCATACAGAATTGTGCAGCAAGGCTGCTCACTGATACCCCCAATCATTGCTCAGCAAGACCAGCCCTCCACTCTCTTCACTGGCTCCCAGTACAGCAGAGAATAAACTTCAAGGCCCTTTGCATAGCACACAAGTCCCTTAACGATCACGGGCCACTAGTCAACAGGGCCATGATTCGTCCGTACAGAACAAACAGGGCATTGCGTTCAAATGAACTCCATCTTGCGACGATTCCCAGGACAAAGAAGGCCAGAAGTGGTGGTAGGCTCTTCTCGCTCAACGCCTCCAAACTATGGAATGCCCTCCCACTGCATCTATGGACTGAACCTAACCATCTGAAATTCTGTAAACTGCTGAAGACCTGGCTGTTCATATAGAGCCCTCCTCTTCCCTCTCCTCAGATCCATGCAGTGCTGGGATACCTCCGGCTAGCCATGCGCTATACAAGTAACAATACAATACAATACATCACCAAGTGGATGGGTCTTCCTGAGCTAGAGTGGTGGAAGGAGTTGTCACTAAAACCTGAAAAGGGCTTTGCCTGTCCTCACACAAAGCTGTCTACACCGCCTGCAGTGTGTTTGGAGGCAGGCCAGGGAAAAGCAGGGTCTTGTGCACTATAAAGAAAAGACTTTCCTTTGAAGTATGCCTACTTCAAAGGCAGAGACCGGTATAAGTACTGGAGCTGTGACATTATAACTTTGGAACACTTCTGAAATGAGAGGGGATTCTTCCAAGAAGAATAGCTGGAGAAGCTGTAGGAGAGGTACTGTAACTCTGCATGTTGCTGTGTAGGGATGCCCTGCTGCTTGCTGTTTCTGTCTTGTACAGTGAAATGACTGGACTTTGCTTTCTGTATCATACTTGCCAAGGGTCTCAAAGGGCCTGTATGTGCTTGCCTACTGTTAAGAAGTCTCAGGGCCATAGAAGACTTCACGTGCAGCCTCTGAACTCCTCTGCTGGGAGTTCTGACCTGCCAAGTGGTGTCAATTCCAGTTCTGGGCCCTTGGAGGTAGATTTGCTGCAAAGAAGCCTGCAAATCCATGCATCAACCTTCATCGCCTGTTCTTCCCACTGCAGTCTTGCCATGCAGTTGACAAATCAGCGCATCCACGTGGTGCGGCCAAATAATCACCTCCCCTTGCAGAATTGATACATCACCTCCCCTGTCAAGAAGGAATCAACGCATCACCTTCCCTGAGATTAAGGAATTAACGCATCATTTTGTTTTCTGGCGCTTCATCTCCCCAGCGCCTGTTTTTGTTCATGATTTTGACACATCCCAGGAACTTTGTCATAAGAGTGATGCATTAAGGGGAGAGGAGTTGGCCTAACAGTTAGGGGGTCGACCTCGAATCTGGGGAACTGGGTTTGCGTCTCGGCAATGACGCTGAACATCCTGTGATTCTGGGCAAATCACTTAATCTCCCCGTGCCTAACTATAAAAAAAATGAATGTGTCCTCATGTAATGCAACTGGTGCTATGTAAAGCGCCCTGATACCCGATTCAGGTCACGTTTGCGCTATATAAAACTCTGGATAAATATAAATGAATATTCATAGTTTCCTATGGCCTGAACTGTTTTAAATCTTTCAAAAGTGAGTTCTTTGCTGGTGTATGTTGGATTTTTGTTGTTTTAGTATTATTTTTTCAGATAAAGATAGGGTATTGTTCATTGTGTTACTGTGTGTTTATGTATAAATGCTTTACTCCTTGCCTCTGAGATTAGCCTGACTGTTTGTACCAAGCTACCAAGAGGGTGAGCAGGGGTTATCTTAGCTGTGTAATCCACTTACCCTGATTAGAATAAGGGTCACTAGTGTACAGGGTACAAGCCACTGCCATCTAGAGACCCTCATTTCTAACAGCAATTTATTCAAATTAATTTGTCTGTTTAGCATGGACATCGATTTACCGAAATGCCATGGGTCGCTGAACTGATATTACCCACAATTGACCTCAATAAAATCATGACAAGTGACATCAAATTACCTATAACCCTGAATCTTGCCAGGTAGTGATTTCCCATGACCTTAATCTTCATGACTTGACAATAATTGGCAGCTAAATTTCTCTACTATATGCATTATTAATATAACTAGGCAACACAGAACCATGTTTATTTTGAGGATACCTTTATTTTAATTAGGGTGCTGGCACGGTATGCTGCACAGCATTTATACTTTCTATTTATCTTACATGAAAACTGATGTGTTGCACCTCTAACTGGTGATTTAATGATTCCCCCACTGTCTACCTCATGAGAAATGTTTTCATAAATCACAGAGAGAGGAAAAAGGAGATTTACATTTTTTTAAAAGTTTTCCTCAATTTGGACAATCAGGAATTTTAGAGGGATGCCAAAGAGGTGTAAGCCCTTTTTATGGATGCTGATATCATATCCCTGCCACAAGTGCAGATTTGTTTATATCTGTGTATGTTTGAGTGTATTCACAATCTCCTATCATTCCCATTTCCAGCTTGCATGTTTTTACTTCAGCCAAGTGCAGGGATAAATCCTTTTCCAGGATAGGAAGGAGAATGGATCACCACCAGAGTGGAGCAATGGAATAACCTGAATTGAAGCATGGGGAGGGAGGTGTTATTCATGTGAAAATATTATTTTTACGCTGGAGAAAAAAAGTAAGGTATGTGCACTGACCCAGGGGTAAACTTTTCCACTGTGTCATGTTCTCCCGATGGAGAACTCCGTACAGATGGAATGGATTTTAAACTTGGAAATCCTAGGCTTTCCCCAGGAATCTGCTAGGGATCTGCCAAGGCCAGCTTTGCCTGCAGATTGCACTTTAAATTCAGGAATTTCAAAACTAGTAAAGCTATACAATGCCATAGATTTAAAAATCGGAATTTAGTTTTACTGCATTTTTGTGAATCACCCGCGTAAATTGAGTATAAACTATGCTATTGGCTTAAGTTGGTCCTTATTGTTGATTATTTTTTATTTTTCTTTGTTTGAAATTAATTTATTTACATTTTGAAAACATGAAGACATGAGCCTTCACAGTTGTATGCATCCGGTCAATTGCAATGTGTCAAGATTATGCATAAGTAAAGATATCAGCAGGGCATTAGAAAAAACATACATCATCTCAAGTGTTTTAATGAGGGGGCGGGATCACCAGATGTGAAGGAAATCACCCCATGCCGAATTGCATCTCCAGCACAGCAGAGATGCGGTTGGGTAGATTGCGCACAAGTGGGCCTGTGTATAATACCGTTGCATCATCAATTTATATGTGGTCTCGCGTTGGGAAATGCTCCTATACAGTTTGGGGATATCTTGCCAGAGCTGGTCCCACTGCTTCTGTGAGAATCCCTCAGTAGTATCAGCGTGCCATTGAGTTTGGTAGGGGTGAATCTTGGACGGGGTGAGTGTCAGAGTACTTTGTAGGTGCAGGAGATCAAGCCCCTTGTCCTGCAGAAAGACCGGACTAAAGACTGAAAGTGTGTGAGTGAATGTGTGGCCCCCTGAGCTATGGAGGGGATAAGCCCCTTATGTCTCAATTGGTAGCATTGTAGTCTTGCTGACTCCAGGACTCTGAAGTCGTGCTTACATTGCTCGAAGGCTTTAATCTGGTCACCTTCAAATAAGTCCCACTGGGTGCAACAGTCCCCCTCCTTCCTATCTGTGAAGCAGTGGGTCTGTAGTGCTGGGGTAAACTCTGGGCTGTGAGCTACTCGGGTGTTTGGAGAGGGGAAGGTGGTAAGGTTTCTCTTGATAGCAGTTCTGTCCTAAATTTCAAGGACCGTTTTGGTGTGGGCGGCTATGTAGGCTCTCCAGGCAATTGTGTTTAGGGAGCCATGCCAAGTCCCAGAGTGGTCTCTAGGCAATCGCACAATCCATATGAAAACAGTGCTTCGCGCTCTCTCAAACTACCCACTCTGATACATAGTGCAGGTGGGTCACCCAATATTATTCTAGAAGATTGGGAAACGAAACCCCCCCGGTTCCTGGGGAGCATTAGTATGGAGTTAGAGAGTCTTGAGAGTTTCCCTGCCCAGGCACAATTATGGATATCCTGTTGAAGATTAAGGATCACATCCTTTGGGATATGGGCGGGAAGGCCTGAAACAGATAAATGATTTGGCAAAAATTGACATTTTGACTGAGTTGAGTCGTCCCAGCCAGGAGACCTGTAGCGGTTTCCATTGGCAAAGGTATTCTAGGACAGAGCTCCAATATTCTAGCCAGTTGCCGCACATCCAAGTTGCTAGGTCAGGGTGAGTTTTAGTCCCAAATACTTTATAGATTTTGGAGCCCATTGGAAAGGAGTGAGGGCTAGTAAGTCAGGGATGTCAGTTTTGGGGATTGTCAGGTTAAGGGCTTGTGATTTAACCATATTTATTTTGAAACCAGAGACATTCTCAAAGGCAGTTAGCACTGTAACTAGAGCGGGGAGTAAAGACTTGGGCCAAGTGAGGGCTAGCAAGAGATCATTCATGATTAGGGCCACTTTTTGTTCATGCCCGCGATGTCCCTCACCTGGTTACTATACATCGCAAGGGGTTCAACCGCCAGGGTGAAGAGTAAGGGCGATGGCTGGCAGGCCTGTCTAGTGCCCCTTGTCAGATGGATCAGTTGCGAGGAGTGCCCATTCACATGGATAGTGGAAGTGAGGGTGCTATAAGACACCATGATTTTAGAGATCAGGCAAGTGCCCAATCCATAGTAGTAAACAAGGGGGAGAGGGAGAGGGAGAAGTGGATTCTGTCTCCCCTGGTAATATTCATAAACAAAAGGAAGATTATGTGGCCAGTGGCAACGTGAGTGATGCCGACAGCGTCAACTCAGATGGAAGCTCCTCTAGTACTAACTCAGGGGGATTCAGGAACAAAAGACAACAGAGGGGTGGTTACCGCCAACAGAGAACCCAGTTTCCACGCCAAAGAGGGTGGCGAGGTTTCCAAGGACCACCTCCTTTCAACCCTTTTCAGGGCCAATATCAGTTCCCCCAATACCAATATGGCCCACCACAAATGGGACCATTGCACCCACAGTGGGGAGAAGACCTGACCACTGCACCACAGCAAAATCAACAGCCTTTTTTATCATGGGGCCCAGGATCCAACAGAGGCAGGAACAAGGGAGGGAACAATGTCACCTGGCAGCCGGTGACCGAGACAGACCCCAGGGTACACACCAGGAGTATGACAGCGGGTCGAGCGTCAACCAGCAAGAGAGGGACCTAGTCATAAATATATCACCCTGGCCACTAACTAACATGCAAAAACAAGTACTCAATAAAGGCCTGGGATATGTCCCTACGAATAAACCAGATATATTCCTCCTACACAAAGAGGTTCAGGACTTTGTTAGAACCATCAAGCTGAAGGCTTTCTTTCACAACCAAGAACCTAGAGTTGAGACATCGGACACAGGCTTAAAACCTAAGTCGTCCTTTACACCACAGGATAATCAACTTCCAGTTGAAGTTCTAGCTTTCGAAAAAGCGGTCATGTTGGAATTAGGCAAAATGGATGTCGACCCTAAAGTTTTCCAAAATATGAGTAGACAAGAAAGCGAAGCGATAAGGGAACTGTCTCAAAACAAGCAGATCGTCATAAAACCTGCAGATAAGGGCGGGGCAGTGGTTATTCAGACAACCACGGCATACGACCGAGAATGCAGAAGACTCCTCTCAGATAGGAGGAACTATCAGATTCTGGATGAGGACCCCACAGAGTCCATACGCATCCAAATAGGAGCAATGACTGAAGAAGCTCTTGCCCATGATTGGCTTTCAAAGAAGGAGGCCCAGTTCCTGACACAAAAAAAACCGCGAAAACCCTACTTCTACACGATACCTAAGGTTCACAAGAACCTAGAGAATCCTCCTGGCCGCCCCATCGTGTCTGGCATTTCATCTGTGCTTGAACCACTTTCCAAGTTCGCGGATGCCTTCCTGAGACCACTTGTCCAAGCTACTGACACGTATCTCAAGGACACGAAAGCTGTGCTCCAAATGTTAAAAAACCACCCGTTCAACCCTGACTCTCAAATACTACTGAGCCTCGATGTGGAGAGCCTCTACACCAGTCTCCCACACGACGAAACTCTCCTCATTATTGAGGAAGTATTACACAGTAAACAATGGAACTATCATACCCCACGTGGAGTAGTGATGGAATGTATCTCGATGGCCCTTACCAAGAACTTCTTTGAATACGAAGGAACCCTTTACTTACAACGTCATGGGAGGAGCATGGGCAGCACATTTGCGCCAAGCCTGGCAGGTCTTTATGTACACCATGTGGAAACCACCAAAATCTTGCACCAAAATAATCCGTTCAGGAGTAAGATCCTCTCCTGGAGGCGCTATATCGATGACGTCTTGGTCATCTGGGAAGGGAATAGCCAATCTGTCATGGACTTTATGCAGTGGATCAACAATCAGAATAACTTCCTGAAATTTACCCACCAAATGTCCAATGACTCAATGGTATTCCTGGACTTGAACATTTACCATGAGGCAGGTCACTTAAAAACTGAGACACATTTTAAACCTACGGCTAGGAACTGCCTCCTTAGGTTTGACAGTTTTCATCCACGTCACCTAAGAGAGAACTTACCATATGGACAGTTCCTACGCCTACGCCGCAATTGCAGCGATGTGGGAAAGTACAAATCCCAAGCCCTAGACCTAAGCAAAAAATTGCAACAAAGAAAATATCCCGACAAAATCATAAACCAGGCGATGAAAAGGGCCCGCAATAACAACCGGGAAGCCCTCCTGGAAGACAATCCTCCTAAAGAAGAAACAGAAAACAGAACAGTCTGTGTCACGACGTACAGCTCCGTCTCAAACCAGGTCTCTAAGCTGGTGAATAAACATTGGCGAATTCTGACGAGTGGGAATCTAAATCTAGAAAAACGTATTTTCGCCCACAAGAGAGGAAGAAACTTAAAAGATATCTTGGTGCACACAAGACCATGCACCGAAGTAATCCAACAGACAAGATTGCAAGCTCTGCATGGGCATTATCCATGTGGGAATTGTAATAATTGCCACCTCACCGAGAAAAGCCTAACTCTCGAATTCAGAAATGGGACCAGATGGGAACAACGTGCGGTCACAAACTGTAACAGCCGAAATGTTGTGTACCTTATCACATGCCCCTGTGGAAAAGAGTATGTGGGGATGATGACGCGTCCTGTAAAAACTAGAATCAATGAACACAAAAGCAATGTGAGGTGCAAAAAACAGACAACAAAAATGGCATCACACTTTCTAGAGGCACAGCACTGTGTGAATGAGATACATTGGACTGTAATTGAAAAACTACCTTCAGAAAGAGGTCTGTTTGAAAAAGAACAGAGATGGGTTTTTCGTTTGGGCTCAGATGTCACTGGGCTGAATGACTCCATCCCATGGAACCAATTACGTTAAAAAATAGGCCTGTCTAGCTTGGACAGCATTTAACGGAGCGTCATAATGTACTCTTCTCACTGTCATCGTGAGAATTCGAAACGCACCCCCAAAAAAGTGTGTATTTATATAAACCAACCTTTCGTTTATAGCTGCCTTAATAACGCTGTCATGTAAAATCAAAACCCCTTTTCCAAACTGTAGTATGCTTAAAACGAGGATTTCTATATTGCGGTTACGACACTGCATTAAGGGATAAGCTTTTTCCGCGCATGCGCGAGTGACTATTAAACTCCTTCCTGAACGGTGACCAAGACACTACCGCCATGCGCATGCGCCGACGGTTAGTGTCTCTCCTCCTCATACGCGCGTACTGCTGGGGACACGCCCTGCTTAACCGGCGCAGAAGCGGGTCGGAATCTAAGGGATAGGTCCATGTATGGGCCGTTTCCTTTTCCAATGAAGGGACAATTAGTAACGGCTGAAACACTATAAAAGGGCTTACCTCTGACTGGACCGACACTTCGTCGGAGCCGCGTTGAGGGGATGAGAGCCAACCAGGCCTTGCAGTAACCGTGAGTGTGTGTGTGGGAGTTTATATCTGCCTAAAGCCCATACCAGGATCGACTGCTCTTAATCCTTAAACTCGGTTCCTTGAGTACCTCACAGGTTGCCACAGTGGGCAGAACAGGAAACCCCCAATACCACGCTTCTGGCTCATGAGGCTATTTGGCCCATTATTATAAGTAAGCGACATACATCTATGTTTCACTATGCATTACCTTTCATGTTTTTTCATCTCATGGCATCATCTGGAGATCTTCAGAGACCATTAATGTGTGTCCTAGTCTATGTGTCTGTTCGTTTTTTTCCTTTTCTTTTTAGGGTTCCTGGACCTTATTTTTGCTCCTTGTTACCCTTCTGTGTATTTACACAGTGTTTCTTGAACATGTATTTACATTATGGTTTATTTGACCTTTTTCATCCACAGGTTCAGTTCATCGCCAATTGGGCGCCACGGACTTATGACCTTTGAGAAAATAGCTAGGTACATTTTCACCTAAATTTTATTTTTGTAGAGCACACTTTGACATCTACATAGATGTGAGTAAGGTGAGGATAAGTAGTGCACATCCTTGTCCTAAAGAAGGAGTTTTCGACTCCGAAACATGTCGACGCACTTGTGAGGTTGTTTTACCCTAATCAGTAAAAAACAACCACTCCCGCACTTTTTTAATGATACCAGCCGAAGACTTAATAAAAATGTTTTGTACTTACGAGCCAGGTATTTTTTAATATTTCACTTTCACCTCACCACTCACATTTTATTACCCACACACACCAGCACATAGTTCACTTACAGTGCTCCTACGTAGTCGTGAGTCGTAGCACGCCGCATCCCGTAGAGGTTTGCGAAGACCCCGATGATGAAGCATGACACCAAGGGGCCTGTTGGTGTGTGAGGGGTATTTAAACAACACTGGTTGCTCCCCACCACTGTAGGGACCACCGAACCCAACCTAGTGGATTCCTTTTGTTTATGAAAAGTGCCCAATCCAATCATAGCAAGAGTTGCCCACAGAAAACTCCATTCCATTCGATCAAATGCCTTCTCCACTCAGAGCGAGAGAAGGCAAGCGGGAACGTTGTCCCTGTGAGCTTTGACTACAAAGTGTGCAAGGCGGCAGACGTTGTCTGATCCCTGTTGCTGTTGGAGAAACCTCACCTAGTCCAGGTCAATGAGGCCAGGGAGTTAGGGCTCCAAGTGGTTCACAAGGATCTTGGTGTAGATCTTGGCATCTGTGTTTAGGAGAGCGATCACGCAGTTTGATGGGCATAAAGTAGGGTCCTTACCAGGTTTGGGTAGGAGTACGACCTCTACCCCTGCCATAGTGGGATGTTAGGACTTTAGGACTGTGTCTACCATGGAGGAATTGAAAAGAGCCAATAAGTGCTCTTGAAGTTGAGGCAGAAATTTGCAGTAGAACGTCACAGGGATGCCATTGGGGCCAGGAGTTTTGCCCACCGGTTGTTCATTAAGTGTTGTGGTGGAGTAAGTGTGTTTCCTGGAAGAATAGAACATTGGGATCCTGTGTGAGGGGGTAGTGCCATATCTAGTACTGTTTGCTAGGAGTGTTCAGCCCCGTATGTCAAGAGATGGGAATTTAATATGTGGGTTAGTAGTCATTGGGGAGAGACAAGGTGTGCGCCTTCAGAGTGCATAACAGGAAATAGGACATGTCATGGAGAGAGGTATAAACATCCCAGAAACCCTGAGGACCAAGGATTGTCGGGCCCCGTCCCGTGAAAGGAAAGAGAGTGAGCGGCTATTGTGACTTGAGGGAAGGATAACGAGATGCAGATTCTTGCTGGCCAGCAACATAGGGGAGGATGTATGTCAAGACAAGTCCACCCATTGTGTTCGATAACCTAAGCAAAAGAAAAAGAAAGGTAGAGAAGAACTCAACATGCAGCCAACAGGGCCAAGCTACTCCATTCAGGTGACTGAATGGCAGTACATCCGCAGGGAGGCCATTCAAGAGAAGTCACTCTCCTGTAGATTGAATCGAGGGGGTTCATGTGGAAAGATGTAGATTCCGCTGTCATCATTGACCTGGGGTAGAGAACAGCTAAGGAGGAGCTCCAGCAGTTCTGGGGTAGCAGGAGAGTGTGTTCAGAATTCAGCACCATTTAGGGCAGCGTGATGGGTCCAGTGACAGCTCCAGAAGGGTCCAGCCCAGTCCCAGACTGGAGCGGCCAGCACCGTGAGGATCCAAGCCATGGGACGATCTTAAAGAAGTGACTAAGCAGTTCCTAGGCGATGTACACAGTCACCTGGTGTCAAAGGAGGTGAGGTGGGGGGTCATTGTTAGAGAGAGCCAGAGGTCAAAGTGCTGGGCGGGGGACCTCTCTCAAGGTTACAGATGTGCTGAATGATATCTTGTTTGGCCTCCTGAGAGGCCATGTCCCTTTTGTGCTTATGGAAGTGGTAGGTCTACACTGTAGCCCGCCCCGGTTTCAGAAGTGGTTGGCTGGGGTTGGAAGGCAGCTGCAAGCCATCAATGTCCAAATCCAGCATCAAGCACTAGAGTTGTTTCACCTCTCTTCGGGAAATAATGGCACTGCGCCAACCCTCCCAGGTAAAGATGATTGAAAATGGGTGGCCCCATTGATTTCAGATGTTGAGGTCCCTCAATCCATTTGTGATGGGCTTGAAGTCTTTGCATCTTCGCAGGGTGATCTGTGCAATGTCCTGGAAGAGTTGGACTGTCTGGCCCCAGAAACCTTTTTTTCTGTAAAGAAATGGATGCCTGTAAGGATGTCAGGGGCAGCAGCCACACAACCTGGAATGGTGGTCACCTCGTGAGCCCTGTCAAGTGCCGGCGGGGAGATCCTGATCACGTGGAGGAGGTCAGCGGTGAGGTCGGCAGTGAAGGTCATAATGTTTGCGCCCTCCGCTCCCTATGGAAGGATGCGGATGTTGTTCCTCCTAGTCCTGTTCTCCAAGTCTTCTTGCTTCTGTTCCAATTCGATTTTCTTCCACGGCCATAACTCTGCACCAGAGCATTTCCTGTTCCTCCGAGCAGGCGTACATGGTGCATTCCAAGTCGTCCACGCAGCCACCAATCTCTGTGAGCTCATGCTTGAGTTCATGGATACAGGTCTTGACATCTGGTTTGAGTTGGCCTATTTTCAGATTGAATTTCTTGCAGAAACGAATCCATGTAAGCCTGGGTGATGGGCACTGGGGAGGACGTCTTCAGAGCTGGTCCTGTAGGGGCACAGGAAGGGTCAATAGCGGCAGCTGCTGTCTTCTGCTACATGGAAGTGACCGGATTGTCCTTGCTTCGGTTGTTAGACGTATCTCTTGCAGAACTGCCTCATGTCATGGCAATGAGGAGAGTGCTCAATTGCGTGTTGGGGCTGAAGGACCCTGATGCTGGAAGAAGGCCCCTGGCAGAGCAGAGAGCACGGTAGTCATAGTCTGCACCTCGTCACCCCCACAGGGCGTGTGGCAAAATGGGATACAGGGGCCACCACCACCAAGCCTTTTCAACCTCCCCAGGGAGCAGAACATTGGACACCGAAGCCAGCAAATTTGCCCCCAAGGTGACAGGCAGGTGAGCACCATGGAGGCGATGTGACAACTCCCTGGTAGCCGCTGGTCACTGGTAGAAGTCTCGGGACGAACCACAGGCCGCACGTAGGGTTCAGCGTAGAAGGGAGCAGTGGGGCTCAAGGCAGACAATCAGCATTGTTCAGGGTCTCAGTGAGGAGACAGGAAGGCTCCAGGACCCAGAGAGTCCCAGGGCAATCTCTGCGGCTGGGGGGAGGGTTCCCAAGGCTTCAGGTGCATCCCCCTGAGACAGCCGATTAAGCAAGGCCCAGAGAACAGGACCAGCTAGGCCTCAGGTTGTCAGAACAAACAGGCCTAATCCGCAGGTGGCAGGGGCATAGGGTTTGGCAGTTGCAAGCAGGGGTCCCTTCATACCTGGCGATTGTTCAAGAGAAGCTGGGAGCCCAGTGCCAGGTCCCGCAGGGATCACAAGGCCATTGTAGAGTGCCTTTCAGACCCCCCCCCCCCAACCAGAGGCTGACAACAGTCGACAATGGCTGTAGAATCATCAAGGGGACCAGTCAGGGGTTCAGAGCTAGTGTGGGTCCCACCAGCAGTGTTTAAAGGTCCTCAGTACCCTCCTCAGGTGCCGCAGGGCTTGTAGCCAGTCACACTCTGCAGCGCAGTGCCTGCAGCACACCACGGCCCGGCAGGTGCAGACAAGCAGGCCCCACGATGAAACAGGACTACCATCAGATGCCAGGGGGCCACCCTGGAGAGGCCTCTTGGTGGGGGCTCACCTAAAATCCTTAGGCCATCACACAGTGTGAGCAAGGCTGCTGCAAGGCCAGTAGGAGCTGGCCACGGTTTTCTGCTGCACCGTCAGAAGCAAGGAATGGCACCAAAACATCAGGGGGGACCAGTCATAGGGTTGGGGCCAGCGCAGGCTTCACCCATAGCGTCGAGAGCTGTGCTGCATCCTCCACTAGTGCCTCAGGGCCCGCCTCTGCCCCCAGCCTGTAGCTTAGGGCCCGCAGTCCACCAAGGCCCAGCAGGAGTAGACAAACAAGGCCAATGATTAAGCTGTGGCACCCGTAGACAGTGAGGTCACAATCTTGCCTCAGGGGGCTGTACAGCAGTGGTTGCCCGATCAGGGCCCGTCCACATCCACCGAGCCACCACCAGATGAGATCTGGGCAGCTGTAAGGACCATGGAGACCTGCCCCAATTTATTGCAGCTCAGGCCCCAAAATGCTGGGCAGAACCCAGTGATCTTCTCATCCGGGACTAGCAGGACCACCCCCCCAGATGTCTCAGTAGTGGACAGCCCCCAGTCATCTGCTCTGGAGGGTGACCCTGGACTGCAGCACCCAACAGTGCTGTGTAGTGTAGGTCTCGGAGCTATAATTCTTGTTGATTCATTTTTGTTTGTGTTAATTTGTAAGGCTAGTGTGAAGTGCAGAGAGGAAGGTTGTGGTCAAATACATAACGTTTGAAACATAGCCAAACATGTTTGAAAACGTGTGTATCTTTAGTTCATTTATTTATTTATTCTCAGGAGTTCCCATTGCAGTGCTGAATTTATTTATTTTTACAAAACCTAAAGTTTCTATTCCAGTTTCAGTGGAAGAGGTAGAATGTAAATAGTGCTTATCATGATATTGTATACCATGTCTTCTTGACACTGATAGTGCCACCACTGATGCCAGGGGTAAAAAATGAAGTACCACGGGTCACGGGTCACAAGAAGCAAGCCAGGGGTCACAGCTGCTAACCCTGGTGACTCTTCAATGACTTCCATGTCCCTAGGTGTTATTTGAAAGTTTATTTTTACCACTTTTTCTGAAAAAATACCTTGGCCCTCATTAGGAGGCGGGTGGTATTTTGCTACACCTGATACCAAAGGGCCTGGTGTTTTCACACCTAGTTTTCTTGGGTGCAGGAACACTGGACCCTATTTTACCAGGCAAAAAAACTGTTCAAATCACTTTAGGCTTAGGCTTAGGGTGCATCAGCAGTCAGTCTGAGCACAACCTCATTGACCCATGGATAGAGTTCAATGGGGCAGTGAGGCGGGGCGGGCGGGGGAGGGGAAGAGTGGGGGGTAGTAAACACCAGAATATGGATGAACGGAGGTAAATAAACATTTAACTAAATAAAACGAATTTTGTTACGCGCGCTGCATCGCATTTTGCAATGCAGCGCGTGCAACGAAATTCGTTTTATTCATTTAAATGTTTACTTACCTTCGTTCATCCATATTCTGGTGTTTACTACCCCCCACCCTGCCCCTCCCCCGCCTCACCGCCCCACGGAACTCATTGAACAAGCGGCCACTACTGGTGTTTTGCTTAAATTTAGGTCCATGGGGTTATTCCTCATTCATTGGTGTTTACCCCATAGTTGCATGGTATCGGTTGACGTTAATACATTGTGCTGATAATTATGACTTCAGGATTTGCATCCAGCCAGTAGTAGCGAGCAGCTCGTAATGAGGGACCATGTGGGGGGTCAGCAGTTCAAATGTGAGAGAAAACCTCTAGTCAGTCGGCCTGAGGAATGAGCCCTTCACATAAAAATACAGACCAGGCAAGTTTGCCTGGATATTAATATGTAGCTACTTACCTATGCCTTTTGCAATATCATCTTATAGACAGCATGCTGCTCTTCTGTAATACCTTTCAGTGATCATCGGCTTCTGAGCCTTTGTGCATCTCAAATGCCTATTCCACTGCCATCCCCATTGAGGGCCAGGGCTTCTAGAAATTAGGAACTAGTTGCAATCAAGCAGTAGGAATGTAATGCACTTGATTGTATTACAAAAAGCTGCAAGATGAGAACTCTCATCACGTGACCGCAGTTTTTATAGCGGGGACGAAAGGGTGGCAGATGTTCATACTTTTGTTTGGGTGCAGATACTCAGGCCAGATTTATCAAATTGTCATACAACGCAGCAAGACAACTTGCTGAGCTGCACTGTGCAGCATGACAGTGAGAGCAGGAATGTTCCATATCTGCTAAGCTGTGATGCATTCTTGCTCTCTCCCTGCACTGGCACACTGCGTGCTGCCTCCCACCAACACAGGCACCCTTGAGCCATGGTGCAAAAGGGCCTGCGTAACAGGCAGCATAGTGTGTGTGCAGGAAGGAACACCTTCCTCCACAAATGCAATCCAAAGAGTCATTTCCTTTATTGACAAGTGCTGCAATATGCAGCACAAGTAGAAAAAGAAAAGGACAAAGAGAAATAAACCTGTTGGTAAGGCGTATCATTTTGAATCAATCCCAGGTTTACTGACCTTAGTAACTTTGAAATTGTGTCAAAATCCATGGGTGTATGCATGGGAAAGCACATGCTCCATTCACGGAATGCTTTCCTAATGCAGCGTAACGCAAGGCAGCGACCTGTGTTACCTTGTATTATTCTGGTTTTATTAAGCCACGCTGAGCCACGCAAGGTGGCCTTGCATGGCTTAGTAAATCTCACTTAAGCCCTTGCATTGCCTTGTGTAGCCTTGTGTGAGGCAAGGGAAACACAAAGGCTTAGTAAATCTGGCCCTTAGTTTCGTTTAAGGTGGGAAGGTATTTTATTATGAATCTCCGGTTTCTGCAATGACAGCGATCAGAACCTCTGAGGTAATTAAAGTATGCATGTTACCTCCTTACATATGCTAAAATGCACTGTAGGCTAAGATGTGGTTTTGTTCTACTATTACTTAAGGTGTTTGTTAAATAAAATGTTGTCAAATATAAAATATGTATCCTCAAAATGATGAATAGATTAATGGTTGTGCATGGCGGAAAGGGCTTGTTGAAGGACTTTTACTTGATCTCAGAGGCCCAATTTATTTGGATGGTCACTGGCCAGGGTTCATATTTGCCCTCGTTTTATGTTTTTGTGGAAAGGTTATGCCTGCTAGTAGTCAGTCAGTCTAGAAGGGAGTTAGCTGGAATGAGTTCCCCAAAGAGTTAAGAAATAAGAAGGCATTTGTATAAGACAGAGCTTTGAAGTATCAAGCACTAATTACTAAAAACTGTTGCAGAAAAGTAAAGAGACAACGGGGCAGATTTACAAAAAACTGACGCATCTCTGCATCATAGCAGAGGTGCTCCAGTTTACTTGCGTCCATGGTGCAAGGATTGACAGATGCGTCATGCATTTCTGAAAGTCGTGTCGCAAGCACGATGCAACTCCAGCAATGCTCAGGAAGGCCTACACCTATTGTGCTGCGTCATTCCTTACACCTGCTTCAAGCAGGCGTTAGGTTTTCACGCAGTGGCGTCGTAGAAGTGTCACAGGGATATCTTGAAGATTTCACTGCATCACTTTTACGAGGTTTTCTTGCGTCTGAACACCCATAATGTGGTGCAGGGCTTTACAACATGACGCATCTCTCTAGATGCGTCACATTGTGAATGTGTTGCAATGTGGCGCATTGTTAACACTGCTGCTGCGTCACAAAAGTGATGTAACGGCGGCACAAAAGTATCGCAAGGGGCTTGTAAATCTGCCCAAACACTGTTTTATTTTTATTGAAACACTCACAGAGGAGGTAAGATGCTAGCTAGCCGCTTGTCAACAAAGAGAGCGTGACTTGAAATCAAGCAAGTTAAGCAATATCTTGCTATGTTGATTTTCTGTGGTGTAGCAGAAGCATGTGTTTGTGACAGGATGGACTGGCTGATATGAATTGAAGGACACAGGATTAGAGAAGGCAGAATGTGTAATACTTGGTATATGTTTTGCAATTCCAGTGGTGGTTGCTGGGAGTTGTGAGGCCCTAGCAGGTCCACATGAAATATGAATGTTGGTCAGGGAGCTGCTGCCGCAGAGAGGTCAGGATTGTGTGCTGCTCACTGTGAGGGTGATACCACATAACCCAGAAGGTATGTAAGTAGAGGTGTTAGCAGCAGTCTTCTGAGGCAGAGAGGTGATTACTTATTTATGGCAGACAAGAACAGGTATTGCGCCAAGACCAGACTTTCTTTTATCATTTTTAAACCTCAACATGGAACATCTATGACCAGGAACATCATCGTGATGTGTGTCACCCAATGAGCAACATGAGAGTACTGGGTTTGTTTGCAAATTACCAAGTCAGAGGCTCTGAAGGTGTCTAACAGGCCCTAGGTGGTTGTTCTCCTGGCCACACTATTGGCTGCTCAGCCAGGACATTAGCTTTTCTTCTGAAGCACCAGCATACTGTGGTAGACAGGCAGGATCTGGCACCAAACCTATATTTCTGAGGGGTAAGAAGTGGCAGTGAAAGGATAGTCAATGTTTCTAATCAGCAGAGAAGAGGGAGTCAATATCAGTGCGACAATAAACGATGCGAAGTAGCGCAGAGCACCAGTTGGTGAGTTAGAAATGATCTGGCCATGTATATATATGATGTCTAAAAACAAGTAAGGGTTCAGTTTTGTTTGTCAGTGTATATAAATGAATTGTTGATTTTTAATATGCCTGTAAATTTTTTTATTGCCTTTTATGATTTCTTGTAAATCGAATAAAGTGTATTTTGACTGACTGATCTGGCCATGGCTTTGTGCCTGCCACTTTTGTGTAAGGAGTGCAGTTGAAGAGCTGGTGCTGCTTTCAATGGCTTCTCATTGGGCAGCCCATCTGTTGCTGGCACTGTGCTTAGAAATTGTAGCCATGTTGAAACTGACGAGCCCTTTAGGTGTCTCAAGCACTTCAGGAGAAGTAGCTGGCAGGGGCACCAGATGCCCAGCCAATAAAATCTAAACCTGGTTGCGATGTTTCAAAACATGTGGAAAATCCAACCTTACCACACAACAAACCAGCACTGCCTCGCAATCGTTCATAACATTGCGTACATTTTAAGAAACATGCACGCAGTATTAGTATAAAGATTTAAATTTCTTTTTCAGAATATGTGTGACCTAAAAACCTGCAGGATAAATAACAGATTTACTGTTGTGAATCACAGTAAGATTCCCTTGTCAGAGAGAGCAAAAACAACACCCACGGGGTGCAAAGGATAAAAAAATGTGGTGTGTAGCGGTGTTAATGAGCTCGAGTCTTACGTTTGCCCGTGCTTTGTGATAATTAGCTATCTGTCCTCATTTCTTTCAATGCGCATAGTCTTTCTTTCTTTCAATGTGGATAATGTGAGGACAAGGCGGACAACTTCACTGAGCAGAATAACGTGTGCCATTTGTAAACTCAGCGGCGAGCAATGTCTACGGTAAGGGGCGCGCTCCGCGCGACTTTTATAATCCGATCAAAAGGGTTTGTCTACATTCCTGCATCAGTGGGGCGCACTTGAAGGTAAAGATTTTTGTTTTGCTCAGGGAAAGATTAGTAGAAAGTTCCGAAGTTCTGCTGAATAAATGATCACAGCCAGATACTATACTTGAACCCTTTTTTACTAACCCAACAACTCTTTCAAGAAAAAAAACCAATAGGCAACTGCAGTTGATTGATAAAGAGTGTTGCAATATTTAGACTTATTGGAGCTCAGAGACACAGGGGCAAATTATCAAGGTAATGCAATAAACATCGCAAATCGCGCTTATTGTGTTTACAATTATCACCATCTATCGCTGATTCACATGCCGTTTTAACGACGTATTAGCAATGCTTTGCTAAAAGGTGATGTGAAACCAGTGATAGACGGCGATAATCGACACTAGCGTGTGAAATCGAATGCAATTTCGTCATCTCAATAGAAGCATTTGGGGGCATATTACCTAGCAATAGTGATATTTATCGCTAAGCAGGGTTAGCCGGAATAATTTTATCGCCGCGCTACGACGATTTTTATCGGTGAGATACCTTGCTATCATCAAGGTTTATCTCAGAAACGATAAAAATCATTCAAAATGCGTGAATATCACTGGAAATACAGCGATATTCACACATTATCGTGACAATGCTCTTAGCCATGTTATCCACCTCCCATTGGTTAGCGCGAATATTTCCAAAACTACGCCTTTGTAGGTAATAGGAGATAGCGATGTTAGCGACTGTTTTCAGTCGCTAACATCTTGGCACGCCCACTTTGCATGTCATTAGCGATAAATATCGCTGACATGTAAAGCGGGCCCCAAGATGCTCGCTATCGCCTATTAGCTGTCGCTAACTGGTGTTAGCGACAGCTTGGTAATTGAACAATCAAATTATCGCCGCTGTAGCGGGAAAATGTCCCGCTAAAGCGGCGATAAGGGCCCTTGGTAATATGCCCCTTTGTTTTTTTAGGCCTTGCAGTCAATTAAAAAGAGAGCAATGTATATAGAACATTTCTTTAGTCAATGCATGTATAAAAAGGTTTAATTCGAAGAAACTAAGAGCAGGGCTAATACATTTAGGAATAATCCGATCGAGACATTCAAATCGATAAATAGACTTGATGATCATATGTTCCTCAACAAATATGTCAGCATAAGAAATAGGTTGACTGTGGGGTTGAAACACTGGACGTAATTCTTATCATAACAGCACAAGTAAAAAATACTGGCTCTGACATTCCAGAAATAATACTTGGCACGCCAGATCCAATCCTTGGAATTGGCATACTATAGTTAATACTTAGCACAGTTGTACTATAGTAATCCTTAGTCCTGGCATAATACAGGTAATAGTTGTCAACTGAAACAACCATGGTGTAATTCTGGTGGTGGCACATAGAAGGCATTTCTTGATATAATTGGCACCCGTGGAAAAATATTGGTGCTGTTATATTGTAGGTAGTTCTTGGCATTTGGTAGAACAACCCTTACATCTGGGAGCAAGGCAGCCCTGACAAAGTGTCAGTCCTGATATACTAGAAATACTTTTCACATAAAGTTCGCCCAAGGACTTATAGAAGGCATAAATGGCAACATTCTGGCAGTGGCATATTTTAGGTAATTTTTTCGGCATACAGTAGCAACCATGGAATATTGGGGGGCCCATGGCTAACCGCTGTCCCTGGCTCAATATAGGAGTGTGCCCAGAGTATGTTTTGAAAAGAGTGGAATATATTCCTTGGGAGCATGAAGTTTCATTGGTTTGGCACATCATAAAAGGACTCGAATATTTAGTGACTGCTTTTTCAAAACCTATTGCTTCTAAATTTTCTGAAGGAAGAACCCCCTGACCCTCCCAAAAAGTCAGAGGTGCTCGCTGTTCTCGTTGACATTCGAACCAATATTACATCCCACCTCTTTCAAAGGTCACCAGCCGCCACTGGGTCCTCTGGTCAGTGCAGCTCCAGTAGTACTGTTCATGGCCTTTTACAACCCCTTGCATTTTAAACAGGGATGTGTATACTTCAATATTCTCACTGCATAATGATACGTAAGTCTGTATGCCATGCAGCAAAATGCTTTTTATATTTTTGGGGTTTATATTTTGCTCTAACATCAGCAATAGGCAGCTGCAAGTCTCACCTTGATTGCATCGACATTGCTAGCTAACACGAGACGTATGGAGGCATACTGTTCCCTTTAAAACGTTAAAGCTACTTTGAAAGCATATTATCTTTTATCAGATGAAGTGTCAGAGTATTGATTGGGTATTCGCTCTGCTTCCCTCGGTGTCGTAGGTGGTTGGTGAGTGGCGGTTCAGCCGAATCCACTGCGATATCTTTGTCACCCTGGATGTCATGATGTGCACTGCCAGCATTCTCAATCTCTGCGCCATCAGCATTGACAGGTAAGGCTCCTCAAGGGAAGGTGGCATGGACTGTGTTTATCTTTTGCTGCAAGGGACTTGTGTGTATTGTGCATGCACAGGAATTGAATCTGGCTTCCCAAAACATAAAGCATACATAATGGCCAACCGCATTAAACGGTCCACATTTAGGGACTCTGAAGGCAAAATTAACCATGGGGACAAATGATGTGTGGGTGGACATTAGGAATGCAATATTGATTATATTACACCTTATCTGAAATGCATTTTATATAACATGCCCTTTTTTCAGTTAGCATAATAAGGGGACTTTCTTTTCAAATATGAAAATATGTATTAAAAACAGAAAGTGGAATACTGACATATGCTGTTTGGTAGTTTGTAGAAAAGAAGAGAAAATAAACATAATAGTGTGGTTAATAAGATAGGGTTTATAGGGAAAACACTTGGCTTTATTGAAGAGCACACTCATTTTTTTGCAACAGAACACTGCAAGCCGCCCTGCTGCGCTGCATAAAAGGGAGACAGCAGGAATTTAACATTTACTATTATACAGGGCATTCTTGCTCTCTGCCTGCAGTGGCGTACAAATTTCAGCCTCATTGCAAACACATGCAAGTACCTACGTTGTATGTCGGATTGTTTTTGTGCAGGACGGGTCACCTTCTTGTACAAGAACAATCAGCACACTTAGAAAGAGGAAACAACAAGGCGAAATAAACACATTTCTACTTGTTGCTCCTCTGGTGGGAGGCGTAGAATTCTGAAGCCTTTCCAGGTCTATTAATGTTGGTAAATCTGGGAATGTGTCAGAATCCATGGGTGGATGTGTGGGAACACCCACGCTCCACCCATGGCATGCCTCCCTGCTGCAGAGTAACACAAAGCAGCACTTTGCTCTGCCTTGCAGCACTCTAGATTTATCCAACCAATCAGTGCCACACAAGGTGGCCTTGCATGGCTTAGTAAATCTCATTTAGGTTTTGCATCACTTTTGTGTCCCCTTGAACTCAAAACCTTGATAAATATGGGCCTCAGAGACTCATTAGCAGAAGGGAAGAAATTGAGAGGGAGATTAGGGCCCAAAACAACATCACATGTACAATTTTCCCTTGGATTTGTGTTTTAGATAACAGTATTTCCCACACCTATGATTTTGAAATTGTACGATCTGTCTCAAACCCCTGTAAGCAGTATTTTGTGGGATGGCACATGTCACACACTGTTGTATGAAAGACAAGACAGCCCATCAGTATTTCTTCCAAACTTTGGGACATCTTTTACTCATAGCCGTATGCGAATATGTGGGGCACCTCTAGCTTGGTACTCTTTGCACCAAAAGAAATCAGTTACTTCACAAAGAGGAAGATTTGTTTTGTGGAAACCCATTATCGATTGAAACCTGTGGTTAAAATATCTGCAAACGTTTGCAGGGTCCAGGGAACAAAGTTCACCTAGTGTCATTAGATTGATGTCTTTTATGGTCTAGGTTGCTTCTCGCAGGAATTCAAGCTGGTCATCCCATGCCTCCTCAACACAACTGAGTGTTATAAAACAAGTAGGTGCTCCTAGGTTTCTTAACATGCATTTCAGCTCACCATGATGATGATACCAATATTCATTGGTGCCACACTGGCATGCCATCAAATCAATCAAGTTGCATTCCACATTTTCATCTTTTCCTTGAGCTTTGTCAACAAATTCCCTTGCTGTCATATTTTGCAGATTCACTCCTGTCCTGAGAATGGGGTTTACTGCATAAGATAGGCATGACAAGTCATTCTCAAATAAAAGATGAAATATATAGGGAATACACTGGTGAAATCTGGGATCCTTTGAGTGTAGTCTAGTCGATCTGTACTGAGCTGCTGGTATCTGTACAGGCCGATCATCATATTTACCACCTACTCCAGTAGGAAACAGATGTGGAAAACACCAAGCTGCTAAATTTCTCCCCCATGCACTCAAGGGAGCTCCTCTTGCTTCAATCATTTGAAATAGATCAATACCATCACGTACTATTTCTTTAGCATAGAGAGGGTGAATACTGTAGTGTTCATAAATTTCTTCTGAACGGGATTGATCCACATCTTGATGATGATGTATCCTCTTCCATATGTGCTACATTTTAAAGAACATCTATATCTTTATACTACATATTATTTTGTACGAGATATAATGTTTTACTTTTTACTTTAAAAACATCCACGAATTCTTGCCAAATCTTTTTGCTCTTCGTAGGAACACCATTTACGTGAATTGCAAGTGCTTCTTTCAAAGCTCTATGTACCCTTGCTGTTTCCATATTCTGCTTGAAATCTAAAGACAATTACACAAATTTACCTTTAAGATCTTTCTGTAACTCTGTTGGAGGTAACTTACCTGTCTTTGGATCCATACGGAATATAGCTTGGAATGGATGTATAGACTGTATTTGAATAGATTCTTAAACATTTACACCTTGTAATTCTTTAGGAATTGGAACTAATTCTAACTTATTGTGGACTGCTTTAGATCACATTTCATTGTTCTCCAACTTATTATAACAGTACCTACATATAATTTGTAGAAGGAACAGTCAAGCCATTCATCTACAAATAAATAAGTTGCAAATTCTCACCACTAATCATTGTTTTCTTTTTTACTTTTTGAATTCGAATAAACATTCTGAGTTTGACTTTTGTAGTGAGTGCTTCCACAGCAAATGCAGAAAGTTTCCCATCTCTGAGAAAACATTGTTAAACTTTCTCTTCTTGGAAGCTATCAATAGTAATACCTGTCTCCTGTACTGGTACTGCTGCAGATACCAAGTACTCATTTTCCCTACACTCCTCTTAAGGAAATGAACATGATCACAAACATTTTGTACACCTGCTACTGTACCGTGCAGAAGAGCTCTATTAATTTCTACTAAAAATAGGGGAAAAGGTTTTAATATAGTAACAACGCCTCCTATCTTGTTTTCGCATTTCAGAGTGGTGAACAGCTAACATGTTAAATGGATGAAAGGTGCATCTGTACACTTTCTTTGATAGACATCCTCTCGAATGTCCCTCTAAATTAGTATACTTCCTTACTTTGCCTGGATCTAATCCTTGCAAATTACCAATTTTCTATTTCAGATTTTAGCAGGCAAACTGATGTGAGAAAGGTCTCAGTATATCAATTGATTCCTTCTGAACACTACAGACACTGCTACAGTTCCATATATACACTGGGCCTTATCTATGCCTTTTCTGTACCTCTTCAGCTATGAGTTCCTCTACATTTCTAAGTACCATCTCCTCTTTTGGAATAGGACAACCGTCTTTTATCTCATAACATTGTCCACATTTATCAACTGCATGCACTAATGTGTTCTCTTGCAAGTATCTTTCATCATTGAAGAAAGGCTCAGTGCTGAAAGAATGTAACCATTCATCACTAAAAACGTTTTGGTCTATTGACAAGTCCTTTCTTTCGGCGTCATCTCTTCATAGACAATACTATTTTGTCAAGTGTTTTCATTCTGTTTAGAATCAAAATAGATAGCTTCCTTTTGAGAGTAAAGGCCTTATCAACTAAACCATCAACATATTCTTTTTGTCTGACTGCTTCTCTTCTTCTTTTAAACTTCTTCATTGATGTTAATACATTTTGTATTACTGTAGTACGGAACATTCTAACTCTGATTTCCTTAAACTGCCTCTTGCTCCTATTTAAAGTCTCTCCTTTTCTGTTAGGTTTTTTAGTCTCCTGTTAATGTACTTTTTCACCTTTCTTAGTGGTTCTCAAAGTTTGCTTTTTAATGTCTTCAGTTTGCCCTTTTTCAATTATGCACATACAATTTTAAGAAATGCCTGTGTCCTCTCATCTTTCAAGGGTATGGGTCCCAGTACATGTGCTTCTAAAGGCAAACGAAAAAGGTAGAACCTCGTAAAATTAAATTTAGTAACAACAATGATAATGAGTGATGTTATTTATTCACACCCACATTCATATACATTAGATGTACAAATATAATCCATATCATTTAGACGTTGTGCTCGAAGTGGGTTGAGAGGAAAGGGAAAAGCGGGAGGAGGCAGTGATTTGTGAGGATCAGGGTTGTGTGAAATAGTTTCAAAAGTTAGATGTGATCAAACAAATAAATTGCTGGCTGACATCACATGGGCATTTTATAATCCCGTACATCTGTAACAATTGTATAATCCTATACCATAAGATACAAATACAGTAACAATGATCTGTTGATTCACGGGTAGGTCTTGAAAAAGAAAGTCGACGTTTCGACCCCTAGTGGGTGTAGGTTCAGTTGCACCTTACTGTGGGTTCTTTATCAGGACTGAAACATGAGGTGGGGAAGGGAGTGGGGTACCTAAAGGAATCAATGGGAGAAAAATGGGCTAAAGAAGAACCTAATTAGGGAGTTCAATAAATGTAGGGTAAATTACCAGAAAGCCACCTTGGTTGTGGGGCCACGTTGTTCAGAAAGAAATGGGCCCGTGGGCTCCTAGTGAAAGAGAGCGTGCTGTGACCTAAAAATAAGGTAAGTGTATCAGTGGGCTAGCAGTGAATTATGCCGACAAACCAAATAACACAAATGCAATCACGCGAGCTTAACAGCGAGCAATCAAAAAAACCCAACCGGGTTTAAAAACCTAAAACACTGGTTACACATACGGAGGATTGACACAAATAAACAAACATTCGTAAAGCATTAGTCATTCTAAGTACTGGATGATAAAAGATTACCCTATTCGTTTCTACCAAAGGCGTCTCGATAGTAACCCAATTAAAGCAGCAGTAAAGCAAAACAAAGGCTGTTGTCATAATCAAAAATTATATCAGACCTGAATGTGTCTAACGACTTGTAACCATCTAAGTTAAAGAACAAGCACAACGTTCATGTGTAGTAAGTGCATGATTTTATCAAGTGAGTGTTTCAAGTATTAGACTGTCCCAGACCCAGTCTAACAAACCGGATTGAAGTCTTTTTTTAGTTGCATTGAATGTTATTCATCGCGCTTCTACAGTGGAGCTTAAGCATCCAGCTGCTGCGTGTGCACATATGGATCAGGTGGGGATGTACATAGCCAGAATATTCTTTCTGGTGTCTCTAAGATTTATCATTTTTAATGCAGGTGGGTGTTATGATGTTTTTTTTCATTTGTCTACAGATGTAAGAACGGCGGTGCCGATACACGTTTCTTTAATGAGGACATGTATTTTAACTTTCTGCAAATGGCATGATCCCTCAGGTACAGTCATCTTCCCTGATGCGTGTAACCACTTGTGCTTGTTCTTTTACTTAGATGGGTACGGGTCGTTAGACACATTCAGGTCGGATATCATTTTTGATTATGACTAGGTCGATAGATACATTGTTTGTTTTGCTTTACTGGTGTTTTAATAGAACCACGAGCAAGATGATACACATTCCTTTAATGAGGACATGTATTTTAACTTTCTGCAAACAGCATGAACCCTCAGGTAGAGTCACCTTCCTTGATGGGTGTTACCACTTGTGATTGTTCTTTAATTTAGATGGGTACGAGTCGTTAGACACATTCAGGTCAGATATCATTTTTGATTATGACTACAGCATTTGTTTTGTTTTACTGCTGCTTTGATTCGATCACTAGCGAGACGCTGTGGCAGAAACGAATAGGGTAATCTTTTATCATCCAGTACATAGAATGACTAATGCTTTATGAATGTTTGTTTATTTGTGTCAATTCTCCGTATGTGTAACCAGTGTTTTAGGTTCTTAAACCCAGTTGGGTTTTTTCGATTGCTCGCTGTGAAGCTAGCAATATTGCATTTGTGTTATTTAGTTTGTGGGCATAATTCACTGCCAGCCTACTGATACACTTACGTTATTTTTAGGTCACAGCACTCTCTCTTTCACTAGGAGCCCACGGGCCCATTTCTTTCTGAACAACGTGGCCCCACAACCAAGGTGGCTTTCTGGTAATTTACCCTACATTTATTGTACTCCCTAATTAAGTTCTTCTTTAGCCATTTTTCTCCCATTGATTCTTTTAGGTGCCCCACCCTTTTCCCCACATCAGGTTTCAGTCCTGATGAAGACCCCACAGTAAGGTGCAACGGAACCTAAACCCACTAGGGGTCGAAACGTCGACTTTCTTTTTCAAGACCTACCCGTGAATCAACAGATCATTGTTACTGTGTTTGCATCTTATGGGATAGGATTATACAATTGTTACAGATGTACGGGGTTATAAAATGCCCATGTCATTTCAACCAGCAATTTATTTGTTTGATCACATCTAACTTTTGAAGCTATTTCACACAACCCTGATCTTCAAAAATCACTGCCTCCTCTGGCTTTTCCCTTTCCTCTCGCTGCACTTTGGGCACAACGTCTACATTATATGGATTATGTTTGTACTTCTAATGTATATGAATGAGGATGTGAATAAATAACATCACTCATTATCATTGTTGTTACTAAATTTAATTGTACGAGATTCTACCTTTCTCGTGTGCCTTTAGAAGCACACGTACTGGGACCCCTACCCTTGCAACATAGAATACACAGGTCCCCGCACTTTTGGGTCAACCCTTCTTTTGTAACGTTGGTCCTCTCACCAGCAGCTTTTGTCTCTTTCACCACTTTTTCCGCATTTGCCCCTTTTGTTTCTCAGTTCTGGTGAGATAGTATCCTTGCTGCTGTTTTTTTCTACTGTCACTTTTCGATGACATTGTAACTCTCTGTAGTGAAGTGGAAATTAATCTCTGAAAAGAAGAAAATAGATAAGTACATTTACCATTCAATTACGTAGTATCTGATTATATTTTCTAAGCATCTAATTAATAAAATAAACAATTTTTTTGTTATATTATAGGTAACATTATCCTTTACCAGATATCTCAATGAGTGTCAGAGTCCCTATCTCAGACTGTCACTGCATGTGTATGTAAGTTTCTTGGTACATTACTGTGTCTCCTTGTGATGTATGGTTTTCAAAATATGTCTGTAAGGGGCTGCATGTATCACTTCCTGGGTGTGCTAGTGAGTACTGAGTTTTGTAAGTGTGTGTGCAACTACATCAATTACTGATAAATATATATCAGACATGCACTTGAATATTAAGGTTCTCTTTCACTACATCACACGGTATTTTAGTACCTATCTGCTTTGCTACTTAGGTATGTGAGATTGAACTCTGGGATGCAGGGTGAATGCATAATTGGGCACATGGGTCTCTATGAGTGCATACGCTCACTCAATCTTCAGATTACACGTATTACCTTTTAAGTATATGTCACCTTGTCCTATTGCCTAGCTACAGCCTACCTTAGTGGTCAGCTATATGTGGTACAAGAGCAGTTTACACCTTGTATATTAGATTAAAGTGTCAAGACAGCACTTGCAGTAAAACTGCAAGCACATGGTCAAGTGTAGCAGCCAGAGACATAATGCAAGGGCTACTGGATGGTAGACTTGAAAGTGTCAGTTTTTAGCTGATATTTGAATGAGTGTCTCAGTACCTATCTGGGGCTGTGATTACATCTGTATGTGAGTTTGTTAGTAAATCACTGCCTTTGTTTGCAACATGTATGCTTCTTTAAATGTGTCTGTAAGGGGCGGCATGGATTGCTTCCTGGCTGTGTTAGTGAGTATTGGGTTATTTAAGTGTGTGTGTGTGTGTGTGTGCAACTGTCTCAATTAGAGCTAGATACACATCAGTTCTGCATGTCTGTGTGAGTGAATGTTGAGGTGCTTCTCTTACTATCTCACTGGTTGTTTTACTATCTCTATGCTTTTGTAGTTAGGTATGACAGACTGAAGTCTGGGTGGCAGGGCGGATGTATACTTTGGCACACGAGTCTCTAGGAGTGCCTTTAGCTCACTCAACCTTTAAAGTACATATGTTACCTTTTAAGCAAATAGCAACCTTCCATATGGCCTAACTACAGCCTACCTTAGTGGTCAATTATATGTGATACAAGTAGACTTTACACCTTGTGTTCAAATTTTAAGTAACATGACAGTCCTAACAGTAAAACTGCATGCACAAGGTCAAGTATAGCAGACCTGAGCTATAATGCAAGGGCTACTCCTCTGAACGGTAGATTTGAAAGTGTCAGTATTTAGCAGATATTTTAATGGGCCTCTCAGTCCCTATCTTGGGCTATAATTGCATGTGTATGAAAGTATGTTAGTAAATCACTACATGTTCTTTGTGATATGAATGCTTCTCTAAATGTGTCTGATAGAGGCTGGATGGATTGCCACCAGGGTGTATTACTGAATATTGGGATATTAAGTATGTCTACAATTGGCTCCATTAGTGCTAGATACATATCAGTTCTGCCTCTCTGTGTGAGTGAATGTTTACATGCTTCCCTTACTATCTCACTGGCACTTTTAGTGCCTGTCTGCTTTTCTACTTAGGTATGTGAGATTGTACTCTAGGTTGCAGGGTAAAGGCATAATTGGGCACAAGGGCCTCTAGGAATGCATATAGATCACTGTATCTCCACAGTACATGTGTTACTTGTTAAGCACCTAGCACCCTGCCCGACAGCCTAGGTACAGCCAACCTTAGTGCTCAGTTATATGTGGTACAACAGGAGTTTACACCTTGTGTAGTAGTTTTAAGTGTGAAGACGCCCTAGCAGTAAAACTACTCACAGAAGCTCAAATATAGCAGGTCCGAGACATAATGAAAGGGCTACTTTTCTGCATGATTGACTTGAAAGTGTCAGTTCTTTTGCAGATATCTGAATGGATATCTCAATCTATATCCTGGGCTCAGATTGCATGTGTATTTAAGTTTGTTAGTAAAATGACTGCTTCTCTTTGTGACATTATGGTAGTCTAAATGTGTCTGATTGGAACGGCATGGATTGCCTCTTGAGTCTGGTACCGAGTATTGGGTTATTTAAATGTGGATGCAACGGGCTCCATTAGCTCTACATACATATCAGTTCTCTCTGTATGTGTGAGTGAAGGTTTAGGCGCTTCCCTTACTATCTCACTGGGTGTTTTAGTGTGTGTCTGTTTTTATACTTAGGTATGTCAGATTGAAGTCTGTGTGGCAGGTTGGATGTATAATTCGGCACATGGGTCTCTAGGAGTGCATATAGTTCACTCAATCTTTAGAGTAAATCTCTTACTCTTAAATATCATAGCACCTTCTCCTAAGGGCTAGCTAGCACTATCATGAGATGTTTAAGTAAATGTGCCAGTATGTGAGTCCCTCTTTTCAAAGCTTTATAGTTGTTTCAATGTGTACATATATATCTCAATGAATATTTCACTGTCTGTAAAAGGAAGTACACAAATATATAGCCATCTGTATTGCTGCCTTGCAGACTGATGAATATATAACTAGCTTGTAAGTAAGTTAGATAATGCATTCCTTCTTCTGTTGGTCTGTCAGTGGATGAGAGAGACCATATATGCTTCTATTTCACTTACATTATGGTTGCTATAGAGTATGAAGTCCTTGCAATAAGAGTGTGTGCATGCATAACTATGTTCTTAAAACTCAAAACAACAACTTTTACTTTCTTAAGCACAAAAGACAATGGTTTAGGGCATATCTAGAGCATCTCTCACAGGCTAGTTATCCGTTTTAAAACAAGACTTTAGAACTTCACTAAGAGATATTACATGCAAAGTTAAGCTGCCACTAAGACTCCACAGGTCCAATCTGCACCACTGAACCTGACAGATGTTTAAACAGTGCATGTTTCACTATGACTACCAGCCTCATACTACACATGTGACTTAGTGCAAGCTTAAAGAAACTATCTCACAATCTAAGCACATACTAACGTGTCGTATAATTTAGAAAGAGATTCACTAAACAATATCTAATTTATAGCTGGCAAATTTCACAGGTTCATGATTCATATACACCTACAGTGCATTTTTTCTTCTCTCAATTCTGAGTGTTCTTGTTTTCCTTTACAGTGCAAAAGATAGGACTACAAGTCCCAGAATGAAAAGAAAAGCATGCTGTATGACCAGCTAATCATGTATACGGATATAAACCTTTGATTTCTTCAAATACACTATTACATATAATATTAACCATTAAAGTACAGTGTTTTTTCTGCCATTTACAAAATAGAGTAGAGAAACACAAGAGCATATAGAGCTCCATGTCAAAACAATGTGAACTAACTTCACAGACACAGACTTTGCACCTGACACAAACTGTCTTAGTCTCGTATTAATACATATATTAAAGCACTCATACAACCAGTCATAAACCATCTCATGTACTATAAATACTTTTATATACATTTCAGAATCTTTTTGTACAATCTCACGTACACAAATATCTTATTAATCAATTGTTGTGCTTAAAACAATTTAATTCATGTACCACAAGATTGAGTTTGTTGATCAAATGGATTTTTGTACTCTTATTGGATAGATGCAATAGTCTCAGGGTTTGTAAAAACTAAGCATAAGAATTACACACCGCTCTCATACAAAGCAACCATAAATGGCAACCTTTTCAACTTTGCACTGTCTAATACTGCAGAAGGCAGCAAATGAAAGCATTACTTTCATATTTTAATATTGTAACTACACTTCTCAGTGGTTAGTATTTGTTAACCCATTGACTCACTTTTACAAAGACCACCAAAATGGATGCCTATTCGTGTATAATTGCAACTTCATTGCGATCATTGCGATGAATTCTCAGAAAAAAATGTAGTCCAAAAACATATTTCCCTTCATAGTTTGATGACTTTAAAATTACAGTACACTTTTGTAGCAAACACTCACTGATAAACAAACTGTTTTTATAGTAAAAGTTGTATAAAGACCTCACATTTTAAATAATAGTGACCTTTGTGTTTAACACCCTTTCCCTGGTAGACACTTAGCGCAGTCTCCATTCCAACCCAGTAGACCCAGATGGTCACAAATTCACACCACATTCTAGAAGGACCATACTTTTTACAAGCCCCAATCACAGACTTAGTTATAATCCTCTCAATACACTATCTAATTTTATTCCCCTACATGTTCACAACATTCAATCAAATATGTGTTTTTTTAAACCAGGAGAATACCTCAATTTTAACTACCTTTCGTTTAGAAAACTGCCTTATTCAGCTCCAACCGTCTCCTTTTGCTACTGCTTCTTCACTTCAAACTGGTTACAGTGCGGATTGTGAGCCACAGCTATGTCTTCTGGGCTAGAGAAGATGCTATAAAGAGTGGTATTGACAGAGACTTGGGTTTGGCTAATGTGGACATTTAATGGATTGGCCAGGGAGGGTTAAAGTGTCATCTATTGCTGCCTTTTAGTTAAAAGCATTGCGGATTCTCAACTGCCTAACCTCATGATTGTGCACTGTGGTGGCAATGACTTAAGCACACTGACTGAGGTAGGATTGGAAAGCCTAATGAAGAATGCCTTTGCAAAATTAATGACTCTTTTCCCTCACACTGTCTTGGTGTACTCCAACATATGCCAAAGGCAGAAATGGAAGTGGGCTAATCAATTCTGTCCACAGATTGACAAAGCTGGAAACATGTTAATAAAACAGTTTCTGCTTTACTCAGAGACCATAACATGGGCTTCATCTACAACAACAACCTCCGTTTTGACATATATGGAATCAATAGAAGTGAAGGAGTTCACTTTACATACAACGGCAACAGAGTGTTTCTAAACAACCTAAAACTCTGCATCCGATCTTATGTGTAGCTGTCATATACACACAATCAACACAAATGCTCTTGTCAAAGCCACCTAGAGCCTAAAATATTGTTAACTTTCTTTATGAATATCTTTTGTAAAAAATTTTGACAATATTCGCTACAACGTCATGATGATCGCAAATATAATGTGAAAACACAAAACAAAAGCAGACATTCAATGGCCAACAGCACATTCAAAATGTATGAGTTAAAAAATGTATTCTAACCATAACACTACATACATTACTGTCAAAATAACTAGAAAAAAGTATGACTCTCAATGTGTTTGTGACAACGTGTATGACTTCTTGACATGGTCCTAACTATCACTACCTACTGGCGACTGCCAATAAATAAATATTGCAAAACAACTGAATTTGCGGTGCCGCTGTCCGGTTTTACAAGCAAAACTGATGTTTGGTTTGAATGTATATATATATATATATATATATATATATATATATATATATATTTATCCCCAAAAGCGCCCAGGCCTCAGAGACGCACTCCTCCAGCTCGCTTGTTACAAAACCTTTATTTGCAGAAGGTACAGGGTTACAGCTCCGCTTTTACCAGTTCATTAGCCTAACGCGTTTCAGAGCATTCATGCTCTTTCCTCAGAGGCTGTGTGTTTCACACGCATTTTTTCAGGCTCCCACAGTTCCCTGCACGTTTACGTCATTAATTCATGGGCCTCCGGTGTGCCAAATTTAGTTTCATTTAATTTATTCAAATGCATGCTGGAACATGTAGGTATTTCCTATTTACTTTTTCACCATCAGTGGTTACTGCGTGTTAAAACCCTTTTTGAACCAAAATTTTCACCCTCCAGTGGGATCCAGAGCTGCAATCTTGTACCATTGTTCAAGCAGCCAGCTGCGCCGTACTCACGATCCCGAAGGTTCAGGTCAGACGATCCTTTTGCTCACTAAATTTTGGTTCAAAAAGGGAGGAGTGCGTCTCTGAGGCCTGGGCGCTTTTGGGGAGATGTATTCGCTGTTGGCCCAACCGTGGGAGTTCGCACCGCCTTGTAGTGAGCAAAAGGATCGTCTGACCTGAACCTTCGGGATCGTGAGTACGGCGCAGCTGGCTGCTTGAACAATGGTACAAGATTGTATATATATATATATATATATATATATATATATATATATATATATATATATATATATATATATATATACCTTTAAACCAAACTCATGCGATTGAAGAAGGCGCTGACTCCGTGGGTCTGAATCCAAACTTTTTTATTTCTCGATCAGTGTCTGCTTAGACGCGTTTCGGCATTGCCGCCTTGTTCACTACATCTGCATAAGAATTTAGGGCGCTTATATATACACTGAATACTGGGCGTGTCATTCAATTACAATACAGGTTGAAACTGGATATTGCCATGGTTACAATGTGGCCAAAACCTGTCTTGTGCCTTTCATGTTACATTTTTGTATATTTTTACATTTTATAGTTTTTTAACCTTTTGCACCAAAACGAGCATTTTTTACAAAATTCATTTTTCACTTTATGCACATTATTACTATTACGATTAACACCCAACCCTTGTGTGTCATCATAACTATGACCTATATGTACAGCATGTTCACTTCACAGCTGACATACGGTCGTTATTTAAACCTCAGTGACATTACTTAGTGAAAACGGAAAATAATAATGATTACCACAACATGCTACAATTTACATACTGTTCTTCCCATAGATGTTCCCAATAAAGGTCCCCTAGTGGTAGCCCATCTGGTTTGCCTGTATGCCAGTGTAGCGCTGGAGCCTCGTGTGAACGCTGGGTGCGTGTCTCAAGGGACAAGGTAATTATACCGGGAAAGTTCAGCGCGGGCGATCCCCTTTGACAGGATGGGTTTCCCTCTCTTAAAGTTGCCGGGTGATGCACAAATGCGCGTAGATTAACTAACATTGTACTGATTGTTATGTGTACAGTTGTTTTCTCAAGCCTCTAAGTTAAAGAGCCGCTGCCAGCGGATGCGAGGCTTGTGTGTTTGCCTCAATGATTATCGCTCGTAAAGGCGCCTGCCACAGAAGCCGTGCTGCATAATAGGCTTACTTCTGGGTCCTCCGTTCATGAATCAAACATGACGTTACATGCTGCCCTAGTGGGCGATCGTGTCCGGGTAGGCGCGTTACACATTTTAACAAAATTACCCATTCCAGAGTGAAAGGGCATGTTTGGCCGTCAAATTTACTAGGGTTAATTTACAATAAAGACTAGGTAGCTATGGGACATGTGGTGGTAGAAATTACAGAGCCGTGGTCGTGAGTCTTGATAAATTATAATTGTAACTAAATGTGAAATTGTGATGTGTGCTACTAGAATGGGCATGTCTAGTAGTGTGCTCTGGTGTGCCCAAGTGTAAACCCGTGAGATTGTTAGTACGTGAACTGCAGATGTTCTGCGAATGGTACTAGGAGAGAAGAGGTTAAAGGGTGATGTCGTTATTAAAGGTGGACACTAAGGGCTTCATCCGCATTCAGGCCGAATGGGATCTTGGAGTTTAGGAGTAGGATATACCTAAACTCCAGGCGACGTAACGCCAATGGGCGATTGCCTCCTCTTGGGTTTCTGGGGATGCTATCAATAACAAAATATTGTATGTTATTGGCATTGCCTTGGTGAGCCTCATGTATGTGTCTAGCCACAGGATACGCCGGATCATTGTTGGTGATCGCTCTCAAGTGTTGTAAAATCCGTACATGAGCTGGATGAATTGTAGACCCTACATACCTTTTGCCACATGTGCAAACCAGCACATATATTGCAAAATCTGTCTTGCATGTGAATGAGTCCCTCAGACTGAAAGGTTTTTTCCTAAAGGGAACCTGCACTGTGGTGGTGTTAATGCCATGCGTGCAAGCCTTACATTTAGAGCATTTTCTGAACCCTTTCTGGGAATCTAGCCAATTTTTCGGTTTTTTGAGAATTGGCGCATTGCAGACTAACTCATTCCTCATTGATTTTGCCTTTCGAAATGTTATCGAGGGGCTTTTTCCCACTATGTCCCCTATGCTTGCATCACCTCGAACTAGTGGCCAGTGTCTTCTCAGGATTTTTCTTAGGTTACTGTGGTATCTGTTGTACCCAGTTATGAGTCTTGGGGGGTTTTTGTTGTTCTCGTCCCCTAGTTTTGCCATAGGTTTGGGGAAAATCAGATCTTTCCTGTTTACGTTTTTACATTTCTCTTCGGCCCTTTGGCAAGTGCTGTCTGTGTATCCCCTCTTTCTGAGTCTTGAAAAGAGTTCTTGTTTAGCATTGGATAGTCCCTCAGTGGTGCTGCAATTCCGAGTCATTCTCAGGCACTCGGCATAGGGAATGGACTGTTTGAGTGGTGTGGGATGAAAGCTGTGCGCATGTAGTAGGGAATTTCCTGCGGTAGGTTTTCTATATGTGCGTGTTTGTATTTTCTTGTTATGCACATATAGCTCCAGATCTAGGAATTGGATACTTACACCATTGATGTTACAAGTAAATTTCAAATTTAGGGCATTTTCATTTAGCGCCAAAGCAAAACATTCTGCCTCTTCAACACTGCCCTGCCACAGAATAAAAATGTCATCAATGTATCGTTTGTACATCATTACATTGTTTGTCATCGTTTCTGCGTGCTGGATTTTTAGTACCCGCTCCTCCCACCAGCCCATATGCAGATTCGCATAGCTGGGAGAGAAGCAGGTTCCCATGGCTGATCCCTGTAGTTGTTTGTAGTGTAGTCTATCAAAGATAAACGTATTGTTCGTTAGACACCACTCAGCCATTTCTAGAAGCATTTCTGTGTGTTGATATAGTTCAATAGGTCTATTGCCCAAGTAATGTTTCATTGCTTTGAGTCCATCGTTGTGTCTGATGCTGGTATACAGTGATTGGACATCCAAAGTCATGAAGTTGTAGTCGTTATGCCATTCAATATCAAAGATTTTAGACAGAAAATCACTTGTGTCTCTAATGTAGGCCGGGAGCTTTTTTACTTCAGGTTGTAGGAAAGAGTCAATGAAGATGCTAGTTTTTTCAAAGAGGCTGCCAATTGCTGATATTATCGGCCTCCCGGGTGTTTTTTCTTCATTTTTATGGACTTTGGGAATTAAGTACAATTGCGGTGTCACCGGGTAGTCATTCTTCAGGTAATTAAACTCTTCCTTACTGATGAGGCCCATTCCTTTCCATCTGTAAAGTTTGTTGTGATACTTTTCTATATATATATGACGCTCCACTGTCAGACAACAGAAGGACCAGCACTCTGGTTAGATTAAACACATTTTAGGATTTATTGCGCACTTCAATCAATACAGACCCTTTTCAGCCGTAGCTTTCATCAGTGTCAGCTGGCGTCTGCGAGGCAAAAATTAATATTCACAAATTTACAACAAAATAAACGAAGGACTTGAAATTCAATCTCACTCGCCATGTTGGAATGACTAAATCATATCAAGGCAGTGCATTAGCATATTTCATTCGTTTGGTGCACGTAATTCAATATTTACATAAATTTACATATTTACAAAGCGACAAATGTTGATTAAATCATTAAACCCTGAATGGGTTAAATTAAAGTCGCATAGCAAAATAGCTTCCTTCCCTCAATAAGTTCTATGTATAATTCTAGTCACCATATTGGAACGTGTAAATGACTTCAGTGCATTGCCAATTTCATCTATGAACCATTTTTAAATCCAACATATCCGTTATTCAAAAATAATTAGTCATGATTTGAACCCATTCTAAATTCCCTGTGATTCAATATTTACAATTTGCATATTTACATTAGGTTTGTTGATTGAGCCCTGGGTGGGCTGGCATTGGATTACACAGTGAGAAACCTTCTCTTAGTTAATACTTTCTGTATCCAAAGCATAGCCTCCTTACAAACCTACTCATTTTTCTCAATTCCTGAATCATACTTCATACTATTCTATTTAGTTTGGTATTGGCTAATTTAAATCCATATTGTTGTCAGTCCTTCTCTTTCCCCTAACACATGTGCTGTTTATTCTAGATCTAGACTATAAGTGAGTTACGAGCTCTTCTCCTGCATGTAAACCCTTTGGTGACTTCGTCTGGAGTTCGATGATATATCTGGACTCCAGACGTCGTAATTTTTTCTCCTTGTTGCCTCCCCTGATGTCAAATGGGATGCAGTCTAGGCAGAAAAATTGTAGAAGATATCTGTCGCTGTTGTGATGGCTAGCAAAATGGCGGGCTACCGGATAGTTCTCATCTCTGTTTGCAATTGCCCTCTGGTGTTTTAGTATACGCTTTTTGACCGCGTTAACTGTAATTCCTATATAGCGGTAGCCGCAAGGGCATTCTAGACAGTATACCACATGAGTTGTTGAGCAGGTCAGGAATTTTGAGATCTTAGTACGGAATTTCTTATCTGGAATTTGAAACGTTAAAACCTTTTTGCTGGAACTACATGCTTCACATTTCCCGCATGGGAACGAGTCATGTAGATTTTGAAGCCCTGTAACCGGCATTTCTTTGGTAAGATGACTTTGCACAAGTTTGTCTTTTAAAGACCTTGATTTTCTAAATGTTACTAAAGGGTAATCAGGAAGTTCTTTTCCTATAATGCTGTCTGATTTCAAGATTTTCCAATTCCTACGCATTATTTTATTATTATTATTTTTTTTTTGTCCTCATACGCCTCTCCCCACCCGATGTTGTCGCGGATCCACCCTGGGGTTGTTTCATCTCATATAGCGGGCGTAGTGTTATTAAGGAGTACAATGTGTCTCGTTCGCCCCTACTCCTTACAACAAAACTTCCACCGAGATTCTAGAGAGGCTTAATCATAGGACTATTATTTCTTCTAAGTCTTTGTCTTTAATTTAAAAAATTTAATTGTGGGTTTATATAGCGCTAGGAATCGACTCCCGGAGGAGTATCTCCACGCTTCGACCGCTGGGGAACCCGTCCTGGCTCACCCTGAGAGATGGTCCCTGATGGGTATCTCTAAGGTGCGACCAAGCGTCCCCGGCGGTCTGGGGGGGCCGTTGTGAAGATGAGGCAAGCTGATGCCCAGAGTTGCCGAGTGTGGTTTCTGACTAGAGTAGGCACCGAGGCGAGAATTATCGAGTCCGCTGACCCTGGTCCACGACCCTGCCACGTCTGGAATCGAACCCTGGTCCCAGGCCGTTCTCTGCTTACGGGTCTGCCGCCTCTAACCAGTGAGCCACACTTCTCTTTGTCCCCCCCACCATCACCCATAGTGTTGTAAGAACGGAGTCCAGAATTTGCATCTCTTCTTATTTCGACCAGCCATATCTAGCTTTGCTATAGCTCTCATAGCTCTTAACCAAGTCAACTCGGACGGAGGGTCCACAGATATCCACATTTTGCATATTTCCCTTCGAGCAACCAAGATACCATAAAACACCAACTTCACTTTATCATTATAGCCCTTACCTTGTAGGTCTGCCTTTCCCGTCATAACAAGTTCAGGGCTTACCTCCAATTGTTGGCCCGATGCAGTGGACAAGCATTTACTCACTGCTTTCCAGAAATCTTCTATCCCTGGGCATGTAACAAACATGTGTAAGTCGTCTTCGTTCGGGCTATTGCATTTGGAGCACCTCACTGTACCGCCGTCTTTGAATTTCGCCAGTTTTTTTGGTGTCCAGAACGCCCTGTGGAGAGTGAACAAGTGGTTTCTCCTTAAATTCGCAGGTTTAACCACCTTGTATAGAATCAACATAGATACTTGCCATATATCCTCTGTCGCAATCCTCGGCAAGCACTCTCCCCACAGGGTCTCCGGCAGTTCGAAGGGTCCATCTTCTAGGTCTACTATCGACCAATACCACATCGCCACCTCTTTTTTAATCAGGGTTCCCAAAGCCAGTTTCTCTTCAAAAACGTTATAGTGCCCGAGTAAATTTTCCTTCCCTGCAGCCCAGCTTTGTATCTGCAGGTACTTAAATTTAGAGAACTTATTGCCCCACTTCTGTTCGCAGTACCTCCACGGTGCTAAAATCCCTTCTAAAAACAAATCCCCCCATCTCTGAGGTCCTACTATTTTTAATGGTGTTGCCAGAGCATCTTCGGTCCAACTCGGAGCTCCTGGTGTATCCCAAATTGGTGCCATTGCACTAAAGTATGGTATCTTCGTTGCCCTCCTAACTCTATACCATAGCATTGCTAGATCTTTCAAAACCTTTAACCTTATTTTCTTAAAGTATTTCGGGTCGGCAAATTTGTACATAAAAGCGCTTTGATTAGTCTTCTCCGTTCTTAACAGTGCTGAAAGTAGTGTGCCAATGTCTGAACTCCCTGGGGTTCCCAAAAGCATTCTGCAGTTCTTTAACAAAAAAGCCCAAGAGTAAATCTGTATGTCCGGGGCTGCCAAACCTCCTTTCAAAAGTTTTCTCCTAATTTTTTTCCAGGATAAACGTGATCCCTTAGATGCCCAAATAAAAGACCCAATCTCGCTTTGCAGCTTTCTAATCTCCTCCTTCTCGAACATATGTGGGATAGAGTCAAAGAGAAAAGTTAACTTGGGTAGCACCATCATTTTCACGAGATTAACTCGGCCGTATAGTGTTAGCGGCAGATACGACCATCCTCTCATAACCTGAGAAATTTCTTTCCTTACTTTAGCAAGGTTTACTTTAGTATGATCCTTAATGTTTTGTGTTATTTGTACCCCTAAGTATCCTATCTCTGTTTTGCATACAGTAACTCCTGCATTTAAGTTCCAGGACATAATTTCAGTTTTGTCCCTATTTAAGCAATATCCAGAAACCTCACCAAATTCCTTCGTTATGGTTTCTATATAGCTCAATGATTGATGTAGTTTAGGGGTTAAAATGACTATATCGTCCGCATACAGCCCGATCTTTCTGGCCCAGCCTTGAAACTCAAAAGGAGGAATCAACTCTGCCTCTCTTATTCGACACGCTAAATGTTCTAAATAAAGATCGAACAAGAGAGGAGATAAAGGGCATCCCTGCCTTGTGCCCCTCATTACTTTTATTGGTGGGGATAGATTCCCATTCACTAGTACCCTCGAAGTGGGTGACTGATATAACCGTGTCAAGACCGAGCCAAAATTGACCCCCATCTGTATATGAGCTATTAACTCTTTCAGATACACCCAGATAACACGATCAAATGCCTTGGCAGCGTCCAGGGCAACCACGACCAAGGGAAGATTATATGTAGCTGCTGCATCTATACTGCATATAAGGGAAAACGTTAGCTCCTTTAGATACCTCCCTTTAATAAACCCCTTCTGATCTGTGTGTATTAGATATGGGACAACTCTAGCCAGCCTATCTGCCAGGATCTTAGCAAACAGCTTATAATCGCTGTTTAACAACGAAATCGGCCTATAGGAGTCCATATATTTTGGTGATTTCCCGGGTTTAGGAATAACAATGATGTTTGCCTCATTCCATGACGCTGGGAGGGCCGCATCACCTAAGAAAATATCATTAAAGAGCTTCGTTAATAGGGGTGCTACGTTCCCTGCCACTGCCTTGTAGACCTCGGCAGGAAGCCCGTCTGGTCCTGGCGCCTTCCCTTTTTCCACATTACTAATAGCCCTCTCAACTTCTCCCAACGTTATCTCTTGATCTAATAATTCCTGAAGCTCTTCCGTCAATGGTTTTAAAACCTTCACCCAATTATCTGTTGCATGTTTAGCCGGAACAAGGTCCTCCCTATACACCTCTTCAAAATATCTATAAAAAGCCTCCGCAATATCCTTTGTACCAGTAACAAATTGCCCTTGTTCACCATCTTTCACTTCTTTAATTGTGCTACGTACCCGCTCACTCCTAGTTTTCCAGGCTAGTAATTTACTTGTGGCCTCATCATATTCAAAATGCGCTAATTGACTAGCCTCGTATTTTTTCCTAACCCTATTAGAAACCACTGCAACAATTTCTCTTTTTAATTCTTCCAAATCTTGAACAATCTTTTCTTTAGTTTCGCTGCTCACTGCCTCCACTAGCCCTCTCTCCTTTTGACGGACCTCTTTTTCCAAAGTATGCTCTTCTTTTACTAGCCGCCAGAGCTCCCAATCTCCCTTGGAGAAAAGCTTTACAAGCCTCCCAGACAACATCAATTTCCGCTGACCCCACATTGTGTTCTACAAATCCATCTATTTCCTGCCTGAGATTCTCTATCAACTCAGAGTCATACAGTATGGTTCGATCCAGCCTCCAGACTGAACCCAAACCGCTCACCCCTATCTTGACCACTAAAGTAACTGCTGAATGGTCTGAGAGATGTACCCCAACATGAAAGATCTGTTTCACTCTCTCCAACAGTCTTAAATCTATTAAGATATAATCAATCCGTGATCTATGACGGTATTTTTTATTGTAATAGGTGTAGCCTAGTGCTTGACCTGACCTGTGTCTCCACACATCGCATAAACCAAACTGATCTATTACCCCCTTAACCCTATTTGACATTTTACTGTTTACCTGCGCCCTGCTGTTGGAAGATCTGTCCAGTTTATGATCCAGTACCGTGTTAAAATCTCCAGCAAGAATAATATTACCTGTAAGACCTGCCATTCTTTAGTTAATTCATCTATAGGCCCCACATCGTCCTGATTTGGACCATAATACCCTATGATGTTGTATGCAAGGCCACTAATTTTCATGGTAACAATCAGCCATCTTCCTTTAGTGTCCCCTACCTCCCCCTCAATAGTACAGTCTACCCCCTGTCTAACCAACAATGCAATCCCTTTTGTTACCGCCGATTGTGGGGTATAAAAGACATGCTTCAACCATCGCTGTGATGTGAAATATTTCTTGCTCTCCTCCCCAGTTAAATGAGTCTCCTGTAGGATCATAATGTGTACTGAAAGATCCCTTAGGTACTTCAATATCAAGTCCCTCCTAGACTTCACTCGTAAACCATTTACATTCCACGAAGTCAAGGTCAGCTCTGCAACACTACCCCCCATCCTCACATACCCCCTCGGAACTCACTAACATCCAGGTGAGAAAATAGCCTATGAGAACATTTTTTAACTTTTTCTTCCCTACTCCCCTCTCCCCCACCCCCTCCCCTGCCTTCCTCCCGCTTCCCCCCAGTCCCCCCTCCCTGGAAAACCCAACCAGCTTCCTTAGGCCCTACCAAGGCCTTTCGAATACCCGTTACGGGAGGTATGGCGTTTTTCTTCGCTATCTTTCTTATGCACGAAAAAAATAAGCCCAATCCTTTCTTCTAGAGCCTTTTCCAGTTACACATTTCCGGCCTGACATTGATCCAAAAAGGCATCAACATCCTCGACAAACCTAAAAGTATGCATTCTATTCTTCCACATGACTTTTAAAAAAGCCGGAAATTTCAGTTGCACAGTAGCTCCCATACTTCTTAATTCCTACGCATTATTGTCCTTACTTTACTGGCTGCAGAGGAATAATTAGTAATTAGTCTCAAATCACCTGTCCCTTCTCTCGGTGTTCGACTTTGTGTATCCCTCAGCAATGTCTGTCTGTCTATTGCTTCTATCTTCTCTTTGGCCAATTGCAATACTTTTTGTGAGTAGCCTCTTGATCTAAAACGCCTAATGCTTTTATTGGCTGCCTGGTCATAATCCTCTTTTCCAGAACTGTTTCTTTTAATTCGTAATAGTTCCCCATATGGGATACTATTTACGAGGGTCGTTGGGTGGCTACTACGTCCATGCAGGACAGAGATGCCAGCCGTGGTTTTTCTGTATAGAGCTGTTTGACTCCCTCCAGACTCTGCAAAGACTTTAAGGTCCAGGAAGTTGACTCAATTTTTACTCATTTCATGGGTGAATGTTAGATTCAAATCATTGACGTTAAGGGTGGTGATATATGCTTCTGCCAATGCCTTAGATCTCTTCCAAATAACGAAGAGATCATCAATGTATCTCCGCCAACAGACCAATCTGTCCACCTATTCACCCTTGTCATCGGCCCAGGCCACCTGCTTCTCCCACCAGCCTACGAGCAAGTTTGCGTAACTGGGGGCGAAGCAGGTGCCCATCTCTGTACCTCTTATCTGCCGGTAGCGTTGGCCTTGGAAAATGAAAATGTTGTTATCTAAACAAAATGAGATAAATTCCATTAACATTTCACTATGTTCCACTATGTTCCAAATATCTGGCCGGACGGTGCCCAAGGAAAGTTCTCACTGCTGTTATTCCATCGTTGTGTCTTATGCTTGTATACAGGTTGCAGATGTCAAGCGTGCTCATGATGAAATCATCCTCCCAACCAATGTCTTGTATTTGCTTGAGAAAATCTTTAGTATCCCTTGTATACGAGCTCAATTGTGTTACACAGGGTGCCAAAAAATGATCAATAAATTCTGACATGTTTTCAGTTAACTCCCCTATTGACGACACAATCGGTCTTGCTGGTGGTCTAGCAGAGTCCTTATGAACCTTCGGCAGATGGTAGAATGTCGGTATTTTTGGTTGCTTGTTCTGTTAAAATAGAAATTCCTCTTTCGATAAAATTCTTCTTCCATAAGTGGCTTCGTATTCTTCCTCCGTGGTGGGGGCATAATTATCCTTGTCCTGCAGTTGTCGGAGTGCTTCTTTGCAGTAGTTGTTAAGGGTTTGTACAACGACATTTCCGCCTTTGTCAGATGGCTTTATTATAATGGCATCCTCTTGTTCCAAGCTCTGTATTACTTTTCTCTGGCTTGAAGACATGTTCCATTTCATTTTGCTTTTTAAATTTTCTTCTTGTCTTGTCAAGTTTTGAAGTTCTTGGATCACTGTTTCAGAAAAAATGTCAATAGCATCAATCGGGGACTAGGGGCAGAAGCGTGATGGCGGTTTAAATGTGCTTGGTTCTCCTATTTCAGTTATTCCTAGGTCAGCTGCTCTTCTAGTATTATCTGTTTGTGATGATTGTTGAGTATTACTCTCATCCCTTAATTCCTCTAGTATTGCCAAAGTTTCCAAATCCCGGATATTTATGTCCGCTGGTTCTTGTTCCTCCGTACGTTATATATATATCTTGCTCGCTCTCTGTCTCGATAGATAGGTAGATAGATAGATGGCTATATATAGATCTATATATATACATCTATAGATATATCTCTCTCTCACTCTCTCTATCTATCTATCTATCTATCTATATATATATATATATATATATAGATATATATATATATATATATATATATCTATATATATATATATATATATATATATATAGATATATATATATATATGTATACCACAAAATGTTCTTGGAGTGAAAAAGAACAGGAGGGACACAGCGGGGAAATCAGGAAAGGATTTATTTCTCACAAGAAGCATCGGCATGACCATCTCCTAGAGGTTTACAACAATATCTAAAACAGGTCTACCTATAAAGAAAAATAACAAGTTCTGGCTGCTGCAAGTAGAAGGGCGATTTAGTATTCATCAAAGACCTTCTCTTGGCTACCTCTTCTAAGGCTTAGGAGGATTTATACCATACTCAGGTGAAAGAACTGCGAACAAACAAACATAAATGTAGGCAATCTTTCACATGGAAACCAACTGATGAGTAGCATTAAGTCAAAACCTCAGAGTGAGGGTTGAATGGATGCGTGTGTGCTGATAGCAAAATCGCTCATGGGGCACCTATAAGTTATTGATAGTGTTCCCATCAATAACTTATAGGTGCCCCATGAGCGATTTTGCTATCAGCACACACGCATCCATTCAACCCTCACTCTGAGGTTTTGACTTAATGCTACTCATCAGTTGGTTTCCATGAGTCTTGAGGGACGTAGCTTTATGGTCGTTAAACTTTCCCTCTAACCCCCTTCTAGTTAGTATTATGGCAATCTTTCACAAACACTTCTAGACCATAGACACTGCGAGTTTGTGATGTATATTATCCACTAGTAGAGGTGTGTGCATGGGCCTCACAAGGGAGGGAGGAATAGGGCTTAATTCAGTTACCTCTCACTGTTCCCCCTGCTAGAAGAAAAACACACACTTACAACATATATACCAACGAATATCTGAGCATCCAGGATGCCTTTTCATAGCAAACTATACATATGACAAATTAAACCATTCCTTGTTGAGCATACGCGCATTTGATATGGGATAATATACCACCTGGTATATGTAGAAAGTTAGGGCGTTGGAGTTTAGGGAGACTAGGAGAAACCACAAGGTTGGTACTTAAAGTTTGATAACAGAATCGGGTTTCAACACACTAGAAGAACTTGCACGTTCAAATATCAAAAAAAGCTCTGTGGCACTCACTGGAGGTAGCTGGTGGGCTAATTGGCCCCCAGGGACCCTCGGGACTCAAGGGGACTTAATCCCCCAAATTAAAACGCACCAGGGGGTGGGTTTGCACAGTGGTGCATGGAGGGGGCGTGGCCTGATGGGACAAGTGTGCAAATGCACCCTGTGGCCCGTTTTAAGTTAGGGTATTAAGTCCCCTTGAATCCTGAGGGTCCCTGGGGGCCAACTAGCCCACCAGGTACATCCAGTAAGTGCCACAGAGTTGGTTTGCAGAGAGGTGTAAAAAGGGGCATGGCCTCGGACCAACTCTCTGCAACACAGCTCTGTGGCGTTTACTGGAGATACATGGTGGGCTAGTTGGCCCCCAGGGACCCTCAGAATTCAAGGAGAATTATTCTCCCACATTAAAACCCACCAGGGAGCGCGTTTGGTGAAGGGAGGGGGCAGGGCCTGATGTGACTCCACCAAAAACCAAGCACTTATAAATTCACCATGCACTCTCCTTGCAGCACCCTAATCATCCAGTCACTACCCATGCACTCATGAAACGGCCCATGCACTAATTCATGCACTGCTACAATACCCTGAGCAATACCCATTCAGTCAAGCCATTGCCCAGTCACTACCCATGCACTTCTCCAATCACCGAGCGTGCACCATGCACTTATCCAATCACTCCACCAAAACCCAGGCACTTATAAATTCAACATGCACTCTCCTTGCAGTACTCCAATCTTCCAGTCAGAACCCATGTACTCATGGAGTGACACAAGCACTAACACTTGCACTGCTACAATCCCCTGTGCACTACCCATGCAGACCTCTAACCCCCTACACAGTACTGATTCACTCCTCCAATTACCCAGTCTGTACCCATGCACTCCTGAAATTCCTCTGTCACCACCCATGCACTCCTCAAAACAGCCAGCCAGCATCATGTACTTATCCAATCACTCCGCCAAAACCCACGCAGTTATAAAATCACCATGCACTGTCCTTGCACCACTCTAATCATCCAGTCACTACCCATGTACTCATGCAATGACCCAGGCACTAACTCATGGCAAATACATAGGAGGTCATGCTAATTACAGGGGTACCCCAACGCATAGTGTTCCTTAGTGTATGTAGGTGTTTTCACTGTATTCTAAGTGTCTATTAGCATATCACTGGCTCCGGTCCTGGTTAGACAGAGTCCGTTACCACCAGTACCCATCACTAAAAAGTTAGGGTCACAGGAGGACTTTCTGCTACTCTGTTGGTTCTTTCTGTACATCTCTTGCTTCTTCCTGCACTTTTCCTCGTCTTTCTAGACTTCTGTTGCCTCTTTCTGCATTTGTCTTGCTTCTTGCTGCTCTTTTCTTCCTCTTTCTTCACATGTCCTAACTTTGTAGGCATAGTTAGAAATTAGCATTTAAAAAACCATTGAAATTCACTAAAAAAACATAGGTTTCAGGCACATTATAGTTAGAAATTAGCATTTAAAAAACCATTGAAATTCACTGAAAAAAACATAGGTTTCAGGCATGTTATAGTTGGAAATTAGCATTAAAAAAACCTTAGAAATTCACTGAAAAAACATAGGTTTCAGTGACGTTATAGTTAGTACACTTTTTTTATATGTTATATACGTCATGATGATGTGACGAGTACATTACATATGTCATGCTGATGTGGCGAATAACCCATTTGGTATTCTAGTACTGTGTCCATCACCACTCTCTCATAAATACCTGTAATCTGTCAGTATCCTCTGCAAAAGAAGTGGTATATAATATGTATTTATGTATGTACGTATTATCCGTCATGATTTATATAATAGTATATAATCATGTATATCGTGAAACATTGTTAAAATCCTGCCTACCTCAGGCAAACGTAGAATAGTGAGTAAGAAATCTGTAGGTATCTAACGTCTAGACGTTGTCTCCTTTTCCGGGGTGCAGACCCTGGAGTTTACTGGTCCCGTCAACCTGACAAATAACAGGGCACCAAGTTAGTCGGAAAGCCCCCAATCGATAAATATGGTTAGTATAATTGATAACCAGGCATGTTGTAAGTCTGTGATGGAAAGGAGCACATCTGTTGTTTGCCCCATATGCCAAATCTGTGTATCTTACCCATTTGTGGGTCGGCTGTTCCCCAGCTGTGATAACGCCATGTTAGTTTTTCTGCGTTTTTTAAAGATTTTTAAGATATCCTTATCCCCACATTACAATTATTTTGTGTGAGTGTGTGTTTTAATTAAAACCTACCACCCTTATATAGTGCAACTCTATCCTTCATGTTTATTCTATATATGATGTAGTGCTCCGGATGAAAACCGCCTATCCTAAGGCAACTTCTATGTAAATGACACCGCAATATTGGAATTCATCAATGCATGTATTGTAAAAATCAATTCGCAGAAGGGCTCCTTCTGCCCACATTACAATTATTCCGTGTGAGTAAGTGTTTTAATTAGAACCTATCACCCACATGCAGTGCAACAATATCCTTCACGTTTATGGGTCCATTTATCATTAGCTTACGCGTGTATATTCCGGTACTTAATGGTCGCCATCTTCAGATCCTTCTATGACACTCAAGAAAGGTAACTGTCCACCAGACGATACGAACCTCCCTGACATATTGGAATATGTTCAGAGGATACGTTTGAAGTTCATGTGAAAATCAAGCCGATATGTAAACATTTCAACCACTTACATAATGATACATATGTGTATATGAATTACAGTCTCAAAGTCAAAGTATCCTTTCTGTGATTCTTTGTACTTGATGTCCCTCCCTCCTTTTTTGGTATTGAACAGATGCTCATATAAATCATAATTCATTTTGGAGCACGTCATCATTCATGTGTAATGCGTCTATTATGTGGTCTAACTATATATATTTTCACCGTATTCAGCATTGTCCAAAAGGATGTCTTTGTAAAGCATTGAAGCTTCCAACACCCAGGATATCTACTGACCAAATCGCTAATCTGGATGTGTAGTGGCAAACAATCACATTTAAAGGATCAATTTAAGATATTATACTGAAAAAGTATCAACGCTACATTGTTAACAATATTGACACTCATGAGTATGTAGCCATCTCGTTATATGACCACTAAATTTGTACTTCGTAGTACTTTCCTTGCCTTGTCTCATGGTGGGATTTCCAAAATCCATATGGACTTCATAAGACAGTATTCATTATATTTACCGGCAATCAATAATTTCTCAAGAAATAATGTTGCTCATGATGAACATTTAGGCTGTGTACTACAGTCTTTAATTTCATGATCCACTCACATTTTCTCAGGGATAGTTCTCTATTCCCTCCTCTCTGATCGCTTAGCGCATGGTCTATACCGTAAAACAGAAAGTTACTTTGTATCCCTTGTGACTGACTCTCATTCACATGTGTTGCCACTGGGTATCTGATGTCTCGTTTCCATCACTCTGAAGTGCTCACCTATTATTTGTGATATTAAAAATAGGGTTGGTATCCAATTTCTTATAGCAGGAAGCATTGTCAAATTGTGAGTAAATGTCCCTCATGTAGTCAGTTCGGTCCATAATAACAATATTGCTTGCTTTATCCACCTCCTTAACACCTTAACTGCTTCGAACGTTCCGCGCCAGTGCTGAACGTTCTATTAAGCGGGCGGGACTGCGTCAGCCAACGGACATGCGCAGCACCATGGAGGTAGTGCTCGCGACTGCCGTTGGCCGACACCCGCAGCGAACGGGCTAATGATCAAGTCATTATTCTCTGGCAACATCTTAAGGGCCCCTCTCCCACTATATTTAGGTTAAAACAATAATGCAATGGATTGAATTGTAAGATACATTTAAATTTGATTTTACATCCCTGAGGAAGTCATAGGGTAACACACCCATTGAGAAAACATGTGTTGTCTGGCAGAAGAAATCAAAGAAAAAGAAAAAGAAGACCACAAGAAGCCGTGTTTATGTAATTTTGCATGTGCTAAGAGTCTTATGTTTTTTTTAATCTTTGAATGCTGTTTTGTAACTTCTATGTGTGCTGCTTAATGCAGCACACATAGAAAAACTGCATTTATTAAAAATTATTGTTTATGTGCCGGATGGGTGACCTTCCTGCACATAAAAAGTCATAGGCGATGTGCTGTTTCTATGCGTGCTGCACACATGGAAACTGAACAAATTAGGAGAAATAAAGCATAACTCCTCGTTTTACTTGGATAAGACCAGGTTTTCCCTGGCCTCAATTTTGGTGCTGCCTCCTGCTTACGCTGCCCTTGTAAATAGGTGGCAGCATCAAAATCAATGGGTGTTACGGTGGAACGCCCACCGCAACACCCATTACCCTCCCGTTTCATGCTAAATACAGCTTGAAAGTGTACGTTATTTACAATGCAGCATTAAGTCACGTTAAGTGCCTTAAAGCTGCCTTGTAAATAAGGCAAGACCCCTATTGTCATCACTAGGTCACTGAAAGTGACGTTTTGTGGCAACAGGAGCTTGAAATTATGCCTCGAATTTTTTAACCATGTCAAACTACGATATTGCCTCGGCATACACAAATCCTCCGATGTACATGAATTCCACACACTGTTCTGTGTTTATTTCAATGAGCTGGAGACGGTTTGTTTAGGGTTTGACAAAGGTCACTTTGACCGAAACGCATCATTGTTTGTTTGGGGTCTGGTGTCACAACTCATATAAGTTGAATAAAGAAGAAACGTTCACCACTGCTGTCTCTAGAGTGGTGTGCAGATATATGGTGAGAGATAGAAAGAGAGAGAGAGGGAGAGAGAGAGGGAGAGAGAGAGGGAGAGAGAGAGCGAGAGAGAGAGAGAGAGAGAGAGAGAGAGAGAGAGAGATTTTGACTGAGCTTATAATCAATATTAAGCAATTTGAGGTTTGCCTACTAAGATCAGTAACATCGGAGGGGAAAAACAATGACATTCTTAGGCAAACACTTAGCTGGCTCCAATCCAAAACCGAAACAACCCTAAAATTCTCCAGCTATTGTTTACTACGCAACCATAATGTCTCTCCGATTCAGTGCTCATGACAGCGCAGATGGCCTAACAAATGACAATTTCAATGCAGAATAATGTATTCCAGTTTATGAAGAAAAATGGTTAAAAAGAATACTTCACTCACAAGTAATACATATTTTCAAAAACCTTAAAGGCAGTTGAAAGGCTGCAGTACTATATTAAAAAACTAGAAGGCCTAAGAGCCTGTGTCGTGGAAACGCTGTGTTAACCCTGACCAGCAAATGTGCAAAAAGTGTACCCATTTGTTAGTGCATCAATTATTTTATGGTCGATGTCATCAGGGATCCTATTTTTTGTGATCAGAGAAGTGCATGGAGGGAATTAAGGCTGCATATCAGAATATAACTTGGGTATATACGTTTGGTTAGGTTGGGTTGTAATTATTATGTCCATTTCACTTTTTTTTTATGGGAATGTAATTTTTTATTAATGATGTTTATTAGTTGTCGATCCTAGTACAGAGTAATGCAATGTCACTTAATGAATGATTTTCAGTCATGTTTCTGATAGATTTGTCCATGTTGTATTAATTTGCACTCTACTTGCCACAACAACTAGCTCTGTCCAGCAGCTACTAGTCAGCTACCCTGATCTTACACAAAACCAGTGGTGGCTGGTGACATTTGAAAGTGGTAGGGCGTAAACGTGAGGGATCCGTCTTCAGTAGCGCGTAAACGTGAGGGATCCGTCTTCAGTAGCGAACAACCACTGCATTTTCTTTTATTTTCACCTTGTCATAATTTTGACAACTGTGTACCCCCTTGATGGCGGCCCCATCACACCCATTTGCACAGAATCACAATTACAACTCAAATACGTGACCACTAACCCTAAGCACTGAGGCCAATGATTGGATGGCCATGTATTCTGAACACCATTTTGAGACACTGGCAGACCCTGTGAGAAACCGGCAGTGCCTTCAACCACAGCTCCGGAGCTCTTAATCGTGCAAACAAGTGGTGTCCCTCAGTACAAACTATGCACTGTACAATAGTAATGACAAGCAAAAGTACAGAATCTACATCCCGGATGTAGCTAGCAGTATTCTCCATTATCCTGCATATTGAATTGACAAGTGTGCAAGACTGATAGCCTACCTGAATTGCAAAAATATCTAGAGACTGCTGATGCCTAGTTGTGGTCCAAAGTCACCCCCAGATGCTCACACTGCGACCTGGAAGAAGATCGACACGGCCAAGTGAAGACGGATGCAAAATAAATGCACCTGTCTGCCTTTCACTTCAAAATTGTGGTGCAGCATCTGTGATATGGGCTCTGCAAATACAGAAGGTCGCAGAGCAGGGCCTGCAGCAGGAGCATCCAGAGAGGAGGAGAGGACAGGTGTCCTGGGGGAACAGCAGTAGGAAGTGGCCTAGAAATGCCTCCAGTCTCATGAACGGAGGAGGCATTCAGCTGTGCCAGGAAAGCAGCGAATTCAAACCAGGCCCCACTTCTGCAAGAATAAATAGGGTTGAAGGCTCTGAAAATACAGGACGTACAGCCTACTCACATTGGAAGGCTACTGGCCGTCTCGTCCTGCTCCTTTATGAACAATGGCTGCGCTGACCCACCAACCTTCCCATTAGGATCTTTACCTGGACTGGCGAATCTAGAATTTCTTTCATGGTGTGACCCCCACAGGTCATTGCCCCTAGGGAAACCCCCTCGGCCTCAATCCTTTCACTCTTCTGATGAAGCTCTGCTCACCTATTGAGTAGTTTCGGTTTTACAAGCTCAGACATTGTGGGTTGTTGGTTCAAGAGGACGGGGGAAATTGGAACTGGCAGGCACATTCAAATGTCTTCATCCTCTGAACGTGGACATTTTTGAAGCACTCTGTGCTAGGGCCAGCAAATACGAGATGTCTTGGACGGCAGTGGCTACCCTTGGCACCTTTACGTCACTGGACTGGCAGACCCTCGCAGCCAATCCTGGCCCTTGGGTCACAGGTTATTCTACGCCCTCAGCACGCCCATTAGGAGCCCTAAGGGCTCCTAATGGGCATGCGCAAAAAAGCGCAAACACAAATGCGCATGAGTGGGCACGGGTAAAAATTTCTCGCTCCGTCCCCACTCATGGGCACTTGTGTTGCTGCCTCCCTGTTGCCCTGGTGTCTGGTGACAATCATGTCAATCAACATGACGCCAGACCGCCCTGGTCTGACGTCATGCTGACTGGCATGATTGTCAGTTCTCCCTCCTTGGCTCGCGTCTTTGAACTTAAGTAAACTCAGTTTACTTAAGTTCAGATAAATGCAGAGGGAGCTGCGGGCGGCTGCGGGCGGGGGGAGGGGCTACGCCCCCACGCCCCAATGGACGCACCGCGCCTGCACAAAACCTTCTACTTCCTGGCTTCAGAAAAAGAGTATTTGATTAAAAAAAAAGCTATCTAAAAATATATGAGATGGAAATTTCAGTGTAGGTGCAAAATCAAATAATTAAGGATGCATGTATTTGCTTAGCAAGCACATTGACAAAATATGTTGAAGAAGCTAAAAATGTAGCATTGGGTCAAAATACTTTGCAGCATTTGTAGAGAATGATTGTGCTACAAGGACCTGAACAGTACTGCTGTTGGGTAAGTGAATGAAACGTTTTGCACTTCGCGGTCATCAGTTGAACACATTAGCGGCTCCTCTTGGTAGTGCTGCGGGCGGTGTGGCGGGCGGAGGAGGGGCAGGGGGGTAGTAAACTACGGCATATGGCCAAACTGAGGTAAGTAAAGAAATACAATGAGTTACATTGTGCACGCTGTAACGCCAAATGGCGATGCAGCGTGCGCATTGTAATTCGTTTTATTTATTTACTTACCTAAGTTCAGCCGTATGCCATAGTTTACTACCCCCCACCCTGCCCCTCCCCCACCCCACCCCACCCCACCGCCCCACAGCACTCCCTCGAGGAGCCGCTACTGGTTGAACTATAAGTGGCCTGATACCCCCACCAGTTACCAAACAGTGTCTGGTTGGTGTTCAGCTTGAAAGGAGCATGATTCACAGAACCTGTTTCCAATTATGAATGGCTTAGGTTTTAAAAAGGCAGGTAGTGGCTGGCTGGCAGCGGATAGCAGTGATTGTTATCGGGTAAAGAGTTGAGGGGAGTCTGGAAAATAAATGTACTCAATGAAGCAACGTGGTCGATTGTTGATGGGGTAGAGAAGAGAAGCTGGCAGTACTAATGTATTAATGACTTTTCAACGATCTCTCAATCTCTCTCTTTCTCTCTCCTTACTCCAGGTATACTGCCGTAGCCATGCCAATGCTTTACAATACTAGATACAGTTCAAAGCGGAGAGTAACTGTCATGATATCCGTGGTCTGGGTACTCTCCTTTGCCATCTCCTGTCCAATTTTATTTGGATTCAATAACACAGGTAACTACATCAACTTAACAACTTATTATGTTGTGTGCAACATGAGAGTTTTATCTTTACACTATCTTTAAATTGTTCATAAATAGCATTAAATATTACTCTATTATTGGTATGAAGGAAAAAAGTACAATGGTGGAATTCATTTTTTAAATATTTTTTTGTATTCAATTCTCTAGTTACAAGTAAGTATGGTACATACTTTCCACACCAAGAATTGTCACTGCCATACAAAAATATGTGTTTCTACTTACTTACATAATTTAATGAAACGGAGAATATTGGGCCATGTTTACAAAACACCTGTTTTTGCAGGGTTATCCTAGAACTTTTTGCTTCGTCCTGTATTTTTTCTGACCTGTTGATGGTGGTTTTATGACTCAAGGCACTTTATCACTGCTGATCAGTGCTAAAGTTCATATGCTTTCCCGGTAAATTGTTGTTACGGATTGGTGGTTCCATGATTGGCATATTTGATTTGTGCACTGTGTGCTACACTGATTGTGCCACCCACATAAACAGCCTGTAAATGTAACTCAGACCTGCCACTGTAGTGTCTGTGCGCAGTTTTGAACTACCATGTCGGCCTGGCAAGTGCACCCACTTGCCATGCCCTAACCTTCCCTTTACTTACATGGGAGTCACCCCTAAGGTAGGCCCAAGTTTACAATGTGGGCAGGGGGCAGTCTATGTGAAAGGTAGGACATGCCTGATGAGTGTGGCATGTCCTGATAGTGAAATATTTCCAATTTAGTTTTTCACTATTGTAAGGCTATTTGTCCCCGTAGGATAGAATGAGGAATTTGTTCATAACATCTTATAAGTATAACTGTCCATCAGAACAAGATAGGAAAATAGAGTTTAGTATGCCGGAACGCAGAATATAAAAAAGGCAACTTTTAGCAAAGATGACTTTTATATTGTGTGTTTGAAAATATCACTTTTAGAAAGTGGGTATTTTCTTGCTTAGCCATCCTCTGTGCCTCTGCTAGGTTTGTATATTGACTGTCTGGCTTTTGAATTACAGGGGCTGGGATGTGCATTCTCTCAGACGGCTACCGGGGGTGGGGGGGTAATGTATGTCCTGCCTTTCCTGAATGAGCCAGTGCTGGGCTGAATAGACCTGGGCTGCATTCAGAGAACGGGGAGAAGTGTCAGTTGTGCCTGAATAGTCCGGTCTGCCTTTAGAGTGGTGTGAGGAGATTTCCCTTGCACCTGAATAGAGCCTGTCTGCCTTACAAAATTATGTCTCCACCTCCTTCCAGGAAGTGGCACCAGAGAGTACCAAACTGGTTTTGACTGAGCACAGAGCTGCTCTGCCATAGAGAATATGGGATTTTACTGTATAAAAAGAGGGGGCAGACTTTTAGATCACTTATGAGAATCAAGAGGAACTTTTGCTGAGGAGAAGAGCTGGAGAAACTGAGGAGGAATACTGCCCCTGTGTTGTTTGCTGTCTGGGTTGGCCTGCAGTGGTATTTTCTGCTAAGGAAAGGGAAAGGACTTTGCTGTTTGATGTGTCCCCTGCTTGAAGAAGATCTCCAAGGGCTTTAATTGAGCTCACCTCCTGTTCTGAAGTCTCAGGGACACAAAGACCTCACCCCTAGTTTCCCCTGAAGTCCTCGGCTAGGAGTTCTGACCAAGCTGAGAGGTGCCTGCCAGTCTTCTGGGCCTCTGGAGGTTGTTTTGGGAATGGAAACTACAAGAACTGTGAAAATCGACGCATCGCCTATTTTCAGCGCATCACAGCGGCGCAAGAAGAATTTTCCAACTCATCGCCGCGGCCGAAGAATCCACACAGCGCCTGATTGCGGCTGAAGTGTCTGTCGTGTGACAAATCCTTTGTATTGATCTCTGATGTCAGAGATCACCGCACCAATTCTAACGCTGGCCTGTTTGTGGAAAAACCAATGCATCATACCAGATTGTCATGCATCGACGTGCCAAGTCTGTTGCATTGTTGGGGGACACAGTAAAAAAACGGACATATCACCTCCCCACACTGTAAGAAACCAAGGCATCAAATCCTCTCCGGTAAGGAACCGACGCATCACCTCCCCTGCACAGCAATAAGGAACCAACACATCACCTCCCCCGGAGCACGGAACCAATGCATCACCTTCCCTGAGTGTGAGGAACCGACTCATCACCTTCCCTGAGGCCCTTTTTGCTTGCATTTTCTGACGCATCCAAGGTACTTTGTGTAAAAGCGTTCCATCCCACATTTTTTGGGAACTGAACTGTTTCTACCTTTTAAGAATCATATTTTTAATGTGGATTTTTGTCGTTTGGTCTTGTTTTGTTTTAGATAAAGGTTACTTATATTTCTAAACTGGTGTGGTGTCGATTTGTAGTGTTTTCACTGTACTACTGTATGTGTTCACAAATGCTTTACACTCTGCCTCTTAGATAATCCTGTCTGCTTGAGCCAAACTACCAAGGGGGTGAGCAGGGGTTATTTTAGAAGTACATCCCCCTTACCCTAACTAGGAAGAAGGGTCCAACCTTGGGCAAGGGTACCTACCTCTGCCAACTAGAGCCCCCCAATTTCTAACACCGTGAAGCACTATTATGCTGCCAGAGCATCACTTTTGTGATGCTCCTAAGGCGCAGTGTGTCGACCCGTATATAAAAGGCCACGCAAAGCCACACTGTGTGCTTTTCATGGCCTTTTAAATGTGGAGTAAGGCAATGCCTTACTCTGCGTAGAAGAGGCGTTCCCACATAACACCCATTGTTGGTGACACTGCCCCAGATTTACATCATAGAGGAAATCTGGGTCAGCAACAAAATGAATGCCTTCCCAAAGCATGCATAATGTTGAGAAATGTTTTTATTTCTCCTGGTATTTTCCTCATTCCACGTGTACTGCATTCTGCAGCACACATAGAAATAAGAAAACACCTGCTTTGATTGTTTTTGTGCAAGAAGGTGTTGCATCCTGCACAAAAAAATGAAGCCAACAACACAGAGACCCTTGAACCATGGTGCAAGGGTGCCTGAGCTGTTGTTCGGCTGCAGTTTGTGCGCCGTCAAAAAGGACAGGAATGCTCCATATCTTGTAGATATGATGCATTCCTGCCCTTTTCTTTTGTCGTAGAGCAGCGCAGCTAGAAGGCTCGCAGCACTGCCCTACACCAAAATATTGTACATATACCCCATTAACCTCATGCCAGTCTGCATTTCAGGTCAGATTGTCACTTGATGAGGACACCAGGCTATTATTACTGCTGCTGACCCCAAAGGATATTATTACAGAAATTAAAGTAAACACCATAATGGATTTATGTTTAAAAGGGTGTTGTCAGAAGCCCACAAGTATGCCATAGGTAGGGTTGTAGTATGTAATATTGGGTAGAGAATATCCCCATACCTTAATATTGTAGCCTAAATATTGAAGACAAAAATATTGAAAGGCAAGTTCCTGTAGATAAGTATAGATTTAGTATTCTTACTTCCACTTCTACATGCCTTGAAGATATATATGTGGATTTAGGTATAGAAAACATATACATACTTACCTGTCAATCATTATGTCCTTGATATTTTGGCTACGATACTAAGGTACCACAATATTCCCTACTCAATATTCTGCACCCGCACCCAAGGTTAGTGCATCAAACTTCCCATTTGCTCTTATCCTCAATCTACTAGTGAGTTTGATCCAAAAGGGCAAATCTGTAATAATCAGGAAAAGCTAATTATGCCCATTCGTATCACCAACAACCTATTTTAGTTAAAAAGAAACCAGGGTAATAAGGTAAGAGATACCTGTAAAAGCATAATTTGGTATGAAACCTGTAAAAAGACACATAATCATGTCTTTCTTTGATTCCTTAAGATAATCACTTCTTTGATAAACCTCGGCACGGAGTGTGGGGACTTTGGGGGCCCAGCCACTAATTTCCCATCCCCACGGAAGTTTCTCTGAGAGTTACATAATTCTTCTCATCGGGTAGAAAAATAATTTGCACTGTTTTTTAATCCAGCCACAGTTATCTTTAACTTGGCTTTTCTATGCACAATGTTATTGCGCAGGAGAAGGCTACTAACCATTCTGCAAACTACGTCTTACGCACAGGGTTAGATTGGGATCAAAAATCGCCCAGGGCACACCCAAAGAAAGTGGCCCACATTTGCCTATTGCTTTTCCGCAAAACATTGCTTCAGTGAAGTTTTATAAAAAGAAAAAGGGTTGTGGGCCTGTTTTATTAACCTCACTTAGATTTAAAAAAAATTACAGATTAGTTCACACTGCTGAGCCACACATTAATGCAAGTGAGACCACTTCTGCTTAGGCCCCCTGTCCCCGCTCAATCAGCATCCATCAATGGGCCCGCCCAGCGAGAGAAAGTGAGTGATAACTCCGCCGAAAGGACACTCAGACACCCACTGGGCCGCTGGCGGCATCCTAACAGAATAGACAGCCCCCAGGCTGCCCACAAAAGCAGCCCACAGCTAGAACTCGGCTACCGGCCCCTCGGCCATTTCCCGAGTGCCAGCGTTACCAATCCGACCCTGCTTAAGCACCTAAAATAATAAGGCAACGATAAAAAGGCACGATTTTCACACAATAGTAGTTCTGTCGGAATTGTTTAAATGTATATTGGATATTTATGAAGAGGCCACACACTGGTCCCCTACAACAACCATTCCATATTGTCAGTAGCAAAGGAAAACGCTCAACATCAAAAATAGTTTTCAAATAACTGTAATGTCTGCTTTACACAAACGTTCATAGCGTGACTGAAACATTTAATATACAAAAAATGAGCAGGGTGTTTCGTGCAAAGTGACAAAGTTCTCATGCTCTGTATGAAAGTGTTTCAACAGATACATATTCTAATTCTAATTTATTAATCTTGAACTTATTTGCGGCTTGGCTGGCGGTCATTTGATTACACCATAGGAATGTCGGGTCACTGTCATTCACTTCTTCCCAAGATAGTTGCTGAATTGCATCAACATTTTGCCCCCTGTAGAAGTGTGTGTAACTAAAACACCCCATGCAGGTCTTCCTCAGGGCAAAACAAAAAGGAAAAGGACACTCTGTCTGATAAAAATAATAATGGAATAGTATCCATCATTGTGTGAGTGAGAGTAAAATCGCACATGTAATTGCAAAAAGTGTCACTCACCTAACCTTCAGAATTATAACCAGAACATCGTACAGTTTCGTAAAGTCGTTTTTAGCCACCTGCTGCAAATAAATGCACAAAATACTTGCTAAGAACCTATGGGCATATTTATGCAGCTTTCACTCAGCGTAGCAAGACACCTTGCTGCACTGCTGAAAAGGCAGGAATGCACCGGGCTTTATTTACAACAAAATTAAAAGTACAGGGATGTGTCACATTTACAACCATATACCATATCTCTGTGCTTTCCCCTACACTGGCACACAATTGGCTGCCTTGTACCAATGCAGGCACCCTTGCACCATGGTGCAAAGGTACCTCTGTTGCGGGGATGATTTTGTTCTGCAGGAAGGGACACCTTCCTGCACAAAAAAAATCACAAGAGTACATTTCCTCTTTCTATGTGTGCTGCTGAATGCAGCATGCATTGAAAGAGAAAAAAAGAGGAGTAATAAAAGTATTTCTGCTCATTGCGCCTCCTTATACTTCCCCTGGGGAGGCATAGGATTCTGACGCATTCACAGTTTACAAAATGATATAAATCTGGAAATGTGGCAGAATCCATGGGTGTTGCCTCGGAACACCCCCAGCAACACCAATGGCACGCCCCTATCACACAAAGTGGTGGTGAAAAGGAGCCATATTTACAAGGCCATGAAAAATCCACGCCGGGTGGCTTTGTGTGACCTTGTATATATGGGGCAGAACATTGGGTTGGCTTAGCGTCAAAAAAAGTGATGCACTAGCAGCAGAAGGTGCTTGTAAATAAGCCCTGTACCAGATCTTTCCGTCTGCTGGCGCCCTTTTGGCTGCTAAGCGCCAACCCAGGCACTCTTGCACCATGGTGCGAAGGGGCCTGTGTTGTAAGCAGGATTGTTTTTGTGGAGGAAGGAACACCTTCCTACACAAAAAACAATCCTAAGAGGCATTTTCCTCTAACTATGTGTGCTGCAAAATACAGCACACATAGAAAGAGGAAAAAAACAAGGAGAAAAAATGACATTTCTCTTTGAATGGATCCCCTGGTGGGGGGGAGGGGGTGCATTTGCCAGTGTTGGTAAATCTAGGAATGCTCCAAAATCCAGGGCTGGATGAGTGGGAGCACCCACTCTCCACCAATGAATATTCTTCCCAGGGCAGAGTAAGGCAACACAGTGATTTGCACAGCGTTGCATTACTCTGTATCTATCAAGTCATGCAGGTCCATGCAAGGGGCCTTGCATGGCTTGATAAATCTGAATTAGGTTTTTTGTTGCCCTTGCACCCCTTTGCGCGGGACAAGGGCGATGTAAGATCTTCATAAATATACACCCCAGTTCACAAATGCTAATCAATGAGCAAAATAATATTTGCCAAAACAAATAGTTTTTTCCTATCACTCACCCTCTCCCAGTCGTGTGAAATACAAAAATACTTCATATTTCAATATTAATCCTCGTTCAAGCAAATGAATCTTCCAGTGGGCCCAGACAGATCACCATATTAACAAATGTGAAAAACAATAACCATATAACTTTGTCCCAAGTACAGACAGAGGGCGAACCAGAATCTAGTAAATCAGTGGCTAACCTCGCCCGTCATACATGAATTTACCAATGCATCCCACTTCCATTAAACCTTTTGGATAATTCCAACCATACAAACTGAGAGCCAGTAGATTATTAAAAAAAATCTCTTGTGTCATATCTCACTGGTGGATACTCAAGAGAGGTCCATTCTTCTACTTTTAGTTTTCTTAAATTAATTCATATATGGAAACAGATTCTCTTTGGTCTGTCTATGTGTGTGTACAAAAGGAAAATTGCAAACCGTAATTGTTATCATGCATGTCAGTATTCATTGGACTTTTTGTGAGATGAAGCTGAGCTTGAGTAATTTTTCACCAGCTGTTGATTGAGGGTGCTTCTAGGTCCTCTTAGTCTCTGACAGTTACCCTTAAGGCCTCATTACAAGGGCCCTGATAATCCCAATTCATCCAGAGGTGGACATTAAAAGTTGCATCGGTATTACAAGATCAGTGATATACCTGCAGTATCCCATGCATGATCGAGGAATAACCAACAGAATCTGGACAAATTTTCCTGGAAAATCTCAATTTCTATGGAGAACTGCAAAAAAGATACAGGCTTTGCAAGGGTAAAAACCAACAACTTGATATATTAAAATGCCTTTGTAAGTCGCAAAAGCTTGTGTGACTCACAATGTCAACATTTCAATTCTTTGCTAGGAGGCGCTCCCTCATTTTTGTGATTCCAAAAAAGTATCTCTCTGGTTTGTGTATGATCTGGCTTCTGGCTCTGAAGAGTTGCAAACCGTGCTGGTCAGTCCGTAAGCATTTGCACCGTGGAAGCTCCTACTGAGCGAATGCCAGTTTTATGAATTTAGGTCTGAAGATAGTGGACCCGTGAATTGCTGCACGCTCTAGCTCATGTCTCTTTTAGATAGCAACACTTATTTTCTGCTATTGCACCTTTGTTCCCTCTGATATGGCACCACTGGCACTTTACAAACCAACGGTGGGGGTCTGCTCTCCCTGAATTTGAGGGTGGTCACAAAGATTCGCTCAATAAATTCTACTTTGTGAATCATGATGACCTAGGATTTCTGTGAACTTTTATGAGAAGCCTTTTTGGACTAGATGAATACATTTGGCACAATGCAAAAATAAACAGTTTGGCTCACAATGCAGAATCATGTGCAAACACACCGTATTGATGTGGCATGCAATACTATAGCTGCCCTGTGGTGTTACATTAACGTCCTAAAATAGTATTCCCCTCCTGTGTTCCACAATGCATATACCTGTCGCAGCTTTTTATGATAACGATCGGCCAATTAAATGATTGCCATTCATATTCATTGTATGTAGGCTTATCCCAAGCGGAAGTCATGAAAATCTGGCACGGATCCGCCCCTGATGGGCCAGAGTTCTATCTATATCCCTTTATTAAAATCATAGCTCATAAATTCTGTAACCTTCTAACCTCATTATGTTGTTGTGGAACAAACACACCTACGCGAAGATTGAAAAAGATTAAACATTGCTGCGGGATGGAGATCCGACAGAAGGAGGCTGATGGATGGGGAAAATGCATGACAGGTATCAAGCACCGCATGAAAAAAGATTTAATTTAATGAGATTCAAAACTGCTGGTGCCAGCAAAATGCGAGCACGAGAGAGATGTCTGCTCGGGGGTGCAATGAGCAGTGTAGTATATACAGGCATATTCCAATTACCTTGCCTAGATAAGATTACCCTGCAAGTGGTGGGGGCTTCCATTTTAGGTATAGCTATTAGTTCGCATCTCACAAAATGGCCACCTTCAGCTCTTTATCGAGGGCTTACACAGGTTTGTCCAGTGCAAACACGAGCTGAATGGGTCTGTGCCAGCCCAGCACAGTGCACTAGTAACCTCTTCTAAAAAGGGTTAGAAACATTGGACCTCATTTATGAAAAGTGACGCATCGCTGCTTGAAAACAGCGATGCGTCACTTTTCATTGCGCCCTCCTTGCGACACCAATGATGCGTTATATTTACAGTATGACGCATTATGTCGCAAGGAGTTACGGATACGTCAGTATTTCTGACGTATCTGTAGGCGCAAAAGTGGCGCATTGCTGGAGTGTGTCACAAAAGTGACGCAACTCCAGCAATGTGTCCTTTCACATGGGGCAAGCCCCATGTGGAAAGGCCTGCGTCAGTCTTACGCCTGCTGTGAGGCAGGCGTAAGATTTTGACGCATTTGAGTCCTAGAAGTGGCGCAGTTTAATCTCATAGATTTCACTGCGTCAATTCCATGACCCTTTCTTGCGTCAAAATGCCCCCCTTGCATACATTATACCTGGCGCAGGTATAATGTGGCGCAGGGGTTTACAAAGTGACGCATCTACCTAGATGCGTCACTTTGTAAATATGGCACAACAAGGTGCTTTTTTTACGCCACTGGTGCGTCACAAAAAGTGACGCACCGGAGGCGTAAAAGTGACGCACAGACTCATGAATGAGGCCCCATTGTTAGTGGGTCAATTGTACAGCGCAGCCTGGGAGCACTGGTCCTAATCTGCTGGAGCCAGGCATGACCTCACCACCTTTGCTAGACAAGGATTTAAGAATGATCATAACATACTGTAGGTCTTTTCTGACTGCTCTATAATGCTAAAATCCACTGCCAAAGATATGAAGAGGTTTCGCTTATTGCTGGCGTGCTCCTTTCTAGCATTGTAAAAAGGAGTAAACATGACTAATGCTCATGCAGTGTACCAGTCTTGCTACCCTCAGGGGCTGGCAGGCTTCCGAAGGGTTAGAATCGATGTTATGTGGTTGTACTCAATGTGAAGCCTGTCCACCTCTGGAAGCAGTTGTGGGTCTTTGCAACAGTGGTTTATCCTTTAAAGAACAAGTGGTCCGATGCACGGAGGGTGATACCTAGGGTCAGATTTACTACTCATGCAGGGCAGCAGCCCCAATTGCTGCGCTGCGTAAAAAGGAGGGAGGAGGAGAGCACCATATTTACTGAAATATGGCACTCTCCTCCCCTCTCCCTAGAGCCGGCGCTGAAATCAGCTGCCGTGAGCCGCCGATACACTTTTACGCCATGGTACGAGGGTGTCTCTGTGAGTTTAGCATAGTTTTTGTTCTCGAAGGTTACCGTTTCAGTACAAAATACCATGCATAGACTGACTGTAACCATTTTCCCGTTTTGTGTGGGTGCTGTAAAGTGCAGCACACGTACAGAGTCGAAAAAAAACAGAGAAATTAAGGAATTTCTCTTTCATTGCACCTAGGACAAAACGGTGCAGTTTTCTGACTCCTAAACCCTGTATACTTCAGTTAGTCAATAGGGTTTAGCGTGAGAAACCGTAAGTGGTTGTATAGGAATGCCCGTGCTCCACCCATGGTACGGCTCTTTGGTGCAAAATGATGCAAATCAGCGCTATGCACTGCTTTGGTTACTTTCATGTTTTTTCCAGTGCCAAATAAGTGTAGCGCTGGAAAGTAAATCAGAAAAAAAGATTTCCCGCCAATTTGCGTCACTTTTGTGATGCAAACACTGTATAAATCTTAGTAAATCTCGCCCTAGAGTCATCCACCTTTTGAATATATGTGCAAAGCTGGCAATTTCAACCTTTGCTTTGTGCTTCCGAAAGATTCTGTATAGTTCTTTTTTTGTCACATAGTTTGCACACATTTGAACTTACACTTGAGTTAAATAATATAGTCGCTTGAGTAATTAAGTTTCGAAAAGTGACCCACGTTCAGATTATGCGAAACTAGTAGACTGCTGCAGATGTTTGTTACATTTCCCAGGCGTAATGTACATAAGTCAGGAGTTAATGAACCAGTTAGTTCCAACATAACTATGGATGTGTGAATTGTGGGACTCTACTTTTTCAAAATGCATACTATTGTGTCATAAACTAAACCAATTGTTTCACGTTTATTTCCCCACATATGTCTGCAAAAACATATTTGAGGGAGAATTAAAATCTACAAATGTACTTTCAGTGGCAGCTGGCACGGATTGGGGGTGGTGGGCGGGAGGGGAGTGGGGTGTAAAAGACAAAAAAATAAATAAAACCACTTACCTTAATGCTGCATTCCGCGTCTCTCCTCTGTAGGACTCAGCCAAACCAGGAAGCACTGCCAGGCTCCCCTAACTAATCACAATGCTGCAATAGAGCATTGTGATTGGTAAGCACCCAGACTCACCATACCAATTACAAAGCTGCAGTGCAGCATGGTAATTGGTCTCTGCGCTGTGGCACAGCTCTCAGATGGGAACTGGGGACCTGGGCATGTTCTCCACGCAGGCTGTAATGCAGCCTGCATGGAGAGCACACAAAGTGCGCATGACGCTTTGGCCGGTCCGAGAGGGCCGGTCAAAGCGACAATGCACACGTATGAGTGGGCAAACCACTACTTCCCCCTGCTCTGCTCTGAGAGCAGAGGTGCCCTGCCTGCCGCCTGCAAAGCAGATGTAAACAATAAAATGATAATAACTTCACAATATTATCATTTTTGCTCCTTATTTACACTGCTTAAAAGCAGTGAGGCGACGCTCCTCCGCCACTGTTAACTTTTAATTTTTTGCTGTTTTTATAGATAAAATGTAAAAAAAAATAACCTGCAAATGTAATTTATTCATGGTGAATTCAGTGCTAAATTTGAGCCTGTGGTTGCTTCTGGTGGCCACAGGCACTTAGTTCTGGGGACCGGCTCTTATTCTTCTCTATCAGCTATTCATCAAGCGCCAGAGAGGGAAAAATACAAAGAAGGGAAAGATAGAGGAACAGAAAGTTGGCACAGAAAGTAGTAGTCTGCAGGAGAGAGAAAAGCAGTAGGATCTGTCTGGTAGTACGTATAAGCCTTTCTATCCGGTGCGCCAGCGTTTAATTGCACGGCCGCCGGCCTCTGTGCAAAGCTATGGGCACCGGCACGCTTTCTTTCACAAATTAAGCACTAGTTAAATTTCCTCAAGTCAGCAAATTAACATGAATGAAAAACGTTGAACTTGCATTAAAACATTACATTCTTGGCTTAACTTACTTGTTCGTGTCAAAAAACAATTCAACTCACGTGTAGCAACTATACGCTTTTTAAAACAAATATTGTAGCTTGTACACACCTCAACCACATTGACATTTAGCCGATTTTACCCTTGGTTTGTGTAACTTAGTTGTCTTACTTACCTCACCATACATTGTGTGGCAAGGAAAAAAAAACCACAATGTGCAACTTTTATTGTCAGATATTGGAGCCAGTTGACGCATGATTATTATTTACTAATAAACGCATACTAAAAACTTCCATTTAAAACATATCAGAATCATATCCGTTGTGAAAACTTCCTGCTGTTGTCCTAACATTCTGTCTGAAAGATTTATCTTGAGTGTGCCCTAAAATCACTGTGACAAGCACTGAGCAATCCTGAGATTGGCTTGTTGGACAATGAGTGGACTTCCTCGTATTGATTTAAAAACATTTAAATGGAGCAGAATCCTCAAACTTTTGGAATGTACGATACAGAAATAGAGACACTCGTTCCAACGAGGAAAGTACTCAGAAGAGAAAACTCACATTTTCATGTAGGAATATTTTTGATGAAAAATTAATGAAGGCTAGTAAGGCTTGATATATCCTGATTCACCCAAATTCAACTGTTCGAGAAGAATCCACAAGCAGAAAACAGTTTGGGAGAGGGTTTTCAAGCAAAAACATATTTGCAAGACATGTCTTGTGATTAGGGGCCATATGTATGAAAATGTTCCTTTGCGATTCTTAAATAGAGATTTTTTGTGAATCACTATTTGAGAATCGCAAAAGGCTATGTATGTAGGATTAGCAAATCATTTTGGGAATCCTACATATTCCTTAATTGCGAATCACAAATTGTGATTCGCAAGTAAGAAATACCTCCCCATTCATTCCTGTGGGCCTAGAGGCCCATAGGAATGAATGGGAAGACATTCTCAATTTGCAATTCTCAATTAAAGAATCGCAAATTGAGAATGCAATTTCAAGGGTGCCAGGGTGTCGAAAGGACACCCTGTTGCACCCCTTAAATGTGCATGTGTGCATATGTGGCACACATACATTCCCTAAGGTCATGTATGTGTGCCACATGGCACTTTGAAAAATGCAAAAAAATGCATTTTTCAAAGAAATCGCAAATTATTACCAACTTAAAGTTGGTGGTAATTTACGATTCCTTAGGGCCAAATTGCACTTTTTATGTGCCCCTTACATTGGATTTAAGGAATTGCGATTCCTTAAATGCAATCGCAAAATAGGGAATCGCAAATCTGCGATTCCTTATTTTTTGCGAGGGTGTTTTCCATTCATACATCCCACTTACCTAAATTGCGATCGCAAATGCTAAAATTCTGCGAATTTCGGCGTTTGCAATCCCAATTTTGAATGATACATATGTCCCAAAGATCGATTTTTGCTGTATTTCTGTTGCAAAGTTAGTTTTTAAGGTTAAGGTTTTCTTAAAAAAAAAAAATTAATGGACTTCTGTAGGAAAACCTTGCACACTCACTAGATTGATATCCCGTTTCATTCATAGCTCATGGCAGGGGAGTCTGCTAATGTTCTGGGCACAACCGTTGTAGAGAAGGTTTAGCTTGCATGTCAAAGCAAACATCACCTAGCCATAGCTATCCAGGGAGACGTTCTTGAAAAACATTTGTCAGTCTGTCCGTGGAGTGATCATGAACAGAGTTTATAATTAAATTGAATCACATGGCCTGATTCACAAAGCTATTTGCACATATAAGTTAAACGTATTACCTCTTTTTCAAGTGTAAATTTACATTTGCAATTCGTAAAATTGACTAACGCTTCTAAATAGACTTACACCCAGGTAATATTTCATCACTATGGAGACATATTACATGTGATTAAATTGACTCCCTTCCATGGTGAATGGAAATTTCTGAGTGCTATTGTCCAGAAATAATTGTGAACTCCTACAAAATTGAGTGTTTGTGCTTTCCATAGCCTTACCCAGTGCACATTACTATCCTGAATCTAGTTGGTAATTTACTTCTGTAAGCACCAGAATAAATTCCTGTGGAGTGTGCGGATTGAGATGGAGAGTACAGGAAGGAATATCTGTCGGTTATTTTTTGTTCCCTATTATAAGCATAAGCCTTAGCAATATAAATGATAAAAATAGTTAAAGTAAGAGAGTTCATCTCTAAAAAAAAGAGAACGCCAAGGAAAGAGTGTATTTTGCCCGTGGAGAATAAATTGTAAATTGGGAGCTTGTGCAAGCACCTGTAATCTATGCATTTACCCATGCATAGCTGTACACCATGAATAAGTATTCTTCTATAATTACTTACGTTGTGAATGCTGCAGAAAAGCTGGGACTGTCACAGCTTCTCAGGTGCACTACCAGAATGGCAAAAACTGTGTAAATCTAGTCTACACGTAAGTGATAACCTATCTGTGTAACGCAGTACTCTACCAAATTCTTCCAGAAATATCAAGTAGCCATACCTACCAAAGACTGTCACTCATTCGATGGAATCTCTTCGATCTCTCTATCTCTCTTTTCAAAAAAGTATTGTGAGGCATATTCACAAGGAGTTATCGCCGCAGTAGTTGCTCTTTGCTGCCGCTAATGCAGCAATAATTTTATCACTCTATTACCAAGCTGTCGCTAACAGCCGTTAGCGACAATTTTTAGGCAAAAAACGTCTGTTATAAAGATCGCTACTTCTGTCAGTGATAATTATATGCAGGAGAGGCGTTCCTGTGCAAAAACGCCCACAAGCACCACTACTCCATATTCACAAGGGGATCCTTGAACTTCTGAAGACCAAAAAACTAGCTCTAACTGCAGTTAGAGGCAGTTTTTTAAGACCAGAAAATAGCTGGTATTAAAAATGGAGCTAATGCTTGGGGTCACCTCTCAGCATGTTTTGGTGCTGGACAGCATTGCAAGCAATGTTGCAGAGCTGCCCTGCGACAAAACTACAGTGCATGAATGCGCTCCATCAATAAGTGTGCATTCCTGGGCCCCAGTCATGAAAAGCGTTGCATCTCTGCAACAAGACAGCGCTGCAACACTTCTCCCTATGTCCTTCTTGCAACAGCATGGAATGGATGCGCTGTATTCACTGGACAGTGCTCCATGACGCAGGTAATGACAGATATGTCAGGAATCCTGACGTATTGGTCTGCGCTAAAGTCACGCATTGCTGCAGTTGTGTCACAACCATGATGCAACTTCAGCAATGCATGGGGCCAGCCTATCCCTGTGGCATTGCGTCACCCTCACACCTGCCATCAGGCAAGCGGTAGGTACTGACGCAGTGCCATTCATGAGAAGTGCCCGAATGTCTGCGCTGTTGGAGATCCATCGGTGGTGGTTGCGCACTGCGGTGTCATCGTTTGGGAGCTTTGGTGGAGTAAAGGTTGTGGAGGGAGCGGTGGCCTTGATCCAGCTGCAAAGGGGTGCGATGATGGCGGTGGTGTCCAGTGAGCAAGGTGAAGACGTGACGTTACCAATGATGGTCGGTCCACGAGAGTCCAGAGTTGTGGCTGCAGTTGAAGTTCCCGCTGGTGGAGGTGACGTGCTCGACCGTGTGTCCTGCAATGTGGCTTGTTGAGGTGACTTGCTGCTTGCGTCTGATGTCGGGGAACTTCCCCAGGAGGAGGTGGTATCCTGGTCAGTGGGGTTGTCCAGATGGAGCTTGAGTACACCGAGTATGATGTTGTCGGTAAATGGAAGACCCTGGAGTGCAATGAGATCTACAATGGTATTGTAGAATGGGGAGCCAAGGCCTGGGAGGCCTGCACATGAGGGTGCCACAGAGGATGTGCTTGAGCTATATCCGGATCTGGGAGTTGAGGTGGTCCATGGTCACCCTTGGGTCATTAGAGTGCATGGTCAGTCGGAGTGTGCTTCTGTATGTGATGGCAATGCCTCCTCCTTGATGGTTGAGGTGCTTCTTGTGGGCAATACTGCAGCCGTCAGTGATGGCAATGGCGATGTCCGGTCCGGAGCAGAGGTTGGTCCTGGCAGATGAGGTGGTATCCAGGGTTGATGGCAAGGAGGGTGCTGGTGTCGTAGCGGTGGAGTGTCCAAGAGGAAGGCTTCTTGGTGCTGAGCACGGTCCAAGGGTAGACGGATGCAAACGGTGGTTGCCTTTGGCATGGGAGACAACCATTACAATGCAGACAGTACATCAACAATGCGATTCCGACAACGCAGATGCCTTTACATCACATTTGATTACAATGCATTGTGAGGTCAGTAATGGGGTAATTTAAGGTTTTTTGGCTGAGTATGGGTTTCGGATATAAAGTATGAAAATTGGGGTGTGTGTTGGGATAAGAAATGGAATCTGGGTTATGTTTTGAGTTAAAATATGGAATTTGGGGTGTGCATTTGGGGTAAAATATGGAAATTGGGGTGTGCATTTGGGTTAAATCAGATTTGTGGGTGTGTTATGGGGGCTCAAAAAGGAATTCCAAGGTTCATGCTTGGGTTTGGGGTGCAAAGGTTGGTTTTGGGTTGCACTCACTGAAGTGGGAATAGTGATATTAATGTCTCCACTATGCAACACCTACTCTACTGTTGCAAAGTGCCTGGTATTAGTATGCATGAGAATGGAATGCCCTGTTATGGCATGCGTCGCAACTACTTATGTGCCCTATGGCCCACGAGTGGTAGGCCCGCTGTGCATGGGCGCACAGCGGCCGCCATTGAGAAGTGCTGGGGGAGGGGCTGGACAGCTGTGAGGTGGTAAATGCTGGAAAGAAAACTGGATGGGGCATGGACGCGGGGATGTGTGTGTGAGTGGGTGTTGTAAAAATGTTTATGAGGGAAGTCTTACCTCAAAGTCGGGTCCTGTGTCTTCGTAGCTCCTGCTCTCCTGCGTTTGCTTCCGGGAAAAGGAATCACAACGCTGCGATGCGGGGGTGGGATTGGTAATTGACAACAGGACAAGTCATACAGCTAGGGGCCAGAGGGGTGGGAATGTCCTCTATGCAGGCTATAATGCAGCCTGCATTGGGAACAGGAAAGTGCGTATGACTGCTTTGGGCGGACTGAGCAGGCCAGCCAAGCAGTCAGTGCGCACTTGAGTGGGCGTGCCAATAAGCCCATGCCCTGCTCCGTATCTGGAGCAGTCCTACCCACCCTCCCACCTCCTGAGGATACATAGCATGATTACATCAGTCAGTTACCCCTTGTTTTTCCCTTTTGAATCAGTTTTTTTGGCTTCTCCGAGCCCGCGCTTCCTACTTGCCACCACTGCTGGCCATGTGGCCCTGCCACCATGTCCTCACCTGTTCCCGCCTCCTAGCTGATTATTCCTCCCTCCTCCCCTACAAAATGGCTGCCGATGCGTGGTCGCGCTCTGTGGATACACCGCCGGCGCGCCTAAGGCAAGCCCATCTGCACCCGTCTGCTACCCGATTTCAACCAGCACCAGGAAACCTGGATCTCGAGCCACCCACTGCTACATCACAACCACCCTCCATGCACTCATCCCCGTAAAACTCAGAGACTGCCAACAGGCCTCAACAAACACGACCTACTGCCATTTCTCCTGCCTCCACTGCCGCCAGACCTTAACCACCACCCCGGCCTCCAACACACCCGATGCCAGCACCGGGGATATCCTAAGATGCTTCCTCATCAACGTGTGCTCCGTGCACAAAAACCTAGTGGCCCTACTCCCTGCCACAGGCAACAGACGCACTCTCCTAGACCAAGGCCACTCTGCAGGCCTCATCCTACTTGACTTTTCACCGGTGTTTGACACCGTCTCCCACCGCACACTAGTTGCCAGACTACACAACACCGGCATAAAAGGAACAGCCCTAGACTGGATCTGATCAGTCCTCACCTGAAGAAGCCAAAGGATCAGACTGCCACTCTTCCTCTCCGATCCCACGTAAATCACCTGCCTAGTCCCACAGGGGTCATCTATGAGCCCAACCTTCTTCGTCAACATCTATCCTGCCGTCATCTGACAACACGGCCTCAACATCGTATCCTACGCTGATGCCACCCTGCTCATCCTCTCCCTCACCAAAGACCCCACCACCGCCAGACTCAACTTCCAGAAGGGGAAGGATAAGCAAGATGTCGCAGTCTGGAGGACCGATAGCTGCCTGGAGCTCAATGCCGAGAAGACGGAAGTCCATGTCCTTGGAACCACCGCTTCAGCATGGGATGACACCTGGTGGCCGACTGCCCTCGGAATCCCACCTACCCCCTCGGACCAAGCCAAAAACCTCGGCTTCGTACTCGACTCATCCCACATCATGTACCGACAGGTCCACACCGTCACCTCCAGCTGCATCAACACCCTCCACATCCTCCGCAAGACCTTCAAAGGGATCCCCCCAGAGCTGAGGAAGACAGTCACCCTTGCACTCATCACCAGTAGACTGGACTATGGAAACGCACTCTACTCCGGCATTAACAAGTCCCTACTCCTCAAAGTCCAGACATTCCAGAACGCTGCCGCCAGACTCGTCCTCCGCATCCCCTGGCACAAACACATCAGCCAACACCTACGAAGACTCCACTGGCTCCCCGTGGAGAAAAGAGTCACCTTCTAAATCCTCACTCATGCGACAAATGCCTACACAACAACAGACCCAGATACCTCAACAACAGAATCAACTTCCACGTACCCAAAAGAAACCTCCGATCTTCCAACCTCGCACTGACCGAAACACCGCGCATCCACAAAGCCAGAGAAGGCAGAAGATCCTTCTCCCACATTGCAGCCAAGACCTGGAAACCTGGAACGAGCAACCGGCAGACATAACATGTGCCCCCTCCCTGAACATCTTCAGGGAGGCCCTCAAGACATGGCTCTTTGGCTAACAGATCTGCGGACCCCCCCCCCCCTCTGTGCCTTGAGATCATCACAGTGAGTAGCACGCTTACAATTCCCCTGATTAATTGAGTGATTGATTGAGTTACCTTCATGTGATGATTGTTCGTCTTGTGCACTGCTTGAGGCAGTGGGGCAACACTCTACCGCCATTGCAGAAGTGCCGCCACTGGGGGTGCATCATCTACGTGTGATAGGCCTGAACGACTCGCCATCCTGCACTATGCGTCCCACCTTCTCCTTCCCTGGACATTGACACTGTAGTGCAATCCACTGCACTTGCTCCAAATCTATGACTCAGCCAGCAGGAGCCTCAGCCAGGTGTGATTTCACTAGGCCGGGTACAGCAGTCGCTGCCTAGTCCGCTGGTGGACCGCCCGATGCAGTTGATGCAGCAGGGCCCCCTTAGGAGTGAAGTTGCAGTGCTCACGCCACACAAGTTCAGCGTAGCACAGGGACCTCACCCTCAACAGCATATGGCCAGTACAACATCATGGGGTCTGTGATGCAGGGAGACGGCACACAGCATTGGTAATCCCCTTCGTACACCCCGGTGCAGTGGTGGATCATAGTATGCGATGCGGACCTCACTACGTTGGTGCCCAGGAGCGTCTCTACCATTAACAGCCCCAAGGGTCGCAAGGCGGTCTTCTCACACAGGTCAGCAACGTGTCTCTATGCGACCTGCCAGACTTCACCACCTGTTACGGGCAATCGTCGTGCCCCAATGTCTACCGCCACAGCTCATCGACTCCACAGCTCCTCCACATCCCACTCCAGGCTCCAGGCACAGGTCCAGCGAGGCCTCCAGGCTCCAGACGCAGGTCCAGCGAGGCACCAGGTTCCAGTCACAGGTTCAGTGAGACCCAAAAGGCTCATGGGGCAGGTCCAGCGAGGCGCCAAGACTCCAGGCGAAGGTCCAGCGAGGCATCCTGGCTCTCATCATGTTGGCTGGCTTGCAGGGGTTGTTCATGTGTGCTGTACTTGGCCCTGGCTGTTCCATTCAGGTTTGTAGGCCTATTTTATATTGGAGGTTGACTGATAGGCTATTTTTGGCATTAGAGGCAAAAAAACTTGGGTTGAGCTGACTAACATGAGTTTTTTTGCCACCCATGGGCCTATTGGTAGTTATCGCCCGCTAACGCCAGATTTCCTATCACCATCACGCTGATGTTAGCGGCAGTTGTCACCGCCGTTCCCCGTTACTATTGCCATTTAGCGACGGCTTGTTAATACACCGCTAATATGGCGATAGTTTTCAGGGTTAGGCGGCAACAAAAATACTGCTGTTAACTGGTGTTTGCGATAGGTACCACCGGTCTGTGAGAATATCCCCCTGTGTCTCTTAACCTGCCATTGAGAGAGGCACGTTGCAGAGCACAAGGCCTGCAGAGATAGGACACCCCTTGCTTGTAGGTAAAGAAGAGAGGCGACATTTCATACTGAGTTATGACACCAAGGCGAACATCATGTGCAGAGATCCGGGTGTTGGTAGTGGTACATTAAAAATCTACTTATAGAGGAGCAGAGAGCTACGGTAAGGAGCCGGGTAGACATCACAACTAGAGCAAGAACAGAGTAAGGATCAATTCAAGATGGTGTGCATACATAAGGGGGGGGGGGACTGATGATTCATGTTGTAGGATACAAAACTTGAGGGAAAATATGCATAGTTTCTTTCAATCCATGGCATGAGGCAAGGAATACATGTTTGTGTCCCCCCCCCCGGTCCTTCGTGGACAAAGTAGAGGAAAAAGTGTAATTGATGCCCACCAGCTTTGGGCAACATTTAGGGTCAGAGCTACTAAAGTGTAACCCAACACAGCACAGCAGCCACAAATGTTACTAAAGTGTAGCCCAATGCTCCACATGAGCCAAAAATGCTGCACAGCGTTGCGTGACAAGGAGAAAATAGGAGAGCGCCAGATCTAGAGAGGTGGCTCTCCACTCCCCTCTCCCCAGCGCAGGGCAGAATGTTGGTCCAGTGAGCCACGCACACACCTTCCCGCCATAGTGCAAGTGTGTGCGAAAGTTTAGTTTAGGTTTTGTACTGGAAGACTTCCCTTCCAATACAAAATTTTATGGGTAGACAACATTTTAAAAAAATTCCTACTTTGTATGTGTGCTGTAAAGTGCAGTACACATGTAAATTCGGAAAGAAAGGAGAAATTACATTTTTCTCCTTTTAACACCTGGTTTCAAAAGGTGCTATTTTTGTATGCTAAACCCTGTGTCCCATTCTGGGTAGATAGGGTTTTGCATCAAAAAGTGTGAGAACGCTCATGTAATGCCCCGTTGACACTAAGGGCCCGATTCACAGAACTAATTTCAGACAAAATCCTAAATTTACTACTTTTGGTACTCACAAAAGTTAGGATTTTGTCTTAAATTTGTCTTAAGACAAACTTAAGACAGACTTAAGACAGACTTAAGACAGACTTAAGTTAGGATTTGGTCTTAAGCTTGTCTTAAGCCTGTCTTAAGTCTGTCCTAAGTCTGTCCTAAGTTTGTTTTAAGTTTGTCTTAAGTCAAACTTAAGACAAAATCCTAACTTCTGTGAATACCAAAAGTAGAAAGTTTAGGATTTTGTCTTAAGTTAGTTCTGTGAATCGGCCCTTAAGTAATGCAAAGAAGTGCTTCACATTACTTTTAGGTAATTTCCAGTGCAAACAAGTTTTGCGCTGGAATGTAAATAACGAAAAAGACATTTTGTGATGGTTTGGGTCACTTTTAGGACACAAAGCTAGTGCAAAATGTTAGGAATTCAGCCTCTTAGTTAGGGTTGTAGCAGAAGCCTGGAGCACTTAATCCGCTGTTTAAATTGGCATTGGATAATCTTACACGTGGTGAGGTAGTATAGTGATTCAAGATCCAAATTTGAGTCTCCTTACTCAAGAGTTGGGAACTTTTGAATGGCAATGATCTATTGAAATTATTACTCAGCTACAAAACTAAACGTGGTTTTCAATTACTTATTCACATTTTCAAGAATTTCAGTGTAACATAGATCAAAAGTGTATCTTAACTTATCCCAATTAATATTTTTTCTGTACTAGCATGCATTTTTTCTACTAATTATTGTTCCTTAAACAGTGATTGTAGGCAATGTGAGCTTTGCTTTTTAAATTAATGTATGCACATATGTGTCTACTTTTTGTTCAAGCCTGTGAGTCATAGCTTGCACAACCTGATGGGTGTCATAGAAGCATGTCTTAGACCAGCAACATTCGCTCTTCGACTTTCTAAAACAGCATGGGCATACCTCGGCTATGTTTTCTTACGACTCATTTATATATGAATGAGCAACTCTTATACATTTGCTTCAGGAGTGACTGAACAGTGACAGTTGTGAGAAAAAGCTACTTTAGGTCACATACTCAGGAGCAGATGCTGAAAATGGAGGTTGCATAGTGAAAGGCATCTCCAAAGTTAGGATTTTCATGCAAAGCCCTCCATTGTGTAGTATGCATAAAAGTGCTTCTCACGAGAAATTCATGTATTACATGAGGAAAATATATTTAACTTGGCCCACCCTTGGTCTTAATAAAATAAGAATAAACTATTTATTTTTATTGTAAAAAATAGACACAAATGTAATGATTAAATCTGTCAGAACACTATTACATTCTCCACTAAACTAACTAAGAACCAAGTTATCAAAGGGGTGAAGAGTAGAAAATTCAAAATGTGATTTGATTTAAGAGTAGCCAACTGAGAGCAAATTTTCATAGCAGCTACGCCGGATTGATCTGAACTTATTCCTTGCCCTTTTGTTTTACAGCTGACAATGAATGCCTCATTGAAAACCCCACTTTTGTTGTCTATTCCTCAATTGTCTCCTTCTACGCCCCCTTCATCGTCACACTGTTGGTATATGTGCAGATTTACATCGTCCTACGGAAGCGCAGGAAGAGGGTGAATACCAAGCGCAATGGCCAAAGCCGAGAGCATGATGCCCCACTAAAGGTAAGGTACATCAGACAGTCTTAAGCATGCCCTTCCTTTTGTGTCTTTGTCTACCCCCTCAAAGCATCTCCTACAGCTCCCAAGCCAATGATCCTCATGTCACCGAAGCCCGGACAGGCCTGTCTTTTTTGTGTGTAGTACTGTGCCCCATCTACAGGGTCTCCACTGTTGTAAACTTACTAATAACTCATAGTTTGTGATTAGAAATAAAAGCACATACACAAAAGTGTAACTTTACCTTTGTGAGTCAATCCTCTAATGTCTTCCGTAACCTAATTCCTAAATAACTGTAAATGTATCATTATCCCCTTGCATGCAGGGGTAATTCCCCCCGCTGTGCTGGGGCGCATGGGGGCGCGCACAGCGCCCCCATACTGCTGACGAGCTCAGCTCGTCATGAGGCACAGTGCTCAGGTTCTCATGACGAGCTGAGCTCGTCACGGCCGCACCTGTTTTCGTGGAACGTTCAGCACAGCAGGGGAATTATCATCGCTTGTGACCTTTCCTCGGCCATGATGAGCTCAGCTCGTCATGAGCACCTGAGCACTGTGCCTCATGACGAGCTGAGCTCGTCCTGAGCACAGACGGGTTATTTCACCTCACAACCCTATCTCTCAATGTAAATATATCCATAACCACCTTCATAAGTCTAAACCAATTATAAACATAACACCCTCCCTTAGCCTTAACCTTTATATCAATAACATTTTTCCATATGTTTTCCTTATACAACTTTTCTTAGTTTATTTTCTTCATTTTCACATAATGGCAAACTAAATTGTCTATATGGTAGATTTGATTGCTTCCCAGTTTGTCTGTCTACAGAGAGCTTTAGCTGTGTTACACGGCACACAGCACATACCAACATGCAACATATAACATATAACATAATAGGCACATACAAAGAGGGGCATTAGCTTGCCCCTCCTCAATGACTAGCTTTTTTTGGTGGCCTTCTTCGGTCACTGGTTCATTGTGTTGTCCATCAGGATTTTGGATCTGCTCATGTCAATATGCAAATGATTATATTTTCTGAGCATATTTTGGAATGTTGAGTAGTTTCTAAAGTAGTGTGGGTGTTTGCACTGCCTATGTGGAAGCTACATGCCACACCTAGCCTTTTGTTTCAAATTCCTTTGCATTGTCAGGGAAATCACATCATCTAAGATGAGCATTGGAGCATACATTGATACATGTTCTCATTATATGAGACAAAACACCTCACAAAATAGATTCAGACTCTAACCCCTACGACGTGCAGCTAATAGTAATACTTAATATGTTAAAAAAAATAGATGTCAGGGCCCTCGTCAGGAGGCTACTACAACCTGCAGCACCCATTGCCTTTGCCAGCATTGCCAATGACAGTACCACCACAACCACTAATAATAATAACACAATTCAAACTATTCCACGCTCCCAAAGCTATAAGAATGGTAGTCATTTTTAATGTATATCGAATTAATAAACTACTGTAGTTGCGCTCAACTCTAAGTTAGACAAACAGCGCCACCATGTGGCAGAGTGTCATATGTGCCAGTGCTCACAATTAAGGGCAGGTGCCCAGCACCGGAAACCACTGGCTTAAATTAAGCAGTGGCTGTTACCGGTCAACATACTGAGGGAAATTACTTCATCTAAGATGGCAGAGCTCAACACGTTGAAGCTGTGTCCATCTTATATGTGGAGATTCCATTAACAGCTCTGGGTTTGTGACTGCTGCTGATGGCATTGCTACTTGTGAAGGTAAGAGCCGGCTCTTTGAGGAGCCATAGCTTGGCTCAGAATAGAGCTGGAGCTCATATGGACCATCACCTTGTACTGAGCCATGCTCTTGCTGTCTCCTGCCTGGCACATGCACTAACCACACTTATTTCCACAAGTGTCACAAAGCAGAGACAACACTTGCCTCAGCCCTCCGGGTATTGGCTGGAGAAAGTGGCGGACCATCAGCCTCCTCTATATCGGAAGCACCACTATGTAAACTCCACCACAACTTCCAGGAACATGCAGCAGGCGAGCAGCTTCAGTACAAGCTCTTCTTCAGTTTTCTGTGTGGATGGTTCATCTTAAAAGTAAATCAGATCTGGTCAGCAGCCAGCTGCCATCAGTAGAATTGACTGGGGGACATTATTTATGTGGTTGTTGCTCTCTGTAGGCTGAGCTGGAGGTGATTTTGATTGACAGAATGAATGCGCGTGCATGTGTACACCGGAAGACAGCAAAACTGGGCGTAGGCCAATCACCACAGCTGCTGAGTTTCATAGTAAGCAGGAGCTGGCACAATAAAACTTGCATGGGTACTTAAACAAAAGCACTTGGTATCATCCATATTAAGGGTGCAATTTTTTCACTCACGAGATGAATAAAGACAGAGTTGGCCATAGCAGGAGTCAAGGAATGGGACCAGAATATCATGGCCTACACATCATCTGAAAAAAATATCAAGCCCTAAATATTACTTACAAAATTAGCGCCCCATCGCTGTTTATAATATTACATTTAAACTCAATTTAGATATATTTTTGTAACAGAAATGTAGGCAACAATATTTTTGTTCTCATTTTTACTTACAATTAGTAACCCAATTAATGATATCTAAAATATTAATGATAGCTAAGTCCCTGCTCGTTCAGAACCTAAAGACTATATTTGCATTAGTAACCCAGAGATTAGTCAGTGAGATTAGACAGTGCTGAGCATCAACAATAGCTTCAGATGGGCAGGGGCTCTGCTGTTAATAATGTTTACCCATCACTCTGTCATTTAAAAGTGCTGTAAATGAAAGGAGAGATCATAACACAATGAATCAATCAATCTATCAATCAATATATTTGTATAGCGCGCTACTCACCCGGAGGGTCTCAAGGCGCTTGGAGGAGGGGGGTTGGCTACTGCTCGAACAGCCAGGTCTTGAGATGCTTCCTGAAGGAGAGGTGGTCTTGGGTCTGACGGAGGTGGATGGGGAGGGAGTTCCAAGTCTTGGCTGCCAGGTAGGGGAACGATCTTCCTCCCATGGTGGCTCTTCGGATGCGTGGAACTGCGCCGAGGGCGTGGCTGGTCGATCGAAGCTGGCGGGTGGGAGTGTAGAAGGTCAGGCGGTTGTTGAGGTACCTGGGGCCCAGGTCGTGGAGGGCCTTGTGTGCGTGGGTGAGGAGTCGGACCGTGATTCTCTTGCTGACGGGGAGCCAGTGCAGGTCTCTCAGGTGTCCGGAGATGTGGCTGTGTCGGCAGACGTCCAGGATGAGTCATGCGGTGGCGTTCTGGATACGCTGGAGTCTTTTCTGTATGTAGTTTGGCTGTGGTTCCGGTGTAGAGGGCGTTTCCGTAGTCCAGTCGGCTGATGACGAGGGCCTGGGTGACCGTCTTCCTGGTTTCGATAGGGATCCATCTGAAGATCTTTTGGAGCATGCGTAGGATGTTGAAACATGATGATGAGACGGCGTTGACTTGTCTGGTCATCGAGAGGGAGGAGTCCAGGATGAAGCCCAGGTTGCGTGCGTGGTCCGTTGGTATGGGTGCGCTGCCCAGGGAAGGAGGCCACCAGGAGTCGTCCCAGGCAGAGGGTGATGATCCGAGGATGAGGACCTCCGTCTTGTCCAAGTTCAGTTTCAGGCGGCTGTTCATCATCCACTTGGATACGTCTTTCATCCCTTCGTGTAGGTTGGTTCTGGCGGTGGCTGGGTCGTTGGTGAGGGAGAGGATCAGCTGGGTGTCGTCGGCGTAGGAGATGATGTTGAGGTTGTGTTGGCGTGCGATGGCTGCGAGGGGGCTCATGTAGACGTTGTAGAGGGTGGGGCGGAGTGATGATCCTTGTGGTACTCCGCAGATGACTTCGGTGGCCTCGGATCTGAACGGGGGGAGGCGGACTCTCTGGGTTCTTCCGGCGAGGAACGAGATGATCCACTCTAGTGCCTTCTCTTGGATACCGATGTTGCTGAGGCGCTGCACTAGGGTGCGGTGGCAGACGGTGTCGAATGCTGCGGAGAGGTCCAGGAGGATGAGGGCCGCTGTTTCCCCGTTCTCGAGCAGGGCTCGGATGTCGTCAGTGGCTGCGATGAGGGCAGTCTTGATGCTGTAGTTGGCCCGGAAGCCGGACTGCGAGTGGTCGAGGGATCTGTTCGTCTCGAGGAAGGCAGCCAGCTGTCTGTTGACGGTCTTCTCGATGACTTTGGCAGGAAAAGGGAGGAGTGAGATGGGGCGGTAGTTCTTGAGGTCGGTGGGGTCTGCTGATGGTTTCTTCAGGAGGGCGTTGAGTTCGGCCTGCTTCCAGCTCTCCGGGAAGGTGGCGGTGTTGAAGGAGCAGTTGATGATGTCCCGGAGTTGGGGTGCGATGACGGAGTCTGCCTTGTTGAAGACTTGGTGGGGGCATGGGTCGGTTGGAGATCCGGAGTGGATGGTGTTCATCGTGTGGATGGTGTCTTCGGTGCTGATCGGGGTCCAGGCGCGGAGGGTGGTGGTGGGGGGCATCGGTTCGGTGGTTGGGTGCATGGTCTGTGCGCCGAAGCTGTTGTGTATGTCGGCGATCTTGCTGTGGAAGAATGAGGCGAGTGAGTCGCAGAGGTCTTGAGAGGGAGTGAAGTCGTTGTTTCCGGCGCTGGGGTTGGAGAGCTCTTTGACGATGCTGAAGAGTTCCTTGCTGTTGTGTGCGTTGTTGTCTAGTCGTTCCTTGAATGCTGTCTTCTTGGTGGTGCGGATCAGCTGGTGGTGTTTGCGGGAGGCGTGCTTGAGGGCGGTCATGTTGTCGGTTGTCGGGTCTTTGCGCCAGGCTTTCTCAAGGGTATTTGTACTCAATGTACTGACCACAAAGAATGAAATGCTGAGTTGGCCTTGCTGAATTCTAAACTATGCATGCATGTATAGGGTATTTGTATACCTATCCAAAAGGTAGTTGTGCATCGTACTGGGTGGTAGCAGGGACATTTTATGGGTTTTGGGGGCCCTGGGCCGAACATATGTTGGGGGCACCTGTTCGGAACAGCTTTGAATGTATGATCCAATTTCAGCTCTTTCAAGCCCTCAGTAGCCAGGTCACTGAGAGTGCACGGGCACCCTCGTCCAAATTGTAAATGTGTATATTTCTAATATTCGGGGATAGTGTGTTTTCAATATTGAAACACAGTAGCAGCTCACTAACGCTCCTACAAATAATCTCTTGGACCCCCCTCACATTTCTCATATGTGAGTTTTTTTTATAGATGTTGCATGAAACATAAACATCTTTCTCTGCGAAATGCCTCTAATAGACTTTCGTACAGCACCCCCATTAAAAATAAATGAAAGAAAAACAGTATTTTAAATAATCTGTTTAAGAATGATTCAGGGTCATCAGGGAAATATTCTCTGCAGAGCAGAGCTGGCTCTATCAGGGGGCCCCCTGAAAGTTTGGGGCCCTGGGCCAGAGCCCATTTTGCCCATGCCTTAACACGTGTCTGGGTGAAAGGCAAAGACACACTCAGTCATTGGAGCAGAATCTAGGTTTCGAGAATGTAGGTGGACTATTACTCTGTCTTGAAGTATATCTATGCAATGTGTCACCTGTAGATCACAGTAGATGACATCAGAGAGCCATGTCTCTAGTGCTGAGGATGCTGTAGGGGCTCAGAGGGGTGAGAGGTCTAGTGACAACATCAAAAGGTCGTTAATAGTGACTGGGCACAGCGCAGAACCCCACAGCCTTCCAGTGGTTTTAAATTCTGGCTCCTACATCTAGGGCCATCCTAAGGGGTGGCAGGGGAAGCATAGTGCACCAGGCAACATGCTTTCCAGGGCCACTCACTCTTTCAGCAAAATGAATTTATAGATTTGTAATTGAAATCAATTCTATCACTGTTATACCACTAGATGGCTCTGGAAGCCATGTTTTCTCTGACCTAGCCATATATGTTTTTGATACAATTACCCCATTAAAATTGCCTCATATAAATGGGTAATTGAAATAACTACTGTTACCACAAATATTAGAATTATGTGCTTGGCAGCTAACAACAGATTACTGTTTTTTTTACCAGATACATTTCAACAGGTCAAACCAGCTAAATTGTATTGGAGTAAAAATGGACCATAATTACTGGGTGTGAAAAAATAGGTTTTTGGTTGATGGGGGTAAAGACCCCTCACAAGCAACAATCACAATCATTGTCAGGGTGAACCACAAAGCCATCGAATTAACCTGTGCTTAACCCTCTGGTAGCTGGGCACAAAGGAGTCAGGCTTAATTTAATGGCATTGTGTAAAGTGTTTATGCAGCACTTAAACAGTATTACTGTAAAAACACAATACAAGAAAAATCCCACTCAAATTTAGAAAAATAGAGAAAAAATAAAAAAAAGTTGAAACCAAATGACAAAAATCCAATTAGTAGAAGCAGAGATCTGTAATTTTAAAAGCTTAAGTAAAAATAGCACCAAGAAACAGAAAGCGCTAACTGTGTGCATTTGGTCGCACTAAAGCAGGAAAAAGTCACTAGTTCAGGCCAACTGCAAGGTAGTTTGGCCAGCATACAGTAATCAGGTTAGTCTTGCTGAAAAACCTACCTTTTCAAAGTCTGGCTTGCAGAGTTCAAAACGTCAGGATTTCACAGCAGAAGCTCAACTGATGCTAGCCAAGGTCCAGAGCCTGGGGAAGCACCTTTTGGGGATCAGGATCTCAACTGACTGACTGACTGACTGACTGATGGTATTTCTAAAGCGCACTATTGCCGCGGCGTCTTGGCACTGTGTAAGATAACTGAGCAAGGTCTAGCCAATGTATCATTGTGTAAAAAGCCATTTCTTGATTTCCTTCCTGAACAACCTCCGGTTGGAGATCTGTCTAAGCTGTGACGGGATTGAGTTCCATAACCTTGAGACCAGATGGGAAAAACCCTTGCCTCCCCATCGTTGTCTTTTGAACTTAGAGACAGTGACCAGACCCTGCGTAGCAGACCTCAAAATGCGCGTTGGATGAAACCGAGTAAATAGATGTTGAAGGTCGGAAGCACCATCTCCGAACAGTGCCTTGTGGACCAGGCATAGTGCTTTAAAGTCCACCCGCCGTTGCACTAGGAGCCAGTGTAACTGCCTAATTGAACAAGAGGTGGGATGATACTTAGGCAGCTTAAGAAGCAGTCTCGCTGCTGCGTTTTGGACTGAATGCAGCTTCGCCATTTGTGCAATGCCAGCTCCAAGATAGAGGGCATTGCCGTAGTCAATTCTGGAGAAGATAGTGGCAATTATAACAGTTTTCCTGAGGCAGAAAGGGATAAACGGCAAAATCTTTCTCAGGTAAGGAAATTATAGCTAGAAAAGGATATCTACCACAATTTTAGACAAAAATACCTCTCTTACTAGTAGAATATATAGGTCTCTAAATAGGACACCCTGTATCGACAATATATACACTAGAAAAAGATATAATGATATATTTATTGATTTATTTTCAAGTATAAAGTTTATGATTCATATTTCTTTTCATGATATGAAGTTACATATAAAATTCGCATTGATCATTTCATGAGATAAAGTTTGACAGTCAGCATAAATATATACAAATCCAAATGATAGACGAGGCTTTGATTCAGGCAGTGCGGCAGATGTCTACAACGCACGTTTCGGCATACACGCCTTCATCAGGTAGCCGTCTATTGCACTAAGTAGCCTATTTAGGATGCAAATAAAGATGTACTATGGCTTCAAGTATATCTCTTGATTGATTTCGAGACTGTGTAAAAGTAGACCGCGTAGGATATGTGCAGCCTTGCTTGACACAATGATTGCGGATGGGCGTAGGCGTCTCAGCTCAGTGTAGGTGAGGGATAAAAACTATAGCAGACCGGCGTTACTGTTCTATACAAAAATAATGAAAGACTTAAAAGGATTCACGGTCGCCTCATGGTAGCAGAAAAGGTGGGGCACGGTAAACAAAGTGGTTCCAGCCTAGAATTGGCCGGTAGCGTTCTCTTGAAAATGGAAGAAAACGATTCAGGAATACTCTCGCCAGGGCATTGCAGGCTGCGGGTCAGCTCTGATACTAACGGTCTGACTCAGGCCTTTAAGCGTGAGAAAGCATGCAGAGACCACTTGGTTAATCTGTGGCCTCCAGGACATGTCTTTATCGAACACTATACCAAGGTTCTTAACTTTGGCCACTGAGGCCGGACAGGCCCCTGCTGAGGAGGGCCACCAGAGCTGATTCCAAATAGATGCTTTTTGGTCGAACTCAAGCACTTCAGTTTTTCCCGTATGTAGCTTTAAGAAGTTCTGGTTCATCCACAGCATGACCTTCGACAAACAGAGGGAAAAGTCGGCTGCCTTGGATTCCACAGAATGAGAGACTCACACGATCAGCTGAGTGTCTTCTGCATATGACACCAGCTTAAAACCTTGTTTTTTAATTAATTTCGCCAGGGGGGCCACATAGATATTAAACAAGGTTGGTGACAACGCAGATCCCCGAGGAACTCCTCCATGGAGGGTGAATTTTTCTGATTGATAACCATTCCAGGAGATAACTTGTTCTCTATCAGACAAGGAGGTCAGGAGATCCAGCGCTATGCCCTTGACACCCGAGTCCCTGAGCCTTTGACTGAGAACCTCGTGGTTTACGGTGTCAAAGGCCGCAGTTAGGTCCAACACGACCAAGGTGACTCTACTTCCCTCGTCCATGCCCTTTCTTATCGCCATTATTAGTGCTGTTTCTGTGGAGTGTTTAGCACGGAAGCCATGTTGGGCGTTATTGAGGATGTTGTTAGTCTCAAGATGGGATGATAGCTCCAGGTTCATGGCTTTCTCCAGTAATTTAGATGTCAAGGGTAGACAGGAGATAGGGCAATAGTTTTTTCATCCATGGGGTCTAGCTTTGTCTTTTTTAGTAGCGGCCGGATGCAGGCCTTTTTCCATACTAGCGGAAAAACTCCTGAGATCAGGGCTTGATTCAAAACCGGCAATACTAGAGCACTGATCTCTGTAGGTGCCAGATGCAGTACATGGGGAGGGCATGGATCCATAGGTGAGCCAGACTTGGTTTTTAGCAGCAGATCTGCCACCGTTTTCTCATTAAGTAGAGAAAACTGAGATAGACTTCCCTGGGTGCTGCTTATAGCAGCTTGCCTATCTTGCATACTCTCGGTGTGGTTGGCTGCAATTGCCAGGTCATTATAGACGGATTGTACCTTAACTTGAAAGTAGGAGGCCAGCTTATCCATAAAAGCTTGGTCTGGCATAAAGTTAGCGTCACGTGGGCAGTTAAGCAGGGCGTTAACTGTAGAAAACAATTCTCTGCCAGAATTCGGAGCGTCTTGTATCTTCCTTGAACAATAGATAGTTTTGGCTTGAATTATTAAATTCTTGTAATCCTCAAGTGCTGCACAGTAAGTCTTCTTGTGGGCTACATCATAGAGTGCTCTCCAGGCGCGCTCTTTCTGTCTACAATTGATTTTAGCCGTTTTTAATTCTGCTGAGTACCAGGGTGAGGACACCCTTTTTTGCCGCAATTTAAATGATCTTTCCGGTGCTATTTTATTAGCAGTTCTGTTAAGGCTGTCTTGCAGAGCCATGGCAGCCTGGTTTGCATCAGTCCAAGATGTTAAACTGTCCTCAAGAGCCCTAGTCAGGTTAGACCTTGTAACTGACTTCCAGGCGAGGTATTTCCTAAGGGGGGACCTAAGTCTCCTTCTGTGAGTGGTAGTACTAAGTGTAATGGAGAAATCCACTGCACAGTGGTCAGACCATGGGATAGATGTAATTTTTCTTAGTGCAATGTTGGGATGGTTAGAGCAAATGCCATCCAGAGTATGGCCAGCAGAGGCCAGCAGGGCCCTGGCAGGCCCACTTGAAGGTCCAGGCATATCAACTTGAATGTCCAGGCAGGGTCAATTACAGCAGGTCAGCTGGGAAGTTGCTGGGAGACATCTGGAGCTTGTTGTGTCCCTGATGCTCAGAACAGGAGGTCAGCCAACTGACCCTTGGAGTCAATCTGGTAGTCCTGGGTTTAAGGAATGGTCCTCCTCCTTCACGCAGCAAGGCAGACCTCAAGCAGAAGGGCAGTCCTCTGAGGAAAAAGGCAGGCCTAAGGGAGCAGGGCAGTTGTCTGGTAGAAGCAGGCCAGTCCTGTAAGAAACAAGGCAGGCCTCACGCCGCAGGACAGTCCTCAGAGAAACAAAGCAGGCCTCAAGCAGCAGGACAGTCCGCTGGAGTACAAGAAGTCCTTCTGTATTCATCCACAGGTCCAGGAATGTAATGAAGAGTTGGTTTGAGGATCCACTATTTACACTTGATGCCAGATTTGAAGTGGAAGAAACTTCTGGAGTTTTACCTCCACAGATGTTTTTGGGATTTCCTTATTTCCTGCCAATGTTCCAAGATGTCTGAAGTGGTAAAAGCCTTCCATCACATTCTTCATGAGTGTGCTGATGCAGCTTCTTTGAAATGTAAGTGGGGCGGAAAACAGCGCCACCATTGTGGCAGACTGCACCCATCCCAGCTAGACCCAGGTCCTATTGTTCCAGATTTGGGTCCAATACGCATTCTTGACGGGGGAGCAGTTAACAGGCTTAGGCAGCTGGAAACTCCTAGAAGGCCTCAGAAAGTTTAGGGCAGGAAAATGTCAACTTTCTAAAAGTGACATTTTCAAATTTGTAATCTAAAATTCGACTTTACCATTAAATAGGATTTTAAATTACAACTTAAGTCTAAACAGAACAATTCTACCTGCTCCCAATCAAACATTAGCCCTTATTAAATGTAATAAGGTAACTCAGGCCTCACAGCAGTGAAAAATTAATTTAGGAGTTTTTCAAAACCAGGACATGTAAAACTTAAAAGCACATGTCCAGCTTTTCAAACCCAATGCACCCTGCCCTATGGCCTGTTTAGGGCCTACCCCAATAGGTACTTATATGTATTAAAAAAGGGGCTTTATGTCTGGCAAAAAGTTTATCCTGCCAGGTCGAAACAACAATTTAAAACTGCACAAGTGCTGTAGTGACAGGCCTGAGCCACGTTTTAATGAGATACCTAAGTGGGTAGCACAATAAGTGCTGCAGGTCTGCTAGTAGAATTTAATTTGCAAGCTTTAGGTACATGTTGTACCACTATACTAGGGACTTAGTAAATAAAATGTTCCAATTGGGTGTAAGCCAGTTTTCCATGTTTTTTTAGGTGCGAGCGCAAGCAATTTAGTACTGGTTAGCAGTCAAAAGAGACAATAAAAATGGATTCAGAAAGAAGAAGGGGTGAAGGCAAAAAGTTTGGGGGTAACCATTCAGAGAGGACCAAGTCCAACATAAGGATCCACATAAAAATCGGCAAATTACTCCCCATCATCACGGGGAGAATCATACCTGGGTGCATCCAGCTAAGTTAGCTTTTTTCATTACCAAAAAATACCATCCCAAACACCAGGACACTCCTAATGAGGGTATTAGAAACAAGTGTTTCTGGTTTATTGCCAAAATGGAAGAAGCGTCAAGAGGGCCTTGAGTGTGTCACATTATTTTATTTATCTTCCAGCTAGCCTATATACAGTGCATGGGAGGCCAATCAGGCGGAAGTTTCCTTGATGTGACCTTTGTAGGGCTTTCGAGATGCTTGAAAGAGCCAGGCATGCCAGTCACTGCTGCCATCTTCTGCCCAAGTGTTCATAGTGACTAACACACAGCATCTAACGCACCATACACACACACACACACACACACACACATACACACACCCATCATTGACAAGATTTTGCTATTTAGAGAAACATTTGGATTGAGTTTAAATAATCGTATAAATGTAATGCTTTGCTGACAACTTTCACCTATAAAATTCAGGTTACATAAACACATGGATTGTTCGTGGATGAGGCGGCACCACCCACCACCCCTTTAAGAAAATCATAAATAAAAACCTCAACCCCTGGCAAAAAACTTCAGTGGAAGGGAGCAAATGCCCTGAATGCATGATCCCTTCTACTGCCAACATATTTGGAGCCAGTCACTTTCCACAAATATATGCACGTTTAGACAATGATATATTGCAGTAGATTTTTTTGCGATCAGGATGTCACAGCCTGAGTATAGTTAACCACAATAGTATCCAGCACCTAAGTTGTCTCCTCCATCCCTCGCCCTTACTCTCCCGATGCGCCCCGTGCTTGAAAGCTTCAGTGTTAATTCCAGGTGGCTATGGGTGTCCGATCCTTAGGTCCTTAAAAGATGATTTTTGAATGTTCTTTAAGGATAACAGCAGAGAAAAGGTCAAATAAGCAACAGAAAAGTATAAAAAAGTAAACCTCTCCTGGTTATGACACCTTTTATTAAAGGCAGTGAAGCTAGGGGAGGAGATGCGGTCAAACTGCTGCCAACTTTAGAACTGGGAATCAAGTTCAAGTTCTGAAAACGACTCAACATCCTATGATTCTGGGCAAATCACGTAATATCCCTGCACCTTAAAAAATCTGACAGTGTTAATGTAATCGGGTGTTCATGTAAAGCCTCTAATACCCTTGGGTCATGTTCACGCCATATAAAAACCGCAAACTCAAACTAAAGTACACAGGTGATCCCAGGCATACACTTTCTTAATCACAGATTGCAATGACGCAGTCTTTCAACATATGTCAGGGTTTCAGTCTTCAAAGGTGCCTCTTCTAAAGGGATTCGGATGTTTTCTCTAACATTTTGTTTGCCTATTTCTCCATATCTTAACCTCTCTACTCAAAGCTCTCTCTCTACATACGGTAAACAACCTTTACTACGATTTTTTCATTCCGAATTCAATTATCACGGATATTTTCATTCCACAAATGCATTCATACCGTATACTTTCACTCTGCACATACATTCACAAGGAATACTTTAACTCCGCAATACTATTATTCCGCAAACTGCATTCCAAGCTGGAATAGAGGTTAGATAGGGAAGTGAATCACAATTAATAAAGCTAAATAAGTAATATATGACGTTGCAGAACTAGTGCTTACTGCCTCGGTGTTGGGTTAGGTGCGAATGTGCAGAATCCACATGCATTTCTTAGTTTTCATAGATGCACATTGGGTAGATTGTAATTATTCTTAGAATGTGTTTTACTTCCAAAACATTCACAAGCAAATCTGGTGTTTCTGGGTGGTGGTGGGTGGGGGCAGAGTTAAAGGATGGAATAAACATTGTACATTATTCCGATGAATAGACTCGCTCCTAACAGTGCTACGATCTGCGGTGGTTACACAGAATGTAAGAAACAGGTGAGCCCTGCACTGACCGGCCTCGGGCATTCGTGGAGGGCACAGTGCCCTTGGAAACGGCCGACGGGGGTGTGTCAGGGCTGGCATGAAGTAAGAGGGAGAAAAGTGAAGCACAAACTGGGGCAGCTTGTCGCCGGTTTTCAGAGAGAGCCAGCAATGGCTGATGCATCAAGGGGCTGGCACCGGGCACTGCACCACCCTCGAGGGGCTGGAATGGAACCAATGTATTGGCTTGATTTTAGAGGGCCGAAGAAATCAATGGCGACCTGCTGCCATACTCCTTCTGGTAGCTCTGACATTTGTAACGGGGCTGGCGGTTCGTCACGGCTTACCAATTGGCACGAGACACAGTCCTTGAGTGTGGCTTCCACCATTTGATCAAGTGTCGGGAACCAGACACGTTCTCGTAGAGCCTTTTTGGTAGTACTTATTCCCCTGTGGCCTTCATGAGCAAGGTTAATCACTCCTTGCTGTAGTCTTTGTGAGATCACAATCCCCCCCCCTCTCAGGATCAGACCATCTTCGCTGATGGATAGCTCTTCATGAATGTGCTTGAACGCTATCAGTTCCTGGAGATTCTGGCCAGAGTCCTGGGACGTGTATTTCATGTGTCGCCATGAGTTGCTGCGTATGCGATCCGTGACGTCTAGTATGACCGGATCCTGGGCGGACGCTTCTCGGATCGCTGCTAGAGGAACTGTAGGTGGACAGGCAGTATCGATGACAAAATGAATGTACTCTTCTGCTAGCGAGCACTCTCCACCGGTGATTGTCTGGGGGTGTTGGGACATGTAGTCTGCCGGGTTTTCAGACTTCCCTGGCTTGTGGACAATGGTGTATATATAGTCCTTGAGACGTAGTCCCCATCGTTCAATGCTTGGAGGCATTTTGGCATTGGGATTGCCAAAAATGGTGACAAGTGCTTGGTGGTCCGTAATGATGGTAAAGTGTTTGCCATAAACGAAGAGATGAAAGTGCTCGCAGGCCCACACCACCGCAAGACTCTCCTTTTCTGGCTGTGAGTACCTTTTCTCGGTGCTGGTAAGACTGCGACTGGCGTAGGCGATGATGTGGCGCTGTTCTGAGTCCTCTTGATATTGTGCCAGAATGGTGCCGAGGCCCACCGGGCTGGCGTCGACGGTGATTTCGGTTCGTTTCTTGGCATCAAAGTAGGCCAGGTTGTGAGAGGAGTGTTCACAAGCATCCGTCCATGCAAAAGGTTGGACTTGCCGGGTGAGTTCTCTAAGAGGATGGCTGATGGTAGCGAAATCCCGGATGTAGCGTGCACAATAGCTTGCCATTCCAAGAAAGGAACGGAGGTCACTGACGTCTCGTGGTGTTGGAGTGTTCGCAAGGGCAGACACCTTTTCTGGATCCGGTTTCATACCGTCTTTGGAGAAGATGTGGCCATAGAATTTCAGGGTCGACCTGTGGAACTCACATTTCTCTGCGTTCAGAGTCAAATTTGCGTTCAGTAGCGCGTGGCATACTCTGTCTAGAGCCGTGTCATGTTCGGTCTGGTCCTTCCCAAATACCAGTAGATCATCGCTGTAGTTGAAGGCATTGGGAATCCCTTGAATCACTCGCCGAATGGCTTCTTGGAATATTTCGGTGGCTGGAGAGATGCCAAAATTCAAGCGTTTGTAGCGGAAGAGTCCCTGATGTGTTGTGAAGGTGGTGATGTAACGTGACCTGTCGTATAGCTCCAGCTGTTGGTATCCCTTATTAAGATCAAGTTTCAAGAATACCGTGGCTCCGTTGAGGCGAGCGATCATATCGCTGATGTGCGTCCCTGGGTGGCGTTCTCTCTCGATTGCCATGTTGGGTGCACGCATGTCCAGGCACAGACGCACTTTGTTGTTTTGCCCCTTTTTCGCTACTACTACTACGGGTGATACCCATGGAGTGGGCCCTGGTGTGCGCTCGATGATGTCTGCCTTTAGCAGGTCTTGAAGTTCATCATCTACAGCTTGCTGTAGGTGGAACGGCACTTTCCTGTGGTGCTGCGCCACTGGAGTCACACGCTCATCGATGTGTAGTTTCACCTTGAACTGGTATAACTTCCCTAGCCCCTTGAAGAGGTTCGGAAACTTAGCGACAATGTCTGGGGCATCTTCAGTCATGTAGAGAAGTTCCACGAGCTTCAGTCGTTTGGCTGTAGGCAAGCTGAGCAGGCAGTCAGCCAAGTCTGGGCCTTCGACAACGTGAATATAAGCTGGGATTTGTCGGTCTTTGTATGATAGGGTCGTGCTAAAACGACCTAGGCATGGCAGTGGTTTTCTGGACATCCAGGTAAGTATCCGGACAGCTGCAGGTTCTAGTTTTGGCCTTGGTTTCATGCTTTGGTGTTCAAGCTCACAGATGTAGTTTAGGGAGGCTCCTGAATCCAGGACAAACTTGGCAGGGTGGTTTCCAATCCGAATGTCTAACTTTGGGTATTTCTTTAGCCGGTCCGGGTCTGACACCATACAAATGTATTCATCACTGTCTTGTGACAACGGTGTAGGTGACGATGACTCAGTGGATGTTGATCTCCGTGATCGATAAGAGCTTGTAGAGCGGACACTCGATCGGGATGCACTAGAGAAGCGTTCTCCCCTTCCTTTCACTGCGCGAGCATGATGTTGTGTGATGGATCGAGGCGTGGATGATCTTCGCCCTGAACGTTGAGTCTGGCAGACCGCCTCGAAGTGATTCTCCCTGTCGCAGCGATGACAGCGCTGGCCGATAGCAGGGCACTGTCCTGAATGAGGGTAGTCCTGGCCACACCTGTAGCATGCTGGCGCCATCTTGCTGGACTTAGTGCGACGCGACTCTTGCTGTGATGACGTCCTCCGGGAAGTCGCAAAACGTGGCGGCTTGCTAGGCTTGTGGTGGTCCGTCCGATGTTTCTTCTCCTTGTGTGCCTGTATTCGAAATGCTTGTTCCTTTTTTTCAGTCTTGTTGGTCTCCATTTTCCTAGCGTGATCTTCCGCTTGATCGTTGATTCGTGTCATTTCCTCGATTTCGTCGAGAGAGTAATGTTTTTTTAACAGTCGCCGGCGCAAGGATTCGGATTGGCAGCCTTCAATTATGTGTAGACGCAGCGCGTCATCAGTGGTGAATGCGTCGAACTCGCAGTGTCGGGCTAAACTCCTGATACGCACAATGAAGTCACACATGTGTTCATCCTTGTCTTGGGTGGCTAGATTAAATGTGTAGCGTTGATAGTCCAAATTGTGTTTATGTAGAAATCTCCGGTCGAGAGCTCCTTTCACGTCGTCATAGGAGGCAGTAGTTGCGTTGGGCAATTCTTTGATGATTTGTGCGATGTCTTTCCCCACTAAGTTTCGCAAGGCTATCAGCTTTTGTTTCGAATCTTGCACTTGGGACCCAGTCATGTAGTCCTTGAAATCTTCGGCCCAGCTCTTCCACGTGGGCCCCATGCTGTTGCCGGACGTCAGCTCTAGGGGGTCTGGTGGCCGCAGGTATGGTACTCCCATAAGTACGTGGGGAGACGGTGCAGGCAGCGGTGGTAGCGTGGCTGGGGCCGCTGTCGCTCCTCCTCCTGAGGCGCCTGTCTGGTTAGGGACGGACATCGCGGCTCAGTGATTATGTCTGCTGCAAGTGAGTATTGCTTGGTCCACTGAGTTGTCAGCAGTTTATTTCTTTTTTTTTTTTTTGTATGAAAACTAGAGATGCCTGACCCTAAAATGGCCGACACCAAAATTCCAATGGGTGTCTATGGGCAGCGCCTGACTCTAAGAAGGCCGCTGTTCGGGACACATGGCTTCCAGTAATTCTACAATTGTCACTCTCAAAGTTTCTTATTCAGGGTTTTGCAATTGTCACTGTTGCTTCCCAAGTCTCTTAATCAGGCTTTGGGGTGTTTGGCTCACCCTCGCACTCCTGATCGTGGCTGGCCATCTCTGGGCGCACTCTCCGGCGTCTGTGCAGCTTCGCGCCAATTTGTTTTCTTTTGTGTTTTCTGTCGGGCAGTTTCTGGGCAGCTTTGCCGAGTCAGGGGCGTTCAGAATGACGATCCGGCAGCGTAGCCAACTCTTTAGCTGGTGCCGATCGTCGCGCTCTGGGGCAGCATTCAGGCGCGGCGTGTGGAGCGTTCTGTTTTCGCGCTCTTTGTATCCGCGCCGACACAGGCTGCAGGCTCACTGTTTCCGGCCGTTCACGGACGGCAGGGGTCTCAAGGAGTGTGGGGCTCTAGCAGGCATCCCACCCTCGTCGCCAGTGTCGCGCCTTCCCCAATGACCACAGGAGCCAGGAGCAGAGTACAACACGTCTTTATTCTTACGTGTCTGCTCATACACTAACTTGTTTCCTCCCACGCCAGTTCCTATCTTGCCTGTCCTGTCGCAGACAGGGGTCAGGCACAAGGATACGACAACTGCACTTCCCTCGTGGTCCTGGAATGGGACATTGCATCTCCCTCGTCGGGGCTGTCATCGGGCACTGCACCTCCCTCGTGGGGCTCGATTGGGACACTGCACCTCCCTCGTCGGGGCTCGCACCGGGCACTGCATGTCTCTCGTCGGGCTTCAGCTGCAGGTGGCACTGGGCATTTGAAAGGGGCAGGTGCAGCTGTTATGCGTGCTCAAGCAGTGCAGTACCCCCCTCACCCGACAGCCTACTTCACACTGTGATGGTCATATTCGGCAGCTATCGTTCCTCCCCCCACCATCAGTCACCCCCGAGCTAGCGTTCAGGTTTCGTTCATGTTTTCGTTGTTAAAGCATTAGTTCTTAAGAAATGCGTGATAAATGTAGATTTATATATTAAAATAGATTTTTCTTTTTGATTGCTTTGTTTTAAATAAATGCGGAGTAATGGTATTTGCGGAATTATAAATGCGTTGTGATGGTATGCGGACACATATCATGCGGAATAACGTCACATGAGCCTGCCCCTCACGGCTTGTTTCATCTCACCTCCCTTGCCCTTGCTGCACATTTACGCCAATGGAGAGTCACTTTTGTGACGCTCCGGAGGCACAGTGTGCCGGCCCATATTTACAAGGCCATGCAAAGCCACACTGTGTGGCTTTTCCTAGCCTTGTAAATATGGAGTAAGGCATTGTCATACTCTGTGTGGAAAGGGCATTCTGTGGATGTTGCTGTTGGTGTTTCCACGCAACTTCCATGGTTTTTTAAACTTCCCCAGATTTACAACATAGTGTAAATAGTGGGCAGCGCCAAAGCAAATTCCTTGCCAAAGCAGACGTAACGAGGAGTCATATTTAAATGTACCTATGTTTTTTCCTTTTACCAGCAGCATGCAGAGAACGAAGAAAACACCTCCTTGATTGTTATCGTGCAGGAATGGACACCTTCCTGCACAAAAACGGTCATGCCAACAACACAGACACCTTGCAGCACGGTGTAAGGGTGCCTGCGTTGGCGCTCGGCTGCAGTTTGTGCACCAGCGCTGCCAGACAGGACAGGAATGCACCGTATCTTGTAGATAAGGCACATTCCTGCCCTTTTCTTTTGACATAGGGCAGCGCGGCTAGAAGGCTTGTGGCACTGCCCTACGCCAAAATATTGTACATATGCCCCTCTGTCTCTCCGCCATCCACTTAATCTCTCTCTCAACATCACCTGCTTCTTTTCCTGAGCTCAATATCATGCTCTATATTTTTGTACCATACTTTCCGCGGCCTCTGATCCCTTTCTATTTGTCATGATTAACACATCTGTATGTATGGTATTTCTCTCAACACTTGGCATTTGCCTCAATTGACTGATCTCTAGTTCACCAATCTTTAGCTTTTTCACTGCCTTAAATCTCAGTCTATCTCTGTGCCTCACTTCTCTCACTACCTTACATCATCACACAACCTCCCTTTTTCTACCTCTTGTTATCTATCACTAACTCTTCTCTCTCTCTCATTTCACTGTACCATATCCTCTCTTTCAGCCTACCCTCTGTACCTCACATCTCTCTCTACCTTGATTTCTCTTTAAAGGTCTCTCTATTTCACTTCTCTAACTCTAGCACTCTCTCTACCTCAACATTCTCCTTAACTGGCCTTTCTCAGTCTTTGTGTAAACTTCATCTATCTTTCTCTTTCTCTCCCTTACCTCTATTCTCTCTGCACCTCACCTGCCTACCATTCACCCCTCTCCCTACCTTTCCCTCTGTCTCACTACTCGTTGTACCTAATTTGTCTTGCTATACATCTCTTCTCCCTTTACTCCACTACTTAACAATACTTCTGTCTTACCCCTCTGTCCTTCTCATATATCCTACCTCCTCCCATTTCTCTGAATTAGCAGAGTGGAATCCATTGCCTGGGCAGGGAATTGTATACATAGAAATAGGAGAGGAGGGAAAAGGCAGGGCAAGAACATTAAGGAGAATGTTATTAGATTTCAACTGCTGTAATAGTGAGATTACTAGGAGCAGTGCCTTGATTTCACAGTTGCATTACGAATGACAATTACCAAGAGGGGTCTATGTGCCCTTACAATTATCTGGAAAATAAAGTGTCATTTGCAAGTGCTATTTACTTATTTTAGTGTTATGCACTTCTCGATTAAACATCCACCAAGCCACCCTTACTGTGAGTTTCCTAGAGTGGACATTGAATTCTAATATTCTATATGAAATAATGTTGCTGTAAGACAACAAAATAAATAGCACAAAAGGAAATGGGTTCATCAATGTTCGTTCCCATATTTTTTCTGATTCCTAGCAACCTGAGCTTCTCGCTGATTTTATGTGCCCTGTTTCTGAAAGCTTTAACATATAGTTCAATATTGCTTGGCATGACACCATGAAGACATGAATTAGCAGATAATATATACAATGTTGTTGAGAGCAAGGACTCTAAAATGGTTTATGAATCCACTGCTGTGACCCTAAAGGGTATTTGATTAAAAAATAATCTACCATTATCATCTGTACATTTTATTCTTAGTGCACTAAAAACTTGCTTGTAACTGAATGCCATTGTAGAAATGCTACATAAATGTTGACTGCGTGTTATTTGTTAGCTTATTTCTTTAATTTTTGATAGAGGCTGGCGCACAAAAATTCAAACAGCGTATTTTAGGTTGTTAAACAAGTTATCCACAAACCTCTGCTTTCTTTGGTTTATCCAGCCTCAGGTACATGAGTATTCATGAAACCTTCGACCCCCTCCCTATCTTTACCTTCTGTAAACTGTGATTGTGTCAAGTGTTTCACCATTTACTTATTTGTGTTTAAATAATTGTGAGTATAAACCTCTATGTAGAGGTACACAAAAATAATTCTCCTAAGGAACATTTAGGCAGCACTGGTGAAAACATATTTGTGTTACTCCATAGAGCTTACGGTGAATGTTCCTTACTAAAACTAAGGAAATATACAACCTGTGAGTGAAAAGCGTGAATTAATCTCACAGTTGGTTGTTATGCTGGATTGAATTTCAGTCCATCATTTACCTCTTTACCCTCACTAATTAGCGGCAACCCCACTATGGAGCGCACAGGTCTTCATACTTATACCATTAAATACCCCCCATCCTTACTCAAAAAGTTGCCAAATGCTTTAAAAACAATCTACTAAAATCACACACCGAAACTCCAATCTCAGATCCTTACTTCTCAAAAAACAAAGGATACATAACTACATACATCATTCTTTACATCAAAAGAAGAGGCCAATGGAGGAAACCTATTCTAGTCCTGTTCTCAATCTCCTCTACTAGGAAAACAGTGCATGGTCTCACGATCTCTATCTCCCCCTCCCCAATCTACAAAGCCGCAGCTACAATCACCATATATCACAATGGGGACATCCTCATTCAATCATCTGACCATAGTTAAAACCTACTGGATAACATCTTTCCTCTCCTTAAGGAAAAAGTTGTAAAACCCCATCCCCCCTGCCCAGTGGCTCCCAAACTCAGGTCTCTTACAAACTCCCCTCCAGACTCTCCTTCAGAGCACTCCCTGCTTATGACACCATCAGTATTTACATCTACCCCAGACCCAATAGACACCCCTGGCAATTACGTACATCCTTCTAATTCCAACTCCTCCCCCTGCAACATCAACATTCCCACTGTCCTAACCGCACGAGACACACATCCGTCCCATACCTCTGCACCTCCCATCAGTCCATCCCCCCTCTCCTGATAGCCACCCAGGCAGACCGCAAGGCAAAGACCCAGACTACGATTTACCTTCAAACCTCATATATGACCCTGCCACACCTCCTTTACCCACACTCCAATCACCAAGCACGTTGCATCCCACACCAGGCCCCAGAATTGATGAGATATTACTATCATTACGACAAGTCAAAGAGGACCTCCAAAGTCTACATGACTTGATTTTACACCAACACCTGGCCAAACGATCTGAACAAGAATTTAGGACAAACTTCCACAGTAACCACTCCAAATTCACCCAACAGCTGCACACACGTCCCCTAAAATAGCAGCTCACAAGGTGGAAAACAGTTCCCTACCCCAACACCTCAACTCGTCCAATCCGAAGGGTAAATCCTTTATCGACCAAAGGCATACTCTCCCTACTACGTTCCTGTGATCTCCCGCATTCTACCCTTAACACACTGCAGTCAGACAATCTGCAGAAACATTCTGTAATCCAAACTATCCCTTCCAATACTCACAGAATTACTAATCACAATTTTAGAGGTATAACTGAAAATAACCTTAGGCGAGTCCCCCGCACAAAAGAACTCAACACAACCCTCATCAAGCCTCATCTTAAATGCATACTTCTAAACTGTAGATCTGCCTCAAGACGTGCAGCTGATATAACAACCACAGGGCTATGAAATCAGAACACTACTTTGCAAATGAAATTAGGGGAATAGCAATCCGGCCAAAAGTATTTCCTCGATACTTAAAGATCTTAAATCGATGAAGACATGCACAGCACCTCTGATCATGTCGGATCAGCAATGTAAGGACCTCGCCACCTTCTTTGTTAGGAAGAAAGAAAACATCTATTTGTCCTTTCCTCTTGTTCCAGTGTGTCTAAGATCTGTGCTTAGACCCCTCCCTATCTGTATTCTTGCGTCCTTCCTGTCGATCTCTCAGGATAAGCTGCGCATGCTATGCAGCAAAGTTAAATCTGGCTCCCCTGCTGACCTTCTCAAGCCTGACCAATTTATGAAATCTCTGCCTTTGCTACTGGCACCTCTGTGCCCGGTGATTAATAAGTCCCTCTCCATGGCGGTTGTCCCTAGGATGTGGAAGCTGGCGAGGGTGGCCACTCTGCTTATAAAACCTACTCTGGACCCAGCTAAAGTGGAGAATTTCTGCCCTATATCTCTTCTGCCATGGGCATCTAAGATTTCAGAGGCCTATACTAGCTTCATCTTTACAGAATATCTGAAGAACAACAACATTTTAGATCCCTCTCATAATGGCTTTCGCCCTGGTCACAGCACGGAGTCGGCTCTCCTAGCTGTGACCGAACATTTACGGACAGCACTAGATGCTGGGCGCACCTCGGCATTGATGTTATTAGATCTCAGTGCCGCGTTTGATATGGTCTCCCATCAGATCCTGCTGCAACGACTGGAGGAGGCTGGCATAGTGGGCTCTGCCTTAGATTGGTTCAGCTCTTTTCCCTCGGAGAGGATGTTCCAGGTGACAGCCCCCCCTTTCACTTCCTGTGTTCATATTATCAAACAAGGTGTGCCACAGGGTTCAGCTTTGAGCCCAATACTGTTCAATCTGTATGTCCAACGTTTAGCTACTGTGGCCAGGAGCAGAGGGCTCACTATTGTCTCTTATACTGACGACACTCAGTTAGTAGTGGCATTCTCTGACAATGCTACTCAGGATGCTTTCAAGTTTCAGAGCAATCTTGCTGCTGTCTCCGAGTGGATGTCTGCCAACTGTCTGCAGCTCAATGCCAACAAGTCTGAGGTGTTGTTGGTTTGAAGAGACTCTAAGTTATGGAGTGAGCATTGGTGGCCCACAACCCTAGGTTGCGTGCCTTCTCCCAAGCAGGTGGTAAAAAATCTGGGTTCTGGATGGATTCGGCCCTCAGTTTTCAAGTCCAAACAAAAAAAGTGTCAGGGACTTGTTTTGGTCTATTGCGGAGGCTCAAACCTCTGCTGGGTTTCGTTGATCCATTCACCCGGAAAGTCATCGTCCAGGCTTCGATTTTTGTCGAGACTGGACTATGCCAGCTCGCTCTATCTGGGGACAAATAAGGCAGACATTTTGCGACCGCAGAGGGTCCAAAATGCAGCTGCTAGAATTCTCCTTGGTCTCCCTAGAACTTGTTCTACACCTAATGCCATTTGCCAACTCCACTGGTTGCCGGTGGCTAGGCGGATTGAGTTTAAAGCCCTCTGCATGGCTTTTAATATTCTGAATCTCTCTTCCCCAGATATCTTGGCCCACCTGCCCTTGCCCTATGTACCCACCTGCCAACTTTGCTATATGGGGCAGCACCTGGTGGTTTTTCACCAGGTGAGGAGGATGCGCGCTGGGGGATGTTCTTTTCGCACCCTGGCAGCAAACCTTTGGAACTCCCTTCCTTTACAGATCCGTAGATTGAACAACTACTTGGCATTTCGGAAGGTAATCAAAACACATATTTTTCCTATGCTGTAGGCCCTAGTCCCACTGAGGGCTCTGTTCTTTTTCTGCTGACAGCGCTGGGACGCCTCTTTGCTGAGGCAGCTACACGCTATACAAAATTTCATAACATAATATGGCTGACCTCATACTCACTCAGGAACCTGACCTGCTAATTTTGACCGGAACTTGGTTAAATGAATCTTCTACACCCATCCTCGACATACTTGTACCCCCAAACCATGATATCATCCGACAATACAGAACTGATAAACCAGGTGGTGGTATTGCTAGCATACATCGTAACAATCTCTCAGTTAACTGCTCCCACTCTCCAGTATTCTCCTCTTGCGAATACCTGTGCTTAGACATCACTATTAATAACAAGCCAGTGTGCTCTTTGCACACTCTCTATCACCCAGCAGGTGATAACCTCACCTTCATCAAACATCTCATGGATATTGTCTCTACTAATGCCGGTCAACAAAATACTCAAATATTTCTCGGAGACCTCAATCTCCACTGGAATGACCTTAATGATTCAGCGGTCAATAGCCTCAAAGCTTTACACTCGGACCTTGACCTCACCCAAATCTGTAACAACTCCACACACCATAAAGGCTCAATCCTTGACTTAGTCATTTCCTAAGCTGAATACACTCTGCTTGAAACGATCTTACCCTTTGATTGGTCAGACGACCACATCATCACATTCTTCATCAATGTATCAGTACATCTTTACCCGGCTCAACCCAGAAGAACTAAAATATGAAAGAGGAATCTAAAAACATTGCCAACCTAGCCACAATTTCCAGCACCAACTTCCTCCTTCTCCCTGAATGCTCGGCTGATGTTCAAGATCTTACTAACCACTACTTCCACTCCATGAACATGGTATTAGACATAATCGCTTCCATACACTTGTAGAGAATCTGAACAAAAGACTTAAAACCACGGTATGATGGAAGACTCAATGAGGACAGACGATCCCTAAGATTAATCGAACGATGATGGAGATCAGCACAATTCCCAAACCACCGCAAACTGCTAAGAACTACGAGAAACTCCTACTACACAAAGATCAGATGATCAAAAGCAGACTTCCTCAGTAATCAATTAGACCAAGCCAAGAACCGTCTCCAAAAACTTTTTTACCTAATCAAAACACGATCTAAGGGTGCATTTCACCCCTCCACACTAACCCAGACTCACTAACCAATTGCGAAGATTTTGCTTCCTTCTTCACTATGAAGACTGAAAACATAAAGACGGACCTCCTCAACGACCTAATAACTCATACTGACACGTACATGAACACTTCATTTCCCCCTCCAGGATTCCCACCCATATGCTCACCAAAGTTCAACCTAAAAAGTAATGCCTCTTGGTCCTCCTTCAACACTTACCGTGAAGAAGCTATATTCAAAATGCTTATGGCTCTGAATCCCTCTAACCACATCACAGATCCTCTTCCCGCAAACTACTTAAAATACTTCATTCCACTGTTACTGCCTCTATGGACCAAGATTATAAATACCTTTCTCCTTCAAGGAATCATCCCTAAAATCCTTAAATCTGGGCAGGTATCCTCCATCCTAAACGGTTGACCCTTCGGACTTAAATATTTACCGCCCAATATCCAACATCCCTACTTTGACTAAACTCTTAGAAAAATGTCTTCACTTTCAGCTAGGCAACCACATAGACCATTTCAACCTTCTCAAACAATACCAATTATGCTTCCGCGCAGGGCACAGTACTAAATCAGCCATGACCCACATCAATGATAACACGCTGAAAATCCTTAACCAAAAACAAAGCTTGTCTTCTAATCTTGCTTGACCTTTCTTTGGCCTTTGACACCAACAAACACAGAATGGGATTTTCTGGCTCAGTGCTAAAATGGTTCACTTTGTTCCTTCAAAATAGATCGCAAAGATTCAAGGTTACTCAATCCCTGTCAAACCCCGTCCCAGTCACTTTAGAAGACCCGCAGGGAACATCCCACTTTTCTATTTATTCATGGAACCGCTCACCAAAATCCTCAGCCCCTCTAATGTACATTATCACATGTACGCTGATGATACCCAACTATACTTAAAGATCCACTCACTAGAGGACATCAAATCTCTCAACTTAACGCATCAAAAGACGCAGAACTGGCTAGCCAAAAACCACTTGAAACTAAATACCCTCAAAACCAAATTTCTCCTAATCGCTTCTCCCACACAAGTAACCATCATTCAAGATTGGCTGAAACACCTAACAGCACTCAAATGCCATCCTCTTATTATCGACTCAGCGAAATCACTGGGAGTAATTCTTGACAGAAATCTAAATGTGCAGAAACACATTAGCGCCGCAACTAGAGAAGCTGACTTTCAGATGAACTCCTTGAGAAAACTAAAACCCTTCTTCCTAGCAAATGACTTAAAACTGGCAGTTCAAGCACTAGTAATCCCAAGAGTGGAATATGGGAGTGTCTCTCTTTGCGGTCTTCCCAGAGTGTTGATGGCCCTGCTAAGGGCTTTAATCAACGCAGCAGCTAGACTCATCACAGGCTCCAAAAGAAACTGTCACATCTACCCTGACCTCAGATCCCTTGAGTGGCTACCTTTTGAAGCCAGAATTCAACAAAAAATCGCATGTATGTCGCAAAAAGCCATACATCACAACACCCCGAGTTATCTGACACATAAATTGGTGCCTTCATGTGGCACTAGAGCCTCCAGGAGCTCCAGTAACCTTCTACTGAAACCACAACGATTCACCAAGAAGAAAACATACAATCGGTCCTTCTCGGGGATGGCACAAAGGACTTGGAATGCACTGCCGCCAGAAACCAGAGTGAATCCCTCTACTACATCTTTAAAAAAAGAAGTGAAATCTCTTCTCAAATCTAAATTTACCTGATCCATGTATATTAACTGTTGTACGAATCTTGATTTGTATGAGACATATTTTTATTACTCTATGCCTGTTGCGTTTCTTATATTTATCCTGTAAAGTTGTCTGATACCTGCAAGGGTATCTTGTGTGCGCTGTATGAAACCTTAAAAAAATCATTGTGTTTCCCTGTTGCAGCAGTCAATCATCAAAGAAAGACATTGCCCAAGTTGACATGGTCAGAGATTATGAACAAGGCAAGATAGTCCCTTCAACCATTATGGAGGCAATAACAGTTTTCTTTCATTGTAGTATCCCCGTAACCCAGGGGACTGTTCCACACATTCAGTCACCCCATGGTTACAAACTTCAGTTACTGGGCAGCGATGTGGGTCAGGGGCTGATGCCTATAGCTCAGAATCTCAAGAATCTATAGTAGAAGAGAGCAATCCCTGATGTTAAAAATGACATTTTAGACATGTTGTATTCACCCAGTGCTTCAAAGTTGAAATAGGAATGCTGAACTTAGCAGAAGCTAAACTCAGATGTCCGTCTATCAGAGGAAAATCTGGCTGTCCTCAGTCCAGGTGTAAAACAGCAATCCGTGTGAATCAGTCATGGCTGCTAAAGGTTTCCGACACATAGTCGTTTGTGTAGCACATTGCTGCTACAGCTGTGGCATTGTAGCATTGACCCCTTGTGCAACGAGCTGATTGTTCCTCAGAGGTGGTGTATATTGCTGGAATGTATATTTTTATAGTATGCCTAAGTGTGGAGTATTGGTGACATGCAGAAGACTAGAGGTTTCCTCTAACCATGTATGTAGCAAATGCGACAGAAGATCAGTCCAAGGCAGTGTCCAAATTGGCGGGCTGGTTTGAAGTGACCCGTACGGTTTTTACTTAGGTTACCTTATCAAACAAATTAGAGGCCAAAGTCTATATGGATAGATGGAAAGTGTATGGGTGTTGTGCAGGGCAGGTAAGCGCTGTGGGGGGGTGGGATGGGAGGGGGTCAATCGGCAGACGAAGGAATAGGGAAAATTAAATAAATAAATAATTCCTATTCCGATGTCTGTCAACATCCCCTTCCCACCTCTCACCACACTTACCTGGACGGACTGCTGCTGGTGGTTTGGGTCTTAAATGTGGGTAGGTGTGATGTATGAGGGATCCAGTTGTGGTCCAATATTATTGTGACAAACCTGGCACAGCATTAAGGCTACCTCTACTGTCACCCCCATCAGTACTTCTATTTGTGCCTTAAATGAGATTCGATAGGTGCATTAGAAGTTGCCTTAGGTGTTATATATGGCAACTAAAGATGTGATTCAATCATCTCTTACGAAACATGACACATAATGCTGCTCCTGTGGTGGCCTCTTAATGTTACCACCTTAGCTGAAAGATCGAAGACAAATGCCTACAAACATGGTTGGGAGGTATATCTTTGTACGTTGTTGAAGTCTCAAAAGGGGGTTGTTGTTTGCACGGAGCCAGAAATGTGCTCCAATGATCTTGTGACAAACATTCGAACGAGTGCCACAGAAACATACATTGGGCTGAAGAGATTGTCTGCATTTTTATAGGTTTCCCATGCCAAAGGATTGCGTGTCAGAACCTATGTTTATGGTTAGAAAGTTCTTGAATCTCATTTCTCTTGAAAGTTGATGGATAGATGTGATTTACGAGGCTAGAGTTGGGATCCATTCAGACTGCAGCAAATGTGGCACAGCATTTACGCTGACAGTGTTGTGGTCTCATGGTGCAGTTGCCTTGGTCAAAGGGTTGTGGGTTATGTGTGAGGATGAGAGATGTGCTAAAATCTGTACTGGTGAACATGGTAAAGCTTCTGAGCAAGGCAAGGTCACAGAATGGGATGTTGCGTTAGAGAAATGTTATACATACATGAGTCGGAAGGGAGGGGAAGGAGGGAAGGGAGGGAAGGGACTTGGCAAGAGAGGCAAAGGAGAGCCCTTCGTTGATGTTGATGAAGGGCAGGTGAGATGTGTCACCAGCCGGCTCCCGCATACCTCCCAACCCTGCACAGTCTGACCTTTTGGCGGCTCCCTCTCCCATCTTCAGCAGGCTGCACTTCACCAATGATGCCCCCCATTAGTTATGGCGTGCTTGGTGGGCACAGTCTGTCATCCTGAGGTTTGCATCTCTGTTGCTTCTGAAAGAGGGTGTTTGGTCATCTGGAGGACCAGGATTTAGAAAGGATTTCAGGGATTTGGACTAGAACTCATGATGTTGTAGCCACCGTCCACTTAAGTATCCCATCTTAAGTGCCCATGCCACACCCCAAAAGTATTTTTATTTAGCCCAATGTAGCCCAAAGATGGCCACCAGAGACAAAAAAAAACAAATGTAGCCCAAATATTAGCCAGATGTAGCCCAACTATAGCCCAATGACAGAATGTCCCAGAGTGTTCTAAAGAACAACTAGAGCGCTAACAGTCTTACTTATGACAAAAGTATGGCACACCTGAAGTCATCTTGATTGGAATAAAGTGTTAACACTTAAAACATTTAATTTGCAAAGGAACAAAATGAGGGGGTTCCTTTTGCCATAGAAATTATGATTAGTGCTGAAGAAAGAAAAATTAGGGCACATTTTGAGTGACTTCTCAAATTCTCTTATATTTCATTAAAAAAATTCTGATATGCAGTCTCCCAAGATGGCCACCGGAGACAAAAGAGCCCAAATGTAGCCCAAATATCAGCCAGATGTAGCCCAACTATAGCCCAATGACAGAATGTCCCAGAGTGTTCTAAAGAACAACTAGAACGCTAACAGTCTTACTTATGACAAAAGTATGGCACACCTGAAGTCATCTTGATTGGAATAAAGTGGTAACACTTAATACATTTAATTTGAAAAGGAACAAAATAAGGGGTTTCATTTTGCCATAGAATTTTTATATATCACACCAGTTATAGTTAGGAATTAGCATTTAAAAAACCTATTAAATTCACTGAAAAAACCATAGGTTTCACACAAGTTATAGTTAGGTGGAAATTTTACTTGAATAAAACCATTGAAATTCCCACGTTATAGTTAGTTGGACTCACTATAACTTGCGCGTGCAATGCACTGCTGATGACGTCACATATTACATCACTCATGACATGGTCAGTGACATCACTCATGACATCACTGATGAGTCGGGATCAAGTAAATAATAAGTGCAGAAAATTATGTTAAAACTAGCCCAGGGATATCCCGTTCCCTATTTTATTCCCGGACTCCGTGGCCAGGATTAAAAAGGTATAGAAAACCAGATAGTGCTGAACAGGGGTGATTTTGAACCAATCATCCCTCCTCTCTGCAAATAAGTCGACTGTTTTGTCTTCCCTGGCTTTCATCAGGACTACTAGGTCTCTGTAATCCTACCCTCCTTTCCTACCTTTATAAGAGGATCAAGGGCTGAACCTTTACTCACATATGGGTCATGTATTCACACTTCGGATAAAATCTGCAAGTAAGAAAAATATAGCCAAATGAAAGAAATGTGTGAAAAAAATCATTCTTATATGTGCATGATTTTAAAGAAACATACCACTCTGCCTCCTCTAAACTAGATCAGTGGGTATGGCTAATTACACTCTCATTTAATTGCTGTATGTCAGGACAATGTCTCCACATAGCGTTTAATCAATGATACAAGTTTAGAATTCATTAAATGAAAAATCATTATCCGGAATTCACCACCAGCCCCTAACACCCCTTAGGGTGTATCGTTTACCTCAAACAAATGAAAACAGTCAATCTTACTGAGTTTCACAGCAGTTTGTGCTAGAAAAAGTGTAGGAGCGAGGGCGGCTCACTGTAGTCACACACAAAATAAGGGGGTAATGCATGAGAAATTAGAGTCCGCCAGCACAACGGACCCCAACGAAGCAGCCCGCACCTTCACACAGTGGCTCACCAACTGCACCGACGACCTCGCACCACTGAAGAACCCTCCCGACAGACCCGGCAGCAAGAAAGCCTCCTGGTTCACCGACGAACTCAAAACATCCAAGAAAAACTGCTGCACCCTTGAAAAAGCCTGGCGCCACGACCAAACCACAGAAAACATGACTGCCCTCAAGAATGCCACCCGCAAACACCACCAGCTGATCCGCACCACCAAAAGGACAACATTCAAAGAACGACTGGACAACAACACCCACAAAAGCAAGGAACTCTTCGGCATCGTCAAAGAATTCTCCAACCCTAACGCCGGAAACAACGACATCACACCCTCGCAAGACCTCTGCGACTCACTCGCCACCTTCTTCCACCGCAAGATCGCCGACATACACAACAGCTTAGGCGAACAGACCACGCACCCAACCACTGAACCAACGCCCCCCACCACCACCCTCTGCAACTGGACCACGGTCAGCACTGAAGACACCACCCGCACAATGAACACCATCCACTCCGGATCACCAACCGAGCCCTGCCCCCACCACGTCTTCAACAAGACCGACTCTGTCATCGCACCCCAACTCCGGGACATCATCAACATCTCCTTCGGTGACCGCTACGGTGGAGTTCCACGCCTCCACGTAGCCCGGGGTTTCCTGTTCCTGGCTCCTCCCCCTCACCTCGAGACTGATGGCGACTGCTGCGGTTTGGTGGATTGCCCGCTGCTGGTTGTGCGCTTGCTGAATCGGGTGAATCGGCTTTGAATTCCCGTTGTTCCCACCGGTAACCGGTAGCCACGCTAACAGCGCCGATAAGGAGATCGACTGATACTGCGCCTGTTTTACATGGAGATGTGAGGTGAGCGGCTCAGCGGTTCAAACGGACTTTGGATACATTGTATCAGGGCAGGATCGAAGAAACTCTCATTGCTGACAACGCTGAGAACGAGTGTATCTCCTACTTCCTCTTTTGCTTTTCGTACTCTCTGCATACTGTCTGCATACCGGCGCTCGAACTAGCTCTATTGTCGTGTTGAGAGTCTACCCTGCCTCCGAAGCTGCATACAATCAGGCAGTAGTCTGGGTGAACTATAAGTTTCAGCATTCCTTGTGGCTTTCCTTGTGATCCTCGTAGCAGATTCACAGCAGATAAATACCACTAATCCAATAATGCACCTTTAGAGAACCCTTGAGAGAGCAGCAGCTGGAGTTTAGAAAATCCGGTGAGCGCCCTGCATTTTAACAGACTTGTGATAGACTGCATACCAACAGGCAGCAGCTGTAGTTGGGGTTAACTATAAGTTTCTGCACTCCTTGCGGTCTTCACAGCAGACAAGCCCTGAGAGAGACTGAGACTAAGCTTGAGCCTGAGACTGAGTTTGTTTCACGTGGAGATGTGAGGTGGGCGGCTCTGCATTCTAAATGGTCTTGGGACACACTGTATTAATGTGGGACTGAAGGAACTGCCATTGCTGACAACACTCTCAGTGTGTGTCTCTTGTCTGCTTCTTCCTCTACTTTTTATACTGTCTGCATACTGTCTGCATACGGTCCCTGGAGCCCGCTCTTTTGCCGCGCTGAGAGTTTCCCCTGCAGCTGAAGCTGCATACAACCAGGCAGCGGCCGCAGTTTGGGTTAACTACAAGTTCCAGCATCCCTTGCGGCATTAGCAGCGGACAGGCGCTGAGAGAGCAGCAGTTGGAGGCTATCAATCTGGACTTTCCATTATCACCATTCAACGGATATACTATATAAAAATATATTTTGTTTTTTTTGATCATCTATCTAGCGCACAAGCAGTTCGGTGGCACACTCAAAGGCGCGAATCCGCTGCCAGCAAATAAAAGATTACGCCGATGTCGCAAAAAATGCAGACACGGGAGCTGATATCTCTGAAAACTCTGGGAAAGAGGAGGAGGAGTCTCCGGATACTGTCTCCACCCTCTTGACTCAATCTAATCCAGGGAACAATTCGGTACCAGAGCTATCTGCGGTGGCTAATAACAATCATGGAACTACGTTGACAGAGTTGACTGAACCTCCTCCTCAAATTGGCGCACAGGTATCCAAAGAGGGGACGATTCCGGTAGCCCCTAAAACTCCTAAACAATTTCCCTTATTTGAGAGAAAATCCATCATTCTGACGTCCTTTACTCCTGTACCGTCTGTTTTTGGCATGACTTCTAGTTCCTTTCCGGAGATTCCTGCTGTGGGAGCCACTGGAGCTCCCACACCTGTCTCCAAAACCTCGGGTTTGGTACCCAATCCTGTCGATTTGAAGGAAATGGAAAAGAGCAAAGGAATTCAAGTCACCGCAATGTCCCATATTGATCTTGCATCCTCTCCTTTCACTGACTCTCATAGTCCAATCTTAGGGATGGAAACCGAGACCACAGGAGAGTTTCAGATCTCGGTCAAAGGGGGAACAACCATTACAACGCGGGTTTTACCACACGTTGCTTTTACATCGCATGTATTACAACGCATGTGATGTTACAACGCGTGGTAAAACCACGCATACCATTACATCGCATATACCATTACATTGCATGCGCTTTTACAACGCATGCAATGTAATGTGTAATGGCGGCGGCGGGGGCGGCTATTCACAACGACGTGAACTCAGCAGGAAGGAGGAAGCAGGATCCATAGGCGATGTTGGAGAGGAGACAGGTAAGGGGTTTTGCGCATGGGGTGGGGGTTACTTATGTAGGGTTTAGGGCAGTTTTAAAGTAGTGTGGTAATGTTTGTTTGTGTTTTTTTAAAACGTTTTAGTGTGTGTTGTGGTGTAGTGTTTATGTAGTGTAGTGATTTAGGTTTTAGGGTAGTGTAGTGTTGTAGTGTATGTTTATTGTAGTGTATTAGGGTTTAGGGTAGTGTAGGGGTGGGAGTAGTGTGGGTAGCGTAGTAGTGTTTTAGGGTTTAGGCTAGTGTAGGGGTGGGAGTAGTGTGGGTAGCGTAGTAGTGTTTTAGGTTTTAGGGTAGTGTAGGGGTGGGAGTAGTGTGGGTAGCGTAGTAGTGTTTTAGGGTTTAAGGTAGTGTAGGGGTGGGAGTAGTGTGGGTAGGGTAGTAGTGTTTTAGGGTTTAGGGTAGTGTTGGGGTGGGAGTAGTGTGGGTAGCGTAATAGTGTTTTAGGGTATAGGGTAGTGTAAGGGTGGGAGTAGTGTGGGCAGCGTAGTAGTGTTTTAGGGTTTAGGGTAGTGTAAGGGTGGGAGTAGTGTGGGTAACGTAGTAGTGTTTTAGGGTTTAGGGTAGTGTAGGGGTGGGAGTAGTGTGGGTAGCGTAGTAGTGTTTTAGGGTTTTGGATAGTGTAAGGGTGGGAGTAGTGTGGGTAGCGTAGTAGTGTTTTAGGGTTTAGGATAGTGTAGGGGTGAGAGTAGTGTGGGTAGCGTAGTAGTATTTTAGGGTTTAGGGTAGTGTAAGGGTGGGAGTAGTGTGGGTAGCGTAGTGTTTTAGGGTTTAGGGTAGTGTAAGGGTGGGAGTAGTGTGGGTAGCGTAGTAGTGTTTTAGGGTTTAGGGTAGTGTAGGGGTGGGAGTAGTGTGGGTAGCGTAGTAGTGTTTTAGGGTTTAGGGTAGTGTAAGGGTGGGAGTAGTGTGGGTAGTGTGGGTAGTGTAGTAGTGTGGTAGTGTTTTTGGGTTGGGGTAGTGTAAGGGTGGGAGTAGTTTGTTGTGTAGGTGTAGGGATAGAGATGTAACTTACCTTGCATACTTTTACCATAAGTATAGCTTTACCACGCATGCCTTTGCGTTGTAATGGCATGCGTGGTAAAAGCACACTCGTGGTAAAAGTATGCGATGTAATGGCATGCGATGTCATTGTCATCACGTTGTAATACCCGCGTTGTAATGGTATGCGTGGTATTAGAATGAGATGTAATGACATACATCCCGGTCAAAGATATGCTAACTATGATACTAGGTGACGTGAGGGAAATGAAGCAATTTCAAAGGACGGAACTTGCTGTTATTAATCAACGCTTAGACAAAATTGAAGAATCTATGTCTTCCCTCCCCGCCCGTTTGCAAGAAGCCGAAACCAGGATATCGGGCTTGGAAGATCACATGGCTGAAGTGAAAAAGCAGGTTAAAACCCTTTCTACAAACTCAAAATCACTTGAATCCAAGCTTGACGACTTGGAAAACTATAATAGGAGGTTGAATCTCAGAATTGTTGGAGTTCCTGAGAAATTGAGGGATCAGATATGAAACAATGGATCACCTCCTCCTTTCTTCACGAGGTTATACCGGAATACAAAGGAGATCTAACGATTACTCGTGCTCACCGAGTTCCAGCGCAGCCCCTCTCAAACTCTACACTTCCTCGAACTATTCTGGTGAATTTTGCGGATATTCGTGTCAAAGAGATAATTCTTTCTAAAGCCTTTAAACAAAGGCAATTTGCAGCTAATACTACCACTAAATGTAGGATTTTTTCAGATATGTCCGCTGCCGCAGCCAGGAGGAGGAATGAATTTGTAAAGATCCTTCAACTTTTTAAAGATAAAGGCGCTCAAGCCATGATTGCCCAGCAATCAAATTTAAAAGTTTTTGTTAAAGGCAAATTTCATATGTTGACTGATATAGACGAAGCACAAGCATTGCTTCGTAAGATCTCACAAGATTAGTGAGATTTGACGTATTTTGATTAATTTCTCTGATTCAGTCTTGTGTTCTGCTGGGGGATTTCTACTCTGACTCAATGATTTTCAAGGTAGTGCTGTAGAGTACTTTCATTCTCTTTTATTTTCTCGGGGGAGGGGTGGGGGGACCAGGATAGGACTCTTAGAGGGGTTAAGGGGCGCAATATCAAGGCGCCTCAATGATTAGGGGCTTTCCTGTATGGCCAGCGTGGAGACAGGGCCATAGAGATGGGTGTAGTATGGGGGGGGATCACTGGTGCTGGGGGTGAAAAAAGAAAAAATATTTAAGTATTTTGGGGTTTTTTTGTACTCTTGACTGAAGATTTTTTTTCATCATACATCATTAACAGGAAAATAACTATTTGGACAGAAAAAGTATATCTTGTTGGAATGGTTACTGGAAGTTTGTATAAATCAGAATCAGAATGTCTATCAGTAGGGGGCTTAAAATAATTTCTTTTAACGTCAATGGCGTATATAATAAGAAACAAATGAGAGCCATCGAATTATGGATTAAAAAAGAAAATCCTCCGGTCATCATGCTACAAGAGACTCATATCCCGCCGCAAAAAATGATGCTTTTTCTATGTTTAAGATATGGGCCACATTCCGTGGATTTTCGTCCACTACAGTATTCCAACGAGGTGTCGCTCTTTTCTTAAATCGGAATCTGAATGAAGAAATTATGCAGTCAGAAGAGGGTAGCGGAGGCAGGTGGTGTTGGGCTACATGTTCAGTTATGAATAGACATAGGCCGATTACTTTTGTCTTTTTATGCTTCGGTGGACGATAACCCACAAGACTATGAGGATTTGTTTCAATCACTGCTTATGGTAGGGGGGGATATTGTCATTGGGGGAAATTTTAATATTCTGATGGACACAAAGCTGGACTCCACCACACTTTCTAAAAAACAGCTTAAACCTAAGTCACATCGATCAATTAATAATAATATGTTTACTTTAGATCTTTGTGATCCATGGCGAGTACAGAACCCACAAAAAAAAGAGTTTACCTGCTGGTCAGGCAGGTTCAAATCTTCCTCACATATTGATTTTATTCTGGCTTCCCGGCAATTAAAATTTTCCCATCAAAGAATTTTTTATAATGGTTTCTCAGATCACGCAATGCTGGTAGCCGAGTTTGTACTGGGAGCAGATTCTAGAACTCCGAAGCGATGGATATTTAACAAATTATACCTACAAGATGATGATTGCGTCACTTTCCTTAAATTAGAAATTTCAGACTTCATAGCTCGTAATTTTGATACCGCCCCTTTACATATCATTTGGGACTCCCTGAAAGCGTTTATCCGTGGTATTGTTATAGGTAAGGACGCAACTGAGTGGTCAAATATTATAAAGATAGAAACTTACTACAAGAAAAAATTCAGATTTTAACTTTGAAACGACAAGTAGATTTTTCTAGTCAGGTTCAGAACCAATTGAATGAAGCTAAACGTGAACTTTGCTCTAATTTATTCTCGCAAAGTGAAGCAATTTTTCTCAGACAAACCCAAAAAAATTACGAGGAAAGCAATTTCACAGGAAAACTTCTAGCTTGGCAGGCTAAAGAACAAGCTGCCTCAAACCAGATTTGCTGTTTAAAATGTCCTGTTCAAAATAGTGAGATATCACAGCCGGCGGCAATCGGCTCCATAATGCTCTCACTCTACCAACAGATTTATAGTAAACATCAAGTTAAAGACCATCAAAAGCTTTCTAATTTTCTTGGTAGATATCCAATTCCCTTCCTTTCAAAGATTGAGCAGGAGAAAATGTCGAGTCCATTCACTAAAACGGAACTAGAATTGGTGGTTAAGGATTTACCGATCTGTAAGGCTTGCGGCCCGGATGGGCTGACTTCTGAATTTTTTTAAGTTTTTTTTAATTCTTTTTCCGACTTGTTATTAAAATTATTAAATTCTATGTTAAATGGTGGTCGAGTTCCAGATTCTTTTCATGAAGACATGGTAGTAAGCTTTCTGAAGAAGGGGAAAGACTCTAAAGATCCTAGTTCATACAGACCGATTACCTTATTAAACTCCGACTATAAAATTCCCACTAAACTACTATCTATTCGTTTTAACACCATCGCTGCTGATTTAATACACTCTGATCAAAACGGTTTCATAGCAGGTCGTCAAATAATCACTAACACACACTTTTTGATTGAGGCATTAGAATTTTTTCAGATAAGGAGTATTCCTGCATTAATTCTGTTTTTATATGCAGAAAAAGCTTTTGATTTGGTGGTTTGGGAAACTCTTTTTTCTATTTTAATGCATTTTAGAATTCCTTTACAGTTTATTACTTTAATAAAAAATTTATACACTGGTGCCAAAGCTAATATCATTATTAATTCCGTCATGGTGGGCTCAGTGGTAGTGCAAAGCGGAACCAGACAAGGATGCCCTCTGTCACCTATTCTTTTTGCTTTTTTTATTGAACCATTGGCCACTGCAATTCGGAATTCCGTGAATATTACTCCTCCGATTACCTCTATGTCCAAAATTAAACCTTATGCGGATGACATTATGTTACTAATCCAACCTGATCTGCAATCCCAGACTCAGGTTTTACAGATTTTTGAAGAATTTGTAGCTCTAGGAGGCTATCGTATCAATAAGAAAAAAAATGACATTTTGGTCTGCGGGTGCACAGATCCAGAATTACACCCAGATCTAGTTAGTTGTATTAATCCTAGGCGTAAAAGATATTTAGGAGTTCTGTTTTCCGTGCTTGTTTTGGATCTATATGTGCTCAACTTTGACCCGCTTCTTCAGAAGGATCGCTCCATGTTTATTAGATGGAACTCGCTCCCATTATCCATTTTGGGCCGAGTCGCTCAGATTAAAATGTCTATTCTCCCACTTTTTAATTTTTTTATTTTCAACAATTCCTTGTTTTCTCCCAGGCTGGTTTTATATGGGGTAAGAAGACTCCTTGTATAGCAATAGGGACACTATATGCGGATACAGAGCAAGGAGGTCTTGCGCTACCAAACATTAAAGATTACTATAATGCCTATTTGGCACAATACCTAAACAGATTTAAACCTGAAATACAAGGTCCAGATTTATTTATTAATTTTTTTGTGGATTTAATTTGTCTTGAAGCTCAAATTCCCTCCCCGCTATTAGTGCCTAGATCTCCGAAACTCGTCAGATATAAGATTATGAACTGGTTTCTTAAAAGAAGAGATGCCATGCTTAAAAGATACTCTCTTTCGCAGTTTAAACTTATGACTCCTTTAAGATATGTTTTTGCACATACTGAGTTCAAAATCAGCTCGGAAATCGTAGGTAACTGGCATCGCGCAGGGTTTCATATATTAGCAGACTTTTGCAGAGATGGCAGATGGATAACTCCGGTACAGATGTCACGACTAATTCAAGGAAACTTTCTCTTAAGTGGCCTCTATATTAGGATTTACAAAATGCTGGAACTACTTGATCTTACACATGTTAGCACCCCTAATCAGTTATGGAATGATCTCTTTGTAGCCTCACTGGTTAGAAATCCAGGGGAATGGATACGTTGTCTCGCTCAGAGTATTGAGAAAGACCTTAGTTTAAAAGCAATCAAAAAATGGCAGGAACATGAGAATCATAACATATCTCTCAATACTTGGAAGATCTTAAATAAATTAAACTTCTGTGTATTGAGAGGGTCCAACTGGCGCAGAATGCTCTTTTTTAATAAATGGTTATTATATCGCACTCCGGCTCTTATCGCTAAAATGTACGACAACACTTTTTCTAACTGCTTTAGATGTCAGCATTTTGCTCCAGCCAATTGGTCCCATATAATCGCATTGTGCCCGAAAATCCTGACATTCTGGAATGAAATTTTTGATTTTCTCTGTACCGATTACTATATTAGGATTCTTTACAGCCTTCAATTAATGCTTTATGGCTACGACCCCGATCTTGGCTTAGCAGATCATTTGATTAAACTGCTGTACATAGTCTCAGCTGTAGCAAGATCTTTGATACTACAGAACTGGCAGTCAACACAGATTCCCTTGTTCCAGGAATGGTTGCATAAAATGAAAAGAGTCAGAAAGACTGAGTTTCTATATGCACAACGAATTGGAGGGATTAGAAAATTTGACAACATTTGGAAATCATTCTTTGATTAATTATATATATATATGTTTGGTGTCTAAAAAGTATATTATGGTTTTTTCCTTGTATCTGTTATCCGGATTCTTCAATTTTCCATTCTTTGTATCTGCTTATTGGTCTTCTGCACGTTATGCTTATTTTGATTCCAAAGTACTTCAATAAACAATTAAAAAAAAAAAACATCTCCTTCAACACCGCCACCTTCCCGGAGAGCTGGAAGCACGCCGAGCTCAGCGCCCTCCTGAAAAAACCAACAGCGGACCCCACCGACCTTAAGAACTCCCGCCCCATCTCGTTCCTCCCTTTTTCTACCAAAGTCATCGAGAAGACCGTCAAAAAACAGCTCGCCGCCTTCCTCGAGACAAACGGATCCCTCGACCCTTCGCAGTCCGGCTTCCGAGCCAACCACAGCACCGAGACCGCCCTCATCGCAGCCACCGATGACATCAGATCCCTGCTCGACAACGGGGAAACAGCGGCCCTCATCCTCCTGGACCTCTCTGCAGCATTCGACACTGTCTGCCACCGCACCCTAGTACAACGCCTCAGCAACATCGGAATCCAAGAGAAGGCACTGGAGTGGATCATCTCGTTCCTCACCGGAAGAACCCAGAGAGTCCGCCTCCCCCCGTTCAGATCCGAGGCGACCGAAGTACCACAAGGATCCTCACAAGGATCCTCACTCAGCCCCACCCTCTTCAACGTCTACATGAGCCCCCTCGCAGCCATCGCACGCCAACATAACCTTAACATCATCTCCTACGCCGACGACACCCAGCTGATACTCTCCCTCACCAATGACCCCGCCACCGCCAGAGCCAGCCTACACGAAGGGATGAAAGACGTCGCAGAGTGGATGAAGAACAGCCGCCTGAAACTGAACTCAGACAAGACGGAAGTCCTCATCCTGGGATCATCGCCCTCCACCTGGGACGACTCCTGGTGGCCCCCTGCCCTGGGCACCACCCGCAAGCCAACGGACAGAGCACGAAACCTGGGCTTCATCCTGGACTCCTCCCTCTCGATGACCAGACAAGTCAACGCTGTATCGTCATCGTGCTTCAACACCCTGCGCATGCTCCGTAAGATCTTCCGATGGATCCCCACTGAAACCAGGAAGACAGTCACCCAGGCACTCGTCACCAGCCAACTGGACTACGGGAACACCCTCTACGCAGGAACCACTGCCAAACTACAGAAAAGACTCCAGCGCATACAGAACGCCTCCACACAACTCATCCTGGACATCCCTCGCCGCAGCCACATCTCGACCCATCTGAGAGACCTGCACTGGCTCCCTGTCAACAAGAGGATCACGTTCAGACTCCTCACCCACGCACACAAGGCTCTCCACGACATGGGCCCGAAGTACCTCAACAACCGCCTCACCTTCCACACACCCACCCGCCAGCTACGATCGGCCAGCCTCGCCCTCGCCGCCGTACCACGCATCCGCAGAGCCACCGCTGGAGGAAGATCCTTCTCCTACCTGGCGGCCAAGACATGGAACTCCCTCCCCATCCACCCTCGGCTGACCCAGGACCACCTCGCCTTCAGGAAACAACTCAAGACCTGGCTTTTCGAGCAGTAACGAACCCCTCCCCCCAGCGCCTTGAGACCCGAAGTACCTCAACAACCGCCTCACCTTCTACACACCCCCCGCCAGCTACGATCGGCCAGCCTCACCCTCGCCACCGTACCACGCATCCGCAGAGCCACCGCTGGAGGAAGATCCTTCTCCTACCTGGCGGCCAAGACATGGAACTCCCTCCCCAACCACCTACGGCTGACCCAGGACCACCTCGCCTTCAGGAAACAACTCAAGACCTGACTTTTTGAGCAGTAACGAACCTCTCCCCCTCAGCGCCTTGAGACCCTACTGGGTGAGTAGCGCGCTATACAAATGTTGACTGATTGATTGATTGATTGATTGACAGACATAAAAATCAACTATGTAAGTCCTACCTCATACAACATAAATGCATTTGTTATTCACACCCGACATGCGAGAGACATCCATGGATCTAACTGTGCTTGATTGTACCATGCTCTTCCCGTCAGATGATCCCAGAAATGGTCATGTGGTACGGGAATTCTGTATCGGAGTCTGGAACGTGGGTGTTTGCCAAAAGGGAGTAATAGGACCTCCCTAGAAGACATTTGTTGTTGCCTAATGATGTCTGTAGAATCTGCCCCTATAGCCGCTAGCGGTCTGCGCGTTCTACTTCATATTAGTGTCATATCATCTCTATTCATGTCAAACAAGGCACAACCTGGAAGTTAGTGAGTATCATATGAAGTGAATGGTTTTATTTCCACATGTCTTATATGCACCCTCCACATGTGTGGAGATAACAAAATAAATAAAGCAAATACCCCGGGATCCTGCAACTTTGTTTATGAAACGCTGTGTTTGTGTTAAAATCAATCTTCCCTCGATTATTCAATCTATTTGCTGACGTCTATTGAAAGATGTGGTTATCAGGGAGTGGGGTTATCGGTCAGTACTTACTATACCAGTAGTGCATTGTGGTCACAAGGGCGTAAATTTTCCTGAGAAGCTGTTCATAATCTACTAAGAGTACTCCAGGGAATGTCATCGTTTAGTCCAATTTCATGGCTGCAGATTCTGTAAATCCACTTCTGTTTCCTCAAATTCGATTTCTGGTGTTGTGTCCCCAGGGAGGATTTTGTAGTTCCTGTTATCAGGGAGTAGTCTGACATGGATAGGGAGTTTTCGTTTGGAGGACAATGGTCCCTCCCTTATCGGCCGGTTTGATAATAAGATAAGGATTTCCTTTCAGTTGTTACAGTGCCTCCTTCTCATCCTTAGTAAGATTCCTATACGGATAAGACTCTTTTTTGACTAGTTCTTCCACTTCTTGAATCACTGCCCATTTAAAGGTAGCCACCTCTAAAGGGAGTGCTGAAGTCATCAGTGTAAAATTAGACTTGGGGCGGAAGGTGGCATCCCCTTTCATCTCTCCTGAGTCAGCTTTTCCCTCAAAGAAGACCTTCAATCTAATATTCCTAAAGAAATCAGACAGTTCCTATCTGAGATTGAAACTATCTACTGCGTTGGTAGAGAAAAAGCCAAGACCCTTATTCAACAATCTTTCCTGTGGTTCAGTGAGTGGTATGTCCGTCAGGTTCATGACTAGGGTCACTCCCTGATGGTCGCGGGTATATGATCCTGCAACGTGCTCCTCGTCACCCATTGATCTAGGTCCTCCCACTGCACTCCTTGCAAGCCTCTTTGCTTCCCCCTTCCTCTCGCTCTGCCTCTTCCTAAAAAAGGATTGGGCATTTGGGGGTATTGGGTGTTATGGGGCCCTTGCACTGGTTGGAATGGTTGGAGCTCTTCTTTGTGTTTGTATTGTTTCCACCACCCTATTGCTCCACCTTATGCATTGGTCCCTGCAGGGGTGAGTTTAGTAGTCCAATGATGAAGCATGCCACATTTATGTGGGTGAGGGCAGTTTTTCCAACATATTGACTTTGCCATAAATCTGGCCCGCTCAAGATGCTGGTGCCTCAATTATAGCTGGTTAGCTGGTTGCATGGCCTAATAATAACATGTTATTATTATTACTTGCTTTTGTACACTTTATACATAGCAGAGTGACTTACAACTTTGGTCCTGATGAATGCTTTGAACTACACAGTCATACATGGCAGAAACATGTTGACTACAAGATATGGTAATATCCATACCCCTATTTCACTACGCTTTTAAATCCCTGCTCCTTTCCCACGGGAAAGTCGTAGCTTACACTAGTACTTAATTTGTGCTGGAGGTTTCCGGTGCTCGGCAACACCACTTAATTGTCAGCACCTGCTTTAGTGACAGTCCACCACGTGGTGGTGCTGTCTTTTTCAATTTGAGATGAGCACAACACCGTCTTTCTTAATTCAATATACATTGAAAATTAATAATACTGGCCTTTGATGCCTTTATTATAGCTTTGTGTGACCTGAAATAGTTCGAATTGTCACACCTGTTTGAGTTCGGTGGTTAGGTGTTATGCTAGTACTGCCTTTGGCAGCGCTGGCAGGGTAGGAGTGGTGCAGGCTGCACTGGCCTTCCGAAAAGGGCCCTGGCACTTAATAGTTGACAAATTAAGCACTGTGTACAGGGAAGGGAGGGTGGGGGGATGGAATGTAGATTTCAGCGCTTCCCGCATTCACAAAGGAGCCTTACGCACAGAGGCACTGAAATCTTCACTGATGCGCCTCCCATTCCCTAGGGTTAACCCTAGAAGACGCAGGGCTACTCAATGGAAGGCACTATGCTGGCAATAGAGCGAAGCATCCCTTGTCTGCTTTTCAGACGCCCTACTCAATTGGCCCTTTAAGCCACGAGCAGTGAAACTCAGATTTACATTCCCACTAGAACTGGGTGAGATTTGTGTACTGTTCTTTGCAGAAAGTACATGTAAAGCATAAAAAAGTGAAATTATGCGTCACTACAGGAAATGCTTGTTCACAATTTTGCACTTTTTTATTGTGAAATATGCTCACAAGTCCATTTTTGATGCAATGACGTACTTTGCGCTAAAATCAATACCACATAATAGTATGTGATGTGAACAACATTCACTCACATATAATTCGTTTTTGATCTTTCGGTGCTTGTGCAACAGGATTTATATCCACACAAGGGGGCTGCTATGGGTCTCGCTTAAAAGGATGGGGGTTCCTGAAGCACTGATTACCCTGCTAATAAGACTTCACCAAGACAACTACGCTCAAGTTCGCTCTACATGCCCGAATTCCATTATGTAGAGGGGTGAAACAGGGGTACGTTTTGGCCCCCACTCTTTTCTCACTCCTTGTAAACGACGTTATGGTATCCCTACTCATAGGTACCATAGATGCTTCTATGTTAGATGGGGTCTGGGTGTCAGCTGTACTATTTGCACGTGACACCTGTTTAATCACTCAAACTCCTATGGGTTTGCAACAATTATTAAAGAACTTTCGTGATTTCTTTTCATTTTAGGGGCTAGAGATTATTATATATCAAATACAAAATACATGGCAGTCAGACCCTTCAAGTTCTTCAAAGGTGATGTACATTTGGATAAGGAGAAACGGGAATATGTCTCTTGTTATAAATACCTGGGAATCGTGCCGGATAGTAAGGCCTCATGGTCCCCGCATATTCAAAAGCCGGAGGGCCGTGCTCCAGTACCAAGCAGAGACTGTTCATAAAAGACACCTGGCATCATTCACAAGATCTACATTCCCTGCAATGGAAGTGTATAAATGAAAGGCACTTTATGCTGCAGAAATTTGGGGCCATGCCGACTGTGAAATCCTGAGCAAGAACAGCAGGCCCGGACTGGCAATTTCGGGCACCGGGCAATCCCCCGATAGGTTGGATGGGGTGGGGGCCGGTTTTGTGACAGGGGGGCCGGTTCTGTTGCTGGGGCCGATTTGGCCGTGTCGGACAGACCCTGCAAACAAACATAGCATTACCTTCCATTCCTGCTCACTGCCGCCTTCCCTGAACACAATGATTCTCTGCATAAAATCCTGGGGCTGTGACGTGAGCAGTGACCTGACCCGCCAGCCGATTTCATTTAATTTAGGGCCGACTCGTTATAATTTAAAACCCACCTGACCATGTGATCATGTGATCATGATGACCTAGCTGCTCACTGATGTCACCCCCTCCGCGTTTGCGCACAGCGGTTTTAGTTTAGTTCAGCCTTTAGGGGTGGGTCTGCTGCCTGGTAATGCTCATGCGCAATTAAAAGTAAAAGGGCGCGTGACTCTGAGGCAAGGTCAAGGAGGAGGCAGGCATCGCTCGTGCTCAGAGGCCAGACAGACCCCATAATGTAATCCCCCTGTCTGCCCCCTCGCAGCCGCAGGTGAGTCTATTTACTACTGGACCAGGGGAGGACCTCGGAATCGGACTCGGTCCGTCCCGGACCTCTGATCCAAACGTGTGCCTGATACCAGGCAAGTTCTGAAATGAAATGGCAGTCTCCAAAACGTGCATGAATCGCCTGCCCAGTCAGTGCCACCAACACCGAGTGACATACACTCTAATGCCAGACATCCCCGTCCCGCCAAACCCCACTTCACACAACTGCCTACTCATAGTCCCCCACAGCCCAAGGAAGGAGGGCTATGGGTGAAAAAAATCACTAGGTCGTTGACCCTGTCCTCTCCTCAAAATAGGCCTGTTCCAGTAAAGAGTGAGAGCGCTCTGTCCAGCGCTTGGATGAAAGTGCTGATGACTATTTTTCGAGGCGCTACCGAAAAGGATAATTCTGCCCAAGCAAACAAAACAAGGGGCCCGTACCCTGGTCAGACCTTTAAACTCTTGCATGTCTATAAAACAAAAATTAACGAGCAATGCTTAAAAACAAGTCCAGGGCAATACACAGCTGAAGTATACCATTGCCCAATTTAGACTGAAAAACAATTCAAATAATTGCAGGGAAACTGAAAGAGAATCAGTGGGAGCAAACCGCAATTTGTATTAGGTTTCATTTTGAAAGCGCTCTGATCTATTGAAACGATTTATGCCTTTCCTCTGACGAGGAAGGCACTGCGCTCACACGACGCCTCCATGTATTCGCTCCTCTGACTGTACCCCGGAACCCAGGGTTAGTGGTAAATCTAGTGATGGTTGTTGATGACTGCGATTACTTATGTACTCTCAAAGACGGTGACCCCTCCATCCGTCACCGAGGAGCCACACAGCCTTCCCTCATCACTGCCTACTCCATCCACCACCCTTGACCTAACCCCTATCCAGTTCATCTTTGCCTCCGTGTCGGACTTCTTCTCTTGTCTCCAGCATCCTCCATCAATTTACATTGACTCTCTTCTCGTCTCTCGCGCACAGGCCTCTCTCTTTGTCTTCATTCTCATTATGTTTTTGCTTTTCCTTTCTTTCTTTTCCTCCCTCTCCTTCCTTCATACATCGCTTCTCCTTCGTTCCCACTTGTAAACTGTTGCTTATCGTTCCTCCCCCTGTCTGTCTCTCCTTCTCTTCCTCCATTCTCTCTTTCCCTTTCACCACATCCCTTTCTGTCTTGCTTTTTCACTCTTCATTTCCTTCTTCCCTGTACCGTCCACCTCTATCCTCCGCCTCCACCCCTCTGGTTCTCTCCACCGTTATCGCCTTTTCCCTCCTCCGCCGCCGCGTCTCTTCTCCCCTCCACCATCAATGTAAACACTTTCTTTTCTCATAAGTGCATTTCCTTCGTCCCACCCCTTACGTCCATCTCCTCTCTAGTCTTTTTTCCCACACGCCCCTCTTTCACTCCAACCCCCTTCCTTTCTTCATCCCTCATTCCTTCTCTCACTTCCTTTCTCTGTCCCCTTTCCAGGCCTATCCCTCACTCCATTTTCCCACAGGTGCTTCCTGCCTCATTTCCATCTCACCACTCACCTGCCCTCTCGTCTCTCGCTCCATTTTCCTGTGCCTGTTTCACTCCCTCTAACTTACCCCTTCCCTTTTCCCTTCCCTGCCTAATCACACTCTCTCTCTCTACTGCCCCTTTTCTCTCTCTTTCCCCCTTACCCACCTTTCCTCCTTGTCCTCTCTGTCTGGCTGTGTGTGTGCTCATCTCCTCCGAGCCTCCTTTCTCCGACTTTCCCTTTTCTTCGCCCCTGCTTGTCTTGTCCTCCCCGCCCATTGGCACTCTTCCTCACGGCCCCCTTCCCTTCTCCCTAGCGGCCTCCCACAGCCCGTGCCACTCATGCCCTCTGCCTGGCCTCAGTGGCTGAGAGCTGCTGCAGTCTGTGCCCATGGCTGTCTGTCTTTCCCTCACTGACCTCACCTAGTCAGAACTGAGCCCGTCACTCACAGGCTTGGCTGAGAGGAAGGTGCACATTTGCACTGGACTCCTGTCTGCAGAGGACACGCACCCCGACACTCTGGGCTGGGGGAGGGGGTATGGCTAAGTTTGCGCTGCCGCCTGTTAAGCCCGTGAACATTGGCACGCTCTGCCTGAATTCAGTCTTTAGCCAGCCAACATGGTCAGGTGTGCCCTCAACCCAGCCAATGTGGTTTCACTTGCTTGCAATATTTAAAATGTTAAATAATACTTGTGAGAAAATGTATTTGGTACTTTGGCTAATGGTGCTCGAATAAATTATTGGATACGGGGGTAGGGCACATAATTAAAAAGTTTGCAGACCACTGGTCAGATGATAAGTTGCTGAGCTTTGAAATCAACACCAAACCTATGACGCAGTTCAAATAACTCCTTCCCTCTCTGTGCCTACAATTGCAAATCAGTGCACCTGTGTAATGCACGTATGTGTACAATCCAGTGTACTGTGCAGAACTCCACACATGTTCCAACCCTTCCCCCTCAGCCCCTGCACGTGTTGCACCCTGGCAGACGCCTTTAAGCACTGACTGCACAGCTTTTCATCTGAGCTGCTGAGCACACATTGTGGTAACACGACTTAGTGGGTTAATGCATGAGCTGGTGAGCAGATTGCTATGTAGGGGGACAGATTAAGACATTTCGGAGGGTTAATGTAGCTGTTGTGATGCTCACTATCCTCCAGGTTCCAATCCGGTAAAATAGCATAGAGCTTAATGCACCTGCTGCAGAGTACCAGCAGGGAACAGACTTTAACTCTGCATATATCAAAGATTTTAAGTGGACAGTCCTTATTTGGCCCTCCGATTCTAAGGTCCCTAACTTTACAAGCAAAAATATTGGTCAGTTTCACAAGAATGACTGTAAAAATCCTCAGTCAGGGTGATCTAGGTCACCTATGCAGCCCCGCTTACATTTCACATTTTACTTCTTGCATTCCTTATGAGTGTTTGCTTTCTCCATATGTGTTTCTGTAGTTTTTATACAGGGTATGACTCTTGTATAGTGCATATTGTGAACTGATCTGACTCTAGGCGTATGAGTGAGTTCAGGTTGTGGGTGGGTGTTTACGAAGGAACACGATTGATAACTCTGCAGCTGAGGCTGAAGAAGAGTGAGTTTCTTTCAGTTCCTGTCAGTAGGTTATACAGGTATTCAGACTGAATGCACATCCCATCCTTGGCCTCTCCGCAGAGCGCACAGAGCGATGGTCTCATATGTTGCAATGATAACTGTTGGGAAGTGTGTGAAGGAAGTACACAGCTGTCAAAATATAGACCGTGCCAAAGGAATAGAAATGAAATGCTTCCAGGTGTGTGCGTTGAGTGTGGCAGGGATGGTGGAGTGGAGAAGATAAAAACGGGTATGTGCAGAAGGCAAGAGTGAAAGGAATGGCGCAGAAGAGGAAAGAGATGACACTGATTTGCAACTACGTGAAGAACAGAATGTTAGTTACTGTGTTTTCAGCCATGCCCTTCCTTACATAGACCACGACTCTTGGAAAATAATTCTAATTCTACTTATAATAATAATAATAATAATAATAATAAAGGGTTTTGTAGAGCGCTCAGTAACGCCATCACGGCGTGTCCCCGCGCTAATGGAGAAGTGGTAAACAAAAAAACTCACTAGGAAACCCCCTCACCAGAGCCTCACAGTGTGTACAAGTGGGTCTTCAGCAGAGACCGAAATATTGCCTCTCTGCTCTCCAGCCTTAGAGCCAGCGGGAGTTTGTTCCAGTTTTGGGCGGCCAGTAATGTAAACGACCGCCCTCCCATTCTGGATCTTTTTATCCGCGGAACCGTCAGCAGCCCCGTACCTCCCGAGCGCAAGGCCCTGGGCGACTCGTATCTGCAGACTAGGTCCCGAAGATAGGCGGGAGCCATCAACCAGACAATCCGGTGGCACATAAGCAGGCATTTAAACAGAACATGTTTCTTTATGGGGAGCCAGTGGAGAGCATCAAGCGCCTTCTGTGAATTGGCTCTCCTCGGCCTCCTCAACACCAGGCGAGCAGGCGCGTTCTGGATGACCTGCAGGCGGCCCATACTCCTCTCCGTGGTACCGAGGAACAAACGTTCCCATAGTCCAACCGAGAGGCGACCAAATCCTGCGTCATCGTCCTTCTGGCAGTCAGGGGTAGCAGATCCAGAGTCTTATTTAGAACCTTCAGGACCCCAAAGCACTTCCCCACAAGGCGTCTAATATGACCCTCAATCAATCAATCAGGAGTTTGTTAAAGCGCGACTACTCACCCGTAAGGGTCTCAAGGCGCTAGGGGTGGGGGGGGTTGGGGGGGTGCAGGTTCCATTCCATCAAGGAGGGGGTCTGTCGAAGAGCCAGGTTTTGAGGTTTCTTGCGAAGATGGGGAGCGATGTTGTCTGTCTGAGGTGGAGCGGAAGGGCGTTCCATGCTTTGGCCGCGAGGAAGGAGAAGGAGCGGCCTCCCGATCTGGTCTTTCTGGTGCGGGGGACCACAGCGTAGGAAAGCTGGGCTGATCGTAGGGTCCTTTGGGGTGCGTGGAATTTGAGTCGGCTGTTCAGGTATGCTGGTCCGGTGCCGTGGAGGGCCTTGTGTGCGTGGGTGAGCATCTTAAAGGTGATTCTCGCCTCAACGGGAAGCCAGTGGAGTGTGCGCAGGTGCTGGGAGATGTGGCAGTGTTTTGGCAGGTTGAGAACCAGTCTTGCGGCAGCGTTCTGGATGTTCTGTAGCTTGCGGATGAGGTTTTTGTTTATTCCGGCGTAGAGTGCGTTGCCGTAGTCGAGTCTGCTGGTGACCAGGGCGTGAGTGACTGTCTTTCGGTGTTCGAGGGGGATCCATTTGAAGGTCTTACGAAGGAGGCGGAGGGTGTGGAAGCAGGAAGATGAGACAGAGTTGATCTGGCGGTCCATTTTGAGCTCGGAGTCCAGGATGATTCCCAGGTTGCGTGCGTGGTCTGTGGGAGTTGGCGGGTTTCCGAGGGCGGTGGGCCACCAGGTGTCACTCCAGGCGTCGGGGTTTGGGCCCATGATGAGTACTTCTGTTTTGTTGGTGTTTAGTTGTAGGCAGCTGTTTTTCATCCATTTGGCGACGGCTTCCATGCCTTCTCGAAAGTTGCGTCTGGCGGTGTTGGGCTCGTTGGATAGGGAGAGGATGAGCTGGGTGTCGTCTGCATATGACACGATGTTGAGTCCGTAGGTTCTGACGATGGGGGCAAGTGGAGCCATGTAGACGTTGAAGAGCGTCGGGCTGAGGGAGGAGCCCTGGGGGACTCCGCAGGTGATAGGTGTGGGGTCCGAGAGGAAAGGGGGGAGTCTGACCCGCTGCGTCCTGCTGGAGAGGAAGGAGCAGATCCAGTCGAGGGCCTTGTCCTGGATTCCTGCATCGTAGAGTCTGCGTATTAGGGTGCGGTGGGAGACTGTGTCGAACGCCGCTGATAGGTCGAGGAGGATGAGGGCTACTGTTTCTCCTTTGTCCAGTAAGGTGCGGATGTCGTCTGTTGCGGCGAGGAGGGCGGTTTCCGTACTGTGGTTTTTTCTGAAGCCGGATTGGGAGGAGTCGAGGATGTTGTGTTCTTCAATGAATGTGGCGAGTTGGCTGTTGATGGCTTTCTCGATGACTTTCGCTGGGAACGGGAGCAGGGAGATGGGTCTGTAGTTTTTGAGGTCGGTGGGGTCCGCTGAGGGTTTCTTTAGGAGGGGGTTGACCTCGGCGTGTTTCCAGTCGTCGGGGAATGAGGCGGTCGCCAGGGAGCGGTTGATGGTTTGGCGGAGCATGGGTGCGATGGTGTTGGCGGCTCTGTTGAAGATGTGGTGGGGGCAGGGGTCCGTGGGGGCCCCTGAGTGGATTGACTTCATTGTCTTCAGTGTGTCTTCGGTGGTGAGGGCTGTCCAGTCATCAATCGCTGGTTTCCGGGTGTCGGGGGTGGTTGGTGAGGGTTCAGTGTGTTGGTTGTCTTCGTCGAAGTTGTCGTAGATGCTCTTGATTTTGTGGTGGAAAAAGATGCTGAGTTTGTCGCAGAGGTCTTGTGAGGGAGGGATGTCGGTAGACTCGCTGGTGGGTTGGGCGAACTCCTTGATGATGCTGAAGAGTTCCTTGCTGTTGTGTGCGTGGGTGGAGATTCTGTCTTCAATCGCTTTTTTCCTCGTTTCTCTGATGAGTTGATGGTGGGCGTTGGTGGCGGCTCTGAAGTTGTTGTGGGCTTCTGTGGATTTGGTGTTTCTCCAGGCCTTTTCGAGGCGGCGGCATGTGCGCCTGGACTCTCGAAGTTCGGTGGTAAACCATCTGGCTTTCTTGGCACGGGTATTGTTGTTTTTCTTGAGGGGGGCTATGGTGCTGGTGCTGTCCAAGATCCATCTATGCAGGGTTCGGGCTGCGGTGTTGGGGTCGTCGTTTTCCGCGATCGTTGGGGTGGAGTTGTTGAGTGAGGAGGTGAGCTGGTCATCGGTGATTTTGGTCCAGTTTCTTAGGACAGTGTGGGATTAACCCACACGCCTAGGTTTTTTGCTTCCTCACCTGGTACAGGAGTGGCGCCCAGACAGGATGGCCACCAATCAGCTGACCAGCTACTGCTCTTCCCACCCACCACCAACACCTCGGTTTTGGAGCCATTAAGCTTTAAACAATGGGCATCCATCCAGTCGGCCAAGGCCTGCATGCAGGCCTTGAAATTGGAGGATGCTTCTGTGGGGTTTTGAGACAGCGAGATAAGCAGTTGAGTGTCGTCGGCGTAAGACACCAACTCCACCCCAAATGCTTGGACAACCTTAGCCAGGGAGGCCATGTAAAGATTGAAAAGTGTAGGGCTCAGTGCTGAGCCCTGTGGCACTCCCTGGTCTAGAGGCACCTCGGAGGAACGGCAGGACCCCTGTTGAACTTGGAAGCAGCGCCCCGTCAGGAACGACTGCAGCCAGTTCAGGGCGGCTCCTATGACCCCAGCTTCGTTTAGACACTCTAGCAAGATGGAATGGGCTACAGTGTCAAACGCTGCGCTGAGGTCGAGCATTATCAAGGCCATAGTGTGCCCCGCATCCGCTCCAGCTCTAAGGGTCTCAGTTGCACGCAGAAGGGCCGTCTCCGCCGAGAAGCCCGCTCGAAAGCCTGATTGGGAGGGGTGAAGAATATTGGCTCTCTCAAGGTGTTCAACTAATTGAGAGTTCACCACCTTTTCTGCGACTTTGGCCAGATAGGGAAGCAGCGAGATGGGCCTAAGGTTCTCCAACACGTCAAGACCGACGTTGGGCTTTTTCCTAATAGGCAACACAACCGCCTTCTTCCAGTCCTCCGAGATCTGTTGAGTGGAGAAAGACGTCTGCAGTACATGCCTGATGTAAGGTTCCAGCACTGACAGACCACCCGACACCACTCTAGGAGGTGCAGGATCAATAGGAGATCCGGACCTGACGCTGCGGCAGATCCTGTTTAAGCTCTCAGTAGGAGGAACCGTAAACAGTTGTAGTGTATTGCACGGATCCATAGGTGTCCTTGCAGCCCTGAATTCAGTGCCACTCACGGGTTGTTTAGAAAAAGAGGCGTAAATGTTCTTAACCTTCCCCGAAAAGAAGTCAGCTACCCTGTTGCATTCTGCAACCGAGTCTACTTTCGGGGCATTAGAACTGGATACCAGGGATATTTCCTTAAAAATTTTGAAGAGCTCTCTCGACGAGCTCTCAGCTTCCTCTATGCGTGCCTGATAGTGTTTGGCTTTCGCCCTACGCAATGCGCATTGATATCTTTTATGCGCTAAGCTATAGCTACTCTTGCCCTGTGCGCATGGATTCCTCCACCAGCTCCGTTCAAGTTTTTTACATTCTGATTTAATTTGCTGTAGCTCCTGGGTAAACCAAGGGGCAGTGCGCTGTCTACCCCCTTTCAACTTACAGCTGCTCCGGGGAGCAAGCGAGTCCAAGGCAGTTAGAATTAGTTCGTTAAATTCGGTAGTTGCAGTGTCACTATCCCTGGCCATAGGTTGACCCACCCTATGTATGAGCAGATTAAAAGCCTCTTGGGAGAACTGCTTCCATTTTCGCTGGGGAAAATTATTATTATCATTCTTAGCTGTCTTCTGGGGTAGATAGCAAAATTGAAGTGGCACTAAGAAGTGGTCCGTCCAGGGGAGAGATTGAGGTTTCATCACTTTTACCCCATCCCAGCTGGCAAACACTGGATCCAAACAATGGCCTAGCTCATGGGTAGCACTTTGCAAATCAAGTTGCAGCTCTTTCAAGACTTGTCGCAGGTCAACCGCATCTTTCTGAAGGGGATCTTCAAGATGTACATTAAGATCTCCCAACACCATCAGTTTACTGTGTCTGATGGCAAGATGGGCGACGCCTACCATCAGGCTAAGTCTGAAATTCCCCATGGCTCCCGGGGGTCTGTAAATTAAAATGCCGGAAATAGATTCCCGAGGGCCAATCTTAATATTAAACTCACCAACCTCACAGTTATCAACCTTAATCGGGCGCAGGGAGCATTCAACGGGGTTTTTAACAATAATGGCGATGCCCCCGCCCCTCCCTCCCCCTCTATCAATTCTGGTGAGGGTATACCCTGGCGGGACAGTGCTGAGGATATCAGGGTCGGAGTGCTCACCTGTTAGATCTGGGGGTCTCTAGTTGGCAGAGGTAGGTACCACTGTCCAAATAGGGACCCTTGCTTCTAGTCAGGGCAAGGAGATAACCTTCTGAGATAACCCCTGCTCACCCTCTAGGTAGCTTGGCACGAGCAGTCTAGGCTAACCAGAGGCAATGCGTAAAGTATTTGTACCAACACTCACAGTAACACAGTGAAAACACCACAAACTGACTCCACAACAGTTTAGAAAAATAAAGGTATTTTAATCTAAACTACACAAGACCAAAACGACAAAAATCCAACATACACAGTTCAAGAATATGGTTTCAAAAAGAGTTCTTAAGGTTGCGTTAGAATTCTCTACGTTGCGATAGAATTCTCTACTGATGCGTGAAAAGTTCACAGTTGCGTCACGTTTACTCACAGTACCTTTTAGATGCAACAAAGTTCCAAAAGCAGAAGCTGGTGCGGTGGAAAACAAGCGATGCGTTGCTCCTGAGACCCTGGGGAGGCGATGCGACAGCCCCGCTGCAGCAGCGGGCGTGTTGCGACGAATCCGGTCTGTATGGGGAGGAAGGCCACTTGTATGGATTCCGATGCGTAGGTTCCGTAGGAAGTCTGTTCTCGCAAAGGCACGATGCGACGATCTCGTAGGGGCTGCGACGATCTCCGGGGCGACGATGCGCGGTCCAGCGGGGATCCTCTCCCTCGCAGCTCCTCGATGCATTGATTCTGCGACGATGCTCGCAGCGACGTGATGCGGTCCGCAAGCAAGCGGGGCGGCGTTCTCACCCAGCAACGACAGGCTCTGCGACGATACTCGCAGCGATGTCCGATTCTCCCGTACCGGTCTGGTGCGTCCCGCAAACGAAGGATGCGACGTCTCTGGCAGCGGCGTCAGGCGCTGCGACGATCTCGACCTCCGTAGCGGCGGGAAACTTCTCGCACTGTCCGGGATGCGCTCCGCAAGCGAGCGATGCAACACTTTTCAGTTTCAAAAGTCACTCAAGCTTAGTTTCAAGCTTCCCAGCTCAGGTACAACTTCCAGAGGCCCCACAACTGGATCAAGCACTCTAGGAAGGACAGAACTCTCTCAGCAGAGTTCAGGGAAGCTGGGGTGAAGTCCTTTTGTTCCTGGGACTTCAAAACAGGGAGCCAGCTCTTCTCAGGCCCTTGGAGATTCCTTCAAGCAAGGGGACACAGCTCAACAGCAAAGTCCTTCCCCTCTCCTTGGCAGCAAAGCCACAGGTCAGTCCAGCAGAGCAACAGCAGGACAGTCTTCCTTCTTCAGTTTCAGCTTTCTCCTTGGCAGAGGTTCCTTCTTGATTTCCAGGATGATCTAATTTTCTGTTGTCAGGGGTCCTGTACTTATACCCCTAAAGTCTTTGTTCTCTTGGTGCATGTGGGCCCTGAGCCCGGTCTGAACCAGTTCTGGGTGGATCCTGAGTACTTTGTTTTGCTGGCTGCATCTTTCCTTTCAGAGTGAGGGGCAGGGTCCTCAGCCGCCCAGCAGGGGGGTGGAGCCAGCATTGTGGAAGGCAGGCACAGCCCTATTCAGCCCAGGTGCTAACTCCTCCCACCACTCCAGTTGCAACTGCAGTCATTCAGCCTAGTGCTGACTCATCCATCCTGCTGGGGAATTCCCCAGCCCCTGTCACTCACAAACCAGACAGTCAATACACAAACAGGCCCAGGCACACAGAAGGGTTAGACAAGAGAACAACAACTTTCTAAAAGTGCTGTTCTCAAACCCAGGATTTAAAAACAACCTTTCCTAAAAGATGTGTTATTAAATTCTGAGTTCAGGGATACTAGATACTTATGTCCTATCTTGTTCCTATGGGAAGAAATGCTGTTAACCACTGTAGCCAGCATCCCCCATGTTAATCTATGGAGCAAGATAGCCTTAGAATAGTGAAAAACGAAAATGGCTGTAATTCACTACCAGAACATGTTACCTGCACCAGTACATGCTCTACCTTTCACATACACTGCACCCTGCCCAGGGGGGTACCTTGGGCCTTCCATAGGGGTGGCTGATGTGCACAAAAAGGGAAGGGTTAGGCCTGGTCAGTGGGGACACTGGCCAGGAGGACATGGCAGTTCTAAACTGCCCATAGGCACTGCAGTGGCAGGCCTGAGACACCATTTTAGAGCTACTCCTGTGGGTGGCACAATCAGTGCTGCGGGCCCACTAGTAGCATTTGTCATCACCAGCCCTGGCACACCCAGTGCACTTTACTAGGGACTTCATGGTGATACAAACATGCCAAACATGTATATCCAATCAGAATAACAATTTACACAGGGAGCACTTACACTCTGGCACTGATCAGCAGTGGCAGAGTGTCCAAATCATCTAAACCAGCAAAAACGAAATCCAGCACAGCATCAAAAATACAGGAGGTAGAGGCAAAAAGATAGGGGGAAACCACGCCAAAGATGCCAGGTCTAACATCACCCAACCAAGTTTCCGTTAGGAACAGTATGTTCAACTCCTCATCTGATAAAAGGTCCCATAGTTGGACACAATGCTTTCTTAGCAATCTACAATTTAGCAAGCCACCTTTGAGTATCACCTCGTCCGTAACAGCGGGCACAACATTTCTACCTTTAAATGAGCAATGAGGGTACAACTGCAACTCAAGCGCCTCCATGGAGTGTCTACATAGGAAGGAAGGGGAGGGGCGTAGTCTCAGCAGCATAGCCCTGCTGTAGTGATAGAGTTGGTGGGAAGGAGAAGCAGGGGTCGTGGCCCCTGGTCCCGGCCGGCCGCGGACGGGCGCAGACGGGCTTGGCTTAGGCGCGGCTTCGGCGCGCATCCGGCACGCCCGCTGCGCCAGCCTGCTGCACCGTCTGGCCGTAATGCACATTATATAGGGTAAAAGGAGGGTGGGAGGATGGCGCGACTAGAGCGCTCCCCCAGCCTCACCCAAGATGGCGCCCACCGCCGCCGAGTAGCGCTTCAGAAAGGCGGCTGGGCAGGGCAGGAATGAAAGAGTAAAGGTGGTTAGGGTGTCAGTGTTCCTCAAAAATACAATTCCCACTAAATCTCACAGATTAAAAGCCCCCCAAATATAAAACAGGTTCGTATTAAAAGCGCTCCAAAATGCTTTTTGAAGTTTCCAAACGAGGTATATTGTACACACTAGCTCGCAGCCCTAGTAACCCTCGCTAGGGAGAGCTAAGTAAGGCACCGCGGTCGCTAAAAGACGGGACTAAATACCCAGGGAGGGCGGGAGGACGGCGCGACTAGAGCGCTCCCCCAGCCTCACCCAAGATGGCGCCCACCGCCGCCGAGTAGCGCTTCAGAAAGGCGGCTGGGCAGGGCAGGAATGAAAGAGTAAAGGTGGGTAGGGTGTCAGTGTTCCTCAAAAATACAATTTCCACTAAATCTCACAGATTAAAAGCCCCCTAAATATAAAACAGGTTTGAATTAAAAGCGCTCCAAAATGCTTTTTGAAGTTTCCAAACGAGGTATATTGTACACACTAGCTCGCAGCCCTTGTCACCCTCGCTAGGGAGAGCTAAGTAAGGTACTTCTTTTGCCACATCCCTTCGAGAGACCCCTTGCTGTTTTTATCCTACTTGAAGGATTCGGTATGTACATAGTACACTAAGTAAATGCGTCTGTTGTCCATATGCGTGCATAACCCGCAGTAAGCAGGCTTGATTCCTCATCTGACGCGTTTTCACTCATGCTGCAGCCAGCTGCAGGCTGCAGGTTCAAATCCCAAACCCACGAGCCGCAGTCTACCCTACAACAGTGGGTCATTGAGTGTACCCAGTCCCTTTCCAGTCTTTTTATTACTCTCAGACTCATTATTCTCATACTCCTCATGGTCAACAACTTCATCCTTCTTCACACAAGTACAGTATATCTATTGTCATTTGCTTGTGCATTTTAAAGGAAAATAAAGAAGAGAAAAAAATCAATAGCAAAAAAAGAAAGGGATACAAAGGAGAAGTAAGTGAAAGAAGCTATGATGGGAAAGAGAGTCAAAGGCAGAGGAGACAAGAGGAAGAAGTGAGAGAAGGAATGGAATAAAGTAATGGGATGAAAGGAAGGACGAACAATGGTAAGGGAGGGAGAAATGAGAGAGAGTTAACCAGGATAGAAATTAAGTAAAGAATCTTAGGTGATCATGGAGAGATGGTAGGGAAGAGTGAAAGGGAAAAGAAAGGAACATAATGGAATGAAAGGGGAGATTATATTTAGAACATGGGTTATAAAAAAAGGAGAGAGCATGAGGATACGAACTGAAAGGATAAGAGAGCAGAGGAAAAAGAGAGGAAAATCAAATGGCAAAAAAGGTTTAAGAATGGAGAATTTGATAGCTGAGTAAAAACGCGTATAAGGCAGGATAAGGAAAAAGAGTAGCAAGGGAAAGAAAGGTAACTGAGAGAATGCCCTTCTTTCTGGGAAAGAACACGTTTAAAAAAAAGCATAATAAACAGCTTGATGAATATTATTGAATCTGGCTGAAAGTACTTGAACAGGAGTGGATGTGAAGAAGCCAGGGACATCTCATAGGAAATGTGTTTAATAGCCAAAGTAGTGCAGTCAGAACATCCTATTATATCTGAGCTAAACTTGCAGTTGCAGTTTCGGGAGATAGAGGTCTTGTTCTACCTGGTGCTCCTCAGGGAGACTCTAGATGCCACCCCCATTGTATTTATTAAAATGCAAACAGAAAATAAGATACGATTCACTACTTGTGTCTATTTTTGGTGCTCTCGTAAAGAATGTCTATGGGTACATATGAATGGGTGGGTAACCAGGTGCTCTTTAAGGTCATCATCTCCTATTTACTGTGCTTTCAAAGTTGATACAATTAAATATGTAATGAAAAATGTGCTGTGAAATTCACCATTTTGGTCTGTCTTTTTCCCAAACCCCCCTAGTAGCGGTCGGGCTCGCTGTGCTCGCTCGCTACGTGCCGGATGGGGGCTGGTCTGGGAAAATGTGCCAGGGCTGCTTTCAGTTCCCAGTCTCATTCTCTGATGAATCACCATAAGAACCCCCCCCCATCAGGCGCGCAACACCCATTGGGCTCAAAGGGCTTTAGCCCCCCCCCCCCCGTTGGGTGTGTCTGCCTGGGCGACCGTCTTATTGCCACCGCACCCGAGTACTTCACGGGCTCTTAAAAAACCATTTATTTGTTAACGAGGCTTTGTTGTATTTTCACGTTTTCTTAGAGTTCCTGCATCTTCACTCTGCCGATTGCTGGAAGAATTAGGCCCCCCCCAAAATGTTTATTAGCCCACCCCGAAATGTGGCTCTAGTTGCGTCTCTGCCCCTGATCACCATGTTGTTTGATCGAACTCTCTAAAGGGTGGGTAGTATTGCTAGGTTAAGACCTCTGCTATTCTGAGTGAGGCTTTGGTCTACTTAGGAACTCGCACCATAAAGGAACGCAGTGAAGGTACTTTTAATCTTAGCTAAGAATCCCATTTTCCATGGTTTGGACACATACAACAACGGTTCTCGAGGTTGGAAAGATTCTGCGCTAATCCAGAAGATTTAACTATGTCCTCTACAAAGCAACTAAAACTCATTTATTAAGAGCATGTCAAAGCTAAGCATTTTTGTTATCTTAGACTGTGGAGACCAACAGAAGTGTTCTTGTCTATTAAGGTTACTACATTATGAGATATTTTTGGTCATACTGCAACAAAAGAGGGCTAAAAGTTTATAGCTGAAGTTTTGTTATGGCATACTAGAAATAAGCTCTTTTACATCTAAGTCGTCTGTTGGAACCCAAAGAGACTCTCTTGATATATGCCCAATATGCTCCCTGCCTTGTAAGGAAGACATTAATCTTATGCTCTTCTTTTGCAAGGCCTATGCTATCCCAAGAGCAAAGTGGATTCGACCACTCTGTGTCAAGCCCAGCTTTAGACGCCATAATCAAGCATTAAGGGCCTTGAAGAGTGACACACCGACTGATAGTGTATCTTCCTTGAGCAAGTTCTCATTTGCGGTGGGGAGATTGAGGTAAAACAAGGACCAGAAGTTTCAGTCCAGACTGTATTGGATACATATGTTTTTAGCTAGTTTTTAGCCATATTGGTTTTAGCTGTTGTATAGTTTTATATATTTTCTCGCTAGGAAAATTGATAGAGGGTATTAACTTGCACTTTACCAGGCCTACTATTAGTACGTCTGTATAAAATCCCACTATAATTGTTTGGAAATATTTTTCTTCTAGAGGGACACAAGGGGGCCGAATCACAGAAATAATCTGAGACAAAATCCTAAATTCACCACTTTTGGTTTTCACAGAAGACATTTAGTAGTAGTAAAGTTAGGAATTTGTCTTAAATTAGGATTTTGTCTTAAATTACGATTTTGTCTTAAGTTACATTTAAATTAAACTTAAGTTAAATTTACGTTTGTCTTAAGTTTTGGTTTTAAGACAAAATCCTAATTTAAGACAAAATCCTAATTTTACCACTTCTAAATGCCTTCTGTGAATACCAAAAGTAGTAAGTTTAGGATTTTGTCTCAGATTAGTTCTGTGAATCAGCCCCAAGCACTTTATTACGATTTTAACTGACCGTTAAAATTAACTATGCATCAGTGGGCCTCAAAAACCACCTGATGGTATTAGCTTTTCCACTTACCCAAAGATTTTAGAAACTGTGGTGTTGTAGGCCAATGGCCCTCTGCAGGATTTGGCGAACTGTTGTTCTATTTGTTAATATTTATTTCATGACGATTTTAATTGCTGTGTTATTGTATTGTTTTTATACATTGTTTTATGGATGAATTTTCTGAAAAAACATTTTTGACTGACTACACCCACATAAAATCATTTATATGTGCTGTGGCGAAAGGTGTCACAATCGTAATGCGAAATACCAGACAGTAAGAAGGGAGATTACAGCTGCATAAAAAGGGATTTATTCACAAAGGTAAACTTTCATTTTTGGTGTAAGTTTACTATATTTTGCTATTCACAAACTACGAGTGTAGTTTACGTGTAGTATCTTTACGACTACAGAGAACTCTGCAAACGAAAAGATGAGACAGTCTCTGCAATCGTAAAGATAGTACACATAAAATTACATTTTCATTTGTGAATAGAAAAGAATAGAAAAGAAATAGTGAACTAACTCCAAAAGTGTAGGCTTACCTTTGGGAATAAGGCCCCACGTTCATCTGGGTCAACAGCCCTAGAGTAGCGTATACATTCCATTTTATTTAGATATATGGGCACTTTCAGATCTGTACACGTCAGAGTGCTTCCATGCGTGTTGTGGGATTAGGGGTCGGAATCGGCTGACATCAGCAAACCTCTACTGCTACCGATTATGGGTCGTGCAGCCAGGAGTAACTGTACATCAGTAATTGTGCCCCCTTTTTACGGCTGTAGGTTATTTGAAAATTATAAGCACAGGAGATTCTCTCGCGAGACGACCCTACCAAGTGCTGCAGGTCGCAATAGTAATTGTGACCTGCCTCTCACGCATATGTGTGTGCACATTTGCATTTCGCCCCTCAGAAATGTGATGTGAGCCATGTTTCTGTATATCCACGGCCATACATCACATTGCAACCTTCATTTTGTAAATAGCTCTGAAAGGAGCACCAGTTCAATTGGTTGAAATAACGAGAACAGACTACAAGTCCCATAATGCACTATTTATTGTCACGTCCAGGACTGGCAGCAAATTGTCTTGCCAACATCCATTGGTCCCATTGGCAGCGTAGTACACATTATTCACATACGTAGCTTTGTGTTTGTTGTGCTGTAGATGTGCCACTGCTGCTGCCCACTGTAGTGTCAGCGCTCTAGCTGACGCACGTCGCGTGATGATGCGACGCGACCCCGGCCATCTTGTGGATGCGCGCGCATCCACATTTGAGTGGCGCGAGTGCCGGAGCGAGGACGTTCCACCGGCTCGGCGCTCTTTGGTGAAAAATAAGTTAAATAAATAGCGCTGCAATACAACGCTGTCTCCTGTCCTTATTGGGGACAATCATATCTTTACAATGGCGACGAGCTCGGGATTTAAAAAAGAAAAAAAAAACGAGAAAACGGACCCAACGTTGGAAGTAACCCAGAGAGCACTGTAACCAGGCAGCAGCGGCAAGCAAACAGCGAAGGGCCTGTAAGTACCACAGCCAAACAGCGTCGCAGGGACACCAGAGAGCGCGGCAGAGCCCACACCCCCATAAAAAAGCACAGGGGGCAAAAAAAAAAAAAAAAAAGGACGCAGAGGGGTGGATTGCAGTGGGCACCCCACAGCGCAGCACAACCCACGAGTAGAAGCACTGGCGACCTTGAGACAGAGCGAAGGGGCAGAGACAGAAAGCCCCCAGCTGCAGTCTGAGCAGCAAGTAGAGGACGGCGCACCAGGCAGCCCCAGGGGCCACAGTGGGACTCCACCTTCGGAAAGGCGCGAAACCATGTGCGCACAGGCGTCATCCACGACAGCACCCGTACAATTCCTACCTAAATCAGGGGAACCCCTCATGAGGTGGGAAGACTGGTGAGACTACATTGACAACTTTATTGAAGTTCTTGAAGACGAAAACGAGGAGAAATTTACCAGTAAGAGGAAGAAACGGATATTATTGCATAATCTAGGCCCGGAGGGGCTCAGAATCTTCAGAAACCTCGTGCCTAAACAACGTGCGAGTACAGATGACGACGTATATGCCCACGCAATTGAAGATTTGAATGAACACTACAGACCTGCGGTGTGTGTCTCAATTGACAGATACAATTTTCAACAAAGGAAGCAGCAAGCGGGAGAATCGGTGGAAGAATATGTGGCGGCACTGAGGAAACTGGCGTCCACATGCAAATACGATACATTCCAGGACGAGTTCATTAAGGATCAAATCGTAATGCACACCACAAGTACAGCTGTGCAGGACAAGCTATGGGCTAGTGCGGACGCCACACTGAAGGAAGTAATGGTAATAATCAAGAAAGCAGAATTGGCGCGACGCTGCGCGGAAGCGGCAAAAAGAGAGGCGTTGGCTAGTCTGATGGTAAACAAGATAGAAGAAGAGGAGCCCCGGAGAGATGGAAAATTCAAAGGGACCACACCAAAGGGACCAAACTGGTGGCAAGGGAATCCGGGACCTCCAGGAAAACAGACGGGAAACAACAAGAAAGCCTGCTACCGATGCGGAAGTTGGACACACGAGGCCCATGACAGGAAGTGTCTGGCGTTTCGCGTTAAATGCATGTTCTGTGGGAACGTAGGGCACTACGAGAAAGTGTGCCGCAGAAAGTCCACCAGGAGTATGGTTAAATACATTGATCAAGGACCGGAGGACCCGGAGGCGAACAACCAATAAGAGGACGACACCATTCTCTGCATCTACGACCAAGTGTTAAGTGTGGATACTAAGAGATCAACCAAGCCGGTGCTGGACATGGCGATTGGCGGAGTACCGATAAGCATAGTGGCAGACACAGGTTCACCCTATACCATAGTCCAGAGGGCGGTATGGAACGAAACATTTAAACCACATTTGGACCCAGAACTGGAGCCACTGGACATTAGGTCCGTCACGTACAATGGAGATCGAATACCCATGGTAGGGTTCAGGCCACTAAAGTTTGAATTCAGAGGACGCAGTGCCAACTGCAAACTGTACAAATCGGAAAAAGGACCATCGGTGCTGGAATGGCTAGACCAAGGGGACCTGGGCATCAAACTGGACCCAGGTGGTAAAGTTCAGATATTGCTCACCGAACATGAAGGTTGGCCGGATCTGGAGAAGTGGAAGAGAGAGTACCCCCAGGTATTTGGAGGCACAATAGGAAGACTCGAGAAGTTTGCGCACAAAATTGTACTCAAGGCAGGGGCGGTGCCAGTGTCTCACAAGGTGAGAAATGTGCCCCTCGCAGTGAGAGAGGCAGTGCAGGAAGAACTGCAACAGTTGGAGAAAAAGGGCATAATAGAACCGATCACGTGCGCAGAGTGGTTGGCACCATTAGTAGTGGTAATGAAACCCAGTGGGAAGGTCAGACTATGTGTAGACCTACGCAAACTAAATAAGAACATTGTAGTGGAGAAGTTCCCCTTACGAAGGATTGAAGAGATTTTGGCAAAAACAAGAGGAATCAAGTGGTACTCCACCATTGACTTAACCTCAGCATACCACCAGATCGCGTTGCACCCGGAGAGCAGGAGGTTGACGTAATTCATCACCCCCTTCGGATGTTACCAGTTCCGCCGCATGCCGTTTGGACTAGCATCGGCGGCTGCGGTGTTCCAGAAATTGATGCACCAGCTGTTTAAGAATATGGATGGCATCCAGTATTTCCAGGATGATATCCTGGTAATGGGGCGAGATAGATTGGACCACGATGCTAAACTAACCAAAGTACTGAAGGTGTTGGAAGAAAAAGGCCTAACGGCAGAGCGGGAAAAGTGCCGCCTAGGAATGGAATCAGTGACCTACTTAGGTCACGAGATAGGAGTGCAGGGAATCACACCCAAGACAGAGAATGTAAAGGCTATTTGTGATGCACCACCGCTCACTAGCAAGGAAGATGTCAGGTCCTTTTTAGGCATGGCAGAGTACTATAGCAAATTCGTGCACCATTTTGCAACAAAGACACACCACATGAGACAATTACTGAGAGACAAGACAGTGTTCTGCTGGACGGAGGAGGCACAGAGAGAATTCGAAAGCATAATGAAAGACGTGGTGGGAGCCATACCCCTGCAAGTAAACGATCCTCAAGGAAGTACTGGGCTCATGACAGATGCCAGCGATAAAGGATTGGGCGCTGTGTTGATGCAGGACAGAGGACAAGGAGTGATGGAAACACTGAGTTTCGCATCCTGCACACTGAGTGACACGGAAAGGAAGTTCAGTGTCATTGAAAAAGAAATGTTGGCCGTAGTATGGGCAATGACAAGATTCCGACAATTCCTGTGGGGTACACGATTTCAATTGAAAATGGACCACAAACCACTGGTGAAGGTACTTACCTCCAGTGGACACGCCAGTGCCACCCCCAGGATTTCAAAAATGACTTTGAAGCTGCTGGAATTTAGATATGATGTTGAGTACATTCCAGGCAGTCGGAACAAAGTAGCAGACTATTTGAGCAGGTCGGCAGCCATGGAACCCGGAGAAGACGACAAAGCAGGCGGGGAAGAAATGGTAGCCCTGATGGATGACCAGGAGAAGGTCATCAGCATTCAGGAGTGGAATGAGGCCTATAAAGAAGATCAGGCCATGCAGGATGTGAAAGAATGCATAGTAAATGGCTGGCCAGAAAAGAAGCGCCTTAGTGAAACTCTACGGAAGTATTACGAGGTCCGGGAAGAATTGTCCATGGACGATCAAGGAGTGTTTGTATACCGAGGGGACAAGGTCATCCCCCCAGCAGGCATAGTGCCAAAACTATTGGCTGTACTCCATGAAGGTCATTTGGGGATTGGAAAGACAAAATTGCTGACTAAACAATGATACTGGTGGCCAGGCATGGACCTCCAAGCTGAACGTTGTCAGGGAATGCACACAGTGCCAAGGAGCGGACAAAACCCTCAAGCCACTAAGACCGGCACTGGGAAGATTTGACTCATCAAAGAACCCGTGGGAAGAATTATCCATCGATATCCTAAGCCCGATTCTGGACAGACAAGGGACCCAAAAGTATGTGTGCGTCCTCATAGACAGATACTCGAAATGGCCTGAAGTGAAGGTGGAAGAGGTAATGGACACAGAGTCAATTCTAAGGTTCCTGAGCGACACGTTTGTGAGAGAGGGCATTCCTAAGTCCATCCTAAGCGATAACGGCCCCCAGTTCACCTCAGAAAAATGGACAAAGTTCATAGGAAGGAATGGTATCCTCTCCAAACACGCCTCGATCTATCACCCGGCAGGAAATGGACTAGTAGAACGCTTCAACCGGATGGTGATGGGGTCTGTGCAAGCGGCAATAACGAATGACAAGGATTGGGAGAAAGAAATGTGGCATATGATATGGGCATACAGAATCACCCCCACTGGAACAGGGTATAGCCCCTTCCAAATTTTGAGGGGCGGGACCCCTTCACGAAGGACAATCGAGCGTGGAAGGAGAAAACACTAACTAGCAAATGGTCCCCCGCAGTGGTTTAGGCGAACTTGGAGAAAGCACAAGCTGCCTACGCCAAATATTACAACATGCGAAGGAATGTGAAGGACACTGGACTGGAGGAAGGTGAATGGGTGCGAGTTAAGTTGGCAATCATGCAAAGGAAGGGGGACAGCAAATATAGTAGACCCCTTCAGGTCAAGGAGGTGTGCGACAGAGCCGCCTTGTTAAGTGACGGAAATGTATGGTCTCAAGACCGCATGGCGAGATGCAATAAAGTGCTACATTGGAGCCAAGGAGAGATCGAACCGGAGGGGGCGGCGGAGCCCAATATAGGAAATGAAAGAAGTGACTTGGAGATGGACACAGGAAGAGGAGAAGTCGACGATGAGCATGGCAACAGAGGTAGCCCTGGAATGGAAAGGGAGCCGATTTCCAGGAGGTCAATGGAGAGCCCAGCTGCACTGAACAATAAAGGAGGTGGCGTAGAGACTCATGAGAGGGAAGTCACGGCCACCCCGGTAAGACAGACCCGAAGGGGGAGAGCGGTGGTGAGACCATCCAAGTTCCAGGACTATGATATGAGCGGCGGACTGTAAGTTTCTTTTTGTTCCATTGTTTGGAAAAAGGGGAGATATGTATTGTCAGTGCTCTAGCTGACGCACGTCGCGTGATGACGCGACGCGACCCCGGCCATCTTGTGGATGCGCGCGTATCCACATTCGAGTGGCGCGAGTGCCGGAGCGAGGACGTTCCACCGGCTCGGCGCTCCTTGGTAAAAAATAAGTTAAATAAATAGCGCTGCAATACGACGCTGTCTCCTGTCCTTATTGGGGACAATCATATCTTGACACCCACATCCAAACATTGAAGGATCAGGCCATTTCCAACAAATTAAAGACATCTATGTTAATCCAAAATTGAAAAATTATTTTTGCATGCGTTTAGCTCAAAGTCTTTTCCTATTCAAACATCATTCTGTTTTTTAGTTGCAGACATATTTCTACCTTCACTTGTTTCACATAGATTTTAATATATTTATCAGATTGTAGGGCTACGCATATGATTAATAACACTGTGAAATTCAGAAATCAATGTAATCTTATGCAAGATTTCGAGACATACACCAGTGGGATGTTCAGATTTGTATTAAATAGGAGAAATTCTGATTGCACAGAGTAATCATTCAGTACCTTAGCACAACCTGAGCCCAGTCACTAAGAATCGTAATAGAGCTGTACATAGTACATTAAAAATAAGCAGGGGTCACTATCATTAATAACCAGGGGTCATTAATGATAAGAATGAATGTCAATGTAAGACACAGGGACGAGGTGATTAAAGAAGATTCTTAAGGCAAATAGCTACAAGATATCTTAGGAAAATTCATTTAAGAACAATCTTGAAAAGGAAATAATACCAACACATAGATTTAAAAAAATTAACATACATACACAATATGCTCTACATAAATGGCTCACCTTAAAAATAGGGTCACTCATCAAAAGTCAACAATACAAGCATAGTATGCAGTCACAGAAAGTTCTGGGAGTCTGTGGAACAAATCCAAAGGTTGTAACGTTCTAAGTTTACACCCTCTGACATGAAACATCCTCCTCCTTAGTGGTCCTGAGAAGGTGTCATAATCTCACCATCTTTCAGGAATTAGAAAAAAAGGCTTTGAGTAACCCTTCCATTCAATAAATCATTTTCAGTGAACAACGTCTCATAAGCTATACCCGGAAGTGATAGTGCCTGGATTTTTGCATGCCTGGATGTTTGATATTTTTCTTACCTTCTGATACTTAGAAAGCTGAACCTTGGGCAGTAGCAGAACTTTTGACTTTGCAAAAAGGGTGAAGTTTCCTAACATCATATGAGTCTACTGAGATGAAGTTTAACTCCCCAATGGCACTGGTAAGGCAGGATTTCCTGCTGCAGAATGACCTATGGAGAGGACATCCTGTGGCAGGACATCGTATTTGTCACTTGCAGCATACTTCAGTGTTTGTACAAAGGGGGTGGTGGAAACTGGAGGGTAAGAGGCTGAGGCTGTGAGTTGACGAGCAGAGGATGTGGTGGTGCTGGAAGGCAGTTTAAGGGAGGAGGTGGTGGTTGAGGAGCACTGTGGGACCAGCCAAACTCTGCACATTCAACAGCGCAAGAGTCTAGGCGGTATGCAGAGTGCTGCCTACAATTGCCAGTCCTCTTGGTCCTCCTTAGGACAGTGGGACAGGTGTGCTGCTACCGACCCACAGAGGGAAGCTGAAGCTGGCCCTGCTTTAGCACATACTTTTGCAAAATGTATAAAAAAAAATCCATGAGGCTGTGAGTTGTTTCTCTTTGCTGTACATGGTGGTTGTTTCATTCATATAAGGAAGAGGATGTGTTGGCTGCCAGAGGAGCTATAAAACGCACTCGAACCTACAAATGAAACTACCGAGATACTCAGGGTCTTATTTATGAGAAGTGTTGCATCACTGCGACAAAGCAGCCATGCAAAACGTTTCAGTGCGTCCTCCTTGCAATGCCATGCATGCACCTTAATTACAGTACAGTGCATCATGTCGCAAGGAGTTACAGATACATCAGTATTACTGACGTATCTGTAGGCACAAAAGTGATGCCTTGCTGGGGTGTGTCTGAAAGTAGACGCAAGTCCAGAAAGTGTCCTTTCACATGGGGCAAGACCCAGGGGTGTGGAATTTATTAAAATATCTACTTGTCCATGGGGCAAGTTGCTTCTTAAATCTACTTGTCCTGTAACAAAATCCACTTGTCCCTTTGGTGCCATGTGGTTCGGCGACGGATTGTTGCAGCAATCTCATTGTATGGGAGCTCTTGTGTAGCCTATCTGATTGTGCCAGGGCTCATGCAGTGGTGGTCTTTGAATGCTAGCAATCCCTTTGTGTTGCCGTGTTTCTGCATATCTGCATGCTGGGACTGGGGGTAGTGGTGAGCGGTGGTTCCAGGGTTGGAATGCTCTTTGGGTCTGTGCAGATCTACTGACTTGCATGTTTTAGGGGTTTTCAAAAAACTCTTCTCTAATCTTTTCCCATGCTGAGAAGTGTTGGAGATTTGCTCCTGACAGTGACGGACGTAGATCTTCTTCCAGAGTTGGGAGAAGAGTGGTTGATGGGAGAGTGGCCTTGCAAACACTCAGGTTTTCGCATGAGCAAATCTACACATGCATATTTGCTCATGATAAACTGCAGTTCACGGATATTTTCCGGGAGTGCATTTCCTGCCCTACTTCTGTAGATTCTTGTGAATTCACGAAAGCCATATAGCTGCACTTAATGCAAGGACATATACCAGGGGTGCACTTTTGAGACTTTCTTTAGTATAGCGCCACTAGTGTGGTCTGGCGTTGACCACAAACTTTTGTCTTCGTTAAAATTCTCTCCCCCTCTCTCTTTGTTCAGTGGCAGTAACTGGTGTGGCAGTGTGTGCTTTTTTTTAGACCAATTTTTTTTTTTTGCTTTTGCCAATGTTTGTTCTAATGGTGAGGGCCCGGCAGCTCTCACATCAAGAAGGCTTTACAGAAACCATGCCAAAACAAGTCACATAATGGCAAAACTAGAGGGCTAATTTAAGACCTACTGGCTTTGCCAATGCTTGTTTATTTTTATGTTTCTCATGATCTTATTGAAACTGGTTACACTGATATTCCAATATGAGTTTTTTTGCGAAATACTAGCATGCATCAACACATTTTACTAAATGATGCTGCAAAGAAACGGTACCTGAAATTTCACAGTAGTTTAGCAAAATATTTTTTTTTCCTACTTTCATTTTTGTAGGAACATTTTATATTGAAAGTAGAGTCATTAATCTTGCTCTCAAGCTTCTGCAAATATTTGCATCTAATCAGAGAGCATTCTGGGTGCATTATGCATAGCCTCATATTACTAAACTTTGAAACCGTGAGTACACATTTTTATACTGTAACCACTGTCAGTAGTGCAGTCAGAACTTACATTTACTTAGAGCGCTCACCCTAATAAAGGATTTCAATTGATGAACCATAAACACAAGTTTGAACAGCATTAACATAGGCACACAAATAATAACTTTACTTCAGGTAGTGACCTTCCCTGGCCCTTAATGTGCTACTACAAACTGGCATCCAAAGGGTTTGTGCTGCAGGGGGTTGGGCCTACTTGTCCCAAGGACAAAATACACATTAAAACTTGTTGCGCTTGACCCCAAACAATATGTCCTGGGCGTCGGGCTATAGGAATTCCACATCCCTGCCCATGTGAAAGGGCCTGCATCACCCTAACGCCCGCCATGAGGCAGGTGTAAGGTTTTGACGCATTGGTGCCCTAGAAGTGGCGCAGTGAAATCTCATTGTTTTAACTGCGCCACTCCTACGACCCTTTCTTGCGGGGGAATGCCCACCCTCCTTAAATTATACCTGACGCAGGTATAATATAGCATATGGGTTTACCAAGTGACGCATGTCTGCCTAGATGCGTTCCTTCGTAAATATGGTGTAACGTGGTGCATTATTTATGCTGTCACAGCATCACAAAAAGGTGATGCAGCGACTGCGTAAATGTGTCGCAAGGGCTCATAAATAAGGCCCTCACTACTTTCAGTGTGACTAATGATGCTTACAAAGCTATCTCTTATATGCTTTTAGCCTCTTGAAAAAAAATTACTTCGCTGGCCCTCTGATGAGCTGTAGAATGAGGGAGATGAGTTTCTGTAGTAAACTCATGATTGATTTAACTTTGTAAATAAGCCACTCAATAAATATTAACTGAAAGGCACATGAAGACAAGTCAGTTTAAGTAAGTGCACAGAACTTAATAATGTTTAATCTCGTTGCTACTTGCAGCCAAACAGGAGCAAAACACTAAAATACTTTAAAGTACATCCTGGAAGCTATTCGCATCACTAAACCCGCAACCACAATTGGTACCAATTACCTTAGTTGAAAGAGATGTGGGAAAGGCTTGTATTTCCCACTGGCTGATTTAACAAATGTACTAGCTGTAGTGGCGGTCTAGTGTTCCGTCCCCGGAACAGGAAGTGCAGGGACGGGAAGCGGAAGGCGGCCATCTTGATTATTGGCGCCGACCGCTGTGGTTAGGACGCAGCTCCCGGTGCTCCGGCAATAAAGAATTTAACCAAGTACCTGGCGTCTGTGTGGTGCATCAATAACTTCACAATGGCGACGAGGGATGGTCTTTAGACCCGCGCACACACAAGACGACGTAACCGGCGAGGAGAAACGCCGCCGGCAACCGGAGCGTGGCAGAGGAGCCGAGAGTCAGCCCAGAAAAGAGCGCGAACAGACGCCAGCGCTCCTGAGGGACAACACATAAAATCAAAACGGTCACCAACCATCAGGTGAGCCCAGAGGCACCTACCATCTCACGAGGCACGGCCTTGGGAAGTGTACAGCAGCGCCGTGCAATACTGTGCACGTGCAGGGGAGTCAGGGCCACGGTGAGGTACACCCTATCCCTACCTGCAGTGAAGGCGTGCCCGGCAACCTGGCGGAACAGCGGGTGGTTGAAGAGGTAGCTGGCTCAACGAACCTATCTGGGAGGAACAGCCGACTGGCGCTACCGGGTCCCTCAGTGACAGAGAGGGGAGAAGATAGTGACGGCGATCGCAGTGAAGGGGACACAGCGGAGCAGCAAACGCCGGGGAGCCCGCCTGGTCAGACGATCCCTGCGTCAGCCAACCGGAGAGGTACACCCAAAATGGCGGCCCAATCATCATCCCTCACTCAATTGGTGCTGTTCCTGACAAAATGCGGAGAACCAGATATGAAATGGGAAGACTGGAAAAGGTACTTCCTCAACTATTTGGAAGCTCTGGAAGAAGAAGGCGATACACCGTTCTCGAGCAAGAGGAGAAAAAAATACTGTTACACAACTTGGGCCCGGAAGGGATCAGAGTGTATGATACCATAGTCAAAGGCGAGAGGGGTGCCACGGACACAGATGTCTTCAGTCACGCCATCGCAGATCTCGACGCACACTACCGACCGGTCGTGTGCGTCGCAATTGACAGATACAACTTCTTTCAAAGGAAGCAGAGGAGCGGTGAGACGGTGTACGAGTACGTCGTGGCCTTGCGAAAGTTGGCCCTCACATGCAAGTTTGACACGCTGCACGACGACCTAATCAGGGACCAAATTATCATGCACACGTCCAGCTCCCACATCCAGGAGAAGCTGTGGGTAAATGGAGACGCCCCACTCAAAGAGATATGGGCGATGGTCAAGAAGGCAGAATTGTCACGACGTTGTGCGCAAGCAGCCAAGAAGGAGGCGGGAGAGACACAAACGGTATGCAGGATAATGACACCGTCGAGAGGTGAACGACCGAGGCAGAGAGACATGCAAGGAAATCAAGATGGTAGGAGACCCAACAACAACAACAACCACCATATGGACAATAGGACAAATAAAGGGGGTAAGCCGAGCTGCTACAGGTGCGGCAGTACTGCACATCTGGGTAACGACAAAGCATGCCCCGCATTCAGGGCGAAATGCTCGTATTGCAGCGTCTTCGGGCACTATGAGAAGGTGTGCCGCCGGAAACCCAAGGGCGCAACGGTCCGTTATGTGGACCAAGAGCGAAGAGAGGTTGCAAGCGACCAAGAAGACGCTGAGGACCAGGAGGAGTTCCTATATATTGATGTCCAGGTGTTGGAAATGGAAGGAGCGGAAACAGACAAACCAAGACTGAATATGCACCTCGGCGGGATACCAATGGAAATGATTGCGGACAGCGGAGCACCCATCTCCATCATACAAAGACAAGTATGGGAATATAAGTTCGCACCCAAGATCGAGGAGAAACTGCACCCGATGGATTTGAGGCCGGTCACATATACCGGACAGAGAATTCCCATGTTGGGATACTGCCCCCTCCTGTTCGAATTCAGGGGCCGCCACGCAAATTGCAAACTATACGTCGCGGAGAAAGGCCCCTCTGTACTGAGCTGGAAGGACCAAGGAGCGTTGGGTATACAACTCAACCCGGGGGGCATTGAAAAAATCCTGCTAATGGACATGGAAGGGAAAGATGACGTAGAGTCATGGCAGAGGGCATACCCCAAAGTATTCAATGGACAGATTGGAGAACTGGAAAAATACAAGCACCTCGTAAAGCTAAAAGAAGGAGCGAAACCCATGGTGCACAAGGTGAGGAACATCCCGTTCCGCAGTAGGGAAGCAGTGCAAACGGAGCTGGATAGACTAGAAAAAGAAGGAGTGATCAGAGCCATAGAGAGTGCAGAATGGCTTTCACCCCTGGTGGTGGCCCAGAAGCCAAATGGTAAATTACGGCTGTGTGTCGATCTCAGGGAACTGAACAAAAACATTGTCATTGATAAATTTCCCCTGCCCCGCATAAATGAGATGCTAGCGAAAACCAAGGACATCAAATGGTTCTCCACGGTGGATTTGTCGTCGGCATACCATCAAGTACGACTACATCCATCGTGCAGCCATCTCACTTCTTTCATCACGCCTTTCGGATGCTACGAATTCGTGAGAATGCCGTTTGGCCTGGCATCGGCAGCAGCGGTCTTTCAGATGCTGATGCACAGACTACTGAAGAACGTAAAAGACGTACAGTTCTTTCAAGACGACATCCTGGTAATGGGAAGAACCAAACAGGACCACAACGAGAAACTCCACAAGGTGCTGCGAACATTGCAAGACAATGGCCTGACGGCGGAATGGTCTAAGTGCAAGTTGGGTGTGCAATCCGTCACGTACCTGGGTCGTGAGGTGAGCGGAAAAGGGATAAAACCTAAAAGATCCAACATGAAAGCCATTCTGGAAACCCCCACTCCTGGCAAGAAAGAAGATGTTCGGTCATTCCTGGGAATGGCCGAGTACTACAGTAAATTCATTCCCCATTTCGCCGCGAAAACACATTTCATTCGCCAATTGCTGAAGGAAAAGAACAAATTCCTGTGGGGCCCAGAGGAACAGGCGGAATTTGAAGCCCTCAAACAGGAGATGAGTGTCACCATTCCCCTTAAAGGATTTGACCCAAGTGCGGAGTCCATCCTCACTACGGACGCCAGTGACCGTGGCCTGGGGTCAGTCCTAATGCAGAAATCGGAAAATGGAGAAACGTCGACGGTCAGCTTTGCCTCCAGATCGCTTGCCTCCAATGAAGAGAAGTTTAGCGTTATCGAGAAGGAGATGCTGGCAGTGGTTTGGGCGATGGAAAAATTTAGGCAGTACTTGTGGGGAGCGAAATTCCTAGTGAGAACGGACCACAAACCCTTGGTCCGAGTACTGACTTCCAGTGGCCATGATCACGCGACCCCAAGAATCGCCAAAATGACTCTGAGACTGTTGGACTTTGTGTACGAAGTGGAACACATTCCGGGGCCGCAGAACAAAGTGGCGGACTTCCTGAGCAGAGCAGCGGCTATGGATGAGGCGGAGAGCTGTGAGAAACAAAACTGGGAAGGATATGTGGTAGCCACCGTCCAGGATACGGAGGAAGTGATCAGTGCCCAAGAGTGGGAAGATGCTTACAAGGAAGATGTCGACTTGGAGGCCATCAAAGGGTACGTGGTTCATGGGTGGCCGCAAAAGAGACACCTCAAGGAAGAAATGAGGAGGTACTGGGAAGTAAGAGATGAGCTATCGCTGGCGGAGAAGCCTATTTTCCTGCTCAGAGGTGACAAGGTGATCCCACCACAAGGCATACTGGACCATCTGATGACTCTAATGCACAAGGGGCACCAGGGCATCACAAAGACAAAAGCCCTTGCCAGACAAGCGTACTGGTGGCCGGCCATTGATGCGCAGATAGAACGATATGTGCGACGATGCGAGTCATGTGCCAAGGCTGACAAATCACAGAGCATGCTAAGACCACCCCTGGGAAAATTCCCAATACCAGATGGACCATGGGAAATGATAGCAGTGGACATTATGGGCCCCATCCTTAACAAAGCAGGAACTCTGAAGTATGCTGTGGTTATCATTGACAAGTATTCCAAGTGGCCAGAGGTGGAGGTCATGGAGAACGTGGACACGGATGCAGTGGTACGCTTCTTACGCGCCACGTTTGTCAGAGAAGGAATCCCAAAAATAATCACGTGTGATAATGGGCCCCAATTCACCTCGGCGAAGTGGATTGCCTTCACCGCCAGGAATGGTATAGAAGTGAAGCACACGCCCATCTACCACCCCGTGGGAAACGGTCAGGTGGAACGTTTCAATCGAGTGATCATGGGCACCATTCAGGCGGCCATTAATGATGGACTGGACTGGGAAAAGGAATTGGAGAAGATGATCTGGGCCTATCGGATCACCCCGGGGAGTACCGGATACAGCCCTTTTAAGGTTTTGAGGGGAAGAGAGGCCTTCACCAAGGACAACATGGCATGGAGGAAATTAGTGGTGCAGAGTAAGTGGTCACCAGCTGTGGTCAGAAGAAATCTGGAGAAAGCACAAGAAATATACACGACACACTACAACAAAAGACGGAACACTCAGGAAGTAGGACTGGAGAAGGGCGACTGGGTCCGAGTAAAACTGGCCATCCTAAAGAAAAAGGGAGAAAGCAAGTTTTCACCACCCTTGAAAGTGGTGGAGCCCTATGCCCGATCAGCCCTGCTCAGTAACGGGAAAGTGTGGTCACAGGACAGAATGGCCAAATGCAGCAAAATCTTGAAGTGGGGAGACGAGACTAATGAAGGAGCAGAGTATGTAGGCGATGAAGGTGAAAGTGGACGTAGTGGAAGATGTGACGAGAATGTAGAAGAAGGAGTGCAGCAAGTGGAAGATGGAGAAGGAGAAGACGGTGCAAGAGGAAGAACGAGGAGTGGGTGTAAGGGAGAAAGCAATGAGGACGTGATGGTCAGAGAAAGAGAAGGCGCAGGAAAATGGTCGGGCGGGAATGAGCCGGAAGAAGAAGGAAGCATTGAAGTGGTGAGAACCAGAGTGGGAAGGAACGTAAAGGTACCAGAGAAGTTCAAGGACTATGACATGAACTGGAAGTAAGGACTATATTTTACAATGTTTTGTTATTTGCATAAAGGGGGGAGATATGTAGTGGCGGTCTAGTGTTCCGTCCCCGGAACAGGAAGTGTGGGGACGGGAAGCGGAAGGCGGCCATCTTGATTATTGGCGCCGACCGCTGTGGTTAGGACGCAGCTCCCGGCGCTCCGGCAATAAAGAATTTAACCAAGTACCTGGCGTCTGTGTGGTGCATCAATAACTTCACACTAGCTCGTCCAGTTGTGGACAGAATTAATGTTCACATAAATGTGCCAACAAGCGAAGTTGCTTGGAAAATTCGTTTCAGCAAAAACATTTACCTTCTAAAAGTAGACGACAAATCACCAGCCGCAGAAAGCTTTTAAACCGCTTTATCGCGCAAAGTACATGCTTTACAAGTTTTTTCACTGCATTTTCTTTTTTAAATATAAACTACGCTAAATGGACGTAAGCAAAGTTGCCCAACTTGTCATACCAGTAAACTGGGTTTAAAGTTAGGAGGGTACCAGTCATTGAAAAGTCTGTCCTCAACTCACTGTGATGACACCGCCCATGTGTGGTCCCCAGAGTGTCACTGGGACCCTTGATGTTCCCTTCCAGTGCATGACCAATGTGTGCCAACGTCAGGGTGGTGCTCATTCAGTGACGTTGTGTGGTCTTTTTACAAATGAACATGCTTCAGTAACAAGAGCCTGAGAGGAGGGTAAATCATTATATTATGTGCATGAAGCCATTCTCCCATATCAATGATGGAATGCCTTCTTTGGAACAAGTAGTGTAGCAAAACAAAAAGCATCCCTTCTATTACAAAATGGCCCATAGGGGCTGTTTATCTAGATCCAATCAGCACCATTGTTTATGGGGAGCTGATTCGATCATCTGCCTTCAGGTTTCCAGTCCTGTACTCAATTCACAAATGCATTTAGGAATTTGCAGTCTTGGTTTCTCTTAATTAATTAAGTCTGTGATTGTTTGTTTAAAGGAATACTGGGTGCCTCTGCTACTTACCGTACACAAAGCCCCTCATTATGAGTCATGAAGAGTGATACCGCTCTTCCTGGTCACGACTGGCCCGATATTCCTACTTCCAGGGGCATATGTACAAGGGGATATTGCCCCCAGAACGTCACTTTTAGCGACTTTTTGCTGGTGATATGCCCTCCTCCACATTTAAAATGCACCATCTTGTTAATATGACACCTTTTCATGCACCAATTAGCATGAAAGCGGGATGCAATGGGAGTTGCGGTGGGTGTTTCACCGCAACACCCATTGCGTAGGCACCCTTTCAACATGGCTGCAGGGTGCCTGCTCTGGTGCTAGGCAGCTTTTTTAGATCCAGCACTAGGGAGAACACAGAGGTGCACTGTATCTTTGTAAATACGGTGCATCCCTGTGTTTTGAAAATGTCGGAGCATGGTGTTACCAAATGTGGCGTAGCACTGTACTCTGGCATTTTCTTGTTCCTATGCCCCCCGTTATTCTGGTAATTCTAGCAGGTACAATTGCATGAGCCTTCTCTGTCCAAGTCCCTGTCGCTGCAAAGGCACACTTATTCCTTTACTCCTCCTGACCTCACCTAGCCTTCCAACACACCTTCCTCCACCCCACCCAGCACCTGCCTCTCCGCTAACATGTATCCTCTCCTTAGCGCAGGGGGTAAATGTGAGCTTTAATCTGCCAGAAAAAAGTAAAACTTTGCGGAATTCTGCCCAGTAAAGTCAGGTCTCCACAGTTATTCCTCATTCTGTGGGATTAATTTATAATTGCATGGTACTGGAGGGGTGTTACCACTTGTTAACATTAATTTATTGTGTGTACTTTGCACGCTACCAGAATTCTGCATCTCATAATAATAACCCACGTGTTGGTGAGCTTACTGATCCTAAACTAACCTTCATGTGCTTAGCTAGTTCAAACATAAAATATATATCACAAGCGTCCGAATAATAAATAATTTTAAATAATAATTAGCCAACGTTTCTTTCTCTTTTGCTCATCTATTACTCCTGGCCTTGATTCAAGTAGCTCAAATTGCAGTGAGATTAAAGGCATTTGTGTTTGTTGTTTACGGAGTAGGGTCTTGATTCACAACGCTTTTTCTTTTGGGTTTAAATCGTGAGAAGGTTTGTTGGTTGGGAGGAGTCAGGGTTAAATGGAATCAAGTTATTTTGTTAAGGGGCAAACGATGTTCTTTGCTGGGGTCATTCAGGTATTGACCTGAACAGAAAATGAGGTATGGATGTCCTAAATCAAGGAGGAAAAAAAAAATAGTCACTGCCTTGGGTGGACTTTGTTCAGGGTTTCCCATCCTGGTGTTGGATGCCTGAGAAGAGTGTCTCACTTACAGAATTTATGTCCCTGCAGAGAGGTGGGCACACGCTTTGTTTAGTTTTTTTATTTACAAAGTGTGAACAGTGAATATTGGGTTACACTTCAAGGGTCGTATACATTTATATAACAAAACCAGACTTGCATCAGGCTAAATATATATTCTGTGCAAACAATAAAACCCAACAACAGCTACAAACCTTAAAACACCAACATATGCAGTCACAAATAAACAAAATAGAGCTAACACTTTTTCGTCTGTGCTCTGAAGCATTTTAGAATTTCTTCACTGACGGATAACTGTACATTGGTCCTTTAACTACTGTGCATAATGTGCCCCCAAACCACATTATTTGTTGTTAGATTAGCTGCAGCGGGACCCAAAAGATGCAGTAAACACCAGGAAAGACAAGACTTGGTATTGTACACACTAGTAAGCAACCAACCGACCAGGGAATATTTTCCCTGCTCAGATGCCAGCGCCTTTCGTTGATGATACAGGCTTCATATGGCAGCAATTATCTCAATATTGAGCTTGCTGTCCATGTAATAAATGAGGCAGTGTTCTACTTTGGCACTATTGGCACAGGCCCTTTGTCTGTTTTTACTGCTTCCGGATCCCATTCAGCTATCTAATAATCACACACAATGGCTCTGTACACAAACAAATCCACAGTCAAGAGAGAATTCATTCAGAAGGAAAAGGTGGCCAAGACAGTGAAGACTCTTACAAGGTTGCTGCTCCCACTCTGGAATTTACTTTATATTCATACCAGGAACCCAAAAGTAAATCAAAAAGCAAATCAGGACCCTTCTGAGGAAACCTACCATCAGCACCACCTACATGCTTTCCGCTGTGTAGGCTTCGCTTAATTCACTGCCCCGGTTTGCACACAGCAGTCAAGTTAATCATCACACTCTGCACCTTCACATCTTTCCGAAAACAACCAGGACCCATTGTAGTGGAAGCATACTATCGCATTTCCTCCCACAGGAGCTGTACTTCATGATTGCACATGGTAATGTCTACCACATTTACATCACAGCTGCATCAAGCAATGAGTATTTTACATCTGGGATATTGTGTTCATTCATTGAAGGGAAAACCCCAAAGAAACATTTAATACTTGTTGGAACTGGCACTTTCCGGTTGGCTGAGGCAGAACCCCAGCCAGGTATAACCTACCACTCCCAAAAGGGCTGGTGATTACACTCACTGTATAATCTGCGCTCACCCTTGGGTTGCTTGGCTAGGTCAGGCTTACCACAGAGGCAATGTGTAAAGCATTGGCACAGCACTCACAATAAATACCGTAAGCATCAAAAAGAGACTTCACACGTGATGTATGTAAATAATGTTTGCATTGAGCTTACATAATTATCAACACAACATGAACGTCATGTAGTCCTGGGCATAAATCATATTCTGAACTATTACTAACAGTAACAGGCCCAGCTGTGTTCAAATAACATCAGCAAAATGCACACTTGAGAATGATCCTATTCTAGACCCCCCCCAGCACTCGTATGCGGTATAACACATTGTTCACCCCAGGCCCACCCTAACAATTCTTATAAATCTATACCACACAGTTAGAGGGTGCACGCCAGATCACAACAATATCAGAAATATGTACATACACATAATTATATCATTTTATAGCAGCACTTCAGGCCGAGGCTGCGCGGGGAAAAACCAATGTCAAACGTAATGCTCTTTTGACAATAAATCTACATATCAGGCACACGACCGTCCTGTGTCATGAATCACAGGCGGTTCCCCCCTCTCACTACCATACACGCACCCACTCTGCACCACTATGCAGTGCAGTGGATATCAGACAAATCAGTATGGAAGTGCTTGCACATATACACACTCAGCACCCTAATTTGGTGCAACTGATTCCCTCCAGGTTATTGGCAACACACTGCAGACCCGGTAGCCCCAAGTCTCCCTCTCCCCTCCAACTCACCCTGACTATCCTACAGCTACGGATTGGAGGCACACCATCCTACTCCGGGGTACTAGGCTACACGAGGCTGAAGTCACTGTTAGTCAGGATCCCAGGAAAGTACATGGGGGTAGGCAGCAAGGTCAATTAGGAGGCCTTCGGCAAAAGTGCTTTGGCAGCCACTCGCGAAGTTCACCCACAGGATGCAGAGCAGACACCGGCAGAGGGCAATAGATGGTCACACCAAAGGGGTTCCCATGGGCCTTCTTGGCACCAGCTAGTTCTGTGAAGCACGGTGGGTCACGCAGTCACTTGACCCACTTCTGATTGTTCTCTGAAGAGTTCCTCCAGCCTAGACAGTCATTCCCACCAGGTCCAGGGGCAGAGTCAGCACAAGCGGCGGCAGTTTCGCTCCATGCGGCTCTGGGTATTCCAATACCGGCATCCCCTGACGAAGCCTCGTTTTAACCTAATATGAGGTTATAAGAGAAAGTTTGGCCACTGACTAAATTGATTCAGTAAGCCATTGCAGTAACTACACTAATCGTGTGAGTAACTATTTGTGTATTGTTTGTTCCGTTTAGTCCTGACGAAAGCCCTACAGACTCCGTTGAGCCATAGGGGGCTGAAACATGTCGACACCTTTTATAAATCACTACATCATACTTCTAGATTCAGTAGCTTGATCTAGTATAAGTACCAACCTTTTTAATCAATATAGTTCCTCACCATTATTAAAGTTTACTAGGAGTGGACCTATTTTTTAACCTAAACTCATTTTTCTTTTTTCTTTTTTCTTCTTCCTATGTTGGGGTTTCTAATTTTTACTTGACCCCATTCACGGATCTCTGGATACTGCAAACCTAGACCAGAGGAGCCTCTGGGTGAGGCAGGCACCTTACACTTTGCGGTATTCGATGATAATTGCCACAACTGCAATGTAGGGGCGGATGAAAATATACACCGCACATATATCGTACACATTGCGTTTTTTGAGAATACCACAAACTTTCTATCCAATGGTTTAGACTTGTTACAAGTGTCCATTTTTTGTGAAAACCTTTTTTGCATTTGATAACCTAAAAACGTACCCAGGGGAAGCAAATGGACACTCATTCCTCCTCCCTATTTTTGATTAACTTAATAGTCATTCCCACCAACCAGGCCCAAGCCGGGCAATGCTACCTGGCAACACAGTGTTATCAGGGAAGGCCAGGTGAGGAGAGGGCAGTTGGTCTGCCACACTGAGTGCCAAGTAAGGGAATACTCGAATGGAGAATGAAGCAGGGGAGCCTCCCTGAAACAGGAGGCACCCTTTCACATACACATTGGTCAAAGTTGCACCCAGGCAATCCAGGCACAATGTTGGATGCGTAATGCCACTGGTCGCACCAGACCATTCCACTCACACAACAAAGAGTTCTAGTTCTGTACCTCTGAGGAAAGTAAACACAATGTCCCGTGCACGTTGATTTTGGATGCAGCATACAGTTACAATCACACACACACAAGAGTTGCAAATTCCGTACCTCCCTGGAAATAAGGCACAATGTCCGGTGCACATCGATATTGGTCACACCTGACAGCTCCAGTGACACACACTCAATGAAGAGTTGTAAATTCTGTACTTCCCAGGAAATGAGGCATAACGTCTGGTGCATGTTGATATTGGTTGCCCCAGACAGTCCTGGTCACACACACAGATGCAAGTTCAGCAATGCCTCACGATGCAGACTGGGGCACTACTACGGTTATAATCCCACCTCCGAGGGTCGCAACCTGTGATTCGGACACCGCACTCAATGAGCATGTAGTCGGCGTGTCGCACAAGAGAGATGCAGGAGCATGATCGTCAAAGTGGGCAACGCTGGGTCCCAGAACCAGTGAATCCACTCATCACCAATGAGATGCTTATGCGTGCCAAGGTCCTCATGATACAGGAGCCACATGCCTTGGAAGCGGGCCAGAATTGGGGGCTGTGCAAAAGGCAATACAACCTCCAGTCACAATTGTTAGTTCCACACCTACGCCTCACTACCAGTTGGAATGCAACAGACAATGTGGGCACATGATGGGGCACCGAGCATCAGGTGTCACAAGTAGATGGAGTGGGTCCCTCTTAGGAGATCATTAATGTCCCTGAGACCTCCAAAAGAACAGGGGCAAGCTCAACAAGCCCTTGGAGAGCACACTTCAAGGTGTCACACAGCAGCAGGTAGTTGGCCAAGGCCAGACACCATTCAGGAAGGGTGTGTGGTACTTTTCAATGGAAGCAGTCCTCTTTGTGCACAACAGCATCCTCTGGCAATGTGGCAGAGCTCTCCTCTGGTACCACATCCCCATAAGCGTATCTCATCCTGTGTTGAAGTATGGCACCAGTAGTTATACTGGAGTGTGCATTTGAATGTGGGGTGGTTCAAAGAGTCTCTCTTTGAACAACAGATGTTGTGCCTAAATGTAAGTCCTTTCTGCCATGGGGCCGTGGAAGGCAGATCTTTATCTTTAGTAGGGCCATGATCGGGCTCCAGAGGCCAAGTGTCAAAACCTCTTCCTCCAATCTCTCCAGGCATCCCACAAATGGCAGAGGTCTGTCGTTCCAGTTGCATGCCCACTGTTTCATAGCTTTCACAGGGGAATACCCAGATGTGCTCCCCCAACCTCCAGTGTGAACTGGAGTGAAGAACCAAGGCACATAAATAGTTGTAGAGCAAAGAAATGCACCCTTTGTAGTAGTGGCATTACTAAGTGAATTACGACAAAGTCACCTTCACCACTGGCAAAGGGTTGTCTTCGCAAATATAATGATAGGAAACATCATGAAAATGCTCCACTGCATCCACTATCGCAGCCTGAAGTGAATTAAACCATTTCCTAATGGTAGCCTATCTGAAGAGCAAACCTTAGAGGTAGTGAAACCACACATGGGTATTCCTCACTACCTGGGCAGGGGACAGCCAGGTGCACCTTCCCTGCCTTTCACCTACTACTTACTTCATCCCTTCAGACATACCCTCGCGATACTTGGTTGGAAGTGAAAGGTCCTCATAGGATGGCTAGTGACTCAAACAGGCCCTTCTGAGAAAGCATGCAATTGCGGGCTGCAGCCTTCAATGGTAGGCTAGACACGTCTTTAAGAGCACCATCAGTGCAAAGCGTTCACCAGCCTGCAATGGCAAGCTACATACATGTTTATTAAGTCCAGGTAAGCACCACTTCCTAACGTGTGTAGGAAGGGTGTGTGTATCTTTGCACTGCATTTACAGTGGGAAAGTGCAGCAGGCCCTAAGGCCCTAACAAGAGAATCGGCAACACCCAGGAGGCTGAAGGAAAACTTTTGGGGAAATGCTACCTGAAAGGTTCAGGTCTAACAATACTACTTGTCTGAAATATCTCAATGAAAATGTTAATTAGTGCCACACAATAAATCAAGAAATCAGAGAGCACACATAGCCAGAGGTAACATAATCCTTGCAATTGTATTTCTATTTCCCATAGAGAGTATGCTGGCCAGGAGCTTATGTCTGCAGGCAACAGGCCCCGAGTCTTCCCCTTATTTATTCCTAGGGTCTCAAAACACATAAACCAATGAATCAGAGCCAACCCTCATTAAATGCAAGTAAGAGTTGAAGAGACCCCTCTTTGAACAGCACTACGTCACAATATTGTAACAGTTCACTTCTGCTTACAGAACTCACTTACACCTCCAATCACTTGTTAACTCCATATGTTCATTTGACCTTGTTCTGCCCTTTGCTGACTTTTGGTTAGGAACACCTCCTATAAATGGAACATGGATACATACCCTCTACTCTACCAGTCCACAAGTGTGCTGCTTACTGCATTACATATTTATGGATTACAGTTCAGAAGTACAGTTGGCATCATCCACATTAATAAAGCAAGTATTATCCACAACCAGAGGTTTCTTGGTATTCATAGTGAATGTATTTTATGTTTTTACAGAGAGCAGGATGACCAGGGGCTAATATCTGGTCATCCTCCACACCCAAGCATGGTTCACTGTAGTCAATGATAAATATTAGTGTCATCCCTTTTAATGAACTAGATGTCCCTCACAGCCAGAAAGCTGCTAAAAATGTATTTTTGTTGCTATGGAGAGTAGGCTGGTTATGCGCCAATATCTGATCCTCCCCCCCACAAGACCACTGCTCATTATTTTCTTCAAAGATCACTGAGGTTATCCCAGACTCAGGGCCCCATTTATGGCAATTTGGTGTAGGGCAGCGCAGCCAGCCACCTTGCTGCGCTGCCCTATGCCAAAGTGAAAGGGCAAGAATGCACCATAATTTAAGCAATGCAGTGCAATCCTCTCCTTTGTGCCTGTGTTGGTGCCATTTTGGCAGCCTAGTGCCACCTTAGGCACCCTTGCACCATGCAAGGGTGCCTCTGTCGAAGGCAGGATTGTTTTTGTGCAGAAAGGGGGACCTTCCTACACAAAAACAATCCTACGAAGTGTTTTCATTTTCCTCTTTCCATGTGTTCTGCATTCTGCAGCACACATGGAAAGAGAAAACAATGAGGAGAACTTAACATATTTCCCCTCGTTACGGCTCACCTCAAGAGGTATACGGATTTGACGCTTCCCCAGGTTTATACTACTTTGTAAATCTGAGGCAGCATCAAATTCCATGGGTGTTGCATGGGAATACCCACCGTGACTCAGAGATTTGCACTGTGTCGCCTTACTCCTGATTTATTAGGCCACTCAAACCCACACCGAGGCTTGTTTTATCTTTATGAGAGGCCTACATCACATGTACCACTTTAAGTGGTGCAAAAGTGGCACAGGGCTCTCAGTTTCTCTCTGGTGCACCACTTCTTTGACACAACATATTGCTTCATAACCTCGCCGGGACATGCCACATGCCTGTAACCTCTGTGCTGCTGCTTTGCTCCTTAGGACAAATGCACTCACCCGGAGGATGTGAAGCTCTGCACTGTCCTTGTCAAGTCCAATGGGAGCTTCGCAGCAAGCAAAAAGAAAGTGGTAAGTATTAAATTACAGTGTTGTTCTCTCTTGAAAGTTGCTTGTGTTTGCCTTTGCCTGCTGACGCGAAAACTAAGACATTATGTCAACCCTAGGAAATTGTGTCGCACTCAGTGAACAGCAATACAAGCATTGATTTTGTGCTGTAGTGAAAACATCAACCGCTTTGTCTCCAAGAAACAAGGTTATCTCTGCTAGGTTTTTGTCGTGAAATGCCTTAGTTGTGGTCCATAGTGTACATTTTGTGCAAAATGTTATCAGTACGCATATTTTTGCAGCAGGCATAATTTTGTTGGTACTGTTAAGATGATACAGAAAGTGAAAAAGCAACTGCAAATGATCATTGAACTAGTGCAAGGGAACCTCTGGGTCAAAAATGTGTTGTCATGTTGTTTAAACGATAAATAAGCAAAATATCTTATCAAATCTTGAACAATATTGGACCAAAACGAAAGCAATCATGATGGGATAACCATGTGAAGCTAAAATGATGTGTTGGAGCATTGATGTCACCTGTCCCTTAATCAACACCCACCATTAGGCAATTTTCAACAATCACAAATATACCCAATTTGTGAGTGTTGTTGTACTGTAGACCCCATGCACAGAGTTTTTATGTAGCTATGAGGATCATGGCAGCCACAAGTACAGTTGAAAGTCACAATATTAGGAGGCAGATATCAATGTGCAACAATATCAACTACAGAATAGCGACTACCACTATGTATATGAGTGTGTGTGTGTACGCATGTGTGTGTAACTTTACAATTCTTAATCTTAGCTTCACATATGCTCCTTGCCGATATATAGATAGATCTTCAATATATGTCGATATGGAGTTAAAAAGTGATAAATATATGCATACCCTTGTACACTTATCTTGATAATATAGTGATAGTCAATATTCAGCGCTCAATATTGTTACGCATTGATATTCTGCAATCGATAACGTTATAAAACACCCACAACTGCATTGTTATGTAATGGATTCAGGAGATGGGTCAAAAATATGAATCTAGTAGTGCCATTATTTTTGCCTAGAGATTGCAACTAAACTTATAAACTCAAACAAAAATCAAACATTAGCAGCCACGATGATAAGTGTCACAAGGAGCAGTGTAAAGTGCATGAGCACCAATCCTAAAGTACTTGCTTGATTATTTTTATGTGCATGGATTTTATGCATCACAGAACACTTGTAGAGGAATGTCAGCCCCATAGAATTGAACATATAGGAGCTTATTTATGATAGCCCTACATTCTTTTGCACCATGTAAAGTGGTAAAGGCATGAGGCAGGGCACTTGTAAAGATTTATAAAGCCACACCAAGCCACCCTGAGTGACTTTGAGTGGACTCCTAAATCATGAGTAAGGCGACATAGCACAAATCGCTGCTTCGCCTTACTCTGCACCTGGGAGGTGTTCCATAGGTGTGCATGACGTTTTTCCATGCAGCACCCATGGAATTTGACACTGCCCCAGATTTACAAAGTGATGTAAACCTGGAGGAGCTTCAAATCTGTATGCCTCCAGTGGTGAGGCGTAACAAGGAGAAATATGTTTATTTCTCCTTGGTTTTTCCTCTTTCCAGGTGTGCTACATTCTGCAGCACACATGGAAAGAGGAAAATGCCTTGTATGATTGTTTTTGTGCAGGAAGGTGCCCCTCCTGCATAAAAACAAATCTGCCTGCAATGGAGGCACCTTTGCATCATGGTGCAAGGTGCCTACATTGGCGCTAGACTGCACAAATGGCGCCAGTCCAGTTAGAAAGGAAAGGAATGCGCAATATTGCTTAAATACGGTGCATTTCTGCCCTTCCACTTTGGCATTTGGCAGCCCAGCAAGGTGCCTTGCTGCGCTGCCATGGGCCAAAATGCCATAAATGAGGCCCATAATGAATACATATCTTGAGGAGACTGTTGCAGATACAATCGGCCTTTAATTTCCAAACTTTAGATAGTCTACTAGTGAGAGGGGTGTTATTCGAAAATCGAACTGCCCCATTACCAAAGACTCTTCCTCCCAAGAGTTTTCTAAATTAATTCCTCCAAATTTAATTTTCTAAGTAGAGCAATTTATAAAACACACTATACCACAGGAATGCAGTGGCTGAACAGTATGATATTATTTTGATTTATCTGCCACAAAAGGTGATTATGAATGAGAAAGCATGTCATCTAATATGTATATCACTTAATGGGTACATTTATCAAGAATTTACGCAGCGCAATGCTGCAAGCTACCGTGCTGTGCTGCATGAAAGGGCAAAGGGCAGGAATGTGTTGTATTTAACATTATACAGTGCATTCTTGTCATTTTCATGAGCTGGCTTAGTGGTGGCCTAGTTTCAACACAGGCACCCTTGCACTATAATGCAAGGGTGCCTGTGTTGTAAGCAGGATTGTTTTTGTGCAGGAAGGGACACCTTCCTGCAGAAAAACATTCCTCTGAGGTATTTTGCTCACACATAGAAAAAGGAAATCAATAATGATACTCCTCCTCTTTATGCCTCACCTTGGGAGGCATACGATTGTGACACATTATATGTCTATCACTAATGGTAAATCTGGGAATGCACCAAAATACATGGGTGGATGTGCGGGAACATCCTTTATCAGGGCATGAAAGGTGGCCTTGCATTGCTTGATAAATCTTACTTAGTAGTTGCGTCACCCTTGTGCCCCATTGTGTGGTGCATGGGCGACGCAATTGGCATGATAAATATGCCCCAAAATTTATAAGCTTTTGGGTTGGTAGCCATTGCGAAGACACTTGTGCCAAAATTATGTGGGCTCCTATCTAATACTTCATTTGAAGACAAGCAACAGTATTCCGGTTGAACTGGAAGTTTTAGATCAATGTCCTTGGAAGGCCGAAATAGTTTGCACCTAGATTGTCAGGGTTCAAAAAAGCATTGAGTATTGATAATCTTATGGAAATAGTAACTGTCTCATTAGCATCATAAATCCAAAAAATCAGGAGCAAGAAGATGCCTTGTCTGTGGAACCTAGGTCTCCGATTTTTTCTTGATGCACACTGCAACTAGTGGACTTCCTAAAGAAAAAAGGTGAAAAAAACAGAGGTATATTATCTAGATACAATGAGTATATCTTTGAGATACTGTTCAATTTGTTTCATCAGAATCAATCGAAGAACAATAATATTTATTTTTATACCACAGCGTTAGTATTTTATTAGTGTGAGCCTTGGTAATAGTCAGGCATTGGTAACATCATATAGAAAGGTTGTACGAGAAGGGCCAACCAACATGTACTATGCCTCTGTGGCACACATGCCGGGTGCTTCTCCAAGGCAGTTTACATCTGAAAGCATACATAGAGCTAAATCATTAATTAGGTGAAAGCCATATGCAGGAGACATAACCGAAAATTGCAAACAATATAAAGGTAAAAAATAAAGAAAACAACACAAATCATTATTGTCATTTTTTTGTCACAATAAACTGTATATATTTTTTGAAAATGTATGTCTTTACTGCACACAGATGTCAAAGTTAGGTGATTTATCGGGTATCAGTACTATTCAAAAATTTAGGAAATCACTGCATTTGTCCGGCAGGGAATCATCAGGTGAATAGTCAAAGGGAAGAGAATTGTAAGAGGTAAAATCGCTATGATAACACGAAGGGGCATATTATCAAGACAGGCAATAAAATTATCACCGCTTTAGCGGCAGAAAACTGCCGCTAAAACGGCGATAATGGGCTTGATATTAGGCTCTATGGAATTCCAATTGAAGCCCATGTTAGATGTGAAGGACATCTAACATGGGCTTCAATTGGAATTCCATACAGCACATTATCAAGCCAATTATCGCTGTTTTAGCTGCAGTTTTCTGCTACTAAAGCGGAGATAATTTTATCACCAGTCTTGATAATATGTCCCGAAGTTCCTTAAGTGGTATGCTCAGTCAGTCAAAATAATTAGTCTCTGCTCCGATGTGAACCGTCAAGCCCAAACTCCCAGGCCAGGTCCTACCTGAACCGAAACACAAGCAACCCAGTGGCACAGTGTGCATGGGAGAATGTGTTTTTGCATACTCATCCCACTTAGGGCGACGCACTGGAGTATACAAAAAAGAGATGCAAAATAACAATTGAACTGGGTGGTGGTGCTGAGTGATGACAAATGGATTAGAATAATTACAAATCTTTCTCTCCATAACTTTTTTGTATACTTTAGTGTTTAGCCTTTTGTGGGGCAGGTATGCCCAAATGTGGGCCCCTTGCTCGCTGTGTCACTGGGACAAAAGTATACCTGGCTGATGAGCTCTAACTAGGACTAAATTGGTGCTGAGTTGCTTGTGCTCTAATTTAGGGTGGACGAGACCTGTCAGTTCAGGCTGCACTGTTCCCATTGGAGGAGGGTCAGGATTGATTTGCATATGGCTGGGTCCAAACTAAGGTTGCATGATTTGCAAAATACCAGTGGACTAGAATGCTGCCTGGAGCGATTACCTGTAGCTATGATTAATTCAAGCATTCCATCCATCGCAGTTTTAAAATGCCATTTTTCTAACTTAAGTTTCAGGGGCCTTTCTGTGTGTGGCCAAATGCCTTGGCTGGTGATGACCCTCCCACTGCTAAATGTGTATTGGATCCACACAGTGAACAAAAGGGCTAAGGTGTAGAGGGCGGTGAGCCTTCCTGATAGAATGCCGGTGAGGGGCTGTGTCCTGCCATAATTAGACATTAAAGGAACCTGCCTCCAGCACACACAAAGTATCATGATACCAGGCCTGCCCTTACCTTTGTTTTACCAGCCAAGGTGGGTCCAAACCCAGGGAAAGGGGGAAACTGTGCAGAACTGGCTTTAGGGTTAGACAAATGGATGGCCCACTCCCACACACTGGCACAGGGCATAAAAGTGGCATTTGCAAGAAAATGAATTACAGCAATACCCTGGACCTGAATACCAACAGTGGCAAAACCATGTACAGCTTGAAGGACACGTCTATTGATGCTCTGATGCATTGAGGACTCTATCTACAGCTGTCTTCAGAACTAGTGGGTCTCTCCATGTCCAAGGATGCTGACCTCCTTTCACTCAGTGAGGGACAGTTTGTGGAAGACTTGGACGTCTGCGCCCCAGTAGGAGGATAAGAGCATCAGGAGCCAGGCACAGGAAAAAGCTGGAACAGGGAGCCAGTAAAACCAGCCCTCTGTAAAGGGTGCCCTTTGCAAAGCCAGGAGACCTGCTGAAACTGCTCCAGGCGGCTGGGACGAACAACGAGGAGTAAAATGAGCTGAAGATAAGATCATTGAAATTGGCCTGAGTTATGTAGCTTTAAATGATTTAGTGCTGAAGCGTATGTGCCTCTGCCGCATTCCGAACAACTACCCACTGGGTGGGCCAGTGCCCGGGGGTCAGCACAACATTATTTGATTAAATTATTAGCGAACAGAGCGTGCATGGGCCCTCGTCCTCAGACTGATCTTAGGCCTGGATACCCCACTTTCCCTGGTGACAGAAGGTTCGATTGGGAACCACCTGAACCATCTGGGATATTAGTCCAACTGTCCCCATATTCATCCCTAATGTTTGACATCTTTGCGAAGTGTTGTATGACGTGTGAGTTGAGTGGTGTGTATGTCGGAATGTCTGTGTCACTTGAAGTGTGGGCCTTGAGTAGTAGTTGAATGAGTTGCTAATGCACCTCTATATTTTTAACAATCTTGGTTTATTTATCGTTAAATTTTGTATATCATATATATGCAAATTAGAGAAAAATGAATTTTTCGATAAAAATGTTTTTTCATAAATTTGTGATCACTTGTGTCTGAGAGGTTCCTATGTGGTTCAGAGCTTAATGTAAAGTTTTTTGGACATCTCCGAGGCCTAGTTGTAGAACATACAGGGCAGGTTCCCTTTCTGTGCCTGAATGTTGTCTTCCCCGTCTACCTGCCTTTTATTGATGTGGGGTCCCCCTTCTTTGTGGTAGAAGGTTCGATTAGGCCTGGGTCCCCATCCTCAGATCCCGGAAGACAGAGGCACCGTCCAAGGACCCCCTACCCAGGAACCAGAACAAAGAAGGTGCTCCCTGCCACAGGATTTAAAGGAAAGTGGTCCTGTGCAGCGGGAGCAGAGAAGGGGTTGTTTGCCCGCATTCAGCTGTGTGCTGGGAGCTGGCCAGGGTCATGAGGGCCTGGCAGCTCCCCTTAGGGCCTCACACTATGAAAAAGACCTCAAGTCTCCCTGGTGGGAGTGAAACACTCCTAAAATAAAGAGAAAAAAACCATAAAGAAACCACCCGCTGCCTGAAACCACAGAGACAAAGAGCAGTGGGAGAAATTGCTGCTCTAATATTCACTGTTCCGTAGCTCAAGCACCCCATAATGCTCTGCAAGGGCTTGTTTTCCCATTCTCCACTCCTTGTGGTGCCCCAAAGAGTGGCAGGGGCACCAGCAACCTATTTGCTACGTGTTGTAGCAGCAACACGGAGCGCAGCACCCCCCAGTATGAAGTTAGGAAAAATTGACCCTATGTCTCTCAGGTCATAAAATGCATGAACTGGGGAGACTTTTCAACATGTTTTAAAGGAAACCATACCTGGACCTTATGCTCTAAAGCATAGGGTCTCCAGAAGTTGATGGCATGGCTGCAGTCTGTATGGCCTAAGAGTGTAAAAGAGACACGTTATGTTGATTTCAATGCTTTATTGGTAATGTATTGCTAATAGTGATATTTGATAAATATTGCAATGCTTTATTAATAATTATAATTGCTTTCAAACATGGATGTTGATTCTAGTGATAAGATGGTCGGTCTTTCAATTTGGTAACTCCTTGTCAAAGTTAATATGTTTGCCTTGTATTTTAGTGTGATGACTTCTAAACAAAGCCAATAGGTTTGCCTGTTGTCCCTGTTATGTTATGTTGTGCTGACCTTTAGACAAAGCCAATAGGATTGCCTTATATTTTAAGTTGGTGACCCCTTGACAAAGGAAGTAGGCCTGAATTACACATATAATGATTCTCCCTTATATTGGGATGTTCTATCTGGTATAGGTGGGGAGGGTTTTGAGATTTGGGGGGTCATAACTCAGTGTGGGTCAAATGTGATTCCGGAATGTCACCAAAGGTATTTCCATTTGGCTGATGTATATATATGTGTAAATGAATGCATGGTATTTAATAGTGTGTGTGTAATAAATGTATTTCTCCTTTTTCAACCAAAAAGCACTGACTGCATAATTATATATTGACTGTTATTGTTGCATGCCAGAAACTGATCACTAACCCAGACCACCTCCCCAGTGTAGGCATTGGACTGCTCTGCTTTGCCACCCTGAGAGAGTCAAGTATTTCAACGGGTTGCTTGATTCCAAGTAAAGAGGCAATTGTGGACCTAATACTTGCACAGACCTCACATCCATCCCAACCCAATTTCTTACAGTAACATCACCCAGCAGTGAGCACTCTCCTTTTGAATCCTTCATCCACTGTTAGCAGCTGCATGGTGCCCACGACAATAGTCTTTAGTGCTCCACAATAGGACTCTTTGGATACAGACTCAGCTGCGGTCTTCATTAAATACCCCGGCGGTATTGACTTCAGTATTGTATAACCTACATATTTGTTGACTGATTAATATACAGAGGGAAACATTGACTTTATTAAGGCGTTATTTACATATTTGTCCCTTATGAAATACAAGGGAGAAAGTGCCTTTTTTGATATTTAGAGCCATTGACCATTCTCGGTATTTGGACAGGATATGTTTACTTTTGAGTTATTTATGTATATTCCACTTACTTGACGGAAATCATTTCCAGAGGATTATTTCAGCTGTTTCGCAGCTGTGTACTTCAATTCAAAGACAGTCATCAGCACCTTTGCAGGATTAGTATGTATGTTCCGCTTCCATGGATTCAGTCATTTTCAGCGAATTTTAGCACAATTTTAGCAATTTGCCAGCCAATTACTTCAATTGCTGAGCCTAAGTCTACTTTAAGCAGCTCCTCTGTGAACAATTTTCCTGGTGACTGCGGTGATTCTTTTTTTCATTTTAGTTTATTGTGTCGCTACAGAATTTTTCTTAGCAACATTTCTCCTAGAACACTCTTCGTTGTTACACGTTTATACCTCCTTTTTTTACCGACAGCAAGTGGCCCAACAAATGAAGTGAAAATATATAATGAGATGTTTTTCGCCTGTGTTGAGGTTGTAGAATGGGACGATTGCATACCATAAAGGAAAACCTTATTATTTAGGAAACTGCCCAGGGGCCGAAGTTTTCTGGGAATTCTAACTGTTACCAATTTTTGAAAATGTCCCAGGCCTCAGTGCACTAGATGTTTCAGTTAGGCAGCTACCGATTATATAGGGCCACAAAAATAATACCATGTAATGGAATGCTTCAAATAATATTCCAGGAAGCAGTGTTCCAATTAATCACTGAAAGAGTATGTCTTTGTTATATGATCCATGGCAGCTAATTGTAGTATGGTGTGTTACTGTGAGCCTTTTTGGGCAGTTCTCAAAACTGCCTTGCTTTTGATAAAATTTGCAATAAATGCAGGAAGAATTAGCATTTTAGTCGGATATGTAAAGCTGGAAAGGTCAATTTATTTCCTGAATGTCGTGAGAACATTGACAGACAGGCTATAGGGTTAAATCCTAATTTGGTTATAAGTGGCTGAAGGTAAATGCAAAGGGCTGCTAAGATGTAAGATGCATTAGTGAAAAGACTGTAGAAAGGGAAGAAGGTGTGACCAACCAATATCCATTCAGGAGGCTAAATAGGTCATACAATTAAATTCTCAGCAATTTTGGGGGTGACATTAACTTTTAAGGCTAGAGGACCTATGATACATATATGTGGCATATATAAGTGAACTCCATTTAAGGCTAGCCAAATCAGGTGGAATTGAGGCTCAGGCTAGATCATAAAACTGGTCCACCTGCTCATGTAATCAGTTCAGTGTGAATTCCTCAGAATATAGATAGATGGAGAACTTAAGAAAGAAGTTAAATGATGTATTTAGTAGTAGGCTAGTAAATTATATGCATTTTAAACCATGAATCCCACTAAAGGTAGGGGCAATACCGGTGTGATATATAATATGGAATGTATAGTTATCGCACAGGAGGATACTTAAAGACATTTTAAATTAATTATGTGTAAAGAATATCATCAACCCTGTGTCTTCATCTCCTTGAGTTGCCCCCATAGTCATTTCCCTCAAGAGGTCAGGGGATTTATGTCTCTGTATACATTTAGAAACCAGAATAATACCATCAGGGTAGATCACCACCTGCAAACCATTATGCACAAAATGTTATTAACTCTAGTTAACTTCTAGTGCAGTTTTCCATGTTAGAACTCACTAGTGACGATCATCAAGTGCTATCGGATGGAGGATTAAAACAATGTATGACTTACATGACTCGGGAAGTTATGTAAGAGTACAGGCGTGTTCCTTTTGGACTTGTAATCATCACTTCTGGGTTTTTTTGTCCTCATTTTCCACCATGATTTCAGTGTAAAGGTCGAAAGAAAGCGGCATACTGACACAGTAGAAAACTGGCAGGGATTGCTTACATATAGGAGTTCCAACACCCATCAGCAATGTCGCTTCCTCGAAAGACCAACACTAAAGAAACCAATAAGAAGTAAAAGCTGCTACCATCGTATCCGAGATCCCAGCTGGAGTACAGGCAAAGCGGGGAGATAAAACCACAGCAGCATAATCATTGGACCAAGGGGGAAAAAAAAACCTGGTCAAATTATTGGTCCAGTTTCAACAGGTACCAAAAGACTCTTTTATCTCGGTTCCCAGCCCTGACTAGATCCAGCTTTGACACTTGCAAGACAGAAGCACGCCAGTCCATAAGGGAAGGTGGTATAGGATATTTCCATTTTTTGCAGATTTCCCTTCTGGCCAATAAGATAGAATAAAAAAGAAGGTTTTTAGCCGGGCTCTGGGCTCCATCCAAAACTCCAAAGATTGCAAGAGGGAGATCGATCGAAATTTGGAAGCCCAATGAGGACGTAAGTTGGTTACTTATCGAGACCCAGAACGAGGTCAAAAGGGGACACTCAAAAAACATATGGGCGTCCGAGGCAGCTACTAAGCCACATCTGGCGCATGCCACTGGGGTGCCTTGAGAAAATTTCGACAACCTCTGTGGGGAATAATAAGCTCGATTTAGAGTAAAAATATGGTTCCTTCGAAGCCAGGTGGGCTTAACGATGTCCCACAGTACCTTGAATGATGTAAGCCACAGATCTTGCACATTATGACCGACAAGGGAGGGGCCCCACAGCAAATCTGGCAGCTGAAATTCACCGTCCGCTTCTTCTTCGATCAAGTTGTACCATAAGGAGATCTCCATTTTGGACGGGGGTTTATCAAGCAAAAGGGACTCCAGATGACTGCCCCCACCTACTGGAAATCTACTCCCAAAAGAGGATTGTGAGGTTTAAGAAAGGGCCCAACTAACAATCTGAATGTATTTAAATCTGGAAAAGTTTGGCCCAATTTTGTCTTTTAGGAATTCCCATGGTAGCAGGCACTCTTCCACAAACAGGTCTCCCCAGATCTCCAACCCTGCCTCCTTTAAAGGTGCTGCTAAGCTATCTCCCAGCCACCCAGGACTCCCAGGTGCCCCCCACAAAGGTGACCTACTGGAAAAGTATCCTAACTTTATTGAGTTCCTCAATTTAGCCCACGTTTTTGCCATCCCCTGCAAAACCTTCAGTTTGACCTTATTAAAAAATTTGGGATCTCCAAATTTAAACAGGAAACCGGACTGAGCTACTCCTTCCCCTTTAAGCAAGGATGAAAACATGCTTCCAATACCAAAGTCTGTGGGCATCTTTAGTAACATACGGGCATGGGAGAGTTGAAACGCCCATGCATAAATTTGCAGATCTGGAGCTGCTAAACCTCCTTTCTCCCTGCGTCACCTGAGTTTTTTCCATGCGATCCTTGGGATATGTTTATCCCAAATAAAAGAAGTGATTTCTCCCTGTAATTTTGATAAAGATGACGGGTCAAAGAAAAGAGGGATAGTATCAAATAAAAAATAAATTTTTGGTAAAATAGTCATCCTAATCAGATTGACTCTAACCAACAAAGATAATGGAAGTTGCGACCACGATTGCATGAGTCTGTGACAGTCCTTTGCAATAGCAGCAAAGTTAGTTATAGCGATTTTATTAATATCTTTAACAATATTAAGTCCTAAGTAACGCAAACTTGGGCTAGGCTGGATGTCTGTGCCACAGCCGTCGTCGTTCCAAACCATCATTTCAGTTTTAGAGGCGTTAACCTCATATCCGGAGATTTCCCCGAATTCCAAAGCCAACTTGATAACTGCTGGAAGAGCTGTGCGTATATCTGAAGAGAAAATCAGGATATCGTCCACGTACAGAGCCACTTTTCTTTCCCATCCCCTATAACTGAAAGATTTGATGGATATATCCTCCCTCAAACGCTGAGCGAAGGGTTCTATGTATTAGTCAAATAGGAGAGGGAAGAGAGGGCAGCCCTGCCGCGTTCCCCTTGTGATGGTAAACGGGTCTGATAATTCTCCATTGACCAACACACTAGCTGTCGGATTCTAATAGAGAAGTCTGACTGCTCGACGAAAGCCGCCACCGATATTAGATTTAGCCAAGACACACGACAGGTATGACCAATTCACCCTGTCGAAGGCCTTGTTTGAGTCGAGTGTCAGAACAGCCAAAGGGAGGGAGTCAATTGTTGCCATGTCAATTGCCCCAATCAAATCATATGTCAATTCATATAATTGACGGCCTTTGACGAACCCCTTCTGATCATGATGTAAAATATCAGGTGCAACTACGCCCAGCCTCCTCGCCAAGATAGTAGCAAAGATTTTATAATCCACATTCAATATGGAAATTGGCCTGTATGAACCGCAGCTAGATGCTGGATTCCCCTGTTTTAAAATCTTGGTTTTTGATGCGCTATCCCAAGATGCAGGAGGTGGTAAGCCTTCCTTCAGAATTTGATTGAATAACATAGTGAGAAAGGGTACTATTGCTTGTTACAGGGCCCTGTAGATTTCAGCTGGAAGACCATCGTGTCCTGCAGCCTTCCCCTTCCTACTACTTTGAAGAGCAGCCCTGACCTCCTCTTCCGTAATGGTGCTATCAAGAAAGATTCGTTGTTCAGAGGATAGTGAGGGGAGAGAGATTTCTCTCAGCCAATCCTCAATATGTCCTCATTCAATCTTTTTATCTTCATGATAGATGGTTTGGAGAAACTCTCTAAAAATTCTTCTGATGTCATCATCTGAAGAAAACAACACGTTGTTACAGGTGATAGAATCAATATTGTTACGGACCTGGTCAGTTTTAGCCTTCCAGGCCAATAGTTTCCCAGCCCCTTCGCTGAACTCGAAATGGGCTATTTTGCTGGCTTCCCATCTCTCAAGAATTCGCAAATTTAGAACTGAGCCCAGCTGACCTTTTAGGGAGAGTAACTTATTATGTAACAATTGTGAGACACTACCAACAGAGGCTGTATTCAGGTCAATCTCAGCTTGAGTTTCAAGTATCTCAGCTTCAATAGAAGCTACTTCTCCTCTATATTGTTTCCTCCGATATGAGACCTTGTTAGTAATGAGACCTCTTAAAAAGGCCTTAAAAGAGTCCCACACACTCCCAGGTGCCGCAGAACCGATGTTATTATGCATAACGCACTCGGCTTCAGTTATAAGAAAAGAAATATCATCATACACAGATTAACGAACGGTCAAATTACCAGGTTCTAAGGGAAGCTTTAGGAAACCCAATAAGTTCCATAAATACTGCTGAGTTGTCAGATAGATGGGAGGGTAGGTAGCAGATACTCTTAACAGAATCCGCCAGTTTATGACTAATTAGTATAAAGTCAATTCTTGACTGGTGATGGTATTTGAGATTACGGAAAGAGACGCCCTGAACCTGACCTGACCTAACTCTCCAAATATCGGTATACCCATATTGCTTCATACAATTGCAAGAAGACCCTGGTCTTAAAGAGGGCTAGAGACAGGCTATTAGGGGTTTTATCAAGAGAGGGGTCCAATACTATATTAAAGTCCCCCGCCAAGATGGTCGGTTCCGGGAAAGACAATAAATGCGAAAATATGGATTCCAAAACCGATGGGTCAACCTGATTAGGCCCATAATATCCCAAGATCGTAATTTGTGCCCCAGCAATTATTACCGTGGTAATGGCCCATCTGCCACCTGGGTCTACCAATTTAGAAACAAGCCTTGCTTTCAGTGATCTCTTAAAAATGATTGTAACACCTCTGATATTCATGGATTGCGATGTTGATACAGAGAAGTCAATCCATCTATTTTTTTTAACTAATGAGAGCATTTCGGTCTCAATCAGATGCATCTCCTGGAGTATAATGACCTGCGCATCCGAATCACGCAAATACTGCATGATCTTATCCGCTCTGGGTCTGGTGCGGAGACCATTAACATTCCAGGAGAGAATATTTAGGCTACTCATGAGAGTCATAACCATCCACCAACAGACCCCTCATTAAAAAAGGATCAATAATGCCCTGAGATTACTGTGACATTACTTCATTACAGAAACATTTCTTAACACAAAAACTAACCAAAACCAAGCAGGAAATGAGGACATTTTTAAATTTTCTCCCTTTCCCCTCCCACCCATTGCCCCAGTGCCCTAAACTAACCCCCCACCCCCTCTGGAAACCCTTGCTCTATCTATCCAGAGCAAGTCCAGAAGGTGGTGCCCATTCTCATGGCTCCCGTCAAGCGTCTAATTAGTGTAAGCCAGAGAAAATGGCATAGATGAAATAAGTGAAATGTTAAACCATTAATACTCCCCCCCAAGCAACTAAGTCAGCTTGTACGTGTTAGTATATGGGATTATAACTTTTCGTATTCTAAAACATATATTTTTTTTTCTGTTTATATTCAAATGATCTACTCCCCAAAACAGAGACTAGATGAGTAGAACAAAATACATTACAAGATACAAAATATTCTAAGAAAGTTTTTATGCTTGTGCTTATACTTATGCTAGGGAGTGAGACCTAACCTATCCCTGAGGACCCTTTCTCGTTCCCCAGAGCCATTAGCATCTCATCTGCAGACTTTACAGATCTAATATCATGCATCTTATTGTTATGCATAATTTTCAATGTGGCAGGGAACGTGAGTTGTGCCACTGCCCCTAGTTTTGTGAATGCATCAAGCCTTCTCCCAAGCTCCCATTGTTTGTCTAGGGTAGCCTTGGATAAATCAGACCTGATCTGAAAATTGAACCCCTTTCCTGCCAAAGATTTTTGCCTCAGAGCTAAATTGAGGATTGTTTCCTTGTGAGTGTAAGTATGGAAATTTACAAGGATCCTCCTTGGTTTAGACCTTTGAGGATTCTTGAAGGGGTCCTTATGGATACGTTGAATTTCCATAGCTAGATCTTCCACTGATTGATCTAGACTTAAGGCTTCCTTTAGGAACAAAATGACATATTGCTAAATATCTGTGCCCTCGCTCTCCTCCGGGACATTAAGAATGCAAATGTTACTGCGCCTGGCATTATTTTCCAGCGTTTCCATTCTTTCGGAAATCATAGGGTCTTCCTTTTTGAGTTTTATGATGTCATCCTTAGCTTGATCTAAGTGGAGAGAGAGGCCAGCCACTGTATCCTCAAGTACCACTGTCCAGGAGGTAAGCCCATCGATCTTTTTATCAAGTAATTCACAAAAATTCCTAATCTCCAACTGATTAGCAGCTGAAGCATCAAAACCCTTTTTAATGTCAGCGGACAATGAAGAGAACATAAGCTGCAAAGAAGAGACTATCAAATTGCTATCATCACCCTCAAGACTGTAATTCGGGAGCTTAGGGATGCCATCCTGTACCAACTCCTCTTGTGAGTCCCCTTGTAGTCCATGTATCCCAGCTTCCGTTTCTACCTCAATAGGTGCCTCTCTAGATGCCTCCGTGTCTGGATCTTGTGAGATCATTAACAAGGGGGACAACTGTAAGGATGGCTGTGGAGTTGGCAACCCAGGTACAGAGACCTGAAGCTCCACCGCACCTTCTGTTTCCAAAGTGGCCTCTACTTCTACCAAAGCACCCGCTCTGTTAATATTACTGGCAACAGGAGACTTAGGTACGAAAGAGCTCAGAATTCCAGAACAGGATACTGCTCGATCCCTTACCAGATCTAACACTTGGGGAATTACCTTATAGTAAGAGCGGAGAAATGGTGTGATCTTGGAACCGAGTTCAACAGCCTTAAGTCCCCTTACTATTTTACAGACTTTAGACCGTTTAGCTTTGACCTCGGCACATAAGAACGTGGATTTTTTCTTTTTCTTAGAAACAGTCAAATCAGGGCTTGATTTTAAATTTGATACTGGGGGTACTTCCTTGCTATTTACCCCAGAAGCCAGAAATTGTTGCTCCCTTAGCCCCTTTCCCTTTGAGCCGCGCTTTCCTCTTCTCTTTGAAAGGTCTAAAACTGGTGCCACCAAGACAGCAGAAACACTCGCCTCACCAGATTGTCCAACCGTGTGACCGGCTTCCTTCTCCTCCTCCGAGCACAGCAAGGGTGATTCTCCAGCCACGAATGTCTCCCTTGCCTCCGTCGTCGTCCCCCTCAGGGCACCTCCACTCCCCAAAGACCCGGCAGCCAAACTGTAGGAGCCCTGGAGGAGACTGCGGAGCCTCCTACCCCTCCTAAGCTCCAGGGCGGCCCGCGACCAACACCAGAACCCCGGTGGAGACGGCGGGGGCAAACCTGGCAGGCTAAACAAACTCGGCTGATTCAACGGCAGCCGGTCGAAGAGAGACAGACACGTCCCCTCCAAGAGCTTGGAGGACAGGGAAAGCCAGAGAACGCCGGCTCACAGGTAAAAGACTGTGCCGTCCCCTACAAAAACGATAATTTTGAAAAAGGTCGTATCTCCAGGTCCACGCACAGAAACGGTGGCATCAAAAACACCAAAACCGCATCAGTGGGTTAACAAATATGTTTGTGACGGGAACCCTGAGCTCAGAGCACCGCGGCAGTTCAGCTAGCTGCTGCCATGTTTCCCCCTTGAGGTGATGCAGCATCACTTCTGTTTTATAATATATAATGAAGGATACAATAGAAAGGGTGGATGGAACATTTTCCCTAATGACATTATTGTATTTGGCAAGGATAGGGATCAACATGACAGCAATCTGGAGAAGTTAGTACAGGCTCTTTCAAGTAAAGGCCTTACACTTAAACATCAACAAATGTAAGTCTAGAAGTTATGAGGTACACTACTAGGGCTTAAAATTCCAAAGTCCAGTCTACTGAGTCATGTAGGTTATTAGGAGGTAGGACTATTCTCAGTCTTAGGTTCAACCCACCACCACCCAACACTTCTGTGTTTTCTTTGCAGCCACCATCTTTCTCTCTCTCATGTGCCCACTTCTTCTTGGCCTTGGCAAACTTCTCTCCATCTAGGGCTATATAAGGCAGTCGTACCTCAAGCTCTCTTTCCCAAAGAGACAGATCTGCCTTACCTCTGGTGGATCTTCTTCCCCCACTAACTTTAGAGAAGGCCCTGGTGACTGTGTATGTGGAGAGGTGTTCAATTTCATCATCACTTAGGAGGTTGAGGGGGTCTTCCTCCCCATCTTTCTATTGCTGGATCCTCCTCTATGGTAGAGTGTTAATCCTCCTGCTGGGCCTATGCCCGGGCCATAAGGGCCTTTATCAGCACCGTCTTTCTAGAATAGAAAGGTGATGTTAATACCCTAGCCCTACACAGGTCCCTGAGCTCTGTGACTTGGACAGTGGGTAGGCTAGCTATATCAAGCTCCATGTTATCCCTTGCATTTAAAAACAAAACACAATTGCAAAAATTAAGGTCAGCGTAATTTAGAAAAACTTAAAAATGAATCAATTAATATTAGTCCACATTAAAAATGAAAAAAATTTTTTTTGCACTAGGTCCATTTAGGGGAGTTTCAATTGTCCATCCTAGATGATTGAATGGTGTTACTAAACACAAGTTCTGGATCCCACCGCTGCACAACAAATGTAGGAAAGGGGCTTATAAGTAGGCAGAGGTATTCACCCAAATCTAGTCATGATACCACAATCACTAATAGGTCCGATCAAGTCTCAGTGAATTCATTCTTGCTCAACCCATGGCAACTCAGCAAATGAGCAGTCAGGCCTATCTTAGGAAACAAGTATGTGTAAATAATTTATTAGCATTAAAACAGTAAATAAGTAAAAAACAACACAATATAAATCCACCATCAATTGATGAAAACAGAGGATATTTTTATATTTAGAATGACACCAAAATGACAAAACTTCAATGTAGGACACAGGTGATATTAATTTTGAAAGATTAAATCAATAATTGTGCATTCTAATGACAAAAAAGTATAAAGTGTCACTTGCGGCAATGTGGTCGCACTGGACCTGGGCAAATTCATAGTTTTAGGCTGACTGACATGGAACATGAATCGGGTAGGCTGAACACAAGGGCACTAATTTATGAGAAATTGGGGTAGGGCAGCGCCGCAAGTCTTCTTGCTGTGCGGCCCTACACTAATGTGAAGGGGAAGGAATGCACCGTATTTATGAAATATGGTTATTTTTTTTCATTTATTTATTTATTTTTAGAGTTTTCTATAGCGCGAACAAGACCCAGGGTAGGGTATCAGAGCGCTTTACAAGGAAAACAGAGTAAGTAAAGAACATTTTGCAAAACAACAGTTCAGACAAAGTATCAAAATATTTTTTAACAAGGTTAGGTAGGTAGCAGCAATGAGCATGTAGCAGTAGGAACAAGTTTGAGTACACATCAGCCATAGAGGTGAAGGTGTTATTAAGGGGATTGAGAAAACAAGTTCGAAGTCATAGACTGGTTCATTGCCTTGCGGAATTAAGGGAGGAATTTGCTCATCTGGAATGATTTTGCTTCCCTTTTGAATAGTGGTGTAGAAGAGATTTTTCTGATGCGCGTAGGTAGCGAGTTCCATATTCTTGATGCCGCTTCGGTGAATGCTCTGTCAGAAGTCTTTTTTTGCTGAAATGAGAGGGTTTCAGAAGTAGATTGTCAGCACTCCTGGAGTGTCTTTTTCCACCCGATAAGGTACGTTTTTGGGATAGGTACTGGGTGTATTGTGGTGTAGAGCTTTATGAGTGACGCAAGCCATCTTTAGTTGGATTCTAGCTTCATAGGGTAGTCAGCTGAGCGACTTCAGGTGTGGCGATATGTGGTCAAATTTCCTATATCCTGTTAGGAGTCTTGCTCTTGCATTGAGACAGGCTTTTAAAGGGGGTGTTGAGATTTTGGCGCTGCACCAGACGCGGAATACGCTTCACATTGCGGCCTGTGACCCAATTGTCTATATCCCGCTGAACGTTCGGAGCACTACCTGGCTGGTGCTGCGAACGTTCAACGGCCGACGCAGCCCCGCCCACTCTTTGGAACGCCCAGCACTGCGCTGAATTAACAGCCGCAGCTAAGGCGTTAAAGACAATCTAGATAGTAATAAACCATACTTAGAATAAAAGTATTTGAAATACCCTTGTCTATAAGCTAGTGAAAGTAAAATACTTCAGAAAACTGACTATGACAAAGGTACGTGATAATATGTAAGTTCTTCAGAAACAGAAGTAGGCAAGTGTGCGCAGACATACCAATCGTTAGCATCCATAGCATTAGTAAATTCTTGAACTAGCCTTAAATATACATTAGCGGAATAATCGTTCCTAATATTGTGTGCGTTTGAGTGTAATTCATGCTTAGTGGATCCGAATCAGGTGTTAGATAGAAACCCTATTAGTACTATTATGATCATTGCAACTATTATTACGAAAACCACACCCATAATACATCTACATTTATTTCTAACGCAACACATCATTCTGTGTCAGTATTTGAATAACCTGCTGTAGAGGATTAGTAGCTGATCTTCTTTGAGGCTGTTAAGTTTCTTTTTAGTACATTAGTTCCCTAACAGTCAATTCTTAACCCTAATCCATGTTCTTGTAAAATGGTATCCCTATTCGTCTGCAGCTTTCTTCTCGGACCTAGGTTAATCTTCTGTAAAATAAAATAACGAAACAAAAAAATCTAACAGGAACGATTCACAGTTCTCCTTCATTTAGGATTGAGTTCTCCAGCTCCTAATGTCTTTTTATTTCAGGGTGGTTCAAATATTTGAGGATTCACATTGCACAGATCTTCCAAAGTAACATTCAGTGCTGCATTTACATATTAACACCATTCAGGTGCTGAGTACCTTCTGCAAGCTGCTGGAGTCCCTTTAGGTCTCTTTATATTTTGATGATTTGGATCAAGATCACATTCACCTTCTGTTTATCTTTCTCATGCCCTGTTTCTTGGATCCATGCTTTTGATGAGCTTCTTCTTAGTTTCTCTTTTCCAAGACTTCTTAGCCACTCAGCTTGATGACATATTCTTTTTATCTAAGAGCTTGTTCCTTCACTGGGGACTTGACTGTTTTCTTGCATTATTTCACAGATGCTTTCAATGTGTGATTCATTCTTTGCCTCGTTGTCGTTAGAGATTTCACTGACACTTTGCGTCACCTCAGGCACATGTACTTGTCTCTCAGTTTTAAAATCTTCACCCCTTTCTTCTCTTTGTGCTTCCCTCTGTATCTGCACAGGTTCTGGTGCTGCAGGTCTTAGTGGTCTCTTGGCTTGTGGCATGACCACTAAAGCTCTTTTTCCAGGATCATAGACCAAAGGCACTTCTTGATTGCTCACTCTCTTGGTATGTTACGCATTAATCCAGTTTGGGCCCTTCCATCTGGGTTCAAGACAAGTCTTCCAAATGTGCTTCTTCATGACGACCCGATCACCAGGATTGAGGTTGTGGCACTGGTTTTGGTGAGGGTCTTGTATGGCAGTTGATACCTGAGAGAAAGATTAAACTAAGCCATTGTCTTGGAGTAGTCCAATATCATATCATCTGTGATAATCACAAGAGCATTTGCAGGTACAGCAGGCAGTCTCATAGTCATTCCCAACAATATCTTGTGCGGAGATATTTCTGTCTTCTTGTCTGGAGAACTTCAAATGTTCATCAGCACCAAAGGTAAAGCATCTGGCCTTTTCAGGGAAGTTGAAGCACAAACCTTCGCCAATCTAGACTTGATAGTTCCATTCATCTGTTCAACTATGACAGGCACCTCTGGTCTGTTACTATAGTGTAGTTTTTGTTTGTTTGTTGAACCGCACATAACACGTTCATCAATTCATTGTTGAAGTGTGTTCCTCTATCTGACTCAAGAAGGACCTCCATCCCAAAACTTGGTATAAACTCACATATTAATAGTTTAGCTACAGTCAGACTGTCATTTCTCCTCTTTGGGTAGGTTTCAACCCATCTCAATACAGACGATCATCTGGATGTATCTCAACCCGTTATGCACAGGCATCTCGATAAAATCCATCTGCATTCTGTTAAAGGGACCACTTGATCTCTCTATGTCTATATTTCGAACTTGTGTTTTTCTCACTGCCTTTAACTGTTGACATTAAAGACACCTTCGACAAATCTCATCAGCAATCACTCGAAACCTGGGATTGTACCACCTTTTTCAAACTGTTCTCACCATGGCATCTCTTTCTAAGTGTGTATAGCTATGATAGTGCTGTTTCATTGAAAACAGCAATCTATCAGACAGCACTGACATTCCGTCTGCTGACATTCATGACATTTAAGTTTGTTACACTTTCTGATCTAATCCACCCATTCTGTTCTGGTTTTAACACATTTTCCTGTACTCTTTTCAGTTTCTCCCACATATCAGTGATTTCCATTACCATTGCAAAAGAGCTGCATTCTTCAGATTCACATGTGAACGCTCCATTAAATGTACATGCTAACAGTGCACAATGCCTGTCTACTGAGTCACTGAGTCAGTTTGATGACCTGGACATTTTACCACAGCTATTTTGCTAGGTAATTGAAGTGCCTCACGCAAATTTTTAATATGATGTCTATTCTGTATAGGAGTACCTATGCAAGTAATGAAACCTCTCTGCGACAATAATTGGCCAAAGTCATGCACCACACCACAGTAAATATGATGACTCTCATTTGGGCAGTTAAACTGCAAGCTAGGGTGAGGGCAATTAACTCTGCAACTTTAGCGGAAAAACAGACGGAATCCAGGAAGATTCTATCACGTCATTTATGGAGCACACTGCATTTGCTGCTCTTAGTGTGCCTTCATTCCCTCTTAGGCATGACCCATCAACAATTAGGACATGGCCAGGCTCATTTAGTGGTTTATCCCCAATATCAGGTCTGAGTTTATCGCATAGTTCCATGACACTTAGGCAATCATGATTGACTTCTACAAACGTTATCATTTTGCTCAGCACAGGCAGTAGTGTTGATGTGTTTACCCCATTACATAGCTTTAAGAGGCCAGTGAGTTCAGAGGCCAATAGGTTTTGCTAATAACGAGTAAATCTATTGTAGGTGAGATGTTGTGTCCCAGTTTAGTCAATAATACCAACACAGAGTGCCGGACCATGAGAGTTAAAGGGTATGCCATCACTAAATTCTCGCTCTTATCTAGACGAATACTCACCGTGGCGACTGCTTTAAGGCAGCCAGGAAGACCTGCTGCTACAGGTACAAGTGTGGTAGAAAAATAAGACATGGGTCTTTGGGCTCCGCCATGAGTCTGTGTCAAAACTGAGAGAGCGCACCCATCCCTCTCACTGCAAAACAGTGTACACTCTTTCATATAATGAGGCAATTTCTCGGTCAGATCTAGGAACGCTTTTGTAAATTTGTTGTCCCATGGAAGCGTATCAGACACATCTCGGTGTGACAACCTCAGTAGAGGTTTTGCCATCAAGGAAAAGTTTGGTATTCACTGTCTACAGTAACCAACCGTTCCCAAAAACATCCTGACTTCCTTTTGTGTTCATGGTGGATTTGTCTCCAAGATAGCTTCCACTCTCTCTGGTGACACCTTACTAATTCCTTTCAGAATAATGTGTCCCAGATATTGAACTTCTTTTTGACAGTAGTGCAGTTTCCCTGGAGACACTTTGTGTTCGTTCCCTGCCAGGTGACCGAAGAGTGCAATGGTGTTGCATCTGCAAGCCTCACATGTTTCTGATGCTACAATTAGGTCGTCAATATACTGAACAAGGGAAGACTCACATGGCATTTGCAAAGATTTCTTTTTAGGATGTGATTAAAGACTGACATACTCGCTGTATATCAACAAATACAAAAGGAGGCATAAAGTCAAACAAGGAGTGTGTGCTGTCTTGAAAAGGAGGTTGTGTGGAAATGAAATTACACTTGGCTGAAAAAATTCCCATCAGCCCACCAGGTATGGCGGAGAATCGTCATGTGGGATGCAGATGGTATGTTCCAAATCTCACCCAACCCATCTATTGATGGTGCAGAGATAGGAAAACCTGATGACCGTCTAGCCACAGTGTATTTCAAGGTAGTGCTGATTAGTGTGCAGTGCTCTGTGAGAAAAAATTGTGAAAATATGTTAAGAATAACTACGAGAATAGAAAATATGTTTATTAGGCACTATTCAAGTGTTAAGATTAAAAAAGGGGGGCGCTATATAGTCTGAAAATATAACTATAATACAGCGCAGGGGAGTGTGGTCAACATGTTTCAGCTGTAAAGGATGTAGTATCCAGCTTTCGTCAGGACCGTGATATAAAAAGGGCAACTGCTAATTTAGCGTTTACTCCAGCACATTCAGCGATTACCAACTCAGACCGACTTACCCAGTTGACCGTCACTTCAAAGAAAGGCACAACAATAATTTGGAACACTTTAGATATTATCTACTCGACTCTGTTCCAAGCCACAGAAGAGGGGGCAGCAGGGAAGCCCCATTAAGGAAATTGGAAACCTGATGCATCCTGTAGTTCAACACCAAAACTCCAGGGTGTCTCAATGCCAGAGAGGATCTATTTACATGTCAATGGTATGGTCACTATGCTTTATTTATAGATAACTTTATGTAACAATCTGGGCACACTTTGGAGATACTTTGGAGACATCAGTTCATAATTTTTAGATTTGGAACATTTCTTAACAAAGGTAGATCAACAAGTATTATGAGTATAAATACAGAAGCTGCTACTTTACCAGAAACATTAATGTAATGCTATATGCTCTTTAGAGCACACAATAAGAGATAAAGGATTATCACGTAGCACTTTATTTCAAGCACTTTGGCACTATGGCACTTTAACAGATTATGAAATAAAAATTAACAGATCAGGATGGCAACAGATGACATTAGAAAATTTTCATGAATGACTCTTTATTATATTGGATTAAACCCAAAAAATAAATAGTGTGATCAAAGTGAGAAAAGTAACATTGGCTCTTGCAGAGAGTTTTTCAGGGCATTTCAAGCCTGTATTGGTTACACACTGATGCTTTCATTTAGGTCATGACCAGTTACACAATATGTTCAATTTCGATCTTTACAAGTCATCAATAAGGGGTGCAAATGATAAACAAAATTCAATACGATAAGCATGTAAGCATAATATGGAAATCGTATTATAGTTATTCTTTTATCATTATATGCAATGTGCAATGTGCATTTTAATAGCATGGATGTTAAAACATGCTTTTAGTCTGTTTACAATGCCTATGCCGTAATTATATGCACTTGTCACTTTAAATATGTATGTCCCACAATGCAGTGGCATCATGTGATCAAGGCCTTCTTCCCATATATATATTAGAAGCATGGTCCCGAAATGTGTTGACCATATTTGCTAGGTTACCTGTAAAAATTAAACTTTTGCATCAGAGATTGTCACTGGTGCTGTCTTGATTCTTGGAGAGTCAGAAAGGAACTGTTGAAATATAAATATTACCTACTCGCCGTCACCAGTGGGTAGTTACAATTAGGACCTTGTTTCTATTCAAAAAGTGTTTTTTCTTTTGCCAATATCTTTGGCGCCGGTTGACAAATCTTCACAAATTTTTCAAAACTAATGGGGCACTCCGGTCAGCTCCTGTCTTAAATGTTTCAGGGGTTGAGAAAAAAGGGGGTCCCAAAACGTATTTTCTGCATGTTCATTTCCATAGGAAACTTTAGACATGGTTACAGCCCGAACTGCTGTATGGAATTACACCACATTTGACAAAAAGTTAGCTCTTGGTTCAGAAATAAACCTTTTTCTTTCAAAATGATGTAAATCCAATCAGTAGTTCCTGAGAAATACAGATTTAAAAAAAACTATTGATATCTGGTGACTGCGGTGGATCTGCATACCCTCCCGAGCACGAGCTTTACACTGATTGGCTGCCAACACTTCAAACCAGGAAGTGTTGGAAGCCATCTTGTAACTAGGTTGAACCAAACCACAAGAAAAAAGGTGAAAAAACAAGAAAAGGGGGCAGGGTAGGAACACCCTGACCCCCTAGGCCTGTTCAAGGAGTCCCACAGGGACCCTGAGGGCCAAACACAGCATTTATTTTTATTTTCAGACAGATTCGCATAGATTCCTCTAATCCGGACAAAAAAGTTTTTAAAAAACGAAGCGCAGTCTTTCTCGCTTTGTTTCTTTTGAACCCCCGGGTGGGCCAGTTCCTGGGGCCAATCCTTAATCATGTAGCGGGGGCCCCCACAGCCCCAGGGACCCCGGCCCCAAAAATAAATGCATGAGGGTGTCGTGTATTTCTATAGGTTCTGAATCGATCCCCCTATTCCTGACCCTATTCTGGTTAAACTTACTAGCTAGTTAACTAACAGTCAGCCCATGAGGCAAGAAAACCCCCATGATGCAGATACCGTTATCTGACGCAGTCACACTACGGCACAGGAACGTGTTATCTGATTAGGTCATAACGCTTGAGATCTAATTAGACAAGCGACATTCCTCCAGCCCCTGATAAGGCATACGACGTTCTCATAACAAATCAAACCTATGACAACCTGGATAATCCGTGCGGCCATTGTTTTGATTTCACAGAGAACTTTAGTAAAGAATGTGCTAACGAGCAAGTCGTATGACATCTTTATTGACGTACCTATGTCCATCCTTACGTCAATCCCGGCACCTTTAAGGTATAAATATTGCCGACCTTGCCCTATGCAAAACACACGCGTGGTGACAAGACGGAGCAGCCATACTTGCCGAAGCAGAGAGCAGAAGCAGACCCCGCAGGCAGCAGCCCCGCCTTCCTGACGCGCTGAGAGACGCGCTGCTATCTCAAGCCGAGAGACCCAGCACCGGCGCTTCCGGGTAGCCCTCGCAGGCAGCCTGGAATATCGAGAGCAGAGAAAGAGATACCATTCCTCATTCATCCTAAATTCCAGGTACAGAACTGAATAACCCCTCCTAGAGAATTCTTTAGTTATTCACTTGGCAAAAACAAACTTAACTTAAACTGTAACTTTCTATTCCCGCCCACGCATTAGACTTAGGTCAGGTACACGGGGTAGGCGTATTTAGAAACACCAGTTGAGTGCGTTTAGTCAAATGTATATGTGTATGTAAATATATTTTAATCATTTTAAACATCATATGGCTCAGAAACCATATCAATGTTTTTACAGTATTATTTTGTACTATTGCTTTTAACGTATGCACTTTACTTAACTATAAGTATTGCAATAATATCGATCCATTTCTCTTGTACGAGAAAAGAGACTGATCAATAAATAACATCTTTTATTGAACACGCCCGTCTCTTCCTTTTCTCTACATTCTGATGAGACTAAGAATGCACGTACTGACTGAGTAAAATAATTGCCTTGTGCTCACACGACTCTTGAGATTGACTCTTGATTAGGGGAGAGCAAAGTTGTCATGTTCTATGGTTGTCAGAAACTAAATCCCTTCTTGTCTAATCAGGGAAGTTAATCCTTCCTTGAACATTCGAGAAAGTTTCTAGCGAACTCTGAGCTTAGCTGGCAAACCCAAAAATTAAGTCTAGTATCGACAGTAGTAGACCTAGTTAACGTCTGGCCTAGGCCTTTACTGCTGTAGGTACTATTCCAATGCGCAGAGCCTATTGGGAAAATAGGAGCTACACTACATGGCGCCCAACGTGTTTGGAAAGGGCGATAAAACTAACGTAAGACATTTAGAGTAACTCAGTCGTGCTTTCTCACTCAGACCCCTTTTCCCAAAAACTCCAAAGACGTCTGGAGTGGGTGAAAGGTTATAATATCCTCCAAAACCTCGCAGGAGGGAACTCCTATGTATGGTTCTTGGTCTAGTCAACGTTGAAGGATAAAACAGTTCCAAAATATTGTGCATCTAATCTCTGTTTCCATAAAGAAACCTGATCTGCAAATAAACATAATACCATCCTGTCAGCAAAATGGACAGCGATGAAGAACGAGAGGTTACTAGATTAGCTACTGAAATAGCAGATGCTGATGCTACCATGCAAGCAGCAGACGCGGATATAATACTCATTCCGGTCGCCAAAAGGAGATCTATAACCTTAAAACTTATAGAAAATGGACTGACACCTAGAGGTGGCACAGTCATATTCGTAATCGAGGCACACGAATATCGGCAGACAGAGGTATACTATACATGGATACATTTTCCAGCAGCTAATACTATAACAAAGTACTTCCACTATTACAAAGTAGAGGAACCTCCTAATGAGTACACTCCTTTCGAGGAGGTGGAAGTACCACTCAAATTCCAAGAGCATTTGCTCTTATTTGATGGCGCCCTAAAACATAATAATCACATTACAAGGCTCGGTCCTTTAGGAAGACCAGGAGCAACGTGGCCGGTCTTAGCCGGATACACACCATATCCAGACATCGAAAGAATGCCTGCAGCAGAGCTGTTAATACAGCTAAAACAACTACTAAAAATTCACAGACAATTAGTTCAGTATGTAATGCGGACTTCAACAATTCAGCCAGCGATTAAACTTCCACAGCTGACCCCTCACCAGGGGAACACAAATAAAATTACACCACAGAACATCCAATCCTGCCTAGGTAAAGTTCCAGCTAAACGGGAACAGATACCATTCTGGTTGGCACAGAAAATTACCCAAATAGAGGCGGTGTTTCCTGACACCACCCCATTAGAAAAACACAGAATTCTGATTATATGTCTCCCAATGGGAATCGCACCACACATTGAGGACTGTGACACTTGGGGTACAGTCTTTGCTTCCATCTACACAAAAACGCACGGTGTTCCATCCATTTCGGTAATACCAGATGTGCTAAAACAAATTCAAGATGAATATGGTCCAGAACCTGCTTTAACTCTTGGTATGAAATTACTAAAAGACTTCAAGCAGGTCTCGGCTATATTACTAGCCAACATAAAGGGTGAAGCAGCAAACGTGGCGATCCGCCAGAGGTTAAAAGAGACAGATATAGCAGACCAACCAGCTGAAATTGCCAGAATCATAGAAAAATCCTATGAAGAACTAGGCAGAGATAGTCTAGGTGGAATACCAGTAAAACCGCAACTGACTACAAGTCCAGAAAAAATGTTTTTTAATAATAATAATAATTCACCAAAAAAGAACTGGGATGGAAACAAACAATCCAATCCAAAAGAAAAGAAATTCGAGTCCAGAGGAAGGTCTCCTAGGCGAAGAGAGAAATCTCCAAACCCGAGACAAAGGTCACCTCAGAGTGAACCCTCTGGGAATAGATATAACCTTAGAAATAGGGATAATATTAAAAAACCTGATAGATATCAAGACATTGATACACGTCCCTCTCAATCTTTTCAGAATTCCTCGCAGAAATCGGAAAGAAGAGGACGATCAGAAGAGCACGCCAAGTCTAAAGACAAGGAACCTGCTCAACTGAAAAAGAAATCACAATTTCCAAAAAAGAAGGTAGCCAGTATCAAGGTAGTTAACAATGCCGAGAATACTGAGGACACAACTGAAAAACGGAGAATGGGCTCAGACAATGCTAGACAGCGCAGCAGAGGTGAGCATAGCTCGCAAAGTCCTTATGGATCATCTGGAGACAGTGGACACGAATGAATACCTTCAAGTGGAAACTGCAGATACCAGAGTTAGCAAGCCCCACAAAATATACGAGATAACATTACGTATAGAGGGAGATAAGACTAGGAAAATAAGGGGACTATTTTGGGATAACCTATCCAAAGGCTATGACATCCTTCTAGCTGAAAAAGACTGGCCACCAGAGTTTGTCAGGGAGTGCCCTCATGGCGAAGAAGTAATTATGCCTGCCTTCTCGAATCAAATACCGATTCATAAAAAATATACACTTGCTAGAAAGTGGGCAGTGGCCTTAGCACCTGCTTTATATAAAAATCATGTAGGATGGGATGAGGATTCTCCTCCTCACAAAATCCAGTTAAAATCACAACCTACTGCACAAAGGCAGTACCCAATTAAGCAAGAAGCTAAAAAACAAGTAAATGAAATACTAGATCAGCTAGAATACCAGGGGGTGATTGAAACTTGCACCTCACAAATGAACAATCCTTTGTTTCCGGTCTCCAAACCAGACAATTCGTACCGTCTAGTTTTGGATTACCGACACCTTAACACATGTTGCAAAACCTTTGCAGTGCAAAACTCACACAGTGCTGCACTAATGAATAACATAGTGCGCAAAAAATACAAAACAACCTTGGACATCTCCAATGGATTCTTTTGTCAAAACATAGCACCAGAGAGCAGATATTTAACAGCTTTCTCAGTAAATGGCACTCAAAAACAATTCTGTCGGTTAGCCCAGGGGTACAAGAACAGCCCGGGGGTATTCTCAGCGAGAGTAACAGAATTACTACAACTATATGATGATGAAGCATTATCTTATGTCGATGACATTTACTTAACAGATGATGACTTGGAGACTCACTTGAAAAGAGTGAACACCATAATACTTGGTTTCGCTGCAGAGGGTTACAAATTCAACTTCAAAAAATCCAGAATTGCCCATCTGAAAATCCAGTACGGAGGATATGAATTATCAAGTATTGCCTGGTTGACAGTCTTTTAAGAACTAGAAGAATTAAAAAATCTAAAATATGAAAAAACGTATCCTCTGCCAATCGACATTCTGCCTCTACGACATTACGCCTGTGTAATCTATACAGACGGACATGCTCAACCCTCCGTTTGGGGAGAACATGCATACAATCCCACATGTGAGATTACAAAAGAAGTGTGGCACGGAGGTAAACTAAGACCTCTATTAACAAAATCACACTCAGTAGAAACTAATTCAGAACTACAAACTGAAATATTAGCTTTGAAAATGGCGCTAGATAATGCGGATCGCGAATTCCCGACACTTATAGTGTCAGATTCATATTTCTGCGTCAAAGCATATAACAAGGATTTGCAGACCTGGATTCAGAACGATTACAAAGATGACACGGATGCACCAATAAAGCAGAGACTGCTCTGGGAACAGGTAGCTCTTTTGAAAAAAGAACTACCAAAGACTCACGTGACACACTCACTGAGTCACCAGCGTGATGGCGTTCACGTTGTAGGGAATTCATTGGCTGAAACAGCCGCAGCGGCAGCCAGTAAACCGGCTCCCGTAGATCGAAAAAAGCGTACATTAAAATACATTGACGGCGAAACATTGCTGGCAGTAAAAACGTCATCAAAAGGCGACTGCTCGGCGTTACCGATCAACTATCCACTCAATTACACATACATCATAGATGCAAACTCCATTCCTTTTGCTCGAATCCCTGGAGTGGGGGATAGAGTGATTCCAAACATGGACAGGAGAAACTTGTTAATCGCAGACGCACACATGGGCGAGGGTCTCAGACACCTTAAATTAAAAGATTCTCTGGAAGAATTACAATCACGGTACTGGTGGCCAGGCATGAGCCTGCACTACACCATGTTTGTAAAAAACTGCCCAAACTGCAACAGAGATCGCAGTGGGGAGAGAAGCAGTTTAATACCTCGTCGTATCAAGGCAGATAACATCACCACTAAAAAGAATGGCTTGCGATTAACATATACAGGCTAGTTCCCACTTATAATGTAGATCCACAGCACTCGGCTGACGTCCGGACTGTTATACAAGATTTGCGAGTCTAAATGGCATATACGCTAAGAGCATGCTACGTTCGACCATTTTTTTTCTTTTTCTCAGGCAATCCAGCCTGGGGGGGGGAAAGAATGGCCAAATGAGCACAGCCCAGCGGGAATCTTCTCACTTCCTTCCTGAGGGTATGGGATGGTGTAAAGAAAAAACCAAGACAGAAAGCAATCTATAATAGAAAGGATATTAGGTTCGGGAGCTGGGTGGGTCAAACATCTAATAAGTGTCCAACGTAGTCTAAATAACTTGCCAAGAAATTCTCTGAAGGGATTCAGTCCGTACGAATTATTATTCGGAACTAGGATGTTGATCTCTGACCTTGATAGTCAGACTTCAGTGGTAACAGAAAAAAGCTTTGATGTCAAAGACCGTTTGGCTATTTTGCAGGACTTAAACAAAACAAGAAAAGACCTGAGCAACATACAGTTGAAAGAACAGCCAACGACCACTGAAGATTCACCACCTGTCCCAGCAAGACCTGTCTGGATTCCAAAAGTCGGGGATCTAGTCAGGGAGAAGATCGCGGTAAAGAAGGAATTTGGGCCTTCTTACAGAAAAGCAGTTACTGTCTTGTCTGTCAACGGGACAAGATCAGTTGTACTACCGCCACTTGCTGGTAAAAAGGAGAACCGAGTTGTATCCATCGACCTGGTAAAACCACAACATGTGGCCGATAACAAACAGTAGGCCAAGTGGACTCCCAATAAGTAGCAGAACACCAAGGTTTGCTACCAGTACAGAGGTCCTATCAAAGAGGCTCATCACATTCGAAACGCCTACAGAAGAACAACAAGGACTATGCAACAATGCAATAGAACTAAGACCTCTGAAAACCCAAATAAAGACATTTAGCAGAGACACACCAATCTACAATGAAGTACCAAGTGAAAATGCAAGAAACAAAAATCCTGAACCAATTGGAACAATTGACAGAACTGCATCCGGTTACTTCATCAACTTCGATGATTCCTCTGACGGTTTCAGCGAACAAAAGACACAGCCATCATCAAAATCCTTTAAAGACAAAGCGAAGGAACTTTTGAAACAACTAAAAGAAACATATCTGATTTCTCCATGGATTGAATTTTGGGTGGGTTTTGGTGCATTTATCCTCATACTTTGGCTCATCATGGTATTTACCTTGGGACGCTTCATTGAGGGAAAATATGCTAAAATGGACACAGCAAGTCAGAACATCAACTTGGTCCTCAAACCACACACATCTTCACACGTCGAGAAACGAGAACTTTCTTCAGAACTTTCTTCAGCCAACTTCACAGCAATTCCAATACCTGGTGGGGTAGCCTGGGACAACACTGACTATGAAATTTATGGTCCGGTCGAGATCCTGAAATATCCACACCAAATCAAGATCTCCTTGAGTGACTTTGCAAAACCAAACTCATTTGCTGATGATTGGGACTTTGAAAGTATTAACAATATGATGTCTGACTTAGTAATGTCTGCTAAATTTACAAAACATGATTATTTGCAGGGTTCTACAAATTATGACAGCATGTATTGCTATAACCATTATGGTAACCATTTCTTGCATAAATCTGCACAACCTAGAAATGTTTTAAATTTTAATCAATGGGAACATTGTGCTACACCTCCAAAAGGGAGCTCAAGAACCGTGTATGGCAAATATTCATATTTTTCAGGTTTTAACACAAGTAATGCGGAAACATTTTATTTTAAATTGTTAAACAAGACAGGGACCAAAACCATGATAACCAACACAAAATTGATTTATTCTGACTTATTCTTTGAACAAATGAATACTTTTGGATTTAATTATTGGGACAAAAATGTTGATTTGAAAAGTGTTTGGGGTACAAAAGAATGGCAAGTACAGGGTATAGAAGCTTTGTTTAGAGCCTGCATGATCCCAGAACAAATGATATTTTTAAATGACACTGTTCAACAAACTACCTGTCTTGGCTTAGCCAAAATCAAAGATTTAAATAACCTGTCTATTCCAAAGCCAACAATGTTTAGCAATAACTCTGATACAGATGAAGAAATAGACATAAACCATATACTTAACCAAAACAGAACACATCCTGATTGGAAACAATGGTTGATCTGGCCCACAGATACAAATAACTGTCAAGATAGATTCCTGAATAAAACACAGGGTTTCAAAATGACCAGGCCAGACCCTAGATATCCCCAAAGACATCACCCAGGGATAATAACAACCTACAGTGTGGGCAAATTATGCCTTCAATGGCTACAAACTTCCACACTGCCTGAAATTAAGCAACACCTAACTTTACTTACTGATGGTGCTGACTTGCGTGATTTCATACTGGGACCACGCAAACAGCGTCATAAGCGTTTCATAGCAGCCTCTGTATATGCAGCATACAATGAGGCCTGGAAGGTTACTCAAATTGAGACAGCAGAAAGAATACGGGAAATTGACCGTATTAATTTGGAAAAATCACTTTCTGTAGTGGACAATGGGTTAATGACTCTGTCCTCCAGAATTTTTTCATTGGACAGCATTGTGTCTTCAGCAATCGATATATTATCGCAAGACTTACTGTTATTACAACATGGTCAGTCACAATTGCGTTCTATTGTACAGCTTGGCTGGACGTTACAAAATCTGCGTTCAGGCTACGTGCCTTGGCGTTTAATCAACACAACGTCACTATTCCAAATCTTTAACCTTACTGATAGACAAATCGGTATGGCGCAGAAGGGTGCTGATTATACAATCTTGAGCATTGAAAAACTAGAAAGATTACCAATGACAATGTCAGAACGACCTGTCAGTGAATGGATAATCCACGGAATCATAAATATTCCAATCTCAACCTTCAGGTTTCAATACTGCCAAAAATATATACAGGCTGGCATGTACGAGAAATTGGGAAAGGGGTACCTTAAAACAACTTGGAACCTGCCCTATTCACATGCATGTGTCAGTAACAAAGGACAGAAAGTGTTTCTTAGTGGCAACAATTGTGCTATGTCACTAAGCGGCACGCTTCTGTGTAACGGTATTAGTTTGCACGGAGCCTGTGAAGGGAATTCATACAACCTTTCATGTCACCAGCAAGGCGCACCTGCAACTGAAATAGAACCATTCTTTCAAAGACTCTATAATGGGAGTTACATTCTAATTGTAGACCGCAGATGTTGTAGTCTTATGCCCGGGACTCCTTATCTCGTCACTACGACGGCGAAGGTCAAGTGCTGTGGACGTTCTTTGTTCCCCAGCTCCTTTCCAGACAGGGAGGCAAGGGCATGGCCCGGTCTGAAAATTACTTCTATTCGAATAGACACTTTAAGCAGAATGAAAACAGTGCTTCTTCAGACGCCTACAAGGCTCACGTCATCAAAAGAAACGTATGATCTACAAGTCGCAAGGACGACTGCAGAGATACATACATTATTATCAACTAATTCCCCCGTACATTTCGCGGAAATCCTGAGCGAAATCTTAAATATTTCTGATACCACTGGGGTCTCAAAGGTATTTAAGACAGTATTTTCGATGGCATTAACACCATTCAAAGCCATACTGGGTATTTTTCCAGATTTCGTCCATTCGATTTTTGGCGGACTTCCCTTGATCCTGGGACTAATTGCAGGAATCCTATTCCTAGTCCTTATTTTTCGTTATGGCAACCCATGTCACAGAACAAAATCTCACGACAATGGAAGATACGATCCTAGCCATTGGATACCGGGACCGGATATCAAAAATCCTGGGACTCTCCCGGCTTAGAGACCTGAACATGACTTGGTTTCTATCATTTCGACCAATGTGGCAAAGGTGTGTTCTACCTGTACTAAGGTGTCTGCTATGCGGAGAAGAATGCGTGTTAGACACCTGTCTGACGCTACAATGGGATGCGCCGGTGGATGCAGATACACTGTTGGTTCCTACCAAGGTTCACGCACTGTGCTGCCCTCAAAGGCTGCCAATTCTGATGACGGCATTCCTGGAATCTTCACCACTGCGATTGAAGAGTAGTGAAGTTCAAGATGAAAGCAGCATCGAACAGGTACGACCTTCTGTCAGCAATGCAAATCAGAATGTCAATGGAGACAATCATGCGCACGAATGCATGGTTACCCCTATTTCCGACTTAGTGGAACTTTCCCATGAAGCTGTTGACAGTTTTTTCGAAAGCCTGAATGATATGATGTTCTCTCCGGAACAGAAATAGAGACTTTTGAGTAAACTCGCACACGGCGTTCCCTGAATTCGGCCTTCAACTTTAAAAATAAAGTCACATGAACAATTACAATCCAGTTCACGGACAGCAACTTTTTTCAGCAAGCCCCTAAAATATTTTTCTATATATTTTTTCCCGGGACACTGATCTTCTGCTTAAAGTAAGAAACTATTCCTAGAGAACTAAGATTTCTATTTTTTTAGATACTTTATAGACTTTATATAGACTTTAGCTGCCCGCTGGTATGTTCACAATATATTTTATGTGATGAAATGGTTTCGACTTTTTTTCTGTATAGCCATATTAAGAGCCATTTCATGTGTATTTCTCATATACCAACAAGCAATAATGCATAAAATGCGTGTTTACTTTTGCATTTATTTCATAGCTTAAGTGCATACAATATATATGACTGCAATTTTTCAGTATATTTGAAAATTTCAAAATGCATTTATGTATTTTGGGGTGGTAAGGTATACACTATACTCTATAGTATGTTGTACTATGTTATACTATGCATAGATTAGTAGATATGACCATAGTTAGCGTGGAGTGGGTGTCGTGTATTTCTATAGGTTCTGAATCGATCCCCCTATTCCTGACCCTATTCTGGTTAAACTTACTAGCTAGTTAACTAACAGTCAGCCCATGAGGCAAGAAAACCCCCATGATGCAGATACCGTTATCTGACGCAGTCACACTACGGCACAGGAACGTGTTATCTGATTAGGTCATAACGCTTGAGATCTAATTAGACAAGCGACATTCCTCCAGCCCCTGATAAGGCATACGACGTTCTCATAACAAATCAAACCTATGACAACCTGGATAATCCGTGCGGCCATTGTTTTGATTTCACAGAGAACTTTAGTAAAGAATGTGCTAACGAGCAAGTCGTATGACATCTTTATTGACGTACCTATGTCCATCCTTACGTCAATCCCGGCACCTTTAAGGTATAAATATTGCCGACCTTGCCCTATGCAAAACACACGCGTGGTGACAAGACGGAGCAGCCATACTTGCCGAAGCAGAGAGCAGAAGCAGACCCCGCAGGCAGCAGCCCCGCCTTCCTGACGCGCTGAGAGACGCGCTGCTATCTCAAGCCGAGAGACCCAGCACCGGCGCTTCCGGGTAGCCCTCGCAGGCAGCCTGGAATATCGAGAGCAGAGAAAGAGATACCATTCCTCATTCATCCTAAATTCCAGGTACAGAACTGAATAACCCCTCCTAGAGAATTCTTTAGTTATTCACTTGGCAAAAACAAACTTAACTTAAACTGTAACTTTCTATTCCCGCCCACGCATTAGACTTAGGTCAGGTACACGGGGTAGGCGTATTTAGAAACACCAGTTGAGTGCGTTTAGTCAAATGTATATGTGTATGTAAATATATTTTAATCATTTTAAACATCATATGGCTCAGAAACCATATCAATGTTTTTACAGTATTATTTTGTACTATTGCTTTTAACGTATGCACTTTACTTAACTATAAGTATTGCAATAATATCGATCCATTTCTCTTGTACGAGAAAAGAGACTGATCAATAAATAACATCTTTTATTGAACACGCCCGTCTCTTCCTTTTCTCTACATTCTGATGAGACTAAGAATGCACGTACTGACTGAGTAAAATAATTGCCTTGTGCTCACACGACTCTTGAGATTGACTCTTGATTAGGGGAGAGCAAAGTTGTCATGTTCTATGGTTGTCAGAAACTAAATCCCTTCTTGTCTAATCAGGGAAGTTAATCCTTCCTTGAACATTCGAGAAAGTTTCTAGCGAACTCTGAGCTTAGCTGGCAAACCCAAAAATTAAGTCTAGTATCGACAGTAGTAGACCTAGTTAACGTCTGGCCTAGGCCTTTACTGCTGTAGGTACTATTCCAATGCGCAGAGCCTATTGGGAAAATAGGAGCTACACTACAAGGGGGACCCCTGCCCCACCATGCTCCCCGGGGACTACCACCTCCCCGGGGCTTTAATATTGAAGTGTGGGGAACTCGCACCCCCAAAGCCCTAGGGACTACCACCTCCCCGGGCCATCAATTAATAAAATTACATGTAGGGGCGGCTCCATCTCCCCAGGGCATTGAGTAATTAAATTAGGGGGACCATAGCAGACCCCTGGCCCCGGGGACCACTACCTCCCCGGGGCTTTACACTTGATGGGAGGGGGGTGGCGGGCCGCCAACCTGGAGCCTTAGATCGCCCTGAGGACCTTCACCCCCAGGGCCTGCTCCAGCAATGTCCCTGGGTGCGAACCTTTCTCCACCACTCTGCAAACGCAACTACTAATTAAAGAAACACTTGCAATGTAATAGGTTTCGCATTTGCGAGAGTTAGTGCTATTGGCATTGTAAATGTAAAGTTTTTTTACTAATGTTTTTTGGAGTGGAGTGGATCTACATTGTGTGTAGTGGAATTACGTGGTATGTAGTGCAGTGAAATTATGTGGATAGAAAGTATGTGTTATTTAGTGTATAGAAATATTGTAGTGTGGAATTATGTGTTATGGAGAATAATTATGTGGTATGGTAGTCTATGTTGTAGTCTTCCTTGTTTCCATAGAAGCTAACCTATACACTCAATGAGACAAAAAAGAATGAATCACTGAGGAGCACTGCTGCACCTAGTCAGAGGTATGAGCAGGGCCTCTGGAATTATGCGACTGTTCTGCTGCACCAATTTTCCCATAATTATACATTTTCTGCATTTGCCACACAATCCATTATCTGCTGCAAAATCTGCTCAAATGGCTCAAACATTACCAAGAATGCAGTGACAAGTGTTACAATGCGGTGGAAGGCCCTTTGCAAAGCTGTACTGGTCACCTGTTATTTATTGCTAAATGTGGGTGTTAAATTGGTACAAATGGTGTGCAAACCACTCTTGTTTCTTTCCGCGCCTCTCTTGCCTCTTTCTGCATTTCTCTTGATTCTTTCTGCACCTTTCTTCCTTTCTCTGCACTTCTCTTGCCTCTTTCTGCACATCTCTTCAGGTTTCTGAACCTCCCTTCTTTCTGCACCTCTCTTGCTTCCTTCTGCACCTCTCTTACTTCTTTCTTCTGCACCTCTCATGCCTCTTTCTGTATCCCTGTTGCTTCTTTCTGTACCTCTGTTGCTTCTTTCTGTACCTCTCTTGCTTCTTTCTGTACCCTTCTTGCTTCTTTCTGTACTCCTCTTGCCTCTTTCTGCACACCTCTTGCCTCTTTCTGCACCCTTGTTCCTAATTTCTGCACCTCTCTTGCTTCTTTCTGCATCCCTCTTCCCTCTTTCTGTATCTCTCTTGCCTCTTTCTGCACCCCTCTTCCCGCACCTCTTTTGCCTGTTTCTGCAACTCTCTTACCTCTTTCTGCAGTTCTCTTACCTCCTTCTGCCAATCTGTTGCTTCTTTCTGCACTTCTGTTGCCTCTCTGGACCCCTCTTGCTTGTTTTTGCACCTCACTTGCCTCTTTATGCACCTTTCCTGGCTCTTTCTGCACCTCTCTTGCCTCTTTCTGCACCTCTGTTACTTTGTTCTGCACCCCTCTTGCCTCTTTCTTCACCCCTCTTGCCTCTTTCTGTATCCCTCTTCCCGCACCTATCTTGTCTTTTTTTCACCTCTCTGGTTTCTTCCTATACTGTCTTGCCTCTTTCTGCACTTCTGTTGCCTCTTTCAACAACACCTCTGTTGCTTCTGTATGCCCTTCTCTTGCCTCTTTCTGCATTTCTGTTGCTTCTTTCTGCACTTCTGTTGCCAATTTCTGCATATGTGTTCCTTCTTTCTGCACTTCTCTTGCCTTTTTCTGCACTGCTGTTACTTCTTTCAGCACCTCTCTTTCCTCTTTCTGTACCCCTCTGCCCTCTTTCTGTATCTCTCTTTCCTGTGTCTGTACCTCTCTTGCCTGTGTCTGCACCTCTCGCCTCTTTCTGAACCCCTGTTACCTCTTTCTACAAATCTCTTAACTGTTTCTGCATCCCTCTTGCTGCTTTCTGCAGTTCTCTTGCCTCCTTCTGTATCTCTGTTGCTTCTTTCTATACTTCTCTTGCCTTTTTTCCACGCCCCTTGTGTCTCTTTCTACACCTCTGTTGCTTCTTTCTGCACTGCTCTTGCTTCTTTCTGTACTCCTCTTGCTTCTTTCTGTACCTCTATTGCTTCTATCCGTACCACTCTTGTTTCTTTCTGTACCCCTCTTGCCTCTTTCTGCACTCCTCTTCCCTCTTTCTACACCTCTGTTGCTTCTTTCTGCACTGCTCTTGCTTCTTTCTGTACTCCTCTTGCTTCTTTCTGTACCTCTATTGCTTCTATCCGTACCACTCTTGTTTCTTTCTGTATCCCTCTTGACTCTTTTCTGCACCCCGCTTCCCTCTTTCTGTACCTCACTTGCCTCTGCACCCCTCACCTCTTTTGATTTTTTTCTGCACTTCTTTTGCCTCTTTCTACACCCTTTTTGCCTCCTTCTGCACCTCTGTTGTTTTTTTCTGCACTGCTCTTGCTTCTTTCTGTACATCTCTTGCAAATGTCTGCACCCTTTTTCTCTCTTTCGGTAACACTCTTCCCTCTTTCTGCACCTCTCTTGTCTCTCTCTGCACACCTGTTCCCTCCTTATGCACCTCATTTGCCTGTTTCTGCAAATCTCTTGCCTCTTTCTGTACTTCTCTTGCCTCTTTCTACACTTCTCATGCCTCTTCCTATACCCCTCTTGCCTCTTTCTGTATCCCTCTTGCCTCTTTCTGTACCTTTGTTGAGTCTTTCTGCACTGCTCATGCTTCTTTCTGTACCTCTCTTGCAAATGTCTGCACCCCTCTTGCCACTTTCCATACACCTCTTCCCTATTTCTGCACCTTTCTTGCCTCTTTCTGCACCATTGTTCCTACTTTCTTCACCTCTCTTGCTTCTTTTGGCACCCCTCTTCCCTCTTTCTGCACATCTCTTGCCTCTTTCTGCACCCTTCTACCCTCTTTCTGCACTTCTTTTGCCTGTTTCTACAGCTCTCTTGCCTCTTTCTGATGTTCGCTTGCCTCCTTCTGCACCTTTGTTGCTTCTTTCTATACTCCTCTTGCCTCTTTCCACTCCCCTGTTTCTTCATTCTACACTTCTCCTGCTTCTTTCTGTACCTCACTTGCTTCTTTCTATACCCCTCTAACCTCTTTCTGTACTCTTCTCTCCTCTTTCTGCACTTCTGTTGCCTCTTTCATAGAAGGCATTTAGGAGTCCTAGTGTTAGGGCTCCTAACTACTACTCCTAAACGGAGAAAAATCCTAACTTTAAGACTATCGGTATTCACAGAAGGCATTTAGGCATCCTAAAGTTAGGACTTCTAACTTCTGTGAATACCGAAATGAGTAAGTGCCTTCTGTGAATACCAAAATGAGTAAGTGCCTTCTGTGAATACCAAAATGGTAGTAAGTTTAGGATTTTGTCTTAAGTTAGTTCTGTGAGTCGGGCCCTCAAAGGTTACAGGTTACAGTTAGGAAGTCAAATTAAAAAAACCTTAGAAATTCACTGAAAAAAACAAAGATTACAGGGTTGTCATGTTTAGGAAATAACATTAAAAATCCTTAGAAATTCACTGAAAAAACACAATTTTTACAGGGACATCATAGTTAGGAAATAGACTTTAAAAAAACGTAGACATTCACAGAAAAAAAACAAAGATTAGAGGGGCATTATATTTAGGAAATACCATTTAAAAAACTTAGAAATTCACAGAACAAAGCAAAGGTTACAGGAATCTCATAGTTTGGAAATAGACTTTATAAAAACCTTAGAAATTCACTGAAAAAACAAACAAACGTTACTGAGACGCTATAGTTAGAAATGAAATTAATGAAAAGAAAAGACCATTTATAAAGCACAGTAGCTACCCTCAAGTGTCCTAGCGCTGCAGACATAACGCTTATGGGTGTACAGTTGAAAGCTATTCTGGTTTGTTAAAAAGCAGGGTTTTTAGGTGTTTGCAGAAGGAAAGTAGTTTGGGCTCTGATCTCAGTTGGAGGGGGAGGGAATTCTAGAGCCTAGCCGAGTTGTGGGAGAACGAGCGCCCCCCACATCTGGCTCTCTTGCTCCTGGGTACCACAGCGAGGAAAGAAGATGCAGATCTGAGCTGTCTGTTTGGGTGGTAGGCGGTTATAAGAGGTTGGTTGATGGCAGCGCCTGTTTCCCAAAAAGCTTGATGGGTGATGCACATTGCCCTAAATTCAACTCTTTCCTTCATTGGGAGCCAATGGAAGGCCTTCAGCCTGGGTTTGACCGGGACTCGGCGGGGAATCTGAAGGAGGGTTCTAGATGCGCAATTTTGAATGATCTGGAGTTTGTTCAGGGTAGCCTGGGGTTCCCCTAAGTAAAGGGCGTTCCCAAAATCCAGACGCGATAGAATTAGACCCTGGACCATTATCTGTCTTGCCTGGAAGGGCAACAGGGGAAGGATTTTACGCAGAAGCCTTAGTAGGCCAAAGCAGGTAGCTGAAAGTTTGGCTGATTGACAGTTAAAATTAAGGGACTAATCTAACCAGATGCCAAGGCTTTTAGTGTCTTTAGTCACGGGGCAGGTCCCAGGTAGGTAGGCCATAGTGAGTCGATGGTAGTGTTGGTGAAGTTGCCTAGGAACATGAGGTGAGTTTTGTCTTCATTCAATTTGAGGCAGGACGATGTCATCCACTCGGTAACTGCTTCCGGGCAGATCTTCAAGCAATTGGGGGTGGTGTGCGGTGGACTGAGAGCCACCACTAGCTGAGGGGCGTCCGTGTAGGTGATCATTTTTACCCCGACGGTCTCGGCTAGGGGGATTGTGTATATGTTAAATATTGTATGGCTCAGGGAAGAGCCATGCGGCACACCGCAGCCGAGAGGCTTGCTGGGGAGGTGCAGTCACCCTCAAAGACCTGAAAGGAGCGTTTGGAGAGGAAAGACTTGAACCAATTAATTTTCTTTCCTGAGATTCCCAAACTGCTAAGTCGATGCATTAGGATGTTGCGGCTCACAGTGTCGAAGGCGGCACTTAGGTCAAGGAGGATGATGGCTGCGGAGCCTCCTTGGTCCACGATCCTCCTGGCCTCCTCCGTCACTGCAACCAAGGCGGTTTCAGTCCCATGGAGGGGGCAGAATCCCGTCTGGGTGGGGTCCAGACTGTGGTTGGATTCTAGGAACTCCGTCAGTACCATATTGGCATGTTTCTCTAAGATCTTACTTAGCCAAGGCAGCAGGGAGGTAAGTCGGTAGTTGGTGGGGTTGTTTTGATCTAAATTTGTTTTTTTGAGGCGGGCTTTGACCATGGCTCGCTTCCAGGGGAGCGGGACAGTGCCGGTGGATAGGGAGGCATTACGTAGCTCATGGATGGTGGGTAGAATATGGCCAAGCAATTTTCCTTGAGAGAGAATAGCCCAAGCACCATTTCCTTTCCAGCTTAGGATATAGAATTGAGAAAAAAACCTTAGAAATTCACAGAAAAATCCAGAGGTTACAGGGAAGGTATAATTCGGCCTAGATTTCACTTGTACAAAACTAGTGAAATTCAGCCGTTATTGTTACATGAGCTAACTATAAATTATGCCCCCGCAATGCACTGCTTATGACTTCACATATTACATCACTCATGACATGGTCAGTGACATCACTGATGACATCGGAAATGACTTTCACTTTCTGAGACTAGCTCTTTCCGACAATGATATTGCTCCTCCTAGTGCCCCCCTCTAAGTCCATCCCTAGCATCAGTACTTCTTGATATTGGACACTTTCGCCTTGGAAGACAGGTGTTGAGACGGGTTTCGGAAAATCTGCACAATATGAGTGCAAGGCATATGAGATGCAGTGCCTGAATGAGAATTCCGATCAAGGCCTTAACCCCCAAGGGAGTACACTCAGGCAAATTAATCGTCCCTGTCGCCCATGCACAGCATACACCTGCACTCACGTTTTGTAGTCCACTGATTTGAGAAGAGAATGGTAATGCAAAAAATGGTGGGTAAATGCTCCGATGGTCTCCCAATTCCAAGAATCACAATGATACCTGCAATAGCAAAAATTGCATCTACGCCGTAAACTGCCCACGTAACCTGTTTTACGGGGGGCAAAATTGAACCCGAGATCAAAATTAGAATATCAGAACACAAGAGTAACATTAAAATTGCAACAGCAAGTCTATTTTGGCAGTACACTTTAAGGACAATAAACATAATGATACTCAAATGCAATTTCACTATTGGAAATTGTTGACCCCGCAGGAGGCACAAATATAACATAACAAGTGTATTTGTAAAAAGGATGATTATCCGAAGGTGTCCTGGCGTTGAATAACAGTTGTTTATTGTTACCCAACTCAATGGTACTCATTTTATCGACCTCAAATGGATGAAAGGCTGAGAGGACCCACCGGGATTTGAACCTGTGACCATGAGATTGAACACAGGCCCCTGCAGTGGATGCATTAGTCCACTGAGCCACCAGACCCGGCTCTTCTGTAATTAGAGATATTTTGGATTAAATGTCTGAATACTTTAAACAGAAAAAGGATTAACAGTCACATTGAGATGACATGTTTCTTGGTGTAACTGGGCTATGCACAATTATAGTACACATTTATTGTGTGTTATCATCTCGGCTTTGACCATTGACAAGAGTTCTCACTGTGGAGCAGTTCACAGCTTTTGGTGTATTACACACTTTATAATTTGACATTGATATTCAATAAGTACTTTGGTGATTTTGTTATACACTTTCTCTATTGCAAATTACACTTTGTACGACCTCCTCATGAGTTGTGCATGTGAGATGAGTGTTTATTGTTAAATGCTGGTTTTACATCTATACATTGAATAGTATGGTGGGTAATACACAACACCTATGAAAACATATTTGAGTTGCAGGTTTTTTGCTTAAGTGTCACCATGTATTATAACATAAGGGTAAATAAATAATAGTTTAATTGTGATTGACGTGTTTTACAGTGTATTGATATTTTTGACAGCATCTGAGAGGAATATATAAAACTGATCGCATTGCGTGCGGTTGTGTACACAGTGTACTTTTACAGCTGCTATATGTGTGGTAAGAATTGAGCTAGTACACTTGCTACTATAGCAGGCCTCTTTATCCATGTTTGATATATTTTGTGATAAACTATCGACTGCTATTAATGATACACTCAGTTGGGTAGACCGTGTTGGTCTTTAGTCAATCATCATATAGTATTTGTGTTTTCATATGTTTCATGTTTGTTTTATGATTGACCATCATGAATGGTTGAGAGTCATAAATGTGAGCAAAGGTATTGTGTCACAAAGGAAGTTTCTCGATATAATTTAGTGATTTGATCAAAGTTTCTGTTGTGTTCGTTTTGGGTTTGATAACCAGTAACTGGTTTATTTTTGTGTTTACATCCCTAGGTGGTTGTTTGACCTGGCTCTTTTTGCAGGGTTATCTCCAAATTTTTTGCCTCCTTCTTCCTATTTTTTCTGACCTGTTTTTGCTTGCTTTTGAACTCTGGGCACTTTACCACTGCTCACTAGTGCTAAAGTGCGAATGCTCCCTGTTTAAAGTTTGATTGTGATTCATTGGTTATCCATGATGGGCATATTTGATTACTCATTAGACCCTAGTGAAGTGCACTGTGTGTGCCCAGGGCATGTAATTCAAATGCTACTTGCAGGCCTGCAGCTCTGATTATGCCACCCACATGAGTAACCCTGCAAAACATGTCTCAGACATGCCACTGCGGTGTCTGTGAGTGGTTTTAAACTGCCAGATCAGCCTGGCTAGTGCACCTACTTGTTAAGCCCAAACCTTCCCTCATTCTACATGTAAGACACTAATAAGGTTGGCCCAAGGTAGCCCCATGGGCATCTTGCAGTGTATATGAAAAGTAAGGACATGTCCTGGTAGTGAAATTCTGCTAATTCTGTACTATTGCAAGGACTATCTCTCCATTACTTTATCTTTAGAGCTGCCATGTAAACTCATACGAGTGAAACTTCCAATTGGGAAAAAATATAGAGATTTGGGGGTCCCTGAACTCACAATTTAAAAATAAATCTTTTAGTGACTGTTTATAAATTGCGTGTTTGAAAATGTCACTTTTAAAAAGTGGCATTTTCTTGCTTTACCGTTCAGTGCCACTACTTGCCTGTGGAATCTATGTCTGGTTTAGACTGACAATTGGGCTGTTTGTGCATTCACGTTAGACAGTCACAAAAAGGGAGCTGGGTTGTGCCCTGCATATCATGATGCCCCATCACTAGGCTGGTATGTCTTCCTGTGCTGGAGTGGTGGGAGGAGCTGTCACTGACACCTGAATGGGTCTGTGCCTGTCCTCACTCAAAGCTGTCTCCACCCCTCTGCAGTGTGTCTGGAGCCAGGTCAGGGAAACGCAGGGTCCTGTGCACAAAATACTCAGCAGCGCCTCGTGCAGGTAGGTGCTGTAGGGTGGTGGGCCAGGTGAGGGGGGATTTCGACAGACGACCATGAAGGAAAATCAATTATTTATTTAATTTTCCCTTGTGATTGTCTGTCGAAACCCCCCCACCCGGCCTCACTGCCCTACCGCTCGTACCTGCATGACCCGCGGCTGCAAAGACTATCCTTTGAAGTTTGACATCAAAGTCAGAAAATGGTATAAGTATTGGAGCTGTGACATCATAACTTCAGAACACTTCTGGACGAAGAGAAGATTTTGCCAAGCAAAAGAGCCGTGGTGTGCTAGCCTACTGGTTGCTGCTTCTGTCATGGGCAGTTAAAGGACTGGACTTTGTTTTCTGTATCCGGCTTGCCAAGGTTCTACAATGGCTTCTGTGTGCTTGCCTGCTGTTAAGAAGTCTCAAGGCCATCAAAGACTTCACCTGCAGCCCCCGAAATCCTTTCTTATGAATTTTTACCTGCTAAGTGGTGCCAATTCCAGTCCTGGGATCTTGGAGGTGGGTTTGCTGTAAAGAAGGAGGAAAATCCACACATCGACCTTCAGCACCTGTTTTTCCTGACGCAGCACCGCTGTGCGGTTGAAAAACCAATGCATTGTTGTGGTGCAGCCGAAGAATCGACGCAGTGTCTGCTGTGCAGCTAAAAAATCACTGTGGCCGGAGTCCTAAGCACTGTGTCTCTGACATTCACGACACCTGCTGCTACTCCAACGCAGGCCCTGCTGTGTAGCTGAAGAAATTGGCGCATCACCTGCTGTGCGGATAAAAAATCAACACAGCGCATGTTTTCACTGCTGTCGCATCGACCCATCGCTTCCGGATTTTCGGGGCATCTCACCTGTGCACCAAGTTCTTCATCAACATTAACCTGACAGCAAGGAACCGACACATCACCTCTCCTGGCAGTAAGGAACCAATGCATCTCCTCCCCTGGGAGTATGGAACCAACACATCTCTTTGCTTTTCAAGTGCCTCACTTCCCTTGCGCCTGTTTTTGTGTTTGATTTTGACGCATCCCAGGTACTTTGTGCTAAAAGAGATGCATCCATGGTTTCCTATGGACTGAACTATTTTAAAACTTTTAAAAGTGATATCTTTGCTTATGCATGTTTGATTTTTGTCATTTTGGCCTTGTTTTATTCAGATAAGTATTGGTTATTTTTCTAAACTGGTGTGGTGTCCTTTTGTAGTGTTTTAACTGTGTTGTGTGTTTATTTACAAATTCTTTACACATTGTCTCTGAGATAGGCCTGACTGCTCGTGCCAAGCTATCAAGGGGGTGAGCAGGGGTAATCTTGGGTGTGTAACTCCCTTACCTTGAACAAAATGCCAACTATAGACCCGTATTTCTAACAATGGTACAACAAAAGGAATGCCCCCCAAATGAAGGACCTGGAGGTCCGAAATGCATTGGGGCAACAAATCAAGTTGTTGTAACGAATGAGGTTGTTCACTTCTTTTTGTAATTGGATGCACTAGTTTATGTTGAAGGATTCAGTGCAATAACAGTGCTGACAGCTGTTAAATCTTTCAAAGATGAAGGATACATTCTCGTAATTGTAACTGGAAATGAGCGTGGTAGTAATGACTGAATCTCTCACAAGCGTTACAGTGCCAGAGCACCCTGGGACTGCACTCACAATAGTACAGCTATTCGGTGACATTTTCACGCTTCACCAGGCAGCACATTTTGCAGTTTGTAGTCACTCAACCCTGTGGGAACTGGGACAGAAAGATGGATACTCAATATAAAGAAAAAATATAGGGCCAAAGGTACGTGTGGATGCAAGACACGCTTTCGTGCTAAACATGTTTGTTTACCTGACGTTGCGTAAAGAGGGGCCCTTTACTGATCTGAAAGCTCATCTTTGCTAAAAACGAGGTTAGCCCCTTTAATCCTAATCCCGTGATTCCAATTTCTTCTAGCCTCTGACAAAGAATTGAGCCAGAGGCTGTGTCAAAAAGTTGTACTCAAATCCTGAAGAATGAGTGCAACTGACCCACCATGGTCCAGTGTCTTTTTAAGGTCCTCAGTGGCCAGTAAGAGGGCTAACTCTGTACTGCAGCCATATCGAAAGCCATTCTGTGTCTGGTGCAGCAAATTGTTAGAGTTCAAAATATCAGAGTGAATACCATTTAGCAGCTTTTCGAAGAGGGCGGTAAATCAAGTTTCCATGTGTCCAGAACACGTCTGCTCTCCAAGGATAGATTGTAGATGATCTTTAGGGCATATATGACAGCCTCTCCTGCTTTCAGTAAGACGTCTATGGGAGCCGGATCCCGAGGAGATCCCGATTTAAGCGTGTTTGCTGCCCTCAGAATATCTTTTTTAGTCAGTTTTGGGAATTCTGATAGTTCAAGAGCAGGCTTTTCAACTATATCACTATTTTTGGTTTTAATAAGGAGACCTGCTGTTTTTCACGAGGAATCATAAATAAGTCTGACCTTTCCTAAAAAGTGATTGGCCAACTGCTCACACCATTCATTGAAGAAGGGGGGGGCGCAGACCTGCAATGTTTGGTTTTAGTAAAGAATTGCCAAAGGCACATGTTTCTTCGAAGGATTGTGAGGACTGACTGATCCTGTCAGCAAAGTATTTTAACATGGTGCTCCAGATTGCGTGCTGGTACTTTTTCAAGGCTTTGTTATAGCTTTCCTTACTATCTTCATCATACTGGCATCTCCATTTTCTTTCCTGTCTTTTGCATTTTTTCTTCGGCTCTCTTATCTCAGGCGAGAACCATTTGGTACAGCTTCTAGCACAGGGAGGTCTACAAGCATTCTTGGAAGTTAGCATCTCTAGCTTCTAGTTGATCCATTCCTTGAAGGTGCCTAGGGGCAGAATTGTCTAGGGCTCCTTTCCAGCTTGTGAGGTCCAGTTTGGACCATTGTCTGGTGGATTGTGCCGGTGTTCTATTCGATTTGGTCCCTTTCGTTCTGGGGATAGAAAAATTGAGCCAGCAGGTGATCTGGCAGTGAGTGTGGCAAAGGGGTGTTCACCACCATACTTAGTGGCGGCTGGTGACATTTAAAAGTGGTAGGGCATAAAAGTTGTTGATGTATATTGTGTTGTGAGCGAGAGAAGTGAGTAAGTGCAAATGCCATAAAGGGTGTTCGGGGATTCTCTCCCGAGAACATTTGAAAAAAAGAGAGGGAAAATCCTGCAATTTAAAGCAAGTAAGATGAAGTAAGTTGATGTATAAAGCAATTGTGATAGTGTAGGCTTGAAATATCAAAACACATGAAAAATACTCCATATTTTACAGAAATAAAATTGGTTAGTTACCGTAGTGTGCATATTTTGCAGTGCAACGAGCAAGGTTTCTAATTGTCTTACCTGCACACACCGTTGTCTTGTCTGTCTACAGGAGAAACACCCTCTCTTGTTTGCATTGGGCCCAAAATATGTTGCAATAGCGATAGGCTGATGGGTCCACATAAACTATTGTGAATTGTGAAATGCTCAGAGCCTGAAGCATGTAGCTCATGAGCCCAAGAGCAAACTCTGCAAGGCAGGAAATTGAGCCAAGGGGCATGTCGAGAGAGAGGAATGTGCAGGGCCCACTCCACACCAGGTGCATGAGAGTGTTACCTGCTCTTTATTCGCTTCGCTGCCAATTTACAACTATTTAAAACCTATCACAAGTTTGTCTAGGCAGGCTTTTTTGTTCCTTTTTAGCAGGTAAAGTTTGATTGTTTGACTTTTTTTTTACCATTTGCGGTTTGTGTACGTTCTCTCTATAATGATCAGCTTTGTGTACAGAAGCTAGGCAAACGCCAGACACATGTTTCCAGTGACTGAACTCAGTGGCCAGGAGAACTATTGGAGGAAGGGGAAGCCTTGTCTTGTACATGGGAAGACAGGGACATGCAATGAAAGCAGAAGGTGGAGCTTGCAGGAAGTAGATACAAGAGAAAAGAGGGAGTAATAAAGGAATCAGAGGAAGCAAGAGACGAGGGACAAAAGGAGAGCGTGTTGAAGCAAGGGGAAGAGGCATGGAGGTAAAAGAAAGAAATTGAGACAGAGAGTCATGGAGGGAGAAATGGAAACAAGTGTGAGGTAGAGGCATGGAAGGAGTAAAGGAAGGAAGAGCATGATAGAGGCATGGAGGAAGAAAAGAAAGTAAAGAAGAGACAGATGCATGGAAGGAGGAAGTGAAGCCAGGGAGGGATAACGTCAATGAGGGTGTAAATGAAATAAAGGGGAGATGGAGGCATGGTGAGGGGTAAAGACTCGGAGGAAGGAAAAGAAGTAAGGAAGAGAAAAAAGCACAGGGGGAGGTAAGGGAACAAGAGCGATACGGAGACCTAGAGAGGCTAAGGGGCACATGCATCATTTTAGGAATTTGCGATTCCTAAATTGCGAAAATTAAGGAATCACAATTTAGGAATTGCAAAATCCTATGCATCAAGAAATTGCAAAAGTTTTTGCAATTCCTTAATTTTCTTTATTTGCGATTCCTTAATTGCGACTCGCAATTAAGGAATCGCATTACATTGATTCCCATGGGCCTAGAGGCCCATAGAAATCAATGGGAAGGCATTCTCATTTTGCGAATTTGCAATTAAGGAATCGCAAAATGAGAATGCAATTTCAAGGGTGCAGGGGGGGTCCAAAGGACCCACCCCTGCACCCCTGAAATGTCACGTAAGTACATTTTACTCACACACATGTCCCAAGGGCATGTGTGTGTGTAAAATATAAGTTTCAAAAATGCACTTTTGTGCATTTTTGAAACTTTTCGCAAATTACTATGAAGGTTTACTTCATGGTAATTTTCCCCTTCCTAATTGCGAATTCGCAATTTAAAAAAAATCATGCATAGCATTTAAGAAATCGCAGAATTTGCCATTTCTTAAATGCTATAGCAATTTAAGAAATCGCAAAAAATTGCGATTTCATAAATTGAGAAAAATGAAAAAAAATTATGCATCCCAAAAAAGGTTTTTGCATTCGGAAACGGCCACTTTTTGCGATTCGCACCGTTTGCGAATGCAAAAACCAATGATGCATGTGCCCCTTAGAGAGGGAGTGGAGAAAGAAAAGGAGACCACTGGCAGCCTTCGTAATTAGATGCCCAGCGTGAGCAACGGAGGCCCGTGGAAACAATTAACAAAATGGACCGGGAGGAACTAGTCGTTCCACAGGCACAAATAACAGTAAATTATAATGTTGCCGGTCAGGCTGCAGTGGAGGCCCGTGGAGACAATTAATTAACACACTGGATGGTACAAACACAATAATACATTTGAAATAAGAGGTATATCGCTTGCGCCCCCAGAGAGGAGCTTTCTGCGTGCTTCCATTGTCTTATTAAAAACATACCGCCTCAAGGAGGTTGCAAAGAAAGAAACTCTGTTTAAATATTGTGAAAACTAATTAATTCAAAAAGCAAATATATATATATATATATCAATCATAATTTTTAATGTATATATTTACATATATACATACATATATATATTTTAATCATTATTTAAAAAATGTTAGCTTCAAGTAAAGCAACACTTGAAAGTCTAAGTTTGTGCAATACGTATAGGAAATATATGTGCATCATTCTATACTTAACATATTTATAAGTCACTGCATAGTGTTCATATAAGTTATTTGATTAGATGCTTATGGGTCCTTGTTTTTATTCACATGTCAAACTATGTAAAAGCTCATAACATTTTTAACTACAAGTGCTTCACAATTGAAATTTTGAGGAAAGGATAACAAATGAATAAATAAATTAGCTTCATGTACAGCTACACTTGAAAGTCTGAGTTTATACAAAAACAACTTTAAATCTCAATATACGTTCTTTCTTATGCATGTATACCCTTTCTATGAAGTTATATCTCTATATATTTATTACTTTACTCCCACTGTGGAAGAAGAAGAAAAATAAAATACATGTTACATGTATACCCTTTCTATGTAGTTATATATCTATAAATGTATTACTTAACTTTAGAATAAGAACAAGAGAACAGAAAGCCTAGACTCTCTCCAATGCACTACTGTCTCACCCTATGCCTCTCTTAATATATACTATACCTTCACTCTCTGCCTCATCACAAACCTCATTCTACTACTGTGATCCCCGAAATAAACCTTTCTAGACTCTTCTCCCCTCTATCCCTCCTTGGCATCATTGAAACTTTATTTTACTACTGCGATCTGGCAATGCTTTCTCAATTCATCCCTCATGTATCCAAAACTCCATTTTACTACTATGATTTCTCTAATCTCATTCTAGAAACTCACCCCTCTCTTGCTTTACTCATCCCAAACCTCATCTTACTACTACGATCTCCCAAATAACACTTTTTAGACCATCCCCTCTTCTATCCCACCATTATCCTATTCAACCCAACTAACTGACTCACATGCCCACAGCTCCAATTAACATATACTTCCCTATACTAACCCACCACTAATCATCTTTGGGTTCCGGAGTAGCTAGCTACTTGCCAAAAAGCATTTGATGCCTCTTCAGGGGTACTAAGCGATATATAAATACAACTCAATTATTCTATAGCGTGACGTCGCATGACGGCCCTCTGACATGCAGTACTGAGCACAATACTTTCGAAAAAGGGAGGACCTCTTAGAAATTGATGCCTTGGATAACTACACACAACCCTTAAAACTTCTGTTTATGTGCAATTGGAAACATATGTATCAGTCAGGTCATAATTTACAGCAAATTAATGCTGGCTCCTTTTGACAATGCTAATTAAATGAGGTGCCAACACCAAAGTGCAATGAGAATCATGGTGGCACGGAACAGGCTGATTTTCCAGTCACAAAGCATGCCATTTTCAAAATCACAAGCTTTGCAATCACAAAATCAAAAGATGCTATGCCTGAAAGGTTTTTCTAACTTGTAAAATGCATTCTGTGACTCATACCAAGTCAGAGAGGAGGGTATGAAGGTCTCAGCCTTTCTCTTGGGAGTTCCACGAGTCCATGATTTGCAATCAGCACGGTGGGGCTGAAGGATGTTTTTTTTATTTCCCAGGGGGAAAAAACACAGATAGCAGTACCCTTAATACATTTTTATAACTGTTTCTGGGTAGTTATAGTTCAGGTCATGTTTCCATAGAAAACGCTTTTTTTTTTAATTCTAATCACTTTGGAACTGTTTAACGAATCTTCACAAAACTTTCGAAAAGAAGTGTTATCCCCCTTGGCTCCTTCCTAGAAAGCTTTGCAGTGATCTGCCAAGCAGGGAATGAAAAAGGAAGGGGTGGTGGTCCCAAAACATGTGTACCCATTATTTTTTCCTTAGGAAAAGCAGACACAGCTACAGCCAAAACAGGTGAACAAAATTTCACTGAATTTGGTAGAAAGCTAGATTTTGGTCCAGAAACCATGCCTTTTGTGATTTGGTGTAAATCTGTTCAGTAGTTTTTGAGAAATTAAGGTTAAAAACGTTGTATAATTCATGCCTCTGAGGATCCGCGGTGAATCCATGACAGATCCGCAGATCAACATGCTCAACTATGAATTGTGAATGGCTGCCCGCAATCTAAAGGAAAAGTTGCAGCTTCAATCTTAGGAGTTGAGACTGTGTTTCGAGTCATACAAAATAAAACAAAATAAGATATAAGTAGGTTGGAGAATTCTCTGTCCCCCTGGGCCTTGTAGGGAGGGTTCCACGGAGACCGCTCCTGGGGTCAAATAAAAAAAATGTTTGGCGGGATGGGGGAGTGGTGCTTTCTGTGGATCTATAGTGATGCTCAGTGCAACACCCCTGGGGATTTGCTGCAGATCCATGACAAATCTCACTAAGGCTGGTCCAGGATCCAGGGACCCCCCCACAAAAAGGGAGTTGAGCACCCGTATGGGGATGGGTGTAGGGCCTGGGTGCCAGTGAACCCACAGCGAGAATGGCAGAAGGCAATGTGCAGTAGGACATTGGGCCCCTAACCCCATACCACGCAAGGTGATGGGTATTTTACTTTACATAAAAAAACACATTTACATTAATGAAAAACACAGAAATTTACTGAAAAAACAAAGGCTAAAGTAGTGTTACAATTAAGATTTTTTTATGATATCTTATTTTATAATTAAAAACCTTAGAAATGTACTGAAACAAACAAACCTTAAAGGGAGCATTATAGTTAGGTTAAACTGTCAGTTTAAACATGAATTTTAAACAAAACAAACACAGAAATTCACCAGCTATAGTTATGTCAAGTACCTATGTCTGGTGCCCTAAAGTAACTATAACTCACATCCTCCCCATACACTGCTAACTACTTCACACATTACATATCTCATGGCATATTTTATGGCATAATTGGGAGCTCATGCTCTGATTGGCTGGCAGCAGCACAAAGAGAAATGGTACAGTTGCTGTTATAAGACAGCGTGACTCTGCCCCCGTGTTCTGAAAATGTAAAACAAATAAAGTATAATGGGCTTTCCTGACCCCTGAAACTTGTGGTTCATGGGGCCAAATTACAAAAAAACTGGGGGCCCCAGTGGCTTTCAAAATAATCCCACAGGATCACAAAACAATTATAAAATAAAGAGTGGCATTAATATCTGTGGCGGGTTGGCTCTGTAAAGCTGGTAGGCCCTATGGTTAATCCACAACATGGACAACAGGATGTGAGCACATGCGAAGAGTAGGGTACAAGGCTTGCCCACAGGCCAGGTCCTGCGCCTAATCCCATGCAGTGCACAGCTGAAGGTCGTGCACATCAGGGGATTGGCTACTCTTGGGGGTTGGGTGCAGGGCCACGTCACAGGCCAGGTCTTGAGATCAACCCGATGCTGCACATGGGCAAAAGCTATGCATGCAAAGGTATTGGCATAGTTACATATGGTAACAAAATGTTACATTACATTAACAACACCCTAGAAATTCAGTGAATATAGAACAATATTTAAAGTTATCTCTAGTTATTTAGAATAATATCTCACTTATCATTAAACTAAACATTAGATATCTACTGAAAAAACAAAGGTTAAATTGATGTTGTAGTTAGGTGAAAATGTCAGTTTAAAAGTTACATTTTACACTATAAACACACTGAAATTCACCAATAATATTTAACTGAAGTAACTATAACTTGCACCTTCAGCATGCACTGCTTATGACCTCACATATTGCATCACTCAAGGCATAATCTATGACATAACTGACAACATCAAGATGACTTCTGAAATGACATAATTGCTGGCAAAACTATGCATGGTGAGGGCTACCCTCAGTGGACGTGTATGCTGCACCAACGCACACCGACCAGGCCTCTGTGGACAACATGCTACCCCGACCCCTACCTCCTTTATCCCGTGAGAAACCCACCATTTTGTTAAAACATATTTGGGGAGGGGGTGTGAGTAGGGCCCTCCTTCTGAATTTTTGTAGGCAAAGGGAACCAATTACTTTTAAAAAGTGAGGAGGCACATGCTCACTTGCTGTGGCCCAAGGAGTCCACCCTAGGCACACAGTAGTTTCTCTTATTGCACCAGCGTGGGCAGGGAAACATATGTTTGCTTCTGTCTGGAAGGAGCTTTTGTAAATCTTCCCGCCAGATGGGAGCAAACATGGAAGTCTGCTCCAACCAGGTGGGAGATTTAAACATGCTCCCAATGGCAGGAAGCAGACTTCTGAGCTGTTTCTCTGCCCACATTCCTGCGCGAAGGAAAACAAAACACATATTGCTTCCGCCCAGAGAGAACAAACAGAAAACAGCTGCTCTCTCAGGGTGGGAGCAATGCCTGCTACCACACCATGAGGGAAGCCAGCTGCGGCTGCAGGGGCCATCCAAGTAAAGCAGCTATCCCTAGCTGTGCTCCAATGATATTGGTGGTAAAATGTTCCGGTGTCTACAAAGTTGAGCATGCCACTCCTATTATATATGGTTTTATTTATTCATATGGTGTTCTAAAGGAACTTTAGAAAGTTGCTGTATATATAAGTTGGAATTGCAGATGTTAAACTTCACCTGCATACTGGGGAGATGTAAAAAAAAAGCTTGCCCTTCATTAAGGTTTCCGATTTAACAGAGAAGCAGTTTTGCAACACCTCTATCCTATTCTCTACAGATAGAAGATCTATTGGACATATGACTGCAGGGAATTGATTTGCACTCTGTCACTCAGGATTGCTTGGAAACACAATTACTGCTGGCAGTGAACAGCATTCGACCCCTTTCATCCTGCCTGAAGCCCCACCGTGGTACATCCCTTATGAGGGAAGAACACCTGGAACTGGCAAGCAGGGCTGGACTGGGAACCCAAAGCAGCCCTGGCAGTTTTGTAGAACCAGCCCAGGGATGGGAGGGGATCTGCAAGTGTGAAGCACTGCTACTTTTGTTACTGAGGACCGATATTGCAGCAACGCTGCAAAACCTGATCCCAGTAACAAAAAACAGACCCCACTACTGCAAAAACGTCCCCCACCCTTCTAGCCTCCAGGGAAAATGCCCGATGCCCGCTACGGCCAATCCGGCCCTGCTGGCAAGAAACAACTGTCAAGAGAAGCGCTCCAGGCTCTGCAGAGATTTGGAAACATTTGCAGGAATCCTTATTTGCTTTTCTTGTTTAAAAACTGGTAGCTTCCAACACTGTAAACATGGGCGTCACTTCTCCAAAATGCCTGGGGTAACAGATGTGGCATCACATTCCATTTTAGCTTTACTTCTACAAAACACACATATGCTCACACATACACATACATTCACACAGACACACATCCTCCTGTAATCACATTCTCACCCGCAAGCATGCACACAACATACATTTAAAAGCATTTTTTACTTACATCAGCTGCAAGAAAGGCTTATTTTCAGTAAGTTGTTGTGTTAGGTTCCTACTTCAACAGCGCCATGAAGCCCACGGGCGTACGTGCGCTTTACAAAAAAACCCTAACATAACATAACATAACAAGGGAGGGTCATATTTCAGCTAACTGTACTAAGTTTTGCATTACACTAATAGTGAATAATATAACAATATTCACTATTAGTGTAATAAAAAGTTGACCTGTAACAAGAGAAAGTGGAGTCTCAGCCACCATGACCACAAAGCTGACAAAGTCTTGTTACAAAATGTGTTGTTGTAAAGCATAAGACACACAGATGATGGATGAAATGCAGAGCAAATCAAACATTCACCCACAGTGAAGAGATCTGGGTTAAATCCATTGTTATTTTGCTCACCATGCCATCTCAGTTTAGACCCAGCCATATGCAAATCAGTCTTTACCCTGTGCCTCATGGGAAAATTGCATCCCGAACTGCCAAGCCAGGTCCTCCATGGACCAGAAACAAGCATCCTGGGGCCAGTTTCGAGGCATCATTCCTCATTAGCCAGGCTAGCTTGAATCCAGTGGCATTGTGAGCCCAGGACCCACTTCTAGGCATACCCAGCGCACTTAGGGCAAGAAAGCAAAAGACACACAGATGATAGATGGAATACACGGCAAATCAAACATTCACCCCCAGTCACGAGATCTGGGTTACATCCATTGTTATTTTGCTCATCATGCCACCCTAGTTTAGACCCAGCCACATGCAAATCAGTCTTGACCCTGTGCCTCATAGGAACAGTCCAGCCCGAACTGCCAAGCCAGGTCCTCCCTGGACCATAAACAAGCATACTTGGACCAGTTTCGGCGCATCACTGCTCATCAGCCGGGCTAGCTTGAATCCAGTGGCACAGTGAGCCCAGGAACCACGTCTGGGCATACCTGGCGCACTTCGGGTGAGAAAGCAAAAGGCACACAGATGGTGGACGGAATGCAGAGCAAATCAAACATTCACTCCAGTCAAGAGATCTGGGTTGAATACATTATTCTTTTGCTCACCATGCCACCCCAGTTTAGACCCCGCCATATGCAAATCAGTCTTGACCCTGTGCCTCATGGGAACAATCGGCCCAAACTGCAAAGCCTGGTCCTCCCGTGGCCGGAAACAAGCATCCTGGAACCGGTTTCGGGGCAGCACCCCTCATCAGCCAGGCTAGCTTGAATCCAGTGGCACAGTGAGCCAGAGACCCACTTCTGGACATATCCAGCGCACTTAAAGCAAGAAAGAGAAAGACACACAGATGATGGATGCGGATCAAATCAAACATTCTCCCCCAGTCAAGAGATCTGGGTTAAAACCATTGTTCTTTTGCTCACCACGCCACCCCAGTTTAGACCCAGCCATAGGCAATGGTTGTAAAGAATGACATTTTTCACAGCCCTATTACTGACCTGAGCCAACTTGGTAAACGTTAGCAAATGCTAAGTCATGACCCGTGTTAATAAGAGGAATGCCATTGGTGGCTTTTCATCTACATTTCACAGCTGCTTAAGGCTGCCAGTTGTGATTGCTGGGGGCCTACGTTCCTGACATGATCAATTATATAAGGCAGAGATGTCCCTATTATCTAGTAGAAGGCCATTATACGGATTTAACATGGCCTATGTAGACTTTACACTCTCTACCCTTATTGACTTTTTTGGTGCAGTGTTGCTCTGCAACTGAGAACAGGGCTTAACTGTGGGGGTTTGCTAACACGGGTTGATTAGACAATATTTAGAATACATTTTATAGACACACTCTCTGGCCTGGTGTTCAGAAGAGGGCTGATAGAACATCTCAGATACTGTTGCGCTTATAATCCTTTCTTTCTGGTTCTGGATATTTAGAAATTCTATAAAATCCTAAACAGAAAAAGATCAAAAACAAAGGAAGAACCTGCCATTTGCTTCCCCTCCACTGCTAATAAACAACCTCTAGCTATTACCACAGCTTGGGGCTGGCATAATGAAACCAGAAAGTTTAGCCAGCACAAGTGCCCAAAAATAGGAAAAGCACCAGGCTCTGATGGCCTCTGAACCAAGTGTTACCAGTCTCTTCAAGGCAAATTGTCACCAAAACGTCATTTACTGTTTACCCATTTCACATATCCGCAAAATTCAAAAGGGGCACTTATTGAAGCAACTCCTACTCTCATTTAAAAACAAATAAAGACCTTGAACTGACAAAAACGAACACTCTGTCTCCTTGATCAATGCTGAATGTAAGATCCTTGCAAAGATTTTTATGAAACAACTTGAACCAATGTAACCATCATTGATCCATCAGTCATATTTGTCAAGAGCAGATACGCCTCGTGACAGAAGTCTCTAAGCAGAAACCATGGGACATATTAAAAAGAACCTCGTTAAAATTATCGCTAATTTAGCAGCAGGAAACTGCCGCTAAAACAGCAATAATTGGCTTGCTAATATGCGTTATAAAATTCCAATAGAATATAAAACAGCGATAATTTTAACGAGGTTCTTGCTAATATGCCCCCATATCTTTAACAGAAGGAGAGAGCAGAATTTGAATTTGAATTCCTCTTCATACTGCTTGAGTAGCACGATCTCCCCCAGAAATAGTTTTAATTTTCCAGGATCCAAAATTTGGATTCCGTATTTGGGGGGGAAGCATAAATGATCCAAATAGCGCTATTATTGAAAACTATTTTTCATTTTTTTATTGTGCAAACATTTTCTAAAACAGTGACACATAGTCTTTCATTTGAAGTTTCTTACATATAAATAATCATTCCTGGTCACCAGTTAAATCACAGACTTCATTTTCCAACAGACAGCAACATTTTTCTTCACAATACGCTAGCCTTAAAACTGTGCTTAATAGTTGGAAAATTGGAGCCTGTCTTCACGCGGTGCTTAATAGTTTAAGAAGTGTATACATTACATTACATCTCTCTATGGTAATTGTCTCACAATAGGGATCCTCTGATCCAGATTTAAACTCTACAGGGAGACACGGATACCTTCTCACACATCTCCTGATCATTCTTGCCAAGCAGCTTCCTACAGAGACTGAGGTGTGACTAAGAAACAGATGGCATCAGATTTAAACTACATAAATATAAGCTCCCAGCCTACTCCAACAGCATCCTTTTACTTATCGACAATCATCAGCGCTCGCTTCAAAAACTCAATATGAGTGTCTCTTTCAGGATAAAAGGTTAAACTAGGGAAAATGGAAATATCACCAACTGGATTATGCTGAGACACCTGTTCCAACTCGATAATTTCAAATGAAACTCCTCTCACACATTATGACTTAGCATTCTTTATTCTGAACTCATCAGCACCGGCTTCAGTTTGAACCAGAAACATATATGGATGCCATCAAAGATAAAACATCACTCTTGTCCTTCCGCAATCTCTCCTGGTTGGGTCAAACGGACACAATCAAGGCGGCGATGACTCTCTTCAGGTAAAAAAGAACATTTTGCAGACATGTTCATATGAGATAGGAACGACAGCAAGATTTAACTTTCCCAGACTACAGCCTCTACTAAGATGCAACAAGGTTCACCCAACCGTACCAAGCAAGACCTAATGACAATCCAACAGCCCCCATTGGTAAAGCAGGAGGCCTTCTTTTGAGATCCTCTGTGTCCTACAATATACTCCTCAATTTACACCAAAAAACTGGATCCAAACTATACATTCCAGCCTCTACTCAAACAAAGTAAACATAAAAGATTTAGCACATGTGAACATCTGAACAAACCAACATGATGTAGCAAAGTTGAACAACCAGTGAAATATGTACCATTAACAATTTTTGTGGGTAATATGATTGCAAAATTTCATGAATTTCAAGATCGTTTACCATTAGACAACAAGAAGAGATTCTCTCCGAAACAAAAACAAAAAGTGATCTCAAAGCAATGCCTGCTAAGAGAAGATGACCCACACAGCATGCCCCAAATAAATTAACGCCTATCTCAGATTAAAACTAGATCTAAAACCACCTATAGATACATTAGCTGCAATTCCACCACTATAATTTTGTCTACATGTTATTAACATCATAACAATTCCGACATTCATTGAGAATCAGCACACAATTATTCATCAGTGTGCATCTTTTCTAGATAGAGTCTATACTCTTCACAGCATCTTGTCAGTCCCTCTCTGCTCAACTCCTTCAGAGGGCCCCTTGCAACACCGGATGTCACTTTTTTGACGTTTCGGTGGTGCAATGTGCCCCGGCATATTTACAAAGCCACTTGAAGCCACTTTACGTGGCCTTGTAAATATGTGCCCCTTTCACGCAGAACACTGCGTGAAATGGGTATTCCATGGGTGTTGCTGTGGGCGTTCCTACGCAACACCCAAGGAATATGAAGCATTCCCAGATTTACGAGAAATCATAGACCTGGAAATGCGTCAGAATCTTTCGCCACCCCTGGGGTGGCGTTAAGGAGGCAAAACTAGGAGAAATTACTATTTTTATTTCTCCTCGTTTTTTCCTTTTGTTATGTGTGCTGTATTCTGCAGTACACTAGAAAGAGACTATCGCCTGAATTGATTGATTTGGTGCAAGGGTGCCTGCCCATTGTGTGCCAGCGCAGGGGAAAACGACAGGAATGCACCGTATCACACAGACATATCACCATATCATAAATGAGGCCCACAGTGTTTTCCTCGAGTCTTACTGGACAAGCATTTGGAACACACAGCATTCCAGTCTATGCAGGTGTGGTCGGGTCAGGTTCATTTATCCCATTTGGCAACTAACAGCAAGCATGGAATGCTGATATTGGCTCATTTAATCAGATTGCTTAAAATGTTGCTATTGACTACTTACGTTTGTCTATATTCTATAATTAGTGAGAGCGTGTACATGTTGAGTTGCCATTCTTGGATGCGATTTAGGAGGACGTGTGCCAATAAATATTTGTCCATGTGTTGCCAGACATTGACATCAGTTATTCGCCCTTCTGCTCAATATATTCACTGACTTTCAGTCAATAATTGTGAGCTGGTCATTTAAAAAGTGTTAACTCACTCTGCCGAGAGTGTCACTCACTGTCAAAGCCATGGGCAGATGACGATAAAGTTTAATTATATTTCACATCAAGGAGAAAATGACTTTTCCTATATTTGGAACATATGAAATTGGCAAGTTAGTTGCAGCAAGTGCAGTTAGTTATCGAGCCAATTATCACAAGTGTAGTCAAATACACTGTATTAGCCTGGAGGAAAGAATTTAAAGCAGTCTATATTTAGGAAGCAGTTTCTATTTTTATGGATCCAATGAACTTAAAGTTAGATGCATATAAATAATGATGTTTTTTACTCTGTCCCCATAGTTAAGTGCATTTTAGAAGAAATGTAATGATATTGTTCGATTCCCAATTTTGTTCTGACCATTTGTTGACCTTTCAACCAATTTTCTTTTTTTAATTACACTGTAGATTTTTTTTAAATGTTGGTTACCAAAGTGGGGCAATTTTAGGATCAGGTTATTGATTGTATGGCCGTTCCCTTCTTTTGTGTATCTTATTGTGTTTTATTATCTAATAGCGTGTATTTGTTTTACGGTCTTTCGGCTGAAAGAAACGCTAGACCGATTTATTATACATATGTTATATTCTTCCTTAAGTCGGTGTAGCACCATAATAATACAATGGTTGTTGACTGTGTTATCAATAAGAATGTCTGCATTTTAAACACACTGGGGCAGATTTATGAGGCTCTTGCGCCTCCTTGCGCCGCAATTGCGTCACATAATGTGACGCAACGGCGGCGCAAACAATGCACCCTATTTACAACGTGACGCATCTAGGAGATGCGTCACGTTGGAAACCCCTGCGCCATAAGGAGGCGTTCCTGCGCAGGGGGGGGGGGCGTTCCTGTGCAGGAACGCCTCCTAAAAGTGGCTGAGTGAAATCTATGAGATTTCACTCAGTCACTTTCTACGTCAAAACCCTACGCCTGCTTGAAGCAGGCGTAAGGGTGACGCACCATACATTGAACAGGTGGCCCCTGTGCATTGCAGGAGTCATGTCGCACTTGCGACATGACTCCTGCAATGCGCCGCCCGTGCGCCGAGAGATGCGTCACGCATCTTCACTGCCTTGCACCATGGTGCGCCGCATTGTAAATGCGGCGCACCATGGGTGGCGGAGCAGTGGCGCACTGTGGCGCACATTAACTGGCGCATCCCTGGGGATGCGCCAGTTAACATAAATCTGCCCCACTGGATGTAGATTGGGATCAGCTGGAGAGTGGACTTGGTTATGGTGGTTGGTGTGAATGTGTAGAATTGTATATTTGAATAAATAACTTACCTAGAACTTCTGGAAACATGTGGATTACTACAGAGATTATCAAACGACCACATAGATCTTTTTTTGTGCAGGTACATCCACACACCCCTGGTGGACCTAGGGCAACTTGCAGCCCTGCCCTAGTGAAAATAACTATTCTCATGTTTTTGAAATAACAAATTGTGCGAGCTTTATCTCTATCAAACATTGAAAAAGAAATATCAAAGGCAACTTAGCATCGGGTTGCAATGTATGTTTTAAGCAAATGTTTCCGGGGAGGAACTGGATAATCATGTGTTTTATTATGTAGCCAGCCGCATTAATATTGGTCATCTAAAATCATAGCCTGGGGAACAGAATAAAACAATAATTGGCTTCATTACGATGGCGGTTGGACGAGTGTCCGACCGCCATGGCACCGGGAATGAGACTGCCAATAACACAAATCGATAAGGCAGCTGTGTAGGTGGTTGGAAACTGTCTTTTTCTACTGCGACTTGTGCTGCAGCTTGGAAAAGGGCTGCATCACAAGCTGCAGTAGAAAAGGCATGTTTAAAAACTCCATGCACATTGTGCCAGGCACCATGTGGTGCCTGGCACATGATGCATGGATGTTTAGGGGTTCACCACATGTGCCCCACTGGCCACATCCTAATCACTTTGATGGTGCCTGCGCAGGCACCACCCTCTTTGTAGAGATAGTAGTCTGATCACTGCCTCAACAGGCTCCTTCAGCCTGTCTGAGGTAACAGTCTTTCCCCCTGACATCATCGCTCCAACCGCCAGTGTTGTTATCCGGCGGTCGGACCGATGCCCTTGGTGCCAGGTTGAACACCACCGACGGCCTGACGGTGGCAGTCCGCCCAACATAAAAATGAGGGTCATTGTATTTAAGATCAAACTTCATAGCATTGCACATACCTCTAAATGGCAAATCTCGAGATTCATACTTAAACAGTAATTCCTCTTATACAGATGTTTTTTTTAATTCTAATATCTAATAGGCAATCAATTGGATGTAACTAATTCTGGTATATGATCACAAGCTTTATTTGTATTCACTGCATAAGTCTTTTTTTAATTTAACTGGCTTTATTTTTTGGTTATTTGATCCTTGTTCAGGAGGCAGTTAACCACCCCGAAGAGATGGAAATGGAGATGCTGTCCAGCACCTCACCCCCAGAGAAAAGTAAAAATAAGGAGATGTCTCCTGAGAACCACCAGCTTGCCGTGCCGGCCACTTCAAACCAGTGCAACAACACCAGCCTGCCCTCCCCAGCAGACAGTCCTGTGAAAGCTGAAAAGAATGGGCATGCCAATGATAACCCAAAGACTGCAAAAGCTTTTGAGATCCAAGCAATGCCCAATGGTAAAACAAGGACATCACTTAAGACCCTGAGTAAGAGGAAACTCTCACAACAGAAGGAAAAGAAGGCCACCCAGATGTTGGCCATTGTGCTTGGTAAGAACATTTTATAGATTTTTTTTGTGCATATGAAAAACTTGTCGGTGATGTTTATCCTCATCTAAAGTACTTTTCATTGTGTAACCTGAAGACAAGTCTACTATTCGTTGCTTAAATAGAATCATGGAGAACTTCCTTTGCCACTAAAATAGTTCTTGATTAAAGGAAATTAACATTGAAATGTAATGCTCAAACTCCATTCCGCAAAGTCTAGCAAAGAGAATCAAATCTGACGGAAATGAAGTATAGTATGTTTTGGGTTGCTCGGTGGAATATGACAAACACATCCCTGACAGGAATTCTCTGGGCACAAAGGATTTGTTGTCCAAATGTTAGAAATAGAACAACTGATGTTCAAAAAGTATTACACTGAAAAAGAGAATTATGTTCTTTTTTGACTTGTTATCTTCCTTTTCTAATCGGAAAACCTCACAAAAACAGCCAAGAAGACAAACTATAACACAATATTGTATATAAAACCTCTGTGCAAAAAAAACTGTTCTGTGCGATGCCTAAAACTAGGGAAGCAAGTCATATATAAATCAAAATAACTAAGCTCTGTGTTTAAGAAAACTATTGATGATCATGCCACAAGCACTTGCAATGCCAATAGGTCTTGCTTTTTTGCCTCTTCAGTTACTAGTGAATTTAGGCACTCAATTCATAATCTTACATGTAATTTTTCACCCATGCTTGTACTCATGCATCCATTCATCCATCCACTCACTCTTTTTTACATTCATCTACTGACCCATAAACCATCAATACCAACATAAACTCAGCAAGCATATACAATAATAATCAGAAGAATGCAAGTAGAAAAAACTAAAATTCTAGTGCATAAACTCGGTGGAAATGTTGCCGTTAAGAATAAATGAAAAATTAAATAGTGCAGTGAATGGAAAATCTGGGGATTGTATTGTGTATTGTCGTTAATTGCCCTACCAATCCAAAATAGCTGGCATGATGACTTTAAGTGTGACTGTTAACTTGGAAATGTAAAAACATTGAATCACTATGGACAATATCTGGCACCAATCACATGTGAACAGGAGAAAAATGCCATCACTCAGGGTACAGGGCAATAGAGCCAATGGCTGAAGTGAGTTGACCCATTGCGCAATGTTCTATGCCTATGCTGGTTAAACAGAATGTGAATAACACTCAAAGAGACCAGTGGATGAACAGGGAGACCCAAAGTCCCACTATATATATGTGTCCATCTTTTTTTATTGCCTGTTTCAGGCAGACAGCTAAAGCTGTCAGCCCAAATGTAAAAAGTAATTTAAAACATACACACTGATAAATGCATAGATATACAAACATTTATAAAATTACAGTTGGCAAAACAATATGGAACCCCTCCGTGAGAGCCCTTGCAGGGATTCTTAAATGCAAACCTTCTACTTTTAGGGCTTGTGACAGTAGGGTAACTTGCTTATTACAGCTGATTCCATGTAGCAACATTCCTGTGAACATGTTTTAACAAGTCATACTTACAGGTCTATTTTCGTTAACGTATATTTATCAAACAACATCAACATCCTCTCGTACTCTAATAACACATAACTCATACTTTCCACTTGGACAAGACCCCAAACACAAAACAAGTTCTCCGCCTGATAGAGGTTGCTAACGAGATGAAAGCCAAAACTGTCTGAAATCACCACCACCAAGACAGCAGTAGTGCTATTCGACAAGAACACCTCACCATTGGACTCCAATTGGTGGCCAGTGGAACTCAAACCCACTCCCAGCACCCATACCAGTAACCTCTGAATAATCTTCAGCAGCATAATGGACATGACTGCACAAGTCAACATCTCTCACTGCATCCTGCGTCCACACCTTGAAGATGCTAAGGAAGATCTTCAAACAACACTAGAAAAACTGTCACTCACAATTTAGTCACCAGCAAGTTGGACAACTGGAACACCCTCAATGTCAGGATCACCAAGCATCTCATAGAAGATAATAAACCATCCAGAATTTGTCAGCCAGACTCTTTCTCGACCTCGCACTTAGAACTCAATCAGACCCCTCCCAAGGGAGCTCCACTGGCTCCAAATACACAAATACAATTATATCAATCTCCCAACACTCACATATAAAAAGGCACTACACTTAGGCCACATGTTCTTGAACAGTCGCATCCCCTTCCTCCAACCACACAGAGACCTCTGCTCCACAGGACTCCCATTCGCCCACATCACTTGCCCACACACAACCAGATCAGGAGGATGGGCATTATCATACATCACTCCTATAGCATGGAATAGCCACCCACTCTACTTTGGAGCCACTTCCTCTCTTCTTGAATTCCACAAAATGCTGAAGACCTAGCTTTTCAATTTAACAATCTTCCATAGGGTGGAACACACCTGCTTAATGCAAGGATAAACACATGGTGAATAGGCGCTTTACACCTGCACATACCATAACACCGTAAATATGCCACGACTACTGCCCTTTTCATAGCTTTTTGTAATACCAGAACAGATATAGTACAGCTATCACAATACCGTCCAATTAAGCAATCAATCAATCAATCAATCAATCAGAGCATTTGTATAGCGCACTACTCACCCGGAGGGTCTCAAGGCGCTGGGGGGGGGGTCCGCTACTGCTCGAACAGCCAGGTCTTGAGCTGCTTCCTGAAGGCGAGGTGGTCCTGGGTCAGGCGGAGGTGGGTCGGAAGGGAGTTCCAAGTCTTGGCAGCCAGGTAGGAGAAGGACCTTCCTCCTGTGGTGGCTCTTCGGATGCGGGGGACGGCGGCGAGGGCGTGGCTGGTTGATCGAAGCTGGCGCATGGGAGCGTAGAAGTTGAGGCGGCTGTTGAGGTATCCTGGTCCTTGGTTGTGTAGGGCTTTGTGTGCGTGGGTGAGGAGCCGGAAGGTGATTCTCTTGTTGACCGGGAGCCAGTGCAGGTCTCTCAGGTGTCCGGAGATGTGGCTGCGGCGGGGGATGTCCAGGATGAGTCGTGCTGAGGTGTTCTGGATCCTCTGGAGTCTCTTCTGGAGTTTGGCGGTGGTTCCGGCGTAGAGGGAGTTACCGTAGTCCAGACGGCTGGTGACGAGGGCCTGGGTGACCGTCTTCCTGGTCTCGGTGGGGATCCATCAGAAGATCTTGCGTAGCATTCGCAGGATGTTGAAGCACGACGAGGAGACGGCGTTGACTTGTCTGGTCATAGAGAGGGTGGAGTCCAGGATGAAGCCCAGGTTGCGTGCGTGGTCAGTTGGTTTGGGTGCGCTGCCCAGGGCGGGGGGCCACCAGGAGTCGTCCCAGGCGGAGGGTGAGGATCCCAGGATGAGGACTTCCGTCTTGTCCGAGTTCAGTTTCAGGCGGCTGTTCGACATCCATTTGGCTACGTCTGTCATCCCTTCGTGCAGGTTGGCTCTGGCGGTGGCGGGGTCGTTGGTGAGGGAGAGGATCAGCTGGGTGTCGTCGGCGTAGGAGATGATGTTCAGGTTGTGCTGGCGTGCGACGTCTGCGAGGGGGCTCATGTAGACGTTGAAGAGAGTTGGGCTGAGCGAGGAGCCTTGGGGAACGCCGCAGATGACTTCGGTGGCCTCCGATCTGAACGGGGGGAGGCGGACTCTCTGTGTCCTTCCGGCGAGGAAGGAGGTGATCCACTCCAGTGCCTTCTCCTGGATTCCGACGTTGCTGAGGCGCTGTACTAGGGTACGGTGGCAGACAGTGTCGAAGGCCGCAGAGAGGTCCAGGAGGATGAGGGCCGCTGTTTCTCCGTTGTCGAGCAGGGCTCGGATGTCATCTGTAGCTGCGATCAGGGCGGTCTCGGTGCTGTGGTTGGCCCGGAAGCCAGACTGCGAGAGGTCGAGGGAGCCGTTCATCTCAAGGAAGGCGGCCAGTTGCTTGTTGACGGTCTTCTCGATGACTTTGGCCGGAAACGGGAGCAGCGAGATGGGGCGGTAGTTCTTGAGGTCGGTGGGGTCTGCTGATGGTTTCTTGAGTAGAGCGCTGAGTTCGGCGTGCTTCCAGCTCTCCGGGAAGGTGGCGGTGTTGAAGGAGGTGTTGATGATGTCCCGCAGGTGGGGTGCGATGACAGCGTCGGCCTTGTTGAAGACGTGGTGAGGGCAGGGGTCTGTCGGAGATCCGGAGTGGATGGAGTTCATCGTGCGGATGGTGTCTTCGGTGCTGATCGGGGTCCAGGCGCGGAGGGTGGTGGTGGGGGGCGGTGGTTCGGTCGTGGCGTGCGTTGGTTGAGTGCTGAAGCTGTTGTGTATGTCCGCGATCTTGTTGTGGAAGTAGGAGGCGAGGGAGTTGCAGAGGTCTTGCGAAGGGGTGATGTCGTTGTTTCCGGCGTTGGGGTTGGAGAGCTCTTTCACGATGTTGAAGAGTTCCTTGCTGTTGTGTGCGTTGTTGTCCAGTCGTTCCTTGAATGCGGTTTTCTTGGTGGCGCGGATCAGCTGGTGGTGTTTTCGGGTGGCGAGCTTGAGGGCAGTCATGTTGTCCGGTGTTGGGTCTCTGCGCCAGGTTTTCTCGAGTGCTCTGCAGTTCTTCTTGGAGCTCTTGCATCCTTTATCGTTGGCTTGTCACAGAAAAAATGCTGGCCTACTGCTTTAACAGAAGCTTTGCCACAAAGCAACCAACAGTTATACTTGGTAAAATTACAAATATGCACAAAATTACAGTCCGCAAAACAACCCAAGGCCTCTCCTAAATAGGCTTAAGTAGGATTCTCTCAGTGTACATTTTCTACCAAAATGGCTTTTCAACGGGGTGAGCAACACCAAAGCCCATGACTTCCATGGTAATCTGTGAAATTTCCTTCAACAAAATACCAGTAGAAAGGCTTTACCACAGTGCAATAAAATCCTCTCTAAAACGTTTTTTGGCTTTAACATATGCTTTTTGCAATAAATAAGTCAGGTCTACTGTATTTGCTGCAGCTTTTCATGATAAAACAATCTAATCTATGGCATCTGACTTAACATTTTCTAATGAACATGTCAGGCCTAGAACCTAATTCATTGGCTTGTCACAATGAAAACAACTCATTCCTACTGTATTGACTATAAGTTTTCCGATAAAGCAAACATCAGTTGGCAAAAAATATACAACTGCTTTTAAATGGGCCTCCCAAGAATCATCACAGTAGAAATCTTCTATTCCCAAGGTTTGACATAGAAGGGAATCAACATAAAGGGCCAGTTGTACAACAGTTTTTTGCAGTCGGAAATGGGAAATTGGCCTGTTTCCAACCGCAAAAAAGGGGTGGGGGTATTTGTCGTTGACTCACAAAATAGTGTTTTTGACTTGCTACTATGAAGGGGTGTGCCAAGGGGGTCCCTTCCTAATAGTGAGTCAGAATGGTGTAGACCATTGTTTTGCAACCACGTCTGCTGTCGCAAAGCACTCACAGTTTACCACCTACTTCAAGTAGGTGGTGAGCCACTCGCAAATGGGAAAGGGTCGCCAGGGCACACTTCCCCTTTGTAAATGAATATGAAAATATTTTTAAGAGCAGGCAGTGGCCAAATGGACCACTGCCTGCTCCTAAAAATGTAATCAGAAACATTTCATTTTTCTTTTTTAAACGCATCCCATTTTCCTTTACGGCAAATGGGCTGCATAAAAAAAGAATCTGCTCTATTGAAGAAGCAGTCACAGACATGGTGGTCTTATGACCCCAGCAGGCCACCATTCCTGCAAGTGCCGGCCATTCAAAATGGGTCAAAAATTGCGACCTGCCTCATGAAAATTGATGAGGCAGGTGATTTGCGTCCCCATTAGGAATCGCAAACAGTGTCTGACACACTTGTATATTCCATTTTGCTAGTCGTAAATTGCGAGTAGCAAAAACATCACAATTTCCGACTCGTAAAATGGAATGGTCTTACATCTGGCCCAAAATCTGCTGCTTACTTTGATGACCTCTAAGATTTTGTGGGAAAAAATACTTATCTACAGATTTTAAAATGTTTAATATCAAACCACCATTAAAAGCCTATTGACTAGCTTTTCACACACAAAAATGATAAAATGTTGGGCCCACTGCCGTTTATATAACCTTTCATAATGGACATATGGCATCAGACACAACTTTTCCTAATGAACCAATCAGACCTTTAGCCTTTTTAATTGGATTATCAAACTAACCAACTCCAGCCTACTGCTTTGCCAATAAGCAAGAAGACAAGGTAACAGTCATAACATTGCAAATATGTACATAATTCCGGCTGGAGATAAGTCGACATAAAAGTGACTCTCACAATTATCAAAGTATAAAAGCAATCATCCCTTATAGGCCTATTGGCCTCACCATATGTTTTTCACAATGATAGGTCAGGCCTACTTGTGACAACTTTAAGAATATTTCATCTGGCAAATGGCATCATTAACTTATCACCATAACCTTTATGAGCATGTTGTAATTACATATCTCTTTATCAGTCGAAGCACACAACGTATGCTCCAAATGCTCTAGTTAAAGCAACCAACATAAGAATGGAGACAAAGCCCCTTTCCAGAAGTGTTTCCTAAAGCTCTTTATGGCGTGAGGGCCTGGAAAAAAAGCATTACACCATCCACCCTCGATAAGACAGGTGGTGTAGTGTTTTTTCTGCAGCGGGCTTTTTGAGGAAGCCAACAGGGGCTTCATCAACCAAATGAGGCAGTAGTTTTTTATTTTTTTGGTTCACATTTTTTTATTAACAATGAGGCAGTATGTTTGATGGTATGGCAGGGAAAATTCTAAATCAGAGTCACCAAACTCTAAATCGAAGGCTATGTGCTTTGTACACCCAGGCACATTTAAAATATAGCTGGCTTAATTTCTGTAATTCCAAGAATAGTGTGTAATGTTTATTACACACAATTCCCCGAATTCCACCGTAGCACTACATCGCATAATTCAGGCACCATTACCCATGGTCAAATGATAGTGTGGGGGTTAATGAACAATGCAAACAATGCAAATAACCAAAATGTGAGCGTCTGCTGTTAGCTGTACTTGTTTTTTCACGCTATTTTATTGTGCATAAAGTTTCCTTGCATCGAAAATTAATACAAGTGTGAATTTTGCACTAAAATATAGTGCATGGTTATGGTTATGAATTTTTGTATTACAAGTAATTTGCATAATTTCTCCAAATTTTACATAATTACACACAAAGAGATCATGCAAATTTTGCACACCCCTAGTGCCGTGAATCCCAGCTTACATCATCGTCTTGATTTTCTGTTAGCATATATTTGTGTCCACAGTGGTAGAAGTTATGGAAATAAACACAACAGTTGTGTTGGAACAAATTTCCGAGTGGGGGAGCTGCTATCAATGTTACATCACCCAATTCATAGGGGTAGGGAAAAAACGAATCATTTCCTAAAGAATAAGCGCAGCAAATTAGCCACGCCCATTCAGCGGGAGTGGTAAGGATGTGGCGTGTAGCCAGGGGTGCATTTTAGCACATACTGTCATAGATGCATATCTAAAGCATGTTGTGGTAGTGCACACCACTAAATTGATGACATCTTCCTGATAAAAGTGTATGGGGTGCAACGGACAATGTGTGGAAATCAGGTCTCAGCAAATAATTATCATTTGCACATCACTAAGTAAAGTGTCTTGATTTGTTTTATTCTGATTAAAAAAATTGTTTCATCATGCGTCAAAATTACAAAAAAAGAGTTTCATTAGTGCTATCATCATGTTGATATCATTGGAAATGTTTCTACATTCCATTTGCTGGTATTTAAAGGTTTTTGTGTTAGAAAATAATATCATCCAGCAATATTTACTTACACACTCCCTGTACTCCAGTAACATTGTCAGCTAGCTCACTTTACCAAATCCCCTCACTTTCCAGAATTAAAAGGAAATGTAAACACCTGTCTTCATATTAAATGAATGACCATCAGTTTATCAGAAGACATACGGGCAAATTCACTAGAGAAGTGGCGAAGCATGTCTCCTTGGCTTAACGCCACGTTCCTCCACTTCCGAAACACAGGGCTGCACTATATTTACAAAAATATGGTGCATCCCTTCATTTCCCCCTGCTCTGGCACTAAATTTAGAAGCCTAGCACTAACGCTGGCCCCCTTGCACCATAGTGCAAGGGTGTCTGCATTGAGGGGAATATTTTTATGTGCAGGAAGGTGTTAAATGGTGGTTCGAAACTTCTATGTGTGCTGCTCACTGCAGCACACATAGAAGTTGCGAAACTGAATTTTTTTATTGATTGTTTATGTGCAGGATGGGACACCTCCTTGCACATAAACAATCAGAGGTCTTTTCTGTTTCTATGTGTGCTGCACAAGGCAGCACACATGGAAACAGCAAACACAAGGAGAAAATAAACATTTCTCCCCATTGCGCCAGGGTAAGGCCAGGTTTTCCTTGTCTTAATTTTGGCGCTGCCCCATATTTACACCACCCTTGTAAATATGGAGCAGCATCAAAATCAATGGGTGTTGCGGTGGAACACCCACCGTAACACCCATTGCCCACCCCTTTCACGCTAAAGGGAGCCTTATTTACAAGGCAGTGTTAAGCCACATTAAGTGGCTCAACACTGCCTTGTAAATAAGGCGAAGCACATATTGCTACAGGAACATCACTAGAAGTGATGTTTGTGTGGCAATAGGGGCTTGTAAATATGCCCCATAGTTTGATATTAGACCTGCATCTTTAAAACGCACAGGAAAAGCAAAAAGATAAAGAACATCTTTAAGTCTTTTTATTGGTCATTCATCTTCTGCACTCCAGTGTGGGTATTTCTATGGGTGATGCAATACCCACTCCCCTTCTTCTAGTGCATATGCTCCTCACAAGCAGACAGACGTGTGACAGTCTTTAAAGCAAGGGAGTAGCCCAAAAATTAGAATACTCTCCACTGTGTAGTAAAACTCGGATGGTTCTAAGCAATTGAAACAAGTAAGCCCTACCCCCCACTACATAATCAACCTTGTTTCTTTCATCCAAGCATCTATTTATTCATCCTTTAAACATTCCATCCACCCACTGATGTCTACTCTTTTGCCTTTACATTCTGTCAGCCATTCATTCTTTCATTCACCATTCAGTCTTTCCCTACTCTATTCTATCCATCCTTCCTGCCATCTATCCATACATCCACACATTCATTGATTTGCCATCCATCCATCCATACATCGGTCTTATCATCCATATATCCATTCATAATCCATCCAATTATCCATCCAATCATCCATCCATTCATCTGTTTGTTCAAATCACCAACAATTCACTCTGCTATCCATCCATCCAAAAATCCACCCTGCCATCCATCCATCCATCCATTCTGTCACCCCCCGCCCTCCATTGACCCACCCACCCATCTATCCATCAATCCACTCTGCCAACAATCCTTCCATCCATCCACTCTGGAATCCATCCACCCATTCATCATCCATCCACTTTGCCATCCACCATCCATCCACTCATCAAACCATTCACTTATCCTTTCATCCACTCATTCATCCATCCCTTTACTCTGCCACCCTTTCATTTGTTCATCCACCCATCCATCTTCTCTGTCATCATTTCACCTGCCCATCCAATGATCCAGTCACTCACTCATCTTTCAATCCATCCATCCATCCATACCATCTTTTCACCTGTCCATTCAGTCACTCATCCGTCCATCCATCCCTTTACTCTGCCATCCTTTTCCCTGTCTATCCACCTATCCATTCACTCATTGTCGCCCACTCATTCATCCACCCACTCATCCTCCATCCTTTCAAACTTACTTCCATTCAACATGCCTTCCATCTTTTCCTTTTGTATTTACCCATCTTTTGTTCTTGTTTCTCCTGCTTGCTCTTCTATTGACAAGTATTCCTTTATTGCATTGATTATGAACTTTTATCTACCTAGTTCCTGACAGAAGAGGCCCCCTAAAGAACACCACTCCAGCTCATTGAAATTAATGCTTTGAGTTGACAAGCAATGTAGAACATTCTTTCTTTCTTGGATTACTTAGTGAAATTATTAAAATGACTCTAGCAGTTGTGTACAAAGACCCTATATTATTTATATTAAAACTTCAATATTTGCTTTTTACCTACTAACTGTTAATATTTAAATAATTAATTCTTTCAGAGGAGCTAATAACAATAAAGGACAAATTATTTTCTCACAAATGCTTGTTCCTTTCTCCAACAAGGTGGTTGCAGTATTCCCCCTGTTTATGGAGTGCACTAAGTAACTTGTACTTTTTCATCTACAGGTAAAGGCAGGTTGAATTTTCCATTTTCTTGAACATTGGACGTTATGTCTATCCAAAGGGGCATGTATGTCATCTGGTCATCAGGTCCAAGCCTCCTTCTCTACTCACTAACTTCAGAACATTCAGCTTTCTCAGTGAGACAGCAGGGTGACCAGCATGAGGATCATGCTAAAGGCTTATGTAGGTCCATCTGCTGCCTAACTGGTTAAGCACTACTCAAGACCCACCTCTTGGAACTACACCAGGACAGCTTGTTATATAGACATATCACCCCTACGTGCCTGTTTTAAGTACTCTCATTCAGTGGCCGCTGGTATCAGGGCAGAGTGGCGGGCGGGGGACGACGATAGACGATGACAGATGACAACGAGATAAAAGAAAACCACTTACCTGATCTCACCACACCTCCGACTCAGTGCTCTTCTGCTGCACTGCACAGTCTCCAAGACCCCTCTGCTGTCCATCATGCATGAGAACAATCTCAGGATTGGCTTGCCACCCCTCGGTTTGCGCTCTCAGAGAGACTGGGAGCCTGTGCCTCTGTATACATAGAAAATCGTATAGTGTTTACAGGATGATAGTAAAAAGTGAAACAATAACCAAGTAAAGAAATATTTTGGGGATCTTGAAGGCACAACCCGCAATTATGCTTAACTATTCATACCAATAGTCGTTCACTGTCCCACAAGAGGGAATTGGTTCACAAACAAAAATACACACCTTTCATACTATGGTATCATTGTGGCCACTCCATTGTATTGTTATAGATCCCATGAAGAAAATCAACACAATGCCACAAAGACTTCAAAATGATGGAGGCTTAAAGTGACTGTGCACACTAATCATGCAATATTCCTCCCTCTAGATCATTGACTCACATACAAGCAATCTAGATATTCATTAGCAATTGATGAATACTTTGGCGTTAGACAATAGCCTCAACTGACTTTACTCTCATACCCAAGTGTCTAAATTAACAAGCATTACTATAATAAAGACCTTTACTGGCCATCTTTATCTTGTTGCATTGTGAGGGAGATCATAATTAGAACCATCTCCATTTCACTTCTAGATTGGTGGTTGCTCAAGGACAAGGGCTACGTGGAGAGCAATACAGGACCGTAAATGTGTCTGTCCTCTCCTAGATATTGGTCATTACCCAGATGCTTTCATGAGCACTGAACTCCACAAACTCAGATTTTCCCGACAGTCTAGATGTGGGATAACATTTGCCTCTGTATCATTATTACAAAAGATCTTTCCTTCATTAATCAGTTAGGAAAACCAGAATTGTAATTGAAGACCAGAAACTCTATTTATGAATGTTCAAAGCTTTTCCACCACCAACAAACAAGCATGCTCAACAGAATTACAATACAAAGCCCTAAATGTAGACAACCTGGACCAGTCTGTACACCTGAGAATAGCCACAGGACTGGCACCTGTATGAAAAACTTTAAAAGCCTTTGCTCTCCTGGATGAATTAGCTTTAAAAGACGATGTATCCACCCCAGTAAGTTCCACAACCCCTTATCCAGCTACTACAGGTTAATAAAGATACCATGACAAAGGATGTTCAGAAAGAAACTAATAATTGAAATGAAATGAAATGAAAAGACCATTTGTTGAGCGCGAAAGCTACCCTGAGGCATCCTAGCTCTACGGACAAACACGTGTGGATGAACAGTTAGATATTAGTCTGATATGTCAAAAAGCAGGGTTTTTAACTGTTTGCGGAAAGAGAGTAGATTGGGCTCTAATCGCAAATGGGGAGGGGAGTTCCAGAGCTTAGCCGAGTTATAGGAGAACGAACGGCCTCCACATCTGGCTCTCCTAATCTTGGGTACTGTGACAAGGAAGGAAGAAGGTGATCTGAGCTGTCTGTTCGTGTGGTATGGGGTGATCAGTGAATGATTAATGGTGGCGCCTGTTTTCCAGAAGGCTCCGTGAACAATGCACAGGCCCTTGAATTCAATTTTTTCCCTGACTGGGAGCCAATGAAGATTCTTCAGTCCGGTTTTGACAGGGAGGCGACGAGGGGTCTGAAGGAAGGTTCATGCTGCACAGTTTTGGATGACCTGGAGCTTGCGTAGGGTGGCCTGAGGGTCCCCTAGGTAAAGGGCATTCCCACAGTCCAAGCGTGACAGAATGAGACCCTGGATCATAGTCTGCCTCGCCTGGAAGGGTAGTAGGGGAAGAATTTCCCCTGATAAGCCTAAGTAGACCAAAGCAGGTGGCTGAAAGTTTAGATGCTTGGTAATTCAAATTAAGGGACTTATCCAGCCAGACACCCAGGCTCTTTTTTTGTGTCCTTGGGTATGGGGGCGGGTCCAAGACAGGTAGGCCACAGAGAGTAAATAGTAAGATAAGGGGCATTACCTAAGAGCATCAGCTCAGTCTTGTCTCCGTTTAGCTTGAGACAAGACGATGTCATCCATGAGGTCACTGCTTCTAAGAAATCCCTCAGGTTATTGGGCTCAGTGTGTAGTTAGTTCAGAGCCACCACTAGCTGAGTATCATCCGCATAGGTGATGATTTTTATCCTGAAGGGGTGGACAATCTCAGCTAGGGGGCTCATGTATATATTGAAGAGCGTAGGGCTCAGAAAAGAGCCCTGCGGTACACCACAGCCAAGAGGTTTGCTGGGGGAGGTGATTTCGCCCTCAAACACCTGGAAGGAGTGATCAGACAAGAAAGACTCCAGCCAAGTAATTGCTTTCTTTGAGAGTCCTAAGCTGGTAAGTCTTTGTAGGATGTTATGATTTACAGTGCAGAAGGCGGCACTTAGGTCAAGGAGGATGATAGCTGCGGAGCCTCCTTGATCCATGATCTTCCTTGCCTCCTCTGTCACAGCAGCGAGGGTGGTCTCAGTCCCACGCATGGGTCAGAATCCAGTCTGGGAGGGGTCAAGCAGGTGTTTGATCTCTAGGAACTCCGCCAATGCCTTGTTCACGTGTGTCTCAAGGATCTTGCTTAGCCAGGGTAGTAGGGAGATTGGTTGGTAATTCCTGGTTTGTTTGGATCTAGGTTTGATTTTTTAAGGAGGGCTTTAATCATGGCCCGCTTCCAGGGGAGCAGGACGGTCCCAGTTGATAGAGAGGCATTAAGCAAATCAAGGATGGTTGGTAGAGTGTGCCTGGTAACTGTGCAGAGGATGTTCTTAGTTCCTCAGCATCATAAACTTACTGCTTAATACAAAGAACTACACACAACTTAGGATGAGAAGGAAAGTAAAGACATTCAATTGAAGTAGAAGCATTACTGTTAGACCTGGTATCCTTGGCCTGGTTTCCCCTGTCTTTTTGCCACTACTGCCTGTATTTTTGTCTGTATACCAGACTTTGTTTTTGCTGGTTTATGAACTCTGGGCACTTTACCACTACTGTTCGGTGCTAAAATGCAAGTGATCCCTGTGTAAATTGTGATCATGTTTAAATATCCATGCTTGGCATATTTGATTTACTGGTAAGTCCCTAGTAAACTGCACTGTGTGTGACCAGCACCTGTAAATTAAATGCTACTAGTGGGCCTGCAGCACTGATTGTGCCACCCACACGAGAAGCTCTGCAAACATGTCTCTCGCATGCCACTGCAGTGTATGCAAGGGCAGTTTGTAACTGCCATGTTGACCTGACAAGTGTACCCACTTTCCAGGCCCAATCTTTCCCTTTTATTACAAGTAAGGCATCCCTAAGGTAGGTTCAAGGTAGCCCCATGGGCAGGGTGAAGTGTATGTAAAAGGTAGGACATGTACTGGTGTGTTTTACATGTCCTGATGGTGAAATACTTCTTATTTCGTTTTTCACTATTGCAAGCACTATCTATCCTATAGGTTATCATTAGAGCTGCCTTGCAACACCTTACAAGTGTAACTTTCTATTGGGAAGAGCTAGAGATTTAGAGTTTAGGTTTACTGAACTCAGGATTTAAAGCCACGTCTTTCTGTGGAGGTGATTTTTAATAGTGTGTTGGAAAATTCCACTTTTAGAAAGTGAGCATTTATTGCTTAAACATCCCGTGGCTCTGCCTGCCTGTGGAATTCACGTATGGTGTAGACTGACAGTTGGGCTGTTTGTGCATTCACTCTAGACAGTCACACAAAGGGAGCTTAGGTGTTGCTTGCATACCTGATTGCCCATCACCAGGCTGATGGGCCTTCCTGAGCTAGAGTGGTGGGAGGAGTTGTCACTGAGACCTGAATAGGGTTGTGCATGTCCTCTCACAATGCTGTCGCCACTCCCTGTAGTGTGCCTGGAGCCAGGACAGGGCATGCAGGAGCTGTGTACTACAAAGACTATCCATTGAAGTATGCCTACTTCAAAGGCGAAATGTGGTATAAGTATTGGACCTGTAACCCCACATTTTTAGAACTCATCTGGATCAAGCTGAGACTCTGTCAAAAAGAAGATCTTTAGAAGTGGTAGGAGGAGAATTGCCACTCTGCTGTTGCACTATTGTACTGGTCTGTCGCATGCTGCTTCTGGCATGGGCAGAGGAAGGAATGGAATGTACTTTCTTATCCTGCTAATCAAGGTCTCCAAGGGTTTGTGTGTGCTTGCCTCCTGTTGGAAGTCTTGGGCCATGAAAGACTTCCTCAGCAGCTCCCCTGAATTCCTCTGCTGGGTGTTCTGACCTGCAAATGCTTCCAACTACAGTTCTGGGACCTTGGAGGTGGTTTTGCTGCTTCAAGAGCTGAAAATCCACTAAATGCCCTTCAGTGCAGTGTTGCCTGCCGCAAGCTTGCTGTGTGGTTGAAAAACCAATGCATCGCTACTGTGCGACCAAAAAATGGACGCAGCGCCTGTTCACAGAAAAGAACCATCGCAGCCGAAATCCAGAGCATCGTGTCTCTGAAATACGATACCCCCGCTCCAAATCCGACTCCAACGCAGGCCCTGCTGTGCTGCTAAAGGAATCAACACATCACCTGCTCGTGGCTGGAAGAATTGATGCATCAAATGTTTTGCCATGCCGCATCGACCCCAATGCATATCGTTTTTCCATGCATCACATTTGTGAACCACATTTACAGGACATCACCCTGCAGTAAGAAGCTGATTTCAGAATTTGATGCATCGCTTTTCCTCGCAGTAAGGAATCAACATAATATTTTTCCTGCGTGCAGCAGAACAGATGCCTCCATTCCCCTGGGACTAAACTATTGATGCATTGCTTGTGTTTTCTGATGCTTCCAGCCTTTTGCAGTTGTTTTTCGTCTCAGATGTTGACGTATCAAAGGTACTTTGTACTAAAATCAAGACATTCATAGAGCTCTATGGACTAGATTGCTTAAGCCTTTAAAAAGTGATATCTTTGCTTATTTCTTGGATTTTTTTTTAGACAAAGATTGGTTATTTTTCTGAACTGGTGTGGTGTCCATTTGTAGTGTTCACTGTGTTATTGTGAGTTTTATGTCTAAATGCTTTACACATTGCCTCTGAGATAGGCCTGACTGCTTCCGCCAAACACCAAGGGGGTGCAAAGGGGTTGTCTTGGGTGTGTAACTCCTTTACCCTGACTAGAAGGAAGAGTCCCTACTTGGACAGGGTGCATAACACTGCCAACTCGAGACCCCTATTTCTAACAATTATTAGAAAGTCTTGGAATAGTAACTTAGACACCAGTCTGAGAAAAATGCATTGACGTGACATCCAAAAACCTAACACCAGATATTCCTCTGTATGAGATCAAACATAAAAACATCCCTAATTTAGCTGAAAACTTATTTTTTTAAACTCTGTTTTATTAGTTTTAATAATACAATCCAAAAAGAAAAATATAGTGCAAGCGTTTCACTTAGATACATATCAGCCCAGCGGGTACGTGAGGAGGTGGTTATAAATTTAGGTACACTCTATATGTAGCATCGGAGAGATACAGACAATGATTAATGCAATTCGGTAAAGGAACCAAGTCATGGAGCAGAACTTGAGAAAGAAGATGCACATTACTAACAAACTTGGTCACTGTAAGCATTACAGGAGTACCAACAGCCTTGACAATTACCCCTCTCCCTTAGAAAGAACTATCAATTTCAGTTTATTGTTTATTGCGTGATTACTTAAAATCATTACAAAATTGCATAAAACAAATTTCACAATAAAAACCGTGGTATCACATGAAAAAGAATCATTGGTAAGAATACAATCTTTTTGTATTCTACTAACATAATAAAAAGTCATTGTCACAAACCACAACTCTCTTATTTGGGGATGCGCAGCTAGCACTGGTGGATGAAAAGCTACTAGTTTAAAACCAACCATGCGGTTCAAAATGCATTTAAAGTGCTTAGTGCTCTGTTGCCTGTAATGTTCGGACAACCTGCAATCGTGTTTTTTCAACTAGTGTTCATATTTGCTTGATCTGCTTGTCGGAGTAATTTCCTAATATGGGAAAAATATTTTGCACATCAACAAGACGGAATGATTGATGAGCCCTCCATCCATCTAATGACAGCTTGTCTGCATGTACGAATTTTTAGTGCATTAAAGACCAATTTTAAAGAGGATTTCCTTAGGTCCTTTGCAGCTGGGCATACACACAGCAAATGGGTTAATGTTTCGTCCGAATAAGCACATAGACGACAGTTCTCCTCTTGATGATTGCTTTTCCATGATGGCTTTAGGTCCTTTGAGTCATGGATTCCCAGCCGAAGTAAATAAAGCTCCTTTTTATCTCTGAGCTAAAATTGGCTGCTAGGTAGGCTTGGGGCTTTATATGAATATAGGAATGTATTACTGTCCATGCATGGCGTCGTTTAGAAAGAACTATCATCAATGTTCAAGTCTTCATCCTCTGTAAAGTTGTCGAGTAATTGGGCCCACTGTATTACCTTATCCACAGCCCCCTCATCAATGCGTGACAGTATAAAGTGATGCTCCTCTGCCACCCCCATTTCATAAGGTCTCTCAACCACTGAGTCATCCAATGGCCACGCAATGTTTTGCCAGGAGCAGAGCCAACTGTGCACGTTTGTAAATGACTTTCCTTTTCCTAGGTCTGCCCACCACACCCAATAAGCAAGTGATGGGTGTCAGGGAAATCATTATTCCAGTGGCACACACAATTTGTGGTATCACATGCCCCCAGTATGACTGGACCCCAATACATTTCCAAGCCAGTTGTAAAAAGGAGGCTCCCACTTCCCCACAGTGTACACATTTAACCCCCCCTTGTTTGGGATCCATTCTGTTTTGTTCACAAGGTGTTATATAGGTGCAGTGTAAAAAGTGGGAATGAAGTAGCTTAAATCTATTGTTCCAAGACACTGTGCACACCAGAGCAAAAGCAGTTTGCCCAATCAGCATCTGAAATGGGCTCACTTAACTCCCACTCACAAGCCCTATATGCTGCGAATGGCTGTTTAAGCATGTTCCAGCTGAAAGTCCTGTAAAAGAGCGTGATCAGGTGTCGCCCCACCCAATTAGGCCCTTCATCACCTTCGAAGATCAAGGTTTCTCTCAGAAATCATGCCAGACCTCCTTTGCAACAATCTCTAGTTTGGTAGAGTGTAAGAAATGGGCGGGCCAACCCCAAAGGAGTCCTGAGCTTCTTGGAATGAGATCAAAGTCTCACTAGGATAGAGATCAGCCACCACCTGACATCCCCCCACCCTCCATTGTTCCATGGACATGTCGACATCAATGGCATGAAGGGGTGCGAGATCCCACTACTGTAGCTATTTACTGAAGGGGGCTTTACAGAGAACCCTTTGAACTACTACCTCCCATATCACAGTGGTGGCTTTAACTAAGTATGGAACTAAATGCTCTGACCTACCCCGGCACATCAACAGTTGAGCCAAAGAGTGCCCCCAACCAAATCCCCCAGAAGTCTGTTCTCCCAATTATCAGTCTCTGCCAACATTTGGGCAAAATGCTGCAGATATGCTGCATAATAGTGAATCTGTATATCTGGGACAGCAAAGCCTCCAACCTCCATTTCCCTCTTAAGCACCATCAATTCCACCCAGCTGCATTTCCCTGTCCATATCAGAGAGACCAACAGACTATCCAGCTTGTGAAAAAGCATAGCTCCCAGCATAACAAGTGAATTTTGAATGACATACATGTCTGAGCTTGTGTTCTGCCTCTGTGTGTGTAGTATCAAAACCCTTCCATCTTCCAATGGAGTGCGACAGGTACAGGTGGTCTGGGTATGTCCCAATCAGCCCCCACAAAGGGAACAAGAGTGACTTGCGAGCGCTAAGTTTAATGTAAAGCCAGACACACCACCAAACATTTCCAAGAGCCGCATAGTGAGACCATCTCACCAGGAGATCGTACATAGACCGGGGCATCATCCTCCTACAGTGAAACGGTATGGTGGAGCCACCCACTCTGATGCTCCAAGGCTCCATTTCCCTGTGAAACAAGAGAGCAAGAGACGTGATGGCTAGCTTAAAAAGGAGGAGTGAAAGAGGAAACCCCTGTCTGGGACCTCTACCAACCGTCTATGGACTTGAGAGGTCACCATCCAATGAACACGAATAGGGGGCTCAGTTTACATAAGATGTATCCAGGCACAAACATTGGGCACACACACCATGGATCAGAGCACGGCCATTACATATCCCCATTCCACTGTGTCAAATGCCTTTTCTGGATCAGGGGAGATCCAGGCCAAGTCCTCCTCACCTCTTGCAGTCTCATGCAATACATGAGTCAGTCTACACAGATTCTGAGAGGTGCTACATACCAGCATAAAGCTGCATTGGTCCTCATGTATTATATCATGAACCACCCCCTGCAGTCTAGATGCCAGAGGTTTGCACAATATCTTGATGTCAAAGTTAGGCATAGTAAGGGACCCCTACGAGGAAGGGTTTAGCATGAGGCACACAATCTCCTCACACAAAGTCACCAGTAGGAGTCTCCCTCCTTCGTCTAACTAAAGACCTCCAGCAATGTCTTATTGAGTACAGCAGTGTAGGTGTGTTAAAACTCTACTGGCAATCCATAGCCACCCAGGGCTTAGATCTATTAAGCAACTTTATGGCTGAACCCAATTCCTCAATAGTGATATCCTCCTCCAAGTCCTCCATGTCGCCTTGCTGCAACTGGTGCAGACCAAGCCTTGCCAGGAGCCGATCGATCACTCACTCAGTACCGGGTAGACCAGCCTGATGGACTAATTTGAATGATCCAGAAAGTCAGATCAGATATCCTGCCTTCCGGTCTGGATTACCCATATACATTCCAGATGTGATGTGTAAAATGAGTGATATCTCTATTAGATACTGCACCTTCATGGCAAGCCTGAATCTGAAACTAAACGTAAAAAAAAACGTATACAATCCACGTGGGGGAGAAAAGAAACGCAAAAAACAGGAAACTGCTTGTACAGGGTGAACAACTGGATAGGACTACAACCTATCCCTATTTAGGGATCATTATTGATGAAAAATTTAAATGGAACCCAGCTATCAACGCAAGGAAACTTTCATTTCTCCGAGAGACATCTTCGTTAAAAATCTTCTCACAAAGACTGGGGCAGCGACCACTCAAAGAATTGCTGCAAATATATAACTCAAAATGCATAAGTACGGCAACATATGGGGCGGGGATATGGGGCTTCGCAAATGTGGATTCAATACAAAAAATTGAGAACTCCTTTCTGAGATACCTGTTGGCGGTACCAAAAAGTTGCTCCACTTATGTCTGCCACACAGAGCTGGGCATTGACTATATAACAGATACCATAAAATTGCAACCAATAATGTTGTGGCGCAGAATATGGGTCACTGAGCAGTGCAAACTGACTAGGGCGATTATCCAAGACATCTTAACGCTGGATCATTGTAAGAAAATCAAATGGGTGTCCTATGTTAAAGCGTTATTAACAGATCTAGGCTACAGGAAGTATTTTGACCATCCGTTACTGATAAAAGAAATCTCAAAAAAGAACTTAAAAAGAGAGTGCCTTGCACACCTGCGTCAATTACGATTACTATCCGAGATCCATAAACCATCTGTCCAACACTCTTTACTAGTGCAGACTGTGTTTATTGCTGAACCCTATTTGAACTTCAAACTAACACAGTATGAAAAAATGCTGCTCACTCGCTTCAGACTTGATTTGTTTCATTTACTGGTTGCATTTCCAAAGCAAAATGTCTGGACATCTACATTTTCTATGTTCCCTTGTGATCTACTGTCCCCTCAAACAACGATACATACAATGTTATTCTGTAAGTTTTTTATTGAACCCCGCAAACGCTGGATACTGCCCATCTTGAAATTCTGGGGCCTTCGACAGTGCCGCCCTGCATATCTGGCACTCCAGTATCTTGAAAACGAAAATTATGCCAAAGCGATCGTACTTTTTCTCAAATTCTGTATACGTCATCGTACAAACCTTTGAGTACGAACTACACTGCAGATTTGCACAAATGAAAGAATCTTAGAAAACAGGAAAACTGTATGTTATTATAAGATCGAAAAACTTATACAAATTGAGATGCTCCTGCTCTTCTTAATCGTTTTTTTTAACAAATGTATTTTTAACGCTTTTTAAATTTTAATAATTATTGTAATTTGCTTATTGTGAACTTTTATGGTGTTTTTCTTAAAACTACCGAATAAAGTTATTATTGAATTGAATTGAATTGAGTGATATCTCTATTTCACATCAGAATGTCCAGGTCAATGGCCTGCCTGATTTATAACTTCCTTATGTAAGAGTTGGCAATATGATTTGAGCGTATTCCTATTCAGAGCGCCCCAGATCTCATGGATTTTCCTATGCACCCCCAACATAATCGTACACACATCTGCCGAGGACATTTCACAATTTTGCAGGTCAGCCAATTGTCCCTCCTGTATCCTATGATCTGCTACCATTCGCCATTCCATCCAGCAGACAGTCCTATACACTCTCCTCTTACTACCACCTTGAGCGCTTCCTATTCAACAGCTCTAGTGTCCATGGTCCCCTAGTTCACTTCAAGATAACTCTCTAAAGAGGTTGTGCGCACATCCCTATAAATTGCAACCTGTAGGAGGTCAGAGGGCCAGGAACATCAGTAGAGGACCATGATCCAAGAGGAATCGACCCAAATGTATCACTGCTGTTAACTGTGAAGAAGCAGGACCTCCTACCAGGAACCAGTCCAGGAAACTATAGGTATTATGCGTGCAGCAATGACAGGTGTACTCTCGACCCCATGTTTGCAGTGCACGCCAACCGTCTAGCATACCCAAATTGTGCAGTATGCATGAAGAGAGCCCACCATTAGTACCCCTCCTGGGTGGGTATCGGACTTCCGCCCCATCTAAAATACAGTTAAAGTCAATCTGCGTAGTCCCACACTACCCTCCAGCGTATTCTGGAGCCCATCATAGAAATGCTGATCATCAACGTTAGAGGCATAAGAGTTTGAGATAGTAATATCTTTGCCATCCAGAGTACCCTGTCACAACAAATACCGCCCTTCCACATCCGCTTCACTGTAGGTGTGCCTAGAGGGGACCCCCAGAGCTACTCAGATGGCCACCCTCTGGCATAAGAGGAGTAAGAGGCAGGAACAGCTGACCCCTCCATTTCTTACCCAATTTCTGAAGTTCCCCCTGTGAGGTGTGTCTCTGAGGAGAGGCGATTTGTACTTTATGATGCCTAAGGAATGAGTGGATCCTATAGCCCTTGGAGTAATCTCTGAGCCCCTAACATTCCATGTGATAATGTTTATATGGTCAGCCATGTAAGTGATAGAACCCAGCCTGTAGTCCCACCCTGTTCCCTAGTCACATAGACTTCAATATTGAGCACTACCAGCATGCAAGACACGTGTACTGTCTACTGCCAGGCACTGTAAGAAAAAACAAATAGCTCTTAACAGGGGGGGCAGAAAACAAGTGAACCAACCCAACTCCTCCCACCAAGGAATGGCAGCATATCAACAATTTACCATACTGCAAATCCAATACACTTTCGCCTCTCAGGACCCACAGCCTAACCCCCTCATCCCCAACACAATTCCCTAAACATTCACTAAACATGAAGAGGCATTTTGAAACCCCATTCAGAGTACAATGCCTTCTTGGATCATAAAAAGCATAACACAGAAGACCCAAGCAGTACCCCTCGAATCAACAATCCCTGTTATATTTAGTCAATCCAACAAGGTAGAGCAGGGAAAGAATAAGACCCATAAGTGCACCTCCTGCAATAAAAAAGGATGGTAATGAGACAGAGTCAACGCACATATGCAAAAGCCACTGGTGCCATATCAAACCACAGGATCGTCTTGCAGCAACCGATAGCCCCATGCAGGCACACCCTCGAAATCTGACTATTGCTTCTAGGAGGCCACTGCCTCAGTACCATTATTCTGGATCACAATCCTGGTGGGACTACTCCCTTCAAGGGAATGGACCTCCCTGCACGTTCTCCTCATTTACCACCAAACAGGTCTGCCAGGGAACACTCTGGTCCTGGACCTCGAGGATACCGTCTTAACGGAGCATATCTTTAATGAAAGTGCATTATTATAAGGAATTGAATGAAATAAAGGGCATGGAACTAATTTGGCTGCAGGGATCGGTTGCTCTTCCTCTATTCCACTGGCTTTAGCCTCATACATAACCCTGCTCCTCCCTCCAGGAGAGAGAAGATAGTACCACAATAGTTAAAGTGGTTGGGGTTGAACACACTGGGAGATCTGTACCCTAATGACGAGTTCCTGTCTTTATAAGATGTACAGTTGCACCCTGGATGCACTTTCTTACATACTTTCCTCTATTACAGAGGAGCGCCTGTGGAGCGACACACCCCGTATTTCCCAGACAGTCCAAAACTTGCATGCCATAGATACTGTCATCACTAGACCCTCCCCCAGAAAACTGATTACCAGGCTGTACATAACCATGTAGAAGGCCCTTTGATCAAACCCCGGGCTTATGAGAGGTGGCGGGCGGACCGTGAGGAGGATTTCACAAGAAGAAATAGAAATATTGTTGTAATACCATACTCATGCTCTCCCCTGATTACCGCTTCGAGCCTCCTCCATGTCAAATATCCCAACCGGCCTTATTGCACACTGTCTGGAATGCGCAAGATGGGCTTACGACTGGACGCACAGTGATTTCATTGAGGCTGTGAAGACTGAGTTTCTGCATCTGTCCTGGAACTGCCTGGGGTATCAGGCTTGTGGACTACTGTATATACCTGTTTGAGTGAAATAGCCTCTCACTTTGTACCAATGATACCCCTTGTTGCTCTCCTTGGCTATGTCAAAGATATCCCTGCTGGCACACGCAGACTAAGGTCCATCCTACTACTTCTGGCTAAGCGGAGGATTGCCATGCACTGGGGACGCCATGGCTGGCTGAAAGTTAAAGATTGGTTGGGGGACGCTGCCTTCTGCAAGCAAAGTCAAGAGGACTAAAGGGAGCTAATGCCTGAAAAGAATCAACTCAAAGGCATATGCACACTTTTTGTGATGCTGCTGCTGAATGATATTTGTCATGGCACACTATATGAGGCCTGGGATGTGAGACTAATAAAATTTGTGGACACAGCAAGCTCCAACAAACTGACAATCAGCAATCTGGTGCCTCATGTGATGACCAGGAATCCTCCTGGGAGGCAATCACCATGACTGGTAGAAAAGGGCAATGTTCCTCACTGTGTGATGTTCACTTATTGCTTCTTAAACTCAATAAAAGCAATTTAAAATAAAGCATCCGGAAGTTATCGCAAAGGAAGAAAGTGTGAAGGACCACACATGACCAATCGTGAATGAAAGGAACGGTCACAAGAGCATCTCAGTCTTGCCTCCAAGTGAAATAACGCTGTAGTTGAGCTGTTAATTGGGATACAAGGAGATCTGTCATAAGGGGTCTCAAAACCTGTTGAGACTGTAAAAGACGTGTGGGTGTTAATGGGACTCCCCATGGTCCACCTACATTACTGAATCCCAGTCCAATACCCAGTAGCCTGGACCCAGAAGATATTAAGCTTCTCTAGGTGCATCTGGGAGGTAACACTAGGGTTTTTTACTTTGCAAACCTTCTAAAGGATTTATGTACCCCACTGTTGTCAGAGTGTAATTGCTTTTCACAAAGCTGCAAATTGCAAAGAAGCCTTCAAGAATCTCTACGCAATGTATGTGTTGTGATAATTCCTTCTCTGATCATTCGCTACCAGCCGAGAATCCGCCCCATTGTTTTCTGCATCCCCAGGAACTTCCAGCTGATTGTAACACTATATCTGAGGAAGTGGGTAATATTGTTCATCTCTTTCTGGCATCTATGCAGATTATCTACAATCACATTTCTTATCTAAGCCTCACTGTCTAAAGGGATGTCATCTGCATATGACCTACCTCTTTGCAAATGTCTTATTTTTAGATTATGCAAGGCCCAATAGTATAGGGGACCTGGAAATATTGCCTTAATTGACTTAGACAAAATTCCCACCAACCTTGCTAACTGGTGCATATTAGAGCCTCCAATCGTTGATACAATTGAAAAAAATATTCAAGCACATACAACGTTATGTCTTGTTCATGGTTTTACTTTCTTTAAATTCTTATACCGTTACCAACTAACATTATGATATGCATCCTCTCACGGGTAAACCGATTATTTGCATGATGTTTTTGTTTCTTTCCTCCTTCTCTCTCATATTGAATTACCAAACTGAAGAAATTGGGCCTGTAGCTTTTCAGTATATTTGGGAAATGTCTGACATTGATGAAAACGTTCCTCTGCAAAGCAACACTGTCTTTAGATTTGTATATAATTCTGATATCGTTAATGGAATCAGTGAAGGTAAGAAAATGAGATTTCTGGAGTTAATGCTTCATCCACCCATATCTTGATTTCTTTATCGCTTCTGGGGTTGGTGAGATTTATAAACAATCAAAGGGAATGTATTTGAAATCATGAATCCCAAGCTAAAATATTAGCCTATTTCTTTGCGGCACAGGAAGTGGCATCAAATGTTATTTGATTGTACTTGACACTGGGTGCCCTTGTTCATGGAACTTGTTAATTAGAAAATCGTACTCATAGAAAGTTCAATATGGCAACCAACTCTGGGTTAAGCTAGCAATCTAGCAGGGCACCAGGATCAACTTAATAAACACAAATAACATTGGAAGGGTTTTTTTTAAGTGGCCATCTATACCAGCTGACTGGACCTATGCACATGAAACTGACTCATTAGTATGATTTTTGAGGTATATGATAAATATCTGTGCTAAATGTTATTAGGTGTATCTGAGATGTTATCAGTGTTTATAAGAACTATACATTTACATCACCATAATGATGTTTTGAAATGTGTAGGTCTTCATCTAGTACAGTATGATGGCAAAATGTTGAATTTCAGCTCAGTTGTGCCTTGTGGTTTATGTATAGATACCCTAATTACATTATGTAATGAATCTCTTTTCTATCTCCCAGGTGTATTCATAATATGCTGGTTCCCCTTCTTCATCACCCACATCCTGAAAATGCACTGCGACTGCAATATCTCCCCTGCCTTATACGGCGCATTCACCTGGCTGGGCTACGTCAACAGTGCTGTCAATCCCATCATCTACACCACCTTCAACATTGAGTTCCGGAAAGCCTTCATCAAAATCCTTCACTGCTAATGTGAGACACAGCCTTACAAGTGAAGATATGTGAACGACACCTTCCTTCCCATTGGCTCCACTTAGCTTGGATCATGATCACCCGCTCTCTATTTCGCCTCAAATGGGCGTGAAGGAAGGTGGGCGCAAGGAGATAGCCTACACCGTATTGTATTGTGAAGAGGAACATTGAACTCTGGGAGTTCCAGTAACATGGCACAAAGTGCCAACCTCACACTGTGTTGCAGGATCTTAAAAAGCACGGCGCTATAATCAAAAATATGAAATTGTTCCTAAAGCGGGTTGCCAACACAATATCTCATGGCCCTGTGTCATTCTTGCAATCTCACCAAAGACTAGTTTCCACTTTTCAATTGATCTAACAAAGTAACACCACATCCAAAACTCTTAGCGACATTGCAGAAGATTATTTCACCTCTTCACTTGAGACTCAAAGTTGAATGGATATTAGACTGAGATAAAAATATGAGTCTGTTGGTGGGGGTGGGGGGTCACAGGACAATAACCGAGAACGGAGATGAAATGTTTAGCTTTGGACATGGAGTGCATAAAAAAGAACTCACTAAGAGGAAATATAAAAATGTAAATAACAAACCAAGGAGGAACTTGCTCATAGCCCAGACGCAAAACATATATAACTTGTCTTGCATGGTATGCCTCGCGCCTCAAAGGCACCCATTTTCAACCATATTAATTAGTGGTGAAAAATATGTATTCTCTTCTACGTAATCATTTCAAATGTCTTGGTGGGAGCACTGCATACCAAAAGGATTCGCCGCTCACTTCTGTGTGTGTGTGTGTGTGTGTGTGTATGTGTGCATCAGAGCCACAGAAAGTGGAGAGAATAAAAATATCATTTTTTTTCTGACTACCACATTGAATGTAAAATACACAGAAGCACTTTGTCACTGCGCTGTGCAGTAACTTTAAAGCACAGTGTCTTTGTTTTACACCGGTCCATCGGTGATGGTGTAAGACATTTATCTCATAAAACATTGCCTATCAGTGTGGAAATCTACCCGAGCCACAGCGAGTAGCTTTGAAATCTAAACTGTTCTGTGGGAAGTAACAAGTGTGACGAGAGAAAAGAGCACTTAAGTATCAGAGAACAGGAAGATAAACGCATAAGCTGAATGAAAAGAGAAAAAGATGTCATGCACAAGAAATCATCCAACATAGAGGTATATGTCGTCAAGCTGCACATAATGGAAAGGTTGTGTATCAGAATCAAACTTAAAAGGTGCTCATACTGTGTTGCTATTGATGATTTTGCAAGTTTCCTTTGGGATCATTTAATCAAAACTCTTGCACAGTGGCTTAGTTTATTTGGACAGCAAGCAAGTCAATATTAAGAAACGCATCCTTCTAAGGTAAAGGTGATATATCGGAACAGAATGCAGAAAAGAGGCAGAGAAGCTCTTTAAGTTATATGGTTTATGGACACAACATCTGTGGCTAGACACTGGAGCGAACTAAGGAAGGGTTAAAAAAGAAAAGACCTGGCAGGAGGATGTTTTGGTGTTAAAGGTGGACAGCTGTAACACTACTGGCTTAGGTTTTATTTGGGAATAATTTGCTGACATATTCGAAGACTGAAATAATGACAACGGCTTGGCATATGTTGTTCTGGCATTGTTTTTTTGTTTCCCAAGGTGTAAAATTGATTCATGCAAGCATACATGGATTCTACTTTAGTTTCATATAAAATAAAACATTATTTCCAAATATTCCACTGTTTCTGGGAAACAGTTTCTGAGGGGTTTTATTTCTAGGTCTTGCCACACCGGAGTCAAATTTCTGCAGGCGATATCAAGGCAAAGATGTTGAGTAGCACACCTTAAAGTCAAATGAACTGAGGGGCATATTACCAAGGGTGGCGATAGGCAATTATCGCCGGTTTAGCGGCCGTTTTCGGTAGGTTTAGCGGCAATAATTCTATCGCTCTATTAGCAAGCTGTCGCTAACTGATGTTAGCGACAGCTTTTAGGCGATAGCGAGCGGTTTGGGGCCCGTTTTGCATGTCAGCGATATTTATCGCTAATGACATGCAAAGTGGGCATACCCAACCTGTTAGCGACTGAAAGCAGTCGCTAACGTCGCTATCGCCTATTAGCAAGGCAGGCGTAGCGATGGAAATATTACCGCTATCGCGAAAAACCAACGCCTGCTCAGACCAGTTCTTAGCCATGTTATCCAATGGGAGGTGGATAACATGGCTAAGAGCCTTTCGGCGCTAATGCGTGAATATCGCTGTATTCTCAGCGATATTCACGCATTTCGCCTGATTTTTATCGCTTCTGAGATAAACCTTGCTAATAGCAAGTTATCTCAGCGATAAAAACCGGTGATGCGCGGCGATAAAAATATTGCCGCTAACCCTACTTTGCAATAAATATCGCTATTTGTTGGTAATATGCCCCTGAATATCTAACATTATTCATAAAAGGGTTAATGCTAGTTAAAGCAAAGAAATGACTGGACAAACAACAAAATATCCCTAGTATGTGAATTTCAATTGCATATACTTCCTTCTATTCCTCGCTCTCTTTGCCCCTTTCTATTTTATGAGTTCTTCTTTTTTAATATAGCCTTCTAGATTGCTACTAGGACTATACTATAGCCTTATAGCCCGCCGTAGAGGGCTATACCAGCTATTAAAGGCCCTCTCCAGCGTTAAAGGCCCCGAGCCGAAGGCGAGGGCCTTTAACAAGGGAGAGGGACTTTAATAGCGGTATAGCCCATCTACAAAGGGCTATAAGGCTATTAGAACATTCTGTCACTAGAGGACAGAATGTTCTAACAAAAAAAACAAAGCCTTTTGGGAGAGTGAGGGTATTGGAATCCCCTCAGGTTCCCTGAAGCCTTTGTTCACAGCCAGAGCTGTGAACAAAGAAACATTGGAATGTTGGTGCTCCACTCCATTGTTTTCAATGGAGCTCCCAACATTCCAATGTTCTAATAATTGTTAAAGACCCTGACCCTGACTTACAGGTCGAGGGTGAGGGCTGCCGAAGGCAGAGGGCTATCAAGCTGTTAGATCACTCCATCCACTAAGGTTAGAGAGTTCTAAATTCAAAAGCGAGAAACAGAAATACAATATGAGAATGTTGGAGCAGAAGTCTTCTATCAGCCATTATAAGCCCAGACTCACTACATTGTCTTCAATGGAGCTCTCAACATTCTAATGTTCTAATAGCTCGACCAAACTGGTCTACCAGCCATTGAAGGCCCTCTCCAGTATTAACTGTTTAACAAGGGAGCGGGCCTTTATTGGCTAGTAGAGACCGCGAGGGGGGCTCTAAGGCTATTAGAGCATTCTGCCACTAGAGGGCAGAATGTTTGAATTACTACAAACAAAGGCCTCTCGGAGCTGTGAACAAAAACAACATCAGAATGTTGCTCTGCTTGCTTTTTCCGACCCATAGAAACCTGGAGCACTCTATTGTATTCAATGGAGTGCTCCATATTCCAATGTTCTAATTTTCTTTATATAAAACTTTACATTCAAAACCTACATAGATTCATCTAGTTATAGTTAACAATTCATATCATCAACATATGAGATGTGCTCAACAAGTTATGTCAAATATACTATAATTTTGATATGGTTAACAAAATATATTAAACACATTAATCAGCATGTTTCATAATGAGGGAAGAAAAGGGGAAAAACGAATGTGAAGGGTAAACAATACAGAAAACGATCATATGTACTGAACACATATCATTTAAAAAACAACTCCTAATCTGCTCACATCTATATAAGCAGAATACTCTTTTAAACCGCCAATCAATCAATCAATCAGTCAGCATTTGTGAAGCGCACTCTGTCACCACTAGGGGTATCTCGGTGCTGCGTCTCTCTTGAAGAGCCAGGTCTTGGTTCTCTTTCTGAAATCTGCCAGCGAGGGGGCTTAAAGGAGCTGGAGGGGAAGGTTGTTCCAGATCTATGCTGCGATGGATGAGCAGGAGTGGCCACTGCTGTGGGTGTGGCAGACGCGGGGAGTGTGCATGCGGGTAAGTGAAGTGGAGCTAGGTGGCTATCAGGTTGGTGGAAGTTTAGTCGATCGTTGAGGGAGCTAGGTCGTAGGTCGTGGAGGGCTTTGTGGGCATGCATGTGGATCTTGAACTGGCAACTTTCCTAGATTGGGAGCCAGTGAAGGTCTCTGGGGTGGGGGCGATGTGGGTTCAATTGGGGAGGTCCAGGATGAGTTTGGCAGCAGTGTTTGGTATGGACTAGGGTCTTCTGGGGAGCTGGATAGGGATGCCAGTGTAGAGGGTGTTGCCGTAGTCATGGCGGCTGTTGATGAGGGCCTGAGTGACGGTCTTTCTGGTGTTGGTTGGGATCCATTTGAAGATTCTGGGGAAGCAGGAGGAGGCAACTGAATTAACTTGTCATTTAATGGTCAGTTGGCTGTCAAGGATGATGACGAGGCGTGCATGGTCAATTGGTGTGGGTGTGGGACTGAGTTCTGCAGGCCACTATCTGTCGTCCCATGTGGAGGTGTTCTTTCCAAAGATCAGTACTTCAGTTTTTTCTGAGCTGAGTTGGAGGAAGTTGTTTTTCATCCATTTGGCTACATTGGTCATGGCTTTGAGAAGTTGAGTTTGGCGGGGTCCCCGGTGAGCAAGAGGATCAGTTGATTGTTGTCTGCATAAGAGATTATGTTGAGTCCTTGGGATATGTTGATGTCTGAGAAAGGGGGTCATGTAGATGTTGAACAGGGTGGGGCTGAGTGATGATTCTTATCCTATGCTGCATATCATGTCTTTGGGTGCAGAAGTGACAGGAGGCAGTCAGATACTCTGTATGCGTCCTGCAAGGAAGAAGTGATCCACTTGAGGGCGTCGTGCCATATGCCTATGTTGTAGAGTCTGCTGAGGAGGGTGTTGTGGGAGACTGTGTTGCACGCCGCACAGAGGTCGAGTGGATCCGGCTGACCATTTCTCCATGGTCCACGAGTGTTCTGATGTCGTCTGTTGCAGCAATCAGCGTGGTGTCAGTGCTGTGATTTGCATGGAATTCTGATTGAGACTAGTTCAGTAGGTGGTTTTGTTGCAGGAATTCAGTGAGCTGCTGGTTGGTAGCTTTTCCAAAAACGTTGGCTGGGTATGGGAGCAGGGAGATTAGACAATATATTTTGAGATGCTTGTGGTCAGTGGAAAACCTTTTTAGGAGGAGTCTGACATCTGTGTGTTTCCATCTGTCTGGAAAGGTTGCTGTGGAGATGGAGGTGTTGAGGATGCTGGTGAGTTGCTTGCTGATTGGGTTTGAGGCTGGAAAGGTCGTGAGGGCAGGGGTTGGTGAGTGCCCCATAGTGGATGGAAGACCCGGAGTGGATGGAAGATATGATGGCTGAGGTGGTCAGGGCAGTGAGCAGTGACCAGGTGGTGATGGTTTGGCTGGTGTTTACTGGTTGGTTGAGGTTGTCGCGGCTGATGCTGGAGGATTGGAAATTGAGATTGTTGTAGATGTTGGTGATCTTGCTGTGGAAGTTGTCTGAGAGGGTGTTGCACAGTTCTTGGGAGATGTGGTGCTGCTATTAGTGGTATATGTGATGGTCCTAGTGCAGGCAGCGCAGGGAAAACAGGAGACGCAGGGACAGGGACAGCCGACAATGTAGGAAGAGGAAGCAGCTCAGGAACAGTAGGCAGGGCATGGACAGCAACCAGGTCAGGGACAGCAGGCAGTGCAGGGACAGCAGGTAGCACAGGGACAGCAGGCAGTGTAGGGCCAGCAGATGGCGCAGGGGCAGTAAGTGGTGTTGGGACAGCAGACAGCTCAGGGACAGCAGGCAGTGTGGAACAGCAAGCAGCACAGGGTTAGGTACAGCAGATAATGCAAGGACAGCACAACCTCCTGCAGGTTGTGACAGGCACGGATCGGTGCTCCTTGTGCTTGTCATGCAATGCAGGAGCTGCATGCCCACTATATCCTGCACAGGAGGTGTGAATAAAGCTATTCCCAGCTGGCCCGCCTCTGGGGCTACTGGGAAATGTATTCCGGTCAAGACGCGGCTGGCCAGTGTAGTCGGGACGGGGAAGTGGGTTTCTGAATGTTGGCAGGAGGGCAGTTACCTCATTCAATGCAGCAGAAGGCTCCTTCCACTGATGCGGCCCACTATATCGTGTGCAAGTCTGAGGAGGATGGAGGGTGTCTCCCCCTACAGTAGAAATAATTCTTTAGAGGTATTCCCATGATGGGTGTATCTTCAGAATAACCCAGCAGAATCAAGTGGGCACTCCCAGTAATTGATGAACGCAGAATGCGATTGGATAAGTTAAAAATATAATGTTAGAACTGTTCCACTCTGTAAAAGGCCAAATGAAATTTAAAGAATTAGGGTACTGCAGTTTTACTTTCAAATCCTCCACTATTTTATTTTTATATCATTTAAGGAGGCCACTTGAGAATAAGCCAAGCATAGTGAAGGCTAGTAAAACTGTTCTTTAGTTGGTGTATAATTTCAGGCAACTCTTGGAAATATCCAAGCATCTTTTCCATGACTTGTATTTTACTGACTGCAGTAGATTGATTCTATTCAGCTCAGACTTGGGAAGCCTTCAATTAAGTTTGAAAAAGCAGTACTGACCTCACAACATAAACCCAAGTTTTGGGGAAAGTCTCTTTGTCATTTACATAAGGGAGAAACAATTCTACAATGGGGATTTAAAGTTGAATGTGTATTTTGAAAAACTCCATTATAATCATATCTGTGTCACAACAAATAATTTCAAGAACTATTTACTAGAAATACATTTTACTACCTAAGTAAAATTTGATTACTCAGTAAGGAAAATGCTTCACTTTCGAATTCCCAACCATGAGGCCTTTACCTAGTCCTGCTGTCGTGTAGTTCCTTGGACCCGCCAGGACCTGCACGTTTTGGATGACCTAAACTGAGGGATGGTGTGCAGACAGACTCTGGACACCCCCCACTGGATGAGTCAGCCGTTTGACCTGCCAGCTCTACAGTGCTCCTACCACCCCTCTGTACTATACAGTGTGGTAGGTAGTTTCTGGCAACCACCAAACATGACAAACCTGATTCCTCAGGTATCATGGAACCAATACGGTATCTTTAGCTCAGTCACTCGTGCTTATTTTTCTCAGAATACATAGAATGACGATTAGAATGGTTTCAATAATTATTTATTGGTCAAGCGTCAGTCTAGTATGAAACATATTAGCTGCGACAACCAAAAGACAGGAGCAGACAAATGTAATCGCTAGTACCAATATGATAAAAAGTAGATACATTTCAACCATAGTGCTAATAAGATGAATTAAAGCATATTACATATAACAATAGCGTTGATGTACTCCTATGTGTAGCCTACCTAACCGTGCCTAGCCTAGAGGTGTAGGTGAAGCATGTATGTATAAGTGCTTGGATATGTCCTAATGGAACATAATAGAACATAATGGAGCCGATAATTCCCCAGGGAAGTGCTAACCCCTCACTTGATGTTTCGGAATGAAGGACCCCGTCTCTACTTCGAGGATGGCACCCTGCGAGGGATGTCAGATCTCTGCTTGTCGAAGGATCAGCTGGCAGAGCCTCGTCTCAGCTTGGAAGAAATTCTCCTCTGTCTATTAAGGGGGAGTGAGAGTCTTTTATACTACACTCTGGGGTTTTTACAAAATCAATATGTTTTGAAATCATTTGTTAATCCCCTGCTAATCCTTTTCTAAACAAACATAATCATGCACAGCTGGCTGTTGGCCATGAATGAAAAAAATGGTGACCTGTGTACAGAATAAATCTTCTAGGCCTGGGGACATGTTTGTGTACGTCAGGTACAGGGATTAAGATATGGTACAAAGAGCCTGATTTCAAAGAGACAGGAGTACACTACTAGGTAAAAGGTCCCATATGTAAGACCGTTATGTCGTGTGGATGGGACACAATGTATGTAATTGGTATGTACATGATGGGACTAACATAAAGGACATGACACTGCAGAAGTCAACAAACTCAATAAGTGATGTTATACAAACTCTATATAATGTATAATTAAATCAGGAATCATAACACCACTCAACTAGGACTTTATCTTCAGCACAATCTAGGACAATCTTGCCTTCATGCCCTTGCCCCAAAGGAACATACCAAACAATTTAGAAAAATCTGTGCTGCAAAAATCCTTGTCGTCTCAGGACAGATAAATATGGTAGATATTTTGTATAGGAGTGCTGTATAATTACATTATTACATTGACAAAGATAATTTAGGAGAAGATATCTGTAGGGATATTTGTGTTTCCTTATAGTCTCTCACAAGTTTTTACATTTTGTTCTCATTGGTTCCTAACATGTTTTTTATTCCGGACATGGGGCAGAGCCCAGACCCGGCTTTAGCGCTGGTGGCGCCCAGTGCTACAATCTATCTTGACCCCATGAACTCCACCTCTAATTCCCTCACTGCCACCAGGCAAAGGCTTACTTGCCTAATCCTCTCAGCTATCAACATAACATACACATCTGTTCTGTGCAGCAGGCATATAAACCCCCTGTGCGACTTTATGGTGAGTGAAAAGTGCCACCAGACAAAACTTCCATCTGTCTCTCTAGCAATCTTGAAATTTTTATTGTTGCCTGAAACCTGGACGCGCAAGTAACTCTGCAAGAGTTGTTTTTACATCTTGTCATTGCTAACACAGTGCCCCCACCCTGAGGTCAGTCCTCCCCTCCAAGTCAGCACCCAGTGTGGCCGCACTGGTCCCACTGCTCTAAAGTTAGTCCTGGCAGTGATAAACAGTCTCAAAGTGTGCATATGTTCTGACCTGCATGTCAGACGTTTAAACCGGCAGAGCCATCAGAGGCTTCATGAAAACCTGGCATGTATCCCTACTTCAAATAGGGATGGGTAACTGCAAGTTTGGTTGCACAGTAGAATTAATAATTTGCTGTGGTCAGCCCGCTCTATCAAACTCTAAGGAATGTCCTAAAGTTTCAGGACTGAATGCAGACACCATCTTAGTCAAGGGAACACAGGATTACTTAGTACAAAAGCATCAACTGCCTCTAAACCTTTTAAACACTCTAGCGATAAAATAGTGACTAAAAGACTTCAACAGGCACAGAATGTGGCTGCCTGCGCGCTCTTTGCACCACCTAGGTACTGCCATGCTTCAGACCTTCTACGCCAGCTTCATTTCACATAGAGCAGAGAGTCTACTTTAAAGTCCTATGTACGACTCACAAGATCCTCTATGGCCTGGGTCCTCAAATCTTGAGTGAGCTGTGCTCTTTGTATGTCCCCACTCGAGCCTTGCACTCTGCAAATCTGCACCTGGCTCGTATACTGCGGGTGCACAGGACAAGAGTAGGGGGGCGTTCGTTCCGAGCACTGGCACCTGCCCTTTGGAATTCCATCCCTCTGGCTGCCCGGAGCATGCAAGACCTCTGGATCTTTAGGAAAATGATCAAGACGTGGCTATTCTCCAGCCACTAGCTCCCTTGTCCTTTCCGCTTTTGCTTGATATTGCGCGGGAAGGCCTTGTTGCTGGGGCAGCCATGCGCTTTATAAATCCATATAACATAACATAACATTAAAATTCAAAAATATATTACATTAAAAAATGGTGTTGTCCAGCTGTCCCATCACTAAGCTAACTAACTGAGACTACCACCTTCTTTTTTTTAACATGAGTGACTCCAGCAGAATTCCAAGGCATTATAAAAAAATATGAACACTATCCATTGACCAGGATAACCTTATCCCTCCTTTCTGATTAAGAAGATGGTGTCTCAGCTTGCTCCTGTGTTCACAGAAATTGGAAATCATTTTATTTTAAAAGGATTAGTTCTGACTTCTTTAAAAGATACCTGATTACCCAGCCATTAAAAATATGTTACTGAAACCAATTGTTGCAGATCTATTGCTTGGACTTGTTTCCTTACGAAAATCTTGAAGAATATGGTAATTCATCACACTTTCATTGTGTGTTACTGTGTGGTGTACATTCAGGTTTCAGGACAAACAAGAGTACAGAAGTGGTACAGGTAAATGTTTGGGGTGAAGCGGTTGGAGTTGGCAGATGATGAGTAGGTCTGGGTATAACTTTGATTACGTTGGAGTAATCAAAGTTATTACTCTGACATGGAATTACCAATAATTACATGATTATGCCTTCTCACAAATTTAAGAGTAATTTTGGGTGGAAATTGGTAAAGAAAGAACTAATTTAACAAGCGCAAGTAGCTGCTCGCACTGCTGTTTATGTTGTTTTGCATTTAGCACTATATTCTTAGCAAAAATTGTGAGTTGATGGAAAATCCTACTTCAAAAGCACATTTAGCATTTAGTAAGTGTGAGCATCGGCTTGCAACTCTGCTCATATTCTGTTGCATTTAGAACCATTTCTTAGTGCAAAATATATATGCGCCTGTGTGAGGAATTGGGTACCTGGTTGAAGACAACGTGAACCCTTCTCAAGAAGCAGCCACATTCTTTGCCAGGATGAACCACAGAAAGTTGCCAAATAATCTGGTCTTAACCCTCTCCTAGCTTGACACGAAAGCAGTCAGGCTTGACTTAGAGACAATTTGTAAAGTATTTAAGCGGCACACAAACAGTAAAAACATGAAAACACAACACAGGAGAAATCATACACCAATTCAGAAGGATAGAGTAAAATGTTATACATTTTTTGACACCAAAAGGCAAACATCTGATCAAACTGCCTCACAGCAGGCGTAACACTGACGCAGGCCCTTTCACATGGGGCTTGCCCCATGTGAAAGGGTACATTGCTGGAGTTGCGTCACTTTTGTGACACATTTCAGCAATGCCTCACTTTTGCGCCATACAGATAAGTCAGAAATACTGATGTATCTGTAACTCCTTGCGACATTATGCATCATACAGTAAATATGACGCATCAATCATGTCCCAAGGAGGGTGCACTGAGAAGTGACGCATCGCTGCTTTCAAGCAGCGATGCGAGCCACCTAGTGTGGCAAACAGATTCAATATACCGGAGTGGAAGGAGGAAGGATCAAGGACTTGGCCTAAGACATAAAAGCAGCCCAAGAAATGTTGGGAACAGCTGATGGCCCTCCTGTGTTATTTGCAACATTGTCCGTAGAGCCTACAATTAGGTGTATTGGCTCCTAGAAACCCAATGGGTTATTCTGCCCTGTAGTATACTTGACTTGGCTAGGGTTGACATGTGGTCTCCCCCACCTTCCAGTGACCCGTGTTGTTCACAGGGTTCCATGTTTGCACCTCATGACCACTACATATAGACCTTGAGGGTCCTTTTTGGCAAGTAAGGCATATTTTTACCCAAACTGCATATAGCAGGCAACCACATCAATAGATGCCGTCAGCAAAGGACATTCCTTGTCTAAAATTCTGCCTCATTTACATCTAATTATGGATATCAGTTGACTACTTGAAACTATATTTTTCCAATACTAACTTAGTGCTCCTGAGAAGTGGTGACCTCCAACTTGTGGATTCAAAAATAGTGAATCACGAAATACTCATCAGTAGTCCCACCATATCAAAAGGAAGTACAAATTGGATCCCATATAGCCTTCAAGACATGTATACCACAGGAATCTCGGATTGGCAAAGCTGTTTTACTCCAATGTAACTTCAACACAGCACATGCTAGGGTCTTATCAATTTAACACCAACTTTACCGACCTTCTAGACACCTGGGCACCTCTCTGGCTCTACTTCTTGTGACCCTTCAAACAATAAATCATTACATAACAAAATATAATGTGTTTTTGTAAACCACAATAGCACATTCACCCTGGAGGTTCTTGATGACAAATAAAAGGAAACTGCAAGAAATTCAACCCTATTGCCCACATGCCAAAATCGATACTCTGCCCTCCCAATCAAAATGTCAATCTATAACATTAAGGGACTCATTTATGAGAAGTAGCTTTCCCGCAGTGATGCAACACTTCTCTGTATGATGCATCATGTCGCAAGGAATGACAGATACGTCAGTATTACTGACGTATCTGTCGGTGCAACAGTAGTGCATTGCTGGAGTTGTGTCGGAAGCGTGACGCATCTCCAGTAATATTCCTTTCAAATGGGGAAGCTCCATTTGAAAGGACCTGCTACTCCCATATGCATTCCATGAGGCAGGCATGAGGTTTTGACGCATTGCCGTCCTAGAAGTGGTACAGCGAAATCTCATAGATTTCACTGCACCACTTCTACGACCCATTCTTGCAGAGGAACACCCACCTGGTATACATTATACCTGATGTAGCGCAGGTGTTTATGAAGTGACAGATCTGCCTGGACGTGGCTCTTCATAAATATGGCGCAACATGGCGCATTATTTACGCCGCGGCTACATCACTAAAAGTGACACAACGGTGGCGCAAAAGTGACGCAGGCCTTCATAAATAAGGCCCTCAATCAGCATACTTTGTGAAGAAGGTGTTAATGCCTACATTTACGCTGCTGACAATGAGCCAGCAATAAGTTAGGTAGGAGGACTTAAAAGGTAATGTTATTCTGCACATCCTTTCAATCAAAGAACAGTGGGAAATTTACTGAAACATTTCTAAATAGCCTCTGTTGTATTTTCAAGGTCAAGCTTTGGGTCTGGCACACACTGGATGGACCCTTCAGACAAAGGTGCCTTTGGTCGAAGTCATTTTTTTCTGAAAACTTTCGTCTGAGGGAGGATCTAAGGCTAGATAGTGGGTGAAGAAAGCGTGATGACGTTTTGCAACCTTTCTGGGATTTTACGATGTAACACCCCAAATTCCCAGTGGACTGCAGAACAACCTGCAGAATGAATTTTAAAAAGGGAGGTCGCCATTTGCAATGGCCTGGACTAGCTGTGAACACAGTGATAGTGGCCTACAAGGAACAGTAGACCATCATCCCTGAGTTCACATTCCCAAACCAGAAACATTTGTTTTTTATCTAGAGCACCCTTTGTTCCTTAAAGGTTCAGGTGCTACTTTACATTATAAAAAAGTGTTTGCCTTTTATGGGAACACACTGGAGGAACAGGCAGTGAGTGGTTTCCTGGGCCAATGCCTGCTTCCCCTAGATCTGCCTGAGAAAATTCCAAAGGAAAATCTGTCCAACATCAACAACTTCCCCTTTGCGAATGAGTTATTCCACAATCTGAGGTCGCTAAACATTCATACATTTAATTGCAAATTGCACATTAGAGGAGATGCCCTTTTCATGCCGAAGTGCGTTTCGGAATGAGTAGCAAAACCCTATTACGATTCAGAAAGGCTTAATACAAAGCAGGAATAATGCTTTAGTACATCTTGCCCTAAATTCTGAGTGGTTGAAAAAATGCATTGTTCGTAGTCATGCTGTATTAATATTGTTTTTTATTTCTGATATATCATTATTTTTAATAGGACTGCAATTTGACTGTTAAGATTTCTATTTGTTATTCTGCAGTGTCTCATTTTCTAGAAATTTAGATCATTTTGTGTGGTTGCCACTTTCCAGGATTGATACAGCAATTAATATCAGAAAGCGGACTATGAGGTTACAGCTATCCTACTTTCGCGTATCCTTAGGACTACGGGCCTGATTTAGATCTTGGGGGGAACTCCCATAGTCCCTCTGTGGCAGAGTATCCAAGTACTCTCCCAAGCTGACGGTATCCCGCTGCCGTATTTAGATGAATCGCTGTCCGCTTCAACAGAAGTTACCTGATGCGTAAGTGGTGCACCATCGTGGAGGCAGTGGACTCCTCTGCTAGTTGACAGTACTCTGTTGCCGTCAGGTCAGCAGGTTTACGACGAGCCTATTTAGATGTCCCCGTTGTGCTGCCGTTGACTTCACAGTGATGGCAATATGCTGATGGAGTGAGTCCCTGAAAGAGTGGATACTGGTAAGTACCACTTATCTATGTGCCAATACATATATGTGTTGAGTTTGCTTCTAAAATATGTGTAATATGTTATGCCCCTTTTCCTACCTATTGCATAGCACACAAACAACACACACACACACACACACACTATAGAAGGCATACACACAGGCATCAAAAGCACAACGCCCACAACCACCACAACAACATAATTTTCTTTTTAACTGTCAACACATTTGTGTTACTTTTACCTTGATGAGTTGCAAAACTTGCATTAATGCACTACACATAAAAAATGCATGTGACAGCCATGTAAAAATACACAAGACTAAAGCAACTGCCAACACACTATTGACAAGTAAGACAAGTGTAAAAGAAGCTTACCTCAGATCCACGTAACAACAAATTTATTAGTGTGTGGTCATTTAATAGCAGCAAAGAAAGGACCTGGACAATGGGGTTCAATATGGAAGCGGAAGTGGGAAACAGTAAAAAAGGCAAGTTTCTACCTCATTTCCTTCGATTCTGCCAACTCAAAGTCGGAGGTATCCCTGCCACAGTTTCCTCAATGGAAAGGCACATCTTGATTGACCTGAAGGCAATCTTGGTTGGACTCTCGCCAACAGCCACTTCTGCCTATGATGCCGTTGACGCAGGGAAAATTCCTGGAGATGTCAGCGACACTCGGGGCAGTCTTTTGCCCATGGACCCACTAACATCTAACGAAAGGAGGGAGACTACCAAGTAACTGGTGGTGAAACCGTCGAAAAAGTGGCAGCAGGACCACATCCGCCAAGATCGAAATTAGGCCCAGAAGGTTTCAAATCCATATTGTCTTCTACAGTGAAGGACAACGTAACATCTGTCTTTTGAATGAAAGATTTACAAGCCCATTCTAAGTGAAATCTCAGACAACACAGGTAACAAATGGCGGTAGTAATCATAGACATCTGACTCGCTTCCTTGCTATTTCATTACAATAGGAGACAAGACGTGAGGGTTCATTCTTGCCTATTCAGATTGCAGTGGTGTAACACAATTTGAGGGAGTTTCCCTGCAAAGTACATGAAGGGCCCCCAGTGCCCCCAGACACAGTCAGGAGCTCTCAGGTCAGGGGCCCGCCACCAATGCACAGAGCTGAGTGGCCCCCTGGAGTTCGGGTGGCCGACCTCACCCCGGGGTTGCATGAGCTAATGTTACGCCACTGTCTGATTGATATCTTACGCTACTGAGCACAAAAGATTATTTTTATCACTGGCTGCCAAATATGACTCTCTCGGGGTGCACTAGTGAAGGTAGTGACTCAGAGATCACTATTCCTTTGATATATTGAATAAGTGTAATTTTCCTAATTTTTGGGAACAGCCCACCTTTTCTCCACTCTAATATGCAGAAGAAAGTGGGAAAATCTTTGCTGGCTGATGAAGGTTTGCACAAATCACATGCATAGCGTTTTGAGCAAAATCAAAGATTAGAAAATAATTGAGGGGTACTTCACCTGACGTTATGTTCAGAGTCTTAATTAGTATTTGTGTCAAAGTAGTTTTTATCACAATGCTCTAAAATGGCTTCTTGGTGCCATGAAAACATTTGTACTGATGATTGCAGATGGTAAGTACATAGATCAGCTGCAGTTTTAGGGGAAGGGCGGAAGGGTTACACTGCTCTAATTAAATGAGATATGGATGGTAATTATCTAAATCATCTTAAAAATATCCACTGCCTTGGTCTGCCTAGTACATTTTCCAAACCGGATGCCAGTCAGTCATGCAGTTTCAATATAGACACATGCACTATTGCCCATGTGTCTACTGCCAGTAGTGAAAGTTAAGCAATCCTGCAATAGTTGGGGTCCTTTGGGACCGCCCACAAATGACGCTTTGTTCCGTATACTTCAAATATCGTTCACTAATTAAATGACTGCTTCAATGTAATATGATCTTTTATCAAATCCAATAACAGAACTCAATTCCCACAATGTCCAACCACAGTGTGACACAAAAAACTTACTCAACCAATGACAGAGCGAAAGTACACCAACCATCCAATCCAAACGCGAAAACACTATGACGTCAATCTCACTCCTTGCAGTGGCTCACGCTCCTGCATAATTGTCTTAACAAGCAAACAATTCCACTAATACGTTTTTAAATTACTACTTGTTTGCTCTACTAAAGAAAATAACAGTATTTCAATTACCCAAGCCTATTTTTCAATATTCCAGTGACTTCTAGACCAGCGAAAACTCACACCAATAAATGCAGTTTCACCCGTTTGCTCAATAAGATTCCACTAACATTAACAAAGATTAATCAACCACAATAGCATGTCCCTAGTATTACCGATGGAAGTGATGATATCTCACACTCCTCATCAACTCTTCCTGTAAAGAAGTTTATACATTTACGATTATCCCGGGATCTTTCGACTACACTGAGCCTACAATCATCTTCTCCTCTTTAGCAATTCTTCACCATTTCTTGTTGCTCACTTATTGCTCACTCATACAACCTGAAAGAGAAAAGACACATGTAAACTCTCATTAACCTCAACATTCAAACCCTATTAATACACCTTCAAACATCTCAACCACCAAACCACAACTGCTTTGCCACTCCATCTGGATCTGGGCACGGGAAACTGGAACTGGGAGTTATTTTAAAGTAGCTTGGGTACTAATTTAAAAAAACTCCATTTAGGGTGTGAACCATATGAATAGAGCTGAAACAAAAATGTAACTGATGTATCTCATCAACAATTAGAATTTTAGATGTTCAGTCAATGATGAGGAGTTTCAAAACATTTCAACACCTTTTTTATTTTGAAGGATTAGCATTGGTTTTTACTGTTTTATTCACATTAGCCGGTGTACAGAAATATTAATATTGAAATTGATAAGCGATAGCATAAATCAATACATAATCTTCCATAAAGGAAAGCATCACTAATCTATCTAAGGGGACTATCCTACTCTAAATAGATCCCATGAGGAGTCAATTTTGGAAAAGGCAAAGTAAGAATAAGACGGTACTTCCCATCAAGGGTTGTCCTGGAAACTCAGCCATAGTTCCCCACCATTGCAGTAGTAACCGTCAGTAATAAAATAATCTCTGAAGTAGGATTGATCTAGAAGAAAGATTTAAATGAAGAAATAAGCAAGTCTTCTTTAGCAGTACCTGTCAGTAACAGAGCAAGTACAGCCCTCCAGGAGAAGGGTCACAAGGCAGAGGGGATGGGTCCATAGGTCACCGCATTTGGGGCTCCTCCAAAGGTTCATCTGACCTACCTAGCTAGGAACACTCATTAATACAAAACTGAGAAATATTGTAACAACATTATTAGGTGTTGATCCTTCTAATCCAATAGTATTCTCTCATCCGATGGTGTCATCAAGCTTCTGATGTTTCTTCCCTCGATTCATGCTGATACATTAGTATAATACTGTTGCAAAGGCTGTTACAAGGAGGAAAGTTCTCATGAGAACCTTCTTACCTAAGCTAAAGGATGCTCAATGTGTTCCAGTATGGCGACAAAGGCCTGTTTAGAAGAGCAGGGGCAAAGTAGCAATGTATCCTGATGAAGCATACATACAATATCTATATCATTATTTAACATAGCAAACACAGCAAGTCCCATTGTATTAAGGTAAACGATCTCATACAGTGTGAGGAAGCTGAGTGAAACACTTGATAGGGATCAGCAAATTCCTAAGCAATGTGCTGGTGCTAGGCAAATTTTCTGAATAGACGTTTATTAAGTTATGAGCAAGAGTCAATAAGAAAGTTTCTTGAGGTCTAAACTAAATGTGCACATTTATGAATAATAGTTTGGTACAAAAAATGTTTTTCAGACATGTTTTGTATTCTAAACACTTAAGCACATTTTCCCTTATTATTTCTTTATTAGAAAGCTACTGCATATGTTAGTTATACACTAGAAAGATGTATGTCATATTATAATGAGGGAACAATTTTTTCTGCCTGCCATTTCTAAACGAAAAAAATTCTGCAGCAACTTTGATCACATTATAAAGGTGCGGTTCTGTCATGGTTTGTAAGTCGAATGTCAATTTTGAACTAATTTCTTCCAGCATCACATTCTGAAGCAGGCCTAGGCGTGTGCAGTATCAGCACGTACTCCTTGGGCTGCTTTTCTATTATCATCTGCCTTTTAACAATCCACCCTTTCCCAAGTCGTCACAAGAGAGCGATTGCAGCATTAGCAACATGGCCTAACATCAAAGAGTCATAAGACTAAACTCATGGTTATATTGATCATCAAACTGTGACCCGGAGCAAGTGAAATAAAGGGAGAAAAGAAATAAAGAAGGAGGGAAATTAATAAATGACATCAGTGACAATCAGAAAAAGCAAGGAATAAAAAGAGGATGCACGAGTCAGTCACATAAAGCGACAGGTGGTGTGGGGTGGAGGAAGAAAGGGGCATGAGGTGGAATCAAAATTAGATAACTTTAGTTTTCCGGGGCCCAGGCATACTGCATGAGGCTCCTACGAGAAACGCTGAAACCCATGCATGTATTTTTTCACAAATTACATAATTATTGCAAACCTATGTTGGGCAGATTTGAAAGTTTCAAACAACTGGCTAGAGATTAATACAGGTCAAGATAGGCGAGCAGGAATGCCATACGAAGCTTATGTTATAGTACTTGCTGTCAAGACCAGACGTGCATTCAGTAAGCATCTATCAGCACAACGTTCACTCCAGTCATCTTTCCTTAATGCTCACTCAACCATAAAGATTGCAAATAGAAGCATGGAAAAATGTGGAGTTAGGGTGAACTATTGCATTATTGTGCCGCTGAACCACCACCGATTAAATCAACAACTAGTTAATTATTAAGAACATTATCTGAATAGGGTGCAAGCTTTTCACCCAGCCTAAGTGGGGTAAGAAATGGAGAGAATGATTATGAAAGCTAAGGGAAAATACCTTTGATCAGGCAGCCCCATGGCGCATTTGTAACGCTACAAGGATATTTTAGCTTTCTCCCTAAAATATCATTTTCATCTCACCAACTAGGCAATAGCCTTAGACTGCATTAGCTTGAGGTGTGGAAGCACAGACCTGGGTATCTTTGCACAGTTCTTTCACAAAACCCATTGAAATTCTAAAAATATAGCTAAAAGATTTGCGATGGCTGGTGCATTCTTTTATTTAATGAAAGGCAGTGGCAGCTCCTCCCCTTAGTATTCCCATCGGTACGCCGCTGCCCACAGCCCCAAACCCAAAGAACACACAGACACCAGTTATTGGAATGAAGAAGCTGCAGGTTTATTTGTTATACAAATAAAAGGTGGGTTATCTTACAGGTGATCCCGTCTGCCCCGCAACCCCTCGTTGCAAGGTACCCGAAGTTTTAGCCAAAGAAACACCAGCGGCCATAGCCCGGTGTTGAACCGGGAGGATAACTCCTCCCACCGGTGGACCTATCATCCACCCGCTCTGCCCTCTGAACAAGGGAGAGTTAACTCACACCTTCCCCAGCCGGGCGGAGCTCATATGGCAAGCCCCCGGTTGCTCAGGTTTACAACCGCCCTAAGGACTAACGGGGCGCCGTCGTACCCCAAGTTCCCAAGAAGGACCCCTTGGAGCATGTATGACTTCTGCAGTGTGCGCTTTGCACAGGAGGCTTCAGGTCCTGTTCCTGCGCCTTTCCTGTTTTTGGGATCACCCTGTAACTCCTCCTGCAACAAGAGACAAACATTAATACATCCATACTGTCCCCCTCCCCACTTCCCCCCTTTTCAGCGGGTGAGCGGTAGGGAGGGGAGATGAAAGGGGGATTTGGAGTCCGGGCCGGGAGGGGGCTGCCTACGGCCGGACAGCTGGCAGGGAGCAGCCAGAGATGCGACCTATCTAAGGAGGGGGGCAGCAGAAAGAGGGCGCGTGATGGTAGGGGCCACCCTTATAAACCCTCCCCTGGCCCCACCCCCTATCCACCCCCCTAGCTCGCGCCAACCCCCACCCCCCCTCCCCGAGGATGGGCTGCCCGGCTGCCCACGGAAATACTACGGGGCCTGCCCTCCTACGGGGTCCCCTGCAGGGACCGCGGGCATCCTACAGCGGTGGAGGAGCATTGCCTCACTGCTTTTAGCAGTGTAAATGATGGAAAAATAAAATGATAATAACTGGACAGTCTCAAGAAATATAACTGGTGCACAACATCTTGGTTTGTTAGCAAAATGCTTTTTGAATCGTGTTTCTTAGTTTTGGGGTGCTCCATGGGTGGCGTCTTCCGTCCTGGAGGCGTCTAGGTTACAGACATTATACAGAGCTTCCAATCTAAATTAGTTGCAATCCCATGGGCACACCTGTGTTCCTTGAAAATAGGACTCCAACGAACACAATTATGATTACCAACACAGTATTTCTTTAGTTTATAATATTTCGATAAGATCGTCCAAATTCAGACCGAAAACGGCGCACGTAGTCTTTCCACGTTTTTTATGGGTCCGCGAGTCCTTGCTATCACATGATCAGCGTTTTTTAACCAATCGGATGTAAAGATGTTCGCGAGTACGGAAGTGCCTCTGGGTTTGGCACTTGGAATGTCGATACTAGGGACATCAGGAAATCTAAAACAGTAAGTTTATGCTGTTGTGTGACCAAGAACGAATATTAATCAAAGCACCGACGTACGTTCATATGCGCTAACTCTTACGACGTGGAGAGACACGAGGAGGTATGTTGTTTTTATCTTCCCTCACCCGCTCTGCCACCCCTGATCTGTGCCAACCGCTACTGATAACAAGAGTAACAACAAAAAAATTGCATCTTAGTTCTACAATGAATCACCTAATCAATGGTACTGAGTGCACAAACAATCTCTAGCCACTTCACATAAACTGCAGTAATAATACAACTTGCAACACTCCATGTTGCAAGGATGTATTCTGCCATAAGTGAGATGACATTTTCCAACCATCCCAGAAATACCAACACAGTAGGTGTAAGAAACAAGATTGGCTGCCTAGTATTGCCTTCCAAAAGCAGAATTCCTAATTTTAACAAACACATTCAAGCTCTTTTCTTATTCCGATCACGCAGGCCATCCCTGAGAGAATTATGTATTTAATAATGAATTATGGAGTTTTAGAAAGTGCTGCATGTCTCTTTAAATGTACTACAGAACATGGAATGGTAAAGTGATTGCACCACCACATCAGCCCCTGCACTTGCTTGAGGTCCCCACCCAATATGTTGAAAAGGCACACTTGCTGACTAGGGGTCTAATTAACTGCATTCCAGCATAGGGCAGCGCAGCAAGGCACCTTTCTGAGCTGCCCCATGCCAAAGTGAAAGGGCAGGAATGCACCGTATTTAACTAATACAGTGAATTCCTGTCTGTTCCTGATGTTTTAGCAGCCTATCTCCAACGCAGGCGCCCTTGCACCATATGGTAAAGGGTGCCTCCGTTGAAGGTAGGACTTTCTTTGTGCAGGAAGGGGCACCTGTCTGCACAAAAACAATCCTACAAGGCATTTACCTCTTTCCATTTGTGCTGCAGAATGCAACACACATGGAAAGAGGGAAAGAAACGAGGAGAAATTAAAATATTTCTCCTTATTATGCCTCACCTCGGGAGGCATACAGATTTGAAGTCTCCCCAAGTTTAAATCACTTTGTAAATCTGGGACAGCGTTAAATTTCATTGATGCTACTTGGGAAAAGCCACAGCAGGCAATGCCCATGGAATGCCTCCCAGGCGCAGATTAAGGCAACGCAGCTATTTATGAGGCCACTCAAAGCCTCGCAGGGTGGCTTTGCGTGGCTTCATAAATCTTTATGAGAGACGTGCATCATGCAAGTACCACTTTAAGTGTTGGAAAAGTGATGCATGCATGATGCATGGTTCTCATAAATAAGCCCCAAGATCTGCAATCAATTTAAGTGAAAAAAAACTTTCAAGGCCCCGCTGAGCATCTTGGCTCACCCCACTCTTTCCCCTCCCCTGGCTAGCAGCTGTGAAAGAAAACAGGCACTCTGGAAAAACCATAGTAGTCTGTATATTTAATAGCCAAAAATATAGCAAGTAGCCAGTATATTCCAAGTGTGACTCACAATGTCAATGTATCAGCACTTCGCAGTTTCAAACTCTGAAGCACGTAGTGCTAAATAGTATAGAATTTTGCCCTACTTATATACATTTTCTTCAAAGTGGAGAAAGGAACCTGTGATTAAACTAAAACTCAAGACAGACAAAAACAAGCAGATGCCAAGCCATTATCACGGGACGAATGAGAGGAGGATATTGGGAGGAAGACACAGTCGGGTGCAGCAGAAAGAATCAGAATGAGACAACCACTGGAATCTCAGAACAATGGCAAGTTTAAAACTGCTCAAAAGTGGGTAGTTGAAGCTTTCCCTTGAGCCACATCTTTTCAAAACAAGGGTGGTTGGAGGTGGCGTTGAGGGTGGAAAGAGAGAAGGGACATGCTTCGGTGGGAGTGAAGTGGTGGGAGGGAAATGAAAGCTACGAACTGGAATGTGGCACTGAAATGAAAACAACAAGAGCACCGAAAATAGAAGCAAAAGGGCAGGACAGACATTGCGGCGTAATGGCCATTACTGGCAGCCTTGCAGCTGGGGAGCCGGGTTTGAGTTTTGACATTGGCTCAACATCCTGTACAAGAATGCCTGAAATGAGTCCTAACACAAAACTATTAAACCAAAGATATCAGATAAACAAAAAAACATGCAGACAACAAGCATGCTTCAAGTGTACGCAGGCGGAGAGAGATTAGGTAAAGTAAACAAAAAACACGGTGCAGACAAAACTGAATAAAAGATGTTCCACCCACCAACACAGATGCAAAGGAGTACTTGGGCCACGGGTTACTGATAAGAGTAAAACAAAGAAAACAGCATGCTACAACCAATAGAAATGGAGGAAAAGTAAGCGGCAAGCAAACAAACCAATAAAAACTAAGGGCAGGATGTAAGCCCCTTTTAAGATTTATATTAAATACAATAGATTTCACAAGCACAGTTTGCAAGCGCGATGTGCAGGAAAAACCTCAAAACTGCTAAACTTTTCAGAAGTGACAGTCTGATAGCAACTTTGGCAGACAGAAAGGAGATAAGACCAAGCACTGGAACATATTTTCTATCCAAGTCTCCTCAAATCAACATGCACTGCCTAGCATTTTTTTGGGGGGGGAGTGTTCTATAGTGCGAACTTGACCGGAAGGTATCAGAGCGCTTTACATGAGCACCAGTTGCGTTACAGACAGGCACCCTTATTTTGTTCAGGGAGATTAAGTGATTTGCTCAGACATACAGGATGTTGAGTGTCCCTGCCGGGACTCGAAGCCTGTTCCACAGAGTTGAGATTGACTGCTCTCGCCATTAGGCCACATCCTCTGAGTTAAGTAGTTTTGCCTCTCACCTCTTCCTATTTGGGAATTAGAATTAATTGGACAATGATTTTCAATCTTCAGTGGAATAGATTTTTGTATTGACACTTTAAGAAATATCAACGTGAGATTGCCAATTGTCAATAGTTTTACACAAGTATATTGTGTATAATCTCTACTTGCTATGCAGGTTGGAGTCACTTGTCCCCTAAATCTATGTTGTGACAGAGAACCTTCAGGTTTGCAGCACACAAGAGGTGCTCTGCCAAGACATGTGGTACAAAAGGGGGTGGTGATGGGCGGAGCATCTGAACCAATCAAACATTCACACCCAGTCAACAGATCTGGGTTTAATCCATCACCGTTCTTTAGCCCACTCAGCCACCCCAGTTCAGACATGGCCATATGCAAATCAGCCTGACCTTGTGCCTCATGGGAACAGTCCAGCCCGAACTGCCAAGCCATGCCGGAGTGAGCTAAAGAATGGTGATGGATTAAACCCAGATCAGTTGACTGGGGGTGAGTGTTTGATTCGCTCAAACGCTCCGTCCATCATCCCCTTTTGTATCGCTCTGCCAAGACATGAGCATAGGTGACTACTTCATCCAGTTATAGATGTTCAGCAATCACTCTTTGAGGCAATTATGCTGCACTGTAACAGAGGTTTATGTTATTTTTTCATTTACTAAGATAGTGTCAACTGTTAGTGGTTGCATTGGAATGCACATGTAAAACCCCTGAACTGCCCCTTGTGCAAACTAACACAAAGCAGAGAAGGTCCTGCAGCTGTGAATAATATTGCACAACTGCCAGGTGCCACCAGCTGGGTCATCGCCACCACCGCAGCCAGAGTTATTTGGGGAAACGCGCTGGTCTCATTGATCTCGTGAGAGGAGGACGGAGGACCAGCACCCCAAGCAGCGCGCACACCTCCCACGCCACCAGTCAGCACCGGGAGGTGTACAAAAGAGGCACAGGGCTCCCGCACCGCGGGACACACGCAGGCATGCCCGGGCGCAGGCGGGCCCGTCCACGCCCATCTTAGCCCGGAAGAGGCTGGACTGGGCCTACTCTCTTGGCCTGTCTGCAGAGATTTTTCCTTAACCTCAAGGGGGGACACACGTCAACTTTGGCCATCTGCTGGTGATCTTGCGGTACATCTTACATAATTGGAGAGGGAAAAGGATTGGAAGCCCTTGACTGACCTGCCATACTCTGCTGTCCTGCCCTTAAGGGGGGTTTGCAACTATATGTTTAAGGAGTCAGGTGGACTCGTAATGTTACTGTAACCATGTTTGGAGGTTAGAGGTCTGTGGATCTTCCTGCACTGAGAAAACTCTCAATCTGTGGCAGTAAGGTAAAGGTAAAGAGAGTTTTGGACTTGTCATCGGGACAAATATTCATACCTCATTAATACTGGTCAAACACAATTACATTTACATGGACCCTTGGAGGTTTTTGAGGATTTTTCATAAATATTATTTGGCTAATTTTGATGAATGCAACTATTGCCCCTTTTGTTGGGGAACATTGTTGGTGGTATTCGCTTTCTCTTCCATTCGTTAGGAAAGTTTCTACATGGGTAAATTTGGAATCTTGGTGTTTCTTGGTTTATATATTTGCTTAAATTGTTGCTTCAATTGTTCTTGTGGTTGCAGTAGGGCTGGGCAGTAATAAAGAAGCGTAGAGCAACAGTGTGGTGCAGAAAACAACCTTAACGAATGGGGAGGCGTAGGACAGCTGGTCCTGCTGGTTCCATAGCAACCATGGATTCTTTTTTAAAGCGGGCAGCATCAGTGCTGGATAAAGAGATAGAACTAGGGAATAGGCGTTTATCAAGATCATCCATAATCCCCCATCCCTCCAACCCCCAGCTATTACCTGTTCTAGGGAAAATAATGCCGATCCATCTGAGATTCTGGGACTACCGGTTTTGGATCTAGTTTCTCAAGACAGTGCTCCCGGCTATTCTCATGAACGACAGCAGATACCTCTCAGTCCCACTATTGTAACAATTACATCCAGAGGGGTAAATTAAATGTCATCAAATATGGCTGTGGGGGTGAAAATAGTGGTCCCTCACTAAATGCACCTATCAGTGGAACAGTCACACGTGGAAGGCCAGGAGGGGTGGAGAGTATAAATCATGGGCTGGGTGTGAAAAGGAAAGGCCAGCTACCTGTAAGGAAGGCAAAAAGGTCAAGGGTGGAAGCACTCCCCAAGAACACATCTGTAACCCAGGGGCTGACTAATGAAGATATGAAGCTATTCCTTGAATCCATGCAGAATATACTTAAAGATGTTATGGATATAAAGTTCGGCCCAATTATCCAGTGGTTGACCTTGATTGAAAAAAGTATCATCACATTTACAAATCGTATATCAAGTGTGGCGGAAATAAATCCCCAAAGGGTTCCCCAAATGGTCCCCTTGACACAGGATAGTTCAAGTTCAGGAATTCCACCTACAGTCACTAAGGATTATCCACCACCCCTACCAAGGCACAAGTGTAATAAAGTACTCTCTCGCACATTGTAGGACCAGATGAAAGCACAGGCGTACAAAACCAACAAGGGAGAAATATAAATGGGAACCAAAATTTGCAAGTGAAAAAGGATGTATTAAAGCATTCTATGCATAGTTTGCCTAATATTCATTTACCGCCAGAGTCTACACCATATGCGGTGGTATTAAGGAATGTGCCAACTCTCCCCCAGGGTGGGAGGGAGGACTACACCCAATTGAAAAACAAGGTACTACATTGATTAACATGTAACACAGAACTTGGTAGAAGGGCAGATAGACATATAAATATGGTGCAAAGGGTAAATTGGGTGGGTGGTTCTCCTAAATCATTTCAAGGTGATTGTGTTGTTATTCATTTTAACTAACCCCATTTTGCAGAAAGGATTTTGTCTTCAACCTCTGATAACTTACCATATGCCAACAAAACATCAATTGTGGCCCTACCCCTAGGCTTCTTTTATAAACCCCATTTTATGTGGCAAAACATCCTGGCAAATATTAAAAACTGTCCAGAAAACACTGTTATGTCACCAGGTCAATCATCAAAGAATATGGCTACCAACCAGGTACCAGAAACAAAGCACTGAAATAATCGTGGATATGGCCCGCGGGATACACCCTTGTCCTCTTGTTTTGATTTTGAGTTAGCCAATCGTTTTGCACCCCTGACATCACTAGATGCCTTTGATTGCTTCAGCTCTGAACCTGATTTATTGAATACTGTGACACCACACAACTTGACCTTTTTTTCCTGGAACATAGCGTGAGTAAATACTAAACCAAATATTCATTTATGGCCACAATTTCAAAACAATTTACAAATTATTTGTTTACGGGAAACATGGCACACTGAACCCTTTTATATTGAGGGCTTCTCAATAATTGATATGCAAGCAACACCTTCATGAAATGGAAGAGCAAAGGGTGGTTTAGCAGTATCCACTTTCCGTTGCATGTCCGTTAACATTAAAGAAAGTATATACCAAGAAAGTATATACCAAGTATATACCAATTCACCCTATTTCCAACTGTTGCTGCTATACTCTAAAGATTCCCAGTTTTTTGTGGTAATTAATTTTTATAATAATGTCTTCGACAACACAATAGTATTTATATCTTTAGAGAAGGAGCTTGATATCTTCGTGAATCAGGTTAAAAGTGATTATTTTTTTATTTGGGCTGGAGAAATTAATATCAGGAGATGTGGTGACGCAATGGGCTCCTACTCCCCATAGAAAAATTTGCAGATTTTGGCCCCGATGTAGGTAGGACTTGTTTACCGAATCTTAATTACCAAATTTTACCGATTCGGTAATTAAGAATCGGTAAATAAGAAGGGGGGACATGTAGGACCATCCAGATGTTCCTATTACCGAATCGGTAAAATTTCTGTATTTACCGATTCGGTAAATACCGACCGGTAATGCCCATTCATTCCTATGTGCTTTGAAGCCCATAGGAATGAATGGGCATTACCGATTCGGTATTTACCGAATCGGTAAATACAGAATTACACAAGGGTGCAGGGGGTGTCACTTTGACACCCTCTGGCACCCCCAAAAGAGGCTCGGGTGCCATGTGGCAGGCATACCTGCCCTAAGGGCAGTTCTGCCTGTCATATGGCATAGGTGTGCATGCACACATGTGCATGCACACCGGAATCGGTATTTTAACATCAAATTGAATTTGATGCTAAAATACCGATTCGGTAAGGCTTGTGGGACTCAGAAGAGTCCCACCTACATATCAAATTTACCTAATCGGTAGAAATACCGATTCGGTATTTTACAGAATCGGTAAATTTACCGATCGGTAAATTTACCGATTCTGTAAAATATGTGGCCCTACATACCATTTCTAAAATACCGGTCGGTAACGGCCGAAAATACCGATTTTCGGCCGTTACCGACCGACCTACATCGGGCCCTTTATGTCTGAAAAAGACTTGGTGTTAAATTTGAAAAAAAAAACATTTACGATGGTATATGGGCAAAGAAGAGCAAAAACAAGGATTCACCATGTAAATAATGTCCCTATCGAACCAACAAACTCATTTGTATACCAAGATCTAGTTTTTACTGCCAGCGGATGCTGGTGAGCCCACATTGAGCAAACAAAAACTTGATAGAACAACTAAGGCACTTTTTAGATTTTCCAAAAAGATGGGCAACAAACCAGTCAGAGAAATTATGACATTGTACAAGAGTAAGTGCATTAGTGGTACCTGCTATGGTGCAGCAATATAGGGGGCGGCAAATTGTGCAAGCCTTCAAACACAAGAAAACGTTTTTTTCCGAAGGCTGTTAGCAGTACCTAACTCAACCCCTACCTGTATGTATGTATGTATTTGAGCTTGTAAAGCGCACTGCTACCCATCTGTAGGTTTCCTGGCGCTGTATAACTCTGGGAAACCCGTCCTGGCTTTCCCTGTGGGATGGTCCCTGCTGGGAGTCCCCAAGGTGGAGCCAGGCATCCCCGGAATTGATGGGGCCGTTGTGGAGATTAGGCAAGCTAATGCCCAGAGTTGCCGAGTGGAACCCCTAATTAGAGTAAGCACCGAAGCGAGAATTATCGAGTCCGCTGACCCAAGTCCACAACCCTGCCGCGTCGGGAATTGAACCCTGGTCCCGGGCCAACTTCTGCTCCTGGGTCTGCTGCCTCTAACCAGTGAGCCACACTACTCCACTGCCTGTAGTGTTCATAGAGAACCAGGGGCCGCATACATATATGATTTTATAAGCACCACTAGTATAAACACTTGGCAAAGGATATGGAGTAAAGAGGGCACAACATTTTCTCAGGATGTCATCACAGACTCTGTGGTATCAGAATATGGTAGGAAATTCCCATGGCTAATATATATTAAAAGTCTTCTAAATGAATGTATAGGAAATACGGATTTAGATAACCCCTCCCAAACACAAGATTATTAAAAAAAAAGCATTGAAGAGTAATTTGATTGATTCACATACATGGTTGAGGGAAGTCGATGCTAAAATGAAACCGATGATAAAGGAGTATTGTGGTAGAACACTAGGGATGGGGGTGCAAAATTACCTGATCCTGTTCACAAACAAATCACATAGATTTTTTCTTACAAGACTACATATGGGATTGGCCCACTTTTTAATAGCTGATACAAAAATGGGAAAGTGGAATCGTACTTTGCCAAAGTGCCCATGTGATGGTGTATCAAATCAAACAACGGTGCACTTTATCCTTTTTTGTGAGTTTTATAGAAAGGATCAGGAAAGAATACTTACGCCCTCTAGACACTACTTTCATATAAAACTGCCTTTGAATACATATGTGGATTAGCAAATTAAAAAATTAGTAGTACAGTAGTGGCTTTTATCCAGGAGGCAATTCAAATAAGACGCAACCATTCTCATTTGGTGGCTTTGTTATATGAGGACACTTGGTCACAAAATGTTATACAATGATCTAGGAAAAGAAAAAGCCAAGAATCTGATTATATGCATTAGCCCGATGTCATGTGAGGAAAAAAAATTGGTAAATTGGACACAAAATGCTGTTACTTTAAGAACATATGCTTTGCTTTTTTGTGTTTTTGTTCTTTGATTTGTGCAATGTATTTTAAAAGTTAAATCCCCACCGGAAATGGCGCTATTGCACAATGCACTTTATCACCTTTTCATGGTTACTGATCTTTGGAAGTGTAAAAAAAACTGTCTATTTTAAATATAGCCTCCTGTATAGTACTAAACTAAAAATGTGGTAATTGTATATATCGTGTAATTAGTATGGACGGTTGATGGTATTTTTTCCATGTATTTAAATAGACACTGCACACTTGCACTCAGCTGTTATAGGTGAAGATATATTTATATATACCTCAAATTAAGTAAACACAATATATTCATCTGAAAACTTTGCAAAAATAATTCAAATAGACCATAGGCCTAAACAGACCTCGAGTAACTTGCATTAGGAAACCTTTACTGTAGGGATGTACACACTAGGGACCAGCGGGGAGGAAAGAACTAGCTTTTTGTAAACAGGCTTTTAAATCCTCTTCCTATCTTGTCACATTTGCTGTGCATTCAAAGACAGAGGTAAAAAGTCACGCTGAGTCTTCGAGGGAGCAACCCATCCTTTTTTCTCACTACAGAGTAATTTCTCTGAGATTATTTAGACCTACATAGGAATTCTTTTGACAGATTTTTCTTCTATTTTGTTTTAAAGGGGTGAGATAATAATTTTCCAGTATACACTAATTATACCTTGCGAAAACGCAAGGTGAGTGTTCATATTTTTGAGTGGAGGAGAGTGTTAAATGCTTTGTTTCAACATCGGAAACATTCTTCCCCCAGAGCGAACACAAAGTACAATGGAACTGGGCACGGAGGTCTTGGAGTGCTTTACCCAAGCACCAGTTAAATTTACTTGTTCATATGCATTGTTTACAGACATGTAGAAATTAAGTGAAATGCAAGAATCACACGATGATTTTCCGATGCACCATCTTAGATTACTCAATGAAAGTATTTAAATTGATTAACTGGCCAAAAGTGTTTCACCCTACAACAAAAGCATGGTGAAATTGCGTACACAATAAAGCAATGCACTGCTCGCCCTCCAACTTCCCCTCTGGAGCGAACCTGAAGACAAGGGGCTGCTGAAAGCGCCAACCAAGGTAAAGTAATGCACATTCAATAGGGGAAGGCACCTGGAGGCAGAACCAACAGGCTTCAAAACTGCCCAGCTCACCTGAATAAAGCGAAGCACTCTCAGACCATGAGACCCAGCACACATCCAGAAGTGACACGGGGAGAGCATGCCGGAAGGGAATGACTACCCCAGGCTCCCCCCAGGGATCCTGATGAATGTAAACATCTGTTTAAACAGAAAACTGGGAGCCTTAAATACAATTTTAAAAATCAACATTTTGCACCAGTTTGCATCACTCCTTGTGACTTTGCACTAGTGCAAAAGTATATCTGGCCCAAGGTGTCCTGACATCATAGGGCTATATGCCAATTCTACACTGAAATAAATATATGGAGAAGATAGGCAAACCACCAAATTTGTGATGTGATAACCTACTTGTCATATTTTAGAACTGTTTTGGGAATGCCTTTGCCTTATTAGAATATTTATAAACCTTGCCATCATTATATTACTGGCCTGTTAGACCCAGCGGTAGCCGGCTGGCTGCGATGCATTAGAACTAGTCAGAAGCCACCGGCTCAGATAGGATGATTAGCAGCACAACGGCATGAACATCCACGCCTTAATCAGAGGTATTCATCTAACATGGCATTCCCCAACAGTTGCAATGGTCAAGCAATCACAGGTCTTTGACTATGCCTCGTGACCCAGCCCCACCGTCACTCAACTAAACCAAGCAATGATACATATTGCCCCTGCTAGCGCCACTTTGATGAGATTGTCAGAGCCACCTAAAATGGAAAGAAACAGTTATTCAGTTTCATCCATCCGGATTAGACCTCCAGACACCCAGTGGCACCTGCATGTGTGCAGGATCACTATCGTCCCAGTAGACAAAAGGTTGTGAGCCAGGAAACTGGCACACCCCCAAGTCTGGAGAAATGTATCTACCCAAGCAGAGGTGCTGTAGATCCTGACAGTCAGCCACAGATGCCCACTAGGCAAAGCGAAACCCCTTGGCCCGTCATGATGTTCTCCACAATAAAGTACATTGTGACGCGGTCCAGGGAGAGGGAGCCAGCAACCTCGGATGGAGACTGCAATTTCAGGCACTGTTGTTGTCCTGATCTGGAGGTTGAAGATAGTCTCAGCCTCCAGAGCTGGTCCCCCTACACCCCTCAGACACCACATGCTCTGGAGTGCAAGCCAGCATGGCTTCCCTGGTTGCAAGCATGGTCCTTCAGACTCTGCAAGCTTCCCCCACACTCCTCATGTCCCAGCGCAACAGGTGGGCTGCTCATCTTTATGAGCACACTCCTCTGCACATTGTGATGACGGTGTACATCAGGACAGTCCTTGTCCCAACTGACCATCACTCCCACCCAGTTTCACCACACCCTGCGCGATCCTTACAATCTCATGGAAATAGCGATATCCGTTTCGTCCCTATGAACTTGTGGACAGGAGGCCAGCCAACCATCCCTTGGAGAGTACTTAGGTACCTGGGGCACTTAGCTGCAGGCCATTAATGTCCAGGCAAAACCCACCAATTGATAGTCCCCTTTCTGAAGCACGACAATCTCCATGCCATCACAACTCTGTGGATAATCCTGTTGCAGTCCCTCCTTCCCTAATGATTCCTCGTGTCGATGTTCCAGCGTTGAACCAACATAGTATGGTTCCAAATTCAAAAGCATATTATCTTCCAAGGCCAGAGCTCCAGTAGTTATACCCACAATGGCCTTTGAAGACGCGATCAGTACAAAAGGTCACCTTTCAAATGCACAAGCCCTCTCTAAATGTTGTCTAGGCCTGTGCAGAAGAGATTGCGGAGTTTCGGTATGTGGAACTCTGCAAACTGACCAAAAAACTCTGTCATGCTACACAGAGTTCTACAAGCAGCTGAGTGAGTTGGGTCATGCCATTCACACTGCTTTTTAGCCCCGGGTGTGTGTACCGTGCTGGAAAAGCAGCACAAACTGTACCATGTGCAGCACAGGAGGGCACTGCTTTTTTCTGCTGCTCAGGTACAAGTTCTACTTGAGTGGCAGCTTCCTCAATGCGAACTGAAAATTTCTCAGTGTGAGCAGTGGTGGCCATCCTCTACCGCCCGTGTTAAGAAATCTCACTGAGAGGTGGTCTGAAGTAAGAATTTCCTCACTCGCACTCCCAAACTTAACATTGGTGAGCAAGGAAACAACTCTGGTACGCTATGCAAAGTGGAAATTTTTGGAACTCCAAGCGCTACGTGGAGTGCAGTGTGGGAAAAACTCTGCAATCTCCACGAGCAGAGTGGACTTTCACTCCAAGGCCTAATTTTGTTCTGTCCGCCATCCTACCCTGGGAGATTTGATCACCCTTGGAATGCAGGTCCCAATTCCCCCCTTCAAGTAAGGGTCCCAAAAAGGCCCAGCGGAGTTAGATGTCTGCAGTTTCCCTTGAGTCCCTAGTTTCTGGCCTTCTATCAGGAATGCACTATCAGGAAGCCCAGCACCCAGATGTGAATTAGAGACAGGCCGACACGCACACAGAGCCATGAGCAACGAAATGCTCTCTTTCCAAAAGTGACATTTACACCTTAGTAATGTAGAATCCACTTGCAATACAGGGAAAGTGTTCGCCTTTATTAACTCATCAATATCAAACACTATACTGCTACTATTTTGCTCATAGGAAATACTGCTCAATAACCTTTCCCCTCCTTCCCCCATGCTAATCCTATATGAGAAGCATGCCCCATGTGGCATGATCGTTGAGTTACCTCCATGGAAGGCACAGTCAGTGCTGCAGGTACCGGCCCTGGGTATATGTTTTACCCATAAAAAAGGAACTTAACTCAAATCAGCCAATCATGTATACACCAATCACCAGTATGCATATGACAAGCACAGCGCTTTAGAACTGAATGGCAGTGTCAAACACCCTTAAAGTCCTAAGGCTAGCACCTAGATCAGCAGACAACTCGGAAGGAGCCAAGCAAAACGCTGAGAGAAATAACCTTAGAAAGGGCTATTTCCAACATGACCCATATAACATTTTACTTCTGGTGTGCACATGACTTGATACCAATTCCAGTCCTGCTGTCTGGGACATGCGCGATCGAATGCCTTGCCAGCTCCCCATATATCCAACTGTGCCACAAACCACAGTGGCAATGCCCCAATTAATGAAAGAGGGCCTGGAGACCAAGGAGCTGTCTACATGTTAAAATCATGTACCTGTCTCAGCAGCTTCAACATAGCATAAAACTGCTAACTGGACAACACTGACGTTCTAACACAGAAAGATGCAACAGTACCTCACAGTCTCCCACTACATTTAAAACATGAATCTTGTAAATTGCTGTTGTTTTGATGTCTATTTTTGATCTTTCCACAATTGTTTGGCTGGGTTGGCAATATATCTGCCCTTGAAACAGATACACTGCTAAGGTATTGTTGTGTGTGACTGCCACACTATCCCTAGAAAACTGGGGGCAGATTTACATGCCCCTTGCGCTGCCAGTATGTCACTTTTTTGTGACACACTGGCAGCGCATTTTCTCCTCCATATTTACAAGGACAGGGAAAGCCACCCTGCATTGATTTTCCTGTCCTTGTAAATATGGCCCCTTTAAATGCAGCACTTTGTGTGACAGGGGCGTTCCATTGGTGTTGCTGTGGGTGTTCCCACGCAACACCTATGGAACCAGACACATTTCCAAATTTACGGGAAATCCTAAACCTGGAAATACGTCAGTTTGCTACACCACCCTAGGAGTGGGGTAGCCAGTCGCAAAGAGGAGAAATGTTTTAATTTCTCCTTGTTTTTTCCTCTTACAATGCGTGCTGCATTCTACAGCACGCATTGAAAGAGGAAAATGCCTGTAGTGATTGTTTTTGTGCTGGAAGGTGCCCCTTTCTGCACAAAAACAATCTCCCCAGGGTGTTGGCATCCTTGCACCATGGTGCAAGGGTGCCTGTGCCGGCGTATGGCAGCTGTTTGTGCACCAGTGCAGGGGAGAGCACAGGAACGCGACATATCATTGTAGATATGTCGCATTCCCATGCTCTGAAAGTAGCGCAGCCACAGGGCTTGCGGTGCCGCTCTGTGGCACTTTCTTGTAGATCTGCCCCATGGTTTCTATCAAACCCTGTCAAACATTCCCTCTGCTTAGAATCCCTTCGGTGTCGCTGGTTCTGATATTTTTGGGCATAAATATTTCACTGTTAGCCTTAATCCCTTTTCTCACTGCCTCACTATGAAGTCTTTCCTTCATAGAGGCATGGAGGTGCCTAGCCTGCTAACAATAAAAAATGAAATTGTGTCAAGGTATAAACTATGACTCAATTATTGGTTCATCTGCAGGCCATTCATCCGTTCTACGACGCAATTATACGCCTTGGCTCAATCAGGGCGCGTATCATGCAGAGTGCTCCCTGCCCAATGGGCACAGTTAACTGTTTTACAGGCCTGCGCTCCGTTCTACTTCAAATGGTCCATTTGCAGGGAAGTAATGCGTTTTTTTCGATTTATCTGCCCTGAAATAGCCCATCTGCTTTCAAGTAAAGAAAAACATCCATTGAAGGCACTAAAAGCATATTAAAAAAATGTGTAATTTCCTGATCGCATACATCCATTTTTTTGTTAGAATGTTTTGGCAGAGTTTCTTATTGTTCAGACTATACGCAGATATAAATACTAGGCGACATTACTGAGAAATGAGAATGCCGGTTTTCTGATTGAGAAAGTTAATGTAAAGTGCACAGTTTTTTTTTAAATAAATAAAGCCTTGCGCCATTTTCCATTAACTTGCATTTGAATACATAGAAAAAAGCGCCATGCGGCAAAAACATATCAAATGGAAAATGCAGGAGAGCAGAAAGAAAACCCTTTATTTTGTTGTTCCTACAATACTCACTAGCCAAGCTCCGAAAAGCAGCTCATACTTCTGATTTCAAAGACATGGCAGAAGGGCAGAGAGTAACCTTTCATCAGGAGGGTGCCCAGTGTGTTCAACAAATGATTGTTTACCGACACCTTCCCCTAAATGTAGATCTTCCTTGATACAATGAATCAGAGATAAAAAATTCTTATGTTTTACTTCGAATTTTAGCACCTGGATGCAGCCACCTCTGAGACCCTATCTCTTAGTTGATCGGTACTGGTGAGGTGGTAAATTTCCGTTACTGTGTATTAAATCCAGGCCAGAGGCGTGAAATTTAAGCCCCACGCAATGGGGAATTGCAATGTAGGATGAGCTATACCAGTAGTATAAGACACAGGCTCAATGAGAAATAGTGGCATATCAGCGCTGCGGGGCGCATTGACTTGGATCCTATGGGTAACAGGCCAGCAGTGCATGCATATACCGAAAGTGCTTCATCTCAATGTGCTAAGAGTCAGCTACAAGGGAAGAGCACTGAGGCAGCTCAAGCAGCTGCCACCATAAAAATAGGATAGCCCAAGCTGTTGCTGGCATAGTGTTTCTTCTACCGTGTAATCCGTAAGCTGAATGAAATTCCACTGGTGGATTTTCTCAGACTTACCACTTCCTCCCAGAATCAGTATATATTGCAACTACTACCCACCACAAGTTAAGCCCCCTAGACTGCTGGACCACAAGAAAAACTAAGGTAGTATATATAATGCACACTCCTAGCACTCTATCGCCTTCCTCTCTTCACCATCCTTTGCCATATACTCCTCCGTCTTTCCCTTTGCTCTCACCTTCCTCCACACTTTCTCCTCCCACCATCCTACCTTCACTCCTTCTCCCTCCCTCTCCCTCTCCCAATGGCCTGTCCTCCCATTTCACTACACACACTCATGTTCTTGCTCTTTGTTCTATATTCTTCCTATATAATCTTCCTCCTTCTCCTGCCTTTCTCTTTTTCCTGCCTCACCTCTCTGCTTTTCTATTGCTTTGCCCCTTCAGTCTGTCCCTCCTTTGGCCTCTTCCACCTCTCATTTTGTCTCCCTCCTTTTTCATTCCCTTTTGTTTCCCATTGAACTCCTCTTTCTCATCAATTCTCTACTTCTAACACATCTCATTTTTGTCTTTCTCTATAATCGTTCTCTTCTTTTTGACTCTTCCTCCTCCAGGCACACCCCTTTTCCATTTCCTTTTGCCTTCTCTCCCCTTACTTTCTACCATACACCTTTCCGCAACCCATTTCTCTCAACCCTTTTCACTTGTCTCTAGATTTATGTTCATGTGTCTCTCCATTCTCATCTTAATCCTTCCATTTATCTCTCTCATGCCCTCACCTCCTGATTCCTTCTCTCTCTTTATTTCTCACCCCTCACCATCCTCTTTCCGTTTTGCCTTATCCCTCTTCTCAATCTTAACTTATTGTGCCCTTTTATTCACCCATCTCATCCCTTTTCTTCTTTTTCCATCATCACTACACTACATAGTCCCAATGTATCCACAACATAGTTGTTGCTCCTTCCTTTCAACTGTTAAAGGCATTCTATGATATGTTTATCAGAGACATGTCTCATGTGAGACATGTTCTAGGAGTTCTGCCTTACACCAGCCTCACATTGCATTCAACTACTTTTAGAATCAATTGGATGTTTGTGTTAATGCATCCAATGTGCAAAATGATACCAATTGTAAACAAAATATGCTTCAGACCGGCAGAATGTGTGTGTTAGAAATTGAGGTTTCTGGTTGGCAGAGTATACACCCTGAAACTGCAAAGATAAGCCCCCCCCAGTACTAATGTGAAGGTCACCTAGCCAGGGAAATACATATTGTAAATAATCTCGGGCAACTTCAAAATAATGAAAATATCACAACATGTCAAATAAAAAAAGTGACACTAGTTTTAGAAAAATACAAACCAATTCATTCAAGGTTCATAATACTATTTTGAATATAAAAATATGATAGATATAGACCTACAGGGACCATGATTTGCACAACATCCTAACTGCAAACACCCATCACACATTCACACTACAATCTAATACTCATATCAATATATATATAATCTGTTTGATAATAATACAATTCATGGATAAGTCAGAGTCAATATAGCAAAACATCTGACTAAACAGTTATTGTACCTCGGCATATAACACAGAAGCAAATGCAACTGTGAAGAAAGAAATTGTCAAACCAGACCTATTTGATAAGTTCCTACCACTTCTGCTTATAGGGCTGTTTGCATTCAGGAGCTTTGATATGCTCTTGGCGAAACGGCTGCATTTCTCAACGATCTTCGGCGTCTGTGTGAGGCATTGTATGGACAAATTGTCCATACAATGCCTCACACAGACAAGTTGTCCATACAATGCCTCACACAGACAAGTTGTCCATACAATGCCTCACACAGACGGCGAAGATCGTTGAGAAATGCAGCAGTTTCGCCAAGAGCATATCAAAGCTCCTGAATGCAAACGTCCCTATAACCAGAAGTGGTAGGAACTTATCAAGGTTCTTCTCACCACAACAATTGCTTTTTATCGGTCCGTTTGCAGCACATATCGGTTTGGGACATATTAGTGTCTTTTATTACATTCAGATGTTCTCATTCATATTGTACTTTTGAAAAACGCTCAGTTACTCCTTTGCCTTCATCCTTTGTGGACTCATTCCTAAAATCTTTTTGCGGCATTTTTAGTTACTTAAGTTCTTTGGATCCTTTTTCTAAACAATAATTGATGTCAACTGAAATGGTCTCAACTATGGTGGCTTGCAGATAATATTGCTAAAAAGGATTATACGTAGCCAAGACATTCAGCAGATCATTAGGATTCAGAGATTACTCTACCCTTTTTTGAGGTTCGTCAATCATCCGTTTCTCACCTATATTTGTGAAGGAACTAACAAGTCTTTTGAAATCTCGATCTTGCTCTGTTACTGCGAAATTGTTAACAAGCCTTGAGGAAGTTACGTTTCAGTAACGAAACACGTGTCAGCTGCTCGTCGTGTCTCATTTGAAATTTACACACGGAAGAACATTCTTGTAACAACTAATGGCAGAACATGTATCATTAATTTGACATTGCTGGGCTAATAATTGTGCCAACAATAACATTAAAACAGAAATATTCAGAATGTTTTGGATGTTCTCTTTACAAATGGTCTCATATAGAATGTGTCTTTTTTTGTTGTTCATTCTTGAATCCATGACTCTGTAAATAGGTCTGGTTTGACAATTTCTTTCTTCACAGTTGCATTTGCTTCTGTGTTATACACAACTGAGTGCCGAGGTACAATAACTGTTTAGTCAGCCTATTTTTTCTGTTATCCTCCTGGATTTCAGTTTAAGCCAACAACCTGGGTAGTGGGTTGTTATCGTTTACCTTGAGGGGCACCATTACCATAGTAAATACACACCAACATCAATTACAACTAATACTTTATTGCAACCTTGGGATTGATAGTGCGCCAGCCTATACCACCACTACCTGTATCTTGTCATAGCAAAACATCTAATTGAACACATGAATATTAGGGTGGTTTCCAAGTTGTCTCTATGCGAGTTTTGGCAGAACACTGCCTTCCAAAGGAGTTCCACCACCGAATGTTGTGTTCACTTTTGCATAGGTTGATAGATGCGTCAAAAAGAGAAGGGGCCAGGAAGCCACAGGATAATTTAAATCCTTTGCAAACTTATTGTGCTAACAATGAAAAGGTGGAAGTTCTTCTCTATAACATCTATACTTTCAGACTGGCAAATGATGAACCTGGCAGGGTGGACGAGCTGCCAATCCACTAGGTCTCACAACGTGTGCTCGGTGCGTTCATTCTGAGATTGGTGCAGACAACTCAATCGCTGAAGCAGGTCATGTAGACTGGAGAGCCCAGATTTGCAAATGCTAAAAAAAGAGTATACACCCTGTCCATGAGGGAGCCACAATCCTAGTCACGGTAAGTCAGATAAACAACCTAAATTAACCTGTGCTAACTTTCTGGTAACTTTGCACAGAGCAGTCAGGCTTAACTTAAAAGGTAATGTGTACAGTATTTGTGCACAATTTAATTACAGGAACACAGTGAAAACACCACAAAGAGACCTCACATCAGTTTAGAAAAGTAGAGTACATTTATCTGAGTAACACAAGACCAAATTGACAAAAAAAACTATAAATAAAACAGTGCTTAGAAGACACTAGCAGTCGAAAGGTTAGTTCAGGTTGCAAGGGACCGGTACAAATCCAAAGTTCGGGCCCACTGCAATGGAGGGCATGCTGGCTACAAAAACCCAAGCAGGACCTACTAAGAAAGTACCATGTAAGGAGCAAAGCATTAACACTGAGCATACGATGCCTCAGGATTTTCCCTGTAGTCCTGTCACTGCGTTGGAGATGAGCCTTGCAGATGATATTGAAGATTTGACACTGAGTCGTCTTCGAGCCATGCAGATGATTTTGAAGAACAGCACTCTGTCATTGTCTAGTCTCGCAGTCATAAGCCGCATCGTCATTGATTCGGCACTGTATCAGCTGGGCAATGCAGAGATTTTTCTCACACAATCGGGCCATTGCTCCAGTTTTTGCAGAAATACAACTGCAGAACCTATGCTTGAGTCCTAGGACTGGAGGGGGTACCTCAGCGCACAGACAGGACTCACAGATAACAGAGTCCAGCAGCACCAGCAGAGTTGCAAGAAGTATTTTGTGTCCCTGAGACTTCAGAAAATAGGAGGAAAGCCAGCAGCCCTTTGAGAATCAGGGATTCAAGGAAGTAGAGATCAGGTCCAGTCCCTCTCACTCCCATGCAAGAAGCAGTAGGTTAGGACAGCAGAGCAAGTTGCAAAGTGGGAGTCCCTCCTGTAGCACAGCAATTAGCAGGCAGCAGGCCAACACAGCAATGCAGGTAGCCCCTCCTACAGCACAGCAGCTACTCTTCCAGGCAGAATGTCATGAATTCCAGAAAAGTTCTGATTTGGTGGTGTCAGGGTTCCAGTACTTATACCTAAAGGTGCCTATGAAGTGGGGGATACATAGGCTTCCGTGTTTTCAGTGTCTATTTTTGTTAAATTCAGTGGGGAGGAGACAAGATGGCGGGATGACGCTGTCTCTGGGAACAGACCACGGAGGCTCCTGGAGATTTCGGCTTCCCAATGAGCTAATGAAGCATTTTGTCTGTTCGTGCTAATAGCTGAAAGCTGAAAGTGTTTACTGTGAGACTACGAGAGAAGAAGGAGGGATATTAGCCCCTGAAAAAGTTTACCGGGATTTGATGCAGGGGATTTCCCGGGGTTTCCCGAGTTTCTACCCGGTGCCTTTCACCGGCGCTGGTTGCTGTTGGGCTGCCGATTTGGCGCTCTCCTTTTCGATGCCACATCGGCCCCATCCGCCACTGCAACAGCGCTGTAACCGCTGTAACTGCTGACTTGGCACCAACAAAGAGCTCCGCTCCAGGGGGCTGTGGAGTGAATCGTCAGCCGGAAAGCTCTGCTTCAAGCTCCGATGCAAACGCGAGGATGAATGGAGCAGCGGGGGGCGGTGAAAATCATCAGCTGGAGAAGCCGGCTGACTCAGCGGAAGGCGCCAGCATTACAGAAGGTGCGAGTAACACGAGTGCTCAAAAGACAAACATTTGTCTCGGTAAGCCAGTAGTTCAATATCTAAAATTGAGGAAACCAACAGAGCTTACAGATATTGCTACAGTTGCTCCTAATGGCAATCACCTGTTAGAGACAATTATAAACGCTATTTCCAACAAGCAACAAGGTTGCAGTACTCCTGCATCACAGAATACCGGGGAACCAGTTCAACAGATCTCCTATTCTGAGATACAATTTACAGAGAATACAGATGACATCTCTACTGGAATAATTGATATGGAGCTGAAGGAAGCTTCAGGGGGTGATACTGAGTCTGGATCTATGGGAAATCACAGAAATGGAAATGCTAAATATATGAATGCTGGAAATGCTGAACTACCCGATTGCAACTCAGGTGCTCAGTGCACAGACACCTCTATGAATGAATATGAGGGCTCTGTTCTCTCCGGAGAATACATCAGTGGCCTAAATCTCTCTGCGGGAGGTCAGGAAGAGGAGCGACACGGTAAAGGCTTATCAAGAGATCAACGGCCTCGCAGAGATGTAAGAAAGAAAGTAAATGTGTTAGTGGAGCCTTCAAAAAATGATCTTAAGGCTAAAATAATGAAAGAACCAAAGAAGACCATATCCACAGCAATTATTGCTAATAAAGGGTCTGGGAAAAAGAAAACGCTTCCGGCTAAAGAGCTATCAAATAATAGCCCCATGAGGAAGTAGGTCCAGGCTACAGGAGGAATTAAAACAGTGATAGCCAGACTCTTAGATGTGGGGCTTATTGATGGAGGGCAGGCAGCAGGGGGCAGCGGAAGTGGGTCAGATAAAGATCAGGGCTGTTTGACACCCGAATTAGACCCAAATATAATCAGGGGGCCTGGCGGATCTGGTGGACCTAGTGGATCCCGTACAATGAATCATGACGGGGTACCCCCAGTGCCTGATTCTCTTTTTACTCTGACCATACCATTAATACCTCCAGTACCTCTACTTTCTCACATGCCTCAATCAACGGAGGACTCTCAGAGAAATGAGACTCAGGGCAGTGAAACTGCAATATTGTCAATTATTTTACAAGCCCTGAAGGATCAAAGGGGAGAAACAAGATAGCTCTTTGCTCAAGTTAGAGCAGATAACTATAATATACAGCAAGCCCCTTCAAGGAAGTTACAGAGAAAGTCGGGGCTGCGTCGGAGGAGGTAACTGAGCTCCAGCAGAGAGTCGCTTTTACAGAAGAATCTACATCTAAAACTGTTAGCTCGGTCTTACAGCATGAGGACCAACTTAGGAGCATGCAACTTAAGTTGGAGGATATTGAAAACAGGCAAAGGAGGCAGAACTTAAAACTGTTTGGAATACTGGACGGCCAAGCGGGGACGGATCCTAGAGCCTACATAGTCCAGATCTTCCAGAAAGCCTTCCCTGATTTTGGAGACTGGGACTGGGATTGTCAGGTCCAGAGAGCTCACAGGCTCCCAATTGTGCAACGACGTCAGGATTCTCGGTATCCAAGACAGTTTCTGCTTTATTTTGGCAACTTTCTGCTGCGACAAGCAGTTTCCCTAAAAGCGGGCCCTAGATCACCAATTGCTGTCGATTCCTTCTCTATATTTTACCGCTCAGACTTTTATAAGGCTACTATGGATAGAAGGTGGCAAATGAGACAGCTAATTGACTCATTAAAGGATATGAGGTCTCAAGTCTTCCTACAGGAGCCTGCTCGCTTGAAGATTATGAGAGGGGAGCAGACCTATTTTTTATTCCCTAAGTCAGATGTAAGCGAAATGATCCAGAAATGGCAAAAGGAGGCCTCTTAGATTTAGACTGCACTGCTTTGTTGTGTTGTCCACCTTTTTCTCTCTACTATGCTTATATTTACTAATTTGTTCCCACCCAAATTCAGATATAAAATAGGGAGGCCTTTGTATCTGGGAGCCGACATGGGATGGGGACCTAGATGGCTGCCATTTCATCGGCAGCTAAAGGAAGAGGATGATTCCTCCTTCTAGAAACAGGGTGGTGGGGGGGAGGTCTTGGGTTGGAGTTCTAGTTCTGGGTTGGGTTTTCGGGTGGGTGCAAAGAAATAAAAAAATCAACATGAGAATATTACAAAATCAAAAAACAAATGTTTAGATCACTACCGATTCAGTTAATCGGAAAGAAAGCAAAAGATTATTAATAAAATGGAATTAAAAAAATGTTTAGCTTGGAATGTGGCAGGCCTGAATAGCATGAATAAGAGGCGGCTGGTATCGGTAGAACTTAAGATGTATAACCCACAGATAGTGCTTCTTTCAGAAACACATGTCTCATATAAAGATAGAGGTTTGCTAAAACAATTAGGTTATGATGTAGTTGCTAGCTCAGATCAAAATGCCTCAATATGAGGAGTCGCTATCTTAAAACATAAACAATTCAGAGCGGAAATAGCTAAGGTGATGACAGATAAAGGGGGAAGATGGGCTATAGCACAGTTAGTGATTGAAAGTTGTAAATATGTTTTCTGTGTATTATATGGCCAGAATATTGACGATTCATCAGTTATAGACCGGGTATATATAGAGCTGTTAAATTGAGAGGGGGAACGGGTGGTAATGGGGGATTTTAATTGCATCATGAATTACGAGATCAATACTACTAGACGTTGGGCTGTTCCGAGAATGCGGAAGACTCGGGCTACAATCACAGAACTTGGGCGATTACATGATTTAAGGGATGTTTGGTGGGTATTATACCCAAACACAGCAGGCTACACTTATTACTCAGCTGCACATAAGCTATGCTCCCGAATAGATATGGCTTGGTCTACTGACAGGATCATTGAGTCTGGTATAATGGAGATCTGCCCAAGGGTCACTTCTGACCATAATCCCATACTCATGTCGTTTAAAACACCACCTAAGAGCAGGAGACTCAGGTCTTTTTCGTTCCCCCGATATCTATTTTCAAATGAGGAATATGTAATCCAGATGAAGAGACATCTGAAAGAATTTCTTGAGACAAATATTGATTCAGCCTCACCTACTGTAGTGTGGGATACGTGCAAGGCCAGTATCAGGGGATTCTCCCAACAATATATTTGAGGACAGAATGGGGATCTCAAAAAGTAAAGAGAAAAGACTATCTTAAATATTCTTATGGTGGAGAATCAACAAGCAGTAGCACTTCTCAAGGGTTCATCAAAAGCAGAAGATCTGGAGTATATATTAATTGACTTAAAGTCTGCATTGAAAAAGAGACTAAGGGAAAAAGCATAGCTAAGTTAAAAAATACTGACTAATTCAATATGAGAGTGGAGAAAAGATAGGGAAGATCTTAGCATTCAGGGTAGCAGATGATAAAGCTAAGACCTTCATAAAAGTGATTAAAGGGTCTAATAATGTGGTCTATGAGAACCCAAGTCAGATACTAGAGCAATTCGCTATTTACTAGCAGGATCTGTATACTCCAGAGAATCGAACGGAACTGGGTGATATAAATAGGTATTTACAGACTAATCTAGTTAAAAGGATGGGGGACGAAGTCTCTGATTCACTGATGGCCGATGTCACACTGGCAGAGATTAAGTTGGTGATTGCCGCCTTGCCCACCGATAAAGCATCAGGAGAAGATTCAATACCTCTTGAACTATATAGAATCTGTATGGATGAACTACTTTTACTTTTTAATAAAGTAATTAGCTTTGTTAGGGCAGGAGGAAAGGCCCCTGACTCATGGAACATCACACAGATTGTCCTTTTAAAAAAAAAAACTGCGGATGAATGCGGGTCATATAGGCCAGTATCGCTTATAAACGCCGACACAAACATTTTTGCTAAAATCTTGGCGACTCGTCTTGCCTTGTTATTGCCTGATTTGGGTTCTCCTCAACAACATGGCTTCATTCTGGGGAGGGACACCACAGCTCATGTAAACATGGCCGTGACAGCATTCGATGTTGCTAGGACAAAATCAACCCCACTCGGCATGATTCTTTCAGATGCTGAGAAAGCTTTTGACCGAGTGGGGTGGGATTTTCTCTGGACTACATTATCTGCATTTGGTATCAAAGGCAAGTTCATGCAATGGGTCAGAGCTTTATATGATCATCCTACTGCAAAAATTATATATGCTGGACTACAGTCTGCTACTTTTCTAATCTCCCGTGGTACCCGTCATGGGTGCCCTTTATCACCCTTATTGTTTGCACTATCAATAGAGCCATTTATTCTTGCCCTGCAAAACCAGCCCCGAATAAGCCCTTTTGCATGTAGGATGAATAGTCTCAAAGTCACAGCGTATGCAGATGACATTGCAGTATACTCAACCGATGTTGACAAAGCACTGAAGGGGATAATTGAAGAGGCTGAGAGGTTTGGCGCAATCTCTGGTTATAAATTAAACACAAATAAAACCCAAATCATACTAAACTATAAATCCCCGACTCCAGTTTTGGGAGTCTGCAGTGTTGCTACTTATTTAGGGGTCAGAATATCTGCTAGAATAGAGAAGATTGCAGCACTAAATTACGAGATATTACTGAAAGAAACTGTTAAATCATTTAAGAATTGGCATAAAGTGCCTATGGGCATTAGCGGGTGAATAAATATAATAAAAATGAAAATTCTGCCCAAATTCCTCGATTTGTTCAGGTCTATTCCTTTAAGAGTGAATAAATCTTTTTTTTAAACGTTTGGATGGGGTCTGTAGTAGCTTCATATGAGGGTATAAGAAAGCGCGACGAGCTATCGATCTATTGAAGCTTCCATTTAATCAGGGGGGCTTGATTTTCCTGATTTCAAACTATATTTTTGGGCAGCATTCTTGGGCCATCTCCGTAGCTTAATAAATCCTACGAGTAATACTTTTTTCTTTCATAAATTTATGTTAGGGGAAGGCTATATTATGTTCCTTTTTAGAACCAATGACCCGAATTGTTACAAGCGGGTCAAATTTAAGATTGCTCGTGATAGCGTAAATATCTGGCGGGCTATTATGGCTAAATGTAACACATCATTCAATCACGTCAAACTTCCCTTGTGGAATAATCCTGGCCTCCCAGAAATTTTCCATGGGGTAGTGGGAAGACGATGGGCTAGTACTGGGATCAAATGTCTAGGGGATCTGTACGGTTACAATGGGTTCATTACATTTGAGAGACTGAAGATTTTATATAACCTTCCAGAAAACATGTGATTTAAATATTATCAGATCCGAGACTACTTTATACGTACTATGAAATTGGTAAATGTTCTGGATTCTGATATATGGAATTGTTTTTACGGGGCTAATTGTAAATCGCTGATTAGCATAGGGTACAGAAGTCTAAACACCTATAAGGCGGACGACTGTGCTAGAATAGCAGATTGTTGGAGTCAAAGCATGGGGACATCAATCTTGGCTGACACTATCTCACAGGCCTTAGGCAGTAATGATAGGTCTGTACATTCATCTAGCTTGAAGCTGCAGCAGTATAAAACTATTTGTTTATTATAATATATACCCGAAAGAATATCTAAATGGGCATCTAATAATTATGCCGGTGATCAGACAAAATGCCCTAAATGCGAACTGCTGGCAGCGGATTTAAAACACATGTTTTTTTTATGGCCCGAGTTAGCAGAATTCTGGCAAAAGGTGACTCAAATAATGTCCCTGAAACTAGGGAGCCCAATAAAGCTATCAGTAACAGATGTAATGATGAGCGGACAGAACACGAGATCTAGCCAAGCGGATTTAATAACCATTTTAATAGTTTGTGCCAGGTTCACAATCGCTCGAGTTTGGATATCATGTGGTCCTCCGTCAGCTTTAGAATGGTGGGGATTGGTCAAAGAGATATATGATATGTAACTAGCATTATCTAAAGTGAGGGGTACCCGATCAATTGGAAAGCTCAAGAAAATTTGGGGGTCATTGTTCTAAGACTAAAGGAATACTACTGCATAATCTTGCTTGATATGTATTATGCTTTGTTATTGCTGGTATTATTCCTTTGGACGGTTTAAAATAGAATACATTTTTGGTATATACTCATGTTGGTAAATAAAAATCCCCCCCCACCCCCCAAAAAAAAAATTCTGGTGGTTTTTTTTCCAGTGTTTTCAAGTGATTTCAATTCCTTAAAAAAACTGTGGTTATCAGTGATTACACATTTTCGCGCCATTAAAAACAACAGAAACAGTGTTTTTCCGGTGTTTATGGAATGTTTTGCTTTTATTATTGCTTGCTTTCTGCACTGATAGTGCATGGTATATAGACAGTGTACGTATAGTGTATTTGAGGTCCAAATACATTTTTGCAGGTTACACCTATTGTAGTACACCATACAATACTTCTACAGTGAGTCTTTGATTATGTTCTTATTTATTTATTTATTGTTGTGTTTTATAGAGCGCAAACTTGACCCGTTAGGGTATCAGAGCGCTTTACGCAATTAATAGGTTGTACACAAGTGACATAGGAGGGGGGTAGAAACATTTGGGATAAAGACAGGTATATACATTTAACAAGAGCGAGGAGTCCAAGAGCCCATGGGTGGGATGCCCGGAGGTGCCGGGTGGGTAGCATCCGGTAAATCCAAAGTGTAGCAGTCATAGGATATAGAGCAAAGTCGCTGAGGGGAATGCAATGCAGTAATTTAGGCGAGGAATTTGCCCATTAGGAAGGTTTTGGCCTCCTTTTTTAAACTTGCCAGAGATGGAATTCTTCTAATAGCGGGCGGGAGTGAGATCCATATCCTTGGTGCGGCCCCAGAGAAAGCCCGATTGTACGATTTTTTTCTTTCGCAAGCGCGGAGGCTGGAGCAAGAGGTCTCTGGTGGATTGGGAGTTTCTGGCTCCTCTGGATACTACGAGTTTCATTTTGAGAAAGGCAGGGGATTTGATGTAAAGAGCGTTGCGAGTGATGCAAGCCAGTTTAGGTTGTATCCTGGCCTCAATAGGGAGCAGGTTCAGAGCTTTCAGGTGCTGTGAAATGTGGTCATATTTCTTTGAGCCTGTTAGGAGTCTGGCAGCGGCGTTGAGGCAGGCTTTTAAGGGGGGCAGCGAGGTCTTAGGTAGGCCAGAGAGAGAAGAGCATCCATATTTGAGTCTGGATATGACTAATGCCTGGACTGCCATTTTTAGGTCGGGAGTGTGGAGGAAAGGTTTGAGTTTTCTTAGATAGCTCAGGTGAAATCTGGCGGCTTTGGCCAACAAGTTGATGCGGTCTTGCATATTCAAGCTGCATTCTAGGGTTATTCCAAGGGATTTGGCAGTATAAAGCTGTGATCACCTTAGTCCATTCCTGTATGTCAGGGTTGGTTTTCGGTGGGGAGATTAGAAGAAATTCAGTTTTTTGGGCGTTAAGCTTGAGCTGGTTAAAGGTGAGCCATTGGACAGTTAGCTTCAAGGCCTAATTCAGGGAGAGAATCTCCTCAAGAGAAGAGATTTTGATGTAGATCTGGGTGTCATCGGCTTACATGTGGTAGGAGATATTGGCGGTGCGTAAAACTTCTGCTAGCAGTTCAAGGTAAAGATTGAAGAGGGTAGGGGACAGGGTTGATACTTGGGGGACTCGGACCGTGATCCGAGAGGGAGCGGACAAGTTACTGTTGATTAGGAATCTCTGAGAATGGTTCTGGAGGAAGGACCTAAACCATTCGAGGATGGGGCCATCCAGTCCCATCTAGAGATGGAGGCATTCGAGGAGTATTTTGTGGTTGACCGTATCAAAAGCCGAGGATAGATCTAAGAGGATAAGGAGACAGGTTTTGCCTTGGTGAAGGGTTTAGAGGGCATCATCCACGATGTAGAGAATGGTGGTTTCAGTGCGGTGCCCAGGCCTGAAACTGGATTGGAAGTAATCTAGCAGGTGGAAGTTGGTGATGTGTTGGCTTAACTGCTGTTGCACACATTTTTACAGAACTTTGGCAAGGAGTGGGATATTGGATATAGGTCTAAAGTTGTCAGGGAAAGCAGGGTACAGCGTAGGATTTTTTAAGATGGGGTGACTTGACCGGCTTTTAGAGAGTCAGGTATTTACCCCTGAAGAAGGGAGGTGTTGATTATTATAGTCCAACTTGAAATGATAGATTGGGAGGCAGCGGCTAAGCAGTTGGAGGAGAGTGGGTTGTTAAAGTGGTTGTTTGGGCTTAAGGAGGATAGAATTTTCGAGACGGAAAGGTTGTCATAAACTTTGAAGTTAGACCAGTGCGCTTGGTTTTTGGGTGAAATCCTGGGGGGGGCAGCGTGGAGAGATGAGGCAGTTTCGGAGGGGGTTGGCAGTAGGAAGCTGATCTAAGTTTGTTTCCCAGGGCAATCATTTTGTCAGAGAAGAAAGAGGAAAATTCATCACATGTTACTAGAGATTTGGGGGTTCCTTTGGAGGTTTTAGCCAGTTTGTTAGATTGGTGTTTCGAATTTCGAAGAGCTTGCGAGGTCTGTTCATTGTGTTCACCGGTTCTGATCTGAAGAATTCTTTTTTTGAATTGAGAATGTTCCTATTATAGGCATTTCTGGTCTGGTGGAGCAGTTTTATATGGGATACTGAGGGGCGTTGCCTCCAGTTTCTCAGTCGGCTGGGGGGTTTTCCTTTCATTGTTGAGGGACCCATTGAACTAAGAGTTTTTGTCTTTGATTTGGGTTCCTTTTCCTTTAGCAGAGCAAGATCATTAAGAATGTTAGCCCTAGTAGTGGTATAGTGATTTGTGAGGTTGTTGACCATTCGGAAATAAGGGGGGGGAGGTCAATCTCTCAGCATGCAGCCTGTATCCTGAGATGTTCGCTAACTCTTTACTTCTCATGTAAACGTTTTTCTGTGAAGGGGCCCTCTCAACATTGACGCTTGAGATGGGCAATGGCAAAACAGCTAGTACACAATTTGTTAACTCTTTCCTTTAACATAGTTTTCCATGCCAATACTGGTGCACTTGAAGATTGTGATTCTCAGGGTTCTGCAACTGGGCGCTTATGCCCTCAGAGTTATTAAAAAAAATGAAGCAGCACTTTTGAAACTATGGAGGAAATTCCCCTTTACGGACGCGATCTAGAACTTGTACAGAGTACCACAGGGAGGTTTCATTGACTTCAAATGCCTTGGTTGGTGAATGGACATTTCTATGCATCATTGCATGCCATTTCTCATACATTGTAAAATAAAAGTTCCTGAATTGCTCTTCAAAATTGCTTTGCTTACCAAGCGGCAAGCACTCTAACATGGAACATGTTGCAGTGCCAAAGTCACTTAAGGTGTCGCCTACCCTTCTCTCAAGGAGGTGTTTCACATCTACACCACTCATGCTGAACACTTGGCAGACAAGGGTGTTTTCAGACTCAAGTATTTTTATTATGTTCACTACAGCAGTTATGTGTTCCTGTAAAAATCTAAGGCTGCAGTAGAGTGTACTTTTTTTACATCACTATCAATATGCAACCAAAGTTCTTCACATTTCTTGCCTTTGGCATCCTCACTCAGCAAACATTTTGTAAACAGTTGCCACATGGATAATATAGCATTCATCGCTCCTTGGACTGAGAACCATCATCTAAGTGACACAGTTGGGATGACTCTTTCTTTGATGCCACACAAAGCTTGAAATGAGAAATATATGCATTTTAGTTCCTGTGCATAACAAAACAGTGCACCAGAATGGACTAAAAAGTCCATAACATTCTGCATTAACTCTGAAGATTGTAGAGATGCTTTCAGCATACCACCTAACAGTGGCAAGGATCTCTTGCAGGGAAGCAGTTGAGCTCAGGTATTGATTTTGTGTTGTCATCACACAACATTTTCATATACGTACAGGGGTAAATGTGATGACACATGTTGGGAAAGATTCTTATGAAAACAGCCATTTTACCTATCAGTGAAAGAATCAAACGCAACCAAAATATCAAATATAATTTTGATATTTCCTGATTCTTTACAGTTTATAAAATAATTAACCAGGACCTAAAACATGCTTCTAAACCCTGTATCTTTAGATATAAGACCACAAAACTGAAAAAAAGCAAAAGGAAGAAGAAACAATATTTTAGTGGCATCCCTAAACAACAAAACTCAAGCAGACTAATATTAGCCCAGTCATTCTTGCTGCTAGCTTGTAAAACATTGTTACATTGTATTGGTTCCTTTGGGAAGAAAAACATTACTTTCACTCTTGTTTTTCTTTCTTTGAATGGCATTTAGCTTGTGGTTGTGCAGGTGTTTTCTCAGTGTTTATATGTTTCCATTGGTGAGGGCTATTTCTATCTCAGTGGGGTTTTATCAGTTATTATAAGTTTAAACCTAAAACCAGACAGCCTAGGTATACATCATAGAGGCCTTTGAAGATCACAAGGTCCCTGCCTTTTCGGCCTTGGCTCCAGAATCACTACAGTGGGGTGTGCAGCACTTTGTGTGGGGACAGGCTAAGCCCTATTCTTGTGCAAGGGTTATCAGCTAACTCCTAATCCACTTCAGAAAGGTCCATCAACCTGGTGATGGGCCATCAGGATGCAAATATCACATCCCAGCTCCCTTTGTGTGACTGTCTAGAGGGATCCACAAAGGCCAGCTGTCACCAAACCAAGCAGTGTATTCAGAGACAGGCAGCAGCACAGAATTTTAAAGCAAGAAAAGGCCAACTTTCAAACAGTGAAATTTTCAGATTTAAAATTTAAAATCTGACTTCACCATAAGTTGTATTTTTAAATTGTTGAGTCCAGAGACACCAAACTCCAAATTCCGATCTGCTCTCAATTGGAAATTACACTTAAAAGGGGTTTAAGGTAACACTAATGTTAACTTATGGGAAACATAGGCCATGCAGTAGTGAAACACAGATTTAATGGTATTTCACTACCAGGACATGTAAAACTTAAACGTTCTTGTACAATTTTTGAATGTACTGACCCTGCTCATGGGGCAACTTACCTAGGGCATAACTTAGGGGCAACTTACATATAATAAAAAGGAAGGTTTGGGCCTGGCAAGTAGGTTAATCTACCAGGTTGAAATGGCAGTTTAAAAATGCACAAACAGGCATGAGCCATGTTTAAAGGGCTACAGAGTGGGTGTCATAATCAGTCCTGCAGGCCCACTAGTAACATTTAATTTACAGGCCCTAGGCACACATCGTGCACTTTACTAGGGATTTATAAGTAAATGAAATATGCAAATTCTGAATAAGCCAATATTACCATGTTTTAAGTACAGACACGTTGCACTGGATAGCAGTGGTAATGTGCACATAATCCTAAAGCCAGCAAAAGTGAAGTCAGCAAAACAGGAGGTCAGAAGGCATAAAGCCTGGGGAAACCATGCCAAGGATGGCAGGTCTAGCAGTGTGTCGATCTCACACAATATGCAACAAAAAGTCTGGACACATCTGCTTGTGTTGACTAATCATTTGTCAGGGGCCTGTGCGCCTCTCATATTTTCTTCCCAGTTACTTTTTACCACAAGATTCATTTGTGACCACTGATATCAGAGAAGATGCTTCCTCCTCCAGATGCAAATGGGCCCACAGGAGTCCACTTCTCAGACTTGTAGTCACAATTAAAAGTTTAGATTTACAAGTCCAATGTCAAAAAGATGCTGATTTAAAAACAAGCTTAGGACCTGCATAATGTGTTTGGCTTACTGCACACTGATGTAGTGTCCATGGTCTCTTTCTCAGAAGCTGGCAGTGCCAGCTCTCATCTACAATATATCCTGTGCCTCCCGTTTTGAAGTGATAATTCAACCAGCTGCCAAGGCTGGTGATTGCTACTTGCACAAGAGGAGGAGCATGCAAGCGGGACATATGCATTTAGGAGTTATGACCTGTGTACCTCTAACGCTAATGAGAGGGGCCTGCTCCAGCCAGAATCAAGTGAAGTGCTGCTAATTACACCCCAGCACCACCCCTGCTGGTGACTTCTCTGGGTCACTCTGAATACAGCATTCCTGCACACTGTGACACACAAACACTTAGGGGCCAATTTCAATGTTTGACAGACCTAAGTCTGTCTGACATCTATTAGGTACTGGGACCGACTGTCTTCCTCTCCACGATCCCAACCCAGCAATTAGGATGCGAAAGAAAACAATTGGGTTGCATTCCTATTCTTTATAATAGGAGCATGCATTCTGACCAGAATGCATGCTCTTATTGTAAAGAGAAGAGACGCAGTTCATCCCTGCACCCCGTGCACCGAGGATCGGGCCCGTTGCCTATGGCATCGTAATCGGCCATTAAGTGGGATGCAGACAGCCCACAATGGTTCAGATAATGGGGGTGTTGCTGACTACACAACATAGTAGTGCCCTGGCAATCTGTAGAAGTAGCATTTTTTTGTATAACACTTCTTACCACCTGTTTTGAAGTGCTATAGATAATAATAATTTAATATATAAATTTAATTAATTGAATGCAATTAATTGACTGAGCTTGGAAATATGGAAGGTTGGGTCAGTGATGCCAAGATTCATACTCCTGTCCTGCAGATCAGTGCATATTTCAGCTGTGAGCTTTAAATTTACTGCTCCATCCTACCAGCTTTCTACATAACACATCATCACCTCTGTTCAGCAAAGAGAGAGCAGTCGGATACAATGCCTCCTATAGTCCAAATCTATGAATTACACAGAAGATAAAAATATCAGAGGCAGCAACAGTCTCATATTATACCAAGATCTGTGAAGGGTATATTTGGCAGAGGTGTTTTTCCCTACAGGGCGCATAAACAAGTAACTTGCCACGAAAAAAATGATATTTGGTTTTCAGGGAGTAGCTAAGCATCAATTAAATCTGCTCTGGATCTCCCAAACCTTGCTCGCCAATCAGGAGGCCTCAAATAGAAACCAACCTTTAGGTCATAACTTATTTTGGATATACTGTTTCATATCACGCTTCTTCACTTTCTAAGCGCTATAAAGAAACAATGCTTCTATTACACAACTTTATAACACTGAATATACTGATCTCAGAAAGACTGAGGGTTGAGCTGGTGTGCCCGGGCAAAAATTCCTGATGCGTTTATCTATATATGTATGGACAGTGAGTATTTAACTCACTGAGCCATTAAGCCGAAAACCAACACACAGACGTCACCATGGTTCCAGGGACATTCTTAGGGGTGACTACTGCATTTTAGAGCAGGGATGCACATACCAGCCCTAAAATACATAAGTCTAACCCCTTTGCAGGGCTGAGCCATGTCACTGCATCTGACAGAAGTGAGAGTAATGTAGCATCTTGTCTTCCTCTTCAGTGTGTGTCAGTATTTTAAATGGGAAAAAAGTACAGGGACTCATGAAATTGAGCTGTGGCCTGTGTGCGTGGCAAGGGGGCGGAGCTAGAAGCCAAATATTTAAAAGGAACAAGATTTTTTTTGGGTGGGAATGATGCAAATTGCTTTAATCTATGATGTATTGCTGGTACCCTTGCATATATTAAGGATATTTTTAACATTCTTTTTCAAATTTTATATATATGAAAATTGCCGGTGCAATAATGGCAAATGAATCACAATAAAATGTTAATATTATACACAGTTTTTGCTACCATGGGCAGCTTATAGAAAATAAGACGACAATGCTTTCTTACTAACCGATTCTAGTAGACAGATTGTTCAGGTAATTATCAGGCTTCCCTTTTTATCAGAGGCATTAATCCAATGAAAGAACTATCTTGAATTCTCAGTCCACCATGATCCATTGCAAAAATGAAAGTTTCTTCATCTAACAGGACACGGTTTAGTTAAAACCCAACCAATTCACAAAGTACTGGAAAAACAAAAGTTGTGGGGACTGCATTTGTCAGCTTGGAAATTGCCAATAAATGTGACAAAAGAACAGCAGTGATTCTTACTAACAGACATCAAAAAAGCATCCACATTGATTCAAAGGGGAATTTTTCTTCCCCCCGGTTGCATGAATGACAAGCTGTCTCATTAGCTGATCTCCTTCCTAGTTGCAGAGATGTTTAACCATTTGGTAGTGGGTCAAACCTTTGAATGGGTAGGCCTACACATTTCAAAAACAGAAGGGACGACAGACGATGTGTGGAAAGACAATTTCTCTTTGGTGGCAGCAGATCATTCATACAGCTAAAACTTTTTTCACATTCACTGGTGAACACATCAATGTTTCAACAACTTTTATCAATGGCATAACATTTAGAGGCAGCTTTGACCTCCTTGTACTCTCTAAATCCCCTGATGCAATCCACCGCATTTACTCTCAAGATTTGACACAGCTGCCTCACATTTTTGTAACCCTTTTGAATATCCATGTTGTCTTCTAGCCAGTTTTTGGAATGAAGCAGTTTTATGTCTTGCATAAACAATTTAGTGTTGTCTGCTTTGGGAGTATCTGCCATTATAATGCTGTCTCTGGAAGATTTTGTGGTAGAACATTCTCTTTTTAGGATTTCAGCCAAGCTCCAGTTCAATTGACCTGCATTTAGTATTAAAATGTACTCTTTTCATTCAGGTCTACACCCCTGAAATTAAGGCTGCTGCAGGCAGCCATGGATTACTCGGTGTAGGGACCAGGGTTGTTAACCATTGATTCATGGACCCTGACTGTCCTTGTCAGCAATCTTTCATCATCTGAAAGAGTTGTGTCATTGCGCTGACCCTGGCGAGAAAAGTCACCCAAATCTGCTGGAGCAACCAATATAACACCAACATTCTTTAAAAATGAGCAAGAGGTCAGAATATTGTTGAGACCTGCATATTTTGCTCTATCTCTGGCATCATGTTTTTGGTCAACAGCAGCTTTTGAGAAATGCTAGTGTAGTGAAGAAAAGTTCTGCCAAACAGCCTTCATGCTCCTATAACTAGAAGCAACCCAGTGAATGGAAAGAATCTGTCCAATTACAAGAAAATGCTGCTCAGTTTCCTTTGCACACAGTCTTGGTTCTCTTTGATATGTAGGCGACGAACAGTACAAAGAATATAGTTTGTCAAAGAAAATCTGAAAATGATTTTCGCCTGAAATTTCTTTCATAACAGCGCCCACAGCAACCTCCAACCGATGATTGCTACAGTGCCACATAAATCTACCTAGGTAGTGAATTTGAAGCTCTGGCATAACCGATACACCATCACAAGCCAAGGCAATCAAACATTCTCAGTAAAAATCCTCATGAAAGCCACACAGCAGTACTGATATCATTAGCTGTGGTGCCAACAAGTTCACATAAGAAAAAAATAAAGTAGTCACATCAGAATCATTTGCGACCAAAGCACGCAAGCAAAAGACAAGCACAGATTTTCCACTAAATGTGGTTGATTTGTCAATTACCAAGCATATTTTATGTTTTTACTCCAATATGTCCTTTATAAGTTTTTTTTCCTACTGCTCAAAGCTATATGGGTAAAATGTCCGCTCCTGAATTGTTCATATGAAGACCACAGCTCATATTTAACCCGTTCAGTTGTTACACATCAACATCCAGTGACATATCTACAAATGGCCGACCATGTTTTGTTATTTTATTTATTGTATGAAACACAAGACATGCTGTTTCCTATTCTGCAATGTACATGTTATGTTATGTTATGTTATTGCCATGTGTTACACACACGGCTACTCAAGAGCATCCCAGTGCGGAAGCCAACTAAAAAGCAGTGAAACTGAGAGAGGCGCATCTTAATTAAACAGCAGAGTCTTTAGGTGCTTCTTAAACATCCTGAGGTCTTGGGTATTCTGTAGTTCAAGAGGAAGGGCATTATAGGCTACTGCGGCCTTGAAAGAAAAAGAACTACCGCCATGCGAGCGAGGCGAAAACAGGGAACCACAACTAAATGCCGCGCGGCTGAGCGCAGTTGTCTCTTGGGTTCATAGAAGCTAAAGTGTCTTCTGAGATAGGGTGGTCCATTTCATGCAACACTCCATGAGCAAGAATGAGGGCCTTGAACTGGACACGTCTGGCCACAGGAAGCCAGTGTAGGTCCTGAAGGTGTTGTTTCATGCTAGATCTTCCAGGAATGCCAACCAATTTTTCGAGCTGATATCCAGGCAAGCCAATGTACAATGCATTGGCATAGTGAATGCATGACAGGATAAGGGCTCGTGTCACCATCTCCTTGGCTGGTCTGGGAAGCAGTGGAAGGAACCCTCTAAGTGATTTCAGTATGCCGAAGCACATACCAGCAAGTCTCTTTATCTGAGGGGAGAACCGGAGGTCCTTGCTGAACCACATTAAGGGGTCGATTAGGATGGCGGACGGAAATGGCTACTGTCCGCCATGGTGGAGGAAATTTTACTCCCGGCCGCGCCGCGGAGATTCCGCGTTTGGGATTAGGATATTCATGTCACGAAACTCCGACCGCGGCGGACGGATCATAACCAACACCGTCCGCGGTGGACGGAACACATCCAACTCCGTCCGCGGCGGACGGAGTCCAATGAACAACCACTGCCGCGGACGGAAATGACCGCGGAAAATAACACATGTACCGCCATACCTGTGAATACTCCGTGGCCGCAATTAGGATAAATCCGCCCGGTCCACGGAACTCACAGCCATCCACGTCCGCGGCGGAAAGAATGCTACGATAACCACAGCATCACTGCGGAAGGCCAACACGCACAACATCCCTAGCGGCAAACAAATGTCAGGAAGCCCACCGCTAGTCCAAAGCAAACATACCAACATTGACTAGGCCCCCCCCCCCCAACATCAAGCACAAGCCGCCATGACACGTCCCAATTATCCAATAATGCACACTAGTCAACACGCCCACCTACCACCTGACTGCCAACAACCATTGAGACACGACTATAAAATGACACACACACGCTACCACAATCCTTTGCATCACAGCATTGCTGCTAGCAAGAGGCCAAAATCGAGATACTGGAAACTCACATAGAAGACACACAACCACCACCCTACCACACCCACCACACAAACACCCACCACACAAATCCTACACATCACACTCCACACACCTGCACCCCCCAACTCACTCAACTCACACACTGAGCACCACACACCATGGCACCCAAAAAAAAAACCAAATTCACGGAGACAGAGTTGAGGGTAATGGTAGATGAAATACTCCGTGTTGAGCCCCACATCTTCGGGGCCCAAGTCCAGCAGACGTCCGTGGCGCAAAAGAACCACATGTGGGACAGGATCGTCACTCGGGTGAATGCCTCGGGGACTGTGCCGAGGACGAAGCATGACATCCAGAGGCGGTGGCATGACCTGAAGACCAGGGTCAAGGGCATCCGAGCCAAAAACTTTGCCCGAGCCAATCATACTGGCGGTGGCACACCCCCGGAGCCCATACCCTACACCGATTGGGAGGAGAAGGTGCTGGTGATACTACACCCAGAGAGCCTAGACGGACTTGACGAAGGAGAAGAGACTGGTGAGTACAAACCAAGCACCACGATCAGCACGACATGGTCAGGCTCACACAACTGAGAAGAAACATCTCCTATGCCCCAACCCATGCACGTTGGACACCAACTCACTAACATGTCCATGGCTCCCAACAGGCCCCCATGCTCACGGGGTGGGTGGTGGTGGTGGTGGTGGAGGGCGGGGTGTGTGAGAGGCCCAAACTACAACTCCCAACAGGCCCCCATGCACACGGGGAGGGTGGTGGTGGTGGTGGTGGAGGGCGGGGTGTGTGAGAGGCCCAAACTACAACTCCCAACAGGCCCCCATGCACACGGGGAGGGTGGTGGTGGTGGTGGTGGAGGGTGGGGTGTGTGAGAGGCCCAAACTACAACTCCCAACAGGCCCCCATGCTCACGGGGTGGGTGGTGGTGGTGGTGGTGGAGGGCGGGGTGTGTGAGAGGCCCAAACTACAACTCCCAACAGGCCCCCATGCACACGGGGAGGGTGGTGGTGGTGGTGGTGGAGGGTGGGGTGTGTGAGAGGCCCAAACTACAACTCCCAACAGGCCCCCATGCTCACGGGGTGGGTGGTGGTGGTGGTGGTGGAGGGCAGGTGTGTGAGAGGCCCAAACTACAACTCCCAACAGGCCCCCATGCTCACGGGGTGGGTGGTGGTGGTGGTGGTGGAGGGTGGGGTGTGTGCGACAGGAAACAGAAATGTCTAAAAATCTACATAACCATGTAATGTCCACATCACTGACCAGCTCTATCTTGTCCCTTAGGTGATCGTCAACTGACTGGGGAAACCAGTACCCGGCCGCCAGCCTCGCCTCCCACACCTACAGGACTCTCTGCTGACGAGGACACAGGCAGCTCCGGTGCGGAGGATGGAGCGGGACCAAGCACGCAGCCAGGGCCATCTGGCTCACAGGGACTCCCCGGACCGACCAACGTCGCAAGTGTCACTCCAGCGACACCTGTCTCTGTGATCTGCACAGTCCCCACCACCACCAGTACCACCAGTACCACCAGTACCACCAGCACCACCAGCACCACCACTCCTGCCGGTGCCACCCAGCATAACCCAGCGCACAACGCTGGTCCATCGGTCCCACACACAAGCAGGGTGAGTGGGCCACAGGCAACGGGACATCAGCCAATCAGGCGAGCCACACACCGCCATGCAGAGGAAGGACAGCTACCCCAGCCAGTGGCACAGTCCCTACAAGCCCTTGCCAGGTGCCAGGCGTCATACGACCGGTCCCAGGCAAACGCAGATCGTGCGCACCAGGACTCGGTGGACAACAACAACATCCAGCGCGAAATCTGTGGCATCCTTGGCCAGATGTTGCAGATCATGGGCCAGCAGGCAACGATGTGGAGGGAATGGGTTGCCCGGAACAACCCCCCCCCTCCACCAAGTGTCGTAGCGCCACCGCCACCGTCACCTCCGCCTCCACCGCCACCTCTGCCTCCACCGCCACCGTCACCTCCGCCTCCACCGCCGCCACCACCACCTGTGCCCCTGGCGACGGATGTGGCCCTTCAACAACCTGCCCTCCCAGCTGACTCTGTACCACCTCAGAGACGGAGGGGCCGGCCGAGGCAGGAAGTGGCTGAGAGCAGTGTTGGAGCGCCATCCACACGCTCCAAGAGGGGACGACCATGACAATGTCACCGCCTGTGCCAGACATTCACCCAGCTAAGTATCCTGTCCCACAGACAATCATTCCCACTGGTCTGCTGGACTACCCTGACACCCCCCAATGTGGTGTCAGCACGGACATTTCATCTGCCATTACCTTCAACTCCAACTCCCTCCACCCCACTTACTTGTAAATATTCACCAGTACAGAAGCACAACCTGTAAATAAATAGCACTTACTCACACAATGATGTTTTGCCTCCATGTTTATTCACATGATTGCCTTCAGAAACAGACGTAAACAGGTTCAGGGATGACAGTCGTACATGATCATGGCGCTGCAGGAGTGACCTAGAGAAAATCAGAGACAGCAAACACACGTCAGGAAACAGATTCACACACATCACAACACAATGCACAGCAACATTACACAAACGACAACCATCACAAAAGCATGGGATGAGAGCACACACATCATGGAGACTTGTATGTCCAAAGAAATGAAGACACACATAAGCAACCATCACAAACAAGAACACCCAGCTGATTAACCCCACATCCACACAACACCAGCAAACATACATGAGGCATTGTCAACCGCCACTAGAGGTAGTAACTCACATTCAAGGGAAGTAGCGATCTATGAGCTGGCGCCTCTGGTCCACACCTTCCTCCTCACCACTATCCTCATCAGTCGACATGGGTGGGATGGGAGGCCGAGGAACTCCTTCGTCTTCAGGGTCCAACAGCAGTTCTATGTCATTGCGTACTGCCAGGTTGTGGAGCATGCAGCAGGCAATCACGATCCTGCATACTTTTCCTGGTGAGTAAGGCAGGGCCCCTCCGGTCTTATCGAGGCACCGAAACCGAGACTTTAGCAGTCCAAAGGTACGTTCGATGACTCTCCGTGTCCTTCCATGTGCATCATTGTACCGCATTTCACCCGCTGTTCTCGGATTACGTAGGGGACTGAGGAGCCAGGGCCGGTTTGGGTAAGCCGAGTCGCCTATGTAGGGGGATGACAGAGACAAACATCACAACAAGATATGGTGGGTACCCCATGCAACACAGAGATCACAAGAGTCCCCACTGCACACTCACCAACAAGCCACGCTTGACCGGGTCGCAGATTAGCCATGAGTCGTGGGACATTGCTGCTCCGCATGATGTGGGCGTCATGTGCAGATCCAGGAAATCTTGCACACACATGTGAGATGATGTTGTTTGCCAGGCACACCACCTGCACGTTCAGCGAATGGAAATGTTTGCGATTCCTGAACACTTGTTCCCGTGCCCGTGGTGGAATGATTGCGATGTGTGTGCCATCAATTGAGCCCACAACGTGAGGTATGTGGCCCAGGGCATAGAAATCAGCTTTGACAGCTGCCAACTCTTCCGGACGTGGGAAATGGATGTAGTCATCCTTGTACAGCATCATAGCTGTTAAGACATCCCGAAGAACCGTGCTGAACATGGCCTGTGACATCCCCCCGGCATGTCCAACTGTATACTGAAATGTGCCAGTAGCAAAGAAATGGAGTACCGCCATGACCTTTGCAGTGGGTGTAATCGACCCAGGATACGTCCTACGTGGCTGCAGATGAGGAGACAATTGAGCCACAAGCTCCAGCAACCGACGTCGATCCAGCCAGAATTTCCGAATCACCTCCTCGTCAACCATATCCTCCAGCACAGTGTATGGCCGATGCACATTTGTAGCCCTCCTGTGTGGGAGAGAGATGTAACTTAGGTCAACTTGCAAACGACGCATACGTGTACAACTCCATCACATGTGAACCTTACTGACAATACTTCAGTCTGCACCCTAATGTTTAGTAGCCACATAACAGACACACATGCAACTGCATGCACACAAACGATAATTATACACACGCCATGTCATCAAGCACACATGCCAACACCAAGAATGATGTACATACGGTAATTACATGCATGGTGACACAACGTACAAAACACATACACGGAATGCATGTGTACCACCACCACTGTAGTCACCTCGCCAGAACAAGACACAGACAACAGATGCATAATTTGGGCACACAGCCGTGATGTACTGTGTAGTTGTGAAGATGTAAGAACGTATGTAGGGTCACACCCGACGTCAACACGTACAAATGCACATCTGTTGCCCATTGTGTGCCCACCGATGGGCATTGCATGGACACACATGCTACATTGTATGACATATGACCTTTCCCTATCACGCTCACATCCCTCATGACGCAACTGCACACAACACATCACGGTGCAGCGTCTGACAAGATAACATAATTGGCGCCGCCATGGCGGTGCTCAACTTCCGCTACTTCCCAAAGGCCAGACGCGGCCAGCGTCCCTCTTCCCATTGGCTGCATGTGCGGGGACCGTCACGGGCACACATTGGCAACCGCACGTGCAAGCCTCAGGCACGGATGCTTCAGTTGCAACAATGTTCTATCACTGGCGCCTCCATGGCGGTGCACGTACTCAGCGGGGGAGGTGCAGGCCTATACACCCTTTAGATGTACTCAATGGACATGCCAGTTCATGACCCCCCCTTACAGTCACATTGCATCATCCACCGTACACCGGCCGGAGCGGCCGGGCCTAGGACGGCCGTGCCCGGCCATGTCCACACCCGCCGTGCCCGGCCATGAACACAACCGCCGTGCCCGGCCATGAACACAACCGCCGTGCCCAGCCATGAACACAACCGCCGTGCCCGGCCATGAACACAACCGCCGTGCCCGGCCATGAACACAACCGCCGTGCCCGGCCATGAACACAACCGCCGTGCCCGGCCATGAACACAACCGCCGTGCCCGGCCACGAACACAACCGCCGTGCCCGGCCATGAACACAACCGCATGGCCGGGCACGGCGGGTGTGGACATGGCCGGCCACGGCGGTTGTAGACATGGCCGGCCACGGCGGTTGTAGACATGGCCGGGCACGGCCGTCCTAGGCCCGGCCGCTCCGGCCGGTGTACGGTGGATGATGCAATGTGACTGTAAGGGGGGTCATGAACTGGCATGTCCATTGAGTACATCTAAAGGGTGTATAGGCCTGCACCTCCCTCGCTGAGTACGTGCACCGCCATGGAGGCGCCAGTGATAGAACATTGTTGCAACTGAAGCATCCGTGCCTGAGGCTTGCACGTGCGGTTGCCGATGTGTGCCCGTGACGGTCCCCGCACATGCAGCCAATGGGAAGAGGGCCGCTGGCCGCATATGGCCAATCGCAAGTAGCGGAAGCTGGGCACCGCAACAACAGGGCCAGTAATTGGCCCATCTCACGATCACACTTCCAGGGCTGATCAATTGCTGGCGACGTATGCCACTGACACGTGCTGAGGGCCCTATATATGTGTGTTGGGCAAAATGACACTTCCTACCCTGGGGACCAGTGCTGCCTGTTCACCTCGACCTGCTGCTGCTGCTGAGCTGACCACCGACTGCTGCCTGTGACCATCACCTCGACCTGCTGCTGCTGCTGAGCTGACCACCGACTGCTGCCTGTGACCATCACCTCGACCTGCTGCTGCTGCTGAGCTGACCACCGACTGCTGCTGTAGTGCCATACTCCGTGATCTTGCCATGTCGAGAGGCAAAGAGATCCGGTCTCGACCCTTCACCGCCGCGGAGCTTGATGTCCTCGTGGACGGTGTACTCCGCAACTATGGACGCCTCTACGGCGCACCAGGACGGGTGGTAAGTGCAGTGTGGGACATGTTGGTGTGCATGAGGGGGCCAAATAATCAGGCCTATTTCTATCTTAGCTGTGTAGTGTGGGCTAGACATATGTTCCTGATTGTGCATGGCTGCTGACAGTTACGTCCTGCCCCTATGTGTGTGACAGGCCACCTGTCCACTGACTGAAACCCTTTTGTCTCCCATCATGGTAGGTCAAGCTGCACCTTCGCAAGGACCTGTGGAGGAGCATAGCACGGGAAGTACGGGCATTGGGGGTGTGCAACAGACGACATACACACTGCCACAAACGCTGGGACGACATTTCCAGGCTAAGCAAGAATGTAGCGGAAGTAACACTGGGCCTGATTCCAAGGACGCCCCGTCTGGCCCGACGCTCCATGACCCCTCTGATGCACCGTATCATTGCAGTGACGCATCCTGAACTGGCCGAACGTCTGAGTGCCGATCAACAGCAAACTAGCGGTGAGCAAACTGTCTGTGTAGGAAACCTGTGAGTGCTATGCATGTATTGGTGCACAGACACACTATTGAGTTCCGTGTTGCGTATGTATGTCTGTGATGCCATTTTGGTCCCATTGGGTGGTTCTCATTTGACATCCAGGTCCGCCATGTTGACACGCCACTTGCTTAGTAGTTGAGTGTTGAGGCACATCCCCTAGTGGTCCATGGCCCCATGGCAGGAAATGTGAGGATGACTGGTAGAGGTGGGCCATGTGCAGGATGAGGGCTACACAATCTTGGTCAGCTATGTAATTTGGCAATCCTGTTCCTTCTGTACGTCAGTCTGCCCATGACTCACACATCTTTTATGTGCATTTCAGGTATGACAGAGGACACTCAGCCACAGACGGCGGAGAGTAGTCGAGAAAATGAGTCCGGCTCAGACTTCGCACACACGCAGACTGACACAGAGGAGGCCAGCGCCGGAGAGGGGGACAGGACCGTCCCTGAGGACTCGCATGTGGAGACACCATCGTCCTCCTCGTCGGACACTCTTGGTGAGCCTGCACTGTTGTCACAGACTGGGAGTGGGCACTCTTCACCTTCTGTCGGAAGTAAGCACACAGGGCCCACACTTCCACAAACTGCACCATGTACTGTTCGTGGCCGGAGGAGTAGGGGGAGCAGAGTGGCGTTCGGTGCAGGCACCGCTGCCCCTGCCACGGTGAGCCAAAATGCACTGTGTGCTGAGGCCGTTGATCTGCTGCGACAGCTGTGTGTGGGGCAGACCAATATGACAAATGCTTTCCAGGACCATGATAGGAAGTTGGGGCAGGTGGTGGCTTTCATGGAAGGGATGCATGGCGATCTTGCAGGTCTACACAGGACAGTGCAGTCATTGGCAAGCAGTGTGTCGTCTGCAATAGTACAGTCGCATGAACAGGGTGCTACTTCGGTTTCCCCATCTACACCACTGGATGTCTCAGGGGGTCGTGAATATTCTGAGCAGGACTCAAATACAGGTTATTGCACTAGAAGCAGCGTCAGGCAGCACGTCAGGGCACGCAGGGCACAGACCCCATCCCCTAGATCAGCTAAATCTGTTCAATTAGACAACGTCAGATACACTGGAGTACACACACAGGATCCGCAAGTGTTGTTGGGGGACATGCCTTCAGGAGCTACACAGGCATTCAACACAAAAGGTACTCCCAAGGCAAGGGATACTCACATGTCCATGGACTGTACCTTGGACAAGGCCAGTCAGAAGACAAAGGCACCTACTAGGAGCAGGGAGACTCCCAAGGGCAGGCCCACAGCAGAGGAAAGGGACACTCCCAGGGACAGTGACAAGACAAAGGCACCTACTAAGAGCAGGGAGACTCCCAAGGGCAGGCCCACAGCAGAGGAAAGGGACACTCCCAGGGACAGTGACAAGACAAAGGCACCTACTAAGAGCAGGGAGACTCCAAAGGGCAGGCCCACAGCAGAGGAAAGGGACACTCCCAGGGACAGTGACAAGACAAAGGCACCTACTAAGAGCAGGGAGACTCCCAAGGGCAGGCCCACAGCAGAGGAAAGGGACACTCCCAGGGACAGTGACAAGACAAAGGCACCTACTAAGAGCAGGGAGACTCCCAAGGGCAGGCCCACAGCAGAGGAAAGGGACACTCCCAGGGACAGTGACAAGACAAAGGCACCTACTAAGAGCAGGGAGACTCCCAAGGGCAGGCCCACAGCAAAGCAAGGTCCATCTCCCAAGGGCAGGGACACACACAGAGAGCAGGTGTCTACTGGAGACAGGTGCACCACAGACGACAAGTCTGCTGGCAGGAACAGGGCGGCGACCAGGGCACAGGCTACATCCAGAGACAACACTCCACCTAAGGATAAGGCACATCCTACGGACAAGGCATCTAGCATGGACAATGGCGCAATCAAGGACAGGCATACTTCACCCCTGGCTGCACTGAGGCTGATGTTTTCTACTAAACGCCAAACTGATGTCTCCGCCGCGGAGTCCCCCCATACCTCCACTCCCATCCAGGCCAGTCAGAAGCAGAGGAGGGTGTCCCCTGTTGTTGCATCCCCCATTACACATGATTCAGAGTCCAGGCGGCAGGCACAGAGCAAACGACAAGCAGGCTCCAGCACGTCCCCAGAAACCAGATCCCCGGCAGCAGATGCTCCACCTATGGTGGGTGGTGATTGTTTGGCGTCCCCACCACTTGGCAGTCCTGTCCTGTCCAGGGTGCACACACACATCCCTAAGAAACGCAGACACACACCATTGACACCTGCCAACCCCGATTTGGCTCTAGGTCAGCTATCCCCAGCTCCCAGGCCCACCCTGCCTCCAGGCCCATACAGCCCTGTGGCTCATCATTTCAGTTGTCACAGTGGCGCTGGTGCAGTTGACTCTCATGTATCAGATGGTGGCACAGTGTCAGTTGTGCCCTCTCCTGTTGCAGGTCCTGGCAGTGTATCTGGGTCTATGGCTCACGTGTCAGTTAGAAGATCTGTGGCTGTGTTGCACACTCCTGTTTCTGGTGCTGGCAGTCTGTCTGGGTCAGTGGCTCACGTGTCAGTGACTACATCTGTGGCTGTGTCTCACACTCCTGTTGCTGGTGCTGCCAGTGTGTCTGGGTCCGTAGCCCACGTGTGTGTCACTCGGGCTGTGGCTGTGTCTCACACTCCTGTTGCTGGTGCTGCCAGTGTGTCTGGGTCCGTGGCCCATGTGTGTGTCACTCGAGCTGTGGCTGTGTCTCACACTCCTGTTGCTGGTGCTGCCAGTGTGTCTGGGTCCGTGGCCCATGTGTGTGTCACTCGGGCTGTGGCTGTGTCTCACACTCCTGTTGCTGGTGCTGCCAGTGTGTCTGGGTCCGTGGCCCATGTGTGTGTCACTCGGGCTGTGGCTGTGTCTCACACTCCTGTTGCTGGTGCTGCCAGTGTGTCCGAGGCAGGTAGTTCACGCAGTCCCCCTGATTCTGTGATGTGAGGTGCTGAACACTTCACTCAAATGTTATTTCACATGGTGTGTCCATTGAGAACTGCGTGGCACTCTTGTGGTTCCTGTGACGGGTTGGTAGGGACACGTACTTGTGCAGCCTATGATGTACCTGCTCTGTACTCTACAATGCCCTGTTGATGCTCTGATACTGCATACTGCCCTCTCGTTACCTGCCTATGATGTACCTGCTCTGTACTCTACAATGCCCTGTTGATGCTCTGATACTGCATACTGCCCTCTCGTTACCTGCCTATGATGTACCTGCTCTGTACTGCGCATTGCCCTGTTGATGCTCTGTTACTGCATTCTGCACTCTCACGTGCTGCCTCTGATGGAGCTGTTCTGTGCAATGGACTGTTGATGCACTTGGCCCCTCTCACGTGCTGCCTCTGATGGAGCTGTTCTGTGCAATGGACTGTTGATGCACTTGGCCCCTCTCACGTGCTGCCTCTGATGGAGCTGTTCTGTGCAATGGACTGTTGATGCACTTTGCCCCTCTCACATGTTGCCTCTGATGGAGCTGTTCTGTGCAATGGACTGTTGATGCACTTGGCCCCTCTCACGTGCTGCCTCTGATGGAGCTGTTCTGTGCAATGGACTGTTGATGCACTTGGCCCCTCTCATATGTTGCCTCTGATGGAGCTGTTCTGTGCAATGGACTGTTGATGCACTTGGCCTCTCTCACGTGCTGCCTCTGATGGAGCTGTTCTGTGCAATGGACTGTTGATGCACTTTGCCCCTCTCATATGTTGCCTCTGATGTACCTGCTCTGTTGGCCACACTGCCCTGTTGGTGCTCTGATACTGCATTCTGCCCTCTCGTTACCTGCCTATGATGTACCTGCTCTGTACTGCGCATTGCCCTGTTGATGCTCTGATACTGCATACTGTCCTCTCGTTACCTGCCTATGATGTACCTGCTCTGTACTCTACAATGCCCTGTTGATGCTCTGATACTGCATACTGCCCTCTCGTTACCTGCCTATGATGTACCTGCTCTGTACTCTACAATGCCCTGTTGATGCTCTGATACTGCATACTGCCCTCTCGTTACCTGCCTATGATGTACCTGCTCTGTACTCTACAATGCCCTGTTGATGCTCTGATACTGCATACTGCCCTCTCGTTACCTGCCTATGATGTACCTGCTCTGTACTCTACAATGCCCTGTTGATGCTCTGATACTGCATACTGCCCTCTCGTTACCTGCCTATGATGTACCTGCTCTGTACTCTACAATACCCTGTTGATGCTCTGATACTGCATACTGCCCTCTCGTTACCTGCCTATGATGTACCTGCTCTGGTGCCCACTTTGCCCATGCTCACGCATACACTGTGATTATTCCCCTATTTTGTACAATAAAGGTAGTCTATCAAGTCTCGTGGTCTGTCGTTGTCATTCCTGCTTGCGTACTACAAATGTGTATTCGTATATGCTTCTCATCAGTGGTTTCGGTAACATGACACTCCCCCTCCCTACGTCACGTCCCTTGCTGGTATTCCCCTCCAGACAGCCAATGGTTTGTGCCTTACCTGCGTCGTCGTCCATAGTGGGCCATGACTAGGACGTGGTGGATCGCGAAGAGCATCGGGAAAGCGTGTAGCGCTGGGTCCATGGTGGTGGTCAGCTTGCGGTGGGTATCTCTGCTATGTCACCTATGTTCGCTGTGTGGATTCCGCCGTGTTCAGTCAGGTTGTTTTTCCGCTGCGGTTTTATGTGGAGTTTCCGCCATCTTGATTTGGGGGACGGTCTTAGACGTCAGTACGTACGGCGGGGCCTCCGGGATTGTTCCGTCCGCCACGTGGTCGTGTGTAGTTCGGCGGCGGTGCGTCCTTTTCCGTCGCGGACGGAAACTTGACACGTTTTCCTATCCTGATATGGCGGACGGAGTATCCGCGGCTGGCGGACACGGAAAGGGCTTTTTCCGCCTACTCCAGGGCCGCGGTGGCTCTTCCGTCCGCCATCCTAATGAGCCCCTAAATGTGCATGATGTTACATGTTCTGCCTCCAGGAACTTTGTACATTTTTTTCTGCAGTGACATGACCTATTGAAATTATTTTGCTGTAGAGACATCTGCAGCTTACATTTCTCTTTTCCATAATGAGTTACGTTGTAGTTGGATTATTCCTGTGCAAGTCTTGAGCCTTGCGTTGTATTTACACCCAGTGTTTTAGCGATCTACGGGCATATTTATAAGGAAGTGGCGGAACGCGGCATTAGACTCCTCAGCTTAACGCTACACTGCTCCACTTCTGAAACATAGGGATGCACTGTATTTACAAGAATATGGTGCAGCCTTGCGTTTCCCCCTGCGTTGGCGCAAATTTGGCTGACTAGCGCCAACAGAGGCAGCCTTGCACCATAGTGCAAGGGTGCCTGCTTTGAGGGGAATGATTGTTTATGTGCAGGAAGGTGTTCTTTCCTGCACATAAAAAATTTGAAATGGTGTTTTGAGAATTCCATTTGTGCTGCTTAATGCAGAACACATAGAAGTTGCAAAACGTCATTTTTTTAATGATTGTTTATGTGCAGAAAGGGACACCTTCCTGCACATAAACATTCAATTGTGTATTTCTGTTTCTATGTGTGATGCACAATGCAGCACACACGGAAACAGCAAATACTAGGAGAAATTACACATTTGTCCTCATTGCACCAGGGTAAGACCAGGTTTTTACTGGTCTTATTTTGGCACTGCCCCATATTTACGCCACCCTTGTAAACATGGGGCAGCGTCAACATCAATTGTTGTAGTAGTGAAACGCTCACCACAACACCCATTGTCCGCCCCCTCAAGCTAAGTATAGCGTAAAAGGGTGCCTTATTCACAAGGAGGCATTAAGCCACATTAAGTGGTTTACGCCGCCTTGTGAATAAGGCGAGGCCCCTATCGCCACCACAACGTCAAGAAAAGTGACATTGTGGCTGTGACAGGGGGTTGCCAATATGCCCAAATATATTGAGCAGCCAATTTTTTTTTTACTTTTATCAATTAGCCAGCTATATTATTTACAGAAATATTGTTTTTGCTCAATATTCCCGCAGTCTGGTATGTCCTTATCTTTGAACTCATTTGTAGCAGATGTAGTGAAAAGCAGTGGTTTTGTTTGGCAAACAGGACAAACTTGAACTAGAATGATTCTCAGTAGTGTCAACATTGATATCATCTGCATTATGAATAGTATTACAACCTTCAGATACAACACAGACAATGTCGTCAGCACAGTCCGGCTTCATTAGCTTCGTTTTAGTGCCTTGAGAGGCACCATTCTTTTGCAACTACTTCAGCAAACTCATTTTCACTATGTAGACTGAATTTGGAACTGTAGCAACTTAACATCTGACACCGACAACCTCACCCCATTATTAATGTCCCACGAAGCTCAACACAGTTAAACTGGAAGACAAAAAATGTTGTTTTGATCTGCAATGACAATACACACACGTGGCATGGATTATGTCAAGGTGTACGCTTGCACGAGTTGATAATATCGAATTGAAAAACTGCACTCTGTGGTGAATTCTGAAATATTCCGGTCCAGTACATAAGTCAAGTGAGTTTAAGACATGAGGTAACTTGCTCAGGATCACACATTTGGTCATAGCAGAAGACTCGCTTTGAAGGATAATATAGCTTCCTATAGCAAAGTATTGATCTGCATTGTGCACAGAGGTCTATTTCACTTACAATGAGCATGCTGTGCTAGCTTGCACAGCACCAGTACATTAAACAAAACATTAAAAGCTGCAGAGACTGGTTTTACTGAAAGAGGAATGATCCTGTTCCTATAATATAGCATTGCATGAACAAGAGCATTGAAGGTTGCTTACAGGGGTGAGGTTTTTTATGAGAACCACTAGAGTTATGAAGCAGGTGAGGACCAAATTACACGGCAGGACTTAGATCAAGAAAAGACAATTACGCATCAAGAAAAGACAACTGCAGTGTAATCCAGCACCGTCTATGGCAGTATCTTTTCACTATTTTTACACTGCAACTCTGTCTGCGTAGCATGATCAAAATACTGTTGCACATCAACTAGTGCACTTCTACTAGTTCACTGTGCCCTTTCATTCATAATAGTTTGCTGATGTTCAGGTTGGTCATGCCATCTCCCCATGAAATTAGCTAGAGGTGCCAGAATCAATATTCATGTAGTGGAATAGTCATCATGATTAACCTGCACTTTCTATTCTGTATTATGATATGATTTCCTGCATTAATCCCTGATTTTAGGGGTTTGCCAAAAGACTTATGAATTCTACTACAGATGAGAGTTTCTCTATTGATGTTGCTGCTCATTTGGGATGTACAATAATTCTAACTTTGCACTATCCTGTAATGCTCTAGTTACTGATAGTCTTTATGAGTGACTCCATCATGGTGGTTGAATTTCTGTAATAAATATTTGAAACTTATTCTGCTGATCTAGAACTTAATTATTGATTAGGCCTTTACCCTAGAGGTGGCGTAGCGAGGGGCAACAAGGAGAAATGTTTGCATTTCTCCTAATTTTTTCTTCTTTCAATGCGTGCTGCATTCTACAGCACACATTGAAAGTTGAAATTGCCTGTAGTGATTGTTTTTGTGCAGGAAGGTACACCTTCCCTGAACAAAAACAATCTCCCCATAACACAGGCATCCTTGCACCACGGTGCAAGGGTGCCTGCGCCAGCGCATGGCTGCAGTTTGTGTGCCAGCGCAAGGGAAAGCACAGAGATGCGACATATTCCTGTAAACGTTTTTTAATGTATGTTGCATGAAACAAACAAGCTTTTTCTGCAAAATATCTCTATTAGACTCCCACACGAGCCACATTAAAAATAAATTAAACGAAAATGGTATTTCAAACCATCTGTTTAGAGAAATATTCAAGGTAATCAGGGCAAAATTATCTGCAAAACAGAGCTACCTCTATCAAGGGCGCCCCACGATAGACTGGGGCCCTGGGCAAAATCCCCCTTCTGTGCAGATCAACCTATAAGAGTAAAGGACCCCAAAGGGTAATGAGTAAACATGGACAAAGCTCAAGTCCATGGCTGTATGCCCTGGGAAACAAGGGGACTGGGCAACCTGGAGGAGCCTGTTCAAGATTTCCCCAGAGACTATGATTGGGAAAGGGGGAGGACTCAGAGAGTCCAATGAATCGCACTTATGTTAATACTCACTAAATGATTCGCAGTCTACGTGAAAAGACAATTTAAGGGCAACCCCATAAGTTCAAGACAAAGGTTCAAGCCAGGGCACAGACCACAGAATGGACATCAACGACAGCAAACAATTTAAACTTTGTCTTGTATTAGAACATGCATTACTTGACTTGTTGCTGTTAACTAGGTGAAATCATTGATTATTAGGGAGCACACATATACAATATTCGGACTGGGGTGGGTCCTTAATCCCAGTCAGTCTGTCAATATTATTCATAGTATTTTATTCACTTACGATTATGGAGCAGGACTATAGAAAATAACATGTTTCTTTATTGGAGGGTGGGGATATAAACTAATCGGTACAGGGTGGCAGGCTGTACTCCAATATTGCCCCCGAATTATCTATTCAACTAGGGAAATATGAATACTATAGGTATTCATTTTTGTACTTTAGGATATTGATGCCATATATACGGATTTCCTATGTAAATAATACTGATGCAGATACTTGGTCAATACAACTGGATATGAGTTGGATTCGCACATTTTGGACATATTGCGGATTTTGCACACTCAATTGCTATTTTGCACATGTTTGAATGCGAAATTTGCACATCTGATGAGCGTATTTGCACGATTTGGTATAACACCAAAAGAAGCACTTGCACTTTATTATTGACAGTAGTATTGATATTGTGTGTTCAACTTGACCATAGCTATCTGACACCATACATTGGAAATTGGGGGACACCGGTGATGTTGTTTCAAATTGACTTAAGATTAATGTCTGCAACCTTGAACAAAACTTGTATTTTACCAAGAATTTAAGGCTAAAATAATGCAGGATGAATCAATTTGTATAGTTGCATATATTTGTATACGGATTTCAAATGTTATGGATTGAACCCCCATTCATTCATTTATCATTTATTATTTATTTACTTATTTACACCCGTTTTTTGTATCATTGGTATTTTACTGATATTTATGTCCAATATGAATTAAGTTACCCTTGTTGATAAGTTGATTGAAAACCCCAACAGAGTATGTTTTCTATGCCCATGCTTCAAACACTCACGTGTGAAATCAATGTAACTATCACTGGCACTTAAAAAGGTCGACACCGACAAACAAACATTGTCATGTGAACAAGGCTCGTGGAGCCGAAACGTCATGGACTTTTTCTGCACTAAATAAACTAAGAAGAAAGGAAACTTTACTGGTCCGTGTCCGAGTGGTACTTACCCTGGCTGGTTGTTACTCCAGAGCTAGGTGAGACGGCGGAATGCACAATATATATATATATATATATATATATATATATATATATATATATATATATATATATATATATATATATATATATACATATATATACATATATATATATATGTATATATATGTATATATATATATATATGATGAAATGACACATCCTGGCTGTGCTTGGTTTACATAATTTAGTAAACGCTGTCCCTGTCCTCGCTCCTGTCTCTCTCTCCCCGTCTCTCCATCTGGTGTGGAGTACCACAGCTCCCTTCTTGGAGTAGGCTAACCTACTCAGTCAGCTGCATCCCGCTGCAGACAGCTGTCTCGCTGACCTGATAGGAAACTGGCATCCTATGCTGGATGGATGGGGAGAGCAGAGGGGGCCGTAAGCAAAGACCAGAGCAAACCGCAGCAGCAGAGGCTGGAACAGCAAGAAAGGAATCTATTCTTTCCTGCTGCTCCTGCCTCTGCTGCTTCTGGAACCCAAGATTGGATGAGCCCCTTCGAGAGGTGGAATGTAGGGCATCGGGGTGAAGCCCTGCAGCCGCTCCTGCATTATACAAGGACACATTTTTTTTAGGCATGGCTAATTAGGGAGAGGGCGGTGCACAGGACACTTACCTATGTGTCGGAGTTGCAGTAGGTACCTTGTTGGGTCTGACTGGCGATGGAAAATTCCTTCTCGCAAGTGCTCTTCTGTGCCACCTCGTTGTGATCCTGTAGCTCTTTGTTTTCGACCCTGCTGCGCTGGAAAAAAAGAAAGGGAAAGCCAGAACAAACTGCCCTTTTTAAAGGGCTTCCCTTCCTTTCCCCCACACTTTTTACTTGGCGGGTGATGCCATACGTTGCTACTAGTGTGAAACCGGTGTTAAATTGCCATCATTTGAGCATGCACTGCAATGTAGAAACGTGACACATGCTCACATGACCTGAAACGCTGACCTGATGCAATGAGTACCAGTACTCTTCCTGGTAACAGAGAAGTGCTGATACTCTTGGGGAGGAAAAAAGGATGAGCTGATGCCTAGAACTGGTGAGTACCAGCCCATTTAAAGCACTGGTGTGCATATATGTGTAGTAGGTCAGTCCATTCTATATCAGTGCTGATATCACGAGATGCTTGAGATCACAGTGTAGGCCTGGCAGCTAGGGCGATCAATGTCAACTGAGTATCTGCTTCTTGTGGTTGTCCTGCCTGCCGTTGTAATTTTAAATGAATAAGTAGAAGCCATTTTTTTTACATGACTGCATCCGGTATGCTTCCTGGACAAAGGGCTCCATCTTCGCATGTTAAAAGCAGTCTTCGACGTTTATGGGTCTGCCAGTAGAAGTGGTGAAGGTAAATCACGTGTGAGGAAGAGGAGGAGCAATGAGTGAGAGCAGGAGCGGAGGGTGCAGCAGTACGGAGGAGCAGAGCCGAACTCTAAGGGAGCCGAGAAGCTGAAAAAAACGCAGAAAAACCCGTAGCTGCCACCGACGCCGCCGCCGAGTTGTAGAGACGGCGCCGTGCTGCGGGAGCGGCAAGTACCGGCAAGCAGACATCAGATTCGGCACAGAAGATTCATTTCGCACCCCCTCTCCGCATCTCCGAGCGAAACCGATCAACTCGCAGCTGTTGCCGCCGCCGCCGCCATGGTGAAGAGAAGGCGGCGTGCAGCGGCACCGGCACCGGCAAGACTTCAATACAGAGGTTCCCGCCCGTACTCCCTGCATTTTTGAGAGGCTGTTACCGCCGCCGCAGAGGTGAATAGAAGGCGGCGAGCGGCAGCAGCGGCCAGCATTGTTTAAAGACAGGAGGACCCCTCTTGCACTCCTGCTCCCTCTGCATCTCTGGCAGCCGACCTTACTGCACCAGCACCGGCATAGGAGGTGTGCGAGCCAGGTGCTCTGGTGTTACGGTGTTTGGAGCTTGCAACATGGAGGACCATATCGAATAGATCGGCATTATAGTACTCTCCTGGGCAAGGAGGCAAGAGCTGCGGTGCCACTGCACCGAGTGGGATGCTCCAGTAGAGTACAGCAAGGGAACTAAGGTGAGCCAACCAGTCGTATTACCTCTTCACCTGGCCACTCTTTATACATAGTAATAACTCACCAGAAAGTATTCCTTTAAGTCAGTCCCCTTGCTTTAAGCGGAAGTGGCGAGGAGTCCAGAGCAGGCCCTAAAAAAAACTGCATAATCTAATAGGAACGAACTTGGGGAATTGGATCTGGGCGCTGGTGCTGGCATTGCATGAGCGGCGCGCCGGGCATTGGCCCCGAAGTCTAACTACCCGACAGTGTTTATTGGAAGCAGGCACTTCTATCGTGGGACAAAAGCAGGGAATAGAAGGGGAAAATATATATAGTCTCCGCCTCGCCTGGACCTCTGGACAACAATGTGTCACCTCTAACTGACTTAAAATAGTGCAATGGCTTATAAGAAGCTCAGATCCAGAACCATCTTCATGAAAAGAATGGGAATGGACGACGCAATCAGGAAGAGCACCAATAAGGCAGTAAGAAACGGAAAGACAATAGCAACCCCTGGAATCAGAAAGTATTTCGCAAAATCATACCCAGATGACCAGGACCATATAGTAAAAGAACAGGCAAACTCGGAAACAGTAGGTATCATGGGAGTTGAAAACGGCACCTAAATAATCCCAGAAGCAGGGGAAAAAAATACCTTTATGGAACAAGTGGACTCAACCTCAGATTTAAAGGCAACCGAATCAATAACACCGGATCTTTCCAAAATACAACAGTCTTTCGACTGCAACATCATTTCCCCAGATACCAGCACCAAGGATGGAATATCTCAAATGAAACACCAAAGGAGGATCGACAACATACAGATCAGTACTCCACAAAAACCAACACATATGGAGGGCCATCTCGAAAATTCACCAGATCTTTCTATCTTTAAAACCACCAGCCTGATCAATCATTACACTCCAGTTTCTAAATCAATGTTTGTTTTACAAGATATCCTGGAATCAGTCCTCAAACATTTAGGTAACATATTGGAAAATTCTGATCAAACACTTGACGTACAAATTGGAATTTTAAAATACAACAAAAACAACAGGAATCTGTGGCAAATGCCAAGAGATAACTGGTGACACCTTAAAAATAAAAAGGACACTATGCCGCCTCCCTTGAAAAATGAAATTGCAACACAAACCGGGAAGAAATCATCTGGCGAAAGTGTGGGAAAGCAGAGTGATATCACCGTATATTCCCTCAGAAAACTCTTTAAAGAGCAAACTAACTTAGAACCACTCCAACAATCTGTGACGTACTACCCAATATTTGCACAAAGCAAATCCAAATTAACCATGACCAATCCTGTAATACCTGATCCTGAAGCAAACCCTGAGTTAACTAGTGAAGAAGTACAAGACTCGGAAAAAACAGAGAAGTAACAACGGCAAAGAAAGATAAAAAAGAGAAAGGCGCTAAGAAGATTCAAAAAGAAGAAGGCCGCAAAAATCAAATTTCAGAGTACCACTTCCCTACTTAATGCCTCGCCAGGTCATGAAGGAAGACCAACACTGTCCTTGACACCGAGTACGATGCACCAGAAGATGCAGGTGAAAACTAACAGCAAAAATCTTTGCCATAATTCCACACTAAATCCAAAGGCTACTGATTTCATACACAGCTCGGAAAGTGAAACTTTAAGAGGAAAACTCGTAGGATATCCAGAATCACAGAGAAAAGAATCCCAAGTAGGGGAGATAAGATCCAACTACTTACAAATCACAGAGTTATTCCCTATTGATGAAGCTCTACTTAATCGTGGCCGAATCATTAACCTACTGCAACAGATCCAGTCGCTAACATTTTTTGCGTCAAATGAGATTAAACTAGTAATGTTTCCGGACAAAGCGAAAACAAAAATTGCAATTGTAGAATTCTGGTCCCCAGCCTTACCAGCCTTACCAGGAATTATCCTTAAGGAGAGCGAGATCCTCCACAAATGTGGCTATGACTTGATTCCAGTATTAAAAAATGAAGTCTACAATATGATGTATCCGCTCGAATCCTCTCAAAAAACGTACCAAACCATAAATAAAAAAACCTATCCCTTAGATCAATCAGCAGCAAATCTATTTGTTTCAGTAAAGAATGGCGAAAGGGAAATTTGGAGCAAAAGCACTCGCAGTAAGGAAACAATACAGAGGGACCAGTCATGGGATTGGATCTATGAGACCCTGAACAGTAACAAACAAACGAAGGACATTAGCTCTTCTGTTTAGCACAGGCTTAGTAATCTCTTCTTGGAATATAGCGGGAAAAACTAAAGAAAAAATGGCAGAATTAGTAAAAAACTCTCCCGCTATCGTGGCCCTACAAGAAACCTGGAGTACACAAAATTTCAATCTGGAGGTATACTTTATATATGACATCCCTGCCCTGCGGGTCAAGCGGGGGCATGCGAAGGGTGGGATTGCAATTTTACTAAGTGAAGAGTATGACTGGGCCCAAGAAATAATCTCTACGAATTCTTATAATTAACAGTGTATTAAGGTTAGGTGCAGGACAAACCTCTTAGACTCCCAAAATAACCTACTAATCTTTAATGTATATATCCCGCCTGGAGCAAAAATGGACGGAATGATGACAGAGATCCTGGATAACATAGATCAAATAATTGAAAGGCATGATTATCCATCGTTCCTCATCATGGGGGATCTAAATAGAAAAATTTCCAACAAAGAAATATCAAAATGGTCTAACTGGTATAAAAAAGAGGCGTTAGAAATTTCCACACCATTATTCCCCAAAGGGAACAAGGCGGATCAAAGGGGAAAAATTCTACTAGCATCCCTCCCAACGCTAAATGGAATAATATTAAATGGGAATGTAGAAGGCGACATCCCCGCTTCAAATACGAGACAGGGGAATAATAGTAACACACTTTTGGATTATATGATATGCAGGCTAGACTTGTTCGGATCCGCCCTACAACTAAAAATAAATTTTGTTCACGGAAGCGATCACGCTATCCTACAGTTATCTACAGAGTGGAAAATACTACCATGTTCACCTACTCAAATCATGTCCAAGCACAGCACAGTCATTATAAATCAAAACCAAAGGCGGATTTATTGGAACTCAGCGACACTTAATAAGATAACTAATATTATAGCCATTAACCAGCTTCTTCAAACAACACACTCTATAAACCCAATAAGGAATTTTGAACTGATCATAAAAGAACTAACGCAAAAATTGCAGAAAAAGTTGACGCAACCAAGATCTACAAAGACTAAAAACAAAAATCAGACACTGGAATAAAACTGCTAAATAAACTGATAAGAGCACAGTTCTTAGAAGCTTCACCATCTAGGCAAGCAGAAATTAACAAACTAAAGAACCAACGGAGGAGAGAAAAAGAAAAACACAAGAGAATAACCCAAGATCAAAATTGGGTGGATCTGGAGATAGCAGCTAAACAGAACAACCAACGTGCCTACTGGACCATAATCACCAAAGAAACGGGCACGAAAAAAACATTACAAAGTATTCCTGTGCCCCCAAACGAATGGGAAACCTATCTCACTAATCTATACAAATTAAACAATAATTCAGAAAGGGTTTATATGTTTTCTAGTAATTCAGAAACTGAAATTCCAAACACTGGAACATCCACTCCCCTCTCTATTGAGATACACATAAGAAGAGCGAGATCAACAGGAGCAACTGGCCCAGATCAAATCCCAATCAAAGTCCTCCAGATCGATCCAAAAGGGTGGAGCAGGATGCTTTCCCCCCTCTTCAACTACATTCTTAGTACTGGGGTAATCCCGAAGTCGTGGAAGGGGAGTATCATCATACCTATACATAAAAAGGGATCAAGACTACAACCTGGTAACTACAGACAAATTGCTTTGCTGGATGCCACTGGAAAGATCTTCACGGCGGAAGTCCTGGATCAACTTAAAAACTGGGCCTTCTCATCTGGACTGATCCCTCGCTATCAAGCTGGCTTCAGACCAAAGCATTCAGTCACGGACAATATTGCCATCCTTCAAACTATCCTAGATAAATATGTGCCCATCAAATCTCAGGCTGTTTATGCAGCCTTTATTGACTTTTCGACGGCGTTCGATAGGGTGGACAGGAGAATACTCTGGGAAAAACTTAGTAAAATGGGTATCCCTGACCAGTTACTACGAATACTAATATCACTGTATACAGACACTTGGTGCCAGGTAGAAATGGGGAGAGAAAGGGGCCCAACCAGCCCTATCCTGACCCCAATGGCCTCAAACATGGATGTCTCCTTGCTCCCCTACTCTTTTCACTCTATCTCAGTGATATGCCTCAATGTCTCCAGCAAGCACGCAATTTTCCACCAAAAGTTGCCTTCCATAACATACATACACTGTTATACGCAGAGGATATTGTCATATTAGATTTAACACCATTTGGGCTACAAAGCAATCTCCAGGCACTGAACAAATATACGGAGGAAAATTACTTAATCCCTAACATTACCAAAACAAAAATAGTTTCTTTTTCAAGAAAGAAAAAGAGTTCTAAATATAACTGGACCCTTGGTGGAGACAAAGTGGAAGAAGTAAATGAATACACCTATCTAGGCAGGATCTTTACCAAGTCTCTACAAAATCGGCCACACACTGTGAACCTGACTAGAAAAGCTGATGTACACGCGGGAGCTCTTGCAAGACTATACGCAGCGTCAGGATACAGGCATTTCTATTCTCTGCTCAAGGTATATAGTGTAAAGATACCGCCTGTACTATCATACGCCTTGGAATATATTCCCATAAACCAGTGGAACTTCCTAGATCTAAAAGAAGGAAAAATATTACGGAGACTAATGAAGGTATCACAGGCCGTTCCTGTACAAGCTCTCCGCCTCGAGTTCTCATTAACCAGCTCCTACTCCAGAGGAATTGCTAATGTCATCAGGTGGGCATATAATCTCCTGCACGCCGAGGAAGGAACTCTTCGATCTCTGGTCAAAACAGAAACAATTGATTGTGACTCATCCAAACACGTTTTTAAGAAAAACATGTCAGTTGCCTTTAAGCTAGCGGAGATTAATATTGATTTGCTGCTAGCCTGGACACCATCCCAACTTAAACTCTTTTTGAAACATTTCACCTCAAGGCTGAGCTTTGATCTAGACCTTCTGCATTGTTCTAAACTATCTACTCATAGGAACTTCACTGAAACTATAACATACAAGAAAATTCAACAGTACATTGCTTTCAACCTAAATCATTCTGTCAGGAGAGCGACTGTTTTGCTCCGGTTCGGTATTTTACCAGTCAAAACTGTAACAGCCAAATGGCACTTAAAGGAAAACTCTAAATGTAATCTGTGTAATGGAGGAGAGCAAGATGTCGAGCATCTAATGTTTGCCTGTTTAAATCCAAAGGTGGTAACGGCAAGGAAGCGGTACTTGCAAGCCATATACATTAAATATAGGATTAACTCAGCAAAGGAACTGATCACTCTATGTAAATTCCCGCCAAATGAATTTGTCTGTTATAACTTTTATACATTTTTAAAATCTTTTTTAACATTGTATTAGCACAAGAAATGTTACTGTTGTAAATAACCTGAATTTTATCTTTAAAATATTTGTGGTCCTCAGTTGAGTCCCAAAGCAAATAAAAATAAAAATAAACTTGAAACTTGAAAGTAAATTAATGTATTTACTGGGGGTGTTTATAATGACAACAAGGCTGGATGGTCGTTTGAAAATATGAAATATCTCACTTGGTTCAATACGTCACTGGAACCTTTGGAGAAAGTGGCTTTTTGGCTGTTATGATGACTAATTGGGGTATAAACATGGGGTCTCATTTATGAGGCTGTGCGTCACTTTTACATCGCCGGTGCATCACTCTTTGTGACGCACCAGTGGCATAAGAAATGCGCCTTGTTGCGCCATATTTACAAAGTGACACATCTAGGTAGATGCATCACTTTGTAAACCCCTGCGCCACATTATACCTGCGCCAGGTATAATGTATGCAAGGGAGGCATATTGACGCAAGAAAGGGTCATGGAAGTGACGCCGTGAGATCTATGAGATTTCACTGCCCCACTTCTAGGACTCAAATGCGTCAAAATCTTACGCCTGCCTCACAGCAGGCGTATGACGCAGTCCCATTCACAAGGGGCTTGCCCCATGTGAAAGGACACATTGCTGGAGTTGCGTCACCTTTGTGACACACTCCAATAATGCGCCACTTTTGCGCTTACAGATACATCAGAAATACTGACGTATCTGTAACTCCTTGCGACATGATGCGTCATACTGCAAATATGACGCATCATTGGTGTCGCAAGGAGGGCGCAATGAAAAGTGACGCATCACTGTTTTCAGCAGCAATGCGTCACTTTTCATAAATGAGGCCCATGGTGAGGCATATTTACAAGGAGCTTGTGCCGCCGCTGCGTAATTTGTTTTAATGCTGCAGTATCTTATACAGTGCTCCACATTGCCCCATATTTACAAACTGATACATTGGGCCCAAAGCATCAGTTTGTGAGGACCTACGTCACACTATACCAATGCTGTGTATAATGTATGCAGGGTAGGCGTTCACTCGTGAAAAGCCACTTAGAGCTGATACAGTGAAATGCACACGTTTTCTGTGACCCACTCTAAGCCTTGAATGCATAAAAAGTTCTATGCCTCTTCAGAACAGGCACAGGAATTTACTCAGTGGCCTTACAATGGAAATTGCCTCTATTTTTTTTGACACATTGCTGTATGGAGCCATCCAGAAAATAATGATACAACACGTATCAAAATCCAAGAATGAGTCTTCCAAAAACGAACATTCTGAATGCTGGGTAAAGAGAAGATGTTTCCTTTACACTGGAAACCCCTTTCATGGTGCCTGTGCCTGGAGCTGGAACACTCAATATCATTTTCCTTATATCCATACCAGATCTTTGGGTGCTCAGAAATGTGAGCAGGAAGGGCTTGCTAAAGGGATGTAAGTTCAGAGGTAGAATTTGCACTAATGCTTTCTCCAGCTGATTGTAGGGTACCATTTTTGCCACTGTTCTCCAAATTGAGCTGGAATTGAACATACATATAATACAGCCCATAGCAGTTTTAATATCTGGAATCAGAGGAGGGATTTTTTACAAAGATGATATCTTATTCTTGTATATCCTGACTCCAAGTCTTGAGGATTCCAGAACATAAAACTCATGGCTATATCAGTATTGCCACTGCCAGCTGTGAGATAATGATAAATTGGCCACTTTTGCACTGATTCTACCATTTCCTTGATCATTTCACTTATTTCCAGTTACAGTAAAATCATACTCTCTGTAAGAAAGGGCATCGCGTCCCTTAATATAACGTGATGCCGTTTATAACATGCATTCATAACACCTTGTGCCTTCTAAAAGCAACTACTTTTTTTTAAGGCAATATGCCATTGCCACAGGCCAAGAAATGAGACTCTCTTGCTGCTAGAAACCGTTCTTGCCTAAAGAAATTGTGAATATTTCAAATAGGTATGCAAGTTTTTTGTTTTCCAGAAGGCAAGAATAAAATATGGACACGTTCTGTTCCGTGCTGCAAAAGATGCTGAGACTGTTCAAGTTTTACAAACAGAGATGAGCGTAGTTGGTGAAAATTCACGTCAGAATGGAGAAGATAAAGATAATGCTCAATATACATATCTGGAAATGTTTAAATGCAATTCACCCTCACCACTTGACCCTCTTGACTGAATATGGATGCTAACCTTCCAAATATGGTTTATATGAAGTGCTTAACATTATAAATCTGAACTGATATAGTTTACATGGTCAGGCTGATTCATTAGACGGCTCATATAAAATGTATTGCAAGTCAGTGCCATCTGTTTTACACATTGGCACTTATTTGCATTGCTCCATTGGGGATACATCAGTAGCCCCATATCTACAATCATCGTTACTTCTAGACCTCTCTTTCCTCTTCTCACCTGCCGTATCCTCCTCCTTCCCTTAGCTGCTCTTGCCCATCTCTTTCACCTGTCCTTCCACATGCCCTTCCAACTCATACTTTCTTCTATTCATCTATTCATCATTAACCCCTCCCATGCGCCGCCCTTTGTGCGGCAGTGTGGCACTTCTGCAAAATGGGCGGGGCCGTGTCGGCCATTGGCCGACGGCAGCACCAGCGAGGTAGTGTTGCTGTCGGCCATTGGGCCGATGGCAGCATGGAAGGGGTTAACACGTTTCATATTTACATCCACATACCCCCTATCACCCACCATTGCTATCAATATGTTCATGAATCCATCTATCCTTTCACCCATCCATCCTATCACTCTTCCTTCCTCCATCCTTTCAGCAAGTTGCCCATCCTTTCAAGTCAAGTCAAGTCAAGTCAAAAATACTTTATTCTGCTGATAAAAGCCATAAAAGCAAACAAATAAAAACATTTTAAAAACTGCTGATACATTAGAAGAAAGAAATTACACATGTCCATTAAAAGGGCCCGTCATACAAATATTGTGTATACTAGAATTAATCACTTAGCAAATAGAACTAAAACTAATTAAAGGGAATCAAACGGCAAACATAAGAATGGACATAAAATACAGCAAGTAAAATACAACAGTAACGAATGCTTAATGAAAAAACACTTAATTACACAATCAAAAGTGGTCAGTGATACATATAATGCTGTTACCATGTTAAAATAAATGTCACATAACTACTGCTGGGACATCTTCTTCCTAAGTCTTAAGGTCCGTAGCAGGAAACTCGCAACCCTGAAGCACACCATAGGGGAGGAACGCATTGGTAAAAAGAATAATGTGGGCCTAGCCTGGACAAAGTTAGCATTTCTAAGTAACGGCAGTATGAATTGTTTGTGGAAGGGGGCATAACATTCACAAAAAAAGATAAAATTGAAGATATCCTGTTCCGAAAAATTGTCACGAGGACAAGGCTTTAGGGCCCCAGACGGTGAGTAACCCTCGGGAAGGCTAATAACCAGGGTACCTGGTTCAGCCGAAATCTGGTTAGAACAAAGCAATGTTGCGCATTGGAGACCAGTGACAAATAAGGCTGTGTCTATGACCACAAACTCAAGGTGAAGTACCTTCTCACTGAAGGCTTGGCTAGTTCCATACCCTCCCTAATCCCCAGCTGCTTAGCCAGGGACTTCTGATTTATATCCCTGATAGCTGCTGGACCTAAAGGTCTCGGTTTAATAAACATGTCAGGGCAGCCCAGCCACGGAATATGTAGGGCCCCCTTGTGGACAAGACGGTCCGCCATAACCAACTGGTTTAAATTAATGGTTGTGCTCAACCAGATTCTCAGCATTCGTATCAGCGGTGCAGTAGAGAGAAGGTCAGAGATATACCCCAGACCAAGCTCTTCATGCAAAATATAGGCAGGGGGGCTAAAGGGGACATCAAGAAGGCCACACATACATTTATTTTTGACACCCTGAATGTCCCTCACATCCTTGTAGCCCCATACATCACACCCATATGTGGCCATAGGAATACATTTTTCTTTATACACCTTGAGCAGGGCGGGTATTGCTTTGGACCCCAGCCATTAAGCAAAGTCCCACATTGCCCCTACTGCTCTTGCCAGAACGTTATTTTCAAGCTGTCTTTGCGCAACCCAATTGTTTGTGGAAGGGGGCACAAAATTCACAAAAAAGATAAAATGCAATGTATCGTGTTCCGAAAAATTGTCACAAGGACAAGGCTTTAGGGAACCAGACGGTGAGTAGCCCTCTGGAAGGCTAATAACCAGGGTACCTGGTTCATCCAAAATCTGGTTAGAACAAAGCAATGTTGCGCATTGGAGACCAGTGACAAATAAGGCTGTGTCTATGAACACAAACTCAAAGTGAAGTACCTTCTCACTGAAGGCTTGGCTAGTTCCATACCCTCCCTAATCCCCAGCTGCTTAGCCAGGGACTTCTGATTTATATCCCTGATAGCTGCCGGACCTAAAGGTCTAGGTGCCATATTATCAAGGACCGGTGTTAAAATTATCTCTTTTTTATTGGCAGGAAGCTGCCGATAAAACGACGATAATGAGCTTGATAATACGCCCTTGTTAATTCCCATAGAAGCCCATGTTCTGATGTTAACATGGGCTTCTATGGGAATTAACAAGGATGTATTATCAAGCTCATTATCGCCGTTTTATCTGCAGTTTTCTGCCGATAAAACGGCGATAATTTTAACACCGGTCCTTGATAATATGCCACAAGGTTTAATATACATGTCAGGGCAGCCCAGCCACGGAATATGTAGGGCCCCCTTGTGGACAAGACGGTCCGCCATAACCAACTGATTTAAAGTAGTGGTTGTGCTCAACCAGATTCTCAGCATTCGTATCAGCGGTGCAGTAGAGAGAAGGTCAGAGATATACCCCAGACCAAGCTCTTCATGCAAAATATAGGCAGGGGGGCTAAAGGGGACATCAAGAAGGCCACACATACATTTATGTTTGACACCCTGAATGTCCCTAACATCCTAGTAGCCCCATACATCACACCCATATGTGGCCATAGGAATACATTTTTCTTTATACACCTTGAGCAGGGCGGGTATTGCTTTGGACCCCAGCCATTAAGCAAAGTCCCACATTGCCCCTACTGCTCTTGCCAGAACGTTCTTTTCAAGCTGTCTTTGCGCAACCCAATTGTTTGTGGAAGGGGGCACAAAATTCACAAAAAAGATAAAATGCAATGTATCGTGTTCCGAAAAATTGTCACAAGGACAAGGCTTTAGGGCACCAGACGGTGAGTAGCCCTCTGGAAGGCTAATAACCAGGGTACCTGGTTCATCCAAAATCTGGTTAGAACAAAGCAATGTTGGGCATTGGAGACCAGTGACAAATAAGGCTGTGTCTATGAACACAAACTCAAAGTGAAGTACCTTCTCACTGAAGGCTTGGCTAGTTCCATACCCTCCCTAATCCCCAGCTGCTTAGCCAGGGACTTCTGATTTATATCCCTGATAGCTGCCGGACCCAAAGGTCTAGGTGGCATATTATCAAGGACCGGTGTTAAAATTATCTCTTTTTTATTGGCAGGAAGCTGCCGATAAAACGATGATAATGAGCTTGATAATATGCCCTTGTTAATTCCCATAGAAGCCCATGTTCTGATGTTAACATGGGCTTCTATGGGAATTAACAAGGATGTATTATCAAGCTCATTATCGCCCTTTTATCTGCAGTTTCCTGCCGATAAAACGGCGATAATTTTAACACCAGTCCTTCAAAATATGCCACAAGGTTTAATATACATGTCAGGGCAGCCCAGCCACGGAATATGTAGGGCCCCCTTGTGGACAAGACGGTCCGCCATAACCAACTGATTTAAAGTAGTGGTTGTGCTCAACCAGATTCTCAGCATTCGTATCAGCGGTGCAGTAGAGAGAAGGTCAGAGATATACCCCAGTCCAAGCTCTTCATGCAAAATATAGGCAGGGGGGCTAAAGGGGACATCAAGAAGGCCACACATACATTTATGTTTGACACCCTGAATGTCCCTAACATCCTTGTAGCCCCATACATCACACCCATATGTGGCCATAGGAATACATTTTTCTTTATACACCTTGAGCAGGTAGGGTATTGCTTTGGACCCCAGCCATTTAGCAAAGTCCCACCTGGCCACTACTGCTCTTGCCAGAATGTTCTTTTCAAGCTGTCTTTGCGCAAACCAATTGTTTGTGGAAGGGGGCATAAAATTCACAAAAAAGATAAAATGCAAGGTATCCTGTTCCAAAAAATTGTCACAAGGACAAGGCTTTAGGGCACCAGACGGTGAGTCACCCTCGGGAAGGCTAATAACCAGGGTACCTGGTTCAGCCAAAATCTGGTTAGAATAAAGCATTGGAGACCAGTGACAAATAAGGCTGTGTCTATGACCACAAACTCAAGGTGAAGTACCTTCTCACTGAAAGTTTGGCTAGTTCCATACCCTCCCTAACCCCCAGCTGCTTAGCCAGGGACTTCTGATTTATATCCCTGATAGCTGCCGGACCTAAAGGTCTCGGTTTAATATACATGTCAGGACAGCCCAGCCACGGAATATGTGGGGCCCCCTCGTGGACAAGACGGTCCGCCATAACCAACTGGTTTAAAGTAGTGGTTGTGCTTAACCAGATTCTCAGCATGCGTATCAGCGGTGCAGTAGCGAGAGAAATAGGGGCATAAAATTCACAAAAAAAGGTAAAATACAAGGTATCCTGTTCCGAAAAATTGTCACAAGGACAAGACTTTAGGGCACCAGACGTTGAGTAACCCTCTGGAAGGCTAATAACCACGGTACCTTGTTCAGCCGAAATCTGGTTTGAACAAAGCAATGTTGTGCATTGGAGACCAGTGACAAATAAGGCTGTGTCTATGACCACAAACTCAAGGTGAAGTACCTTCTCACTGAAGGCTTGGCTAGTTACATACCCTCCCTAATCCCCAGCTGCTTAGCCAGGGACTTCTGATTTATATCCTGATAGCTGCCGGACCTAAAGCTCTAGGTTTTATATACATGCCAGGGCAGCCCAGCCACGGAATATATAGGGCCCTCTTGTGGACAAGACGGTCCGCCATAACCAACTGGTTTAAATTAATGGTTGTGCTCAACCAGATTCTCAGCATGCGTATCAGCGGTGCAGTAGCGAGAAGGTCAGAGATATACCCGGACCAAGCTCATCATGCAAAATATAGGCAGGGGGGCTAAAGGGGACATCAAGAAGAAGAGCCACATGATGAGCAAATATCTTGCATAGTGACGCTGATCTGGGGCTGCTCTCAGAAGGAGAAGCACCAACCTGAATAATATGAAAGCTAATTGTTTGACTCAAGACTGGCGCTTTATATAAGACGCAGATGTACCCTTACCTAATTGCCCTGAGGGGCGATGTGATAATATACATTTATCTCACAGTCTAAACCTACCCTCTCCTACCTCACCCCTGTCGGGGTATATGATATATGATATAAGCCCTACCCCACTTATTAATGTGAATTGCATGATGTCTGTGTTTTCATATATATACTGTCTCACATAGTCATAGCCACACTATTATCTATCTCACAACGGTTTTGTTCTTGGAAAGATTAACTTGTTGTTAAGCCAAAACCTGACCATCGCCTACCTCACTTTTCGATGCAGATGGCATATGAGTTAATCTTAGCTTTACCCCACCTCCTAAGGCGGTTTGCACATGTACTTATGTTTGCACTTATATTGCTTACACAATCACATTCATGCTATTATATACCTCATATCTGTTTGTTCTTTGTAATGTCAACACTTGTGTGAGTTAACTATTTTGATGTTAAGCGCTCTGATACCCACGGGTCTTGTTCGCGCTATATAAAACTCTACAATAAATAAATAAATAAATAAATAAGAAGGCCACACATACATTTATGTTTGACACCCTGAATCCTTGTAGCCCCATAAATCACATCCATATGTGGCCATAGGAATACATTTTTCTTTATACACCTTGAGCAGGGCGAGTATTGGTTTGGACCCGAGCCTTTTAGCAAAGTCCCACATGGCCCCTACTGCTCTTGCCAGAACGTTCTTTTCAAGCTGTCTTTGCACAACCCAATTGTTTGTGCAAGCCAGGTCCCATGGTCGTCACACATTACCCCCAGAAAAGGGAAGGTAGACCATTTTGCCTACCCCCCCTACAAAACAATTTGCACTTAGCAGTCTTTTTACTGCGCATTGCCATGGTATGAGATTTTGATAAATTGGTGGCTAATTCGAAGTCCATTAAATCGATAAAAACATTTAAAAGATTTTGGAAAACTACAGTTGTCCTGGCAAACAATACTGCATCATCTGCGTACAATAGTGTGGGGATCAGTATGGCCCTTGCTCTTGGGATGTCTTTAGTACTGGCTGAGAGGAGGTCCTCCAGCTTATTAATGTAGACTGTAAATAGCAGAGGAGCCAAAATGCACCCCTGCCGTACCCCTCGCTTGACTTCCCAGAGGTCTGGCATACTGCCATCGTCCTGAAACCTTACCGCAGCAGTGGATATTGTGGGCAGAATGTAAAAAGGACACCAGACTCGGCTCCATGCCCAGTTTCACCAGAATCTGCCACAGTTTAGATCTGTTTACACAGTCAAAAGCCAATATTAAATCCATAAATCCCTTGTGCAGGGTACCCCTCTTGACTATTGTATTCTTCCTGACCACCAAGTTCAAACTAATTGTTCAAGCGTCCCTCTGCCTTGCCTAAAACCATACTGTAAGTCACTAATAACATTAACATTTTCTAGCCACAATGATATACAATTCAAAATCACCTTCCCCATGATTTGGAGTCCAAGTGCAAAATAGGTCTACAACAGGCAGGATTGCCCCTTGAGCCCTTTTTAAAAATCGGTATAATGATAGCCCTCGCCCACGATGAAGGAAAGCCACATGTGCCCACCGCATTAAAAATCTGTCCCAGTATTGTAGACCAGACCTGAGGGTCTGCCTCATTCAGGTCAGCTGGTACCCCATCTTGGCCCGGAGTCTTTCCCCCAGAAGTAGCAAGGATAGCTCTTTAAACCTCATCTGGATTAAAATTAAGTGGTGCAATAGCTAAGCTGGAAACCCATTGTTTCTCTGTCCCTTACTGATCGTCACCACTGCACATACCTCCAAAATGCTGGACCCAACGTTCTGGGGCTATAGTACAATATGTACTAGCATTTACTGTATCATAGAAGACTGGGCTATTAACCACTACCCAAATCTTTTTACTATCAGAGTGTGTACATGCTTGTCCGAGATCCTCCCAGGCCTTTTCCCTGATGGATTTCTTCCTCTCCTGAATTGCATGTTTATAAACCCTCCTGCAAGCCCTAAGCTCACTCTCATCTCTCTGGACTTGTTTAAGCGCCAACAGTAACTTCCTATGGGCAGTGGAACATGTGCCATCAAACCACCTCTCGACCTTAGGGCCCTTGCCCCTGCACGGGATGGTTAGATCGATGACTATCTGGTTAGTTCATATTCCAAAGGCATCTAGAACAACTCTATTCTGCACATTGGTATCCCTACATTCTGAGGCCTCAACTACATGCTCCACATATAGGTTATCTAAGAACCTTTCCGGTACCACCTTCTCCTACTTCAGCCTACGCGATTGATCCTTGGTACTAACGTCAGAGTTGGAGATACCCCTACTCTCTTCTTCATGAAAAACAGATGAGTACAGTAGTTCAAGCATGAATAGGTTATGATCACTGAGATTTCTCCAGATAGCGCTCAGTTCATAAACTGCAGGGGCTAAAAATTCAGAGACCATTATAAAATCAATGATGCTAGAGCATCCCATGCCTGTGAAAGTAGGAATGGGGGTGTTCTCTCCCAATTTGCTCTATACAATACACGTTGTTTGCTGAAAGAAGCCCTTCAGTGAATATACCTGACTCTGTATGCTCAAAATGTGTGAATAATGGTAAGAATTCCCCTTGAACCTTAGTAGAGATACAGTTAAGATAGCACTGGTGGATATTAAAGTCACCTATAATCACAAAATAGGAGTGTTTCTTCTTTCTGTAATGATCAAGGAAACCCTCCAGGGCAGCTAAGTGTTCTGTTGCAGAGCCTCTAGTAAAAGATTAATAAAAATGAATTACTAGTAACGTAGTGATTCTTGAAAGACAACTCTCTTGCTAACATATAGGAAGACTGACACTCTAATAGGCGCGTCTTGCATCCTAAATCAAGAGAAACCAGTCAGTCAGTCAAATTCAAATTTCAAAACTTTATTCGGAAACATGTAAATCATGTCCATAAAAGTACATACAACAATACAAATAAAAGAAAATACACTTAGTCAATCGCAATCAGCTACAAATACGGTGAGATACATATAACAAGCAAATAACACACTTAAAAAATTTCCCAATAAATAAGATAGAATAAGAATATTGATAAATATATTTAAAAAATCATGCTTTTCCTATAGCTGATGGCCCTGAGTAAAAAACTAGCCGTATAAAAACAGATGTCAGGGTGATGCAAGTTAAAAAGTAATTTCATTGCCGCTTTAACAGTTCTTGCTCCAAATTTAATAAGTAGAGGTTTTAAAAAGAATTTGCGACATTCGCTATACAGGTTGCATGTAAACAAAAAGTGCTCTGTGCTTTGTTCTGAAATATTGTCGCACCGACATGGACCGGTAGGGCGCTTCTTAATCTCAGGGAATGCAACCAATAGGTGGACCGTACCCATCCTCATCCTGGTGAGAACAAACCGATGTTGCCCTTTGGTCACCTGGGCGAGGTAAGGGTGTAGGCCCACAGATTCATTCAAATGGTTATAACGTATACAAGTAGAAAGTTTAAGATCATCCGTAGCTCGTCTTTCTGCACAATGATTTAAAAAAGTTAATTTCAGACTCTCCTTGGAGAGATCCGAGGCAGAACAGTGATCTAATGTAACGTTAAGCCCAAATACACTAGAGAAAGAATCAATTGTGTACTTAATCCATGGGATTTTAAGGAAATAGTCTAGACGTAAACAATCCTCGATAATGGCCCTGTTAAATGAGGTTTCGTCTTTTATCCAGACTGAACGCCACAACATCAAAGGCCTCAACAATAATAGATCATTTATATGATGTAGTCCTAGTTCTTTATGGACCAAACTATTAGCAGTAGAAGTCGGGAGACACAACAATTTTTTCAGAAACATGTTCTCTTCAACCTGGAGGGATTCAACCCTGGATACCCCCCATACCCCTGCTCCGTAGAGGGCAGCCGAGAGACACCTGGCTTCAAAAATCTTGAGCATTTCTTTAGGCCTTCTACCACCTAACTTACTTGCAAATGCAAATATTCCATTGGCGCTCCTGATCATTTTGTCGCGCACCACCTTGTGCTCGACATCCCAGCGACCATTTTTGGAAAAATTAACTCCCAGGTAGCAGAAGTTTTCCACGGACTGCACCACTTGGCCGTCAATGAGATACCTATAGGGCTTTTTAATTTTTACCTTACTAACTCCGCACTCCATCACAAATGTCTTGCTTTTATTAATGACCAACTTTCTTTTCTCAATAAAGGCCACAAATTTATCAATCAAAAGCTGTAGACCCCGAGGAGTCCTAGAGAGCAGCACAGCGTCGTCCGCATAGAGTAACACGGGGATGGTACTTGTGTTTACTCTAGGTGCGTCGGCTGGCGCCCTCTGTAAGACCGAGTCTATTTCGTTAATGAACAGAGTGAAGAGCAAGGGTGCCAATACACACCCTTGTCTGATACCTCTCCTGACCTTGAATTTGTCTGTGCATTCGCCCGAAGGCCCATACCGGACACACGAGCTAAGCCTCTCATATAAACGGGCCAGAAAATATATGATTTCCCTGGGTGCTCCCATTTCTAACAAGGTGGTCCATAATATGGCGTGATCCACTAGGTCAAAAGCACTGCTCAAATCAGCGAAACAGAGGTAAAGTGAACCCTTTTTCGCACGGGTATATTTCCCAATCAATAGCTCCAGATTTAAGCATTGTTCAATGCAACCCCTCCCTTTCCTAAACCCATATTGGCAGTCTGTCATTATTTTATTAGTCTCTGCCCATTCTTCCAATCGAACGAGGAGTACACGACTCATAATCTTAACCGACGAATCCAACAACGAGATTGGCCGGTAGTTTTTGGCGTTTCCTCGGTCCCCTTTTTTATGAATTGGGACTATTATGGATTCGGACCAGGTACACGGAATAGTATAGCGAACAGCGGCGTTAAAAACTTTGGCTAGTACTGGCCCCCAAGTCTCGGGCGCAAATTTATATACATCAACTGGGACACCATCGGGTCCCTGGGCCTTACCGCCCTTGCTAGCCCTGATACTACTTAGGACCTCCTGTAAGGTGATATCTAAATTAAGTACTGGCCAAGAGCAACTTTCCGGCAACGTTACCAAGTCAGGATTAAAAATGGCAGAAAAATGCTGTACCCATGATTCCTTACCCACGTTTGAGGTTAACGTGGGAAGTTTATCATCTCTTAAAAAAGGGCTATTTACTGCTGCCCAAAAAAGCGTACAGTTATTCGATACAGCCGCCAGATCAAATCGCTCCCAAGCTTCCTCACGTAATTCGGCTTTCCTTTGCCTAAGAGCTAAATTATAATCAGATCTAAGCTTAACTACAACTGTTTTATCTCTAGGTTTTGTGGATAATGCTTTTTTTAATGTTTTCAATGCCACAGTGCATGCATTATCAAACCATCCCCTGGCCTTGGAGTTAAAATTTCCAGCAGACCTAGTAAACTTACTGCTAATAAAAACATTGATTTTTGTAAAATGGAAAATACAGGCCATCATATTTGAATTCTCATCAGTAATAGAAATAATATCATTTAAACAACAGGAGATAATGCAATTTGAAGTTACTTCAGCCTTATCCCCTGCCCACCTTATTCTAAATCCATTTGGCCTATGTACTTCAATGTTTGAAATAGCACTACTATCTGGGATTATACAAGCTTTCCAAAACCTAGTTTCAATAACAAGACAGTTGTGGTCACTGACCATATGATCTACAACCTTGACATCGGAACTAAAATCAGCTAATTCGGAAGACATGCAAATAAAATCAATCACGGTGTTCGCCCCTCGCCCTACAAAGGTTGGCAAACTAACGCCCTTCCCATCCTGTTCAATCTCTAAAATCTCTAAATCATAGGCGAATAGGAAAGAGTTCAAAGTTTCACCATATGTATTATGTTTGAAGTGCATAACTGGCTCTCCAACACGATTCAAGTTACCACACAACCTTTGATTAGAGAGAGGGCAAACAGAAGTATTAAAATCACCGACATATATGTATTCAAAAACCGTATTGGAGGTTTTCATCAGTTGTTTGATTGCGACATCAAGTTCTACAATAACCGTATATCTACTGGCATCAAAAACGTTATTGTACATATTAATCAACAAAATGTTTTTACCTGCCTCATCCGCTAACCATAGTAATTGAGAATTATTGCCCACTGTAATATATTCCTTCACCCTGATTCGCATTTTCACAGAAATCAGAGTTAGCAAACCTCCTTTGGCCCTCCCTGAAGTAGTTGCCACTGCTGGTAGCTCATAGGCTACAAAACCGTCAAGCCCCTGGAAATTTGTACACCAGGTCTCTTGCAAGCATAAGATATCAAATGTTCTAATTAGTTCTAACCACCCTGGTACATTTAATTTGGAAACCAGTCCTGCTATATTCCAACTAGCAATAAAGCAAGTTGTCGATGATGCCCCCACTAGGATATTGCGGGATATACCCACAGGCTTAGGCAGTATACTACCAATTGTAATTGGAGGCTGATGTAAATCTACTCCTGCAACCACTGCGACAGACTCATGTCTGACCTCTTGTCAATCGCAGTTGTTAAGACCAGACAGGGCATCAAATCTATTATGCAATAGCAGACTAGGTACTAAGGGGGATGCCCAGCGATTATGCAGATTCAGATTATTAATCAAATTGTTATCCCATCCCAATGCTGGCGTTTTTGGTAGGGTTACATTTTGCTGTTCCCCGTGGAAAAATTTTAATGTTAGGGGAACCACCGTACCTCTTCTACGCTGAGGTGGAAAAATATGTGTTAAAACATTGGGAAGTATATTGGGATGAGCAAATGTTATTGCCACGCAGTCCCCTTTAAATTTTTTAGGGCGGTTCCCTATCCAGGGAATACGTTTAACTGTTTTGATATCATGCGCTAGTTGCTGTAAACCACCAGGCGCTAACCTCATATTACCAGAGAGCCAGTGAAGGGCCTTACTACTCAGAGAGCTGGCTGACTCGGTGATGCCGTCATCCAACTGGGGTACATTAGCTAACACTAATACAACTGGTGAAGCTTCCTCAATAAATTGGAGAGGGTCTATACCGTGGGCTTGTGCTTGTGGAATATTAACTGACAACGGGCACCCTTCTACTGTTGTAATATTATGATTAGCTTTGGGTGCCAACGTATGGGCTTGATCAGTCAACACACCAGATATGCCTTCTACGGCATGATCAACACCCTCTATAGTGTTTTTTGCAGATAATAAAGTATTAAGACTACCTATTTCCTCCGTCAGCTTAGTTTGCAGACCTCCAAGCCTTTTAACTTCCGCCTGAAGCTTATCTATTTTTGAGATCAGAGGTTTTACAATTTCGATAAGTTTGCCCTCTACAACCTCAAGCAGTTTAGCAAACAATTCATCCTCTCCATTATTTCTTATAGTCCCGTCCCCTACTGCCTTTGGGGGAACTCTCGCGGAACCTGGAGATAATGTTCTTTTCCTTTTCGCTCTTTGTCTTTGACCACCCTGTTTCCGTTGGTTCTTCACACAGGCACGCACAGGTCGAGGTGTGTGCTCAATTAGAGGTGAATCGTCCTCTACAGGACCAGTAACAGTGTCTGGGTCAGAATCAATAACGCTATCAAAGTCTACATTCAAAATAACAGGAGATACTAACGTGATCAGTGGCTGACTGTCAGACTCAATCATAGGTGAATCATTAGTTGATACCCTTGTGTCCACCATCACAAAAGGACTATCCTCAGCTGACATAGGCAAGGTAGGGCTTAATCTGCGCAAATCTGGTGACTGGCTTAGCCCTAGTGATTCTCTCCTTTGTTCGTTTATTTTCTTTACAGTTTGCACAACATAATTATCCATGGTATTAGCGGGAACAACAGCAGGTTTCTTTTTGGTTGCCATATATGTAACACGGTATACAACTGGGGGACTGTGTCTTACTTGTGGATATGTCTCTGTTGAAACAGGGGGTCGGGCCCTGCCCCTGCCTCTTCCTGCCGATGAGGGCCGTAGAGGGCCCGCCCTTTGCCCGGGCTTCGCCCCGGGCGTCCCGCTCGCGTCCCGCGAAGCGGGTAGCTGCGGCGCTTATGAGCGCCTCCTGGCGCCTTCGCGTCGTCAGAAAGTCAGTCAGTCAGTCAGTCAGTCAGTCAGTCAGTCAAGAAATCTTTATTCGATTTGGTTAAAAATCATACAAAGAGCATAAAAACATTTATATACAAATAAAACACAATTAAACAGTTTTATATCATCGAATTCATGGGACGAGGTATATGAACTAAAAACTGAGTTATAAAAGAAGTATACAAAACAATTCTTTTTTTTTTGGGGGGGGTTTTTTGAAGACCTTTATTGTACAGATGGTTAATATCACACATGTTACATTGGACGGCTCTCAGGGACCAGCCGAGCAGAAAACAATCAGGTAAACCTGTAACTAGATGACACAGCCATTTAGCCGACAACCCGGGGGTTCGGCGGCGAATCTCATGAAGGTGCATTTGTGGTTATCTGTTATGTAGCTATTTTAGCAGTAGATCTTGTGTTTTTGTCTTATGTTGCAGAGATTAGCTTTGCAGTTTCCACCCAGCATTAGTGCCATGATAGCAATCTCCCAAGTCCCCGCAAAGAGCCCAAGAGTCAGCTGTGGTTAACCAATAGCGGGGGGGATCGTCAAAAGATGTGTTACCAGTCCCGTGACCGTAATGCTGGCTGGGTAATGGCGAGGTGTGTCGTGGTATAGCTCACTGAGGCATAATTGCAGGCGGTTATGTGCGGCAGGGTTAGTCCGCAGCCGTTTCAGGCAAGTCTCAAATATCCAGTAGTATGGTGCCTGCGTGTTTTCCCAGTGGTGGTGTTGGGAGGTCGCAAAGGACATGGCGGTATCTAATATACTGCGCAGCGGGTCCTTTGCTAACATGGGCGAGGTTGTGTGTAAGACCGTATCTCCCGCAGTGCGTAAGTGTCATCGTGGCTCTGCAAATTATGTATAGCTCGAGATCAATAAGGTATCGCTTCCTGATAGTGTCATGTTGCATCTAGTGTCCTCGTTTGAATGAAGAAACGGGTCTGGTCAGGGAACACGACCAGCGAACAAACTATTCCCTATGCCTATATATTGGCGGGGAAGAACCTGGGGGGTCAGGTAAGTAAAGAAGGGGTGGGGGGGTGATCGTCATGGGACCTCATATGTGGCAGCGGTTGCGGGGCAGGGCATCTCGTCGCATGGAGTGAGGGATGAAGGGGGGGGTCGTCGTTCCCGAGCTGGTGCTGGCGGGCGCTGCCCTCGGGGTGTAGTCAGAGTGCAAGACAGTGTTTTGTAAGGCGTCGGTGCCGCCCGCAGACGAGTCAACCGCTCTCCTGGTGGAAGGGGGAGGAGAGGGGGGTGGAGGCATCTCCCCGTCAGTATCTGCAATCGACGCAGGCCGGTCGGGGCAAAGGCGGCGGCTGGCGTGCAGCGCTGCGTGGGCGCCTGGTGTAGAGCTGAGAATTGTGAGCGCCTGTATCTGGTAGTGTAGATAGTGAGGGCCAAGGAGGTGAGAGAGTGGGGGAGAGGGGAACAGGGCCGCGTCTGCTCCCGGTGATAAGTGGTATTGCAAAGGCGATGGTGCCCGTGCATCTCAAGTAATCCCTCGTTCCTGGCAGGTGTGTTGGAACGTCCTAAGGAGGCCTTCCCAGAGCTGAGCAATAGGGAACTCACGGAGTCCCGCCGTTTCCTCGCGGAGGAGCACCGTGCCTTCCGCTCGTGCCCAGTTGGTAAAGGAGGCGCGCCAATGCCGAACATGGGGGGGGGGTCGCAGCTTTCCAATGCTTGGTAAGCAAGCGCTTGGCCGTTATAAGCCCCATGTCCCAAAAACGCGTCCGCACTTTGTTACGTTTCGTGCGCTTATACAGGTATACAAAACAATTCATACGGGGAATATTTATGATGTCTTGCGTGATCTTGATCTAGCCGCCGCCACTTAAAAGTTTGCCATACAAAATGTGATACGAATGTTACACAATGATTGAAGATAAAACATGGCTGGTCTAACCTGGGAAAAGCCAGCTTCCCTTAAAATAGGTAACAAATATTTTTTTCTCTGCTCAGAAAATAGATCGCAGAACATAATAAAATGCACGGTGTCCTGTACAGAGAAATTATCACAGGTACAGGGTGGTGCTGACTCTGGTTTCACCCATGTATTACAATTTACCAAATAGAAATGTATAAGATTAAATCTAAATTTAGTTAAAAGGAACCTATGAAAAGGCTTGGTAACAAAACATAAGTATGGTTCTACTGCAAGAGAATTCACTAGCAGATAGTGCCGTCTTACTGCAGGCTTTAACAGTTCCCTTTCCTCTCGACACATTCTTACCCTTATCATGAATTGTTTTTTAATGATATCAACATCTTGTTTCATAATACCAGAGGGGTCTGTAAAAAGTGCCGTGCGGCCCAATTCCATAAAGGATTTCTTCAGTTAGGCCATCCACGGTATTCTGCTACTATGGTCCAAAGACATGACTTCCTTCATTATCAAATGGTTGAGAGTTAGTTCTTTATTGAGCCATGTCTTGAGCCAGTAAATTAAAGGTGCCAACTTTAACCTGTCATTAACGTAATCCAGACCCACTTCTGCATGTATAGAAAAGGTTGGTGTCGACTGGGGAACGGACAAGAGGGAGCGTAAAAATCTATTTTCCGCCTTTAGAATAGAATCCAGGCATACATACCCCCATAACGGTGCTCCATACAATGCCACTGAAAAACATTTGCTGTTATAGACCTTTAAGAGGGCTTCCATCGGTCTAGAACCCAACCTTTTAGCGAAACCCAAGAGGGCCGCAGATGTCCTGGTCACCGCCAAGCTTTTAGCTCTTACCTGCGGGCCCCAGGTACCTTTGTTATCAAAGAGCACCCCCAAGTAGGGAAAAACGGCAACACTAGAGACAACTGCGCCTTTACATGTAAGAGAAACCAATAAAAGAAGGCCCTCCCGGCTCGACCCACTGTTGAGGGGATTGCGTGCTTAAAAAATGAGGTAAACCCATCCAAAAAGACACTCTCACTGGTATCTTAGGTTCCTTGTAGTGCAATCAAGTGGCAACCCACATGGGTAACCTGCCAAAGGACATCATCTCTTTTTAACCCCAAACCTGCAATATTCCACGAGAGTATCCTCAGAAAAGGGTTACCCACTCAAGAAGGTACTAATCTAGGAGGGAAAACGGACTCTGGCTTCCAAGGCAAAGACGTATTATAGACTCTAATTGGTGCTGGTCTGGATGAAAGGGCACTAATATGTGCTGGACTAAATGCTAGTCTAGGTAGAGGAGCAGACTCTGGTTTCCTGAGTGAGAAAATAGTGTTGGCAGCAGGGTCCTGAGATCTTAAAACTAGTGATTCAACCTCAGCTAATGATTGTCAATCAATGCCATCTAGCCACTGTAAACATCGCAAGGGTTCAAATCTATTAGCTAGAGGTAGGACTGGTCCAAAATTACTACTCAAAGTTGGCTTAAATGTTCTAGGTTCCTAATTCCAGGCACTATTCAAAGGAATATTGGTAGTGGATAGAAATACTGAAGGGGGACTATCCTAACCATAGTTTTAGAAATATTCATAAGCTCACAATCTGTAAGCGCTTTGACTTGGGCAGAATGTCTCATATTAACTATAACACAATCCCGCTCGCTATTTTTACCCAACCTGTGTCCCACCCAGCCCACTCTTCTAGCCATAATGATGTCTGGGGATAGCATCCTTTCATCTATCAACCTTTTCACCATTCCATCCTTCCTTTTACCCTTCCATCTATTCTTCCTTTCAGTCTTACATCCTTTCACCCTTTCACCTACCCATCCTTTCACCCTTCCCTTCATTCTTTCTTACATTCTTCCTTTCGCCCTTCATTATAGCCTTCACCTTTTCTTCTTGCTTTTCTTTCACTTTTCCTTCCTTCCCTCCTTTCACTCACCGTTCCTACTATCATTCTTTCATTCCCTTTATAATGAACCCATCTTTGGCCTCTCATTCATACTTTGTTTTCTGACCATTTTCTCTCTCATGCTTTTATTTTGTATTTTTTAAAGCTGATGTTTTTTTCTACTGTAACTGTTAACATTTCTCTCCTGGTTTCCCCCTAAGCCTAACCAGAGTATGGTTGAGAGACTGATTCATCTGTTTTGTGGTTTACATTGTGTTTGTAAATTGTGCGTAGCACTCGTTCATGGTTAGAAAAGTGTGCAGAATGGAGTATTTTAGTGGTTTTAGATTTGGACCTTACCTGCAGGGTCGAACAATGTTAGAAATTGAGTTTCTGGTTGGCCAAGCAATGTACCTAAGCCAGGCAGAACCCAACACTCTAGTCAGGTCAAGGGAGTTACACACCCAAGATAACTCCCACTTACCCCTTTTGGTAGCTCGGCAGAGCATTCAGGCTTATTCCAGAGGCAATGTGAAAAGTGTTCCACACACCAGTGACACAACAGATACACCACAAAAGAGACTCCACACAGTAATATATACAAATATCTCATATATTGTTTAGAAACACAAACCACAGGAAATGTGAAAAAAACAACATACATCACAACCTCAGGGCATGGATATGAAACAAATTTGGGGTAAAAACACATACATCACCATAGTCCCCTCATGCCGTAGAAATCACAAAGCCATGCCATAAACACACAAGAAGCAGCATCTGCGCTCCTAATATATGGAACACGGTGCTCCTGCTCTCTAGCCGTAGGCTACTGGGCCACCTGCCCACCTACAATAGTAAATGTGGCAAGATGTCTATGATGACCAGGGCCTCCGTTAAGGTCTACCCCATATGGAAAACTCAAATAATTGCACCCAAGGTATGTCTAAGAACAGGAAGGGCATACACGTACCACCACAGTCAGCAGGGAGAGCTCGCTGGGTTCCCTCCCACTTCACGAGAGGAAAGGCAGCTACCCGCATTCGTGCAGTGCAGCTGCAAAACAAACCCCGCTCAATGTGTTGAAAGGCATCTGCCAGCATTCGTGCGATGCTGCTGTAAGACCATCTTCCCCTTCATCTGGGAGGTGCGAGCGCCTACCGATTCTCCCTCAGCCTTCCCAGGAATCCTGAGGACTCGGCCGGATGGACACGCTTTGAGTATCTGTAAGCTACGCAACTCTCCTCATGTAAAGCGCTCTGATGCCTCTGGGTCTAGCCAGCGCTATATAAAACTCAAGTAAATAAATAAATACATCTGAGCCACTCTGAGAGAGTCTGCCTATGCAGTGGTGGCAGGGCTGACAGTCGTGTCCTCTGAGTCAAGGCAGACCCAAGTAGGATAAGCTGCCAAGCAGGGCCTCAGCCACTCTAGATCATCGCTTGCTGAGCCCAGCGCGATTGCCCCCCTCACACAAAAAGAGGTTAGGTTCTCCTAGCGGGGTGCAATTGAGTAAAAGCACATCCCCAGCCACTCCAAAACCAGACTGTGAATACACAAACAGGCAGAGGCACACAGAATGGTAAAGCAAAAAACTGCCCACTTTCTAAAAGTGGTATTTTCAAAACACAATTAAAAAAAAACTTTACTAAAATGTGTGTTATTAAATTCTGGGATCATAGAGTCTAAACTCTAGCTTACTATCTTGTCCCAATGGAAAGTTACATTTGTAAGATGTTACAAGGCAGATCTCATGTTAACCTATGGGACAAACAGCCTTTTAACAGTGAAAAACGAAATAGACAGAATGTCACTATGAGGACATGCAAAATACACCTGCACATGTCCTACCTTTCACATACACTTCACCCTGCCCATGGGGGTACCTTGAGACTGCCTTGGGGGTGCCTTATATGTAAGAAAAGGAAAGGTTTGGCCCTAGCAAGTGGGAGCGCTTGTCAAGTAGACATAGCAGTTTACAACTGTGCACTCAGACACTGCAGTGACAGGTCTGAGACATATTTACAGGGCTACTCATGTTGGAAGCACAACCAGTGCAGCAAGCCCACTAGCAGTATTTGATTTACAGGCCCTGACACACTCAAAGCACATTTCTAGTGACTTACCAGTAAATCAAATATGCCAATCATGGATAACCAACCACAGTCACAATTTACACAGGGAGCATATGCACTTTAGCACCGATCAGTAGTGGTAAATTGCCCAGAGTCCAGTAGCCAACAAAAACACGGTCAGAAAAATAGGAGTCAAAAGGAAAAAAGGTTGGGAATAAACCTGCAAAGAGGGTCAGGTCTAACTAACAGAAACTACAAAGTGTGTATTGAGCCTGTCTGACTTCAGAAGCACCTCCTTGCCCCTTGCACACTGGTTTGTTCTTTAGTGATTGGCCCTCAGATATCTAATCTGGCCTGACAAATCCCCTCACACCTGCACAGGCCTTTAAGTTTGTGTAGGGAATCACTAGACAGCCACCTCCATTTTGTAGCCCGAGAGTCTCTGAGCCCTTTAAAACTCCTTTTACCTCTACCCAAGACTGTTTAAATACATCTCTTGTTTTCTGTGCAATTTGTACATTTGAAACTGCCCTTTTCCTCCACCCATTTCTGAATGAATTAATCTATTGGTTTCAATTCAATTTATACTTTAAAAACTGCTGTTTTCTTCTACCATGACTGTTTTAATTTCTATTCTGGATTTCCCCTAAACTGTTCTAAGTTAACCCTCCTCCACCCCATTTACAAGGTACAAAGTCAAAATAGACCCCTAAGCCTGACCACTGTGGGCCTCATTTATGAAAAGTGACGCATCGCTGCGTGAAAACAGCGATGCATCACTTTTCACTGCGCCCTCCTTGCAACACCATTGATGCGTCATATTTACAGTATGACGCATCATGGCGCAAGGAGTTACAGATACGTCAGTATTTCTGACGTATCTGTATGGCGCAAAAGTGACGCATTGCTGGAGTGTGTCACAAAAGTGACGCAACTCCAGCAATGTGTCCTTTCACATTAGGCAAGCCCCATGTGAAAGGGCCTGCGTCAGTCTTACGCCTGCTGTGAGGCAGGCGTAAGAAATTGACGCATTTGTATCCTAGAAGTGGCGCAGTGAAATCTTATAGATTTCACTGCATCACTTCTATGATCCTTTCTTGCGTTGGAACGCCCCCCCTGCATACCTAATACCTGGGGTATATATAATGTAGCGCAGGGGTTTACAAAGTGATGCATCTACGTAGATGCGTCACTTTGTAAATATGGTGCAACAAGGCACATTTTCTACGCTGCTGGTGTGTCACAAAAAGTGACGCACCAGAGGCGTAAAATTGACGCACGGCATCATAAATGAGGCCCTGTGTGTTTAAGAGCCGACTTAATCCATTTTGTGGTTTAAATTCCGCTTGGAAAGTGTATGTAGCACTCATTTGTCACTAGAAAAAATGTTTTTTTAAGTGTGAGAAATGCAGTATTTTTGTGGCTTTCAACATGGTCTATACCTGCAGGGTTTAACTGGAACTCCAAAGTGTGTTTTGAGCCTGTCTGTATTCAAGGAGAGTCTGATTTCTGGAGCCCATTCTGGCTCTCTCCACACAAGTTTGTGCTTTAGTAATTGGCCCTCAGGTATCTGAGCAGTCCTGACCCCTCCTCTCATGCCCACCCAGACCTTTAAATTTAAGGCCACATGCTCTTCACATAGGTTTCTGATTGATTGTTGCATCTGTGTTCTGACTGATTCCTAGGGCTAGAGTTTCTATTCAACCTAGGGCTTATTATTTTTATTTGTGGCACTTATAGGGGAAATTATAGAGCACTTATAGAGCAAATCAAGGCATCAAAGTGCTATGCAGGAGTAACTGAGTTGAGAAAAGGAGCTTAGAACAGAAGAACTCCCTGAAGAAGGATTATTCTGCAAAAAGCCAGTTTTTAACTTGCTTGGGAACTAAGGTTTCTGATATGTGCCGGCAGGGAGTTCCAGAACCTGGCAGCTGCCACAGTGAAGGCCGGTTCACCCCACCTAGTTTTCTTATATAGAGGAACCACCACCATATGGTGTATAGCTGAGTGCAGCTGTCTCTTTTGGAAATACCAAGTAAGGGTTGTCCTGAGATAACTCGATGCCTGAGCGTAGAGGGCTTTGTGAGTCAAGCAGAGTGCTTTAAATTGCCCTCGCTTCTTAACTTACAGCCAATGAACAGATATCAGTCCTTCCTTAACCGAGGAGAGTCTGGGTATACCCAGAACCAGGCATTCACTAGCATTCTGGTTGATTTGGAGCTTATATAAAGAATATTTGTTGGCTTTTAAATAAATGGTGTTATAGTAGTCTAAGAGAGAGGTGATAAGAGTAGTGTCCACTGACACCCTCAGCTCTTTTGGAAGAAAAGGTAATAGTTTCTTCAGAATACCAATCATCCAGGAGCAGGAATTCATGGTTCTATTAATCTGGGTGTTGAACGACAAGGTGTTATCAAAAATCACACCCAGATTTTTAGCCGCAAACACAGGTGTGGGAAGAGTTCCATCTGTTTCTAGCCACCAACCGTTAGTCCAGATGGAGCTATCAGCACCAAACACCAAGAGGTCAGTTTTCTCTGCATTCTTTTTCAGCCAGTTCTCCCTCATCCATCTGCTGATCTCCCACGTGCAAGCTCCTAACTTGTCCACACATCATCCTAGTCATCAGAGATGGACACGATGATGTGGGTATCATCTGCATAGGAAGATACCTGGGAACCAAAATAATGTACTAGTTTTTTTAGAGAGGCAACATTCAAGTTAAAAAAAAGTGGGACTCAAGGATGACCCTTGGGGAACCCACAGGAAAGCTGAAAGGGAGGTGCTCTAAATTCTTCCCAGTTTAATGTGATTGTTCGATTCCATAGGAAACATTTAAACAACCTGAGAGCCACATCCTTCAGCCCCGCCTGCCACAGCCTCTACACCAACTACGATGAAGATACGTCAAAGGATGCTGACAGGTCAAGCAAAACCAGGATTGCTGCACCTTCCTCATCTACTTGTCTCCGAATACTATCAGAGGTAGCTGTAAGCTCTGATTCAGTACCATGATTTTTCTCAACCCATTTTGAGAAGGGTCCAGGTGTTCTGGATCTATTAGGTACTTAGAAAATCCCTGGTTTAAATGGCTTTCCAAGATCTTAGAAGAAGCAGGCAATAAGGAAATAGGGCACAACTTTTTTAAATTTACTCAAGTCTCCCTCAGCCTCCTTCCACCCCTGAGTCCAAGACATCCCTGTAAATCTCCTCTAAGGCCTCTGCCATCAGATCAGGAACTAACTGTAGAACCCTGGAGGGACAGAGGTTATTGGGAGTTCCAGAGGTAGTGCCAAGTACCAAGATTTTAATTTTAGGCTCCGTCAGCGAGGAGAATCTGGCTAAGCAATTGGAGTTAGAAGTATCAGAGGCTCCACTTTTCTCACTAAGCGGCGGAGATATCCCCAAATCTACTGGGCTATTGGTGATTTAAGGAAAGTCAACATAAATCTTTGTGATCTTATCCTTGAAGTATTCCGCTACCTTATTGCAGAAGACCTGGGAGTTTTCCACCCCCTGATACATGGGAGGTGACATCAAGAGGTGTACAGTATTAAAAAGGTCTCTTAGAACATTGATGGCTGACCTTATCCTAAGGGATAAATAAGCAGATTTGGCTATTTTAATCTTGCTTTTATACTTGAGAGTAAGCTCACTCAGTTTGATTTTCTCTGCCAGCTCCAGCTCAGGGGCTAGTCTCCATTTCAGGGTATGCCTTCTACATAGCCTTTGGTGCTCCTTGAGCTCCTTAGAAAACCACAGGGCTGATACTTTTCTCCTACTCTTTGGACCGATCTTCGTCATAGGCACCACCTCTTTCAAGGCAGCCCTAATCCATTAGTTAAAACTTGCAGCAGGTGCATCAGACCTTGCAGAACCTTGTCCTTAGACTTATCCAGGGCATAGGCAAGCTTAGTTTTCCCCCAGTTCCTGATGCTTTTAATCGTACTTAAGGCTTCAATTCTAGTTGGCTAATAGGGTTGGGGTTCTGATTGGTTCCTAGGGCTAGGGTTTCTGTTGCTCCAAGAGTTTGAGTTCTGATTGGCTGATAGGACCAGGGCTCTGATTGGTTAGTAGAGCTAGGGTTAGTATTGGTACTAGAGCTTAGGGCTTGAATTCTCATTGGCCGGTAGGGCTAGGCTTCTGATTCGTTCCCAGGGCTAGAGTTTATATTGGATTTAGGGCTTGAGTCCTGATTGGCTGATAGGACTAGGAGTCTGATGGGTTCCTATGCTTAGGTTTGCTATTCAACCTGGGGCTTAGAGTCTGAGTTCTGATTGGCTGATATGGCTAGAGTTCTTACCATTTCCTAGGGCTTGGGTTTCTATTGGACCTACGGCTTAGGGCTTGAGTTCTGATTGGCAGGTAGGGCTAGGATACCGATTGGTTCCTAGGGCTAGGGTTTCTATTAGACCTGGTGCTTAGGTTTTGGGTTTTGATTAGTTGCTAGGGCTATGGCTTTATTTGTCAATGGGGGCAGGACTCCCATTGGCTCTAGGTTTTAGGGCTAGAGTTCTGAACGGTTAGGGTTAGGCTTCCCATTGGAGCAAGGTCACCTATTCTAGGGCTATTTAACCTTAGGACATCTCAACCCAGGCACCAAGGCCAAGGGAGGAGAGGAACATTACCTGTTGGGCAGAGGTCAGGTAAGAAAGGCTGACCTTTTGAGCTTGAGCGTAGGCAGCAAGCATTTGCTTTCAGCAAGACATGCTGTAATCAATAGAACTACTTTTTTCCCACCTGCTACTTACCATACGCTGGCTCCATTGTCACTCTTCTTTTCTGCCTCCTAACTGGTTCTTGCGGCCAATACGTCACTTCCGTTGAAGGCTGAGGAGCACTGGCCAAGTACAATTTCCTTATGCTTTCAGGGCTTGTCTGTTGTTTTGAAGAGCCCTTTTTGTTCTGCTGCCTATCCCTGCCTTTACAAGCTCAGCTTGTGTCTTTGGTGCCCCTGCTGTCGCTACCTGATCTCCCTCCCCACCACCTCCCATAACTGTTTCATTTGTCATGCTCTTATCAACATGCCTGCAGCTGCGTGCTGCACTCACTGCTCAGTTATATGGATCTTGAAGCTGCTTGCTTAGCCAATTTCTTAACGCTGATGTGCCATGCTGTGATCAGCGCACCCATCGTTTACGCGAAGGTTCTCTGGAAAAGATCAGATCTGTGATATTGCCTGACTCTCAGTAGTGTAGTGGCCATGGTTCACTAGTGATATATGTTAAAAGGCACAAGAAGACAAAATGCAACTTCGATACACCAGAGCACATTAAAGAAAGCACTTATCTCTGAAGCAGAAATATATTTTTTCTATGACGTGCTTGAATGTGCCTGTAAGAACGCCCCATCCGTTTTATGTCTAACACACCAAAATGCCTACTCTTCTCTCATTTTGGGAGTTTTGACTTTGAGATTCTAACTGCAATGTCCTTTCAGGGCTGCAGTAGCTGTTGCAGCTGCAGTATCATAGTACCATCATGGCAACAGGCCTCCACCCCTCTTAGCATGCATCCCGCAAATAAATACACTCCACACAAGTGTTACCTTGGGAAAAACTGCTGCAGGTTTATTACATACAACGTTATGTAATCATTGTGGGTTAGCTTACGGGCGATCCAAGGGCAGGCAGCATTCTCGCCACCTGCCCGCCTGATGAGCCAAGCAGCACTGTGGCGAACCACCTATGTACTGCCCCTTCTGGTAATCCCTTCCAGGATCACCTGACCATTGGTCCCTTGTACTCACACCCCTTTCGGGGCGGAGCGTAGCTAGGCAAGCCCCCAGTTGTTCAGGCCCACAACCACCCGAAGGTCCAACGGGGTGCCGACATGGTTTCCAGGAATCTGCCATGAGGCTCCTGGGCTCTGGCTCTGGCACCCCTATGTGCCGTGCTGAGGTACCCTTCTGTACCCATATGCTTCCAGATCGCCCTGTAACTCCTCCTGCAATGAAAAAAGTAAAACATTAAAACGTTCTTGCCATATCCCTTACTCCGACACGCTGGGAAAGCGGTAGGGTGGGAGATAGCGTGTCCACCCCGAGGCATCCACGGCGCGTCTGGTGCATCAAAGAGGCAGGGGAAATGGCGAGGGGGGCTTAAGTACCCTTGCCCTGCCTGATGCACCGGACGTGACGTAGCTCCCCACAACCCCGATGAGCCTCCACCTCACGACACCCCCCCATTGAGGACAAGAAGGGGGGGGGAAAGGGGGGGAAGCCCGATGGCACTAACTGGCCGCCCTCTTGAGCGGCCCCCTACGGGGACCTGGGGCAGCCACATAGTACCATCATGGCAACAAACCCCCACCCCTCTTAGCATGCATCCCGCAAATAAATACACTCCACACAAGTGTTAACTTGGGAAAAACTGCTGCAGGTTTATTACATACAACGTTATGTAATCATTGTGGGTTAGCTTACGGGCGATCCAAGGGCAGGCAGCTTTCTCGCCACCTGCCCGCCTGATGAGCCAAGCAGCACTGTGGCGAACCACCTATGTACTGCCCCTTCTGGTAATCCCTTCCAGGATCACCTGACCATTGGTCCCTTGTACTCACAACCCTTTTGGGGTGGAGCGTAGCTAGGCAAGCCCCCGGTTGTTCAGGCCCACAACCACCCGAAGGTCCAACGGGGCGCCGACACGGTTTCCAGGAACCTGCCATGAGGCTCCTGGGCTCTGGCTCTGGCACCCCTATGTGCCGTTCTGAGGTACCCTTCTGTACCTATATGCTTCCAGATCGCCCTGTAACTCTTCCACAGCCCTGGAGGTGGCCACCGTTGCCGCCAGGGCCCCCCACTAACCATTCTTGACCTTTCCTGCACCCCTTCTGCGCTAAGGCTAACAGGAATGTCCATCACTAGGCATATGAGACCATGAGCAGGGCTGCCTTCTGGCATTTGCCCAGCATCCCTTATTCGTTATGGGAATTTCACCCACTCAGCTCCCTCTGGTGAATCCCACTAGGCATACCAGCTTAGATAATCTGTCTGATACGATACAGGGTGCACCGTCTGTAATATGGTGCCTGACATTTGATGTGGGGGATGCCCCTCACCGCCTAGGTCATCTGAACCTCAAGGAGCACACCATTTTCCAGCAGGCATAGTTCTAAATGGGACTGGCTCCACCCTGCTGTAACGCTCCTAATGGGTAAATGCGACCCAGGATGACTTTAAACCAACAGCTTGGTGTGCCCATTGTGCTTGGCGCCTTGTTACCCCATTATTGGAACGGCATCACACTAGGTTGGCTGAACGCATCCCCACCAAGGATGGTGAGTGTCGGAAACCCATGTTCCAAGTTCCATGCTAGCTAAAGCACACTTCCCGTGTGTGAGGTTCTGTAATTCTCGAGTCTGACTCCATTTTGTTCTGTGCCACCATTTTGTGTTGCCCTCACGTAGGCCTGTGAAGGTAGCCTTGCGAATAAAGTGGCCTGGCCTTCTTAGTTCATGTATACATTAACTAAGGTTTCTTTTTGACTCTGAAATGAACTGTAAGAAACTGACCTCGCAAAGCCAATTTCTCTGATCGATGTTTGTCTGAGATTGCCAATCAATGTTCAGGACATCGTTAACTTTTAGTTTCCTTGCACATGCCTTATCTTGTTCATCATCTGTTACTGTTTCTTTTTATGTTTCTTCATTACATGGGTTATGCTTTGAATTATATGTTTGTCCGGCTTTTGGAGGTTGAATTTGGGACATTCTTAATGATTAACTTTTGGGTTGGGATACTGTACATGTAATCATGCCATGCCCTGCAGTGCCATCTAAATCAGATTAACCTTTGTGAACTATGTAATTATAATGTATTGCCCATATCCTGCTAAAACCCCAAAGGCTACTCACCTGCTGACTCTCCAGATTTTCCATTTGTTTAGGAATGTAATTGATACAACTCCCTTACATGAATGGGGCAGGATAAAAAGTATATAAGACGTGAAGTAAGACCATTCTGGCAGACTGCCTCATTCAGTTGCTAAGGCTTCTGTGTGACGTAGTCTCACTCATTTGAGGTTAATAAAAATGTACTTTTATATTCCAGCTTCTGTGTCAAGTTTTTCTTTGTGAGTTTAAAAGGACTAAGTATCAGTGGAACCCCTGAGAAGTGGATTTTTGATTTCTACAAATGGCGCGGCCAACGCGGGCCTCATCAGAGAAGTGGCTATCTGAGGGAGTGATCTTGTCAGAAGACAGAAATCTACTGAGGAGGACAGGACAGGACTCTACTAAGGAGGTTCTGCGGATTCTTTGTCTCTGCAGCCCAGTATATTTCTGATCTTCCTGATTTTGATCCTCCACATGATGTCACTCCTGACTGAGAACCTTTTTGGCGTGAGTATTTTAAAAAAAAGATCGTTAGGTCATTTAGAAATTGGCAGTTAGAATTTGGACAACCATTTGTTTGGTATAGCTTTGGAATTTTGGAATTTGTGTTGGCCAACTTTGGATTCGTATAGGTTTGTATGTGCGAATTGCAATTTGTGTAGGCAGGTAATGAGGAGACTTTTCTCTACTTTGTATAAAATTTGAACGGTGCACGTACGAAGACTACTTTAAGCACTACTTGGGGTATAATATTGTATATTCTGCAATATTTTTGGCATGCCTGTTTCAAGCTCACATCAAAGAATGTGTTGCTTTATTTGGAAGGTTCCATAGTGAGATGTAAATTAAATTAGCCGTCTCCCTTAGAGGAAATACCTAAATAGGTTTAGGTATAAAAACATATTTCTTCCTTGGTGATTTTGTATCCCCAGGGAATTAAAATATGGACATAATACAAACAAGGATCCTTTGTTCTGTGCAATTTTATGAATGGAGAAATGCAAGGCGATTTTTGGTGTTCTGCCAGCCAAAGCTAGTGAATTGAGTGTATTTTGGCTTCTTGGACATACAGCAGTCTGTTGGACTGTTTTTGCAGTCTTTCGGAACACTATTGAGAAGCGTTTCTTGTAAATATGACTTACAACTAGTATTTACAAATGGTTTGGTTTAAGTACAGTCTGTGGGTGTCCTTTATTTCCGTTCTGAGTGTTGATCTGTGGGTTAAATGTGTGTTTAAATGTTTATGTGATTTTCCAATTAGTGCAACTTCTGTACGTGAATAGCGATGGCGCTATTTATGAAATGTTGTTGTTAAGTGCGCTGTATTGTGCGTCCTGAGTGTTTTCACCCCTTTCTGTATATGTCTGATAATGTGCTCAATATGTGTTTGTGGTCTTCCTTGTTGTCTTTAGTCTGTTATGCAAAATGTTAGTTAATTAATATTAATTAGAAATGAAATAAAATTCAGAAATGAACCATATTATATGCTACAATAGCTATATGTTGTTATTTCATTTATAGAGTAGCAATTGCACACATGTACAAAACTGTTCAATGCTTAAAAAAAAAATAAGTTAGAATTCACGTTCACTAGGAATGAAAGGCCTCAAAAGGGAAATTGTGTGTTTTGTGGCTGTTTTAAATAAAACTGCCACTGTGCCCACGTTTTCAACACTAAGAAACAGCTGTTGCTGCCGCTAAGTAAGCAACATGAAGCAATTACGAATAGACAGGAATGTTTACTCAATAAGGACTTTCCCAGTTAAACACGGGTGAACCTTTGCATTTCAGAATGCTGTTTTGAAGAAGGTTACAAAAATAAGGTTCATTATTTTGTATACCAGGAAGACATTTCAAGTGCGTTTTTCTTCTCTTTAAGCATTTTCTGTAAGCATATTCTCGGTTTTAATGTTAAAATAATTGTCCTTTTAAAAAAAAAAGTGGCGCAAACATTTGCCATGTTTTAAGTTAGGCTTCTGTGCTTAGGCTTGTGAATGAATGCGTCTAAAAATGAGAGGCAAGGGATGCAGCTTGCTTTTCATGTGGCATTATCAAAAATGATTGGTTTTATTGAAGAAGAAGGAATTATTATTAATTATGAAACAAATATTTTTTTAAAAAAATATTAAGTGCTTCTAAAATCGTTTTTTAATATTCATTAAGCTTACTACTCATACTATGACCTCCCAGCATTAGAATGTAATTTAAGTTGTGTTGAACAGCAAAAATGAGAACATTTGCACATGGAATTTCACTTGGCGCAGGCGTAAAAAACTCATTTTTCTAAGGATTTACAAGAGAGATGTCCAATGTCCAATCTCTGCTATGTGTAAAGAACATTCTGAGGATGATTAATATGTAACACAATCATAGGATATTAATTTTTAAGTGCCCCAAATACCAAAGTCGAAAATGGGTAAAATAGACTATTTAAACAGTATTCTTGCCATTTAGAGTAGCTTTTAAGGTGCCTTAAGCTTCAATAAATGCATACATTTAGGTATAATGCAAGTTTCCAGGTTGTTCTTATTTGTGGTTGCTTTTAATGACTCAGTGAGCCAACGTGCCCGGTGCAGAGGTTTGAGTTTGATATCAGGGTTGAAGGTTCTAACTCTAGCTGGACCTACTGAGACGTTCATCCATTTAAGGTTGATGAAATGAGTACCATTGCATGGGGTGGTAACTCGCATTTATTCTAAAGCTGGTATGTTGTGTTGTTGTGCTCTGCGAATTCTTCACAGTAAATGTTTTAATAATCTAAGAATAAATAAATTGTGGCCCCTAAAAGGAGTAATATATATAACATGTGTTTTTAAATAGGGTTGATTATTGCAGGTTGGAAAGAGTTTGGAAGGTTTTTTGTCTTTGTCAACTTTAGAGTGAGGAAGAGAGAGGGGGGTTGAGGAGCCTGGAGCTCGCGAGGCAGATTTTGACCTTAAGGTCTGTACGGTGGGGGTTTAGAAGTAAGTGGAAACAGATGTTCTGCTGAGGTGTTATTCTTTTCTCTTGAAGGACTGTGTGAGGCTTTCACGTCGACAACTGCATCCTATTAAATTAGGGCTTTGTCTCCGAGAAGTGCATTACTGACCGGCCTTCCAAGAAGAAAAAAAAAAAAGGCAGGGCCTCAATGGGGGTTGGCGCACGGGACACGCAGAGTGTCTGTGAATGAGTTTTACTTTTGGAAAGTTAAAATGAAGGTGGTTTAGCATGTTTACAAAAGATGGTTGGTTACAGTTGAGATTTGTGTATTATTTGCAGTGTCAGCAGTATGTTGAAAACAGATGTGTTTTTATTATGACTTCTTTGAAAATAAATGTTTGTGCGTTTCTCATGTTTTTGCATTTTATCCTTTATGAATAGTTCCTGCTGGTCCTGTGTGTCAGAAGCGACACAGTAAGGTGTATTTGACAGCCGATCTCCACTAACTGGTGATCTGCTGTCAAAAGGAGGGAAAGTAAAAGAAAGTGTACTTTTGGTGTAATTTTGATTTTAAGCCTGACAAATTAAGAAGGCCCGAATATTGGGTTTTGGGCTGCAGGTTCACAGTGCATGAAGTGCGTGCGTCACCGCTCATTTACATGTGCTATTGTAATTTGTCTATGCTTTTTGTGCTTGGTATACAGCACGTATATCTGATGGCTTGATATGTGCGTTTTTTATTTTATGCATGCTTTTGTTTTATGTTGCTGCTTTTGATACTATTACAAGTTCACCTGTGTTGTGAAGGGTTCTACATGACGATGTATATCGCTGCACAACAGTTGGGCGAATTTGCTCTGACACTAAATTTCACAGATATGATATTTTCATGCTGTGAACAAGACAGACAACACTTCACCAGTGTATGTCAAATTTGGCCATAATAGTATTGAAGTAAAATAAAAGAGATATACAGGATCAAAGTGTGTCACCTGCAGTTAGTCACATTACTGCCCCCTTCCCTTAAGGAACAGGCAGCCCTAGATTTATGTTTCCTTGATTGGACCTAAGGATGAAATTATAGATTTGTTACTCTCGTACAAGGTGACCTAATTTCTATATTGCATTAGTTAATCATGTTCTGCTTCCTAAATAGTGTATGGCTTTGTTCCTCAAAGGGAACCAAGCTTCATTTTTTCCCTGAAAAAGGAACTGGAACATTAGCTGAGATTAACGTATATGGTGTATGGAGCCAGCAATAGAGTTAAAATTTGTGTACTATTTTGACTTTTGTGCATCACCCATACTCTTGGTATTAAGTCACAAACTTGACTTTCACCCGAGTAATTTCTTGTTCTTCCTATAGATTTTTATTTTGCCGCTTCTCCCCTTGATCAATGTCGCATTGTGTCTAGTTATTGGGGATTTTAGCTGTATCCTAGTCCCATTTCCCTTTTTCCATATTCCTTTCACTAGTCAGCCCATTTATTATTATTATTGGTGTATTGTTCAGGTTCATACTCCAGACTGCAGTGATGTGCCAGGGACCCCCATATTATGTATAATTCCCTTTTGTATGACCAGACTGGTTTTCAAGAATTTTCTTTAGGCCTACTTCGAGGTTTTCCAGTCTGACTGTCAGGGTAGTGATAGACTGGTTAACTGTCTCAATACTATAGTAAGACAAGTTTTCCACCTCAATAGGAGACACCTTAAATTTTTTTTTTAATATGACAGATTCAATGCCTATTCTAATTTGGTTTTTAGTTTCTTTTTTTTGCTGCTTTAATTTTTGGTGGATCAGATGTGTTCTAATCATGGAAATACTAGGACTCTCTAGTTCTTGTCTTTTGTTTCCACATTTTTGATCATTAGCTTTTGTATTGCATAGTCCACCTGATGCACAATTATTAAAGGGAGGTATCTACATGTCCCTGATAATCTGTATTATGTCATTTCTCTTTTGAGGTGTTCTAGATAAGGAATTTAGGAACACCTATATGTAATCATTTAGAGAAAAAAAATGTGTTTAACCCATTAGACGATGCCACTATGTGCGAGGACATCCATTCAGATAGAATTCCCATGTAGCTATCTACTCTTAGATGGTAGAGGATATGTTCTCACATGGAAACCCAATTGAAGAGGCTAGAGGCACTGTTTTGCCTACTGCCTTTGTCTTTGTATTCTATGAGAATGACATTGTATTTTAGATCACAATAGTCCCATGGCGTATGGCCATTCCTTTGAAGATTGCAGGCCACTTGCTTGCAGTCCCCTTGTTAAAACACTGAACTGTTTTTGTACTGAATTGAAGGAAACTACCAACTGTGTTACATTTCCTACGTCACTAGGTTCTGCGGGATCGAGTCATGACCTGCAGAACGCTGATAAGCCTAATTCCCATCAGTGACAGCTGCAGATGAATGGCAGAAATCTTGGCCCTACAGTCCCAGCACCCAGAAAGTAGCAAGGCTGGACAGCGATCGCCAGCGTGCCATCAGTGGTATCTTCAAAGTATTGTGCTTGCTTCATCAGAAGGCGTTGAACATCAGAAAAGAAGGAGGAGCTGGATTTGCCACAGAACCAGAGTTTCAGTGCAAAAGAGCGAAATAATTGAGGCTTGAGTCTTCTACCTGTCATGTGCTGGTAACCTCTGACAGTGTGCGGTCCCTTGAGCCCCTTGGCCTGAGTTTTTGGCTACCACCTCTTTTTCTTTGCTCCAACGGAAGGGCAGTGCACCGGAGGATCTACGGCACTACATTATGGTGTCCATGAAAGAGCAGCTTGAGCGTCCTCTGACACTGAATAATGAGTGTTGGAGCCTGAAAGTGCTGCTGAGCGTGAAAGTCTGTTGCTCTTTTCAAATTAATAGTACTTGGATTTGCACAAGATGATCTGTGCCCATGATTAATGAAGAGCACACTATCTGTAGTGCCTGCCGCAGAGGAGAGATATTGGTGCACTGCCTGGAGACATTGAGACTTTCGAGTGAGCTGTGAGTGTTTGCCAGGAGGGCACTCCAACTAAACAGTACTATTTTCATGAAGAGGCCTGAATCGAGAGGCCAAATGCGGAAGAAGACAATGGAAGCACATTTGATGGACGATAGAAGCCTGCCAGAGAGGCTTTGAACGGACTTTGGGCACAGTTGCACAAGCGATTCCATTGCAATTGTATAAAGTAAATGTTAATTAAGTTCTCATTTGACTGAATTGCCATGGAAGAGGAAGTGGCTCCGCCTCTAGCATCCAAAAATGCTCCACCAGAAGTGAGTCTTTGTGCTACTATGTGTGTTCGGAGACCTGTCCCGAGAGAAGTAGAGAATGATAGGATGATGCTACATCAACCTAATGAAGATTGATATGGACCTAGATTCAGATTAACATGAGTTTAGGTTATTGCCTACGTAATGGCGAAAGGAGGGCCTGAGGTTCTGTAATTCTCGAGTCTGACTCCATTTTGTTCTGTGCCACCATTTTGTGTTGCCCTCACGTAGGCCTGTGAAGGTAGCCTGGCGAATAAAGTGGCCTGGCCTTCTTAGTTCATGTATACATTAACTAAGGTTTCTTTTTGACTCTGAAATGAACTGTAAGAAACTGACCTCGCAAAGCCAATTTCCCTGATCGATCTTTGTCTGAGATTGCCAATCAATGTTCAGGACATCGTTAACGTTTAGTTTCCTTGCACATGCCTTATCTTGTTTATCATCTGCTACTGTTTCTTTTTATGTTTCTTCATTACATGGGTTATGCTTTCAATTATAGATTTGTCCGGCTTTTGGAGGTTGAATTTGGGACATTCTTAATGATTAACTTTTGGTTTGGGATACTGTACATGTAATCATGCCATGCCCCGCAATGCCATCTAAATCAGATTAACCTTTGTGAACTATGAAATTATAATGTTTTGCCCATATCCTGCTAAAACCCCAAAGGCTACTCACCTGCTGACTCTCCAGATTTTCCATTTGTTTAGGAATGTAATTGATACAACTCCCTTACATGCCTGGGGCAGGATAAAAAGTATATAAGACGTGAAGTAAGACCATTCTGGCAGACTGCCTCATTCAGTTGGTAAGGCTTCTGTGTGACGTAGTCTCACTCATTTGAGGTTAATAAAAATTTACTTTTATATTCCAGCTTCTGTGTCAAGTTCTTCTTTGTGAGTTTAAAAGGACTAAGTATCAGTGGAACCCCTGAGAAGTGGATTTTTGATTTCTACATGTGTCCGCTGGGAGGTACCACAAACCGCATTGGTCATGAGCACATAAGAAGCACCCTAGTCTCACCAGGGCATGGCTCTAAATGGTCGTGGCTTCACACAGCTGTAAAGCCAGAGACCCACCTCTTAGATCTATTAACTGGTTCCTGTTAATTGGCACTCTAGTGGTTGAAGCTCTGCGATTGAGCAGAGCTGCTGAAAGCTGGAGTCTGTTACCCACTTGCTGGTACTTATCTACCGCTAACTGCCCTTACTTGGATAGAAAGAATGCTGGAAGCTTCCTAAGGGCTGTAGACTTAATGCTCCCACCACTTTTGATCCCATTGCTTGGGGAAGTCCCAGGTAGTAATCAGGCCCTTCATGGTACAGCTACCCCAGCGAAGACTATCACTGTATTAGGGACACAAGGGCAGAAGATGCCCCTTCAAGTCACAAGCTCTAACCCGTAGAAGTAGAACCCAGGGGGCAGGCCAGTCTGTGGGAACCAGATGTGAACTTCCAATGCAAATCCCTGCCCCTTTCTGGATTTGAAAATGCCAAAGTCAATAATACCGTGTCGCCATATGGCTCTAACATCGTGTTATGAAACTTAAATGTACCGCTGCACACCTGTTTAGATGACACCTACACCACCCGCCTGCTTCCCTGACTAAAGCGCGGGTGAATAAGTCTTAACTGCAGTTACCGCTCTAAGTGTACTGGGGATGCTCAGACGTGAGTCCCAGTCACTCCACACCACTGGAATCAAGCTAGCCGGGCTGAAGAGAGGTGTTACCTCGAAACCGGGCCGGTCCTCGGATGCTTGTTTCCGTTCTGGGAAGGACATGGCTTTTGCAGTTCGGACTGGACTGTTCCCATGGGGCACAGGGTCAGCGCTGATTTGCATATCGCCATTGTCTTACCCAGGGTGGTGTGGAGTGGAAAAACGATGGATTTGGGCCCAGATCTTTGGACTGGGGTGAATGTGTGACATTGATCCACATTCTGTCCATCATTGTTGTGTTTGCAGTTACCGCTCTAAGTGTACTGGGGATGCTCAGACGTGAGTCCCAGTCACTCCACACCACTGGAATCAAGCTAGCCGGGCTGAAGAGAGGTGTTACCTCGAAACCGGGCCGGTCCTCGGATGCTTGTTTCCGTTCTGGGAAGGACATGGCTTTTGTAGTTCGGACTGGACTGTTCCCATGGGGCACAGGGTCAGCGCTGATTTGCATATCGCCATTGTCTAACCCAGGGTGGTGTGGAGTGGAAAAACGATGGATTTGGGCCCAGATCTTTGGACTGGGGTGAATGTGTGACATTGATCCACATTCTGTCCATCATTGTTGTGTTTGCAGTTACCGCTCTAAGTGTACTGGGGATGCTCAGACGTGAGTCCCAGTCACTCCACACCACTGGAATCAAGTTAGCCGGGCTGAAGAGAGGTGTTATCTCGAAACCGGGCCGGTCCTCGGATGCTTGTTTCCGTTCTGGGAAGGACATGGCTTTTGTAGTTCGGACTGGACTGTTCCCATGGGGCACAGGGTCAGCGCTGATTTGCATATCGCCATTGTCTAACCCAGGGTGGTGTGGAGTGGAAAAACGATGGATTTGGGCCCAGATCTTTGGACTGGGGTGAATGTGTGACATTGATCCACATTCTGTCCATCATTGTTGTGTTTGCAGTTACCGCTCAAATCACTTGAAAGCAAGTTGAACCACAAATTAGATCATTACCAATAAGCAACCTCACATCATGAATCAACTGAGGTCCTGTACCGTCCCATGAAGAAGCTCAATGTGTGTAAAACCAAGCGTCGCCAAACAAAACCTCTAAAAGCAGTCTATCAGGGAATCGTAGAGACCACTGGAGTCCCTCCGGACCCTCGGTACTTCTGCAACAGCCAGACAGGTCACCTGCGTGCATGCCAGGAGCCGAAACCATAATGCGGTAGCAGGTTTGAAAATATAATGGCAGAGCACAAACTTGCCTAGGAGACAAAATTGGCTTGTGCCGGCATCCGCCCCACAATAGGCTATCTCTTTTAATCAAACATGGTGCTTACAACGAACTGAAAAATCATGGTGGAAGCTACATCTATCCTTAACCTGGCAATTCTCAGCGGCACCACATAGCTCGGTACCCGAGATGCAGAAGTCAACAACCGTGGAGCTCCAAGGCCCAAACTGGTAAAACCAGGCACACAAACTTCCCTCAATTACCTAGATGAAGGACTCTGTACATGTTATGCTTCTGGCGGGAAACACACCAACCCCACTTTGCAGCACCCGGCTGCGGACTTGCAGCAATCTAGTGATAAGATTATCGCCATGTTTCCAACTTCTCCACAGCATCCGACATTGTAGAAGCGCTACACGGAGTAGTAGGGTCGATGGAGGACTAAAGTATTAAGTGCAGTCAGAACCCTTCACAGTGGGCATTGGAGGACTGCACTGAGTCACTTAAAGCCGTTCCAAACCAGTGCCCCCAAAGATTTCGCCCAGGGCAGCTGTTAGTACCGCAGCAGTGCTGTTGCTTGCAAGGAGCCGCACTCCTGACCTCAAACCCCCAGGAAACCCCCTTTTTTTTGCATCCGCGCCCCCGCACACATGTTCAGGGATGCAGTGCCTGGCCTGATGTTTGGCTGCAATGTCCATGCATCCCTGTATTTACTGCCAAGGAAGCACTACTCCTACGAAAAGCCCATCATTAGCTTAGTTAATGCTTATTAGTTGCATGAGATAAATAAGCCACAATTGTTCCATAGCCCACTGAGAGCTGTCCGCCCCACCGTATCTGCCAGGTTTCAATTGCAGTGCGTGACCTTTCTATTAATGTTGTGCATTATGAGTGACCTTGAGTGATTGGCGAATCCAGTCAGTCTGAAAGCCTGGCACCATCAAATACCGGAGATGGACACATGCAAACTGCCAGCCTTGCCCGATGCATCCCTCTTGCGCTGATGTGGAACACTGGCTGGTGCCACTCCCTGACCCATGGTACCTTCAGCGAGCTGCACTCCAACGGCCCCCAAAGCAGCAGCTGCACCTTGGGGGCCCAAAAGACCTATGTTTTGATTGTCTCGTGCATGACATTGCTTTAGCTTCAATTAGGTCCACAGGGAAATACTTATACCCTAACTCAGGAAGATGAACAAATTGGTGGCCCAACGGGGAACCAGTCCAGCACGAGGGTGAAGCTTCCACCGTTTCCGACCGCTAACTAGTGATTGGTTTACCGCCCTGATTTGTGAATGGCTGTTTCCGTCCTTGCATTCAGACTGCGAGAGACCCCGCCAGGCCTGTAACCTTCCTCCAGCAGTCAGCATGGTGCCGCCCGAAAAGTATCATAACACAACAGCACACCCGGCCTATTATATTTGACAATGGATTTAGGTTGCCTGAGGGGAAATAAACAACTCTGAAATGGGTAGAAGAGTGACATAATTCCTTGAAAATAGTTGTTCCCAAGGTGAGCGCGTGTAGGTTTGGTGATTTGCCCAGCATCACTGGATGCTGAGAACACCCCAAGGCCCGAACCTGGTTCCTCAGCTCCAAAGTCAGTAACTTTAGCCGTGAGGCTCCGTCCCTTCACCTTTACTTAATTGCCTCCTTACAGCTCCTACGATGACGGTTGTTGCTCGAGTTCGGCCACGCCAGTAACCCTGGTATGCAGCGGCCTTAGGGTCGCAGAAGCACAAACGTGACATGGGGAACCGAAACCGCAGCATGGAGCGCCGGTCTCACATTCAAGGCTGAGGTAAGCCTGCGGCCATGCAAGGCCCACCCACCCCCTTTCCAACCGGTGCCTGCTAGGCGCCCAACTCACTGCTGAAGGGAAGAGGGTAGGGACAGCGTCTGGGATGGCCACCAAATACAATAACAGCCAGGCGGCAAATAGGAGGTACCAGGAAGGTGCTGCGGGGTAGGAAGCGCTACCGGGCGCAGAATACCTGAAGTTGTGACCTTCACGCAGGGGTTTGGAAGCACTGGTAACTAGTGAGGGTTGCGTGTGGGCAGTGCAGCATGGAGGCGGCCACACTCATTGCCCTGGGTCACGCTCCGTGCATGCCCTCCCTCTTTCACGCAGCCCCCCCCTGCTCATGGAACACTGAATACCGCCCGTCACCGAAGGAAGGTGGGGTGCCCACAGACAGGGGTGGAAAACAATGGAACATACGCGAGCCTCCACTCTAGGCCTGAGCTCCAACTGCGTGTCAAGCGTCAATATTAAGCCATAATTAAGCAAACACCGCGGCCCACGTTGTATTTGCGTACACACCCATTCCGTTCTTCATAATGGTGTACAATTGAGGACGACCTGAACAACTTACCCAGCATTTCAGTCTGGGCCAAGGCACTCTGAACAACCCAGAGGCCCTGCTTTTGGCAGCCACTTGGTCATACTTGACTGAAGACAGCGGGTGTCTATATGGCGGTGGCGTGGTCAACTATGAATTGACGGCTCATTGCATTTATCAGTTTAACCACTGGAATTTTGTGGATTGTTAAACTCACCCACAGTAAGAAACCACTGCATTATCAATGCAAATGCAGCTGTGGTATCTGGTAAATATACCTATAAGTCCACCCTGATACCTGTAGAGGGCACTCCCACCCCGAGCTATCGCGAAACAGTGTACACATTAATTGCTCTGTAATTCGTCGACACCGAAGAAGCATGTCGTTCACGCTGTTTTTTACAGCCATTATTACCCGTGCCTTTCCTGTCCCCTGGGCCTCACAAACCTTGAAATATTGTCATTGTTTGCTTTTGACGCATGCACCAGTGCCATCATTGCCTCATGTAACGTAACGTTTGTTCTTGTGTTTTCAGTATCCGTCATTTAGTGCAGCATTATGCCTCTATTTACGCTTTTGTAACATGCACAACATCACTTTCTTCCTTCTGTAACGTATTGTTTGCTACCTCTTGTGTTTTGCCAATTCTTGATACATGCACAATTGTCACTATTGCCTTATATCAACATACGTTTGCTTTTGTAACATGCTCACTTGTACTTGTGCCTCATGTATCACTACTGTTCCTACTGATAAGCGCTCTGACGCCTTCGGGTAGGGCCAGCGCCATATAACAATGCATTTAATGAGTAAATAAAACGGAGGAAGGGGCATACTCCTACGAAGTTAGTGACATGGCATACATAACTCGTTCCACCCTAGCTGAGCCCCGTCTGCAGTGATGAAGGGAGTAATCAGGACACCAGCCCCGAAGCATCTGTCCAGTCCGGCCACTCAGCACCCGGTCAAAAGTGAGCGGGGCCACTGTAAGGTGTGACCGCTCCGCTGAAAGCAAACAGCAGCGGTAGCCTGCGCGCTGTTTGCTAATGAAGTGGCACTCTGGGTTTCCACCCGCGTGCCAGAAAGGGGTGGCGATCGGAGTATCACCAGCAACATCTGTTGCACCCTGCAGCGACAGGATGCCCCACTAGAGGAGCTGCCACAGGATGCCCCACCTTGCCCAACGGGTGGAGGGGGGTGCCCAACCGGAGGAGAAGACCCCCTGCAGTGACCTCGGACCGCCACAAGTTTGTTGGAACTGGGAGTGCTCCCGGCTTCACCACGAGGCCAACAGTTTGTGACCCTGCGCTATTCTGTCTGCCACTAACTGCAAAAGTACAAAAGCAATACTACACGTGTTCACCGCGACGTTAAACCCAGCCATCCTCAGGTAAACATCGAGACTATGTAATCTGTAAATAAGTAACCACAGCTCGCGGTGCATGGGACAAGTGGAAGCCCTCTGCAGAAACAGGTCAGGTTTCGTGAAGTGCTAGCCGGTTATTGGAGCAGTCCCTGATGCAAAAACACCACGCTGCATTCTAAAATCAACCCATGTAATGCGGCATTGAAAGGAGCCCCCGCCCCTAAGGAAGTAAAGAAGGGTGGGGGGGAGCAACACGGGCACACTCCTGCTGCCAGGCGATAGTCAGCACCAAATCCCTAAGGGCCCCCCCAAGTTTAATTTGTTAAGTCAGATAGAACGTTTCCAGGCTATTAAGCCTACTGCCCAGACTCGACACGGATCCCCAGCCCCGCCTGCAGCTCTGACTGCTGAGCCATGGCCACTCACTCTGGGGAGACCTGCTGGAGCCGATAACACGTAAAAACCGAGGAGCTAAGGATTCTGCCCAGAACCACAGAATGTAGAACCCGTCCCAGAGAATCCACCTACCGCTCCCCCGGAGGCTAGTGTACGGTTCCACTAACAAGGTTGACAGACATAGAGAAATATTGGTGCGCTTTACATGAGCACCGTATTTTCATTACACATTCAGTTACAGGGAGTTTATGTGATTTGCCAAGAACCACAGGGTGTGGACGTGAGGCTAGAACCCTGCTTTTTCCAACACCAAAGTCGGCAGACTAGCCTACGGACCACATCCTCTCTGCCGTTAGACCCTGTCTCTCGGAGCAAGAGAAAATGCGGGGGGGCGGTTATGCCCTAGCTACTGCTAAATCTCCAAGGGGGGGCGAGCCAGCCATGGTCGGGAAGGGGGGGGCAGGGCTGGACCGGCCGGCCAATCGATGCAGAGGCGGGCCTGCCCTGACCTGCCTGCCCCCAAGCCTCCCTTCCCGCTACTCCGCGGACTGCATGGGGACAGCAGTATGGGGCAGCAAGGCACCGGGGGGGAGCACGGCCTCGAGGAACCCCGCACAATAAGGCAGAGCTCCGGTGGTGACCCCGTCTGCCGTGATCCAGCGCAGCAGCCTGGCCGCCAGTAGCTCGTACCCGTGACCCGTACCCAATGGCGGGACCCCGAGCTCCAGTTCCACCGCAGCCGCGCAGATATGGGCAGCACCTTGCTTGGAAGCGGAAGCCCTCGCCAGTCTTGAACACGTCTGATGTGAGTAGGGGTTAAGAACACAGTGGGGGAGCACACCACTGCATGCACCGAGAACCGCCCGCCCCTCGCAGGCCCGGGCAAAGCTGACTAGAGAAGATGGCATACGGCCACCGGGCCCACCCATCAGCTGCCCGTCCCTACCCACATTGTGACTCTCAAAGCGACGCCCGACGCCCACGCCCAACCACCCCCATGCCGTCCCCGGCAGATACCAGGGATGCCTTGCCCGGGGGGATGGGGGCTGCACATGGATGCCATAGGGTTAGGCGATGCCCAAAGCGGACAAACACCCGCATGAAACTCCGTCCCTCTCCCAGCCTACAGGCCCAAAATTGAATTAGGCCCGACAATGACCCCTGGCGAACCTGGCGGGGTGGGCATGGGCAGCACTAACCTCGAGTCCAAAGCGGAGATATCGCACGCACGAGAGCGGGTCCACGAGTTAGAGAAAGCGTGTCCACCGCGAGGCATCCACGGCGCGTCTGGTGCATCAAAGAGGCAGGGGAAATGGGAGGGGGGGCTTAAGTACCCCTGGCCCTGCCTGATGCACCGGACGTGACGTAGCTCCCCACAACCCCCGACGAGACTCCACCTCTCGGCACCCCTCCCTTGAGGACAAGAAGGGGGAGGGAAGGAGGGGGTGGGGGAAGCCCGATGGCACTAACTGGCCGCCCTCTTTAGCGTCCCCCTACAGTGGCCTGGGGCAGCCACAATTGCTAGAGTAAAAGAAGTAGGCTTTGGTCCGCCGGAGTCCTTGATACCTGCTATAGTCCCAGTGGCTTGGCTCATTACCGTACTGGACCATTGCTATATCCATTCCCGAACTTCTTTGTAGCACAATGTCATTTCAAGATCTTCTAAATAAGCCTGGCATGGCCTAATCCTTTCAAAATGTATTAATGTGGTTGATGGGTTGTTTCATAAGTGTGTGAATAGAAAGCAAGGGTTTCAACTTAAAACCCTTCAGATGTGTGTGTGGGTTTGGCGGTGCTGCAGTTTATTGAATGCCACTGGATGGTGCGCTGTTACCGCAGTAACATAAAGAGCTTCTTTACAAACTGAAGTGCAGTTTCATAATAAACAAACATAAAGGATCAATAACATATTTTCACATAGGAGTATGGAGCAGTGTGAGCGTGATGACTGCCATGACCTCATTAAGTGCGTGTGTGGGGTGGGGCAGACATTGCAGAACATTACTCTCCATTTGTCCAGCTGGAGGAGCCAGCTTTGCATCCTGAGGCCTAGAGAAGATCGCTTTTTCCCTTCCATTGATTGAAGAGTTGCAGTCGATAATAAGCATGAGTCATTACTGTGCTATGAGGAGGGCAATAAAAGATCAAGCGAAGATGGGAACTGGAAATTAATCCTTGGGTAAACGCTATGTTTTAAGTCTCAGCTCTATATGTATTCCATGTTAGCAACGTAATCTCTGCTTACATCCTACAGGTTTCACTTCATCTTGCTTTAGTTCAGAGTATAGAGGGCCATATTATCAATGTGAAGTATCGCCGCTTTTACGGCGAATTGTGCCGAGAAAGCGGCGATACTTCTAGTGTCCTATCATCAAGGGCATGCTAACGCATGCCTTAAGCCTCATACCGCCCCACTTTGCATGTCAGCGATAAACATCGCTAATGACATGCAAAGTGGGCATTCCCACGACCAACTACATGTTAAATGTAGTTGGAGGTGGGAACGCATTATTTTCAAGGTGGCCCGTGAGAGGTGTTGGGAGACAAAAACCTGCGATAAACACGTTTATCGCAGGTCTCCCAAAGCTTGCTATTTTTGTGACTTACCCATACTTGAACATTAGCGCGTGAAAACATCGCTTGTTTTTCACTCGCTAATGTTCACTATTGCCGGTTTGGACATCGCCTGTTAGCTGAGCATTGATAATATGCAATAGACGGCGATAGGATTTTCAGCGATAAACGTATTTATCGCAATTCTTAGATAATATGCCCCATTGTTTTTCTGTGGTTCACTACCACACAAACCACAACTCTGTCCCAGACCACTAACAAATCCACACATCACCAACACAACACAAACCCGTATTAGGCATAACCCTAATCCTTTCAAACACACACTCCCTGTTTATACAAAACACCAGCTCTACCATCTACTTACTCATAACAAACCCATTTCCATCACCACCAATCCTGTATTCAACCCTCTCTCATATCACCCACCAACAACACCCTCCTCCTCTTTTTTTACCAAAACACACAATCAAACAATCCATACACTTTGCACCACCCCACATGTTACCTCTTTCTTCTACCAAATATAATTCCAACACTCATAACCCCCGTCCATCTTCTCTCACACACCACATACACTCTCCTCCAATGCACACTACGATTCCTTTACCATTTAACTTTAACTTACCAACAGTATTTTACATCCAAAGTCTTAACAGAAATTAACTACATCAATAGCTCATATCACTAGTCAACATAAACAAAACATAACACACGCACCAGCACATCACAAACTCACACACACAATCTTACACCACATTCCATCACAAAATAGAAACACATGCTCAGTCCCATCTTAATGACTACACAAATAACACACATCATAAACCAATTTTACTACCAAATATTCGACCTTCACCAGCAGCTACCACAAACACCCTGACACAAAAACACTTAGGGGAATATGTACAAGGAAGTGGAGGAGAGAGGGGTTAGCCTTCATGGCTTAACGCCTCTCTCCTTCACTACTGAAATGCTGGGCTGCACCATATTTACAAGAATGTGGTGCAGCCTTGCGTTTCTACCAGCAATGGCTCTAGGTTTAGCAACTTAGCGCCAATGCGGGCATCCTTGCACCAGAGTGCAAGAGTGTCTGCGTGCAGGGGAGGATTGTTTATGTGTAGGAAGGTGTCCCTTCCTGCACATAAACAATCCTAGAAATGCCATTCTGTCACTTTTATGGGTGCTGCTTCATGCAGCACGCATGAAAATGACATTTAATTTTCTTTTAAAGTTTGTTTATGTACAGGAAGGGACACCTTCCTGTACATAAAAAACGAAGAGAAATAATGAATTTCTCCTCATTTCGCCATCTAAAAACCACTTTTTACCTGGTCTTAATTTTGGCACTGCCTCCTATGTACGCCACCCTTGTACATAGGGTCCAGCGGCAAAATGAATGGGTGTTTCAGTGGAACGCCCACCAAAACACCCACTGCTTACCCCTTTTACGCTAACCATAGCGTGAAAGGGGGCCTTATGTACAAGGCAATCAGAACAAATAAGGCTTGAGTCCTATCATTATTTGTCCTGGACCACTCTAATTTGAAAAACATAAAAGTGAACACATAGGTTATTAAACCAATATTTAGCACCACCTAGCTAACAAATCCTAGGTGAGCACTATATATTTAGCATCATTTTAAATTTTCAAAATATTATGTGTCATAACATTCCATCATGTACTTGAAAGCGACACAGATATAGCACATTTAACACCAAAAATACATACAGATCAGAAACTCATAATACATAATACAAACAATACTCAATAAACAAGGCAGCGTTAAGACACGATAAGTGGCTTAACGCTGCCTTGTACATACAGCGCAGCACCTATGGCCACCACAATGTCACTATAGGTGACGTAGTGGTGGCGAGAGGGGATTGTACCTAAGCCCCTTAATCACCCAACTCTCATCCATTGCACAATTTAGAGCCATAATACATGACCCACATACTTCATCACCACCCTCTAACCCATGTACCTTCCACCTTAAACAGGTACAAATGAAATAAACAACATATCACAATTTCGATCTCCTTGTCTATTGCACAACAAGACTACTCTTCAAAAATACCAACTCACTCCCAATCACTATTACCACCACCTGCACACACAGACCCAACACAATGCCTTCTAAGCCTGCTGGAGAAATATTACGATATAGATGAAATACACTATTGCTATACTGGTGCAGTTAATAACAACACTAATAATACACCTGCTACTAGCTCAAAGGATTCTACTCACTCTTCTAGAAACCAAAGTCAAATCACCACCAAAACACAATCTCTTGACTTCCCACTAATAAATGTACTATCTACGACCTACTCATTGACATACAACCTACCTTAGTCTTCATAACTGAATCACGGTTGGGAGATGACAATATTGCATGAAGTTGTTCCTTCAGGCTTTCAAACTGTCACACAAAATCACATAGGCAAAAGAGGAGACAGACTAGCTGGTATATTAAAAGAAATGGTAAATCTCACCAAAGCAGACGACATCTCCATACAAGGTTGTGAGGCCCTCATCACCAGATGCAACCGAGAGGGGTTGGCCTCATGGCTAAGGCGCTTGACCTCGGACCTGGGGATCTGGGTTCGAGTCTCGGTAACGACGCGAAAAACCTCCTGTGATTCTGGGCAAATCACTTAATCTCCCCGTGCCTAAAATGAAAGTGTGTTCTCATGTAACGTAAATGGTGCTATGTAAAGCGCTCTGATACCTGATTCGGTTCGGGTCAAGTTCGCGCTATATAAAACTCTGCAAAAAAAAAAAAAGTACCCCAACTTCCTTCTTCTTTGCAGGCCACCACCTAGAAATTCAACATTCCCATGCACATTTCCAGACATAGGGGGATATTCTCAAGAACGATAATTACCGCAAAATTAGCTTAACGCAACTCTACACATCGCAGGAAAATTAACGCTGTGTCAACGTTGTATTCTCAACACGGCGGTACCATGCTGTAGTCTCATGATAACGCATCAAATGACCGCATAAAAATTAATACAATGCCAAAAAATATGCGAAACACGAAAATAGTAGCGATGAGTCCAATCACGATACAAATATCAGCAATAACCAGTGACAGGCCTGCAAATCCCACACATCATGCAGGAAAATGCACCAGAAAAGCAGAGGTGAACAACGGTGAGACGACAATGTACGAGCACAGCCCACATCCGTGTTGTAGAACAAATGACCATTGCCCATCATCAAATAGGCATCTACTCACAAACAGTCACAATGTACATTGACATGGAACACACTGTGAAACCGCATATCCCCTTCACATTGGAGAGGGACAATCAACGCCTCCTGAACACAGATGTGTCATGTCCATGACCAATCAATTATGAAAGTATGGACGAATGGAGGGGCAGTGACTCCCACTTAGGTACATGTTGCCCATGTTGTGGGACTTGAGTCACAGGGTGCATCCCTGCATCATGGTGGTACATATCTGACCCCAAAAGGAGCCCTGTTGTCACTTGTAGGTCACAAATGACAGCCAAAATGGAATGATTTCGGAAACATGTGTAATGCCGAAGAGTGGGATTCCGTACTAACTGTGACACACAGAACTGGCATTTCAAATACGTGACGCCCTAAACAGCCTCTCTGAGGAGAGGTGACACACCCAACATCCATTAACTAATCATACAATTTTTAGCACTATAAGCTGCACTCACTCTTGTCTGAGTGATGTGCTTGTACAGATGAGTGACATGCACTCAGGGAATGTGTCTTCGAATGCATTTATTTGTAGATGCTGTGCCTGTGGACATTTTGTACTGTCCCATGATTGCTAAGGATTGTCACAATGTGAAGTGCTCATGTGAAGAAGTTGTCACTGATGGTGTTTCTACAGGCTATTCCTGCTGCGGCTACACTGGGGTGTGGACCACCTGTGTCATCTTCCTCATCATCGTCCGGTGCATCTGGCACTTGTGTGCATGGGGCATTGCTGCGTACACATATGTTGTGCAATACACAACATGCAACGATCATCTTGCACACGAGGTCTGGTCTGTACAGGAACCTTCCTCCTATGATGTCCAGGCACCTGAAACGTGACTTCAACACGCCAAATGTGCGTTCCACGATGCCCTGGTGCATTTGTGGACCGCATTGTACTGCCTCTGGGCCTGTGTGTTCTGGGCTTAGAGGTGTGTCATCATTCAAGCTCAGAGTGCATATCCTTGATCACCTGTGACAGTGCAGAGAGATATGAGTCAATAGTACGTTCTGCATGATGTTTTGGCAGGCTCACTGGTTCATTGGTGTGTGATATGTGTGACTCAGTGATTCCTGTATGACATGTACTGCTTGTTGCAACTGAGCGGCCTCAATGTGTATTACGTAGCCTCACTGCTGCTCCTCCCTCCCCCGAGCTTATTCACTAGTGTGCGCAACGCGATTGCATCACTTGCACTCCTACGGCACACCATTGTCATGCCTGTCTGCGCATGTCCACAAGCCTGACAATGACACAGTGATGTTGTGCGCTGAAGGTGAGCGGCCACGTGTGTGTAGGCCTATGGTAAGGACAGGGCGGACACAGATGTAGAGTTCATGCCTGGCTGAACTCACCATGCGGTTGAGGGTAGACCTTTGACTTATGCTGCAGCAATAGCGCCATACACAACAGTTGGCATGTCTGATCCCTGACCCCGAGCGAGCTTGCATACCCTTATTTACCCATCGGCCGAGCCCACACTTCGGGGGCATGCTACATGCAACATTGTATATTGCGTGACGGGTGGCGCCGACACTACAACAGAGACACACACATTAGTTACTTCCTTGGCAAGGTCTAAACTTAACCATGCCCAGAACCACCTGTTGAATTACCACACCCCTTCTGCTGTATTGCCGTACGCTGGTCCACTCCGCTTACGCTCACAGGGGGGTGCGACACAGCTACATGTCCCGGGTCTACCCCACTGCCTGAGGTGACAAGGTTGTGCCCGCTGTACACAGCACATTGTAATGAGATATGGCCCGGGGCTCTCATGCATACATAATGACAGCACGGTCACACTGAGATAATTTGTTGAACTGGCTACGGGCACATGCGCCCGGCACCTTTCATTGCCAGGGTCACATGTCCAGTGACGCTTGTGCTGCATGGGTGTTGGGTAGTGTAAGCCACCTCTCAGGGGGCGGTTGGTGCTGGCAACAGGGATCAGACAATCAGAAGTTCACTGTTCAAACTGCAAGGGCCCATTACTTGAGCTGCACAGAGTTAGTGGCACTGCGGCCAGTACAGGCACACCGCTACGGGACGGTGACTTGCGGTGCACTGAGGTAGGGCCATGTGAGCTGAGCGGGTAATCATTGATGTCCAAGGAGAAGGTCCGGGGTCCACAGTGGAAGGTATCTATCCAGGGCATGATGCTCAGGGCAGCAGCAAGCAGAAACAGGCAATATGGAGGAGTTGACTAGTACAGTCTCCTTTTCACCACCATGTCAGTATCAGCTACATGATGATGAAGACAACCCCCAGGCCATTGACTCAGACACCACCATAGTTCAACCAGAGACTGTCCATGACTTCCGTGGCACAGAGTCAGTGGCACCAGAGCTGGAAGGGGATGCAGACTGCGATGAGGCCTGTACAATGATATGAACTCCGCCATGAAGAGATCAAGACTCAGTTCCAATTATGTGACCTACTCCACCTCAGTGTGTGCCGAAAGCAGCAGTCAGCAGTGGCCCACAGCCACGTGTTGTCAGCTTGAGATGCACAGAGTTAGTGGCAGTGCAGTTGTTGGTAGCGTTCGACCACCTCCGTAAAGGAGATCCTTTTTTCCTCCAGACTGAAATGCGTCTTCCTCTTACTCCTCTCCTTGCACACTGTGATATGAACTCTGACATGATGAGATCAAGACTCAGTTCCAAATGTTTGACCTACTTGACCACAGTGCAGACCAGAGGCAGAACTCAGAAAGGGCCCACAGACGTGTGGTTGGAATGCTATGCACAGAGTTGGTGGCACCAAATCGAAGGGAGTATAGTGATATAAACTCAGCCATAAATATGTACTCTGCCATTGTGTAATCAAGATTCTGTTCCAAATGTGTGACCTATTTGTCCGCTGTGTATGCCGGTAGAGTACGTCAAAGAGAAAGGAGTACTGCTGGCTTTGCTCGAGGAGGCCGTGATGGTCTGAGGAGGCTGCCCAGGTCACGGGCCTCGGATTTGTAGCTTGCACCGGCACATGGCGGGCTCTCCTTGACACACGCCAGTTTCGGCAGGTGAGCAGTGGGGCCTGGTTGCGCAGGAGCGGGCAAGACAGGTCTGGGGGCCAGCGGCTTGGGGTACCGCAGACGCACAGGAGCGCAGGCATCGCCGCTGATGGCGTCGGCCCTCATGGCGGGGTGAGAGGTGCCGCCCTGGCAGGCACGTTGGCCATTCCAGAAGAGTACCACGCCCAGAGCTACATGCTTTTCATTCACACCCCTGCGCTTGCCTGGCATAGGCTGGACCAGCCTACTACGCTCACGCTTACAGGGGGGGATGTAACAAGCTACATTTCCGTGATCTTCCCCTCTGGCTGGGGTGGTTGCACCCACTGTTGACTACACTACCACCTCCAGCAGTATATGTCGACATGGATGCGTCTGTGGTCTGCCTACTGCAGTCTGCCCAGCACATCCAAGGCCACACTTGGCATTGTGTACATTCTCATTCATGGGTCATTTGCCTCCTACGCACATGCCTGGTTCCCACCTCTCCCTATATTCTGCTATTGTGTGGCTGTTGTGCCATGCCATTGATGGCTCATGTACATGGCTAGCCCAGGTTACCGCAGTAAGTTGTGCTGTCATGTCTGGTAGGTGGGCATGTTGTTTGGCATGTTGTATGTGAGTTTCTTAGGTGTGCATCCCCAGAGTTGTGAGTTGCATGATTGTGGAGTTGAGGTGTGTGGTGTGTTCATTTGGTACTTACCAACGAGCAGTGCATTTCCGTAGGTGCCATTCTGGAAGCACTGGTTGATGATGGACTGTCGGAAGATGTAGGAATCATGCACACTGCCTGGGTAGTTGACGATGACATTGGTGAAGAGTCCATGGTGGTCCACTATTGCCTGCACATTTAAGGAATGTGTGTGCTTTCTGTTGTGGTAATTGTGTGCAGTGTCAGCAAGGGGCACGAGTAGGATATGTGTGCAGTCAATTACCCCCAACAAGTGCGGGATGGCGTAGAAGACCTGCTTAGTCTCCAGCTGTTCCTGGGCAGTGTGGGGGAAGTATAGGGACTGGGGTGCCAAGCTGATGATGTCATCCAGGACAGGTGTGAGGAACTTGGAAAGGGCTGGCTGTGAGACTCCTCCGACTCTGGCGGTTGTTGGTTGGAAGGTACCAGAGGCCAACAGCTGCTGCACAGCCAGCAGCTTTGTCTGCGGAGGGATGTTGGTTGTCCACTGTGTTGGTACCATAAGCCTGTGGGAAATGATGCTCAGGATGCAGAGGATGGTTGTCCTTTTTAGCCTGTAGTGGGCAATGACATTCTCTGTTGTTAAGTCTGTGAGGCTGGTGTGTTTCCTCAAGGTCCGCTGTCTTTGTCTGCACTGCCTCTGTGGTAGTCTGGGGGGCGGGGAGATCTGGAGGGGTGGTAGGCCTGGGTGTGGTGGCGGTGGGTGTTGTGGCCCTGTTGGGGCTCTGAGCTGCATGATTACTAGCTCTAGGGCATCTGTTGTTCTTCAGGTGTGGCTCTGGGCTGGGCTCCCTTTTCTGGTGCAGGTTGTCATCCAACTTTACACCAGGTCAGAGCAGGTGAAATTCCAGCTGCTAACGCGCGTTATCGCCTGTTTTGTGGTCTTATCGCCAAACTGGCTGGTCGTTGAGAATGTTGTGGAGTGGTGTTGTTGCTGCTTTTTGCACGGGAAAGCCTACTCTGCATCTCATTAGCGATAGTTGCCGTGCTCATCTGTGGCAATGTTTTTTGCGGCTGCTATCACAGGTAAACTGGTGATATCGGCTGTTAGCACCAGCTTGTGAAGGGGGCAATAAATGTATCGCTTCTTTGGCCGCGATAAAGTGCTGATAACTCAGCAATACATTCTTGAGAATATGCCTCATAGTTTCAAACCTTAGGCACTACACTCTAACCTAAGCATCCTTTGTGACCTAAACATATGGATTGGCAAACCCAATATGCCCCATCCAAGAACAATCATCACTTGCCTGGACACACTTAACCTACATCAGATCGTCCACAAACCCACACTTATCACTGGACACATCCTAGACGCCATTTTGAAAATCCATAACTAATTACCTTTCAAAGGATTACTTCAGTCACAGGTTCAGACCACCATCTGTTAGCTTTCCAACACAAAACACCACAAATCACGATACCTAAGGCCACCTTACATGCATCCACATATCGACAGAAGAACAAACTCAATTTTGAATACTTAGAAACACAACTAATGTCCAACACAGATCTAGACACAATAGATTCAGTTAAAAAACTCTATCAGTGACTCCAGGAAGCTTTTGATATCCCTATACCACTAAAAACAGCAAAAAGGATAAAAGAAAACAAGAACCTTGGATGAATGCCGAAATTAAAAAGATAAAGCAACAAATTGCAAAGCTGCAATGCACCTGGCTTAAAACAACTAATAATTAAGACAAACTTCACATATAGAAATGTACCAGAATATTCAACTCAACAATCAAAAACTACAAAGGGACCTGCAAACAGAATTCAAAATGCTAAATGTGGAAATAAAAGAATTATATAAAATTCTCACTGAATTTCATAAATCTAAATACATAGAAGGAACTCCTCACATTTCTCAAGAATTTAATGACAAACTCGCAAATCATTACAAAAGGACAGCAGACATGTTGGACTCCCATTTCAAACAAAGGAAAACCACCAGTGCTAAATCATTTACAACTAGCACCTCCAGAAGTAGGCTAGCCCATCCTCTATGTTGCTTTAAACAACTTTCAGAAACTGAATTTACAGATCTTGTCAAGACAAGCAGGTCAGTCGGCTACCCTTCTGACCATTGCCCACCCCAAATCTTCAAGAACATTCTTTTAACTACTTCTGCTGTCACACCAGTTATAACAACCATCAATAATTCTTTAAATATGGGAGTCTTTCCAGAAGACTTTAAAAATATATACATATGACCATGTATATATATAAAAACGAATGTATGTCTGTCTGTCTGTCTGTCTGTTTGTCCTTCATGCATTACTACACCATTCATCCGATCGCCATGAAACTTTGGGAAGTTGATGAGTACACTCCCGCGAAGCTTTCTGGCATAAAATATTTTTAAATATCGGCCCTCCAGGGCCCTCATAATCTTTTGAATATCGCGCGGAATTAAAAAAATCATCAGTGGCTTATTGCACGTGCTATATTAGCAGCTACGAACAACGATGTAAATGCCATCAATTTCAGCATTCAAAACGGAATACCAGGCAAAGCGACAACTTATAAATCCATCTATACTGTGATGTATCAAGACGAAGTTGTCAATTACCCAACTGAATTCTTGAATTCACTAGATTTGCCCGGTATGCCACCGCACATTTTGACATTGAAAATTGGCGTGCCTATCATTCTTCTCCTAAACATCAATCCACCGCGACTTTGCAACGGTACAAGACTTTTGGTGAAAAAGATGATTACCAATGTCATCGAAGCTACAATTTTGAATGGGAAATTCAAGGGGGAAGATGTACTGTTACCACGTATTCCAATGATTCCACCAGATATGCCATTTGAATTCAAACGTTTACAGTTTCTTTTGAAATTGAAAATTGGCATGCCTATCCTTCTTCTCCAAAACATCAATCCACCACGACTTTGCAACTGTACAAGACTTTCGGTGAAAAAGATGATTAACAATGTCAACGAAGCTACAATTTTGAATGGGAAATTCAAGGGGGAAGATGTACTGTTGCCACGTATTCCAATGATCCCAACAGATATGCCATTTGAATTCAAACGTTTACAGTTTCCGGTGCGACTCGCTTTTGCAATGACCATCAACAAAGCACAAGGACAAGCGCTGCAAGTGTGTGGACTCCATTTGGAGAATCCGTGCTTCTCACATGGACAACTGTATGTGGCCAGCTCACGCGTCGGAAAACCTTCTGATTAATTTGTGTACACACCAGACAGAAAATCAAAATATCGTGTATCCACAAGCACTCGAATAAATAAATAGAATTAAAACGACACTTTGAAATGTTTTCCATATTAAAATGAATAGGTTTCAAAAAAATTACACAATGTAAAATGAATGTTATCATAACAAGTTTCCTTGAATTTCCTTCCTTCTGAGATCGCAGCAACAGTCGACGGGTAAGCTAGTTTTTGAATAAAACAAACCTGTACCTGCATGACCCTAACAACTACAGACCGATTACAAATGGTCCTTTCCTGGGCAAACTGATAGAAAGAGCAGTTTTCATCCAGATGTCACAGTTCATTGAAGACACCTCCATACTTTCTGACTTTCAAACAGGATTCCATACAGGAAGAGGCACTGAATCCGTCCTCATCGTCCTCTGGGATGACCTTAAAAACACAATAGATTGGAATGGGGTCCCTGAACTGCTTCTCTTGGACATTTCAGCTGCCTTTGACACAGTTGACCTTAACAATCTAATTCAAAGACTCTATGAAGCCATATAGATAGGACCTCTTTGATGGATCACATCCTACCTTCAAAACAGAATAAGTGTCATTCATACGCCCCCTTTCTCATTCAAACCATACTTCACGAAAGCAGGAGTCCGGCAAGGCTCTATCAACAAACACATCCTTTTCAACATCTTCATGAAGTCAATACTGTCAATGATCAATGAATTTCAGCTGACATGCTACAACTACGCAGATGACACACAAATACTTCTTAAAATGGAGATCCCCAAAGACATTGGAAACTACAAAATCTTCAGTTGCCTCAGAGCAGTTGACCAGTGGATGACATGGAGCCATCTCAAACTGAATTCATCCAAAACTGAAATGCTCACATTTGCAATTGCAAAAATGATAAGCCACTCTATGCCTGGCCTGACGTTCTGTTACCACCTCCTAAAGTATTCATGGAATTAAGAAACCTTGGGACTACCATGGGCTCCAAGCTATCGCTGAATGCCCAAGTGGATAAGTTAGCAAGATCAAGCATTGTTACTGTAACAACTCTGCAATGCATCTTCCCCCGCCTGGGATGTCCACACAAGCTTCCAGCTACTAACTCTCTTGTACTTTCTAAACTTGATTTTGCCAATGGCCGCTACTACAGATCATCTTTATCAACTACAAAAAGACAACAACATATTCAGAACTCTGCTGCCAAACTACTCCTACACATAAATCCATGAGCCCACATATCCCATGCATTGAAATCCCTACATTGGTTACATGTTGGCAGAAGATCCACCTTCTAGCTGCTTTGTATCACTCACAAAGCAATACATAGATCAGGACCACTGTTCATCAGGAACAAAATCACCAAATACATACAACAAAGGAACGTCCACTCCGTATTTTATTATATGTGTTTATTTAGATAGGTTCATTTCTTGGTACAAATATATATACTACTTGTGGTTTAAAAATAAATAGACATCCTTTTACATCTACTTAACATATGTATATATTACTTGTGTGTGTGCATATATATATATATATATATATAAATATATATATATATATACGAACATATATATATATGCATATCAATATGTGATATATTATATGTTATTTGATTATATGCTAATGGATCTTTGTTTTATTGTATTTTTATATATCTCAGTGTGTAAACATGATCATAACAATTGTATCTGTAAGTGCTTCAGTACTGAAATATTGGGGAAAATACAAAATATAAATACATAAACAAATAAAAGAAACATAACATTTCCACAAAACAAAAATGTAAAAAATTCATAAATAAATTTGCTTTATGTACAGCATCACTGGAAATCAGTTTCTTTTATTTTTATTTTCATTTATTTTTTGGCAAATAAGATAAAATACAAAGCAAGAATCTAGTCAACACCAGCCCCCACACCCCCCCACCCCCAAAACCCCAAACGATATACACAGAGTTAGGCACTTGATGTCAAACACAAAACAAAACAAAAAGAAAGCCGACAGTCACAGTTTACAAAACCAATTTCTACAAGTAAGGTAAATAGAACTAAGAAAAATAATTAGACAAATGATAAAAAAGCATACCTTTCAAAAAGCCCTCCCTCTATACCTGGTTTAGCCACACAGGGCCAGATGTATCAAGATAACCTTTTGCGATTCTCAAATAGCGATTTTTAAGGAATCGCTATTTGAGAATTGCAAAATGGTATGTATGTAGAAATTCGCTATTTTTTAGAGATATCTTAAAATTCCTTAATTGCGATCAGCAAATTGCTAATCGCAATTAAGAAATAATTTCCCATTCATTTCTATGGGCCAGGAGGCCCATAGGAATGAATGTGAAATTATTCTCAATTTGCGATTCGCAATTTGCTAATCGCAAATTGAGAATAATTTCAAGGGTCGCTTTTTGCGATTCCTTAAATGGTAGCGCAAAATTAAGGAATCACAAATTTTGCGATTCCTTAATTTTGCGATGCGATTTTTTTCATACATTGCATTTCCCGTTTTTTTTGTCACAAACGCTGCTATTTTGCGATTTGCAGCATTTGCGACAAAAAAACGCTTGATACATCTGCCCCATAGTGAAAGGATCCCATATTATTAGGCCCTTTCTTTTTCCCCGTACGCCTTTCTTTGCATAGATGGCTTTCTCAAGATGGCATGTCGAGACCAATCGGGCCAACCAGTAAGAAATAGTAGAGGATTTAAACCAATCCAAACAGAAGCTAAACAGATACGAAAAACTGTCATAGCAACAAAAATAAATGCTTCACCCCTTTTCCGATTAACCTTGTCCTGAATCCCCAGTAGGATAGTCATTGGTGTTAAATCAATATCAGTAGAGAGAACTTTCCCAAGAAAATCTTGTATTTTAGAGAGGAGAGGAATAAGCTTTGGGCATATGGCTAACATACGAATTGAGTCTGCCCCATACTCCGAACATCTAGGACACATCATCCCTTTCCCGGACCCCCAACCCGCTCAGTGTGATTTACAAGAAGAAAGCAGTTTGAAAAAATTGTGCCTGTAACTTAGTTGATAACAAATCCTCTTGGGCAGATCTTAGAGCACAGTAAAAGATGTTCTAGGGGATCCTCAGTTTGGAATGCCACTTGCCGGCTATCTTACAAAGATCATCAGGCATTTGGCTGTTCAATGCTGAATAGATTGTTCCTGTCCAAGGTAATACAGGGGCACTTAGCTTGTCAAACAGATCTATCTGCGCAAATCCTATGGCACCCCCGGCCTTTCGGGCCAAGAAATCTCTCATAGGGATGTATTTAAAGGTATCTTGGTCTGGTAGATTGAATTGGGTTTTTAAATCAATAAATGACTTAATTCCATCAATAGTAATCAAATGGCCACATTTTTTTATTCCCGCATTGTGCTAATCCTGTAAATAACAGCTTCGAAAAATATCCGTCAAGTTGGGATTAAAAAAAATGGGAGAATAATAATTCAGACGGCCTAGTCCGTACATCTTACAAATGTTGGAAAACACCTTGAATACACTGCCCAAGGTCTTAAACCTGACCCATTTGTAGTTGCCGAAGGTCACTTGACACCAAAGGCATCGCACACCGTATTCCCAAGCAGCAATAAAAAGGGAGACAGAAGCCCTGTGTTTGAAATTGAGGGGTATTCATGAAGTAAATCCAGACTATACTGCAAAACTGAGGCCCAATAATATAATCTGATATTAAGGAGTGCCCATCCATCCCTCTCCCTGGATAGGGAAAGTGTCTTAAAGGCTCGTCTAGGCTGAGAATAAGCCCAAATAAATTGCGAGAAGAGTTGTTCAAATCTTAAAAGCATAGACCTATTAAATTCTAAGGGGATGGCCCTGAAATAGTAAAGTAGCTTCGGGAAATAGGTCATCTTGATGACATTGCATCGTCCCACTATGGTCAAATGCAAGTTGTTAATCCGATTGAGCCCCCTCTTGGTGTCAGCTGCAAGTGGGATTAGATTTTCAGCCACGATCAAATTCGTGTTTGCAGCAACGGTCACTCCCAATTATTTGGCTGAAGGAACTGCCCGGCTATCTACCCAGTTAATTTTATCATTTAAAATAATCAAGTTTTATTTTTGTTGAGAGCATACCCCGAGTTTTTGCCAAATTCTTGAGCCTCCTGTTCCAATGCCAAAATAACGCTTTAGGGACCTGGTGTAGCGATTGCGAGAACATCGGCATAGGCTAAGAAGTTAGTGTCCCACCCAAATCTACTCACTGCCCTGATTGTATGATTACTTTCTATCTTTTTGATCAGTGGGTCGATGTAAAAAGCAAAAAGCAATGGGGAGCAATGACACCCTTGCCGGGTACCCCGTGAAATTGGAATTTGTTCTGTTAATTTACTATTTATCAATACACTGGCTGAAGTTTTAAAATAAAGAGATTGAATTGCTTGAATTAGCTTTGGCCCAAAGCACATCTTCTTCATAATGGCCCATAAAAACTGCCAGGAGACCCGATTGAATGCTTTTTCTGCATCCAATAAAATTAGCGCCAGCGTGTCTCCTAGTGTCTGAGCTGCATCGAACAATGTTATGGCCCTTCGTATATGTTCGGTGGTGCCCTTCTTAGGGATAAACCTGTGCTGCCAAATAGACACCAGGGGTTCAATCCTCAAGGAGAATCTTGTTGCCAAGATTTTAGAAAAGATCTTCGAATCACAGTTTATGAGAGTGATTGGTTTCAAGCGGGGACTTATCCTTTTTTGGAAAAATTATAATTTTGGCATTGGGCCAGGAGGAGGGAGAGAGCTCCCCTTCGAAGATAGAGGCTACCAATGAGGTGAAAATGTCCTTTATTTGGGGAGCAAATACCTTATAAAACTCATCCGGAATACCATCGACCCCCAGCGGCCTTTCCATCCGGTAGACCAGCTAGTGCCGTGGCTAGCCCTCCCAAGTTGGAGGTTCCTCGAGCTGATGTTGATCTTCCGAGCTAAGTTGGAATAGAGAGATTTTATCAAGGTATTCAGTGGTTTTGATCTCTCTCTGCTCTACTGAATGACTACCCTCCTCAATATAAAGAATCTTGTAAAACTCTCTGAAGGCGTCTTGTATTTTAGTTGGATCATTAGTAACTTCACCAGATGGAGGTTGGATCGAAAGAATTTCATTAGCCAAAGCTAGCTGTCTAGTTTTTGCCGCTAGGTGATGGCCAATGAGGTTGCTGCACTCTTAGTTTCTCTCCCGAGCCGAAGCCCACTTGGCCGCAACCTTCTCAGCATAAACTGATCTGATTTCAGCCTTAGAGACTTTCACTTCTAGTTGAGCTGTTTCTGTCTGTTTTAGGGTAGTGTTGTGGTGTTGGTGTCGGGTAGTGTTTGTGTAGTGTAGTGTAGTGTTTAGGGTTTTAGGGTACTGTTTGTGTAGTGTAGGGTAGTGTTCGTGTAGAGTAGGGTAGTGTTATAGAGTGGTGTTTTAGGGTTTAGGTTAGTGTTTGTGTAGTGTAGGCTAGTGTTTGTGTAGAGTAGTGTTTTAGGGTAGTGTTTGTGTAGTGTAGAGTAGTGTTTAGGGTAGTGTTGTGGTGTTGGTGTAGTGTAGGGTAGTGGTTTAGGGTTTAGGGTAGTGTTTGTGCAGTGTAGGGTAGTGTATGTGTAGTGTAAGTTAATGTCTTAGCGGTTAGGGTAGTGTTGTGGTGTGGGTGTAGTGTAGGGTAGTGTTTGTGTAGGGTAGGGTAGTATTTTAGGGATAAGGGTAATGTTTGGGTAGTGCAGTGTAGTGTATGTGTAGTGTAGGGTAGTGTTTTAGGCGGGTTGTGGTGTGGGTGTAGTGTAGGGTAGTGTTTGTGTAGTGTAGGGAAGTGTTTTAGGGTTTAGGGTAGTGTTTGTGTAGTGTAGGGTAGTGTTTGTGGAGTGTAGGGTAGTGTTTTAGGGTAGCGCTGTAGTGTAGGGTAGTGTTTGTGTAGGGTAGTGTTTTAGGGATTAGGATAGTGTTAGTGTAGTGTAGGGTTGTGTTTGTGTAGTGTAGGTAGTGTTTTAGGGTTTAGGGTAGTGTTAGTGTAGTGTAAGGTAGAGTAGGGTAGTGGGTAGTGTTGTCGTGTTGGTGTAGTGTAGGTAGTGTTTGTGTTGTGTAGGTTAGTGTTTTTGCAGGGTACTCTCACTTACCTTTAAAACTTCTACTAGGAGTATACCTCTACCACGCATGCCTTTGCGTTGTAATGGCATGCGTGGTAAAAGTATAGTCGTGGTAAAAGTTTGCGTTGTCATTAATTGCGGAGTGATTGTATTTGCGTGGTAAAAATTTCGTGGTGATGGTATGCGGAGTGATTGTTAGTGGAGTGACGTCATATATTTGTGTACAATATCTGTCATCGTATAATAGAGCTCTTTCAAAGCTCCATTCGGGGATTTCTCTACATTTTCAGAGTCCTCGGATGTTCAGGATAAGCGGGTTATGATCTGGCATTAAGCGTGGGGCAATATCTATAGAACAGTCTCGGAGTAGAGAGGATGAAACCAAGAAGTAGTCTACCCTGGCTTAAGAGCAATGCGGAGTAGAGAAATAGGTGTATCCTGGGAGTGCAGATTTTAAATTAGCCCACATATTGCTAAGCCCATGGGTTTGCATTAGGTTTAGAACTGCTTGATGTACTTGAGGCTTCCTACCGATATATTTCCACTGGTCACTAGCTTTCCAATTACTGGGTAAGTTAATATTAAAATAACCGCGACCGATGATAGGGAGGGGCCAAAGGACAAGCTCACCTGAGATCCAATTAAAAAGCTCTGGGTCATCCGTATTGCCCGCATAAATGGAGCACAGAGTGAAGGAAGAATTAGGTGATGAGCTGCATTCAGCTATAATCCAACTGCCTAAGGGATCGGACTTCACCCGGATAGATTTTAAAGGATATCTATTTTCTACCATAACCCCAACACCTTTTGTCTTACCACCTTGTGTTGTCCCCCCGATGACTCTATATCCCAATGTGTTTAATAGATGTAATTGTGTTCCTCAATGTGTGTCTCCTGAAGGCTGACAATATCAGCCCACAGTGAATGCAGGCCCAGGGCAACTTTCTGTCTCTTCAGGGCATCATTCACCCCACACATGCTAGTGGAGACACTTCTAAGTGTGCTAAAGTTATTTATTTATGGATTTTCCCCTCGATAGGGCCACTTTAAACAGAGTTTGGGCAAGATTTGCCAGTAAAATCTCTAATATATGAGCAGAATCCAGAGCACACAAAAACAAGTAAATTGCTCTGAAGTGTCTCACAAATATTCACACTAAGGGAATCAGATCACCATAAATGTTGTGTCAAGGTGTTTGTTTATTCACAAATTGTGTTACCCATTAGGGAAAAACACCACAGAAAACAACAGTCCAGCCGACACGTGTTTCGTCAACGGCAAATGACCGTGACTCCTCAGGGCTGGGAAAAGAAAATAAATACATACTGTCAAAAGCAATAAACACAGAAACCACACACAGTTTAAATACACTGTGTATAGAAAGGATACCTGTGCAGTGGAAACCCAGGGAGAAGGGGGGACAAAGGAACAGGGTCTTGGAAAAGTTGTGCATCAGATACGTGTTCAGGCAATATATGAGACATAGAAATACCTTAGTGTCAAGGTGACAATTGAGCACAATGATATGCTGGAGACAGAAGAATCAAAATGGTCCGAACAAAGAAGAGGCAAAGGTACTCTTCCCTAATCATGTTACATGCATGACCGTAAGAAATTACGTTAGTGAGTGTAGTGGAGTGAGTGACAACCAAAATTATATATACACCAAAATGTATGCAACGGCGTAGCTCATCTCAAAGAAACTGCATGTTCAATCAATAGTATCATATTGTTAATAATTACAACACTAAACTCCAAAATGTATACACTCCCAAGTAATGTAGACCATACATGGGAGTTTCGCAAAATTTGCTTTGTACAAATTCCTGTAGATTGCCTGTAGGGTAAAAGCGGACCGGGGAACAAGGAAGAGAAAGGAGTGATAAAGCAGGAAAGGTATTAAGCGTCCTCTGAGTATGAGAAGAAAAACATTTTTTTGAAAAAATGTGACCCACTTATGTCGGGTTTCACTCAAAGCAACACATCGCCCTATGTATCCAAAGTCTCAAAAATAAATGAAAAGCTACCTGTAAAATAAGAACGGGGAAGGGTAAGGAAAAAAGGACAGAGAGAAACTGGGAGTCCTTCGCCATTGCACGTCACCCGTGGATGTCGTATGGGTGAGCAAGCACTGAGAGCCCATACGTTTTCGAGCCTGTGCAGACCTCGAGAGGTTCCGATTTTCTAAAAAACCCCACTGCACATCTCATTGGTTCCATTTTGCGATATAATACAACAGCAGACAATGCCGCACCTCATCATCAAAAACATCAAGGCCCCGCAATCATTATGACCACACAAATGTGTGCTCATTACCAAAAGGGTAAAACAGACAGTGCCATACATAAACATTTTACCTTAATGACCCGCACACGTTATACCATCACGAATGAGCACTAACAATCATTTAGGATAAGCTTCATCATGTGAAGAAGAAAAAGTTAAAGTGAAGAAAAAGGCCGCGAAGTGAAGAAAGTTTAAAAAGTTAAAAGGAGAATCTACCTGATCTCGTGTATGATCGCGAATTATCTGACGGTGAGAAAAGGGAAAAAGGAAAATGGATAAAAAAAAATTGGTTAAAAAAAATTCAAAAACAATGACCAGGACTTATAAAGACTCTGAGAAGCGGTACTGGGAAACAGGGATTATACCGGTCAACAACAAAAAAAAAAGAAAGAAATGAAAAACTTACCGGGGGACCGGTGATATTTCCAACCCGGTCCTAATCGGCTTAATGGTGGAGAAACGGACAAAAACGACCGTTTTCCGGGCAAGGGTAAAGTGAGGAGAAGGATGTACGGGTAATGCTATGAACGCTTGAATAGCAACCCCATGGGACCCTTGACCATTCTTATCAATAGACAATTGGGGGAATGGAAAGAACAAGGGTTGATTAATGAAGGGGAATTCATGTATTTGAAAGTAGTATGACCAACCTACCCATGGTTGTAAACCCTGCCTAAAATTCTTAAGCAAGGTGACTTCCCACCAAGCAGACCAATTGTGTCAGGTATGGGGGGCCCTACTGAGAGGCTTTCCCAGTATGTAGATATGTTCTTGAACCCTCTGGTGAAAAACCTCCCATCACATATACAAGACACCAAGCATATTCTAAGTATTTTGTCTGACATTCAGTGGCAACCTGGTCTTGTGATGGCCACATTAGATGTGGTATCTTTATACACCTCAATCAACCCCACATTGGGCCTAACAGCCATTACTAAGATTCTACATACCAGATCTGTAACATTACTGGAACACACTAAAATGCAGGTTGCCATGATGGATATAATCCTGAACCACAACTATTTCCTTTTCGATAAAAAATGGTTCAAACAGACTAAGGGTGTAGCCATGGGTTCAAGGTTCTCCCCGTCCTTTGCTAACCTTTATATGGGGGCCCTGGAAGAAGATGTCATCTAGGGTAACAAAGGGATACAATGGATTGACAATATTATATACTGGGGTCGATATATCGACGATTGTCTCTTGATCTGGTCTGGCACAAAAGAATCATTAAACGAGTTCTGTGTTCATCTAAACAACAATGACATGGAAATGAGATTTACAAGCCACATAAGCACAACCCAAGTAACATTCCTTGACATTGAACTATATGTTCGCAACAATGTTCTCCACAGCAGATTGTACCGTAAGGAAACTGCCTGCAATGCTGTATTGCAAGGGGTCAGCTCGCATCCCAGCCACCAAATCAACACCATCCCCTATGGGGAATTTATCCGTGCCAGAAGAAACTGCAGTGAAGATCATGAATTTGATGAATGCATCAGGGACATGCGGACAAGATTTTCCAGGAGGGATACAAACCAGGTATCCTGAACAAGGCAAACAACAGGATTAAACACGTCAGCAGGGATTCAACACTCACAGCCAGAACTTCAACGACCGTCCAGAGTCTACCAGTAAGGCTTATTACGGATTTTAATGAGATCAGCACAGTGTTACGAAAAAGCCTTAACAAACACTGGGGGATCTTAATTGCTGATAAAACACTAATGCAAGTCATTGGTACTGGACCACAAATCACTTACCGACGTGCTCGCAACCTCAAGAGCAGACTGAGTCCAACCGTACCAAGTGGAACCAGAATATGTACATGGCTGACGCAAAAGTCGAAAGGTTTTTAGAGATGTGGCTTATGTGGAATGCGTAAATGGGCCAACCACGGAATAAAAGAGTTCTCAGGTCACATAAACCAAAAATTTTCCATAAAAACCAACATCAATTGTAACAGCAGATACACAGTATACCTCATCGAATGTGCATGCCACAGCCAATATGTAGGCAGTTCGATCAGGCCCTTAAAGGATCGCATCAGGGAGCATGCCAGGGCTTATGCAACACAAGATGCACGGTATCCCATGGCCATACATATGGCCACATGTCCGGCTCAAGGCCAAGTGAAAGTCTTCACCTTCTATGGTATAGATGTGGTAGAGGCCACCATCAGGGGTGGCAACCGTGAACTACGTCTGAGACGACAGGAGGCAATTTGGATTATGCGTTTAAATACAGTAAGACAAGGGCAAAACACTGATGATGAGCTACATTTCTTCCTTGGTCCGTACTCCTAACCTGTTCATATGTTAAATGAGGTTGTCATCATGTACATTTTCACTTGATCAGACCTTGGTGTACAGTGTTTGCAGGACAACTAATCTGAGGTTTCACTATGTATTCTTCCTAACCAAAGAGACCATTTGTTTGACAGTACTTACAGAATAATTGTGATAATGTTCCAAATATACATTTGAGGAAATTGCTTTATCACGAATGGTTGCGTTTACATTTGATGCACATTTCATTTATTAACGTTTTTTTGATTTATCTTCACATTAGTCTGTCTAATTTTATCTCCTTTCCGCCTATAACTAACCTTCTTGTGCTAGCGTTGCTCTCAGCGCTTGTCCAATACCTTAAACTAGGTATTCAAGCTTTATACGAGGTTACTCACTGAGCTCATCGTGTCTTTAAAATTCGTATTTTTTCTCGGGGTATTTTTTTGGCACTCCTTAGACTACCTGATTTAGATCCCCTACTTATCCACATTACTGTGCGGCTGAAAAGTTAACAACTCTTTAATGTCTATGACCGTTACGTAAACCCGTCAATTTTGATTGTGCAGCGATCATGTCTTCCTGCGCGTCACTTACTTAAATAGTTGGTGAAGATGACGCTTAATTGTTACCGTATCCGGCAACCGCCATTCCTGCTCCTAACGAAGCATTGGCCAACAGGTGAGCTTCCTTTCTGTCCCCTTTTAAACCTTGGGGATCCTCTGACCAACCTATCTCAGGTCCCGTGGCTGATGAGTTTACACTTTCTTTGCAGCCACTGCCTCAACGTGATGAGTTATAACGGGGTAGACCCTACAAACTATCTGACCTGGGTCAGTTGAATAGGTACGTATAAAGTGGTCAGAGTCTATTGCTTTACTAAACATCAAATGTCACAAATAAACATAGCATAACTTGAATTATAATAGTTCATAGATCCAGTGCGTATTTTATTTTCATACATGGTTAACTGGATACTTAGTATCAATCAATGGGTACCCAAGGTTATTGAGTTACACAGCCATATAAACAAGCATATCAATTATTTCATTGAATCAAATAGTCTTATAGGCATAAATGGAAAACAATTCATTTGTGATTCCTCATAAAGATAGCTTGAGATTGTCACGAAACATCACATATTATTCACATGGTAATTTGACAATGCGCTCGAAGTGAACAGAGAAAGGAGGTAATTAGAAGGGATGGGTGTGATGGAATGAGGTGGGGACTGGGTAAAGGTGTTGTGATCATATAACAATCACAGTGAAATTCGGTGCAACCTTTACAGTCTGAATTAGATCAATAGTTCCATCAAACTCTTCAACATAGGATCCGTATTACTCCATAGTTTTCTCCTATGTTAAGAGAAGTGGCGTGGTCTGGTCGTCTACGTTTCGACCCCTGGTGTAAGGGTTAATGCCTAGTCACTGTCCGGCAGCCGACCGTGGACGATGATCGCATGATGTTCTAGGTGAAGATTAGAAACCACCGGGGAGTGTGACGTCCGGCGCACCCTCTTGGCCATCGTGTGAACACGACGAATTTGAGAATACAAGACATAGACACTGGAAAGCTCCAACGACCCAGTATATCTTCCCACACAGGAACCTCTGATGGTCCTAACCTAAGAGCCACTGGATGGCCTTACGTAAAGCGCTCCTGTTCTTTTTGTCCTGATGAAGACCCCAGCATGAGGTTTCCATTAACCCTTACACCAGGGGTCGAAACGTAGACGACCAGACCACGCCACATCTCTAAACATAGGAGAAAACTATGGAGTAATACGGATCCTATGTTGAAGAGTTTGATGGAACTATTGATATAATTCAGACTGTAAAGGTTGCACCGAATTTCACTGTGATTGTTATATGATCACAATACCTTTACCCAGTCCCCACCTCATTCCATCACACCCATCCCTTCTAATTACCTCCTTTCTCTGTTCACTTTAAGCGCATTGTCAAATTACCATGTGAATATTATGTGATGTTTCGTGACAATCTCAAGCTATCTTTATGAGGAGTCACAAATGAATTGTTTTCCATTTATGCCTATAAGACTATTTGATTCAATGAAATAATTGATATGCTTGTTTATATGGCTGTGTAACTCAATAACCTTGGGTACCCATTGATTGATACTAAGTATCCAGTTAACCATGTATGAAAATAAAATACGCACTGGATCTATGAACTATTATAATTCAAGTTATGCTATGTTTATTTGTGACATTTGATGTTTAGTAAAGCAATAGACTCTGACCACTTTATATGTAACTGCCTCAACGTGGACGGCATTACCTGCACATCCTTCTCCTCACTTTACCCTTGCCCGGAAAACGGTCGCTTTTGTCCGTTTCTCCACCATTAACCCGATTAGGACCGGGTTGCAAATATCACCGGTCCCCCGGTGAGTTTTTCCTTTTTTTTTTTTTTTGTTGACCGGTATAATCCCTGTTTCCCAGTACCGCTTCTCAGAGTCTTTATAAGTCCCGGTCATTGTTTTTGAATTTTTTTTAACCAATTTTTTTTACCCCATTTTCTTTTTCCCTTTTCTCACCGTCAGATAATTCATGATCATACACAAGATCAGGTAGATTCTCCTTTTAACTGTTTAAACTTTCTTCACTTCGCTGCCTTTTTCTTTACTTTAACTTTTTCTTCTTCACACGATGAAGCTTATCCTAAATGATTGTTAGTGCTCATTTGTGATGGTATAACGTGTGCGGGTCATTAAGGTAAAATGTTTATGTACGGCACTGTCTGTTGGTAATGAGCACACATTTGTGTGGTCATAACGATTGGGGGCCTTGATGTTTTTGATGATGAGGTGCGGCATTGTCTGCTGTTGTATTATATCGCGAAATGGAACCAATGAGATGTGCAGTGGGATTTTTTAGAAAATCGGAACCTCTCGATGTCTGCACAGGCTCGAAAACGTATGGGCTCTCAGTGCTTGCTCACCCATGCGACATCCACGGGTGACGTGCAATGGCGAAGGACTCCCAGATTCTCTCTGTCCTTTTTTCCTTACCCTTCCCCGTTCTTATTTTACAGGTAGCTTTTCATTTATTTTTGAGACTTTGGATACATAGGGCGATGTGTTGCTTTGAGTGAAACCCGACACAAGTGGGTCACATTTTTTCAAAAAAATGTGTTTCTTCTCATACTCAGAGGACGCTTAATACCTTTCCTGCTTCATCACTCCTTTCTCTTCCTTGTTCCCCGTCCTGCTTTTACCCTACAGGCAATCTACAGGAATTTGTACGAAGCAAATTTTGCGAGACTCCCATGTATGGTCTACAGTACTTGGGAGAGTATACATTTTTGAGTTTGGTGTTGTAATTATTAACAATATGATACTATTGATTGAACATGCAGTTTTTTTTAGATGAGCTACGCCGTTGCATACATTTTGGTGCATATATAATTTTGGTTGTCACTCACTCCACTGCACTCACTAACGTAATTTCTTACGGTCATGCATGTAACATGATTAGGGAAGAGTACCTTTGCCTCTTCTTTGTTCGGACCATTTTGATTCTTCGGTCTCCAGCATATCATTGTGCTCAATTGTCACCTTGACACTAAGGTATTTCTATGTCTCATATATTGCCTGAACACGTATCTGATGCGTGACTTTTCCAAGACCCTGTTCCTTTGTCCCCCCTTCTCCCTGGGTTTCCACTGCACAGGTGTCCTTTCTATACACAGTGTATTTAGACTGTGTGTGGTTTCTGTGTTTATTGCTTTTGACAGTATGTATTTATTTTATTTTCCAAGCCCTGAGGAGTCACGGTCATTTGCCGTTGACGAAACACGTGTCGGCTGGACGCTGTTTTCTGTGGTGTTTTTCCCTAATGGGTAACACCATTTGTGAATAAACAAACACCTTGACACAACATTTATGGTGATCTGATTCCCTTAGTGTGAATATTTGTGAGACACTTCACAGAAATGTACTTGTTTTTGTGTGCTCTGGATTCTGCTCACACGTTTTGGAAGAGGGGGCACTCTGCCTTTTCTCTCCCCTACAGAGGTTGTGGTTTTCCTCTGACCAAGATGCACCAAACCTGATACATTCTAAATCTACCTACCTCTTTTTCTCCTTAATGTACCGTGACTAGTTGAGCACCACCATTTCTGAATACTTTCAAAAACCTCCTCGCTGACTCTAAATCTCTATTATATATTCCATTTCGCTAGATCTGTAAGGTAAGCAAAAAAGCTTCCCTTTACCTGATGACCACATTTGAGTACTGATTTTTCTTTTTTGTTTTTTTTTCCTTTTTTTCCCTCTATTTTCCCATCTTATATCTCCCAACCGATTCAAAACCTTCCGTATTGAATATAAGCTTGCTGTGACAATCAATAATACAGTAGTAACAAGTGCCCTTAACCCCTCCATTTCAGTGCGATTTCCCCCCACCCCCTCCCCCCTACTTTCTAGCAATCAGGGGGGCCCTGAATGATGGTAGTCAGAATGGGTCCCAGCCACTGAGTCTCGCTGTTAAAACCAACATAAAGACCTTACGACTGTGCAAGTTCGAAACAGAAGAGAAAAACTATTAGAAAGCATTATGTAGCATTGCTGAAAACAGCTCCAAAGCAAACCTTGAACTTTCCCCTTTCATAGAATTGAGAAAGCAAAAAATCAGCCATACAAAGCTCGAACAGCCAGGTCTTGAGTTGTCTCCTGAAGGCGAGGTGGTCCTGGGTCAGCCGAAGGTGGATGGGGAGGGAGTTCCATGTCTTGGCCGCCAGGTAGGAGAAGGATCTGCCTCCGGCGGTGGCTCTTCGGATGCGTGGTACGGCGGCGAGGGCGAGGCTGGCAGATCGTAGCTGGCGGGTGGGCTTGTGGAAGGTCAGGCGGTCGTTGAGGTACTTGGGGCCCAGGTCGTGGAGAGACTTGTGTGCGTGGGTGAGGAGCCTGAACGTGATCCTCTTGTTGACGGGGAGCCAGTGCAGGTCCCTCGGGTGGCCGGAGATGTGGTTGCATCGGGGGATATCCAGGATGAGTCGGGCGGAGGCGTTTTGGATGCGTTGGAGTCTTTTCTGTAGCTTGGCTGTTGTTCCGGCGTAGAGGGTGTTTCCGTAGTCCAGTCGGCTGGTGACGAGGGCTTGGGTGACCGTCTTCCTGTTTTTGGTCGGGATCCATCGGAAGATCTTGCGGAGCATGTGGAGGGTGTGAAAGCATGAAGAGGAGACGGCGTTGACTTGTCTGCTCATCGAGAGGGAGGAGTCCAGGATGAAGCCCAGGTTGCGTGCGTGGTCTGTAGGTTTGGGGGCGGTGCCCAGGGCTGGGGGCCACCAGGAGTCGGCCCAGGCGGAGGGTGATGGTCCCAGGATGAGGACTTCCGTCTTGTCTGAGTTCAGTTTCAGGCGGCTGTTCTTCATCTACAAATGTGGACTTTACTTTATCCATTCTGCGACGTCTTTCATTCCTTCGTGGAGGCTGGTTCTGGCGGTGTCGGGGTCTCTGGTGAGGGAGAGGATCAGCTGGGTGTCGTCGGCGTAGGAGATGATATTGAGGTTGTGTTAGCGTGCGATGGTGGCGAGAGGTCTCATGTAGACGTTGAAGAGGGTGGGGCTGAGTGATGATCCTTGCGGGATGCCGCAGATGACTTCGGTGGCCTCGGATCGAAACGGGGGAGGCGGACTCTCTGTGTTCTTCCGGCGAGGAACGAGATGATCCACTTCAGTGCCTTCTCTTGGACGCCGGTGTTGCTGAGGCGTTGGACTAGGGTGCGGTGGCAGACAGTGTCGAATGCTGCGGAGAGGTCCAGGAGGATGAGTGCCGCTGTTTCCCCGTTGTCGAGGAGGGCTCGGATGTCGTCAGTGGCTGCGATGAGGGCGGTCTCGGTGCTGTGGTTGGCTCTGAAACCGGACTGCGAGGGGTCGAGGGATCCATTCGTCTCGAGGAAGGCGGCAAGTTGTTTGTTGGCGATCTTCTCGATGACTTTGGCAGGAAAAGGGAGGAGCGAGATGGGGCGGAAGTTTTTGAGGTCGGTGGGGTCCGCTGTTGGTTTCTTCAGTAGGGCGCTGTGCTCGGCGTGCTTCCAGCTCTCCGGGAAGGTGGCGGTGTCGAAGGAGGTGTTGATGACGTCTCGGAGTTGGGGTGCGATGGTGGAGTCGGCCTTGTTGAAGATGTGGTGGGGGCAGGGGTCAGTCGGAGATCCGGAGTGGATGGTGTTCATCACACGGGCTGTGTCTTCGGTGGTCACCGTGGTCCAGGTGCGGATGGTGGCGGTGGGGTGCGTTGGTTCGACGGTTGGGTGCATGGATGGTGCGCCAAAGCTGTTGTGGATGTCGGCAATCTTGCGGTGGAAGAAGGAGGCGAGGGAGTCGCAGAGATCTTGTGAGGGGGTGATGTCGTTGTTGCAGGTGCTGGGGTTGGAGAACTCCTTGACGATGCTGAAGAGTTCCTTGCTGTCGTGGGCGTTGTTGTCCAGTCGATCCTTCAGTGATTTCTTCTTGGTGGTGCGGATGAGCTGGTGGTGCTTGCGGGTGGCGTGTTTGAGGGCGGTCATGTTGTCAGTGGTCCGGTCGAGGAGCCAGGCTTTCTCGAGGGTGAGGCAGGTCTTCTTGGAGTCTTTGAGTTCGTCGCAGAACCAGGGGGGCCTTCTTGCTTCTGGGTTTGCTGGGAGGGTTCTTCAGTGGTGCGAGGTCGTCGGCGCAGGCGGTCAGCCACTGTGTGAAGTTGCGGGCTGCTTCGTTGGGGTCCGGTGTGCTGGCAGGAGGGTTCTGGCTGAGGGAGGTGGTGAGCTGTTCGGCGGTGATCTTGCTCCAGCTTCTGTGTGGGACCTGTTGCGGGTGGTGGTGGGTGGTGGTTTTTCTGAAGCTGAAGTGGACGCAGCTGTGGTCGGTCCAGTGGAGTCCGGTGGAGTGGCTGAAGGCGATGTGCTTGCTGGATGAGAAGATGGGATCAAGCGTGTGGCCGGCGTAGTGGGTGGGGGTGTTGACCAGTTGCTTGAGTCCGAGGTTGTCGAGCAGGGTGACGGTGTTGCGGTCCTTGTTGTTCTCCAGGTGGAAGTTGAGGTCCCCTAGGAGGATGTAGTCGGCAGAGGGGAGGGCGTGTGGGCTGATGAAGTCCGTGATGTCTTCGCTGAATTGTGCGCGTGGTCCCGGGGGTCTGTAGATGAGGGTGCCTCTGAGGGTTGTCTTTGGGTTGGTGTGAATCTGGAAGTGGAGGTGTTCGGCGGCGGCGAAGGTGTTGTCGGCGTCGGTCGTGATGTGGATGATGTTCTTGTGGACGATGGCGATGCCTCCTCCGGTCTGGTTGACGCGGTCCCTCCTGATGATCTTGTATCCATCCGGGATGGCGATGGCGATGTCGGGGGCTGAGGAGGCGTTCATCCATGTTTCAGGGAGGAAGGCGATGTCTGGTGAGGTTGTGTCGAGGAGGTTCCAGAGTTCAACGGCGTGTCTGTGGACGGAGCGGGTGTTGAGCAGGATGCACTTGAGGTCGCTGCTGGATTTTGGCTTGGCGGGCGCGGTGCCTGTTCGGAGGCAGGTGAACTTGCAGGTTGTGCAGGTGAAGGGTCCGTGGAACCGTTTTGGGGCGGCCCGGCAGCAGGTGGGCTTTCGGCCGGTATTGAGTGCGTTGAGGGTCGTGGCATCGTAGGTTTGTAGGGTCGTCTTGCATCGGTGGGGGCCAGGGGTCCTGGCGCGGGCCAGGCGCAGACGGGTGCAGACGGGCTTGCCTTTGGCGCGCCTTCGGCGCGCAATCGGCACGCCCGCTGCGCGTACGCGCGGTCACCATTTATGTACAAGTGGGAGGGAGGAGCAGCTGGGAGGCGGGAGCGGGGAGGGCACAAACGAAAAGGGGGCGTGGCCGCGTGGACGGCGGCGGGAAGCGGGGAGCGGGGCGGGCAGGGCACAGGGGGACTGTAGTAACAAAACAAAACAAAAGGCTACTTCTACAACGTGCACAGGGGACAACAGCAGTGACAACAAGAAAAGGCAATGAAAAGAAAGAAGAAAAATAATTAAGCACACGCAAACACGGCGGAGGGGCAGGGATCAGCGAGGCAGTCAGCTAGGGCGGAGAGGCAGGCACAATGAGGCTGCGAGCAGCAGCGAGGCGAGGGGCACACTCACAGCTGGTGGCCGTGAGGCGCAGGGGTGTCCTGAGAACAGGTTACACTCACCTGCGCCGCGCGGTTGCCATTTATGGACAAGTGGGAGGGAGGAGCAGCTGGGAGGCGGGAGCGGGGAGGGCACAAAACGAAAAGGGGGCGTGGCCGCGTGGGCGGCGGCGGGAAGCGGGGAGCGGGGCGGGCAGGACACAGGGGGACTGTAGTAACAAAACAAAACAAAAGGCTACTTCTACAACGTGCACAGGGGACAACAGCAGTGACAACAAGAAAAGGCAATGAAAAGAAATAAGAAAAATAATTAAGCACACGCAAACAAGGAAGAGGGGCGGGGATCAGCGAGGCAGTCAGCTAGGGCGGAGAGGCAGGCACAACGAGGCTGCGAGCAGCAGCGAGGCGAGGGGCACACACACAGCTGGTGGCCGTGCGGCGCGGGGGTGTGCTGAGAACAGGTTTGACTTCCTCTAGAGCTGCTGGAAGGGGGAGATAAATTGGCACAAGCGCCAGCTCCGTTCTACAGTAGAATGGCAAAAATCAGGTTTCGCGAAGAACATGACTCAATTGGCACCCTTCTGAGAGTTCGGGCGAGCTTGGTCATAGACCAGCTGCCTCAGAAGAAAGTTCCTAAAGAACACCAGGAACGCCCTTGGTTTTCCTCCGGAGAAGCTGCTATTGTCCCGTCTCTGTTTTAAGTTAAAAGGGAAGCGGTGCACCCGTTGAACTTTGCGATCCCAATTCCAAGTAGATTGATCAGGGAAAGACTCCTGAAGGAGTTTGACTATATAGCGTCTGGGATCATCACCCTCAACTTCTTCTGGTATACCAAGTAAGCGCAGGTTGTTCCTACGCTGTCAGTTTTCTTGCTCCTCCATCTTGGCAATTAAATCTGTCAAACATGCAGCACTAGAAGAGCTCTGTTCTTTAACAGTAAGAACTTTGGTTTCCAGGCTCTCATTGCGACCTTCCACCATGGTGACCCGATCACTTACATCAATGCAGATTTTGTTCAGCTTTCTCATACCTCCCTGTAGCTTTTGAGCAGCCCCTTTAGCCAAGCGATTTTCTGAGCAGACCTCCTCCTGAAATTCGTTAATTGAGGCCAAGATAGAGGCTAGAGAAGGCTAGATAGTTGCCGAGGCGTTTGGTATGTCTAGAACAGGTTTTGAATGCTCCCAGGATGCCATCTGATTGGCATCCTCGTCAAGGGGGTAGGACATCTGTGAGTCGGAATAATGCCACTTCAGCTGGCTGCGCCTTTTAGTTTTGCTTCATATTTTCGTTCGCCGCTACACAGTTCCAGTATCTTTAGGGGATGCGGAGCTACCGTCTTCGCTACAGGCAGAGCTACCCCCCTCTGCAGTAAAACCAGAGCCATCCGAGACCGAATAGAAATTTTCACCAGGTGGTTCCAAGAGCCAGTATTTGCTTCCAGATTACGAATGTAGCTGTCAGTACCAGCCAGGGGTAGCTTAAGCACACCCTCTGACATGCTTGGGGAAGCAAAATCTAGAGTGGGATTTACCAAGTCAGAGGTAGTTAGGTCTCCTAATTCCTCTGGGTCTCCATTACTTTCTATAATGAATTGGAGGTTAAGGTTTGCGCTATCGCTTTGTCACTGGGGGGTGCCATTTCCGTTGTTTGAGTTGTGTAGCATTTTGCCCCCGAACAATCTGTCCACGGCAGGAGGTTAGGATCCCTTGGTCCTGCCAGCTCTGAATTCTTGGAATCGCTCTCTGGGGGGGGGGTGGTATAGGATCAGGCAGACTGTCAATGTTATTAAGTGCCTTCACTCCAGAAAAAAGCTTTGTAACAGAGGGTTGATGTCCGGTGTTCTCTTTCAGGGCACCCCCCCCTCTCTCCCCACAGGCTTCTGAGGAACCTCCCTTTTCCCAATAGGGGGTTGTCAAATATACCGGCGTCCCAACAGGTAGGATTAATTTGAGCTGGCTGCGCCTTTTAGTTTTGCTTCATATTTTCATTCGGCACTGCACAGTTCCAGTATCTTTAGGGGATCCAGAGCTACAGTCTTCGCTACAGACAGAGCTGCCTCCCTCTATAGTAAAACCAGAGCCATCCAAGACCGAATAGAAATTTTCACCAGGTGGTTCCAAGGGCCAGTATTAGCTTACAGATTACAAATGTAGTTGTCAGTACCAGCCAGGGGCAGTTTAAGCACACCCTCTGACATGCTTGGGGAAGCAAAATCTTGAGTGGGATTAACCAAGTCAGAGGTAGTTAGGTCTCCTAATTCCCCTGGGTCTCCATTACTTTCTATAATGAATTGGAGGTTAATGTTTCAGCTATCTGCTTTGTCACTGTGGGGGCGCCATTTTCGTAGTTTGAGTTGTGTAGCATTTTGCCCCCGAACAATCTGTCCACAGCAAGAGGTTAGGATCCCTTGGTCCTGCCAGCTCTGAATTCTTGGAATTGCTCTCTGGGGGGGGTGGTATAGGATCAGGCAGACTGTCAATGTTATTAAGTGCCTTCACGCCAGAAAAAAGCTTTGCAACAGAGGGTTGATGTCCGGTGTTCTCTTTCAGGGCACCCCCCTCTCCCCACAGGCTTCTGAGGAATCTCCCTTTTCCCATTAGGGGGTTGTCAAATATGCCGGCGTCCCCACAAGCAGGATTAATTTGAGCCAATCCTGCCTTACCGCCTCTGCTGGATTTGGTGCCCCTGGTCACCATGATCTGCTTCACGCTAAGGTTTCCCTTTTTACTCCACTGCAACAACAGATCGAGGGAAAGTAGGAGCTGCAGAGACCGCAAAAGCCACAGCAAGTCCAGGAAATCGTCAGTCCCTCAGCCTCCCGAACGCGCCGGAAAGGCCAAGCACCCTGCGTACGCAGTCAAAGCCCGGCCTGGCCTTGACAAACTGGAGTTAAATAGAGAAGCCAAAGCCGATCCCAGGCGATATGGGTCGGCTCTCTCCACGCATCCAGCGACCACCGCACAGCCACTACTGAGCGGAACAGCGAGAGCAGCTAAGTGACGTGGCTCACACTGACTCCATCTTGCCCCGGAAATCAGAGTTTCTAACTATTATCCAGACATATGCATATGGAACTTTATATAATACAACTTTCTATTTCCTTATCATTTTCCAAATACATTTGTGTATGCATTTCTATGCAGTTATGTATCTATATATTTATTACTTTACTCCGACTGTAGGAAAAAATAAAAATAAAAATAAAATAGTAAACTCTTTCCAAATCACTTCTCTATGTCTCATCCTAAACCTCCTTCAATATATCCTCTACTTCCATGGTCTGACGTATCCCAAATCTCATTGTACTACTATAATCTGCCTAATAACCATTTCTAGTCTCTTTCCTCCTCTATCCGACTTTGACTCATCCCAAACCTCATTTTATTACTATGATCTCCCTAATATCCCTTTCTAGACTCTTCTCTCCTCTAGCCCTCCTTTGACTCATTCCATAGCCTCCTTTTACTATTAGGATCTCCAAAATAACACTTTTGGGATTGTTCCTTCCTCTATTCCTCCTTTATCTTATGCAATCCAAATAAAACACTCACAAGTCCATAGCTCGAATTAACAACTTACATTTTTCTATACTAATCCACTAATCCACTTTGGGTTCTGAGTAGCATGCTACGTACCGAAAAGTACTTCAACGCCTTGTCAGGGGTAGTAAGTGCTATACAAATACAATTACATTTTTTTAGTTGTTGTCCCTCTTTCTGTGATTTTCCCTATTTCTTTGTTTGATTTGCTGTGTGTTAAACCAAAGCCCACATACCTCTGTCATAGTTTTCCCTAACAGTGATATCCATGAGCATTTTGTCTGCAGGGCCTCAGACAGAAGGGACCCTTAAACAACAAATGACAGTTTTGGTGGAATCCTATTTACTAGCAGATACAGGTTCATCACTAGCCTAAACTGTTAGAGTGGAGGGTTCACTATACCCTCTATTCTCTTCTCCTCTTTTCCCTATACCAGTGTTTATTTTTTGTTTCCCTTCACCCATTATTCGTTGCACTTCCTCTATCTGTCTTCCTCTCCGTTTGTAGGACATGCCTTATGTAAAAGACAGATTGCTGGGGTCCATTTTATAACTCCCATTACATTGTTTTTTAATAAGCAATTGCTCCTCCTATTTGTAATGTTTTAGGAGCTATAAGAACTCTGTGCTTCTTTTTTATGTTCTTTCCCAGGCCCAGCATTGTCATACAAAATCAGACGGAAATCATCTCTCAAGTCTGTGTTTTCTACATTTTGTATTTTCATCAGAACCAGCCAGCGAAACAATTAATAATCAGACTGACATTAATATATTTAAATAGCATATGTGTATCCTGATTCTAAACAGAACATTTATTGTAATTATAATTGTAATTGCATTTACATAGTGCTTACTACCTCTGCCGAGGCATCAAAGGCTTTTTTGGTGAGGAGCACGCTACTCCAGAATCCAAAAAGGATTTGTAATGAATTAGTATAGGGCATGGGTACTCACAAACATTTCCCCAGGTCCATAAAGTTTGATCTGTGATGTGACCGAGGGCCGGATTGATGTCTGCAGGGTGGTGGTCGGGGTTGGACGGGAATTGGTGGTAAGGTAGGTTTAGGGGAAGCAAAGCATATACATCTAGGTGCTGAATTGCACAATGTGAAACCAGAAAACATTTGATTAATCAAGGCTTCCTCACTTAAATACATTGTGTGATCCTAGACAATAGTTTTATTTCACTTTCCCTCTTTTCTTCTTCATTATCACATGTAAGAGGACCTCAAAATACATGAATCCAGGATGTGTGCTTTACAAAACCTTCTCCTGTGTTTGATTTAATAAATTATAATGTTGTTTATGTATAATAGGAGCCCAGATCACCCAAAGAGTGCACGTAACTGACTTTAGTCTTGGTACAGCACAGCGAACGACGAGTAAGTGCTGCCTGCGCTGCCTGTGTGATTTTAAATACTACGAAGCTTTTAAAATATCCTGATTTTTACCTGATTGTTGTAATTTGCTCTGTGTCCCCGAACCCACTTGCACTAGGCACTTTGTAAAACTCTTGCCGCAGGTACGTGTGCTCCGGCCCCGGTCCACCACAGCTGATGCTGCTTGCGTGGAGGGCGGACCCGCACGGCCTGCCACACCCCCTGGCACATCTGATGCCTTGTTGCTAGACGGCAGGGTCCCACTACTTTATCCCGGCTTCAAACGAGCATGCAGAGGACGCGCCCAGCAGGCGCACCGTTGGCACGCCAAAGGCACACCAGAGGCAAGCCCGTCTGCGCCCGTCCACGACCGACCGGGACTAGGGGCTAGAACCCCTGGTTCACCAGAAGGAGCGCCCCTTTACTACACAGGCTTACAGCTTACAGCTCGCTAGTCTCAGAGGTTCGCAGGTCTGTCAACACAAACTTGGGCCTCCCTTCACTTCCAATAAATGTCCACACTGCCTCCTAGCTTTGGACACCGAGGGGCTATCCAACACTACTGCCCCACCCAACGAAGATCTAAAAAGGCTTCTGCTAAACTGCCGATCTATGACGAAGCACTCCACAGAAATAAGGTTGATACTGGAAGGAATGGATCCTGATGTTTTGTTCGTCACGGAAACGTGGCTTAACAACGGGTGAGATCCAGTGGTCATCCAGACTTTGCCGCTAGGGTACAGCATACAAAGACAAGACTGCCCATTAACTGGAGGAGGAGGTATTGCCATTATATACAAGGATACCCTTAGCTGTCACGTTAGCCTCTCTTGATGTGGTGGCCCCAAAAAAACTTAGGAAAGTTAGGACAGGTTTAAAGAAAATAGCTTGGTATTCCCCCCACCTCAGAGAACTTAAACTTAAATGCAAACAAACAGAGAGGCAATGGAGGAAAGATTTCTCAAAAGGAAAGAAGCAAATCTACAGGGAATCGATAAAAACATACAAACGGGAAATCTGCAAAGCCCAAGCTAAATATTACGAAACAAAAATTTCCAGTGCCGCCAATGCCCCGCGTGAAATGTTTAAAATCTTTAAAAACATTACAACCTTCGCTCCTCCTACGCCTCCCACAGACCACACCCTCAAACGCTGTAATGACATCACGGAATACTTCCACACTAAAATTCAGTCAATCTATCAAGGTTTTTCTTCACCCACTCTTTCACAAAATCGCCCTCTGATAAACTCTGTCAAGAACCAGTCAGGAACAGTTCTAGAGAGGTTTCCCCCAATGAACCTGGAATCCTTACAACTCCATTTAAATAAATTAAAATCAGGCTCCCCAGGAGACACGGCCCCTCCCAATGTCCTCAATCAACTAGCACATACAATCACTCCAACCATCCTACATCTTATAAACTCATCCTTAAATGCCGGCGTGGTTCCATCTGCTTGGAAGCAAGCAATGGTTAGAGCACTTCTAAAAAAAGCAGGAGCCGACCCAGAGGTCCTTTCCAACTATCGCCCCATCTCTTTGCTGCCCGGAATTGCCAAGATCACAGAGAAACATGTGAATGCTATACTCTCTACACATCTTGAAGATAATGGTTGCCTGCACCCAACACAAACTGGCTTTAGACTCCATCAGGGCACAGAGACAGCCCTGATTGCGGTCACTGAGGAAGCCAGGAAAATCATGGACTCCGGAGGATCAGCTGCCATTCTCCTCCTAGTTCTAAGTGCAGCCTTCGATACTGTAAACCATCATCTGCTTATCTCTAGGATCAGAGAGGCAGGAGTATCGGGGGTTGCACTGAGATGGCTGCAATCCTTCCTTGAAGGGTGGTCATTTCAAGTATTCGAGGAGAATTATACCTCCAACAGCATGCCTTTGAGCTGTGGCGTGCCATAGGGCTCATCCTTGAGCCCCACCCTTTTTAATATTTATATGAGAGCTCTTGTAAAAATAGTTGAACCATTTAGAATCCAAATCGTCACCTATGCTGACGATACCCAATTGATAGTATCCCTCAACCAACCAGGACAAAACTCCGACAACCTACCCAATTGTCTCAAAACAATCTCAACCTGGATGGAAGGTTCTTTCCACCAGCTGAATGGAGCAAAAACTGAACTGATGCTTTTGGGTAAACCATTCTCAGAAGGAGCCACTGCCTTGTGGCCTAATTGCCTAGGGAACGCTCCTCTCCCCAAAGATACAATAAAAAGTCTGGGAGTATGGCTGGATAACAAACTAAATATGAAAGTCCACGCACAGAAAGTGGCAAGCTGCTGCTTTGGACTTCTAAAAATGATGAGGAAAGTTTTTCCTATTCTATCTAGGGAGACAAAAAAGCTAGTAGTCCAAGCAATGATTCTCTCCCGTTTGGCTACGGCAATGCTCTCTATACTGGATCTCCAAAATCCACTATCAGGAGACTCCAGATGGTCCAAAAATGTGCAGCTAGACTGCTTCTCAGCATTCCCCGCAGAGAATCTGCCCGAGGTCCTATAGCCTCCCTCCACTGGCTACCTGTAGCAGAGAGGATCCAATTCAAGCCCCTCTGTGTCACCCACAAGATCATGACCTCTAACTCCCCTCAAATACTTCAGTCAATCATTGCCCCTTATCATCCTAACAGAACACTTAGTTCTGGAAACAAACGTCTGGCAACCATCCAGAGAATCTGTAAAACCGGGACTGGAGGACAACGATTCTCTTATGTTGCCTCAAAAAATGGAACACCCTCCCGGACCAGATTCGTTTGGAAGATAACCAATTGGTTTTCCGCAAGCGGTTGAAAACACTGCTATTTCCATTCAGCTAAAGCTTGCACTTACTGATCTGTTCACCAGCGCTGGGAGGCCTCTTGGTAGCCATGCACTCTACAAATACCTTTCCATTCCATTCCATTCACTATTGGCATTGCTGTCAAGGTTGGTGGGGAGGGAGAATTAATGATTCTAAATTCATGTTAGAAAAATGTCACTTTTAGAGGAAAAAAATACTTCTAAATGCACTGATATAAGCTGATGTACTAAGGTGAAACAGTTGTGCAAGGTAATGAAATGCACTTTTCAAATTTTAAAGAGGCTCTCATTTATTTTCCATTTTTGATGCAAGATGTCTTTAAAAATTAAAGTGTTACTAAAGTCAAGTTGTGCAAGGCACCCTTTCCTGTCTTTAAATACAATTTGAAATAAATACCCTGTTCAATTAAGATTTTGTTTAATTAGTGCTAAGTAGAGTAAATAGTGGCTCAGTGCTGCAGTTCCTGAGGACATATAAAGGTCAGGAGGGCCACATGCAGCCCCGGACCATAAGTGAGTATCACTGGATAGGGAGATTTGAAATTAGTTGGATTGAAAAAGGATAGTGGAGGGATAGAGGAGGGACTGGTTTGCGTTTATATAGCCCTTGCTACCACTGATGAGGTGTTAAAGCACTTGTTAGTGGGTAGCATCCTACTCTGGAACCAAAATAGGATTAGTGGGGAATTAGTATATGGAAATATGAAATGTATTCGAGCGGTGAACGTAAGTCTATTACTTGGAATGAAAAGGAGCTCATAGCAGTAGGAGGTGGTTTGTGATGAGTGGAGAAGTGTGGCTCACTGGTTAGAGGAGGCAGACCTGGAAGCAGAGGTCAGCCCGGGACCAGGGTTCAATTCCCGGCTCGGCAGGGTCTTGAGTCCTAAAATGTCCATGGACTCGACAATTCTTGCTCCGGTGCCCACTCGATTCACGGGTTCACACTCTGCGACTCTGGGCAATAGCTTGCTTAATCTCCACAACGGCCCCTCGCGGCGGGATGCCTGGCTTTCACCTTGCGGATACCCTGCCGGGGTTATCTCACAGGGGAATACCAGGACGGGTTCCCTAAGCAAGCGCTTTGAAACCGCTTGGTGATTTGCGCTATATAAATTCCTGTACATTTACATTTACATGAGTGAAGAGGTGGTGGAGGGGGGAAGAGTCAGAGACAAAGCTTTAGAAAGGCTTGTTTGGAAGATCTGAATAGTAAAAGAGGTATGAGATGATGTAAGGAGGGGTAGAGGAGGGAAGAGTAGGAAGGGTTATTTTGGGGATAATTGTAGTAGAATCGGGCTTGAGATGAGTCAGAGAGTGAAGGTAGAGGATATATAGAGAGAGGCATGAAGTGAGAAATAAGGTAGTACATTGGAGAGTGTAGTAAAAGGAGGTTTGAGATGGACCAGAGAGTGAAGGTAGAGGAAATATTGAGAGAGGTATAGGGTGAGATATAGGGTAGTGCATTGGAGATGCTGAATTAAAAATAAAGTAACAAATATAAAGATACAAAAGTACATGGAAGGTATATACACATAAGGAAGGTCATTTATATCTAGCAGCAGAGTTCTTATTCCGTTGTAGTCTTTTCATAGTTGCTAAATATGATCCATGGTAGAGGTTATTGGCGTAATCGAGTTTAGATAGAAAAAGAGAGATAGTAGCCTGGACCTTGTGGGGAAATCCCAGGCAGGGGAAGATGCTTCACAGAGTTTTCATAGTAAGAAAGCTTGATCTTGCTAGTTGGTCCACTTGGGCATTCATGGATAGCTTGGAATTCATGGCAATTCCGAGGTTTCTTACTTCCTTTGATCCTTTAGGCAGTTTTATAATTTTTCCAGTTGCCACACGTGAGTATTTCCGTTTTGGAAGCTTGAATTTGAGAAGGCTCCAAGTCATCCACCGATCCACATCTCTAAGGCAATTGAAGGTTTGTGAATTTCCATGTCTTTGTGTCTTTCTAGTTTAAGGAGTATTTGTGTGTCATCTGCACAGTTAAAGCATGTGAGGTAAAATTGATTAATCAGTCCCGGTAATGACTTCAAGTAGATGTTGAAAAACATGGGTGAGAGGATAGAACCTTGAGGGACCACTTCTTTTGTGAAGTACAGTTTGGATTAAAAAGGGGGTTATGGATGGCATTAGCTCTGTTTTGAAGGTATGATGTGATCCAGTTGAGCGCAGTCTCCTCTATGCCGGCTTCGTAGAGTCTTTGTCTTAGAGTGTCATGGTCAATGATGTCAAAGGCAGCTGAGAGGTCCAAGAGAAATAGTGCAGCAACCCCATTCCAGTCAACTGTGTTCTCAAGTTCATCCCAGATGGCAACGAGGACACATTCTGAGTCTCTTCTCGGACGGAATCCTGTTTGTAAGTCTGAAAGTATGGAATTATCGTCAATGAATTGTGGCACATGGGTAAATGCTGCTCTTTTAATCAGCTTGCCCAGGAAAGGTCCATTTGTATGCTGTCAGTAGTTGTTGAAGTTAAGCAAGCCCTAGTTTGTTTTCTTTAGTAATGGGCATATGTATGACTTTTTTAGATCTTTTGGAAATATTCACGCAATTAAGACATTGTTGATGATTCTTCATACTGGTAAGGCAGCAGAGGTAGTTAGAAGAATTTTCTTGAAGGTTTGTGGTGGCCATGGGTCAGAAGAACTGCCCTAAGGATTGCTTGCTTTGACCAGGTCTATACATGTATTGTCTGATATTTGTTGGAAGAAATGGAGAGGCTGGGTTACTGTACTCTTGCAGTGTTTTTCTGGAAAAGGGTTGGAGCTGGTGTTTTTTCTTTGTTTTAAATAGGAGCCCAACGTGTCTGTTTTGGTCGTGTAATGATGTGCCAGTTTGTCTGTGAATTCTAGAGTAATGGGACAAGTTCATCCTAAGCAATTTGGTATACAAAATTCTGTGAGAATTGTATAAAATTCTTTATGTGCACATTTAGCATTTTGAATTCTATCTGAATAGTATATTTTTTTAGCTTTTTGTATTGCTGTCTTGTATAATCTGTTAAGTTTCTGTAGGTGAAGTTTGTCTTGATTGGTGTTTGCTTTTAGCCAGGTACGTTGTAGTTTTCTAATTTGCTGTTTTATCTCTTTTTGCTCTGTAATTTCCCAAGGTGCCTGTTTTCTTACATTCTGTTTTGTTGTATTTAGTGACATTGAGCTATCAAAAGCTTCCTGTAGCCAATCATATAGTTTTTTAACATAATGTATTGTGTATAGATCTGTACTGGATATTACTTGTGTTTCTAAATGTTCAAAAGTGAATTTGTTCAACAGTCGATAGGTGGATGCATGAACGGTAGTTTTAGGTGTGTTGCTTTATGCTGTTTTATGTGGGAAAGCAAGCAAATGATGGTCTGACCATGTGAATGAGTCAACATATGCAAAACCTAAAATAAAGACATATTCATTGCTCCTAAGTGTCGAAACTTCAGCATGGTTATTTTGGGGGTGCTGCAGCACCCCCAGCACCCCTACTTCCAGCGCCTATGAGGAGAAACAATAAGAGCACAGTCTATAAGTATGCTAAATGCATTTACCTTTAGAGTATTTGATTACTTGTTTTAAACTAGGATCCTAAACAGAGTGATGTGCATTAGGTCAGTTTGAGCCACTAACCCTCTGACTACATACAAAGGGCCTCATTTTTTATATTTGGATTCAGGGCAGCACAGCAAGCTTTCCTGCTGCACAGTGTGCATCAAAAAATAAAAGGGCATATAAGATAGTATAAGATACTGCTCATTCCTGTCCTTTTCTCCTGCACTGGCGCACAATGCGCCATGCTGCAAGGAAGTCTGCATTGTAGGGGTAATTGTTTTTGTGCAGGAAGGGACACTTTCCTGTACAAAAACAATCAGGAGAGCTGTTTTCCTACTTCTATGTGTGCTGCAAAACAAGAGAAAATTAGGATAAATATGGCTATTTCTCCTCGTTGTGCCTTGCCTATGCCTCCCGTGGGGAGACGCAGGAATCTGACTCATTCCCAGGTTTAGAAAACCTTGTAAATCTGGGAATGTATCAGGTTGTATAGATGTTGCGTGGGAACACTCACAGCAACACTCCATATACCCCTTTCATGCAGAGCAATGCGTGAAAGGGAGGGCCATATTTACAAGCCCATGAAAAGCCAACAGGGTGGCTTTACGTGGCCTTGTGAATATGGGCAGGCACACTGAACCATTGGTGCTTCAGAAAAAGTGACGCACTGGCAGTGCATTGGGCTTGTAAATAAGCCCCAAAGTGCCTAACTCTCCACTCAACTAGCCTCTCGACATCTGCATGCAACATGCCTGTGGGACATTACATTAAATTAACCCTCTGTGTAGTTGTTGGACACATGACCAGCAGGGCCACAGACTCTGTCACATTTCCCACAAAACAGAAAGTCTCAGAAACCCTTTCAGAGGGCTGCGGAGCAATCAGAGGTTCTTAGGTCCAACTATGGGGGTTGCACTCGTGATTGCCTGGTGCCCGTAACCCAGGATTCTGAGCAACTGGCCCAACTACCCCTTCTACACTTTGCTATCACTTAGTGAGCTAGTGGTTGCCGGTGGGGGCCAAAGGCACTCAGTTTTGGGGACAACACTTCTTTGTCTTCATCAGACATTTTCCAAAAAAAGAGAGGGAAAATATACAAAGGAGGAGGAAGGGAGAAGAGAAAAAGAAATAAATCTCAAAAAGAGAGAGCAGGAACATGCTAGAGTGAGATAAATGGACAAGGTATTGTGGAAATGGATCAGAGAGGCATAAGGAGAATTGAAGACTGCGCAGCCTTGGTACAACTTGCTGGCCCCGATGACTCCCTGTGGCATACGGGGTCCCAGTATCCTCATGGTCTGCTGTCCGACATGCACAATGAAGTCTTTAGTGAAGGACCCTCCTGGGATACAGGGTCACAGCCGACTACCGAACACAGGCTACGGTCCTTACATTATGGCAGTCTTCTCACAGCGGCCCTCTGGCATACGGAGTCATCGCTCCTCACTACAAACTGGCCCCAACCAGATTGGCACAGCAATGCACGCAGCTCAATTAATGGTGGCCCTCCTCCGGCATACTACGGTCACTGACTTCGTTCTGCACATGGGCAGCAACCAGACTGGTGCAGCAGCTGTCTCCTCACACATCACAGAGGAAGTCCACTTGACAGTACTCCCCACTCCTCGCTCCCTCCTGCTCTTTCCTCTACCTCACAGGTCACACTAATCTTGGCAAGCAGGTCATGTATTCCTTAGGTAATGTCCCCTCACTCTGCAGGGAGACATATCAGGGCTTGGCCCCCAGTCTTGGTCACAGGCAGACGTCTTGCAGAGCTTCCTTTCATCACACAGCCCATATAGCTGCTTGGCAGATGCCAATTTTGATGTTTCATGCTTCCCGTCTTATTGTACATTTCCAGACAACAAATTTGATTTAGAGAGTCTTTGACATTTATGTTGGGAGTCTGCTTCGTTTGAAGTGACCACTCCATAGCTCTCTTCTTCCTCTCGGAAGCTGACTCTCTCACCATGAGTGGCTCCAAAGCTGATATCCCCACAACACAGGCCAAGGGCTTGAAAAGAATTCAAACCTAGATGTCAGACACAGTCATATGTGTATGAAAGGGTTAGCCCCAGGCCCCTGCTCCACTCTTTATGATTTTATTATTAGCCACATTGCCTTCCTGAGATGTGCCCAGACCCCTTCTGTGTGACCTCTCACTGAATCAAAGAGTACCCTTTGAAGTGTGCTGGGGAATACTTCTGACCGTTGATAAGAGTGTAGCTGAGTACTATTCACACTTGACGGAGACAGTGATTGAGGGATTTGGACTCACCACAGAGGAGTACACAGTAAAGTCCAGAGAGACCCAGACACGGTTAGACCAAACCTGGGTGACTTTGTTGACTCCTCAATCAAGGCACTCAATGGCTGGCTAGTGGGTAATAAAGTGGACACTTATGATGGGCTGCATAATTTAATTATGAAGGAGCACATTTTGAGTAAATTTACTACAGAGTTATTGCAACAGCATCTAGTAGATTCTGATTTAACTTCCCCTATTGAGTTGGGTAGGAAAGCAGATAAGTGGGTAAGGTCAAGAGTTTCCAAGAAGTCCCAGTGGGGTTACTTCCAACACGGTGGGTTAGGACCAAAAAAGTCTAAGGAGGGAGGTAGTAGGCCCACCGAAGAGACTCCTTTGGAGGAGAGCATATTGCATCCCAACTCTGGCAAGCAGAGGCAGGAAGACCCAGGGCCTAAAAAGTCTCTGGATAACAGGTTGCATTTTGATTTCCGGCAGTGAGATCACTAGAGAGGGTACCAAACCTCTTCCAAGAAGGTGGCTAGCACTGGGCTGTCCATTGTAACCACTGGGAAGGACTCCTAAAATGAGGAGGGCCTCTTAGCATTAACCAGGGAAACAGTACTGGATGCTAGTGATCCCTGAGGGTGGGAGGAAGCACTTCCACTGCATTAAGGTGAATGGGATCCTTGCCACTAGCCTGAAAGACACATGTTTCAGTAACACCACAGTGGTGGACCAGTTAGTGGCAGCAGATCAGTATGTGAAGGAAGAAACCAAACTGCAAGTAACCTGACTGTTGTAACCTGGCCCTGGGTCCCCAAAGACCTCTACCTTGAGTGGGGAGAACGCAACTCGACCCCTGAGTGACCGTTTGTCAATAGCAGTATTTCCCATTGACCACAATTATAAATGTCTGCAGTTTTTAATGCAATTATTTTCTAAAAATTTGAAAATAACTCTGTTATGTGTATGAGAAAACATTTGTTTTTGTGTCTAAAGTCATATAAGAATAAGCTCTATTTTTATAAATTGGTGTCAGATTTCTTTCAAGCCATCTCAGTTACTTATGCACCATAATGGTACTGAAAAATGGTTTACACATGTTCCTCCAGTAATGCCTGGCTGCTCTTTGCCACACTACCAGTACTGAGCAAAGGATTATTGCTGTTGAATCCAAGGATCATTTCTCTGTATTGTGAGAATATTGCCTGGTAAGACCTCCCAGCACTACCACATAATATTCTACCATGCAACAGTAACTCATTAGGGTCCCTATCAAGTTAGCATTTCAAGGTAAAGCTACGTGGAATCTGTCACGTAATATATATAAACACAGTGCAAGGATAAACCACTGCTGCACAAAACATACTAGCCCATCTGCCGCTGTACTGAATAGCATGCTGACCACCACACAAACTCGGAATTCTTTCCATGTTCTGTTCTTAGTCTTATGATTTTGGGGTAAGTGGATAGGATTAATCATGATAGAATAAGAATAGAGGATGTCCAAGCTAGACTAAGGCTCAAAAGTGTATCTATGTCTCAAGATTTTGGCAGGAGAAGAAGTGGTTTAGGAAAAGTAGCACAACCTGTCTAATTACATTCTCACCCTCTCTCTACTAAACCTGTCAAGTTGTTACAATAGATTCAACCCCTTAAGTGCTGGAGATTTTACACCCCAATGTTGAGCCCTTTTTGATATTGGGGTAGCTCATGCTTAAGCCTTCAGAAGAGGTATAAAGTCCAAATTTGCATTGACCCCTTTCCCTCCCCCCAACCCATTTTGAGGATTCTGGAGAAACGTGGGATTCATGTTTTTATGAGGAAAGAATTGAAAAAAAAGCCAAAATGCCACAATACTTTGCTTTAATTTTCAATTTAAAAAAAATGGCAAAAGCCCTGTACAAACAAAGAGTGTGGTTTATTTTTTTTAAATAGCACCATTGTGTCAAGACCACCCTCTTTCCAGCTTTCAGAAACAGACAGAGCTGTAAATGCAAATATATAGTTTTTACCACAGTTTTTGCAACCTCCTACACAATGTTCAGGATTTCCTATTTTTACTTCTAACTACTTGCAATTTGTGTGAGAAAGAAGATATAAAACTCAAGGGTGAATCAGAAAAGCAGTTAATTTCTCAAAAGTAGATATAATTCAGAATTCAGGTAATCTGTGTAAATTGCTCACTTTTTTCCAAAGAAACTAATCATCGAAAGCAAAAGAATGCTGGAAGTAAGTAATAAAAAACAAATATATATGGCAATATTTTCATCTGAAAGCAATATGCTGCTGCATCAGTGTTAGACCTGGCATCCTTGGCATGGGTTTCCTTGTCTTATTGCCTCTACCTCCTGTAATTTTCATTGTGTGCTATTTTTTTTAACTCACTTTACCACTGCTGATCTGTACTATAGTGCATGTGCTCCCTGTGTAAATTGTGATTATGATTGCTTATCCATGATTGGCATATTTGATTTACTGGTAAGTCCCTAGTAGAGTGAACTGCGGGTGCCCATGGCCTGTAAATCAAAATGCTAATAGTGGGCCAAACAAACAAACAACAGCAAACAAATGATGGACGAAATGCTGACAATGCAAACATTCTCCCCCAGTAAAAATATCTGGGTTAAATCCATCGGTCTTCCTTTTGCAATAGTGGACCTGCAGCACTGATTGTGCCACCCACATGAGTAGCCCTGAAAACATGCCTCAGGCCTGCCTCTGCAGTGTCTGCAAGTGCAATTTTAAACTGTCATGGAGACCTGGCAAGTGCACCCTCTTGCAAGACCCAAACCTTCCCTTTTCCTACATTTAAGCAGTGGTAGCTGGCAGGGAACGGGGGTCGTGGGGCGGGGTGAAGAAAAATAAATATAACACTTACCTCTGCATGGCCACCATCTCTCCTCCGTCGTCTCTCCTCTGCCTCTCTTTCTAACTCCCGGAAGCAGAAAGCACATAGGCTCCTCTAAGCCAATCACAACACAGCTGTCACCAACATAAAAGAAGCATTGTGATGGGTCTGAGAGGCCTGGTTCGGCACTCAGACAAGGAGTGGGATCCTGTGCATGTTCTCCACCCAGGCTGTGGAATACAGCATATGGAGAACATGCTAAGTACACATGACTGTCTGGCCAGACCAAGACGCAGGCCAACCTTCATGCGCACTTAAATGTACATATTTTCTCCTCCCCCTGCTCTGACAGCCCAGCACCGCCCTAACCTGACTTGCTATGAAAAAAAATGGTAATAGCATTGTGTATTATCATTTTATTTTTGCCTTTTTTGCACTGCTGAAAAGCAGTGGGAGACACTCCTCTGTCTTAGCGTAGGAGCCACCACTGCATGTAACCACCCTAGAGTGGGCTCATGGTAGCCCCATGGGCAGAGTGCAGTGTATGTGAAAGATAGGACATGTACTGATGTGTTTTACATGTCCTGATAGTGAAAAACTGACAATTTCGTTTTTCACTATTGCAAGGACTATCTCTCCCATACGTTATCATTGGCGCAGCCGTGAAACATCTTACAAGTGTAACTTTCAATTGGGAAGAAATAGAGATTTGGAGTATGAGCTCCCTGAGCTCAGGGTTTAAAAATACATCTTTTAGTAAAGGTGGGTTTTAAAGTGTGTGTTTGAAAATGGCAATTTTAGAAACTGGGCATTTTCTCGCTTTACCATCCTGTGTCTCTTTCTGCCTGTGGAATCCACGTTTGGTTTAGACTGACAGTTGTACTGTTTGGGCATTCACTCTAGACAGTCACACAAAGGGAGCTGACGTGTGCCCTGCATATCCTGATTGCCATCACAAGGCTGATGGGCCTTCCTGAGCTAGAGATGCGGGAGGAGTTGTCACTGACCTTTCACAATGCTGTCTCTACCCCACTCTATTGTGTCTGAAACTAGGGCTGGGCACGACAGGATCTGTGCACTACAAAGACTATCCTTTGAAGTATGCCTACTTCAAAGGCCAAAAGTGATATAAGTATTGGACCCGTAACACCAGACTTTTACTAAACCTCTGGATCAAGAGGAGACTTTGCCAAGAGGAACAGCTGGAGAGCAGTCAGGAAGAGTCCTTCCCCTTCGCTGGGTTAGGCTGCAGTTGCTGCTTCTGTTTTGAAGAGGACAAGGACTGGATTTTGCTTTCATATCCTGCTTGAGAAGATTCTCCCAGAGCTTGTATACGCTTGCCTCCTGTTAAGAAGTCTCAGGGCCATCAAAGACTTCATAAGCAGCCCCCCTCCTCTGCTGGGAGGTCTGACCTGCCAAGTGGTGTCAATTCCAGCTCTGGGACCTTGAAAGTAGTTTGGCTGCATCGCCTGTTTGCGGCTAGAAGAATTGATGCAGTGCCTGTTTCAACGTCACTACATCGATCCCAGTGCATTTAGATTTTCACGCATTGCACCTATGCCCCAAGTTTTCAAAGCAACACCCCGCAGACCGGAACCATCTTCGGATTTCAACAAATTGTTTCTCCTTGCACTAAGAAATTGACGCTACACTTCTAATGCATGCAGTAGAACTGACGCCTCCACTCCCCTGAGTTTCAAGAATCGACGCATTGCTGTGTTTTCCGGCATGCTCTGATTTGTGGCTGTTTTTCGTCTTGGATTTTAACTCATCAAAATGTACTTTGTACTAAAATCAAAGCACCCATAGAGTTCTATGGAAAGAATGGTTTAAACTCTTAAAGAGTGATGTCTTAAGTTCTATATGTTGGATTATAGTGGTTTGGTCTTGTTTGGTTTAGATAAAGATTGTTTATGTTTCTAAACTGATGTGGTGTCCTTTTACAGTGTTTTCTCTGTGTTACTGTATGAGTTATGTAAACATACTTTACACATTGCCTCTGGATAGGCCTGACTGCTCATGCCAAGCGGGTGAGCAGGAGTTATCTTCAGTGAGTAACTCCCTAGTCAGGGTCACTACTTGAACAAGGTGCATACCACTACCAACTAGATACTCCCATGTCTAACAATCAGCCAGACACTTCAAGTTGCAGATATATACAGTGTTTGTGAGGTATCCAAAAACAAACAATAGCCAGAGCCGGGAAACCAGCTGTGACCTATAATGATTTGTAATTGTGTTTTGACTATGCATTTGTAAGGAGAAACCTAATCAATAACAAATTGGAATGAAGGAAGGCTCTGCATTTTTGAAATTTGCAGAAGAATCAGAGATTCATAATAAGAGTGATAAGTATTACTTATGTTGCAAAGTGATCCCTTTTGGGGGGGTCACCTCCACTTTGTCATGTTTTAGGGCCTCACCTGTTGATAATCTTGAACTCAAACACTGGAATACTGCTATCCGGTGTATGTGCTCTGATCCCTAAAACATATCGAAATTGGCTTAAAACAAGATTGGCACATTTCATTTTCCTTTAAGGTCAAAGTATATGGTACAGATATGCACCCATGGAATGGAAAGATAAATGACACTTATGGACTGCAGTATCTGTTGTCCCATCCACTACAGTGGCAGTTAAAGCATCACTTTAAGCCTACATTGGCTAGCCTCACATCAGCAGCTTGAACCCTAAAGCACAGACCTAATAAATTCACCGGTTTGACATGTAGGGGAACCTGATTTTTAAATAATACATAAGTCATCCCTAAGCTTACCTTGCTATCCGCAACATAGGGGACGTAAAATTTAAGAGTGGAACAAATGTGTAACCCCGGGCGGAGATGGCATAGTGGGACTACGCGCAGGTCCACAGAGTTGGGAAAAACTCTGTGGAACTCTGCTCCGCCACTCACCTCCACCCGCCTATTAAAAAATGAATAATACTTTATTAAAAACTCCACAAATAAATACTTACCTGTACTGCTGGTGTCCCCTGGCTACCCTCCTCCTCTTCCTCACTGTCTCCTACTTGGATCAATCATCTTGCAAAAAATGCGCAAGCACATGGACAGTTTTCGCAAGCAGATCTAACTTTTTATTTAACCAAAATCTAACCTAATGGTGATGTTGGATTTTTATTTAATATATAGGAAATGCCACTCAGAGAGTTACCATCACCCTATCTAATGCTGCTGGACGTTAATCTGCATTAGCTCTCCTGCAATTGTCAAGCCTGTACTCGGCCTCAATTGGGAGTGAAAGAGATGTGAAAACTACTCCCAGGATAGAGTCAATACACTGGGAGTGGGCTCAGGAAATTAATTCCCTTCAAAGAGCCCTACCAAGTCACAAGCAAGTTCACATGCAAGTATTAGGTGAAACTTGAAAAGCCACAACGTTTGTCCCCCTAGTCAGTCTGTCTCCAAAGCAAGTTGGCGGACCTCTGGCATATGCTCTGCACAAGAGGAGAAGGGTTTCCCATCTTGAATTTTGAGAGTGAGGGGCACTGTGAGATTGCTTGCCCTAGGACAAACAGAACTGCTGAGAAAGTGGGTAGGTTTGCTCTTGAAAAGATTTACCCCGTTGGTTAGAGAGTGCCCAGGACTAACCTCCACCCACTAGCTGGTTTCAGGCATAAATGTGGCACTCCAGGATACTATCTTCAGAACACTTACTGGACCTGAGGAAGATCAGAAAAGGACTGGACCTGCTCCATTTTGTACCCAGGGCAAAGAAGTGGGCTTTAAAGTTCAGTTGACTTACCTCCGCCACAGCAACACCAGAAGATGAAAGAGGCCTTTTCCTGGAAATACCTCGGTGACCAGTGGCATCTGGACGGGATTGGATATGAACACAGACTGATAAAGGCCACTGGAAACAGCTGGAGTGCTAATGGAGAATGAGGCAGGACAATGCACACAGAAACACCTTCAAATCAACCCTAAATCGCTACCACCAAATGATTCTGAGCACCAAATGCGCCATTTAGGTGGACCATGTCAATGCCAGTAAAAACAGAAGCAAATAATTATTTGCAATTGTAAAGAATTTCCCCTCACCCGCAGAAGACTCCAGCTTGATCACCCCCGCACAGGGCCTCTGCAACAATCTTTCTCAATTCTCCAGCAACAAAATCATTGCCATATACAGCAGCCTTAACCCACCAACAGACCTGGCTGACCTCGCCAAACACCTCCCGATCTTATCCAAGGAATCAATGCTAACCACATGGCCCACCATCACCCCAGAAGAAACCGCAGCTACCATGAAGTCAAGCCACTCAGTGGCCACATTGAACCTTTCCCCTCCATGCCTACTCCAGATGGCTCCAACCCATTTGTGCCATGCTTGCACCCATTCTGAATGACTTCACTTCTTCTGCGACCTTCCCAGATACTTGGAAATATGCAATAGTTCGCCCATTGCTAAAGTAACCCTCCCCAGGACCTTCAATGCTCACCAATTACAGACCAATTTCTCTGCTACCAATCCCAGCCACGGTTGTAAAGAAAATTATCAACAGATGCCTCACCAAATACCTCAACAACCACCATCTCATCAACACAACTCAGTGTGGTTTCAGATCCAAACACAGTACGGAAACTGTCCTCATCATCACCACGGATGACATCTGCATGACTCTGGATGGAGGAAACCTCATCCTACTTTGGCATGGTCTCCCACCCCATCCCTATCCAATACCTCAAAAAATCAGAATCTAAGGGTAATCACTCCAAGAAATCTGCTCTTCCTGACTGGAAGGACCAAGACAGTCTTCTTAGCACTGTACACCTCGGAGGACCACAACTTAATCTGCGTGTTTTGGCAAGGATCCTCCCTGAACCTCTTAAATGCATACATGATCATTCTAGCCAGCATCATTCATTCTAAAAATATCAACATCCTCTCCTACACTAAGTACATGAAACTCATTCTCTAGCTTTCTGACAAGACGCCTAATTCCCGGATCAAGTCTAATGCCAACAAGACTGAAATCATCCACTGAATGAAGACCAACAGTCTGAAGCTGAAGACTGACAAGCCAGAAATCATGATCTTCTAAGAAGTAGTTCACTGTGGGACTCCATTGTATGGAAAACATAGCTAGGACCACTGCCCAACCCCACTACCCCTGCCAAGAACCTCGGTATTGCCATCGCCAGTAAACTTTACATGACTGCACAAGTCAATCCTGCCGCTGCCTCATACTTCCAAGCCCTTAAAATAGTGGTGAATATTTTCAGATGGCTCACAATCAGCACCCAGAAAACTCATGCACAACCTTATCCCAAGCAAGATGGACTACAGGTGCACCCTCTATGCCGCATCAACAAACAACTCACCAGAAGGATTCTCGTCTACGATCTTCACCTTCAGATGCCGTCGCAGTTTCTGAAATGGCTACAGAGCAGACTGAAGACCTGAGCAGCAGACAGGCTGAGAGACCATATCTATTTTCTAATTCATTATTTTGCACAAAATATCGTGCAAGATAGGGTAAAGAGGGGTGAGGGTTGGATAGAAAAGTGGGGATAGAAATCAGCAGAAACCAAAAAGAACAGGAACCAAATCTCTGGTAGCATCCAAGTAATTTGCCTATAAGTTAAAAGTTTGTCTAGAAGCAAGTCGGGGAAGGATCCATCAACAAGCAACCCACAGGTAGAGTAAAACAAAAATAAACAGTACTCCAATTTCAATGCGAATATCCAAAAGGCAAAGTGAAATGTAGTTACATTTACACAAATCGGAAAAGAAGCAATTAAGCTATACAATACAGGTATGGCAAAGCTCTTCAGATACACAAGTGAAACATCTATTGCCTTCTATTCCTGTCTCAGATTCCTTATTAGTTGAACTTCATTTCTTTCACCAATGTGCTAGTATAAATATCGGAATGAAAATACAATACCAGAAACAGAAATGGTCAACCTCGTTGGTTATAAGCGGCTTCAAATCAAGGTGTGTGCATGTATTGTGGTATTGAGGTGAGATGTTATGAAAGTATGAGGTATGATTTTTCCGTATGAGGTGTTGAGAAAATGTCATATAGTAAAGCTACCAGTACCTCTAGTTATCCTAAGAGAATTGCATCCTACTGCAACCTCATCTTGTAACAATCTCGTTAAATGACAGAAAAGACTATTTTCAAACAACTTTTTAAGCGACTGTGGAGTGTTAAGTACAATGTGAACTGGGGTCTTTCCGTCGTGCAAAGCAGAAAAGCCTTATGTCCGGGGAGACTAGGAGTCAGCGAAAGTTCCTGATGAGGGTGGTGCTGAAATACCCTCATTGGGTGCAAATCCCCAGCAGAGCTTAAAATGAGATTATGATCCAGGTACAAATTTCTCCTAATTCCGGAGTTTGATCCCACGATAAGCTATAGGGAATTCCTGAAGCATATTGTTGGAGAAAGTCCATACAATGACATTTCCCTCACTTAGAAATTGGTAAAATATTGTGTGAATTGCATGGGATTCCTCATTCCTGGATTTGCAAGCCCCAATAAACTGCGAATGGTGCACCCATGAATATTTACAGCCTGTGCTTTGTCGAGCACAAATAATCAAGGTCAAGGGTGAATGTGCTTGTACTTCAATAACACTGAAGGAGTTTGTGGTTTAAGGTCATTCAATGTGTTAGGGTTTCACTATCACACTTCTCTCATTTGTCACTTACAATTTTGTTTGGGCCGGTGATTCCTTTGTTATGTGCACCTTAAAATGTTGGAGGAGCTCTGTCGCAATTTTTTTGTGTGAATCCCTTTGGGAAGGACACCATTGGAAGGGGCGACTCTCCACTTTTGTGTATGTTGCTTTCAAGCAATTACAGGACATTTTGGCAAAACTATGCAAAGTATAACATAATTATGCATAATGCAAATCCATCTTTTAGCACTTCTGACAAATGTCCTGTTACGTCAATTTTTGACACAGGGACGCATTTTATTCTAAAACGTGCCAAAAAGCTGCACGTGTTCTGTTGTTTATGTGCGTTTGTGGATAATTGTAACCATAAATAGCACATTTGCGTCAACGTTTTACTGCAAATAGTGTGTAATTATACAATTTGACATAATGGTGTAATTTTGGGAATTTCATATAAGAAGCATAACACTAACTTCCCGATATTAAGGGAATTATGCAATCATAATTAAAATTTCTCCCAGGCCTACATTTCTCATTTGTGACTAGTTGACTGACCTTTCCTCTTCATTGGGCATGGCTGATCAGAAGCAGGCCTGAATCGATTTAAAGTTAATTTTGCCACCCAACTGCGCTATTGGCCTAGAGTATAATTCCTGCTTGGAGATCACAGCCCACACTCGAATCCCAAGAAGGAACCCTGTGGGGATGGACACCATTGCTAAGGTGAGACTCTCTTTTAACACACTAGGGGAGAGGGGGAGGTAAGGCCACAGTACATCCCCCTTTATCGAAACGATGTCCAACAACAAAGTACGGAAGCTCACACAAGAAGAACACAGACCATTCCCCTATTTGGGAATATAAATTCATGCCTAATTTAGATATCACAGGAATACTGAAGGGAAAGCATAGGAAGACCAATCATTTGGAAGAGGAAGCCTCACACACAGTTTGTGTCATGCTGCATCATTGGCAACATCTTCCCACCCTGATAAGACAATGCCATCAGAGCGTTCTCGACCCACTGGTGAACATGAACGGTGGAGTATGGTATGTTGTCCTCAAAATACCATCCGATTCTTGTTTTAGATATACCAGAGTACCCCACTATTAAAGATGATATACCAGGAACCTTAAATGTATTTTTAGTTTATCTGGATCCCTCGATTTGTATAGTAGATCTTTATCTAAGAACTCCCTCCTTCTTTCGTGTCCACCAGCAGGTCGATCTCAGGGATGGTGGCCTGTTCATGATCCACAAGCAGGAATCCTTTGGAGAGGGGTAACACTGGACAATTGAGACTCTCCCTATTCCAATGGTGAATCTCTTCCAGGTACATTTGCCCAGTGTGTGGTGCTAGGTTCCAATGAAAAAATGGGCAACCATAATTATACCCACGTCTAAGAACTCTTGTCTACCGCTCTAAGTACGATCTGAGTCACCTGAGACTGTTCACCCCTTCCACCTCCTGAAGAAGAGTAAATAATTAAAATATATTTTAGTTCCATGGCGGGGTTTGCTTAGATGGCAAGGGCTGTTATCTACCTTCTCAAACAACCCTGTGTGTGTTAGTGGAAGTATTTCAGCTCAAGGGCTGCATGCCTAGGTACACTTTTCTAGCAAGAATCCTTTTTGGGGACTCTTTTCACTGGTATCTTGCTTTCCCAATTGCTTTCCCAAGGGGTGACATTAGTCTATGGACTTGGACCACAGTAAAACAAAATAGCAGCCACCATCTTCACCGGAACTTGTCAATAAGTTAGGGAAAGCAATCAGCTGGAACTAGGGAACTGGGGAAGAAAATGGAGGGGGTTGGCTCATATGCCACACCTCCCCCAGAAAATGTTGGTGGCTAGTGGAAAGATGCATCCTCAGGTGTTGCAACCCAGCAGTGGCAGCTGATGAAGTTTGAGAGTGGTGTGACTGTGCGGGGGGAGAGAGGGTTTTTTGGGGTTCAATTTAGGGGGACAGCATTTTTTGGGAGGCTGGTCACAATTTCTTGTCGTACCAAATGAAATTCTGTGCCAAATTATGGAATTCACTGCAGAAGACCTACTTCACACAAAAGACAACAAGCATTGGCATAGCCAATAGGTCTCGCCTTTCGGACCTTATAAATGTTTAGCCATGCAACACTTGATGTTGTTGCACCAAGAATATTGTGCTGCATGATTAAACACTTATAAGGTCCCAAAGGCAATGCTTGTTATAAGAGGAGTGGAGTGTGCAACCGTCCCTCCCCAAGCCCCTATGGCCCTGAGGAAACCATCACCCAGAGCATTGATTTTTTTAGGGGGGCTGTGCCCCCTCACCAACCCTCTTGAGCCCCTGGGTATCCCATCTCCCGCAAGGGAAACACTCTGTGAGTCTAGTTCGCTTGTTTGTTTTTTATTTTTTATGCAGCGCCTCCTGCTGCTGTCGTGTGCCTTTGTGCTGCAGGAGCTATAATGCGTTTCTATTGTTGCATGGATTTAAAGCTATCCCGTCCGCTATGCACACTGACCTGCCGCGTGTGCATAGACCCGCTGATCTATGTGTGGCTACTTCCTTTTCAGTATAAAACTTTTCAGTTCAAAACTGAGCGCGGCCCTGTTTCACAGACACCGCACTCTGTTTATTTATATATTTCTTAACTTTAGCACTGAGCGCAGCACCCGCTTCAAGGACACCGCGCTCAGTGTTGAAGTTAAGAAATATATTAAAAAATGGATCACGGTGTCCGTGAAGCGGCACCGCGCTCAGTTTTAAACTGAAAAGTTTTATACTGAAAAGGAAGAAGCCACACATAGCTGGTTGACTGGGCCTCAGCGCGTGGGCAGCAGGAGATGAGGACCTGAGTAATTAAGCCCTGCAGCCTCACGAATTATAGCAGCCATGAGTGAATAAGGCATTTGCCACCATAACACGCTGAGAATAATATAGAAAAGGTAAAAGTTTCAGAAGACCTCGAAGCTAAAAAAAACAAGCGCGCGCTGAAGGGAAAAAAAAGAAGAGGAGAGGACGAGGCAGCAGGGGAGGGGGAGGGGAGAGAAGAGGCGGCCTGCGCCTGTTTTCCCTTGCGGCTAGCGAGCAGGTGTCAGATTGATCAAGCACTCTTACCTGTGTATTCACGATCCCTTACCTGTAAGGTGCTTGATTGGTTTTGCAGAGACGCTATGAGCCAAACTCCCAGAAAACCCTACCTTACAACCTGTGAGCTTTATCTTAACACTAGGGTGATGGATAGCGGTTAGGGAGAGAGGCCGGACTCTGACGCTATTTATATTCTTGTAGTCGACCTGCGAAGCAACAAGAAAACTCCTTAGAACATTATCCTCTTGAAGTTTCTATTTTAGAACAGTATTTTTACTTTATTCTAGTGACTAGTCTTTAAGCTCCTACCTGCGATCTACTAAGCTAGGCTTCGCGTCCTGGAAGTCGTCGTCTTTTGGTAGTCTGGTTGAGGAGATGTTGATCTTTTGAGTTTTGTAGGTAGTTGAATTGTCCGCCCCCAGATCTTTATGTCACCAAAATGATTGCTCTATGAGAAACAACAACATAAATCATTTGCACCTCTTCTTACTAATACAACTACATACTAAATCAAATCTACACAGAAATTTACTCACTTAACATTCTCCAAGTAGCTGATCAAAAGACTTCTCACTTAGGAATAAAGATTTCAAAAGGTTTCACAAACATTCTAAAACATCACAGTTGCTAATTCACTGTTCCTATAACAATTCTGCAATTGCACCCCTTTTACAGAAGTTTTCTGAGTTACTTTGTAGTCCAAGTTCTTTTGCTAAAAAAGTGTCCAAAAATTAGTCTTAGCTAGCGCTAGCGATGGGCGCCTTTCAAAAGAAGAGTTACTTAGCTCTTTCCATGCATGCAGGAATCAGATGTATCACGATGCTCTGAAGACAGAAGACTCTGGTGATGATTCAGCCTTTAGGATCGCCGGTAGGAAAGCTCCGATGCGACTCTCCACTGAAGTCCCTGGAAGGCTAAGCACCTTCTAGAATCCCGGGTGTGGCTTTTATAAACTTGCCACACCCTGGGACGTTCCTTTTGGCCGCACGCGTCAACTTTGCCCTCACGCTGTGTTGATCTGCACACAGCGCGGGAGCATTTCTTCACGAACGTGTGCAACTTTTTAAAAGCGTCTCTTTTTTCCTTTTACAAACCGTTCCTTTCCGTAATCTGCAGACTAAGCCCTAATCATTGTTCTTAAGCTTTATCAGTAATAACCATCTTTGGCACAATAAAACAACTCTATTTTCGAGTTTCATTCAGTAAGCATTGGCAAAGATATATCAAACAAGCATTGGCAAGGTCCTCACCAAACAGTTCACAAAATGCATATATTAACTAAACACACTTGGAGTGCTGGATGCACGGGATAGGGGTGGGTTTTCAAGAAGGGAGAAGTTCTTTGGATCACTCCTATTGGCGAGGTTCATCCTGAATTAAAGGTATTGATGAAACTGCGACTGCTGAACCACATGAATCGTGACAGCAGGAGCCATCTGTTTGTAATTAACAGATGGTTTGAAAGCTTGCTCCCACAAGGGAATCGCCAAACTTGCACGTGTTGCCGTTCAAAGCAATGCAACGCGTGCACGATTTTGCCTGCAAAACAGAAGCGATTTCAAAAGGTCTTTTTCCTATCAGCGTATGCGCCCTGCGTAGGCGAGACCTAAATAAAAGACGTTAACACACAGTTACATTATTTTTAAATTCAGAATGAATTGAAGTTTTAATTGTTTTATCTATATATCCAGCAAAGAGCAGGGCTAATCAATCAATTATGGAGCACCATTTTTTATGCTTTCAACTGCAGCCAGGGTTCGTTTTGTGTGATTTAAAACTGTAAGCCACACAGAAAAACAATTTCCCACCACCAAGGTCTAAAAGGCTCCAAGAGTAACACAAACAGACACCTGGTTTTCTCTCTTGTTATTATCAAATAAAATTTTCTTGAACTTAAAAGAGTCACCTGAAGTCACCTGCATGCTAAGTACAGGTTCCCGAAAGCAAGATAGTCGAGAAATGCTAGCATCTTTGTATTCAAGCATCACAATGGCATGTGCAGTACTGTAGCCAGGCTGCACAGCACACTAACCTTCCACCTAATTGTACTGCACTTATGGCAAGGGCTGAAAACAGGCACATTCAATCGCTGCTGGGCTTGACATTTCATTATGAATAGTGAGCCATATGTGGTGGAGTCTACATAAATCAGTGTTCTGCCTACAGGCTGCCTGGTCATTGGTCAACAACTGCTCTGCAAGCTGGTTATTTACGGCCAGACATATGCACAAGCAGCAGGTTTTCACTGTTCTTTGCATTATTAAATTTCAGGCTAGCACAAACATAAGCCACCAGCCAGTGAAAAGAAAAGAAAGAGATACATTCCACCGGAGTCAACAGAGAGCCAGCGCGTAAAGTGTTAAAATGTTACCCTTTATGTGTAACGCCATTTTGATGCTTCCCTGCCAAAACAACTAATGGCACCCCAGTGTAACAAAGTATGGTAACAGGCAGTATGGGTCCCTATCTGCATTAATTAAGCATGCAACAACTCGGGTACACTAGCACAAGTAATTCAAACCCATGCCTGGGATCATTTTCCCTCATGCCCTCATGTAAGGCGTCTTTCACAACCTCGGAGGACATTTCAAATAAATAAAGCTCAGCCACTTGACAGAAACAAAAATCCTATCAGACGTGTTAACAAACACTTTGTTGGATATTTTGTGATTGGTAAAGCTAAGCCTCCCCTGATTTGATTGGGCCTTGCCTGTAATCTTATCTTGGGGCCTGTTTACTTATTAGGTTCCACTCCAATTAATTTTCATACTTCGTTTATTTGTCCCTTTGACAAGATGCCTCTTGGTGCTTTATATTTTATGGGAAACCCTGTTCATCGTGTGCTGCTGCACTTGTTACTTAGGCTTCTTTTTGATTTTTTATTCTTTTGAAATAAAAGTAAAGTCCACATTTGTAAAGCGCACAATCACCGTAAGGGTCTCTAGGTGCTGGGGGCCGTCGGGAAGATTAAGCAAGCTATTGCCCAGAGTCACATGGTGCTGGGCTAACCTGCCGCCAGAGCCGGGGATCGAAACGTGGTCCCCAGGTTCCAGCGTCAGTCGCCCTGGCCGCGGCGCCACACCTCTCCCTGTCCATATTAGGCCCCATGTCTTACCTGCACATATGTGCCGGCTTTGTGGGCTTCTTTTATGCCTTTATCATGTTTCCACTTTGCACAGTCCTACCTACCAGATGTGGAGATAGTTCGTCTTAGTCTTCTTGTCTAGTCTCCTTGTTTCATTAGCACTTCGGCACCCGTTTTAGAGCTATTTACCCTATGGGAATTTGCAATAAGTGCAGCCTACCATGCTGTTATGTAGGTGCTGGTAGCATGGACTCATTCACCGAGGCCTAAGCATTCGTGCCCACATTCTATTGTTTCACTGAGCAGGTCGTGGCTCTCGTTGTTTAGCCAGCCTGTGGTTAAGCATAATTTGCCTGATTTTCAGTCAGATGCCTAGCTGGTATCTTTTACCATTATCTTTGGCCCTGGGTGGACCTAATTACCTCTCTAGTGAACGCTAATAGCCCTCTTTCATCCCCTGTTATCTCTAAGCATAGCTCCACTGACCTCCTGACTGGTGTGGACAGTTTTCGTCCTTTATTTTTATTTTTTTATCTCAGCAGCCCCTGCCCTTACGATGAATTGCAAATTGGATCCTTTCTTGTATTGTAACCTTGGGAAACCACCTCCTCCCAGCTTTGCCGACTTGGATGTTGGGCATTTCTATGAGCAAGTAAGGCTGCTTATATTCTGGGCATTTTTGTTTTAGTGCCTTGATTATTTATGTATTGATATTTTTTTTTAATTTTTTTTAAACAAAAGACAAAATACAAATAGATTACACACCTGCATTGTGCGTACGCTGTGGCGGGAATTTACCTCATCCTCGTGAACACCTACCCTATTAGGAGGACTTCTTTACCCTATATATTGTAGTAGGTTTATCTTCATCTTCTCTACTGAGACCAGTGTATTGGGTACTCTGTACACGTGCACCAAGCATATGCAAACAATCTGATTTTGTTTAATATTCATATTTTGAAGTGGCATGTTGAATTCATTAATTAAATTCTGTAAAGCAAGCCACATACTTCAAGTGTATTACTGGCTTTACAGAATTTAATTAGTGAATTCAGTATGCCGGTGCCTGGATACTAACGTAACTTTTTTTTGCTTACTGCGTTGCTTGGTGCTACGCCGTGGTCCACTCGCAGGGTTTGGGGCTGCTCTAGGGAACTATCAAGTCTGTCACTGCTGCTAAAATAATGGTGTTCACACACGGACCTGCCATTAACAGCAGCGCGAGAAGCAGACAATTTGAGTGTGCGCAGTTTGTCTTCAAAAGTCAAGATGACAAACTGCGCAGACTCAAATTCTCGGGTTCCTACTGGTCTGCAGCCTTTACTCCACCCTTTCCCTACTAGTCACAGGACAGGACCAACCCTCCTGTGACAAGTTGGGAAAGGGTGGGTTGACCATCCTCTCCACTCTCTGACTAACATGAGGGCTAAGAAATACCAGGCTTACGTGTAAAACGCCAGGGGCTTTTTTTAACCCCACGTCGTCAGGGGGTGGAGACTGGTCCTTTAGGCTATGTATTTGCTGAGCTGATGGCCTCACAGCCCTCAGGGCGGTGAGCTTGTCAGCTCAGCAAATACATTGGGCCACAGACAACAGGTTTAGAAATCTTTGCTTGCTCGCTGGCAGGCAATTGCGATTCTCCTATTAACATGCCTAGAGAATGTAGATTTCATTAAAGACACGGAGGCTCACATTATGCAATGACTTTTAATTGCAGATCCAAGCAGCCGCATCACAATACAAAGGTTCCAATAAGAACACTGAGATATACTAAGAGACATAACATAGCAACTATCAGCCTCTTTTAAATCAGGCGAAAAGAAGATCCAGTAGAAAGGAAAGAATTTGAAATGAAATCCAAAAAAGAGTTGAAGAAGGCGACCAGCCAGTGAGAAACCATCCAACGTAGCTCAAGTAGAAGGGTTATCTGAAAAGAAAAAGAGCAATGAAAATTGTGTCCAAAGGAACAGAGTAATCACAACGAATTTAACAATTTAAATCACATGTCAATGCAAACATATTAGAAATAACATGTCAATGAAAAAACATGAGCAATCAGGTTATAAGTGAGAATAATAATAAGACACCAAATACCAAACAGGGAATGGGATGGGTGGGATAATGTGAGCCTCTGTGTCTTTAATGAAATCTAGATTCTCTAGGCATGTTAATAGGAGAATCGCAATTTCATTACAAGAAGGGAGGCTACATTATGCATGTTGGTAGCCTTGTAAAACGACATTAGACATGTGTTCAATTGGTTTACAATAGTGTCTTGCGAAGGTACTAGCATTAGACCAGTCGGCAGCTTTAAGAATATCATCCAACTTACCTTCGGGCTAAAGTGACTTACTCGCCACAGCACCTCTGAGAGAATGAGCTTGAAACTTGGTTATATCGATACCTGCTAGAGTCATAGCGGACTTAACCCATCTAGCAATTGAAGTGGAGGTAGAATCAAATTCAAATCCCAGAGTGTATCATATTTCGGTTTCGGGGGTCTTTTGAGACAAATGCTCTTCATAACCCTAAAAACAATGACGTTTTTACCGACTGTCTTTCCATTAACAAGAACATGACCCGCAGAGATAGCGGATCTATAACAATTAATTGATCTATAACTCAAACCTTTGTCAAAAAGTTCAGCCAGAAAGTTCACTACATCAACTATAGGTGCCTGTATGGGATCCAAATCCCTCTCCAGGCACCAATGAAACCAAGATTTCCAGATATTATTGTATCTGTAGTGAGTTCCCGGCGCCCATGACTCTCTGAGGAGAGTAGCAGCTGATGTCGAAAGTCCTGAGACTTCGTTGGATCTCCTGACACTCTCCAAGCAAGAAGGTTCAAACTCCCGGATAGGGTCAGGAGGTGAGGATCTCCGTTTACGTTTGTAAGGAGATCTTCTAGAGAAGGTATCAGAAAGGGAAGTTCGTAAGTTAGCTCCAGAACTGTGGGGAACCAAGCTTGTGACGGCCAGAAGGGAGTTATCAGGACTAGAGAGCATCGCTCTTGCCTCACTTTCTGCAAGACTCTCTGGATCATTGCAAATGGGGGAAAGGCATATGCATTGATCCCTGACCAGGGTTGGAGAAATGCATTCACTGCTAGAGCACCGGGATCTGGCATCCAGCTGAAGTAATGCTCTAGGTGAGAGGTGAGACGGTTCGCAAAGAGGTCTATTTCGAATGGACCCCAGCAAGAATTCAGTGAGTCGAAGACAGCGACGTTGAGTTTCCAATCGCTGAAGTCCGAAAGGAATCTGGAATTCCAATCGGCAGAAACGTTCGATTACCCTGGGAAGTATTCTGCTTTGAGGGCAATTTTGTGTATGAGCAGAACATCCAGAGTCTCTTGGCCAGGTTGGAAAGGTCGGCAGATTTCGTACCTCCCAACCGATTGATGTAGGCCACCGCGGAAACATTGTCCATCTTCAGAACAACCGACCTCCCCTGTATAGAGTGCTTGAAACTCATAAGGGCGTACAGGCCAGCAGTAAGTTCGAGGAAATTTATGTGGTGAGATGACTCCTCCTGAGACCATACCCCTCCCGTATTCCGGTCTAGGAAGCATGCATCCCATCCATGAAGGGAAGCGTCCGATTCCAACACAAAATCTGGTTCTGAACCAAAAATTGCTTTCCCATTCCAAGCCTCCAGGTTTTCCAACCACCAGTCTAGTTCTGCTTTGGCCTCCAAATCTAGGGTAATTCGGTCCTCGTACCAGAGACCGGACCTCAAGGCCCTTACTTTTATACTTTGCAAGGCCCGGTTATTCAGAGGACCTAGAAAGATTGCTTGAATGGAGGAAGATAAGAGACCTAGTAGTCTTGCCAGCTCCCTTAAAGGGATATCCTCCTGTCTCAATACATGTCGAATCTCTTTTTTGATCTTCGATATCTTTGAAGGAGGTAAGAGGAGGAGACACTTGGAAGTGTCCAGAGTGAAACCCAGAAATTCCAGGGATTTTGAGGGGGAAAGAATGGACTTCTCTTTGTTGATGATGAATCCTATACTTTCTAGCAGATTCATAACCGTTTCCAGATCTAGGAGAATTTGATGGAGGTTGTGAGACATTATCAAAATGTCGTCGAGGTAAATGATAAGGCAAACGCCTCGTTCCCTTAGGAAGGAGGCTACTGCTCTCATAACCTTGGAAAAGCACCAAGGGGCGGAAGAAAGTCCGAAGGGGAGAGCCTGGAACTGGTAAAGATGATTTTTCCATAGGAATTGTAAGAACGGCTGATGTAAAACCGCCATCGGAATCGTGAAGTAGGCATCTTTCAAATCTAGTTTGACCAACCAGTCTTCTTTTTGGAGAAGATCTCTCAGGAGATGTATTCCTTCCATTTTGAAATGCCTGTAGAAAAGAAATATGTTGAGGCCTTTCATATTTATGACCGGTCTCCAACCATTTCCTTTTTTCTCCACGAGGAACAGTGTGATTACGAAAGTTAAAGAATCTAAAGGAACTTCTATTATCGCTCCTTTTTGAAGCATAGAGGAGATCTCCTCCTCTACTATTTTCTCTTTTTCTAGTGAAACAGGGATGTCCCTTGGTAAGGAAGCTTGAGACAGAGTTTGAACAAAATCTATCATAAAGCCCTTTATTGTGGACAGAACCCAGGGATCCCATGTTATTTCCTCCCATCTTTTCGTAAAAAAGCTTGAGTCTGCCTCCCACCTTACTTGAAGGATTCGAGGTGAATGAAGCTCGCGATCTTGCCCCTCTGGCTCGGTTACCTCTTCCACGATTGAAAGGGTGTTGCAGTTATATTTTTGATAGCCTCTTCCGAAGGGGCGTGATCTCTGGTAGGGCCTCTGGTTAAATCGGCCGGAAGAAAGGCCCCTTCTTCCGGCCCTCCCAAAAACATTACTGTTAAATACTCTCCTTATGTTATGTTGGGCCTTATCGAGTGCTGTGAAAGTAGACACGTACTTTCCAAGCGATTTAATAGGGTCCTCCCCAAAGAGAAGGCCTTTCGGGTTTGAAGATGGGTCTTTCTCTGCCATGTCAGAAAGTTTAGGATCGAGTTTATAAAAGATCAGTCTACGCCTTTCGGCATTAATACTCGCGTTGGCGTTGCCTAGAAGAATGAGTGCCCTTTGACTCCATCCCCTAATCAAATCTGTATTGAGGGGGGTACCGTGAAGGTGGCACTCCTCTGTGGAATCAAGTATTCTGGTAAGTGGCCCAAAGACATCCAATAGGCGGTCCTGGCAGCCTTTAAACGATTTTTCTAGTCCCTTCCTGGGATCGCGCCCAAGCCTGAAGAGGAACTTAATCAGCTCCGGATCTAGATTAGGGGTAAAGCATGCCTTTTCATCAATGGAGGGTCTAGAACACTCCGCCCTTAATATATTTCTCGTCTCCCTTTCAAGAGGGAAACGTATCCATTTCTTAATGAACTTCGAGACATGCTCTTGGGGAGACCATTGTGATGAACGGGGGTGTTTTAAATTCAGGGGGGAGAACATTTCTTCCCCTAATGGATCTAAAATACTGTCTTTCGATGAAGAAGCGGGTTCATCCTCTGTGTCGAATAGACTAACATCCTCATCATCAAGGTCCAGAACATACTCGTCTGGATCATCAGAATTATCATCAATCGAGTCCCCTGTATAGTTCTGAGCACCATGAGAGATAGAGCCGCTGAGGGCATCCGTGATGTTTGGGCCGCGAAGGGCACCCAAAGGTAGCGTGTGGCTAGGGACAGCCTTTTTAGTTGAGGTGCGAAAACCTCCAGGTTGCTTTGAGGTGTTAAGACCACCAATATCGCTAGAGGTGCTAGGACCCCCTGTGCTCGCTGGGACGTGAGGAGTGGTATAATTAGACTTCTTTGCGCGTTTGCCGCTCAGAGGTAAGCCAATGCAGGCAGTCTCATCAGAGACATCTACCTGAGAGGGAAGGGGTCTTTTATAAGGTGCGACTTGGGCAAGGGTCTCCAACATACAAGACTTCATCTCTCTTTGGATTAGAAGTCGAAATTCTTGACTATCAAAATTAGGGAGTGCGGTATTATTTAATTCCGACTCAGAGTCAGATAAATTTTCCATATTAATATTCCCTCTTTTTTTTTTTTTTAAATATACAAAAGATAATTATTCACCTCTTTTTTTTTTTTTTTTAACTATATAATATATGTCTACAAATTGGCCTTATAGCACCAGGATCTCTGTTTTCCAAAATACATTTGGTAAAATTGGCTTATTAACACCAATATATATATATATATATATGCTTAAGGGGTTAAAGGTTTATGTTTAAAGATTTCTAGAGCACATGGCTGCCCGTGAGCGTCCCAGCGCTAATGATAGAGACGAGCGGAAACAGATGAGAAAGAGTTAAGGGAACAGCCAGGTCTTTAGGAGTTTACGGAAAGAAAGGAGATTGGGTTGAGCACGCATGTCCAGTGGGAGTGAATTCCACAGTTTGGAGGCATTATACGAGAAGCGACGGCCTCCAGATCGAGCTCTCTTAATCCTGGGTGTCAAGGTCAGGTGGAGGTTCGTGGATCGGAGGGTTCTGTTGGTAGTATAGGGGACAATGAGATCTTTGAGGATAGGTGGGGCCTTACCATGTAGTATTTTATGAATTATACAAAGGGCCTTGAAATGCACTCTTTCAAGTATTGGCAGCCAGTGAAGTGCTCTGAGGGCCGGTTTGGCCGAGCAGCGATTGTTGGCGTCCGTGTTTTGCACTACCTGAAGTTTGGCTGTCACTTTCTTTGGTGCGCCGAGGTAGAGGGCATTCCCATAGTCCAATCTGAACAATATTAGGCCCTGAATCAGGAGCTTCCTGGACTGAAAGGGAAGCAGCGGTAGGATTTTGCGGGAGGTACGGAGGAGACCATAGCAGGCTCCGGCCGTTTTCCTTGCTTGGGTGTTCAGAGTGAGCTCCTGATCCAGCCAAATCCCAAGGCTTTTGATGTAAGATTTTGGAATTGGGGGCGGACCCATACAGGGAGGCCACAAGGTCTCCGGACGAAAATGTGACTGGTTGCCCATGACCAGTATCTCCGTCTTGTCACTGTTCAGTTTTAGGTGAGACCTGTCCATCCAGCTTGCTATATCTCCAAGACAGGAATACAGATCAATGGCAGGATTGTCCTGATGGCTTAGTGATACAACGAGCTGGGTGTCATCAGCATATGTCAGCAGTTTTATTCCATAAGGGGTGACAATTTTTTCGAGGGGAGACATGTACACATTGAAGAATGTAGGGCTCAGGGAAGAGCCCTGCGGGACTCCGCAGTGTATTGGGGTCGCTTTAGAGATGTAGTTACCCTCTGCCACCTGGAAAGAGCGGCTGTGTAGGAAGGATCTTAGCCAGGACAGGGGGAGTCCGGAGATACCCGGGTCCCTGAGCCGTTGGACCAACGTACGGTGGTTAACGGTGTCAAAGGCCGCACTCAGATCCAGGAGGATCACTGCCACTGATCTTCCTGCATCGATGATCTTCCTGGCCTCTTAAAGGTAATATGCTTTGTTGTCAATATTTTCCCTTAAGGGGTTAATACAATAGGCTTTGTGGTAACAAAATCTCCTAAATACCGATTCAAATGAGTACATCGGAGATAAACTCTGAAAATGACTCGAGCAGATGATTTTACAACTGCCGGTAGAAGGAGGAAAGACCCTTGGTTAGACACGCACGAAGCGTGCCTCTTGCCAGGGATCTTTCCTCTAATGCACGTCTTGCAGAAACGAGTCCACCGCGGTGATCTTTCGAAGTCACCGCGGGTGTTTGTATATTAAGGCGAGCGAAGAGGGAGCGGGTATAATGGAGCGCTCATCTCTAGAAATCTGGGTAAGTTCAGCGCTTGCAAACCGCTCCACTCTTTAGAGCATTAAGGGTGAGAGAGGCGTTCGGTTTGTAATCCGATCAGTGCTCCTTTCCCACTAGGGGCTAAAGGTGTCAGCGAACGAAGGAGGTGTCAGAACCGCTCCGACACGTTCGCGCGGGGGGGGCGGCAAGCGGCGATTTAGGAGCGCATAAGAAATGTATAAAAAATATCAAACAAGTACCTGTAAAGGATAGGAGTGCAAAAGGGTAGATCTAAGAATTAGCCAAAACCCTGTGAAAAAAACAACCTGAAAGGAAATGTTTAGATTAAGCAGCACGTAGGAAAAAGGGGGAGAGGATGATCTCTATAAATTGCAGACCGTAGGGAGGGAGGGGGGAGGGAGGAGGTGGGAATAAAGCCACCCTTTCGCGCAACAGGTTTAGAAATTTTTGCTTGCTCGCTGGCAGGCAATCCGTCACTGAGAGTCTCTCCCAGATTAATCACGGTAAAAAGAGCCCCTACCTCAAAAGTCAAGAAAGAGGTGTGTGCAAATTTTTTTAAATCTTAAATATAAAAGTGTTTGTTTGTTTTATCATTTTGGCAATGGTCGATTGGGGGTAAAAGTGAAGGGGGGAGCCCCTCCACTCTAGCTCAGAATCCGCCACTGCAACCCAGCAACAACCCCAAGCAGTAATCCTTTGGGGAGGGGTATCATTGGAAAGAAGATATTCTGTCTTCCAAACAGTGCCTCTTCCATACCTGGAGGTTACTGGGGAGGACTTATTGCCCCAGAGGAAGTACACAAGATCAATAGTGCACTCTCCCATGGAACTGACACTTATCAATTCCAGTTCCTGTACGGTGAGCAGCCCACTTCGCTGCATAACTGTCGCTATTGGTCTTTGAGGAGCCTACCCGAGCCAGCATGGCAATTCCTGGCCTTTCCGCTACGGGGGCAAATTCTTACACTCTAGTCTACCCCCCAACCTCTCCAAAACCGCAGCTACATCCTTCAAGCACTCCACCCTGAAAAGGCACCCTGAGTCACTGATCTCTGGCCTTCGTTATAGCGTGGACAACGGCACAGTCATTAATGACCTCATTTTCTACTGTAGAAGAACCTCTGCGTGACGCAAAACCTTTGCCCACCTCCTTAATGTACGTGCAACAAAGAACATTCCTTACAGCACTAAGCTAACAATAACACCCTCTCCAACCCTGCGAGCTGACCTCACCATCACTCTTTACAAAAATGGCATTGTCTTGATCCAAGCCTCAACCAAAAACTTGGATAAATGTGCAGACCTTTTCACCCTCCTCAGAAACCACGTGCATGACTCTGGTGGGGTAACCAACTTCTGCCCCGATGAGTCCTCATCCAGCCTACCCAGCATAGCTAGGCATTCACAAACCCCTCTAAGGTCGTGCCGACACAGACCCACCCTAACCACTCCAGCACGGCGCCCGGCCTTGCCATCAGAATCACCCCTAAACCTTTGGTTCCTTCCCTACTAGCCATGTAGATTGTGACACCGGTATGCCCCCAAAGCCCTATGATACAGGTCGTGCTTGCCCTCGCAGTCCTCAACCCAACCTGCAAAGGGACCCCAGCATAGATCCACCGACCTACAACACAGGCCGTACTAGCCCTCCCCTTCTTTCTCCTATACATGCCGACATAACAGTTCCTGAACAACTACCCCCATGCCCTCTAACACCTCCACCTGATAGAAACATGGTTTCCCTGCTCTCCAGAGCTACCAAAGTAACCCAGAGCATTCATATCTCTATCTTGGAATTAATGAACCTCCTTCACCTCGCTGAACTCTCCCTCGCCAACCTCTTGCCCCTGCCTAACTCCACCCCCGCAGTTGACAGAGGGACCTAAACAACCTTTTCCGCTAGCCTTGAGACATCTTCGCCCCTGTAAGCACCATGTCACCTCTCAGAGGAAGAAACCCTCACTCTGGTCTTCTCCTACACCTCTTCCCTTGCCGCCCCAAGTCCACTTGACCTCACTGAAATGGAAACCCTTGCCATCATCCGAGACTACAACTCTACCCTAGCTACCCCTTATCCTTTTGACGGGAATGCCGAACATGCCATCCGCTCGGTCACTATCAACGGCAACAGGCCAGCCACCCTCCGCAACAGAACTGTGGTCAAGAGTAATCTAGCACCTGTTCACCTGTCCGTCCAGACTCCCAAAACTCCGTCTAAATCTTCTTTGTCTTGTCTGTTAATCAGTTGCGGAGCGGCAGCTAAGCACGCCACAGATATTGCTGATCTCATCCTTTGCAAAACTTCGATCAATCCTAACAGAATCATGGCTCAATGAATCCTTATCTCCATGCCTGGACCTCCTTGTCCCTCCTAACTACAACATCGCAAGGCTGAACAGACAATCTAACAAGAAAGGAGGAGGCATCGCCTGCATCTACCGCTCTAACCTTCTTGTCACGGAACTTTTGGCGGACTCCACTGAATCCTGCGAATAACTCGCTATTTGCAGCAACTCCAAACAACTATGCAACCTACACATCTTTTACCAACCCCCCAGGCAGGAATGACTCCTTCATTGACCACCTCATGGAAATCATTACAGCTAAGATTCCCACCAATACCAAAGATATTTTCCTAGGTGATTTTAACTTACACTGGAACGATCCCAATGATCCACATGTCAACGCCATCAAAGACCTCCTGGCATATCAAGCCCTGACCCAAGCCCGCTCACTGCCAATTCCCTCAAAAGGGGCCACCCTTGACTGGATCATCTCTAAAGAATCAACTGTCAAGCTTATCTCTATTGACCCATGCTACTGGTCTAACCATCAAGCCATCATCTTCCATCTACCTGGCCCCCACAAGACAAAAGCACAGCAACAGACGATTCAAAAATGCTGGATCAGAGACACCAATAACTTGGACCGAAGTGAACTTGAGGCTCGATGCAAATCCGACCTCCCCCCCTTCGCATATCACAACAGTCAGTGGCCTCAATTGTCACTACTCTGCGACCATCTCAAACATCCTTGACGATCTAGCCCCACTAAAACTGAAAAGAGCCCAAATCAAAGGTAGAAACCCCTGGTTTCACAGGATCCCTTAATAATGAGAATGAGAGGGGAGCCCTCCGGCAAGCTGAAAGATCCTGGAGGCAGCACCCTTCTACCGCACATCTAAAACTACTCCGCCAGGCCAGAAATGTCTACAACAGGAACATACTCAATTCAAAAAAAGACTTCTTCAGAACTGAACTAGAGAAAGCCAAGAACAGACCCCACAAACTCTTCAAACTGGTCGAACACCAATCTAATAAACTGGCCAAAACCTCGGAAGAAACCCCCAAGTCTCTAATATCCTCGGAGGAATTCTCTTTCTTCGCTGGCAAAATCTTTGCCCTTGGAAACTAACTCAGCTCCATCACACACCCTCAACCCCTTACTGACCTGTCTCCTCCCACCGCGAAGCACCCACAGGCTCCACCCAAAAATCATGCTCACTGGACGGTCTTCAAAGACTACGACGACGACTCCATCTCTAAAATCCTTTCTACCTTAAACCCGAACAACCATTTCAATGACCCGCACCCTGCCAACTGCCTAGCTGTCTTCGGTCAATCCATTATTCCCAGCTGGACTACAATAATCAACGCCTCCATCCAGCAGGGAACGATACCTGACTCTCTAAAAGCTGGCCAAGTCCTCCCCATTTTGAAAAAGCCGTTGCTGGATCCAGCGTCCCCGACAACTTCAGACCCATCTCCAACATCCCCCTCTTAGCCAAAGTGCTGGAGAAATGTGTGCAACAGCAGCTAAGTCACCACATCAACAACTTCCACTTGCTTGATGACTTCCAATCCGGATTTAGACCAGGGCACAGCACCAAAACCACCATGCTCCACATCGTGGATGATGCCCTCCAAGCCATTGACCAAGGCAAAACTTGTCTCCTAATCCTCCTGGACCTATTCTCTGCCTTCAACACGGTCAACCATGAAAAACTACTCGATTGCCTCAAACTCAGGATGGGATTGGATGGCACTGTTCCAGATTGGTTTAGGTCCTTCCTCCACAACAGGTCACAGAGAGTCCTAATCAGCGGCAACCTTTCATCACCATCCCCGGTCATGGTTGGAGTCCCTCAAGGATCAACCCTATCCGCCACCCCTTTCAACCTCTACGTAGAACCGCTTACCGAAGTATTACACGCAGCTAATATCTCCTATCATATGTACACTGATGATACCCAGATCTACATCAAAACCTCTTCTCTCGAAGAGATTCTCTCCCTGAACGAAGCCCTGAAACTCACCATACAATGGCTCGCATCCAATCAACTTAAACTCAATACAAAGAAAACAGAATTTCTCCTGATCTCCCCTCCCAATACCAATCTCGAGATTCAATCATGGATTAAGGCTATCACAGCCTTAAATTGCCCACCGACCATTGTGAACTCCGCTAAATCCCTGGGAAGTACCCTTGACACCAACCTGAACATGCGGGACTACATCAATTCTATGGCCAAAACAGCCAGATTCCACCTGAGCTACCTTAGGAAATTGAAACCCTTCCTCGATGCTCCCGACCTAAAAATGTCAGTCCATGCACTCATCATCTCTAGACTGGAATACGGCTGCTCAACCATCTTTGGTTTACCCAAGATCTCCCTGGCACCTCTTAAACCCTGCCTCAATGCGGCCGGCAGACTACTTACCAGCTCAAGGAAATACAATCATATTTCCCTACACCTGAAAGCTCTCAACTGACTTTCCCCGGAGGCAAGAATACAGCTCAAACTAGCACGCATCATGCACAAAGCTTTATACTCTAACTCCCCTGCATATCTGACACTGAAACTTGTGATCTCCGGAGGAACCAAAAACTCCTGATCTGCCAGAGACCTCTTGCTCCAACCTGCACGCTTTCGGAAAAAAAACTTATAATCGGGCCTTCTCAAGGGCTGCTCCAAGAATATAGAACTCTCTCCCACTCGACATCAGAAGAATCCCCTCGCTTCAAAAAGGATGCCGAAACCTTCCTTATGGACACATTTCTCCGCAAAAAATTGCCTCAATCACCACTATGGCCCGACCTAGGGACGTCCACTACCTCCCTTCGGACTACCTTGTCACCCCATTAGAAACCTGGGGCCTGGCTTGAATAATTGTAAACGTATTCTGTAAATATGGTATCTCGCCTTGAGTAACTGGTTATGTAAACTGTAAATACGTGCTCTTCTTTCCCTTATGTATCCGGCACCCCTCCCCCTTACTACTCGAGCTGTTACTGATTGAGTTTAAGTCTGTCTGTATTTTGCTTTGCTCTCCCGTAAAGCACTCTGATACCCTAACGGGTCAAGTTCGCGCTCTATAAAACACATAAAATAGGTAAATACATAAATAAATAAATACCTGTCTCCAGTGTCCATGTCTTAATCCCAGATGATGACGGTGCACTGATGTCATCAATCGAACACAGGAAAAGTAGGAGGCTGATGCAAAGGATTTTCCTGTGAGGGCATACGGGGGGTAGGCTCTGGTGTGAGCAATGGAGCAATCCCCTTACCCTGTTTAGAGACAGTGATGTTCTTGCACACTGAACTAAAAAGGTTGTCCAGTGAATGCGACTGTGACGTTGTTTGCACTAAATGTATTAATACCCATACAAAGTGTGTTGGTTTTGGCATTTGCGTGCTGTTCAGGGATTAGGGAAAGGCACATTTTCTGAAGTAGTCCAGCACTCCAGCAATGCTTATGCTTTCCTCAAATGTCCATTCATCCATTAGGCCAACCGCTGTCTCAATTGAAGAGAGGTTCATGTGTGACTACCTAAGGAACTGTGACAAATTGACTAATGTACATGAATCACCCCGCTTGTCACCTTTGTATCCGAAACATTCAAATGTAAAATTTATTGGGTTCCCTTGCTGTCCTCTAACTAAACAATTGTCGGAGGACTTCTGAGGTTGGGTGGGCAAAATGTTGGTGTCTCTTATTCAAATCTCTATCCGCTTTCTATCCAGTAATTTACTCATATGGTAAGCCAACAGATGGCTGTCATCAATCAAGCAATCAATGTTTATTCTTATAAGTTAATAAAAACCATCACAATATTGTCATGTACACATCTTGCACCATGTAAATCAATAGCAGTCCAAGTAAATTCCTTATGTACAACAAAGGAGCCTGATGTCAGGTTAAGAGAACAAGTCGCATTTAGATCCATCATGCTAATGAGTTTGTTTCGCACTGCTTAAAACAAGCACTGGATTCACACCCATCGGTGCGAACTAGCAAATGAATGCAAGTGGTATTTCACTGCAACCTAGCAAATTGAAAATAAATTATGCTAGAGTGCTGACTTCTCCAGCACTATTTGAAATGAGGCAATCATGTATTTTTAGCGCTGGCATCTGCCCATTAAGCCCAGCTGGTAAGTGGTGCCGCAGGATATTGTTCGCGTTGAGCGCGTGAAAACCTAACACCTTTTTTTTAGGAGACTGGGGAGTTCAGGGCCGATCTAAACTTAGAAATGATGTGTCGTTTTGATGCAGCTGAAGCTTCGGCGTTATCTCCCCTCCCCGTTGCACCTGTAGACTGAGAAGAGAAAGATGCTTCTGAAATGTAGCTCCTCTTGTAGCTTTCGGAGTGGCAGTAGGAAAGAGCGTTTACAATAGCATTCACTCGCAGATGCAGCCACAAGTGGAAATAAAGGGGCATATCTACAAGTAAATGGAGCAGCGCTGCGACGAATTTTGCAGCACCACATTGTGTCATTTTAAAAATGCAGGGATGCGCTGTATTTACAACAATACAGCGCACCCTGTGTTTTCCCTTGTGCTGGCACAAAAATAAGTTGCCTATCGCCAACACAGACACTTTGGGAGGTAGAAAGGGAGGCAAGCATGACCGACTACCATTTTGTGTGTGTAAAAGGCCGCTTTATTGAAACAGGTGCACATCACATTTTTACGAGCTGGCAAACCGCCTTACAAAACTAAAACCTCTCTAAACATCGAGTTACCTGACCCCCTTTTGTTTTTCTCCCCCCGCCCCTACGATCCCCACATGATAACATCCCCCACCCCGCAACATAACAATATATAACTGCATTATCCTATTAATATCCAATTTTCTCCCCTACCTCTTAAATCCAAAACCTCACAATACCTACATTCCTATCTGTCCTTTTGCAACTGTAACCAAACTGCCCTCTAATGTAACCCCAAAACTGGTTACCCTTTCCCCGCTCCCATTCCCCAAGTCCCCAAACTTAACGACAAAATACCGAACTCCAGCCAAACTTGGCCAACATCCAAAACAAACTCCGCCACCCAGGGAAAGGTGGAGTGTAGGTAAATACACCGCCACCCCCTTTCCCTGCCCCCCTCCCCGTCCCGCGCAGCTAGCAAACAAAGACAAAAATCCACCATGGACCTATTCGCGGCGCACGCCCAGCAAACGGGCCAACACCTCCCGAAGCTCCAACAGGTACAAGTCCATCCCAATCCGCGAGAGGTGTACTCCGTCCACCCTGAACATTTCCGGCGCATCATAGCTAATGTCCCTGTGCCAAATCCTTGCAAACCCCAAATGCCGACAGAAACGCACCATTTCCACATTTAGCTTCTTACGCGCCTTGTCCACCGCCTGCGGCTGGACTGCACCTCTTCACACCCTTCGCGGCACTAGCTCAGTCCATACCACCGAAAAACCTGCCCAGCCCCTACGCAATTCTGCCAAATCTCGCCGCATCGCCCTCATCAAAACAAGGCTAGTCTCCCGCAACATATCGTTCTCCCCCAAGTGGAGAACCAACTCATCCGGGCACCGACCGCCTCGAACCATACCATTCAAAGTGGACATTAATTCCTTCCAGGGCATGCCCCCCCTCCCCAACCATACCACCTGAAAAAGAGCAGGATTAAAGCCCAAATTTTCACCAAAATAACTATCTTGGGCCTGCAGCTTTGCTCTCTTCACAAATGAATCGCCCACAATCCAAATCAACATGCCCTGTGCCGTGGGACCCGCCACCGAACCTGAAATGAAAAACAAATGTAAGTAAATGTGCACCCCCCAACTTCCTCCGCGCGCTTACTCCAACTCTCCGCTACGCACAAAACGCCGGTAGCAAGCCGAGGACCACCTCCCCAAGCGCATAATGGCCCCTCGCCCGCAACCCCAACGGTGAGCTTCCGACGCCGCCCCTATTCGGAACGAGTGCGTGCCATACTGCTTGCCATCCACCCCCAATTTGTCCAATGCCTTGCGCAGCACTCCCAGCAGTTGTGACCCTGTGGCCCCTTTTTCATCTGCATGCTGAAACACCAATCCATTCGACCGCCGTTCGCTCCTCCATGCCCAACCCCACCGCACCGTGCACGCCACTTCCCCCCCACCCGCAACGTCACCCATGCTCCCACGCAACGCTGATCTGTCTTAGACTGTCGCAGCCAAATGCGCACCTCCCGTCCCCCCAGCCGCACGTCAGACCACCCCAGACCCTGGCCTGTTCTCCCACCCAACAACTCAGACACCTGAAAGGCCCCCGCAAACATCCACACCATCAAGGTCAAAAACAGGCAAGCCTCCCGTCCCTGCATGCACACTAAATGCAAAACCCCCAACACTTTGTCCAAAAGCTCCTCCGATAGCGGCCGCCGCACCGCCCCTACCCGCCCGCATTCCCGGGCCCATCCCTCCAACATCCGTGACCCGAGCTCCCCCGCGGACGGCGCGTACCCCCAACACAGCTTTCCATATGAATGCAATCCCTGCCATCTTGCCTGCTATGGTCACCCTCTTCAGACCCTTGCCTATCAAGGAGAGCATAAACTGCACCACATCGTCCTGTCTGTCGATTCCCGGCAGCCTCCAACGCGCCCCGGACGCCACAAACTCCCCCCATGCAGCCACATATGTTGTCCTGGTCGATTCCGCCAAGGATCCTAGAACCACTTGTAACATCCGGTGTTGCCTACACACCACAGCTGCGGCGGCATTGGCGCCGGGTCCCGCTCCGCATCCTCAGCTAACCCTCAGGGTCTCCCCCACTGCGAACGAGACAAGGCATCCGCAATGTCATTGTCAATTCCCGGGACGTGTACCGTGCGAAATGCAATGTCATGACGCAAGCAGCCAAGCACAAACACCCGTAACAGCTTCAACACCTGCTCATCCCTGGCCGACTGGCGATTGACCACCTGGACCACCGCCATATTGTCCACATGGAAAGTCACCCTCTGGTGTGCCAGCACCTCTCCCCACAGACAGATCACCACCACCAAAGGGAAAAGCTCCAGAAAGGCAATGCTCCGGCCCCCCCCGCCACTCCGGGGGCCAACTCTCCACACACCATTTCCCGTTCTAGAACAACCCGAAACCATCATTGCCCGCCGCATCCGAGAAAATCTGCACTTCTCAAACCATGTCCACATCCCGCTGTAAGGGCACACCGTTGAACTGGTTCAGAAAAAACCGCCACATCCTCAAATCCTCCCGCACGCCCGCCGACAAACAAACGTGGTGGTGCGGCGGCCTGTTACCCGCCAGCGCCCTACCCAAGCATCTACAGAATGTCCTCCCCACACGTACCACTCTGCACGCAAAATTTAGGTGTCCCAGCAGCACCTGAATTTCCAGCACTGCCATTTTGTGCTTTGCCACCATCACCTCCAGCAGACCCAACATCTGCCGCTTTTTATCTGCTGGCAACCTTGCCTCCATCGCACTGAGTCCAGCTCAATGCCCAAAAATGACAGCGCCGTGCCTGGCCCCACTATCTTCTCCGGTGCTAAAGGTACCCCTAGGTCCTCCATGATCTCCTGAAACCTGTCCAGCGCCACCTGGCAGTCCGTGGAGTCTGGGGCCCCGACCAAGAAAAAGTCATCCAGGTAGTGTGTAACTCCCTGGTGACCCGTGCGCTCCGTAAAAATCCATTGGAGGAACGTGCTAAAACATTCAAAAAGTGCACATGACATCGAGCAGCCCATCGGCAATGCCTTGTCCACATACCAGCGGCCGTGAAACTGGATCCCCAGTAGGCACCAGTCATCTGGGTGAACCGGCAGCAGCCGGAAAGCCGATTTGATGTCGCACTTGGCCATTTTCGCTCCAGGACCGGCCGCCACCACCAAGTTCATGGCCGCCTCCACCGAGGAGTACGACACCGTGGCATCGTTCACCGACCCCCCCTTCCGGCCACAACAAATGTTGTATGAGGCGGAACTGCCCTGCCTCCTTCTTGGAGATGACCTCAATGGGGGACACTATCAAGTGCTCCAAAGGCCAATCCGTGAAAGGACACACCATGCGGCCCTCCATGACCTCCTTGTCCAATTTGCAGTGCACCACTTCCGGGTGATCCCGCGCCGACCGCAGGTTTTCCGCCCAACGCCGTTGCCGTGGCCCCGCGTAACCCAAACGAAACCCCACTCGAAACCTGGTCGCAAGCACTCGGCAGCCCCCACGTCCGGGTAGGTACGCAGGGCCACCGTCAACCGCTCCAAATTAACCAGAGTACGAGCCTTGGGCCCCAGAGCCCCTACCCCCCGGCCGTTGTCCGACTGCTGGGCAGCTCCGGGGCGCGTATTCCCACCCGGCGCTTGCGCCCCCCCTGTTGTCGCGGGGGGCCCCAACAACGGACCACGGGGTGTCCGTATTTACCGCAACCCAAGCACTCATGCTTAAAACGGCAATGCTCCCTGGCACAGACTCCTTTGTTGAAGTCCCAGCAGGCGCCCGCCACTACGGGCTGGCTCTTGGCACCTGCCCCCACCCCCCCACCCCCGCGGGTGGGGCGTCCCTGAAAGGGCTGATAAACGATCGGAAGACCACTAGCGGTAAAAATAGCCTTGCCCGACCCCGCCAGCCCCATCGTGTGCTGCCATAGGTCGCAATCCAGCTCCCCCCACTTGGCCTCCGGATCCCATGCCATTCTTGCCCTAAACTCCTCGTCGTACTGTGCCCATGCGTAACCACCCCCTGTGATCTGCGCCTTCCGAATAATGTCCATGTATTTAAACATAGACACTGAGCGCTCCGGGAACTTCTCGCAATAGACGCTCGGGAATATCAGAAATGCCGCCGTCCAATTCTCAATCGTTAAGGGCACCCTCGGCCGCTTCAGCAACTCATATTCCTCCTCCTTCGACCCCTCCTTCGACCTGACCTCGCGGTGCAACAATTTCAACAACTCCACATATTCCCCCTTCCATATCTTCTCCTTGGTGGACGCCATTAAATGCGTCCCCAGCGGCTTCGTGACCCCCATGTACGGGAGTCATTTTATTTTCAGCGGTACTGCTCTCTACCTTCCCCGCACCGTCGTCTGCCGCCGCTGACCCTGCCGTACTACCCTGTGTGCCTGGCGTAGCTCCGGCCGTCAGTGCTGCCCCCCAGGAACACCCTCCCCCTCGGGCGCCCGCAGGGCCTCCTCCTCGCCCACACCCTTATCCGCCACATACTTGCCCTTGCACAACCGGTCCCCCCCACCACACCCCCCTCCCCCACACCCATTGACACCATGCGCGCCGCTGTTGTGCATTTACCTGGTAGCAGCGCATCCCCGCGCCGCTCCACGCCTCTCTGATCCAACGACGACTTGTCCCTAGATTGTGTCCGGGCCGCCCCGGCACCCAGGCCCCGTGACACCTGCAAAAAAGAACTAACACCATTACCGGACCCCCGTCCGCCCTCGCCATCCTTCAACTCGTCACCTTCCTGCAACTCTACTCCGCCCCACCTATACACCTGACGAGCCAGCGGAGGCGCTGACTGCACCCTACCAGGGGCCCACTGCCCTACTCAACACAAAACAGTCTTCTTCCGTGTTGCTCCATGTCCGTCGCTGTTCCCCAAGCCACAGGGGCCCTGTGGGGGAATGGGCCGGCGAGCCCACCAGGGGCCTTCGTGAGCCAGCCATTCCGTGATCCCTCGCTGACTCCAGGCCTGTCGCCAGAGGCACGGCCCTCCCTTCTCCTTGGCGCCGTTCCGCCGCACCAAGCCTGACCAAGTTTCAGCCCCGAGCTGGGCATCCACCTGCAATAGAAACGGTACTGCTGATGTGCTGGGTCCATGCCACTGCACGGCCTCCCCTCCCTTCCCCCACCTGTCCTCCAACCCTACCGCCTCCACCACCTCCTCATCCTCGCTCCATACAAGTTCCCGAAACCCAGGCCCCCGTTACTCTGGGGAATTCCCCTCCCTTGCCCCCTCCCCCCTACCCCCGCCCGGTCGACCCCTGACGCAAACTGAGCCTCTCGCAGCCCCTCCCCCCAAGAATCAAAGACATCCAGGCACTCCCCATCCCTGTCACCACCAACTGACTCTATCAATAATGGGAAGATCCACCCCTTACGACCCAGGACCTCCCCCCACCCCCCAAACCCCACCATCCCCCCCACTGCCCCACTACCCGCCAGGTGCTGCACCTGAACCCGCCCCCCGTCCACCTCCCCCGACCCACCTGCCCCGCGCCCCCCTGCGCACCCCTTCTGCCCCCTATTCTGACCTCCTTTCTCCCCCTCCCCCCCTCCAAAACAGCCCCCTGCCTGGCCGAGGAGGGCTCCCCCCTCTAAACCTCTGATGAAGGCCCTCTCCCTGCCCCCCCTCTGCGGGCCCTCCAATCTGCTGGGTCTCCCTGACCCCCTACCCGATCCTGGGGGGCCACCCCTGTGCTTATCTGGGCCTCCCCCCCTTTTCCCCTTCTTCCCTGCTTCCGGCCCAGAGTCGGAGCTTGCGGCCCAGAGGTGGAGATTTCAGCCATAGCTAAAATCCCCTCCTCTGAGCCGGAAGCTCCGCCTCCAAGCCGCAAGCTCCGCCTCTGGGCCGGAAGCTCCGCCTCCGGTCCGGAAGCTCCGCCTCTGGGCCGCAAGCTCCGCCCCCAAGCCGGAAGCTCCGCCTCCGGGCCAGAATTTCCGGCCCGAGTTCGGACTTAGAGTTAGTAGTCTTAAATCTATTCTGTGAATACCGAAAGTAGTAAGTTTATTCTGTGAATCCCGAAAGTAGTAAGTTCACTCTGTGAATCCCGAAAATAGTAAGTGCATTCTGTGAATACCAAATAGTAGTAAGTTTAGGATTTAGTCTTAAGTTCATTCTGTGAATCGGGCCCACTATGTTTACTGTGAAAGGGGAGGGCAATGGGTGTTGCTGTGGGAGTTCCACCTCAACACACATTGATTCTGATGGCTGACCCCTATATACAAAGGAGGCGTAAATAGGAGGCAGCACCAGAACTAAGACCAAGAAAAACCTGGTCTTACCCCGGCGCAACGAGTAAATATGTTTCATTTCTCCTCATTTTTGCTGTTTTCATGTGGCTGCGTTGTGCAGCAGACATGAAAACAGCAAAAATCCAATGATTATTTATGTACAGGATGGTCCCCCTTCCTGCACATAAACAATCATTTAAAAAAAATGTAATTTTGCAACTTCTGTGCTTGCTGCATTAAGCAGCACACATAGAAGTTACAAAAAGGCATTTAAAGATTGTTTATATGCAGGAAGGGGGACCTTCTTGCACATAAACAATCTTCCCCTAAACGCAGACACCCTTGCACTAAGGAGTAAGGGTGCCTGCATTGGCGCTAGGCTGCTAAGTGTAGAGCCAGCGCAGGGGCAAACGCAGGGCTGAACCATATTCTTGTAAATATGGTGCAGCTCGCTGTTTCTGAAGTTGCGGAGTGAGGCGTTAAGCCAGGAAGGCTAATGCCTCACACTGCCACTTCCCTTGTAAACATGCCCCAAAGTAGCTTAACGCCACTTTGTAAATATGGCGCAGGGCAACACGCCAACAGAACGTCATAAAAAATGACACTCTGGTAGTGCAATCCCCATGTAAATATGCCCCAAAGACTATTTTATATTATTCTTGGCAACAAACCTTTGTGAAGAGTAAGGTTCAAATCTCTGAAGGTATAACACACCCATTTCACATTGCACATATATGACGAAATTTCACGAGATTGAAAATGTGTTACATTTTGTGTTATATTCTCTCATAAGCACAGGTTTGAGAAGAGAAAATCTCTGAAACATTGAAATTATGCCCATCTGAGAGACATTTTCTGCTTGAACCAGTCACTTGACAGAATGCCAACTTTTGAAAGCGAGTTTTGCCCTCATGTTCAATTTTCAATTGACATAACAAGCATGTTTTGTGAAACGTCAAATAAATTTGCGTAATCTTTGTGAATTTAAAAAAAAAAAAATGTGTACCAATTTAGAAGAACTCTTGTGGGGAGAACCACCATTTTATCAGGCAGGGTAAGGTGTGAAATCTTTCATGGCATTCATAGATATGCCAGGGAATTTGGAAGAAACCACCACTCTAGTCAGGATAAGTGAGTTACACTCCTAAAATAACCCCTGCTCACCCCCTTGGTAGCTTGGCATGTGCAGACAGGCTTATCTCGGAGGCAGTGTATAAAGCATTTGCACATAACCAACAGTAATACAGTGTAAGCACTACAAACAGACACCACACCAGTTTAGAAAAATATCCAATATTTTTATATACACGACCAAATACGATAAGAATCCAAAATACAGTACTTTAGAAATTGATGTTTCACCAAATGTTTCTTAAATGACAAAAATACGTTGAAACACAGTTCATACGAGTCGGTAGCTCGGTCCAAGCCTACCGTGATGCTGAAAACAACGGAATCTCGCAGTTCCAACTGACCTCTTCGGTACGGGCCAGCAACAGCGGGACAGGTTTGTTCACAGTACCTTTCTTAGTGCAGCTCAAACAGAGGTGCGATTTGGGCTTGGCATCCGTCGCGGTTGCGATGCGAAGTGGAAGCGGTGCAGGGCCAGACGGTGCTCGATGCAATGTTGGCAAGTCGTGGTGCAGGGGAAAGAGCGGGTTGTGGCATCCATCACGGTTATGGTGCAAAATGGAGCGGTGCACGGTGCGGTGTCCCTCGATGCGGTGCAGGCAGCGTCTCAGTGGCGATAGTGCAGACGGTGTCAGTGAGACCAAGGCGTGCGGTGCAGGGTGAGACGATGCTCAATGCAGTGCTGGCAAGTTGCGATGCAAGCGACAGAACCGGTTGGCGGGAATTGGTGCTGGCCGAGCCAGACAGCTGTGCGTGATGAGGCGGTCATGGGTGTCGAGCCAGCGGCAACCGTGTCGGTGATACCAGGCCAGCGAAGTGAAGCAAGTTGCGGTGCCTCTTGATGCAGTGCAGGCAGCGGCTCGTTGACAATCATGCAGACGGTGTTAGTGAGACCAAGGCATGCGGTGCAGGGTGAGACGATGCGGCCTGCGGTGCCTTCAGGACACAAGGCCAGCGACGGAGTCGGATGACAAAGTCAGTCGCTGTTCCATCTTCTCTGTGGCAACTGAAACAGCGGTTCCAGGAGCGGTACCCAGAGGTTGGTGTAGACTTTGCAGTCCCTGAGACTTCTTAACAGGAGGCCAGCTCGGTTTCAGGCCCTTGGAGATATTCAGCACAAGTAGAGAAAGTTCAGTCCAGTCCTTTCACTGTCCAAGGCAGAAGCAGCAGCTGCAGGCCAACCCAACAAAGCAAAAACACAGCAAAGGGGCAGTACTCCTCCTGGCAGCTCTTCCAGCTCTTCTTCTTGACAGGTTCCTTGATTCCAGTGGGTTCTGAAGTTCTGGTGTTTGGGTCCCCCTTTTTGTTCTCAATTTCTCTTTGTTCTCTGAAGGCAGAGACACCTTAGCAGAGGCAGGCTTGGATGGTTAGACAAGAAAATACCTACTTTCTAAAAGTGGTATTTTCAAACACAGAATGTTAAAACCACTTCACTAAAAGATGTATTTTATCATTCTGATAGGCTCGAATTTCAGGCTCGAATTTCTACCACGTTCTCTGAGTCAGTTAGAATTATAGATTGTAATAATCAAACTGCCCATTCTGGCCTATGGGGAACAGGTAGCCTTGCAATAATGAAAAATGAAGTAGGCTGTAATTCACTATCAGGACATGCCACACACACCAGGGCATATCCTACTTTTTACATACAATGCACCCTGCCCATGGGGGTACCTTGGGCCTACCTTAGGGGTGACTCACATGTAGAAAAGGGAAGATTTGAGGACTTGCAAGTGTGTGCACTTGCCAAGTCGGCATGACAGCCCCAGGCTGCGCACAGGCTCTGCAATGGCAGGCCAGAGTTACACTTTACGGACTGTTTGCGTGGGTGGCACAATCCAGTGCTGCAGCCCACCAACAGCATTTGATTTATAGGCCCTGGCACTCGCAGTTCAATTCACTAGGGACTGACACATAAATGAAATAGGCCAATCATGGAAACACCAATCCATAACACATTTTATACAGGAGCACTTGCACTTTACCACAGGACAGCAGTGAGGGAAGTGTGCAGAATCAATACACCCGCAAAAACAGAGTCAAAACCGGGGGGTCAGAAAGCAAAAAGTCAGGGGAAACACGCCAAAAGATGCAAAGTCTAACACATACCCCCTCCAGCTGAAAGTAGGGAGAACTACCCTCCCTCCTGGGAGTTCTCTTCACTAAGGTGGAAGACAAACAGAAGCTGCGGTGAAGATCACCTACTAAATGCACCTGTAGAGATCTGGTATTTAGTAACCTGAATTGATAATTATTTGTTTAGACACTCAACTTGGAATGGTCCACTGCTAAGGCCACTACAAATAGAAATGATATACAAGAAACCAAGGAGTATTAAATGTTCAAAGTCCAAATCATTCAACAGTCATGTGTAGACATAGTTCTTCAAACAATAAGAGAAACTCTTAACAGCAGGTGTTGCTTCTTCTTTTAGTTTTTATTTCTCGATTTCCACTTGAATTTCTTTTTTTCTTTCAAAGATGTTTCCAAACGATCAAATGAAATCAGTTCAATTGATAATCAAATAAATGCCAGTACAGCCTACGCGTTTCGTCCTCACAGGGACATCATCAGGGCTGTAGAGTAGAGAAAGAAAGAAAAACTATAACTAACCGTTCATTCAATCACATTTAAGTATAAAAGTTCATTTAAATCGAACACATTCTTATTTTTCAAAGCTACCTATATAACAATCTCGAGTCATTTAAAGCCATGCCTGCCTATATAACATTCTTTCCCAACAATATCATTAATGAGAGAAACATAAACAAAACTCCTGATGGGTGTGACCGGAAGTTAATCTTTCTCCTGAGAGAGTTTCAGACAATAAACATAATCTCATAAAGAGCAATTTTTTCTTTTTCGTATATATCTATTTATTTACAGTTATCCCCCGCTTAAGGATGATAAGTAATGGCTCACCTAAATTCGTTAGAGATCAGTAAAATTCCTCATTTGAGTTTAAGTATTCATGGCATAAGCGGTTGAGAAGTCTTCAATTACTAGTGCACGATATTTTTTATAGTTTGGCAGTCTAAGATCAAAAGAAATATTGTTTAAATATTTTTGTATATATGCGTTTTAATCAAAAAGAAAACACTGATTTTTTGTTTTGACTCTTTTCAATCCTAAGCGATCAACTGAAGTACTTTGCTATTACTATTCAAATCACATAGTCAAATATGGTCCTGCCATACGAACATTATCTAAGTGGAACAACAGGTTTGTCAACAATGTAGAATATAAGGTGCTCCTACCCTTGTAGTATTTAGAACGATGCCTGTTACTTATGACATTCCAATAGCGGTCATATAAGACGTTTTTCCTCCTTTTCAAATTTTTGAATGGAGAAGAAATTATAAAAGAAAATATAAAATTTCGGAGACAGACTCAGTAAGTTGTACCCCTTAAATAAACAAGTGACCTCTAATCTGTCACAAGTATTTACCAGCTAAAGTTCAAGTCTATCGTGTACATACCTTCGATAATCAAGGTCGGCTTCTCCCGCATGTAACCTCCCAGACGACTCGCTTGATAAAGAGTCGACAAGATACCTGTTCTTTCTAGTCACTATTTAAACAGTGAATTATCGAATCACAAAGTTTCTATGTGTGCACCAATAGTCTCTTCGTTTATATTTGGACTAGTTCCCTACCACGTCCGCATATTACCGCGTCATACGAAAATCCAATCACACATTACGTACAACGACCTTGCCCCCATACAAGTACAAGTACCAAACCGGAAATCTGTGTATTATTTCCGGTTTGTCTAGCGTCTTTTCTGATTGGCCCACTGATGGGTTATGAGTTGGCCAATCTCCATTAGGCAAAGGTCATTGAAACTAAAACTAAACACCGCGTAGATATAAACACTCTTAACTACGCTGTTAACTATTTCTGGTTTTGCTTTAATTGGCCATGGGAACCTACATGTTGCCACGTCATGCGAGAATCCAATCACCCATTACGTTCGAAAGCCTTGCCTCCATACGAGTACAAGTACCAAACCGGAAATCTGTGTATTATTTCCGGTTTGTTTGGCGTCTTTTCTGATTGGCCCACTGATGGGTTATGAGTTGGCCAATCTCCATTAGGCGAAAGTCGCTGTAACTAGAACTGAACACCGCGTAGATATAAACTCTCTTAACTACGCTGTTAGCTAATTCCGGTTCTGCTTGAATGAACTGTGATAGGCCCAAGGAACCTACAAATTTTTAACCATTCACAACATATAAATATACCTGAAGCTGGGGATAAATGTAATCAAAGACTGTAGTCCCTAATGTGTTTATAAAAATGCGTAAGGACCACAATTTGCAAAATGAAAAAACGACATATTTGGTAACTGTCTACTATTTATTTAAAGTGAAAAAATGCAATGTGTACCCAACGTGATTCACTTGATTATGCAAAGACCGAAATGTATTTACTTGTCACAATACAAAATCAGTAAATTAGGTGCCTGTTTTCTGTTTGATTATAATAAAAAGTGCCATGTATGCCCAACCTGGATAACTCAATAACACATCAAATTCATTCTCAGAGTGATAATTTATACATTCAATTCATAAAAAATGATGCATTTCTGAGTCGCTGTTAAAACCATCCCTCACCGTACGACAGCGACTTATCCATCTCGCTTCCTCTTGCCTGATTATTAGTTCCCAGTCTCCCCCCCTCACACTGGGTTCTATTTTTTGGAGACTGTGAAACTTGAAATCTTTTTGGTTCTCATGAAATCTTTTTACGTGTACATAAATGGGTGATTTAAGGTCTTCATTAAGAATGGCCCTTCTGTGTTCTTGCATACGAATTTTGAGAGCTCTCTTAGTGCTCCCAATATATACTTGATTACAAGCACAGATCAATGCATACACGACTCCAGTACTGTTACAATTAATGAATTGTTTAATTTGATAAGTCCGTGTACTATTATATCAAAATTCCTTAGTCCCATTCAAACCCCAGGGACACATATTGCACCCTCCACAAGTAAAAAACCCCTTAGGTGTTATGGGCATCCATTCGTGTTGGACTCGTGTCTTAGGCTGAATATAATTTCTGGTGATCAGATTACTAATAGTCGGAGTGCGTCTATATATTATATTGGGAGTTTCTCCAATCTGTCCCAAGAGACCAGGTACGCCCATTAGCAAATGCCAGTTCTTTCTAAGAATCTTATAAATGTTGTCTTTATCAGAGTTATATGTTGTTACAAATGCCAAGGGCCTGTTCATCTCTTTTTTGCCTTTCGTTTTAGATGTCAGGGTTGTGTGTCTTTCTATCTGGCTTATTTTCTTCCGAGCAGAATTCAACAATTTTTCAGAATAACCTCGTTTTTTCAACCTATGGCAGAGCTTGTTAATCTCCTCCTTAAAGTCTCCCTCCTCACTACAATTTCTTCTTATTCTAACCATTTCGCCAAATGGTATGCCCTTGATTACTGATGCTAGGTGTGAACTGTCTGCCCTTAAAATTGAATTAGTTGCGGTCTCTTTTCTGAACAATTTGCTTTTAATGGAATCTCCCACTACAAAGAGTTCTACATCCAGATACTCAATCCTCTGATGTTGAAAATTCATGGTTAACTTCACATTGAACAGATTATTATTCAAATAGGATAAATACTCTTCCATATGTTTTTCAGTCCCTCTCCAAAGGATCAAAATGTCATCTATAAAACGACCCCAGAAGAGTATATGGTCTGTCCAGCTAGCGGCTCCCCGGCTCCAGGCATGCTCCCTCTCGTACCAACCCATGAACAGGTTGGCATAAGAGGGAGAAAACCTGGATCCCATCGCCGTGCCCCTGATCTGATGGTACCAATCAATTTGAAAAAGAAAATAATTATTGTTGAGTATAAGAGAGCTCATGGTCACTAACATTTCTGAATGTCCAATCAAACTGGCGCTTCTCTTTCCCAGAAAATATCTTAGGGCTGCTTCCCCTGTGTCATGTTTAATACAAGTGTAGAGTCCTACTACATCCATAGTTACAAAGCTCATACCTTCCTCCCAAACCACATTCTCCAATTTGTTCAATATGTCCATGGTGTCCCTGACATAAGAGGGTAAATTAAGAACCATCGGTTTTAAAAAACCGTCGACAAATTCTGACAGATGTTCTGTCAGGCTGCCTATGCTGGAGACAATAGGTCTTCCTGGTGGATCAGATCTCGATTTATGTATTTTAGGTAAAGTATAAATAAATGGATGAGATGGGTTCAGGATTCGCAAATATTTGTACTCAGCCTCATCCAGTAACCCGGCTTCCTTCCATGTAAAAAGACGTTCTGCAATCATTTGTTCTGCTTGTGTAGTAGGATTCTGACTTAGTTTACGATAGCATGTCTGATCTGATAATTGTTTGGAGATTTCACTACAATATTGAGTTTTATCTTGCACGACAATATTTCCACCTTTATCCGCCTCCCTTATTACGATCGAATCATCATTCTTCAAGCCCTTGATCGCCAATCGCTCTCCCATAGACAAATTATCTAGAATTTTCCCAAATTTTCTAGGCCGTTGGTCCCTGTCCTGAAATTGATGTAAATCACTCAACATTCTCTGTGTGAATATATCAATGGCAGCAAATTGAGTCCCCTGTGGGGTAAATTTTTATGCTGGACGTAAACCACTTGTTAAATCATAATTAGTTTCTACTCCCAATAAACTTGCAACATCATTAATGCTTAAATCTTCCCCCTCTGTAATATACATTAATAATTGTACATCACATAAATGTTCAATTGACAAATCAGATTCTTTAATGGCTGTTTTGGGGTTAACATTCTTGTTGTACATTGAGAAAAAACTTTTTAATTTTAACAAGCGAGAACATTTAAATAAATCAATTTCAATTTCTGTAAGTTCGCAACGTTGCTGAGGACAGAAAGAAAGGCCCTTTTTCAAAACATGAATTTCAACATCAGTTAAATTTCTTTGTGAAAGATTAATAACTTCTAGTTCCAAACCTAGTGTGTCATCTATAGTCAAACTATGGTCTACTTCCTCAAAGGATCTTGACTCCTGGTCCCCATTCTGGTACCGCCTGTGCTTCCTCCTCCCTCCTTTTGTACTGATGGGAACTTTCTCTTGCCTTTCTTTATCCGGTCTATCTCGTCTAAAAAAGAAGATGTACTGGAGGGTGGTGCTGTCCCACCTCCAGTTGCTCCTGTTTCCTCAGTAGAGGAAATACTCGAGCTGCTAGCATTAATGGAGCTTACATCCGAATTTAATTCCCCACTGCGCGGTTTTTTGGGTTTGCTGATTTCATCAAATCCCTTAGCAAAGGTAAAGATGCGCCCTTGTTTATAGTCACGCTCGTCCCTTCTTCTTTTGCTCAGTTTCTTATCCTTAATTTGGATCTGATGGTGATTAATCACCTCCTTGAGAATGCCATAGTTCTTCTCAGTCAGATCTTTCATATCCATATCTGCAATTTCCTTTTCAATTTCCGCAATTTGTAATTTTAGTTTCTCAACTTTACGTTCTGCGTTTTTAATCAATATGTTCATCATATTGAAAGAAGAGGTATAAAGATTCTCCTCCCAATCCTTTAACAAATCTGGATCTAGATCATCGAATGTAGGGAAGATTAAAATTCTTAATCCCCTTGGGATACGTCTCTGGTCTAGATAATTCTTTAAAGTCATCCCGTCCCACCATTTTGAGAGTTCTGTCTTTCTCAGTTTTTCTAATTTCAAAAATACATTTTTCAATCCATCTTTTGCCACTGGTTTACTGGTGGTTGCCCCATCCTGAATCCCCTTATTTTGGAATACCTCAGCGGTCCACTTTTCACGATCATCTTCCATAATATTACACAATCTCACGTGCTATAGGTGTCCTTAAATTGAAATACAAACAGAAGCAGCGGTGAAGATCACCTACTAAATGCACCTGTAGAGATCTGGTATTTAGTAACCTGAATTGATAATTATTTGTTTAGACACTCAACTTGGAATGGTCTACCGCTAAGGCCACTACAAATAGAAATTATATACAAGAAACCAAGGAGTATCAAATGTTCAAAGTCCAAATCATTCAACAGTCATGTGTAGACATAGTTCTTCAAACAATAAGAGAAACTCTTAACAGCAGGTGTTGCTTCTTCTTTTAGTTTTTATTTCTCGATTTCCACTTGAAATTTTTTTTTTCTTTCAAAGATGTTTCCAAACAATCAAATGAAATCAGTTCAATTGATAATCAAATAAATGCCTGTACAGCCTACGCGTTTCGTCCTCACAGGGACATCATCAGGGCTGTAGAGTAGAGAAAGAAAGAAAAACTATAACTAACCGTTCATTCAATCACATTTAAGTATAAAAGTTCATTTAAATCCAACACATTCTTATTTTTCAAAGCTACCTATATAACAATCTCGAGTCATTTAAAGCCATGCCTGCCTATATAACATTCTTTCCCAACAATATCATTAATGAGAGAAACATAAACAAAACTCCTGATGGGTGTGACCGGAAGTTAATCTTTCTCCTGAGAGAGTTTCAGACAATAAACATAATCTCATAAAGAGCAATTTTTTCTTTTTCGTATATATCTGTTTATTTACAGTTATCCCCCGCTTAAGGATGATAAGTAATGGCTCACCTAAATTTGTTAGAGATCAGTAAAATTCCTCATTTGAGTTTAAGTATTCATGGCATAAGCTTGAGAAGTCTTCAATTACTAGTGCACGATATTTTTTATAGTTTAACAGTCTAAGATGAAAAGAAATATTGTTTAAATATTTTTGTATATATGCGTTTTAATCAAAAAGAAAACACTGATTTTTTGTTTTGACTCTTTTCAATCCTAAGCGATCAACTGAAGTACTTTGCTATTACTATTCAAATCACATAGTCAAATATGGTCCTGCCATACGAACATTATCTAAGTGGAACAACAGGTTTGTCAACAATGTAGAATATAAGGTGCTCCTACCCTTGTAGTATTTAGAACGATGCCTGTTACTTATGACATTCCAATAGCGGTCATATAAGACTTTTTTCCTCCTTTTCAAATTTCTGAATGGAGAAGAAATTATAAAAGAAAATATAAAATTTCGGAGACAGACTCAGTAAGTTGTACCCCTTAAATAAACAAGTGACCTCTAATCTGTCACAAGTATTTACCAGCTAAAGTTCAAGTCTATCGTTTACATACCTTCGATAATCAAGGTCGGCTTCTCCCGCATGTAACCTCCCAGACGACTCGCTTGATAAAGAGTCGACAAGATACCTGTTCTTTCTAGTCACTATTTAAACAGTGAATTATCGAATCACAAAGTTTCTATGTGTGCACCAATAGCCTCTTCGTTTATATTTGGACTAGTTCCCTACCACGTCCGCATATTACCGCGTCATACGAAAATCGAATCACACATTATATACGACGACCTTGCCCCCATACAAGTACAAGTACCAAACCGGAAATCTGTGTATTATTTCCGGTTTGTCTAGCGTCTTTTCTGATTGGCCCACTGATGGGTTATGAGTTGGCCAATCTCCATTAGGCAAAGGTCGCTGAAACTAAAACTAAACACCGCGTAGATATAAACACTCTTAACTACGCTGTTAACTATTTCTGGTTTTGCTTTAATTGGCCATGGGAACCTACATGTTGCCACGTCATGCGAGAATCCAATCACCCATTACGTTCGAAAGCCTTGCCTCCATACGAGTACAAGTACCAAACTGGAAATCTGTGTATTATTTCCGGTTTGTTTGGCGTCTTTTCTGATTGGCCCACTGATGGGTTATGAGTTGGCCAATCTCCATTAGGCGAAAGTCGCTGTAACTAGAACTGAACACCGCGTAGATATAAACTCTCTTAACTACGCTGTTAGCTAATTCCGGTTCTGCTTGAATTAACTGTGATAGGCCCTAGGAACCTACAAGTTTTTAACCATTCACAACATATAAATATACCTGAAGCTGGGGATAAATGTAATCAAAGACTGTAGTCCCTAATGTGTTTATAAAAATGCGTAAGGACCGCAATTTGCAAAATGAAAAAACGACATATTTGGTAACTGTCTACTATTTATTTAAAGTGAAAAAATGCAATGTGTACCCAATGTGATTCACTTGATTATGCAAAGACCGAAATGTATTTACTTGTCACAATACAAAATCAGTAAATTAGGTGCCTGTTTTCTGTTTGACTATAATAAAAAGTGCCATGTATGCCCAACCTGGATAACTCAATAACACATCAAATTCATTCTCAGAGTGATAATTTATACATTCAATTCATAAAAAATTATGCATTTCTGAGTCGCTGTTCAAACCATCCCTCACCGTACGACAGCGACTTTTCCATCTCGCTTCCTCTTGCCTGATCATTAGTTCCCAGTCTCCCCCACTCACACTGGGTTCTATTTTTTGGAGACCGTGAAACTTGAAATCTTTTTGGTTCTCATGAAATCTTTTTACGTGTACATAAATGGGTGATTTAAGGTCTTCATTAAGAATGGCCCTTCTGTGTTCTTGCATACGAATTTTGAGAGCTCTCTTAGTGCTCCCAATATATACTTGATTACAAGCACAGATCAATGCATACACGACTCCAGTACTGTTACAATTAATGAATTGTTTAATTTGATAAGTCCGTGTACTATTATATCGAAATTCCTTAGTCCTATTCAAACCCCAGGGACACATATTGCACCCTCCACAAGTAAAAAAACCCTTAGGTGTTATGGGCATCCATTCGTGTTGGACTCGTGTCTTAGGCTGAATATAATTTCTGGTGATCAGATTACTAATAGTCGGACTGCGTCTATATATTATATTGGGAGTTTCTCCAATCTGTCCCAAGAGACCAGGTACGCCCATTAGCAAATGCCAGTTCTTTCTAAGAATCTTATACATTTTGTCTTTATCAGAGTTATATGTTGTTACAAATGCCAAGGGCCTGTTCATCTCTTTTTTGCCTTTCGTTTTAGGTGTCAGGGTTGTGTGTCTTTCTATCTGGCTTATTTTCTTCCGAGCAGAATTCAACAATTTTTCAGAATAACCTCGTTTTTTCAACCTATGGCAGAGCTTGTTAATCTCCTCCTTAAAGTCTCCCTCCTCACTACAATTTCTTCTTCTTCTAACCATTTCGCCAAATGGTATGCCCTTGATTACTGATGCTGGGTGTGAACTGTCGGCCCTTAAAATTGAATTAGTTGCGGTCTCTTTTCTGAACAATTTGCTTTTAATGGAATCTTCCACTACAAAGAGTTCTACATCCAGATACTCAATCCTCTGATGTTGAAAATTCATGGTTAACTTCACATTCGACAAATTATTATTCAAATAGGATAAATACTCTTCCATCTGTTTTTCAGTCCCTCTCCAAAGGATCAAAATGTCATCTATAAAACGACCCCAGAAGAGTATATGGTCTGTCCAGCTAGCGGCTCCCCGGCTCCAGGCATGCTCCCTCTCGTACCAACCCATGAACAGGTTGGCATAAGAGGGAGCAAACCTGGATCCCATCGCCGTGCCCCTGATCTGATGGTACCAATCATTTTGAAAAAGAAAATAATTATTGTTGAGTATGAGAGAGCTCATGGTCACTAACATTTCTGAATGTCCAATCAAACTGGCGCTTCTCTTTCCCAGAAAATATCTTAGGGCTGCTTCCCCTGTGTCATGTTTAATACAAGTGTAGAGTCCTACTACATCCATAGTTACAAAGCTCATACCTTCCTCCCAAACCACATTCTCCAATTTGTTCAATATGTCCATGGTGTCCCTGACATAAGAGGGTAAATTAAGAACCATCGGTTTTAAAAAAACGTCGACAAATTCTGACAGATGTTCTGTCAGGCTGCCTATGCTGGAGACAATAGGTCTTCCTGGTGGATCAGATCTCGATTTATGTAGTCCATCAGGCGCTATAGGGACTGAGGGGACACCACGGCTGGGCTTCTTTCTCCAACACTTATTTTCTACACGTAACTTGATGGAGATTTATAGAGAGATGTTTTGTATACCACACTATCACAGATAGAAAGGTTCATTTGGACCCCCACAGATTGAGGTGCACATCCCATGATTGGTGCACCCTATTTACGTTCATGTATATTTGGACTGAGATTTAACTTTATCTCAAATCTTGATAGCTTGTGTTTAGAGTACAAATTTTAGCTCAGCTGAACATATAACTTCATAGGATCTAATATTGCCAGAGGACTGCTATCTTCTACATATTTCAACATTATTGAACATTGATTACGATACGGGTTGTTACTCTCTGGCCCTCCCGTACCACCAAGAAGTTGATACACGTTTTCGCCCTGAAGAAGTCCCATCTGGACGAAACGCGTCGGCTGTTCATTTTCATTCTACTGTTGACAAATAAATTATCCAAACCAACCAGACTTTTGGACATTACTATTTGTGCTTTAGTAATAATTGTGTTATTCTAGCACTTGGTAATTTATGGTGCACCTGTGCTTATATTCAATTTATGTATTTTAGGTAAAGTATAAATAAATGGATGAGATGGGTTCAGGATTCGCAAATATTTGTACTCAGCCTCATCCAGTAACCCGGCTTCCTTCCATGTAAAAAGACGTTCTGCAATCATTTGAACATATTGAACAAATTGGAGAAAGTGGTTTGGGCGGAAGGTATGAGCCTTGTAACTATGGATGTAGTAGGACTCTACACTTGTATTAAACATGACACAGGGGAAGCAGCCCTAAGATATTTTCTGGGAAAGAGAAGCGCCAGTTTGATTGAACATTCAGAAATGTTAGTGACCATGAGCTCTCTCATACTCAACAATAATTATTTTCTTTTTCAAAATGATTGGTACCATCAGATCAGGGGCACGGCGATGGGATCCAGGTTTGCTCCCTCTTATGCCAACCTGTTCATGGGTTGGTACGAGAGGGAGCATGCCTGGAGCCGCTAGCTGGACAGACCATATACTCTTCTGGGGTTGTTTTATAGATGACATTTTGATCCTTTGGAGAGGGACTGAAAAACAGATGGAAGAGTATTTATCCTATTTGAATAATAATTTGTCGAATGTGAAGTTAACCATGAATTTTCAACATCAGAGGATTGAGTATCTGGATGTAGAACTCTTTGTAGTGGAAGATTCCATTAAAAGCAAATTGTTCAGAAAAGAGACCGCAACTAATTCAATTTTAAGGGCAGACAGTTCACACCCAGCATCAGTAATCAAGGGCATACCATTTGGCGAAATGGTTAGAATAAGAAGAAATTGTAGTGAGGAGGGAGACTTTAAGGAGGAGATTAACAAGCTCTGCCATAGGTTGAAAAAACGAGATAATTCTGAAAAATTGTTGAATTCTGCTCGGAAGAAAATAAGCCAGATAGAAAGACACACAACCCTGACACCTAAAACGAAAGGCAAAAAAGAGATGAACAGGCCCTTGGCATTTGTAACAACATATAACTCTGATAAAGACAAAATTTATAAGATTCTTAGAAAGAACTGGCATTTGCTAATGGGCGTACCTGGTCTCTTGGGACAGTTTGGAGAAACTCCCAATATAATATATAGACGCAGTCCGACTATTAGTAATCTGATCACCAGAAATTATATTCAGCCTAAGACACGAGTCCAACACGAATGGATGCCCATAACACCTAAGGGGTTTTTTACTTGTGGAGGGTGCAATATGTGTCCCTGGGGTTTGAATAGGACTAAGGAATTTCGATATATTAGTACACAGACTTATCAAATTAAACAATTCATTAATTGTAACAGTACTGGAGTCGTGTATGCATTGATCTGTGCTTGTAATCAAGTATATATTGGGAGCACTAAGAGAGCTCTCAAAATTCGTATGCAAGAACACAGAAGGGCCATTCTTAATGAAGACCTTAAATCACCCATTTATGTACACGTAAAAAGATTTCATGAGAACCAAAAAGATTTCAAGTTTCACGGTCTCCAAAAAAGTAGAACCCAGTGTGAGTGGGGGAGACTGGGAACTAATGATCAGGCAAGAGGAAGCGAGATGGAAAAGTCGCTGTCGTACGGTGAGGGATGGTTTGAACAGCGACTCAGAAATGCATCATTTTTTATGAATTGAATGTATAAATTATCACTCTGAGAATGAATTTGATGTGTTAATGAGTTATCCAGGTTGGACATACATGGCACTTTTTATTATAATCAAACAGAAAACAGGCACCTAATTTACTGATTTTGTATTGTGACAAGTAAATACATTTTGGTCTTTGCATAATCAAGTGAATCACGTTGGGTACACATTGCATTTTTTCACTTTAAATAAATAGTAGACAGTTACCAAATATGTCGTTTTTTCATTTTGCAAATTGCTGTCCTTACGCATTTTTATAAACACATTGGGGACTACAGTCTTTGATTACATTTATCCCCAGCTTCAGGTATATTTATATGTTGTGAATGGTTAAAAACTTGTAGGTTCCTAGGGCCTATCACAGTTAATTCAAGCAGAACCGGAATTAGCTAACAGCGTAGTTAAGAGAGTTTATATCTACGCGGTGTTCAGTTCTAGTTACAGCGACTTTCGCCTAATGGAGATTGGCCAACTCATAACCCATCAGTGGGCCAATCAGAAAAGACGCCAAACAAACCAGAAATAATACACAGATTTCCGGTTTGGTACTTGTACTCGTATGGAGGCAAGGCTTTCGAACGTAATGGGTGATTGGATTTTCGCATGACGTGGCAACATGTAGGTTCCCATGACCAATTAAAGCAAAACCAGAAATAGTTAACAGCGTAGTTAAGAGTGTTTATATCTACGCGATGTTTAGTTTTAGTTTTAGCGACCTTTGCCTAATGGAGATTGGCCAACTCATAACCCATCAGTGGGCCAATCAGAAAAGACGCTAGACAAACTGGAAATAATACACAGATTTCCGGTTTGGTACTTGTACTTGTATGGGGGCAAGGTCGTCGTACGTAATGTGTGATTGGATTTTCGTATGACGCGGTAATATGCGGACGTGGTAGGGAACTAGTCCAAATATAAACGAAGAGGCTATTGGTGCACACATAGAAACTTTGTGATTCGATAATTCACTGTTTAAATAGTGACTAGAAAGAACAGGTATCTTGTCGACTCTTTATCAAGCGAGTCGTCTGGGAGGTTACATGCGTGAGAAGCCGACCTTGATTATCGAAGGTATGTACACGATAGACTTGAACTTTAGCTGGTAAATACTTGTGACAGATTAGAGGTCACTTGTTTATTTAAGGGGTACAACTTACTGAGTCTGTCTCCGAAATTTTATATTTTCTTTTATAATTTCTTATCCATTCAGAAATTTGAAAAGGAGGAAAAACGTCTTATATGACCGCTATTGGAATGTCATAAGTAACAGGCAACGTTCTAAATACTACAAGGGTAGGAGCACCTTATATTCTACATAGTTGACAAACCTGTTGTTCCACTTAGATAATGTTCGTATGGCAGGACCATATTTGACTATGTGATTTGAATAGTAATAGCAAAGTACTTCAGTTGATCGCTTAGGATTGAAAAGAGTCAAAACAAAAAATCTGTGTTTTCTTTTTGATTAAAACGCATATATACAAAAATATTTAAACAATATTTCTTTTCATCTTAGACTGTCAAACTATAAAAAATATCGTGCACTAGTAATTGAAGACTTCTCAACCGCTTATGCCATGAATACTTAAACTCAAATGAGGAATTTTACTGATCTCTAACGAATTTAGGTGAGCCATTACTTATCATCCTTAAGCAGGGGATAACTGTAAATAAACAGATATATACGAAAAAGAAAAAATTGCTCTTTATGAGATTATGTTTATTGTCTGAAACTCTCTCAGGAGAAAGATTAACTTCCGGTCACACCCATCAGGAGTTTTGTTTATGTTTCTCTCATTAATGATATTGTTGGGAATGAATGTTATATAGGCAGGCATGGCTTTAAATGACTCGAGATTGTTATATAGGTAGCTTTGAAAAATAAGAATGTGTTGGATTTAAATGAACTTTTATACTTAAATGTGATTGAATGAACGGTTAGTTATAGTTTTTCTTTCTTTCTCTACTCTACAGCCCTGATGATGTCCCTGTGAGGACGAAACGCGTAGGCTGTACTGGCATTTATTTGATTATCAATTGAACTGATTTCATTTGATCGTTTGGAAACATCTTTGAAAGAAAAAAAAAAATTTCAAGTGGAAATCGAGAAATAAAAACTAAAAGAAGAAGCAACACCTGCTGTTAAGAGTTTCTCTAAGGTGGAAGAACCTGGACCGATCATCTGCGTTGGCGTGTTCTGTGCCAGGGCGGTGTTCCAACGTAAAGTCCATCCCCTGTAGGGAAATGGACCACCTCAACAGTTTTTGATTCTCACCCCTCATTTGCATCAACCATCTGAGGGGTCTTAGTTCTGTCTGAACCCGGTAGTGAGTACCAAACAGGTATGGTCTCAGCTTCTTCAGCGCCCAGACCACAGCAATAGCTTCCCTTTCTATGGCACTCCACCTCTGTTCCCTGGGGAGTAGTCTCCTGTTAAGGAAGACTACAGGCTTATCCAGGCCCTCTTCATTTACTTGTGAGAGCACCGCAAACATACCATGCTCTGAAGCGTCAGTCATCTCTGTTAAGGGGGCAACGATGGTGCCATAGCCCTTAACAAATCTCCTAAAGTAGCCGGTGAGACCTAAAAAGGCCCTCACCTCGGTCTGGGTCTTGGGGGGCTCCCAAGCCAGAATGGTGTCAATCTTGGGCTGTAGGGGCACCACCTGGCCGCTTCCTACCTGGTGTCCCAAGTATACCACCCAACTCTGCCCGATCTTGCCTTGATCATGAGGCCTGCACCTTGCAGAGCCCTTAACACTTTCTCAAGGTGCTGTAAATGTTCTTCCTAGCTGGAACTGAACACAGCAATGTCATCCAGGTAGGCGGCACAGAAATCCCCCAGTCCAGCCAACACCTGATTGACCAACCTCTGGAAGGTGGCAGAGGCATTCTTCAACCCAAAGGGCATCACCCCAAACTGGTAATGACCTTATGGGGTTGAAAACGCTGATCTCTCCTTGGCCCCATTGGTTAAGGCAATCTGCCAGTACCCAGATGTTAAATCAAACGTGCTGAGGAACCGGGCAGCTTCCAAACGATCAATGAGCTCATCAGCTCTGGGGATGGGGTGCGCGTCAGTCCTGGTGACGGCATTGAGCCCACAGTAATCCACACAAAACCGCAGTCTGGAGTGGCACCGGGTGCAGCAGATTTAGGGACCAAGACCCCTGGGCTGGCCCAAGGACTGTTGGAGGGCTCAATCACCCCTAACGCCAACATCTTACAGACCTCCTCCTTGATGCTGGCCCTGACCCGGTCGGTCAACCTGTAAATGTTGTGCTTTACAGGAGGGCTGTCACCAGTGTCCATGTCATGGGTACATCAATGAGTAACACCGGGGTCAGAGAGAAGAGTGTGGCGAACTGTCCCAACCACTGGCGACAGTCCCCCTGCTGCTCTTGAGTCAGTGTTGGGGAGAGGATCACATCCTCCACTGACCCATCATGCTCCTTGGTAGACAGGAGGTCAGGGAGAGGATCACTCTCCTCTTCCATGCCATTATCTGATGCCAAGAGTGTACTCACTTCGGACTTCTCAAAGTGGGGCTTGAGGCGGTTCACGTGAAGGACCCTCAAAGGGTTCCTTGGAGTCTGCAAATTCACCAGGTAGGTGACATCACTTTTGCGCTCCACCACCTCATATGCCCCAGTCCACTTGTCCTGCAAGGCACACGGTTCCACTGGGGCCATGACCCACACGTTTTGCCCAGGTTGAAATTCGACCAGAGGGCATTCTGGTCATACCACTTCTTCATTTTTTCCTGGCTTGCTTCTAGGTTTGCCTGAGCGAGTTTCCTGAAGCGGGCAGTCTGGTTTCTGAAGGCCAGCATGTAACTAAGCACATCCTGGGGAGTTTTCCTGGGAGCTGCCTCCCAGCCTTCCTTTACCAAACTCAGAGGTCCATTGACAGGGTGGCCATACAGGAGCTCAAAGGGTCTGTACCCAAGAGACTTCTGAGGCACCTCCGTGTATGCAAAGAGCAGGCATGGCAAGAGGACGTCCCACTTACGCCTTGTGGGTTCTGTTAGACCCTTGATTATGCCCTTCAAGGTCTGGTTGAATCTGTCCACCAGACTATTTCCTTGGGGGGTGGTAAGGAGTGGTGAACTTGTAGGTTACACCACACTCCTTCCACAGGGATGTCATATACTTGGATATGAAATTGGTCCCCCTGTCAGAAACCACCTGTCTCAGGAATCCCATGTGGGAAAAGAGACCGATTAACGCCCGGCCCACCACCGGCGCCATCGATGTCCTGAGAGGGATTGCCTCCAGGTACCGGGTGGCATGGTCCACCAAGACCAGGATGTACCTGTTGCCCATATCTGTCTTGGGATCCAGTGACCCCACACTATCCATCCCTACACTTTCAAAGGTTGTTCCACCAACAGGAAAAGGTTGGAGAGAAGCTTTGACCTTCTTCATACTCTACCCACTTACCTGGCAAGTTTGGCAAGACCTACAGTGTGCATCTGACTGCTTTCAGATTTGGGGCCAAAAGAAGTGGGTGACAGGCCTGTCAAAGCTCTTGTCCTGCCTCAAATGTCCTGCCAAAGGCACGTCATGAGCCAGACCCAGTAGGAAGGTCCTGAAGCGCTGGGGTACCACCAGCACACGGGCTGACCCAGGCTCAGCAACCTTAGGCTCACTGTATAGGAGACCATTCTACCAGTAGATCAGATGTGACCCGGACTGATTACCAGCTGCCTGGTCTGCAGCCGGCCTCCGCAGACCCTCCAGAGTAGGGTACTTGTTCTGCTCCCAGCAGAACTCCTCCCTGGTGGGACCCCCTTCTTGCTGCCAATGGGTCAGCTCAGAGATGTCTCCCAGTTCGGCTACCTGCTCCCCTGTAGGCACTGAGGCGTCCCCCTCGAGGTCCGCCTCCTTCCGGTTCGTGGGAACTTCAGGGGCCAGTTTCCCACGCTCCCTGCCCTTTCTCTTGGCAGGGACTTGTGCCACTGTTCCAAGCTCCAAGTCCTCTTGATCACCCTTTCTGGCTGCAATTGACCGAGTAGACACGCATGGCCACTCTGGCAACCCAAGCATCTCCAAGTGAGACCTGAACTCAACATCCTTCCATAAGGACTGCTCCAGGTCGTTACCTAGCAGACAATCTACAGACATGGTAGAGCCACAACCACCCTCAAGGGACCTGAGACCCCCCCCCCCATTCAAAGGGAACCTGCACCACCTTACACTGGTGCTCAGAGTCGTCTATAGCAACAACTGGGTGGAATTCCCCTGGGACTACCTGCTTCTCAGAGACCAGGTGACACCGGACGGAGGTCACACTGGCTCCAGTATCTCTGAGAGCCTCTACCCTTTTCCCACTAATGGTCACCCAGGTGCTATATTTCTTTGTGTTAGGGGGCACCTAGTTTCCTGGGACTATCTCACTGTCCCCTAGTGAGACAAGGGTAATTTCTGCAGGATCCCCACCCTCCTGTGGGCACCCCTCCTCCCCAAGCGCTACACTAGCCAACAGCTTGGTCTGTCCACTGGTAGGACGCTGTGTCCCCTTTGGGCACTTGGGGGCCCCCTTCATGTGACCCACCTGGTCACAGGCATAACGCTTGTGGGGGCCGGTCTCAACAGGTTTTCCTGTAGAGACCCCTTTCTTCTTATCACCTGGGGGCTGGGAACCTTTACCCTCTGTACTTGTTTGGGGCCCTTCAGAGAACTCCTGATTTTTACCCTTGTCCCCCCCACTCTTCTGCTGGGGACCCTGCCCACCTTTGGCTGAGTCTCCCCAAACACTTTCTGTGGACCCTGGTACTCACCCAGTGGTCCGCCTCCATTGCAAGCTTTCTGGGGTCAGTTAGCTTACTGTCAACTAGGTGCTGGCGCAGATCTGCAAAACATAGACTAGACAAGTGCTCCCATGCAATCAATTTGCAGAGCCCCTGAAAATCTGTTACATTACTGCCCTTTACCCAGCCATCCAGCGACCTACAGAACATATCCACACAATCCCAGGGGGAGGAGTGGTTTGTATACTCCATGTGTGCATGACTGTTTGGCCGGCCATCTTGGCCTGGCCAGACAATCATGCGCACTTTGTATGTTTCCCACCAGGCTGCATTACACAGCCTGGTGGGGAACATGCAAAGGCCCCCAGTCCCCATCTGAGCGCCGATCCATGGCTCTCAGACCAATCACAGTGCTGTATTGCAGCCTTGTGATTGGCTTAGGGGAGTCAATTACAATGCTGCATTGCATCCTTGTGATTGGCTGTGTGAAACCGGAAGGCTTACTGGTTCTAGGACTCCCAGAGAAGCAGAGGAAAAAAGTTGGTGGTAAAGAGGTAAGTGTTTTATTTTCTATTTTATTTTGTCCTGTGCTCGTCCCCTTCCCCCCGACACCCACACCCACACCCTACCCCCACACCTTCACCCTAATTCCATGCCAGCCACTACTGGTCTACAGATTGGTCATGGGTATCAACTTTTAATACATTTTACAGTGAACCTGTTTAGCCATGCGACAATGGCAGTAGTGAATATGCTTTGAACATGCATATTATGAACCTTGTCTTGTAATGAATTGCACATTCCCGTAGCAAGTTAAGAAGGAGAGCCCTGATTTTATTAAAACCAAGGAGACGAGTATCATTCCACCACTGTACATATCCCACCCTGGAATTTTCAGTGCCGGTCTCAATTTGTCAAGTAACAAGCTGAACAGACGGACTCTGGATTTTGTGAAGGCAATGCCTATTCAGAGTTTGCATGAAAATCTCAGATGGATACTGGAAGTAGATAGGAGGATGTATTAGAGCTACTCTGTTGTTTCTGATATTTATGTTTACAGACAGAGTTGGAAAAGTAAGGGCACAACAATAAAAGAGGTGGTGTTTGTTTAGGGAACCCTATTTATACTATGAACTTAATCAGTGTAGCTGTTGATATATTCTGTTTGGTTGAACTAAATGTTGGGAATTGTAGATGTTTAAATGACTGTGAAATAAGCAGTAAGAAAAGAGATTGCATACAGCTTGACTCCTTTTCTTTAATAAAATAAAGACTCTCCTTCAAGACATAGCTAGTGAATTTGACATTGTATTTTTTATGAGCTTTTTTTCAAAGTTGAGCTATTCTTATGCCTTAAGATGTTCCTGCAAAAATATCAAAAGGTTTTGTCACTTTCGAGCTTTGTGTGCATACCAGTGATTACTTCAGTTATAGACAATTTGAGAAGGGACCTGCATGATGGGCTGGTCCCTGCAATGATATTATTGGACTTTTCTGTAGCCTTTGATAAAGTCAACTAGAGGATTCTGTTGGATCAACTATGGATGGCAGACTTTAGAGGCAAAACCTACAGTTGGCTTGACTATATTTTGGAAAACAGGACCCAGGCACCCAAATTGAAAGCACTTAAAGTGCCAGACCTATGATTGAATGTGGGGTTTCACAAGGGTCTGCATTATCTCTTCAACTTTTCAACATATATATCCAGCTCCTCATAAAGGAGATTGTGGAAAGAGAGTGCAGGATATTTAATTATGCTGACAATTGTCAGATCCTACTTCAGATTGGCACTTCGGCTTGTCCACAAGTCCAGTATATGGGTATAATGCATTTATCTTTAGCTCGATGAGACAAAATAACTTTAAACTAAATGTGAAAAAAACTGAAACTATAAATTCTGCTCACTGGAATAATATCTTCTGGCCTCCAGACATGGGAACGCTTCCGGTCCAGAAACCTGTGGTAAAGAGCCTTGGCATATGTATTGCCCAAGAATTGTTATTTAGGCCGCCTATCAGTGTGGTGACTTCTAAATGTGTGCTCCTATTAAGAACAATCAGAAAGATTCAAACCTATCTGACTCTGGTCGCGGTCAAGCTTGTTATGGCAGCTTTTTTTGGTGCCAATCCAGTGCCTAATCTGAAAAACAATAGTACCAGAGCTCTCGTCAGAAGGCTACTAGTGCTTGCGCCATCAATTGCACCTATCAGTGCTGTCTATGACAGTACCAAACCAACCACCAGCCATCCCAGACTTACAAGTGTAACAATGCAGACTATTCTAGGCCCCCAAAGCTTTGGTAAGGTATCAGTAATTTTTCATGTATACTGAACTAGTAAACAACTGTGGTTGTGCTTGTCTCTAAAATAGACAAACAGCACCACCTTGTGGCAGACTGTAATAAGTGCTGGTATTGACAATTAAGTGCTGGTGCCAAGCACCTGAACCCCCCCCCACCTACGCTCCACTGTGCCAATCTAGACTATGTGAATAGCATATTTCTTGATCTCCCCGATAGGGAACTAAAGGGGCTACTGCGGAATCAACATCTGCCAACCAGATTGATTTTTAGATTGCCCCACAGAACACATATTACCTCCTATCTTAAGATCTTCATTGGTTTCCTATTAAGTAGCGTGTTTTTAAAGTCTGATGCTTCATTTTAAGTCCCTAAAAGGAGTGGCTCCAAAGTTTTTGAAAGATAAATTGTCAATATACTACTCTAAAGGGACCCCTCAGATCAGGATCAGCTAAAATCCTGGGGGTGCCTAGATTCAAGAAAGCTAGGGCGGGTGGACAACGTTTTTCAGTACTCACTCCTAAAGAGTGCAATGCCCTTCCTATAGGGATTCACTATATTACGGAATTGGCCCACTTTACAAAAGCATTGAAGACATGGCTTTTTGAGAAAAGCAAGTGGGTAAATAGGCTCTGTGTCAGACTCTTCTTCACTCGCTCGTTCTATGACCTCACTAGTACCAAGATACCTTTGGCTGAATGTTGGGGCATATTACCAACAACTAGCGATAATTATCGCAGTGTTGGCTTAGCGGGAATATTTCTATCGCCGCCCTTCACCTGTTTTTATCGCTGAGATACCTTGCTATTAGCAAGGTTTATCTCAGGAGCGATAAAAAACAGGCAAAATGCGTGAATATCGCTGTCAATACAGCGATATTCAGGCGTTACCGTGACAATGCTCTTAGCCATGTTATCCACCTCTCATTGGATAACATGGCTAAGAACTGGTCAGGGCAGGCGTTAGCTTTTGGAGATATTCGCGCTTAGCGCGAATATTTCCAAAACTACGCCTGTGTTGATCATAGGCGGTAGCGATTGCAGCAACTGTTTTCAGTCGCTGACATTTTGGCACGCCCACTTTATTTATTTATTTATTTATTCAAAGTTTTATATAGCGCGAACAGGATCCTTACAGATATCAGAGCGCTTCACAAAGACAGGGTAGGGGCAGTAGGAGTCAACAGAGATAATGGGAGCAGTATAATAGTCAATAACATGGTAATAACAGGGATAGTAATAACATACATTAAACAAATCAATATACAATCAGGTAAAGAAGTAATATAAGACAGCACAAGTCATTGATCCCACTACAGAGGTGTTCAGGTACCCCTTGGGTGTGTGGATGGCTTATACCAATGTTTTAGTATAGAGAGAATAATGAGTGGGGGCATCGGGAGAGTGGATCAGTAAACCAACGTGTATCATATCTTGGTCGGTGGTAAGAGAGTAGCGTAGTAGTGCCCCCATCAAGTAGAAGTATAGTGCCAAAGGACAAGGTGAGCAGTGATACAAAGCAATGCAGAGTCTCTGATCCAACACCTATAAGGTTCAGGAGATCTTGGCCAGAAGGATGGTTTTCACCTCTTTCTTGAAGAGTGCAGTGGAGGAGATAAGCCTGGTTTCAGGAGGGAGCGCATTCCAGATCCTGGGTGCCATTCCTGAGAAGGAGCGCTTGTATGTTTTCTCTTTCCGGAATCTACGAGGTTTCAGGAGTAGATTTTTTGTACTCCTATTGGATCTCGAACCTCCCGATATAGACAACTTTTGAGCAAGGTAGTTGGGTGCCTTGTGGTGCACAGCCGCGTGTGTCATAACTGCAATTTTTAGCTGTATTCTGGCTTCAAAAGGCAGCCATTTTAGAGACTTTAAGTCTGGGGATATGTGCGAATGCTTTCTTGAGCCTGTAATGAGTCTCGCGGCAGCGTTCAGGGAGGCTCTTAAGGGTGCTGTTGTGGATAGCGGGAGTCCGCTGAGGGCCACAATTCCGTAGTCTATTCGAGGGATGACTAAAGCTTTTACAGCAGTTTGGAAGTCTTCGGCAGGGAGGAAGGGTTTAATTTTCCTCAGTGTGTTAATTTGGAAATTAGCTGCTTTTGTGGCTTTGCTAACGTGCTGCTGCATGTTGAGCTTGGCGTCGAGTGTGATGCCTAGGGATTTCGCCGAGTCCACGATGGTAGGTTGGACATTGAGTGCTGTTAGGTTGTTGAGCCAGGTTTGGGTGGTGGAAATTTTCGCCGGGGGTGAGATGAGTAGGAACTCAGTTTTCAGAGCATTTAGTTTGAGGTGATTATCGGCCAGCCAAGATTGAGTGTTAATAAGCGTGGAATTCAGATGTTTGATATCTTCCGGGGATTGTAGCTTTAGGTAAAGTTGTGTGTCGTCGGCGTACATATGGAATTGGACATTGGAAGCTTGGAGCAAGGTGGCGAGCGGTTCCATGACGAGGTTGAACAGTGTGGGGGAGAGGGAGGATCCTTGTGGAACACCTAGATCTGCAGGCACAGGTGTAGATAGCACATTGTCGATCTTGAACCTCTGAGACCGGTTGTGAAGGAAGGACGAAAACCAATTGAGAACAGTTCCCGATAGACCCATTCTAGTGCTTAGCAGCTCCAGCAAGTTCTCATGTTTGACCGTGTCAAATGCTGACGAGAGGTCAAGAAGGATGAGGAGGCAGGACTCATTGCGATCAAGAATTTGGAGGGCGTCATCAATTATGTGTGTCATAGCTGTTTCCGTGCTATGTTTCGCTCGGAAGCCTGATTGATGAGGGTTGAGGAGGTCAAATTGGTAAATGTGTTTTGTTAGTTGGAGTTGGACACATTTCTCCAGCAGTTTGGCCAGGGTGGGGATATTGGTGATGGGCCGATAATTGTTTAGGTCAGACGGATCAGCTGTAGGTTTCTTGAGTATAGGCGTGACTTGCCCCACCTTAAGGGAGTCTGGAATGTGGCCTTGTTGCAAGGAGCTGTTGATGATTTTGGTCCAGAGAGGGAGGAGCAAGGGGATGAAGTCTTTTACAGCATTAGCAGGTAGAGGGTCTGTGAGGTGATTAGAGGGCTTCAAGGTGCAGAGCAGTTTGTGTATCGCTTCTTCCGAATAGGTATCGAAGTACAGCCAAGATGCCTTGTTTTTAGGTTGAGTGTTAGCCATTCTGGTGTGGTTGGGGTATCGGCTTACATCCATGATGAGGTCATTTCTTATGTTGTCAGTCTTTAGCTTAAAGAAAGCAGAGAAGGCTTCACAGTGTGGGGTGTCGTTTGTTGTGCTGTTTGATTGTATGGGTTGTGCCTTTGTTTGGGTCTTGATTAGTTCGAACAGCTTTCTTGGCCTGTTCTTTGCTTGGTCCAACTGGCGGCTGAAGAAGTCCGACTTTGTGCGCTTTATTTTCCTGAAGTAGGCATTTCTCTTGTTCTTAAGCCTTTTGAGGTGCAGTGCTGAAGGGTCCGATCTCCAGGTGCGCTCTGCCATTCGCATAGTACGCCTGTCGTCATTGAGTCTATCATCATACCAGGGGTTAGAAATTTTGGTGGAGACTCTCTTCAGTTGCAGAGGGGCGACTTCATTGACTATTGTATTCATAGAGTCAAGGTAGTGGTCAATCAGTGATTGAACATCCGAGGCACCTGAAGGGGGAAGGAGGAGGTTGCCGATGTGGGGAGGCATGGTAGAGGGGTTAAGATTCTTCATGTCCCTTTTCCATGTTTTGGATTTGATTGGTTGAGCTGGGTTAGGTTTAACTTTTTCATTGATAAAGAAGGTGATAATGTGGTGATCTGACCAATCGCAGGGTAGAATCGCCTCCAGTTGTGTAGAGTTCTCTTTGGCAATGATGAGATCGAGTATCGAGCCTTTGTCGTGTGTTGGTCTATCGCATATTTGGGTGAGGTCAAGCGCATTAAGGAAAGTTTTGAGACTATTCACCACTGTGTCTTTCTGATCGTTCCAGTGGAGATTGAAGTCACCCAGGTAGACTTGAGTGGTCTGCCGACCGGCATTGGAAGTGATCAGGTCCATGAGTTGTTGGGTGAATATGAGATTGTCACCAGGCGTGTGATAGATGAGATGTAAAGCACAAACTTGTTTGCCCTCGCTGGTGATGTCGAGGCAGAGGAGTTCACAGGAGGAAAGGGAGGGGGAGGTGACTTTAGTAACGGAGAGGTTGCTCCCAAAAATGCATGCAATTCCCCCGCCCGTCTTGCCAGGAGACCTGTCCAGCCTAATGATGTGATAATTGGGGGGGACTAGTATGTCCATAATCGGGGTAGAGGCTTCAGAGAGCCACGTTTCCGTTAGAATGGCTAGGTCCAGATCCCTAGCTGAGACGAGATCAGCGATGCCGGAGGAATGTCTCTGGGCCGATCTGCAGTTTAGTAGGATGCATTTGAGTTTGGGAGAGAGAAGGGTGGTCGAGCTTTCTAGTGTGAGGGGAACTTTTCTGAGGTTGTTAGGGACGGAGCCTCTGTTGTTGAGTGTTGGGAGCCTCAGAGGGTTTGTAAGAATTGTGGGTATGGGGATGTGTGTGTTGGATATGTGTTTTACCGGACCTGGGCCATAAGAGCGTAGGAGAGAGCATAGGTCGCGGTCCGACAATGGGTTGAGGGCACGACGGGGGCGGTGGGAGTTATTGCGAACGGGGATAGTCGGCCAGCGCTGGTGTCGTCGGAGGCGAGGGTATGTAGGGAGGGTGCGTCGTTTGTAGGGTAGTGGGATGGTGGGAGGTAGACTGGGCTGTGAGGAGAGAAGGTCTTTGATTGCGTGGACATCTTTTTTGATTTGTAGAATTTCCTCTTTGACTTGTTGGAGGGTGGATAAAGTCAGGTCAGGAGGAGCATTGGGGATGGTGTTGGTGGTGAGAGCCATTGGTGAATGTTTGAGTAGTGAGCTGGAAAGCGGGCAGGGTATCGAGGGGGGGGTATACTAGCGTTGTTGGGAGGTTCTGCGGTGCTAATGAGTGGGATGGCATTCAAAGTGTGGGCGTGTTTGTGGGCGAGGGGTGTGGGTGAAGTAGGTGAGGCAGGCGGTGGGTGGGAAGCATAGGTAGTGACGTCAGTGGGAGACGGTGCCGGTGAGTAGAAGAGTGAGTGAAGGCTGAAGACAGTGGGGGAGACAGGAGGGTAGTGAGGGCTGAGAGTAGGAGGTGGGAGAGAAGGGGATGCTAAGGTAAGGGAGGCGGTATGTTCTGTATCTTTTGTTGGGAGGGAGATAGTGTCGTGAGTGGGAGTGGGGAGGGAGCAGGGGAGGGAGAGGTGTCTGCCGTGGGGGGGATGGGAGAGGGGGGTGGATAAACTCCAAATGGTGGTGTGTGCAGATGGTAGCGTGTTGTGGGTGAGAGTTGTTGTGTCAGGTGTGAGAGACTCGTGGGTGGGAGTGGGGAGGGAGCTGGGGAGGGAGAGGGGTCTGCCGTGGGGGGGATGGGAGTGGGGGGTGGATAAACTCCGGGCGGTGGCGTGTTCAGATGGTGGTGTGTTGTGGGTGGGGGTTGTTATGTCCGGGGGGAGAGGGATGGAGGGGGTATGGGTGGGGATAAGAGGGGTCATGTTAGAGGGGCGGCTAGTATATGAGGTGGAGATATTTGTGACTGTCCTTGGGGAGTGGGGGGCGTTAACAGCAGGTGGGCCATTTACTGGGGTGCTGGGGGTAGAGGTGTTGTAGGTGGTGGCTGCGACGTCAGGGGTGATAGTGCTGGTGGAGTTCTGGGTGGGGGTCCGCAGCTTGGAAAGGTGCTCTTTGAACTTGGGGAACAGGTTGTCTAGTAGTTCCAAGTTCTTGTCCGTGGATTGAATTAGGACAATCCCGTTATTGTAGATAGTAATGGTAGACCTGCCAGGGAAGAGGCGGGAAGGTGTGATAGAGAGAGTTAGGCCATGAGTTGTTTTCCTGGTGGTGGAGACGGTGAGTAGGGATAGGAACGCTTTTCTCCATTGGGCTCTGCGTGAGGTGTGGAAGATGATATCAGTATTCAGGGCTCCATTGCCCGGTGAGAAGTAGGTGTCGGCAAAGGGTGTTTCAGGGTGCGACCTCAAGAAGTTGTGTTTAAAACGTTTAGTGGCTTTTTTGGTGAGAGTGGAAGGGTAGTTAATTCTAAAAGTGTGCTTGCCATTGAGCTCCATTTTAGAGAGGCTGTGGTGTAGGAGATAGGACGATAATAAAAACTGTCAGCCGCTAGTTACAGGGCCAAGGAATGACACTAGTGAGTGACCAAAAGTATAAGAGGTAGAAGTCAGTGTAATCCACGAACAAACAGTGGGTAGGTGCAGCTTACCAAATGTATCCTATATGCGAGGTAGCAGTCAGCTTACACCATGTACCGAAATATGAGAGGTAGAACCGATTAGGTGGAAGCAAAATTACACATCAGAATGTACGAGGTAACAGCAGTGTAGTCTAGGTGTAGAAAGTGGCTGGGTGCAGCTTACATGACTGAGCGAAGTGAATGAGGTAGTAATAATCAGTGCAATATCGTGACGTAGCATACATCGAAAAACCAACAAATAAATGAGGTAGCGAACAGTGAATGATGGGGATAAAGGTGAGATAGGTGCAGCTTACCGCATATAAAGTACAAAAATAGGGCTAAACTACTAATGAATTACTGAATCCAATATATGTGCATACAAATTACAGCAATAACAAATATGACACTGGAATATGAGGTAGCAATCAGTGCACTGTCGGTGGGTGAAAGTGAAGATGGGTGTATATTACATACAATGTAGGAAACCAGTAATAATAAAATAAAATAAAATACTGCAGTAAAAGGCAATGACTAGTCCATGATGGCCGCTGACTGGAGAGAGAGGTCAGTCTAAAATGGCCGCCAGATAGGGCACTTTGCATGTCATTAGCGATAATTATCGCTGACATGCAAAGTGGGCCCCTAAATGCCCGCTATCGCCTACAAGCTGACGCTAACTGGTGTCAGCGACAGCTTGGTAATAGGGCGATAAAATTATCGCCGCATTAGCGGGGAAAAAGTCCCCCTAAAGCGGCCATAATGGCCTTTGGTAATATGCCCGGTTGTGCTTTAGAAATATCGCATAACATAACATAACAGGTACCCAGGGTTCCCTGCTTCCTTTTTTGCATACTTTATGGGGCATTCTAAGCCTAAAAAAGCATTATTTGGACTTATACGGATTGTGCTTGGATATAGCTATACCTCTCTAACGAGCTGTAATAAGAGAGAATAATATTTACCCGAGGTTGTTTTTACTCATTCCAGATTGGCTTTTATGGTATTTTACCAATGCAAAGCTGTAATACTGTGCCCCGAATGGTAAAATGCTTTTGTAATTTTTCAGCTTGGCATGTACATGAACTTCCAATTGCTTTTCCTATATTTTCTCAAAGCAACTGAAAAGATGAAACACACAGATGGAATTTTAAACTTATCTTTGAACATTCGATGCACAACGCAATTTAGAAACCTGAATTTATGATGCTCGAACTCCCAGCTTCTCAGGCTTGAGACAAGCCCATAACAACTTGGCCACAAGAGACTGGACACCTTTTGACTTCAATAGCGTTCATTTTAACCAACAATAGGGATCGCACTACCTTTCCTGCTTGCTTTGCTAACAACAATGTTTCTAAAAGTGCTCCTTCATTCTCTAGATCAACTGAAATTGACACGGCAAATGCCCCGCCCTTTGTACCTGAAATTGACACAGCATACACATGCTACTAATAAATGCAAACTGTCTCAGTAAGCACCGCTTAACAAATGTAACTCAAATGTAATCTTACAGTTTAGCAAGGGGCTACAATATATCTCATCCAACACAATCAATGTGGCAAGAGACACAATTTCTGCATTTTCATTTAGTCCATATTTCGCAAATACATGTCGAATAGACAGTTCAAACAACCAGAGTTACTCCTAGTGATGGTGCAGTACAAGTGAAGAAAACAACAGGAATTGAAAAAAATAGTGCGCAGACAAAATATTCACATGCCATCCCAATCCGGACATAAATTTGTTCAGAATCCTAAAGGATGAACCTTGAGGATTCCTAGTGTCGGACATCTCATGACAAATGGCTAACCTGTTTAGTTGATGTTTCGACCCCTTACAATGATTCACCCGGGGTCTTCCTTAGGACAGAACAGAATAGTAGCAAGTTGACCATAAGATCCTGGAGTAGTGACAAAATATCCTAGTACCTGCAGGAAGACTGTACTCAATTTCAAGTTTTACAAGTAATCAAAATGCTCACTCAGCACGTCAGTGTAACACCTCGAACACAGGAGCAGTGACAAGACCTTTTACATAGTCATTCTTTGTCACAGGACCTCTATAATATTCAGACCTGCTTTAAAAAAAATGTGTTTCCTGATTGCAAGGTCTTTTCTTTGAAATAGTGCCTCTCTGCCGGGTATTTACCTTATCATACAATGATGGAAACAATAACTAATTTTCAGCTGAAGTTATCATGGTATTTCCATTCTCGGATTTTAGTTAAGCCATATGACAACTTACATCATCCTCACTAGGGTAATGATTTCCGGGACTTGTTTGCAGTGCTCAATATGTGGAGGAGTGCAAAGATTCTTTAATGGGCCCACGGCTGGCTTTGGTGAACATCAGGATTGTTGAATACCAATGAGTCTTTTCTTGATTCTACCACATGGCTCTTTCTTCCTGCACTCCACTCTTTTTGCTTTAATCTTCTTATTAATTTTGAATCCCTTTTTTTCCCCTTGTCACTGATTTCCAATGTTTATCTTCCTCCTTCTTTCAAGCGTTTCCACCTTGCACATGGAAAAAGTCTAATGATGAAAAATAAGTCTTGCTCCCCAAAAATGATTGTCTTTTCTGACCACCTGGAACCAAGACCAGAAAGTAAACACCCATAATTGTCTAGAGTCATAATTGTCTCTTCAGGGTAATGGACCATCTATCCTAAGAAATCTTGCAGTGCCTTACAAAGCGAACAGAACGCTGAGGTCCGATCAGAAACATCTGCTCCGTGTCCCTAGAGTAAAAAGATCACGTACGGGCGGGAGACGATTTTCTGTGAACACAGCAACGCTTTGGAATTCTTTGCCCTTAAAACTTCGCGCTGAGACCTGTACCTTGCGCTTTCGAAAAGGTCTGAAAACATATCTGTTTCCTGCGTGATTTGGCCTGACCATCTCACTGTTTTAACTGTCGATGCTCTGTTCAAAGCGCCGGGATGCCCCAGGGTAGCTGTGCGCTATATAAAATTTTATTAATAATAATAATAATAATAATAATAATATAAAGGATTCATGTCAGATTCTATTGACTGAGTAAAAGATTCTCATTTCCATTGCATTATATGTACATTTTCTTCTTCTCAATGTCCTAAAAATTGGACCCAGCTTTGACCGTCATGGAACGGCAGTGCCTTTCAATGTATCTATGATGGCTACGCATGCAACTTGCAGGCATTTCCAAAAAGGATTACTCTCTAGCTTGGAAAAGAAGGAAGAAGAGTTAGGTCATTTTGACAGTTTAATGAGTGAAGAATGGTGCACACTAAAAAACCTAAATATTTCAATTTGGAATGTACAATTACAAATTTTAAAAAGATCAATGTGACTCAATTTGCATTCACCAAGCAGCAAAAAGATGTGTGTTACATCAAATGACTCCACTGCATCATTTAGAAAATATTGCCACAATGGTCTTTAAATATCAGGAAATAAATTTTTTTTATACCTGAAGTATTTTATTCTGGAACCTGTCTCCTACTGGTATTTTAGTAACTTTTTGAACACGAGGTATGCGCTCACATACAATTTTCATGCGATTTATTTGGAAGTGACCTTTGTGAAGTTGTTTACGCCTGACATCCTTGGTGTGGTTTCCCCCAAAAAATTTGGCCTTCACTCCTCCTGTTTTGCTGAATTTGTTTTTGTGGTCTCTAGGACTCTGCGCAGTTTACCACTGCTAACCGAAGCTACAGTGCTTGTGCTCATGCCTGTAAACATGTTAATGTTGGCATACACCGAATTGCCATATTCAATTTACTTGTAAGTCCGTAGTAAAGCAGTATGCCATATACCCAGGGCTGGTAAATTAGATGCTACTAGTGGGCCTGCAGCACTTATTGTACCACCTACTTACGTACCCCTTTAAAACCTGTCTCAGGCCTTTTATGGCAGCTTGTGTGTGCAGTTGTAAACTGCCATTTAGACCTGGCAAAATAAACCTTTGCCAGGCCCAACCCTTCCTTTTTAATGCATATAAGTCACTCCTAGGGTAGGCCCTGAACAAGCCCATAGGGCAGGGTGTGGTGTATTTAAAATGGTGGATATGTACTCTTCAGTTTTACATGTCCTTGTGGTGAAAAACTCTCAAATTGTGTTTTTACTATTGGAAAGCCTTCCACGCCCACAGGATAATATTGGATTACCTCAGGGATAACTTTTGTTTGGTAGTAGGTTGGAATATCATGCGTGGTGTCTATGGAATCGTATTTTAAAACCCACTTTAACGGTCAGATTTGTAGTCACAATTCTGAAAATGCCACTTTTTTTTAAATGTGGCATGTTCTTCCCCTAACCAATTGGCACCTGCATCCTGGGTCACATGAATATGTTTAGTTGGCGGTTGGCCTTTGTGTATTTCTCCCAGACAGTGTTCCAATAGAGTGTTTGAATGTTGGCAGGATGGGCCATCCCTACTTGATCAGAGGGGCTGAGCTGTCACCTTTCATGCGTGCACTTCAAAAGACACTTTTCAGCTCACACACAAATGACTTCATATTAGCCTATTGTGCCCCCAGACATACTGGGACCAAGGCAGGGATGCAGGAACTTCCAGATACTCCTGTGAGGGGATAACTCCAGAAGATTTTTCCACTTCAAAGGTGGCACCAGGTAAAAACAAGCATTTGCAATGCAACAGGTCTCGCATTAGGAAAGTTTGAGCTATTGGTATGGTAAATGACAATTGTTGTATTAATGTGTTGGTTTTGAAAATCGCTAAATTAATAGCTTTGTCATTTACAATGCCAATAGTTTTAACTTTCGCAAATGTGACACCTATAGCATTTGTAATGCAATATGTGTTGTATTTACATGACTTAGATGTATTGATATTACAAATAACAATGGCTTTTATTTGTTTTAATAATTAATACTTACATAAAAGTTATTGTAATTTATAATGGCAATAGCTTAAACTTTTGTAAATCACTTTTGTGAAGATTATGTTCAGTGTGTTTTATTGTGATGAAAATCCAAGAAGAGAAGTGAAATATTAACATCTTTTTGTGACATTTGTAATAAAGCTTGAAATATTGAGAGAACATATTTGAACCTGTTTTTGTTGAATTGTTGCACAGATTGATGCTTTGGTGGCACTGAGTGATGTTGTGGTGGGGCTGAGTGATGCTGTGGCGATGCGATGGATAGAGTGAGTGCGATGGATAGAGTGAGTGAGATGGATAGAGTGAGTGCGATGGATAGAGTGAGTGCGATGGATAGATAGTGGGAGGGCGATAGATAGAGGGAGGGCGATAGATAGAGTGAGTGCGTTAGATAGACAAATAGAGTGAGGGAGATAGAGTGAGGGCGATAGATAGAGTGAGGGCGATAGAGTGAGGGCGAAAGATAGATAGAGTGAGGGTGTTGTTGAGTGTGTGGTTGGGTGTGGTTGTGTGTGTGTGGTTGGGTGTGGTTTTGTGTGTGTGGTTGTGTGGGTGGGTCTGTGTGGTTGTGTGGGTGTGTGTGTGGTGATGTATGGGGTTGTGTGGGTGGTTGTGTGTGTGGGGTTGTGTTTGTAGTGGTGTGTGTGTGTGTGGTGTTGGTTGTGTGTGGTGTGATGTCATATCAGACCTGAGTGTGATGTGCTCTGCTTTGTGTGATGTGGTGTCAGACCTGAGTGTGATGTGCTCTGCTGTGTGTGATGGGATGTCAGGCATGAGTGTGATGTGCTCTGCTGTGTGTGATATGGTGTCAGGCATGAGTGTGATGTGCTCTGCTGTGTGTGATGTGGTGTCAGGCCTGAGTGTGATGTGCTCTGCTGTGTGTGATGTGGTGTCAGACTTGGGTGTTATGTGCTATGCTGTGTTAGGTAAGAGAGAGTGAATAAACAAAGTTTAAATGTGTGCGCTGCTCTGCCCCTTACGGTGCCTGCCAGCTGCTGCTGAAAGGGATGGGCTAAAAGGGAGGAGGGAATGCAAGGAGCACAGCTGTACCCGTGATATGATCAACACATTTTATTTAAAACTTTCACAGAAACCACACAGGTGTGCTGGAAAATGTAGTAAAGGGTGGGCGTTGTTATTATAGAGCCCAAACCGAACCTTTTTTTGAATGTTTACTGCAACAACGCTCGACTATTTTGGGAATGTACAAACCAGGACGCCCAATATAAACATTGTTTTTCACCTAGCCAAAGTGGGAGAAGCCAGGTCTGAGTGACAGTCGGTGTGATCTTGGGCATGACAGCCTTCAGCGAGCAACGGGGGACGGGGGAACGGATTACTTTGAAGTCTGATACCGGTTGCAAGCAAACCAGCATGAGTGCGGAGAGAGGCTCACAAGCTGCCAAATGGTGTGTTCACCCATTCACTGCCTTACTTCGAACTAAGGCAGTCTGTGATAGAATGAAGCAAATGTCATAAAATGCATAGTCGGCATGCTACGAAATAACATTAACGAACTGCACTCATCGTACCTGTCTGATCGTTTGCATCCTTGTGCATCGCCAAACACCATGCTGCCAATGCCGCAAGGTTCAACTCATGCCACGGAAACCCCAAACAGGACCAAATGACTACAAAGCTAGCAGCAACACACTGGTGCTGTCTCCTGTTTTCAAGTTGTTGAAGTGAAATAGTAAACATTGACGGGTACATCACTCAGTGTGTGGTGGTTTAAGATTCACTCCGATACCACCAACACAGTCCAAGAAGAAATGGACTACACAAACGTATGCACATATAAGTACAGGTTCAGAAAAGGGGGTGGTGATGAACAGAGTGTCTGAATTAAGCAGACCACTCTTACCCAGTCCAAAGATCTGGGCTTGATCCATCACCGTTATTTAACTCACTGCCCCATCCCAGCTCAGAACCTGGCTATATGCAAATTAGTCTGTCCCTGGCCCAGTGCATCATGGGAACAGGGCAGACCAAACTACCAAGCCAATTCTTCACCAGAAAGGAGACAAGCTACCGGGGACCGGTTTCTGGCATTTCAGCCTCTTCGGCCCGGCTTGCTTGAATCCTGATGGAGCAGTGAGAAAGGGACTCATGTCTGAGTATACCCTGCCACACCTATAGTGGCCAAAAACGATACAGAAAAGGGGGTGGTGATGAACAGAGTGTCTGAATTAAGCAGACCACTCTTACCCAGTCCAAAGATCTGGGCTTGATCCATCACCGTTATTTATCTCACTGCCCCATCCCAGCTCAGAACCTGGCTATATGCAAATTAGTCTGTCCCTGGCCCAGTGCATCATGGGAACAGGGCAGACCAAACTACCAAGCCAATTCTTCACCAGAAAGGAGACAAGCTACCGGGGACCGGTTTCTGGCATTTCAGCCTCTTCGGCCCGGCTTGCTTGAATCCTGATGGAGCAGTGAGAAAGGGACTCATGTCTGAGTATACCCTGCCACACCTATAGTGGCCAAAAACGATACAGAAAAGGGGGTGGTGATGAACAGAGTGTCTGAATTAAGCAGACCACTCTTACCCAGTCCAAAGATCTGGGCTTGATCCATCACCGTTATTTATCTCACTGCCCCATCCCAGCTCAGAACCTGGCTATATGCAAATTAGTCTGTCCCTGGCCCAGTGCATCATGGGAACAGGGCAGACCAAACTACCAAGCCAATTCTTCACCAGAAAGGAGACAAGCTACCGGGGACCGGTTTCTGGCATTTCAGCCTCTTCGGCCCGGCTTGCTTAAATCCTGATGGAGCAGTGAGAAAGGGACTCATGTCTGAGTATACCCTGCCACACCTATAGTGGCCAAAAACGATACAGAAAAGGGGGTGGTGAGGAACAGAGTGTCTGAATTAAGCAGACCACTCTTACCCAGTCCAAAGATCTGGGCTTGATCCATCACCGTTATTTATCTCACTGCCCCCATCCCAGCTCAGAACCTGGCTATATGCAAATTAGTCTGTCCCTGGCCCAGTGCATCATGGGAACAGGGCAGACCAAACTACCAAGCCAATTCTTCACCAGAAAGGAGACAAGCTACCGGGGACCGGTTTCTGGCATTTCAGCCTCTTCGGCCCGGCTTGCTTGAATCCTGATGGAGCAGTGAGAAAGGGACTCATGTCTGAGTATACCCTGCCACACCTATAGTGGCCAAAAACGATACAGAAAAGGGGGTGGTGATGAACAGAGTGTCTGAATTAAGCAGACCACTTTTACCCAGTCCAAAGATCTGGGCTTGATCCATCACCGTTATTTATCTCACTGCCCCATCCCAGCTCAGAACCTGGCTATATGCAAATTAGTCTGTCCCTGGCCCAGTGCATCATGGGAACAGGGCAGACCAAACTACCAAGCCAATTCTTCACCAGAAAGGAGACAAGCTACCGGGGACCGGTTTCTGGCATTTCAGCCTCTTCGGCCCGGCTTGCTTGAATCCTGATGGAGCAGTGAGAAAGGGACTCATGTCTGAGTATACCCTGCCACACCTATAGTGGCCAAAAACGATACAGAAAAGGGGGTGGTGATGAACAGAGTGTCTGAATTAAGCAGACCACTCTTACCCAGTCCAAAGATCTGGGCTTGATCCATCACCGTTATTTATCCCACTGCCCCATCTGTTCATCACCACCCCCTTTTCTGAATCATTTTGTCCACCATAAGCGTGGAAGGGTATACTCAGATGTGAGTCCCTTGCTCATTGCACCATCAGGATTCAAGCAAGCTGGGCCGAAGACGCCTGAAATGGCAGAAACCGGTCCCCGGAAGCTTGTTTCCTTCCCAGTACAAGAATTGGCTTGGTAGTTTGGTTTGCCCTGTTCCCATCATGCACTGAGACAGGAACAGACTAATTTGCATATAGCCAAGTTCTGAGCTGGGATGGTGCAGTGAGCTAAAAAAACGGTGATGGATCAAGCCCTGATCATTGGACTGGGTAAGAGTGGTCTGCTTAATTCAGGCACTCTGTTCATCACCACCCCCTTTTCTGAATCATTTTGTCCACCATAAGCGTGGAAGGGTATACTCAGATGTGAGTCCCTTGCTCATTGCACCATCAGGATTCAAGCAAGCCGGGCCGAAGACGCCTGAAATGGCAGAAACCGGTCCCCGGAAGCTTGTTTCCTTCCCAGTACAAGAATTGGCTTGGTAGTTTGGTTTGCCCTGTTCCCATCATGCACTGGGACAGGAACAGACTAATTTGCATATAGCCAAGTTCTGAGCTGGGATGGTGCAGTGAGCTAAAAAAACGGTGATGGATCAAGCCCTGATCATTGGACTGGGTAAGAGTGGTCTGCTTAATTCAGGCACTCTGTTCATCACCACCCCCTTTTCTGAATCATTTTGTCCACCATAAGCGTGGAAGGGTATACTCAGATGTGAGTCCCTTGCTCATTGCACCATCAGGATTCAAGCAAGCCGGGCCGAAGACGCCTGAAATGGCAGAAACCGGTCCCCGGAAGCTTGTTTCCTTCCCAGTACAAGAATTGGCTTGGTAGTTTGGTTTGCCCTGTTCCCATCATGCACTGGGACAGGAACAGACTAATTTGCATATAGCCAAGTTCTGAGCTGGGATGGTGCAGTGAGCTAAAAAAAACGGTGATGGATCAAGCCCTGATCATTGGACTGGGTAAGAGTGGTCTGCTTAATTCAGGCACTCTGTTCATCACCACCCCCTTTTCTGAATCATATAAGTACAGGGTCAAAACATAAAACACAGCTTTCTTTTTGTCTCTATCATTTTATCTATCTATAAGTTGGAATGTTTGCAATGGTGACACAGTAGAGCTATAGTGGCACAATAAAATTACATGCAAGAAATGGCACAGGTGCGTGCACAGCGAACAGGCAAATGAAGGGATATCGGATTCATGCAGAAATATTGGGCTGCACGTGATGGTATGCAATAAAACCACGGTAGTTGACATCGAGTTGCAGCTTTTGTTAAAATGCGGATTGCTGGTATTAAGACCTCTTGAATTAAACAAACACAGAGCTAAGAAGTATGAAAGAAAATATAAAACGTATTAAACAGAAAGAACGCTGGTTATAAAGCCTCGTCAGATTGTGCATAAAAGAGAGAAAAGTGCCCCATTTCAGGGGAAAAGACAGAGCTATCAGGTTACCACACACACTGCATGTGTTCATACGTACTGCAAAATTATTTTCCCTTTTAAGAAAAGCACAAACAGCATGTGTAGATATGTCATATCATTCCGTAAATGACAACCAGATCATTTCAAATTATGGCTTTATTTGGTTCATATATACATGTCTGCAATGCAAAGTTGGAAAAAACACATGGACTAAAAGTCTCTCTTAGAGACCGCACCCACTTTCCATTAGAATACAGAAACAGAAATCTTTAACTATCGACCCTGCATTTATCATTCAATCGAACATATCACAAGCTAGCCTGATAGATTTTAAAAAAACAATGTGCCTATCTCTTTTTGGGGAGTTAGCACACATTTTTCAGGTACAATAGTACGTGTTAAAATGTACACAAAGATGCCTTTATTTTAACAGTTCACTGCATTTGGTTACCCCCTCCCCACACACACACAATAACAATAAATAAATACCGCCTTCGGGTAAAGTCCGCGCTATATAAAAATGCATTAATACATAAATAAATAAATACCGCCTTCGGGTAAAGTCTGCGCTATATAAAAATGCATAAATAACTAAATAAATAAATACCGCAAATCACCGCCGTCACTCTGCCGGCCTGCGACCAGGAAGTCAGGCAGGCCGGCGTGACAACTGGAAACAGGCAGTAGGAGGGCGGGAGCCTACCCCGCCTCCCACGGAAGAGCCGCGATTGGTTGCAGCACCGGAGCAGGCAGGAGCCTACCCTGCGCCCCGGTGGCGAAGAATGGAGGAAGAGTCCTGCTGCCGGTGAGTGGGGCTTCGCTTTGTGGCTGGCCTGCGAGGGCGGGGGGGGGCATGTGTGGGCGCGCGCGTGGCGGCGGGCTGTGTATGTGTGTGAGCGTGCGTGTGTCTTGGAGTCTGTGTGTATGCGTGTGTGACTGTGGGGGAGGAGGAGGGGGTTGCCTGTCTGGGTGCCTGCGTGTCTGTGTAAGTGTAAGTGCGTGTGCGCGTGTGCGCGTGTGTGTGTGTATGCAGTGTGTGTATGTGCGCATGCGTGAGTGAGTGTTTGCGCAAGGGAATGTGGACAGGAGAGGGGCACGGCGCCGTGCGCGCTCACGAGGTCAAAACTGAGCAGCTCTGCGCTCGTGCACCCTCTCCTGTCCACATTCCCGAAAACGGGCGACATAAGGTCTTTCGCTGACGCGAGACCTAAAAATGGGACCCTCAGACCCACTTTACACTCCTGGACCTGTGGATACTACAGAAGAAGGGCTGCCCTGCTCACAAAGGACTGCTCTGCTGTCTGTGAAAGAAGCCTGGTCTTGCACCCTTCATCCCAGGCCAAAGTGACTTCAAGGGTTAGCTGATTAACCTATGGTTCTGAACTAAAGGGACACAACAAGCTCTTGAGGCCTCCTTTAAACTGCCCAAATGACTTGCTGCAATTAAACTGCTTGGATCTGCAACTGGACCTGCCTGTGTCCTACTGTCCTCTGCTGGAGTGAGTTTCTGATACCCAAGTGGTAACCCTCAAGTCCTGGACCCTTGGCGTGGCCTCCGTTGAGCTCCCCTGAAGTTTTTGGGCTCTTTGCAAGCAGGCATTTCCATGCCAAGATCTTGCTGCCTGCCAGTGCAAAGTACCGGGGAACCCAACTCTTCATGTTACAGTGACCACCAACGACCTTTGGCAGCTCAAGGTCTGTACTTCACGCCACAGCATGAACAGCTCCAAGTGACGGTCAACATCAAACTCCAACAAGGCTCTCCCTACTCCATGTGGCCCCTTCCACCGTGAATTAAACTTGTTAAGCTGGACTTTGACAGTAACTTTTTAGCAGCATCATCCTGGTACCTGTATCCAAACCACGCTTCCATTGTGGTACGCCTGAATTTGTGACTTTCACCTGGTCTAGCACAACCAGATTGACGCGAGTGGTGGTTTGTGCTTTTTGGTGCTATTACACTCATTTCTTTAAAATTACATATCTCTGGTTCTTGTAATTGGGGTTTTGCAATTTTGGTGTCAAATTATTTGTTACATTTTACTCTATTTTTCTGATTAAGTGTTGGATTTTTCCTGTTTTGTGTTTCACTTTATTACTGTTTGAAGTGCTGCATACATTCTTTACACATTACATCTAAGTTGAGACTGACTGCTCTGTGCCAAGCTACAAAAGGGTTGAACTCAGTGGGGTGTGTTTGTGACTTCACCCTGGCAAGAATTGTGGTTGCTGCTCGAGTAGGGGTTCACCCCCCTGACTCAGTAACCCAATTTCTTACAAAAGGGTCCTTTGGGCTCCACCAGAAATTCCCCTGCAGGCAGGTGCAGTCCCTGCAGGTGGCTCTCTGACCACTCTTTGCCTCCTGCACTGTGAAACATGGAGAGGATTAGAAGCATTTGCTCTGTGTTTCACTGAATGCGCAGTCCAAAAGTCAGCTGCGCATTTGTGGCTGCCCTGAGGGCAGCACATTCTTCATAATAGGGTGCACTATCATTGTGTGCCAGGTGCACTTTTAAATAAATAGGAGAGTGTACCTACCCAATGAATAAACCTTCTCCAGGACAGTGCGACATCTGTCGAGGCTAGATGATTGTCAATAGCTAATGTTTTCCTCAATCCGCATGGAGAACATTCGAAGTGCAGTGGAGTGGCAGTAATGTGACACGTTGCACATTAAGACAAACCTGAAAAGATAATTAATAATGATGAGACAATACAAAAGGAGTTTGTAGCGGAAGAAATGATAGCATTGTATATCGAGGGTGCGGTTTATTCTAAAGCATGATTTACTTAGGTAAGAAAATAATGCTGGGAGGTAAATAAAATCAAATTAAGCAGTATAAGCGATCTTTCTGTAACAGAAAAGGTGGCGCCAGAGCGGAAGAGCACCCATCAAGTAAAATAAAGGCTGGGAGAGATTGAAAAGGTGAAATGGCGTTTATCAACAGGTCTCATCGTTGCTAACCTTTTCCAACTGAAAAGCGGACTATAGCTCCTCACCGAGCCAATACAGATAAGAGACAATGACGGAGGAGACACGAAAATTGGACCAAGCAGGCACCGCCTGATGTGTGTTTCAGAGATTACAACGACGAAAAAACAAACCAACAGGGAGACTACATTACCATCTTATAAATAGAAAAATTTATGTTTGTATATAGTTTTGTGACTCAGTGCAGGATGAAATGTGTACTGCTGAGAATAGCGTATAGCAGCACTCCGTATGCTAAAATGTCATTAGGGTAATAACATTAAAAAACAATAATAGCAACCAGTCTCTGACACCACCCTCTAAACATGTATGAATAAAAGCAACGCACTGTGGGATATTAGAAATTCTTGAGGCTATAATCTGGCTAATTAAAATTCAAATTAAAAGTGGGGAAATGTGTTGTATTTACCGTGGAAGGAAGAATAACTCTTAATTTGTTAAAGCACCACCAGTTTAGTCCTTCCCCAGGCAATACAGAATGTAATTATATTTTAATGAGTGTTTTCTTTTGAGCAAGCGCGCGGTTTCCTCTGATCCAAGTTAGTATTCCACATCCTGTTTTTTACTAAGGGAAAGTGGCAATGACTGAAACTAGTTTATTTTGCTGGAATCTGTCAAGGAAAGGTTGTCCATTTTATTGTCTACACAGGGTCTTATTAAATAAAGTAAATTAATTGTTACCACCCTGTGGGGCAGGCATTAAAGAAGTTAACTAACCCTAATTTTGAAGTCAAAAGAAAGGTGTGGGCTTTTTAAAAGAATACAAAAGGGGGTGGTGATGGACAGAGCATCTGAATCAATCAAACATTCACACCCAGTCAAAGATTCTGGGTTTAATCCATCACCGTTCTTTAGCCCACTCTGCCAATCCAGTACAGACATGGCTATATGCAAATCAGTCTCACCCTGTGCCTCATGGGAACAGTCCAGCCCGAACTGCCAAGCCATGCCTTCCCTGGACCCGAAACAAGCTTCCGAGGACGGGTTTCTGGCATTCCAGCCGTCTTCAGCCCGGCTTGCTTGAATCCAGTGGCAAAGTGAGCAAGGGACTGACGTCTGAGCATATCCTGCCAAATTTATGGCGGCCAAAAGCAGTACAAAAGGGGGGGGTCAAGTTATCCTGGCTGAAGACGGCTGATAGCCAGAAACCGGTCCTAGGATGCTTGATTCCGGTCCAGGGAAGACATGGCTTGGCAGTTCGGGCTGGGTGGTGTGGTGAGCAAAAAAACAATGGATTTAGGCCCAGATCTCTGTACTGGGGTGAATGTATGACATTGTTCTGCATTCTGTCCACCAACTGTTGTTTTTGCATTTGTCACCCCAGGTCGGACGGGTATGCTCAGACGTGAGTTCAGTGCTCTCCACGCCACTGGAGTCAAGCTATCCTGGCTGAAGACGGCTGATAGCCAGAAACCGGTCCAAGTATGCTTGATTCCGGTCCAGGGAAGACATGGCTTGGCAGTTCGGGCTGGACTGTTCCCATGAGGCACAGGGTCAAGGCTGATTTGCATATGGCCATTTTTGAACTGGCGTGGTGTGGGGAGCAAAAAAACGATGGATTTTGGCCCAGATCTCTGTACTGGGGTGAATGTATGATATTGTTCAGCATTCTGTCCATCAACTGTTGTTTTTGCATTTGTCACCCCGAGTGGGACGGGTATGCCCAGACGTGAGTCCCGTGCTCTCCACGCCACTGGAGTCAAGCTATCCTGGCTGAAGACGGCTGATAGCCAGAAACCGGTCCTAGGATGCTTGACTCCGGTCAAGGGAAGTCATGGCTTGGCAGTTCGGGCTGGACTGTTCCCATGAGGCATAGGGTCAAGGCTGATTTGCATATGGCCATGTTTGAACTGGGGTGGTGTGGTGAGCAAACAAACGATGGATTTAGGCCCAGATCTCTGTACTGGAGTGAATGTATGACATTGTTCTGCATTCTGTCCATCAACTGTTGTTTTTGCATTTGTCACCCCGAGTGGGACGGGTATGCTCAGACGTGAGTCCCGTGCTCTCCACGCCACTGGAGTCAAGCTATCCTGGCTGAAGAAGGCTGATAGCCAGAAACCAGTCCTAGGATGCTTGATTCTGGTCCAGAGAAGACATGGCTTGGCAGTTCGGGCTGGACTGTTCCCATGAGGCACAGGGTCAAGGCTGATTTGCATATGGCCATGTTTGAACTGCGATGGTGTGGTGAGCAAAAAACCGATGGATTTAGGCCCAGAACTCTGAACTGGTGTGAATGTATGACATTGTTCTGCATTCTGTCCATCAACTGTTGTTTTTGCATTTTAAAAGAGGTCAATTAGGAGTGACTATTTGCACAGACTTTGCAAAATCCTTCACTCCCCATGTTCTTTCCTTTCAAGTTTCAATGTTCACTACTTTTCCTTCCTCCTCTATTCTTCACTCCAGTTGGAAGTTTTTTTCATTATTTTCTGATAAAATTAAAACCATACCAGTGTTGTCAGTAAGTGGATCAAGAAGTGCCGGACTCGTGGCTTTCAGTGGGCCTTGTATTAAAGGCTGTGTCTGAGGAACAGCAAGCAAATGACATTTGAAAGAGACCCCACAATCCCGTTTTGAAGTATTAGACAGTGGATCCACATCCCGTCTGCAAAATATGTATAATGGTGCGATGCAAACAATTCCACTTTGTCCTTATACAAGTTTGTCAAGACCAAGGAATAGAGTACTCTTAGGGATACTAGGTGACCTGACTGTTGTTTGCATTACAACCAGTTACTCAGAGGTGAGGGAGTATCACCTGAAGTCTACCTTTTCCGCTGGAGGAGGTGACACCCCGCCTTGTACCTCAAAGCCTACCTGTCTGCTAAGAAAGGGATGGAAAGTGCATTGTCTGCAGGAGAAAAACTGTCAAGGAGAAGAAGCCCAATGCATTCCCAGCATGAGGAACACCCAGACAAAGTTGACTGCTTAGATCGAGGTCAGGAATGAACTGTAATGCGAAGGAGTCGTCTGGTCTCTCTGAATGGTTCCCGTGTAAACTGCACCAAAACTTTGTAAGTATGAGCACCACTATGTTATTCAGAGGTCTGTCATGGGTCTGAGAATTGGTCCTGCTGATAAATGCTGTAGAAGAGGAGCCACATCACTCATAAAGTGGGAGATCAATCAGCCTGGAAGGTTGCAACTGAAGACACATCACTGCTGGTCAATCAGCCCACAGGCAGCAAATGCTATGTCTGGGTACCCATCTGCACTCAGTCCACATGGCCACAACTGCTGAAGATGTGCTGTTGCGTCAGATTTGCTACGCTGACTACATCTATCAATTCTTGTTCCAAAGGGAGGGTGCCAATATGGTCCACACAATGAGAAGCTACTGCTGCAAAGAGCAGAGAGGCAAGCTGGACCTGCCGCACCACTAGAACTGCACCAACCATCAAACTGGTAAAGGGGGCTTTGCCTGCAAGTGGAAAAGGGGACTAAAATTGTGCAGAGGAATCTGAAATGAAGCCTTAAGGCTTTTTGCCCATTAGAACATCTGGAGTGAGAACTGTTGAAATCAATTACGTGTCTAACTAGTGGAGTAAGTAGAAGTAATTTGCACCTCTCTGTAATGTAATTAATGCCTATGCCTGCATCAACCTAAGGGACAGAAGACACTGGGGTGTTTATTTACAACAGGCTTGCGCTGCAGGAGCATCACTTTTTTGGATGCTCCAGTGGAGCAGGCCTCTCAATCATATCTATGAGACAACGCAAAGCCACCCTGCGTGGCTTTGCATCACCTCATAAATATAGAGTAATGCAAGGCAGCACAAACCGCTCCTTTGCCTTAATCTACATTAAGGAGGCTTTTCATGGGCACTGCGGTGGATGTTCCCATGCACACCAGTGGATTTTAGAGCTTCCCGGATTTAGAAAATCACGTAAACCTGGGGCAGCACCAAAACCTTAGGCTTCCGCAGAGCATGCGTAACAAGGAGAAATGTTTCAATTTCTCCTTGTTTTTTCCTCTTTCCATGTGTGCTGCATTCTTCAGCACACGGTGGAAGAGGTGTGGCGCCGCAGCTAGGGCGACTGACTCCGGAATCTGGGGATCACCGTTCGATCCCCGGCACCGGCGGCAGATTAGCCCAGCACCATGTGACTCTGAGCAATAGCTTGCTTAATCTTCCCAACGGCCCCCAGCGCCTAGAGACCCTTACGGGTGATTGTGCGCTTTACAAATGTGGATTATATATTATTATACACTAGAATGGGGAAAACACCTCTCTGGGTTATTTTTGTGCAGCAAGTGGTGGCCTTCCTGCACAAAAACACTCCTGGTAACAATGCAGACACCCTTGCAACATTGTGCAAATGTGCCTGCGTTGGCGCTAAGCACCAAATTGTGTGCCGGCTGAAAGGACATCAATGCACCATATCTCGTAAATGCTGTGCATTCTGCAAGAGGAAAATGTGTGGCACAGTGGCCTGGGTGCCTGACTCCGGACCATGGGGTTCACTGTACGATCCCCGGCAGCAGTTTAGCCCAGCACTATGACTCTGGGCAATAGCTCACTTAATCTTCTCGATGGAACCCCGCGCCGGGACACCTCTCCGGAGGTAGTTGTGCGCACTTTACAAATGCTGGTATTTCATATTTCATATCCCCGTCCTTTCAAATTAGGGTAGGGCAGCGCAGCAAAAAGACTTGTGGCTCTGCCCTACACCAAATATTTTGTAAATGAGACCTCCTGTATCTGCTAGAATGGGGAGATTGTACTGAGAATGGGTGTATGAAGCACTTTACTGAAGATTGTAACTGAGAATACAAACCTGTAATTGGGATTCCTATTGAATCATGCAGTTTTTTTTCCTTTGTAAAATATAAGCAGTGGGCTGGACAATGCATTGTTGCGCCTGTTGGGTGACTATTGAATTCTGATAATTTGTCCCTCACACTACTTCCATGAGAAGCTTTTGACTACTCGTCCTAGCTGCCCTTTGAATCAAGTGTTTAAAGGTGTGTACGTTGCCGAGTTTGCAGATTGATAGTATGACTGATCCCAGGACATCAGTAGCAAATGTCCTTAACTACCTCAGCTAGGGTCCAGTAGCCCCTGTCTTCTTTCTGCCCCTCTCAAATAGAATCTCACATATATGAGTAAAATAAAACAGTCAGTTCAGAGGGAGAGTGCAGTCCTACTGGTAAGTTCTGATGAGGTGTCCCATTTCTGTCTTTTCTGGGAGGAATAGGGTGGGAACCTCAGAAAAAAACACCAAGCAATTCTCTCAAAGAAAAACAGAGCCAAGAATCAGCATCTCTTTACAATTATGAAAGGTGTTCCATACACTCATCTAGTGCATCCCTTCAGCAGCTCTCATGACTCCACAGTTACCTAATGGGTGGTGCAGAGAGGTGATCTAAGAATAGTAAATCACTGACCAGAAGTCCCCCTTTCTCCACCACTCTGCACACACTCCTCCTGGTGGACTGCAGGTTGGGTGATGAAGTCCTCTTGGATGCTGAGGGTCCTTGGGGGCCAACAAGCCCTCATATTACCTCCAGTAAGTCCCACAGTGTGTGATTGCTGAGAAGACTTCATAGGCCATGCCCACTTTCTCCACCACTCTGCAAATATGCCGCCTGGTGCAGTGCAAGTTGGGGGAGGAAGTGCCCTTGGCTCCAGAGGGTCCTTGGGGCCAGCAACTCCTCCTGTTAACTCCAGTAAGCCCCATACGGTGGGATTGATGAGATGTCTTTGGAGGCCACCCCCCTTTCTCCACCATTCTGGAAACATGCCTCCTGGTGCACTGCTGGTTGGGAAAGGAAGTCCCATTGGATGTTGAGGGTCCTTGGGGTCCAACAAGCCCTTGGGTTACCTCCAGCAAGTCAGACACAGCGCGATTTTTTTAATGAACTTCAGAAGCCACGCTCCCTTTTTCCACCACTCTGTAAATGCACTTCCTGGATCACTGCTTGTTAGGGATGAAGTCCCCTTAGCTCTAGAGTATCCTTTGGGGCCAACAACCCCACATGTAATCACCAGTAATCCCACACAGCAGATTTGCTGATAGATTTTTGGAGGCCATGCCCCCTTTTACCACAACTCTGCAAACAAACCTCCTGGCACACGGCTGGTTCAGGGATTAAGTCCGTTTGGATGTTGAGGGATCTTGGGGTCCAAAAAGCTCTCTGTTAACTCCACTAAGTCCAACGCAGCAGGATTCCTGAGAGCTGGTTGGTGACCCGCACCCATTCTCCACCACTTCGCAAACACAGCTACTAGTTAAAAGAATTCACTTAAAGAACCAAACGTTATAGGGACATTATAGTTAGGAAATAACATTTGAAAAACCTCACAAATTCACTTAAAATATCAAAGGTTACAGGGTTGTTATAGTTTGGAAATAGAATATTTTAAAAAAAGCTTAGAAATATATTGAAAAAAACAAAGGTTACAGGAACGTTAAAGTTAGGCTCTGATATCACTCGTACACAACCAGTGAAATTCAGCAGTTATAGTTACCTGAGCTAACTGCAACTTACGCCCCCCTAAAACACTGCTTATGACCTCACATACTACATCACTCATGACATGGTCAGTGATATCACTGATGACATCACTGATGACATCTCAAATGACATAACTGATAATATCATCCACAAAACCACTCACACACGCCTACACAACCACTTACGTACCATTCTCAGTCTCTTACAAGCTCTCACACAGCCATTCACTAATCCATAGAGTCACTCACACATCTACTCCCCAAACAGCTACTTACACAGGCACTAACTAATCTATACACAGTGGCGGCTCCTCTGCATTGGCGGATGAGTGTCAACTCACTGCTTTCAAGCAGTGTTAGAAGCACAAACATAAAATTATAATAACTCAGTTATTATCAGTTTATGTTTCCTTTGCAGGCGGGAGGCTGGGGGCGCTTCTCTACTCATGGAGCAGGGCAGCGGAGGTGTGGTTTGCCCACTATTAAGTGCACAATATCAGTTTGGTCAGCCCTCCCCCTAGCCACCCAAACCAGTCATTCCACATTCCTGCTTCTCCAGGCAAGCTGCATTAGAGCCTGCATGGAGAACATGCTCACCCATCCATCCCTTGGCTGAGCACCGTATTACGGTGCTCAGACCAATCACAACACTGCATTGCAGAGTTGTGTTTGCCTTAGGGATGGAAGCCTGCCTGCCTGCTTCCTGTTCCTGCAGTCAGAGCAGGAGAGCAGGTGCAGAGACGTGGGACCCAGCAGCAGCAAGGGAAGTCTTTTATTTTCAATTTGTGCTCTCTCTCACAATCGTGACCCGCAGGCGACCCCTCCCGCGCCCACCTTCTACCCGCTAGCTATGCTGGCCACAACTGCCCTTACAGCTACAATGCACCCAGTCACTCATGAATACAACCACTCATTTATCCAGTCATACACCCATGCAGACACTTATGCACCCACTCATACAGCCTTACAACTCACACATCCACGTAATCATCCATACAGATACTTTCACAGCTAGTCACTCACCCATACAGGTACTCACACTCCCATACAGCCACTCCTGCTGCCACTCACTCACCAATCCAGCTAGTTATGTACCCTCTTACTTACCCATACAGCCACTGACACACTCACCCATACAACCACACACACACACTTACATACCCATTCACAAATTCTTTACACCACTGGCGCACCCACTCACTCACCCTTACAGCCAATCACAAAGACATTTACTCTCCAATACAGTTCAAAGAGCTACTCACTAACCTCTCAAATTCCCACTCCCTCACTCGTACAACCAATGACACAGCCAGTGATCATCATCATCATCATTATCATATTTACTTTATTTCTGTTAAATTAATCCATAAATGGTACAGTATAAACATTTAAAATAGATATGTAATAAAACATGCATATTCATTGTGAGAAAATATTTCTAGGTAATCGTAAGTCGTGTGGGAAACTTTGGTCCAACAATACAAATCTCATCATACAGACTTTTAAGATCCATTATAATATAGTAAAAAATGATTAAAGAAGTTCAGATGAAACATCCCAAAACTGAAATGATTTACAAAGAGGACAAGTAAACTCCTAGATAAAAGGGTACAAACCCAGTCATAAATACAATTGAAAACAATACATTAAGTCTGCACAAAATAGCCTAACTATTTTAAAACGCATTTGACCTAATGTACCATATGGTTGACAGGTATCTAGCAATTGAATACATCACACAGTCTCTGGTGTTGGTTTTTCATAGCCTAAGAGCTATATGGTGATCCCTAAACCCAAGAAGTTTACAAAGGGGAATTATCCAACATATATTTTGTTTACCAAAGCCCTTACAGAAAAATAGCACATGTTCAATATTCTCTGGAACTTGACAACCCATCTGATACAGATTCGATATGTCTCTCTTTTTCGTCCAGGAGTGGGTAAACGTAGATATCTGTAATATACTCAATATAAATTTAACATAAAGTGCACATGCAACAGAATTGATAATCATATACCGATATTGGTCATACTCAGGTACACATTTGAACATCAAGAAGGAATATACCAGAGTACTAGGGTACCACGGGATGCAGCAGAAAGTTTTACGCCTAATACATAATTCCTGTAACCAATTTTTAATATGGACAAGCCAGGGGATCTTCCCAACATGGGGGTCAACTAGTATGATTCTAATGGAATCCCAATACTGACGTAGAGGTTTAGGTCAGTTCTAATTAGCAGAGTCAGCTCACTGGTGGGGAGTCTCAAAAGGGTCTTAATAAAGACATTTTCAGCTTTTTCAAGGGTGGTAAGATTACAGTGTCCTCATAAATCTGCCTCAGACATAGCTCCTCCACAGGCTTAAACAATGTCTATCTCCAACGGAGGGGAGTTAGAAAGGAGATAGGGCATGCATCCATTTATGTACTGGAGAAAAAGTGTGGGGGACAAAATACACCCTTGTCTTGCACCTCTCCTGATTGTAATGTCTTCCGTCAATTCCCCTACAGGGTCTCACCTATTACTTGCAAAATTTTCTGTGTTTAATACCTGCATAAGGGACAGTGTGCAAAACCACCCAGAGGGACATGATCGAGTGCAGCTCCCAGATCCACAAAGGGAACATACAACAACCCCTCATCAATGTCTAAGACATTCTGCTTAATGGACAGAAATCAGACAATCTTATCTATGGTACTAATGTTGGATCTGAATCCCGCATGTAAGTAAGATAACACTTTGGCTTGGGAAATCCAGTCCCTTAGTCTAGATGCGATTTGCTTGCTGTAGACTTTCTGGATATTGTCAATCAGACTTATTGGTCTGTAATTTCCTAGTGTTAATTTATCACCCTTTTTATAAATAGGGATTATTGCCAGTCCTTTCCAGGACCTCTAGAGCTGTACTCCAACCATCAATGCCTTTTACAGTGAATTATTATAGGGTCCCCAGATCCAGGGTACATTCTGGAATAAATCTGCTAGGATTCTATCCAAACCAGGGGCTTTGCTGGATTTCTGGACCTGGATTGCATCTAAAGTTTCATTTAAAGTAAATGACTTGACCTCCTCTCCAGGAGCCACTATAGTAAGGGCTTACAAGGTCTCTAATATCCCATCTCCCAAATCGTGCCTCTTCATAGAGTGTAGAGAATTGGTTCACCCAAGCTTCTGGGTGGATATAGCAATCTGGGCAGGATAGGTCTTTATGGCCGTCATGTGTAACTAACTGCCAAAAGCTCTTGTTGTCTCTAAGCCTGACCGCCTCTAATAAATCATCACATATGCTGGCCTCCAACTGGTTTCAATAGCCCTGGTATATCCCCTTCTCAACTCAATAATGAGTGCTGTTTGGTTACTCTTTAGGGCATCTACCAGGGCCTTCCTAGCGATTTTGTATGATTAATGGAGCCACTCGTTAACTCTTGGTCTTTGGAGTCCTATTCCACTTTTGTAGTCATTTACAAACCGGTTGGCAATTAAAAAATAAAAATTATCATGCACTGTCGTGATCTGAGTAGGGGTTAAAACTTGACACTCAAAAATTTGCAATTCTTCTAATACAAACATGTGGATTTTGGTTATGGCATCTTTGGATCTGGAAGGAGCCTCCCATTTCACCTTGCATTTGTTATTAAGAATCCCCACATCATTATATGGTACAGGAGGGATTAAAAGTTCCCTTTTTCTTATCTATGACTTATGCCACACTAGTGCAATGAGAAAATGAGCGCTGTCATGGCGATCTTTTATTTTTTGCCATACCCGAATGTCCAAAAGGATTAAATCTATGAGGCTGTTATATTCGCCCCTGCTGAAAGTTGGCTTTGCATTAAAATCTGATGAATAGCCACCATTGCATGAAGAGAACAATAGATCATTAATCTGGAGGGCAGCCAAACTCATTTTAGTTGGTTTCCTTTGGATACAAAGTCTGTATATCCTTCCAGATTCATCTTCGTCCTTAACGAATTCCAAGAACAAGGTTTAGGGTTTGAAGGATGCATTTAAAATCTCCTGCGATGATCACATTATGGCCAAGGCCAAAGGCTTCCAAAAATGTATTCAAGGTTCTAAGACACTTAGAGGGTTTGGAAAAAGGGGTCGACCTGTTATAAATGTTAATCAACAAATATGAAATCCTAGGCTTGGATTTCAAGCTAAGAGCTAAACGGTCACAAGAGTCAATAAGGATTTTCTTAATGGAACACTCAAGTGAAATTTTGGACCATATTATAAGCCCCCCAGATGGCCTATCCACTGCTGATGGCAGTGCTTCAATGCTATGTGTTAGGAGACCCTGCCTATGCAGCTTAATGAGTGCCCACGTCTCCTGGAAGATGCAAAAGTTTAAATTATCAATAAACAATCCCCAGTACCTGTCATCCATTTTTTACCAGATCCCAGCAATGTTCCAGGAGATGATATGGAGAGCAGAGTCTGTGTTTGTTGACTCCTGCAAGGACCTTAGGGCAGTCGAACCTGGCAGCAAAGAATTTGGGGTCAGATCAAGTTCATCAGTAGACCCCATGAAAACTGGAGCAGGGATGGTCTCCTCCTGCCTCGGACCTGAGCAAAAAGCCTATCTGGATAGTTAATAAATTTGTTTCAAAACCTCAAACCTATTGGATACTGGAACAATAAATGTCCCGGTCGACCATGGCCAGCCATTGATGGTGACACTTAAGCCTATGTGGGATGTAGCAGGTGAGGAGTATGAGTAGCCCAACCAATGCATGGTGACAGTTTGTAAAAATATCCAGAGGGAAGCAGATGAATACTAATTTGATCCACTTGTCTGCGCACCACTTCAGTTAACAAGTTTTGTACCAGGGAGGGGCCTTAAAAATGTATGATAACACAGTCCCCCAGATGGTCCTTCTAACTCTTCCCAAACCAGCGCACCCTGTGGATATTATAAGCCAGACAATGGGGGAAATTCATATTCTTGGAGAGGCAATTCAAACACTTATTAACCATATTTTTTCGTGATTTCTTCTGTTCTTATCTTAATCCCGGTACTCCAGACAATTTTTTTTTGTGTCCTCATTACCACCATCGTATCAAATGCCATACCGAACAAGCCTTCTACCAGCTGTCTCAGTTTGTTAAAACCGGCAGGGATAAGGAGCGGACTTAGTGGGGGGGACCAGCCATCCCTCAGCTGTTGCAGGCTTCGTCATACAGGCATTTAACACCGATTACCTAGTCAACAGTAACCATTGGTAGTAGTAACAGCCAACACAGGACCGGGCTAGGACCGGGCAACGGCTATACAGATGGTGTAGAAAAGGAAAAAAGGCACCATAGTAGTGTAATCATCGTACCCGGGGGGAAAAAAAAACGGATACTTCATTGCACCCATGATAACATATGCCAAAAGGCCCTTTTACTCTGGTTGCCAGACATAGCAAGGTCCATACGTGCAGTCTGCAAGATGGATGTCTGCCAGTCACTGAGGGATGGAGGTGTAGGGTCCTTCCACTTCCTACAGATCTCCCTCCTTGCTCGAAGCACCGCATAAAACACTAAGGGGCATATTATCAAGGACACGCGATACATTATCGCCGCTTTTATGGGCAGGAAACTGCCGATAAGGCAGCAATAATGGCCTTGATAATATGCTCTATGAATTCCAATCGAAGCCCATGTTAGATGTGAACACCGATAAAAGCGGCGATAATGTATCGCCTGTCCTTGATAATATGCCCCTAAGCTTTTAGCTGCGCTCTGTGCTCCAACTAGGATCCCAAAAATCACTAGAGGCAAATCTATGGTAACCGGAACCCCCAATGATATTGTAAGGGTGTTGCTAATTGCTTCCTAGAATGGAGCTAACCGGGGGCATTCAAAAAACATGTGGGTATCCGATGCTGCCACCATCCCACACCTAGCACATGCAACTGAATTGCCACTGGCGAATTTAGATAGCCTAAGGGGAGATTAGTACGCCCTATGCAGGGTGTAGAGGTGATTTCTGCGTAACCAAGAATGCTTCACAATACTCTTTAAAAGCTCAAATGAGGCGGACCAAAGTTCTTGCAAATTATGGCCCATGATTGAAGGATCCCACAACCGGTCCGGTAAGCTAAATTCCCCATCCGTTTCCTCACGTATAAGTTTATACCATTGTGAGATCTCTTTCTTAATCGGACCACTGTTCACTAAATTGGTAATTAAAAGGCTGTAGCCTCCAAGTGAGAACTTATCCCTTCTAGGGGGTAGGGTTTTATACGCTTGAGTCCAGCTAGCCATTTGCAGGTATTTAAACCTTGATAGATTGGGGCCAATCTTAATCTGGAGATGTTCCCATGAAAGCAAGTCCCCTTCAAAGAAGAGGTCTCCCCACACATCCAAGCCCGCCTCTCTCAAGGGCACCGCTAAACTATCTCCTAACCATGCAGGACTTTCAGGTAACCCTCATAGCGGTGTTTTATCACAGAAATACCCCTGCTTAATAGAATTTGTTACCTCAACCCACATTTTTGCCAGTCCTTGTAGGACCATCAGTTTAATCTTTTGAAAAAATTTCGGGTTGCCAAATTTAAAAAGAAAGCCCGACTGACTAACACCTTCCCCGTCCAACATGGCTGAAAACATTAAGCCCACCCCATAGTCGGTGGGCATTTTTAGTAGCATACGGGTATGGGACAACTGAAAAGCCCAGGCATATAGTTTTAAATCAGGGGCAGCCAAGCACCCCTTGTCCCAACGCCGTCTGAGTTTCTTCCAGGATATTCTCGGATATTGTTTATTCCATATAAAAGATGTAATATCTGACTGTAATTTAACTAAACAGGCTTGGTCGCAATAAAGGGGAATGGTGTTGAATAGAAAAGAAATTTTGGGCAGAATCGACATTTTAATTAAATGAACTCTTCCAATCAAAGAAAGTGGATGGTGAGACCATGATTGCAATAAATTCCTACATTTTTTAGCTACGGCAGAGAGGTTAACCAGGGCAAGTTTATTAATATCTTTTACTATGTTTAAGCCCAAATACCGCATTGAAGAGCCTGCCTGTACATCCAAAGCACTCCCATCGTCATTCCAGACCAGCATCTTGGTCTTTGCCACATTGATCTGTTAACAAATATTCGACTGAATTCCTGGGCAAATTCTAGAATTACGGGGAGTGCGGTAGTCCCCTCTGATGTGAGGATAAGCACATCATCGGCATATAGGGCTACCTTCCTCTCCCACCCTCTGTAAGAAAAGGGTCTGATAGTGACCTCATCCCTCAGTTGTTGCGCGAAGGGTTCGATGTAAAAATTGAACAGTAGGGGGAGGGCGGGTCCCCCTAGTGATGGTAAACGGGTCCGACAGATCACCGTTGACTAATAAGCGCGCCGTTGGATTACGATATAGCAGGCCGACCGCACGTCCGAACCCCGCATCCACGCCAAACTTGGCCAAGGCCCCCGACAGGTAAACCCAATTGACCCTGGCGAAGACCTTGGTTGCATCCAGTGTGAGGGCGGTCAAAGGCAGGTTCTCGGCCAAAGCTATATCCATGGTGCCTATTAGGTCGTATGTTAGCTCATATAGCTGTCGCCCCTTCAAAAAACCTTTTTGGTCCAGGTGGAGAACCGAAGGTGCAAACAGGGCCAGCCTAGATGCCAGAACTGTGGTAAAGATCTTATAGTCCATATTTAAAATTGATATTGGCCTATAAGATCCACAGGCATCCTTCGGTTTCCCCGGTTTCAAAATCAAAGTTATGGAGGCATTGTCCCAAGATGCAGGAGGGAGATGACCTTCAAGAAGGATTTGGTTAAAAAGCATAGTGAGAAAGGGAACTATTTCAATCTATAAAATTCTGTATATTTCTGCCGGCAACCCATCCGGCCCTGCCGCCTTTCCCTTCTTACTTTTCTTTATGGCATACCTTACCTCTTCCTCAGTGATAGCACTGTCTAAAAATTGAGATTGCTCGCAAGAGAGAGAAGGTAGATTGATATCCTTCAACCAACCCTCAACAGCATCTGGTAAGATCACATTATCCTCCATATAAATAGATTGAAAAAACTCTCTGAAGGCCCTCCTGATATCCTCATCTGATGAAAAGGTGTTATTGTCCACCGTGACGGCGGCTATGTTGTTGCGGACCTGATCTACTTTTGTCTTCCACGCCAATAGTTTCCCTGCGCTCTCACTGTACTCGAAATGTGCCAACTTACTGGCCTCCCATCTCTGTTGCAGTCTGAGATTCAGTACCGAGCCTAAACTAGCTTTCAAGACCAAAATTTTATTCCGGAGGGGACCTAAGACAGAGTCAACAGCCCCGGAATTGATATCTACGTCCTTTAGGAGTTGAAGTATCCTTGCCTCAATGGAAGAAATTTCCTCCCTATGTTGTTTCCTACGGTAGGATACTTTCCCTGTGATCAGACCCCTCAGGAAAGCTTTAAATGAATCCCAAATAGTCCTAGTAGCCGCTGAGCCGTTATTAGATAAAATAAAATGATGTGCCTAAGATTTGAGATAGGCGATGTCCTCTGGAGAAGACAGAAGAGACCGGTCAAAGAACCATCTAGCGGGAGACCTCTTAGTGCACTGACGAAGATCCAAAACTACTGCAGAGTGGTCCGATAGATGTAAAGGAAGATAGTCAATGGACCTAACGGAATCTACCAGCCTCAGGCTAATTAGAATAAAGTCTATCCATGACTGGTGATTGTACTTATAGTTCCGAAAGGAAGCCCCTTGCTGTTGCCTGGACCTTTCTCTCCATATGTCCACATATCCATATTGTTTCATCGCAGTCTGTAGCACAGACCTAGACTTAGATAGTACTAGAGAGCGACTATTAGCAGATTTGTCCAACAGGGGATCCAGTACAATGTTAAAATCACCGGCAATGATAGTGAGCTCAGGAAAGGAAAGCAAATGTAGAAAAATGGACTCCAATGTAGACGGGTCATCCTGGTTCAGTCCATAATATCCCAGGACAGTAGTTTGTGACCCAGCTATAATCACTGATGCGATGGCCCATCTGCCACCAGGGTCCACCACCTGAGAAACCAGCCTTGCTTTGGCCCCTTTTTTGAAAATAACAGATACCCCTCTAATATTTATATTTTGGCTAGTAGATACTGCGAAGTCGATCCACCTGTTTCTCTTAGTAAGGGCGAGCATTTCTGACTGTATTAAATGAGTCTCCTGCAGTATAATGACCTGCGCATCCGTGTCACGCAGATATTGCATAATTCTATTCGCTCTCGGTTTGGTGCGGAGGCCATTAACATTCCAGGAGAAATATTTTATGCTACCCATATCCTGTTACAAGATAGAGGCGGGAAAAAAGGCGAAGAGAAAAAGAAAGAGAAAAACAACGAAAAAGCGGGTGGAACTATAAATGCCAATTGCTGCCCTAAATCCTTACCAAAAAACTGCCTATTACCATCCCCTTTAACACATCTTTGCTTACTGAGGACATTTTTACATTTTTGCCACCTCCCACCACCTATCCTTCCCATGTGCCCCCCCGCCCTGCCACCGCCCACCCCTTGGAAAACCCTTGCGATATCTAACCGGAACAACGTCCAGTAAATAGCACCCCTCCGCGAGCTCCCGCAGAGATGCACCCGCCATTACCTTCCAGGGGAAAGAGATAGAGGGAAATAAAAAGAACACATTGCCTTATACCTAAAAGACAATTAACCCCACTGTTTAATGAAGAAAGAAGAATAAAGAAAAAAAAGCTATTTAACAAAGGCACAAGGAAGGGTCACTAGTGGAAGAGGTGTGGCGCGCGGCCAGGGCGACTGACGCTGGAATCTGGGGACCACGGTTCGATCCCCAGCTCCGGCGGCAGGTTAGCCCAGCACCATGTGACTCTGGGCAATAGCTCGCTTAATCTTCCCGACGGCCCCCAGCGCCTAGAGACCCTTACGGGTGATTGTGCGCTTTACAAATGTGGACTTTACTTTACTTTACTAGTATGAAGTAGTTAAGAGACATTAAACATACCTTAATCAGCTACCTATGCTGCCAACTCTATTTACTCTTTATTTTTGTTGCCCAGCTGCATTAATAGTTCATCGGCTGCCTGCACCGACCTGATGTTAAACATCTTATTATTATGCATAATTTTCAGAGCAGCCGGGAACGTAAGCTGGGCAGTTGCACCTCATCTCCTAAAAGCATCCAAGCGCCTCCCAAATTCCCATTATTTATCCAAGGTTACTCTGGAAAGATCCGTTCTGATTAGAAAGGTAAATCCCTTCCCAGCCAATGATTTTTGTTTGAGCGCCAGATTAAGAATATGCTCTTTCAACACATAGGTGTGGAAGTTGACTAAAATTTTACGTGGCTTAGATCTCTGGGGGTTTCGCCTGAAGGGATCTTTATGGACTCTTTGAATATCCAAAGCCAGTTCTTCAATTGGATGCTCTAAGGATAGGGACTCCTTCAACAAAACGGTGATAAACTGTTTTATATCTGAGCCCTCTGACCCTTCTGGAACATTAAGGATGCGAATATTCCCCCGCCTCGCGTTATTTTCCAGCGACTCCATCCTTTCACTGAGCGCTTGTTCTTCCTTGGAGAGCTTCTGAAAATCAAGTTTCGCCTGATCCAGATGAGTCGTAAGTTCTGTTGCTGTCTCTTCCCGGATACCTGTTCTTATGGTGAGGCCGTTGATCTTATTGTCCAGAGATTCGCAGTAGCTCCTTATCTCAGCTTGGTTCGCCGAAGACTCCGCAAAGCCCTTTCTTATCTCCATTGTAAGGGCAGAAAACATTCCCAATAGGGAAGCTGCAGTTATACAGGCCTCAGCCCCAAAGTCGACTTGGATGGAACAATCCTCTTGCTGCCCACTAACAGACTCCACATCGCCCCATTCTCCTCCTGTGGCACCAACTTTCATCCCTGATAGAACTGCTGAAGGGTTTCCAGACGACAACCCTACAAGCCGAGCCTGCCTCTGTGAGAGGCCCGGCTCCGGTAAACTCTGAACTTCTTTTCCCGGAGAGGGTTGTAGCCCCATTCCCTCCTCCTGGTCTGGTCCAATCCCTTGCGGGGGCTGAAAACCCTCTTCACCTCTCTGAGTCGAAGTAAGAGCGACCGGTGTTATTGCCCCTTCTTCAGCCCCTTCTTCCACCTCAGTAACAACCACAACCGCTGGTAGGGAGGACGGTGTCTCAAGGGTGGGGGAAGGAGAATCCAAGACCGATGCCATAGTGCGATCTTCCTACAGGTGCAGTATTTGGGGAACCACTTTAAAGTAGGAGCGAAGCGATGGGGTAATTTTTGACCCTGTGGATACTACAGTTTTAGGGCATTTGGTCTTAAACTTGGACTTCGACTTGTTTTTGGCGCCTCTGGACTTTAACTCTGTATTTAAATAGGAAGAGGATTTCTTCCTAGCCGACACCTCAGAACTAGGGTCAGCAGCCAAACCAGACTCATCAGACTTACACTCTGATGAGGCAACTTTCTTCTTTCGCTCCCGCTTACCGTGATCCTTGTTGGGGGTAAGTAACAACCCCACCGTTGTGCAATGGTCAGCTGTCGTCCCTGGAGCCCCTAATGGCCCTGATGTTGTCACAGTGAGAGGATCGTTAGCAGCAACAATAACCTTACCGCCTTCCAAAGCTGTTAACCCTTCCACTGTATCAGCTGCTGTTGCTGGTGACAGGGGTTATTTCTGAGCTTGCTTAGAAGTGACTTTGCCTGGGGCGCAACGTGAATTTGCTGCAAAAGATGCACCACGGAAAGGCTGCCCCAAGCTCCGCAGCTTCCTCCCCCTCCTCAGCTCCAGTGTGGCAGACCAGAGCCGTAGCCACGGCTTTGGCAGCTTCGGCGGGGATTTCTGTGAAGCACAACCGGTGGGGAACTCAGGAACCTCCTGGGGTGATAAAATGCTGATTGAATCCCCAAGGAGCTTATGTGTGCAAAACTGAGCGTCTGGGCACCTAGGAAAAACCGCGTGGAACCAGTGAGCCCGTCGGTCTCCTTCTCCGCATAGAAAGCGGGCTCCAGACAAAATTGCCACATGGGTGCGAGCTGCGGAAGGTAAATGAATAATAGGCCTGAGCGGTAAATTCTGTTCCGCTCGCAGAATTTGGGTAATTTCGCATTCCGCGGAGAACGTGGAATTGTCAAAAATTCTGCGATCGGGGACTTCGCGGATGCTTATTTGCACTTTCAAAATGTGTGTTCATGAGATATTTGTCTAGGAGCATGCAAACAGCATTCGCGAACATAAAAAAGCATTGCGAATGGGCGAAACAAGCAATTTAGTGTGTTTGCAACACTTTTGCGTGCTCGTGGAGATTTTTTACCATTTCACAGAGCTTTGCGTGGTGCCACTACGCAATTTCTGCCCACCCTAGTTAAAAACAGAAAGGTTCCTAGTTCCTTACAGTGGTACATCCACCCCCTAGCGACCAGTGCTGCCCCCCAGTGGGTGAAATTGTATTGGTCACTGGCCCCTCCCTGAACTAACCCCTGTATTCAATATATCAGTACTGCTGGTTTGTCTTTGGGTAATGGCAGTGGCAAATACAAATGCTAATCTTAGCTTTCCCTGAAACCACAACAGAGGTAGTTGGGGAAGGATCTACTCTGACATTAGGCTCAAGGGCGAATGCCTGGAGTTTGGAGATGCCAGTACCTGTTTGGTCTTTGTTAAGTGTGCCAGAACAGGTGAGACTTCCCTTCTTATGGACCCTTCTAGTCTGCTAACTAGATCCTGTACCAAATCAGCCACCTAACTTGGTTTTGTGCAGCAGTCCGCATCATCTGCAGCACTGTCAGAAATAGCCAAAGCAAGAGTGGAGAATGGTGAATTAACATGAGTACAGCTCTTCAACTGCTGATTTTGGGCAGATATCCTCAGCATTTTGGCAGCTTGTCTGGATTCCTCATGCATACTTTTGGAGAGGAGACTCTATTGTCAGTTAGTAGTAAAGTGGTCATCATCCAACACATAAAACTCACCCCCAGGATACTTCCTGTTAGAGAAGACACACAGGGGCGAGGCAGTGATTGTGCAAGATCCTTTGGGCCCATGGAAAGTCTGCTCTCCATTAGCTCAATCTCAGAAGCTAAGACATTGATAGCCATCTGAAGCATTGGGTATATCAAGGTTGTCATGTTGGGGAGGGTTGTTGCAAAACCCCCTCCAGCCCCCCAGCATATTTTTGCTTGCCCCTTACATCTTCTCTCTAGGACTACCCAAATACTGGCAAGCCATTGGCAAAGAAAGCAACTTAAAGCAACAGGGAGAGGGTTAGGGTACAGGTCAGGGCAGTAGTCAGAGTAATAGTCAAAATCAATGTCACTGCAATTCAGAAAAACTGCTGCACAGTACAGTAGCCCCCCAAAGAGCCACAGTCATACCCACTCACACACCCATACAGGCACTCACTCACCCATTTAGCCACTGTCACATCTACTCACACAGCTATGCAACCACTCACACAGCCACTCACTCTCCCCTGAACCTACTCACATAACCACTAACACTTCCATAGAGCAACTCACACACCCACTCACACACCCATACAGCCACTCAGACTTCCACTGGCAGACAGTCACACAGCCACTTAGATGAGATATGCTAGAAATAGTATAACTAATTACTAGTACAGGAAGATTAGTCATTTAACGTATGCTGTAGCTAATCATATATCTTTAAGTATCAAACACAGTCATGGGATGAAGTCATCAGAGATGTCCTTTGAGATCTCATAAGTGATGTCACTGACCATGTCATGAGAGATGTAAAATGTGAGGCCATAAGCAATGCATTGTGGGGGCATAAGTTATAGTGAGCTCAGGTAACTCTAACTGCTGAAATTCTCTGGTTTTGTATTAGTGAAATGTGAGCCTAGCCATAACGTCCCTGTAACCTTTTTTTTTCAGTAAATTCCTAAGGTTCTTATTTATTCTCTTTCCTAACTGTAACATCCCTGTAACCTTTGTTTTTTTGCAGTGAATTTCTAAGGTATTTTAAATTCGATTTTCTAAATATAATTTCCTTGTAACCATTGTTTCGTTAAGTAAATTTCATTTTTAAGTGTAACCTGAAACCTTTGAGAGTGAGTGCATGAATGTCTCAGTGGGAATATCAGTGAGTGTGTGAGTGTCTGAATGGGTGTGAGAGTGGTGTCTGAATAGGCCTGGGAGTAGCTGCATAAGTGTCTCACTGCATGTGTGAATAGGTGAATGAATGTCTGAGAGTGTCTGTGAGTGGCTGCATAAGTGTCTGAGTGGGTGCATGAGTTTCTGAGTGAGTGTCTGAGTGGGTCTGTGAGTGGGTGTAAGAGTGTCTGAGTCGGTTTGTGCTTGCCTCCATGTGTGTGTGTCTGTCTGTGAGTGAGTGCATGAGTGTCTGGGTGGATCATTGAGTGTGTGTTTGAGTCTCTCAATGGATCTGTGAGTGGGTGCGTGAGTGTCTGAGTGTCTGTCTGAGTGGGTGTGTGAGTGTCTGAGTGGATGTCTGAGTGGATGTGTGAGTGTCTGAATGGGTCAGTGAGTGGGTGTCAGAGTGCAGTGGGAGAAGGGTCACACAGTCCCCTGGATGATGTTGGCCCCAGGGAACCCCATCGCACAGGGCTTCACCCATAAAATATATATTTGTCATTAGGGTGAGGTGCTATGCAGCCCTTTTCCCCAGGGACAATTTTGACCCTGGGGACCCCATGCCCCAGGGCCCACCATAAACATCTGGGGAGGGGTCTGTGTGCCGCCCTCACTGGGCTGGGCTGCACTTCCTTGCTGGAGGACATGTTCCATGGCAAGGACACACTGAATACTACGACATTCCATGCACAGGGAGTTGCTCCGCGGGGGTACACACAGGATAAAGCAAGACTGCTTCTCTTGCTCAGCCCTGAGCACTATATTATTCTTTGCAGCTTTTGGTTCCTGCACATAAATGGGGCAGATTTACCAGCCCGTTCTGACACTTTTGCACCACCGTTGCATCACTTTTGTGACACAGAGGCGTCAGTTTACAACATAATGCATCTAGGGAGATGCATCACATTGTAAAGCCCTGCGTCACATAATACCTGTGTGACGTATAATGTATGCATGTTGGGCGTTCCCACGCAGGAAAGCCTTGTAAAAGTGACACTGTGAAATCTACAAGATTTCACTGTGCCAATTCTAGGATGCCACTGCGTCAAAACCTTATGCCTGCTTGAAGCAGGCGTAAGAAGTGATGCAGTAAAATAAGTATAGGCCTCAACATGCATTGATGGAGTTGAGTCTTGCTTGCAACATGACTCCAGCAATGCATGACTTTTGGGTCAACAGATGCGTTCAAATTTCAGACGCATCGGTCAATCCTTGCGCCATGGTGCGCCGTATTGTAAATACAGCGCATCCATGGTGGCACAAGGGTATCGCAGGCTGGCACAGGGAAACTAACGCATCTCTACAGATCAATAAATCAGGGGAATTATAAGCATGCTAGTCACCCGTGAGGGACTCAAGGCACTGGGGGGGGGGGGTAAGCAGCTCTGTTCAGACAAACAGTCAGGTCTTGAGTGTCTTCCTGACGATGTTCAGGGAGGGGGCATGTCTGATGTTGAGCGAGAGCTCGTTCTAGGTTTTGGCTACTGCGTAGGAGAAGGTTCTTCCACCTGTTCTGGCGCTGCAGATGGATGGGATTTCGACAAGGCAAGGTCGGCGGATCGGAGGTTTCTTTTGGGTGCGTGGAGGGAGATTCTTTTGCTGAGGTATTGGGGTCCGGTGTTGTGGATGCATTTGTAGGCGTGGGTGAGTATGTTGAATGTGACTCTCTTCTCAACAGAGAGCCAGTGGATGTTTCGTAGGTGTTGGGTGGTGTGCTCGTGTCGAGGGATGTCAAGGATGAGTCTGGCTGCGGTGTTCTGTATGGTCCGGGAGTTTGCGGATGAGAGACTTGTTGATCCCGGCATAGTGGGCGTTACCGTAGTCCAGTGGGTTGGTGATGAGCACGTGGGTGACCGTTTTCCCTGATGCATGAGTTTTTTGTAAATCTGCCCCATATATATATATATTTTGTACATATAAAGCACTGCAATCCCCCATGCAATATCAGTGCGATCTGGTAAAATTAATGAAGAAAAACAATTGTCCTTACCTGGCCACAGCCAGCTCTTTGGGATATGCTAGACGACGAACAGAAACAAAGATAAACATTTTATTCGCTGTGTGCAGGACCCATGCCCTACTCTGTAACTGAGCATGTGATGTGAGGGAGAAGATGAGGCAGAACAAACAGAAATAGACAGACAGAATTAATAAACATAGCGCTACCTCTCGCCCATTTTTTCCCACTTATTTCATCCTAAAACAGCAAAACTGTAATGAAGCCACCTTGTAACAAAATACAAGTGTAGTATTAAACAAAATCACAAACTTAAGCAAATGGGGCAAATCTACGGAAGAAAGACACTAGACAGAGTGCTGAAGTGATTCCTCTGTTTCAGGCTGGTGTCACAAGTTCCATTCAGATAGTTTACTTTAAACTTCAGGAATCTAGATCCACTACTGCAGTGAGGTGTTTAGGACATTTTTGGGTCCCTATTGTCTTAAGGGCAAAGCAAATGGGAACCAGGAGCAATAATGAAGCATTTATTGTCAGGCAATGAGAAAGTGTTTATTGCCAGGCACTAGACAGACGTTATTTTTGTGCTTACATGATATTCACCATCATCATGTTTTACTTTCTGGGCTCACATCAATAAATGAAAAGTGTTCTTGATTTTGGTTGGTAAAAATAAAATATCTTACATACAGTCCTTCATACCACACTGCAATTTCGAAACACTTCACAGAACATCTAATATTATTGCCCAGCTTAAAAATTGTTCTTTTTCTAGCCTGAGAAAGATGGAAGGTTTTGCTGGGATTCAAGCTATTGGCCTGCAGCTCACCAGATGTTAACAGCCAGCATTTAACTCAATTATCAGCTTGAAACCATTTTGTTTACTACTCCTTATGATGTAACTGGAGGGCAATAAATGTATGGCATAATGATTTGAAAAACAGTTGCATTTCTTGCAGTGGATATTAGAGCATGATATTAAAATGTGTGGTTTGGTTCAGAAATGTTCTATATTCCATTTTAAATTTCTTCATCGCTACCTGCACTGATGGTTTATGGAGGTCTGGTTAAATAAGGTCAGCATACAATCCGAGGCACCATGGAGGTACTGATTATGTGTGATGATCAAGTACCACAGAAGAGAGAGGATATTACAAAGAGTCACGAGTGATAGGAAGGAAAGAAAGTCGCAAGTGGTAGGAAGTGTTTCATTTGTAAAGGTATATCAATAAGTAAGGAAATATGTGAGATACTTACCATTGTTATCTCAAATTCTGTTATCAAGTTCTGTTGTTATACTGAATAGGCAATCATCATATGAAATCTCTTTATTGATGTCATAATTACACTTTCACAGTGGCCTCATTAACCTTCTTGCTTTCTCAAATGTGTTTGAAAATGCACCATTTGCCCACTTTTATTTAAAAAATTTCCTGGGGGAGAACCCCGCTGAACCCCTTTTCTGACAGTCGGACTCGCTGGCTCGTTATAGGTCACCGATCCTGAAGTTTATGCTACACTACTTTCAAATGTCACCAGCCACCACTGGAGTAATATGTGAAATTTGAGGAAAATTGCATATTACACATAACTACATAAGAAGCAAAATGGACATCCAGTCCTGTATTTTAGTGTGAAATGTGTGCTTGCATGCATTTTGGACACAATAACGCATTTTGAGCTAAAAGCTATGAGTACTAGTGTGCCCTTCTCCAATCACCCCTTCGACGCAACTAAAGGATGAATTGAACCTGGAGGTGGTGATTAGAATGAGATGGAAAAGAGTTGTTCCTAGTCCCTTGTCTGTCAATCACCACTTCTTGATTTAGTTTCATACAGCTCCTTTATTCTCAGTGTTTTTCTGTCCAAGAAAAGCATTTTAAAGAAGAGTGTGTGTCTGTATCCCAGGAAAGAGCAGGACGATTTTAGATTGATTTTAAAAAGAAAGAATCCTATGAGTGTCTTACTCATTGTTAAGAGCACTGACACATAGTTCCATGCCCAAGCAAAGAGACAAATTCTGCTTAACCCCTTCGGTGCTCATGACGGAATGATTCCGTCATGTGAACAGGCGCACTGAATGCCTCTGCTGCAAACAGCAGAGGGATTTCCTTTTTTGGGCCTTGGGAGGTGGGGAAGAGCTTCGCTAACCTCCCAAGCATTTTTTGTCATTTAATGACGATCGCGCGCGTAGAGCGCAGTCGTAATTACATTGAAATTTAAACTTTGTTTCAGTTTCACTGTTTCGGTGATCGTGGGGTTATCTCAGCACCTTAGCATCAAAACATATGGTAGAGGTATCATTGGACACGGGAGAATATAGCCTTCCCTAGTGGATCTTTGCTTGGAGATCGCCCCAGGAGGTCTATCCCCAAGCTGGGAGCCACTCACTAGGCACCAGGGAGGGTGAGCAGCCCCTTGGACAAGGACTTTTGCTCCCCCATTGGATTATAATGGAAGTGGATTATGACAATATCGGTCAGATGGGGCAGTAGCCACCTATCTGTTCCCTGAGGAGGCAGAAAGCACCGTAAATACCAGAGATTATTTTTGTATAGACCAGGGGTGCGGGCTGCCCAGAATGGGCATGCCAATACCACTACCCTTTCCCCTCCAAAGACTGCAAAAAATCTTTCTGTCTCCCCCCCAGGAGGCATATGGGGGCAATAGACCCTGATCTGCCCACAGCGGGGCAGAAAGCCCACTAGCCACCAGGGATTATTTTTATACATAGGAATGGGGGCTGCCCAGAATGGGCATGCCAATGCCCCCAGTCAAAAAAATGGACACACTCTTTTTGCCCCCCAGGAGGCATATGGGGGCAATACCCCCTTATCTACCCCCTGGGGGGTTGAAAGCCCACTAGGCACCAAGGAATATTTTTTTCAATGTTCAGGGGTGGGGGCTGCCTAAGAATCGGCAGGCCAATGCCCCCACACCCCTCAAAAAATGCCACATAATTTCTGCTCCCCCAAGAGGCAGATGGGGGCAATAGCCACAGATCTCCCCCCGCCTCCGCGGGGGGCAGAGAGCCCACTAGGCTCCAGGGATTACACTGGCTTTTTTGTAAGTAGAGGATGCCCAGAATTGGCCTACCAATGCACCCACCACCCGAAAAAAATAGCCAAAGTCTTTCTTCCCCTTGGGGGCATATCAGGGCAAGAGCCCCAAATCTGCCCACTATGCACTAACCTTTTTTTCGCAATATGCCCAGCTGTGGATTTCAGGCCCTAGAGCAGCCAGCACCTAGGGAGACCTAGCGAACCTGTACATTTTTTAAAACTAGACACCAAGCGAAATTCAGGATGGGGTGACTAGTGTACCTCTCACCAGGTTCTGTTACCCAGAATCCCTTGCAAACTTCAAAATTGGTAAAAAAAAAAAACATTTTCCTCGCTTTTCTGTGATAGAAAGTTCCGGTATCTAAGGGGAGCACAAAACTTCCAACAACCCAGCTTTCTCCAAGTCTACCGATAAAAATGTTACCTCACTTGTGTGGGTAGGCCTAGTACCCTTGACAGAAAAAGGCCCAAAACCACCTATTTTTGCAAGGGGCCCATCTGCGTTTTTGGTCCCGGGCTCGATGGCCATCTAGGAAAACCTACAAAACCCAGACATTTCTTAAAACTAGACACCCAGGGGAGTTCAGGGAGGTATGGCTTGCGTGGATTGCCCAATGTTTTCCTACCAGGAATCTCTTGTGAATCTCAAATTCAGACGAAAAAAATCTAATTTTTCTCACATTTCCGGCTGGAATCACCATGCTGGCACAAATGTCCTACCACTCAACATTCCCCTAGGTCTCCTGAGTAAAATGATACATCACTTCTGAGGGTGGGCCAAGGGCCTGTGACTGGGAAGGGCCAAAACATAGGGATTGAGGGTATCTCACAGCAAACTCTAAGCACTAACATTTTTTTTTTGTTTTAAATTGAGCATTCCCCTAGGTCTCCCCATAAAAATAGTACCTCACTTGTGTGGGTGGGCCAAGTACCCGCGACAGCGAAGGGCCCAAAACCTATTGTGGAGACATCAAAATTATCTACAACAAAAGACCTGGTTTTGCAAAGGGGGGCATCTGCGTTTCTGGTCCCGGGGTTGGTGGCCACTTAGTAAAATCTACCAAACCCACACATTTCTGAAAACTAGACACCTGGAAGAGTCCAGAGAGGTATGACGTGTGTGGACCCCAAAGATTTCCTACCCAGAATCCCCTTCAAACCTCAAATCTATCCGAAAAATATCACATTTGTCTCACATTTCTGTGTGGGAAAGTTGTGGAATAACCCGGCATACAATAAATTTCCCACCACCCAGTGTTCCCATAGGTCTCCCTATAAAAATGGTACCTCATTGGTGTGTGGGGGCCAAGTACTCACTGCAGGGAAGGGCCCAAAACATATTGTGGAGACATCAATATTATCTATCAGAAAACGACCTGTTTTTGCAAGGGGCCCACCTGGGTTTTTAGTCCCAGGCTCGATGGCCATCTTAAAAAACCTACCAAACCCAGAAATTTCTGAAAACTAGACACCCAGCGGAGTTCACGGAGATATGGTTTGCGTGGACCTCCCAATGTTTTCCTGCACGGAGTCCCTTGCAAACATCAAATTTAGCTAAAAAGAATCACATTTTCTTCACATTTCTGCCTGGAATCACTGCACCGGCACCAATGTCCTACCACTCAGCATTCCCATCAGTCTCCTGAGTAAAATGATACATCACGTGTGTCAGTGGGCCAAGGGCCTATGACTGGGAAGGGCCAAAAACATCAGGATTGAGGGTATTGCACAGCGAACTCTAAGCAATGTAATTTTTTTTTAAAGTACGTTTTTAGGCGATTCTGCATTTGACTCCCACCCAAGTGAGGTATAATTTTTATCGGGAAACCAAGTGGAACACTGTGTGTTGGGACATTTGTGCAGGCACATTGAGCCACTACAGAAATGTAAAGAAAATCTGATCTTAGCTAAATTTGAGATTTGCAGGGGATTCTGGATAGAAAATGTTGAGGGATTCACACAAGTCAGAGCTCCCTGAACTGCTCCAGGTGTCTAGTTTTTGGAAATGTCTTGGATTGGTTTCCCTAAGTGGCAGCCGAGCCTAGGATCAAAAACGCAGGTGATTCACTCAGGTCTTTTGTAATCAATACTTTTGAAGTCTCCTCAGTACATTTTGGGCCACTCCCTGACGCTGGACAAAGGCCTACCCACACAAGTGAGGTACCATTTTTATTGGGATACTTTGGGGAATGCTGGGTGGGTGGAAGTTTGTGGATTCACACAGATTCCAGACCTTTCCGTTACAGAAATGGGAGGATTTTTTGTTTTTACAAAGTTTGAGGTTTGCAAGGGATTCTGGGTAACAGGAACTAGTGAGAGCCACACAAGTCACCCCATCCTGAAATTCCCTGGGTGACTAGCTTAAAAAATGTATAGGTTTGCTAGGGTTCCCTAGGTGCCGGCTGAGGTAGGTTGCAAAATTCACAGCTAGACACATTGCAGAAAATAGGTCCATTTTCACTGGAAAAATGTGATGTGCAACATTGCATTTTGGGATGTTTTCTGTCACAGGCACTTGGCCTACCCACACAAGTGAGGTACCATTGTTATCGGAAGGCTTTGGGGAATCCTGGGTGGGTGGAAGTTTATGGCTCCCCACAGAATCCAGAACTTTCCATCACAGAAATGTGAGGAAATGTGTTTCGTTTGACAAAGTTTGAGGTTTCAAGGGATTCTGGGTAACAGAACCTTGTAAAAGCCACCAAAGTCATCTCATCTTGGATTCCCGTCGATGTCTAGTTTTAAAAAATATGTGGGTTTTCTAGGGTTCTTTGGGTGCCGGCAGAGTTAGGGTCCAAAATCCACAACTAGGCACATTGCGAAAAGAGGGTCTGTTTTCACTGGAAAATGTCATGTGTCCATGTTGCATTTTGGTCTGTTTCCTGTCACTGGTACTAGCGTACCCACACAAGTGAGGTGCCATTTTTGGAGACTTTGGGGAATGCTGGGTGACTGAAAGTTTGTGGCTCCCCACAGATGCCAGAACTTTCCATCACAGAAATGTGAGGACAACGTGTTTTTTTTACAAAGTTTGAGGTTTGCAAGGGATTCTGAATAACAGAACCTGGGGAGAGTCACACATGTCACTGCACTGCATCTTAGATTGCCCTGTATGTCTAGTTTAAAAATAAATATAGGTTTGCTAGGTTTCCTTAGATGCCAGCAGAGCTAGGGTTCAAAATCCACAGCTAGGCACATTGCGAAAAAAGGGTCAGTTTTCACAGAGGAAATTTGATGTGTCCAAGTTGCGTTTTCGGCCAATTCCTGTTACATGTACTAGGCATACCCAAAGAAGTGTGGTACCATTTTTATTGGGAGACTTTGGTGAATGCTGGGTGGGTGTACGTTTGTGCCTCCTCACAGATTCCAAAACTTTCCATCACAGAAATATGAGGAAAATGTAGTTTTTTCTACTAAGTTTGAGGTTTGCAAAGGATTCTGGGTAACATAAACTAGAAAGAGCCACACAAGTCCCTCATCCTAGATTTTCCTGTGTATCTCATTTTTAAAAATGTATAGGTTTGCTAAGTTTCCCCAGCTACCCGATGAGTTAGGTCCAAAATCCACAGCTATGCACATTGCAAGGAAAGTCACTTTTCACTGGAAAAATGTGATGTGTCCATGCTGTGTGTTGGGTCGTTTCCTGTCGCAGGCACTACACATGTGAGGTAACATTTTTATGGGAAGACTACAGGGAACACACACTGATAGAACAAGGGTTATTACCAATTGACTTCCTTCTTCATTTCTGCCTTCCAAATATAAGGCAATTTGTAAAAAAGAAGTCATTATGAAAAATGACCTTTAATTCACATGCTTGTATGGGTACCCACAATTTTGAAGATTTTCAAATAACCACTACTTCTAAACTCAATACTTTGTTCTTATTTCGGAAATATATATGTTTCCTTGATAACTATTTTTCACTCTTTACATTTTACCAAATGAATTGCTATATACCCGGTACACAATGAAAAACCATTGCAAGATGCAGCTCAGTTATTGGCTATGGGTTACTGAACCTACAAGTCCTATGCATCCCCACAACCAAAAGGGCCCAGCAGATGTAACAGTATATTGCTTTCAAATATCTGCCATTCTTAGAAGTTGTTACAGGCGAAAATGTTGGCACAAGTTGCTGTTTTTTTCAACTCAATTGCAATATTTTTTATTTTTAACTGTTAGTTTCTATGAACAAAACGTGAAGGATCTACACAAATGACCCCTTGATGAATTTATAATTTTGTATAGTTTTCAGAAATGTGTAGCATTCCAAGATCCATTGTTGCTTTCATACCTAAATTCTACCACTAACTGGAAGAAGGTTGAAAGCACAAAATATAGCAAAAATAGGATATGTCCCAGTAACATGCCAAAGCTGTCTATAAGATTTTGGTTTTCTGGCAACCTGTCCATGAAAGCTAAGAAGATGGTAATTTCAGCACCACAAACCCTTTGTTGATACCATTTTCAACGAAAAAATGGATGCTTTGTTCTGCAGCACTTTTGTCTTATTTGAAAAAAAACTAAAATTTGCTGTATTTTGGCTAATTTCAGGGTCTCCTCCAGGGGAATCCACAAAGCCTGAGTACCTTTACAATCCTCAAAATATTCAAAGAAAAGGACACAAATGTGGCGTGGATACTTTATGTGGACAAAAAGTTACAGGGGCCTAAGCGCAAACTACCCCAAATAGCCAAAAAAAAGGCTTAGAACGGGGGAGGCCTAGCAGCGAAGTGGTTAATTATTTCTCATCCTGAGAAAAAAAGGAATAAAGTGTTTGGCTCCTTATTGTGCCACATCAATGAACCAGAAGTTGTTCAGCTTTTTTCTTAGGGTAAAATAATTCCAGAGGTTTGAATCCTTGCTGGGGCATAGGTACACACATCAGAGCCTGAGGTCATCTGCCAAACATTTGTGAGCACTTGACAACCGAAGGTATCGTGTTTGGATTGCATGGACGCAAACCATTTTCCTGATTAAAAAACAGAATTTGCTCATATTTCTCTGATGGAATGTTCTGGAATCTGTGGATAACATCACAATTACCATCCACCACATTACCACACATCTATCTATAAAAAAAACAGTACCTCATGTGTGAGAGGGGGTGTTTTAACCAATAGGAACAGGCCATATCAGTGACCATGTGAAGTCAAAGTAGTGTAAATGTGGAGGACCAATGGTTACAATGTTAGCTAATTCATGTTTTGTGCATTAGTGATTATTAGAACTGGGGGCTCTCTATTAGGACCCTTAGTCCAAATAGGGACCCTTGCTTCTAGTTAGGGAAAGGAGGGACACACTCTTAGCTAACCTCTGCTCACCCTCCGGTAGCTTGGCCGAGCAGCCAGGCTTATCTTCAAGGAAATATGTAAAGTATTTGCCACCACACTCCCAGTAACACAGTGATAATACCACAAATCGACACCACACTGATTTGATAAAGAGTGGTATCTTTATCAAAAGAAATACGATGAGACCAAACGATAAAAATGTCCTGCATATGCATATTCGTAATATTTCACTGGGCCGGTTATTAGGCCAACAATCACTTGTAGGTTCTTGCGGTATTAAGGAGCAGTTCACGATGATCTAATGCAGTCCTAATGCAATGCTATGGAGCGATAACGATCACAGCACTTCTGGTCACGCTGTCGATCGAAGCTGGGCACAAGATTGCTCCGGGGCACACGGTCACGGGGTAATTCTCATGACTGTCTCAGGCTGAAAAAAGCACATGCACACAGCGTCGCTGAGACACACTTGGAAACTTTTGTGTTCCTGAGTTTCCCAAGACTGCTCCAGGGCACAGGGTCACTGGGCAATTCTCATGACGGTCTCAGGCTGCAAAAAGCACACGCAGAGAGCACCGCTGAGACACACTTGCAAACTTTTATATTCCTGAGTTTTCACAACAGGGAGCCAGCTCCTCTCCGGCCCTTGGGGACAAGTTACTTCAGGAAATAGCACACAGCAAAGTCCTTTCAAGCAGGGGAACACAGCACACAGAAAAGTCCCTTGGCCTCTCCTTAGTCAAATCAGCAAACTGCAGGCCAGCCCCAGAATACACAGCAAGGGCAATCCTTCTCTTCAGTCTCTTCAGCTGTTCTTCCTGGGCAGAGGTTCCTCTTGATCACAAAGTAGTTTCATTCCTTTTTCAGGCTTGAGTTCAGTCTTGAGTTCAGGGGTTTCAGCTCTCACATTTATAACCCTAAATGCCTTTGAAATCTTTGTGTTCAGGGGGCTCTGAGCCCAGTCCAAACCAGACCTGGGTGTCTTCATGCCAGTGCACACCCTCTTCCTTTGATAGTAAGGGTCTGGGCCCCAGACGCTCTGCAGAAGGTGGAGCCATTCTTTGGTGGCAGCAACATAGCCCTCTTCACATCCAGGGGGCTACTCCTCCCCCCACATCAAATGCAGGCCAGCCTGTTGCTGTCTCACCTACTCCTCCCTGGTGTCCGGACACTCCGCAGACCCTGTCACATCCAAACCCAACAGTCAATACACAACCAGGCAGAGGCACACAGGATGGTTTAAGACAAGAAACCAGACATTTCTAAAAGTGTGGTTTCTAAACACACAATTTAAAAACCATCTTCACAAAAATATGTACTATCAAATTCTGAGTTCAGGCACACTAAACTCCATCTCTCCATCTTATGCCTATGGGAAGATATGCTGAAAAAATGTGACTTAGCATTCCCCATTCCGTCCTATGGGCAAGATGGCCTTGCAACAGTCAAAAACTAATCTGGCAGTATTTCACTGTCAGGGCATGGTACACACCTCAGTACATGTCCTACTATTCACATACACTGCACCCTGCCCAGGGGGTACCTTGGGCCTACTATAGGGGTGTCAGATGTGCATAAAAAGGGAAGGGTAAGGACTGGCAAGAAGGTTCGCTTTTCAGGACTACAAGGCAGTTAATAAGCTGTGTGCAGGCACTGCAGTGGCAGGCCCGAGATCTCTTTTAGGGCTACTTGTGTGGGTGGCACAATTAGTGCTGCAGGCCCACTAGTAGCATTTGCATTACCAGCCCTGGCACACACAGTGCACTTTACTTGGGACTTTACTAGTAAAACAAACATACCAATTATGGACAAGCAATTACCATAACACTTTATACAGGGAGCACTTGCACTTTGACACTGATCAGCAGTCGCAAAGTGCCCACAGGATCTAAGTTGGCAACATCGTGTCAGAAAAAGGTCTGGGAGGAAGGCAAAAAGTTTAAGGAAGTTTTGCCAAAAAGGGCCAAGTCCAACAGTGATCATTTTACCCTTACTTTGAAAATACAGGTGATTCTGAATGATAAAATGTGTTGGGGCATGGCCAGAATGGTGGCTGCAATGGACGTGCTTTAAAGTGCTCCACTGCCGGCTCATTCAAGATCCTCTGCTCATCATTCTCATTATGTAGTCACGGACCAAGTAGGTGATCCCCTGCTGCGGGCATGCATGGGGGCTATGTGGGGGTGTCATGCTGAGTCGAATGGGCCACCCAATCCCAGCATATTGCCCTGTGGTCCAAGCAGCCTGGGACGTCTCCCGCCTGAGCGCCCTAATTCCTGCGGGGGGCGACTGAAGTCATGGGATTTGATGACTGTGACCCGGGCTTGGACCTGTGGTAAGCGCTGCTCACCCAGGGGAGTTGCTGGGCCTGGGCCAATATATACGCCCGCAGGGTGCTCAGAAGCTTGCCTGACATGCACACCGCTGGGATGGAAATTGTTGCTACTTGGCCATGGGGAGTTAAATGACGCTGGATGCAGTGCCTGGAGGTGGCTGCAATGCATTTGCATGCACCCATAGCTCCTGGGGTCTCCCGAGATCCTCACTGTGGAGGCCGCGAGACACGGAGGGAAATTAGAGTAGTCCCCCATGACTGGGCAGCCACCAGAGGCCATCACCTTGATGTTGTTGCTGACCTGGGATGGGAGGTTCAGCATGGCACCGAGAAGTTGTGGAGGGACTCCCTATGTGACCCTAAACTAGGGCCTAGAAGGCTGATGATCCTGGATTGGATGGGCCTGCCCTTCCTATTTGATCTTCACAGGGACTAGATGAGTGAACTGGTAAACGGTCAAAATATCGAATCCAAAATATAGACAAACCAAAATATCGAGTCCAAAATATAGAATGGACAAAATATCGAATGGACAGAATATAGACATCAAAAATATCGTTTTGAAGGTAAGTAATGTAATATCGATTTTAAAAATATAGACAGTCAAAATATCGAAGTACATAATATAGTTTATTAAAAATATCGAATTTTTTATATATTTTAAGTAATTAATTTTATGTTATTTAATTATTGTTTAGTTTAATTTTGTAGCGGGTTGTGGGTTTATAGGGGAATAGGGTGGGAAGTAATTTAATTATAATTAATTAAATATGTTAATTAATTAATTGGTATTTATTTAGAATAAATTGTTAATTAATTTTTTGTTGTAATTAATTAATTCTTAATTGATAATTATTTTTTATTAATTGATTAATTGATAATTATGTGAATTAAATTAATGTATTTACTGTAGCGGGTTGTGGGTTTATAGGGGAATAGGGTGGGAAGTAATTTAATTATAATTAATTAAATATGTTAATTAATTAATTGGTATTTATTTAGAATAAATTGTTAATTAATTTTTAATTGGTAATTAATTAATTCTTAATTGATAATTATTTTTTATTAATTGATTAATTGATAATTATGTGAATTAAATTAATTTATTTACTGTAGCGGGTTGTGGGTTTATAGGGGAATAGGGTGGGAAGTAATTTAATTATAATTGATTAAATATGTTAATTAATTAATTGTTATTTATTTTGAATACATTGTTAATTAATTTTTAATTGGTAATTAATTAATTCTTAATTGATAAATATTTTTTATTAATTGATAAATTGATAATTATGTGAATTAAATTAATTTATTTTCTGTAGCGGGTTGTGTGATTATAGGGAAATAGGGTGGGAAGTAATTTAATTATAATTAATTAAATACGTTAATTAATTAATTTGTATTTATTTTGAATACATTGTTAAATAATTTTTAATTGGTAATTAATTAATTCTTAATTGATAATTAATTTGTATTAATTGATTCATTGATGATTATGTGAATTATATTAATTTATTTTCACTAGAGTGAGAATAGTAAAATTTACCCCTATGCTATCCAACGCTTTCCCTACTGTTGCACTCTCTGGAGTAGGAATAGTAATTTTTACCCCTACTCTATCCAACGCTTTCCCTACTGTTGCACTCTCTGGAGTGGGAATAGTAATTTTTACCCCTACGCTATCCAACGCTTTCCCTACTGTTGCACTCTCTGGAGTGGGAATAGTAATTTTTACCCTACGCTATCCAACGTTTTCCCTACTGTTGCACTCTCTGGAGTAGGAATAGTAATTTTTACCCCTACGCTATCCAACGCTTTCCCTACTGTTGCACTCTCTGGAGTGGGAATAGTAATTTGTACCCCTACGCTATCCAACGCTATCCCTGCTGTTGCACTCTCTGGAGTGGGAATAGTAAATTTTACCCCTACGCTATCCAACACTTTCCCTACTGTTGCACTCTCTGGAGTGGGAATAGTAATTTTTACCCCTACGCTATCCAACGCTTTCCCTACTGTTGCACTCTCTGGAGTGGGAATAGTCATTTTTACCCCTACACTATCCAACGCTTTCCCTACTGTTGCCCTCTCTGGAGTGGGAATAGTACATTTTACCCCTACGCTATCCAACGTTTTACCCTACTGTTGCACTTCCAGGAGTGGGAATAGTAATTTTTACCCCTACGCTATCAAACGCTTTCCCTACTGTTGCACTCTCCGGAGTGGGAATAGTAATTTTTACCCCTACGCTCTCCAATGTTTTCCCTACTGTTGCACTCTCTGGAGTAGGAATAGTAATGTTTACCCCTACGCTATCCAACGCTTTCCCTACTGTTGCACTCTCTGGAGTGGGAATAGTAATTTTTACCCCTACGCTATCCAACACTTTCCCTACTGTTGCACTTCCAGGAGTGGGAATAGTAATTTTTACCCCTACGCTATCCAACGCTTTCCCTACTGTTGCACTCTCTGGAGTGGGAATAGTAATTTTTACCCCTACGCTATCCAACGTTTTCCCTACTGTTGCACTCTCTGGAGTAGGAATAGTAATTTTTACCCCTACGCTATCCAACGCTTTCCCTACTGTTGCACTCTCTGGAGTGGGAATAGTAATTTGTACCCCTGCGCTATCCAACGCTTTCCCCACTGTTGCACTCTCTGGAGTGGGAATAGTCATTTTTACCCCTACGCTATCCTACGGTAATGATATTGTGTATTTTTTATTAATATTATGTTAATATATATATGTTTTAACAGATATGATAGTATTTTTTTATATAAGTTAAATTAGTTATTTAATAATTTTAAGGTAATTTAAGTATTTTTAAGTATATTTTAGCTATTTATTTTTAATAATTTTTTTATTTTACATTATTTTTTACAAATTCGATATTTATACAATGTATATATATATAAACGATATTTTGGACTCGATATTTTGGTACTTACCTTTTTGTAGATAGGAATTCGATATTTTGTCCCTCGATATTTTGGCTTCGATATTTTGGGTAGTCTATATTGTGTCTGTCGATATTTACTCAGTGATCTGAGTGAACTGTCACCTTGAGTCCTAGGGGCTGTACTGCTGTAAGAGGGCACCCTGCTGGCCCCTTGTGCTGCCCTGCTGATTTGGGAGGTGCCATAGGGTTGTAAGCCTGGCACCTGGAGCTGGGGCATAGTGATGGTGGGCAAGAGGCCCTCCTTTGCAAACCTGCCAGGAGTGGCTGATAGTGGACCTGGCCCCCCTGCATGCTTTCTGTCCCATAGATTACAGGATGAAATGGGAGGCATACTCTGGTGGATGGTGTCCTTGCCCCATGGGAAAATGTGCTTCCCTTGCTCAAGGAGCTATATTTTCAGTGAAGAGCTGACTGCTGCCTCCCTGGTGGTTACCTTTGCCGCAAACATGATCAACACCATTCTTTACCCTTTCCTAGGTCCAACATACTTTTTCGGTGGGGAGTACTGCTGGGCGTCTGAATCCAGGGTGCCCTCTAGAGGTAAGTACTTGTTGAAGTAGCTGTGAAGTGCAGATGTGCCCTCTTTGACTGAGAGACACTTCCACTCATACCTGGATTGAACCTGATTGGGCCGTGTACTTGGTGCTGGACTTGCGCCTGTTCGGACTATGCCTGTGACACCTCTGGTGTCCCACACCCCCTCTTAACCCTTCACTGGGATGTATGACGTTACAACGCATACTTTTACCACGCATGCTTTTACAACGCAGTTTTTACATCGCATACCATTACAACGCATAGCGCTTTAGGGTGCTGGATAGTAAATAGTTTAATTTACTATTCCAACTCCAGTCCCCGTGGACACTAGGGAAGGTGTTGGATAGTAAATAAACGCATTCCCTATCCTGGAGCGCCCCCCAGCGCAATGCGTTGTAATGGTTTGCGTTGTAAAAGTTGCGTCGTAAAGGCACTGCGTGGTCAAAGTTGCGTTGTAAAGGATGTTTCCCCTTCACTGCTGCCTCAATCTGGTATGTTGTAGGCATGAGGAAAGACAGACTACAACAGGGGCACAACAGACTGAGATGGATTAGTACACGGGGGTACTGGAGAAGGAGGACCCTACGCGGGGGCTCCGGCAGCGGAGCGGTAGTCCCCACAGGATCCCACCAGAGCACAGATATTTGTGGCTATAGAGGTGTTGAGTGCTGTTGACAGGCTAAAATAGACGCCATTTCCCTGGATGTTGTACTTTTAAGAGTTGATCTCCATGTAGTGGCAAAAAGATTGTTAGCCACCGAACACAATGTAACTGAATTGTAGGTCGAGGTGTTCACCCTGAAAGCTGCTCTTATGGACTTACCTGACAAAACAGTGGCCCTGGAACACAGGGATAAAGATGCAGATGGCTGCTCTAATAGGTGTAATATCTGCTTTGTGGGGTTTCCAGAGGGGGATGAAGATAAGTCTCCTGAACATTTGCGAAACAAGTGTATCAAGTCGGCTCTCCCTACTGCTGATTTATCTTCCCTGTTTGTGGTTGGAAATGCACACAGAGCCCAAGCCCCATTGCCCCTGATGGGGGCCGGCCTCAAACTCTTATTGCAAAAATGCTCAACTACATCGACCAAGGCAATATCCTTAAAGCCGCCAGACATGCTGGTGATCCCACATTCAAGAATCATGTAAAACGTATATTGCCTGACTCTACCCGTCTAGTACAGCAGATGAGGTCATCCTTTGGGGGCATGAAACAAAAATAGAGTGTAATAGGACTTCTGTACATGCTCCTCTACCTTTGAAATTTGAAGGTTATCCATGGTGACTGTACTCACTTTTTAACAACTCCTGCAGTGGCTTGGGACTGGCTCGAGGTGCAAGGTGATGGGCGTGTCCCACCCCGCGAGGGACAGACAAACATCTATGGAAACTGGCGTCCTCCCAGGGACAGGACATCAAGATTGCAGGGCAGGCCTACCTCTCGCTCTTCCTGATGGGTGATGGTACGACTGGATGGTTACCTTGGCTTGGATCGTCTCGAGTCAGACGACGAAGGGGGTGGCTGTACCCATCGATGTTGCAGTCTATCGGAGAGGTGGAAAGGTCAGCAGTGGAGGAAGTGACTGCAACCAACTCTGACAATAATGTTTCTGATGTTATGGAGGAAACTCCCCGGTCTGGCGACCCCTGATACTGTGTAAGGCCTGTCGGGGAGACTGTTGTTGGATGATGGTGCAGAGGGCGCTGCTTGTTTGATGCGTGGGTTTGGGACCATGAGCAATGGAGTGTCCTCTATGGTTTGAAATCCTTACATGATTTGGTTACTGGCCAGGGGGGTGTATGCACGTGATGGGTGTCTGATACATGGGGCACGGCCTCCCTCCACCCTTTCTTCTTTCTTCCCTTTTTCCCCCCTTTTTTCAGTCTCTCTTTTTTATAGCAAATTGAGCATGTATTGTACGTGGAAGACTAAGTTTGAATGGTGTAGTGGGTGCTAGAGAGATGTTAAAGTGATTGTTTATATTTGTTAGGGTGAGTGATAGGAGAGTTTTACTAGGGTCATGGGTGGAATCACATTGCTGGGTGCAGCCATGGTGTGGTCAGTGCTGGTGTGATCCACCCCTTGGTGTTCGCTATTGCATTGACTGAAAGTGGAGTGGTTTTTGAATGGTGTGAGTGATTTTGTCAACTCTCTTATTTTGTTTGTTATAGTTCCTCACGTTTTCTCCCACTTAGTTGAGTGGGAAGAGTTGACAGACGTGCACTGATATTCTTTTTACTTTGAGTGTTTGGGTCTGTGGGTGTTCAAGATGATTGGGGAGGCACAAGTTATTTTAATGTGCTGACCCGGTGGGTGGTAATGTTGTTCATAATTGTTGTGGTTTTTCGTGGTGGCAGCAATGGGGCTCCCAGGTAAAAGGGCAGGGGGGAATAGAAATGGAGGAATGGGTTGTTTAAATTCCTAACGTGGAATGTTAGTGGGCTTAAATCATTTGTGAACTGATATAAGGTGCAGACCTATCTTCAACATCCTGCTCCGGGAGGAAATCAGGAAGGTGACAAATGGGTATTTCAAGACTCATTGGCTATCCACCTCTGACAGGGTGCTGAGTGGGATGCGCTCACGGTGGTGAAAAATGATGAGTGCCTGTCTAGAGTCAGTGGTACGAGAAGGTACCTGGGGCGAGAGCTCATGGAGGTAAAGGGCGAGCTGTCCGACTTATAGGGTCCGGGCCCCCCGACAGTGGCACATCATGAGACCTTACTACAGATGCAATGTTGGGTGGGTGATATTTGGGACAGATTGGATAGCCAAACTAATCACGAATATCGCCAAATGCACCTGGAGGGTCACAAGTCTGGGAGGCTTTTGGTGTGGTTACTGAAGCAGGAATGCCCACCCCCGCTCATATAGATGCTCAGATCCTCCAACAGGGTGGAGGCTACCACCCAGATCATGATTAACACTCTGCTGCGAGTCCATTTTGCCTACAAATTGACCCGAGTGTGATTGTGAGGTTTTTGGATGACTTACCATTCCCATGCCTCACTGAGGAGCAGAGTAAATGTCTTGATGAGGCACTCAGAATGAAAGACCTACAGAAAGCTGTGCAAAGCACCAGGCCTAGATAGGCTGCAAGTGGAGTTCGAGCAGATGTTCACTAATCCTTTGCTGCTCGGCTTGCTAGATACACTCCGGGAGTCCAGCCATGCAGGCACCCTGCCATCCTCCATGCGGTAGGCCCAAATCCTCATGCTCCCCAAATTGGCCAAGGGCCCGCTAATGCTGGGTCGTATCCTCCCTTATCTATGTTGGGGTTGGATGTAAAAATATTGGCTAAGACTTTGGCAATGCACCTTGTAGACCCATCTTGTCTATGATGATCAGTGTGGTTTTATGCCAGGCAGAGGGACACATATGAATCTGCTGTGACTTTCCCACGTCATTCACTCAATGGAAGGTGTCGATATCCCAGCAGCGGTGGTCACCTTAGACATTGAAAAGCATTTGATACCCTAAGCTGGGAGTACCTCCGGACGGTGCTAGAGAGGATGGGACCGTGCAGAGTTTTCATCTCCAGGATCTGGCTTATTTTTAGGCAACCAATGGCACAAGTCTGCATTGGGACTGTGGTATCTGAGGGCATCCCTATAGAAAGGGGCACGAGGCAGGGGTCCACACTGTCCTCGCTACTGTTTGCCATGGCAATGGAGCCTTTAGCGATACAGTTGTGCCACATTACTCTATGTTTGACACCCCCCGGAGAGGTCAGTGCCCACACTCTTGGAGGTGCTATCTTCCTTTAGGATGGTCTCTTGCTTACGCGTCAATCGCCAGAAGTAGGTTCTTTTCCCGCTGGCAGGGTAGGATAGGACAGCTGCTACCACTTTCCCTGTGACAGAACTCTGGTGGGAGTGTGACCACTTTCTATATATGGGTCTACAGGTTGTCCACACTGCTGAGGCTAACTACGCATTCAACATGCGATTGGTTCTTGTTGGTCTGGATGCTTCCCTTCATTTTTGGAAGTGCCTCCCTCTCTCTATTATGGGGATAGTGACTCTACGCAAAATGGTTCTACTCATGTGTTGCCTGTAAGTCTTACAAAACTCCTCCTTCTGCATTCTGTGTGCCACCTTCACTACTTTGAATTCCCTGATATCAATCAATCAATCAATCAGAGTACTTGTAAAGCGCGCTACTTACCCGTGAGGGTCTCAAGGCGCTGAGGGGAGGGGGTGCCGCTACTGCTCGAAGACCCAGGTCTTAAGGAGTCTTCTGAAGGTGAGTAGGTCTTGGGTCTGCCGTAGGTGGGTAGGCAGGGTGTTTCAGGTCTTGGCGGCGAGGTAGGAGAAAGATCTGCCGCCGGAGGTTTTTCGTTGGATGCGGGAGACAGCGGCGAGGGCGAGGCTGGCGGAGCGGAGCTGGCGGGTGGGGGTGTAGAAGCTGAGTCTGCTGTTCAGGTAGGCTGGTCCGGCGTTGTGGAGTGCTTTGTGTGCGTGGGTGAGGAGCTTGAATGTGATCCTCTTGTCGATGGGGAGCCAGTGTAGGTCTCTCAGGTGGGGGGTAATGTGGCTGCGGCGGGGGACGTTGACGGTCAGTCGGGCGGAGGCGTTTTGGATGCGTTGTAGTCGTCGTAGGTGTTTGGCTGGGATTCCTGCATAGAGTGCGTTGCCGTAGACCAGTCTGCTGCTGACGAGGGCCTGTGTCACCATTCTTCTTGTTTCGGTCGGGATCCACTTGTAGATCCTGCGGAGCATGCGGAGGGTGTTGTAGCAGGAGGAGGAGACAGCGTTGACCTGTTTAGACATGGAGAGGGAGGAGTCGAGGATGAATAGTAGGTTGCGTGCATTGTCGGTGGGTGTTGGTGCTGTTCCCAGTGTGGTCGGCCACCAGGAGTCATCCCAGGCTGAAGGGGTGGGTCCGAGGATGAGTACCTCCTTCTTGTCCAAGTTCAGCTTCAGACTGCTGTTCGTCATCCAGTCGGCGACGGCCTACATTCCTTCGTGGAGGTTGGTTTTGGTGGTGTGCGGGTCCTTGGTGAGGGAGAGGATGAGCCAGGTGTCATCAGCGTAGGTGATGATGTTGAGGTCGTGTTGGCGGGCCACTTGTGCGAGGGGGGCCATGTAGACGTTGAACAGCGTTGGGCTGAGGGATGAGCCCTGGGGGACGCCGCAGATGATGTCGGTGGCCTTGGATAGGAAGGGTGGGAGGCGGACCCTCTGGGTTCTGCCGGAGAGGAAGGACGTGGTCCAGTCAAGGGCCTTCTCTTGTATTCCGGCTTCTAGGAGGCGTGTCTTTAGAGTGCGATGGCAGACCGTGTCGAAGGCGGCTGACAGGTCCAGGAGGATGAAGGCTGAAGTTTCGCCGTTGTCTAGTTGGCACCTGATGTCGTCTGTGGCGGCGATGAGGGCTGTCTCGGTGCTGTGGCTTCGTCTGAACCCAGACTGGGACAGGTCGAAGATGTTGTCTTCCATATGGTGGGCCAGTTGCATAGTGACGATTTTCTCGATGACCTTCACCGGGAACGGGAGCAGGGAGATGGGCCGGAAGGTCTTGAGGTCCTTGGGGTCCACCTTGGGCTTCTTGAGGAGGGCGTTGATTTCAGCGTGTTTCCAGCTTTCTGGGATGGTCGCTGTTTCAAAGGAGATGTTGATGACCTTCCGTAGTTGGGGTACGATTGCAGTGTCTGCTTTGTTGAATACATGGTGTGGGCACGGGTCTGACGGAGATCCTGAGTGGATGGAGTTCATATTCTTGCGTGTCTCGTCGTCGTTGACGTTGGACCAGGAGGTCAGGCAGTTGGAGCTGATGGTGTTCACAGGGGAGGTGGGGTCTGGCGTAGTCTGGGCGGTCATGGTGTTAAAGCTGTCATGGATGACAGCGATCTTGCGGTGGAAGATGATATGGGTCGGCGGAGGCAGTGGGGTGAAGTTAGAGGTTTAAAGCTAAATAAGGAGTCTGGAGTCCATGCCCTACTAGACCTCTGCTTCTATTATTTTGCAGGACTACTGCAGTATATGTCATAGTAGTGCACCGAGGGTCTAAACATTAAAAAGACTTAATTAACAGTGTCAGGCGAGAGAGCAGATCTCTGAAGGAGCCTGATGATGGGATCACAGGTCCCTTCAGACTACCCATTCACAGTCCGGCAGGTTGCAGGAGTTTGGGAGCGGGCAGCTACTTTCGTGCTCTGCAAGGCCTCATACGCTCAACAGCTTCCCCTTCACTGGCTCCACAGCTTCCATTGGATACAGAATGTGATACGCCTTACACAGTGATATGTGTTGGGATGCTTGATGGCTGGAGATCTGTATTTTAATGGAACCTTCCTCTCATTGCAGATGCGAGGCAGCACTATCAACTACCACAGGGGCAATTTCTGCAATAAGCGAAAACTTCACATACTGCCCGTGAATTATGGGCGTCTTTTTCCAGATGAGCCGGAAGAATAGAAGACATTGAAATTAATGCTTAACTGAGGCTCCTCCATGGGGCTGAATTTGCTCATATATAAAGCTCTGAAGACTGAAAGTAGATGCGATGAAGGTCTGGGACAGATGGCCAGCTGACCTACAGAGAGAGAATGGTGATGAGCATTTGCACAGGTTCAGGAGGTTACCAACAATGCTCAATTTTAAGCTCAAGCAGTTCCACTATTCATATTGCATCTATCTGACATCCCAGCAGCTCTTTCGTTTCTATACGACGCGCTCTAAGGCATGTTCTGGGTGTGGTCAGGAACCGGCGACATTCCTCCATATGACATAGTCTTGCATGAGGTTGCAGGATAACTGGACTAGGGTATTGTAGACACTGCGGAGCATTGTGAGAGTCCATATTGAGCTCTCAGTTAAACACTGCCTATTGGGTATACTTCCGACCCTAAAAAAGGGCTCACAAATGCGACATGAATTTGCCCTGTTGGGGCTTGTGTTGGCTAAATACTGCATTGCTATACAATGGACGCACTCCACACACCCCTAACTGTATAAATGGAGGACTGACTTGAGTGAATGGGGAGTGGCAGAGGAGCGATGGATCTACTTGGTCCACACAGATGAAATTGTGGAATGTGACGTGGAGATCTGGGGAGACAGGTTGGAAAGATTGATGAAGGATGAAGAGCCACAGGTTGCACCCTCTGTGCACTCTCAGACTATGAGATCTGCCACACCCCTGAAATCACCCGGAGTCGATTCCTTGAATGACTGACTGTTTAATATCAGAGTCTACAAGCATAGGATGTGTGTGAGGGGGAGTTTCCCACAACGATGATACCAGCAAGAAATGCTAGTGTCTAGAAGAGCTCATCTGGGCTGGTAGAGATCCCCGGGTGGCTAGGACTGCTTGGTTTTTAATACAGAGTGACCATCTGCAGACGAGTTGGGTTCAATGACTCCTGGCTCCCTGTTCTTCTCCACCAAATGCTCTCTACGGGAGAGGCGGCTGACCTCTCCTGAAGACCCAGGGACACAAATCCTGGTTTTTTTCTATTTCTTTAACTTTGCCCTACTGCCAGGGTTTTTTTACTCTCCTTAGTGCTTACTGCCACCATAGTTGATGGTTATTATGTTTCTTTGGGTGGTTCACTCCCTTATATAGTATAGTGTATGTCCGTTAGCTGATATGACACTGTATATTTTATCATTCTATAATTGTGCTGGAATTTCTGGCACTTAGCACAGGTACACTATATGGTTTTTGTATTGTATTACTAATTTTAGGATGTTACAGGTTCCCTACTTTTACACAATTTACATCTGTGCCACCCTGTAATGTACCGCACTGTGCATATTCTCAATAAACACAAGTTTTAAAAAAATGTGTTGGGATTCATTTTAGCCACATCACCATGAAGGGCCTATGTTTCTAGTTTTCATAAATGTCTGGGGTTTGTAGCTCGCCTTAGAGCAGAACATTCCAAGACACAAATATTGCAGACATCTACAATGGAATCTCCTTCAAATAATTCAGTGGTATCTAGCATGTGGATTGTTCCAGCCATTAAAAAACCCAGACTAAGAAGAGCTAGGGGAATAAAGATTTGGGTCAAGACAGCAGGGATGTTTTCCTATGTAAGAAAGACTGAAGAGAACTACAATGGTATTGGGAAGTAATGTTGAAAATGTGACAAAAATCTAGTTTAGCGCATTGTCTAAGATACCTAATCAGGGCAAAAGCAGCCTGGCACCTGGGGATAGAACGCTTATGGTGGTTTGATGTTCGCAATGTATGAATGAAATAGTTTTACACAAAGCCCTGGGGTAATACCTGAGACCAAAAGATACGTAACCTAAACCAGTGTTTCTCTGTCAGTTGCTTTCCAAATTTCCAAAATACATGGCACCCAGTTTAACACTTATGGGCACTCCAAACACCTACAAAACCATACATATCTGATGCCTCTACCCTTAGGAGTCATGGAGGAACAATCTAGGCAAAACAAGAGCGGTGAGTATCTGCTCTTGTGAGAGAACGACTGAAGGAAATTACCATGTTTTGTAAAACAATTGCTAAGAATCTGACTACGGTGACATTCCGTATGATCTCCTGGCCAGTGATTCAGTGTGAAGGAGTCTTGCCACCCTGTAATAGTAATTTTAGGATGTGTAAGTGTTGAAAATATATGGTCTTGTATGTTTCTATTAAGCTCAGGTGTGACACCAGCAACCAGAGACAAGTTACCTAAATAAGCATTTTGCTTGTAGTTCTTTCCAGATTTCCAAAATGCACGGCATTCCATTTAAAACTTGTGAGCACCTTGGACCCAGAAAACTCCCATACAAGGCTGGTACCCCCAGGCTCAGTAGTCCCAAAGGGACAAAACTGGCAGTCCAAATTGGCAGTTTATGTTACTGAACCTGGGAGACTGTAGGAAATTACCATGTTTTGGGAGAAAATGATACCAACAAAGGTCACTTTCAAACCATCAACGCTCTTTGGCCCAGATGTAGGTAATAGCAAATTACCGAATGGTAAATACCGAATTTTACCGATTCGGTATTTACTATTCGGTAATTGCTATGTAGGTAAAATATTCGGTAAAAATACCAAATCGGTAAGATTCGGTATTGGGGTAAGGGGGACAGGGCGTCACTTTTACACCCTGTTGCACCCCTGTAACTGGCTTGTGCGCCATGTGGCACACATACATGCCCTTAGGGCATGTCTGTGTGCCACATGGCACAGGTGTACATGCACAGATGTGCATGTACACAATAATTCGTTATTTACCATGCAATTGTATTGCATGGTAAATACGGAATCCTGAAAGCCCTGTAGCAGTGTTAAAAGTGCTACCTACATAGGAAAATACAGATTTGGTAATTTTACCGATCAGTATATTTACCTAATCGGTAAAATTTATCGATTCTGTATGTTTTCAGAGCCCCTACATACCAATGTCAAAATACCGGTCGGAAACTGCCGAAAATCGGTCTTTTCGGCCGATTCCGACCGATATTTTGACACCTACATCTGGCCCTTTGTCAGCTAATCAGAGTGAGGAAGGTTTGACAGCCAGCAAAAAGAAACCTTCACGAATGTAGGTGTTAAAAATATATAACTGTTGAATGTTACCATACAGCCATGGGATGATGCCTGTGATCAAAGGCAGGTAGTCTAAACCAGCATTTTGCTTAGTGTTAATTTTCCAAATTGTACGGAATCCAGAATATTGCCTATGGGCACCCTGTACCCATAGAAAACTCACACATGTCTAGTATCCTTATTCTATAAGGAATCACGAGGCCCTGGTGGCAGTTTTGCTCTGCCAGAATGTCACTTTTTTGACGCTCCGGTGGCACAATGTGCCACACCATATTTACCAGACCACGCAATACGACGTTTTCATGTCCTTGTAAATGTGTCCCTTTCAAGCGGACCACTGCATGAATGGGGCATTCCATGGGTGTTGCTGTGGGTGTTCCCATTCAACACCGATGGAATCTGAAGCTTTCTGGGATTTACGAGAAATCGTAAACCTGGCAATGCCTCAGAATCTAACGCCACCCCAGGGGTGGTATTAGGGAGGAGAATGTTTTATTTTCTCCTTGTTTTTTCCTTTTTCTATGTGTGCTTCATTCTGCAGCACACATTGAAAGAGGAAATCGCCTGAATTGATTGATTTTGTGCAGGAAGGTGTCGCTTCCTGCACAAAAGCAATCAGCCCCCAATGCATGCACCCTTGCACCATGGTGCAACGGTGCCTTGGTTGGTGCATGGCAGCCCATTGTGCGCTGGGAAAAAGGCCAGGTATGCATTGTATCACATAGATACAGCGGATGCCTGCCCTTTTGTTTTGAAGTAGAGCAGCGCAGCAAGAGGCGCTGCCCTAACCCAAAACCTCATAAATGAGGCCCCTTGTATATTGCGCAATGTGTTTCAGAGAGGGTTATGATAGCCAGCGATCACTTTATATTGAGCATTCTGTGCAACTGGGGATTGAATATTGCAAGACAGAAATTAAAGGGCACTGTAATCCTTGTTCGGTCATGGTGTCAATTTACCATAATACCAGAAGTAGCGGAATTGGCGTCACAAAACCAGTGACTCCTCCCCCTCCCTCCCAAGACTTCACAGGCTTAACTCCTTTTCCTACCATGAGACTCTCAGCACGCCTGCATTTGCTGATGAGGGACTAAGGAATCAGTAAGGGTTGTAAGCTGCATAAAGTGGATTCGAAGGCAAAAAAGTGTTATAGACTGAAGACATCGCTGTCAGTAGGAATGCAGATTCGATGACGATCTTAATATTCCCTCTACATCTCAATATTTAAAAAAAATGATGTCTCGGATTCATCGAAGTGCGTTCGCAAGAGGTGAAGTTACTTGCATGGGTGCAATTGTAAAATAGGCATCCGATATGCAAATCAAGCACATTTTTAGAAGACGTAGCTGCGCTGTATGCTAATGTATCTCATAAATATGGAAATTGGTTGATAAATATGGGCACTGTCGGCTGATCCCGAGAACTCTAGCTGACAGTCCGTGGTATGAGTGATAATGATGATGGTGGACATGACTTTCGGAGAGTCGCAGAACATGAGACGACAGGACCAGTTATTGCCATGGAAGCATGTCATCTATAAGAGAAGTAGGGACATGAATCCCAACGCTAGGTTTGAAGTGGGCAAGCCTACTACAGGCAATGTCATTAGTCTCACCTTCTCCTTGCAAAAGTTGAATCTCGGCCAAGTGTGCCTTGCCTCCGTGACATTTTTCTTAATTTAACCTTTTTAAAGCACTTACCACAGCATTTAATTTTACATTGTCCACCTGGAAAAGATTTAAAGCTGCATTGACCCTAGCAAGATTGAGTCTTGTGAACTGCCGGTCAAACCAGATACCAGCAATTCCTCGACCATGTTGACTGCTTTGAAGACTTAAGACCAGGTGTACAGAACGATGAGACTAATGAGGTCTCTGTAAATCTTTAATGAGTGAGTGATTGTTTTCATTTCTATTTTAGTATTTTTTTAAACTATGTTACTAAGGATCATATTTATGAGAGCTCTGCGTCACTTTTGCACCACGTAAAGTGGTACATGCATGACGCAGGGATCTCAGAAATATTTTTGAAGCCATGCAAAGCCACTCTGTATGGTTTTGAGTGGCCTCGTAATTCATGAGTAAGGCGACGCAGTACAAATCTCTGCCTCTCCGTACTCTGTGCCTTGGAGGGTTTCCCCCCCCCCCAACACCCACGGAAATTTACAAAGAGATGTAAACCTGGGAATGTGGCAGAACTATACTTCTCCTGAGGTGAGGTGTAACGAGGAGAAATTCACATATTTCTCCTTTTTTTCCTTCCATTGTGTTGTGTTCTGTAGCCCACGTGGAAATAAGTAAACTCCTCATAGCATTGTTTTTGTGCAGGAAGATCTCCTTTCTGTACAAAATCAATCCTGCCTGCAACAGAGGCACCATTGCACCATTCTACAAGGGTGCCTATCTAGGCACTAGGCTGCCAAAACGGTGCAGGCAGAAAGGACAAGAATGTACCATATTGCTTAAATATGGTGCATTACTGCACATTCACTTTGGCATACGGCAGCGCAGCAAGGTGCCTGGCTGCCCTGCATAGCCAAAATGATATAAATGAGGTCCATAATCTCCCTGTGCCTACAAAAAAAATGTGTCCTTGTGTAATGTAACTGGTGCTTATGAAAACTGCTTCCATACGTTCACGCTAAATAAAACTGCAAAAAATAAATAAGTAAAAGAATGTACTGGCCAGTACCTCTGAGTAGTACTGCTCATACTTATTCACCTCAGACAAAGGCATCAACTTTCCACATATCCCCAGCGTCTGTCACTAAAAGGAAAGGAAACGCCTGTAAACCTAGAAACTTGAATTTTGAACAGTCTTTTTTTAAATCAAACATGTTTTCAGGTCTCACGTTTGGCAGCGCATGCGCTGCATGTGCTGTCTCAGTGAGACTTAAAGTAATCTGTATATTGGCTTCACCTCCGTGTAATTTCTCCTGCCCCTCGTGATTGGTTTAAGTTTGGCATTGCTGTTGTTTTCTTGATTTCTGCTGGCTGTTGGCCCTATGGTCACTTCCGTGTAGTCCCGAGGCAGCGGCGCCTAACTACAGTTTTGCTCCACTTGCACTTAATTGCGTGCAGTGTGATATCTGGTTGGGGGCATGGCCCCCCTCCTCTCCCTCGTTCCACCCGGCCGCTTGTTTTATTTATGGGCTGTGGAGAAGGGGAGAACGCGCTACGAGACCAAAGGCACTGACGAATGCAAACACGCGTGTCTAGATCTTTCAAAGGTTTGTCTTTCTGTTGCTGGTACAGCAGTATTTGGGGTTCTGACTAAGAGGTGAATCCGGCCATATTTCCAATGGAGCAGGTTCTAAACATGTAGCCCTCGCACAGCAAGCTTGGAACAGCTGATCTCTATTGTCTTTTTAACTTTGATTCGGAGAGCGGTGTCCCTGAAGCGGGCACCGCGCTCCGAATCAAAGTTGAAATCAGTAAATAAACGGAGCGCGGTGCCCGCTTCAGGGACACCGCTCTCCGAAGCAAAGTTGAAATGCGTACACTTCCAGGGCTTGGGAGGGTGGGGGTGATACTGCGGTCGCATTACAGCGAGGGGAGGGGCTCTCGTGAGCACCCGAGCCCTCAACAGTGCATCGGGAGTCTTTGGAAAGGTGGGATCCACTGCCCTAGTGCTGAGCATTTCCCCACCTTGCTCCTGGTCCAGTGCATTCCTTACTGTCGGCCCCGCCTGGAGGACTTGTTTTATTTTTTAATCACATCTTTATTGACCTTTCTATGTAACTGTACACAGTAAATTACAATATGCATTTGCAGTATAAGGGAACTCGTCATCAGAAATAGAGTAGAAAAGTGCATTTATCTCGTTAAGTAAGTACCAACTGTGCGGGGGGCGTTGTGCTTTGAAGTTGCCATTGACTTAGGGCTAACGTTCATAATCATAAGGCCCACCTTTTTATGCATTGCCCTATTCCACTAAGATTAAATCACTGATACCTGGCACGATGGTGGTGTTAAAGGGTTTTAATATGAAGACCAGATGCCTTTCAATGTTCAAGGTCATATTGCCAGGGTCAGTGCTGGCCTCAGTTGTTGTGCAGCCTCTGAAAATGAAATGCGCACGCCATAAAATCTGCTTCACCCATTTATTAATTAAGTAAGTGCCCCGTCACCATGGTGAATCTGCATAGGGTAGGCCGAGCCCTTGAATTGGGCACTCAATCATATTAGGAGTGAGTAGAACACTTCTGGGTCTTTGAAAACTTCAATGGCTGGTTCATTGTTGTTCGTGCAGGGCCTCGACTCAGAAGCTTTCAAGGACCGAGAGGAAAGTAAACAATACTCTACCAAGAGGAGAGTTCTGTAACAAACAGGGACAGCATGCATATAGGAAACAGCAGATATTGTAATTGTTAATTGTATTGTAATTGTATTTATATAGCACGTACTCCCCTAAATAGTCTATATGTAGCATTTGTTCAGTTTTACAAGCAATCTGTTACTCTAGTCCTGAGCGCTGATTTATCAATCTAATGCATTATTGGAAGAAGTCTGCTTCATACCAATCAACACTTTTTGGTATACAAAAACATGGGTTACGCAGCTCAGTGTGACATGTTTTCGGTCCTCCTCCCTCGATAAGGTTAAACAAGCATTTGCAATGCAATAGGTATCGCATTTGCGAGAGTTTAAGCTATTGGCATTGTTAAATGCCTTTTATTTATGTTTTAAAAAGCATTCCCATAGATTCAACAAGCATCCATTTTGCGATTCCTTATTAGTGAAAAATAAAGATTCGCTAATAAGGAATAGCAAAATGCTATGCATGAAGAACTCGCTTAAAAAATAGCGATTTCTTAAAATTCCTTAATTGCGATTTGCAAATTGCGATTTGCAAATTGCGAGTCGCAATAAAGGAATACCTCGCCATTCATTCCTATGAGCCTAGAGGCCCATAGGAATGAATGGGAAGACAATCTCAATTTGCGATTCTCAATTAGAGAATCACAAATTGAGATTGCAATTTCAAGGGTGCCAGGGTGTCAAAAGGACACCCTGTTGCACCCCTGAAATCTGCATATGGGAACATCTTGCACACACACATGCCATAAGGGCATGTTTGTGTGTAAAATGGAACTTTAAAAAATGCACTTTAGTGCATTTTTCAAAGTTTTTGCAAATTAGATGAAGTTCAACTTCATGGTAATTTGCTCCCCCTATTAGCGAAATCGCTAATTTTTTAACTTTAATGCATTGCATTTAAGGAATCTCAATTTGAGATTCCTTAAATGCATTAGCAATTTAAGTAATCGCAATTTTGCGATTTCTTTAATTGCGATTTTTGCATTTGGGATGATGCATCCCAAATGCAAAAATACCGGTCACAAAGGGGCAGATTCTGAGAATCTGCCCCTTTGCGAGCGGTGTTTAGCTTGATGCATCTATGCCATTGTCATTTACAATGCCAATAGTTCAAACTCTTGTAAATGCGAGACCTATTGCATTGCAAATGCTTGTTAGTATATGGTTATCCAGTAGTCAGGGTATACAAATATGGCAGTAGTAGTATGGCAGTAGGTTTGATTTTGTACTCAATGACGCAATTGGCCAAAGTTCACATGTTTAACCTTTTTTTTTACAACTACACCTAGAGCAGCGTTATATAATTTAATTTCAATAATATTAGTGGAAAACTAAAGCTATTTTCCTAACTTTGTTAAAAACAATAGGACGTAAAATGGTAGTTTTACTTTTTATTTACTTTTTCTGCTGAAATTAGTTAAAAAACACCAGGAAACTTCTAGAACTTCGTAAAGTTTCTCTCAAAATCTCCCAACCTGCACATAACTTCACTGCCTCTTTCTCCAGCAATGAATTAAAAATATGCACATTTCTCGAAGTTTTTAAGTTTTTCACATACCTTCAGAAAATGTTTGGACATAAAGTCCCACAACTTCGCACAAGCTGACATGCAAATATTTAGCGCACATCATGCTGAGTGATCTAAAACCTAGCAAGAGCTCAGGTCTAAATGCAGCCTTCTCAGAGAAAAACTCCATTGCTATTCAACACGTTTACACAAAGTCCAGAACTTCTCATGGTGTCTATAGACTTGGATGGTGTTATAAACATGAGAAGGTGGGCGACTACTTACAATAGCCTAAATAACTCCTGGTATAGTCATCTAGACAGTGAGAGTCATGTTGTCTTCAATCACATTGATACATCAAAATTTGCAAGCCATGGAAAGGACATATTAGTTTATTTACCACATACCATTTGCCCTTAAGCAACAACTCACACAAAGTCATGAGCTTGAGTTTTATTTTAAGGAAAGCAACGTTTTTAATAGCCCTCAGTAACATTTAATTCATGCTTGCATACTCTCATGTAATTTCTGGTATTGCACATTACGCTTTGTGCTATACTACAACTGTTATGCAAAATGAATAAGATTACACCATTGTTCCACATTGCATATTCAATTCAATTCAATTACTTTATTAGGATAAAAAAATATCCATAAAAGAGCAATTCACATAACAGCGCATGAAAATACACAAATTCATGATAATAATATAAAAACAGATTCACTAGAACATCATTTATAAAGTGCACATCATGTTGCAAGCACACCCAATTATTTCAAAAAATGCCAACTCGGGAGGCAAGTTCATCGTCTTCCAAATTGAGGACATTCCTATATGCCGCAACAAGGTAACACATGTATTACACGAGTTCATCATGATCATAATAACAATGTAAACACGAATTCAATAAAACATTATTCATAAAGTGCACATTGTATTGCAGGTACTCATAGCAGTTTTCAAAAAAGTGCCAACTCGAAAAAAAATCTCATCATCTTCCTTTGTGCAGCTTCAAGGTGTACTGGCGAATTCTTTTTAAAATACGGTAATAATAATCATTTGGCATGCTTTATATAAAACGTACAAAAAAAACATAAAAAATGTAATGTAGTTTGCCCACTCTGACCGTCACACAGGCAGGGCAGGGAATCTAAATTGGCCTGACAACCAAGAGGAAAGCAAAGTAAAAATGTCAATGTGCTAGCCCTTAGGCAGAAATGGAGTCCCTTCTCCCAGTGGCCTATAGGTTTTACGAGATAAGTAGCCAGTTGATAATAGGTGTTTTCAATAGACATAAGGGTGACTACTGTTGGTTTCCTAGACTCCCTGTCAAGTCTTGCCTTACTATAATACATATATAGTGCCGTCCGAAGATCTTTTTTACTGACAATATTTATCTCATTTGGCATAAAAAAATCTGTTCAAGGTTAACCCTGTTTAGACTTGATCTCACCTCGGCTAGCCAGGGAATATCCATTCCCCTTTCACACTTCAGGCACTCTCCTATAATATCTCTTGTGAGAGATGCAGCTGGGTTTTGCCAAATGACTACCCAAAATAAAGCAGGATGGGCCTTTATATAATCTTCAATATAGTGTAGTTTTAGTTCGCTATGGTAGACATATTGGGACGTAGAGATAGGGCACCAAAAAGTTTCAGACAAAACCTATTTTCCTCACACTGAATACTACAACTCTTGGAGTAAGCCCATACCTCTGCACCGTAAGTTGCCCTAGGAATACACTGAAATATAAACATTTGTAAAATGGCTATGATAGCCCCTATTCTCCTTGGTTGGGGGAGACTAAGAACTGAATTAAAAGCTTTAGAAAGTTCCTATAGTACGCCATATGATGTAGCCAAGAACCATTAGCAACAAAAACCAACCCTAAATATGGAAAAGTGCTAGTGCATTGTAAACATTGATTACTCACAGAGATAGAGTTTAAAGGGCACTACCTCAGCCCACAAGCCATATTAAAAGTTTTTTTGAAAATTGGTGCATAGGTCTAAACAGGCCATAAAGTCAACAAAACCCCACACTAAGATGCATAGGGTGTTAGGTGTGCGGCCTATTAATACCGCATCATCAGTGTATATTAGGGCTGGGAGAATGTCACCATTAACTCCGGGGACATCAGTAGTAAGTGCTATCAGTGATTTATTATTAATATATGTAGATATATGATAAAAAGTAGAGGGGCCAGAGCACAACCCTGCCTGACCCCTCTACAGACTTTGATGTCATTGGAAACCTCTCCACCAGTGTTGATCCTGACCTGGACTTTCAAGTCCTTATGGAGTCAAGCGAACCTGGCTGATGAGGGCTGAAAGCCTGAAACCGGTCCTAGGATGCTTGATTCTGGTCCAGGGAAGACATGGCCTGGCAAATCGGTCTGGACTGTTCCCATGAGACACAGGGTCAAGACTGATTTGCATGTGGCTATGTCTGAACTGGAGTGGCGTGGTGAGCAAAATAATGATGGATTAAACCCAGATCTGTGACTGGGGGTGAATGTTTGACAATGTTCAACATTCCGCCCATCATCTTTTTGTGTTTCACTAGCAAGGGCATCCCATCGTTCGTTTAATAGTACCTCTTCCTATGGGAGATGGCTAGATTACACTTCTATCTAAGCAACTTGATTAATGGGTAACACCTCGGGTTGGTTGAGAGAGCCTTGCTTAGCTGTCTGTTAATCACTGAGCACTCTCTATTAAACCATCTGGGTCCATGCTGTATAGCTGCTGTGGGTTTTAATAGCACAGATTTTATAGACTCACAGAGTTTGGTGAATGTGCTAATTACCTCAGGATTGGGATCCTGTGCTGACAAACAGGAGTTAATTAGTCTCAAGTTATATCTTGACACCGTGTCAAACAAATCAGCACTGTTAACCCCTGGCCAAACCAATCTTAAGTTATCTGTAGAGGGCACCAAATTCCCCGTGCAAGATTCAATATTATATGTTAGCATTGGGGACAGTCTCAATGCTACTTTAATCAGGTTGTGATTGCGGTGGTTTGTGGGAACAACTTCAGCTTCAATAAACAGTCCTCAAGGGCAGGAGAAATAAAAACATAGTCAATAGTGGTGGCGCAACCTCTTCCTCTAAATCACGGGTACTCATAGCACGGCCCGCGGGCCGGTAGCGGCCCGGCAAGCCTTCCGTGGCGCCCCGCGGACCATGAGAATCATACCTGTGTTTTCAGAGAGTGTCTGCAAACACTCTGCTGCTCTGTAGAGGCCAGGCCATTCATTCTGGCGAGACCAGAATGGAGCTGCAGGGGCACTAAGAGGAGGTGGCCCCATTCACTTGCAAATGGTCTTTTTAAAGACCTGTGAAGTGCTCGGGTGGGGCTGTGTGTCTGTGGACGCTGGGGAAGCTGTCTCAGCCCAGTGACACACAGGCAGGGTGAGATGACAGAGGGAGGTAGAGGGACAGAGACAAAGGGAGATGGAGGGAAAGGGAGACCGAGACATGGAAACAGAGAAAGGGAGACAGACAGAGGGAGGAGGGCAACAGAGGGAGGAGGGCGACGGAGTGAGGGAAGGGGATTGAGGGAAGGGAGTGAGGGAAGGGAGTGAGGGGGGGTGAGGGAGTGAGGGAAGGGGAGTGAGGGAGTGAGGGAAGGGAGCGAGGGAGGGGGTGGGGGAGGGAATGAGGAAAGGGGAATGAGGGAAGGAGTGAGGGAAGGGGAGTGAGGGAGTGAGGGAAGGGGAGTGAGGGAAGGGAGTGAGGGAAGGAGGGATTGAGGGAAAGGGAGGGAGTGAGGGAAGGGGAGTGAGGGAGTGAGGGAAGGGGAGTGAGGGAAGGGAGTGAGGGAAGGGGAGGGAAGGAATGGAGACAGGGGAGTGAGGGAAGGGAGTGAGGGAAGGGGAGTGAGGGAAGGGGAGTAAGGGAGGGAGTGAAGAAAGGGGAGTAAGGGAGGGAGTGAGGGAAGAGGAGTGAGGAAAGGGGAGTGAGGGAAGGGGAGTGAGGGAAGGGGAGTGGGGGAAGGGGAGTGAGAGAAGGGGAGTGAGGGAGGGAAGGGGAGTGAGGGAGGGAGAGAGGGAAGGGGAGTGTGGGAAGGGGAGGGAGGGAGTAAGGGAAGGGGAGTGAGGGAGAGAGTGAGGGAAGGGAGTGAGGGAAGGAGTGAGGGGAGGGAGGGAGTGAGGGAAGGGGAGTGAGGGAAGGGGAGTGAGGGAAGGGGAGTGAGGGAGAAAGGGGAGTGAGGGAAGGGGAGTGAGGGAAGGGGAGTGAGGGGGGGAAGGGGAGTGAGGGAGGGAGAGAGGGAAGGGGAGTGTGGGAAGGGGAGGGAGGGAGTAAGGGAAGGGGAGTGAGGGAGAGAGTGAGGGAAGGGAGTGAGGGAAGGAGTGAGGGGAGGGAGGGAGTGAGGGAAGGGGAGTGAGGGAAGGGGAGTGAGGGAAGGGGAGTGAGGGAGGGAAGGGGAGTGAGGGAGGGAGAGTGGGAAGGGGAGGGAGGGAGTAAGGGAAGAGGAGTGAGGGAGAGAGTGAGGGAAGGGAGTGAGGGAAGGAGTGAGGGGAGGGAGGGAGTGAGGGAAGGGGAGTGAGGGAAGGGGAGTGAGGGAAGGGGAGTGAGGGAGGGAAGGGGAGTGAGGGAGGGAGAGTGGGAAGGGGAGTGTGGGAAGGGGAGGGAGGGAGTAAGGGAAGAGGAGTGAGGGAGAGAGTGAGGGAAGGGAGTGAGGGAAGGAGTGAGGGGAGGGAGGGGGTGAGGGAAGGGGAGTGTTGGACTTGGCCCGCAGGGCTGGTTCACCCCTGAACTTTTTGCCTTATGTGTGACCCTGTGTCAGTGATTTTTGGGTCTCTGCGCACTTTTCCCTGGGTCCCAGAGTGAAAGTGCGTGCGTGTAGCATGGCTGGCCTGCCCTCCCATAGGAATGCATGGGGAATGTGTGTGTCCCTAGTAGTTCCTGATGCATGGGGAGTGCAGGCTCGAGTTTAGTATGTGTAAACTCGTGAGAGTGAATGCTGCGAGATGGTATATGCGGCATGTATGTGTCTAGAAGGGAAGTGCTACTTCTGGACATGGATGTGCGTGTGCTGTGAGGGTGCTGGAGAGTGATTGGCTGGAGCTGGCTGGCATGCCAGGCTCCAGGAAGTCTGGAGGGGTCTGCCCGGTGGTGAGTGGGAGATTAGCATGAGTGATGTGTGGGAGGAGTGTACCTGTGTCCTGGATGGGCTGGGTTTTCCCCACACAATGCTGGCTCCGCCCCCCTGTGGTGTGTCTAACGACCCTAGCCTCCCCAGTGAATGAAATGGGTGGTTGGGCCATCAAGAGTGCTCCAGAGCCAGCTGAAACTGGTTTCCCCCCCACCCTGCACCTTGAAACAAAGGATTTGTTACTATAAGAAGGGGCTGTGTCCCCTTAGAAAATGTTCTGCTTTTGGATCCTGCCAGAGGGGGCTGTTGCTGCTGCTGGGGCCAGGAGGACTGCCACTTGGGATGTCTCCCTGCCTGGAGACCCAGTGTGCTGGCTCTGGCCCAGCCTTGCCCCCCCTGCCTGCCTCCAGCCCCTGCTGGAGCCTTGTCCTGTCCTCCAGTGCTGGGGAGCACTGAGGACTCCTTGCCTGCAGCCAGAGAGCGCTGCTCTCTGCCCTTCAGCGCTGTGAGCGCTGAAATCCCTGCCTAGCGCTTGAAAGCGCTTGATTTGGGCCATAGCGCTGTGAGCGCTGTATTCTGTCCTGGAGGCGCTTGGGAGCGCCTGCCCTTCGTTTCTAGCGCTGCTAGCGCTTTGAGAGCACAGCCGGTGCCCACCCGGCATCTGATCGCCCTGTGTGGCGGTTTTGACGGCGCGGGTGCCACCCCGCTCATTGCCGCTTTGATTTGGCCCGTTTGTATTGGATTCATGAGGGAGCCCACTCCTCGGATCCTGGGAAGCCGCCTGCCTGCCTAAGAAGCGAGCCGCCGCGCTGCCCGCGGCGACCCGGAAGTGGTAAGCGGCCCGGCCAATCCCAGCGCGGCCCAGGAAAGGCCGACCGGAAGTCCCGCCTCCTCCGACGAGCCGGGGAGGGAGAAGCTGCCGGCCGGGTCCCCAAGGCTCCCCGAGTGGAGAGGAGAGCCCCGGGACGAGAGGAGCCGCACTGCAGCCCAGAGCCGGTGAGTGTTGCCAAGAAGCGAGGGGAGGGGCGCCGGGACACGTTGTCGGTGTCCGCCCCCCCCCCCCCTGCCCCCCTCAGCAGCGCGACCTCGCGCCCTTGTGTCTAGAGCCAGAGAGGCTCTTAGGGGGCATTTGTCGTCCTGAGTCCCCAGAGGGGGGACTCCAAGCGGCCCCAAGTGTTCGAGGGTCCCCCGTGAGGGGCCCTGACGCCCGCAGTATTGTTGAGGAGCCCAGAGAGGCTCCTGGGGGGCCATTTTGTGCGTTGAGCCCAGAGAGGCTCTGAGGGTGCCATTCCCTCGTGGTGGAGCCCAGAGAGGCTCCAGCCCTTCTGCATTGCGAGCCCCAGAGAGGCTCGAGTGCCCATTCTGTGGAAGAGCCGGAGAGAGGCTCAGGAGGGCCAGTTCGTGTCCAGGAGCCCAGAGAGGCTTGAGGGGGCAGATTGCTTTGTGAGCCCAGAGAGGCTCATTGCCCGTTTGTTTTGAGAGTCCAGTGAGGCTCCAACTTTGCCCTAACTTTCCCTGCACCAGTTGCCCAGCACTTTGTGGGCAACTGCGACGTTTAGGCCCTGACATTGGGACACAGGGACTGTCACAGGTGGTGACTGATCTAAGTTTTGCGCAATGTTATTGCTGCACCTCTGAATGTATTGTTTATGCGTCATGTGCCTTTACACCTCTGAATGAATGTTATGCATTGCATCATGTGTTTTGTCTTTACACCCCTACAGGAATTGAGATGTGTAGGTGGTTGTTTTTCTCCCTAGTACAGGTGGTGCTAGTGAGGTCCTGTTACCAGTGATTACTGGTTGTGTGCTCTATTTTTATATTGTGTGCTACACTGATTTTACTTTCTAAAGTGCTATTTCTGAAAGTATTATTTCTAAAATTGCTGATACCCCTGACAGTGGTCCAAGTGGCCCTGTCCTGTGCAATATCCCTTGTAAATTCCGCCAGTGCCTGTTGGCACAGTGTAACAAGATGTGTGTTTTATCTGATGTATATTTATTATAATACAAAGGCTATTTTTATATAACCTTGTGTGGAGTTTCCTTTGTGGTGGGCCTTTGGTTGTTGTTGCTGGGGTGCGTGCGCAAATACTTAACTTACATCGCCTCCAAGTTTAGCCTTGCTGCTCGCGCCACGTTACCTAGAGGGTGAGTAGGGGTTATCTTGGTGTGTAACTCCCTTGCCCTGACTTGGGTGTGGTGGTCTCTGACTGACTTTGGCGAAAGCCCTGGCCAGCCGGGGATCCCATTCCCAACATTGGCGGCAAGCGGTGGGATAAGGATTTGTGTTTGCGTTGTACCACAGTAGCAGCTGGCCGCACTTCAAAGCTCTACCTTTGTTAGATAACCACATTTTTGGGGATTATTGTTGTTGGTAAAATTCCATTGTTTCTTCTCCTGAAGAGTGTCATTTGATAATTGTGTCCTGTACATTTGTCCCCCGCCCTGCTTCCAGAGTTTGGTACCTGTGTCGCTTTTGGTCAGGTTGAGAAGTCAGGGGTGGTAGAAACTGCCTTACCGATCCGAGGGGAGGGTGTGTGTGGATGAATGGTGTGTTTGCCTGGACGCATGAGTGAGTTCTTTTTTAAGGAGAGTGTGGAAGTTTTGGAATTGTGTACTTCTACTTCAGATTGCAAGGTCCCTTGTGTTGCACGTGTCTGTGAGCATCCTGTCAAGATGGAATCTCCTTTTAACCTTTGTGGCCTGTTTAAGTACAGTGTGCATGAGTTGGTACGGTTATGTAAGGAGAGAGACATCCCAGTGAGTGAGTCAGACACCCAGTCCAAGCTTAGGGATAACCTGATCCTGTGGCAGAAGAGTGACTGGGAGCGTGAGCACAGTGAGAGGGAGAGGGCCCGGACCGCACACCATGAGGGTGGTGGGTCTGAGGGGAGCCCTGAAGAGTCTGATGTGGAGAGTGAGTGTGACAGTGGATGGGCGCCAGCAGAGAGCGAGTACCCCCTAGATAGGGAGTCCCTTGCTGGGTCCAGTGTCAGATGTAGCACCCCATCCCTTTCCCTGTCCCCAGAGGAGTGGGTGGATAGGAGAGAAGAGAGGGAGCACCAGCTGGCCATGGAGAAGCTCCGGTTAGAGTATGCCAGAGAGATGGCGCAGCTGGGTGTGAATGAGCGGATTGCAGAGGCTGAGAGGGCCTTGGCCAGGGAGAAGATAGCCCTAGAGTGTAGGTTATCCCCTGAGCGCAGTCTTAATTTTCTGGATCCCCCAGGGAGGGTTGAGTCCAGTGGTGGCAGCTATTTAAATCTCAGTCTAGAAAGTCCCAGTTCCCAGAGTATGGTTCCTGTTTCCCCAGAGGAGGAGAATAGGTTGAGGTTTAGGAACCTTAGGAAACCGTCTCATCAGTCTTGGGAAGACTTTGAAGAGGACTGTTGTGGAGCCCTGTGTGATTGGGTACGGGAGCCCACGAAGTGTGATTGGGACATATTGTTCGATATGTTTCTCAGAGAGCAGTTGCTCAGTTGTTGTTCACCAGGGTTGCGCCAACACCTAGTAGGGTGTGGATTGTCTGAACCAAGTGACCTGGCAGAGGAAGCAGACCGCTGGGAAGGGACCAGAGGTTCTGTAGAGTCATTGGTGAGTGACTCCGAAAGTAGTGGGTCAGGGATCTTCCAGCCCAGCGTGGTGGAAGAGGCTCAGTGTAGCCCAGCTAGGTCCCAGTATAGTGAGAAGGGTGTAGGGGCTGACTGCCTGGCTCAGTGGAGCAGGAGTCAGTGGGTGGCTGAGAGCCCCCAGAGGCCCGAAGCCCTGTCTCAGAGCCTGGGTGGTTTCTTGAGGGAACACCAGGTTGGGAACCTAGGCTGTCCTGTTAGCCCATGTGAGGAGGATCTCCTAGTGAGTAGAGGACCTGGAGCGTCTGTAACCAGAGCTCCTGTGGTTCTAGAGGCTGGCAGTACCGCTCCGGTAGGGAGGGTACAGGAGTCCAGCGTGAGGAGTGATTGGGGGATGAGTTTCCCAGTGGATGCACCAGTGGACCAGAGACTAGCCAGTTGGGCTAGATCTTCTGGGAGGGACCCGGGTGGCACCACTTCTGGTCTGGGGGATCGTCACGCACTGTCAGGTGGACAGAGGGCGGGAGATCTGCGCCAGACAGACAGTCACACAACAGATGTGTCAGTTGTTAGCCTCAGGGGGATTGTGTGTGAGTCCCCAGAAGTCCTGGAGTGCCAGGCAATTGTTCCACCGAAGGTTTTAGACCGGAGGTTGGATGGCCAGGTTCAGGATCAGCCTGACCTGAAGGGTAGGACGACTGTAACCAGTGTCCTGACCGGTTCTTCTTCCAGAGGAACTTCTCCAGGTGGGAGAGGGCAGACCTCTGGAAGGGGGTGCAGAGGGTGGGAGAGCCCAACTCTGACCCCGGTGCAACCTGAGGGGTTAAACCCTGGGTTGGCATGGCGTTCTAGGTGTCCCCCTCGCACGGGGAGGAGGAACCCTAAAAGAAGAGGTAAGGGGAGGAGAGCCTTCCCTGAGACTCCTGGTCCACCTGAGGTTGTAGACCCTAGGCTGGAGAACCAGTGGCAGTCTAGCCCTGTCTTGCAGACAGGAGGAGTGGAGAATGGTTACTATGGGCCTGGGGTTACTACCCCCCACTTCGTGAGTAGGCAGGAACCAGTGGCACCTGGGTGGCCTAGGGCCTGGTCCTGGCCGCGGACAGCTGAGGAGTACCAGTGGGGTAGCCCAGCTGGTCCTTACAGTAGCTTTAGAAGGAACCCTAGGGGTTCACCGTGGCATAGAACAGGAGGGTGTCCCGGCAGTGGCGGGCCTGCGTCCGTGTTCTATCGCCCCAAGCAGGGAAGTCCATCACGGTGGTGATTGTTCTCCCCTGCGTTTTGGCTGGAAGGGGGTTATGTTGGACTTGGCCCGCAGGGCTGGTTCACCCCTGAACTTTTTGCCTTATGTGTGACCCTGTGTCAGTGATTTTTGGGTCTCTGCGCACTTTTCCCTGGGTCCCAGAGTGAAAGTGCGTGCGTGTAGCATGGCTGGCCTGCCCTCCCATAGGAATGCATGGGGAATGTGTGTGTCCCTAGTAGTTCCTGATGCATGGGGAGTGCAGGCTCGAGTTTAGTATGTGTAAACTCGTGAGAGTGAATGCTGCGAGATGGTATATGCGGCATGTATGTGTCTAGAAGGGAAGTGCTACTTCTGGACATGGATGTGCGTGTGCTGTGAGGGTGCTGGAGAGTGATTGGCTGGAGCTGGCTGGCATGCCAGGCTCCAGGAAGTCTGGATGGGTCTGCCCGGTGGTGAGTGGGAGATTAGCATGAGTGATGTGTGGGAGGAGTGTACCTGTGTCCTGGATGGGCTGGGTTTTCCCCACACAATGCTGGCTCCGCCCCCCTGTGGTGTGTCTAACGACCCTAGCCTCCCCAGTGAATGAAATGGGTGGTTGGGCCATCAAGAGTGCTCCAGAGCCAGCTGAAACTGGTTTCCCCCCCACCCTGCACCTTGAAACAAAGGATTTGTTACTATAAGAAGGGGCTGTGTCCCCTTAGAAAATGTTCTGCTTTTGGATCCTGCCAGAGGGGGCTGTTGCTGCTGCTGGGGCCAGGAGGACCGCCACTTGGGGTGTCTCCCTGCCTGGAGACCCAGTGTGCTGGCTCTGGCCCAGCCTTGCCCCCCCTGCCTGCCTCCAGCCCCTGCTGGAGCCTTGTCCTGTCCTCCAGTGCTGGGGAGCACTGAGGACTCCTTGCCTGCAGCCAGAGAGCGCTGCTCTCTGCCCTTCAGCGCTGTGAGCGCTGAAATCCCTGCCTAGTGCTTGAAAGCGCTTGATTTGGGCCATAGCGCTGTGAGCGCTGTATTCTGTCCTGGAGGCGCTTGGGAGCGCCTGCCCTTCGTTTCTAGCGCTGCTAGCGCTTTGAGAGCACAGCCGGTGCCCACCCGGCATCTGATCGCCCTGTGTGGCGGTTTTGACGGCGCGGGTGCCACCCCGCTCATTGCCGCTTTGATTTGGCCCATTTGTATTGGATTCACGAGGGAGCCCACTCCTCGGATCATGGGAAGCCGCCTGCCTGCCTAAGAAGCGAGCCGCCGCGCTGCCCGCGGCGACCCGGAAGTGGTAAGCGGCCCGGCCAATCCCAGCGCGGCCCAGGAAAGGCCGACCGGAAGTCCCGCCTCCTCCGACGAGCCGGGGAGGGAGAAGCTGCCGGCCGGGTCCCCAAGGCTCCCCGAGTGGAGAGGAGAGCCCCGGGACGAGAGGAGCCGCACTGCAGCCCAGAGCCGGTGAGTGTTGCCAAGAAGCGAGGGGAGGGGCGCCGGGACACGTTGTCGGTGTCCGCCCCCCCCCCCTGCCCCCCTCAGCAGCGCGACCTCGCGCCCTTGTGTCTAGAGCCAGAGAGGCTCTTAGGGGGCATTTGTCGTCCTGAGTCCCCAGAGGGGGGACTCCAAGCGGCCCCAAGTGTTCGAGGGTCCCCCGTGAGGGGCCCTGACGCCCGCAGTATTGTTGAGGAGCCCAGAGAGGCTCCTGGGGGGCCATTTTGTGCGTTGAGCCCAGAGAGGCTCTGAGGGTGCCATTCCCTCGTGGTGGAGCCCAGAGAGGCTCCAGCCCTTCTGCATTGCGAGCCCCAGAGAGGCTCGAGTGCCCATTCTGTGGAAGAGCCGGAGAGAGACTCAGGAGGGCCAGTTCGTGTCCAGGAGCCCAGAGAGGCTTGAGGGGGCAGATTGCTTTGTGAGCCCAGAGAGGCTCATTGCCCATTTGTTCTGAGAGTCCAGTGAGGCTCCAACTTTGCCCTAACTTTCCCTGCACCAGTTGCCCAGCACTTTGTGGGCAACTGCGACGTTTAGGCCCTGACATTGGGACACAGGGACTGTCACAGGTGGTGACTGATCTAAGTTTTGCGCAATGTTATTGCTGCACCTCTGAATGTATTGTTTATGCGTCATGTGCCTTTACACCTCTGAATGAATGTTATGCATTGCATCATGTGTTTTGTCTTTACACCCCTACAGGAATTGAGATGTGTAGGTGGTTGTTTTTCTCCCTAGTACAGGTGGTGCTAGTGAGGTCCTGTTACCAGTGATTACTGGTTGTGTGCTCTATTTTTATATTGTGTGCTACACTGATTTTACTTTCTAAAGTGCTATTTCTGAAAGTATTATTTCTAAAATTGCTGATACCCCTGACAGTGGTCCAAGTGGCCCTGTCCTGTGCAATATCCCTTGTAAATTCCGCCCGTGCCTGTTGGCACAGTGTAACAAGATGTGTGTTTTATCTGATGTATATTTATTATAATACAAAGGCTATTTTTATATAACCTTGTGTGGAGTTTCCTTTGTGGTGGGCCTTTGGTTGTTGTTGCTGGGGTGCGTGCGCAAATACTTAACTTACATCGCCTCCAAGTTTAGCCTTGCTGCTCGCGCCACGTTACCTAGAGGGTGAGTAGGGGTTATCTTGGTGTGTAACTCCCTTGCCCTGACTTGGGTGTGGTGGTCTCTGACTGACTTTGGCGAAAGCCCTGGCCAGCCGGGGATCCCATTCCCAACATTGGCGGCAAGCGGTGGGATAAGGATTTGTGTTTGCGTTGTACCACAGTAGCAGCTGGCCGCACTTCAAAGCTCTACCTTTGTTAGATAACCACATTTTTGGGGATTATTGTTGTTGGTAAAATTCCATTGTTTCTTCTCCTGAAGAGTGTCATTTGATAATTGTGTCCTGTACATTTTTCCCCCGCCCTGCTTCCAGAATTTGGTACCTGTGTCGCTTTTGGTCAGGTTGAGAAGTCAGGGGTGGTAGAAACTGCCTTACCGATCCGAGGGGAGGGTGTGTGTGGATGAATGGTGTGTTTGCCTGGACGCATGAGTGAGTTCTTTTTTAAGGAGAGTGTGGAAGTTTTGGAATTGTGTACTTCTACTTCAGATTGCAAGGTCCCTTGTGTTGCACGTGTCTGTGAGCATCCTGTCAAGATGGAATCTCCTTTTAACCTTTGTGGCCTGTTTAAGTACAGTGTGCATGAGTTGGTACGGTTATGTAAGGAGAGAGACATCCCAGTGAGTGAGTCAGACACCCAGTCCAAGCTTAGGGATAACCTGATCCTGTGGCAGAAGAGTGACTGGGAGCGTGAGCACAGTGAGAGGGAGAGGGCCCGGACCGCACACCATGAGGGTGGTGGGTCTGAGGGGAGCCCTGAAGAGTCTGATGTGGAGAGTGAGTGTGACAGTGGATGGGCACCAGCAGAGAGCGAGTACCCCCTAGATAGGGAGTCCCTTGCTGGGTCCAGTGTCAGATGTAGCACCCCATCCCTTTCCCTGTCCCCAGAGGAGTGGGTGGATAGGAGAGAAGAGAGGGAGCACCAGCTGGCCATGGAGAAGCTCCGGTTAGAGTATGCCAGAGAGATGGCGCAGCTGGGTGTGAATGAGCGGATTGCAGAGGCTGAGAGGGCCTTGGCCAGGGAGAAGATAGCCCTAGAGTGTAGGTTATCCCCTGAGCGCAGTCTTAATTTTCTGGATCCCCCAGGGAGGGTTGAGTCCAGTGGTGGCAGCTATTTAAATCTCAGTCTAGAAAGTCCCAGTTCCCAGAGTATGGTTCCTGTTTCCCCAGAGGAGGAGAATAGGTTGAGGTTTAGGAACCTTAGGAAACCGTCTCATCAGTCTTGGGAAGACTTTGAAGAGGACTGTTGTGGAGCCCTGTGTGATTGGGTACGGGAGCCCACGAAGTGTGATTGGGACATATTGTTCGATATGTTTCTCAGAGAGCAGTTGCTCAGTTGTTGTTCACCAGGGTTGCGCCAACACCTAGTAGGGTGTGGATTGTCTGAACCAAGTGACCTGGCAGAGGAAGCAGACCGCTGGGAAGGGACCAGAGGTTCTGTAGAGTCATTGGTGAGTGACTCCGAAAGTAGTGGGTCAGGGATCTTCCAGCCCAGCGTGGTGGAAGAGGCTCAGTGTAGCCCAGCTAGGTCCCAGTATAGTGAGAAGGGTGTAGGGGCTGACTGCCTGGCTCAGTGGAGCAGGAGTCAGTGGGTGGCTGAGAGCCCCCAGAGGCCCGAAGCACTGTCTCAGAGCCTGGGTGGTTTCTTGAGGGAACACCAGGTTGGGAACCTAGGCTGTCCTGTTAGCCCATGTGAGGAGGATCTCCTAGTGAGTAGAGGACCTGGAGCGTCTGTAACCAGAGCTCCTGTGGTTCTAGAGGCTGGCAGTACCGCTCCGGTAGGGAGGGTACAGGAGTCCAGCGTGAGGAGTGATTGGGGGATGAGTTTCCCAGTGGATGCACCAGTGGACCAGAGACTAGCCAGTTGGGCTAGATCTTCTGGGAGGGACCCGGGTGGCACCACTTCTGGTCTGGGGGATCGTCACGCACTGTCAGGTGGACAGAGGGCGGGAGATCTGCGCCAGACAGACAGTCACACAACAGATGTGTCAGTTGTTAGCCTCAGGGGGATTGTGTGTGAGTCCCCAGAAGTCCTGGAGTGCCAGGCAATTGTTCCACCGAAGGTTTTAGACCGGAGGTTGGATGGCCAGGTTCAGGATCAGCCTGACCTGAAGGGTAGGACGACTGTAACCAGTGTCCTGACCGGTTCTTCTTCCAGAGGAACTTCTCCAGGTGGGAGAGGGCAGACCTCTGGAAGGGGGTGCAGAGGGTGGGAGAGCCCAACTCTGACCCCGGTGCAACCTGAGGGGTTAAACCCTGGGTTGGCATGGCGTTCTAGGTGTCCCCCTCGCACGGGGAGGAGGAACCCTAAAAGAAGAGGTAAGGGGAGGAGAGCCTTCCCTGAGACTCCTGGTCCACCTGAGGTTGTAGACCCTAGGCTGGAGAACCAGTGGCAGTCTAGCCCTGTCTTGCAGACAGGAGGAGTGGAGAATGGCTACTATGGGCCTGGGGTTACTACCCCCCACTTCGTGAGTAGGCAGGAACCAGTGGCACCTGGGTGGCCTAGGGCCTGGTCCTGGCCGCGGACAGCTGAGGAGTACCAGTGGGGTAGCCCAGCTGGTCCTTACAGTAGCTTTAGAAGGAACCCTAGGGGTTCACCGTGGCATAGAACAGGAGGGTGTCCCGGCAGTGGCGGGCCTGCGTCCGTGTTCTATCGCCCCAAGCAGGGAAGTCCATCACGGTGGTGATTGTTCTCCCCTGCGTTTTGGCTGGAAGGGGGTTATGTTGGACTTGGCCCGCAGGGCTGGTTCACCCCTGAACTTTTTGCCTTATGTGTGACCCTGTGTCAGTGATTTTTGGGTCTCTGCGCACTTTTCCCTGGGTCCCAGAGTGAAAGTGCGTGCGTGTAGCATGGCTGGCCTGCCCTCCCATAGGAATGCATGGGGAATGTGTGTGTCCCTAGTAGTTCCTGATGCCTGGGGAGTGCAGGCTCGAGTTTAGTATGTGTAAACTCGTGAGAGTGAATGCTGCGAGATGGTATATGCGGCATGTATGTGTCTAGAAGGGAAGTGCTACTTCTGGACATGGATGTGCGTGTGCTGTGAGGGTGCTGGAGAGTGATTGGCTGGAGCTGGCTGGCATGCCAGGCTCCAGGAAGTCTGGATGGGTCTGCCCGGTGGTGAGTGGGAGATTAGCATGAGTGATGTGTGGGAGGAGTGTACCTGTGTCCTGGATGGGCTGGGTTTTCCCCACACAATGCTGGCTCCGCCCCCCTGTGGTGTGTCTAACGACCCTAGCCTCCCCAGTGAATGAAATGGGTGGTTGGGCCATCAAGAGTGCTCCAGAGCCAGCTGAAACTGGTTTCCCCCCCACCCTGCACCTTGAAACAAAGGATTTGTTACTATAAGAAGGGGCTGTGTCCCCTTAGAAAATGTTCTGCTTTTGGATCCTGCCAGAGGGGGCTGTTGCTGCTGCTGGGGCCAGGAGGACCGCCACTTGGGGTGTCTCCCTGCCTGGAGACCCAGTGTGCTGGCTCTGGCCCAGCCTTGCCCCCCCTGCCTGCCTCCAGCCCCTGCTGGAGCCTTGTCCTGTCCTCCAGTGCTGGGGAGCACTGAGGACTCCTTGCCTGCAGCCAGAGAGCGCTGCTCTCTGCCCTTCAGCGCTGTGAGCGCTGAAATCCCTGCCTAGCGCTTGAAAGCGCTTGATTTGGGCCATAGCGCTGTGAGCGCTGTATTCTGTCCTGGAGGCGCTTGGGAGCGCCTGCCCTTCGTTTCTAGCGCTGCTAGCGCTTTGAGAGCACAGCCGGTGCCCACCCGGCATCTGATCGCCCTGTGTGGCGGTTTTGACGGCGCGGGTGCCACCCCGCTCATTGCCGCTTTGATTTGGCCCGTTTGTATTGGATTCACGAGGGAGCCCACTCCTCGGATCCTGGGAAGCCGCCTGCCTGCCTAAGAAGCGAGCCGCCGCGCTGCCCGCGGCGACCCGGAAGTGGTAAGCGGCCCGGCCAATCCCAGCGCGGCCCAGGAAAGGCCGACCGGAAGTCCCGCCTCCTCCGACGAGCCGGGGAGGGAGAAGCTGCCGGCCGGGTCCCCAAGGCTCCCCGAGTGGAGAGGAGAGCCCCGGGACGAGAGGAGCCGCACTGCAGCCCAGAGCCGGTGAGTGTTGCCAAGAAGCGAGGGGAGGGGCGCCGGGACACGTTGTCGGTGTCCGCCCCCCCCCCCCTGCCCCCCTCAGCAGCGCGACCTCGCGCCCTTGTGTCTAGAGCCAGAGAGGCTCTTAGGGGGCATTTGTCGTCCTGAGTCCCCAGAGGGGGGACTCCAAGCGGCCCCAAGTGTTCGAGGGTCCCCCGTGAGGGGCCCTGACGCCCGCAGTATTGTTGAGGAGCCCAGAGAGGCTCCTGGGGGGCCATTTTGTGCGTTGAGCCCAGAGAGGCTCTGAGGGTGCCATTCCCTCGTGGTGGAGCCCAGAGAGGCTCCAGCCCTTCTGCATTGCGAGCCCCAGAGAGGCTCGAGTGCCCATTCTGTGGAAGAGCCGGAGAGAGGCTCAGGAGGGCCAGTTCGTGTCCAGGAGCCCAGAGAGGCTTGAGGGGGCAGATTGCTTTGTGAGCCCAGAGAGGCTCATTGCCCATTTGTTCTGAGAGTCCAGTGAGGCTCCAACTTTGCCCTAACTTTCCCTGCACCAGTTGCCCAGCACTTTGTGGGCAACTGCGACGTTTAGGCCCTGACATTGGGACACAGGGACTGTCACAGGTGGTGACTGATCTAAGTTTTGCGCAATGTTATTGCTGCACCTCTGAATGTATTGTTTATGCGTCATGTGCCTTTACACCTCTGAATGAATGTTATGCATTGCATCATGTGTTTTGTCTTTACACCCCTACAGGAATTGAGATGTGTAGGTGGTTGTTTTTCTCCCTAGTACAGGTGGTGCTAGTGAGGTCCTGTTACCAGTGATTACTGGTTGTGTGCTCTATTTTTATATTGTGTGCTACACTGATTTTACTTTCTAAAGTGCTATTTCTGAAAGTATTATTTCTAAAATTGCTGATACCCCTGACAGTGGTCCAAGTGGCCCTGTCCTGTGCAATATCCCTTGTAAATTCCGCCCGTGCCTGTTGGCACAGTGTAACAAGATGTGTGTTTTATCTGATGTATATTTATTATAATACAAAGGCTATTTTTATATAACCTTGTGTGGAGTTTCCTTTGTGGTGGTCCTTTGGTTGTTGTTGCTGGGGTGCGTGCGCAAATACTTAACTTACATCGCCTCCAAGTTTAGCCTTGCTGCTCGCGCCACGTTACCTAGAGGGTGAGTAGGGGTTATCTTGGTGTGTAACTCCCTTGCCCTGACTTGGGTGTGGTGGTCTCTGACTGACTTTGGCGAAAGCCCTGGCCAGCCGGGGATCCCATTCCCAACAGGGAGTGAGGAAAGGGGAGTGAGGGAAGGGAGTTAGGGAGCAAGGGGAGTGAGGGAATGGAGTGAGGGAAGGGAAGTGAAGGAAGGGAGTGAGGGAGGAAGGGGAGCGAGGGAAGGGTAGTGAAGGAGGGAGGGAGTGAGGGAAGGGGAGTGAGGGAGTGAGGGAAGAGGAGTGAGGGAGAGAGTGAGGGAAGGGAGCGAGGGAAGGAGTGAGGGGAGGGAGGGGGTGAGGGAAGGGGAGTGAGGAAAGGGGAGTGAGGGAAGGGGAGTGAGGGAGCAAGGGGAGTGAGGGAAGGGGAGTGGGGGAAGGGGAGTGAAGGAAGGGAGTGAGGGAGGAAGGGGAGCGAGGGAAGGGTAGTAAAGGAGGAAGGGAGTGAGGGAAGGGGAGTGAGGGAGTGAGGGAAGGGGAGTGAGGGAGTGAGGGAAGGGGAGTGAGGGAAGGGAGTGAGGGAAGGGGAGTGAGGGAGTGATGGAAGGGGAGTGAGGGAAGGGAGTGAGGGAGTGAGGGAAGGGGTGTGAGGGAAGGGGAGGGAGTGGAGTGAGGGAAGGGGAGTGAGGGAAGGGGAGTGAGGGAGAGAGTGTGGGAAGGGAGTGAGGGAGGGAGTGAGGGGAGGGAGGGAGTGAGGGAAGGGGAGTGAGGGAAGAGGAGTGAGGGAAGAGGAGTGAGGGAGGAAAGGGAGTGAGGGAAGGGGAGTGAGGGAGGAAAGGGAGTGAGGGAAGGGGAGTGAAGGAGGGAGGGAGTGAGGGAAGGGGAGTGAGGGAAGGGGAGTGAAGGAGGGAGGGAGTGAGGGAAGGGGAGTGAGGGAGTGAGGGAAGGGGAGTGAGGGAGTGAGGGAAGGGAGTGAGGGAAGGGGAGTGAGGGAGTGATGGAAGGGTAGTGAGGGAAGGGAGTGAGGGAGTGAGGGAAGGGAAGTGAGGGAAGGGAGTAAGGGAAGGAAGTGAGGGGGGGTGAGGGAGTGAGGGAAGGGGAGTGAGGGAGTGAGGGAAGGGAGTGAGGGAAGGGAGTGAGGGAGGGAAGGGGAGTGAGGGAGTGAGGGAAGGGGTGAGGGAGGGGGTGGGGGAGGGAATGAGGGAAGGGGAATGAGGGAAGGAGTGAGGGAAGGGGAGTGAGGGAGTGAGGGAAGGGGAGTGAGGGGAAGGAGGGATTAAGGGAAAGGGAGGGAGTGAGGGAAGGGGAGTGAGGGAAGGGGAGTGAGGGAGTGAGGGAAGGGGAGTGAGGGAAGGGAGTGAGGGGAGGGAAGTAATGGAGACAGGGGAGTGAGGGAAGGGAGTGAGGGAAGGGGAGTGAGGGAAGAGGAGTAAGGGAGGGAGTGAGGAAAGGGGAGTAAGGGAGGGAGTGAGGGAAGAGGAGTGAGGGAAGGGGAGTGAGGGAAGGGGAGTGAAGGAAGGGGAGTGGGGGAAGGGGAGTGAGGGAAGGGGAGTGAGGGAGGGAAGGGGAGTGAGGGAGGGAGAGAGGGAAGGGGAGTGTGGGAAGGGGAGGGAGGGAGTAGGGAAGGGGAGTGAGGGAGAGAGTGAGGGAATGGAGTGAGGGAATGAGTGAGGGGAGGGAGGGAGTGAGTGAGGGAAGGGGAGTGAGGGAAGGGGAGTGAGGGAAGGGGAGTGAGGGAGCAAGGGGAGTGAGGGAAGGGGAGTGAAGGAAGGGAGTATGGGAGGAAGGGGAGAGAGGGAAGGGTAGTGAAGGAGGGAGGGAGTGAGGGAAGGGGAGTGAGGGAGTGAGGGAAGGGGAGTGAGGGAAGGGGAGTGAGGGAAGGAAGTGAGGGAAGGGGAGTGAGGGAGTGATGGAAGGGGAGTGAGGGAAGGGAGTGAGGTAGTGAGGGAAGGGGTGTGAGGGAAGGGGAGGCAGGGGAGTGAGGGAAGGGGAGTGAGGGAAGGGGAGTGAGGGAAGGGGAGTGAGGGGAGGGGAGTGAGGGAGAGAGTGAGGGAAGGGAGTGAGGGAGGGAGTGAGGGAAGGGAGGGAGTGGGGGAAGGGGAGTGAGGGAAGGGGAGTGAGGGAGGAAAGGGAGTGAGGGAAGGGGAGTGAGGGAGGAAAGGGAGTGAGGGAAGGGGAGTGAAGGAGGGAGGGAGTGAGGGAAGGGGAGTGAGGGAGTGAGGGAAGGGGAGTGAGGGAGTGAGGGAAGGGGAGTGAGGGAAGGGAGTGAGGGAAGGGGAGTGAGGGAGTGATGGAAGGGTAGTGAGGGAAGGGAGTGAGGGAGTGAGGGAAGGGGAGTGAGGGAAGGGGAGGGAGGGGAGTGAGGGAGGGAGTGAGGGAGGGAGTGAGGGAAGGGAGTGAGGGAAGGGGAGTGAGGGAAGGGGAGTGAGGGAAGGGGGGTGAGGGAAGGGGAGTGAGGGAGGGAGTGAGGGATGGGGAGTGAGGGAAGGGGAGTGAGGGAGGGAGTGAGGGAAGGGGAGTGAGGTAAGGGGAGTGAGGGAGGGAGTGAGGGAAGGGGAGTGAGGTAAGGGGAGTGAGGGAGGGAGTGAGGGAAGGGGAGTGAGGGAAGGGGAGTGAGGGAGGGAGGGAAGGGGAGGTAGGGAGGGAAGGTGAGTGTAGGAAGGGAGAGAGGAAAGGGGAGGGAGGGAGGGAGGGGAGGGAGGGAGAGGGTGAGGGAAGGGGAGTGTAGGAGGGAGAGCGGGAATAGGGGGGTGGGAAGTGAGGGGAAGGGGGGTGAGGGTGAGGAAGGGAAGGAGAGGAAAGGAAAGGGAGAGGGAGGAAGAGGGAGGGAGAGGGAGGGAGATGGAAGGGGAGGGAGAGGGATGGAGATGGAGGGAGAGGGAAGGAGAGAGGGAGGGACACAGTCAGAATAAGGGAGAGATATGGAGAGAGCGGGAGTGAGAGGGAGTGAGACAGAGGGAGACCAGGGAGGGAGAGAGGGAGATAGAGGGATGGAGGGAGGGAGGGAAGCAGAGAGGGAGAGATAGAGAGAGGGAGGGAGACAGAGAGAGAGAGAGAGAGAGAGGGGTGTGTATGCTGGGTCTGGTAGATCAGTGGACGAAGGCGTCTGCTGCAGGGACCTGTGTTCAACCGCATGGTGACAGTTTTTTGTTGCTCTAGCCCCGCCCCCTCCCCCACTGACCCCTCCCCCACCGGTGCAGCCCTCGGACACAAACCACACTGTAAATTTGGCCCCGAGAGAAAGTTTGTGAGTACCCATGCTCTAAATGCTGGATCTGGTGAGTTGTTATTATTAGTTACAGCAGCAATATCCAAAACCAATTCATGGTTTTGCAGATGTTCCATTAGCTCCTCACCCCTGTGACAAATGTGTCCTCTGCTGCTAGACCTTATAACAGGAGTTTCTTCACTGGGGAGCTTGGCATTAAAATCGCCCACCAGAAAAATAGTAGTTACTTTCTTGGAAGCATTACAGTGCTTTAAGGTGTTGACAAAATCAAATAGGCTGATAAAATTTGTATTAGGTGTAGTGTGAAAGTCATTATTGTAAACATTAAGTAGATAAATCGATACCCACCTTTTGTATAGTAGGGTTGGAAATGTATCACTTTGTGTGTGTAAAATCTTAGCGCTACCTCCTGCGGTGATGTTCACCCAATTTGAGAGGCTACCAGATGGTCGACCAAATTTGGAGATTGGGGCTACAATATTAAAACATTCAAATCCTTCAATATATATTTCTTTGGTAGACCAGGTTTCTTGGAACATAAGGATGACCTGCTGTCTAACTAGTTTGAGCAAATATGCTAAATGTATTGTTGACTGTAGATCAGCAACGTTCCAGCTAAGTATATTTAGATCTAGATTATCGGGAGCCTTAACTATAACAGCGTGATCATGTATCTCAGTTATATGTGGGGGCATGTAAATATATAATCAGCACCTCTAGTCTCAGGGAGCAGCGGTAGTCAGTCCTTAGTATACAAATCGGGCAATGCTAAAAATGTATTTTGGGCAGCCAAAGGAACAGGCTCATTTAAAGGGTGACCAGAAGTTGGTTTATAGAAGTAGCCCAATGGTAGATAACACATTTTTGATGGATTGTGGGTTATAATCTCCTGGCTTCTCACCATGCTTATCATTGATGGTATTCAAAAATGTATAATACAATCCCCTTCTATGTTCTTAGGTATCAACTCTACTCTTCGTACCATAATTATCTCATTTGTATGTAACACGTTGAAACTCTTATTCTTAGATAACCAGTCAGCACATTTATTGTGCAATTGATCCCAAGTTTCTCTCTGTTCCTTCTTAAGAGTTGGTACCCCTGTCAGCATCAGTAAGTAAGGGCAGGCTGCCGGCTGCAATCCCATTACATCTATTTTAGACCCAAGATGATTCCTTCTCGGGGTCTCAGATATATTATTGCTCGATATGCTAAAATGTAATCGGTCACCAACCAGTCAATTGATAGATTCAGATGTAGGAAATGGGGACGCAATTAGATCAGACCCAGACATGGTTAATGCACCATTGTTAATGAAAAGAGGTTTTGATGCTGTGTTAGCCTTGGGGAAGAGACACTCCCTTAGTTGAGAACATGTTTTACAAGCAGTTACAACTAAGGGGTCAGTGGGCAGGCACGTAACAATAGGGAGTGGTGTTAGGTGAAACATTGAGTGCTGGGTCGAACCCCCGCATGGGGCAAAATTAGTTTGGATTTTCTCTCACCATTGGCTAGTTTTGTTCATGACGGTGTCCAAATTATCTAAATATGTGAGCATATGGTATTAATGAAAGTGTCCCCAAAGTCCCCAAAGCCTGTTTTAGCGAATGCCACTTCTGTCTAAGTACAAATAGAGTTGCTAAACTTCCCGCTCGGTGCTGGCTCCGAAGAACTGATACTAGATGATTATTGCAAACAGGAGGATAAACAGCTATGGGGTGAAGAGGAGCATGGAACTGTTTCCTTTTAGTGCAGACAGACTTCCCAAGCTTCCTTTTGCGTTTTGAAGCCAGTGCTGCTATGGTTGTTGGAGTACCCATAGTTGGCTGTGTCTCGGGCGTATGTTCCCACTTAGAAACTAAATGTTATTAGGGCCAACTGGCAGATGCGGGGGTCAACAGGGGACTGGATCAACTGAAACCCCTCTGAGTTCAGTGCCAGTCTGTAGAGCCTCATTTCCCAGGGACAATCAATACCCTTTCAGCTCTGTCTCTCTCGACACAATGCTGACCAACCTTTAAAGCATACTATCATTAGTGGTGGCAGGGCGCGCAGATTGTGAACCGATGCGTATTCCCATCATGGATGTTTGGCCAGACTCTTTCCAATCCAGTTATTATAGGCAAACACTCACCTCAAGCCTCCTAGCCTCTGTGCCGGCGCTCTTGTTTTGCTTGAAAGAAGGTGGGCCCAGCCCAGCTTCTGCCGGCCGCTGACGGGCCCGCCCTTGGCCTGGGCTTTGACTGGGTGCGCCCACGTGCATCCAGACCTGCAGGAGCCCTGAACTGATTTTTTGTTCCTCCTGGTGCATGCTGGCATCGTCGGCAGCCCCAAGGGTTGCAAAGGTGCCTGGTACCTTTGGTCCTGGTCCCCCCTGGAGTAGCAAGCAAGCAGGCAGGCAAAACTGGCGATGATGGGCTCCTGCAGTGCGGGAGCCCCAAGCTGATTTAATGCACCTCCTGGCACATGCTGGTGTTGTCGGAGGCCGCAAGGGTCGCAAAGGTGCCTGGGACCTGTGATCCTGGTCCCCCGCTGGAGCGGCAAGCACGCAGGCGAAACTGGCGATGACGGTGTCAATAAACTTGGATGGTGTCATTAAAAGCAGAAGATGAGCGTCTTCTTACAGTATACCTTAAATAACTCGTGTTATAGTTGTTTAGACTGTGTGAGTAATGTTTTCTTCAATCACATTGATACTTCAAGATTTTCAAGCCATGGAAAGGAGATATTAGTTTATTTACCACATACCATTTGCCCTTAAGCAGCATCTCACACAAATTTATGAGTAGCAGGCATATTAACTGGGATCATTGAAAGTGTATTTTATTTTAAGGAAACCCACATTTTTATTAGCCCTCAGTAGCATTTCATTCATGCTTGCATACTCTGATGTAATTTCTGGTATTGCACAGTACACTTTAGGTACTACAACTGTTATGCAAAATGAATAAGATTACACCAATGTGCCACATCCCATAATTGAGGCTTTGTTCAGATAACAGTTCTATTGACGGAGCATGGGAAGTACACTAACGAACTGAACACACATGGCTGTAGTTTGTTTTAAAGGTAAAGCAGTTTTATTGGAGAATATCATGACAGTAAAAGATGTTACAAAACTTGGATAAACGGTGAATCAAGAATAACAAAATATCATAAAGAGTTGAAGCTGTTTAACACTTTTGAACTATGATGAGGACAGGGAGGAAAGGGAAGGAAGTGAATATAAACACAGGAAGCCCAAGTGAACAACAGTTAGAACAATAACTGCAAAATGAGATAATAGAATTATGCAATGCAAAAACTTGAACAAGGAGAATCAAATTAATGCTCATGGCAGAGAAATAGAAAAATCATGGTGGTTTAAAATTTTCATGTGAAATACAACAAGGAGATTCATGGGTAACATCATACAAAAAAGAGATTAAAGGTTACCAATATAAAACTCTGTTAGCAGATGGAAAATACATACAGGCGAAGGCAGTATCTAATCTATGATAATGACAAACATTATTCCACCAGGCTGTATAAGAGATATAAGAGGCACATTTCCAATTAATAGTAAACTGTTGAAAGGCAAGAGCTAACATGAGATCTAACAAATGTAATTTACTGCATGGTGAGTGGACCTCTTCGGAGAGATTACCTAGAAAGAGTATCAGGGGAGTTAATGGGCAATTTAAATGGAATATCCAGGATAATTGGGACCAAACTTTTCACGAGAAGGAAATTGTGGTGTGACAATGAAATAGCATATGCAAAAGGTCACCAGATTAGTTGTCATAGGGCCAGCATTTAGGAGAGGAATCCATGGAAAATTTTGCTAGCAGAGATGGGGTAAAGTATAGTCTATGATAAAGAAAAAACATAGAATGCAGAGCGGAGGTAGATCTTGAGGTTTTGTAGAGTTTATCCCAAATCTTATTCCAAAATTGGAGGGTCCTGGTACGTCCCAAATCCAATTCCCACTGTAACTCTAACTTAGTTTTGGAACTGGCAAATGATAGAGAGCGTAGAAGGTTATAAATAGGTGAAGCCCTGGGAACAGACCGGAGTATTCATCCAAGGGAAGATTAAGAAGAGCAGGAGGGGAGAGTGTTGGGTAAAGAAGAACGAACATTGAGAAGAATATTTACAAAAAAGGAGAAATCTAGGTAAAAAGGAGCGAGGACACTTGAATAAGTGCTGAAAAGGTGAAAATGGTAGAGGATCTTTATTAGCAACTAAATCTTTGACCCAAATGATACCTCTTTGCCTCCAAACTTTCTAAAACATTGGTTTGTTGTTAATAAGAATGAGAATGTTGTACCAAAGAAAATAATAATGAAATGAATCACGAGTTGCAGGCCGTGACTGGAAAATTGGTTCAAAATATTATAAGTATGTTTGAAGAGGGAAGAAGAAATTATGTAAGGTTTAGCCAAAAAGAATATAGCTCCACAAGGGAGAAAAGTAGACATAAGAGAGCATTCAATATACAACCATAAAGGGGTAAATGAGGAAAGCAACAAAGAAAGCCATCTAGAGGCTTGCCAGAGACAGAAAGCTTTAAGGTACAGCCGAAAGTCAGGAAAATTAACTCCACCCTCTTGTTTAGCCTTCCTAAGAGAAGCTAGAGAGATCCTGGCTTTTTTGTTATGCCAAGGGAAATTAGAAAGTTTAGAATCCAATTTTTTAAAGCAAGTAGCAGGCATATTAACTGGGATCATTGAAAGTGTATATTAAATTATGGGCAATACCTTCATTTTGATTAAGTTCATACGATCAGACCAGGAGAGAAAAAGGGGATTCCAGGAAGAAAGAAGCTTATTACATTTATCTAGATATACATTGATATTAGCTGAAAGCTAACTATTAATCGAAGAGGCAAACCAGATGCCCAGATATTTAATTTTGGAGGCATTACAATGAAACCCCGTGGTATGAAAAGAATGACGGAAAGTAAACTTCTTAAGAGGCATGGTTTCGGTGTTGTCAGAATAATTCATCGTGATGCCGAAACCGAGGAAAAGGTAGCAATTTCCTGGAGAAGAGCTAGAACGGATTGCTCAGGAGTGGAAATAAATAGAGGTATGTAGTCAGCATAAGTGGAACATTTTAGATGATCAGCTCCATATTGAAATCCACTGATTTCTGCATTATTTCACTGGATAGAAACGGTTCCAAGGCTAGTAAAATAATAAAGGAGATAGTGGCCAAACTTGACGAACACCACGAGCCAGCAGAAAGTAACTCAAGACTTTCCTGTTCACTAAAATGGATGCCATGGAGGATTGATAAAGTAAGGAGACATAGGAGACAACTAGGGGACCCAACCAATGCCATGCTAGGGATTTGAGAATAAAGGCCCAGGTCAATTCGATCAAATGCTTTCTCAGCATCAATAGAGATAGCTGCTAGAGGGTGGGAAAGAGAACAAGCCTTATTTAAAACATAATTCTTCTTTTAAAGAACCATGACTATTCCTTACCTATCATTAAAGGAAGGAAGGGATTGAGACGTAGAGCAAGTAATTTGGCAACATTTTTATAATCTACCATGACTAGTGAAATAGGCCTGTAGTTTTTACAGAGGGCGGGGTCTTTCCCGCCCTTGTGACTGAGACAGATAGTAGCCTCTAGGAAGGAACCCTGAGTAGAACTGGATGCAAAGAAATTTGAAAAAGGAGTAACAACTTAGGGAGGAGAAGGTTAGGAAAGTGAAGGAAGAATGCAACTGTGAATCCATCTGGACCAGGGTATTTGTGATTCTTAAGGGATTGAAGAGCCTGAAGTATCTCAGTTAAAGAGATGTCAGCCTCCAGGGATGAGACGGCTCTGTGGGTATCCAGGGAATTCTTAGAGTTCTGTAAATAAGTCTCTATCTGAGAAGATGAAAGTAGAGATTCAAGAGAGAGAGATTGGAAATGCTTAACAAATCATGCCAGAATTTCGGAGTCCTTAAAAACAGGAACACCATTATTGTTTTTTATAGAATCCATAACATGACTCTGCTTACGGATTTTTAAATAATTAGCCAGAAGCTTACCTGTTTTATTACGACCACTGTAATAATGTGTAGGATTAAACTTTAATGTGCGTGGACACAATCTTGTAAATTAGAAGGAGAAGAAGAAGAAAAATATTAATGCTCTAATCATTTAATATCATGTAAAAGGTATTGTTGGTGTGTAAGCAGAGATTTCTTTCTATGAGAAACAAAATCGGTAATATGACCTCGAGCAGCAGCTTTTAACGTGTCCCAAAGTAATTGTGGAAATGTAGTAGGGTCAGCATGAACCTCAAAAAATTCCTCAGAAATAGTTCTAAAATAAGATGTAATGATAGGTTTGAATAAGAGAGAGGTATTTAATCTCCATCTATTGGATTTAGAATGTACGAGGAGTCGATCATGATTAGTAAAGACAGGGATATGGTCAGAAATTACAATTGGTTCGATGGAGGAAGCAATAAGGTTTTGGGAGAGCAATTTAGAGACAGAGATATGATCTAATCTGGAAAGAGAACAATGAAGAGGGGAGAAGAAAGAACATTCTTCAATAGAGGGATTGCAGATTCTCCATGAGTCTACCAAAAGGTGCGGGGATCTCAAGGATAGGAATTGTTTATGTATTTTGTGGGGAATAAATTTAACTGGGGATTGGCGTTCAATAAAGGGGTCCATTACTTGATTACAATCACCACCAAGGATAAAGAAGTCATCAGCATAATGAGTACATTTTTTGGAAATGCGGGGCCAAAAAGAATTGTCAGCTTGGGTAGGGCCATAAATATTGCAAATAGTTAAGGGAATATCATTAACAACTAGTTTTACAAAAAGCCATCTGCCTTCAGGATCAAAGTCTTGAGAAACAGTTACCACTTTTAACTTCTTGTGGCAAAGAATAACACACTTTTTCTTATTTGAAGCAGGAGCAGCAAAAACAGAATCTACCCAACCACGTTGAAACTTCAAGGCCTCGAGTTCGGAAAGGTGAGTTTCTTGAAGAAGAACGAAATCAGGGGAATATTTAGTTAAATGAGATAAAATTCTATGCCTCTTTATAGGATTAATTACTCCTTTAATGTTCCCAGAAACAACTCCGAATAAAGCAACAAGTGAAAATATAAATACAACATCGGTCTTATAAGACAAAAAGGTACGTCAGACATGAAAATATCTAAAAAGATACCAAAAGGAAAAGGAAGAGAGAAACAAGGATAGAGGGGAAAAAAGTGAGGGAGAAAATAGAGATCAAAGAAAGAGAGACAGTACATGTCAAAAATGATGACTGCAGAAATATACCTGATGACGATGAACATTTTGGGGGTGAGTCGAAGACGGCACTGGGCAAGATGGCAAAGCACAGGAGACAAGTCGACAGACAAATGGAACATAGCAAGGTAAATGACTAGGATAAGAACATCAAGGAACCTGAACAGAAAATAGAAGGTTAGTCAGTAATCGCAGAAAACATTATGTTTTTAAGAAAAATGCAAGAGATTGAGCATAAGAGTACGTAAGAGAAATAACAATTAAAAACTGGGATATTATGAAGGAGGAGGCCCTCCAGCACAAAAATCATTCCTCTTGACAAAGAAGCAGAAGTCTTCTAGAGCTTGAAAATGTATATTAAGAAATTGTTGTAGTTCTACAAGAGAAGTGAAGGAGGACGTTTTGTTCTGGAATATTATTTTGAAGAGACAAGGATGAAACAAACTAAAACGGGCTCCCAAAGAGCGTAGTTGAGGATGAAGATCTAGAAACTCCTTCCGTCTGGCAGCTGTAGCTCTCGAAAAATCCTGTGAAATAAACATTTTACAACCTTGCCATAGAAGCTGCATTTTAGCTTTTGCTGCAATGAGGACTTTGAATAGATCCGTAAATTCCAGAAAAAAACATGATGACACCTCTAGGTTTGGATGACTAGGAGGATGAGAGGGGGCAAGGACCTAGACGATGAGCTCTCTGAATATTCAAGTGTGTTGAAGCAGGTAAGTCCACCAGCGGAGGCAAAAAGGTAGTAAAAAAGGAAACAGGGTCCGTTCCCTCCAGTCCTCCCTGAAGACCATAGAGGCAGAGGTTATTTCTATCTATTTTCCAAGTCTTCGGAATGAGCCTTCAGTATTGCCACATCTTGTTCCTTTTTTTTTTATTATTTCAGGAAAGTTACACTGGGTTCGTAATAAAAAACATACACATAATGAAATGCAAAAAGAGCATCATACATTATTTGGAGCATTAATTGGAGCAAGGACAAAAAAAGAAAGAAAAGAAAAAAGGGATGGAAGCCAGAAAGAGAAGAAAAAAAAACAACAGCATGGAGAGAATACGGCTAACAAGGAGGAGGAGAAAGAAGAGAGGAAGAGAGCAGGAACAGAGACACAACGAAAAATAAACATTTAAGCTTTTACCGAGTCCCCCCTCTCCCCCTCCTACCCCCCGCCTCCATCTTCATCCCTATCTCTGCAGCTCCAACAAAGGTCCCCAGATTTGCTGCCCTTTTTTCCTTGCTCTGCTCCCCTTGCATTTGTATAGCACAAACTCTAGATTAAATACATGGAACAGTCTAGCATCTTGTTCCAATACTGTAATTTCCAAAGATTCATCATGCACATCACTGACACGTTGTTCAAGAACCGCAAAGCTGGATTTCTTACTTTTGATAACTTTATTTTGGTCATTGACCATAAAAGTGCAGGTAAAATATGTACAAGCACAATGATAAAATACATAAATATAAGCAGTTTTAAAAAAATTATTAAACAGTGAGTTATCAAATGAAGGAGGCAATTAATTCCTATTAACAAAAACAGTTCTTCTATGCCACATACCATACAGGAAGAGGTAAACAGAAAAAACAATAAGGGGGGAAGTATCAAATGTTAAAACTCTACAGGCCTGTGTACATTGTATAAGTCCCAAATTTCTACACAAGGCATCAACCAACATTTCCGAATTCTACTATATGCCGGGCAGAAGAACATAACAAGCTCAATGTCCTCTCTGCCATTGTTGCAAGCAGGGCAACTACCCTCATTCGAATTGGCCCATTTAGAAGTTAGTGCCCTGATAGGCAGGGAGCCATGTCTCAGTTGAGTATATAATTTCCTTGCAAGCGGGGGCTGAACTAAATCCAAAAATTCCTCTTTCTTGGATTCAGTTTTCATCAACAAAAACTCGGTGGATAACCTGCCCAAAGTTGTCGAACAATGTAGTAATTTAAAGTTGTGATATCTCACAGAAGCCAACAACTCTGACCTCTGGATCCTCGGGCAACTTTCCTCGGAGGTGTCCCATAATTGAGGTAAGCCAACTTGGTAGAAGAAAGCTTTAATATGGGATAACCAGGGTATGTTTTTATTCTTTATCAGGCCCCAGACCGCAGCAAATTCTACTCTATAGGCTGCAAGCTCTGGTACAGACCAGAGCCTTCTCCAGTAGAGCAGTGGTTGTGCGGCCACCAATTCTTTGATAGACTCCAGGCCCATATCCAGCCGCAATGGTATGAGAGGGGTGCTTTGGGGTAGGCCCACCAAACTACGCATGAAGGCCTGCTCAACCTTTAGTAGACTCTGTATGTTCGAATGTCCCCAAAGTTCTATACCATACATAGCTGCTGACCTGACTTGGGTACTGTAAATCTTGACAACAGGGGCAACTAGTTTAAATTGAGAGGTTCTGTGAAATTTACCAATACCCCCCAAAATCTGCGAGAGTCTCAAGGAAGATTTAAATACTTGGTGGCCCCAGTCGAAGTGTTCGGTCAGCGTAACCCCTAGGTAGACAAAAGTTTTTACCCCTTCGAGTGGAATACCACTCAATACAGGGTTCGGGCGGGTGTGCCTCGGGGGATTGAAGATCATAAACTTGGTTTTCTCCAAGTTTATCTCCAATCCCCTCGAGGCACAGAAGGTTACAAACCCATCCAAAACCCGCTGGATGCCCGTTGACGTTCGGGACAGCAACAAAGTGTCGTCCGCGAACATCAGAGCGGGCACCAGGCCAGTGGCCAACCGTGGGGCATCACTGTCCCTGACACCATTAAGTGCATCTACCAGACCGTTAATATAGAGGCTGAAAAGTGTAGGGGCCAGGACGCAGCCCTAGCGTATGCCCTTGGTTACAGGAAAACGGGCAGGGAGTTCTCCGTTCCTCCCACACCTCACCTGCGCATAGTTCCCTGTATGTAATCTAATTAGGACATCCAATAGGTGGGACGGGAGACCTAGTTCTTCCAACACCAGCCATAATCTCTCCCTAGGCACCAAATCGAAAGCGGCCCACAGGTCCACGAAAACAAGGTAGAGGCTGCCACCCTCTACTCTTGCAGTTTTCCAAAATAGGACCTGCAGCCGAAAGATTTGGTCCAAGGTCAAGATGCCCGTTCTAAATCCGGCTTGGAGGGTGGTCAATGTTTCGTGTTCCTGCATCCAACCCAATAGTCTGTCCAATAGTATCCGGCCTATTAGTTTCTGGGTGGTATCTAGAAGACTAATGGGCCTGTAGTTAGATGGAACTAGCGGGCAACCCTTCTTAAAAATTGGGACGATCTCCTCTCCCAGACAGGTCTCCGGTAACACAGGGCCACGGAGAACTGCATTAAAAAGGACTACCAGGTAAGGTGCCCAAATTTTAGGCTGGGAGCGAAAGAGATCGCCTGCGAGCTTGTCAAGGCCTGGGGCTTTATTTGGGAGCAGTCTTTGAATAGCAGATTCCACTTCCTTGAGAGAAATGCTCTCAAGGCTTTCAGTAGGAATCGTCTCCCGAACATCCAGCAAGCCCAGCCGGTATCCCGAGCCCGAGGCCCCCGCCAGTCCTTGGGCGCCAAACTCGGGGGTTGCGTAAAGTGCCTTGAAGTGTGCCTCCCATACTGAGGGTGCAATGTTCAGTAGTACAGCCTCTCCTCCTTCCTTCACCCCAGAAGTGACTATGGCCCAGAATGTCTTAGCATCCTCTGAGAGAAGCGCATGTCTCAGGTCTTCCCACTTCGATTCCTCCCACTCACTCTTACCCCTGGTGAGTTCCTTCTTATACTGCAATCTAGATGCCCGGATTGTTATAGTGTCTTTGGTTTTGATTGCTGCAAGGAGGTCCCTCTTTGCTTTCTTGCAGGTATGATCAAACCAGGGGTGGGTCCTAGACTTTTGCTGTTTGTTTCCACCTACTGGGTAGAATACATCCCCTAGCGTCACGGCTAACTGCCTATGGATTTCTATAGCCTGCCGGTGAGAAATCATATCACCCATCTCACTTATGTGCGGGATAGCGATCTGATAAATTTTTGGAAGCAGGGTGGGGGAGTTTACACAATGGGGCCATTTGATCCTTCTCCTATTGTTGGTTACCGTAAGGGGTATAAACACCGTGGCGGGATTAGGGTCAGGGTTAGTTAAGCCAAAAGACCCGTGGTTAAGGGTTAAGACCAGGGCGTTGTGGTCACTGTCATGCCTTGGTACAACCCTGAACTCTTTGATTCTATCCCAATGTTTAGCTTCCATCATGAGATAATCAATGATGGAGGAATTGTTAGTCCGATTATACGTAGATAGCCCTGGACAGTCGGGATCCAACCTCCCATTGCACGCCCGCAGAGATGTTGCAAGGGAGAAAGATTTTATTTGGAGTACCAACAGAGTCCAAGCCCTAACCGGGGTAATCTTAGGGGCGGGGATGCACCAGAGCGAATCAACTTTGTCCTCTTCGCACATCTCAGGGCTACACAGGGGCTTGAACTGGCAATTAAAATCACCACCATTGATTATCGCAATAGTGGGATCAAGTGTCTGGATGAAAAGATCAAGTGCTTTAATTGTGCACGATTCCGGGCCATTCTTAGTTGGCCTTGAGTAGATGTTTATAATGGCTACTCGGGGTTTGTTTTGGGGCGTTAATAGTACACATTGGACATCCAGGGAATTTGTTTGCATTTGGGTAGCCTGGATACCCAAGTGTGTGCCTATCCATATTGATAGCCAGCCCGAAGGGCGGCCTCGGCCCCTAACTACTGCCGGGATGTCATAAGTTGCAAAGCCCGGACTAGCGCTCTCCTCCAGGGCCCAGGTTTCCTGCATCAAGCAGATATCGTGAGCAGACATGAAGGAGGACCACTCCGGCGTGAGCGACTTATTTTTTATCTCTGCTAAATTCCAGGAAAGGATTTTTAAGCATCCTTCCACTATCTTATCTCAGCCTTGTGAGTCCCCCACTCCATTTACTAGACAACGATCCAGGCTCCGGTCCTCTCTGTTCCCCTCCCTCATCAAAGTATTAGGAATTGAATCATCTCTAATGGTGGCGGGTAGAACATTTTTATTCGATACTACACCTCCCATGGACTTTCCATTACTAATATGTGGTGAGGTATTTTCCTTCGATGTAAGTCAATCTACCTCCTCCAACACAGTAAACCTGTTCCAGGGAGCTTGCAGCGGGTATGTGGGAGTGTGTGGAAATATGCCCTCCCCGAATGTCTGCCGGTGTTGCGTTCTGTTAGAAGGAGAGTTGAGACCCCTGTTGTGGTACACCCTCTTGGGGTGGGTCGATCTTAGGTTGGGAATAGGGTAAAAATAAGACAAGTGTAGCGGGTATATTTGAGAACTAGGTCTGCAGGGGGGAGCGTTGCAAATATGGTCCACAGCAGAGGTGTCCCTAAAATGTATTGTTACAACATCTCCTGACACTGTTTTTGGGCCCCTCCCAATCCAGTCAATTCTTCTAACCCTGAAACATTTGGGGGTAGGGGTCTATTTATGTTCAGCCACTGGATGCACTTATTTTTTAAATTGATCTCATTTTCTCTTTTCCCCTCACCTAGAGCCGGAACTCCTGTGAGGGCTACCACATATGGTAAAGCTTCTGGGGGCAAATTAATAGTTGGCAACTGACGAGGAGCAGTTTTGAATGGAGCGCTCCTAGTTTTTGGTGGACTAGTTTTACCCGCAATTTCCCCCTCCTTGTGCATTTGTCTAGGTTTATCAATGTTGGGAGTAGGATTCCCCACTGGCTGGTGAGTTTGAGAATGTATACTAGTAGTTTGATGGGGGGGGAGCGCAACATGTACTTGCTTAGTAATAGTTGTTGGGGTTCCTGGACTTTTATTCTGTATTACAGGGTTTTTTGCTGGAGGTGCACTAGCACTAGGGAAGTTTTTAGGTATACCAACGCATACGGAAGGTGGTGGATTTCCCAAGGGATTTGCAGGCTTTGTTGTCCCTACCCCCCTATTATTAAGGATAGAAGCTAATCTATCCAGTTTTGACACCAGGGGTTTGATGATGGTGACAATGGTCTGCTCCAAGCATGCCTGTAGGTCAGCGACCATATTGGTAACCCAACACGGTATCCCTGGAGTCGGATGTCATGAGTTAACAGTTGGGGTCACTAAATTATGGTTGGCCAGCTTCTTTTTGCCCGGTTTTTTAAAAAGGCTTTCTCTTTTTTTCCTAGGGCATGTTTTGCCTACTTTTAGAGTTACCAAGGGAGAGGAACAGGTCAGTGGGTAGGTCTTCAACATCTATCGGATTCTCAGTAGGAGCCTGCGCTTTCTTAACATCTATAGGGGTTTCTGCAGGCGCCTGTGCACATGGCAGCTCAGCATAAGAGGAGGTAAGGTAAGAGTTTAAGACCGTAGCATCAGGTATAATAACTGAGCAATCCCCTCCTTGCTCTTGAAAACATACTGTAGGTGTAATAGATAGTCTTCGCTCTGTGTTCTGAATTGCAGTAGCCACAACACCTATAGTTTGTTGTAACATTTTATCGATTGCAGTCAGACTCGGTAAAGGCTGAGGTGTTGACGGGTGCAATCTCGTATTTGGACGTGGTGCAGGAGTTTTTAATTTTTCCCCAGATTGCTCATTATTTAAAAATGGTTAATGGACAGTAGAATATAAAAATAAGGATAGAATAAAATTTTTACAAAAGGTACCGGTCACATAGAGAATGACACCCTCAAGATTACAGAGTACAATGTTATCTGGTGTATAAATGGCCAGGGGGTTTTGAGTCCCAATAACAGTACCTTCCTCTAGGGTGACCTAGTCCTCGGTAGATGTAAAGGGGGTGGCCCGTCCCGTCCTCCTCCGTTCAACGACGGCCACAGACGGCCTGCCCTTTGTCCGGGCTTAGCCCGGCTCAGACCCACGCGCGATCCCGCGACACGGGGGCTGCAGTGAATTTAAAGCGCCTCTGGGCGCGAAGCAGGCCAAGTTACTTCTGGTGCTGGGGCACTGGGGAGCCTGGTAGTTGTGGTCTCCCTCCACTCGGCGGCCGCAGGATGACGTGCTGCCGCGGCGGGAGGGAGACACGGCAGAGCAGCACAGTCACCAAGGGATTAGGGGTCCAAAACGGAGCAGCAACACAGGTACGCAATGCCCCCAAACAGTTTCACCGCACCGCCAGGCCATTTGTCGCCCAAATTCTGAATGAGCATATTAGTTTCCACCACAAAAGTTCAGAATTAGGAGAAGAGGATTTCTCAGGAGAAGGGGGTTCTGCCTAAATCTCTTGTGGGTAGAAGAGGACGCTGTTGGAGCAATTTTTGCTAATGAAGAGTGTGAGGATGGTATGTTGGGTGTAGTTGGAGTACCACTCAAAGGATGGTTGGCTGATTTTAGGAACTACATCAATTTCTGTGAAGAGGAGGTTGCGTGAAGAGGAGAAGCCTTAAGTTTCTTCAATTTGCCCATAAAGCATGTAGGGAGGTTTGTCCAAAAATAGAAGACGATGGTTGGAAACAACAGACCCCAGCCTCCAAAGTCAGAAAAGGTAAAACGTCACAGACAAATTAAGAATGGAAGAAAAAATCACCTCAGCATGGTGGTCCTCATGAAGGCTATGTAGATCACAGCAGGGAAGCCAAAGGAGTGCACAGCAAAATAAAAGATCCCTATAAGGAGAAGATGAAATGGCAAAAGCTCTTGCGTCAATACATCAGAAGAAGGGCAGGAGCAAATAATCTCCTCAGTTAGAAGCCAGATGCACTAAAAATGGCCACAGTGGTGAGCAAAAATAGAAAGGACCTGAAAAAAAGGTAACAGAAATCATCAAAAGTCCATTGAAGCAGCAATATTGGCTCACCCTGCCTTCGGATTTTCAAAACACCAGTTTTTGCTGTAAAATTGAGAAATAAACAGGCTCCAAATAGCTCCAGTTGTCTGCCGACGTGAGGCAATCCCTGGCTAGGCAGCCATCTTGTACGGTGGCCGCGCGCCGATTTTGGCTGTAGTTTGTGTTGTGTAATTTTGCACCATTTTTTGCGCACAATACATCATAGCCTTAAAAGTGGATGCAACAACGCATTTCACACTAAGAAATAGTGCAAAATGAAGAATCCTGCGTTTTGCTTGATTACGCTTAATTTTGTACATTTTTTGAGGCAATTTTATATCTTTTCTGCAAAGCAAATTGCATGAATTTTATCTAGGGTTAGGTTTTTATTTCTTTTCTGAAACATAAACGGTTGCTGAATATCCTTACTATGTAAGGAGAATGTGGCCACATCTATTCTGGCTAAAAACATGTCTGGCTATGGCGTCCTGGACTCATTGAAGTTTTATTGACTAATCCTTTGTAAACTCAGTATTGCTTCCATTGGAGTATATTTGTCTTGCCAGCACAAAGGCAGCTGACTCACCTACCCTGTGAGTATATCCCAGGTAGGGAAGTACATTATGTGGAATACTCATGATATTGAAGGTGCTTTTCATCACATTGTTGACCATACGTTTGATTGAGAGCTTGGAATTAATTGCCATACACAGGTATTTTTTTTGTTGCCTTGGTAACATTTTCCTTATGCCAGGCCTTGGTTGGGATGCAGCTTCTCCATAATGGTTTGGATAGCATCTCAGTTTTAGACAGGTTTGTTTTCAGTTAATTATTTAGGGCCTCATTTATGAGGCTGTGCGTCACTTTTACGCCGCCGGTGTGTCACTTTTTGTGACGTACCAGAGGCGTAAAAAATGCGCCTTGTTGCGCCATATTTACAAAGTGATGCATCTAGGTAGATGCGTCACTTTGTAAACCCCTGCGCCACATTATACCTGCGCCAGGTATAATGTATGCAAGGGGGGCGTATTGACGCAAGAAAGGGTCATAGAAGTGACGTAGTGAAATCTATAAGATTTCACTGCGCCACTTATAGGACACAAATACGTCAATTTCTTACGCCTGCCTCACAGCAGGCGTAAGACTGACACAGGCCCTATCACATGCGGCTTGCCCTATGTGAAAGGACACATTGCTGGAGTTGCGTCACTTTTGCGACACACTCCAGCAATGCGGCACTTTTGCGCCATACAGATACGTCAGAAATACAGATGTATCTGTAACTCCTTGCGCCATGATGCATCATACTGTAAATATGACGCATCATTGGTGTCGCAAGGAGGGCGCAGTGAAAAGTGACGCATCGCTGTTTTCACGCAGCGATGCATCACTTTTCATAAATGAGGCCCTTAGTATACAGGTGTCAACTCCCTGCAGGTATTCAGTAAGGACAGATGTCAAAAGTGTAAGAAAGTTTTTCCAATCTTACAATAATGTGGGTTTCAGCATAATATATTTGGTATTTGTGAGCTATTGGGTTATTGGTTGAGGTGGTTACAACCATTCCCAAGCAACAACCACAATTCTTGTCAGGGTGTACCACAAAAAGTCAATAAATTACAATGTGCTTAAGCCTCTGGTAGTTTGGCCACAAAAGCAGTGAGGGTTACTTTGGAAGTAATGTTTAAAATATATATGCAAAACTATTTTTTTTAAAAATATTTGTATTAGTTTTTTCCCCATTTTATGCAAGGAATGTAGAGTTCAGATCATTCATATTAAATAAATTCAGCAAATGCAGTCGATAAAAATATGTAGCACATAAACAAGAGCTAATACATCAAACAGCAGACATATATTCTGTAACATAAAGAAACATGAGAAAACGGAAAAAAGAAAAAGACGAAAAAATGTGAAACCTAAACAGAATTTCGTATAGGAGCAAACTCCATTAAATCCAGTCAGTTATAGCAGCACAGATCTTAACTCCCATGGTCCTCTTTCTTCTGCCTTTAGTCTTGTATATAGCCAATTCCAAGTTATACATTGCTAATAATCTCGCACGCCAGCTAAAAAAGGAAGGAGGATCCAGACTGATCCTATCATTCGTGATACATGCACGTGCTACAGCCATACAGATAAATACAAACTATTTTGTGGTCTTAGATCTTGTGTGAGCAGATTTATCTGAGCTAACTCCTATCAAAACCAATTCCCCAGTTATAGTTATTGGTAAGCTCATTATTAATCCTAAAAATTGTTCATTAGAGGAAAATAATTTCGGATATTTTGGGACAAGAAGAAAACATATGAACAGCGTCAGCAGCGAACTGACCACATCTATTGCATTTAGTCCCCGCAGCAGTACCACATTTAGTTATCTTTCTTGGAGTGTAGTACAAATCATATAAGGCCATGTAATGCTGCATACGCATCCTCCCTGTCATCAAAACCCGATTCGCTAACCTTGATGATTCAGTAATATTAACTCCCTCTACGCTTAGCTTAGTTGCCCACTTAGCTTGGCAATTCTCAAGATCATCTGGCAGTGCTGAAATAAGATAAGAGTAAAATTGCACTATCACTGTTTTTTTCTCCATACTCTCGATGAGGGGAAATATCCTCAATTGGAGTTCTATCTCAGGGCTTAACGTTCAAATAGCTGCGAATTTGAAGGAACTTAAAAAATTTGTGTTTAGCCAAACCAAACTTCCTTTGTATCTTAGTAAACGATGCTAAATGTCCGTCTCGCAACAAATCACCTAAACATTGAATTCCTGTGGAGAACCATCGGTTGGCGATTTGATCCTGAAAGATAAAGGGTAGTATCTCGGGCTCTGCAAATGGAGTGTACGCATTTACCTTCGGGACCCCCAACTGCCGCTTAACAAGTCTCCATGTCGTATAGGCTGCTTTAAGAATTTTAAATTTTATTTTTTTGAAGTAGCTAGGTTCCACAATTTAAACAAAACAACCCCTAATCGCCTCACCCAACCCAAGTTCATAAATTGAAGGAGCATGACAAGGCAAAATTCGGGCCCTATGCCCCACTACCAGCGGGCTAATGACATGGCTGCCAGATAATAAAACATAAAATAAGGTATACCCCAACCACCACGATCTTTCGTCAGCACCATCTTTTTATATGCTCTTCTTTGCTGCTTATATCCCCACAAAAACCTAGAGGAAATCCTCTCTAATTTCTTAAAACAGCTAGCTGGGAATTCAAGCGGAATCGTTCAAAACATGTACAAAAATGTTGATAAAACCAGCATTTTTTGAACATTTGATCTTCCATATTGCAATAGATGCAAGTGATCTAGTCTTTCCAGCATTGAGTTTACTTTAATCAACACAGAATTCATGTTTAACTCGGGGATATTAGAGACTGGAAGCGAAAACTCAAATAAAAATAAAGGGAAAAACACAACACGAGAAAATGGAGTTCATTTTAATAAAAAAAAATGATAACACTACAACAAAAATCCAAGCAGTAGAACTGGAGGTATACAATTTCAAAGACTTAGGTAAAAGTAGCTCCCAAAAAGCTCAAAGCATCAAAGGGGTTATATTGTCACGCCATTCGGGTACAAAATCACAACTTCAGGCCAACCATGATGGAGGGTGGGCCAGGTAAAGTACCAAATTTAGTCCACTGGTCAATGTAACTGGTTATAACTGGACTGGAATGGCCTGCATTGTATTGCATCGTTTTGTGTCAGTTCTGATGCGGACACCAATCAGGAGCTGCGAGGTGCTGTGTCAAGTTGTTTGGCACTGTGTTAGTTTCAATGAGGCTGCTGATTAGGAGCGTTGAGATTCTGCGAAGCAAGGTCCTGCATCAAAATGCATAATGCTGAGTTGATCCTTAGAGGCTGTCAATCAGGAGCTGCTAGGTGAAATGCAAGATACTGTATTGAAATGCATGGCACTGTGTCGGTCATGATGAGGCTCCCTATCAAGAGCTGCAAAGTGCTGCCATGTGAGGTTCTGTGTCAAGATGTGTTATAGTGTGTCGGTTCTGATAATGCTGCTGTTCAGGAGCTGCAAGTTGCTGTGATGCAAGTCTTGCAACGCAATGTGTCGAGTTGTGCTGCATTAGTTCTGATGGAAACCACAGTTGGATCAAGAGGAGCACACTCTGATACCAGCGGAGGGTCTAGGATCTGGGGGCACATCTTGGGGATCAGTACTCCATTCAGCAGCGGCCAGCAGTAGGGCACAGGCAGGTCCACTTGAGTCTTGGCAGCTTGGCAGATGCAGTACAGGTCTCTATATGTTGTTGTGTCCCTGCTGCTGGGGACAGGAGGCCTAGGAGTCACTCTAGTTGTTCTGGGTTAAAGGAGCAGGTCCAGCCTTCCTTCCTTATGCAGCAAGGCAGATGGCAGCACTACTCGTATTAGTGCAGCGGCGCAGTTCTTCCAGCAGAAGGGCAGCAGATAAGTCCTTCTTCTGAGTAGTTCATGGTTCCAGAAGAAATCTGAAGAGTTTGTCTGAGAGTCCAATATTTACCCCTGGTGCCAACTTCGAAGTGGGAGGATCTTCTAGACTTTCCCATATCTGGTCTTGTATTTCCTTCCTTTCCCTGTTCTGTATCTGAGAGATATGTGGTGACAATAAACTAGTGTGAAGTCCTTTGTGAGTGTGCTGAGGCAGATCCTTTGAAGTTCAAGTGGGATAGGTGGCAGCTCAACCCCTCACATCAGGCCATCCTCCGATTACCAAGTCCCACTTTGTGATACTTTCTTGGAGGAATACACAAAGGTCAACTGACAACAACACCTTGTCATGTGACCAGGATATAGACTGCTGGCACCAAATGATTTGGGCAATAAAAAGCCAACTTTTATGGGAAAGCAGCAGTATTTACATGTATAGGTCGCAGATCACTTACTTGGAACAGTTTGTTTAGACGTTTTCCTATAATTTCAGTTCCCACTGATGAAGGGCCTCTTGGCCCGAAATGCATTGGTTGAAAGCACATTAGGCCACTCTGGATTAATTGTTTACCGCTACGTGTCACTGTTGAAGCCCGGATGGGCACGCAGGAGGCATTTGAAAATATAATTAAGAACTATGGTGAATCACGCTGTCTTTGTAGTGATTGTGAACTTTTGGATGAATTTTGGATTAAGGATGTGACAAAAATATTGGTTTAAAATCTTTGATCAAATCTGAAAAATTATATTTGCATCAGGTTTTGTGAGGTTAAAATTCCCACTCATCACGCAGTGTGACTGATGGGCGTGATAATCACGTACCTTTTGGGTTTCTTTCTATAAGCACCGTGGCTTTGGGGGTACACCACGGTATCAGCTCGCGCACAATTTCATGTTAAATTTGAAATGAAGCAACCAAGGAAAGGAGTGTATTCTGCCATTAATCTGTTGCTTCACAACGTTCTGTCCCAACCAAGTTTGCACCCTGTGGAGGACGAAAAGGCCAAATTTCACTTCAAAGACAGCGAGCAAACATTCAGGGGACAGTTCATGTGGTTAAGCACGATCATCACTGAAAGTAACACAATTATTGATTATGAGGACAATTTAAATCCTGTTCATATTTTCAAATGTTTTTGTTTAACATGAAGCTTGAATTATCGATAATGTAGTTTGTGGTGTGAATTGGTTTGTGTTTGAAGTATTCACGTTGCAGCAACACATTAGTTCCATTCTGCATGTGGGGGTGAGTTTGTATCAGGGAGGGGGACTAAGGTATGTTTAGGGTGGTTACGTTTCCTTTTTCTTTTACCATTTAGTTTGTTTTAAGTTAGGGTTGCACCTGAATGCCGAGAGACAGCTTGATATACCTCTTTAAGGTTTTCAGTTCAAATTGATACGGGTCCTAAGGTTAGAGCCACACCTCCTCGCTTTGGGCTAAATAGATGGGTTACACGTGGGAGAGCTCAGTATGTTGTGCAGAAAGATGAGATAATGCACATTTACGAGAGTTGGAAAGGGTGCGGAGCAAAAGATCAGGCTGCTGGCCGCGGTTTTTATGGTAACTTGCACTGACCCCGTTCTTTAAATGTAATACAGCCCTATGAGCTGTTTAGGGCCTACCTTAGTGGTGACCTATATGTTTTAAAAAGGGAGGTTTTGACATGTTAAAAGGTTTCTTTTGCCAATTAAAACTTTCTGTTTAAAACTGCACATTGGCTGAAATGCCAGGATCAGACATGTTTAAAAGAGGTACTTCAATGGGTGGCACACTGAGTGCTGCAGGCCCATTAGTAGCATGTAATTTACTTGCCCTGGGTACATGTAGTGCCACTTTACTAGAGACTTATAAGTAAACTAAATGTGCCAATTCAGTGTAAACCAATTTTACAATATAAAAAAGAAAAAAACACACACAATTTAGCACAAGTTAAGTGCACTGAGTACTTCAGCCAACAAAAGCAAACTCAGCAACACAGGAGATGTGAAAGCAAAAGATTTGGGGGGAGGGGAGCCTGCAGAGAGGGCCAGGTCATATAGTATTCAATGGTGTTAATGAAATGACAGCCAACTCCTTAATGTCCTTTGTTCATTTACCCACTGCCCCATTTCTGTTTGCCTTTGAAGATATGATAGATGCTATTTGTCAATAGTCCAAGTGGAAAGATGTTAGGTCAGGATGGGGAATGCAAAAATAACAGTTGAGGGACAGAATGCAGAACAATGTCCAGCCCGACTGCCAACTGCCAAGCCATGTCTTCCCTGGACCGGAATCAAGCATCCTAGGACCGGTTTCTGGCTATCAGCCATCTTCAGCCAGGATAGCTTGACTCCAGTGGTGTGGAGAGCATGGGACTCACGTCTGAGCATACCCATCCCACTCGGGGTGATAAATGCAAAAATAACAGTTGAGGAACAGAATGCAGAACAATGTCATACATTCACCCCAGTACAGAGATCTGGGCCTAAATCCATCATTTTTTTTGCACTCCACACCCCCCCAGTTCAGACATGGCCATATGCAAATCAGCCTTGACCCTGTGCCTCATGGGAACAGTCCAGCCCGAACTGCCAAGCCATGTCTTCCCTGGACCGGAATCAAGCATCCTAGGACCGGTTTCTGGCTATCAGACCCTTTTCTATGCAGTACTCAACCAGCTTGTTAAGGAGGTTCTGGTGCCCCCTGGGGGTTTGCGAAAGCAAGATAGTATCATCCGCAAAAGTAAGGGCGCACATGTGGGAATCACCTACCTTGGGCGAATTATGTTTTGAATTCAGTAAGGAGTCCACCATGTCATTAATGTAAAGGAGGAACAGGGTAGGCGACAGGATGCACCCCTGGCGCATACCTCTCCTCACCGGGATCTCCTCGGTTAGTTCCCCACCTATTCCCCAGCGAACTTTTGCATAGTTATTTTCGTGGAGTCTTATCAATTGTACCAGAATGTTTTTGGGAACACCTTGTTTTAACAGATTTACCCACAGCAGATCTCTCGGTACTAGGTCAAATGCGGCCTTATAATCAATAAAAGCCATGTACAAGCTACCCAATCTTAATTTAGTATATTTCCAGGCAATGATTAGCAGCCTGAACACCTGATCTATGGTGCTGATTCTTTTTCTGAACCCAGCCTGGTAAGGGGACAGTATATCATTATCTGTTAACCAGTCATTTAACCTTTCCAGGATCTGCTTAGAATATATTTTTCTGGGTTATATCTATCAGGCTAATCGGCCTGTAGTTGGCGGGATTGTCTCTACAACCCTTCTTATGTATAGGGACCATCACCGCCCCCTTCCATGAAGCAGGAATGGGCTGACCACTACTTATTGCATTACACAGTAGATTCATGTACGGAGCCCATACATCTGGGTCGTGTCTAAAAAGATCCCCCGGGATATTATCAGGCTCTGGAGCTTTCGATGCCTTAATTGATACTTTAGCCTGCTTAGTTTCTGTAATGGCAAAGTGTAATGGAGCAATATCATAGGATTTTAATAACTCACTAATTATGCCTGAATTCTGGTTTGATATCGAATCCCCAAGTGCATATAAATGTGCAAAATGTTTAAACCAGGTGGTAGGAGCCAAATAGTAGTCCTGGGCTGGCTTACTAAATTTGGTGCCATTTGCAATGATCCGCCAAAATAGTGGGTGGTCTCTTACCCTTGCTGCGGCTAACAAATCTTCCCAGCCGGCATCCTCCCAACGTTTGTGTTCTATCGTTAAGATCCGGCTATAATTATTCCTCGCCTGCCTAATTGAAACTGGTTCTTTAGATCGCAATGTTTTGATTAAGTATTTTTTGGCTGTTCTACAGGCTTCGTTCCAGGGGTTAGCTAGTTTCGACGTATTCTTGGGAGAAAGTTTTCCCAATGCTGCTCTAGTGAGAAAGGGTTCAATTTTTTCCACTAACATAGAGTGGATTTGAGTGAATAAAATAGGGTTTAAATCATCATTAGAAAAAAAAGGATAAAAGATCACAAAAAATATTATAAATAGAAGTCAACGGTTCAATTTTAACTAGGATTGTCGGCCATCACATGGCCTGCCTATTATTACACAGCATAGGCTGTAGTCCCTGTGTGCCTAGGTTAATCTGGGCCTGGAAGTGTTTGGCTTTTAAAGATAGGCATTGGGGAAAGTGGTCCCTTTCCCTCCTTTCCTCTACTCTAAAATCAATCACGAAATCCCAGTGTGTAGCGCTTATCATAATGTAGTCTATTGGTGAGAGCGGCTGACCCCTAGTAAAAGTATTTTTTCGCTCAATGTCAGATGGGCACCTACCATTACACGCCCGTAGAACTTTTTCTATAGTAAAATAAAAAATCTGGGGGCATATTATCAAGGTGGCGATAAGAGTTTATCGCCGCTTTAGTGGCCGTTTTCGGCCGCTAAGCGGCGATAATTCTATCGCCCAATTAGCAAGCTGTCGCTAACAGCAGTTAGCCACAGCTTTTAGGCGATAGCAAGCGGTTTGGGGCCTGCTTTGCATCTCAGCGATATTTATCGCTAATGACATGCAAAGTGGGCGTACCCAACCAGTTAGCGCCTATTATCAACGCAGGCATAGCGATGGAAATATTCGGGCTAAGCGCGAATATCTCCAAAAGCTAATGCCTGCTCACACCAGTTCTTAGCCATAACAGCCAATGGGAGGTGGATATTATGGCTAAGACCCTATTGGCGTTAATGCGTGAATATCACTGTATTCTCAGCGATATTCACGCATTTCGCCGCTATCGCCGGATATTTTATCACTTTGAGATAAACCTTGCTAATAGCACGTTATCTCTGCGATAATATCCAGCGATGCTTGGCGATAAAAAAAACTTGCTAAGCCCATTTAGCGATAAATATCGCTGGTTGTTGGTAATATGCCCCCTGGAGTGCTGAGGCTGTACACCTTGCTAGTTTCTCAGTACTTAACTGCGGGATACCTAATGCTTGATCTTCTTCCTCAGTTATTGTTACCATACCACGAATAGGTTCGTAACAACAATTAAAATCGCCGGCAATGAGAATAGGACTATCATTGGTAGTAGAATCAATAATACCAGTTAGTTGTGTAATTAGCGGTGTTTCTTTTGAAAGGTCATGTGGTCTTATATATATTTTAAAGAGTAGAAAGGTAGATTTATTGAGGAATTTTAAAAATAATCCCTGAAGATCACGTGAACCGATCAATATATCATCTATTTCAGCATCTATTTGGTTCCTAATCCAAATTAAAAGCCCACCAGAAGGTCTGCCTTTATTAAGGTGAGTTGCTGCAATGCTGAATGTTTGGTAGCCCACTTTAAATAATCGTTCCAAGGCCCACGTCTCTTGGAAGAGACATATGTCGAATTGGTCTATATAATTTTGCCAATCTGGTTCCAATAATTTGTTTTGTGAGGCCTGCTATGTTCCAAGACAAAATTTTAAGCTACTTATCATAGGGGCGCTATCACTTACTATAATCTTCTCCCTTTCCGTAAGGATGATAGGTTCTATAGTAGGATTATCAATCAGTCCCCCCTCAGGGTCCTCATAAACATTTTCTTCATCGGGGCTTATTTCCCCGTGAGTCCCTACATGATCACACTGGTCCCCGTAGTTTACTGATATCTGGTTAACAGGCTCAGTTAGTCAGTCTACTGCTTCAAGATCACTTTGCATATTCGGTGTAGTCGCTAAGCTAGTTGGGATAACCTCTGTCACCATGAAATTCGGCCTGGGGCCAGCATTAAACACTATTGTTTTATTTTGTCTGATCCCCATCTTTGAGTCAAAGAATGCATGTGTTCTCAATTTAAAGGTTATCAAATTCTCAGCTATTACCCTCGAATAAAAAGTTACCCTGATGTCGTCTAGATCCCCTACCTCTTGTTGCTGCCGTTCAACGTTTTTGAGGTTAGATTTAATTATAGAAAGGGAGTGGTGCTTAGTCCTAATCCAATGTATAACCTTGTTAACCAAGGGATCCTGGTGCTCCTTAGTTCCCGGCTTCAATCTGGGGGCATTCATAAGGAAGACATGAGATTGGATCATTCCCTCGTGCGAATTATGTGGTAGTCCCCAATTTGAGGCTAGTTGGGCAACTCTTGGTGTACCTCTTTTCTCTGATGGTTCGCCCGTTCACGTGCACCCCCATGTAACCTAGCAGGTGGTAAACTATCGGATGTCTCTTTTCTCTGGTAGTTCACCCATTCACGCACCCCCCCCCGCGTAAACTAACAGGCGGTAGACTATCGGGGCCTTCTCATGAGGGGAGGAATTTGCTCTCCTCTATATAAGCTGCGCTGTTCCTGTCGGGCTATTGCTTGGTATCCCGGGTTTTGTTGACAACCACTACCATGATCATCACTATGGAGCCCATAAATGCTAGAAACCATAAAATCAATGGGGTATTACCCACAGAATCAAAGGACCCGGGTATGAATGAATATAAAGAAAACAAACGTTGGCATCACATAATTCCACCACCACCGGAGTGCCCGCGGGGGCGCCGGCGGGACCCCCTAATCGATCCACAAATAGTGGTAAGTTCTTAATTGCGCTTACCAATAGGTCCATAACTTTCTAATTACATTTACCAATAGGTCTGTAAGTCGATACATTCAGATGGGGTTGATTAAATTGTTCGTCCCCCACAGGTTCATTCCCAACCATCAAGCTGAACATTCTACTGACTTTACATAAGATCACCATCAAGATATTAGGTGAGTCTCGATCCGCAGTTGATTATGAGCAGACTGGTTAATTGGAGTTAGTAGCCCTTGGGAGAGGGGCACTGACCCAGTTCCTCTTTCTTGCCCAATAGGTGACCCACCCCCTGGAAGCTCGGATGGAGTTCCCACCTGACCAGCTTCATTGGTAACATACCCAGTAGCCCACATTGAACCACAACCTTGTGACTTACTAATTCTTATCTAACACCTACCTCATCCTTGTACTTCAGGTGTTCGTTTCAGACCACGAGTTTGATTACGGCCAAGTTTCCCTTCCACTCCAACCCTTGCCCTTTGTCCTGAAGAAGACCCGCAGCCGAGGCCTCAAAATCCCCGAGAGCATTAGGGTCGAAACGTCGACGCCTTTCAACTTGTGTGCCTGTACCTTGTTTGTCCCCATTCCCCTCCCCCCTTGAACTTTTTTGGACAGGCTTATATAATAGCGGAAGAATTGCCGCCTTGTTTTTTGTAAATACCAGAATTGTACATTACAATTGCTTTCCTTTCTCCTTCTAATCACCTGAGCACCCTTTCACTTTCCTTGACTATACTTTAATAGTCTTTGCACCGTTTACAAGTAGAATTGTTTTATGAAATTGTAAATAAATATGTAATACTTTGGTAATATAAACACTTGAAGTGTGGTTACAATATTTTTTGTTCTATTTTGAGGTTACATTTATCATGTTTGGGTACTTTTTTTCTTTGCATGCAATGTGTACATAATTAATGTCAAATCGAACATATCTCTCCCATTTTGCTTGAGTCAAAACATGCAGATTTAATCGCATTACCAAATCAGAAATGATATCCATTTAAGGTTTATTGGATTGAAACTCAAGGACCATTGTTTTCTTTATATTCATAAATGCTAGAAGACTGTGGGTTAACTGACCCTGTAGATTGATTAGGACACTCAACTGGTTTAATAGCATAATTTCCTGATCTTGGCTCTCGAGAATTAATCCCATTGGGTATAGGAATAGTGCCCCTCTCGCTTGTGGGCATGTTGTTAATAAGCGTTTCTATCATTCTTTTGATCACACTGACCTCTTCTTCAACCTTAGTTAATTTATGGGTCAGTGCAATTATTAAACTGTGTGTTTCAAAAAGATGAGGGTGCGGAAGAGAATATGATACAAGAGGGTTACTTAAGCTCCCATTAGGTGTTTGTCCGCCCCCCTGGCAAAGCTCTGGGCAGGTTTTAGGTTTTCAGATAAGACAGAATATCTATTGGATCATTCAATAGTTACAATTTCATCTTGAGTAACAGTATCTGTGGGCTGTTTGTGTGCTGGTTCTTTATTTGAAACATCAGGTTTACTGATTGGAGTCAGTACCTTTTGCGACAGTGAGGTTGATGCTACAGGGAGAGAGTCCTTTCCTGCTGTCTGATGAACTGTAACTGTAACGCTAGTGGCTTCCCTACATAGAGATTTGGTCTTCTTGCGGTAATAAGATGAAATGTTGTTTCTGACCCTAGTCGGGGGCTCCTTGCCATCAGCTAGCATATTCTCAACCACTTCAATGAGGTTGTCAATATCTGCTAGTGTGCAGTTCTCTGCTGCAGATTTTAGAGGTCTCTGGGTCCTTGGGATTTTTTCCCTACCAGTAGTTATTTCTGCAGCTTTTCTTTTCCCATCTCTAGTGTTCTTCCAGGAGGGGAAATCCAATCTGAGGTGGCAGCACAAAAATGTTAATCGCACAAGACCCACAGCCACTTTTAGCTAGTGTGTCTACTGTAACCCAGGGCAGCTAACAACAAATAAGTAGTGACCTCCACCTATCCCAGAGTAGCACACACAGCCTATAGTAATGAGTTTCAGAATATAAGGAATTTATTACAGTGAACTGAGTCCCAAGTTACAATGAACACAGGCTATATTAATTCAGTTCTCTTACCGGACACAAGTTTCAAAAGAAGACCGGGTAGTAAACTTTCAAGGAGGTAGCCCAGTCCAGTCTTATTCGGGCTTAGACGGGTGCGAACGGGCCTGCCCTTGGCCCGGGCAGCGCCCGCGCACGTCCCGTGCTGCGGGAGCGCTCTCGTGATTTCAAAGTGCCTCCTGGCGCTCTGGCGATGACGTGCTGTGAGGCGCCAGGGAGGTCAGTAAGGCACACTGGGAGATGAAGTTTTGTCCCTCTGTATGCGGGGCAGATTCAGGTGCAGTTCGGCGTTGCAGCCCTCCCAGGGGCTGAACCCAGCAGTGGTGGCAACCAGATAGCAGAACACGGGCCAATGAGAGCTTAGGGACCCGCGCTGCGGGGACGCTCTTGTGATTTTAAAGCGCCTCCTGGCGCTCTGGCGATGACGTGCTGTGAGGCGCCAGGGAGGTCAGTAAGGCACACTGGGAGATGAAGTTTTGTCCCTCTGTATGCGGTGCAGGATCAGGTGCAGTTCAGCATTGCTGCCCTCCCAGGGGCTCATTCCAACAGTGGCGAAGGCAGTGGCGGCAACCAGTAAGGCAGAACACGGGCCGATGAGAGCTAAGGGACCCTTACTTGTCTAAAACTTTTACCTTGATATGTGGGCTGAATTCTATGAATTCTAGATCATACATTATTATTAGGAAAGTTATTAGTATGATTGTTTCTTATACCAAGGTATCATTTTTGATTTTGACATTAAATGACACAATGTCCTTCCTGTAAAGAGAAAGAAGTTTGTTAAGTCGACTGAGGAAGTTTTGATTTTTCATCTAAAATAGGTTCAAAGCCCATATCAACCATGTTGAGAACTGAAGAGCCAGAAGCTAAGTTATCACCATGTACGAAGCAAGGATGTATGGGTAAACAAATCTCTCTCACTTGCTCACAAGTTTAGGGAAAAAGTTATTTTTGACATTTGGCGGCAGGTCCTCATAGTTGCTTCAACAACATCTGTCATGAAGAACTTGGACAAGGCTCCTTGAAGGATGTTACTTAGTTACAACCCCTACTTTTGTGGATTTCTGTTGGGTCCAAAACAGAGAACGTACTCAATAGAGCAATTTTAGAGTGCTGATTGTCCTTAGATGGGGTCTTGCACATTACACTGCTATCTAATTTCTGAAACTCTTTTGGTAGCCTTTGGAGATCTCCGTTGTTTTTTGACACTTTTGTTATCACTTGATACAATGTATTATGGGGGCAAAATCCATTTTGTTGAAGCTATGATGTTGCCTGAGAGAGGAATTAGAGTTGAAAAGTTGCCTACTGTCAGGTCTTAAATAATTTTGAATCTGTGCTTACAATAGAGCCTTATCTTATGCAAGTGTTAATTTAAGGCACAGAATCCTGTTAACATGCTACTGACTAAACATTGTGCACCTTCCTATGAGCTTTCCGAAGTGGTGCTTCCACTGTGGGCATTAACACTCATGTCCTTGCAATAATGCATCCCTTCAAGTCTCTTTACAGTTTTTATTCAGATTCAAGCAGTTGGTATTTCTGACTTCTGCTCAAAGAACTTAATTTGTACATTATCCGTGTCCCTTATCTTACTTGCAAATGCTTTGTTCCACAATGATTGGTTTTCTTAATGGAGCGCTGGATAGATCTTCATAATAATTTTAACTGAATCAATGTAGTAATCCAATTTATTTTATTCTGATATGGTTGTTTGTATTGTTTATTTTATTCCAATGTTTTATGGTAAACAGATTAAAAATGTATGTATTGATTTTATTGATTGCTTTGTATTCTGGATGTCACAGACATATTTGTAAGAAGTTAAGTAAAGGGTATTATTTGCTCATGGAAAGGAATCAGATATACATTGAAGAGAAAAGATGATTTTTTTTTAGCCTTGTAGGACACCTATATTATATGACCATGGTGATGATGCAATGGAGATTGTAACATGATTTGTGTTCTCTTAGTGAGGTATGATAGTATCCATTGTAGTGCAATAACCTGAACTCTAGTATTATCTAGTCTTTTGAATAGTAATTGGTGGTTCACAGCCTCCAAAACGGCTTAGCAGTCAAGTAGAAGTAGTGTAGAGACTTCAAAATCTACACTATTCTTGATGTCATCCCAGGTTGCAATCATTCCATTTTGTTGGCCATGTCCCGGGTCTAGAGATCGGGGGAACAACAAGTATCTACTTGCACCTACATAGGTGAACCACTTACGAACTTTCAGTAATTCTTCGAACATACCAGAGTGCTTAGGGGCGACCCGGAGGAGGGGCTAGCGGTGTGCGGTCCATTGCTGTTTTTTCTACATAAGGGCTCCCTTGAGCCTCCCAAGCTGACGGGCTTCTGGACGATGCACCTGCGTGCTGGGCAACGAGGTCCGTGACGGTTACGAGGCGGCCTTCTCTTCCACCCCTATTGACTTTCTCTACTGATGAGGGAAGATATCCCGAAACCCATGCCATGTCCCGGGTCTAGAGATGGGGGGAACAACAAGTATCTACTTGCACCTACATAGGTGAACCACTTACGAACTTTCAGTAATTCTTCGAACTTCAGGCACTGCACATACCAGAGTGCTTAGGGGAGACCCGGAGGAGGGGCTAGTGGTGTGCGGTCCATTGCTGTTTTTTCTACATAAGGAGACAGTTGTTATTCGCAACAAATTCTGAAACTTACATGAATGCGTTTTCAATTGAATTCAACCAAAATGGTCTGTTGATGTAGGTCTGTAATTTGACGGGTTCCTTTAAAATAAGTTGGTTAAATATGAGATGTTTTTAATTAACTGGGGAATTTTCTTGATGGTAATGAGTTGTTGATCACTGATGTGGCCAGTATGGCTGGAAAGGTAGTTTAATGAATGTTCTTGAATGTATATGGGGCAAAGCTCAGCAGAAGATGCAGCAATTTCGAAGGGCATAACTAGCGTATTTGTTTGGTAGATTGTTAAGCAAGTAGGGTTTAGATTCTGTGTTGCTGTTGACGTGATATGCTGGATTTCTGTGGGTAAGGTCTGCTTTTGTTATGAAATTACCACCCATCACTCACCTACCCTTTATCATCAACATAATCAATAAAGCAGGAAGTACACACTCAATCCCAAGGGAGGGGATGTAGCCTAATGGCGAGGGCAGTCAATCTCAAATCTGGGGAACTGGGTTTGTGTCTCAACAACGACACTCAACATCTTGTGAATCTGGGCAAATCAGTTGATCTCCCCATGCCTAACAAAAATGAATGTCCTTATGTAACGCAATTGGTGCTCATGTAAGGCGCTCTGATACCTGATACCTTCGGGTCAAGTTTGCAATATAAAAAAGTCTGAAAAAGATCTATCTGGCATCAGATCATACTGCAGACATGAGACAGCTACCTACCAGATTGTAGCTGCCCATCTGACCACAAATAAAAATGACCCTCCTTCCTGATGTTGCAGGACCTCTCAAACTCTGTTGACACCATTGACCAGCTACCCACATCCACCCTAACATTTCTATTGAGATTTACTGGCAAAGTCTTGAACAGGTTCTCCTCTTACCTATCGAAATGACATTAGCTTGTTCACCTGGGCACCTCTAGCTCCCAGAAGATACAAATTAGCTAAATAACCCCATACTGTTCTCCAACATCTTTATCCTCTACAAGTAGCCTCCTGGGATCCTACTCACTAGTAACAGCATCATGATCCACCAATATGCTGCTGATACACAACTCTAATTGAAAGACACCACCACTCCAGATATCCACCACCTCAATCAGTGCTTGCCTCTCATTCAAAGTAGGTTGCCTAGGACCTGCTTGAATCTCATTCTCAACCCCCCCAAGACAGAATTCCAACTATTTTTTTAAGAACAACAACAGCAGTTATTCAAAACCTGGCTCAATGACATGACGTTCATACAAATACAAGTCACTTGGATTCTCTATGAACATCATCTCCCACAGAGAAAAGTTTGAAAAAAGAGTGGGGAAAGGATGCCTTTTCAAGCATATTTGAACAAGCAAGAAGGTTAATAAAGCACTTGTGAAAGTGTAGGTATGACACCAATAAAGACATTTCATATGATAATGACCTTTGAGGGTTTTGGAGCTGTTATGGACATCTGAGTCTCGATGTAGAGGCCAGCGAAATATTGTGCATAGTTAAGTAGGACGCGTCTCTTACTGCAATGCCACAAATCCTTTCAGAGGCTGTGAGCGCAAAGAACATTCTCCACAGGGCCACACGGACCTAGGCTGGGCCCAAGGGGAAACATTGAACAGTGTACTGGGAGACACACCTGGGACCACATAACATTCTAAAGTGATGTCCCTTGTAAGAAATGTAATTGTGCACAATGCCTCACTGTGGTGAAAATCCCACAGTGCAGACAAACACTGCATAAATGCAGACGTAGAAACCGAAGCTGGTCAACAAAGATCCAAGCACAAACCTAGGTCGAATCAGCAAACCTTGAACCCTGGAGACTTTCGCCCATACAGTGTCACTTACACAGATGTACAGAGCATCTACTTCTGACCCTCTGCAAGAAACACAGTCATCCCTCATACATATTATGTTAAAACTGTGCAGCATTTTAGGAGACGTAACAATGACAAGGAGGGGCACAAAAATTCATCTCCAACAAAATACATTGCATAAAAAGTGCTTTTACAGAAGAAAAGAAAGAAAGAGACCACCACAGGAGAGACTGTACCACTCCATGGACCTAAAGTGTTTACTTTGGCAACTCATTTTTAAAGCCAATTAAATACATTGTGTCTTCCTGTAATGAACAATCTATAACGCTCTGCTCTCGGCGAGTTTGTTGTTCCCTGCAGTCAGAGGAAGTCCAAGGAAGCAGGCCCTTCTAATGCTTGGTGCACCGTCTGCACAGATGTGCTATTGGACAGGCGCCATGATTCACGTGAAATTCACTCACAGTAGAAATTGCATGACGGGGCAGAAAAACTCGGGCAGTGGGTGTGTTACGATACCCTCCAGAAACTCACACAAAGAACCCAGAGTTATTTTGCCCCCACGTTATTATTGAGGAACATCGATGGGCTAAAAACGTCCATTCAAATGCTCTGAAATCAGTGCTGTTTTGAGTGGTCACTTCAGAATGTTAAAGTTAAAATAAAACTGAAAGATGTCCACCTAAGTGCAATAATTATTTTACTGTGCAGATAATCTGTGATGGGCCAGCAGCCCCATCCAGGATGGCTACAGCACTTAGAAGTCTCCTCTCAGCCCTAACGATTAGAGTGCACCGTAAACCTGGCTCAATTGCATCGAATGCATGCAAATTAATTACCAGGGAAGCGGGAGACCGGTCCAATTAGTGATAGGAGAAGCTGGTGAAAAGATGGTGGACATACCAATTATGTATGTAGGCCTCAGCACCAGGGATGCAACCAGGAGAAAGTGAGAGGGATTAGCCCTCCTCAGGGTCTTCTGGCAACTCTGACAGTGTATTTCTTCACAAGTTCTCCTTTTAGCAAAATTTGCTGTACACTTTTCTCAGATTGTCCCACCCTATTTTTGTCCTTTTGAGACTGGTAGGCAAGGAGCGATTAACCAATCAAAACTCCTTTTAAACGCATTAGCGGCTCCTACCATATTGAGATGTGGGGGGGAATCAAGGGAATGAAAAAAAAAGGACTTAGCTGGTACGGCCGGCCGCTGTCTCCCCTCCGTCCTCTTCCTTCTTCCTGTCCTGGCCAGCAGCAGGAAGCACCCAGTCACAGAGACTCCCTTGAGCCAATCACAATGCTGCAATGCAGTGTTGTGATTGATCTGAGAACCATGATTTGACGCTCAGGGGGGAACAGGGAGCCTGTGCATGTTCTTCACCAGGCTGTGTAAAGCAGCCTGGTGGGAAACATGCAAAGTGCGCATCACTGTTTGGCCGGCCCAAGGTGGCCGTCCAAACAGTCATGAGCACTTGGGGAGCACAAACCACTCCTCCCCCTGCTCTGGCTAGCCCCGCCACTGACTGAAATTGGAAAAATAAAATGATAATGAATAACATATCTTTATTTGATTTTATAAGAAAATCATAAAAGCACATCCACATACAATAGGTTTGTAAAAATTCCCAGCTCCATATACAGAAGGTAAGGTAAAAAATCCCAAAGATAGACACAGCATAGAGCTCGGTCTCATAAACACTGTCACCATCAAAGACTGTTTTATTTCGGGACAACTCCAGAATGAATGTCACAGCTATGTTGTTGTACTAGTGACTACATACGTTTTGGCTTTTGGTAAAGTGTAGTTACATTATTATTATTTTCTTTTTTCTTTTAAGCGGTGAAGCGATGCTCCTCTGCCTTAGCGGAGGAGCAGCTTCTGCTTTTTTGTGACACAGTACAATGCTCTAATTCCTTTTAGCTAGATTTTTGTGCTAGCAAATATCACATATGAACATAAATAAACACAGTAAATTTCAAGATATTTGACTTTTTTGGTAAGGTGTTCGGCAACTGAGTTGAAGAGTTTTTGGGTTCCATTGATATGACCCGAATGCAGTCTATCAGCTGGAAATCTAAGTTAATCTATATATATATAAACGAATGTATGTATGTCTGTCTGTCTGTCTGTCCTTTATGCATTACTACATTATTCATCCGATCGCCATGAAACTTTGGGAACTTTCGAATACTGATGTACGCACCAGACGGCGATGCAACAAATCGTGTATCCACAAGCACTCAAATAAATAAATAGAATTAAAACACCATTCTTCCGATCGCCATGAAACTTTGTGAAGTTGTTGAGTACACTCCCGCAAAGGTTTCTGGCATAATTTTTTTTTAAATATCGACCCCCCCAGGGCCCTCATAATCTTTTGAATACTGATGTGCGCACAGGACGGAAAAACAAAAAATCGTGTATCCACAAGCACTCGAATAAATAAATAGAAGTAAAACGACACTTTGAAATGTTTTCCATAATAAAATGAATAAGTTTCAATAAAAATGACACAATGTAAATTGAATGTTATCATAACGAGTTTCCTTGAATTTCCTTTCTTCGGAGATCGCAGCAACGCGTGACGGGTAAGCTAGTTTTTAATAGCTCTTTAATTGAATTATTAGCAACTGAAAGGAAAAGGTAATTTCAATGGTTGTCTTTAAGATACTGTATTGTCTCTGTATCGTGTTTTTTCAAACTGCTCTTGTGTTTTTCTCTACATTGTAGCATTATGACATTGCTTTTTTCATTTTTATATTCACATTTCCCTACGCTCTTTCTGGAGAATGTACTTGTGTATTGAAGCTTTGGCAGGCGCTACTACATGACAGACCTTAGTGAGCTACTGATGAAATTGTCTAACAGACGTACTGCCGATCCAATAGCATGGGTGATATAGCAAAATAAATTTCTCCATTTTAATTATGTTTGCCCCAATACACTTACAAAGACAACTCTTGAAAGATAGCTAATACTCTGAAAATGAAGGAGTGACATTTTTATGGCAGAAATATGCATCCTGAACACACCTGATACCCAGTGACATAACACAAATGATGGGGCCTCCCTGCAAAACATGATAAGGAGCCCTGAGTCTCCCAAATCCCACATATATAATTTTTCGTTAGATCAGTAGGGGCCACCCACACCACAGGGGCTGCAGGTGCCTGAGTTTTGCCCCTGCTGATACCTACCTATTCACAGAGTCACATATTTACTCATCATTGAGTGCCAATGAGCCCCATTTTCTCTCAGCCCAGCTGGGACAAGGTGTCCTATTAAGCCACTGTACCATTTGTGTACTTTAGAGATTAAACTGAACCCCTCTTTTAAGAGAAAAGCACTATTTGAAAGGAGGCATGTGAGGTCCTAGGGAACCCAGGGGGATTCTAACATGCTGTGCAGCAACAAACTACGCACCAGTGTGAGCGGCCCATGTCCCCATCTAATGGCAGGGTCAGAGTGCCTCTACAGAAACACTCCACGTGTAATAGGTGATGCCGAATCATGCAAAGAGTTCCTGGGTCCTTTAATTTAAGCAAGGAAAATTGATAATCTTTCCTTGATTGTTTAGCCAAAAACAGCTTTACTAGGGAAACAATAACCCTCACTCCTCGGCGCCCTGTTGGCACTGCCCCTGATGTACTATTGACACCAATAGTTAAGGGTGTGACACTTCCTGTTCGCTTTGCTATGAAAATCTGTATTTGCATTTGTTCTTATTGAAACATGCTATTTTGGCTCTTACACTATCCACTCAACTCATGCTCCTTAATTGAGATGTTACTGTGATGACTTGTATCGTGTTCTTGAGTGAATATTCAGATTCAACATTGTGTTTCTGTTTGACCAATTCTATATGATTTCAAAGAAAATAGATGAAAGCAAACTAACAGAGGAACTGAGTCTGTCTTTATTCATTATTATAATTATAAAGAGATGTATATAAATGTATTTAGAAATGTGTAAATATAAATATTCTCTTTGTTCTAGGTCCTCATAAGGGAAATATTTAATCTAAATCTTTTGCCAAATCCCTGTCAAATTCTCCTGTCCATCGGAGGATCTGACGTAATATGGGCCAAAATGTAGTCTTATAAATAGAGAGAGATATAATAAGTAACTTGGCAAACTGTTTATAGCGCATTGTAAAAATGGGTATGCGCTCTGCTTTGGTTACCCGAACCTAATTTCCCGCTGTGCGGTGCACTATCAGTTTTTGGGACAGCTATCACTAATAAATATACCCTAATGTTTACTGTTACTGTCTTATTCTTGTAACAAAATCTAGGAAAGTCATTCTCCGATTGGTTTACAGGCATAGGGTGGTAAGTCACACCACTTCCATTTCTCTTCCCTCTCAAACATCCATTGTTTTAGTTTCATGCTGTAATCCTCCTCCTTCAGCAGAGGAAATCTAATTTTTTCCTTCCTGTGTGAACGCATATTCAGATACATTTGGAAACATTTAGCAGTACAGTTTATCAAGAAAACACGCTTTTCCCTGCGATATAAGGAAGCATCGCAGATACACTGGACACATAGCAGCCACTCAAGAACAAAGAACACAATTGACAACTCTGAAGAATAAAACTGATTTTTCAGTATTTCTACATTCTAATGCAAAATTAACCCTAATGTCAATGCTCAGGCCTTCTCTAAAATGTGTAGTTTCTCTAGGAGAAATAAAAAAAATGTCATTATTCATTCAAAAACAAAAGCTCCATTTCATAATTTCATTTAATTCTCTTCATTAGTAAAATAAAACCAAATAATTTAAGACTGTTATTCTGTAATTAATATTTGCGTAATTATGTTAACAATCACATCCTTTTTCTCATTATTTTTTTACTCATGGAACAGAAATCATTTTTGGCCTTCTTAGTCACATTGTAATTTTTCTGCAGCTTTCTTATTTCTTTTTCTCGACAGCATGCTAATTATTTTCAATTCATTTCAAACATTGCTAATAATTCACACCATGGGAGGTTTAATCCGAGCAGGTTTTATTTACGTAAAACCCTGCTCCATCAATACCCCCTTTTGATGGCTACTTCAGTCATAAAAGAAAAAAAAAATCTGATTACAATTTGATTGTATCAGAATATACTGGTTCTCATCTGTTTCAACCTAACCACATCTATATCCTTTATTACCTCGTAATAATTTCTCTTTTTGTATAATCAAGCAAATATTTATTACAGATTTGGCAGAGGCAGAGACAGAAGAGAGTGTTGGTGTTATATCTATCTGAGGAGTTAGGGTGAGCTGTTCTCAAATGTACTTGGATGATGCCCGCTGTAAGCTGACTCCCTAACTTTGCTACTCATACCTCATGAGGTTAGCCCGAGCTTTCCCTCTCGGCCGGAGGGTTAGCATTTCCAGCTATTAGCATTCTGTGCTGTAGTTTTTTAGGTTCATATGAAAGTCTGTATTTGCATCTGTTATTATTGAAAAAATTTCTTTTGGTTCTTACACTATCCACTCAGCTCATGCTCTTTAATTGAGACGTTACTGTGACTACTTGTATTGTGTTCTTGAGTGAATATTCAGATTCAACATTGTATTTCTGCTTGACCAATTCTATATCATTTCTAAGGAAATAGATAAAAGCAAACTAACAGAGAAACTGAGTCTGTCTTTATTCATTATATTGATGAAGAGATGTATATAAATGTATATAGAAAGGTGTAAATATAAATATTCTCTTTGTTCTATGTCCTCATAAGGGGAATATTTCATCTAAATCTTTTGCCAAATCCCTGTCAAATTCTACGGGCCGTCGGAGGACCTGACATATTATGGGCCAAAATGTAGTCTTATAAATAGAGAGATATAATAAGCAAATTGGCAAACTGTTTATAGTGCGTGGTATAAATGGTTATACGCTCTGCTTTGGTTACCTGAAATTCCTTTCCCCACTGTGCCGTGCGCTATCAAGATTAAAATGAACCCCCCTTTTAAGAGAAGAGCGCTATTTGAAAGGAGGCATCACAGGTCCCAGGGAACCCAGGGGGATTTTAACATTGTGTGCAGTAACAAACTACATACCAGTGTAAGGGGCCCACGTCCCCTTCTAATGGCAGGGTCAGAGTGCATCTGCAGAAACACTCTGGGGCCTATTAACTGAACTAATCTGAGCCAAATCCTAAACTTACTACTTTTGGTATTCAGAGAAGGCATTTAGTAGTAATAAAGTTAGGACTGCTAACTTTACTACTACTAACATGAGACAAAATCCTAAACTTACTACTTTTGGTATTCACAGAAGGCATCTAGTAGTAGTAAAGTTAGGACTAGTAACTTTACTACTACGAAATGCCTTCTGTGAATACCAAAAGTAGTAAGTTTAGGATTTTATCTCAGATTAGTTTTGTGAATCGGCCACTCAATGTATAATAGGTGATGCTGAATCATACCAAGAGTGTCTTGGGTCCTAATTTAAGCAAGGAAAACGGACCATCTTTCCTCGATTGATTAGCCAAAAACAGCTTTAGTTGGAAAGCAATAACCGCTCACTCCTGTTCGCTGTTTCCTCCATTGTTCTCCATTGTTCTCCATCTGCTGTCAGTCTCTCACCTCGGCACGGGTGCCAGACTGCTGGAAACTGGCGGTGGTCTCTCCATTGCTCAAAAAGGAAAACCTGGACCCGACATGCCCAGCTAACTTCAGGCCCATCTCCCTCCTGCCATTCCCTATCAAGATCCTAGAGAAACTGGCCACAAAACACCTATCCAACTTTCTTGAGAAGAACGATTGTTTGGATGTGGCTCAGTTTGGTTTTCGACCGGCACATGGGCCTTAGTCAGCTTTGGTGACTGTTCTTGATGACCTTCGGACGCGGGCCGACATGGGTCAGGCAGCCTTTCTAGTGCTGCTTGACATGTCGGCCGCGTTCGACACGGTCAACCATGCTACTTTGATCAGGAGACTGACAGAGGCGGGGGTATCAGGCTTAGCCCTTGAATGGTTGGTGTCATATCTCGAGCGAAGACACCAGGTAGTTGCACTACCGCCCTACCAATCCAACATCAAGAGGGTGGGACAGGGAGTACCCCAGGGCTCGGCCATCAGCCCTATCCTTTTTAACCTGTACCTCCGTCCCCTGATCACACTGATCAAGTCGTTTGGCATAACAGTTACCAATTACGCTGACGACACCCAACTTATCTTCTCGTTTGAGGGTAAGGGCGGGGTGTCACAGGAGGTTTTCCATCAATGTATGAGGGCCACGGCAGAATGGTTAGGGAAAAACTCCCTCCAATTCAATAGCTCGAAAACCGAGGTATTACACTGCTCCTGGGACCGGATCCCCAGATCCCTACCACAGGGTTTTTGGCCTCCCGATTTCCAAGGCACTAATCTGCCTGCTGACTCGGTTCGGAATCTAGGGGTCATGTTCAGTTCCGATCTACAATTGGACACCTCAGTAAATAAAACGGTGGCTACGTGTATGGCTTTACTTGGATCCTTGAGAAAGATCCTACCCCTGCTTCCGGCGCAGGCAAGACCAGAAGTAGTGCGGTGCATAATCCTCAGTCGCCTTGACTACTGCAACGCACTGCTACTGGGGCTCCAACTACCGTGCTAGGAAAACTCCAGCGGATTCAGAATTGTGCCGCTAAACTGGCACTCTCGCGACGTCGCTCGGACTCCTCCACCAAGGCACTCAGGGACCTTCACTGGCTCCCAATTTCTCAACGGGTGAACTTCAAGGCTCCGTGTATTGTTTTTAGAGCTTTACACAGTCAAGGCCCGGCCCCTGTGCAGGATCTTTTCTCATGGTATATCCCCTCAAGAACACTCCGATCAGCATCGGCTCACTTGGTTGTGGTACCCAAGTTTCGGAGGACCCGGATGGGTGGACGCTCCTTTAGGATCGCCGCAGCACGGCTGTGGAATTCTCTACCGCTGGGTCTCAGGGGCCTGGAGGTTTTCTCCATCTTTAAAAAAGAGTTAAAGACCCACCTGTTCCCCAGAACAATGTAAACAGATCAGAAGTTGGTAAAATCTCGCTCTGTGTCATAACAGTCTAAGCGCCAGGATGCCCGGTGGGTGACAGTGATAGCGCTTTATAAGAATGTCTATACATACATACTCCTCAGGGCCCTGTTGGCACTGCACCTGTTGTACTATTGACACCAATAGCAATAGGTGTCACCTTCCTGTTCACTTTACTATAGTTTCTGCAGATACATATTTGTTACTGTCAGGATGTAAATCAGTGACATTTATCCTATTTATGGGCAGCAGCACATATGAGCCATTGCATCTTATGAGAGTATACTATTGGGAAATATTCACATTAGGTCTCTTGTCATATTTAATGAACTTCATATCAAATCATTCTGTCCAATAGGATCTAATGGATAATGTTTGCTTATTTAATGTTTGAATGATAAATCTCAGTCAGGAATCAAAAGCAAGTCTCATGTGTATTAGCAGGAGCAATACTCCCATTTTATTCATTTTATTTTTTTAATTGTATTTAATTTATTTGTATTTAATTCATGTGGCCTTCTACACATGGCTGACAAGTCACTGAAGACACTTCAAAGTTTTGCAAGATCGAAAAGAAGCTGTAAAAAAAAGAGGGGCATAGCGTCCACCGAATGAGAGAAAAGTTCCTAAACCTATAATACTTCAAATGGGAAATTGCCTTCAAACTAGCCTAATATGTTAACCATATCTTTCACAGACTCCTTGAATTTTTCATTTCCGAAAGGAGAAACAAGATACTGTGTCATAAATATCATCATTTGGAACAGGAAGTACCCTGTGAGTTACAGTTCTTAGATACTTACCAATTGGGACACAAGCGTGAGGCTGCCCTCCCATAGGAATACATTGGGGATTCCCTGATAAGTGTTTCTGTGGTAAATCCTGATATGAGAGAAGAAGCGTGGTCAAGTTTGATATGTTTGGAATAGTAATAATAAATGTTATGCAATGGTGTGCGCAGATTTATTCTCACTATTTTAGAAATGCCACTTCTAGAAGTTGGCATTTCTGTGTGCTATGTGTCTGCCTGCCTGATGTGGATTGCATGTCTGGCTTTGGAGTGACAGGGGCTGGTGAGGTGTGTGGCTCCAGGAGGGACAGGGTGAGTCAGCGCTAGGCTGAATAGGGCATCTGCATTTGGAGTAGTGGGAGGAGTTGTCCCTTGACCCTGAATGGGATTGTGCCTCCCTGGGTGAATGCTGGCTGCGCCCCCCTGTGGTGTGTCTGATGACAGAGGCCCAATCTGACAAAGGAGGGTGGGAGCCCTGTAAGCAAAGTGTTCCACAGCCCTCAGAACCAGTTGCAACTGGTTTCCCCAGCCCTTTGCCAGGGCAGAAGAAAGGAAATGTGGATATAAATGTAGGGGCTGTGACCCCATGTGTTTGTGCTGTTCTTGTGACTGGGGGCTTTTTGCTGCTGCTAGGCTCCAGGAGGAACAGCCACGAGGGACTATCTTTTTATTGCTAAGAGTGGCTGGTGTCTGGCAGCGCGCTGCGGAAGAGCCTGCTGAGGGAATCCTGAGCATAGGGATTCCCCCCTGCGCTGCTGATCAAGTGGGAGCCTACCACACATTTGCCTTTACTTCTGCGGGTGTCCACTCCGCAGTTGTGCATATTATTGACCGGGTGCCACCCCGCATTCGTGCCTTTCTGGCGGGTGTCCACCCCGCACTGAAGAGCCGCTGAAAGAAAACGCTGTGACCCGAGCCGGATGTCAGGCAAAGGTTGCCTGGTTGTCGGTGGGTCCAGCTGCCTCGTGGAAGTCCGGAGCCTCGCAGGCTCCACATCGAAGTCCCGGGTCCCAGGAGAAGGGCCCGGGTGAAGTCACGAGAAGCCCCGGGGCAGGTTTGGCCGAGGCACCCTGTCAGTGCCTGATGACCTGCCTGGAGACCTGCAAACCTGCGAATGGAGAGGAGCAGAGTCCCCGAGCAGCCCCGGTGAGTGGGGGCTGATTCTAGAGCACTGCGGGTGCCGATTTGGTGGCACCATAGACCTGCGAGGAGGAGCCCCGGGTAGGAGAGGCTCCAGAAGCACCGTGAGTGCTGAGCTCATTTTAGCATATTGCCGCTGCCAAGTGGAAGCACAAGGAGTAGCCCAGCGAGACGGGGCTCCCTCGGCACGGGGAGTGTCAGTGCCTGATTCCACAGCTGTCCTGCCCGACAGTGGGCAGCTGCACCATGTGGGCAAGGTGTGTTTTGGACTCCCGGTTGAGCTCACGAGGCACTAGTGTTACCAGTGCCTGATATTTCTCCTCAGCTGCGCCGCCGTAGAGGCAGCTGCAACAACGGGGCAATTATTTTTAGTGATGAGGAAAGAGTGAGAGACACTCACCCTACCCCAGTGCATTCCGCACCTTGCATTCGCTGCATTGACAGCCATAGGGCCGTGGAAGGTCCTAATTTAGCGCCCTGACATTGGAGCATAGGGCATTTTGAGCCCAGTAAAAGGCCAGTTGGCCTGGGGGTCATTTTCTTGCTGGTGACAGGGCACAAGGCCCTAAGGTGCTGTGTGCACTTTCCCCGTGTTACTGTGGTGCCCTGTTTGTTTAGGACGCCTATGCCAAATCTGATTTATGCCCATTGGTATTTACGCTAATGGTTTATGCTTATGAGGTGATTGCACAATGTGTTTATGCCAGTGATACCTAATGCGTAATGTGTTTATGCTTATTAGGTGATTGCACAATGTGTTTATGCTGGTAAGGCCTAATGCGTAATGTGTTTATGCTAATGAGGTTTGGGCCTAATGTGTTTATGCTTCATGTCAAGCTATGATATTTTAGGATGGTGTCTAATGCTAATGTGATAATGCTTAGGTCATTATGGTACCAATAATAACTGGTTGTGTTTTATATTTACTACCCGCATGCTGATGGTTGATATTTTAGGATGGTGTCTAATTCTACGATATTTTAGGATGGTGTCTAATGCTAATGTGATAATGCTTAGGTCATTATGGTACCAGTAATAACTGGTTATGTTTTATATTTACTACCCGCATGCTGATGGTTCTGACCGTGACCTGATTGGCCTAGTCCTGTATATAGTCCCCTGTAAATTGTTATCTGGTGCCAGTTGGCACAGTGTATATGTGTGATTATGATTCTAATGTGTTTTGGATAACACAAAGGCTGTTTTTATATAAACTTGTGTGGAGTTTCCTTTGTAGTGTGCCGAGTGTGTTGCTGCTGTGTGAGTGTGTTGCGCAAACGCTTTACACATTGCCTCTGGGAAAAGCCTGACTGCTCCTGTCAACCTACCAAGGGGGTGAGAAGGTGTTATCTTCAGCATGTAACTCCCTTGCCCTGACTAGAGTGGTGGTTTCTACCTGGCTTAGGCGCAAGGCCTAGCAAACCAGAAATTCCATTTCTAACACTGTTTCATTGGACTCTCACCAATGAACCGTACCTGCTTCCATTAGCAGACCATCAAATTACTTCTGTAGTGCTCTGGGTGTATTTATACAAGTTTTGTTTTATGTAAAGGAGGCTACTTTTTCATGTATATTGTACACTATGCTGGTGGCATAGTGTTTTCAGCCTATTGAGCACACTTGTCATTGAATGGTCCCTACATATCCTGTTTCTTTGGTGGCGGGGGATATGTCTACACCACTGCTACCAATTGTCTCTGTTCATGTGTGCACATGCGATTATGCGTGCAAGACAACCTTTATTCACAGTTCACATGAAGCCTGTAAACAGAAGTGACTCTGCAAGGATAGATATTGACCTGGGGTAGTCCTTATTATATTAGTAAACATTCATGGTGAGGGTCAATAGTGCTTACTGTGAAATATGAGTGTTTACACTGTGCATGCATATAGGCGAAATCTGTCTTAAAGTACAGTTTGCTCGAGTTAGACCTGCAGGCTTCAGCAAGGTACCAACATGAGGGAAACACATACCCCAGCTTTATATTTGCAGGACCCATTCACCTAATCAACATTATGTGACTTCAAGAATTGTCATATTTCTCTGACTTAGCTCACATGTCAGGCCTGTGCCACTCCTACTGGTCCAAGTTGTTTATTGTGCTCTTTAGCAGGGGAGTCAAAGGCCTCACCTCACAAAACGGGCAATTATCAGTGATTAACTCAGTTCATGAGAGCTGAAAGGGGTATGGGGAAATCTGCATGTGATAATTAGCTTGTCACACTGCACCTGTGCTGGGGCAGCCCAGGCCCACTAAAACATAGAGAGAGGGCCAGACCTCCAGAGCCAGCACAGGGGGGCTCACCTTTGGAGATTTGGTGGGTAGGAATCAGGCAGTGATGTCAGGTAGGGGTGGAGCTGAGGCCCTCCGAGTAACACCTTCCAGAGAAAACTTGAAGTTTCCTTGTTGGATTGTTCCAGAATGCTCTGAATATGTGTTGATAGGGGTGGAAGGGTAATCTGGCATCCTAGGATTAGCCGGAGGTGCCTGGCATCTTGAACCTTCCAAAGGCACTTAAAAACCCCTGCACAAGGGAGAGACAGTTGAGAGAAACTCCACCTGGGAGACGATCATGGCTGAAAGGATGCCAGGGAAACATCCTTTACAACGCAACCATTACATCGCACTACACTTACAACGCAGTCATTACATCGCAACATCATTTACAATTCATGTCTCTACAATGCCGGCATTACAATGCAGGACACTACATCGCAAGACACTACTTTGCATGTCACTACAACACGGGCATTACAACGCATACCATCACAACGCATACCATTACAACGCATAGTATCCCTACACTATCCAAAACTTACTCTATTGTTGCACACTCTGGAGTTAGACTAGTAATTTTAACCCCTACGCTATACAACACTTACCCTTCTGTTGCACCCCCTGGAGTTAGAATAGTAAATGTTACCCCTATACTATCCAACACTTACCCTACTGTTGCACCCCCTGGAGTTAGAATAGTAATTTTTACCCCCATACTATCCAATACTTATCTTACATGCAATGTAATGGTATGTGTTGTAATGGTATGCATTGTAAAGGTATAATGTGATGTAATGGAATGCGTTGTAAAGGTAGTTTTTAAAAATGCAATGTAGCGTCATGCGATGTAATAGAGTGCGTTGTAAAGGATGTTGCGATGTAAACACTGCGTTGTAAAGGCATGTGTTGTAAATGTATGCACTGTAACGTCATACATTCACTGCCAGGCTGAAAGGATGCCCAGCTGGAAAGAGAAAGCTACCCTGCAAAAATGGACCAAGGTCCTTGCTGTCAGGGCGACCCCCTACAGACTAGGATGGGTGTCGTCAGGCCCAGTAGATCTGGCCGCCCTATACTCTCAGAGGCATGGACGACTGAGACCGGAAACCATCCCTGGCAACTCCGCTCGACTACGGGGAGTGGGGGGTGCTACTGAGAACCTCCAGCCCTCCTTTGCACCACTGTCTCTTTTGTTACAGTGGACCGATATAGCAGCACTGCTCCAAAAACGTCCCACAGTAACAAACAGCCCCGCGGACCAAATACCATCCGCCACACTTTCGGTCCACTGGGAAATGCCCGGTGGTGCTTCAGTCAGTCCGGCCCTGCCCTGAGGACCAGTTAGGGGAATTATCTCCACTCAAACGCCCCCGCCACAGGTACTCTGCAAGGCAGGCAGGAGGATCTGGGTCCTGGGACTGCGGGCAGGAGAATGTGCTGCTGTCTTTTTATGAGGGACTGTGCAACATGGCTCCATCAGCAAGAAAGAAGTGCCCCAAGACTGGTACAGAGAGCCAGCAAATCCAGCACCCCCCAGAATGTACCCCTGTAGAGGAAGGGGATCTGTTAAAATGCACCCTATCACTAGGGGGCAGATTAACAAATCCCTTGCGCTGGCAGTACGTCACTTTTTGTGACATACTGGAAGCGCAATACACTGCCCCATATTTACAAGGACAGGAAAACCACCCCTGCATGGCTTTTCCTGTCCTTGTAAATATGGCCCCTTAACATGCAGCACTTTGCGTGAAAGGCGTGTTCCATGGGTGTTGCTGTGGGTGTTCCCACGCAACACTCATGGAACGAGACACATTACCAGATTTACGAGGAATCGTAAATTTGGGAATGCGTGTGAATGTTACGCCTCCCCAGGGGAGGTGTAGGGAGGCGCAACAAGGAGAAATGTATTTATTTCTCCTCGTTTTTGTTTCTTGTTTCTATGAGTGCTGCATTCTGCTGCACACATTGAAAGACGAAATCCCCTCTAATTATTGTTTTTGTTCAGGAAGGGTTCCCTTCCTGCACATAAACAATCATTGAAAGAATGCTGTTTTTCAACTTCTATGTGTGCTAATGCAGCACACATATGAGTTGAAAAACAGCATTTCAGATTGTTTTTGTGCAGTAAGGGAACCTTTCCTCAACAAAGACAATCTCCCCACGACGCAGGCATCCTTGCAACATGGTGCAAGGGTGCCTGCGCCGGCGCACGGCAGCAGTTTGTGCGCCAGCACAGGGGGAATCACAGAGATGCGACATATTGTTGTAAATATGTCGCATCCCTGTGCTTTCCAAACTAACGCAGCACGGCGCAGCAAAATGAGTTGCTGCACCATGCCGCGTTAGTTTATTGTAAATCGGCCCCTAGGTCCGGTCACCAGAAGCAAAATGAGGCTAAATGAAGAAAATTCTCCCTATGGGGCCAAAGATATGCACCTTCAAACAATTGGCATGGTAAACAAAGGAACAAGCGTGTGGCGCACTGCTGCACTGCAAAGATTAGTCCCTCGAAGTGTCCTTGGCCCGGAGGTTCATTACAAGTGTTTTATTAACGTATGAGTCGAGGGGGCCCCCACAGCCAATTTTGGCCTTGGAGACCCATCTCCCGACCCACTGCAAGCACATACCGTCCTGGCGACCTCATTCCTCAGGACAGCAACAGGAAGGCCAGCCCAGGTGCATTGCCGACCCCTGTGTCTGAGGGGAAAGAGAACAGAGAGCTGAACTGCTCCCGCTGCAGGAGAAGAAAAGTAGCTGTTCCCACTGCGGGTTGGCTCCTGCATTGCATAGAAGCTGCGTTCAGGAGCTGCCTCGGATCACTGGAGCCCTTGGGCTCCGCTGCTGCTCCCGGAGGAAGGAGGTGGCAACTGGGTGCCTAAGGTGGGACTGCAGCTCACACTTAAAATAAAATAAACACATTTTAAAAAGTAAAAAGAATTTGGCTTCCGGCCTCTAGTCACCACTTGATATTCAAGAATCAGATCTAGGAGCGCCCCAAAGTAACCTGTGCTAATCTACATACTCTTGGTGCTTGTCATGACGAAATGATGGCAGGGTCATCACCAACAGATAGCCAACAGTGAGCCTGCCTTGTATATATTAATATGGCACCCCGACAAAGCCAGTAGGCCTGCCTTGTACATATTAATGTGAGGACTCCTCAACAAACTCAATAGGCCTGCCTGATATTATAATGACACTTCCTCATAGTGTGATGTTACCTTTGTTATATGTGTGGGTTATTGTGATTATGGTGTTCAATACTCACGAGGGGTAAAATGAGACATGAGGGTTTCACCATACATATTTTCATCTACCTGATGTTTATATTTCTCACATAATGTGTACTGTTCAGAGGTGTGTTTGTATGATAAAAACACGTTTCCTTTTTAAAAGGAAAAGCATAGCGTGGACAATAATTTATTGAGTGTTGCTGTTACATGCCAGAGAATTGAGATTGGGAGCCCACACCACCTCCTTTGAGTATTCCTTGAACTGCTTTGCTTCGTTCCCCTGAGAGGATCAAGTGCTAGGGTACTTCATTTGCAGTTATAAGACAATTGCAGACCTAATACTTATGAAGGACTTACAACCGCTGCAGCTAATATCCCAATTTCTTACACTGCTGCAAAGTTTTGATTATTTACTTTTCAGCTAAAAGTAAATCACTTAGTGCCAAATTTATGAGGAAGTATCGCAGCGTGGCAACGCAAATCCTTTGGCTGTGCCACGCTGCGGCACTTCCAAAGCACAGGAATGTGACATATTTATTATAATATGTTGCATTCCTGTGCTCCCCATGCACTGGCGCAGAAACAGCTGCCATGCGCCGGTGCAGACACCCTTGCACCATGGTGCAAGGATGCCTGCATCATGGGGAGGTTGTTTTTGTGCAGGAAGGGGCCCCTTCCAGCACAAAAACGATCACTACAGGCATGTTTCTCTTTCAATGGGTGCTGTAGAATGCAGCACGCATTGAAAGAGGAAAAAAGAGGAGAAATGAAAACATTTCTCCTTGTTGCGCAAACCTACGCCTCCCCTGGGGAGGCGTAGCATTCACACGCATTTCCAGATTTACGATTCCTCGTAAATCTGGAAATGTGTCTTGTTCCATGGGTGTTGCGTGGGAACACCCACAGCAACACCCATGGAATGCCCCTATCACGCAAAGTGCTGCTTGTGAAGGGGGCACATATACAAGGACAGGAAAAGCCACGCAGGGTGGCTTTTCCGGTCCTTGTAAATATGGAGCAGTAAAATACGCCACTGGTACGTCCCGAAAAGTGATGTACTTTTAGCGCAGGCGTCTCGTACATCTGCCCCTTAGCACCTTGTGTTGCTTTGTGTTATTTTGCCTCAAGAGAATGTCCCGAAGGATGGTACACGGGCTTTCTCACGCTGCAGTATGGGAGGCCGATCTTGTGCTCACCTTGCCGTCAATTGGTGGAATTCTATGCCTCTTAATATGTGAGCCATGAATTACCACACATCTTTTAGGAAAAATCTTATAACTTGGCTGTTCCAACTTAATCTATCACCGCTCTCCTCAAAAAGGTTCCATCTGCAGCTTCCAGATACCTGATGATAGCTGGATGCTTTACAAACTGGAAATAAATAAGTTGTGATTTGTACCTGAAGGCTAGCCATCCAGTACAACACCTTTGCCAGACATCATATACACACCTTTACACTATGGTTTAAAGTGGTGTGCATGGTGCTAAGCCGCTTGATGGTACACCAACACTTGGTAAGAGAGCAGCTGCACCATATATTTTTAGATGATGTGCTGTTCAACTCTCTCCTTTTCAGGTGACACAGCTCAGCAACTTTTGTTGTTGTGTTGCATTGCATGAAATAATAGTAAATTTGTCCCAATAGCCATTTCAACATTGAAAGAATTCTAGGATAAGTTGATCTTAATTGCATTCAACCAAATGACCTGCAGGTCACACCATATGCCTTCAATGAGTGCCCAACCTGCTGAGCACTCTTCAATGCATAAGGGCACAAGTCATGTGTGATCAAAATCAAGCAGTCTTTATGCTCTGTTGCAAACCCTGAATGTCGATATGTGCTGATAAAGACCTAATAAATATGGCCTTTCTAAGACACTGAAAAATCGTAGAATGGCCCGAACGTTTGATTTTACTGATATTTCTGTAGAACAGCGCAAGAATGTTTTGCCATGGATGACATTTCAAAATTTATTTTAAACTGATGCTCAGAGGACTGAACAGTCGAAAATGATGCTTATGGATTTGCACTTTTCTTTTAAAGGAGAGGCCTTGGGCACTGTAGAGGCCCCTACCACGATGTATATTGTGCAAATGCAAATTTAATGTCAATGCAATTAGTAGTGGATATTTTTTCATTTGCATGGGTGTGTGACCTCAAATGTTGTGTCCGTTCTCATTGTACGACCAGCTTGAACAATGCTCAGGTTACTCTATTATCTAAGGAGACTTGCTTGGTCGAAGGGTAAGGAGAGGGATGAGGTACACAGCCATCCTCAACAGTGTCATCTTAAGGATTTCTATGGAATCAGACAAGACATATTTTGGGTGTCCCTTTTGGGAACAACTTTTAATTTTATTGTCCATTATCTGCTAATTCAAGCCCACATCATGCCAACAAACTTACAGAAATGTGGTAAAATAAATTTGAAAAATACCCCAGAAATCCTTATGGTGAGAGTGGGCAAAGAGAGTCAGAGTTGGAGATAGAAGTAAGGAGAGAAAATGAGAGAGGATGAGATATATATATAGACAGAGGCGAGCTAGAGAGAAAGAAATGTTACTGTCTCAGGAACTTCTCGGAAGCAACGGCGTAGCTTTGGGGGGTGTTTGGGGTATTACACGCCCCCTAATACATATATTTTCTGCTAAGTAATTGGTTACATGTGCTTTCAGTCGGGTACTGAGAGATGTCATTTAAACAAATCAATGAGAGGCAATATGACTGATGGATTTCAGCAGGAATTTTTACATATACACAACTGAGAAAAATCCCAACTTTAAGACTTTCGGTATTCACAGAAAGCATTTAGGAGTCCTAAAGTTAGGAGTCCTAACTTCTGTGAATACCGAAATGAGTAAGTGCCTTCTGTGAATACCAAAATGGTAGTAAGTTTAAGATTTTGTCTTAAGTTAGTTCTGTGAATCGGGCCCACACACTCTCTCCCACGATATTGTGTTTTCTCTCTTAGAACTCCAATAATTCAACATTCATTTTCCTTTCCACTTCCCAATAGGCCCGTCTCATGCACCCTGCTTGTCGAATAATGTATTTAAACATTATATGCCAGCCTTATTGTCTGAAAATCTGAAGCTCACCCCCCTTCCCCCTTCCCCCTCCCCCCCAATCTTACTGACCAAGCTACACCCTTCTTGGTAGGTGGGATCTTGGCCAATTTCCAATGTTGCAAACTATCTCTTGTTATGCATAAATCTCAGCTTCCACTACTTGGAGGGCCTAGCATTTCACTCACGTTGGAACAGGTGGGGGTCGATTGAAAACTAATTCTGTAGGGTATATGCAGGAGTAACCCTGCCCGATCATTTCAAAGCGCTTCACTCAGCACTTGTTTTGAGAGGATGGTCCATCATTTGAAACATCATATTTATCACTGACATGAAGGCAAAAATATAAAATGTAAGCTAGCATCAATTATTTCAATATTCATTGGTGCATAGAAGTTGGAAGAATTTGGACAGAGGTTACAAATTACTTATCTCTTTTGACCCAACCTCTGTACCAGTTAAATACAGATAGATAGCTGTGACAATAACTAAAGGATGTTGCACACTACTCATCTACTCAGGGTAGAAAGTCTACATAAAATATACTTGTTCAAAGACTGGTGCTATCACAGTATACTTCCCTGCAATCTGTAAGGGCACTGATAGTGTTACTTCAAAGCATAACAAACTATGAAATCATAAAACAATATACCGGAGCACTCAAACAATTTGTTTAAATAAAAATGTTTGGGGACAATGTCATGTGATATATATTAGTCGTCTTTATTGTGCTTACACACTTCTAACCAAGTACATGATCATCAGCCGACACGTTCCGTCTTCAATGGGACTTTTGCAAGGTGTGTGACTGCAAGCTGTATTTTTTATTCCTCTAACAATAATAGGTGAAGTAAGACGATATAGGTGCCAGAGAACGAGTATTCTTCTAGGTGATCTCTCCTTTGGCCAATTGGACTGTTGGATTCTTCCTAATAACAAACGTAGTTGTGATCATCTGTTTATTATCAATTATTTGAAGCTCACAATGAAGTGATGTTGCTATTCAGTCAAGGGTGACACAATGTAGAGAGCCCTGATAAGCTCTACCCTGTCCATAGCAAAACGGAATGTAGGCCCACATTTAATTTTGCAAAGGATATGCCAGAGCTTATCAGGGCTCTAACATCATCTATTATTGTCCCATTGTGGACAAAATATGTCAGCTGATGATTATGGACTTGGTTGGAAGCGTGTAAACACAATAGAGAGGATGAAAATATATCAAATGACCTTGGGCTTATGGACTGACATTTCTGGTTCTTGGTTCCCAAACAGTTTTATTGAAACAAATTGTTGGGGTGTGGCAGTATATTGTTTTACAACCTCTGGCTCAGGTTTGAACGGGTATTGCGGAGGGCAGGATTGGTGGGATGAAAAATTGGATGCAGCTAAATGTGATTTGGTCAACCTGTTGGCCATTGCCTTAAATGTCCAAAATTCATAGATTCACACATGTACATCCAGTGGAACAAGAGCGTAAGAACTTTGCGAAATGAGCTCATCTGTCAATAGTGCTAGTTGTTTCCAACCTATGTGTGCATTTCAAAGCTACACAACGGGAAAAAGTTACCTACATTTGTGTTCATTTTATTGTATCACTACAGTGCAAAACTCAATTGATCCTAAGCGCTGAAACTTTAAACTGGACTATATAGTGAAAGAGTTTACATTTGACCAGTGATAAATATTGGTCAGGTTAAAATACATTGATCTTGTGCAATCAGTGTCAACGAGGTAATCTAGGTGTACGGTCAGACTGCGGATAAAGAGGCCAAAACACTGTCTGTCTCTGTGCTATATCTGGGTGCTCATGGGCAGCAGGGATGAGTGAAGTGACTCCTTTCCACTCTGCTGTAATTGGACGCAAAAGAGCAATTCCTTTGTTTTTGCAACCACTTCCCCCCAGACTGAAAAAAGATGGAAATGAGATGCTTTCAATATAAGAATTCCTTTCTCCAGAGTGGGCATGGCGGAGTGGAAGGAACGAGGGGGCATATTATCAAGGGCCATTATTGCCGCTTTAGTGGGACTTTTTTCCGCTAATGCGGCGATATGTTTATCGCCCTATTACCAAGCTGTCACTAACACCAGTTAGCGACAGCTTGTAGGCGATAGCGGGCATTTAGGGGCCCACTTTGCATGTCAGCGATAATTATCGCTAATGACATGCAAAGTGGGCATGCCAAAATGTCAGCGACTGAAAACAGTTGCTGCAATCGCTATCGCCTATGATCAACACTGTGAGAAGTTGGCCTGATATATGATGCTCACTAGTTCTAGTGATCACCTTGTATCATGCCAAGCAACCCTTATGGTGCAGGTTGTAAAGTCAACCTTATAGACAAGCTATCCTAGGGGTAGCATGGACTAAGCAGTCTTAGGCTAAACTCTGTAAAGGCATGTGAAGCAAGCTGTTTTACCATACACAATCCCTTGAATACCAAATGAAAGGACACCACGCAGATATATATTGAAAATATATATAGATTTATTACTACAAATATCCCTGATACTCTTTATGAGCACAGAAGCAAATGCGTTAAAACAAAACACAGTTTAAAATACACAAAAGTTGCACAATATGGATGAGCCCTAGGGGCCACCTAAACCATATACTAAGAAAGTGGTATAAGAACCACTATGGGGAAAGTGAAGAGGCCTAGGGCCTGGGGAATCGCTGGAGCTGTTCGGGACTAACAGTGAAGAAGTCGGGAAAGGCCCCCGGGACTCGGGTGCAGTGTTTAAAGTGCACGCACTCACCAATGCAAAGTCTATGGTGCGTAAAAAGTACAAAGTTAGTTAGAAAGGAACCTTCCAAGTGACCTAGAAAGCTGAAACTTTAGACACAGGCCCTAGAGGTGTGTACCAGTGTGGGAACACCGGCGGAGCTGAGTTACCTCACCCACAGGAAGCGGGTGCATAGGGTCGAAGTAGTGTCAGGTTTCGTCACGCAGGTCGATGGTGCTTGGAGCTGAAGATGCTGCAGGCGGCTCGATGTGAAGAGTTCCGGTGGATCCAAGGGTGGATCTGAAGAGGTGAAGACCTGAAAGCAGAGGGGACAATGTTCAAAGTCACTAGCCAGTGACTACCGTGGAACCAGATTGGAACCAGGCGATGTCGGGTGCAAACAGGCGTCGAGGTGTAGCTTCTCTCTGCAGCCATGTAGACACGAGGGGTCGAAGACGTCCAGGAGTCGGTCACGAGCTGTCCCACGCAGGCTTCTCGCTGTTGGCGGTGTCGACGACTTCATAGAAGCAAACAGGCCTTGGCTAATGCAAGCCACGCAGGAATCAAAAAAGGCTTGTTACTCGGACCAGCAAGGTCAGAGCAGGGGCTCCTTTTTACAGGAGCAAGGGCAAGTCTGGAGCAACCAGACCCGCAGTGACAGTTGTAGGTTTCGTCGCCAAGATGGCCGCTAGCCACGTGGCAAGTGGACGGTTAGGCGCGTCGAGTGGCACAATGCAAAAGGGCCCCACGCAGATCGTGGCAATGCTGGGGGGCTGATCTTCGGTGCAAGGGCTGCTCGAGGTTGGGGCTTCTCAAACCCCAAAACACAGCGTCGAGGGTGCCTCTGATGCTGCGCAGTCAGCGTTTCGGGGGCCTTCCAAGATGTCCGGTCCCACGTCTCTCGGTGCCTCCACGGGTCCCTTCTTTGCAGGGACTGTGGATCGGGCAGTGAGAAGTCTGGGAGTCTGGGTCTTGTCAGGCTCTGGGCTCGGGCTCCGGCGGGAGGCGGCGGCAAAGCAGACGTCAAGTTGCTGGTTGGTGCCTGTGTTCACAGGGTGGTCACTCCTTGGCCACAAGGGAGATTCTCTTCCGTCTTCTGTGCAGCAGAATGTCGAAGTCCAGTCTTCTTCTGTATTTCAAGTTGATTCAGGATGATCTGAAGTCTCAGGACACAGCTCCCACTCTTATTCGAATCTGGGGGGCCGGATCACCTACTAGGTCCCTCCTCTGGGTGGGACCAGGAAGGGGGGTGGTTACACCCCCTTTCCTTTGTCCAGTTTCGCGCCAGGACTGGGGCTGGAAAGCCCCAGCACCGGTTTGAACTGGCCTATGCACAGGGACACCTTGTGTGCCCCAGGCATGTCTGATTCTATTCAGCCCTGTCCTACCCAATACAAAAAATCCTGTCTGGGGTGGTGCTAGCACCTCCCAAGGCAGGAAACCCTTTGTCCAAGCTGCCCTCGCTGGAAGGACTCCCAGCAGCAGGAGGTCAGACTTGTGTCTGTGGTGGCAGCATCCATTTTGGGATGCTAAGGCTCTGTTTAACTTTAACCGGGGTTCAGGCTAGGTACATGTCGTGCCCCTCTAGAAGGGTGGAATGCTACCCCCGTCGCCAGAACTGGCGAGGGGGTAGTATTCCAATTCGTATGACACCTTACTCGACATGTTTTGATAAAGCCAAACCCAAGATAGCATTTAACCGCGAGGTTCATAATGCACTTAAGAGTATATGGTATGGCAATATCATGAAACAGCTAAAGGACATGGTTCCGAAAGCTGCAGACAGGCTCAGCTCATGCCAGAGCACCATCTCACATATTTCCAAGCACTCTGCCTCCAGGATTGATGAGGCCTTCTATAGGAGTGACTGATAGGAACATATGTGTCTATTTTAGGTTAGGTATAGGCATACTACACCTAAGTAAGGGGTGGTTACACCGACTTACCCCAGCTGAGTGATCAGCCAGTTGTGTCAAATATGGAGGCCAGGCCAGGGGTGGCACAATACATGCTGCAGCCCCTGGTAGGCCTTGGAAGCACCTATGCCCTGGGTACCTGGGTACACTGTTACAGGGGCCAATAAGGTGAACCAGTTCCAATTTCGTTTTGCATCTAAAGTACATGGGTAACAATTTAGAGAGAGAACAGCAGGCTGTGGGTCTGATTAGCAGGCCCACAGCCACATTAAGTCATAAACCAGTGAAGCAAAAAGCAAAAATTTGGGGTGACCATAGGATAGCAGACCCTACTCTCCTACACAACCCCCCACCAAACGCAGGGACATTAGACTAACCTTGACCAGTTGTGTCTTCATGTTCTAAGTGGAAGTACCTGGAGAGACCATCTGCATTACCATGGTCAGTCCCTGGGCGGTGCTCCACTGTAAAGTCCATCCCCTGTAGGGAAATGGACCACCTGAGCAGTTTGGGGTTTTCACCCTTCATCTGATTAAGCCATAAGAGGGGCTTATGGTCGGTCTGAATCTTGAAGTGAGTGCCAAACAAGTATGGTCTCAACTTCTTCAGGGCCCACACCACAGCAAAGGCCTCCCTCTCAATGGCTGACCAACGTTTCTCTCTGGGGGTCAGCCTTCTGCTAATGAAAGCAATGGGCTGGTCTTGACCATCTACATTAAGTTGTGAAAGCACAGCTCCCACTCCCAACTCAGAAGCATCTGTTTGGACAATAAACTCTCTGGAGTAGTCAGGACTCTTCAGGATAGGTGCAGAGCACATGGCCTTCTTCAGGTCATCAAATGCCTTTTGACAGTATTCTGTCCACTGAACCTTTTTGGGCATCTTCTTGGATGTCAGATCATTAAGAGGAGTCACAATGGACCCATAGTTCTTAACAAACTTCCTGTAGTACCCAGTCAGGCCCAAGAAAGCTCTGACCTGAGTCTGGGTAGTTGGAGGAGTCCAGTCCTTATGGTCTGAATCTTACTCTCCAGTGGTTGAACTTGGCCTCCACCCACAAGGTGGCCCAAGTACGCAACCTTACTCTGCCCTATCTGGCACTTGGTTGCCTTGATAGTGAGGCCTGCCTTGTGCAGAGCCTCTAGCACTTCCTTCAGGTGGACCAGGTGATCCTCCCAGGTGGAGCTAAAGACAGCAATATCATCCAGATATGCTGCACAAAAGTCATCCAACCCAGTAAAGACTTGATTCACCAACCTTTGGAAGGTGGCAGGTGCATTTTTCAAACCAAAGGGCATCACCACAAACTGGTAATGCCCACTGGGGGTAGAAAATGCTGTCTTGGCTTTAGACTCCTCAGCTAACCTGATTTGCCAGTAGCCAGCTGTCAAGTCAAATGTGCTCAAAAACTTGGCAGAAGCCAATTTGTCTATGAGCTCATCTGCCCTTGGAATTGGGTGTGCATCTGTCCTGGTGACAGCATTGAGTCCTCTGTAGTCCACACAGAACCTCATCTCTCTCTTCCCATCTTTGGTGTGAGGTTTGGGGACCAGAACCACTGGGCTAGCCCAGGGGCTCTCTGAAGGCTCAATGACACCTAATTCCAGCATCTTTTGTACCTCAGCCTTGATACAGTCTCTGACATGGTCAGGCTGCCTGTAAATGTTGTTCTTTACAGGAAGACTATCACCAGTGTCCACCACATGGGTACACCAGTTAGTCTGACTGGGTGTCAGGGAGAACATATGTCGATATGACTGCAAAACCTGTCTACAGTCATGTTGCTGATGTTCAGTGAGGCTGCCATCTAAGGCCACACCATCAACTGAGCCATCCTCAGGGTTCTGAGTCAGCAGGTCTGGGAGAGGGTCACTCTCTTCCTCCTGCCCCTCATCTGTAGCCATGAGCAAGCCCATGTCTGCCCTGTCAACATATGCTTTCAGCCTGTTAACATGGAGCACCCTGTGGGGGCTCCTGGGAGTTCCAAGGTCCACCAAGTAGGTAACCTCTCCCTTTTTCTCCATGATTGTATGGGGTCCAGACCATCTGTCTTGGAGTGCTGCTGGGGCCACTGGCTCCAACACCCATACATTCTGTCCAGGCTGGTACTCAGTCAGGACAGCCTTTTGGTCATGCCAGGCTTTCTGTAAGGCCTGGCTAGCCTCAAGGTTTTTGGAGGCCTTCTCCATATATTCAGCCATCCTGGAGCGGAGACCAAGTACATAGTCCACTATGTCTTGCTTGGGCTTTTTGAGAGGTAACTCCCATCCTTCCCTCACCAGACATAGGGATCCTCTTACAGGATGTCCAAACAACAATTCAAAGGGGCTGAAGCCAACTCCTTTTTGTGGGACCTCCCTGTAAGCAAACAGAAGGCAGGGCAGAAGGATATCCCATCTTCGCCTGAGCTTCTCAGGTAATCCTTTGATCATGCCCTTTAGGGTCTTGTTGAATCTCTCAACAAGCCCATTGCATTGTGGATGATAGGGGGTGGTGAACTTATAGTTAACACCACACTCCTTCCACATAGCTGTCAAGTAAACTGACATGAAGTTTGCACCTCTATCAGATACTACCTCCTTAGGAAACCCCACTCTGGAGAAAACTCCAAGTAAGGCCCTGGCCACAACAGGAGCTGTTGTGGTCCTAAGTGGAATTGTCTTTGGGTACCTGGTGGCATGGTCCACCACCACCAGTATGAATCTGTGCCCAGATGCTGTAGGGGGATCCATTGGACCAACAATGTCAATCCCCACTCTTTCAAAGGGTACCCCCACCACAGGTAGTGGTATTAGGGGGGCCTTTGTGGTACCACCTGCTTTGCCACTTGCTTGGAAGGTTACACAGGAGCGACAAAACTCCTTTGTATCTTCTGACATGTGAGGCCAGTGAAAGTGACAGACAAGTCTGTCCCATGTTTTGTTCTGGCCTAGGTGTCCTGCTAAGGGAATATCGTGTGCCAAGGTAAGAAGGAAGCCCCTAAATTGCAGAGGTATGACCAACCTCCTGGTTGTACCAGGCTTGGGGTCTCTACCCTCTGAATAAAGGAGCCCATCATCCCAATAAACCTTATGGGTACCTTGAGCATTCCCAGCAGCCTCAGCAGCAGCCTGCTGTCTGAGGGGTTCAAGAGAAGGACAGGATAACTGAGCCTGCCCCAAGTCTGCCCTAGAAGGTCCCCCTGTCCCCAGAAACTCAACCTGATCAGGTTCAAGCTCTATAGGGACAGTTCCTTCAGGGGTCTCAGAATCATCTTCCTGTGAAGGCTGATCCTCACTTGTAGGCATTTGGGAAGGCACAGCCTTTGCCCTCCTGTTCCTTGTCTTGGAAGGTACTTGGTCCATTGTTCCAGGATCCAAGACCTGAGGTTCAGAGAGGCACTTTTTGGCCTGTGACCTGGTCACAGCAAGGGCATGTGATGATATCCCTAACATCTCTGCGTGAGTCCTGTACTCAACTTCTGACCATAGAAAACTCTCCAGGTCATTGCCCAACAAACATTCTACTGGGAGATCAGCACTAACCACAACTCTTTTAGGCCAGTTACCCCTCCCCAGGAAAAGTTAACAATTGCCACACTATGTGTAGTAGTGACATTGCTGGCATTGGTCACCAGGTAATTATCACCTGGTATGTACTGTCCAGGGTCCACAAAGCTAGGCGTCACCATAGTGACACTGGCACATGTGTCCCTGTATGCTTGAGCCACTTTTTCATTAATTAAAGGTGTCTGTCTGTACTTGCCCAAATTATTGGGACTGACAGTAGGGGAGAAATCAATCTCCCCATCACAGATCAGAACAGCCTGTGTGGGGACTCTGACTAGGTCAGAATCTCCATCAGTTCCCAAGGTGATACCCACTACCCCCTTAGTCTGTGGTCCAACACTGCCAGCTGTACTAGTGGGTGCAGGTGCCTTAGGGGCTGCAGTGTTGGTGGCTCCACCCTTTTTACAATCACTTGTCCAGTGAGTGGTGTTTTTGCAAAAGCTACACCAGGGTTTTCTTTGACCTTCTTTCTTCCTCTTCTTGGAAGTTTGGGACCCACCCTCAGTATTAGTTTGGGGCCCTGTTGAAGACTTCTGGTCTTTAGCTTTCTGCTCCCCACCCTTCTGGTCTGTTTTCTTTTGGTCACCACCCTGGTTCTGGTTCTGGTTCTTTTGCTTAACTCTGGTTCTAACCCATTTGTCTGCCCTCTTTCCCAATTCTTGGGGAGAGGTTAGATCTGAGTCAACCAAATGTTGATGCAACTGCTGGTTCTGACAGTTATTTAAAATCTGTTCTCTAATAAGCAAATTGTACAATCCTTCATAGTCTGTAACCTTACTTCCCAGCAACCAGCCCTCCAGAGCCTTAGTGGCACATTCAACAAATTCAGACCAGTCCTGAGTCTGTGACTTCTGGGTGTCTCTGAACATTAACCTGTACTGTTCAGTGGTTAAGCCTAACCCATCAATCAGAGCACTCTTCAGGACCAGGTAGTTTCTAGAATCCCCATCACTAACTGTGAGGAGTCTGTCTCGGCCTCTACCTTCAAAGGAGAGCCACAAGATTGCTGCCCACTGCTCCTGAGGGACCTGCTGTACTTTGCAAGCTCTCTCAAGTGCAGTCATCCACTTGTGGATATCATCCCCAACTTTGTAGGGGGGCACAATCTTACTCAGGTTTCTATTATCATAGGACCTGTCTTTATCCTTCTGGATAGTGCTGCCACCAGTGGAATCTAATCCACTCTCTCTAGGCTGCCTTGCTCTAGCAAGTTTCTCTTTGGCCAGGGCAACTTCTAATTCTTGTCTCTGGATCCTAAGTTCAGCCTCCCTCATTTTGGCCTCATGTTCCCTTCTCTGAGGGCTAGTCAACTCCCTTCTGGAGTTGCCATGAGAACCTCTAGAAACATGGGAAGTATTGGATTCACCTGAGTGATTCCTCCTCCTCCTATGCTCCTGGTTAAGTCCATTTGGGGGTCTGAATGGGTTGGACCCACCTTCAGTCCCAAATAAGCTTCAGTTAGCCTGGTTAAGCCTGCTGACTAACACCTGGCTATCTCTATCATCATCAGAATCACTTTCTTCTACCTCCTCTCCCTCTTCTTCCTCAGGCAGAGAATTCCCAGGGGTCTGGTCTTCCTCATCTATCTGGATGACAGGGGTAGGGGCATCAGGGCTATCATCTTCAGAAGGAGAAACTTCCTCACTAGTCCCTGAGGTGCCTGGTTTGGAGTTCTTTAGAGCTTCAGACTGGTCTAATAGCTCTCTGAGGTGTCCTGCTGTAGGAGAAGGACCTGTTTTGATTCCTCTCATGGAACACAGTTGCCTCAGTTCCTTAAATGGAAAGGTAGCAAATTTGGATGGTGCCCCTGGAAGGTCACTCTCAACAGAGGTGGTTCCATTGGATCCCTCTGCTCCAGACATTGCTCTAGTGTGGTGGATGTGTTGCAATCTACCTACACGTGTGTTTTCCTACAAAACCTATCTAGTAGTTGTAGTCAGGGTGTGCTACTCCCTATACTCTACAACAACTAAGTTCAGTAGAACTTAAGTATATCTAGTCTTGTTTTAGTGTACCTATCAGGTACCTGTATGATCTTTCAAATGATATTTTCAAAGATTGTAATGGTAAAACAACAGCAAGCTCAAATCCCACCGCTGCCACCAATGTGAGAAGTTGGCCTGATATATGATGCTCACTAGTTCTAGTGATCACCTTGTATCATGCCAAGCAACCCTTATGGTGCAGGTTGTAAAGTCAACCTTATAGACAAGCTATCCTAGGGGTAGCATGGACTAAGCAGTCTTAGGCTAAACTCTGTAAAGGCATGTGAAGCAAGCTGTTTTACCATACACAATCCCTTGAATACCAAATGAAAGGACACCACACAGATATATATTGAAAATATATATAGATTTATTACTACAAATATCCCTGATACTCTTTATGAGCACAGAAGCAAATGCGTTAAAACAAAACACAGTTTAAAATACACAAAAGTTGCACAATATGGATGAGCCCTAGGGGCCACCTAAACCATATACTAAGAAAGTGGTATAAGAACCACTATGGGGAAAGTGAAGAGGCCTAGGGCCTGGGGAATCGCTGGAGCTGTTCGGGACTAACAGTGAAGAAGTCGGGAAAGGCCCGCGGGACTCGGGTGCAGTGTTTAAAGTGCACGCACTCACCAATGCAAAGTCCATGGTGCGTAAAAAGTACAAAGTTAGTTAGAAAGGAATCTTCTGAGTGACCTAGAAAGCTGAAACTTTAGACACAGGCCCTAGAGGTGTGTACCAGTGTGGGAACACCGGCGGAGCTGAGTTACCTCACCCACAGGAAGCGGGTGCATAGGGTCGAAGTAGTGTCGGGTTTCGTCACGCAGGTCGATGGTGCTTGGAGCTGAAGATGCTGCAGGCGGCTCGATGTGAAGAGTTCCGGTGGATCCAAGGGTGGATCTGAAGAGGTGAAGACCTGAAAGCAGAGGGGACAATGTTCAAAGTCACTAGCCAGTGACTACCGTGGAACCAGATTGGAACCAGGCGATGTCGGGTGCAAACAGGCATTGAGGTGTAGCTTCTCTCTAGCAGCCACGTGGACACGAGGGGTCGAAGACGTCCAGGAGTCGGTCACGAGCTGTCTCACGCAGGCTTCTCACTGTTGGCGGTGTTGGCAACTTGATAGAAGCAAACAGGCCTTGGCTAATGCAAGCCACGCAGGAATCTAAAAAGGCTTGTTACTCGGACCAGCAAGGTCAGAGCAGGGGCTCCTTTTTACAGGAGCAAGGGCAAGTCTTGAGCAACCAGACCCGCAGTGAAAGTTGTAGGTTTCGTCGCCAAGATTGCCGCTAGCCACGTGGCAAGCGGACGGTTAGGCGCGTCAAGTGGCACAATGCAAAAGGGCTCCACGCAGATTGTGGAGATGCTGGCGGGCTGATCTTCGGTGCAAGGGCTGCTCGAGGTTGGGGCTTCTCAAACCCCAAAGCACAGCATCGAGGGTGCCTCTGATGCTGCTCAGTCAGCGTTTCGGGGGTCTTCCAAGATGTCCGGTCCCACGTCTCTCGGTGCCTCCACGGGTCCCTTCTTTGCAGGGACTGTGGATCGGGCGGTGAGAAGTCTGGGAGTCTGGGTCTTGTCAGGCTCTGGGCTCGGGCTCCGGCGGGAGGCAGCGGCAAAGCAGACGTCGAGTTGCTGGTTGGTGCCTGTGTTCACAGGGTGGTCACTCCTTGGCCACAAGGGAGATTCTCTTCCATCTTCTGTGCAGCAGAATGTCGAAGTCCAGTCTTCTTCTGTATTTCAAGTTGATTCAGGATGATCTGAAGTCTCAGGCCACAGCTCCCACTCTTATTCGAATCTGGGGGGCTGGATCACCTACTAGGTCCCTCCTCTGGGTGGGACCAGGAAGGGGGGTGGTTACACCCCCTTTCCTTTGTCCAGTTTCGCGCCAGGACTGGGGCTGGAAAGCACCTTGTGTGCCCCAGGCATGTCTGATTCTATTCAGCCCTGTCCTACCCAATACACAAAATCCTGTCTGGGGTGATGCTAGCACCTCCCAAGGCAGGAAACCCTTTGTCCAAGCTGCCCTCGCTGGAAGGACTCCCAGCAGCAGGAGGTCAGACTTGTGTCTGTGGTGGCAGCATCCATTTTGGGATGCTAAGGCTCTGTTTAACTTTAACCGGGGTTCAGGCTAGGTACATGTTGTGCCCCTCTAGAAGGGTGGAATGCTACCCCCGTCGCCAGAACTGGCGAGGGGGTAGTATTCCAATTCGTATGACACCTTACTCGACATGTTTTGATAAAGCCAAACCCAAGATAGCATTTAACCGCGAGGTTCATAATGCACTTAAGAGTATATGGTATGGCAATATCATGAAACAGCTAAAGGACATGGTTCCGAAAGCTGCAGACAGGCTCAGCTCATGCCAGAGCACCATCTCACATATTTCCAAGCACTCTGCCTCCAGGATTGATGAGGCCTTCTATAGGAGTGACTGATAGGAACATATGTGTCCATTTTAGGTTAGGTATAGGCATACTACACCTAAGTAAGGGGTGGTTACACCGACTTACCCCAGCTGAGTGATCAGCCAGTTGTGTCAAATATGGAGGCCAGGCAAGGGGTGGCACAATACATGCTGCAGCCCCTGGTAGGCCTTGGAAGCACCTATGCCCTGGGTACCTGGGTACACTGTTACAGGGGCCAATAAGGTGAACCAGTTCCAATTTCGTTATGCACCTAAAGTACATGGGTAACAATTTAGAGAGAGAACAGCAGGCTGTGGGTCTGATTAGCAGGCCCACAGCCACATTAAGTCATAAACCAGTGAAGCAAAAAGCAAAAATTTGGGGTGACCATAGGATAGCAGACCCTACTCTCCTACAAACACAGGCGTAGTTTTGGAGATATTCGCGTTAAGCGCGAATATCTCCAAAAGCTAATGCCTGCCCTGACCAGTTCTTAGCCATGTTATCCAATGAGAGGTGGATAACATGGCTAAGAGCATTGTCACGGTAATGCCTGAATATCGCTGTATTGACAGCGATATTCACGCATTTCGCCTGTTTTTTATCGCTCCTGAGATAAACCTTGCTAATAGCAAGGTATCTCAGCGATAAAAACAGGTGAAGGACGGCAATAGAAATATTCCCGCTAAGCCAACTTAGCGATAATTATCGCTAGTTGTTAGTAATATGCCCCGAGGAGCCACCCAGCACTCTCGGGGGCTGACGTGGTATTTAACTGAGTGGTAAGAAAATTGCATTAATTACAGTGACCGGCGCTTGACAGCGCTCCTCGAAGGAACTTCTTCAGCAGTGGAGCTTAAGTGTGTCACCTGCCTGCCCGGGGCACCCTCCAGGCAGGCTCTGCATACAGACGTCCCAGCTGGGAAAAGTTACTTTGAAGTGAACTCTGAGGGGCCGTCAAACTATTTACTCTAAGGCAGTTAGCATTAACGTGAATAGATTGCCCACTCCCTCACAATGCTCTGCTAAGCTGCAGCTTTTTTTGTTTTCTTCCCATGGCGCAGATGATCAGGTATAATTCCATCCACGAAAGTAAAAGAAAAAAAAAACACAGGCGAATTGTTCTCGTCTCGCTTTCCACACCGAACGTTCACCCACCACTGGTGGTTACATTCTCCAAGACAGGTGGGCATTTTCAGATCTTGTAAAAGAACATGTCTATGCGAGGTCAACAGTGCTATGCAATTTTTATAGTAAAGTTACAAAACACGATGCAGAATTGTAGAGGAGCACTCACTCACTGCCAGTTTTCATTTCTCAGCATATTTATCCAGAAAAATGCAATCATGACAACAGTGTCGCTGGTTAATTTCAAAGATGGCAACAGAAGGCGTGCGTGTGTTTACCAAGCCTGGCACATATGTTGCTTTCCTTTGCAGTGCCACAATATTGACTGAGGAGGAATGGCAGCTTTCTGCATAATCCATTACCACAGGTCTCGCGGGACTGCTACTGGAAGCGCACAGAAGAGCTGTTCCCACACTTATCATGTTATATTTCCGAGCGAAGAAAAGAGACGGAAAATAGACTGTTAAATCGACACAGCAGTGATGAATAATAATGTCTCACATTGTGAATCAAAATGGCCGGTGCTGCGGAGTTAGGACTAAATCAGCAACAGATGGGCTGGATTTGAGTCACACATTCTCAATAATCACAGAAATTCAGCAGTTATAGTTGCAGTTAATTCAAGTAACTATAACTCGTGCCCTGGGTTAACTACAACTCACTACCCCACCATGCACAGTTTTCTCATCAATAAATTAATTGGAAATGCTGCAGTGATATTATCAATGATGTCATAGAAAATGTAATGATTGATGTAATATGTGGGGTAATTAGCAGTGCATGACAAGGGTGCAAGTTATATTTACCTTAGGGCACGAGTTACAGTTACTTGAGACTCAATGTATAGGGGCAGTAAGCACAATATGAATGTTTCAATATAATAGAATATAATAAATGGATGATAACTGACTGCCCGACTTCCAGACAAAAAACAAATTTGTATTAATTTTGCAAAGACTGGAATGTAGGCTTGATGTCGGGTCACTCCTTTCTGCTGCATTGTGTTATATGTTTTCTTACTCACAACCTGCCTCCACCCCACACAAGAGAGAAAGGCTACTACTACTGTTTACATTATTTGAGTAGCTGCACTTGGTGAACTGTTTGCAATTTGACAATTTTACCCAGCACTAGTAATTACCAAGAACAGTCAGTTTGCTCAACCTCATCAGTCTATTGCAAGAGCCTATTTATGGCCATTTTTCTTGGGAGGTCCAGTAAAATGACGGCTTCCTTATTCACACCTAAGAGATAACCACAGCATTTTACCAGAATAGGAAGCGTTTCTCTTTCCCTGGCTTTGGGGAGGTCTTTAGGAATTGTGTGAGGTTTCAATAACCTAGCCACATAGAAAGATGTTATATTATTCCTCCAGGTACAATTCATGCAAAAAATATTCGCAGAACATGGGCATATCATAGTGTGCGCACATCGTGACATTCCCTCCTCCCCAAATTCTGTCACCTTACTGCCCGCTACGCCCAAAAACTCTCGTAATCATGATATGTTGTCCACGGCGTAGCCTTTTTATTCACGTCAATCCAAGTGAATCATCATAGACCATTACCAAGGAAAAGTAACTTTCCTGGATATATAAGAACAATTCACAGCATCACACTTTATCTGCATCAACATGTCAGCAGCAGTAGGAGAATTAGGTATGACATTAAATTTAGCTCGGCCGTACACTAGAACAACTTGGCCGTACATTTCGAGCTTACCCTTTAACTTTTAATTCGGCCATACACAGGAACTTGACCATACATTTGAACTTGACCGTCTAGGCAGCCAATTTCCCTCTGTGCTGCGCACATTGCACCGTCAGGCCCCAACGCGCTACAGACAACAGTTGCATTATTTGACATCCAGGGCACCGCATACTGCACCGGCCCTCCGAGGAACCTGAAAAACAGGCATCCTCCTCAAGATTGTACTCAGTCCATACGTGGTGGGTTAGGGCAGTAGAGTCCGGGACTACCGTCGGGTCAGTCCCTCCTCCCCGCCTATCCACTGCACTCGTGAAATATACCCCTTCCAGGGGTCCCTCGAATGGCTGCACCTCCATTGTTGTGCATCCCCTTTGTTGTAAACTGTCAGCGCTCCGCCTTCGTGAAGCCTTGGCCTTCTGCCGGGTGGGTTGGTGGTCGACGATGCGCCTGCAGCCAGGCTGTGGTCCGAGGGGACAAAGAGAACAAAACCCCTGGATCACAGCCTTAAATACCTGTGGTAAGTTTTGTTTCCTATAAGTTTCGTTTCCCTTGCAGCCAGCCCTTCTTTATCCGGCCAGCCCCACCTCCTTCTCTGGCCCCCGGAGGAGGCTCAGTCCCACGGCGCAACTAAGGGCGCCCCTCCCCTAGTCGAGGGGGGCGCCTGTTCATTTCCCAAACATTTCTACTGCTGCACACTCAATTCTACAACTATACCTTTTACTATTGTCCCTTGTTTTGGCTGTTTTTGTTGGCGTTGAGATTTAATTCTATTTTAGTTGGTCTGGCTTTGATTGAAATGAATGTTTGTGTTGAGCCTGACCCATTACATTACCTTTGCACACATGAAAGACAGTTGGCACACTATGATGCAAAGGGGTTATGTTGAGAGTCAAATTTTGTCGCAAAAATATTTTTGCACTCAAAAGTTGATGTGCTCTTCCATTTTTACTGCTGTGTTACAAGATCCACTGCTCTTTATCACACAAACAGATAGTTAATCTAGGTTTGAGACTTAGGGAGTTTAAAATAATCTGCCCATGCTCAGATTATAACATTTGGAGAAAAAAAATTGAAGCTCTTAGAACATTAGTCTTATGGTCCCAAAGTTGGCTACATAATCACCAGGTCACATATATTTGTTACATTGTACAGACTGGGGCCTACTCACAACATGCACTTGTTACATGTGCTATAAAGTGATATTCACAAACCTACATGTGGAGACACATGCGTCACCTATCTCTTCTATCTGAAGGTCTTCACCCCAGTTGAAGAGGTCTACACACACATACCCATAGTTTGTAGTAGTAAATGTATAAGGAACCTGGGGAAGTGGTTAGAAAATGGGGAATACTTACTACTAAATATGAGGCGATTAGGGAAGAGTAATGAGGGGCTTTGTGAGGGATATGGAGGGGGGAAGGAAGTAGAATTAAAGTACAAACACTCCTCTAAAAAAGAGTATGTCCATTGACAAGAGTTGTATGACAAAGTATCATGGACGAACACATTGGCAAAAAATAATTGACATAAATATAGAGGGAGCACAGACATCAAATTTACATATTTGCATGTAAAGTGAAAAAATCAAGAACATATATATATTAAAATACGCTTTTAAAAATCAGACTAAAAATTAGATTTGGATGGGTCAATTTCACTACTCCCAATCTAACCTGATCAACACTAGGGAAAGTGCTGAAATTTGGAGGGGTCAGATTACCTATTTCCACCTGAGCAAAAGCAATAGTAGAGAAAGTGTTGGGCTTTGGAGGGGTGAGAGGCAACGTTCCCTCTAATTTCTTTCTTCTGTGTGTGGCAGTGTAGGATCTCTGTAAACTGAAGCCATGGCTATGTGCACCAGGAACCAGACCGCACGTGTGGGTGCAGTGCCAAATATCACCCCAAACTTATGTTTAAAAAAGTGAAAAGACGGTGCATTTCCACACATACAGCTCCAAGTTAAGGGTCTTAAGGCAGGTATGCAATTTTGGATACACAGGCCATGACATGAATAGGTTACACAGGCAAGTACACTTCAGGTTTAGACAAGCACAAGACTCCAATGGTGGTACTATCATAAGATTTTACTGCTGTAAGTGTAATGTTACTTGTTGTAATATATATCTGGATGCAGAGACAGAAAGAAGCAACAAAATACCAGCCAGGCAGCACACTAGGCTAAGCAGAGATATATCTAACTTAGGTGTTAACTAAAAGAAATGCAGCAAATCCAAAAGCATGATGTGTAAAGCATGATGGTGCTCAGACCAGTCCAGGCCGCCCGCTCTGTCAGGGGGCACAGGAGCAAAATTATTGGCGAAGCAGGCAAAATATTTCCAAGCAGCTCGAGACAGCTGACTCTAGTCCACAGGGGGAGGGTGAGTGCATTGTGCATCATGCAATCAGGAGACAGCGGTGAGAGGGGCAGTCGTCACCAGTGGAGAGTCACGCTGCCAAGGGGAAGAAGAAGAACTACAGAACAAACACAGTAAGTATAAACACCAGCCACTGTCAGTCACAGTATACCAGTCACAATCAAATTGATTTAATTTTAGGAAAGCGCGTGATATTCTTTCTTTGGAAGTTCCCATCTGTCTATTGAGGACCATAAAAGCCATAAGCCATACACAGGGTACAGTAGTACGCCCGACTTGCTATTGCTGCTGTAAACTTTAGAACACGAGTTGGTGAATTACCTGGTGTGTATTCTATCACCAAAAGTTAACATTTAGCCGAATACATCTGTCTTTGACAGAATTACTGAATAGAGTGATCCACAGTAAGAACTGAGCTACAACGATGAACTAAGTGGTGGGCAAATTAAACACAGTTTTTTCTTATTGCGGTGCTGGCTGCAGCCACAGAGAGGGTGTGGAATCGGTGTCATATAGTGCACTTGGGGCCTCAGTGACACTGTACTGTGTGGTGCTTACCGGACTTCACAGTGTTGTCAGCGTCGGTGACTGAGACTATACAGGATGTTTTTACTAGCCTTACCCAAGAAGGCATTGCTGCTGCTTAGATGGGTGGCTGGGCCCCCATAAAACACCATGCAGGGGCCCTGTAAGAATAAAAGACTGCTGTGAGCCAGAGGGAGAAAGTCCTGAGGAGAATTGCCTGTGGCTCTCCATGCACTCAGACACATCTTTAAATTGCAGCTTTAGACTTTTTCCTTCCTCCCCAGCTAAAGCACCAAAACACGTTGCAGCTCAAGATTGAAAACAAACCTGCTCACAGGCACTGGTGGAAAGCAGCACTAAGGTAACTCACCCCAGGGTTGATACCTTTTCCAGAGAAAAATTGGCCACTAGTTCTAATTCAAAGAGTTTGCATACACCTGGACCTGATACTAAACAGGACTGAATACAAAACTGAATTTATTCATTTATAACATGCCATTTCTGTATATGTTTGCTTTAAGTATTAGTCACTCATAGATCACCTCCAAAACACTTTAAAAACTGCTTTCTATTTATATTTGTTATTTGTAGTATGTACAGATAACATGTAAAAATTCCAGCTTTAAGTGATTTTGCTCATTTTTGTACTGTCCAGGACATCAAAATATCTGCCCTGTGTTTATTTGATTTCAGGAGGATGTGCTTAGCTGTATTACAATGCTATAAAGTGCAGGATATGAGATGTTTCAGCATGATTTCTATACTTTTATATCTTTTGGGCACATCAATCATATCAGTATCTTAACTTTCCATTTCAGGGGTTTTGAAGCAATTTCAATATATTGTATGTCTTATTGATTGAGAGGGTGTACTTTCCAATATTTATCTCTTTCCATGCACTTCATCGCTTGGTTTCATTCTTGAGAAAATGCCACACTAAAGGGGAGATTTACTAAGAATTTGCACCGTGTTTGCATCACAAAAGTGACGCAAAACCAGCACAAAATCTTTTTTTTGCTATTTACTTTCTAGCCCTAAACTTGTTTAGCACTCGAAATAATGGAAAAGTAATGCAAAGAAGCGCATAGCATTGTGTCTGGGCATCGTAATATGTACAGGAAGGATTCTCTTCCTGTACAAAACCTCTGCTAGACTAATCCACTCACCCTAATGCTATGGCCCTAAGGGGCGTGCTTGGTGCACAGCAGCTGCAATCAGCGCCGGCACAAAGAAAAGGGGAGGAGAGAGCCATATCTCTGATGATAATGCACTCTCCTACTCCCTCCCTGTTGTAACAATCCCTTTTTTGTTGCATGCTGTTCTTAATCAGTTATAATTTAACAACTCCCGATATGTTTTCACATCATGGAAAATGACAAATAAAGTTTGGTTTGATATAGATTCAGTACCAAACCCACAGAGAGGGAGTAGTCTTTTATGGGGAGATCTCATTGACTGGTTCCACAAACAATATTGTTTTTCTCTGCAGTGGTAAGGCCAGAACATATATTGTTACATTGCAATATTTTTCTTTGCTTCCAATCTCAGTAATCAATTTCATTGGGGCCAATTCACAGAGCTAACTTACGAGAAAATCCTAAATTTACTACTTTTGGTATTCACAGAAGGCATTTAGTAGTCTTAAGTTAGGATTTTGTCTTAAGTTAGGATTTGGTCTCAAACTAGGATTTTGTCCTAAATTAGGATTTTGTCTTAAGTTAGGATGTTGTCCTAAATTAGTATTTTGTCTTAAGTTAGGATTTTTCTTAAATTAGGATTTTGTCTTAAATTAGGATTTTGTCCTAAATTAGGATTTTGTCTTAAGTTAGGAGAGCCCTTGATGACCCTGGGGACCGCCACCCCCAGGCAAGGCTCCTGCAGTGTCCTGGGGTGCCCACACCAGGACACTGTTGGTTGCTATGACAGGGTGGGAGCCGTGCTGCTCCCGCCCTGTCATAGCAAACACTGCTTTGGATTTTTGAAGCAAGAGCAGGTAACCTGCTCTCGCTTCCAAAATCCAAAGCAGATTGCTTTTCCAAATGGGGAGCTGCATGTCAACATCTCCCCATGTGTAAAAGCAATGGAAGCTCCCGCAGGATGCGGGGAGCCGTCAGGATCGTGGGGGTATTGGAGCTCCCCCACGGTCTCCTACGGATAGGGCTGGCCCTGTGGGATAGGGTCCCTGGGGCTAGAAGTGGCCGGGAGGGGGGCCACGTGGCCTCCCTCCCCCCAAAAAATTAATAAATAAAGACCAGCCCCTGGGGTTGGCGTCCCCAGGGCCAATAGAGGCCTCGGGAGGGGGCCACACAGCCCCGCCCTTACAAAAAGACCATACATAGCCATTCTCCGTGGGATGGGGTCCCCGGGGCACAGAATTGGCCATTGGACGGGGGCCCAAGCAGCCCCTTTTCCGTTCAGATTATTATTTTGTTTTTTAAAAAGTAGCCAGGCCCTGGGGATGGGGTCCCCAGGGCCCAAAACAAGGAACATGAAGGGATCCACACAGCCCCCCCTTTCTAAAAAAAAGAACTAAAAAAAAGACCTGCATTGTGCCTGAGGGCCCGGCCCCTCCCAGCAACACTCTGCAAAAGCGCCCTGTGGCGTGTTTTAAGTTGGGGAATTAATTCCCCTTCAATACTGGGGGTCCCTGGAGGCCAACTAGCCCACCAGGTACCTCCAGTATCCGCCACAGGGCTGCCTTGCACAGAGGTGGTCTGAGGCCACGCCCCTTTTTACACCTCTCTGCAACACAGCTCTGTGGCGCTTACTGAAGGTACCTGATGGCTAGGTGGACCCCTGGGACCCTTAGGATTCAAGATTACCTAATCCCCAACTTAAAACCCACCACAGGGTGCATTTGCACAGTGGTGAAAGGAGGGGGCGGGGCCTGATGTGACATGTGTGCAAACACGTCCTCTGGCATGTTTTAAGTTGGGGGATTAAGTCCCCTTGAATCCTGAGGGTCGTTGGGGGCCAACTAGCCCACCAGGTACATCCAGTAAGCACCACAGGGCTGCGTTGTAGCAAGGTGGTCCAAAGCCACGGCCCATTTTACACCTCTCTGCAGCACAGCTCTGTGGCACTTACTGGAGATACATGGTGGGCTATTTGGACTTCAGGGACCTTCAGGAGTTAAGGGAACTTAATCCCCCAACCTAAAAAGAGCCATGTGGTGAGTTTGCACTGTGGTGAAGGAAGGGGGGCGAGACCTAATGTGACAAGTGTGCAAACACACTCCGTGGCGCATTTTAAGTTGGGGGATTAAGTTCCCTTGTATCCTGACGGTCCCTGGGGGCCAACCAGCCCACCAGGTACCTTCAGTAAGCACAACAGAGTTGCGTTGCAGAGAGATGAAAAAATGGGCGTGGCCTTGGACCACCTCTCAGCACCGCAGCTCTGTGGCGCTTACTGGAGGTACCTGGTGGGCTAGTTGCCCCCCAGAGACCGTCAGAATTCAAGGGGAATTAATCCCCCAGCTTAAAACCTGCCAGGGGGAGCGTTTGCACAGTGGTAAAGGGAGGAGGCGGAACTGATGTGACATGTGTGTACTTATCCAATCACTCTGCCAAAACCCAAGCACTTATAAATTCACCATGCACTCTACTTGCAGTACTCTAATCATCCAGTCAGTACCCATGCACTCATGCAATGAGTGCCATGTGTTAACTCATGCACTGCTACAATACCCTGAGCACTACCCATGCAGTCCAGCCATCGCCCTGTCAGTCCCCATGCACTCCTTCATTCACCCAGCCAGCACCATGTACTTATCCAATCACTCCACCAAAACCCAAGCACTGATGAATTCACCATGCACTCTGTTTGAAGTACTCTAATCTTCCAGTCAGTACCCATGTACTCATGGAATGGCCCAGGCACTAACACATGCACTGCTACAATCCCCTAAGCACTTCCCATGCAGACCTCTAACCACCTACACACTACTGATTCACTCCTCCAATTACCCAGGTAGTACCCATGCACTCCAGAAATCCCTCCGTCACTACCCATGCACTCCTCTAATCACCCAGCCAGCACTATGTACTTCTCCAATCACTCAGGCAAAACCCAAGCAGTTATAAAATCACCATGCACTGTCCTTGCAGCACTCGAATCATCCAGTCACTAAACATGTACTCACGCAATGACCCAGTCACTAACACATGCACTGCTGCAATCCATTGAGGACTACCTATGCAGTCAGTAATCTCCCTGGTACTACCTATGCAGTCCTCCAATCACCCAGCCAGTCCTGTGTCCTTATCCAATCACTGCGCCAAAACCCAAGCACTTATAAATTCACATGCACTCTCCTCGCAGTACTCTAATCATCCAGTCACTACCCATGTAGTCATGCAATGTTCCAGGCACAAACACATGCACTGCTACAATCCCTGTGTACTACCAATGCAGTCCTCTAACCGCCTACACACTTCTCATTCGCTCCTTCAATTCTACTGGTAGTACCCATTCAGTCCAACAATCACCCTGTCAATCCCCGTACCGTCCTCCAGTCACCCAGCCACTACCATGTACTAATCCAAACACTCCTCCAATACCCAAGCACATTTAAATTCACTCAGGCACTCTCATTGCAGTATTCTAATCTTTCAGTCAGTAGCTATGTACTCATGCAATTATCCAGGCACTATCTGATCACTGTTACAATCCCATATGCCCTACCCATACAGTCCTGTACCCACTTACACACTTCACATTTGCTCCTTCAATTCTTCAGGTACAACCCATGCAGTCCCACAATCACACTGTCCTTCCCTGTGCACTCCTCCAGTCACCCAGCCACTACCATGTACTAATCCAAACACTTGTCTAATACACAAGCACTTATAAATTCACCACACACTCTCCTTGCAGTACTCGAATTATCCACTCAACCCAGGTACTTGTGCAATGACCCAGTCACTAACACATGCGCTGCTGCAATACCTTGAGGACTACCTATGCAGTCCAGTCATCTCCCTGGTGCTACCTATGCAGTCCTCCAATCAACCAGCCAATCCTATGTGCTTATCCGATCACTGCGCCAAAACCCAAGCACTTTTAAAATCACCATGCACTCTCCTTGTAGCACTCTAATCATCCAGTCACTACTCATGTACTCATGCAATGACCCATGCATTAACTCATGACAAATACAGAGGAGGTCATACTAATTACAGGGGTATCTCAATGCATAATGTTCCCTAGGGTATGTATCTGTTTTCATTGTATTCTAAGTGTATTTTAGAATAGCACTGGCTCTAGGCCTGATTAGTCACAGTCAGGTACCACCAGTACCCATCAGCAAAAAGTTGGGGGCACAGGAGGAATTTCTGCTCCTCTGATGGTTCTTTCTACACATCTTTTCTTCTTCCTGCACTTTTCTTTGTCTTTCTTGACTTCTGTTGTCTCTTTCAGCATTTGTCTTGCTTCTTCCTGCGCTTTTCTTCCTCTTTCTTCATATGTCCTACCTTTGTAGGCATAATTATAAATTAACATTTTTAAAAACCTTTGAAATTCACTGAAAAATCCATAGGTTTCAGGGACGTTATAGTTAGTAATTTTCATTTAAAAAACCTTTGAAATTCACTGAAAAAAACATAGCTTTCAGAGACGTTATAGTTAGTTTGAGATTTTACTTAAAAAAACATAGAAATGTGGCCATTATATTTAGTCGACCTAACTATAACTCGCCTGCTGATGACGTCACATATTACATCACTCATGATATGCTCAGTGTCATGAGTGATGTAATGACAGTAACTAATAAATATACTTGTTTAAAAAAATTCATACAAAGGTATTTATTTTAATACTGGTATAATAAAAGAGAGAAAGAATTAAAAGAAAAAGAAAGAGCAAATACGTATAAGGATATAAAATGAAACTAAAACTGTTTAACAAGTTTCACTTTTACAAAAACGCATGCGCAAGTTAAACAGTGGAAACGTGAGCATGTGTCAACTGAAAAACTTGACAAAAAAACTGGGAAATGCACTAAATTGGTTCCATAGTGACTTCAATAACCAAAATGTATATAAACCACACCCGTAGGATGATTACTTTCGTTTCTGTGATTTAATTACGGGTGACCAAACTATAAGCAAGATAAAGTTTACGATCGTCGGATTCATCTTCAGTTTATCGTCCATTTCCTCAGAGGGAACATAAAGTTAATGTATATATTGTAATATATAAAACATTATGTCCCCTCCAAAGGAGTTGGATATATGTCGACGGAAGGAGGAAATAATTTTAAAGAGCGGTAAATTAATAGTATAAGTTTATGCTTTATATATTTTAATAATGCAAGTATATTTTTATGATTTCTGAATGTAGTGTGTAAAAGTATAATTGTACTAAAGAAACAAAATGACATAAGAACAGTTCATGTATTACCGTCGCGAACTGAAAATACTAGGAAGACGCAGAAAAAAGAAAGATTAAAATATGTACAAATAAACAAAAATGATCAAGTAATTCTCTTTTTCTTCTAGAGTGAAAATGGGTTTATCAGTATGTATTTTGTGTAGTACTGTGACGTATTTTCACTCATGAAGAACTGAAGGTTTATCATTGCAAGCAGTAAACATGGAAAAAAATATTAATGTCAATTAACAAATAATAAAATAATCCTTTTTAACAGTCACAATATTTTCATAAAGATTAATTGAACAGAAATGTACAAAAAAACAAAAAAGAAAGATGAAGTAGTGAGGGAGTGTTTGTAGTAGCACTTCTATTCTACTTTATCTGAAAGTAAATCATGCCCTCTTATATCAATAGGAATTTGGGGCAGCAATTTAAAAAAGACTTGAATAGAAAATAGTGTTTGCAGAGAAAAAAGGGAGTGTGTGCATATTTATATAGCGCGTAGTCGACCCAAAACTATATCAGCAATTTACATGAGCACCGTATTTACAGTACATTTTCAGGGAGGCGTAGATTACGACATTGATCTTCAATAACAGGATGTGGACGCGACTCAGAGACTCAAACACTGATTTCCAGCACCAAGTTCTGAATGACCACATACTTATATATATTAGCTGCCCTTCATGTGCCAAAAACTGCATCCTAAAGCTTTCATAGCCCTGTATTACTACAGCTACAACACTCCACTCGATTTACAACAAATATTCATATTTGCAGAAATGCGTCATGTCCACCATCTTTTATTCATGCAACTATGGATGAATATAGGGTCAGTGATACCCGGTACGTCCCATGTTGGCCATGCTGTAGTACTTTACAGATATAATGACACATTTGTGTTTAAGACCTGGGTGACGTCAGCACTACAACATGAACACCCGAATCAGTTGATTTCTCATATAGCTCACAATGGAACCACGCCCATAGCTCCGAATCATGGTTCACACCTCTTATGCTTCCAGGAAACCACAACAATTTTAACAACACTTTCCTAACACTAAAGGGACGATAATTTTAATGCTGTCCTTGTAAATATGCCCCAAATATCGCAAGAAATACAGTGAAAATTCATGTTCGCAAGTGAAAACCTTGTTAATATAAAACTGTGCACTTAACATATCAAACCACCTCGCATATTAAACATGTTTAAGTCTACTTCAGAACAGATGTTAGGATCCGACATAAACCGCAATTAGCGAGAGTTTTCCCATCGGTCCTCAAATCCAGGGCCGCCTTGTAAATACAACGTTGTTGTCATACCTCCCGCTTACTTTTTCTATTCTCATAGAAACACCTACCTTCCCACTGAGAACACCTACATTGCAACTCATTGGAGATACGAGGCGACCCCTAGCAAACCGGCTGCTAACATGCATTAATGCATCTTAGCGTCACCTAGTAAATAAGGCGATATAATTTTTACCGCATTTTTGGCTTTTTTTAAAAATTGCGGCGAAGTGGACCTCCCAAAATAAAAAAAGCCCCGGAGGGTGGTAATCCCGGGGCTTAGACAGACCTTTGAGCTCCCTCACCCATTTATTTTGTAGCACCGGGGAATGGTGGTCCCCGGGCTACAGGGCCCTTCGGAACCACCATCAAATGCAATATTTTAGACCATGGGATTGGTCCTTCCCAGGTAGCTAATTTTTAAACAAGCACAGGAGCCCGCGCTTCTTTTTTTTTGTTTTTTTTACGGAGGATCCATGTACCCAGCGCACATTTCTCAGTTTTTAAAAAATATAATAATTGGGGCGGGGGCCCTAGGGGTCCTTGTGAGACCCCTTAGGCAGGTCTAGAGGGTAAAAATATTTCTTACCTGCCCCCTGTATACATTTTGAACACTTGTTCCACTAATTTCTAGATCCTCGCTTCTACCGAGGCACAAACTGGCTGCCAACACTTCCTGATTTTGAATGTTGAGAACCACTTGACAGCCAATCAGCATTCAGCGCGTGATTGTGACGGTGCGCTTATAGTCCGCACAAGATGCCTGGATCCGAGGCCATAGATATATATGTACTTTTAATTGTAATTTTTTCAGGAACTACTGAACAAATTTACACCCTATAAGCAAAAGGCACGAGTCTGAACCAAGGACTACAACTTTGCCAAATTTGGTGTAATCCATTCAGCCGTTCGGGCTGTAGCCGCGATGAACGGCACCTATGGAAAATTGCATGGGTAAAACAGATTTTGGGACCCCCCTTTTTTCGCAGCCACCGCTTCACAAATCACCCCAAGACTTTCAGGATAGGAGCGGACTGGAGCACCCCACCAGTTTTGATAATTTCACAAAGATTCGTCAACCGGCGCCAAAGTTATTCCAAATAGAATGTTGCGCATTTCCTATGGAAAATAGGTCCTAACTATAACTACCTACTGGCGACTGTCAGTAGGTAATATATATACCCCCACAATCCGTCATTAAACAACCTTAGGCACAAGCCAAATATATGCAATTGCGTGAATTGCAGTTTGGGGGACATGTAAGAGGATAAAATAGCGATGTTTGAAATGACCGCCAAAAGCAGACCTACAAGTCTCTGGCTTACCAGGATACAATCACCGTTACAGAATGCGCGTGCATTGTATAACTTTTAAGTTGATGCAATTTAATGTTTTGTTTATGTTAACTACTGCGATGTGCTCAATGTATACTCTGAATGCCATGGCAAATATGCAAACCAAGAGTATATGCATACTGCTAAATAGGTTTAGCACCCCAAAAGCACATCAACTGAATTACTAAGATGTTTTTGTCATGAGTGTTAATGTTGATTTTAAATATGACTTGCATTCTATGTCCTTCACTCCCCTGCCCGTTGCAATGGCAACTCACTCAATCCCTACGTGTCACGAGAGCAAAATTAAATGTGATATATTGCCAGGTCACCTCAGTGAATACAGATGTACTGAACAAGGCGGACTTGTCCGTCGAAACGCGTCTGGTCGTTTGGAATAAACATTTTCTTTGATTTACATCCCACGGAGTCGGTGCCTGATTCATAGCGTTGCAACCAGGATTGGCGAAATATATACATATCCAAGAAACCTGAATTCCACTCGTGCTCTCAGAACTCCACTGACGCAGGAAAAGAGCAAAGTTTGTTCAATAAAGTTGGGGGCTTATTTCAGTCATAAACCCGCCGTGACGCGTATCGCCACCATAGTGGCTTCTTCAATCTATGTAAGCCATTTAGAATACATGCTTTTCAATCATTATACTTACAATATGGCGTTCAAATGTTTCAATACATAACGATGTATTTTCTGAAGTCCTTTCACTATGTTTATTGAAAGTGTATGTAATGGCAGTCTTGTGTTTACAAACACTGTGTGAACAAGTCTCTACGGTGGCGAAACGCGTCACGGCGGGTTTATGACTGAAATAAACCCCCAACTTTATAAAAAAAAAAAAAAAAGCCGGACTTCTCTGCCGGTCTCGCGCCACCCCTAACAGGTTGAGAGCACCTGATGGAGTTATTTGGCCGAAATATAAATACATATATATATATATATATTCACTGAAAAAAACATAGGTTTTACACCAGTTATAGTTAGGAATTAGCATTTAAAAAACCTATTAAATTCACTGAAAAAACCATAGGTTGCACTCCAGTTATAGTTAGCTGGAAATTTTACTCGCATAAAGCCATTGAAATTCCCACGTTATAGTTAGTTGGACTCACTATAACTTGCGCGCCTGCAATGCACTGCTGATGACATCACATAATACATCACTCATGACATTGTCAGTGACATCACTCATGACATCACTGATGACACCATCCAGTGAATGTGTCTCTTTCTGAAAAATAAATATTAGTGAGTAATGTTTAAATATTTAAATATATGTATTATTGTTTCACTTTGTGTATAAGTGGCTGCATGGGTTGGTGAGTAGGTACATGTGTAGTATATGGGTTATTAGATGTTTTTCTTAGTATCAGTATGAGTGTCTGTATGGTTTGGTGGGGGTATTACTTAGCACATAGATGCATGAATGATTGACTCTCTCTTTGTATGTGTTTTGAAGACAGCATATGTGCAGGACTGTATGGGTGGATGAGTGTATATATGTGTGTGTTAGTGACTGAATGACTGTCTCACTAGTGTCTTTATCAGTAACTACATATGTTTTAATCTAATATATGTGAATATTGATGTATATAAGTGAGTATATGTGAGAGTAAGGGATTTTAAGAGTTCCTGTTTAAATTAGTATGTGCTTCTATAAGTGATTATTTGAGAGAGTAAGTACGTGTTAGTTTCCTTAGAAGTAAAGTGGTAGTGCGTGTATAGCTGTATATGCAAATAAATGGATGTTCAATAGTTTATTTGCATGTGTGAGTATGTGTCAGAGTATCTTTTAGATGACTGTCGGTGTATATCAGGATGTATAGGTGTATCACTACATATGATGAGTGAGTATATGTATGAGTGTCTATATAGAACTGTTGGTGAATAAGTGGATGTGTATATAGATGGTGAATTATTGAATTGGTTGTTGTTACTGGTATGGGTATCTCCATCTTTTTGAAAATTGTAGTTTCTATTTTTGAATATGTGCTTCAAGGGTTACATTACAGTGAAAGGAGGTCTGTCACTCTGTCACAAGGATGGTGTCATGAGTGATGTCACTGACCATGTCATGAGTGATGTAATATGTGATGTCATCAGCAGTGCATTGCAGGCGCGCAAGTTATAGTGAGTCCAACTAACTATAATGTGGGAATTTCACTGGTTTTATGCAAGTAAAATTTCCAGCTAACTATAACTGGAGTGAAACCTATGGTTTTTTTCAGTGAATTTAATAGGTTTTTTAAATGCTAATTCCTAACTATAACTGGTGTGAAACCTATGGTTTTTTCAGTGAATTTCATAGGTTTTTTAATAGCAAATCTCTATAGGTATAAAAAGTAAAAAAAATTATAACGAATTTTTTAATGTATAATTATGTAAATATTTTTTATTTATTTTTTGCCCTGGGGCGCTCCCGGGGCGCGTACCGGTGAACGCACGGGTAAGCGCAATGTTACGGCGCGCCCCGGGGCGCGTACCATGGAGCGTCCCGTTAGCGCTATTCCCGCGAACGAAAACAACATCGTGACGTATGGCGTAGCCGCGTGATGCGTCATATGACGCACTGCGTAAGCGCACCCGGAAGCACGCGAGCGCATATGATCGTGCAATGTCCTGACGTGCTTACGCTACGCACCCCCGGGCACGCCCCGGAGCGTGACTACGGGCGCGCCCCAGGGCGCGTAGCGTAAGCGCGTCGGGTCATGTGATCTGAAAATAACACTTTTCATTGGTGCAGAACAGTTTTGGTTTCCAAATGATGAAAGCCCGGGTCATGTGACTTGAAAAGAACACTTTTCATTGGTCAAGAACAGTTCTGTTTTCCAAATGATGAAAGACTCCACCTTTTTTCCTTATTCTGACTTTGTCCTTTGACTGAGGAAGACCTGTTTCAACAACAAAGAGAATTATTTTGTACTTTAAAATGGCTACAGTAGCAGCAGCAGCTGGAGCATCTGCACCACCACCACCACCAAGAGGACCACCACAACAGTACATTGGTGGTCAAGAAGAGGAGGAGGAGGAAGAGGAAGAGGAGGAGAGGAGAAGATGGCTGGCTGAAGACAATACCCCATACCATCCAAGGCCACACATTGTATGGGAGTTTTTTTCAATCCCAGAGGGTAAGAAAAAAGTCAATGCAGCCAAGGTAACTTGCCTAATCTGTGGCTCAGAACTCTCAAGGGGCAACCCAAACAAAAAATATTCCTTTGGTAATAATACCATGATTAGACATATGACCCACAAGCATCCAAACAACTATTCTCGTGCAGAGATGAGGGAACTGGCCAGAAACCTCCCCCAGACTTCAAGGACCACCTCCAAAAGAAAGCAACCCACTCCATCGGGACCAGAAACAACGGAGACGATGCCTTGCATACAACAGCGATTTGAAGATTTTAGAGTAACATGTACTTACTGTGGTAAGCTCATGTCGTATGGTGAAAAGAGCGTAAAGCTCATCGTCTTTGCTGGTGACAACCACAATTGCCCCCAAAAACCCTAATTTTTTCAGTTTTTTGTTTTTTGCTCCAGTTGAGCCATTTTCAATTCCCTTTTTTTTGTTTTTCCCCATAAAAAATAAAAAAAAAATATAAAACTGTTTTGAAAAGCCAAAAAAAGTACAAAATGTTCAAAAAAGCAATAAAAAAATATAAAACAACAAAAAGAAGAAAAAAAACAGTTCTTTTTAGAACTACCTTTAATTTATAAAAATAAACCTATATTTTTAAAGAATCTCTGTCAATTTTTTTTCCTTAGGGTACGCGTACCGGGGCGCGCACCCAAAAAAAAAGAAAAAAAAATTAATGAAGGAGTTAGCATGAGGGAAGAACACAAAGAGAGTAATGTTACGAGAAAGAGAGCTACAGGGAGAAACACAGAGGGATTGTTTATTACATAGTAAAAAACAGAGAAGGTGTAATAGGGTGAAAGTGAGAAAAGTAAAATGACTAAAGGAGCGAAAGAAAGGAAGAGAGAGGAAGAAGACTAAAGTAGAGATAGTGGGAGAATGTGAGTGGGTGTTGAAAGAAAAAAAACAGAACAGTAAAAAATGGAGAATGAAGGGTAGTGGCGGAACCGGGATAAATGAAGAACGGTGAAGGAGGGTGAGAAAAGACCAGTTAGTGTAAGTAAAGAGGGGTGAAAGAGGGTGTAAAATTGAATTAGGATAAGACATGGGGAATGACAAAGAGAAAGGACAAAGAGAGTAAAGGAAACAGTGCCTGAATGGGTTTGAGTGAAACAGCAAAGAAAGGTAAGTAATGCAGTGTGTGACTTATAGGGAGTCAGTGGGTGTAGGTCGGGGTATGGGTGTGTAAGGTGTGTCTGTGGGTGTGGGTGTGTGGGGTGTTTCGGTGTGGGTGGAGGTGAGGGTGTGTGAGATATCTGTGAGGGGTGTGTGGGTGTGGGGGGTATGTGTGTGGGATGTATGTGTGTATATGGAATGTGTGTGTGTGAAGAGTGTGTGTGTGGGGGTGTGTGTGTATGAGGTGTGTGTGTGCTGTGTGTGTGGGGTGTATGTAAGACGTGTGTCTATGTGTTAGGAGGGGGATGCGGTGTGTGTGTAGGAGTGAAGTAAATAATTAAGAAAAAGAGAATGAGTGAAGAAGTAAAGGAAGGGAACAGAGGGTAAGTGAAGTAAAGAATGGGAACTGAAAGAAGTTGAATATGAGAGGGGAAATAGGGAAAGGGGAGTAAACATGGAGAATAAGTGAGGGAAGTGGAGTAAAGAAACAGGAGTGAGGTTCGTTGAGAAAATATTAGTGAGGTTAAAGCAAAGGGTGATGACAAACTACATTTTTTTAGTCACACTTACCATATAATTAATGTAAACTTAATTACATGTTTTTACTACACTTTGTATCTGTGAAAGAGAGAAGAAAAAATAAGTTATAATTAGTAAAATATGTATTTTAAATTAAAAGATACAAATGAAGAGGTTAAAAATCATAACAGTGTATTTAGAAATAAAGTAAGAGTGAAGGACACAGAAAGGGAAATAAAGTAAGGTAGAAGGACAAAAAGAGAGAAAAAGAAATAGAAGGAGAGCAAATTACTAAGAGTAAGGAATATAGATTCACTGACAGAGAGGAAGAGAAGAACAGAGAAATGACATGAAGGTAAGAAAGATACTAAAACAATGTGAGTTAGCAAAACTAAATCAGGAAACAGTAGTAAGTAAAAAGATAATGACTGAGACAGAAAAGAGTCTAATTAAGGATGCATTTAGAAGAATGAGGAATAGAAGATAACTGAGAGTAAGTGAAGAACAGTCATAGAGTGAAGGGATGAAGGGAGAGAGGATAATATACAACGATTGAGGGAAATGGAGTGAGGAAGTTAGTAGACAGACACACCAAGAGAAAAACTGAGTGAGATGGAGTACAATGGGTGAGCAAAGGAAATGAGTAAGGGAGCAAAAAAAGGAAAGAGAGGAGAAGACGACTAAAACAGTGGTACTGAGAGAAAATAATTTGGTGATGAAAGTAAAGAGAAGGACATTGAAAGAAAGGAAATGAGGCATTGTAATGTAACCAGAGTAACGGAAATGGGATGAAGAACGATGAGAGAGGAGCAGTGAAGTTGTTGTAAAAGAAATGATAGAAGGTAGATAAACACAAGTGAACATAACACAAGGAGACTGAGGCACTGAGGACATAGAGGTAGTGAACGAAAAATAGAGAGAAGAGGTCAAAAGAAAGGAGCAAACAAAGATAAGCGAGGGAGAGTGGGTGATTTATAGTTATAGAGTGCGATAATACTGCTGAGTGAGTAAACAGGAATTACTAAAAGAGCAAAGGAGGAAAATACGGAAAAGGGAAGTAAAGCAGAGAGACTGAAAGCTGAAAAGTTATGCAAGGGAGAGAGGGGATGCAGACAGTTGAAATGAGAATGAGGGGTTGTCAAAGAAGTGGAGTAAAGGAACGGGGGTTACAGAGAGTAAGAGAAAGACATTAGAAATGAGTAAAAAGGGCTGAAAGAGGATGGAAAACGGAAAGCGAGTGTCAGAGAATGGGAATACAATTTAATTTACACAATCCAAAGTATAGAATAACTTGTACAACATGTTACATAGTTTATTTTTGCTGTTCTCAGAATATATTGAATTTCACTTAAAACAGTGAGTTTTAAATTACTCATCATATGAAAGCGGGAAAAAAAACACAATCTAAAAGATTGTGTTTTAAAACAAAACTTAGATACTGACAAATGACAAATCTACACTAATCTTTGATTGACTTACTTTTCCTTGAGGCCAAATAGTATATCATGGAGGTCCTTTTCTCGTTGCAAAGTACTCTGCTGTTCACTAAAAAATCCATTTCATCGACTTTCTAGAAGAAAAGCTCCAAGAACATCTGAAATATTTTCATATACTCCTTTTTTTCAGTCATGACTCTACTCATTCCTGTACCTTTCCTTTTGGCCAAATAGTGTCAGATGTATGAGTATATTTTCAAATTAATTCTAAGAAACTCTGAAATTACCTTTTTTCCGACGTTCTGAAAGAAAGTCTCATACAACATTTTCACAATATTTAAGTATTTGTAAAACCATCTCTGACTCACTCATGTTCATCATTTTGTATAATACTAATATCACTTACTATGAGATCCACTTACAGTACCTATATGACAAGTCAATTTTTTATATTACCTGTATCACTTTTACTCAGAATATATTTTTAAACAGCAAAATAACCTTTATTAACTGCTCCCGTCTTCATAGGCCAATTACCTTTACTTAAATTTTGGTTGTAAAAACACTAGGTATGAATTTTTTAAGCCAAAAGGCAAACGTTGTTTGAAAGTCAAATGAGTGTCGTTACAGTGGGTCCAACCTTTACAACTTTTTAAATAGCATGTGTAATGCCCTGATGTTGTAGAAGGACCGTCATGATAAATATTAGCTACAGTTGCAAAGGTTCTTCCTGATATTGATAACTGAGAAGCCACAACATTTTTAATAGAAGTTGTCAATTTAGTTCCAACAGGTCTACATCGTTGGAACATTAAAATCACATACTGACCATAATTTTGTAGAAATAATGTGGACAGCATTGTAGACTTACATTGGGTACACACCATATTGTGATCCGCTGCTTTAGCTAGATTATTAAAAGGCACTGATTTGCAGTCTGGTAAAGTCAAATATATAAATCTTTCAGTGTCTATTCTAGTAGTACTTGATAAAGTACAGTTGTCGCAGTCATGCTGCCATTGATAAGAAAGGCTAAAAAGATTTTTTATATCTACACCTTCATCTTCCAATACATCAAACATATACATTAAAAACTCCTGACAATCCTGCTGAACATTCTGTGAAAATTGATTTTGACCAGAACATATGTCTAGAAGATTTCGAATTTCTGAAACACTTTCTATTTTTGCTCTATCACTGCTACATTTCTCAAACACGGAATTCAACAAACAACAGAATCTTTGATCCCGATTTTCAACAATCTGTTCTTGTATATTTTGAAGAAAAAAAACAACATTAACCACTACATTAGCATAGCAGTTGACACCAGAACTGTTTTCAAACTGAAATCCAACAACATCTTCAACAGAATCCTTTTTCTTTCTCCTTACAATTACAGTTTCATCTACTTTTTGTCTTTTTGCTACTACCTCACTGCAATTATTCTCATTTCTTCTTTTTCGGCCTACCACACGTTTTTCAAACAGAGGATATTGAGGCAAATGTGGAGCATACTCTCTTCTTAACCTATTGTATTCTTTAACACAATGTAGATCTGCACAAATCTTTGTTTCATCACACTCAATCAAGTACAATCCTGATAAAGTTCTGACTCGTGACAATGCCACAGATGCCATACCCTCTTTAAACACAGAACTTCCAATGTTCACCAAAGCGCTATCTACACTTAAACCTTGAGATTTATGAATTGTCACCGCATATGCCAAACAAATAGGAAACTGTTTTCGGCGAACATATAAGTCTTTCACAAGCAAAAACCTAGCTGAACAACGACAAATTTGTTCTATTTCATCAATGCCGTCAAATTTAATTTTTAAAATTTCAATTCCATCTCTATTTTTGTAATTCACAAAACCAACAACATGACCCATTGCATTACCAGACCTCTTTCAACATTTAAATTCCTTCTCAAAATGATACGACAATTTAAACACACATTCAGAGTCTTTTCAAAACCAGATATAGTCTTCTCTAATGAATTCAATTTTGATTTCAAATTTTCAGACGAAATAATTGTTGCTCCCATATGTTCAATTTTATCTATAGCTTCCAGTTTCACTATCTCTTCATTTTCTAACTTTAACATTTTGTTGTTGAACATGGAACATTCTTTCAGAGTTGGCATCAAACATATGCCAGATTTCTTCTAGTTAATTTTCTTAAAAATATTCTCTGGAAGAATGTTTTCATTTGGGTACAAATTTGAAATTAATCGTCCATGTAAAGCTTCTTTCCCTTGCTGACTTACTTTTCCGATTCTTACATCTTGTAGAATATTTTTATAATCTTCATCCTTTGCCTGCCACATATTTTGAAGCAGTTCTGCATATTTGAAGTTTAACCATATATTAACGTTTCCAATGCTTCCTAGGCACTTCCTGGTATCTTCATGCGTGAGCATTTTGAACACAGGTTGTCCTTTCACTGGAGTCAACTGCAGTAGATCTCCAAAAACAATAATATGTTTTCCTCCAAATAAGACATCATAGTCTGTTCTAAGAATGTCTTGCATTCTCAAATGCACAAAAGCAAGCATTATATTTGACACCATGCTTACTTCATCAATGATAAGAAGTTTCATTTTCTTCAGGACTCTCGAAACTTCGGAACACGCATCTCCAGATAGCTTGTGATATTGCAATTTGTTATCATGCTCCACTGGCAGCATCAGTAAACTATGTAAAGTAATCCCTTTAATATTATGTGCTGCCAGCCCAGTTGGAGCGGTAACAACACAAGATATCGGTGATTCAGTTTTTTTCTGCAGATAAGTTGCAATTGCTTTAATCAGAAAACTTTTTCCAGTTCCCGCTTCTCCACTTACGTACAGTTGGACTGGTTTAAATGATGTATATGAGCACTCTTTTTTCTCATGAGTGAATCCATGTTCAATCTGATCTCTGACTTCGTCATATATCTGTTTCTGCTCAAGGTTTAGTTGTTTCACCAAATCTTCTAAGTTAACTACATCATCTTGAGCTTGTTCCATAGCTCTTTCCACCTCATCCATGGCAGTGGCAGCTTCATTTTGAATAATTGGTCCTCCAAGTGGATCCTGACTCAATGAAGCAGAACTCTGACTGTCTTGAGAACTGTCTCTAGCAATATCTGCAGCAATTGTGGCTTCTTGCTCTATTTCTTCGTTCAACATTTGCAGATAATTTGGAAAAACAGGACATTCTATGGTATCCTTGGTTGTATTAAAAGAATCTTCGTAACAGAGAAAATCACCAAGTAGTTCCTCTTCTGTACGCCATGGCTTAAAGAGTTGCAAAATAGCTAAATAGTAAAATTCCCTTTTCTCTGGATTTTCGCAACTCAATTTTCGATGATTAATCAAATGGCCTTTTTTCTGTCTCACTAGACATCCTTCACACCCAATGATAGCATATATTCCATTGTTGATATCTTCCCTGATGGTTCTCTTATAAATATAGTTTTGCAGAACTTCATACAAACAACTGTTCTCAAGATGACTACTTCTATTTGGATAGTATGTATCCAACATGTTTGTCTTCAAAATATCTGTACTTTCTGGTTCTTTCTCCACCAAATACTCTATTTCTTGTACAGATTTCAAAACTCGATTTCGTGTTGCAGCAAGACCTAGACTCACCCAAATGATGGTTCTAGATTTGGCATAGAGACTTGCTGATGACAATCGATCAGAACATTCATATGCTCCAATTTCTCGATGCGACAAAATCTTCAGACTGTAACTGTATAATTTCTTGCTTAGACTCTTTTCATGTGAAATGTCCTCCCACATTTCCTTCAGTTCTGTCTTTTCTTTTTTTGTGATGTAAGACGTCACATATCGAGCCACAGTAATAGAGTTGTCAGCAACGAATTGAATATCCATGTTAGCATTCCACATGGACAAAATCACTGGGTTGTAGTCGTTGATGTACTTGGACTCTTCGTTTCTTTTTAAATTGTATGTATTTTTTGGTGATTTCCTCGTCACAGTATGTCGCAGAGAAGACATCAAATTATTTACTCTTCCTTTAGAAATCACTGGTCGTGGAAAGCTGAAACAACATTTTGTGTAGAACTTGTCCTTGTTTCTGAATTTTCGACGACAGTACTTTCCACAACGATGGGATTGAAAGCGTAAAACTTGTTGCCTTAAACTGTTTTCTTCGGTAGTTTTCGGAACAGCACATGTTGAATACTCTTCAATGAAGCTCATCACTGTCTCATCCAAATCTGTTCCAAATGTGGGTGCATCTTTAATCCACAACAACATATGTATGTGAGGAGCACCTCTCGCTTGATACTCCTTTCTCCAAAAGAAATTCAAAACCTCTCCAAGGGGAGGATTTTTTTTGTTGGTAATAAAAGACATCATAGCTTCAAATCTATGATTGAAATATCTGCATACATTCACTGGATCCAAAGAACACAGTTCTCCAGGTGTTTTGAATTCTATATTTTGTATATTTGCATTTGCCTCTCGTAGAAATTGAAGTAAGTCGTCCCATGCATACTCGGCACAGCTAAGAGTGAGGAACCATGTAGGAGTTCCTAAGTTTCTTAGCATACATTTCAATTCCCCATGACGACGGTACCAATACTCGTTTGTACCACGCTGACATGCCATGAGATTGATTAAATGAGATTCCAAAATATTATCTTGCAGATTCACTTTCTCCATAAAGTCCCTCGCCGAAACATTTTGCAGATGTGCTCCACTTTTCAGTATATGGTTTACCGCATAAGAAAGCCCAGACAAGTCACTTTCATACAGTAAATGAAACAAATAGGGAATGCATTGACGAAACCTTGGAACTTCAGCATATAATCTTACAGTTCGATATTCAGATGCAGGAATTTGAAGTGGTCGATCGTCATATCGTCCACCTCGACCTGTTGGAAATAGCTGTGGAAAACAACGAGCTTCCAAACTTTCTTCCCATACACTAATGGGACTTCCTTTTGCTGCTTTCATTTGAAACAATTCAATTGCATTCCCCATTACTTCTTTGGAATGCAAAGGATGAACAGTATAATGTTCATATATTTCTTCATTTCTAGACACATCAACTTTTTCAATTTGTCCGCCTGAACAATCACTGTCTTCATCTGCAGCTGTTTCCTCTTCTGCAACACATACATCTTTGTAATACTCATTGTTTTTGACTAAATACAAAGTTGCCTTTTTGACTTTCCTAACATCCACTAAATCTTGCCAGCTTTTCTTACTCTTTGTCGGAACCCCAATAACTAGAATAACTAAAGGTCCCTCTTCTACTTTTTCTATACCAATTGTATCAATATTTTTTTTAAATCTAGAGGCAAATAAACAACTCTTCCCTTTAATCCTCTCTGCAAATCTGTAGGAGGCAATTTCCCTATCTTAGGTTCCATGCGAACAATTGCCTGAAAAGGATGGACACATTGAATCAAAATAGACTCATATGTATTTAAATCCATCAATTCACGGGGAATGTCTACCAACTCCAGATTATTATGAACAGCTCTAGCAGGCATTCTGTTTTGATTTAATTTATCATAACAATATTTACAAATACGCTAATCAGAACTCAAATCAAAACAATTCTCCACCCACAAATAAGTTGCAAAATCCTTCCACTCATAATTATTCATCTTTTCACTTTTTACGTATAAATCAACTAATCTAGTTTGATGTTTATAATGACTTCGTCGACAACACACACAAGTAAAATTCGGCCTTTCACTTGATTTCACCTTAAACCTGGTAATTTCCTGCTCAAACTTTTCTGTACTTGAAATCTGTACATTCTCTTCCACATTACCTTCAATTGCTGTGTCATTTTCTACACTGTCCTCTTTTTCACCAAAATAACAAATCTCAATTTCTTCACAAATCTTCTTCACATCTAATTCAGTTCCATACAAAAGAGCACTGTTTAATTGTTTAAGCTTAAGTGCTGGACTTTTTGCATAATACAACATTCTCACTAATTTCCTCATTTTGGTATGATGCACTGCTAACATCCTAAAATGATGAAAAACACTCTGACAGACTTTTCTAGAAAGACAAGCCAGTGAATGCCCTTGCAAACCTGTGTTTTCTCTTACTCTGCAAGGATCTAAGTCTTGCAACAACTTCACTTTCTGCTTTAGACTTTTCTTACTATATGTACGTAAGAAATTACAAAACAAATCAATTGATTCCTGTCGCACACTACAAATACGACTACACTTCCAAATGTACACTGGACCCTTAGTACGTCTCCCTAAAACTTCATCAGTTAACACCTCTTCTGGTTCTCTAAGCACAAGTTTCTCTTTTTCAATCGGACAACCGTCTTTCACTTCATACGCTCGACCACTGGTGTCAACTGCATGCACTAAATCATTCTCCTGGAAGTAACTCTCCTCATTAAAAAATGGCTCACAACTTGAACTGTGCATCCATTGTCCTGAAAAAACTTTACAAAAATGTGTCCGATTAATTACTCTTTTCCATCTACTGTTTGATTTGAAAACATCAATTGTCTTGTTAAGTGCCCTAATTCTATTGATTATTAAAATAAATAATTTTTTCTTAACTTTAAAAGACTGATCAACAATCTTCTCTACACTTTTCTTTTTCTTATAAAAAGCAGCTCTCTGTTTACCTTTCCTAATGTTTTTTAACAAATTTAAAACCACCCTATTGCGAAACATTTGTTTAGGAATGTCTCTAAACTGATTCTGCCTTCTATTCCTATACATATTTTTCTCTCCTGCTCCAGTTGTAGGATTCTTTGAGGGTCTCTCCTTCCTTTTAAAATTTACTGTCTCATTCTCTTTTTCTACATGCTGTCCAACATTTTTTTTTTATCTACATATGTTCCGTAAGAAAGACTTAGTTGTCTTACCAGGAGCTTTGTTCCTGTTTTTTGAAGTATTTGTTGTTGAAGAGTGCTGTAATTCCGTTGCTGTTTTTGTTTGTAACCGTATTTCATTTTTCCTTCTTCTTTGCCTTGAGGGCATCTTTCCTTACTCTTGAAATCTTGATTTCAATCTGTGTTAAAGAAAAAAATAGCACATTATAGACCACTATTATCAAACAACAAAGCAATGACAAAAAGCAAATGGTCTATTCAGGGTTACAGATCAAGTGAGGATTCTCCAAGGGTGCAGAAGAGGTGAGACCTGTATTGAAGAGTGTAGTAGAAGAGAGGTATGTCCACAGGTACAAAGAACGTGAGACCTGTGTCTAAGAGTGCAGTAGGAGATAAGCTTCATGAAGTCTAGTCCACTGCACTCTTACACACAGGCTTCACCACCTATGTTCTCCAGGAAAGGCCTCTCTCCCAGTACAGTCTTGAACAGAGGCCTCACCTCGTCTGTCCCTCTGGACATGCCTCACCTCATCTACACAATCTACTTCCTAATCTAAGGTAACACAGGTGACATTATTGTGAAAAGATGAAATATATGTATTTAATCATGCAGACACTATTTATTCCTTCTCAAAAAACTAAAAGTCATTGTTTTCCACCAAAATCGTTTTTTAAATAACATTTTAGACACACAGTGCAGGTCTTATGTACAACCATTCAGTGTCCATGACTACAGTGGAGAGGACTAAGCTCCTCTCACCCTTGGACAAGCCTTACCTCATCTCTGTCCTCTGAACAGGCCTCAATGTATTGAGTATAATTGATAGTAAGTAGGTGCAGATGAGGTGACAAATGTCCAAAGCTGAGGCCTGTCTAAGCATGCCAATTAGTTGAAGTCTATTCAGGGTTGCAGATGAGGTAAGGATTGTCTAGGGGTGCACAAGAGGTATGGCCTCTATTGAAGAGTGTAGTAGAAGAGAGGTCTGTCCACGGGTGCAAAGAACTTGAGACCTGTGTCTAGGAGTGCAGTGGGGGATAGGCATCATGAAGCCTAGTCCACTGCACTCTTAGACACAGGTCTCACCACCTACGCTCTCCAAGAAAGGCCTCTCTCCCACTACAGTCTTGAACACAGGCCTCACCTCCTCTGTCCCTCTGGACATGCCTCACCTCATCTGCACAATCTACTTCCTAATGTGAGGTAACACAGGTGACATGATTGTGAAAAGGTCAAATTTTTTTATGCAATCATGCACACACTATTTATTCTTTCTCAAAAATGTAAAAGACATTAATTTGCCCCAAAAATGTTTCAGTAGTGCAATGAAAAGCTTATACATATGACCTTTTCTCTGTTTTTCAAATTTTATTCTAAAAAAAGATTATGAGGCCAAAGCAAGAGTGCAGATGTGATGAAGCCTGTCCAGGGGAGCACAAAAGGTGAGGCTTGTGTCCAAGAGTGCAGTGGACAGGACTAAACTGGAGTAGTGTGCAAAAAAAAGATGAGCCTCATTTATAAAGCCCTGCATCAGTTTTCCACTGCTGATGCGTCACTTTTTGTGACACATCGGCGGCATAAAACATGTGCCTTGTTGCGCCATATTTAAAAAGTGACGCATGTAGGTAGATGCGTCACTTTTTAAACCTCTGCGCCACATTATACCTCTGTCAGGTGTAATGTACACAGAGGGGTCATTTCTCCGCAGAAAGCCTCGTAATAGTGACGCAGTGAAATCTATCAGATTTCACTGCGTCACTTTTAAGACACTGTTACGTCAAAATCTTGCGCCTGCCTCACAGCAGACATAAGACTGAGGCAAACGCTTTCACATGGAGCTTTCCCCATGTGAAACGATGCATTGCTGGAGTACAAGCATTCCATTTCAGTACTGAAAACTCACTATTTTACAAAATACATTTCCTCTCTCTTGCAAACAATCCTACCAAGCATTACCAAAAAAATGACACAAACCAACAGCAAAGAAGCTCAGTGTGCTTCCTAATCTGAGGTAACACAGGTGACATGATTGTGAAAAGTTCAATTTTTTTTATGTAATCCTGCACACACTATTCATTCTTTCTCAAAAATGTCAAACTCATTTATTTGCCACAAAAATGTTTTAGTAGTGTAATGAAAAGCTTATACATATGACCTTTTCTCTGTTTTTCAAATGTTATTCTAAAAAAAGATTATGAGGCCTAAACAGGAGTGCAGATGTGATGAAGCCTGTCCAGGGGAGCACAAAAGGTGAGGCTTGTGTCTAAGAGTGCAGTGGACAGGACTAAACTGGAGTAGTGTGCAAAAAGATAGATGAGCCTCATTTATAAAGCCCTGCATCAGTTTTGCGCTACTGATGCGTCACTTTTCGTGACGCATCGGCGGCATAAAAAATGTGCCTTGTTGCGCCATATTTAAAAAGTGACGCATGTAGGTAGATGCGTCACTTTTTAAACCTCTGCGCCACATTATACCTCTTTCAGGTGTAATGTACACAGAGAAGTCATTTCTCCGCAAAAAGCCTCGTAATAGTGACACAGTGAAATCTATGAGATTTCACTGCGTCACTTTTAGGACACTTTTACGTCAAAATCTTGCGCCTGCCTTACAGCAGATATAAGACTGAGGCAAACGCTTTCACATGCAGCTTTCCCCCATGTGAAAGGATGCATTGCTGGAGTACAAGCATTCCATTTCAGTACTGAAAACTCACTATTTTACAAAATACATTTCCTCTCTCTTGCAAACAATCCTACCAAGCATTACCAAAAAAATAACACAAACCAACAGCAAAGAAGCTCAGTGTGCTTCCTAATCTGAAGTAACACAGGTGACATGATTGTGAAAAGTTAAAAAAATTTTATGTAATCATGCACACACTATTTATTCTTTCTCAAAAATGTAGAAGCCATTGATTTGTCCGAAAATCGATTTTTCAATAACATTTTAGAAACACAGTGCAGGTCCTACTATTTATTCTTTCTCAAAAATGTAAAACTCATTAATTTGCCCCAAATATATTTTAGTAGTGTAATGAAAAGCTTATACATATGACCTTTTCTCTTTTTCTCAAATGTTATTCTAAAAAAAGATTATAAGGCCTAAGCAGGAGTGCAGATGAGATGAAGCCTGTCCAGGGGAGCACAAAAGGTGAGGCTTGTGTCCAAGAGTGCAGTGGACAGGACTAAACTGGAGTAGTGTGCAAAAAAAGATGAACCTCATTTATGAGGCCCTGCGTCAGTTTTGCACTGCTGATGCGTCACTTTTTTAGACGCATCGGCGGCATAAAACATGTGCCTTTTTGCGCCATATTTAAAAAGTGACGCATGTAGGTAGATGCGTCACTTTTGAAACCTCTGCGCCGCATTATACATCTGTCAGGTGTAATGTACACAGAGGGGGCATTTCCCCGCAAAAAGCATCGTAATAGTGACGCAGTGAAATCTATGAGATTTCACTGCGTCACTTTTAGGACACTGTTACGTCAAAATCTTGCACCTGCCTCACAGCAGGTGTAAGACTGAGGCAAACGCTTTCACATGGGGCTTTCCCCATGTGAAAGGATGCATTGCTGGAGTTGCGTCATTTTTGTGACACACTCCAGCAATTCGTCACTTTTGCGCTTACAGATACATCAGAAATACTGACTTATCTGTAAGTCCTAGAAACATGATGCGTCATACATTAAATATAATGCATCATTGGTGTCACAAGGAGTGCACAGTTAAAAGTGACGCATCGCTGTTTTTATAAATAACGCTCTCAGTGTGCTTCCTAATCTGAGGTAACACAGGTGACATGATTGTGAAAGCTTCAAATTATTTTATTTAATCATGCACACACTTTTTTTTATTCTTTCTCAAAAATATAAAAGCTATTAATTTGCCCCAAAATCGATTTTTCAATAACATTTTAGAAACACAGTGCAGGTCCTATGTACAATCATTCCATTTCAGTACTGAAAAGTCACTATTTTACAAAATACATTTCCTATCTCTTGCAAACATTCCTACCAAGTATTACCCAAAAAATGAAACAAACCAACAGCAAAGAAACTCCGTCTGCTTTCCAATCTGAGGTAAAACAGGTAACATGTTTGTAAAAGAATCAAATATTTTTATATAATTATGCACACACTATTTATTCCTTCTTAAAAATGTTAAAACCATGGATTTGCACTAAAATCGTTTTTCAATTACCATTTTAGGAACAGAACACAGGTCCTATGTACAAGCATTCATTTTCACTACTGAAAGCCATTAATTTGCCCTAAAATCGTTTTTTATTTAATATTTTATGAACAGAGCACAGATCCTATTTACAAGCATTCATTTTCACTACTAAACCCCATTGTTTTGCACTAAAATCGTTTTTCAATTAACATTTTAGAAACACAGCACAGATCCTATATACAAGCATTCATTTTCACTACTGAAACCCATTCATTTACCCTAAAATTGATTTTTAAAATAAAATTTTAGATACAGAGTGCAAGTCCTATGTACAACCATTCAACTTCACTACTGAAACATCACTATTTCACAAAATACAAATCCTCTATTTTACAAATATAGAAACCATGCATTTTCAAAAAGCATCACACAAACCAACAGCAAAGAAAATCAATATGCTTCTTAATCTGAACTCTCTATTTAAATGAATCATAACTCACCTTTAGGAGATTCAGAACAGTGTCAGATACACACACCAATATTTCTTTAGCAGAGCAAAAGGTATGTTCTCCAGGCACTGCAACCATTAATTGCACAGAAAACCTCTAATTCTACACACATATTCCTCATGGTAATCAATCAAAACTCTTCCCTCTCTATTTTCAAATCAACACCCTTCCCCCCTCAGCCCTTTCTACCTGTTACCATAGCAACTCCCTCCTCACTGAGCTCCCAGGGTTAAAAGTTTATTCTACAATGTTGCAAATCAAATCAGCAAGCATGTTTGACCTCTCAATACACCAGCTTATCCACTGCAATCTTTCTTTAAATGACTTTTTCTTAACCATTCAAATTACTTCTTTCACATAACAGAACCATGCACCCCAACTTTCAGTTTTCAACTATCTGAATCCACCAATCATTTCTTGTGATTCAAGAGCACTGAAACTCCACAGTTTTTTTGTGCAAACTCCTACTGTTCCAACTGCCATTTCATTCCTACACTTCATCTGACTGCACCAGAACTTCCTCTCACCATGTACTCTGTCTGGATTATTGGACATAGCTACATTCACTGGGCTCAAAGGTATGCAGCTACCAGAAATTTTCACAACCTTGATTTACCAAATGTGCACATAAAATGGATTGGCCAAAGAGGATTGAGATGTCATCAATTGATACCATTGGTGAAAACCTTTTACCATCTGCCACACCCTGACCTCATAATTTTGCACTGTGGTGGAAATGACCTAGGCACTTTGACTGGGGTAGGTCTGGAGATGCTTTTAAAGGACACCTTTGGGCAATTGATGACAATTTTTCCACAAACTGCCATGGTATATTCCAATATATGCCAAAGACAGAAATGGAACTGGTCCAACCAATTTTGTCCACAATTTGAGAAAGCACGGAAACATGTGAATAAATCTGTTTCTGCTTACATGAGAGACTATGGAATGGGTTCAATATACAACAACAACTTGCGTTACAACATGCAAGATATCTACAGAGCAGATGGTGTGCACTTCTCAGATGAGGGGAATAGAATATTCCTCCTGAATTTAAGACTGTGCATTGGTACCTACTTGTAGGTACCTAAATCAGCCACAGAACCCAAAAGCTCTTTTCAGGGCTACCCTACCTCTGATCACTCTAAATGATTTTCTTTTTCTAACTTTTTTCACTATTTTTCACCAAAGTACGCTCTCCGGTACGCTTCCTGGTGCGCGTACCAGGCGCTCCCCCCGCGGAAAATTAAATTTTTTTTCCCCGCCTATATGGGCCTCCTAAGACCCCCTCAGAAAACCTAGAGGGTCAGGGAGTGCCTACCATGCCCCCTTATACCCATTCCCAACGTTGTTTGTCCTTCATTTTCTGTCTCAAATCTACCGAAACACAAAATGGAGGACTCCCGTAGCGCTGCCGGTACGCGTACCGGGGGGCGCACCGGGAAGCGATCCCAAAAATTTTAAAAGTTAATTTACATAAAAACCACTGGAGACACTTTCACCAAATATAGAATAGGCCATACTACATACCAGTCCCTACCATTGTCCCAAATTTGGTGGAATTCCATTGAGCCATTTGGCCTGTAGGCCTCTCTAAATATCCTGAGGTGAATTACTTGACAAAAACACATCTGAAGTGTTAGAATTTACAACCAATTAAAATGTTACTTTCATTTTCTACTATTATTTCATGACATTTGATTGGTTATGTACATGAATATATATAAAGAAAGGAGGGAAACACAGCCATTTTGAATAATACTTCCTAAAGTACATTTCAAAAGGATTTTCACTGAGAACTTAAACTTCTTTTTCAAAGGTAAGATGTTATTTTGAAAACTGAAGTATGTTGTGCACTTTAAGTTAATTTGGAAAACATTTTCTGATAGTTATATACTATCCCTCTGTAATAGTTAAAGATTGAGATAGGCTTCTCTGTTATACTTATGGATGGAGTTAGGCTTGTCTTGTACAATTATGAATTTACTTAGGCTTTATGATATACACTTTTTTATATTTCTACTTCCAGCCTGATACCATACACTGCCCAAAAATAACTTCACTGTTAAAAAATCAAAACTACCTGTCTGAACTTAAACCCAACAATGCCCTATCTCTACTGATATATTTATTTTTTATGCAAATTACAGTAAGAAAATGGAAGGAGAGCAGAATATTTCCTTCAAAATTGTTCTGGAGAACAACGGTGAAATCTTTTTTGTAGATAATGAAGACTTAGATTTCATGGATGAATCACGGGACTATGAATTAGTTCAATGTGTGGAAGCAGTAGATTCGCTGATTGAAAATGAGGACATTTCCGACAATGTGTTGTTAGAAGTTCTGTTAAATTTGGAAAAAGAATCATAAAAATAAATTTATATTTAATAACCAAAAATTGTTCGAGACATTATTCATTTGTATATGTAATTCATAAACTAGTACCAAATTGATTATAATGTAAATTCAGACTTATAGTATACTGTGCAACTTTTTTATGTTACATAGTAATTTTGCTCATAGTTACTTCCTTTCTCCCACTATATTATCTCCAATGTGTATTTGACATCTCTTTTTCATCTCCTGCCTCCATGTTCTTTCTGCTTTCCTGACAGACTATGATATGGATTCCATATACCACAATAACTTCTGTAACAACATGCAAGATATCTACAGAGGAAACGGTGTACATTAAATGTAAGACTCAGCATTGGTACCTACATGTTGGTACTTAAAACACCCAAACAACACAACAACTCTATGCAGAGCTACCCACCTCTAATCACTTTAAATTATTATTTTCCTGTTTCACTGAGTTTTCCCCATATGTGGGGGGAGTGTGTGGGGGATGTGTGGGGTGTGTCTGTGAGGTGTGTGTGTGTGTGTGTCTGGGGGGGATGAGGTGTATAGGTGTGTGTAGGTGTGTTGGGTATGTGGGTGTGGGTGGGGATGTGGGTGTGTAAGGTGTGTGTGTGGGTGTGGGTGTGTGGGGTGTTTGGGTGTAGGTGGGGGTGTGGGGGTGTGAGGTGTGTGTGGGGGGTGTGTGGGTGTAGGGGGTATGTGTGTAGGATGTGTGTGTATGTGTGGGATGTGTGAGTGTGTCTGTGAGGTGTGTGTGTGTGTGTGTGTGTTTGGGGGGGGAGGTGTGTGTGTGGGATGTGTGGGGTGTGTCTGTGAGGTATCTGTGTGTGCATGTGTGTGTGTGTTGGGGGGGTGAGGTGTGTGTGTGAGTGTGGGTGTGTGGGATGTGTGGGTGTGGGTGTGGATGTGTAAGGTATCGGTGTGGGGTGTTTGGGTGTGGGTGGAGGTATGCGTGTGTGAGGTGTGTGTGGGCAGTGTGTGGGTGTGGGGGTGTGGGGTTGTGTGCGTGTGGGTGTGTGTGGGACGTACTTGTAGGTACCTAAAACAGCCACAGAACCCAAGAGCTCTTTTCAGAGCTACCCTACATGTAATCACTCAAAATGATTATTTTACACTATTATTTTTACTATTTTTCACCAAAGTACGCTCCCTGGTACACTCCCCGGTGCGCGTACCGGGCGCTCCCCCCCGCGAAAATAAAAAAAATAAAAAAAATTATTTTCACCCGCGGGACCCTTTTGTGGCCCCCACATCAAACCTAGGGGGTCAGGGGGGTCTACCCTGCCCCCTTTTGGTCATTTCCGCCTTTGTTTTTGCCACCTCTTGTGTCTCGATCCTACCGAGACACAAGATGGCGGCCGCTCCGGACTGTTTGGAATGTTTACAGACACCCGAGAGCCAATCAGCTTTCCGTGCGCAAGTCGCGTGGCGCGCCCGGAGCCCTCCCCTGTGCGCGTACCGGGGCGCGGCTATAGATATATATATTTTTTTGAACCTAAATTACTCAAGAAGGCACATCCGGCTACCAGTCCCTACAATTTTGCCAAGTTTGGTGAAAATCCATTCAGCCGTTCGAGCTAAAAGTGAGTCCGACCGCCCTATGGAAATTAACATGGGGAAAACACGTTTTGGGACCCCCCTTTTATCTCGGCCCCCGCTTGACGGATCCCCCCCAAACGTTCAGGGAAGGATCGGAGCGCCGCGAGGCAAAGTTGTGGAAAATTTCAGGCAGATTCCTCAACCGGCGCCAAAGTTATTCCCAATAGAATGTTGCGATTTCCCTATGGAAAACAATCCTAACTATAACTACCTACTGGCGACCGCCAGTAGGTAATATATATATATACATATACGTATATATATATATTTTATTTTTTTTGACATTGAGAAAGCCGCGAGGCGAAACGCGTCTGTCAAAGAAAGGGGGGGGGGGTCAGCACCAATAAAGCATTTTTGCTTTGGATCCTTTGTGTGTGCCTTTTTCTAATTTAAACATCAAGAAAAGTTTGTCGTTGCAGAAATATATGTGACTTGCGCACGGAAAGCTGATTGGCTCTCGGGTGTCTGTAAACATTCGAAACAGTCCGCAGCGGCCGCCATCTTGTGTCTCGGTAGGATCGAGACACAAGAGGTGGCAAAAAACAAAGGGGGAAATGACCAAAAGGGGACAGGGTACACCCCCCCCTGACCTCCTAGGTTTGATGTGGGGGCTATAAAAGGGTCACGCGGGACAAATCATTTTTTTTTTAAAAAAATCGATTTTCGCGGGGGGAGCGCCCGGTACGCGCACCGGGGAGCATACCGGGGAGCGTATCATGGGGAAAAACAGTGAAAAAAATTATATAATCATAATAATAAATAATAAAATATTCATTTTGAGTGATCAGAGGTAGGGTAGCTCTGAAAAGAGCTTTTGGGTTCTGTGGCTGTTTTAGGTACCTACAAGTACGTCCCACACACACCCACACGCACACAACCCCACACCCCCACACCCACACACTCCCCACACACACCTCACACACGCACACTTCCACACACACCCAAACACCCCACACCGACACCTTACACATCTGCAACCACACCCACACATCCCACACACACACACACACACACACCTCACCCCCCCAAAACACACACGCACACACAGATACCTCACAGACACACCTCACACATCCCACACACACACCTCCCCCCCACACACACACACACACACACGCACACCTCACTGACACACCCACACATCCCACACATATACACACATCCTACACACATACCACCCATACACACCCCACACCCTCCCAACACATACACACACCTGTAACATACACCCCACACACACACCACACACACACCTCATACACACAAAAAATCATCCCACACACACTCCTCAAACACACACACATTACATACACACACATACATCGAACACATATACACCCCACACTCATACACTTCTCACACATATTTCACACACCCTCACCTCCACCCACACCGAAACACTCCACACAACCACACCCACAGACACACCTTACGCACCCACACCCTGACCTACACCCACTGACTCCCTATAAGTCACACACACTGCATTACTTATCTTTTTTTGCTGTTTTACTCAAGCCCATTCAGGTACTGTTTCCTTTACTCTCTTTGTCCTCTCTCTTTGTCACTCCCCATGGTTTATCGTAATTCAATTTTTCTCCCTCTTTCACCCCTCTTTACTTATACTACCTGGTCTTTTCTCACTTTCCCTCATCGTTCTTCATTTATCGTGGTTCCGCCACTACCCTTCATTCTCCATTTTTTACTGTCCTTTCTTTTTCTTTTAACAGCCAATCACAGTCTCACACTATCTCTACTTTAGTGTTCTCCTCTCTCTTCCTTTCTTTTGCTCCTTTAGTCATTTTACTTTTCTCACTTTAATCCAATTACACCTTCTCTATTTTTTACTATGTAATAAACAATCCCTCTGTGGTCATCTTGTAGCTCTTTTTCTCTTAACATAACTCTCTTTGTGTCCTTCCCTCATGCTAACTTCTTCATTAATTTTTTTTTCTTTTTTTGCAGGAAGCGCGCCCCGGTACGCGTACCCTTAGGACAAGAAATTGACAGAGATCCTTTAAAAATATAGCTTTAATTTTGTAAATGAAAGGTAGTTCTAAAAATAACTGTTTTTTTATTCTTTTTGTTGTTTTATATTTTTTTTAATGTTTTTTGAACATGTACTTTTTTTGGCTTTTCAAAACTGTTTTATATTTTTTTGTATTTTTTATGGGAAGAAACAAAGAGAAAGGGAATTGAAAATGACTCAACTGGAGTAAAAAACAAAAAATGGAAAAAATTACTTCTTTTGTTTGGGGCAAATGTGATTCTCACCAGCTAGGACAATCAGCTTTACGCTCTTTTCACCATAGGCGATGAGCTTGCCACATTCAGTACAAGTGACTCTAAAAGTACCAAATCGTTCTTGGATACAAGGCATCACCTCTGATGTTTCTGGTCCCAATTGAGTGGATTGCTTTCTTTTGGAGCTGGTCCTTGAACACTGGGGGAGGTGACTGGCCAGTTCCCTGATCTCTGCACGAGAATAGTTAGCAGGATGCTTCCGGGTCATATGCCGAATCATGGTATTATTACCAAATTAATATTTTTTACCTGGATTGCCCCATGAGAGTTCTGCACCACAGATTCGACGTGTTACCTTAGCCGCATTAACTTTTTTCTTGCCCTCTGGAAGTGAAAAAAACTCCCATACAATGTGTTCTTTTGGCTTGTATGAGGTATTTTCTTCAGGCAGCCATCTGCTCCCCTCCTCCTCTTCCTCTTCCTCCTCCTCCTCTTCTCCACCAGCAATGTATTGTTGTGGTGGTCCACTTGGTGGTTGTGGTGGTGGTGGAGGTTCAGATGCTCCAGCTGTTGCTGCTACAGTAGCCATTTCAAAGCACAAAAGAATTGTCTCTGTAGATGAAACAGGTCTTCCTCAGTCAAAGGACAAAGTCAGAGTGAGGAAGAAAGGTGGGATTTTTTATCATTTGGAAAAAAAAACTGTGCTGAACCAATCAGAAGTGTTATTTTCAGGTCACAAGACCAAGGCTTTACTCATATGGAAACCAAAACTGTTCTGCACCAATGGAAAGTGTTATTTTCAGGTCACAAGACCCAGGCTGGTCACAAGACCCAGGCATTACTCATTTAGAAACCAAACCTGTTCTGCACCAATAGAAAGTGTTATTTTCAAGTCACATGACCCGACGCGCTTACGCTACGCGCCCCGGGGCGCGCCCGCGGGAGCGTAGCGTAAGCGCGTCAGGACATTTCGCGATCGTATGCGATTGTGTGCTTTCGGTTGCGATTACGCTGTGCGTCATATGATGCATCACGCGTGTACGCGATACGTCACGATGTTGTTTTCGTTCGCGGCAATAGCGCTCCCGGGACGCTCCCCGGTACGCGCCCCAGGGCGCGCCACAAGTTAAATATAAAAAAATAAATAAAAATGTTGACATAATTATACAATATAAAATTCGTTTTAAAATGTATTATTTTTTATACCTATAAAGATTTGCTATTAAAAAACCATTGAAATTCACTGAAAAAACCATAGGTTTCACTCCAGTTATAGTTAGGAATTAGCATTTAAAAAACCTATTAAATTCACTGAAAAAACCATAGGTTTTACACCAGTTATAGTTAGCTGGAAATTTTACTCGCATAAAACCATTGAAATTCCCACGTTATAGTTAGTTGGACTCACTATAACTTGCGCGTGCAATGCACTGCTGATGACGTCACATATTACATCACTCATGACATGGTCAGTGACATCACTCATGACATCACTGATGACAATATCCTTGTGACAGAGTGACAGACCTCCTTTCACAGTAATGTAACCCTTGAAACACATATTCAAAAATAGAAACTAAACTTTTCAAAAAAATGGAGATACCCATACCAGTAACAACAACCAATTCAGTAATTCCACCATCTATATACACATCCACTCATTCACCAACAGTTCTATGTAGTCACTCATACATATACTCACTCATCATATGTAGTGATACACCTATACATCCTGTTACACCCCGACAGTCATCCAAAAGATACTGTCACACATACTCACACATGCAAATAAACTATTAAACATCCATTTATTTGCATATACAGTTATACACACACTACCACTTTACTTTTAAGGAAACTTACACATAATTACTCTCTTAAACAATCACTTATAGAAACACATACTAATTTAAAAAGGAACTCTTACAATCCCTCACTCTCACATATACTCACCTATATACATCAATATTCAAATATACTACATTAAAACATATGTAGTTACTGATAAAGACACTAGTGAGACAGTCATTCACTCACTAACATACACATATACACACTCATCCACCCATACAGTCCTGCACATGTGCTGTATTCAAAACACATACAAACAGAGAGTCAGTCATTCATGCATCTATGTGCTAAGTAATACCCCCACCAAACCATACAAACACTTATACTGATACCAAGAAAAACATCTAATAACCCATATACCTACACATGTAGCTACACACCAACCCTTGCAGCCACTTATACACAAAGTGTTACATTAATACATATATTTAAATATTTAAACATTACTCACTATTATTTATTTTTCAGAAAGACACACATTCACTGGATGGTGTCATCAGTGATGTCATGAGTGATGTCACTGACCATGTCATGAGTGATGTAATATGTGACGTCATCAGCAGTGCATTGCACGCGCAAGTTATAGTGAGTCCAACTAACTATAACGTGGGAATTTCAATGGTTTTATGCGAGTAAAATTTCCAGCTAACTATAACTGGTGTAAAACCTATGGTTTTTTCAGTGAATTTAATAGGTTTTTTAAATGCTAATTCCTAACTATAACTGGTGTGAAACCTAAGGTTTTTTCAGTGAATATGTATATATATATATATATATATATATATATATATATATATATATAATGGATATTGAATATATGACCATAAATGTAAACATCAAAAAAACATAATTTATTTAAATCTTTAAAAATGAAGGACACCAAATTAACAGATACATTATACAAACATTGATACTAACAATTTATATGACTTAAAAAATGCAAAACGTAGATTCAATATTTTTCACATCTTATTTCAGTAACATTCCAACAAAACAAATAACATTAATAACAAAACAATCACATTATTTTAAAACATTAAGAAAGATATAAAATGCTTCAAACATAATTTGACTAATTACCTAATAAACAAATGCATATATTACCACATTTTAATTTTTTTATATTGAATAAATAAAATAACATAATACATCTAATTGTAAAATCTTAAAACAAAATATAACAAATTAAAAATAAATATATAAAATACTTCCAACCCTATTCCTCAAGATATACAACAAAGCTCCGAAAATAATTGGCATAAAATAACAATTAAAAAGAAATACTACATTTCAAAATAAAAAAATAAACCCCACACTAAAATATATTTAACATTAAAATAATAACAAATTACAGCACAAAAACAAATAGAACTCAAACAAATATTGAGAAAAACGATACTTTCGTCATCACAATATTATAATTTTTATTGTCATTGCAATATTTCTGACAGAACATTTTGCTAGATTACTTTAGAGACTGCCCTCCCAAGGTTACTAGAACTGAGAAGGACTCAAAACAGTTGTAAATGTACTCCAACCCAGCCTTGGAGTACATTGGAGAAAATGATAGAGACAAGGACTCACAAATATAATACCACCCCGAGGTGCTCATAGGAAATAATGTTAACTAAGTAAAATATTGTACAGGGAAACTGCTATGTCCCGGGTCGGGCTCCCCAGGACATAGCTTGTGAGCTGGCCCCAAGGGTGTGCTCCTCAGGGCCTTTAGAGACTGGAGTGAAGGGGCAGCATGGCCCCTCAGCATAAATGTACTGTCAGCCCCTTCCCTTTTTCTTAAATATTTTCCCAGGTGGTGTGCTCCCCGGAGCCTCCGATGGCTCTGGGAGGGGGGCTGGTTGTCCTCCCTCCCCATAAATAATTTTTGTGCCCTGGGAGTGTGTTCCTTTGAGTATCTAATGGCTTGGGGAGAAGCCACACATCTCTCCTTCCCATAAATATTGTTTTTGGCCCCAGGGACTTTGGAGGCTCAAGGAGGGGGGGCACACAGTGCCCTCCCAATTATTAACCCAGCCCCTGAGGTAGGCCTATAAAAAAGTAGTCTTGCTGGATCACAGTATTCTTTGGCATTTCTTTTTCTTTTTTTGTCCCGGAGTGGTCCCTTTGATTGTCCTCCATGTGGCCTAGGGGTCTGGGTGTCCCTACCCTGCCCCATATATCCTTTTTTTAGAACTTTAGGACAGGGGCTAAGTCCCTGAGTCCTGTAATGGCTGTCAGCAAATATTTTCTCATGTTGCTGGCAGCCAATCAACATGTTTGCTCTCATGGGAGTCTGACCTAAGAATTAAAGTAGGGCTCCTGAGAGAGTCTCAGAGACACAACTCCCAAATACACAATCATTGTTACACTTATTTTCTCAAAATACTACTGAACAGATTTACACCAAATGACAAAATTGGTGTAATGCCATTCAGCAGTTTTTGCAATAGCCCATTTTAAGAGGTCTATAGAAAATGTACAGGGAGTTTGTGTTCTGGCTGGGATCCCCCCTGCTTGACAGATCACCTCAAGTCTTTCCAGGAAGGAGCTAAGGTGGATGACATTTTTTGGGGGAACATTTTTGAAGATTTGTCTAACTGGCCCAAAGTTATTAGCAATATATATGCACACATATATAATTTTAAAATGTAAGTATTTTTCAATCAGGGAACACTGGGTAGTTTCCAGGTTTAGGGGGAAAGCAGCTCCTTTAAGTAAATCACCCTGCTACAGCTCCCTGCAATATCCGCAACACTGAATCTCCTCACTGCAAATGTCTGTTTATCTAGCAGAGATTTTACGCATAGACTTAGCACAGTGCCACCAATGCCAAGCTAGAAAGTGACAAATACATATACATATATATATATATATATATTCCTGCTCACGAAACTTCCAAATTCTCAAAGAAAATATCCTCGCGGGGTGATTCAAAAAACGGCTTTATTCAGCAAAATCGACAAACGCGTTTCGGAGAATACTCCTTCGTCAGTGTCAATGCATAAATTTACGTGGCGCCATTTTAAACAAACTTTTGCTCACTTGGTGGAAATAAAGAGGGGATTCGCGTGCCAAATTCTTAACGCGCGCCATCTTGGAAAGGTACTAATACAATATTTGTTCAGTTTCATTGTTAATTTTAAGCTAAGCAAATCATTAATTGACAAAAACAGCATTTGTTGTCAGTTGTTAATATCTTTGGCTTAACATTATAAGATTTCGCCGTGGATCGGCGGTTAGCAACCAACAATAGGTTGCAAGGGCCCTCCTTGTTCCAATACCATTCATGAGCAATAAACAATAAACAAAAAACAATAAGCAAATCCAGCATCAGTTTTCCTGTCATACAGCAGTTCATTAAATGACACTAAATGCAGTATTGTACAGCCAGAAAAGACTCAATCAAAGTTTAGCTAATTGCTTTAAAAAACTAACTACCCTTGTTTGTATTCATCCCGAATGGGTGAGAGTATGTTGTTCTCATTGCCTCTAGAGCTCAGAGCTCTTCGTGTGCGACTTCTCGGGCCCGCAGTTGTATCTGTGAAGCCAAGACTGGAAATATACCGCAGGTCTCTCTCTGCGAGATACCCCCTTCACGCTCCCTCTCCCCACATCACTGTTCTGAAGCTATCTCTTTTGAAGCCGACGGCCCGCACCTTTCCCTATACTAGTCGGCCTGCTGGTGTTCCTCTGCGTGCTGGCCCGTAGCTCTCCCTCTGCGAAATGACGGCCCACGGTTCTCCCTCTATGAGCCAGGCAGCCGACTCGGAGCTCTTCATCTTTGAACCAACCGGCTCGTAAATCTCTGAGAACAAATGCAATGGAGGGAACGATCATGCAGGTCGGACACCCAACACTGCTCGGACATCCCCCAGCAGCAGCTCATTGTCCGCCATCCCCCTCACTCCCACCCCCCACAAACAAATGTGAGAGCCACTTTAGTGAATCTGGAACGTACAAAATTGGGTAATGTCGTACAATTATTAATAAGAAGATGCTGGTGAAGTTGGACAAATAAGACTCTTAGTCATGTATATTTTATTAACACAGAACAACAACGAATGAAACTATGTACAGCCATGTTGTGTCATCGCTATACCATTTGTGAATCATAGCCTGCAAGACAAAATGAAAGATAAGATGGTACGTCATGCGTCCAGCAAAGGAGAGAGAGAGAAAGAGTGAGAGAGAGAGAGGAAGACAGAGAAAGAAAGAAAGAGTGAGAGGGAGAAAGAGAGAAATAGTGAGATACAAGGAAGAGAGAAAGAGAGAAACTGGGTGAGAGAGAGGAAGAGAGAGAGAGAAAAAGGGAGAGAGAGGGAGAGAGAGATAGAGAAATAAAGAGTAATAGAGAAAGAGAGAGAGACAGTGTGAGATAGAGGAAGAGAGAGAGCAAGAGAAAGAGGAGAGAGAGAAAGAGTGAGAGAGAGGAAGAGACAGAGAAAGAGGAAGAGAGAGGAAGAGAGAGGAAGAGAGAGAGAGAAAGAGTGAGAGAGAGAGGAAGACAGAGAATGAGAGAAACAGTGAGAGAGGGAAAGAGAGCGAGAGTGAGATACAAGGAAGAGAGAAAGAGAGAAACAGTGTGAGAGAGAGGAAGAGAGAGAGAAACAGTGTGAGAGAGAGGAAGAAAGAGAGAAAGAGTGAGATAGAAGAAGAGACAGAGAGAAAGAAAGAATGAGAGAGAGAGAGAGAAAGAGACAGTGAAAGAGAGAAAGTGTGAGAGAGAGAAAGGAAGAGATGGAGAAGGAGAGGGAGTGTTGACACTGGAGAAAATCTTCGCAGCTCACCTTTCTGTCACCGTTGTGTCTCAAACCACGTGCCAGGACATAGTGCACCCTCAAGTTTAGTCATCTGAAAGTTAGGATAGAATTAGTAATTGTAGAGTACATACAACTGCAATTACTACAACTGTAATTCTCTGTTTCGCTGCTGCTGCACCCCCTCCAGTCCCACTGCTCGGAGGTATCTGTGTGCTCTTGTGCGCCCAGGCTGCTGCACACTATCCATTCCCACCACCCACAGGTGACTGCCTGCTGCTGTGGGAAGAAGCCTCTCTGCTCACCTTCTACCAACAGCGTGTGTGTAAGAGAGTCTACCACGTGCCGGGGTAACCTTCTCAGGCATTGCATACTCGCGGTAAAGCAGAGCACACAATTCAGAGTGGGTGTTGATTGTCAGGATGGCAATGCATCATCGCAGGTTCCACACGCGTTCAGCTCTGGTGGCACTGAGTGGCGGGAGTTCCGTGTTGGGGGGACGTCAATTTGTGAATGACAGCCTGTTAGAGAAAAAGCAAAATAAGATTGTGTGTCGTGTTTCCATCAAAGGAGAAAGGAAGAGAGAGAACAGAGAAAGAAAGAGTGAGCGGAAGACAGAGAGAAAAAGAACGAAAGAGTGAGAGGAAGACAGAGAGAAAGAGAGAAACAGTGAGAGTGAGAGGAAGAGAGAGAGAAAAAGAAAGAAAGAGTGGGAGGAAGACAGAGAGAAAGAGTGAGAGAGGCAAATAGAGAGAGAAACAGTGAGAGAGAGGAAGAGAGAGAGAGAAAGAGAGAAAGAGTGGGAGAAAGAGGAAGAGAGAAACAGAGGAAGAGTGAGAGAGAGAGAGAGAGAGAGAGAGAGAGAGGAAGAGAGAGAAAAAAGAGAAACAGTGTGTGAGAGAGAAAGAGAGAGAGAAAAAGAAAGAAAGAGTGAGAAGAAGACTGAGCGAAAGAGAGAAACAGTGAGAGTGAGAAGAAGAGAGAGATAAAAAGAAAGAAAGTGAGCAGAAGACAGTGATGAAGAGAGAACGAGTGAGACAGATAAAGAGGGAGAGAAACAGTGAGAGAGAGGAAGAGAGAGAGAAAGAGGAAGAGGGAAACAGAGGAAGAGTGAGAGAGAAAGAGAGAGAGAAAGAGTGAAAAAGAAGTGAGTGGAAGACAGAGAGAAAGAGAGAAACAGTGAGAGTGAGAGGATGAGAGAGAGAAAAAGAAAGAAAGACTGGGAGGTAGACAGAGAGAAAGAGTGAGAGAGACAAAGAGAGAGAAAAACAGTGAGAGAGAGTAAGAGAGAGAGAAAGAGTGGGATAAAAAGGAAGAGAGAGAGAAAAAGAGAGAGAAAGAGTGAGAGAGCGAGAGGAAGAGAGAGAGAAAAAGAAAGACAGAGAGAAAGAGTGAGAGAGACGAAGAGAGAGAGAAACAGTGAGAGAGAAGAAGAGAGAGAAAAGGAGTGTGAGAAAGAGGAAGAGAGACACAGAGGAAGATTGAGAGAGAGAGTGAAAGATATAGAGAAAGAGTGAAGGAGAGGAAGAGAGAGAGAAAGAAAGAAAGAGTGACAGAGAGGAAGACAGAGAAAGAGTGAGAGAAACAGAGAAAGAGTGAGAAAAAAGGAAGAGAGAAAGAGAGAAGCAGTGTGAGAGCGAGGAAGAGAGGAAGAGAGCGAGAATGAGAGAGAGGAAGTGAGAGAAAGAGAAAGAAACAGTGTGAGAGAGGAAGAGAGAGAGGAAGGGAGATAGAAAGGGCAAGAGAAAGAGGAAGAGAGAGAGAAAGGGTGAGAGAGAGGGAGAGAGAGATAGAGTGTGTGTGTGTGAGAGAGAGAGAGAGAGAGAAAAAGTGAGAGAGAGAAAGAGTGAAAGAGTGAGATACAAGGAAGAGAGAAAGAGAGAAACAGTGCAGGAGAGAGGAAGAGAGAGAGAAGCAGTGTGAGAGAGAGAGAAAGAGTGAGAGAAAGAGAGAGAAAGACAGAATGAGATAGAGAGGAAGAGACAGAGAAAGAGAGAAAGAGTGAGAGAGATGAAAAGAGAGAGAAACTGTGAGAGAGAGGAAGAGAGAGAAAGAGTGTGAGTAAGTGGAAGAGATAAACAGGGGTAGAGTGAGAGAGAGAGAGAAAGAGAGAAAGAGTGATCGAGAGGAAGAGAGAGAGAAAGAGAGAAACAGTGTGTGGGGGAGGAAGTGAGAAAAAAGAAAGAAAGAGTGAGGAGAAGACAGAGAGAAAGAGAGAAACAGTGAGAGTGAGAGGAAGAGAGAGAAAAAGAAAGAGAGAGGAAGACAGAGAGAAAGAGAGAAAGTGTGAGAGAGACAAAGAGAGAGAGAAACAGTGAGAGAAAGGAAGAGAGAGATTGAGTGTGAGAAAGAAGAAGAGACAAACAGAGGAAGAGTGAAAGAGAGAGAGAAAGAGTGAGAGAGAAGAAGAGAGAGGGAAAGAGTGTGAAGGAGAGAAAAGAAGAGATGAGGAGGGACAGTGAGTGCCCACACTGTGGACAAAACCCTCACAGCTCACCTTTATGCCACCGCTGTGTCTCCAACCACGTGCCAGGACCTAGTGGAACCCTCAAGCTCCTACATCTGAAACATAGTACAGAATTAGTAATGCCAGAGTATATACAACTGTGCATGCCTAAATCGCTGTGTCTCCTTTGTGCATCCAGGCTGCTTCACCCCATGCACTCCTGCCACCCAGAGGTATTAGCCAGCCACTGTGCACCCAAGCCCCATTGCTCACCTTTTCACAGACAGGGCACTCTCAACATCATGCAGCCCCTCTCCGCAAGCCAACGAGAGTTACATTTGGTGCTGCGTCTTGATTTTGCCATGGCAGAGGACATACTAGTGCACCTATCATAATGGCAGGTTGCACACCTCTTCAGTCCTTGCGGTGCCACTAACTCAGTGACCAGTGAGGCCACACACATGGCGGTAGGCCTCCGCTGTTCCATGGGTGAGGCCTACACTGCGGTCCAGCAGGGCACACAAAACATGAGGGGACCATCACCGTGGCTGTGTGCCTCATGCGTTGGGAGCAACTCTAAAATGGCGTACTGCATGTGCACCTGGTCTTTTTTAATGGTAGGGTCACATGTCCTGTGCCGCCTGTGCTGGATGGGTGTGGTGTGCATGCATAGCAGCAGTGAGGGAGTGGTTGTGATCACTGATCACTACAATGAAAATCTGGGCCATGTAGCGTTGTTGTCTTTCACTGTAAGTGTAAGTGGAGTGGGCTGGCCTGCCATATGCTGGTCCTACATGAGGCTGTGAGGAATGACTCCGGAGCTATGAGCGTGGCTCCGTCGTGAGCTGTTTGAGGAATCAACTGATGCGGCGCAGTGTTGCCACATTCGGCTAGATCATGCACAATTGGGCTATATTTTTCTGGGTTGTGCAGTAAAATTTTGGTTTGTGCTAGTTACCAGATTATAAATATGTATACAGCACTCCAGCAAAGTAGTATGTTAAAGCGCTTTATCAGGCAAATATTTACTTGGCAGCCTGCTACAACATCAATTCCAATGCATTCACCGCGTGCTTGACGCTGTCCCTGCCCCTGTCCCTGCCCCTTCTTCCTTAAAGTAGCAAAATTGGGCTACTTTGGGCTACTTTTTGGTTGGCTTTGGGATAGAGAATGCTTAAAAAATCTGACAACACTGGCATGCTGGTGTTTTTGTTGTAGTGTTGCCGTCACCCGTGTCGCAAGTGCCAATGTGTCACTCAGTGACCCAAGTCCAACAACAGGGCCAACATGGAAGGTATGAGGAATCACTGATTCTACATTCATCCATAGTTCCACACAAGAAAGATGGTGGACATGACACATCTGTGTGGATATGAATGTTTATTGCAGTGAAGTGTTGCACTGTCAAAGGTAAGTTGGTTGCATACGCTGTCCAGAGCACAATGTAATGTGGTAGGAGCCAGGGGCAGCATGTTTCAGATATAGTGGAACTGGGTTCGGGCACGTGCACTTGACTCCTTTTTTTTTACCAGGGTCCCATGTCCAGTGACGTCTGTGCGGGATGCGTGTGGGGTGAGTGTAAGCCAGCACTCCGGGAATGGTTGGTGCTGGCAACAAGTACAACAGTAATCGTTGGAACAGACACAGAGATTCAATCATAAAGGGTCAATGATTTGTTCTGCACTAAGGTAGGGCCACTAGATGTGAAATAATACACAAAAGATTCTATTGTAAAGGGTCCATGACTTGTGGTACCAGATGTGAAATTATACACAAAATATTGTATCATAAAAGGGTCCATGAGTTGTGCTGCACTGAGATAGGGGCATCAGAAGCATTCAGTGACCGTGCAGCATGTATGCGGTAGGAGATTGTGCCTGATTTATCGTGTTGGGAGGCAGCTCATTTACTTCCAAGCTTATTGCGTTTTTACACAAATCAGACTCACAAAAGGAATATTAAAAGAACTTACTTTCTAGATGCTTTTAAAAACCTTTTTAACTTTGGGTATTGTAATTTTGCTTCCTGTTTGACCCCTGCGGTGCCTGGATGTTAAACGGGCCCGCATTGCACTGGGGTTGACGCTCTAGTTATTTCTTCCCTCCACTATTTAATCCACGCTGGAGTGACCACGCAGCGTGCGTGCGCTGCGGCCGCCCCGCTGTTGCGCCAAAGGCGTGCCAAAGGCAAACCCGTCTGCACCCGTCGGCGCCCAGAGCGCGACCAGCGCCACAACCCCTGGTACTTTGAAGCCCCAATTATGCAGCAGAAACCAATTGTGTGACCTGGAAAGAGGCACATGTAGGGCGCATGACATGTCCCTACAAAACAATAACGGAGGTGAGTTCCTGTGCTCTAAGTGCTCTTTCCGGCTCAATCCAGGCATTTTTATTCGCTCTGAGCACACACACAGGGCAGGTAGAGGACCGGGAGTAGAAAAGACTGAGGCCCCTAAGGATAGAGAAAGGGGGGAATGGACAATAACACCACTACAAAAGTGCAGTGTCTTCTGCCAGTCCTCCAGCTGGTAAAACACAAGTACCAGCTGGAGGACTTGATTCAGCTATCAACCCCCGATATAGTTTTTGTGATAGAAACCTGGACAGACAATACAACATGCCCTGAATGGAACATCGCATTACCAGAGGGCTAAACTGTCACCTCGCAAGACAGGGAGGAATGCAAAGGGGGAGGTATAGCCAATATTTACCGAGATCACCCAAAGGTGCGGGTTGAAGCCATCTCAGTTCTACCAGCGGAGGTGCTTCATTTCAGTATAAAATAAACAATCTCTCGACCTTTCAGGAGCTACTGATATACCATCCATCTGGGCCTAGAGAGGCTTTTTCCCAAGCACTTATGATGCTTTTGGAGTCCTATACAGACTCCCACTCTCTCACATTTCTGGGTGATTTTAATTATCATATAGAATTAAAAAAATAATTTGGATACAGTCAGACTGCTGGATAACCTTGTAGCTTTTAGCTTAAACCAACTGGTAACCGAACCCACCCACCTGGCGGGCCATACTCTGGATGGCATTTTCACTAATAATTCTGATATCTGCCTGACTAAAGTGTTACCCTCCCATGGACAGACCATAAGGCTGTCCATTATAACATCAAGGTCATGCAGCCCAACCACTGCACTCAAACTAAGTCATCCAAGGTAAACATTGGACTTTAGAATAAAGTACTAGGCAATGACCAAGAGCTGGCCCTTGGCCACCTACCCACCCCGCTAGCGGCGGATAATAACGAAGCAGCCTTCCAGTTTAATGGCTGGTTACAGGCAGCTGCCGAGCGTGTTGTGCCCAAAAAATTGGTGACGGTAAAAAGATCCAAGACATCGTCACCTTGGGACAGCCCAGAGCTCACGTGCCTAAAAGTCAACTGTAGGAGAGCTGGGAGTCTCTGGAGACAAGACTATAGCAATGAAAAGGAAAATAACCTATGATCTAGGTATCCAACAGTATAAGGATGCAATTATTGCCACAAAAAAGCTATTTTTTACAACCAATATAGAGGAAGCTGGTAACTCCTCTAAGGAACTTTTTAAATATGTCAAACTCTTGGTTAAACCACAGCAGAACAACGCATTTAAACCAGACCAAGCCATGTGCAATAAATTGAACTATACTTTCAAAACAAGGTGCAAGTGATCTATAATGACCTCTTGAGCACTCGGGAAACTCAAGATAAGCAATCTCAACCACCTGATGAGGTTCGATTAACCCTCTGCAGACTATCCTGTTTACAGACAATCACTAATGATGAGGTACAAACACTCCTCCTCTCTATGAAATCCGGCTCACCCATAGACCCTTGTCTTCCTACCATTATGCACCTGGCCGCTAGCAAGATTTGAGACAAGCTCACCCCTCTTGTTAACCAAGTTCTGGAATTGGGTAACTAGCCAGTAACCTGGACAAAAGCATCCATCAGGCCAATTCTTAAAAAGCAGACCCTGGATCCTACAGAACCAAAAAACTACCGCCCATTTGCTGGCCCACTGATAGTAAACAAGGTGCTGACAGATTATCTAGATGCTAATAATCTATTGGACTCCTCACAGCATGGCTTCCATCTTGTGACTCTACCGAATCAGCCCTGGTTACTGCAACCGAAGAGATCTGCAGAATAGCGGATGGGGGGCAGAGCGGTCCTCGTACTCCTAGATCTGTCAGCAGTATTTGACACTGTGAATCACACGGTGTTAGTGCAGCAACTGAAGAATGTGTGGGTCGACGGTACTGCCCTGGCCCTCCTCTCCTCCTTTTTGGAGGCGAGGGAGCAGAGGTTGTACTGGGATGGCCTGCTATCGGATAGTTTCCATCTTCCATGTGGTGTCCCACCGGGATCGGCCCTATCCACGACAATGTTCAACATCTACGTCACTCCCTTGGCCAGATTCAACAGGAGGCATGGATTTTGTCTGGTCTCATATGCTGATGATTCTCAGCTTGTTATCTCTATTATCAATCAGCCGAAGGCCACAGCCACCAGGTTTCATGGTTGTCTCACTGAGATCATGACCTGGATGAACCATAGCTTCCTGAAAATGAATACTGACAAAACAGAGGTGATAGAGTTTGGCCCTGGCCGGTCTCTGTGGAATAACTCCTGGTGGCTGGTTGAGGCCGGGGAATCCCCGTGCCCTGTACCCAAGGTCAGGAACCTTGGGGTCATCTTTGATGACCAATTGAATTTCTCTGCCAAGGTAAACCATCTCACTTCCTCCTGCTTCTTTTTACTAAAATCCTTGAGAAAAATATTCCTGTTTATCTCACAAGAATTGCAAAAGACGGTGGTGGCGGCACACTTCCTGTCCAAACTGGACTATTGCAACACCCATTTTTAGGGCATTGATAAGTCCCAGATGTGAAAACTGCAGTCTTTACAGAATACTGCAGCACGATTACTTCTAAACATACCCAAAGGACAACCAACCTCGGCAGGAATTAAGTCACTGCACTGGCTTCCCATCCAGCAGCGGGTGGAATTTAAGGCCTTATGCCTGGTGCACAAAGCACTTTATGGTGGGAGTGCTGAGGATATCCAAAGAATGTTCCTACCTTATACCCCCTCAGATCTCTGAATTTGGGCCTTATTAAGACCACTAAGAATAGACAGGCAAGATGGGGTGGCAGGACTATATCGAATTGGGCGGCAAAGCTATGGAATAAAATGCCTATGGCCATGAAATTTCAATCTCATCTGCAGCTTTTTAGGAAGGACTTGAAAACATGGCTGTTCAGTTACGCATAGTCCACGGGTAACACAGGTCGTACTTTCTTCTACATACACTAGCGCCAAGACGCCACGGCATTCGAGCGCTCTATAAACATATATCCTATCCTATCCTATGATGTTGCGTGGTCCGGGCGGGCCACACTGGGAGCAATGTCTCTTGCCTACTGTACTGCGTCATCTGCAATTGCTACTCGATGTGAACTGTAAGCCCTGCTATACGCAGGGTAGATCGAAGGCAGTAGTTAGCATAGACATCGAGGAATGCTTTTTGTGACTTCCTCTTGAGAAAATCCAAGTACATAGAGTACAGTTCACTCTGCAATAAATAAATCAAAACTGAATTCAAATTGGGAGCTCTGCTGTCCGCAGTGTAGACTGCCATTCAGTGTTCTTTTGGACTTGCAAGATGAATTTGGTTATTGTAGTAAAGGTATAACTGATATAAAACAAGTTCTTGAAGCAAGGATACTAAAAGGATATTTTGTAGGTTTGAGGGACATTATACTTAGTTGCCTACTGCACTCTGCAATTAACCCCTTCCACACGGGGCTAATTCCCCTGTGGTGCGAGGGGATTTGGGGGGTCAGCGGTGCCGCGGTACTCATGACTAGGGGTGGACAGAAGTTGCGGAAGGGACTATCCCGGAGAGGCATTTAGATTGAAGCAATCTCAGTGCCTCTGCACAATATTTTGTGCACTGAATTCTGCTTTAATAAGTCCACATGGTGATGACTTATGGTGCAGTGAGTTAGTGGCACCTGGAGCACTCAGCGTGTGCGCACCCTGCGATGACGCGTGGTCCGGGCAGTCTGCACTGGGAGCAATGTCTTTTGCCTACTGAATTCTACCTTAATAAATCCACGTGGCAGTGACTTATGGTTCAGTGAGTTAGTGGCACATGAAGCACTCAGCATGAGCAATGTCTTTTGCCTACTGAATTCTGCCTTAATAAGTCCACGTGGCGATGACTTATGGTGCAGTGAGTTAGCGGCACCTGAAGCACTCAGCGTGTGCGCACCGTGCCCGCGATGATGCGTGGTCCGGGCGGGCTGCACTGGGAGCAATGTCTTTTGTCTAATGAATTCTGCCTTAATAAGGTCACATGGTGATGACGTGTGCTGCAGTGAGTTAGTAGTACCTGAAGCACTCAGCGTGTGCGCACCCTACGATGATGCATGGTCCGAGTAGGCCGCACTGGGAGCAATGTCTTTTGTCTAATGAATTCTGCCTTAAAAAGGCCATATGGTGTTGACTTCTGGTGCACTGAGTTAGTGGTACCTTTGGCGTTCAGCGTGTGTGCACCCTGCGATGATGCATGGTCCGGGGGGTCGCACTGGGAGCAATGTGTCTTGCGTACTGGACTGCGTCATCTGCAGTCGCCACTACATCTGAATTGTGAGCCTTGCTGTCCGCAGTGTAGATCAAAGGCAGTAGTCTGTACAGACATAAGTCTGTGGTGCTGTGCCGCTGTGTTCGCAGTGGGTCTGGGTCAAGCAGGCCTGCGGACATGGCAGCACCTACATGGCAGCATGAGGGCCGCTGCTCTGGCAGATGCTTTGGCATTCCCACAAGTGAACCAACCCCAGAGCTCCGGCCTATTTATTCATACTCCTACGCTGGAGTGGCGTACGTTAGAGCAGCCCACTCTGCTTCCACTTCCAGGGCGACACGACACAGCCACATGACCGAGATCTTCTCCACTGCCTGAGGTAACATGGTTACGTCTATTGTCTACAACACTACAAACACAAACAGTATGTGTACATATGGAGAGGTTTGCGCTCTGCACAGTGAGGTCTGTCCAGCACATCACCGCTACACTTGGAAATGTGTGCATTATTATTGATGGGTGACTTGCGTCCTTCACACATACTTGGTTGCCACATCTACCAACATTCAAGTATTGTGTGGCCGAGGGACCATGCTCTTTTTGAAAGGTCGCTGTCCTGTTCTGCGCTGCCTTAGTGGTAGTAGCAAGGGGGGTGGTTCGGGGGAACATGAGGCTGGTGGCAGTGGGTGTTGTGGCCTTCTTGAGTGTGGGAGCTGCATGATCACTAACTTTATGACATGTGTTCTTCAGATGCGATTCTGGGCTGGTCTCCCTTTCACACTGTAGGAAGTCATCCAGGTTTACACCAGTAAAAGGCAAATGTTAGATTCCTACTGCTAACGAGGCTTATTGCCTGTTTTTGGATTGCACCGCAGATTTGGCTGCTCATTGAAAATATTGGGAAGTGGTGATTTTGTTTTATTTTTGCACTGGAACGCCTACTCTGCATTATATTACCGTTAGTTGTTGCTGTCATTTGTGGAGATTTATTTTTGCGGAAGCTATTCCTGGAAAACTGGAGATATCGGCTGTTTTCACTAGGTTGGGAATGGAATGATAATTTAAAATCACTGAAAAAAACATAGGTTTAATTAACATTATAATTAGAAATTAGCATTTAAAAGACCTTTGATATTCACTAAAAAAACATAGGTTTCAGGGACGTTATAGTTACAAATTATCATTTAAAAACCCATTGAAATTCACAAAAAAAAAACATAGGTTTCAGGGACATTATAGTTAGTTGCACATTTCACTCGTACAAAACCATAGAAATTCGGCCGTTTTAGTTAGTTGAACTAACTATGACTCGCGCCCTCGCAATGCACTGCTGATGACGTCACATATTACATCATTCATGACATGGTCAGTGACATCACTCATGACAACACTGATGACATCTCAAATGACATCACTGATGACATCACTGATGATATCATCCATGTGAAAATCTGATGCACCCCCTCATACCTTATAAAACCTTTGATACACCCACTCTAAAATACAGACTACCATTTTTGAAACAATAGAGGCATCAATACCAGTTACTTCATACGCACTCACTGACTCCTAGGTCTACACACACATCCACTCATTCACCCATACAGTCACTCATACATGCAGTGTCTCATCAATACAAAACTAATATAGGCACTCATACACCTATACAAACACTCATACACCGCCACTCATCCAGAGTTACTCACACATCTAGTCAGTCATGCAAGGAATCAATCACAATTCTATTTACTCACCTATACAGTTATACACACACAACCTCATGTATTCATACAGATACTAACATATACTTACTCTCTTATACAATCACTGATACAAGTACACACTGATCCATACAGCCACTCTTACAATCACTGACTCTCACGTATAGTCATTTATATACTCCAACTCTCTCATACACTGCGTTTTACATATGTAGTTACTAGGACATGTAGCACTCAGATATCCATTCACTCACCAACACACCCATACACACACTCACCCTCCCATACAGCTGGTTCCACATGCATTCTTGAACCCATACACCCAGTGAATGAAGCACTCACACTTCTATGCACACATTCACACACCTCCCACCCACCCACACACACACTCAGGCACCCATACAAATACTAAGGCAACCAATCAATAACACATATAGACACTCATGTAGCTACTCACCAACCAATGCAACAGCTTACACAGCAATAGACAGTCTGATACAAACATTCTCACAGTTTAGTCACTAACCCATGAATTCAGTATGACACAGTTAATCACTCACTTATACAGTCAGTCACGCACGTACTAAATCCTCCATCCACACATGTATACATCCTCTCATACTTCAATACACCTTGGCCAATATATATATAAAACATATTTAAACTTTACAGAAACACACAGTCACTGGATGATGTCAACAGTAATGTCATCAGTGATGTAATTTGAGATGTCATCAGTGATGTCACTGACCATGTCATGAATGATGTAATATGTGACATCATCAGCAGTGCATTGCGGGGCGCGAGTTATAGCCGGGTCTGGTGGCTCAGTAGACGAATTCATCCATTGCAGGGGCCTGTGTTCGACCTCATAGTCACAGGTTTAAATCCCGGCAGGCCACTCAGCCTTTCATCCATCTGAGGTCGATAAAATGAGTACCATTGAGTTGGGTAACAATGAACATCTGTTATTCAGCGCCAAGAGACCTCTTAGTGAACGTGCGCTTTACAAATACACATGTTATGTTATAGTAAGCTCAACTAACTATAACGATCACATTTCTATGGTTTTGTACAAGTGAAATGTGCAACTAACTATAACGCCCCTGAAACCTATGGTTTTCTCAGTGAATTTCAAAGGTATTTTAAATGCTAATTTGTAACTATAACGTCAGTGAAAAAAGATATATATATTTCATTTAAAAATAGTTTTTTTAATTAAATACTGTTAGACCTGTCATCTTTTAGTGTGTTTCCCCTGTCTTTTTGCTTTCTGATCTCCCAGTTTTTACTCTGTTCTTGTTGGTTTAGTGTCTCTGCGCACTTAATCACTGATGTTCATGTTAAAGTGCTCCTATTGTGCTCCTATTGTGAATTGTGTTATGGAATAATGTTTCCATGATTGGCATTTTTGATTTACTAGTAAGTCCCTCGTACACTGCACTGAGGGCGCACTGAGGGTGCCCGGGCCAGTAAATCAAATGCCGCTAGTGGGCCTGCAGCACTAGTTGTGCCACCCACACAAGCAGCCCTCTGAAGGGTTTGCAGACATGCCACTGCAGTGTCTGCGTGCAGTTTGCAACTACCATGTTGACCTGGTAAGTGCACCCAATTGCCAGGCTCTAATCTTCCCTTTTCTTACATATAAGTCACCCCTAAGGTCAGAGTCCCGTGTATATTAAAGGCAGGGCATGTATTGGTGCGTGTGATATGTCATGGTAGTGAATTACAGTGTATTTAATTTTTCAATATGTCCCATAGGATAGAATGGGAGTTTACTTATAACATCTTATAAGCATATGTTCCCACTGGGACAAGATAGGGATATGGGGTTTAGTATGCCTTAAATCAGAATATCAAAATGCATCTTTTTGGTAAAGATGATTTTTGGGTTCTGTGTTTGAAAATACTACTTTTAGAAAGTAGGTATTTTCTTGCTTAAATATTCTGTGTGCATCTGCAGGGTTTGTGAATTGACTGTCTGGCTTTGGAGTGACATGGGCTGGGATGTGCATTCTCCTCAGATAGACACCTGCATGTGCCTGGTCTGTATTAGACAATGATGTCTCCTCCTCCTCCCAGGAAGCTGGGCCAGAGAGGACAGAACTTATTTGGGCTGGGCACAGACACCGTGTCCAAAAGAACAAACAGGAACTGAGTATAAATATTGGGGCTCAAACCCCAGAATTTTAGAACTCGCTGGAAGCAAGGAACCTCCCAAGAGGAAGAGCTGGATATACTGTTAGGTGTACTGCCCCACTGCTGTGTTGTTGCCGTGTTGGGTTGGCCTGTAGTTGCTACTTCGGCCTTGGGCAGTGAAAGGACTGGACTGAACTTTCTTACCTTGGGATGAGCATCTCCAAGGGCTTGAAGTAGAACTTGCTTCCTGTTCTGAAGTCTCAGGGACTGCAAAGACTTCACTAACCTCTGGGTACCAACTCTGGAACCATGGTTTCAGTTGCCACAGAGGGGGGAAAACAGCCTATCCGTCACCGACACTGTCGCTGGCTCAGTGTCCTGAAGGCACAGCAGAGAGCACCGCTGCATCTCGCACCACAACCCTGGTCTCACCGATGACCGACGCTGCCGCCACCGAGCCACTGCTTGCACAGTGGACTGTGGGTGCCACACTCCGTACTGCCTCGCTTCACTTTGCCACCCTGGTCTCACCGACTCGGTCGCTGCCTGCTGACTCTGATACCTGTGACCGCACCATGGCTTTGGGGCACCGCTTGTAAGTCCCACAACTCACTGCCCCATCACACACCGCAGTCCAGAACGACTGAAGCCTGCTCCCCGCAACCGGCTGTTGCGACTGCACCGTGATCTGCCAGTACTGCAATGAGCAACGCCTCCACTTCGCAGCCCTGGTCTCACTGACGCCGCTGGACGACCGTCACCGAGCCACTGCCTGCACCCTGCTTTGAGGGCACCGCACACTGCACTGCTACTCTTCTCATTGCAACCGCAACAGTTGCCACGATGGCTCGCACCAACGTTTTGGCCGCAACAAAAAGGTACTGTATACGAGCCTGCCGACCCCACTACTGACGTGGTCAGACGGAATTGATGGATTCTGTGGTTTTCCCTACCCTGGTAGCCCCAGACGGGGCCAAATGGAGCTACAGACTCCAAGGTACTGCATTTCAATAATATTGTTGCAAAGTGCTAACTTTTAAGTACTGTATGTTGGAAATTTTTTGTTCCTGTCCTGTTTTAAATATACAAAGTGCTGGATTTTTTTCTAAACTGGTGTGGTCCTTTTGTAGTGTTTTCACTGTATTACTGTTGGTTATGTGCAAATGCTTTACACACTGCCTCTGAGATAAGCCTGACTGCTTGTGCCAAGCTAACAAGGGGTGAACAGGGATTATTTTAGGAGTGTAGCTCCCCTACCCGGACTAGGAAGAAGGGTCTCTATTTGGACAAAGGTGCAACCCATTGCCAACTAGAGATCCTCATTTCTAACAAATACATTAATGTTTAAATGTTTTAACAAGTAATTAAATGGAACATCTAAACTTTAATGCAAATGTAAAATAATGAAACAAATATATTTAAATAAAATTTACTAGACGATAAGTAAATATGAAAATTATAGTGAGCATGGAAATTAGCTACATTCTTTTCAATATTAGTTTTTAAAAATAGACTAATATATGTTATGCATTTATCTATTTATCAAACATTTTATTTGATGAGTAAATTGTATTTTTTAGAACTGTTAATAATAGTTATTTTACTGTATTTACATTTTTATTTTGCAATCAAATATGTTTTGAATAATTATTTTATTTTATTGTTTTCCCATACTTTACCACAAGGACCTCTCTGCCTCGTTGGCGGAAACCTACACCTCCATGTGAAACGTTACAAGTAGTCACCTTACACACATAGATCGTGTTGCAGCAGACTCCACTCCCAGTTTTGATGACTGTAAAGACATGTAAGTCTGCACCCTGTAGAAAATTTACACTTGGAAATGGAGCATAGCAAAAAAACTGAAAGGGTACTACTATGTAGGGTAGTGCATTTTACAGAAGCAAATCTGCCTATGTAGATTTACTGTGAAGAGGCCATAATGTTTGTTCATATGATCTGTTTATGACTGTAATGTGTAACCAATCACAAACATTCCAATTGCCCCTTTTTAAACACCATTCAGAAATACAGTATTATTATTTAAAAACACAAAATGCCAAGGAGTTTATAGTGATAGGGAGTTCACAATAAACTCTAAGGGGCAGATTTACAAGCGCTGTGTAACACTTTTGCTCCTGCGTTGCGTCCGTTTTGTGAAGCAGCAGTGGCGTACACAATGTGCCACGTTGCAACACATTTAGAACATGACGCATCTAGGGAGCCGCGTCACGTTGCAAAGCCCTGCGCCACACCTGTTTAAGATATAATGTATGCAGGTTGGGCATTCCCACGCAGGAACGCCTTGTAAAAGTGATGCAGTGAAATCTACAAGATTTCACTGTGCCACTTGTAGGATGCCGCTGTGTCAAAACCTTACGCCTGCTTGAAGCAGGCATAACGAGTGACGCATCACAGGTAGTATAGGCCTCCCTGAGCATTACTGGAGTTGCGTCATGCTTGTGACATAACTCCAGATATGCGTGACTTTTGCGCCAATGCGTGACGCATCTGTCAATACTTGAGACATGGTGCGCCACATTGTAAATGTGACGCATCCATGGTGGCACAAGGGTTTTTTGGCACATCACAAGTAAACTGATGCATCTCTGCTATTACGCAGAGATGAGTCAGTTTCTTGTAATTCAGCCCTGAAGTATTTTGAGAAACAAAAAACATCAACATCCAGGGACTGATTATGTACATTTTTTGGAGTTACAGCTAAAAATATGCGTTCACACTGAATTCAGTCACTAAGTGGATCCTCACAAAGCTTTCTATATTCAATGAAAGTATTGAGATTAACATATGTATTTTTTTCTTTCTTTCTAAAACCCTGTAATTATGACAGACACAAAAATCACCAGGATATAAATTAAATATTTCATGAGAGAAAGGATCTAAAACCTGATATATTTGTATTTATAATGGAATACATCAGTATGATATAAATAGGGTTGTCTGATAGTGTGTGAAAGTAGTGTTTCGTAACTTGCTAGCACTGCAAGTACCAGGAGCGACTATAGGTGGACTGTACATCCCCATATCAATCAGGACCAAAACTGCTCTCATTTTAGAAAGAGTTGAAGTGACACCTATTTGAAGAACACTACATCACAATGCAGTGACTGTCTACAAACCAACTATCTCTTCAATTACTCATTCTCTTTGTGCTTGTCTTCGGCCTTCTTATCATCAGTTTGGCAGTGCAGGAGTGGAACCTCCCTGCTTCCACACCACCAAACCCATGTTTAAATCACCCGCCAGATTAGGAGTTTCTGCTATGAAATAGGCAATGCAGTGAAAACATTAAAATCAGTACCTGCACAGCATAGACTGCTGCAGTACATGACATGCAGGTACTTGGGTGCATGGACACAGAGGGGCACATGCTGTGCCCCCCTGTGTGCATCCAGATGGTGCAGAGGCACAAGGGGGCCCTGTATGAAAAGTGTGGTGGTGAGAAAACTTGTAATATGCTTGACAGAGCCTCAGAACTCCCCATCCAGCATATTATGGTCTCAAGACCTCAGCGCTACATCCAGAGATCTCTGATGCCTGCCGGTGGTCCCAAGGCATCCTGACCATCCTGGTAACAATAGGGCAGTCGGAAAACTACAACCTCATTGCCCCCACGAGTCTGGCGGTCCCTGGGCTACCAGACTCATAAAAAGCCCCTTTGTATTTGACCATGCACAGTTCTCCACAGCCTTATGCTATAGAAATGCCATATACATACATGCGCAAAAACAACTTGGTGATGGATGGAATGCTTAAATTTATCTCAGCCACTAGCAATCGCTTAGACTATATCCCAATTCATCGTTTTTGTCCACCATGGCTCCTCAGCCCATAACTAAGTTGATACTGGTCCTGCATTGCCTGTGTTCTGGTTCAGGGATGGCCTGGCTTGGCAGTTTGGACTGGACTTTTCTGATTGGAGCAGGGTCAAGATTGATTTGCATATAGCTGGATCCAAACTGAGGTCACATGGTGTGGAAATAAATTATGGATTGTGATGCAGCCCAAGTAATTACCACTAGTTGAGATTAATTTAAGCATTTCATCCATCACCTTTTTGTATACTTTAGTGTATTGCTCTATGCGGAACGGGTATGCCCAGAAATGGGTCCCTTGCACACTGTCTGATGAACCCATTACTAGGGGGTGTTCCAGTTCAGGGAGAACCTGGCTAGGTAGTCTGGGATGGACTATTCTGATAAGGCAGTGTCAAGACTGGTTTGCCTATTGCTAGGTCCAACTAAGGTGACATGGGATGCGATGGATTGAGATGCGGCCCCTAGTAATTACCCATGGTTGAAAATAATTCCAGCATTCCATCCATCACTTTTTGTATACATTTTAATAAACATTCATATATTTATTTTCATCTTTTTGAGAAGGCTGAAAATATAATTTTTTTGTCATGATATAACTTAGTAACTAGCAGAAAAGTTTTCCAGCTGGATCATCAACCTGCTAATCTAGCTAGAATATTTCTCCCAGCACTGTAAATGTCGTTCATGTGTTAAAGACAGACAAAGGTGCAGAGTTCATAATGTTTTAACAAGCTCTATGTTAAACCTAATAAGGTTAATTATTGAATCCACGGTTTAGATGAATGTGTTCTGTTTCGCAGAGAGAACGGTAGAGAGAGCCGCAGTGAGAAATGATGTCTCCAGGGGTGCAGAGGGCATGCTTGCTTGCTTCCAGGAGCTGCATATCTTAATAAGACTGGGGCATGCAAGTCTGAGATTTCCCAGCAAGCAATTAAAAAGCATGGAGTGACAAGGAAAGTTCAGGAGGGTTTAGGAAGTGAAGAGGTAAGTGTGAGGGGCATAATCTGAAGAGAAATTCTAACGCACAGAATCATAAAAAATACAACACATGAAAAAGCAGGTCTCCAATAGATTATCTTTTATTTGCAGGGGGCTCCGGAACTAATGGTTGTATTTTATTTTATACTTTAAAGCACAAGAATATTTGAACTTAGTACATTATATTATGCCTATTGTCAGATGAGGTTAACAGTTATCACTTTGCAATTTAAACATAGAATGTTGTGACAATGCACCCTATTTTGGCAAATACAATTAACTGACACCCAAGTATTGCAGGTGTATTCTGAACAGCAATATGCATAGCTAGACTTCCTCAAAGCTCTCACAATGCACCTCTATTATTTGAGACCTGCATCATACACAGCTATCACTCAGTGAAACGCAGTTGTATGACAGAACAACATATTTCGCAACAACTCATATCTAAACAACGCAGTTTCAATTTACTATGCATGCCTATAAAACGAATTTCATTGCAAAGGCATGATTGGTAAAGGCATATGCGTGGTAAAGATCAGACCCCTTGCCTTGACCACTATAACCTGGCCCCCAGTCCTGCAAACCTCTCCGCCGAGCTCTAAAACCTACCCTGACCCCCCACCTAAAACCCACCCGGCCCTAAAAACTACCCTGACTCTAGTCCCCTCCACCCTGAGCACTAAACCGAACCCCCAGGCCTTAAAACTACCCCACCCCATGCCCTGAGCCCTAAAACCTGCCACCAGCCTTAATAACTACCCAGACCCCCACCCTGAGCCCTAAAACCACCCCAGCCCTAATAAACACCCTTTCCCGCCACCCTGAAACCTAAATAAAAATAAGTTACTCACCAAGATGCCGTTCCTTTGAATGTTGTATGCAGTAAGTCTCCAACACCCCCTTGCACTCACTATTGATGCTAAACCGCTAACTGCCTTTACCACACATATGCTTGATAGAGGCAAGCACTGTTCCACTTGCATTATAAAGGCGCGCATAGTTTAGTCCCTGCTTTTAATGCTGTTTCCCCATGAAACATTTACATATATCATGCAGTGTAGTCCTAGGCCTGAGACATTTTGAGAGGTCAGAATGCATCTCTATCCTGACTTGTGACAGACAGCTATCCATGTTCTAAGATATCTGCAGAGGAGTAGCAATTTCTCTCTGTTCTAACCTTCTCCCTGCAATGGTCATCATGAAAGGAAACATCTCCCAAACTCTCACAACACAGAGGTATGTTTGTGCTGAAACATATTTAGGACTTTCACAATTCCCCACTGATATCTATTGAACCACGAACAGATATGTCAGCATTAAGATGTCTCTGGGCACTAAGGGTGCCTCTCTGTGCTGATCTACAAGAAGCAGACCTGCCAACTCAAGCAATGAGACCAAATGTCACTCGATGTCAGCTCCCTTCACATGCGCATCCAGTGAATAGCCTGCAAAACATATGAGCATAAGACGTGTGTCACTGAAGTGGCCATGTTAGTGTCTGCTGCCCCTCTAACAATACGGGAGGCCCGCAGGTCAAAAAGTTGGAGCAAATGCATCCCAGGCCCTAAAGTCACCCAGTTCTGTCCATGTTACGCAGTCACTACTATTGTTTGAAAGATTATCACCACTTGCTTAATACCACGGTGGTGATAGGAAAGAAAAAGGATGAACAAGAATAACATAAGAATGTTAGATAGAAATGAAATTGTGCATCGAGTGGCACACTTCTTGCACAATTTCATTTCTGTCTAACATTCCTATGTTGCACTGTATCCCGTAATGACATCAAGCAAGAATTATCAGTGAATCTCGTTGCGCTGTGTTGTGTTGGTGTTGTGTTGTGAGGTCATTTGGGTAGTTTTCCCCTGTGAATATGCAGCACACACCCCACAAGTTCATGTATGACAGTCTCGAAGATTCACATGAAAACAAGAAGTAACCCTGATGTAAAAGGAAGCAGGTCTGCAACAAAAAATACTTGCATACAGTCAAGGCAGATAGATTTTGCCAAGAGCTGAATCTTGCAAGACGACAAAAAAATACCAACACAACTGTTTGTCAACCAAATGCCCTAAATTGTACACAGCGAAGTTAAAAAGCTTAAATATTATGAGAGTTAAAATTCATGAAAAGAGGCCTGAACACTGTAATAAACCAACCTTCATATAGAAACAAATTGTTCTTTTTGTTCTTTTAGGTTGACATTTAAATACGTTCTGAATGACTAAAGCAAATGTATACTTGTGATCTAAAAAGCCCTAAACAACTATGACAAGTAGCCCTAAATCCTTACAAGACAAACGGCCTATAATCATTACACTCCGACCATTGACATACAAACTGTCCCTCCTTTACTCTTACCCCCATGTAACAAAGAAGCATTGGCAAAGACAATAGGTCTGGTGTAGGCCGTCAGTCAGCTTTCTGGCTATTCTGCTTTTGTTTTTGCATGGTTTTTGCAAATCTCACCAATCTATAAAAAATAATTTGCTACAGGCAAAACAGTTTTTTGGTCTGACAAAAACACATGCTACCACATAGTAGTCCATGACACTGAAGGGGAATATTCTGTGGGTGGATGTGTTAATTGTAAAAGGGAGGCATGGAGTATCTGATAACAAAGTCAGCCAATGGTAAAATCAAGAGGTCTTGGGAAACACAGACCTAAAGAATTCAAAAAGAAAGAAAGAATGAAAGAAAGAAAGAAAAGAAAAGAAAAAAGAGAGAAATAAGGAAAGAAGTACAAAAGAAGAAAATACAAAAATGAAAGAATGAGAGAAAGATGGAAACAAGGAAAGAAGGAAGGAAAAGGAGAAAAGAAGGAAAGAAGGAAAAAGAAGGGAGGATGGAAAAAGACGGAAAGAAGAAAAAAGCAAGAATGGGAGAAAGAAAGAAGGAAAGAAGGAGAAAGACGAAAAGTGAAAGAAAGAATAAAGGAAGGAGAAAGAATGAAAAAATTGGGAGAAAGAGAAAAAAGGGAAGTAAAAAAGGATCAATTAATACAGAACAGTTTCAAAACAGTTTCAAATGGACACAATCTGGGGCCTTATTGTGGAAAGTGCCCCGGGGGAGCAACTGGCATGTGCGCCTGCTTTGCGTGTCGCAAGGGCACTTTGATATTACAGAAAGGGCTGCAGACACTTGGGTGGCCCTTTCCGTGATACAAATAGCACTGGCACACATATAGTGCCAGTGCTATGATCAGATCTATCATTCTCACAAAAGGTAACCTAATGGTACAAAAACATCTCATCTAGGGAAAATTATCTTTAATCGGTATCCCCAAGGGATGCAGTAAAAACCAGTGTAACGATAGGGATATGAATGTTCCCAGACCTAGTCTGATAGGGAACATCCATATCCCTATTGTTACACTGGTTTTTACTGCATCCATTGGGGATACCGATTAAAGATCATTTTCCCTAGATGAGATGTTTTTAATACACTTTTTGTTATAATTTTTTGGCAATCTGCCCCTCACTCACTTAAGACATTGGAGTGAAAAACACCTCACACTCCTCTCCTGAGAGAGAGTTGTAGCCCACACAGTGCACCTTGCGGGCACTGTGTGCAAGAGGGGATCCAATGATGAAGCATGTCACCCGGGTGATGAGTGGGGGTTCTCGTTTTTAAAAGGCAAATGCCCCAGTCCTTATTAGTGAATTTAGTTATTCTGTACACACTGATTCATATGTTAGTTTTTGTACCATTAGGTTACCTTTTGTGAAAATGATATAGTGGTGTGGTACCTTAAATGGTTACAATCTCTTCCAATTGTGACCCTCTTGTAAGTTAGTATGATCAGATCTATATCATTCAGGCAGTAGGGAATTTTTGTGTGCATAATTTGTGCTTTAAGTGGGAAACTGAGCAAACTTAGGGGTATGTTCACAAGGGCATTGCTCCACCGGAGTGTCACTTTTTCGGAACCTCCTATAGATCAATTCCCTGCTCCATATTTATAGAGCTGCGCTAAGCTACTTTGCTTGTCTTCATGCCACTTTGTAAATATCATACCCTTTCATGCAGGTATCTGTGTGAAAGGGGAATGCAATGGTTGTTGATGGGTGCATTCCACTGCAACACCCATTGCTTTTTGACGCAGCCCCAAATTTACAAGGATCTGTAAATCTGAGGCAGCGCTAAAAACTAATGCCACTAAAAAGCACGCACTAGAATGGCGCAATTACGGGAATACTTTTATTTCCCCTTGTTTATTGCTCTTTCTAATAGTGCTGCATTCTGCAGTGCATATAGAAGGAGCAAATTGGCTTTATTGATTGTTGATGTAGTGGAAGGTGTCCTTTCCTGCACATAATCACACCTGCAATGAAGGCACTCTTAACACCATGGCGTAAGGGTGTTTGCGTTGACGCTAGGCAGCTTTTTTAGTGCTGGTGCAAGGGAATACACAGGGGTGCACTGTATTCTTGTGAATACAACACATTCCTGCATTTTTTAAATAACACAGCGCGACACTGTTAAATTGATTGGAGCGCCCCCTGCGCCATGTCTTTATAAATATGCCCCTAAATGCGCCAAAATGGAAAAGGCAAAGAAAAACACCAAATTGCTGTTTTGCCAACTTCTGTATCTTGTAAAAGTTGCATGGAACCTTTCTCTCTTATTTTGCTGAGAATAATTCAAACTTGCAAATTGACTTTTAAAAGTAAAAGTTTAGCACTGAATAGGAGTTTTTAGAAAGTGCAAGGGAAGGAAAGCTCTCAAAAGTTTCTATTGAAAAGAGGTTGAAAACATTGCCCCTGAGAGAAGTGCACAAAGCATGAACTTCTCATAAATTGCGACTTGGGAGTAAAACAGTTTTCCATATGTCAAGGTATAGTACACAATGTTATATTTGATGGGCTGTATTTGGTTACTAGCTCTGGTCCTTGGTGTATACTGCTGAGTGTATATAAAAATAAGTTTGCATCTATGCACTCTCAGGTGGCAGTATTCAAATTTGTATTAAGAGTGAACTTCAATGTGGAACAAAAAATAAAATAATAGCTACAAGTACGGGCAAAGACGCCCTGCTTACAGTAAAAGTACTTTTTTATAATGCAGGGCAGTAAATCTGCCATTGAAGTGTTATCTCCATAACATAATAGACAAACGCACATTTGAGCCAGTTCCACTTACCGAGCGACGTGAAAGATTTTAAAAGATGGAAATCATAGGATTTCAAGATGTGTTTTCTTAGGGCCATTGTACAATGTTCAAAATCTATAGCAGATAAATTAGAATTCGAAGAATTCTCTAAGGGTCATTAAAACACAGTTTTTGCTGAGGGGATTTCCCTGTTTACCAGAAAAAAACAGCATGTTGTATAAAGTACTCGGGCATCCTTGCATAATTCATCAGTACAAACAGTTGACAAGGTCTAGGAAAGCTAAGTTCAAAAAAGAAAAAGAACATGCAATTCCAGAGAGAGGACAGTCAATTTATTTCATGCCAAGATGATGCCGGCTGGGAGAATTTGTGGTGTAAATCTTTCAGTAATACAACTGGAGAGGAAGACATTCAGCATTCCATATAAACTAATCACAAATGTGATTTGAAGTCCAACACTGAAGCATGCATCATAAACGCCTTACAATCTATGTTTAAGATAAAACCAATAAAGCAAACGGATGAAGTGCTCAGTTGAAACAAAGCTCTTGCAAAGTTCCACTCAGAGTAGAAAGGAATATAAAGTTCTTTAAGCAGACCGCCCCTTTACAGTAAAAAAAAACAGCAAGAGTTAGCAAAGAGAATAGGCCTGGCTTTGGATGGTGTAGCCTTTTGACTTTATAATTGCTTGTTTTGTTATTAATGTTGTAACATTTTGTTCTTGGGGTATCTGCCAGGTCTTTGACAATAAATAAAAAAAATGGCTAAAAACAATGTTTAAAACAAATAAATCTCAAAAAGCACACATTACCTTAGTAATAATCTGTGGCACTGAAGGCAACTACTTGGTGTGCAAGGTGTGCTCCTTGTGAAAGAGCAGAATGACGTCACTCATAAGGAATGTATTAAATGGCTGAAGTGGTTTGGCCCTGCGCGCCATGATGTAGATGGCAGAAGAAAAATGAAAATTACACAGGAAACCAATAGATAAAAAAGGCTGACTGAATGCCCTCATAAGTAAGTATATTAAATATAAAATTGTAGTAAAACCAAAAGGTCCTGGCTAATCGTATCAGCACCTCAGCCTTCTCAGTCCCTCAATCCATAGTGGGAAGCAATTCTGACCTGACGACACATCTTCAGACCATACAAGCCTTGTGCCAACCATCACAGTTTGTTATGGCCATTCTCACAAATGTTGTTTTTAGGAGCTGCAGTTCTGGCTGTCACATCGAGTGACCAAGGTCTGTGTAGGTTCACACCCTGGAATGACGATTCATTATATGTCTCATTTTCTCTGATATTTTATTCATTGTTGTCACTCTGGTATGCATTTGCCACACAGCTCCAGCGGCAGAACCTGTCCTCAAAGAGCATTTACCAGGCAAAGTGCACTTCTTTAACAATGGCCGCAGAGTTCATGTCCGATTCTCCAAGGCCTGTAGGAAACGCTGTACCTCTATTTTTAAATCTGCAGTGTTAAACATGGCCTGCAACCCCAGAACTCTAATTTTCATAGCACAAGTCAACGTTTCATGATATTCCACCTTTGATTCAAGAAAGGAGATGGTAGCCACCACACAGTTTTCAGATTGCTCACTCTTGTAAGAACATGCCTCTGTTTCTTGTACCAAGTTTTCAACTATCTATTAACGATGATCCAAATGGCCAACCCTGTGGTCCATCTTTGAGATGTAGATGATTAAGTCTCCAGTGTTTCCTCCATCATGGAAATCCTGGCCTCAATATGCTTTATAGCACCAGTTAAGTGTTCCGTGATCTCCTCCTCAAACCACTTCTCTGTTTTCTCTCATGTTTTCCATGAACTGGGGGCGGGCAGATTCTGGGTAAAAAAAGGAATTTGTGTTTCTCCCTTTAACTTTTGCTCTCTGCGTGGCATGGGAATGGTTATGGTAAGCCCCTCAATAATCGTCAAAGTCACCAACCAAAGTGACAGGGTATTATCAAGTGGGGAACATCAAACTAGAGCCCACTAACTTTGCTTCTCTGCCATTCCCAGTAGTGCTCAGTCCTCCTACACAGTGTACACTGGGTAACAGCTTTTCAACTTAGGGCCTGATTACAACGTCGGTGGAAAAGCCTCCTACCACTGGTCGGTGCAGGGAATCTCACAAACTCCCATTTCTCAATGGTAGCTTGCCCTGCGGACGATTTCCGTCCGCTGCATAAGCTTCCACAGAGAAATTAGAGTTTACGACAGCAGGTGCGGTTGTATCTTAATTCGGTGTGAGGAACCTTCGACCTATGGTCGGGCAGTTCCCACACTAAGAGGGTGTCGAGCGGAGGCAAGTCTGACCGACATCATAATCAGGCCCATAGTATTTTCCATGCTTACCTTCACCACACAGCCTTATCATGCAGGTAAGCGCAACACAGGTAAGTATTTGTACCTTTACCACACATTCCTTTACCATGCAGGTAAGTATATATTTGTAAAAAGTAACATAATTATTATGTTATGAAAAAAAAGAATTTGGTATGGGAAGTGGTAAAGGGAGATATGGGTAATTTTAGGGTTTAGGGGTGAGTAGTGGTAAAGGGAATTAAGGGTCATTTTAGGGTTTAGCGGTGGGTAGTGGTAAAGGGAGATAAGGCTAGTTTTAGGATTTAGGGTTGGGCAGTGGTAAAGGCTATGAAAGGTAATTTTATGGCATTGGGGTGTAGTGGTAAAGGGAGTTAAGGGTGTTTTTTAGGGTGGTTAGTGGTAAAGGGAGGCAAGTCAAATTTGACGGTGTTGGAGTGGGCAGTGGTCAAGGGAGGAAAGGGTAATTAGGGTGGGAAATAGTAAAGGGAAGTAAGGGAAATGTTATTGTTTCATATTGGGAGTGGTAAAGGAAGTTTAGGTTCTTTTAGGAGTGAGTGGCGGTAAAGTGAGTTAAGGGTAGTTTTAGAGTTTAGGTGTGGGTGGCAGGAAAGGAAATTAAGGGTAATTTTAGTGTTTGGGTGTGAATAGTGGTAAAGAGAGGTAAGGCTAATTTTAGGGTTCACGCGTGGGCAGCATTAAAGCACATTAAGGATAATTATATGGTTTTGGGGTGAGTAGTGGTAAAGGGAAACAAGGATAATTTTATGATGTAGGGTAGGCAGTAGTAAAGGGAGGCAAGAGTAATTTCAGGGTTTAGAGGCGTGCAGTGGTAATGGGAGGTAAGGCTAATTTTAGGGTTTAGGGGTGGGTAGTGTTAAACAGAGGTTAGTAGCAAATTAAAAATCATGGGTGGTTTAGGAATATTAATAAAAATTGTAGGGCCAGATGTATCAAAGGTTTTTGCCCATTCTGTGTCTATGGAAAAATGTGTTCATGCATATGGCCCGTAGTTCATTTTCAAAAGAAATACAAATTATGTAATACAAAAAATAAATAAATATACCCATATATATATATATATATTATATATATTACATACATGCTTGCTAAAGGCAAGCATGGTAAAGACATATGCATGGTAAAAGCTGTTTAGAAAAAGCATTTTTGGTAACTGCATGCATTTTAAAAACATCCATTCTGGCCACCTATGCGATCCTGCCAGAACCACAACAGACCAGCAGAAATGACGTTTCATTACTCACAATTGTGATTTCTATTTTGCCTCCCTTGACAACCTCAGAGGCTGTCTATCCATTATAATGGCACTCTTAGAAGAGATAATATTTTATTTTGCTTGAATAATTAAAATCTTTGCAAATACATAAGCAAAAAAGATTCCCATTGTACACAATTAAATACAATTAAAAACAGTTAAAAGCCGCATAATGTAAAAAAGATCATCAATTACATATTTCTAATTTGTACAATAGGCTGTTTTAAAAGATATTCTCATAGACTCTTACGTCTCATATGGTGCTATCTGCCATTGACTACAACAACTTCCCAGGTCGGATGGCACAGTTTAACCAAGTCCGTTGTCCAAGTTAGAGGTTTGGTAATTAAAGTGCAAGTACAACTAAAGCAAGATATTGAGTTAATATTGTACTTATGAAGCATATTAGCACATTTTGGATAACAACAGGGTTCCTAGTCTCTTAGTTACTGTCTCAAAAAATGTTGTTAGCCGACAGTTAAGCTGAACGTCAATGGGATTGAAGCAAAGCTTTACTGCCTGCCTACAGGACCGGATGCCGTAATACCTACAAAAAGGGACGCAACAAGGTGCATCTTATTTTCTTTAAGTTGGGGCAGTTGCAGATGACTTGAGTGATGTCTTCCTGCCCACTTCCGCATAGATGACAGGTCGGAGTGCCTCCTTTCCTTTCCCATGGTGGAAGATGGGGGATTGATCGCAATTACCCCCAAGCGCAACCTTAGAAAGTTTTCCTTCCTGCTTATCTTGATTCCGGCACTGAGCACTATACAGCAGTGTACCTTTTTAGTGAGAACTGCTTTGTCTTCTAAAACAGATAGCATAGATGTTGTTTTTCTCACTGCTTTTTTGAAAGAAAGATGATCCGTTGGAACGGCCCAGAGTTCAGACAGGCCCAGTAACTTAATAGAGTCAAACAGATAATCCCTGGCTGGGCATTTTTCTTGATTGTGCAAGGCTTTCCAGAGGTGGGAGTTTAAAGATCCTACCTCTGCACTTCGGATTTTATGCCAACAATGGCACTCTTAGGGTCCCAGTCAAGGAGACTTGTAGGGTGTAATTCCCATTTAGGGGTTCATAATATACAAAGGAACAATCTCTGCATCATGGCCCATCATAAAGAGGCACACACAATGACTTCCTAATAGAAGAACTGCTAAAAAACAAGGGTTCCCCCATAGCGCCCACTTCATTTACCATGATGAAATGTTTGCTCTACTTACAGAAACATCTATAGACACCCACCTTTTATTTCCCCAATCTGTGCTATCATGTTTATAATATTCTGTCTGCAGCTTTAGCCTTTGATCATACATTAGTTGGAAACTATATGTAGTCTTATTCCCTTGACTTCCTATATTTAAATGGGTAATTATTAGTTCTTATGTCTTAAGTAGATATTTGCATTTGCGCCGAAATGAAAACTATTTTTTACCTTGTCACTACTTAGCATGAAATAAGACAAGAGAACTTTAATATTTGACTTCATCCTGAGTCCCGAAAAGCTATAGGAGTGGAAAGCTGCAAGACATATGCTGTTTCTACTTAATGGAACTCCCCAGTCCCCACAGGTTCCGGCACAGGTTTTACTCTGTGAAGTCAAGCCAACAGACAGTTGTTTAGGAAATCGCTAAAAAAACATGGCTGTTTGCATCTAAGCCGTAGTCCCTGCCATTTCCCAGTGCTCAAGATACAATAACAACTAGCGTTAAGAAGCCGCGGCATACATGCACTTTACAAAACCTTCATTTCATAGAGTTATCTACCTGTTTAGTTGTAATTGACGGACTAAGGGTGTACTATTATTATTTTAAATAAAGTGTTTGAGTTAAACTAGTGGAGGAATTATTCTATACTTATGGGCTGCATCGCTTGAGCAGCACCATACGCCATTTGTCTCATAGATGGGTCCAAGACTCTCTGTGAGACATGCATGGACGTCACTTAATGCAGAACGCATCTTTTGTGAGTAAGTGCCTGCTCTATCCTTCTATCAAAGAAGTACATCCACATCAATATTAAACTTTCTAATGTCCTTTGCTTCAACAATCCAATTATGCAATTTTTCTATGTTTGTTTGGTGCTCTGAGACCTATTTCCTATTGGAGCCTTTAGAGAGTGTGGCTATTAATACTCTAGATTATACTATCTTTTTCGCCAATTGATCCTATATGCCTTTACAATTGCCATGAAAGGTATTTAATTTAATGTGATTACCAAATCAATATTGATAACTCTCTTTGTCTTTACTTTAGCGCTGTGCCAATTCAATGTCTGTCTTTGTATTGTTCATGTATGACCTTCAATTCATGCAATCTTATTTTAAACAAATAATTGCTGCAATTTGAGCAGTATCTGCTTCTCAAAAGCTATTTTCTCTACTTGTGTAGTTCTCATCCAAAATACAGCCCGAGCTTAGGTATTGTACACCCTCTGACGAAAGTGCAGGCTTGAAGTCAAATTACCATCTAGACACAGAATCCCACTACACTGGAGCCCACAAATCACCTAAATGTTACATTTGGATGGTGCATACTGGGTAACGATCAGTTCAGTGAGACTCACAGGATTATGTATTGCTATTGGAATACAAACCTCTTTTTATTATATCTATAGATATTTTCAAGACTACACACTTGGAATATGTTTTATGATTTTATTAAAATCATCATCCTATCCTAGTGCAAATAATGTGTATAGTTGACAGAATAAAAAAGAACAAAACAATGGCAATGAAAAAGGGTACTAAACAAAAATTAAAAAGAATTGCAAGGTTGTAACAGTGATTCGGAAGATGGAGCCAGTCTCTTCTCTAGCCCCTCCCTTCTAGCTTCTAGCGAAGCTGTCTTAGCACCAAAAGGGCCTGTACTGTTTCTAAGAAGGCATCTTACCCGCGCACCTTACTTTAACAACATACGTATTGTTCTGTACAAAGGCCATTGTCTGTATCTCTGTGCTCAGTAGGTATGATATCTCCAGCAAACTGATAAGACCAGGCTGGCTCTTAGGTAACTTCATGTGGCCTTCACAAAGCATGTTTAAAGCTTCTGCTTGCTTAATCTTAGTACCCCAGGAAGTCGAAGATTCCTCTCTGCTTTGTATGGTGCACAGACATAATATCGACTCCACAATATCGAATGGACAAAATATCGAGTAAAAAATATCGAACATAATAAAATATCGAGAACAAAAATATCGTTGTTAAAAATATCGATTACAATAATGATAATAAAATATCGAGTCCAAAAATATCGACTCAAAAATATCGACATGACAAAATATCGATTAATAGTCAAAGTAAAAAATATCGATAATATGTTGAAAAAAGGTAAAAAATAGAAATAAATTGTAATACTAATATAAATTGTAGTTAATGTTTAGGAGCGGGATGTTGGGTTAATAGGGGATAAGGGTGGGGAGTAATTTAAAATAATTAATTAATTTATACATGTTTGTAAATATTTTTATATTTTAATTAATTGGGAAATAATTAATATTAATTAGTTAATTAATTTATATAAATTTCTATAAAATTTTATTAGTAATTAATTGGTAATTAAATAATATTAATTAGTTAATTGGAAAATAAATCATATTAATTAGTTAATTAATGAATATAATTGGTAATAAAATTTTATGTAGTAATTAATAGGTAATTAATTATTATTAATTAGTTAATTGGAAAATAAATAATATAAATTAGTTAATTAATTAATATTATTGGTAATAAAATTGTATGTAGTAATTAATTGGTAATTAAATATTATTAATTAGTTAATTGGAAATAAAATATTAATATTTATTTAATTAATTAATATAATTGGTAATAAAATTTTATGTAGTAATTAATTGGTAATTAAATATTATTAATTAGTTAATTGGAAATAAAATATTAATATTTATTTAATTAATTAATATACTTGGTAATAAAATTTTATGTAGTAATTAATTGGTAATTAATTAGTATTAATTAGTTAATTACATTATTTAGAGTAATTGTTATATATATAATATTTTGTTATAGTTCATTAAATAATTGGGGAAAAATGTATTAATAATTACATGAAAATAATTACAGCTAATGTGCTAAAATATTTTCATCTTTGTTATTGGTATAAATTGTAGTTAATGTTTAGGAGCGGGATGTTGGGTTAATAGGGGATAAGGGTGGGGAGTAAATAAAAAGAAATAATTAATTATGATATGTTTGTGATTAATGTAAATTATGAATTAATTGGTAAAGAATAAATATTAATTTGTTAATTAATTCATATAATTTGGTACATATTTATCATTAGTAAATAAATAGTAATTAATTAATATTAATTAGTTGATTTAATTATAAATAAATACTTTTTTTAATCATATTTTGTTAGTATTAAATATTTGTTTGGGAATAAATATTATAAATAATTATATTTAATTAATTACAGCTATTTTGCTAATATATTAATTTCTTAATTATAGTTAATTAATCATTAATAGTTAATTAAATAATATTAATTAAATTTGGGTACAGGAGGAATTTTAGTGTTCAGGGTCAGTTTTCTCTCTTTAGGTAAAGGGGTATTTTAATGTTTCAAGGTCAGTTTTCAGTTTTAGGGTAAAGGGGTATTTTTAGAATTCAGGGTCAGTTTTCAGTTTGTGGGTAAAGGGGTATATTTAAGGTTCAGGGTCAGTTTTCAGTTTTTGGGTAAAGGGGTATATTTAGGGTTCAGGGTCAGTTTTTAGTTTGTGGGTAAAGGGGTATATTTAAGGTTCAGGGTCACTTTTCAGTTTTTGGGGAAAGGGGGTATAATTAATGTTCAGGGTCAGTTTTCAGTTTTTGGGTAAAGGGGTATTTTTAGGGTTCAGGGTCAGTTTTCAGTTTTTGGGTAAAGGGGTATTTTTAGGGTTCAGGGTCAGTTTTCAGTTTGTGGGTAAAGGGGTATATTTAAGGTTCAGGGTCAGTTTTCAGTTTTTGGGTAAAGGGGTATTTTTTGGGTTCAGGGTCAGTTTTTAGTTTTTGGGTAAAGGGGAATTTTTAGGGTTCAGGGTCAGTTTTGTGTTTTTGGATAAAGGGGTATTTTTTAGGGTTCAGGGTCAGTTTTCAATTTTTGGGTAAAGGAGAATTTTTTGGGTTCAGGGTCAGTTTTCAGTTTTTGGGTAAAGGGGTATTTTATGGGTGCAGGGTCAGTTTTCAGTTTTTGGGTAAAGGAGAATTTTTTGGGTTCAGGGTCAGTTTTCAGTTTTTGGGTAAAGGGGTATTTTTAGGGCTCAGGGTCAGTTTTCAGTTTTTGGGTAAAGGAGAATATTTTGGGTTCAGGGTCATTTTTCAGTTTTTGGCTAAAGGGGTATTTTTAGGGTTCAGGGTCAGTTTCCAGTTCTTGGGTAAAGGAGTATATTTATGAGTTCATGGACACTTTTCAGTTTTAGGGTAAAGGGGTATTTTTAGGGTTCAGGGTCTGTTTTGTGTATATAAAGTGTGAGAAAAAAATTATAAATATTACAAAGAATTGAAAAAATTTTGTGAAAAATAGTTGCTCATTTTTATGCTAATAATAATTTTTGGAACTACTCAGCAAAAAATATACTACTAATATATGTTAATAATATTTATAAAATATATATAAATATTTGACAAATTTTACACCATAACATTATACTAAAGTAGCTATTCTAATTTATACATGGTCAGTCTTCACCACCTTTCCAGATATTACTTTCACTTGAGTAGGAATAGTAAATAATAATTGGTAAGTGTCCAGCAACTTCTCTGATAATACTTTGACTGGAGTAGGAATAGCAATTATTAATTGGTCAGTGTCCAGCACATTTTCATATAATTTTACATTAGTGTGTTATTATATTACAAGACAATGCAAAATGGATGTTTTCACAAAACTTTATTACAATTTTCCAATTTTTTCATGTGTAATACAATACAATCACTATCAAATATAACATAAACATTTTTGGAAATGTTGTATTTGCAGAATAACACATTATCATTTATGTACATGTTTTAATTTGTCACACAACATTTTTTCACAACATTTTTTATGTCAAAACAAAATATTATTATCAATCACTTTGTGTAACAAGTATTTATATAGAAAAAAATTAAAATCATGTTATTTTTCTGTTTCTTCCATTTATATTTAATAATGTTAATATTATATATTAATATTATTAAATATTTAATTTTAATATATACATTTTTATAAAGTAACATGACAATTATTATATTTGCTCAAGATATGGAAATAGTAATTAAGACATTTTTTTCACATATTTCTGACAATGTTGTTTTTAAATTATACATATAAATATATTATGTTGTTAACTTTATAACTGTAAAGGGGAATAATATGTTTAATAATAATATCTGGTATTGGTAAAAGATTATTTATGCAATTATATACTTTTATAATACTTAGACATTATTATAATTTTATTTAAATTAATAAAAATAATAACAAATATATTTATTATTATTATTATTAATTAATAAACTTAAACATTTATTTTTTCTTTTCAGAAATATATACATTCAAAGAAATAAAAATACATTATTTAAGGGCATTATTTATATAGTAAATGGTTATAATTTTTATATTAATAATAATAAATAAGTTATATTATTTATTATTATTAATTATTTACAAAACAATTAATAATTTTTTGTTATAAACAAACACAAACTTATTCCTATAAATGTACACAAAAATAAATTTTTTACATATATTATTTCAAGTGTTACATACTTATTTAATATTAATAATATATATTAATTACTATATATTAATTAATATTAAAGAAATTTAAAAAATGTTAACACTTTAAATTATAATGAGTCTACTGTATTAATTTGTTACAATAACAATGTGTATGTATTATATTTTTATACTATAACATTGTATTTTCTATGATACCTTTTCAAAATTGGTTTAAGGGGACTACTTTTTTACCGCGTAAGGTTATTGCGCTTCATTCAAGACTGGAGAAGCTCGCGGTTGGGAGTTGCTTCGTGTGGAGAGAGGTAAGGTAAATTTTATATACCATTTATGACTGAGTGGTAATGTTTGAGGGTATATTCGAACTGTGTAGTGTTTTTGTGTGTATGTATGATTTGTTAATGTAGCGTTTAGGTGTAATGTCGTCGTTATAGATGCGTCGTGTATGTTTTAGTTCTAGTGTTATTTGAATTGTTAGGAAATGTCTTCTTACATGGTTAATGTTAATTGTGAGTGTATTTACAAATTTTATGGGCTATTTGTGGGTGGGTTTCGTTATGTATGTTTTTTAACAGGTTCCGGTTCCTCGCATGAAAACTTCATGGAAGGAAGCGTGTTTTTTTCGGAGATACTAATGTATGACTTATTATGGTTATATTTTTACGTGTATCTCCTATTTTTCGTGTTTGCCAGGAGCAGATTTTAATAATTTTAACCTTTTTTTGGGATTTTTGACGGTTTCATATTGGATTGATACATTGGTATGCGTCACCATTTTTTTTAAAGTTTTGTGTATATCACTTTAAATACTAAAGTGTCCACACTACTGTTTTAGGGATTTCCAGGAGCGTTTATTTTATTTTTACATAATTTTCGGGTTTTTGATGGTTTCCCATATTGGATTTTTCTTACTTTGTAATGGATTGTATGGATTGTATTTTGCTTCATTACGTCTCTTTCATCTACAGAAATTGTAAGTATTTTTATATTTCTATTTATTGGGTGGGAAATGTCGATCTTTATGTAATGTGTATGTGTGATGTAATTATAAATATTGCATATTTGTTCAGAAATATTGTGCAAAATTTTGATAAGTTTGTAAAACAAATATGTCTTATTTATAATTGTTTAGAAATGTTTATGATTGTTATATGTATCATTATTGTAAGAAGATATTAGTATATTTTGTCGACATTTTTATAGTAGGGTTTTAGCTATTATTGACAGATATTCTAATCCTCTAGTTGTAGGGTATAGTGTGACTTGACTTTGCAGTAGTCGGAACATTTGTTTAGTTTGTTTACTTAGTTTTGGACCAATTTGGGTCACAGATTGTTCCATTCTTAGTTCTTGATAGCTTTGTTCTTTTATCAAAGCTTCTAGTAGGTTATGGAATGTGGGTCTTGTTCTGCTTGTGGTAGCTTGGAAAGCATTATGCCACCCTTCTACACTGTTGTTGGTTTTAGACTCTTGGTTTAAAGTACTAAGATAGACATTCCACCAAGGGATTTGGAATTTGGGTTGGCGTCGATGTCCAGACCTGTGCAACCTTCCCACCCAAGTATCTTCGAAATAATCCAGTAATGGGGTTAGTTTATCTTCATTCCTCTTGTAATATGTGCTGTCAATTAATAAATTATAGTGTTCCGCTACATCGGTAACAGGAACGTAGGCCAGTGCTATCAATTTTTTAATTTGATAGGCAAAGGTGCTATCTGTTGAGTACAAAATACTTAAAGTTGATTTTTGGAGTTGTCTCCATATGCTCTGATTGAAATGATAGTAGCAACCCTGGATTGCTGTGTGGGGAAATATTTTCAAAATGCTATTAATCATAGCTAATTCGAAATCAATAATTATTTTTTCTGGAAAATAATTATTGATTTCATTTTTGAGAACATTTAATATTTCTGTGTAAGTGTTTTGCTGTTTGTTTGGTAGCAAACAGTAAATGAAAGGGATGTTATAGTTATGGTATAACCCGTGGATGGAATATAGTTGATAAAAAGGTTTTGGGCATGGTTTAAATGTTCCATCCATCATCCATTGGGGACACTGTTGGATTTTTCTTAAATTACTTGCAGTTGCAAACATTATGATTCTGTTTGTACTGCTTTCATTGTCAAAAAGGATAAATTTGTCTTTATTGTGTGTGATGGACATTTCTGATGAAATAATAATTTCCTCAAAAGTAGTAGGGTTGGGTGGGGTAGTGGAAGTGTGTCTTGTAGTGTATGCAATTGTGCGTTTTAGGGAGTCAATAGAGGGTAGTTGACCTGAAGCATGGGCTGGGACTTTTAACAGTTCCTCTTTAAGGATTTGTGTTGTTGGTCTATCACTTTGTGTGCTAGCAGTCTTTATACTTTCTAAAGCATCTCTTATTTCAATTTCTGTGACATTGGGGGGATGATTGTGTTCCCTGGTAAATAGCACATTAGTTTCCTCTGTAGTAGCCCTTCCATAACATTTGTTTGAGTAATATTTTGTACATTTCCCAAAAACTTTTCTACCACTTTGTCTTTCCTGGCTATAAACATAACCCATATAACATAACAGTAATTTATTTTTCTGTGACATAACAAATTCTGCACCTTCTGTCATTTTGTTTTACTTGTTCTAGGAAAGAGTAGAAAGAAACAAAATCAAATAACATATATTTCACTTAGTGGTGCTAACATAATTAATGTTGTATTTATACTTACGTTTACTAAAAGTAGTAATCACAAATGCAGAACTGTATTTTGAAGGAATTTCTTGTATGTATTTCTTTATTTACTGTTGGTATGAAAATATAGAAATGCTAAATTAATGTTTATACATAACAAACGTTTTTCCTAGGAAAAAGCAGTTTTTTAATTTGCTTAGTACTACATTTGATGTGAACATTACATATACTTACTTGTTTAAATAGTTGAGTTGTAGTATTTGGTGGAGTACATCAAGGTAGTAAAGTTTAGATCTGTAGAGAAGATAGAATAAATACATGTCACATATGATAAAAATTATTTTGAAGCGTTGGGAAATTGGAAATATTTAAAACTATACTAACTTCTAAATATGTACTTTTCTTTGCTGTAGGTAGAATAGATGTATGATGTATTCACAATATCTGTAGAGGAAATATAAAATACATAACATGGTGTTAAGAACATAGTTCTTGTTTTTATATGAAGTTTTAGACAAATTGAAGTATACTTACATTTTTTACAAGGGTAGTCTTGTCTTTTGGTATAGTTCATGTAGGATGTTTTTATTGGATCTGTAGGGAAGATGTAATATGCGAGATATGTTGTTTAGAAAATAGCATTTTGAATATTGGTTGTTTACTAACAAAAACATATATACTTACATGTTTAATTAGTGTAGTTCTATACATTTGTAGTGTTGAAATCGGAAAATCGCTGAATATCTGTGAATAAAATGTTTTAAATTAAGTATGAATCTTGTGAAATAATCTTTAAAAACAGCTGTTGTTGTATAACAGACCATTAATATATACTTACTATCTTATTTTGCAGGGGAAGAAATAGGAGCATGTATTAGGAATTTTTTTTTAGTAGTTTCTATCAGAAAAGTAGGAGGAGATAAAAATTAAATAAGTGGAAGAGTTAGGAGATATAAGTAAAATAATAGACTACTATTTTAGATTTTTAAATAATGGAATGTAACTTACTTGAATGATTAGCTAGTGAGCTGGATCTTTAAAGATGTTTGTTCAGGAACAAAATCTTCAGAGTGTTGGCATCTTCTTTCTATGGAGTTAGCAGCAGCAAATGGTAGAATGCATTTATCCCTTTTATAGTATGTGTATTTTGTGTGCTTGGATTTGATTGGTTGTAGGATGAAAGGAATGATTGTATAGGCTAGTTTGAATTTTTTTAATGTTAATTGGTGTGTTTGTTGATGTGAGAATGGTGGTATGTGTTGCTTTCCGCATTAAAGCAGGTTAGTTGTTAAATAAAATACATGTGAAAGTGTAAAAATATTATGACAATTTTAGTTACATGTAAAGATTCTTTTTAAAATGATAGAACGCATTTAATATAATGTATAGCAAATGATGATAAATAGTAATGTTATAAAAGTCACAGGTATTATATGTAAAATGTTTTTTGTATATGACTTTTATAGACCATTAATATGGTATTTTAGACATGAAAGGGTACAAAAAATAACTCGATATTTGTTTAGAAACGATATTTTTGTACTCTATATTTTAGTAGTCGAAATTTTTGTAGTGTTAGGTGTAATTTCATGAACAACGATATATTAGTAGTCGATATTTAATAAGACGATATTTATGTACTCGATATTCTAAATACTCGATATTTTTTAGTCGATATTTTTGTATTTTGTGTAATAAGTATACAAAGTCGATATTTTTGTAGTCGATGATTATTCAACGATATTATTGCTAGTCGATAATGTGACCGTCGATAATATTTCAGTGATCCGCTTTGTATGTATCTGTACCCAGGTTAAATACACTATTCTCATGAGTTTTAGAAGGACAAGCCTCATGTTCCCATACTTCTTTAAAATCGTATAACTTTAGTGAACACATGTACGTGAATAATTGATAGACTATCTAACTACATTAAAGCAAATATCAAAAGATAAAGTAGTGCAATAACACTAAACACAATATATATTTATAAATTAAAACTGTGCAATTAAAATAAATACATGAAACGGGAGTACATAAGCCCAAAATACGACGATGATGTCAATGTCCATAATCACAAACATTTCAATTGTATGTCAAGCCTTGCATACTGCAGAGTAACGGAAAATCATAATTCTGAAAACACATCAATGCACTATGAATACATTAACCTTCAGGAAAGGTGCTTGGGCACACCTGTGAGATCTCACATTTAAATGTAATCATACCTTGTTTTTCTCAATGAAGTTTTCAAAGTAATTCTGCAGATACAACTAAAACAATGCAGTGTACTTCCTTGCACTGTATTCCAATGAAGCCTCTCTGCTGCCAATCATCAAACAGCCACAATAGTGGATAGCCTCCCACGAATAAGTAATTACATTTTAAAAGCACACATTTTCTCAATTTCTGATAATGGTTGTTGCCAAAGCTCTTTCTTAAAAATTTGCCTGGAAACTGCAGGAACAAGCATGCACTAACAGTTAATTTAGTGTAGAACGCAATCTGGTGGAGTGATAGATATCTCAGATGAGCTAGTTTAATTTGTCACTTTACAATTACCTAAGTGTGAATGGATATGGATAAATAGTGATTATTTGGTCATTAAATATCCAGGGAAGTCACTTTATGCACACTCAAATTTCAGCAACAACTCTAGACTAGTACTACTCAATTGCTTTGGAGGATTTAGCTTAAAAAAGCTGTTACCTCAAAAGTGCAGCTAACAATGGATACTTATTGGAATTAGAACGTTTAGGTTGTATTACCATTCCCATTCATGAAATAATTGTAGATAAAATAAGGAGCAAAGATGAAGGCCAGTGGGTTTATCTGAACATGTAACTGCAGCATTTAACAGATAATTAACAGATAATTATGTATGTATCACATATGCCACATAATATGCTGTATAGTTTGCTGATTTTACTAAAATGTTGTTAGCTCATGTGGATGAACATTTTACTGCCAGAGAAAGTGCTGTACGATTTGTCATTTATGCCGCATAAGTTAGATAACCTTGCTGCACTGGGGCATGGTTATCTACTTTGCATAGCAGAAATTGACCACACGTCCTGGCCAGTGGACCAGACTTTGAGGAACAAGACTGAGGATGTCCACAGGACCTCGTTTACCGTAAGGTATTGTGCCTATCCTGTTGTATTCTGCCAATCCCTGTTGTGCTTGGACTTTCTCTGCGCACAGTGGAAGTTAACCAGAGGCCCAGAAGGCCCAGTGTTTTCCCCCAAAAATATTTAGGGTTTAGAGGACCCTGCCATCAGTTTCATGAACCCTCAAAGACACTTGCCCCCATGTTGGGCCTTAGCTGGGTTTCTCAGACATGGTTCCAGATCTGCAAACCCAGAGGAGGGTACAGCTTGAGGCCACAACATTTGCTGTGGGTTCAGGTTCCTTGGCATGAACTTGTGGACCTCATTGGCTGCAATGGGGGCTATGAGTCTGAATCCAGCTCAGGGGTCTACAAAACATTTGGCAACATCATGATTTGTTTTTCATTTTTATCTAAGGGTAGGTCCTTTTTATCTCCTTTTTATCCTCTAACCTGATCCAGGTGGTCAGGCTCTGCCACAGTCTTTTCCCTTGTGGCTCTTTTAATTTTATTCTCAGGGTGTAGGAATGAGTCATAACCTCCTGTAAAGGCAGTTGCAAGATTTTTACTGAAGCTGTAGGCTTGAAGTTCGTGGACTCAAAGTGGGCAATGGGAGAATAAGCTTCCTCAACAATCAGATTAAAACAATTTAAGGTTTGCAGACCTCTGATTAACCTTTCAATAGCCCTAAAATGTAACCCTTTCAAAGAGACAAAAAACTATTTAGATGAGCTAATATCTCAAAAACTATTCAGAGTTACATCAAACCAAGCAAAGACACTTCCTTATATGAATATTTTATTTTCATGCAAATTTTGATGCCATTCTATCAAGCTTTCTTTCCTGTAGTACGGTGCAAAGATTCCAGCGGAAATGAAACTGTGAATTGTCACTTTTTAGGTGTCGCTTACAAAATCTGCACAAAAATTGCCATGCCAAAGATAAATTGAATGGAGACTCAAAACCAACGTTATTAAGAAAATAATAATTAGGGGCATGGCTTGGCGCCCGAGGATGATGGAGGAAGTCGAGTGACGCTCCGCGGCTCACCCGGGGGAACTGTAGCGGGAAGCCGTTCTTTTCCTGTGCCGAGGATAAAAGCAGAAGTCGGAAGATGACCGGTTTGCGGCATTTAAACTCCCATTCGGCAAATTTTTAAGCATTTAATTCAACAAAGTGAGTTAACGCGGTTCAGTTTCTGTTACGGCCGCCATTTTGAATTACTCATGTGACGTTGTTTCTGCCTTTCAGCACTCTTTCACGAATTCTCTGCTGACAAAGCTACTCAACGGTGTTATAAGCAGGATGTCTGTGCCACACGAGGACTATCTTTGCAACAATTCAGCCTTTAAGCGTCTGTTTGAATTTAAGGTGCCAAATTTACTGCTCTCATTATCTTCTGAGGAGCAGCCATCTTAGGAGTTATATTATTCTCCAGTATTTCTCCTCAAGTAAACATATGATGTTAAAGGGTCTCGTATTGACAGCGCATTTTATTCATTGCTAACCATGGACTAAGAAATCTTTATAATTCTCACTTTTGATTTCCTTCAAGCTGGAATATACAGTTTTAATGCCGCATGTTATCATTTGATACTTACCTCAGCTCTGATAAGGTACGCTGTGTGAAGCCATTTTAGCTTTATATAAGCTTCACTCTCACACGCATTCACTGCGTACTTTCTTTGATTGTTATTATATCGTGCTATTTAAGGTGGTATCTCACACACTTAAGCCTGTTTTCTTCAACTGACAGAGTTACCTATGTTCCAGCCTCTAAGGATCATTCTTTAACATTTATGCTATGTTTCTCTCTCATAATACGCTCCTATTTTTGAGACTTTCTTTGCATTGTGATTTCCTCTAATTTAGGGGCCGATTATGATGGCGAACGGACCTGAGTCCGTCCGCCACCATAGAGTAGGAGGGACCGTCCGCAGGGGCTGCGGCGGTCCCTCCGTGCAGATTAGGATGTGACCGCCAGGGTGGAGGTCACATCCTCAATCTTTAACATTGCGGCGGGTGCAGCTTCAAGCTGCACCCGCCGCAATGTTAAAAATGCATGCACGGCATTTGCGTGCACAAAGCAGCAGGCACAGCGCGGTGCCTGCTGCTTTGTCCACGCAAATGCAGAGGGGTACCATAGGTACCCCTCATGTGCACCCCCCACCCCCCTTCACCCAGGGGGCCCTCAACGGGCCCCCGAAGTGAAGCTCCGTATGCTTTTCCACGGCGGAAAAGCCACCGTGGAAAAGCATACTTTGTACTCCATCCTAATATGGATGGCGGTGTCTAATAGACACCGCCGGCCATGTTAATGCTTTTCCGCCGCGGTCGGAAGGCGACCGCGGCGGAAAAGCGGAGGACAGGTTGTAAGACCCACCAGCCATCCTAATTTGGCGGTGGGTCTTTCAAGCCTCCGCGGCCGATTTCCCGCATCCTCCGGGCCGGCGGTGACTTCCGCCGGCCCGGTGGATGCGGGAAATCCGCCATCGTAATAGGCCCCACAGTGTGCAGCAAGAAAGAGTGTGGAATAGTTCTAAGGGCAGATCAAAGACATTACTTCCTCCATCCTCTAAACCAAGACACATTTTTGTAAAAAATTCAAAAATCTTTTCTGAATTTTCTAAATTTGAAGATTCTCTGGCGTCATCTGCGCAAGATTTGGATTCTACAATGGAACCTCCTTCCACTTCAGGGAAATCTAATACTAAGCGTTCGAAAAAGGATCCTCCTTCACCTCCTAAACAAATGTTGCTTGTCTCCATGGAGTTATTACTGGAGGAAATCAGAGCTCTCCGTCCTTTTATGGAAGAGACTAATACCAAACTCCAAGTCTTGACGGATAACTGGTCACAACTTGAAACAAGGGTCTCTTCAGTTAAGCAAACGGTTACTTCTTTAAAAGAATCCTGCGTCACTGTCTCTCATCTTCATTCTCAAGTTTCAACACTCCAAATGCAGGTAGAGGACTTAGAAAAACGCAATAGACAAAACAATTTACGTAGTTATGGACTAGGAGAAGGACTCGAAGAATCTGACTCGCTCACTTTCTTTAAATCCTTCCTTCCCAAAATTCTTCACATTCCAGAGGGCACAGTTCGTAATATTCAGCGAGCTCACCGGCTTGGTCGTTTACCTTTTCTTGCATCACCTTCATAAAGGCCTAGAGGAGTTATCCTGTATTTTCTAGAATATACAGATTTACTGAAAGTACTAGCTGCTGTTAAATCTTCTCGGAATATCACATGGTCAGGTTCCTCTTTGTTTTTTGCCCAGGATTATGATAAAGCCACAGCTAATCGACGTAAGACTTTTCTAAATATGAGAGCTGAGCTTCGTTCGATGGGAGCCGGATATGGTCGTTTTCACCCCTGTTTATTCAAAGTTACATACAACAATAGAACAACTACATATGAAGATCTGCTGCACTTGCAAAGTTTTATAAATTCTTGTAAAGCGTCGGCAATGGACTCTTCTGGACTGTCTTCATTTACTAGTTGAACTTTAATGCTGTTTCTTTCTAAAATGTTGTCTGGTTTCTTTGGTTCACCTTGCTTAGCATTGTATTTTTAAGGTGTGCTGCTCTATTTACTTGTTAATTGTTGCTGTCATAGTTGCTCACTGTTATCGTTGTTTTTTTTCTTCTGTTCGCTCCAATGCATCATCCTAACTTTTTATTCATCTCTTTCATATCCACAGGTTCCTTGTCATTGTTTCATAATGTCTCCCTGGTTTCCCGGTTAGTCATCCTTGGATGTGTCGTCCATCCCATGTGGTTCCATCCCCCTCCTTGTATACATGTTCTTTCCTCATGTAAGTACGTCATCCTTTGAAATTTCCACTTTACCTTTATTCCCAGTTCTTATTCTCTTACTTCTCCTAATTATTACCCCGCTTTACTTTTTAGGTGTCGCTTCTATCTTCTTTCTTTGTGATGCTTTCTATTACATCAACCTATATTCCCAACTTGAATTTGCCCTTGATGTTGCGATTTCCCAACTTCTATTGTTTAATCCTCTTTGTCACTCTGCTATTTTTTGCTTTCCTTTCCTATTTGATTCTCTGTCCTTCTTACATTATCTTCCTTATATTCTTCCTTTTTCTTTCAAGCTATAATTATTACTTGTACGATACTTTATTTTTCTTATGTCTATTTTCATGGTTTGACCTTTTTGATTTATTATTGTAGGTTTTTGTTATTTTTTGTTATCCCTAGTTCATTATGCCGTTAAAGTTAGTTTCATGGAATGTTAGAGGGCTCAACTCTCCCATTAAATAACAGAGAGTACTATCTCATCTAGCCAAGTTGAATGCAATTATATAGACTTCCTGCAAGAAACCCATCTTACAGCAGATGAATCATTAAAATTAAAAAAAGGTTGGGTGGGCGAATTATTCTACTCCAGCGGTGATGGTAAACGTAACGGGGTTATGATGTTATGTCGCAAGTCCCTTCATTTTAAATTCATCTCACAGGACTCTGACACAGATGTCAAATTATTGCTGAAGGATGTTCCAGTCTCTTTTTTCATTGTCTATGCCCCTACTGGTGGTGACTCCTCTTTATGGTTGTTAGTAGCCAAGCAATCACTCTCCATATAGAAGACAATTTTATATTGGCAGGCGACTGTAATCAGGTTTTCGATCCTTTTATAGATCGGAATTCTAAAGTTTCATTTATCCCTAACAAACCACATAAATCTTTTGTCCATACGGTTACACAACATAAACTTTTGGATGCCTGGAGATTATGTAATCTAACCATGAGTGAATACACTTTCGACTCTCCGGTGCATCATTCCCAGTCACGACTTGATTTTTTTTGTCTCGCATAACCTTTCGCAAACACTTCTGCGGAAATTGGCCTTATATTACTATCAGATCATGCCCCTATAACAATTGATTTGGACATTCTACCTACAATTAATGGCCCCAGAAGGTGGCGGTTTACCAACTCTACTTTCAGATCCTCAATTCTCTTCTTCTTTTAAAACATGTTGTGACGATTACTTTCACCTAAATCAAAATGATTCCTTATCTCCTTCAATTATTTTGGATGCTTTTAAAGCCTCTGCAATGGACTTTATTACAACTTACGTGACAAAGAAACAAAGTGTTGCTCGTAACAGTACGCGTTATTTATTTCAAGACATTAAGAGACTGGAGCATTCTTATTACACGTCCAATTTAAAAGACGTGTAAAAGATGTTCTCAATTCGCATTGTTATATTTATTGAAATCAAGTGCAAAATGTTATGGTGATAAGAACAGGGCAGGTAAACTTCTGGCTAACTATTTAAAAAACGAACAGAACAAAGTGAATATTAATTCTATTTTTGATGACAGTTCTACTTTAAAGTTCAAGGATATCGACATCTTAAATTAATTTGCTTTATTTTATAAAAAATTGAACTCCTCCGGAACAAACTCCACAGATCACACATTTGTTCTCATCCATTCAAAAACCCCAACAGTGTCCAGATGATTTGTCGCCACTGGAAACTAAGTTGACACAACAAGAACTCTTAGATGTACTCACACATTTAAAAAAGTAGACAAGGCTCCTGGACCAGATAGATTTACTGTTGAGTTCTTTCTTCACTTCTCCCATTTATTATTGCCCAAACTACACCGATTAATTGACTCCTTTTACTCTTTGGGATACTCTGGAGGTGCATTTTCTGATGCTCACATATGTTTAATACCTAAGGAGGGGAAGGACCTAAAGTATTGTAAACATTTTATGCCTATTTCGCTTGTTAATATAGACTACAAAATATTTCCAAAGCATTAGAACTTCGCTTAGAACATCACCTTCCAAACATATTAGCAGGGAACAATCTGGATTTGTGAAGGGGCGGGTTATACAAGATAATACTAGACTTGTTTTCAACATCTTATCCAAAGCTCCACATTTGAAACATTCCCTCGCAGCCATAGCATTAGATGCAGAAAAAGCACTTGATAGAGTTGAATGGCATTACTTGTTGTATACCCTTAAATGGTTTGGATTTGGCCAAAATGTAATTTCCCTAATTTCACTGTTATACTCTAACCCTCGTGCTGCCGTCTTTGCTAATGGTTTAATCTCATCTTTTTTTTGACCTTGGAAGAGGGGTACGTCAGCGTTGCCCCTTATCTCCCTTTCTTTTTAATTTAGCCCTCGAACCTTTCCTCTCAAGAATTCGCCAAAACACAATGATAACATGTTTTCACTCTTCCACATCTTATGTCAAACTGACAATATTTTGCTTTTTATCTCAAACTCTAGTGAATCGATTCCAGCCTTTTTAGAAGAGGTTCGTTCTTTTTCATTATATCAGGATACAAACTAAACAGTGATAAATGTGAAATGTTACCCTTAACTAAATACACCTTTAGCGCTGATTTCACCACAACTAATTTTACGTGGAATCCATCTTCAATTAAATATTTAGGCTTAAACTTTACATCGACAATAAAAGGTACAGTCACGCTATGCATGAATAATTGCATCCAAAAACTTACAGAGCTCACTAATAAATGGCATCCTATTTATCTCTCTTGGTGGGTTGATTTAGACACTATTAGAATGATGCTTTCCCCCCCATAGTTTTGTATACCATCTCCAAATTTCCAGTTTCTATTTCTATTAAGTTTTTTAAAACCATCAATTCAGTATTATCCTCCTTTTTATGGAATAAAAAGAAACCACGTATGTCTACTTCTGAGCTATCATGCCCTAAAGCTGATGGTGGAGTCAACTACCCAAACTTTCCCACATATCATAAAGCTTTTCTGCTAAGGCAAGCTTCACACTGGTTGAATGATTCAGAAGAAGATTATCCCCTTTGGGCATTAGTTGAACTCTCATTCCTCTCTCCTTACTCATTTCGAGAATACCTTTCTTTCTCTTGTAAGCCCCAAACACTATCAACTCCGTTATTTAAGTTTACCTCGAAATTATTAAGTCCCATTTTCCCCTTACTATATGACACTCTTGAATCATTTTTGAACTCAACCATTTGGCATAACAAAACTCTATTAATCCATGATAAACCCTTTTACTGGAAAACTTGGAGACAACGTGTCATAATATGGATACATCAATTATTCTCGAATGGAGAATTTATTCCTTTTTCTTCATTACAACGGCTATATGCTTTACCCACCTCATTCATTTCCAAATATCAAACTCTTCGTACAGCTGTGCTTGATATGTACGCGCAAGTATTGAACAAACCCTGTCACGTTCCTTCCATTCCCATACATACGGAATGAACCAATCTTTTACATACTCAACCCAAGGCGTCCACTTTGTATAGTTTTGTGCACTCCTTTCCCACATTGACACAGAAATCAAGCGTTGAAGAGATGTGTGAGAAAGACTTTAATACAGTTTGGCCTCTCTCTCTGTGGATTAGTTTATGGACTAAAATACGCAAATTCTCAAGATCAGCTAGCCTAACAGAAACTCTGTTTTATGTTTATAATAGACTTTTGTTATCTCCTCAGACTATGCACAAAAGATTACCCTATATACCAGACACCTGTTGGTCATGCACCTTTCCAAACGCTGATCTATTTCATATGTTGTTCACATGTCCATCAGTTAACAGTTTCTGGAAACGGGTTTGGTCTCAAATTAACCTAATTTTTAGCGCACATATTTTATTTTCCCTAACAACATTTTTTTAGGTAGCCTTTCTTCGGATTGGAATACTATCCCGATTAATTTTAAAATAATTGACTTGTTACTAGCGGTTGCTTTCCAACAAATAACTAAGAATTGGAAAGATTTTACCAACATTTCATTCAAGGCTTGGTGGTATGATGTTTGTCATAATCACAGACTGGACACATTCTCCAAAACACCCACACCCATTACTACGAAAAGACTCCAATTGTGGCTACCAGACACCACTTTCTTTGACGCCTCTGCCAAAACATATTCCTTGCTGACACCCTCTCAACAAGAAGTACTCAAGCCTCCCTGATCCCTTTAGCTTTCATTCCATTGATTTTGTAACATATTTCTTGTATTTTTTTCTTGTTAATGTTTTACAATACTGTATTATTTGTTTTTATTCAAGTATTTTGGCTGGAATATTGATGTATTTTATCTTGTAATGATTATTCACATGCGTTGTATGCTGACACCTCTTTCCCCTAAATAAAGCTTTCTTTAAAACTTAAAAAAGAAAATAATGAATGCCTCTTCAATGGAAACACTAGCCTCTTCAAACCTACACACTAGCTATCCCTTCACTCGTGTCTATATATATACAATTACCGGTCACACAAAGAGCTCTGCAAAAGGTGCCCTTAACAAAGCAAGATATTTAAATTGAAGAGCTTCTCCACTTGGTGCCCAGTGTAATGGCTCAGCCGCACCATCCTTAAGTCAGCACTGCCCCCAGAAAACTATAAGCCTCATTATGTGGCAAAATGTAGCCATCTTCGATTTAATAATTAGTCCCTACCAATAAATCAGCACTCTGCTGCAACTCCATTTGAAAGTGTGCTTGTTTCATCCCCACATATGCAGATATGCATATGTGATATAGTTTATTATGGGTATCTTCCCACTAAGAGTACAGCCATTTTAGGCCTTGGAGACTGAGTCCTCTGTCTTGGAAACAGATGTAAAAACAGATGTAAAAAGAATATAAAGGAACAGGGTAGGCATGACCTGTCCCCCTAGGCCTGATGAACCCCAGGGCCAAAAGCAGCATTTTTATCAGCACTGCGGACACAAGGATGATCAGTGGATCTGCTTCTCTGATATAAAAATGGCAGTCTCTCGCCTTGTACAAGAAAACACCCTTGGGTGACCCAGGGAAGGTGCAAAATTATTTAGGGAATGGGGGAATACAGCTCCCCCTCCTTGAGCCTTTGTGAGACTCCAATCCCCGGGGCAATACATTATAATCAGGGGGAGGGTGGCACCCAGCCCCCCTCCCATGACTTACAGAGGCCCCGAGGACCCCATCCCCTGGGCTCCTGGATTATAATTAAGGGCAAGGGAGTGCACGGCATCCCTCCACCAACCCTGGAACAGTTCCCAGAGACCCCCAGGCCCAATAAATCAACAAATGGGAGGGGGAGCATGCAACCCTCCTTCCTGTGCCATAGATCAGACCCTGGAACCCTATTCCTGCAGGCCAGATTCAAGCAGTGTCCCAGGGACCTCATCCCCCAGGACACTGAGGTTTTCTGCCCAGGAGAATGCAGGCATACCCTGTCTGCTTTCTCCAGGGAAGAAAGCACAACTTTTCTCTCTCACTACCTGAGCTGTGAAAACAGTTGCGCCAGCTTCTTTGTGAGCCAGCTGCCTCCAGAACTCAGTATCGGGCTGCGGGGGTCCTGGGGCTCCTCACAAGGCCCACAAAGAAAGATGGCTTTTGTAGACCCTGGCCGGGGACCAGGGCATCCACCAAAAATTAAAAAAGTGGAAATGTTCCACCAGGAGAGCTGACACGGGCTACGAGATTCTTGTGGGATCCCACCACAGTCCTTAAAAAAGGGTCTTGCCCTGGGTGGGCAACGGGGCATCCACCAAAAAATCGTCCTGCTCCCTATAGGAGAGCCCAAAAGGGTCACGGGGTCCTGTGACTTCCTTTGTGGCCCCCAAAGAAAATGTATCAGGTTGGCATCCTAGGTTGGCACTGGGAAACTCAAAGCTATATTGAAAAAAAGAAAACAATAATAACATGCATATTTTAAAGTTATTTATTGTCTTGCAGGTGGTGCTCAAGAAGGGGCAGTAGTATCACCAAACATTTTGTTATGAGGGGCTGCCAGGAGTGCAGCAGCCCCCCAACAACATAAAACACACAGTAGGTTTCCTGGATCATTAAAACATGACCCATCTTACCATATGTCCATGTTTTTCTTAGAGCACTCGGAGCTGGAGCTGTATGCTTTTTGGCTGCAGTACAGAGACCTCTAGTGGTTGGTTTTATAGCTGCACTTTATGGCCTACAAAAGGTAAAAACCTCACCACACGTTAATTAATTTTTTAAAAGCCTTTACTGAATATATTTAGTCACAGCCATTAATGTTTATCATTGCAATGTGTGAATTAAAGACATATACATTTGACTAGGGGTCAAAGCCAATAGGTCAGGTGTATGTATGTTAATGTGCTGACTCTCTGATAAAGCCAACAGGGCCTGCCACTATTATTTAGTTTGTTGACAATGTCAATAGGTCTGCCTTATTTAATATAACATCTTTAGGTCCTCCGGAAGATGGACGATAGAGTCAAAAAGTCAAGGAGGCCACATCGGAACTCACAGAGGAAACCTCCCAACTTAAACAAGAAGTACAGTGGCACCAGGATGCCCAAGCCAAGATGGAGGTGCAACTGGATGACTACGAAGGGCGGGCGTACTGAAACAAGTGCCCATCCTGGGGGTCCAGGAGCGAGCCGAGGGCCCGGCTACTGATCTCTTTGTCGAGGACCTAACTTACAATTGCCTAAAACCAAAGGGACTATCCAACTACTTCTCGATTGAACGGGCTCATCGGATCCCGGGGGGAGACCTAAGCCGGGAGCTCCTCCTAGACCGATGATAGCAAGAGTCTTTAACTTCCAGATCGCAATATTTTCCTTCAGGCCGCGCGCTCCTGCCAGTCACTCACTATAGAGAACAGTGCCTTCACCATCTTTCCACACTTCACTACGAAAATCCAAAATCAGAAACCCAGCTTTTCATCAGTTAAAAAGGCACTAAGGGAATGAGATATTAAATATGCAATGCTTTTTACAGCAAAGCTACTTGTTGTAGCAAAGGGGAGGACTTGGTTCTTCTCCTCCCCTGAAGATACATGGGACAGGCTTGAAGGGTGGTGTCGAGTGGGGAGACCCACTACCGAGAAGCAATCAGGACTAAAATACAATAAGGTGAAGCTTGCTAATGGGTCTCAGACTGAATCCGTCTTTACAGAGAATGAGCCGCCTCCTAGAAGCTGAGGATCCCTTGGACTTTGACCCACCATTAAGTTGAACACTACAGAAAAGTGACTCCGGCTGCGCCTACAACGTATCTATGTGCGAATGTCAGGGTTCATTAGTTGGGAGGTTTTGTTGGGACACTACTGAACAGTGAAATAAGTCACAATGTGTTTACCTATTGACTTTCTTGGAGGGGGAGGAGGGACATCTTCTCTAGTGTCCCAGAGTATGTAGCATACTCTGGGAGGAGGTCCACGTTTGCTATGATGCTTGTATATTGAATGATGTTCAGACTTGGGCTGGGGTGGCTGCTCACCGGTACCTCAGTTATTGTGAGGGGGTGACAGGCACTCTGCCTTGTTGGGGAGTGGGTAGTTTTAGATCCACTTACAGGGAAGCAGAGAGGGGGTGTTAGTTGGGGTGGGGGGGGGTTATTGTTATATTTCTTGTCTTCAAAGTCCATTGTTTGCATCACTACACCCAGTCACAGACTTTATGGTCACCCAGGTTCATTTTGGTTTCCAGCCGCTACTTGAATTCAGTCTGCCAACATACTACCCCCTTTCCCACAGCCAGAGAGGGAGGCAAGCACCTGTCCGGGTTGCCGGGGGGCTCACGTCAGGGCTCACATACACTTACCCTTTCCTGTGCCATGGCTAATAACTGTATGGAGACATCACTTTCCGCCCTGACGAGGAACGTCAATGGGCTGGGGGACAAACTGAAGAGAGGCCTCGAGCTGCAATACCTTAAATGCCATGCCCCTGATCTAGTCCTAAGACAGGAAACTCATTTGGTGGGCAATAATTTCAAAGCTCTGTCCCACTTGGGCTACAAACTTATTGTCCATGCAGGGTATACTTCCAGCTCCAGGGGCACAGGTATATTAGTTAAACGGAATCTTGCACTCACACCGACACAAAAGTGGGCTGATCCACAGGACAGGTTTGTGGAGTTGGAGGCTAGCTGTTAATGAAACCCCCTCAATGTTGTTTCAGAATAGATACCGCCAGCGCTGGAGAGGGCAGCGTTGGCCGACCTGGGGAGACTCCTGCTAGATCTCCCGATAGGTCCTCTAAGTCTAGGAGGGGACTTCAATATGACTCCAAATGACCTAGTAGATAAATACCCGGCACGCGCCCAGCACTGCTCTAACACACTCATGTCAGACTTTTTTCCCAGCCATGGGCGTCATTGATATATGGCGCTATTTTCATCCAGACCTTACACACTACCACTACCATTCCGGTGCCCATGGCAGTCTCCCGGATTGCTTTTTTCCTGTCCCAATCGGTCCATATCAATCACTTTCGGAAACCGCGTTTTCTACTCCAGTGCATCTCAGATCACTCCCTGGTATGGGTGGACTTCACACATTACAATCGGCAACAGCGCAACACCATAGTTATTCACCCCTGGCGGCTCCAGGTTCCGGATATAAAAGAGAACCCAATCGCACAATCCGAAAACTATTTTAAAAAACAAGTCGGATGGGTGAAATCAGCGCAGACAATATGGGAGGCCTTCAAAACAGTGGTGAAGGGTCAGGCGTTGGCTCTTAAGGTGGGGTATTCCAAGAAATTAACAGCTATAACAGCTCGAGGGTGAATTGTTGCAACTTGAGATGGCACACTCTCGGTCCCCTAGTGAGCTCACGGAACATAGTTTAACCACCAAGTAACTTGAATATAAATCACTAGCCCCACAGCGGGCTGGCGCACAACTACAGGCCACGCACCACTGGTTTTACGAACTTGGGGATCGAGCAGACTAGATGCTCGTATGGTTGGAAAAAAGGGTCCCCTGTCTTAAAACTGATGATTCACAGACGTTAACAGACCCCCAGGCAAACGCTGATGCTTTTGCGAATCACCTTGAAAAGATATACATACCCTCACTGTGGCCACGGCGGATGACTCTCGCCACTTGTTGGCATAAATGCATCTGCCTGTTCTGTCCACGGTGGAACGGGATGAGTTGGAGATTGATCTTACTGACGAGGAGATTGGATCCGCAACTAACAGCATACAATCATGGAAGGCAATGGGCCCAATGGGGTTCCAATTGAATTTCTCAAGTCCACCGCCTCGCTTGTTGTGCCCCACCTGTGGAACATGTATAATGAGTAAGCATGGGCTGAAAATTCGTTCCGCTCGCGGAATTTGCGGATTTTCGTGATTTCGCGATCCGCGAATCTCGCAAAATCGCGGTAAAATCCGCGAATCAGCGGGGACGAATTTTCAGCCAAGCACTTACAGGGTTACAGCAGCAGGTGCAAAAGTTGAAGCTAATTTTTTTTAACCTTTTACAAAAGGGTTACAAAGAAATAAACTTCAACTTGGGCACCTGCTGCTGTAAGCCTGTAAGTGCTTCCTGGCGCCTCGTTGCCTACTTGCAACTATTCTCTGACCCTGCTCTGACCCTTGAAGCAGGGTCAGAGAATAGTTACAAGTAGGCAATGAGGCGCCTGTCACAAAAATTAAACCTCAACAGGAAGCACTGACAGATATAAAAACAAGCATTTGTAATGCAATAGGTCTCGCATTAGGAAAGTTTGAGCTATTGGTCTTGTAAATGACAATTTTTTTTATTTATGTGTTGGTTTTGAAAATAGCTAAATTAATAACTTTGTCATTTACAATGCCAATAGTTATAACTTTCGCAATGTGACACCTATAGCATTAGTAATGCAACATGTTTTGTATTTACGTGACTTAGCTGTATTGATATTACAAATTACAATGGCTTTTAATTTTTTTAAATAATTAATACTTAAATAAAAGTGATTTTAATTTATAATGGCAATAGCTTAAACTTTTGTAAATAACTTTTGTGAAGATTATGTTCAGTGTATTTTATTGTGACGAAAATCCAAGAACAGAAGTGAAATATTAACATCTTTTTGTGACATTGGTAATAAAGTTTGAAACATTAAGAGAACATATTTGAACCAGTTGTTGTTGAATGGTTGCGCAGATTGATGCTGGGGTGGCGCTGAGTGGTGCTGTGGTGGTGCTGAGTGGTGCTGTGGTGATGCTGAGTGGTGCTGTGGTGGTTTTGAGTGATACTGGGATGGTGCTGAGTGATGCTGGGGTGGTGCTGAGTGGTGCTGTGGTGGTGCTGAGTGATGCTGTGGTGGTGCTGAGTGATGCTGTGATGGTGCTGAGTGGTGCTGTGGTGGTGCTGATTGATAATGTGATGCTGTGGTGGTGCTGAGTGATGCTGTGGTGGCGCTGAGTGGTGCTGTGGTGGTACTGATTGGTGCTGTGGTGGTGCTAAGTGATGCTGTGGTGGTGCTGAAAGATGCTGTGGCGGTGCTGAGTGGTGCTGTGGTGGTGCTGAGTGATAATGTGGTGACGCTGAGTGATGCTGTGGTGGCGCTGAGTGATGCTGTGGTGGCGCTTAGTGGTGCTGTTGTGGTGCTGAGTGGTGCTGTGGTGGTGCTGAGTGATGCTGTAGTGGTGCTGAGTGGTGCTGCTGAGTGATGCTGTTGTGGTGCTGAGTGGTGCTGTGGTGGTGCTGAGTGATGCTGTAGTGGTGCTGAGTGGTGCTGCTTAGTGATGCTGTGGTGGCGCTGAGTGGTGCTGTGGTGGTACTGATTGGTGCTGTGGTGGTGCTAAGTGATGCTGTGGTGGTGCTGAAAGATGCTGTGGCGGTGCTGAGTGGTGCTGTGGTGGTGCTGAGTGATAATGTGGTGGCGCTGAGTGATGCTGTGGTGGCGCTGAGTGATGCTGTGGTGGCGCTTAGTGGTGCTGTTGTGGTGCTGAGTGGTGCTGTGGTGGTGCTGAGTGATGCTGTAGTGGTGCTGAGTGGTGCTGCTGAGTGATGCTGTGGTGGTGCTGAGTGGTGCTGTGTGGTGCTGAGTGATGTTGTGGTGGTGCTGAGTGGTGCTGTGGTGGTGCTGAGTGATAATGTGGTGGTGCTGAGTGATGCTGAATGATGCTGTGGTGGCACTGAGTGATGATGTGGTGATGCAGAGGGCAGAAAGGCACAAAAAGCAGTCTAACAAAGGGCAGAAGGGCAGAAAACCAAGGGAAAAACGAGTCTAACAGAGTGCAGAAGGGTACGAAAAACCAGTCTAACAGAGGACAGAAGGGCAGAAAAACAAGGAAAAAACGAGTTTAACAGAGGGCAGAAGGGCACAAAAAACGAGTCTAACGGGGCAGAAAGGCACAAAAACGAGTCTAACAGAGGGCAGAAGGGCACAAAAAACGAGTCTAACAGAGGGCAGAAGGGCACAAAAACGAGGGAATAACAGAGGGCAGAAGGGCACAAAAAACGAGTCTAACAGAGGTCAGAAGGGCAGAAAAACAAGGGAAAAATTAGTCTAACAGAGGGCACAAGGGCACAAAAAACGAGTCCAACAGGGGGCAGAAGAGCAGAAAAACAAGGGAAAAATGAGTCTAACAGAGGGCAGAAGGGCAGAAAAACAAGGGAAAAAGGAGTCTAACAGAGGGCAGAAGGGCACAAAAAACCAGTCTAACAGAGGACAGAAGGGCAGAAAAACAAGGGAAAAACGAGTCTAACAGAGGGCAGAAGGGCACAAAAAATGAGTCTAACGGGGCAGAAAGGCACAAAAACGAGTCTAACAGAGGGCAGAAGCGCACAAAAAACGAGTCTAACAGAGGGTAGAAGGGCACAAAAACGAGGGAATAACAGAGGGCAGAAGGGCACAAAAAACGAGTCTAACAGAGGGCAGAAGGGCAGAAAAACAAGGGAAAAATTAGTCTAACAGAGGGCACAAGGGCACAAAAAACGAGTCCAACAGGGGGCAGAAGAGCAGAAAAACAAGGGAAAAATGAGTCTAACAGAGGGCAGAAGGGCAGAAAAACAAGGGAAAAAGGAGTCTAACAGAGGGCAGAAGGGCACAAAAAACCAGTCTAACAGAGGACAGAAGGGCAGAAAAACAAGGGAAAAACGAGTCTAACAGAGGGCAGAAGGGCACAAAAAATGAGTCTAACGGGGCAGAAAGGCACAAAAACGAGTCTAACAGAGGGCAGAAGCGCACAAAAAACGAGTCTAACAGAGGGTAGAAGGGCACAAAAACGAGGGAATAACAGAGGGCAGAAGGGCACAAAAAACAAGTCTAACAGAGGGCAGAAGGGCAGAAAAACAAGGGAAAAATTAGTCTAACAGAGGGCACAAGGGAACAAAAAACGAGTCTAACAGGGGGCAGAAGGGCAGAAAAACAAGGGAAAAACGAGTCTAACAGAGGGCAGAAGGGCAGAAAAACAAGGGAAAAACTAGTCTAACAGAAGGCAGAAGGGCACAAAAAACGAGTCTAACAGGGGGCAGAATGAATCCTGCCCTGCGTGTTTGTCCACGAAGATGCCACCTTTTTGTGCAATACCTCTACTCAACTGGAGTACTTTCTACTGTCTAATCAGTAAGTGCTCCCTCGTTGGCTAAATGTATAGGGGCAGATTTACAATAACTGGTGCATCCCCAGGGATGCGCCAGTTATTGTGCGCCGCATTTACAATGCGGCGCACCATGTGGCAAAAACGGCACAAATGCGTCACGCATCTGTGCCGTAAAAGCAGCGCATTGCTGGAGCAATGCTCCAGCAATGCTCCGGGGGTCCCTATCTCCCCAATGCTGCATCAAGCCTTGCGCCTGCTTCAAGCAGGCGCAGGGTTTTGACGCAGCATGGGCCTAAAAGTGACTGAGTGAAATCTTGTAGATTTCACTCAGCCACTTTTAGGAGGCGTTCCTGTGCAGGGACGCCCTCCCCTGCGCCGGAACGCCTCCTGATGGCGCAGGGCTTTACAACGTGACGCATCTCTCATATGCGTCACGTTGTTAATACCCAGCACCATGGTGCATCTTTTGTGCTGCCGCTGCGTCACAAAAGGTCTCGGTAGAGGGTGCCAGTGGTGTACCAGAGGGTGGCAGTGATGAACCAGAGGGTGACAGTGATGAACCAGAGGGTGGCAGGGGTGAACCAGAGGGTGACAGTGCTGAACCGGAGGGTGGCAGTGCTGAACCAGAGGGTGGCAGGGGTGAACCAGAGGGTGGCAGGGGTGAACCAGAGGGTGGCAGTGATGAACCAGATGGTGGCAGGGGTGAACCAGAGGGTGCCAGTGGTGAACCAGAGGGTGGCATGGGTAAACCAGAGGGTGGCAGTGGTGAACCAGAGAGTGGCAGTGGTGAACCAGAGGGTGGCAGTGCTGAACCAGAGGGTGACAGTGGTTAACCAGAGGGTGGCAGTGGTGAACCAGAGGTGCTGTGATGAACCAGAGTGTGGCAGTCGTGAACCAGAGGGTGGCAGTGGTGAACCAGAGGGTGACAGTGCTGAACCAGAGGGTGGCAGGGGTGAACCAGAGGGTGCTGTGATGAACCAGAGGGTGGCAGGGAAGAACCAGAGGGTGGAGGTGGTGACCCAGAGGGTGGCAGTGCTGAACCAGAGAGTGACAGTGGTTAACCAGAGGGTGGCAGTGGTGAACCAGAGGGTGACAGTGTTGAACCAGAGGGTGGCAGGGGTGAACCAGTGAGTGGCAGTGCTGAACCAGAGGGTGGCAGTGGTGAACCAGAGGGTGGCAGGGGTGAACCAGAGGGTGGCAGTGGTGAACCAGAGGTGCTGTGATGAACCAGAGGGTGGCAGTCGTGAACCAGAGGGTGGCAGTGGTGAACCAGAGGGTGACAGTGCTGAACCAGAGGGTGGCAGGGATGAACCAGAGAGTGGCAGTGCTGAACCAGAGGGTGGCAGTGGTGAACCAGAGAGTGGCAGGGGTGAACCAGAGGGAGGCAGGGGTGAACCAGAGGGTGGCAGTGGTCAGCCAGAGGGTGGCAGTGATGAACCAGAGGGTGGCAGTGGTCAACCAGAGGGTGCTGTGCCCATACACAACCGCATGGGTAACTTCGCCATGCAAGCGGCCTGCGAACAGCCAAAAAACCCCGCGAACACGCAAAAAAATCCACGAACATGCAAAAAACCCGCAAACACGCAAAAAACAAAAATCCACAAATTCGCACGAATTCGCGGATTTTGCGGATTGCGAATTCAATTTCACGCGAATTCGTGTAACGCGAATTCGCAAATTTCGCCCATACTTAATAATGAGAGCTACAAAAAAGGGATCCTGCCACTGGATCAATGACTTGCATCCGTTGTGGTAATCCATAAGCCGGGGAAGCCCACTGATAGCTGCTATTCTCATGGACTCATTTCTCTGATTAACGTAGAGGCCATAATTCTTGAGAAGCTCTTGGCTGCCCGCCTTACCCCTGTCCTTGCATGGCTAGTCCACGCTGACCAGTCTGGCTTCTTGGCAAACCGCAACACTGCCCTAAATATTCGTCACCTCCACAATGTCCTGGGCCGCAAACACGTAATGGCGGAAGACGCTGTTGTGTTGTCTTTGGAAGCCAAGATGGCGTTTGATTCCATCTAGTGGCCCTACCTCTCTGAGGTGCTGAGCTGTTTCGGGTTCAGCCTGAAATTCATTGGGTGGGTTAGGCTGCTCTACATAGACATTAAGGGTCAGGTAAGGGTCAGTAACCATCTCTCCAGAACGTTCTCATTGAGACGGGGCACGAGACAGGGTTGACGCCTGTCCCCATTGCTTTTCTCATTGATTTTGAAGCCACTGGCATCATGGGTCAGGGGGGATCCAGTGTTACAAGGACTGAAGTGGGCGGAGGGGAGGAAAGACAGGATATCCTTCTACGCTGATGATATTCTGCTGTATCTGCCATCTCCAACACGATCAGTGCATAGACTTCTAAATATCTTCGCTAACTTTGGTAAATACTCAGTTTATTCCATTAATTGGTCCGATTTTCACTCTCCATGGCCAGATTCCTGCACTTCCATCCGATTGTGACATTGAGCAGGCAACCGAGGGCTTTCGGTAAATAGGGATCTATATCACCCCTGATCCTATACTGTTCCATGCTAAAAACTTAGCTGTGCCTCTGGACAGATTGCGCAGTCACGTCCGGCATTGGCGAACACCACCCCTTTCCCTATTAGGCCGAGCCGTGCTTTACAAGCCGTTGGCTCTCCCCCATTTCCTGTATGTAATTCAGAACTGCCCAGACAGGATCGCTGACTCTTATTTTAAGAATATTAAAAGTGAGGCTCGGACTCTGCTGTGGGACGGAAAGGCACCCGTTTTGCCATGACTAAACTGACCAAAGGATGGTACAACGGGGTATAGCGCTCCCAGATATATGATTGTACTGTTGGGCTTTGCAGCTAGTGGTAGTAAACCAATGGTTATATCGCCACCCGACAGACCCTGCCTTTTTTCCAGATAGCTACCAAATGGGGTGAGAGGGCTACTTAGGGGCCCTTTATTAAAAAGCAGAGAGGGGACGTTATGTGGTCCTACGGCCCTTACAGTAGATGTCTGGCATCGGGCCAACCGAAGACTTGGCTGGCTCGATGTGTTGACCAGGGCTACCCCACTGTGGTCAACCCAAAAGCTAGGTACCCTCTGCAACCAGCCCGGCTTCGATAGATGGTATACTATCTGTATCTCGACGATAGGTCACCATTGGAAAAAGGGTAAAATACTGCAATTTGCTGAACTAAGAAGGGAGTACTGACTCGCACAGGGTGAGGTCTTTCATTATCTTCAGATTCGTCATGCTCTTACAACAGCTCTCTAGGATGCCGACGAACTGCTGGAATCCTCTCCCCTTGAGGATCGTCTCCTCTCTGAGCCACTGCCCAAAACAGCAGTGTCGCTTACATACCGAAAGCTAGATAACAATCTACCAGACCCGCTTCAATCTCTTAGAGACAAATGGCATGCAGATCTAGGGCGGCTTGAAGATTATGACTGGCAAACAGCGTTGATGTCCTCCAGGGAAGTGGCTATCCCTCTCTGGCTCCGTCTTGTTCAACTAAAGGTTGTATAAAGAACATACCTCACAGGCATCACCCTCGCAAAGATCGGGAACCGACAGGACTCTCTGTGTTTCCGCCATTGCAACGGGTAGGCAGCCTTCTACCACATCATATAGAAATGTTCACCAGTACAGGCCTTAGGGGAGAGGGCTACACAGCACATGCAACGAGCACTACAAAAAGATATCACACTGACTCCACAGTTAGGGCTTCTCAGTGTGTGGGAGGTGACATTTCTTACTGAGGTGGAGCAGCAGTGGGTTGCCCTGGGATACACACTGGTGAAAAGGAACATAGCTACAAAGTGGGGTGAAGCTGACACTCCATCTTCTGGAAACTGAGCAAGGGATCTAGATAAATGTATGGTCGCAGAAAAATAGGTTTCCAAATCTAGAGGCCGCCCCAAGAAATGGGATAAAAAGTGGGGAAAGTGGAATGTTTATAGGGGTGACATATATGTCTCGCCGACCACGGAAATGGAAATGACAGTGCATCGATGGGACAGGAGGGATACGGATGTATAAACTAAGCCGAAACTATGTTCGATAAAGTTTGTAAGACCACATATATTGCAACATGTATTGATCAACATTATGTATGTGACTGATGCTGCCTTATTATCAATAAAAACAATTGATAAAATATAACACCTTTAACATTCTTACATAATATAACCAGCCATGCATCATAGGGGGGGTGGCTGCAGGGCTGGCCATAGGCCAGGCCCTGCACCCACACCCATGCTTGCACAATCACCGGCCATGTGCGGCATAGTGTTAGGCATCCGCAGGGGGACATTTTACTTTACGTTAAAGAACCCATAGTACTGAGTAAAATCAAAGGTTAAAGTGACAGTTATAGTTAGGCATTTAATAAAACCGTACAAATTCACTGACAAAAACAAAGGTTAAAGTGACATTATAGTTAAGTGAAAATGTAAATTAAACCAGACTTTTTTAGACGAACAAAACTTCTGCATTCCACAATTTATAGCTATCTCAATTAACAGTAAATCCTGCCCTAAAGTAACAATATTCACACCCACACCATGCACTAATTATCTCATATATTACATCACTCATGACATGTTCCATGACCACGCTAATAAAATCACTGCAACTTCTGAAAGGAAAACATTCACGACAACACTGTGCATAGCAGAGTGTGTGTCTGCCCCATTGATAAGTTAACAGGCATTACAAAACTGTGCTGCCTAGAATTCTAAGTATATATATATATATATATATATATATATATATATATATATATATATATATATATATATATATATATATCTTCAACAAATTGCCCTGTAGCATTCTGAGAGCACACAACAGCGTTTCTGCTCTCCAGCATATATTTCCATCCTGCCTTCATGCTCTGCATTTCAGTTATTGTGCCGACGCGTTTCAGGGCCCCCTGGCCCCTTCTTCATGGGCTGCACAAACTACACTGGATGAGCACACTAATTAGCATTTCCAGTTTATTAAATACAAATCCCTCAGTGGGCGTTCACTATCTACTAGCCTCCTGATGCTTCATGGGATTTGAAGTCCTTAGTGGGCTGAATTGTATGTGCTTTAAGTAAGTTCCAATGTTCGTTTGTAATTCATGCATGTCTTCATTTAAATACCTTTAGTAGGCTGCTTTCACAGTTCTGGCAGGATGCTTTGAAATGGAAACGCTGTGCCACGAAGATTCACAAAAGTTGTAACCCTCAGCCTCTGCCTGCAAGAAGTTTCGTTCTGCCTCTCACAGGTGGTGGTGCCTCTCAGCACGGCCAGGCTGCCGTGTGGAAAACATCTTCAACAAATTGCCCTGTAGCATTCTGAGAGCACACAACAGCGTTTCTGCTCTCCAGCATATATTTCCATCCTGCCTTCATGCTCTGCATTTCAGTTATTGTGCCGACGTGTTTCAGGGCCCCCTGGCCCCTTCTTCATGGGCTGCCCAAACTACACTGGATGAGCACACTAATTAGCATTTCCAGTTTATTAAATACAAATCCCTCAGTGGGCGTTCACTATCTACAAGCCTCCTGATGCTTCATAGGATTTGAAGTCCTTAGTGCGCTGAATTTTATGTGCTTTAAGTAAGTTTCAATGTTCGTTTGTAATTCATGCCTGTCTTCATTTAAATACCTTTAGTAGGCTGCTTTCACAGTTCTGGCAGGATGCTTTGAAATGGAAACGCTGTGCCACGAAGATTCACAAAAGTTGTAACCCTCAGCCTCTGCCTGCAAGAAGTTTCGTTCTGCCTCTCACAGGTGGTGGTGCCTCTCAGCACGGCCAGGCTGCCAGGCTGCCGTGTGGAAAACATCTCAACAAATTGCCCTGTAGCATTCTGAGAGCACACAACAGCGTTTCTGCTCTCCAGCATATATTTCCATCCTGCCTTCATGCTCTGCATTTCAGTTATTGTGCCGACGCGTTTCAGGGCCCCCTGGCCCCTTCTTCATGGGCTGCACAAACTACACTGGATGAGCACACTAATTAGCATTTCCAGTTTATTAAATACAAATCCCTCAGTGGGCGTTCACTATCTACAAGCCTCCTGATGCTTCATGGGATTTGAAGTCCTTAGTGCGCTGAATTTTATGTGCTTTAAGTAAGTTCCAATGTTCGTTTGTAATTCATGCATGTCTTCATTTAAATACCTTTAGTAGGCTGCTTTCACAGTTCTGCCTGCAAGAAGTTTCGTTCTGCCTCTCACAGGTGGTGGTGCCTCTTAGCCTCTGAAACGTGTCGGCACAATAACTGAAATGCAGAGCATGAAGGCAGGATGGAAATATATGCTGGAGAGCAGAAACGCTGTTGTGTGCTCTCAGAATGCTACAGGGCAATTTGTTGAAGATGTTTTCCACAGGGCAGCCTGGCCTTGCTGAGAGCCACCACCACCTGTGAGAGGCAGAACGAAATTTTCTGGAAAATGGAACATTTTGTTTCTGAGCAGCCCCTGAAAATTTGGGGGGTGTTCGTCCAGGGGGGGCCGAGAAAAAAGGGGGGTCCCAAAACGTGTTTTTAACATTGAGTTTTCCATAGGGCGGTTGGCCTCACTTTTAGCCCGAACGGCTGAATGGATTTCCATGAAACTTGGCAAAATTGTAGGGACTGGTAGCCCGATGTGCCTTTTCTAGGTCTCAATATATGTGCTCCAGTGGATTTTGAGAAATTAACGTTTAAAAAAAGATATATATCTGTAAGCGCGCTCCGGGCAGCGCTCCGGTCCGCGGACCTTAAGCGTACCGGAACTTCGCGTAGCTAAGCTGATTGGCTCTCCGGTGTCTGTCAACATTCTAAACAGTCCGGAGCGGCCGCCATCTTGTCTCTCGGTAGGATTGAGAGACAAGAGGAGGCCAAAACAAAGGCGAAAATTACCATAAGGGGGCATACTAGATCCTCCCTGACCCCTTAGGTTTAATGTGGAGGTTTTAAAAGGGCCCCGCGGGGCAAAAAAAACAAAAAAAAAGTTTTTGTTTTTTTTGCGTGGGGAGCGCCCGGTCCGCGAACCGGGAAGCGTTCTGGGCAGCGTACTGCAATGAAAAATGAATGATAGACTTTTCAAATGCAGTATGTTAATTGATTGTTGTTTTTGTTGATTATTTTTTATTTTCTTTATTTTTTAAGCATTTTTTTTATGTGATTGTGTTTCATAATTTATTAAACTTTCTAACATTTCATTGTCAGAAATTTCATAATTATCATGGAATATACATTGTAGTCTCTGAGGGTGTAAAATGTCCTCATTTGCAAGGAGGTTATCTACTGCTTGTACACATTGCAGTAGTTCATTGTCCCAAGTTTAATCGAAAAATTCAATGTCAATTTGATCAATTGTATCAATCAATTCTTGGCTGCTCTCTTGCAGGTCCATTTCAAAAGAAACTTGGTTTTCGCCTTCCATTTTGCCTGAAATTTGGATTAAAAAAATATATATTAGTAGAGATAGGGCAATGTTGGGAATAATTTTAGATAGGCATTTTTTATCAGTGAATTTATCTTTGGGCAGTGTATAGTATCAGAGTGGAAGTAGGAATATAAAAAAGTGTATGTGATTTAACGTAAGTAAATTCATAATTATACAAGAGAAGCCTAACTCCATCCATAACTATAACAGAGAAGTCTCTCTAAATCTATAACTACTACAGAGGGATAGTATATATCTATCAGAAAAAGTTTACCATATTAACTTATAGTGCACAATATACTTCAGTTTTAAAAATAAAAACTTACCTTTAGAAAGAAGTTGAAGGAATTAGTGAAAATACTATTGAAATGTACAGCAAGAAGTAGTAGTCAAAATGGCTGTGTTTTCTTCTCTTCCTTTATATATATTCAGGTATATAACCAATGAAATGTCAGGTAAAAAAAATAGAAAATGAAAGTAACATTTTCATTGGTTGTCAATTCCAACACTTCAGATGTGTTTTGTGAAGTAATTTACCTCAGGGTATTTAGAGAGGTCTACAGGCTAAATGACTAAATGGAATTCCAATCAAATTTGTGAAAATGGTAGGGATTGGTATGTAGTATGAGCTAATCTATATTTGGTGAAATTGTCTCCAGTGGCTTTTCTGTGAACTACTTTCCCACCTTTTTTGATGGCGCGCTTCCCAGAGAGCGACCCGGTACGCGAACCGTTGAGCGCCCCGGTTCGCGAACCTTAAGCGTTCCGGGAGTCCACCATTTTGTGTTTCGGTCGAATTAAGATACAAGATGGAGGGCAAATAATGTTCAGAATGGGTAGAAGGGGGCACGGTAGAGTTATCTTGACCCCCTAGGTTTTCTGAGGGTGGCTGAGGAGGCTTATATGTGCGAAAAAAAAACATTTTTAAAAAAAAATTCGCGAGGTTAGCTCCCGGTTCGCGTACCGGGTAGCGCCCCAGGGAGCGTACTTTGTTGGAAATTAGTGAAAAATGTTAGAGTAAAATAATAATTGTGAGTGATCAGATGTAGGGTAGCTCTGAGAAGAGCTTTTGGGTTTATGGTACATTTAGGTACTTATAAGTAGGTACCAATGCACATTCTTAAATTCAGAGTGAAAACTCTGTTGCCCTCATCTGAGAAGTGAACTCCATCTCCTCTGTAGATATCTTGCATGTAGTAACGCAAGTTATTGTTGTACAGGGAGCCCATTCCATGGTCTCTCATGTAAGCTGAAACAGATTTGTTTACATGCTTCCTCGACTTCTCAATTTGTGGACAAAATTGGTTTGACCACCTCCATTTCTGTCTTTGGCATATATTTGAATGTACCAAGGCAGTCTGAGGAAAAAGTGCCATTAATTGCTCAAAGGTGTCCTTTAAAAGCATTTCCAGACCTACACCAGTCAAAGTGCCCAAGTCATTACCTCCACAGTGCACAATTAACAGGTCAGGTTTGGGCAAATGCATAAAGGTTTTCACCAATGGTATCAATTGGTGACATTTTAATCCTCTGTGGCCAAACCACTTAATTTCCACATCTTGTAAATTGAGGTTAGGTAATTTCCTGTTTTCAACGTACCTTTGAGCCCAGTGAATATAACTATGTCCAACAATCCAGACAGAAAACATGGTGAGAGAAGGTTCTCCTGCAGTCAGATGAAGTGTGGCAATTAAATGGCAGTTGAAAAAATGAGAGTTTAAAATGAAAAAAAACTGTGGAGTTTCTGTGTTCATGAAGCAGTAACAGTGATTGGTGGATTTTGATTGCTGAAAACAGAAAGTTAGGGTGCACGGATGTGTTCTTTGAAAGATGTATTTTGAATGGTCAATAAAAAATCATTAAATGAAAGAATGCACTGGATATGCAGGTGCACTGAGAGTTCAGAGTTCAATTGCAACAAAGTTGTGTGAACTTGCAAACACCAGAAGTCTTCCAAGAGGTGGTTGCCATGCAGAAAAGACAGAAAGGGCAGAGGGGGGAAGGGTTTTCATTTGAAAAAAAGTGAGGGAAGAGTTTTGATTGGGTGACATGAGAAATATGTGTGAAGAATTACAGCATTTCTGTGCTTTTGATAGCTGCAGACTCTGGAGTGCATACCTTTTGCTCTGCTGAAGACAAATTGGTGTGTTTCTGAGACTGTTTTCAAACTCAAAGTATTTGCTAAGGTGAGAAAATATTTCTTTAATTTAGATAGAGAATAGTGTGCTTTAAGGAGAAAATTATGAATTATGTGGCGCAAATTGCTTGTAAATATGCTCCCACCTGTGCATGGAAAATTTAGATTTTGAATGTTTGTGTTACATAGCCATGTTAAAAGTGACCCAACCATGCAGGAAAGGCAATCAAAAAACGCTTTTATGTGTCTTAAGGACATTTTAAGTAATTTTCCCATGTGCAGTGTTTTGAAATTATGATTTGAAAATCGTTTTTGAGGTAAAGGAATTGTTTTTAAATTTATGACAAGGACATAATGGTGTATGCTTCTTTATAAGGCAATTGACTGTCCCTGATGTTATTTTTCCCATTTTAATGTAAGACTTTTCTCTGTGGCGCAAATTGCTTGTAAATATGCTCCCACCTGTGCATGGTAAATTTAGATTTTAAATGTTTGTGTTACATAGCCATGTTAAAAGTGACCCAACCATGCTGGAAAGGCAATCAAAAAACGCTTTCATGTGTCTTAAGGACATTTTAAGTCATTTTCCCATGTGCAGTGTTTTGAAATTATGATTTGAAAATCGTTTTTGGGGAAAAGGAATTGTTTTTAAATTTATGACAAGGACATAATGGTGTATGCTTCTTTATAAGGCAATTGACTGTCCCTGATGTTATTTTTCCCATTTTAGTGTAAGACCTTTGTCTGTGGCGCAAATTGCTTGTAAATATGCTCCCACCTGTGCATGGCAAATTTAGATTTTGAATGTTTGTGTTACATAGCCATGTTAAAAGTGATACAAACATGCTGCAAAGGCAATCAAAAAACGCTTTTATGTTTCTTAAGGACATTTTAAGTAATTTTCCCATGTGCAGTGTTTTGAAATTATGATTTGAAAATCGTTTTTGAGGTAAAGGAATGTTGTTAAAATTTATGTGCGCCATATGCCCCCAAATTTCTTTTTCAGGGGTGCAGCAGGGTGTTATTGAGACACCCCTGCAGCTTTGGAAAAATTCCTAATTTGCGATGAGCAAATTGTTAATCGCAAATTGCACCTTCATTTATATGAGCCTCCTAGCCCATGGAAATGAATGGGTAATTTGCAATTAGCAATTTGCTCATCGCAAATTTGGAATGGTAAAGAATCGCTATTTATTCCTTAAAATTCGCTATTTTGGAAATGCAAAATAGTTATATGATACATATGGCGGTTGATGTCTAAGAAGATAAGAAGCTTAGGGATACATTTATGATGACTGGCGCAATGAAGTTGACATCACTTACTTCATTGGTAGAGCTTTACATGTATTATGTCCTCTGTATTCTTCATCAAGCGTAACTTTAATCTGCAATCCTGAGTAGGCCTCACCTTAAACAAACCTCTGGATAGGCCACATCTTATTGTCATCCTGAATTAATCATTTAAAATGCTAGGGACAGATTTATGATAGGTGTATGCCTCTTTTGCGCCACTTAGAAAACACTGTCCATGGGGAAATGACTTAAAATGTCCTTAAGACACATGAATGTGTTTTTTTAAAACGTTTGCAATTTTTTTGGGTCACTTTTAACATGGTTATGTGACTCAAACAGTCAAAATCTAAATTCGCCATGCTCAGGTGGGAGCATATTTACAAGGAATGTGCTCCATGGGGGAAGGTCTTATAATGTAATATGGGAAAAATGACTTCAGAGACACTGAAATGCCTTATAGAGAAGCATACACCATTATGTCCTTGTCATAAATTTGCAAACCATTACTTTTCCCCAAAAACGATTTTCAAATCATAATTTCAAAACACTGCACATATGGAAATGACTTAAAATGTCCTTAATTCAAAATTTGCTATTCCTTATTTTGCGATTGCACTGAAGGATTTGCAAATTTTACGATTCCTTAAATGCAATGTATCAAACAAAAAATATGTAAAAAATGATATTAAGGATTTGGAAACTACCACCAACTTCTAGTTTGTGGTAATTTGCGAATTCTTTTCAAAAAGCATTTTTTTCTAAAAAACAAAAGGTCCCATATGACGCCCATACATGTCCTTAGGGCATGTATGTGTGCCATATGCCCCCAAATTTCTTTTTCAGGGGTGCAGCAGGGTGTTCTTGAGATACCCCTGCACGCTTGAAAAAATTCCTATTTTGTGATGAGCTAATTGCTAATCGCAAATTGCAACCTTCATTCCTATGAGCCTCCTAGCCCATGGAAATGAATGGGTAATTTGCAATTAGCAATTTGCTCATTGCAAATTAGGAATGGTAAAGAATTGCTATTTATTCCTTAAAATTTGCTATTTAGGAAATGCAAAATAGTTTGATGGTACATATGGTGGTTCATCTGTAACAAGATAAGAAGCTTAGGGATACATTTATGATGACTGGTGCAATAAAGTGGACATTACTTACTTCATTGGTAGGCCTTTACATGTATTATCTCCTCTGTATTTTTCATCAAGCGTAACTTTAATCTGCAATCCTGAGTAGGCCTCAACTTAAACAAACCTTTGGATAGGCCACACCTTATTGTCATCCTGGATTAATCATTTAAAATGCTAGGGACAGATTTATGATAGGTGTATGCCTCTTTTCTGCCACTGTGCGTCACTTTTATGATGCAGCGGCGGTGGAAAAGATTTGCTATGAGGCGACAACATTACAAATTGATGCATTTAGGCAGATATGTCATGGTGTAAAAAAAACGTACCACATGAAACCGATACAGCAGTGATGCAAAAGATGCACCATGTCGCAAGACAGGCCTCACTTGGGGCCATATGTATCAAGCTAATTAGCATTCGCAAAGATCAAAATTCTACGAATTTCGGCCTTTGCAAATGTAAATTAGACAAATGGTATGTATCAAACAAGTTTGATGCAAAATAAGGAGTAGCAAAATTTGCTATTCCTTATTTTGCAATTGCACTGAAGGATTTGCAAATTTTGTGACTACTTAAATGCAATGTATCAAACAAAAAATATGTAAAAATGACATTAAGGATTTGGAAACTATTGTGGTAAATTGGTGGTAATTTGTGAATTCTTTTCAAAAAGCTTTTTTTAAAAAAAACAAAAGGTCCCATATGACGCCAACACATGCCCTTAGGGAATGTATGTGTGCCATATGCCCCCAAATTTCTTTTTCAGGGGTGCAGCAGGGTGTTCTTGAGACACCCCTGCACCCTTGGAAAAATTCCTAATTTGTGATGAGCAAATTGCTAATCGCAAATTAAACCTTCATTCCTATGAGCCTCCTAGCCCATGGAAATGAATGGGTAACTTGCAATTAGCAATTTGCTCATTGCAAATTAGGAATGGTAAAGAATCGCTATTTATTCCTTAAAATTCGCTATTTAGGAAATGCAAAATATTTTGAAGATCACTGTTATTGTTTTACTGTTTGGTAATAATGGTTAATAACATTTTTTAATATATTTTACCACAGATTCAACTGCAGATTATTTCAAGATTTCACCATGCCTACAATAGAAAGACAGAGAAAGGCTGCAAAACGTCAAAGACAGCAGGTGAAAAAAAATAAGCAGCAGTCCTCTAACAAAAAGATTTGTCAAGTCACGAAGAAAGCACCGGGTAAGAGCACAAAACAATTCATAAGAAATATGTGTAGTAAAAAAAATATTACTACAGAAAATGTTTCAGTCCATAAAACGAGAAGGAAATCAAATGGAAAGGAAAGGCCAATGAAAAATGTTACTGCTAGAGCAAGAGATAACTCTGTGCATGATAGTAGAAGGAAACAACAGTTTAGGGAGATTCGTAAACGAATGTTCCGCAACAGGATAATTGGCAATTTGTTAAAAAATATTAAGAAACGTCAACAGAAACTGGTTTTTTATAAGAGAAAAAAAAAAGTTGAGAAAGTTATTGATCAGGCATTTGAAATTAAACGTAAGTTATTTATTTTGATAATCAATAGAATTAGGAAGCTAAACAAGGCAATTTATGATTTCAAAAGAAATAGTAGATGGAAGAGAATAGTTAATCGTAGTAATTTTTGTGAAGTTTTTTCTGGAGAATGGATGCATAGTTCAAGCTGTGAGGCATTTTTTAATGAGGAGAGTTATTTCCAGGATAATGATTTGGTGCATGCAGTTGACACCAGTGGTCGTGCTTATGAAGTGAAAGATGGTTGTCCAGTTGAAAAAGAAAAACTTGTGACAACAGAGGCAGAAGAGGTGTTAGGTAATGAGGTTTTAGGAAGACGTGCTAAGGGTCCTGTGTACACCTGGAAGTGTAGTAGTATTTACAGTGTGCGACAGGATTCCATCAATTTGCTTTGTGATTTTGTACGGTCATTTAATAAGAAAAGTTTGAAGCAGAAAATAAGGTTGTTGCAAGAATTAGATCCTTGCAGAGTGAGAGAAGTGACAGGTTTGCATGGTCATTCACTGGCTTGTCTTTCCAGGAGAGTATGCCAGAGTGTTTTTCATCATTTCAGGATGCTAGCAGTGCATCATAATAAAGTGAGGAAATTAGTTAGAATGTTGTATTATGCTAAGAGTCCAGCAATTATGCTTAAAAAATTATGCGCTGCTCTTTTGCATGGTTCTGAAATAGATGTGAAGAATATATGTGAAGAAATTGAGTTTTGTTACTTTGGAAGTAAAGAGGAGAATGTTGAAATTGAGCAAGAAGAAGAGGGTCATGTGGAAGATAGTGTACAGGTTTCCAGTACAGATAATTTCCAGAGGGAAATTGCGACATTTGAGGTGAAATCAAGTGAGAGGCCTAATTTCACTTGTGTGTGTTGTCGACGCACTTATTATAAGAATCAGACTAAGTTAGTGGATTTATATGCAAAAAGTGAAAGGGAAAATAATAGTGAATGGAAGGATTTCGCAACATACTTGATGGTAGAAAATTGTTTTGATTTGGGATTGGATCAACGTGTGTGTACTTATTGTTGCAAATTAAATCAAAACCAGATGCCTGCTAGAGCAGTTCATAATAATCTGGAATTGGTTGAGATTCCTTCTGAATTGAAGGATTTAAATACTTATGAATCTATTTTGATTCAAAGTATCCATCCCTTTCAGGCTATTGTAAGAATGGAGCCAAAGACAGGGAAATTGCCTCCATCAGATTTACAGAGAGGATTAAAGGGAAGAGTTGTTTATTTGCCTCTAGATTTGAAGAAAAACATTAACACAATTGGAGTAGAAAAAGTGGAAGAGGAACCTCTGGTTATCTTAGTTAATGGGGTTCCGACAAAGAATAAGAAAATATGGCAAGATTTAGTAGATGTTAGGAAAGTTAAAAAGGCAACATTGTATTTGAAAAAAAATAATAAATACTATAAGAATGTATATGTTGCAGAAGAGGAAGTAAGTGAGGAAGAGGATAGCGATTTGTGTGCTGGTCAAATTGAGAAAGTAGAACCCTCTACTAGTGAAGAAATATATGAACATTATAGTGTTCATCCTTTGCATTCCAAGGAAGTCATGGGGAATGCTATTGAGTTGTTTCAAATGAAACAAGCCAAAGGGAGTCCCATTAGTGTTTGGGAGGAAAGTTTGGAAGCTCGGTGTTTCCCACAGCTTTTTCCAACAGGTCAGGGAGGAAGATATGATGAGCGACCTCATCAAATTCCTGCTTCTGAATACCGGACTTTGCGATTGTATGCAGGAGATGCTAGGTTTCGACAATGCATTCCCTATTTGTTTCATCTCCTGTTTGAAAGCGATCTGTCTGGACTGTCATATGCAGTGAACCACATCTTGAAAAGTGGTATACACATGCAAAACATCTCGGCAAGTGACTTTATGGATAAAGTCAATGTCCAAGACAGTATTTTGGATTCTCACCTGATTAATCTCATGGCGTGTCAGCGTGGTACTAATGAGTACTGGTACCGTCGTCATGGTGATTTAAAATGTATGCTGAGGAACTTAGGTACTCCCACATGGTTCCTCACTCTGAGCTGTGCCGAGTATGGCTGGGAAGACTTACTTGAATTTCTACGAGAGGCAAATGCTAACGTAGATAACATCGAATTCAAGACACCTGGAGAACTGTGCTCTTTGGATCCAGTCAATGTATGTAGGTACTTCAATCATAGATTTGAAGCTATGATGTCTTTCATCATGAATAAGAAGAATCCACCTCTTGGAGAGGTGTTGGATTTCTTCTGGAGAAAGGAGTACCAAGCAAGAGGTGCTCCTCATATACATATGTTGCTGTGGATCAAGGATGCACCTAAATTTGGAACGGATCCAGAAGACTCAGTGATGAGTTTCATCCAACAGTATTCTACGTGTGCTGTTCCAAACGCAAAGGAGAAGAAAAGCCTAAGAGAAAAAGTTCTGCGTTTCCAAAGCCATCGATGTGGAAAGTACTGCCGTCGTAAATTCCGAAATAAGGACAAGTTCTACACTAAATGTCGTTTCGGCTTTCCACGACCGGTGATTTCTAAAGGAAGAGTAAACAGTTCGATGTCTTCGCTGCGACACAATGTCATGAAGAAATCACCTAAAAACACTTACAATTTGAAGAGGAACCAAGAGTCCAAGTACATCAACGACTACAACCCGGTGATTTTGTCCATGTGGAATGCTAACATGGATATACAGTTTGTGGCTGATAACTGTATGGCTGTGGCTTGGTATGTGACGTCTTACATCACCAAAAAAAGAGAAGACAGAATTGAAGGATATGTGGGAGGACATTTCCCATGAAAAGAGCCTCAGCAAGAAGTTGTACAGTTTCAGTCTGAAGATGTTGTCGCATCGAGAAATCGGAGCGTACGAATGTTCTGACCGGTTGTCTTCAGCAAGTCTCTATGCCAAGTCCAGGAGTATCATTTGGGCGAGTCTTAGTCTTGCAGCAACGCGTAATCGAGTTCTCAAACCTGTGCGGGAAATTGAGTATTTGGCGGAAAAGGAGCCAAACAGTACCGACATTTTGAAGACAAACATGTTGGATACATATTATCCAAATCGAAGCAGTCACCTCGAGAATGTTTGTCTGTATGAGGTTCTGCAAAATTACATATTCAAGAGGAACATCAAAGAAGATACTGAGAAAGGAGTGTATGCTGTAATAGGAAGTGAGGGATGTCTGGTCAAGCAAAGAAAATGCCACTTGGTAAACCATCGAAAATTGAGTGGCGAATCTCCTGAAAAAAAGGAGTTTTTCTATTTAGCACTTTTGCAACTTTTCAAGCCTTGGCGTGCAGAAGAGGAACTGCTTGGAGATTTCCTCTGTTACGAAGACTCTTTCAATGCCGCCAAGAAGACCATAGAATGTCCTGCTTTTCCCAAATATGTAGAAATGTTGAATGCGGAAATTGAGCAGGAAGCAACGATTGCAGCCGAGATTGCCAGAGACAGTTCTCAGGACAGTCAGAGTTCTGCTTCATTGTGTCAGGATCCACTAGGAGGACCTGTTATCGAAAATGAAGCTGCCACTGCTATGAATGAAGTGGAAAGAGCCATGGCACATGCTCAAGAGGATGCGGTTAACTTAGAAGAGTTGGAAAGACAACTCAACGTTGAGCAGAGGAAAATATATGACGAAGTTACCATGCAAATTGATCATGGATTAAGTCATGATAAGAAAGAGTGCTCATGTACGTCGTTGAAGCCTGTCCGACTGTACGTGAGTGGAGAAGCGGGAACTGGAAAAAGTTTCCTCATTAAAGCAATTTCATGCTATTTGCAGGAAAGGACAGAGTCATCGCTGTCTTGTGTTGTCACTGCTCCAACTGGACTGGCAGCACATAATATTAAAGGGATTACTTTACATCGTTTACTGATGCTGCCAGTGGAGCATGACAACAAATTACAATATCACAAGCTATCTGGAGATGCTTGTTTTGAAGTTTCAAGAATCTTGAGGAAAATGAAACTTCTTATCATTGACGAAGTAAGCATGGTTTCCAATGTCATGCTTGCCTTTGTGCATTTGAGGATGCAAGAAGTTCTCAAAACAGAGTATGATGTGTTATTTGGTGGCAAACACATCATTGTTTTCGGAGATCTTCTGCAGCTGACACCAGTGAAAGGGCAACCTGTGTTCAAAATGCTCACGCATGAAGATACCAGGAAGTGCCTAGGCAGCATTGGCAACGTCAATATATGGTTAAACTTCAATTATGCTGAACTGCATGAAAATATGCGTCAGGCGAAGGATGAAGTTTACAAGACTATTCTACAAGATGTTAGAATTGGAAAAGTGACCGAGCATGGGAAAGAAGCTTTACATGCACGATTACTGTCAAATTTATATCCAGAACAAGATGTTGTGCCTGAGAATATTTTTCAGAAAATTACTGAGAAGAAATCTGGAATATGTTTGATGCCAACTCTTGCAGAATGTGCCAAATTTAACAACAAAATGTTGCATTTAGAAAAGCAAGAGATTGTGAAACTGGAAGCTATTGATAGAGTAGAGCATATGGGATCAACAATTATTTTGTCTGAGAATCTGAAAACAAAATTGGATTCATTAGAGAAGAGTATATCTAAAACTGCAGGTTTTGAAAAGACTCTGAATGTGTGCTTGAACTGCCGTATAATTTTAAGAAGGAATTTACATGTTGAAAGAGGTCTGGTAAATGGATCAATGGGTAATGTTGTTGATTTTGTGAAATACAGAAATAGAGATGGAATTGAATTTTTAAAAATTAAATTTGATGGCATTGAGGAAGTACAGCTAATTGCTCGTTGTTCTGCTAGATTTTTGCTTGTAAAAGACTTATATGTTCGCCGTAAGCAGTTTCCTGTTTGCTTGGCATATGCGGTGACAATTCATAAATCGCAAGGTTTAAGTGTAGACAGTGCATTGGTGAATATTGGCAGTTCTGTGTTCAAGGAGGGTATGGCATATGTGGCATTGTCACGAGTTAGAACTTTATCGGGATTGTACTTGATTGAGTGTGATGTCACAAACATTTGTGCGGATCTAGATTGTGTTAAGGAATACAATAGGTTAAGAAGAGAGTATGCGCCACATTTGCCTCAGTATCCTTTGTTTGAGAAACGTGTGGTAGGCCGGAAACGAAGAAATGAGAACAATACTGGGGAGGTTGTAGCAAAAAGACAAAAAGTCAATGAACCTAAAATTACAAGCAGAAACAAAAAGGATTCTGTTGAAGATGTTGTTGGTTTTCAGTTTGAAAACAGTTCTGGTGTCAACTGCTATGCTAATGTAGTGGTTAATGTTTTGTTTTCTCTAAAAAATGTAAAAGAAGAGATTGTGGTCAATTCTGATCAAAGATTTTGCAGTTTGTTAAATTCTGTGTTAGAGAAATGTACCACTGATAGAAGAAACATAGAAAGTGTGTCTGAAATTCGAAATCTGTTAGACAGATGTTCAGGCCAAACACAATTCTCTCAAAATATTCAGCAAGATTGTCAGGAGTTTTTAATGTATATGCTTGATGTATTGCATGCTGAAGGTGTAGATGTAGATCAGCTGTTTGGGCTTTCTTATCAATGGCAGCATGACTGCGAGAACTGTATGGTATCAAGTACTACTAGTGTAGACTCAGAAAGATTTATATATTTAACTTTGCCAGACAGTAAATCAGTCTCCTTTAATAAGCTAGTAAAAGCAGCTGATCACAACATGGAGTGTAGCCAATGTAAATCTGAAATGATGTCCACATTATTTATACGAACATATGGCCAGTATGTCATTTTAATGTTCCAACGATGTAGGCCTGATGGAACAAAATTGACAACTTTAATTAAAAATTTTGTAGCTTCGCAGTTGTCAATATCAGGAAGGACTTTTGTAACTGCAGCAATTATATATCATGACGGCCCTTCAATAACATCAGGACATTACACAGCTTATTTAAAGTCTAGAAATGGCTGGTCATTCTGCAATGATTCTGTTTTAATTTTCAAAAATAAATTGCCGTATGACCTTAAAAACTCTTACCTGGTGTTTTTAAAACCAAAATTTTAGGGAAATAAGCTTGGGATGTGCTCTGTGGAATTTCAAGAAGTTCTAATGGCTCCTACACAATTTGGCCTTGAGGATAAGTGTAGTTCAGAGACATAACTTCTAACCATAGGACTGGACGTCATGGAGAAATACATGCACTTTCAATGAGTTCAGAAAAACTGTTTCTTTTTATAAGCTAATTGAAGCAGCCAATCAAAACATGGAGTAGAGGGAATGTAAGTCTGCAATGCTGTCTACTGTTTTACATTGCTTTGTGATTAAAAGTGATGTAGAGAATTAAATAATTGTAGTAGTCATAGAGGTAGTGTAAGTCTGCTTCATAGTAAGCAGTATCAGTGTCATAGGAAATGTAGAACATGACTGAGCAAGAAGGGGAAGATATTACTATTCCAGGATTGTGAAAATGATCTTCAACATTTTAATTCTGAAAGTTGCGGAAATGCCAAATGACGGGATTGGCTTACAAGAAATCCAAGAGTTATAAATGGCTCTGACCAGATTTGGCCTTGTGGAAAATTGTGGTAGAGAGCAAGAAGTCATTTATTGCATGTAATGTGTTTTTAAAAACGATGGAGATTTTCTTTCAGAAAGTGGCGGGCTGAAAGTAATAACAGCACAAAAGAGTGTAAGCTGTTCATAGGACATCCTTGGACGTCATGAAAAGTAAGTTAACTTTAACGAGTTCTGAATTTTGATTTCTGATGTTGTATGGGTTTTTTAAACACAATCAATTTGATTGTGTTTTTTTTTCCCCGCTGTTACATGATGAATACCTTCAAGTCACTGTTTTTAGTGAAATTTGATACATTCTGAGAACAGCAAAAATAAACCATTTAACATGTATAATTAATTCTGTACTGTTTGCATTTATGATGTATATGTAGAACTGTGTAGGAGGCATGGAGAAGGTGAGGCTTCTGTAAGTGTCAAAGTTGTTGCATGCAGTGCTGCACTTCTGCGTATTCTTTCATATGCTAGACTACATCTGCACAATGAGATACCTAAGCAAAGGAAACACAAGTGATGTGATTGTGAAATGAGCAAAATAAATTGCACGTATTTCAATTACATCACCTGTGTTTCCTATCAATATGAATCACATTGTGCAGATCAAGTTTAGGTCTGTCCAGGGAAACATAGGAGATTTGGACTTTGTTGAAGAGTGCAGTGGACATGACTCACTTCATTGGTAGACCTTCACATGTATTATCTCCTCTGTACTCTTCAACAAGTGTAAATCTCATCTGCAACCCTGAGTAGGCCTCACCTGAAACAAACCTCTGGATAGTAGACATCTTATTGGCATCCTGAAGCAATTATTTAAAATTTTAGTGTCTTGCGACACTTTTCTGAAACAACAGCAATGCAAAAGATGCACCATGTTTTAAGATAGGCCTCACTTCATCTGCATCAAGATACTGTTAGTTTAAAATGTATATCTTTAGGACTGTGTAGGGGGCCTGGAGAAGCAGAAGCTTCTGTAAGTGTCAAAGTTGTTGAAAAACTGTTTGACCTTCAATCTTTTCCCTTGTCTTTTCTAATTTTTAAATACATTTTTTAATATTTTTCAAATGTTTGTTCTCTCTTTCACAGATTGAAAGTATAAAAACAAAAAGTGAGTAATTTAACGACAATTATAAGGTAAATATTTTGTACTGTTTTCGTTACATTTCTATCACATTTAACTACTATTAGTTCCACTGCTTCATTTCTTTAACCCTCAGTTTCCTGCCTTTGCTACTTCCCTCATTCCTTTCTCTATTACCTACTTACTCAACTCCTTCCACTCTTTTTCTCAGTCCCTCTCTTCTCATAGTTCCTCACTCTTGTTCACTCACTGCGTCTCTATTACTCTTAGTGTCTTTGACTGATCACTCTATCACTACTTGTTCATAATGCTTTCTCTGTGTAGTTGAAGCACACTAAGGGTAATATTATGAACACAGCCAATAAAATTATTGCTCTTTTTATTGGCAGAAAACTGGTGCAAAAGTGGTTTTAGTGGCAGTTTTCTGCCACAAAAGCAGCTTTAGCGACACATTTCTGTCAATAAAAGCTGCAAAACTTTTATTGCCTATGTTGATGATATGGCTCTATGTTAATTACATTTCTTTGCTGTTTCAATTAATCTTTTTCTGTTATTTTTTGTTTTCTGTTTTCTATTTTTTCTCTCTGTTATTCCTCATGTTTTAATCTTATTTTGAACATTCACTCACATTCTCCAAGAAACTCTTCTTTGTTAATGTTATACTCTCTTTTTTTTCTTTCACTTCGTTATCTATTTTGTTTTTCACAATTATACCCTCTTCTGTCTTTTCTTCGGTAAATAGATCTATTAAACAGTATCTCTTCTTTACTCCCTATAGCTGTCTTTCTTTTAACATCACTCTCTGTTTCCTTTCCTTATACTTACACTTTTTTTTTTTTTTGTGGTTAGCTCCCGGTCCGCGTACCGGGAAGCTAACCCGAAAGCGAACCAAAAGAAATAGAGCTTGCCAGAGTGCTAAACATTCTAGCAATTTTTTTGGAAAGGGAAGGTAGTTCTGAAAAGAACTTTTTTTTAATATTTTTGTTGTTTTATATTTTTTTAATTTTTTGAATTTTTTTTGTTTTTTTTTGTATTTTTTGAACGATTTTATATTTTTTTGGGTTTTTTTTGGGGGGGGGGGAAACAACAAAAAACAGGCGTTGAAAAGGGCTCAACAGGAGCAAAAAAAAATTACTGGGGGCGGTTAGGGCAATCATGGTGTTCATACGCCAGGTTCAGTGCATTGATGCTCATGTTGCCACAAGCTAATAATGCACGACAGTGCATACATAAGTGGATCATGTGCCCAAAATTTTGTTGAATATTTGGCACAGTTTCCCGTGCCTCTTCTGGTGATAGAGAAACCGGTATTGTTGGTCTGGCCACAGGAGTTGGTCTGGGATTGTCGTGCATATCCCTTAATTCCGCCCGGCTGTAATTTAGGGGATGTTTCCTCGTCATGTGCCTGTGCATAGTGTGATTGCCAAAGCTATATTTTTTGTCCGTCCCTCTGGACAATTGTTCCTTGCATATCAGGCAGGTGACATACCTCGCGTTGACTTTTTTTTGCCCACGAGGTATTGAAAAAAACTGCCAGATGAAACTGGCTTTCTTTCTGGAAACCCGGGGCAACTCTTCTAAAAATTGTGGTTCTTCTCCCTCCTCACCCATTTCTTCCTCTTCCTCCTCAGTGTTGGTAAGGACCTGGGGAGGTGGTCCTTTCTTCCCATGAGGAGGTGGTGGTGGTGGTGGGGGTCCACCAGCTGAAGCTACCAATGAAGCCATTTTCCAAGAAGCAAAATAGGTCTTCCTCTCACAATGATGAAAGTCAGAGTGAGGAAAGAAGGAGGGGTTTTCATCATTTGGGAAAAAACAATACTTCTCAACCAATGAAAAGTGTTATTTTTAAGTCACCTGACCTAGCCTTCCATCATTATGAAACCAAAAGTGAAATGAACCAATGAAAAGTTTTATTAACAAGTCACATGACCTCTCACGCTCATGTTACGCGCTGCGGAACGCTCCCCGGTTAGCTTCCGGGTCGCTCCGCTTCGCGCCTCGGTACGCGCCCCGGGACACTTCCGGGTGCGGCAACGCGATACGTCGCGCTTTCGCGCCGCGGATCGCTTCCGGGGAGCTGCGTTTCGCGCCTCGGTCCGCGCCCCGGGGCACTTCCGGGTGCGCTAACGCAGTACGTCATAAGACGCATTACGCGGCAACGCGATACCGTCACTATGTTGATTTCTTACCGGTTCGCGGACCGGGTCGCGGAATTAAAGTGAGCTAACGGGAAGCTTCCCGGTTCGCGGACCGGGAGCGAAACAAAAAAAATATTTTAAAAAAATTATTAATAAACATATAAAATATATTTTTGGATTTAAAGAAGAATAAATTTTACAGCTATAGATATTAGCTTTTAAAAAACCAATGAAATTCACTGAAAAAACCATAGGTTATAGACCATATATAGTTAGGAATTAGCATTTACAAAACCTTGAAAATTCACTGAAAAAACCATAGGTTATAGACCATATATAGTTAGGAATTAGCATTTAAAAAACCTTATTTTACTCACACAAAACCATTGAAATTCCATATATAGTTAGTTGTACTAACTATATATCGCGCACCCGCAATCCACTGCTGATCATGTCACATATTACATCATTCATGACATGGTCAGTGACATCACTGATGACATCACTGATGACATCTCAAATGACATCACTGATGACATCACTGATGACATCTCAAATGACATCACTGATGACATCACTGATGGCATCTCAAATGACATCACTGATGACATCACTGATAACATCTCAAATGACATCACTGATAACATCTCAAATGACATCACTGATGACATCTCATTTGAAATCAATGGTCACATCACTGATGATATCATTCATGTGACAATACAATGCATCTCCTCACACTTTAATATAACCTCTGTTACACCCAGTGTTAAATACAGAACATATTTTTTTAAACAATTGACACACCAATACTAGTTACTACATACGCACTCACTGATTCCTACGTCTACACACACATTCACTCATTCACCCATACAATCATTCATACATACAATCACTCATCTTTACAACACTATCATATGCACTCATACACCCTATACAGACACTCACACTCTGCCACTCATCCTTGGAGTTACTCACACACCTAGTCAGTCCTGTAAAGAATCAATCACACTTCCATTTTCTAATCTATACAGTTAAACATAGAGTACCTTACATTTTCAAACATATTCTAACACATACTTACTCTCTTATAAATCATTGATACAAGAATACATTGATCTGCACAGAGTCACACATCTCCCAGCCAGCCACACACACACTCAGTCTCCCATACAAATACTTGGACAATCAATCAATAACCCATATAGTTACTCATATAGCTACTGATCAACACATGCAGCAGTTTACAGAATACCAGACATAATGATGCACAAATTAAGACAGTTTAGTCACTAACCTATGCATTCAGTGAGACACATTTAATCACTCACTCATACAGTCAGTCACGCACCTACTAAAACCTTCATTCAGACACTTATACATCCACTCATTTAGTTGTGATGTGATGTCATCAGTGATGTCATTTGAGATGTCATCAGTGATGTCATTTGAGATGTCATCAGTGATGTCATCAGTGATGTCACTGACCATGTCATGAATGATGTAATATGTGACATGATCAGCAGTGGATTGCGGGTGCGCGATATATAGTTAGTACAACTAACTATATATGGAATTTCAATGGTTTTGTGTGAGTAAAATAAGGTTTTTTAAATGCTAATTCCTAACTATATATGGTCTATAACCTATGGTTTTTTCAGTGAATATATATATATATATATATATATATATATATATATACATGGCTAAGAACTCTTAGTGCCTTGTGCCTAATCATATACACTTATTGTGTGTAAAATTATCTTGAGATGAGCATTTTAAATTTAAATGGAACTGTTCCTAAAGTCTTTAACAATGCTTAAACTCAAATGTTCAAAATACCTGAAAGATTTTCTCAACATGACTTTATTTTTAGAATACCACCAAAAAACTTTCCAGGAAGCAACTGATCTTTAAAAAATTAGATCCTGAATTCAAAAAGGTCCTAATTGCAGCATTATTGTAGCATGATTGACTAGCAAAGATACAAAGGAAACAAGAGTAAAATGATGCATGATAATCCAAGAAGGCTATTGCCATTTACAAACAGTGTGAGAGATAAGGGACTTCTAGGAAATATAGTTTAGTGTCAGAGGGCCCTCCTCTAATGCATTCACAACACATGTGAAGCCTCAAACTGACACTCTGTGAACATTGACTTTTCTTCTGTGAGATGGATTCAGCACAAATAGGTTTGAAGCTCTCACACCTGCCAAGTCATAAGCGTGATTCCTGACATGCCTCCCGATACATTGTAAGAGTGCATAATAGGAGTGTCTGAGCATGGGCTGAGCATGTCTGAGAATGTGTTTTATTAGATATTTTATTTGTGTTTCTCTCACAAACAAACATTTAACAAAACAAACATTCCAACCGATCCGTAGATCTTTCTACTTCGTGCACATTGCATCATAGTGCATTATTCAGCACTATTTCAGATCAAATGTGAACTTTTCTCCCTCTTATCTTTTTTGTTAGACTTGGCATCCTTAGGATGGCCTTCCCCCAAACCTTTTGTTTTTTATCTCCATGTTTTGCTCCATCTTTTAGTTGGCCTTAGGACTCTGAGCACCTCACCACTGCTAATCAATGCTAAAGTGCATGTGCTTCTTCCCTAAACATATGTATAATTAGTGTACAACTCATTAACACATTTCATTTGCTTGTTTGCCCATTGTAAAGTAGTATACCATATACCAATGTGCAACGGTCATTGTGCTTCAAAGAACAACATGGTGCACATCAGTAGCACATGGCCATTGTAAAGGGACATTGTGTTGTCCCCTTAAAGTGACTCAATATGTTACTTAGACAACATGCTGAGATGTATATCTATCTCACCTACAGGCACATAGGGATGCTTACAGTGATCAGTATGTTAGGTTACAAGGAGCCACGGACCAGCTATTGGCTGTGTGAACGTCACATGGGTCATAAATGTCAACTATGCATGTTTCCATGCATCTCCTGAGGTTTGCATTAAGGTTGCACATGCAGACTGCACAGGTTGGTGTGCAACATGGGGGTATCATATTCTAGCTTTGTGTTTTGCTTGCATATGATGTTTGTGAGTATGGCTCTATACTGAACCTAAGTCTCTTTCTATTGCAGCATCCACCGAGGGCACTGAAGGACAGGGGATGGACACCAGTGGTTAAGCTTCTGGCACGACTGCTACAAATGAGTTCACTGACACTGATGTGACCAGCGCGCCAGAGGGGGACAGGAGTGCCCTGGAAGAATCACGCCCAGAAACACCACCCTCAACATCATCTGACTCCAGCGGTGACTCCTCGATGTTGGCAGGCACAGTGAGTGGGAAATCTGCCTCTTCTTCCACCACACATCGCCCAGTACCCACCCTCCCGGCAAGGGGTAGAGTGTCCTTCCCCCCAGACACTGTTGCCCCTGCCCCTGTCTCCCCTGCTGCTTTCAGTGTGGAGGTGGTGGATCTTTTGCGCCAGCTGTGTGTGGGTTAGGCTATTCTACTGAATGCCTTCCAGGATCATGACAAGAAGCTGGCACAGGTATTTGCTTTCATGGAGGGCATTCATTCTGATACCAGTGGGCTACACAGAACAGTCCAGTCTTTGTCCTCCACAGTGACGGCAGCCATTCAGCTGTCACAGGCTCAAAGTCCAGCTCCAGTCCCTTCAGCCACCACCCTGCCGGTGGCACCATCTGACGAGAGTGACCACACACCACAGCCCTCAGGCTCAAAGTGCTCCACACGCAGCACACAAAAGCAGCACTCCATGTGGCCCAGAGCACAGACACCATTTCCAAAAGAAAAAACAGGCGCACAGAAGTGCAAAAGCACAAGCCCTTCACGTGACACTCAGGGGCATCAGGCCAAGAAGCAGGATTCAAGCTCACATTCATCCAAATCACCCCCATGGAAGGACACTCCTATCCCCACACCTGCTTGCAAAGACAAACAAACAGTTGCCCTGCCTGCTGTGAAGTTGGTGCCTGCAAAGAGTCAGCACAAACAGCTCTCTAAGGCATATTCACCCACAACCTCAACTCCCACTCACACCTCTGTGAAGCTGGGACAGTAGAGCAATGTGGGGGGTTCACCTGGTCAACAGGGGATGGAGAGGAAAAGGCAAGGCCACCCCAAGCGTACCACCAGATCCAGCAAATCCCCACTAGGAGAGCCACCTGCACCCGATACACCTTTGGTAATGAGTGAGGTTGTTGTGCCCGCCCCACTTCCCATTCCTACCAAGACAATTCTTGCCTATCGAATCCCCAAGAAGTGTAGACTCAACCCTCCACATTCACCCTCACACACTGTGTCTCACAACAGCATGTCTCCGCCTCCCCGTGCCACCATGCCACCCGGTCCAAGCAGCCCTCCAGCTCCCATAGCCACTGTTGCCTCTACCTCAGCTGGGCCTCTCTCTCCCAGGTCCAGTCCTCCCTTTCTGTACTCTGTAAAAGGGTTTGGTTCCCCTCTATTTGGACCTAGTGCAGAATATCAGACTACTCCGGTATTTACTGTACACTCTGAATTATCACTCTCTGTCACTAGGATAGGCCTACCTGGCCATAGTCACTGGGGGCTCTTTCATTTGGGGACGTTGGATTCTACCCCTGAAATGAAAGTATCCAGTTATTACTGACATCTGTTTCCCCTGTCCTTATGACTGACAGCTCCCTCCGGGTGCTCGTGTCCCCTCCCTTTGCATGCCTCATATTGGGCCCATCATTCCTTGTACCTGCGTCGGATATGGGGCTTTACTCACCGGACCTGTTCTATTCTATTTTGTACCAAGAGCGCATTTATTCTTGAGCCCACTCCGGGACTCTGCACATGCGCATGAGAATGTCCCTCACTCAAGATGGCCAGCAGCGGGCTACGCTCTAGTTGAGCTAACATTCTGTCACTTCCTGCTCACGGCGATCAAGTGTTAGAATGACGGGAGCGTGGGCGGAGTCGGGGTCATTGTATAGGAGCCTCAGCAGCACCGCATTTCACTGCTACGCAGTGCCGGGAGAGACATATTTTATGGTCACAGCTCACCTTGATGAACTAAGTGGGGCGGTGTGCAGAGATTGAAATGGGACAGCCCACGGTGAGTACGCATGCTGATATTCTGGGTCTCCCTCAGTAACGGACGCCCTTGGTTCCCCTGTGTGGTACCAATACTTCAACAGTGGATGTCCAAGTCTACCTCATTACTTTTGTATGGACATGGCCTGTCACCATGACGAGTTTGGCGGCATTTCGCTTACTAACATCGCCGTATTTTTATACACCTTGTCATCTTTTATCCTCATGTACCACAAGGTGTGACTATAGGGTGCTGTCCTCGCTCTCCCCGCCAGTTCAAGTCTAGATTTTAAATGAACTCGGTAAGTGCAATATTATGCATGATGGTGTCCATTCTGTCTCCTAGCATTGATGCCTGCACATTAAATTTATAATTAACACAGTATTACCTTGATTGCTGATATGTGCGACATGTGCGCACTCTCAGGGACGGTTTATTTAATACTGATACACCACCTGGAGCTATATTGCTTACTTCTTAGCCTGCGCTGGTGTTGTCACGTCCTTGATAATTTGCTGTGCTTGTGTGTGGGGTGTAAACCATTACAGCTGAAAAAAATGTTTTATTGCACTGAGGGCACAACACTTTACACTTCACATGTTTTTATTGATTCTGTTACAGGTTCCTCATAGAGAGCAAGGGGTTCTACCACATTTAACCTGAGTTTCCTCCACCCCTGGATCGTAAGGAGGTAGGGTTAGTACCCATGGAATTATATTGTTGTGAGTCCTGATGAAAGCCTGGGTATTTCATTTTGCCAGCTGAAACATGTTGACGGTTTTGCAGAGTGGAGGGGTTGGTGAATCATTATAAGTTCCCCATACCACCATCCACTGGTCCTGGTATGACATTTTTACTCTGGACAGGGTACCCAATATTAAAATTGTAATATGGACTCCCTTATAACAGTTGTAATCACTGTATCTGCACATATGTTCACCTGTGATCCCATATCATTGTCACTTTTGTGTTGCATTGTATCGCCCCTCCCTATTGCTCCACCTCCTGCGTTGGTCTGTGCGGAGGTGTGTTAGCAGCCCCATGATGAAGCATAACACAGCTTGCTGTGTGTGAGGGCAGTTTTAACACTCCTGTATGTTTCCCCCACATCTGTTCACAGCTATATGGATATAGAGTCCCTCTTCCAGTTTGTGTTTGAGAAACATGTGCAGGAGGTTGAAGCGGGACAAACTTCCTCTTACCCCTCAATCCTTTTCTCTGTCCAATTTCTCATGCACACATGTACATACTTTGAACTATAGACTGGCCAATGGCCTTGCTGTTTGTCACTTTGAATGCCCATTCCCTGTGCAGTTGCTCATGCACACATGTACATACTTTGAACTATGGTCTGGCCAATGACCTTGCTGTTTTCTACTATTGATGCCTATCTGTGTATTATGTAATAAAGACAGTTACTCCTGTTGTCTGCTTTGTCAATGTCCTTGCTAAATAAAAGGTTTTATGTATGGGTATGGTTTCATGTTGTTGTAGACGAATCTAGGACTCTAGTTAAATATTCCCGATTCATGCCCTTATGTGGTTATATCAAATCATATCCTTATATAGGCATAAGATTCATACCCATATTAAGACATAGCCAATGCAGTCCAAATACGGCGAGGCTACTCCCATAGACTCCTAGAAAGCACAACGTGTTCTTAAACAAACAAAACCTCCAGCAGCCCGGGAATTCCCCCTGCTTCTGTATTGATTTGTCCTAGAACTCCCGGAGTCCTGAAAGAACTGCGAGTTCTTAATGACGTCTTATGTCCAACCTTACGTCAAACTCGGCACCTTCCAGGTATAAATATACCAGCATCTGCCCTAGCAAAACACACAGTGGTTTGGAGCAGATCGACTATCTACTTGCCCGATGCCCTCCTGTAGCAAGTGCCGAAGGAAGCCGACCCTCCCGCTGACGCACTGAGAAAGACGCTGTATTTTCTCTCGCAGAGAAATCCAGCTCCAGTGATTCCCTGTCACCCTTGCGGGTTGCTGGGAGATCGAGTCCTGAGAGAGAGATACAAGACCTCCTTCATTCTATAACCAAGGTACGGAGCTGATTAGACCCTTAGAGAATTCTTGATTTAGATTCTTGGCAGAAACTATCTTAACTCAAACTACAGCTCACTTACTCCTTCCCTGTACTAGGCTTAGGTTAGGTACACCGGGGTAGGCGTATCTTAGAAGCACCAGTCGAGTACGTTTAGTCATGATTTTATCATTGTATATATGTGATCTATTTTAAACACCGTATGGCTCAGAAACTATACCATGCTTTTACAGTATTATTTTATAATACTCCTTTTACTGTACGCACTTTGCTTTATGACAAGTATTGCGATTGTAGCAATTCACTTCTCTTGCATGAGAAAGAAGACTGTTCAATAAATAACCTCTTTTATTGAAAACGCCTGTCTCTCTGTTTCTCGCACTTCTGGTGAAACTAAGCATGCACGATTGACTGAGTAAAATAGCTATCAATTGTTTCCGTGACTCTGGAGGTATACTCCTTATTCTGGAGGGAGCAAAGTTGTCATGTTTATGCGGTTGTCAGGAACTAATCCCTTCTTGTGCATTCGAGAAAGTTTCTAATGACCTCTGAGCTAGCTGGCATTCATAATTAAGTCTAACATATTCAATAGAGACCCAGTTGACCTATGTCCTACGTCTAAACTATCGTTTATGTTATTCCAATGTGCAGAGCCTATTGGGAATATAGGAACTACACTACATGGCGCCCAACGTTTGGTAAGGCGATAATTTAACGCTAGATACTAGAGTAACTCAGTCGTGCTTTTCACACAGACCCCTTTTTTCCCGTAAAAACTCCAATAGACGTCAGGAGTGGGTGAAAGGTTAATATCCGCCAAAACTTAGCAGGATGAGAATCCTATGTATTAGTTTTTGGTTTAGTTAACATTGAAGGATACAGTGTTCCAAAATATTGTGCACCTAATCTTTGTTTCCTTGAAACTTGCTCTGCAAACTTTCTGTCAGTAAAATGTCGGAAAGTGACGACGAAAGGGAAAGAGCTAGAATAGCAGCTCAAGCAGTCTTAGAACGCACAGCTCCCCAACAAAATGACCCGGAGGCTATATTCATACCGGTAAATGTAAGAAAGAGTGTAACTTACAAACTTATAAATAATGGAGTATCATCAAGAGGTGGTACAGTCATATTTGTGGTAGAGGCCCATGAAAATCGGCAGACAGAGGTATTCTATTCATGGATAACTTTTCCAGTAGCAAATGATATGACACACGAGTTCCACTACTACAAAACAGAGGAACCTCCAGCGGAATACGTTCCTTTCCAGGACGTTGAAATTCCACTAACTTACCAAGAGCATCAGCTCTGGTTTAATGGCGCCCAAAAACATCAGAATCACATTACCAGGCTTGGTCCACTAGGTAGACCAGGAGCCACATGGCCGGTTCTAGCCAGCTATACACCACATCCTGACATTGAAGGAATGTCAGACAGAGAACTTTTAGTTCAGCTAAAACAATTAATTAAAATACATAGACAATTGGTCCAATATGTCATGCGGACTTTAACAGTCCAACCAGCAATAACATTTCCACAGCACACCCCTCACCAGGAGAACACAAATAAAATAACACCACAGACTATACAATCAGTCATTGGCAAATTACCCGCAAAACGGGAACAAATTCCGTTCTGGTTAGCTCAAAAAATTACTCAAATAGAGGCAGTATTTCCTGATACTACACCTCATGAAAAACACAGAATTCTGAAAATCTGTCTACCAATGGGGATCGCACCACATATGGAGGACTGTGACACTTGGGTAACAGTCTTTGCTTCAATATACACAAAAACACATGGTGTTCCGTCTATGGTGGTTATACCAGACGTACTAAGACAGATTCAAAATGAATCGGTCCAGAGCCTGCTTTAAATCTAGGTATGGAATTACTGAAAGACTTAAAGCAAGTCTCGGCTATACTACTAGCAAACATAAAAGGAGAAGCAGCATCTGTGGCGATCTGCCAAAAATTAAAAGAAACAGAAAAACAGACCAACCTTTTGAACTTGGCAGAATAATTGAAAAGTGCTATGAAGAATTAGGTAGAGATAGTTTGGGTGGGAAACCACTAAAACCACAACTAACTGAAAATCCTGAAAAAACCTTTATTAAGAATAATCTCATTACTCCAAAAAAGAAGTGGGAGGGTAATAAACAAATTACTCCCAGAGAAAAACAGGTTCAGGAGCCCTCTGAAAAAAGATACAACCTTAGAAATAGGGACAATTTAAGAAAACCTGACAGATATCAAGATAATGATACACGTCCCTCTCGATCTTTTCAGACTTCCTCACAGAAATCGGAAAGAAGAGGAGACGGTCAGAACATAAAGAAGAGCGCGTCAAGTCTAAAGACAAGGAATCTGCTCATCAAAGTAAAAAATTACAATTTCCCAAAAAGAAGGTAGCTAGTATTAAAATAAAACATGCAGAGGATTCTGAGGACACAACTCAAGAACGGAGAATGGGCCCAGACAATGCTAGACAGCGCAGCAGAAGTGACCATAGCCGCAAGATCCTGATGAATCTTCTGGAGACAGTGGACACGAATGACTACATTCAGGTGGAAACTGCAGACACCAGAGTTAGTGTACCCCATAAATGATATGAAATAACATTACGTATAGAAGGGGACAAAACTAGGAAAATAAGAGGTCTCTTTTGGGAGAATCTATCTAAAGGCTATGATATCCTTCTAGCAGAGAAAGACTGGCCACCAGAGTTTGTCAGGGAGTGCCCACATGGCGAATAAATGATTATGCCTGCCTTCTCAAATCACATTCCAATTCATAAAAAATACACATATGCTAGAAAATGGGCAGTGGCCCAAGCCCCTGCATTATATAAAAATCATGTAGGATGGGATGAGGATTCTCCTCACCATAAAATTCTGTTAAAAAAGCAACCTACTGCACAGAGGCAGTATCCTGTTAAGCAAGAAGCTAAAAAACAAGTCAGGGAGATCTTAGAGCAACTTGAATACCAGGGGGTGATTGAAACATGCACCTCACAAATGAACAACCCTTTGTTTCCTGTCTCCAAACCAGACGATTCATATTGTCTAGTTTTGGACTACAGACACCTAAACTCTTGTTGCAAAACATTTGTAGTACAAAACTCACACAGTGCAGCACTAATGAATAACATCATGCGCAAAAAATATAAAACGACATTAGATATTTCAAATGGTTTCTTCTGTCAAAACATTGCACCAGAAAGCAGGTATTTGACTGCTTTCTCCAGTATGGGGGACCAGGGGCAATTTTGTCGTCTCCCCCAGGGATTTAAGAACAGCCCAGGATTATTTTCAGCCAGGGTAACAGAATTACTACAAATGTATGATGATGAGGCATTATCTTATGTCGATGACATCTATCTTACAGACAATGACCTGGAGATACACTTGAAAAGAGTGAACACCATTATACTTGGGTTCGCATCTGAAGGGTACAAATTCAACTTTAAAAAAGTCACGAATTGCCCACCTCACTGTCCTATTCTTAGGATATGAGTTATCAAGTGAAGGCAAAAGCCTAGCAGACAACTTCTTAGAGAAGTGTGCAGTACTCCAAGCTCCAAAAACGCTGAAAAACTTACAATCAATTCTAGGTTTCCTGAATTTCGGAAGAACTTACATTCTAAACTATGCAGAGAGGGTTACACCCCTCTACGAATTAATAAAACCTGATTTCAAACCAATTAATTGGACTCAGAAACACACAAAAATGTTACGATCAATACAAACAGACATGTTAACTAAAACAAAACTGCAAACACGCGCAATGGAACGCAACCTTGTAATCCGAGTCATCCCAGGAAGATGCGGATTTACGTACCTGACCTCTAATGAGAGAGAAACGGTACCAATATCTTATAAATCACACTTGTACACACAAGCTGAAATGAAATTCAGTTCTACTGAAAAAATTGTGACTGCGGTCCAAACTGCTGTAGCAAAAGAAAGAACCCTAGCCCAAGGCAAGAGCATATCTGTTTTAACAGCAGTATCAGCCCTTGAGGCAGTAACAAGGCCGAGCATTCCAAATGCTATGGCATTAGATCCAAAATGGATGCAATGAGTTAATTCTCTTGCTGCAACAGACGTGATACACGCATTTGATCCCAAAATGAAAAAGCTAGAACATCTAGAATACGAACATGAATGTCCTCTGTCGATCGAAATTCTGCCTCTCGAACAGTACGCCTGTGTTATCTACACAGACAGATTTGCACAACACTACGTTGTGGATAAACAGGTTTACAATGCAGCATGCGCGATTGTTAAAGGTCACTGGCGCATAGGTAAATTCAGACAAATCTTCAATAAAACTGAATCACCCAGAAATTGTACAGCTCGGCGAGCTGAACTACGAGCTTTAAAGATGGCGCTTGAGAATGCCGATCGCGAATTCCCCACACTAATAGTGTGCAATTCGTATTATTGCGTCTAGTCTTACAATGAATACATGCAGATCTGGATTGAAAACGGTTACAAAGATAAGACAGGTGCGACAATAAAGCATGAAAAACTACGGGAACAAGTAGTTTTTTGACAGAATGGACTACAAAAGACTCACGTGACACATACGCAGAGTCTTCAACGTGATGGCGTTCATGTTGTAGGGAATTCATTGGCTAACAAAGCCACAACGGAAGCTGTCCAACCGGCTTCCGTAGCTACAAAAAAGCATTCTAAAAAACAAATAGATGGAGAAACAATGCTGGCAGTAAAAGCGTCATTAAAAGGCGACTATGCGGCATTACCTCTAAACTATCCACTCAATAATGCATACATAATTGATGCGAACTCTGTTCCTTTTGCTCGAATCCCTGGAGTGGGGGACAGAGTAATTCCAAACATGAAACGGAGGGCTTACTTGATTCAAGAAGCACACATGGGAATGGGTCTGAGGCACCAAGAGATCTTGAAATCTCTAATAGAATTACAATCACAATACTGGTGGCCGGGGATGAGCGTGCAAATTTATAACTTTGCAATGGATTGTCAGGACTGCAATAGAGATCACAGTTGTGAACCGGGACAGATACCAGCCCAGACACCTCTATTAGACAGCATTAGGCTATCTACACGCAGACGTCCACAGGGAAGAATGCGATCCCATAAATATTAAGACGAGATTCATTTGGATGTGGCCCCAGCGCTCGGCTGACGCCAGAACTGTTATAAAAGATTTGCGAGTCTTTATCGGCATGCTACATTCTGACCAAGGTCCTGCGTTTAGCTCTCGAGCTTACAAGGAGGCCATGGCCAGCTTGGGCATTGCATTGTGGTACTCTAGTCCATTCCATCCTGAGGGAAATGCAGTAGTGGAGAGAAAAAAACGGGACATAAAGCAATCTATAACAGCGAGGGTATTAGGTTCGGGTGATGGGTGGGTCAAACATCTAATAAGTGTCCAACGTAGTCTTAATAATCTGCCAAGACATTCTCTTGGTGGAATCACTCCATATGAACTTTTGTTTGGTACAAGAATGTTAATCGAAGACCTCGATAGTCAGACTTCAGTGGTGGAACAAAAAACCTTTGATATCAAAGATCGTTTGGCTGTTTTACAGGACTTAAATGAGGCAAGAAAAGCCACCTGTCCCAGCAAGACCTGTCTGGATTCCAAAGATTGGGGATCTGGTCAGAGAAAAGATCGCGGTGAAGAAGGAATTGGGGCCTTCTTACAGAAAAGCAGTACCTGTCTTAGCTATCAGCGGAACAAGATCAGTAGTACTACCGCCCCTTGCTGGTAAAAAGGAGAACAGAGTTGTATCAATCGACCTGTTAAAACCACAATCATGTGGCCAATAATAAGTAGTAGGCCCAGTGGACTCCCAAGATGTAGCAGAAGATCAAACCTTGCTACAATTCAAGAGGTTCAAACAGAGAGACTAATCACATTTGATAAACCTGCAGTAAATAAAGGACTATGCAACAAAGCCATGGAACTTGTGCCTCTTGAAACCCAAATTGCAACAGTTCATCATGAAACACCTGTCTACAATGATGTAGCCTCTGACTATACTAATATGACAAAAGAAGAAGCAACTACAAAGATTAATAAGAATCCTGAAGCAATTCCAACAATTGACAGAACTGCATCTGGCTACTTCATCAATTTCGATGACTTTTCTGAAGATCCAAGTGAACGTGGAGAAAAGCCAGCAAATAAAACTTTCAAAGAAAAAATAACTGAACTCTTTCATCAACTTAGAGAAACATATTTGATTTCACCATGGATTGAATTGTGGAATGTGTTAGGTGTACTTTTCCTCCTACTCTGGCTCATTTTGGTTTTAAGCTTGGGAAGAATGATTGATGGAAAATACAGTACAATGGACAATGCATGTCAGAAAATCAACTTGGTTCTAAAGCCTCACAGATCTTCTCACATTGAAAAAAGAGAACTATCATTAGTAAACATCACAGCCATTCCTATACCTGGTGGTGTAGCATGTGACGCTTTTGATTACGACATCTATGGCCCGGTTAAACTCTTGAAATATCCACATCAGTTCAAGGTTTCTTTAAGTGACTTTGTGTCACCTAGTACTTTCTCTGATGATTGGGACTTAAAAAATATTAATAATATGATGTCAGATTTAGAAATGTCAGCAAAATGTACAGAACATGATTATTTAGAAGGTTCATCAGATTATGAAGAAATGTATTGCTTTAATCATTATGGGCACCACTATTTGCATAAATCTGCTAATCCTAGAAATGTTTTCACTTATAATCAAGGGAACATTGTCCAACACCGCCAAAAGGCAGCTCAAAAACATTTCATGAGAAATTCCCGTACTTCTCAGGGTTTAATAACACTGATCCAGAAACATTTTATTTTAAAATTATGAATAAGACAGGAATGAAAAAGATGTTTACAAATACTAAACTGATTTATTCTGCAACATTTTATGAAAAATTGTCTACATTTGGTTTTGAATTTTGGAAAAATAACATTGAGACAAAAACTGTCTGGGGTACAAAAGACTGGCAGGTACAATGTTTAGAATCATTATTCAGAGCCTGCATGATCCCAGAACAAATAATGTTCCTGAATGACACCTTTCAACAAACAACCTGTCTTGGCCTAGCCAGGATAAAGGACTTAAAAAACCTTCTATACCAAAGCCCATACCTGATAGTAATAGCACTACAGATGTGGAGATAGACGTATCCCATATTTTACACCAAAATAGAACTAATCCTGATTGGAGAAAATGGTTGATCTGGCCCACAGACACTAATAACTATCAAGATAGATTCCTGAGCAACAAACAATGGTTCAAACTTAACAGGCCAGACCCAAGATATTCCCAGAGACAACACCCAGGGATAATAACAACATACAGTGTAGGAAAACTATGCCTCGAATGGCTACAGAAATCCACACTACCTGAAATTAAGCAACACTTGACTTTACTTAAAGAAGGTGCTACCTGCGAGATTTCTTATTGGGACCTCGCAAACAGCATAAAAAAACGTTTCATATACGCCGGTATCTATGCTGCTTACAACGAAGCTTGGAAAATAAAGCAAATTGAAACTGCTGAAAAAATACGAGAAATTGATGGAATAAATTTGGAATAATCACTGTCTGTAGTGGACAACAGGTTAATGACTCTGTCCTCCAGAATTTATTCACTGGACAGCATTGTATCATCTGCTATTGAGATAATAGAACAGGATATGCTAATGTTACCACATGGCCAGTCCCAATTACGTTCTATTGTACAGTTAGGCTGGATGTTGCAAAATCTCCGTTCAGGCTACATGCCATGGCGTCTAATCAACACAACGTCATTGTTTTCTGTCTTTAACCTTACAGATAAACAAATATCTTTGGCACTAAGAGGAGCAGACTATACGGTGCTGAGCATTGAAAAACTAGAAAGATTACCATTGACAATCTCCGAAAGACCTGTCATTGAATGGATAATACATGGCACAATTACAATTCCGATAACGACTTTTCAGTTTCAATATTGCCAAAAGCACATACCAGCGGGCCTGTATGAAAGTTTGGGTAAAGGGTACATCAAGTCAACCTGGAATTTACCTTACACACATAGATGTTGGAGTGGGGGGAAAAAAGAGGTATTCCTTAGTGGTAACAACTGTAAAAATTCACTGAGCGGTACACTTCTGTGTCAAGGAATTAACTTGCATGGAGCCTGCAAAGGTTCATCAAATAACCTTTCATGCCACCTGCACGGCACCCCTGCTACACAAATAGAGCCTTTTTTCAGACAACTTTCCAACAACAGTTACGTTATGTTAAGTGACCACAGCTGTTGTGGCATGGTGCCAGGAACGGCCTATCTCGTTAGTGTTACATCCAGGGTCACTTGCTATATGTAAGTATTGTATCCAAACAGCAAACCAGACAAGGAGGCAACGCTATGGCCTTCTCTAAATATCTCTTCTATTCGAATTGATACTTTGCGCAGAATGAAGTCTATTCTTTTACAAACAACTGTGCCTTTAACCTCGTCTAAAGAAACATATGATCTGCAAGTCGCAAGGACAGCAGAAGAGATACATGCATTATTATCAACAAATTGCCCCGTACATTTCGTAGAAATGTTAAGTCAAATCTTAAACATGTCTGATACCAGTGGCATCGCACATGTATTTAAGACAATTTGTTCGGGACTGTTAGCACCGTTTGAAGCAGTCCTGAGCATCTTCCCGAATTTCGTGCAATCTGTGTTCGGCGGCCTGCCTCTAATCTTGGGACTCGTAGCAGGAATCCTATTTTTGTTCCTTCTGCTCCGATATGGCAAGCCCAGTCACAGACAAAACTCAGGCTACAATAGAAGAAACGCTCCTAGCAATGCGATACCGAGATCGGATTTCTAAAGTCCTCGGTTTGGCTCGGCTAAGAGATCTGAATACTACCTGGTTTCTTTCATTCAGACCAATCTGGCAAGATTGCAACCTACCTGTTCTACGATGCCTGCTCTGTGGAGAAGAATGCGTGTTAGACGTCTGTCTCACACTCCCATCAGCAGTACCTATGGATATCGATACTTTGCTTGGTTCGGTAATGGCTCATGCAATGTGTTGTCCCCAGCGGCTACCTATTCTGATGATGGCATTCGTTGAGACCTCACCATTACGATTAGGTGGCGGTGAGGTACGAGATGAAAGCGGCACACAGGTAAAACCTTATGTGACCATTGCTGATCTAGACACCGATGACGGCAATGCATCTCACATATGCACTATTTCTACTTTTTCGGACATGGTCCAACTTTCACCTACTGTTGTAGACGAATTCTTTGCCAGCCTATCTGGGTTAATGTTCTCTCCTAACAACGAGAATAACTTTTGAAAACACGAGCACACAGTGTTCCCTGAACTCTGAATTCGGCCTTCAGTTTTGATAAACAGAACTTCAAAAACCTATTGGAACTATTTTTTCCCTGAAAGCGAAATTATTTTTTCCCCGTTCCCAATATATTTACCTTTTTGGCACATGATACTCTGCTTAAAGTAGAACTATTCTTAGAGAACAAGATTTCTATTTTTGCAAACTCTAGAGACAATATTTTGACTTAGCCTCTAGCACATTTACAGTCTTGTATAAATATGTGATGAAATAGTCTTGACCCTGTATTAAGAGTCATTTCATAAATGTAAATTTCGTGATTCATTCAGCTGCCATTTCAATGTACAATATAGGCATTATCTGAATGATACCACTGCTTGAAAACGTACAGTATAATACTCATTTTTCGTGTATATACCATTTCAAATGCATTTTATGTTTTTTGGGGTGGGATAGAAAACACATGCATAGATATGTTTAAAATTGCTTAGTATTTAGTAATGATGGACATTATACGTGGAGTGGATGTTGTAGACGAATCTAGGACTCTAGTTAAATATTCCCGATTCATGCCCTTATGTGGTTATATCAAATCATATCGTTATATAGGCATAAGAATCATACCCATATTAAGACATAGCCAATGCAGTCCAAATACGGCAAGGCTACTCCCATAGACTCCTAGAAAGCACAATGTGTTCTTAAACAAACCAAGCCTCCAGCAGCCTAGGAATTCCCCCTGCTTCTATATTGATTTGTCCTAGAACTCCCAGAGTCCTGAAAGAACTGCGAGTTCTTAATGACGTCTTATGTCCAACCTTACGTCAAACTCGGCACCTTCCAGGTATAAATATACCATCATCTACCCTAGCAAAACACACGGTGGTTTGGAGCAGCTCGACTATCTACTTGCCCGACGCCCTGCTGTAGCAAGTGCCGAAGGAAGCCGACCCTCCCGCTGATGCACTGAGAGAGACACTGTCTTTTCTCCTGCCGAGAAATCCAGCTCCAGTGTTTCCCTATCACCCTTGCACGTTGCTGGGAGATCGAGTCCTGAGAGAGAGATACAAGACCTCCTTCATTCTATAACCAAGGTACGGAGCTGATTAGACCCTTAGAGAATTCTTGATTTAGATTCTTAGCAGAAACTATCTTAACTCGAACTACAGCTCACTTACTCCTTCCGTGTACTAGGCTTAGGTTAGGTACACCGGGGTAGGCGTATCTTAGAAGCACCAGTCGAGTACGTTTAGTCATGATTTTATCATTGTATATATGTGATCTATTTTAAACACCGTATGGCTCAGAAACCATACCATGCTTTTACAGTATTATTTTATAATACTCCTTTTACTGTACGCACTTTACTTTATGACAAGTATTGCAATTGTAGCAATTCGATTCTCTTGCATGAGAAAGAAGACTGTTCAATAAATAATCTCTTTTATTGAAAAAGCCCGTCTCTCTGCTTCTCTGCACTTCTGGTGAAACTAAGCATGCACGATTGACTGAGTAAAATAGCTATCTATTGTTTCCGCGACTCTGGAGGTATACTCCTTATTCTGGAGGGAGCAAAGTTGTCATGTTTATGCTGTTGTCAGAAACTAATCCCTTCTTGTGAATTCGAGAAAGTTTCTAGTGACCTCTGAGCTAGCTGGCATTCATAATTAAGTCTAACATATTCAATAGAGACCTAGTCGACCTAAGTTCTATGTCTAAACTATCGTTTATGTTATTCCAATGCGCAGAGTCTATTGGGAATATAGGAACTACACTACAATGTGACACATGCTCTGTATGTCACTTTAACATTGCTAATTGCTTGTTTGACTTTTTCAGAGTTTGCCAGAGGTGACAGGCACTTTAGTTCTTCTTGACTGTGAGGCTTGAGGGTGCAATGATGGTTGTTTGTGATGATCTACTCTTATCCTAATCATTCTATGGTCAGGTTTGCTAAATTGTACAAATGTCATGTTAGGATGCGATACCAGAACAGAGGTGAATTCTTTCCACAGGATTACTTGCAGGCTGGGCAGGGTCCATCATATCTGTGTGATCTTTCTTGATGTGTGAACAGCAGTGGTGATGTGTGGCCATCTTGTGTAGGCCTGTCTTCCTAGACACATGGGTAAATTTGAATATGTGAACTTGAGTGGTCATACAATGTGAATGGGCTGTCATTGTCATTTGTGTTGATGTATGTGTCCCACTGCAATGCCAAATGCACACATGTATGATTCAGGTAATTAGTGCCTGTGTGTTTCAATTGTCTGCCATGTGCTTCAGATTGTGGGCACATGTATGAGTTGTAGGTTGGGCACTGTGCAGTGTGTTGGTGTGTCCTTGTACTCCTGGGGGACACCTACTTTTTGTCGTTGCCAGTTGTGAGTATGCAGAGTGTGTGACTGCCAAGTCTGTTTTGTGTTTTGTTGATCAGCCATGTGTCTTGTTACTGTTTGTGCTCACTGTGCAGACCTGCTAGCCCACACTGACAGTATTTGGGAGTTTTCTCATGCATTGCTGTCACTTGACCCATTTTTGGCTCCAGTATGGTTTGTGGTATGTGGAGTCATGCCATCATGCCTACATATTGTGAGTCACTGCTCTATGTGTTTGTGTACTGTACTCTCCTCACCTGTATACTACTGAAGTACACACCACTTCAATCTCATGTCTTCCATCCCATGGCTTGCCAGTGTGTGAGCCTCCCCACCACTTCATAGTGTGACACTATGCAGTGTGTGGCTGATCTGTGCACAGGACCAATGTGACACTCAGGACAGTTTCACAATTAGTTATGTGTTACTTTCTTCTACTGGTTTGCTGTCATGGTTGCTCATGTGCAGTGCATATGTTTGAGCAGCACAGCCCTCTAATCCTGTTGTATGCATCTGGGTTTCCCTGAGTTGTGCATCTGTGGGGGATGTATGACGTTACAACGCATACTTTTACAACGCCTACCTTTACATCGCAAGTTTTACAATGCATACCTTTACAACGCATAGTGCTTTTAGGCGCTGGTTAGTGAATAGTTTAATTTACTATTCCAACTCCAGTCCCCCTGGATAGTAGGGAAGGTGTTGGATAGTACATTAAACCTATTCCCTATCCTAGAGGGCCCCCCAGCGCTATGCGTTGTAATAGTTTGCGTTGTAAAAGTTGCGTCATAAAGGCACTGCGTGGTAAAAGTTGCGTTGTAAAGGATGTTTACCATCTGTGGGTGATGGCTAAGCTGTTGTGTGTTTGCTGAGGTACTGCTACACTTCATGAGTGTGATGTTATGTTTGGGCTGTGATGATTTTTTTGGGGGAGTTCATGGTGGGGCACTCAGATATGTGTTCTACTGGTTTGGTTGGTGTGCACACACTGCTAGGTGTGCATGCAATGCTGTCAGTGTATGTTGCCTTGTACTTGCCTGATGTGCATCCCTCTGATGTCCAGCTGAATTTGCAATCTGATGTACTGATCTGTGCATCTGTTGTCTTTTTGTTGTGGATGTATGCAGTGTTTGGCCTGTGCTGGATCTTTCTACTGACAGATGCTATGTGTGTGTGATGTTCTATTTGCATGACATTGTGTGTGAGCAGTTGTTGCTGTGTGATACATTCAGATGAGTGTTGCAAGTGTAGTGTGCATTACTTGTGTATCTGTCACATGCAGCAAGGTGGATTATTGTTCAGGAGCTTGTTTTGAGTGCACAATGGTGCTTTGGCCTCCTATTTTGACCTGTCACTTGTCAGGATTGTGCATGTGCATGCTTGTGGTACACTATGACACCATGTTAACTTGATGGGTGTTGTGGTGTCAGTGTTGTTTTTTGGTGATGCAATTCTTGTTTGTGTTGGGGTATGGTGTCTGTGCATTGGCCCTGAGTGACAATGTTGTGTACTCCTGTTGTATCTAGGGTCACATTGCCTTTCCACTGTTTGGCTGCACATGGCTGGGCTTGTTGGACTTCTGTGGATGTTGTTTATGAGCATTGTGTTTGGCTATTGTTTTGTGTCATCATTGGTTCAGGCATACCTGAGTGTAAGTCTGGTATTTGTAGATGCGTGTTTGGTTGTAATTGAACTCACAGGACATCATTTGCACCACTATGTATGGTTCTCACAGGTGTTGAGTGTTGCAGGTATGAGGTGGGTAGAGGAGGGGTATGTGTGAAGGTTGTGAAGTTGTGTTTGACAGTCAGGGAGTGTGACAATGACCTATGTTTATTGTGATGATGACATACACATGTCAAGTAAATTGACATAGATATGTGGCTGGTCACTGTATGACTCAGACACTTCCTATCATTCCCGTGCCTATGCATGGCTTGCCTTGATGTATCCCTGAGTTGTTGCACAGAGGTCACTTTGGTTTAATTTCACTCACTGTGTCACCCATGTCTGATTTGATGGCCTAAGATTGGGGTGACAGTCTTGTTTTACTGTCCGCTGTCATGCTTCCGCCGTCACCGGGTGGGTAAATTCTCCGCTGCGGTGTGATGGGCTACTTGCGGCATCGTGATTTGTACATTGGACGAAACGTCATTCTGCACGGCGGTGTGTCTCTATTGGCTCCCTCCGCCGCGACGGTGGGAGCAAATTTCGGGCGGTTCACATAACTCCGCAGCAGACGGAAAATGGGCTATGTTTGCCCATAGTAATATGACGGGCGCGTGGACTGCCGCTAGAGTTTGGTAAATGACATTTTCGCCAGCACCGCAGATGTGCCTCGGCCCACCATCCTAATGAGCCCCTTGGCGTTTAACAAGCTCTTTTTAAATTGCCAAGCGCATAATCTTTCAAATCTATTTTTCTGCCAAGATACACTTTTTCAGAAAGAAAAATAAAATAATATCACGTTTTCATTTGTTTTTGCACAGTTAACATGTAGGCGTAACAATTCATAAATCATTGCCCAGCAGGCATATGTATGTATCTTGAAGCCATAAGCTTTACATTAAAATCTCTTACAGTCAAATTGAAAATACCATACTGAACACAGTCAAGATGAAAATACAATGTTTATTAATTTCAGTTGAATTACCATCAGTAATGTTTTCTTTCCAAAGCCCGCAGCCTTAAACTGTAGGAGTTTGAACAAAATGTGCAGTGCATCTGAGACTTTAAGTGTTAATTGTGTTTAATTAGATTTTTCTGACAGTTCTGTGTTGTCTGGGTGTACCAAAAAGCAGATGTACTTGAAGCTTCCGCAGCCTTGAATAAGAAAACTTTCTATGAACTTTTTATGTTTATTTATGTGCAAGGCCTTAAAGTGTTTCTATTATGTATAGTGTGCATAGTTCTATGTTTCTCAGAATTCAATGCTTTTATGAATTTCATAGGAACCACAGTTATGAAAACAGTACATGTCTTTGTAATCTAAAACATGAAAACATGATTCTTCATTTTCAAAAGAAGCATAAACAGACCAATCAGAACATTTTTGTACAGTCTCAAACGGCCACATGCATCATTGTAGGATTTCGCGATTCGTAAATTGCGAAAATTAAGGAATCGCAATTTAGGAATTGCAAAATCCTATGCATCAAGAAATCTTAAAAGTTTTTGGGATTTCTTAATTTTCGGTATTTGCGATTTCTTAATTGCGAATCGCAATTAAGGAATGGCATTACATTGATTCCAATGGGCCTAGAGGCCCATAGGAATCAATGCCTTTTTGCAATTTTTTTTTTTGCGAATTGCAATTTGTTGATGCATTTCAAGGGTGCTGAGGGGGGTCCAAAGGACCCCCCCCCCCTGCACCCTTGAAATGTTTTTTTAAGTGCAAGTTTCACACACACATGTCCAAAGGACATGTGTGTGTGTAACATGACACTTTCAAAAATGCATTTTTGAGCATTTTTGAAAGAATTCGCAAATTAACACGAAGGTCAACCTCGTGTTAATTTGCACCTCCTATTTCCGAATTCGCATTTTTTTTAAACATTCATGCATTGCATTTAACGAATCGCACAAATGCGATTCCTTAAATGCAATCGCATTTTTAGGAATTACAAAAAATTGCGGTTTGTTTCATGCATACCAAAAAGTGATTTTGGAATCGCAAACGGCCGATTTTTCCGATTCGCACCGTTTGCGACTCCAAAATCGTTTGATGCATGTGGCCGAAAGTCCCTTGGACCTGAAAAGTAATCAGGAGTAACCATATAATTTGTTAACCATTTTAACACGTATGCCAATTGTAATGCCTCAATTGGTCCCATAACTTAATAAGGAACCCTTTCCCAGACTGTGCCATCAGACACAGGATAAGCTGTAAAAAGAAAATGTTGTCAGCGTAGAGAGCTGGTCGAGCTCTGTGGGATGAGAGATGCAGTTGAAGTTCTTGAATCACTGTTTGTGGAAGTAATGAGTAATGCCTCCCCTGAGAGGTCACAATCCCCGCAGGCAGCCACTTCAACATTTGAAAGTCAAATTCGGTATCCCCCGTTGTGTGTGGAATATCTACTATGTGCATTTGATCATGAACACAGGGACTAGCCCTAATGTAACTACAATGTTGGACATGCTAATAATGGACATAATTTGGGTGCTAAGGGAGGAATTCTCTACTCTGCAAAAAATGGTTGCAGGTCTAGATAATAAGTTGGTGCAGTACTACCCCCGAACTCAGTAAATCATGTAGGGGTCAGTGTGGTTTGCAATGGGGGTAAACTGAGGAGTCTTTAGCTATGACTACAAGTGCACCTGATCCCTTGATTCCTGCAGTACCTAACCACCCCCTCCCTCCACTCAACTCTGTTTCCCCCCTCTTTTCTCCCTTTGGAAGTGGCTGAAGGGAGGGGTGATTTTCAAGGAGCATACAACGGAGTAATACAGAGGAACCCGTGGAATGACCCTAGCAGGAGGTTGTGGTCACCTCGCTGATCCTTTCAGGATTTATTGTGGTGTAGGTTAAGGCTGTGTTCTTGCCCCCGTCTCTTTTCTGTGGACATGTACGGGGTAGCTATTCATTCGAATAGGGATGGGTGTGACGCCCCTAAGGTGGAGGTCTGGAGGGTACCAGCTCCACTTTTTGCTGGTGACACCCTTTTACTTTCCATGACATCTGGGGGTTTACAGCAGCTGCTAAATGATTTCAATGATGTTTGTGATGAGAGGGGATTAGAGCTTAATAGCTTTAAGACTAAAATAATGTGATTTCACCCTGCATTCCACAAAAAACAGAAGCTAAGAATGTGTGTGGGCAAAAGTCCAATTGATCAGGTGTTCTTTCTTAACTACTTGGGTGTAAGACTCAAACTCAATCTAAACTGGGTTCCCCAATTTAAAAAAACCCATGCATTACTAATTTACCACATGTCAAGCATTGCCAAGATATATCAACTGACATCTTCCAAGAGGGTGGCACCAGCTTTTGAGATATACAATGTAAAATCATTAGTGGCAGGTCTGTATGGGCAGAAATCTGGTGGGTAAATACTAAAATATTGTTATCAGCGGAAAATATGTTTGTTGTTTCCCCGTTGGAACAACCAGCTAGTGCTCCATTAATTTAAGTGAACCTGGATTTTGCCCATAGTGGAAAGTTCCATGTCTGAAGTGTGTGAAAGATTTGTTAGGGAAACTCAGCCTGGTGAAGTATTGAAACTCTCCCATAGAGATGTGTTTGTCCTCAAAAGAAGGCATAAAGGGAGTTTGTAGCGACCCAAATAGTAATCTAATGCAGAGGAACTTTAACCACAGAGTTCCTAGATGTAAAAACGTGTTTATCTATGTTATTTATTTATTTATATATTTATATAGCGCGATACTACCTGAGGGCGTCTAGGTGCTTGTAGCTCAACACACATTGCATCAGAGAGATGTTGTGTCTCTATTACTTGTGGGAAGGTCATAATGTGTATAGCCAGGTTTTAAGTCCTTTCCTAAAGGAGAGTAGATCAGGGGGATTTTTTAGCTTTATTTGTAGCTTATTCCACTATCTGGTTGTAACACTTGTGAAACTTTTTCCTCCCCATCTGTGAAGTCGGAACTTTGGTTCTTTCACCAACTTCAGAGAGGCCGACCGAAGTGTACGTACTGGAATATGCCATTGGAAGCAGTCTGTCAAGTAGGCAGGACCTAAGTTGTTCAGTGCCTTAATGGTGATGCATAGCCTTAAATTTGATTTGCTTCTCTACAGGTACCAATGCAGAGCGTTGAGGGCATGTTTGGCCGAAGAATATTTTGGCTAGGCCAAAGAGCAACCGAGCTGTAGAGTTTTAGAGTACCGTTCGGAATACCTGTTCTTACTACAAGCCCAATATTAATGAAATCACCACTCCCTCAGCCAGTAAACTGTACATTTAGTGTAGGTATAAGACCATACCAACTAACCAGTTATGTTGCAAGTGGACATCGGACATTGATAGGGAAAATCTTTGCCCTGCATGTGTGGAGGGACCTGAAACCATCTCCCATTTCTTATTTTTCTGTCTGTAGTATTGCACCCAAAGAGCAAAATGGTTGGCTCCATTATATAGAAACATTGGTACTAAGCAGCGCATGAGGCTTTTAGGATCCTCAGTGCTGATACCTCCAGAGTGATGGTCTTCTACATTGACAAATATTTTCTGTCTGTATGGATAAGACGCTGCAAGTACATCCAAGGTCAAGGACAGCTGTCATTTACAAATGTATAACACTGTTGGTTGGAGCTTTTTTCCCTACTGATTTTTTAGGGAATCCAAAGGATAATGGTCTTTTTTGGCTGAGGTGGTGATGCAATCTGAAAGCTTGCTACAACCCCTGGGTCATGTGTTATTAATTGTTGTTGTAAACCGGCCCATATATCATCCGCATATAATTCTGTTTAATTCATCCAATGAACTTTTTATATCTTTAACAGGGGAGCTGGTTGATATTATATATCTGTTAACCCCTTTGCTATGTTGATTAGGTAGTGGCTTTTTGATAATGTTATTATATGGTCCAACAGCTATATTAATTTAATCTGTTTGAGCACCCCTCCTTTGCTCCAGCTTATTAGCATTTTGCATCTGTGTTTTTCTGTGTACACATATGACATCAAATAAAGCCTTATTATTTGTTAGTCTGATTAAGACCAGCCTGTATACCTCTATAGTCTTGTTTTATATTTTTTTTAAATGTGTTTTTAATTTTCTTAAAGCTACATGATGGGAAATGTATGATGCTTTGTTTATTGCTTATTGTATACCAGTCTGCTGAATTTATGTATGTGTAACTTTTATGATCTCAATGATCGAAATAAATCTATTTGATGATGTTTATGGAAGCAATGCCCATTCAGTACCAGCATAACAACAGTCAGCGCTGTCAGTCCATTGATGAAAAAGAAACACTTGTAGTGATGAAAACATAGGGCCATGGTGATATCAGCTACTTATCACAAAACCAGTGAATTGTAAGAAGGAATTGATGGCGTAGAGTAAATGTGGACTGTGATGAAACGTCCTGTGTGTTTAATTCAGTTTATGTTTGTAAAGTGTTGTTACTCAAAAAGGCATAATTGATGTTGATGTTTGTAGGAAGCTGGCTCTGTATATACTATACCAAAACGAGGTATAGTGTGCAGAGTACAGTGGAACCCCAAAGGCAGGTTGAGGTAAAAGTAGATAGCACCTTTCGCTCTATTTGTGGTGGTGTGGTTGAGCAGTAAGGCTTTATCAGAGGGTAGTGTTAAGCATTTGTTGTACACACTCAATCAGCAAATGATGTCACACACTCAAAGACTTAACTCAGACCAGTTTGATTTGTATAAAAATATGTTTTTGTTATATTTATTTTCTAGATCCAAGCAAGCCTGGTACAGGTAAGTGTAAATGATACTTTTCAAGGAAGGTTGAACAATACAATCAAGCTGAATGAAAATGACTTTGTTTCAGGTTTGGAAATGATTTTAATACAGTGGAATTTACTGTTAGATTACTTGTGATTACTTTTCAGATTACTTTATAGATTACTAATTCTACTCAGAGTGATATGCCTAGCTATCACACTGGGACATTTCCTAGGGAAAAGGTAGGTAAAGCAGTTGTTAGTTGTTTGCAGATTTTCAAGTTCTCATACAAAACCAACTCCACACTTTCAAGGAAAACAGTCATATAATCCTATGGAAGGAAATTGAGTTATTGGTTTACTGGTAAGTAGTTATTTGTGGGATTTGGTATTCTGAAGTTAGAACCAGGGTTCGTCAAGGTCAAGGATGCACTCTAAAAACATGGCGGCCAGGTGCAGAGTGGTGAGGAACAATATTATCCAATGGGGGATAGGGGGCTCCGGTTGGTGGCTGCTCACGAGTAGGCCACAAGGTTGTGGGAGCAAAGCTCTTGGAAAGGGGCGACCATTCGGTCCCCCCGAACGTATGGTGGAGTACCACGATCCCCCCGGGAAGCCATCTTGGGCGGGAGGCGAATCTCGGCTGGTATGCCCGAAGCGGCGTAGCCGGGGCGCGCCTTTTTCCGCCCTGGAGTGGGTTGTCCTAGACACTGACGCACTCGGCCACGCCCTCGGTGGCGGGCGGGGGCGGGTTGACGCCCGCCCCGAAGACGGATAAAAGAAGCAACAAGCCAAGAAAACATCCTCTCGTTCCTGTGCTCTGAAGCTGCACCTCCCCACTGCACGTGAGCTCAAGACGGAACGAAGAGCCAATTTTGAGCGTTGTAATCTTTCTTTTTGTCTTACAGATATCCGTCTGGGAATGCCTAAGAAAGTCGGACAGCGGGTCAGTACCGATCAGATGCTCCGCATGCTCATGAAGGAGGTAGCCGATTTGAAGAAGCAGATGGCGGCTACGAACGGGGAGGGAGGACCGAAACGGCCTTTGCCGGGAGTAGTCCCCGGTGGGAGAGGCAAGAGGTCCAGAAAGGGGACGCTTGGGGGTGAAACTCCGGTCCCTGACACCCCACTTGAGGAGCCAACCCCGGTGCCGAAGGGGGGGAATCCGATCCCCGTGGTGGTCACCCCCGTGACCAGGGAGGATATGCCTCCCGAGTTAGCGGCACAATTGGCAGCGTGGTTGGGAAAAGAAAACGAGGGCACCACGGCTGACGACGCCCGGGCAGTAATGAGACAACTGCGGGAATCTAGGGAGGCTGGGAAGACACCAGCTTCTGTTACCCCGCCAGTTACGGCGGCGGAAAATGCAACGGGCCCAGTTTCGGCGGCAAATGCAGCTTCTGGTTCAGGTAAGCGGCCATTGCCGATCGCGGGGGAAGGGTCTGTACCTTCACGAAGGGAGAAGGTGGCTCAGCATGTTCCACTGGAAATTAAGGAAAAGATTTGGGCGAATAAGTATGTTAATATTTTTCTTTGCTTACCGACCATTACGAGATGGAGCATGTTAAGAGCCAAAAGGAGCTCATGCATCCGAGTGTTTGGCGCGCAAAAATGGCCGCCTTTAAGGTTGACGAAAACATTGGTACTTGGGGCAGGGCGTGGGGCATTTTTACCTCCATCATGGGTGAGCGCAGGCCCGAGTTGCTGACCGAGTTGCCTATTTATCAATCGCGTATCATGGAGTACTCCGTAGCGTATGGGGGCAATCAGTGGTTCTGCTATGACAATATTTTTAGAAAAGCTAAGGAACATGACCCAGTTTTGACTTGGGATTGTTACGACTCCGTGTCATGGCAAAAAATGGAGAGTACTGGAATGTTAAAAGTACCATTGTCAGGGAGTAGCGGGGGTGAATCTTCCCGCCAATACTCTGGGACACCCTTTCGGACGGGTGCAGGTAGCGAGTACCACTCGAAGACGAGTGGCAACGCAGGTAAAAGGGGAATCTGTTGGAATTTTAACAGAGGTAAATGTACGAGGCCCCAGGGGTCGTGCAAGTTCAGACATGAATGTGGGGGGTGTGGGCAGCCATCCCATCCTGAGTCCATGTGCAGAGCCAAAACGGGTGATAACGGTGGTAAGGGAAGCGCCAAACAGGTCTGAAATAGTCCGAGGGGCGACTTTACCTACTCCGATTGATACCATGGCAATGATTCCTTGGCTCAGTGAATACCCGGATCATGCTTCCGCTGGGGTGTTGCGGAACGGGTTTTCATATGGTTTCCGCATCCCAGAGGGGGATTTTCACGGTGTAGCTAACTGTACGAATCAACTATCGGTCCTACAGCATTCGGCTGTGGTACAGGCAAAGATTGGGAAGGAGGTGACTCGAGGTCGTGTCGCCGGTCCATTTGACTTGCCACCGGTTGATAATTTTGTTTGTTCCCCTCTAGGGGTGGTCCCCAAGAAGGACCCGGGTGAGTTTCGGCTGATACATAACTTGTCAGCCCCACGGGGTCTTTCTGTGAATGATGCGATAGACCCGGAAGTATGTTCGGTGCGGTACGCATCTTTCGATGAGGCCGTCGCCATGTTGCATCGCCTGGGGCCCGGGGCGCTGATGGCAAAATCAGATATCGAGTCAGCGTTCCGGTTGCTCCCGGTACACCCAGACGATCAGCGTCTCCTTGGTTTTAGGTTTCAGGGTCGCTATTACATGGACAGATGTATGCCAATGGGATGTTCTATATCTTGTGCCTATTTTGAAATGTTCAGTTGTTTTTTGCAATGGGTCTTCACAAAGAAGACGGGTTTTCAACATGTTATGCATTATCTCGATGATTTTTTGTTCTTGGGGGCAACCGGGGATCCAGAATGTGGACAGGCTTTAAATGAATTTTGTGTCTTGATGAACCAATTTGGTGTGCCATTGGCGCCAGGTAAGACCGTGGGTCCCTCGACTTCCCTCGAGTTTCTGGGGATCGAGCTCGACTCGGTAGAGGGTTGTTTTCGACTACCAAGAGATAAGGTTTTGAAATTCAGGGCATCCCTTGAAACATGTATCAGTGAGACTAAAGTAAAACTGCATCAATTACAACAAGTGGTGGGCCAGTTGAATTTTGCCCTGAGAGTAATGCCGATGGCCCGCCCCTTTTCCCGCTCGATTGCACAAGCCATGGTCGGCCTGAAGGAGGGCCACCACCGCACGAGGCTCTCGGCAGAGGTTCGCCAGGACATGCGCATTTGGTTGGCATTTCTTGCGGATTTCAATGGTCGAATTGTCTGGATAAAACCGGCGGTGTCCTCTGAGGAGCTGGGGCTGTGGACAGATTCGGCGGGGAGTATAGGTTTTGGCGCCATATTCGGCACACAATGGACGGCTCAAAAATGGCCGTCATGGTGGCATGAGTGCGGATTGACGAGGAACATTGCTTTTCTCGAACTTTTCCCTATTTTGGTGGCCCTGAAAACTTGGCCTGAGGGGTTCCGGGATCAGTCTGTGGTGTTTTGGTCTGACAACATGACCGTGGTAGAGTGTATCAATAGTCAGGCAGCACGTTGCAAATGGATGCTGAGACTGCTTAAAGAAATTGTGTTATTGTGCATGCAGTTGAATGTGCTCTTTAGGGCAAGACATGTCCCGGGGGTATTGAACCAAGCGGCTGATGCGCTTTCTCGTTTCCATATGCAGGCCTTCTGGGGTTTTTTGCCCGCAGCGGACCCGGTGGCAGCACCCTTTCCCGAAGCTCTCTGGTCTCTCGGTGCCCCGAACTACAAAACCTCGTGGGAGAGAGTTTAGCGCCCAGGACAAGGAAGGCATACGAAGGGGCGTTCCGTTCCTATTGGTCCTTTTTGGGTTCTGCTAGGGGGGAGCTTTGGGGCCAGGAGGAGCTTGTCGTTAAATTTTTGCTGTCTTTACATCAGGCAGGCAAATCAGTAGCTACGGCCCAGAGGCATCGGGCCGCCATTTCCTTTATGGCAAGGGCTCATGGGATCCAGGACCCGACAGCGTCTTTCGTAGTCCAGAAAGCGCTACGGGGGTGGCAACGCCTGGAGGGTCGCAAAGCAGATGAGAGGCGCCCGATAGGTCTGGATAGGTTGGCCCTGTTATTTTCCGTACTCCCGGCAACGTGTTCATCACAGTATGAGACAGTGTTATTCCGAGCCGCTTTTGCGCTAGCATTCCATGGGGCTATGCGGGTAAGCGAACTAGTGGCGAGGAACAAGCGGGATACGATGGGGGGATTGTGCCAAGAGCACGTTCAGGTCAAGGGGGAGACAATGACTGTCTCGTTTGTCAGGTCCAAAACCGATCAGGGTGCGTTTGGGGACTGCATAATCATACAGAGGATTCCCGGGTCCCCCATGTGCCCTGTGGTTTGCGTAGAGGAATATTTAGCGCAGAGAGTGGCATCATGGGGGGGGACCTTGTTGAGACACGCTGACACCACCCCACTGACAAGGTTTCAGTTCCAGCGGGTGCTTGCGATGTCGATTTCGGCCGCGGGTTTGAACCCCGGCGAGTTTGGGACCCATTCTTTTCGGATAGGGGCTGCTACAGAGGCTACAGCCAGGGGTCTGAGTGTAGAAGAAGTAAAACGTGTAGGGCGTTGGTCTTCGAACTGTTATAAAAGGTATGTGCGGTTGCACATGTTATGAAGCTGTAATGATGTACTCACGCTTCTTGTTTTGTTTGGTTTTCAGTTGCGCAAGCCTACGAGGCGGGGCGGACTGTGCAGTCGACCCGACACATGGGGACCAGCGGTCAGACATCACCGGCTGGGAAAAAGGAGGTGTGGGTCGTGGGCCACTCATACGTGAGGCGTGCCGCGGACGTATTCAAAGCAGGTGACATGATTCACGTGGCTGGGGAATACGGGTACAGTGTGTCCTTCTACGGAAAGGGCGGGCTCTGTATTGACCAGTTTCAGACCTTTTTCGAGGATTTGTTAGGGCGGACAAGGTCACCGCCGTCTATAATCATAGTTCATCTTGGGGGCAACGATTTGGTGGCCACTGGTAGACGACTTCTTCTTGAGGCAATGCTTTCCACAGTAAGTTGGTTGGCAAGGAGAGTTCCAGGGTGCACAATTGCATGGTCCCACATGATCCCACGAAAAGTGTGGCGGGGGGCTATTTCTGTTTCTGCTCTGAATCATTCAGTAAGGAAAATAAATAACAAAGTGAGTAGATTGTTTCGTTCAAGTACTCTGCATTCTGTCTCGCATGGTTGTATCAGAGGGGACAGTATGTATTTGGGGGACGGTGTTCATTTGTCTCGGGTGGGGAATGAGTTACTCATAGGAGACCTCATAGCTTGGTTAAAAAGTTTATAACATGACCTTTAGGCAGGAGTTGTTGTGGGGGGTCCGGATAGCCGGTCAACTATCCGGCCTGTGGCGGTAAGGTCATGATCGGTGAGCAGTAATTGGAAGATCCCTATGGGGGGGCGTCACCCATTACGGATGGGAGCGCTCGGGGGAGGTGGCCATTGGCCCCTCAACGGGGAGGCGGTCCCGTCTAAGGATAGGCCGCCGGAAGGAAAGGAAAGGTGGTCAAGGCCCCTTCCTGGATAGGAGGGGCTACGGGCCCTCCTGGGGAATTTCCCGGGGCCAGGACATCTGCGACGGCAGATGGGTAAGTTGTGTGAGGTTCGGGAGGGGGTTTACGCTACCTCTTAGACACCTCACACGAGTCCTCGGACGACCGTTAAATGGCGTCGAGTTCATTGGGGCCCCCGTCAAGTCCAAGGGAAATTGGTAGATGCACTTGAGGTACGCCTCTGTGCGGTTGGTCCTCTCACAAGTGAGGGTTGTATTTCTGGTTTAGGGATCTGACACCGGTTACGACCTTGCCGTTGGCCCTTAACGTTAGGATGTACAATTTCAAGTCAAATGTTTTGTAGGATGTTGGATCGGCTAGGAGAATCTTTGTATTAGAGATCTGTTAAGGTTAGCCAAACATCGTAATGTGGAAATGAAATTGTACATAATATGAAACTGTTATTTTAATGTTTTGATTTTGTTTCATATTTTAATAAATACGGCCGGGAGGGTCACTCCCTCCCGCCTTCCAAAAGTTCAGAACCGTTTCGGTTTCCCATCCTTGGGGATTGTGTCGAGAGGGGGTGGCGGGTATCTCAGCCATATGGAAAGGGGCGACCATTCGGTCCCCCCGAACGTATGGTGGAGTACCACGATCCCCCCGGGAAGCCATCTTGGGCGGGAGGCGAGTCTCGGCTGGTATGCCCGAAGCGGCGTAGCCGTGGCGCGCCTTTTTCCGCCCTGGAGTGGGTTGTCCTAGACACTGACGCACTCGGCCACGCCCTCGGTGGCGGGCGGGGGCGGGTTGACGCCCGCCCCGAAGACGGATAAAAGAAGCAACAAGCCAAGAAAACATCCTCTCGTTCCTGTGCTCTGAAGCTGCACCTCCCCACTGCACGTGAGCTCAAGACGGAACGAAGAGCCAATTTTGACCCACCCACCAGCCCCTGAGGACAGCTAGTTGTTTTGAAATAAAGTTTTGATGTGGTAACTCTATTTTCTTACAGGTTGTGACGATTGTCGTGATAATTTTTTGAGTATGCAATAAAGAGGGTCACTTTCAGTATGTTGGGCAAATAAAGGATTTTGCAGTGGTGTTGATCAGTAATCATGCCTTTAATAGGCTATAATTGTTTCGTGATTTAGTAATTTAGGTAAATTTGTCGTATTTATTGTCGGGCGGTAAGGTCATGATCGGTGAGCAGTAATTGGAAGATCCCTATGGGGGGGCGTCACCCATTACGGATGGGAGCGCTCGGGGGAGGTGGCCATTGGCCCCTCAACGGGGAGGCGGTCCCGTCTAAGGATAGGCCGCCGGAAGGAAAGGAAAGGTGGTCAAGGCCCCTTCCTGGATAGGAGGGGCTACGGGCCCTCCTGGGGAATTTCCCGGGGCCAGGACATCTGCGACGGCAGATGGGTAAGTTGTGTGGGGTTCGGGAGGGGGTTTACGCTACCTCTTAGACACCTCACACGAGTCCTCGGACGACCGTTAAATGGCGTCGAGTTCATTGGGGCCCCCGTCAAGTCCAAGGGAAATTGGTAGATGCACTTGAGGTACGCCTCTGTGCGGTTGGTCCTCTCACAAGTGAGGGTTGTATTTCTGGTTTAGGGATCTGACACCGGTTACGACCTTGCCGTTGGCCCTTAACGTTAGGATGTACAATTTCAAGTCAAATGTTTTGTAGGATGTTGGATCGGCTAGGAGAATCTTTGTATTAGAGATCTGTTAAGGTTAGCCAAACATCGTAATGTGGAAATGAAATTGTACATAATATGAAACTGTTATTTTAATGTTTTGATTTTGTTTCATATTTTAATAAATACGGCCGGGAGGGTCACTCCCTCCCGCCTTCCAAAAGTTCAGAACCGTTTCGGTTTCCCATCCTTGGGGATTGTGTCGAGAGGGGGTGGCGGGTATCTCAGCCATATGGTGTTAGGCTCGGGGCAAAGGGGGATCCGAGTTAGCACCCAAAGTACATCTGTAGCGGCGCAGGAGCGGCTGGGTGCAGGGTGCTACTTTGGCATTGGGTGCCCTGTTGATTTCAATAGGGATTCTCTGGTTACAACAAAGACTGCAGGCTCGGGGATGAAGATCTACTGGGGGTGGCCACCAGTTGGAGAGGTGAGTTGGGATGCCTGGGGATGCTGGGACACCATCGGTTGGGCCACCCAAGGCCATGGGACATTGGGTGCAGGGGTGTCTTTAGGTGGTAGGTTTTCCTTACCAGCTCTGGGTGCGGTTGGGGGGGATCCTCCAAAAAGAGGCTGCAGGCTTTGCTTGGAGGTTCTAGGCTGGTCAGAGATCACCAGATCTCAGGTTAGGATCGCTGGGGAGACATCCTCGTGGTTTTGGGCCACACAAACTTGGGCCAGAGCCAGAGTCTGTGGATGAACAATTCCGGTGTTCACGGGAGACAAAGTCTTTGGCTTGGAAGACAGGGCAGGTCCTTCTGGTTCTTGAGGCTGCTCGTTGCAGGACACACCAGGATTTTGCTGGAGCAGGATCGAGGTGGGGACAGGCCATCATGGTTGGGGTTAAGTCCGTGGGTGACCGTCTCTTCCTAATTTCATCATGGCACTTCGCCCCTTCTTCTTCTCTTCTTCTTGTTCGGTTCTTGTCTGAGGAGGCAAGGTTCAGGGTTGACCCTAAATAGTAGATTTAGAAGGGTTACAGGTAAGTAAAGGTTGGGACCAATGGGTCCCTTCCTTGGGGTGGGTACACCCCCTATTATGCCATCCTCCAGTGGTAGGGGGACATATGACTCACTCTGGTTGGCTTGGTCCCCCCATCTGCAAGATGACAGGGACTGAGAGTTGTTCTTCACATTGCCTTCCCCACCTGAGGGATGTGGTTGGCAAAGGTAGGCACACTTCCCTTCCTCACTTGGTTTTCCCACCAATTCTCCCACCCAAAGTGGGGGTCAGAACCGGTGGGTCCAGTTGCTGGAAGCAGCAAAGGCCTATAGAAGCTTACAAAGGTGGCAAGTCTTTGAATCTTCCACTTTGTGGACCATGCCCATCATGGGGAGGAGGCTTGGCACCTCACATCAGGATGTGCATTGTTTCAGATCACTGAGAGCAGCAGACTTTTGACCCAGGGGTCCAGAAACATGTCTTGTGGTGGCAGCTTGCGAGTAGCCACTCAGCCTGGACACTTGTGTTAGGTCGGTTTTTAGGGGACGTTCTCTAAGTTTCCCTCTGTGTGCATTTTTAATTAAATCCCACACTTGGGTTTAATGTGCTAAGAAGTTTGATACCAATCTTCCCAGTTTTCAGTAAAGTCATTATGGTGCTGTGGAGTTCAAACTCCCAGTACCATATACTCTTAATGACATTACTGCACTTACAATGTCTAAGAATTGGCTTAAACACTGTGGTGGTACAGGGCTCATGCACCTCTACCCTCACCACTAGTATAGTGCACCCAGATAGAGGGGTGGCTGCCAGGGCAGTGGGTTGTAGGCATGGCACACAGGGATGTGTGCCATGTCGACTCTTCGCTTTCTTCTGCATCAAAACACGCAGACTGCAATGGCAGTGTGTGTGTGTAAAGGTACAGGGCCTGAAACAAAAAGACCAAAGGCAGCAGACCAGGTCAAGCACTACGGATCATTTGGTTCTCAAATTAGGATGGTGCAATCTCTTCCCACACCCGCTGCCATGGGACGTGCAGATTAATGAAATACAAAGAACAAAAATGGAAGGTGCACTCAAATAAAGTCAATAGAAATAGTGATTTAAAGTGTCTTCTTCTTTATTCAAAAAAAGTGTTCATGAAGCATAGGCACAGCCAGAGTGCCCTTGGTACCTGTGGTACCATTTACAAGGAACTGACCTGTGGCCAAAGAGTTCCAATTGTGTTTTGTTTTCAATGCAGTTTAGGGAAAGGACATAGGCCCTGGGTACCTGTTTTGCAAAAAGTGGTGGCAATCATGCAAAAAGAAGACACTTTCTTACAATGTTGACTCATGCTGAGGTTCGTGATAAACCAAAGCAGTAGTTGAGAGCATAGCATTGCTGAAATTGCAGCAACAGAATCCTCTGTCGAATCTGGAACTTTATATAGAGCTGGAGACACAGTAGGGTCTGCAGTGCCTGGATTAGTACTCAAGATGCCAGCATCACTGTACTCTTCCTCGGGTGGTTCCTCCAGAGTAGGGAGAGACTGAGAGGTTTTACTTTGAAGGCACTTTGGTGTTATCTGTTAAACAAAACCCGAAAAATTATACTTTCATTGTGAGTGATGGACACCCTCTTGTAGTTTTTTGAATCAGGAAGTAGAAGCAGTATTACATTCCTCTCTGCCTTTTATGCCAAGAAATGGAATGGGTGGTCTGCAATATATCTTAAATATTTGTTTATTAGGAATCTTTTCTTGATTTGTGATGAGATATCCATCATCAGCTTTGGCAACCTTAACTTCACAGGTGACAGGGTTGCAATGAGTCACATTGGATAGTTCAGTTCTGAATTCTTGAATGTTTTGGAACAGCTTCTGTTCAGTTTTTGAATAACAGTTTTTCTTCTGCCACCTTCCAGAGGAGATCCAGGAAAGAAATATACTCCAGAGAGCATATAATATGAAGTTCAAACACTTAATACTCCTCAAGGTAAATTATTTACTGCTCTCTAGACTTCCTACAGATTATGCAACAAACTCAGTCTTGTATTCAACACCCCAATGTTCAGGACTTGATGAAAATATCAAAGATTGCTCATCTAAACAATTGCTTACTAGTTGAAATAGGTTGGAAATTGTAGATAAAAACCCGAGGGCAGACGCAAGATCCCTGTAAGCCTTTGAGGCGAATGCAGGACCATTGCCTGAATGAGAAGAATAAAAACTGCTACGTGGCTTTGATACTACGCCAAATATTCAAAAAGGTTTAGCATTGCATCAGCATGACTTTTTTAATGCTAAACCGATGCTAAACCTTTTTGGGGATTAACAGACCAATGCAAATTGGTATTTGCATTGGTTTGTATGGAAAAGTAATGCAAAGCAGTGTGAAATGCTGCTTTTCATTACTTTGTGTGAAGGGCAAGCTACATAATTGGTACATGGGTGTTGCCCTGCAACCATGCTTTTTGATGCTAAACCCTATCTACTAACATTAGTAGGCAGGGTTTAGCACCACAAATTAATGCCGCTGAAAAGCAGGTGTTAAAAATAGAAATGTTTTCATTTCACCTTGCTTTTCTGACGTTGCATGTGTGCTTCACTGTACAGCACACATACAAAGTAGATTTCTTTTTTCAATCTTGTCTCGTCATAGCATTTTGTACAGTAATGGTGCCCCTCCTGTACAAAACCTACGGTAGACTGAGGCACGCACCCTAACACTATGGTGCTAAGGTGTGTATGCCTGGCACACCGCAGCTCAAAGCTGAGCCGTCGCTAGGGAGAGGGCAGGAGAGTGCCATCTCACTGTAGATATTGCGCTCTCTTGCTCCCGCCTTGTCATGCAATGCAGTGCATCACAGCATTTCTGACTGCTGCATACTGTGCTTTTTTTGAGACTCTGTGCCTACAAATCTTTTCAACTACCTATGCATATCAGCATTTCTTTGTGGTCTACAACCATAAGACTCTGGAATCTGAATTAACAGAAACTTATAAGAAATTATATTAGTGACATCTATGATTAGCCCTGACAGTGTCATAGAAAAGATAGCTGTGAAAGTGCATTCGAAATAGTGTGGTAAGTCTGAAAGGGTCATACAAAAATATTGCATCCCTGCACATATTTATTTTACTCTAGGTTGTTTTATTGAAAATATCTACCTTAGAAACCAGTTTTGGTGCTCTAACTTTGACACTGCAGATTTTATGTCAGCATGGGCATACACATTAACCCCCTGAACAGCCGCAATTAAATATAACTTGGCTCACTCATCTAAGACCATGTTTCTCTTTCAATCCCCGCTCAAAAATCATTCAAGTGTCAACATATATGAGGTTCTAGGAGTAATCTGAAGACTCATCTCCCTTTTGAAGTTGTTTTAATCACTGTTAAAATATCTGTGCCAATCTTGTTCGAGATTGGGTTACCAGCAAATTCCTTAGAAAGTTATGAACTGCATCTGCATTAAAGCAAAGTTTCCTATACAGTTTACTTGAATGTGAATTCCTTGACTTTTATGGTATAAAGTGCTTGACACAGGTCAATGGAAGCTTGTCTCTGAAAGACAGCTATCTTCCCCAGAATTTTTATTTCTAAATTGACTTTCCTCCTGAATCTCTGCATCAGTTTAGGCGCTAATGTATGCAATGTATTTTGTAAACTGTGAAGGGGATTAAACTGAATCCTACACTGCTCTATGTGGGAACTGAAGGACCAACTTTACATACTGAAAGTAACAGGGATTGGGTATTACTGTGCAGGGGAGACCCCTAAAAAGATTTTGTATGTGAGTGATGAGACAGAATATCGAGTGAAAAATATTGTGGAATGGAAACATCGAGTGCAAGAATATCGTTGTCAAGAATATCGATTTTAAGGTAACTAATATTGCTTTTTTAAATATAGAAGTCATGAATATCGTTTTTCAAAATGTAGTTGTTTATTGTTATTGAAGTTATGTTTTTAGTATATATTTTGAATATATGGGTTGTGGGTTTTTAGGGGTATGGGGTAAGAAGTAAATTAATTTAGCATTTTCAATGTTTAATATATATGCATTATTTATTCAACATACATTGTAATCGATCCAACACTTTCCCTACTGATGCACTGACTAGAGTGGGAATAGTAAATTGTATCCCTCTGCAATCCAACACTTTCCGTACTGTTGCACTGAGTGGAGTAGTAATATTAATTTTGTGTTAATAATATTATTTATTATTGTGTTAACTGTACTGGAAATAGTAAATTGTAGCATTTTCCAATGTTATATTTTAACTTATTTTATAGTTATTGTAGTTAGAGTAGTAAATATCATTTTTCATGATGTAAAATATTTTGTTACTGTTGTGCTGTGTTAGGTGGGAGTACGTATGTTTATATTTATTTATTATAAAAATGTTTTTATTTAATGTAGTGGGAAATATATGTATTCATTTTAATTTTTAATAATGTATTTTATGTTGTAATGTATATAATTATTTGTTTGATTTATTATAATAATATTATTTAAAAATGTCAATATTTTAGTTTGTAAATTATTTGTAATTAAATTGTGAAAATGTGAGTTGTTTACTATTTATTTTGAATTGAATTGCTTTTCTTTTTTATTATTTTATGTTTTTCGTGTATTTAAATATGTATACATATATTTTTGATAATATTAGGTTATTTTCGATTTTTAAATTATATTATTGTTTATAATATTAGTTTATATATATGTTATATATATGTATGTATGTTCATATATATTTGTGTGTTTAAATTAATGTTAGTATTAATATATGTTAATTTTTATATTTTAAATTATATATATTCAAAAATCTATATTTAATACAACTATATTCTTGTAAACAATATTTTTTTTATATTTTTGTACTTATCTTTCTAAGTATAGGCTGTCAGTATTTTTGTATCCTATATTTTTCCCTCAATATTTTTTCTTTATATCTATATCTTTGATGTCGATATTCTGTCAGTGAACCAGTGTGTGTGTAGTGCTTTGAACCTGCTAACTGATTGAACTGGCCCTTCTCTTCAGTATTACAACATACTTTTTGCCTTTACCTTCCACTTTTTGATTAATTTGTTTTTGTTTACTTCAGGACTCGGTGCACTTTACCACTGCTAACCAGTGCTAAATTGCTTGTGCTCACTCCCCGAAACATGGTTAAATTGGCTTATACCCGTTGGAATATTTCATTTACTTATAAGTTCTTTGTAGAGTGGTCAAGCATACACCCAGGGCCTGTAAAGTAGATGCTACCAGTGGGACTGTAGCACTTAATATACCACCTACTTAAGTAGCCCATTAAAACATGTCTCAGGCCTGCCACTGCAGCCTGAATGCAGTTTTAAACCGCCATGTCCACTTGGCATTAAAACCCCCTTGCCAAGCCTTAAACTCCCTGTTATCACTCAATAATTTATAAAGTATTGTGTATTACCTGTGAGAGTCTCACGGTGCTGAGGACGCTAACTGCTTTGTGGGGATCTGTTCATTTAAATAGCCAGGTCTTGACTCCTTTCCTGAATTGCTCGAGCAATGTGATGGTCCTGAGGTACAGGGGAAGGTCACTCCAGGCTTTGGCTGGGAGGTGTGAGAAGGAGCATCTTCTGCTGTTGCCTCAACAGATCCGGCGGGTGTCTGTGAGGAAGAGGGAGCCAGATCGTAGATGAGTGGTTGGTTTGCTGGCAGGTCATGTGTTTGGTGGTTTATTCTGGTCTGTCTTTGTGCAGGGCTTTGTGTGCATGGGTTCAACATCCTAAGCTGCCATTGTTATGAACCTGAATGTATCCCAGTATAGGTCTAAGCAGTTGTACGACCTTCTACCTACATTTGTCCCAGCATTGTTTTACATAATGGTTTTGGTGCTGACCTTTTGCTTAGTTAGGTGCCGAATAAATGTCGTGGGGTTTTCCCAGAAAACTGACCTCATTTATTATGGATGAGGATTCTTAGTATCACAGCAGGATTACCATCTTCAGCATAATAACTCTGTACAAGGGTCATCACTATCGTCGTTCTTGGCCGACATACCCACAGTAGCATGACACATCTAGGTAGAACCCCTGAGGGTACTTTTCTGCTCTATAAGTAGCACATATTTGCTGGGTAAGCGAGAGGAGTAAAACTTGCATGCTGACACGAAAGGCTGAAGTCCCTGCACTCAGAAACTCCAGCTCGCATTGGTTTGACATCCCTCGCGGAGTTTCAAACTCAAGACCAAGACGTGGTCCTTCATTCTCTCATATCAGGTAAAAGGGTTGGCCCATTCCCAGGGGGATTCTTGGCTATACACCTACATACATGCTTGTCACACTTAGGTACATCTAGTTAGGGTGTGCATCGTAGGAATACTCATGATTACTCTCATGAATCTATATGCCTGCAAATCTTCATCGTTTTAGCACCATGGTGGAATTCTACCTTTTATTTTCTCTGTTGGTGCTTGTAATCACTTATATCTGTTTCTGTCTCATGGCTGTTGCAGCACATGTACTCTATACTAGAATGACACTGGTTCAATAAATGCTTATTGAAAACGCCCCCCACCATTTATTCTGTGTATCTCTCTGAGGCAAAGTGAGCACGAGTGACTCAGAGAAAAGTACTGTACTGTTTCCATGATCCCTGAGGGGTCAGGGTTTTCATGTTCGATAGTTGCCAAAAACTATTAGCTCCTTGGTAAGAGGGGCCCAAAGTGGCACTGTGAGCTAGCTGGTCTATAGGCAAACATATTCTGTGGGGGTTTCTGGAATCAGTCTGGAAACCATTCCCATAGTTCATGTTGTCTAAACACGCAGATCCTACATAGATTTATAGGAACTACACACTAGCATCTCTTCTTGATAAGGCGCCATTGTAGCCTCTTGAGGTGGGGTCTGATGTGGGTCTGTTTGGAGAGGTGGGAGGATGATTCTTGCCGCTGAGTTTTGTATTGTCTGTAGTCTCTTCAGGAGGTGTGGTGACGTCTATGTAGAATGTGTTCCTGTAGCCCAGCCTGCAATTACCGAGGGCCTGCATGACAGTCGTTCTGGTGTTGACTAGTAGCCACTTAAAGATCTAGCTGAGCATACATAGAGGATGGAAGCAGGTGGATGAGACTATGCTTACCTGTTTCTTCATAGATAGCTTGCTGTCCAAGATGATGCAGAGGTTGTGGGTGTGGTCTGTTGGGGTGGGAGATGAGTTGAGTTCCGCAGGCCACCATGTGTCATTCTATGGCAAGGTGGTGTTCCCAAAAATGAGGACTTCTGTCTTGTCAGTGTTGGGTTTGAGAAAGTTGTTCTTCATTCATTGCCTACGTTAATCATGCAGCTGAGTGGTGATCCAGCGCGCGCAAGGTAAATTGTTTTATTTATTTAATTACTTACCTTACTCCTGTTTGTCGTATGTCGGACTCCACTACACCCCCACCCTGCCCCTACCCGCCCCCCTGCCCTGCAGCACTCCCTTTGCGACCCACAACTGGTATGATGGATCATAAATCTCTCAAAAAGTCAGTTCCTGAGGCAAACTTCTATTTCGTCTTACTTATGTGCTAGCGTGTAGAATGGCAGCAATTTGCAGGAGCAAATATTGTGGCAGAAACCATCCCAGATCATGGGTGACAGTTGTCATGGACAAAGGCCTAGTCTCAAGTGTAGATGTCAAAATGTAATTTGTAAATAATACATTCATGCATGTGTGGGAATCCACAAACCAGCACACATGTAACACCATTCCTGAGTTGATTGTTGTAAATGCCACATCCAGCCACAGTTGACACAGTACACATTTACCATGCTTTATACACCAATACAAGGAGGTTCAAATACCTGTAACAAAGGATAGAAAATTATGAAGTTCCAATGCAAGGTATTAACCAGAAAAGTAAGACAAAAGAGATGCTTGCTAAACATCACATCACATCATGAAGACAGTCCATTTCAAATGTAAAGCACAAATGTATGTGTACAAATACAATTTCATTGAACATGATGCAGTGGCGGTGTTGAGTAGGAAATTTCCCCTGTATGGTAAAGGTATTGCCTCCTGGTCTGAGTGACCAACAACATGGTTGCGTAGTTCACTAATTCTGGTATATTTCCAAAGGGGAACATGGAATATGGGTGTGTGTCATGTTATAAGGCCTATGTCATGGATTGCATACTGCTTAGACCAGGAGGGCCACACAAATTCCTGCCCTCATAGTTAATGTACGCTACTGCCTTTGCCAGGAGTGAAATAGAGCTAATGTGGGGGTGGCAGCATACTGTGTAGTAAATAATAGTAGTGAACATGATCTTTCAATACCTCTCGTAGCCAACGCTCTTCAGTCTGTAACTTTGTTGCTCTCAAAAACCTTCGCATCGTAGCTGGTGAACTCCTGAAGTTAGAGAGAAATGCAAAGGTTGAGACGCACTGAAAGAGTCTTTGAATAATTTGCCCCTATGAATTTCAATGTTATCAGTTGTTTGTGATGATGTTGTGCTTTTTTGCATTATAATTTGATTCATGTGAATTTGGATTTTATTTGAAAAATCTTTGTTCCTTGTAAAGTGTTAATAATGTAAACAAGAGACTGGAAAAAAGGGGCATATACACTCACGTGTTTTCAGGCGACTACCCGCTCTGGACCTGCCGATATCAACACCACGGCCCGGATTGTAAAGTCTCCGTGAACACGGAAGTTGATAAAATCTCAGCTCCCCGCCTCACGTGATCGGACCTTTTCTCTGTGATTTAAAGGGACAGGTCTGTTTTTTAAGGAATAATGTTAATGTGTAACATCTTTTGGGTAAATAGTCTTTAAAAGGATTTGCTGGCTCGTGTCAGAAACAATAATTACGCCCCAAATTAGACGATAAGTTATATTTTGCAAATAATTGCTCAAGACTATAAAGAAAAATACCCAATTTGAATATTTTCAACTTTATCAGTCACGCAATGAAAGCTGAACACAGCGCTAATCATAGTGCCATATTCCTCAGGTCACCGAAGCATGGTAATCATTACGACCAAACTAGGAGGAAGCAAATGATGTTTTTTAGGAAAAACGTGGACATTTTGAGTTCACCGTATTTTATAAAAGCCAATCCCCTATGTCCTCCACCTTATGATTAAGGACAGGGGCCATACATAGATAAATCCCCTCAGTAAGGAAATGCTGTGTCTTAACAACAGCAATACGTTGTTCAGTGATATTGCAACATTTATTACTACCAGTCATATAACGCACAAAAGTGTTGCATGAATTCTTATCGTCTCAACACAGAGCCCCAGGGGATGGCATCATTAAGACCAGAAAGGTGGGTCGAAAGACGATAGACCCACCTCTGTTCCTTTCAAACAGACTACCCTCCATACCAGGCTTCAGATGTTCAATTATGGTCCATCTTATGTCATTAGGGGTGTGTTTAAACTGTGCAAAATGTGTAATCAATTTAGTAGTAATCTTGTGGCATCTAACGTTGCTGCGATGCTTGCAGATACGTTGTTTGACTTTCCTTGCCGTCATCCCAACGTACCTCAAGCCGCACGGGCACACAACTAAGTAAACAACGTTGCTTGTATTGCAGTTGGTGTGACTTCTCTGATGCCAAATCTTACCCGGTTCCAGATCCAATGTTTTAGTACTGGTTGTCAGGTGACACACACTACACCCTCCACACGGAAAATGTCCCGTTACTGGAGGGAGACCCCATGTCGTTAAGACACTCTGATCATTATCTCTGCTCATAGTCTTTGGGCGGGTATGTACCAGAGAGTCCTTCAGACTACGGGCACGTTTGTATGAGAAAAGAGGCTTTTCCCAATCGTGCTTATTACTAGTCAATAACTTCCAATGTCTATTTATGCAGCGACTGACGTTGTTGGAAATGTTACTATACGTAGTCACACAAGTTAAAGGGACCTCAGTATCGGTTGCTTTGGGATATTCTTCCAATAGAGCCTCTCGGTGTTTATTTTTGGCTCTTTTGCAACTTTTATTCAAGATGTAATTAGGACAACCCCTTCTCTGTAATTTCTGAGTGAGATCTTATGATTGTTCTTTAAAGACTGATAGGTCACTACAATTCCTACGAATACGTAGGTATCGGCAAAAGGGAAGATTCTCCCTTAGGGAACGAGGATGAAAACTAGAATAATGTAGAAGGTTGTTTTTACTTGTGGGTTTGTAGTATGTCTTGGTACATAGATGGTCCCTGTCTCTGGTTATTGTCACATCCAGGAAAACAATTGAATCTGTGTTATGTTCATGGGTGAACCTCAGGTGTGGATCACATGTATTAATCCATTCAAAAAATTCAAGAAGGCTGGCTTCAGTACCCTTCCAGATCATAAGCACATCATCAATGTACCTTTCCCAGAGGATAACATTGGATGTGTAGGGGTTGGCAGCAGCTAGAATGTGTTGGCATTCAAAGTTGTATACATATAAACCCCCATGTGTGAGACCTCCCAGGGCCTTTTGACATGCATGCCACCGGGGGAATAGAGCCACGCATTTTACTTTTTTATAAAACATTGTACTGGCAGCACCATTACCAGTGACCCAAGAGCCTTATAACAGGTGTATGCATTGGGTGAGGAATGGTACAGACACTGTCCATTGTGTAGTTGGGCGGCCTTTTGGTATTCAAAGCTGTAACTTGCATTGCCTTTTGTGAGATTGGGTTCTGATTAAGACAGATCATTATTTGCCATGGAATTAAGACAGACTTCGAGATCTTTGCCTCACTCTTAAGTGATACCAACTTCTCTAAGAGGGTCCACATACACACGTCTTCTCAACCACTTAGCAAAGCTAATATCCCAGCCCCTATTTGGATATGGGTACCCAAATCTGCATTTGTGTTGTCTCGTACAATGCTACACAGCAGATGACCTTTGTTAGCAAGCATAGGAGTATAGAGACTCCATATCACAGGATCATTCCAATACCATCCACACTGTCTCCGATCTCCTTTTGTAGACGGACATTGAAAGTTGCCTATGTAGCAATGACAGTAAACAAAGATTACAAGAATGCAGAAGGTGAGGGTTGGTCAGAACAGAAGTGTATGCCATCAAACTTCAAGTAAGATGTGAGTCAAATCAGGCCATCACAGTGAACGTACACGTACTTTAAGCTCTAGGGGCCAGATGTAGGAGCCCAAATACCGGTCGGTAACGGCCGATTTCGGCCCTTACCAACCGGTATTTAGGAATTGGCATGTAGGGGCCATTATTTTACAGAATCTGTAAATTTACCGATTCGGTAAATTTACCGATTCTGTAAAATACCGAATCGGTAATTTTACCGATTCGGTAATTCCAAATGTAGGTGACACTCCTGAGAGTGTCACAGGCACTTAAGAGTCGGTATTTTACCACACAATCCTATTGTGTGGTAAAATACCGAATCCAGGTGTGCATGCACATCTGTGCATGCACACTGTGCAATGTGACACACAGACATGCCCTAAGGGCATGTATGTGTGCCACATGTCACACATGCCTTTACTTTGGGTGCTAGAGGGTGTCAAAGTGACACCCCCTGCGCCCTTGCAACATTCGGTATTTACCGATTCAGTAAATACCAAATCGGTATTTCCCATTGATTCCTATGGCCTTCACAGCCCATAGGAATCAATAGGAAATACCGATTCGGTATTTACCGAATCGGTAAATACCGAATGTTACCGATTCGGTAATTTTATTTTACCTCAATGCTACAGACTGGATGGAGTCAGAGGACAATGTAGGGTGGGCAAAGAACTGGACAGCTCTGGCTGGGGGGGGAGGAGATTGATTCTCCCCATGACAATTTACAATTTTCATTTGGCGAGGTGTCCCCAGGGCAAGTAACACCACAACCTGGGCTTACCATCAGCCCCTATCTGACTCTAGATTCCTCCATTCCATCGGGTCTCCAGCTGCATCATTTGACACTAGTCCACCTCCATGTGGCTGCCAGGAAGACCCTCACATAAGCTCTGACCCCGAAACATCACACTCCTCATGTCCAAACCAAACCCCTCCCTGTATTGTGACTTGTGTGGCTGCATTCCAGGAAGTGATGGGGGCCTGTGAGGGTCAGCCAGACATGTCCCCTCACATGATGCTGAAGCTCTGTGATGAGGTGCATATGTTGCGAGAGGAACTTGCAAGATCCATGGCCACCCTCACTGCCAGTGTCACTTCCTTGGGTGCAGCCATGTTGTCTGCCCGTGACCAACGTCCCTCCCAAACCACCCTGCACATTGCCCCACACTATTTCCCTCATACACCTGGAGTGTTCCAACTCCGTGTGGTGCGTGGTCCTGCACCGGCCAGCCAGGAGCCCACCTAAATTCAGAGGATCTGAACATTGTTGAAATTGAGGATGACAAGAAGGACAGTTGACTTGTTTCTCTGTGACTTTCTTTTGGACATTTACATCGCCACTTGTATGTAGACTGGTTCCCCAGACTCTTACTGGTGTGTTTTATTTATGTTACCCTACCCCCTTCTAGTCCCCTTGTCCATTCTGTTCAAAGTACATTATTTGCTTTACCTTCTCCCTTCCAAACTGACTGATTTTTGCTTCTTATTATTTCATCCATTTCATTTACATAAACTTATATTTAGAATCAAATTGTCTCTACCTTGTTAACTTCATCGTAAATATTGTGTGCAAAGTATGGACATATACCTTGGGAGTAGTTATTTCCTCTGCACATGATAGCTTGTTGCACTGATGGGGTGACACTTTTACATGTGTCACTCAGGCACATGCCACAAGGGTAAACAATTGTCCATCAATACATAATACACAACTTAGGCCCAGATGCATGAAAGGAAAATCTGGTCACAAAGGGGCAGATTCTCCCTTTGCGACCGGTATTTTTGCATTTGGGATGCATCATCCCAAATGCAAAAATCGCAATTTAAGGAATCTCTAAATTGAGATTCCTTAAATTGTGATTGCATTTAAGGAATCCCAAATTGAGATTCCTTAAATGCAATGCAACAAAGTAAAAAAATTAGCGATTTCGCTAATAGGGGGAGCAAATTACCATGAAGTTGAACTTCATGGTGATTTGCAAAAACTTTGAAAAATGCACCTTTGTGCATTTTTCAAAGTTTCATGTTGCGTGTTTGCGCAACATTTGTGCACAGATTAATTTCAGGGGTGCAACACTGTGTCATTTGGACACCCCTGCACCCTTGAAATTGCATTCTCAATTTGCGATTCGCTAATTGCTAATCGCAAATTGAGAATGTCTTCCCATTCATTCCTATGGGCCTCTAGGCCCATAGGAATGAATGGGGAGGTATTCCTTAATTGCGACTCGCAATTTGTGAGTCGCAATTAAGGAATATTAAGAAATCGCAATTTTTTTAGCGATTTCTTCATGCATAGCATTTTGCTATTCCTTATTAGCGAATCCTTATTTTTCGCTAATAAGGAATCGCAAAATGGATGCTTGATGCATCTTGGGGTTAGTCTTGACCTGTGAGGCGATTTATCTTTTATTTAAACAAATTCAGAATTATATTTTTTCTTGTAATCAAGAGGGATCAAGTTTGAGATTTCGTAAATTTGGTGGTGATGATCGCTGTGAGTAAGTGCGCTTGTGTTGTTGCCAAGGTGCAAGTTGGTCTGGTGCATCTGCCTGTATAGGGGGACGTTCCAGGCCAGGCTGATGGTGTCTGTACCGGTGGGGGAGTGCCTGGGCAGTGGGGTGATGTTGGATATACAGGTGGGGGTAGTGCCTAGACAGGGGGTGTACTGTTTGATGGTGGTGGCTGTGAGCCTGTGCAGCTTGTGGTACAGGTGGGTGGGTATTTCAACAGATACCCAGGCACTCAGCAATTACAGAAAAAAACAGTGAGTCAGTATAGACATATATAGGATCTGTTAAGTAAGCCAACAAAATGCAATTGGTCCCTTAAGTGGTTTGGAAAAAGTTTGGTCTTTTAATTTTCAAGCAAGCCAGCCGACACATGTTTGGTCGCATGTGGAACGTCTTTCCGTGACTTCCTCAGGGCTGTATCCGAAGAGATAAGATCAATGGGTAGTCGCTCAGCCGGTGATAATTCAGATCCGGCCAGGCCCAAGACTATGCTAATCAGCTTCAAGGATATGTAAAATTGAATCGATTGTACTATGAGCTTGTCTAAAGCTCTGAAAATGTCTAGAAAAAGTGAGCAATTCTGAATGGTGTAACAAGAGAGTCACCGATAATGGCTCGTATGTAGTTGGGCCAGTAAATGGCAAAACGTCTTGCCAGGCACAGCGGGTTGACTGAAGGAAAAGGAACGGATAATTCCTTGTATTCAAATAATCTGGGAGCTGAGTGCTAGGCGATCTCTCTCCCGCGGGCCGCCGTGTTCCAGGTTGCGGGTGGGTGGGTATGATGTGCTGCAGGTAGATGTGATGACTCCTCTCCCTCCCTTGACCTTGAAGGGAGAGTGTGGATATATTTCAACATGCCCTCCATCATCTTCATGGCCAAGGCATGGTGTCTTACACTCTCCTCCACATGGATGGATGTGATGTAATCTATCTTCTTGAACATGTCTTGACAAGATCTATCCAACTTGTCTTACACCTGGGTCAGTATGTCCACCCCCTGAGGGATTTGACGCATGTCCTGCAGTGCCTCTGATATGTCTGACAGAGTAGCACCTATGGCACGAATATCCTGCCTCACATCAGCCTGCTGTTGAAAGAACTCCTCCGCCCACTGGCCACCACAGCCATCTGACTGCCCCCTCCACATGGAATGGCCATGGATAAGACCTTCAGGTCCACTAGCAGGGGGAGGGTGGGAGGTGGTAGTCTGTGGGCAGGAGATTTGCTACCCAGGGAATACCTGCTCCGCACCAGGGGTGGTAAGTCCCTTAGATGGCAGACAGAATGCCAGGGTTGCACTGTATTGTGAGGAAACCACCAAGTCCGTCCTGGATGTGAGAGAGTGATGTCTGTGTTGGGGTGTGTGAGAGCTGTGGCTGGTTAGTGCTATGCTGAGAACAGGCAATCATGGGCTTTGGATAATGAGGCACTTTGCTGGGCAGAAAGGGGGTGGCCTTACACATGTTAGCCAGTGTACTAAATGTTATGGTCAGGGCATCTGACTCCTCATCCTTTGTGAGACGGGCCAGATAGTCCCCATCATCCTCCAATTCATCAGCCTCCTCTGACACTTCCTCCTCCTCTTGCACAGTACTGGCAGCTGAAATGGCTGCCTGCAAGAGTAGTGGGTTCTCTCATTCAATTGCCTGTCACCCACCACGGATCGAAGGTCCATTGTCCTCATCGTCCTCATCACCTGGAAGACAGAGGTTGCTACAGGGTAAGCAACTGACCTAGTATATGATGTGGTGCACCGCAAGGGTTGATTCTACTGTACTTTGCATCAACAGATAATGCACATGTAACCTGATTTGGGTACGCCTACACTTGAGAACTCACACCATAGCACTGAGGTGTTGAATGGAGATGTACAATGCACAAGCAAACTCACCAGCTCCAGCCACAGCTCTATATTGTTTTGAAATCCCATGATGTCCACTTCTGAACCTGGCTCCTCATAGATGTGGTCCTAGACCCAGCAACTTGAGAAGGAAGTCACACCATACGTAATGATCTGCATGACTAATATGCTGGCAGGCACATGTCATACGCACATAACTGAATTAGTATGTATGTCACTTTTTACACACAAACTACAGAAGCTATGCGGGGGGTGATTTGGATCTTAGGAATGATTTTGGAATCCATATTGGGAAAAGACTTTATGTCACCTTACCTGATGGACAGATGCAAGTAGGTTTCACTGCTGCATCCAGGATGTATTGCATACCCCAGGGTGGTGTCAGGGCCGACTGGCTACCGGGCATTTTAGCATTCTGCAGAGCTGGGGGCTGATGTCACTGCAGTGGGGGCTAATTTTGTAGATGGAGACCTGCGTGTGCTTCGAAATCAACAATGCAAAACGAATTTCGTTTTGCACACGCAGGTTCCCATCAACTAAATCAGCCCCCAGCTCTGCAGAATGCTAAAACTGCCAGGTAGCCAGTCCGGCCCTGGGTGGTGTTGTCTGCAACACTGATGGAATCGTGCCAGCAGTTGTTATGAGGCATACATTCCCATATTCAAGTACACAGGATGATAGCAATGAGTTAACATGTATATGTCATTGTCATAGAATATGAGAATATTTCTGGCCAATGTGTTGTATGTTTTTCTCTGGAAATTTACATGTGTGTCCCTGGTCACTAGCAGTAGTTGCAAGCTGTTACCTCATTGACATGAATGAGATATCACATTAACAGACAAACGTGTATGAGAAGGTGTTAGACCTGTCTGTTTTTTTTTCGTAGTCACTCCAATTTATTATTTATTTTGTCCCCTTTTTGCCCTCATACCCTTAATAATTTTTGTGTCCACTAGTTTTTTTAGGTGTTGGCCAAGGGGATAGGTGTTCTTCTGTCCCTCCTAGTCTTTCACCTCAGGCCCAGAGGCCTGTTCTGATAGGAAAAGTTGGAACGACACAAAATGGTGGTTACCAACCGCCTTAACTGCCAAACCCAGAACTTGCCCATAGACTAGTATAGGGCGTTCCAGAACCTTCTGGTCCTTTCTGGACCACTGAGGGGCAGCCTATATAAGGCGGAATGCGGGGCAGCCATTTTGTCTACCTAAGAGAGTCAGCTGGAGGACAGGCTATCCTGGCAGGTGGGGGGAGACTAGTGTAAGGGTTGAACTCCTGGACTGGGAAGCAGCCTAATTATTCCACTTCTCTACCTCTCCTGTGGGTTTCTTGTCTTGTCCCCGCTGTGGAAGATTAAGGGAGACCCTGGGCGCCTGACTAACCCCTAGCTTAGGAATAGCGGGGTGTCAAAGGAGAAGGAGACTGCAGTGCTGCGGTGCGCAGTCCTCTGCCCAGCAGAGAGAGGCTCTTCTTGAGCAGTGTTCAGTAGAGGTAGGGGTAAATCTTGTGACCCCCCCCCCCAGTGGCAGTAGCCATCTGTATCCTGCCACCGGCTGCCGTGACTTTCCTTGGTGGCAGAACCTTTCTCCCCCCCCTCCTCCCAAGTTCATCACTTACTGGCTGGGGCAGAGACCTGCTGTGGAGAGGAGCCATCCTTCGGAGGGGCGGAAGCAGAGAGAGGCTGTGTAAATTGACCCCCAAGCCAGCGCTTGTAGAGCAGTGCCGGAATAGCGCTGACTTCGCTGGTAACGTGAGGAGAGGAAGCGAGGCTATCGCTGGACGTAGGCGCAGCCCTGCGGTGATTTTCCTGGTCCCAGCGGGTGAGGAGAGCGAGGGGAGGCGCTGACGCGAGTGCGCGACCTCTAGTGAGGAGACACTGCTCCTTCGCGCAGGCCCTGTGGAACCGCCGGTCTCTGGGAGGCGGCGCCAGCTGAGATCGGCGTGTGAAGCGTCCTTTCTTCGAGTAGACGCAGTGGGCGGCGGCATCAGCGAGCGCTTCCGCGCATGCCCGCAAAAGGAGTGTCTTCGCCGACCAGCGGCTGAGGAGAGGCGCCGGGGGCTTCTTCCGATTGCTGAGTGATCTGCCTTCTCCTCCTGCTCGAGCGCCACACTGAGGAGCTGGCCCGAGCAGGGAGGGGGAGTTAAGAGGCCCGGTAGGGGCCTGGGGAGCATCGTGGTGTCTGCCTCTGTTAACTACCGAGCAAGAGCCTCACTGAAGAGTCGGCCTGAGCTGGGAGGCACGGAGGAGTCTTCTGAGGCGAGAGAGCCTCTTCAGCCTCGGCTCCTTGGCCCCCCCCCCCTTTCGTTATTCCCCCTCCTTCTGGCGCAGGATGATTACAGCATCACCTTGAATGCAAGTAAGGAGGTAAACACGTGGGGGAAGTGACTTCCACAAGAGTAACTGGTGGCATAGATTGAGACCTCATAAGTGAGTGAACATAGACTCTGTCTTCAAGAGTGCAGCGTCCTTGAGGAATCCCTAACTGGGCTTATTTGAAAGCTGATTTAAGTGATTTTAACCAATCCCTCTTTATCAAACCAAGAAGGGGAATTATAGGGTTATCAATGTGATGAATATTGCCTACCTGTTTAAACATAAGTGCTAATTTTGCTTCTTTTAAAGTAATACTGTGATGGGAAGTTGCTGAAGAGTAAAGTAGAGTGTAGTAAATGTATTCCTGAGCAATTAGAATACAAGTGTTACTTAACAGTTTTGATTAAGAGGTCTGACTAAAGGTATTGTCCTGAAATGCTGGTTGTTAATATGTTTTAGAACGTAAAAGTGGAGTTAATGCTTCCATGACAAACTAAAGTGCTTAAACTGTATATTTTGAAACCGAAGAGCAGAGTATATTATTTTTATAAACCAGTACATATTTTCCTAACAATTTGGTGTGGTGTCCTTTTTAAGTGCTATTGCGTGGATTTACTGCTGGGTGGTCTGCAACCTTCACACTTGTGCCTCTAGAATTGCATGTCTTACCCCTAGGCCAGGCTACCCTAGGTGACCTGGCATCTCAGGTTCTAACATTTGGTGCCTAGCGGTGGGATTCTGACTTGGTTGCAGCTACTCATTAGTAATTCAACGCAATACACTGACCTACACCAGGAGTTTTCTCCTTGCGGCCCTCCTAATTTGAATTTTGTTTTTCCAAATTTATTTCTGGTGGTGGGTGGAGGTTAACCTCAGGTCACTTCTTGGTTTTCTTCTGTGTGTTAATTTTTTTCCATAGTGAAAGATGGAATTGAATTTTAAAGAGCTCGAATCCAATACTGTGACCCAACTCAGAGAATGGTGTCAGCAACAAGGGCTATTCTTTAACAAAGGTGCCAAGAAAGGCGAGTTGCTGACAAGTTTAAGGGCATGGGTGGAAGCTCATTTAGTGGAAGAACCAGATACCGAAGGGAGTGACAGGGACACTGTCCTTGAGATTGCAATGTTGAACCAAGCTGGAAGGGGGAATCTGCTTACAGGTCCCAGGACACCTTCGAGGGCGAGCAGCAGCGTCTCAGAGAGGGGTTTAACTGACGCCGAGCTAGAAGATAGGAGGGAGGAGAGGAGAATGAAGTTGGAATTAGCTAGGATGGATATGGAAAGGGAGGACAGGAGGTTAGCCCATGAGCGAACCATCAAAGAGATGGACCTACAAGCCTTAATACAAAGGTCTCCCAATCCAGATAATGGTGGCAGCGAAAATAAAGTGAACACCAGGGAACCCAGACCCTATTTACCCAAAGATGTCATCGCTAGTTACACCCCAGGCGATGACATTGCCAAATGGCTGGCCGCCTACGAAGTTTCTCTAAGGGCTCACGGGATCTTAGAAACTCACTGGGGGGGTGGGCTGTATAAATACATGCCACCTGCTGGCAGAGACACCTTGTTGGCTCTGGAGCAGGATGAGCAAACCCACTACCCTACAATGAAGGTGGCACTGGTGAAGAAGTTTGGACTTACCCATGAAAGGTACAGACAGAAATTCAGGGGAAGTCACAAACTGAGTACCCAGAATTGGGTAGACTTCTTAGACTACGCCAAGAAAGCTTTGGAGGGTTGGGTCAAGGGCAGCGAGGTGAAGGATTATGAGGGGCTGTACAATCTATTTTTGAAAGAACACCTCCTCGAGAAATGTTTTCCCGAGTTGCGCCAACACCTGGTGGACAGCAAGCTGACCAATCCCCGGAAGCTTGCAGAGGAGGCGGACACTTGGGCGAGTACCCGGGTGTCCTCAAAGGGGACTGGAGGGGATTCTCAAAAAGCCGGACAGGGCGCCCCCCAGAAGAAGGAGGGGGGAGATAAAAAGAAGGAGTTCTCCAAAGGTCCCCAAAATAATTTCCAAGGTAAGGGAGCAGGTTTCACCCCTAGGGCAAACCCGCCCAGAAACCCTAATCCTGGCCAAAGCCAGCAGCCAAGGGTTCTCCACTGTTTTGAATGTGGTGGTGTTGGACATTATAAGGGAGATGTCAGATGCCCAAAGAGACCACCCCCTCCCACCGGAGGAAAGTCACCGGGAGTAGCTAGTGTAGCGCTCGGGGAGGAGTTGCCCTTAGATAAGGGGGGTGAGTGGGCGGGTGTCACCTTAGTGTCCCTGGGAGAACGGGAGATGGTTCCAAAGATCCAGGTGCCCCCAAGTACTACAAAGTATGGGCAGTGGGTCACCATCAATGGCCAGAGAGGGGAAGCTCTGAGAGATACAGGAGCCAGTATGACTATGGTGAGGAGTCAACTGGTGTCTCCAGAGCAGGTGGTTCCCCATGTACTCCACCCCGCCGCGATGGCTGACGGCAGAATGGGCCACTATTCAGTGGCTGAGGTTCCCTTTGAGTGGGAGGGGGTTGCAGGTTCACTTCGAGTTGCCGTAAGCCCTGCCGTGCCAGTTGATTGTCTGTTGGGGAATGACATGGAGCACAACACTTGGAGAGAGGTGGAATACCGGACGCATTCTGCGATGCTGGGTACACCTGACTGGGCCTGTGTAAGCACACGGTCTGCGACTGCCCGGAGAGGGAGTTCGCCTGGGTTGGAGCCTGGAACAATGGCCCAACCCGCTGCCAAAAAGGGACAGACCCGGAGACAGGAAGAGCCTGCTTCGGCTTCCACGCCCCATGTGACAGATCGGCCACCTGCGGTGGTGGGCCAGGAGTCCATGGAGGGGGAAGTAGACTCTCTGGAGGATTTACCCATCCCTGCTGAGTGGCATGTGGAGGGAGGACCTACCAGAGAGGAATTCTGTAAGGGGCAGAGGGAGTGCCCTACCCTTGAGGGACTGAGGCGTCAGGCTGAAGCCCAGGCAGCAGGTGATGCTACGGGACACCACCATATTTACTGGGAGGATGGACTCCTCTACAGTGAACCCAAGGTACCCCTACCTGGCTCTTCAAGGGCCTTGGTGGTCCCGCAGCAATACCGAGCCTTTCTGCTGGAATTGGCTCATGCAATACCCTTGGCAGGACACTTAGGCCAGGACAAGACCTTTGCTCGGCTTGTCCTCCACTTTTACTGGCCTCAGATGAAAGTGGCGTCCAACACTTACTGTCGGACATGTGTATCCTGCCAGGCCAGTGGGAAAACAGGAGTGAAGCTGAAAGCTCCCCTGGAACCACTTCCAGTCGTTAGCACCCCCTTTGAAAGGGTGGGCATCGACATTTTGGGCCATTGGATCCACCAACAACAGCTGGTCACAGGTTTATCCTGGTTCTGGTGGATCATGCCACACGTTATCCAGAGGCCATTCCTCTGAGGACTGTTACTGCACCTGTGGTGGCTAGGGCCCTGATGGGAATCTTTACCCGAGTAGGATTCCCCAAGGAAGTTGTGTCCGACAGGGGGACCAACTTTCTGTCAGCTTACATGCGGACAATGTGGAAGGGGTATGGCACTATAGTAGCGCCCCTCACAGAGCTCACCTCCAAGAAACAACCTCGACGGGTAGTTTGGACGAAGGCTTGTCAGCAAGCCTTTGAAAAGTTGAAGCAGGCAATGTGTGTAGCACCGGTCCTGAGGGCCCCAGACTTCTCCAAGGAGTTCATTGTCCAAACAGATGCATCAGAACATGGCATTGGGGCAGTGTTATCGCAACTAAATGAAGAGGGCCTGGATCAGCCTGTAGTCTTCTTATCCAGGAGACTGCTTCCCCGGGAACAGAAGTGGAGTGCAATTGAGAGTGAAGCTTTTGCGGTGGTGGGGGCTCTGAAGAAGCTGCGGCCATACCTCTTTGGCTCGCACTTCCTGGTTCAGACTGACCACCGACCCCTTCGTTGGCTGATGCAAATGAAGGGGGAAAATCCCAAGCTGTTGAGGTGGTCCATCTCCCTACAGGGAATGGACTTCCGGGTGGAACATCGGCCTGGAGTGGACCACGCCAATGCAGACGGTCTCTCCAGGTATTTCCGCCTTAGTGATGAGGACTCCCAAGGGGTTGGGTAGTTCTCCCCACTTTCAGCTGGGGGGGACGCGTGTTAGACCTGTCTGGTTTTTTTTCGTAGTCCCTCCAATTTATTATTTATTTTGTCCCCTTTTTGCCCTCATACCCTTAATAATTTTTGTGTCCACTAGTTTTTTTAGGTGTTGGCCAAGGGGATAGGTGTTCTTCTGTCCCTCCTAGTCTTTCACCTCAGGCCCAGAGGCCTGTTCTGATAGGAAAAGTTGGAACCACACAAAATGGTGGTTACCATCTGCCTTAACTGCCAAACCCAGAACTTGCCCATAGACCAGTATAGGGCGTTCCAGAACGTTCTGGTCCTTTCTGGACCACTGAGGGACAGCCTATATAAGGCGGAATGCGGGGCAGCCATTTTGTCTACCTAAGAGAGTCAGCTGGAGGACAGGCTATCCTGGCAGGTGGGGGGAGACTAGTGTAAGGGTTGAACTCCTGGACTGGGAAGCAGCCTAATTATTCCACTTCTCTACCTCTCCTGTGGGTTTCTTGTCTTGTCCCCGCTGTGGAAGATTAAGGGAGACCCTGGGCGCCTGACTAACCCCTAGCTTAGGAATAGCGGGGTGTCAAAGGAGAAGGAGACTGCAGTGCTGCGGTGCGCAGTCCTCTGCCCAGCAGAGAGAGGCTCTTCTTGAGCAGTGTTCAGTAGAGGTAGGGGTAAGTCTTGTGACCCCCCCCCCAGTGGCAGTAGCCATCTGTATCCTGCCACCGGCTGCCGTGACTTTCCTTGGTGGCAGAACCTTTCTCCCCCCCTCCTCCCAAGTTCATCACTTACTGGCTGGGGCAGAGACCTGCTGTGGAGAGGAGCCATCCTTCGGAGGGGCGGAAGCAGAGAGAGGCTGTGTAAATTGACCCCCAAGCCAGCGCTTGTAGAGCAGTGCCGGAATAGCGCTGACTTCGCTGGTAACGTGAGGAGAGGAAGCGAGGCTATCGCTGGACGTAGGCGCAGCCCTGCGGTGATTTTCCTGGTCCCAGCGGGTGAGGAGAGCGAGGGGAGGCGCTGACGCGAGTGCGCGACCTCTAGTGAGGAGACACTGCTCCTTCGCGCAGGCCCTGTGGAACCGCCGGTCTCTGGGAGGCGGCGCCGGCTGAGATCGGCGTGTGAAGCGTCCTTTCTTCGAGTAGACGCAGTGGGCGGCGGCATCAGCGAGCGCTTCCGCGCATGCCCGCAAAAGGAGTGTCTTCGCCGACCAGCGGCTGAGGAGAGGCGCCGGGGGCTTCTTCCGATTGCTGAGTGATCTGCCTTCTCCTCCTGCTCGAGCGCCACACTGAGGAGCTGGCCCGAGCAGGGAGGGGGAGTTAAGAGGCCCGGTAGGGGCCTGGGGGCATCGTGGTGTCTGCCTCTGTTAACTACCGAGCAAGAGCCTCACTGAAGAGTCGGCCTGAGCTGGGAGGCACGGAGGAGTCTTCTGAGGCGAGAGAGCCTCTTCAGCCTCGGCTCCTTGGCCCCCCCCCCTTTCGTTATTCCCCCTCCTTCTGGCGCAGGATGATTACAGCATCACCTTGAATGCAAGTAAGGAGGTAAACACGTGGGGGAAGTGACTTCCACAAGAGTAACTGGTGGCATAGATTGAGACCTCATAAGTGAGTGAACATAGACTCTGTCTTCAAGAGTGCAGCGTCCTTGAGGAATCCCTAACTGGGCTTATTTGAAAGCTGATTTAAGTGATTTTAACCAATCCCTCTTTATCAAACCAAGAAGGGGAATTATAGGGTTATCAATGTGATGAATATTGCCTACCTGTTTAAACATAAGTGCTAATTTTGCTTCTTTTAAAGTAATACTGTGATGGGAAGTTGCTGAAGAGTAAAGTAGAGTGTAGTAAATGTATTCCTGAGCAATTAGAATACAAGTGTTACTTAACAGTTTTGATTAAGAGGTCTGACTAAAGGTATTGTCCTGAAATGCTGGTTGTTAATATGTTTTAGAACGTAAAAGTGGAGTTAATGCTTCCATGACAAACTAAAGTGCTTAAACTGTATATTTTGAAACCGAAGAGCAGAGTATATTATTTTTATAAACCAGTACATATTTTCCTAACAATTTGGTGTGGTGTCCTTTTTAAGTGCTATTGCGTGGATTTACTGCTGGGTGGTCTGCAACCTTCACACTTGTGCCTCTAGAATTGCATGTCTTACCCCTAGGCCAGGCTACCCTAGGTGACCTGGCATCTCAGGTTCTAACAGAAGGTAACTGATATTTGAAGGAAGGGGGTAATTATGTTGAACGCCTCCTACCTTTGGGTACACCTTCATTGTTAGGCTCATCATGCCTCATGAGTATGATGTCTGTTGAAAACAATTTGAAAACTGCAGACCAGTTTCACATTTGCACATCAGATCATCTCATTGCATTTGAGAGTTAATATGTGAGATGTCTAATGGGCAGGTACATGTTGTGGCACATTTGTGCTTACCTCCTCATGAAGTTACAACGCCCATTTAGGACTGGGAGATCACACATTTGTTATGTTCAATCTTTGTGTTACCTCTGTTCCCATTATACATATGCGACATCATGGTAGGACTTAGCAGTCGATTGATGATGTCTTGTATAGCACACATCCTAACCTCATATATTATCCTGTCACTTATACATGAGAATACGGTAGAAGAGGAGGCAAGCTGAATACAACATTTGACTAGGATCACATATTGTGGCAAATTGTAGAAGCTTGGATAGTTTTCGCCTACACTGGATATGCGTTGTGCAGTTCAGCCACCAGATATATATATATATATATATATATATATATATATATATATATATATATATATATATATATATATATATATATATATATATATATATATATATATATATATATATATGTATGTATGTATGTATATATATATATATATATATATATATATATATATATATATATATATATATATATATATATATATATATATATATATATATATATATATATATATATATATATATATATATATATTACTTACTCTACATCCACCTTAGCCGCCCATACACCCTTCCGAAAACAACACAACCTTACTGGCATTGGTGCGACACTTATCCACATCAATTTCCATACATTTTGTGCCATGTAATTTTGCTTGAGAGTTTTCATATCATCGACTTACAATCCAGTTGTAGCTACTCCACTTCATATGACACAATATAGTCTATTATGTACATACTGCACTCACTTGCCATACATTTAGTGTCATCCTTTCACAAGCCACCATGGCGTGATATGGTATACTGTAACATGCCATATGAGGGCATATTGAGATGAGGGACAGCAGTGACAATGAACACATGAAATGTACTGCGGACATTAAATCCCCACATTTTATGGGAATGAACATTCAGGTACATAATTCTTGGGTTTACATACCAGGGATCCGCATCTGCCCAGTGTGTGGTTTCTGACGAGATGTCAAAGCCAACCTTGCAGCAGATGTCACTGTGGGGACTGGAATCCTGGAAAACACCATTGGTCCTACAAAGATATGTGTCTGCCAGTTAACATTCCAGTTTCCACATGTGATGCACTCGATTTCAGAGTTCAGTTCACAGTTCTGGCACTGTTGATGGCATGCATGTAATAGTCCATGTGTTGTCTGCTAACAAAGTATGGCTTTTAGACCCTCTCCTGACTACTTTTACTTACCAGTATGTGATGGTGGTACGGATTGCTATGGATGATGTTGTTTCCTCCCAGCAGATGCAGTGACCTCTTCTACAGTGGATGACTGCACTGTGGCTGAATGTGTCAGTAGAGGAGATCAAAGAAAAGTCAGCAAACCAAAAATGTAAACTTGCAACTTGTCCCAAATTTTCTCACTGCATCTACATGCTAATACTATTGCTAACTGTAGCCGCGGCTGGTGCAGGTAGGAGCAGTGTGAAGGTGGGGCAGCAATGCGGCGAGCGCAAGGTAAGTGGTTTTAATTAATTTTTTATTTTATTTTCCCTAATCCGTTGTCTGTCGATTCCCGCCCCCCCCCCCGACCCTCCACCGCTCTTACCTGCCCCGGCCACGGCTGGCCAAGTGGAAGGGGCACTTTGTCTATTGCTATTTACCAGTGTTCGGTATATACACCAGCAGTGCTTGGCCCCTGTTTTTGAAAGTGGAAACGGGTTTTGCCATTTCCATCACAAAGGATTCTTGGACTTGTAGTGCAACATATAGAAGGAACCACATGAGGCTCTGACTCACTATGCTTTTTACATATACTTAGGACAACTTCCATAGCCACAATTGTGGGGCAACACAGACAGACATTTCATATCCATGTTTTTTTCCTCACATTTACCTGGTACCACTTTGTGGACATCACTCCCAGGCAGCCCATGGAAGATGTGGGGGTGTATGGTGTGGAGGACAGCCTCCTCTGGTGGGATGAGATGGAGGTGGGTCCAGGTTGTACGCCAGGGAGAACTTTGGCCACCTAAATCCTGGCTGGCATACTTCTCCTTCACTTGCCTATCCTCATCCTGCCATTTCTTCTTTGTGTCATTGACAGTGTGGACATCCTCCCCCCAATGCTGTGACTGCAGTGGCTAAATGCTGCCACGGGGCTGCCTTCTGTCTTCCACTGGTGCTATATGTGGGAAACCATGGAGCCGTGTGTTGTGTCTCACAATGAACTCCAGGATCATGGTGGTCTGCTCCTCAGTATAATTTTTCTTCCTCATCTGGTGTAGCATTTTTTTAAGTGAGGCGCAGAGCAGGTAAGCAGGAATTCTATTTGGCTAAACCTGGGCCTTGTTTGTGTGCTGCTTTTATATTGTTTGTATCGCAGGTATTGCAGGGGGTGTCAATTGACTAGAGGTGTAGGTGATGAGACTTCATCCGGCCCAAGCGAGGGAGGGGGATGGTAAGCACTTACAGAGGTGTTTAACTTTGGAGACAATGACCATCTGGCTTGAGCCGGAGATTCCATCCCGCCTGCGGAGATTCCGGCCCGAGTGCAGAGATTCAATCAATCAATCAATCAGGGGTTTGTTAAAGCGCGACTACTCACCCGTAAGGGTCTGAAGGCGCTAGGGGTGGGGGGTTGCAGGTTCCATTCCATCAAGGAGGGGGTCTGTCGAAGAGCCAGGTTTTGAGGTTTCTTGCGAAGATGGGGAGCGATGTTGTCTGTCTGAGGTGGAGCGGAAGGGCGTTCCATGCTTTGGCCGCGAGGAAGGAGAAGGAGCGGCCTCCCGATCTGGTCTTTCTGGTGCGGGGGACCACGGCGTAGGAGAGCTGGGCTGATCGTAGGGTCCTTTGGGGTGCGTGGAATTTGAGTCGGCTGTTCAGATATGCTGGTCCGGTGCCGTGGAGGGCCTTGTGTGCATGGGTGAGCATCTTAAAGGTGATTCTCGCCTCGACGGGGAACCAATGGAGTGTGCGCATGTGCTGGGAGATGTGGCAGTGTTTTGGCAGGTTGTAGAGTGCGTTGCCATAGTCGAGTCTGCTGGTGACCAGGGCGTCAGTGACTGTCTTTCGGTGTTCAAGGGGGATCCATTTTAAGGTCTTACGAAGGAGGCGGAGGGTGTGGAAGCAGGAAGATGAGACAGAGTTGATCTGGTGGTCCATTTTGAGCTCGGAGTCCAGGATGATTCCCAGGTTGCGTGTGTGGTCTGTGGGGGTTGGCGGCTTTCCGAGGGTGGTGGGCCACCAGGTGTCGCTCCAGGCATCGGGGTTTGGGCCCATGATGAGTACTTCTGTTTTGTTGGTGTTTAGTTGTAGGCAGCTGTTTTTCATCCATTTGGCAACGGCTTCCATGACTTCTCGAAAATTGCGTCTGGCGGTGTTGGGCTCGTTGGATAGGGAGAGGATGAGCTGGGTGTCGTCTGCATATGACACGATGTTGAGTCCGTAGGTTCTGACGATGGGGGCAAGTGGAGCCATGTAGAAGTTGAAGGGCGTCGGGCTGAGGGAGGAGCCCTGGGGGACTCCGCAGGTGGTAGGTGTGGGGTCCGAGAGGAAAGGGGGGAGTCTGACCCGCTGCGTCCTGCCGGAGAGGAAGGAGCAGATCCAGTTGAGGGCCTTGTGCTGGATTTCTGCATCGTAGAGTCTGCGTATTAGGGTGCGGTGGGAGACTGTGTTGAACGCCGCTGATAGGTCGAGGAGGATGAGGGCTACTGTTTCTCCTTTGTCCAGTAGGGTGCGGATGTCGTCTGTTGCGGCGAGGAGGGCGGTTTCCGTACTGTGGTTTTTTCTGAAGCCGGATTGGGAGGAGTCGAGGATGTTGTGTTCTTCAATGAATGTGGCGAGATGGCTGTTGAAGGCTTTCTAGATGACTTTCGCTGGGAACGGGAGCAGGGAGATGGGTCTGTAGTTTTTGAGGTCGGTGGGGTCCGCTAAGGGTTTCTTTAGGAGGGGATTCACCTCAGCGTGTTTCGAGTCGTCGAGGAACGAGGCGGTCGCCAGGGAGCGGTTGATGGTGTGGCGGAGCATGGGTGCGATGGTGTCGGCGGCTCTGTTGAAGATGTGGTGAGGGCAGGGGTCCGTGGGGGCCCCTGAGTGGATTGACTTCATTGTCTTCAGTGTGTCTTCGGTGGTGAGGGCTGTCCAGTCATCAATCGCTGGTTTCCGGGTGTCGGGGGTGGTTGGTGAGGGTTCAGTGTGTTGGTTGTCTTCGTCGAAGTTGTCGTAGATGCTCTTGATTTTGTGGTGGAAAAAGGTGCTGAGTTTGTCACAGAGGTCTTGTGAGGGAGGGATGTCGGTAGACTCGCTGGTGGGTTGGGCGAACTCCTTGATGATGCTGAAGAGTTCCTTGCTGTTGTGTGCGTGGGTGGAGATTCTGTCTTCAATCGCTTTTTTCCTCGTTTCTCTGATGAGTTGATGGTGGGCGTTGGTGGCGGCTATGAAGTTGTTGTGGGCATCTGTGGATTTGGTGTTTCTCCAGGCCTTTTCAGGCGGCGGCATGTGCGCCTGGATTCTCGAAGTTCGGTGGTAAACCATCTGGCTTTCTTGGCACGGGTATTGTTGTTTTTCTTGAGTGGGGCGATGGTGTTGGTGCTGTCCGAGATCCATCTATGCAGGGTATGGGCTGCGGTGTTGGGGTCGTCGTTTTCCGCAATGGTTGGGGTGGAGTTGTTGAGTGAGGAGGTGAGCTGGTCGTCGGTGATTTTGGTCCAGTTTCTTTGTGGAAGCAGGTGCTGGTGTCTGTGGATGGTGGGTGTTCTGAAGGTGAAGTGGACGCAACGATGGTCGGTCCATGGGAGTTCGGTGGTGTGGCTGAAGGTGATGGAGTTTCCTGTAGTGAAGAGGGGGTCGAGGGTGTGTCCTGCTGAGTGGGTGGGCTCGGTCACGATCTGGCAGAGTCCAATGTTGTGGAGGTTGTCCAGGAGGCATGTATTGTTGGGGTCCAGTTGATTGTCGAGGTGGAAGTTGAGGTCTCCCAGCAGGGTGTAGTTGGTGGATGCGATGGCCTGCGGGGAGATAATGTCCGTGATGGAGTTGGCAAAGGGTCCCCGGGGTCCAGGGGGTCGGTAGATGAGGGTTCCTCGGAGGGCGGCGGTGGGGCTGGCCAGTATCTTGAAGTGAAGGTGTTCCATCAGTTCTGTGGACTCGTCAGGGAGTGTGCTCAGGCGGAGGCTGGATTTGTGGACGATTGCAATTCCTCCTCCTGGGTGGGTGGGGCGGTCCTTCCTGGAGATCTTGTAGCCTTGGGGGATGGCGATGGCGATGTCCGGTCCCGAGGTGGTGTTGGTCCAGGTTTCGGTGAAGAATGCTACGTCCGGGGTGGTGCTGTCGAGGAGGTCCCAGATTTCTGTGGCGTGTTTGTGGAGGGATCGGAAGTTGAGGAAGATGCATTGCAGGATCTTCGGTTCGGTTGTGTTCTTGTGGGCGGGTTGTGCTGGATCCGTGTTCTTGGCGGTGCTGCAGGTGTGCCAGCAGCGGTGACAGCTGAAGGGTTCATGGGTGTCGGCTGGTGATGCTAGCTTGCAGTTGTTGTTGCAGCCTGGGTTGAGTGTGTTGAGTGCTGCTGGGTCGTAGCATTGGCGGGGCGGAGGTCCAGTGTTCCTGGTGCTGGTCGCGGATGGGTCGCAGACGGGCGCAGATGTGCTTGCCTTTGACGCGCCTTCGGTGCACCAGCGTTAACAAGTAACAGGGTCTGACCCAGATAGTCATTGGGACCTGGGTGATAAGTTATTATGGAGAAAGGGGGGTCCCAGACTGTCAAACAATTATTCATAAAATGATGAAACAACAGAGTTTGAGAAAGAAATTTTTCATACAGCATATGAATTAAGGGTTACGTTGTATTTATTTCACAGGGTAACCAGGCAAACCGATTAATGGTTCAAGCAAATTGTAAAGGTTCATTTGCAGTTCATAAGCATATTAGTGCCCACATGGTGAGGGGGTGGGAAGTGAAGTGAGGGATTATTATGTGAAAGAAAGTGACAAAATACATTAAGTAATCAATTGCACATCATTGATTAAAGATTTTCCTATATATATATATACACTGGTCTCCTGAATTCGGAGCCAAATCCAAGCGGAATAATTCACAATCAAAAGTCAAAAAGTACAATATCTCCTATCTATGGCTGTATAAATCCTGTGTAACCATAGGAGTATATATCAGGAAAAAACGTCTACGTTTCGACCCTATGTGGTAGGGTGAATGGCCCTTACAAGGCGGGTCTTTGTCAGGACAATGGAGCAGTGGGCAGACCTCCTAGGGTAAGAAGAGAATGGAAAACTGCTTAATAGGGTAGTGATTACCCGATTGCCTCTGCGAATGTAGTCCGCTGGGCAGTACATTAAAAACAACAACTTGAAAGGACTATCATGATCACACATGCTGTTACCTTTGGAGTGGAGGGGCGCTGCAGTAGCCTTGGATGTAGGTCGTTACCGCAAACAGGTGTTCTACATGTAAAAAACGTAAAAAACGGACCCCAAGATTTAATTCCATGCACTACTAAAACAAATTAATCAGAGCACTGTGTGCCATCAGAGGGGAGAGGGATCGTAGAATTACCTTCAGTCCCATTCAATTCGTCACGAGGGGTATCAACAGATCTAATCTGCATCAAAGGGGAAAAATGAAAAAACATAGCCTCGTCAGTATAGATTAGGTCCCCTGCAGGATGGTGGCATCCAAGTACGTTATCAAGTATCTAAATACAAGGGGTGGGGGTATTTACCTTGTAGAAAACAGCGCTGGCGTGGTCTCGAGGCAGTCAATGCAAAGCGACTCGCGTAACCAGGAAGTGGCGGTAGAGGGGCGTGGTTACGTTTATAACGTCGGGTGCAGACACAGTAGAGGGACTCTGACTTAAGCGGTTGCTATGCGATAATAGACGCTTAGAAATGGCTATGTCGCTTCGAAAGTCCACAGACTTGGGAGTCTAAATTTTTTAAGCAGTAGAAGGACTCTAAACTAAGCAATTACTTATACAATAAGAAACACTTAAAAACATGTACATATTGTTCCAAAAATACCAGCATAATGTTAGGTGCATGTACCTACCCGCAAGGTGGTAAAATGCACCTTGAACTAATGTAGCATAAATATGAACCAATTGCATTGGGCAGCCAAGTATGGGTGCATGTACCTACCGTGCAAGGTGGTAAAATGCACCTGCGTATTAGGATTATTGCACTGTTCACATTTTAGAGGTAAAGGGCATTGTTCAAGAGGTATCTACAAGATAATTATAGGATCGCAAGTTGGGCAAAGCTACTTTCGGATTCGTTCAAGCCATTCCTTACTGAGTCAAAAATGTGCATCCATTTTAGTTCTCTTGTATTAAGGATAGGGGCAATGTTGCCTCCCCTAGGGCCTAATTTCACATGTTCCAAAATAATCCATCTTAGACTCTCCGGTGGATGGTTATTCCTTCGACAATGTTCCACAAGGGGTGCACCCTCCACCAAGCATCTTATTCTACTGCAGTGTTGTAGGAAGCGCGATTTCATGCGCTGTTGTGTTTGACCCACGTAAATTAGATCACAAGGGCAAATAATGCAGTATATTACATCCTCCGTGTTACAGTTTGTGTGAGATTTGAGCTTCACACTATGATGTTGGAAGGTGAACTCCTTAGTTTGGATGGTTGACGGACAGGCCTTACAATTGCCACACTTGAAATGCCCCAAAATCGGAGGAAGGTTCCAGAGGGACGTGATGGAGGGAGTAGGGGTGGTTCCCAGGAGTGAACGCACCACATGGTCACGTATGTTCTTGCCTTTCTTAAAGGAGTGTAAAGGTAAGTCTTGGCACCCCAAATCATTCGATATCATTGGCCAATGTCTATTGATCACTTTTTTAATCTCATTACTCTTCGTAGAGAAGGTGGTGACGCAAATGAGTTTGTGATCATTGCTGTTGACGCGTTCATTAGGTTGTAATAGCGTCTCCCGTGGGTTAAACCATGCTCTCTTGCGGGCCTTCTTCGTGAGTCTTGTTGGGTAGCCTCGTTCAGTTAGGCGGTCCATCAGTTTTTGTGACTCCTCCATGTAATCTTCCTTCTTACTGCAATTGCGTCGAATTCTAAGGAATTGTCCGAAGGGTAGGTTATCCCTCAGGCTCCTTGGATGATGACTTGTGTATTGCAATAGAGAGTTTCGTTCTGTGGGTTTCCGGAAAAGGTTGGTGTGGAGTGCCCCATTTTCAGCGATGATTGCCAGGTCTAGAAAATTAATCTTCTGTTTATCAAACTGGATCGTGAATTGTATGTCCCGTGATCTATTGTTGAGCCAGCAGAAGAAATGGTTTATGTCGACATCTGTGCCAGACCAAATCAGGAGGATGTCATCTATGTATCTCATCCATAATTTTATTCCTGAACGAAAGGGATTAATATCATTCAAGATAAAAGAAGTTTCAAAAGCGGCCATGAAGATAATCGCTAGGTTCGGGGCATAGGCGGCTCCCATCGCGACTCCCTTTGTCTGTAGATAAAAGCAGTTCTGAAAGATAAAGAAGTTGCGCATCATCGCAATTTTCAGTAGTAGGACAATAAATCTTGTAGGAACCCGTACAGGGGCTGCCCGCTTCTCCAGTGCCAGAGTAGCCACCGCTAGTGCTTCGTCCTGGGGGATGCTCGTGTATAGAGACACGATATCACACGTTGCCAATAGTTCCTTACTATGGTCAAAAGGGCGTCCGTCAACAATGTTGATAGTGTGTGTTGTGTCCTGCAGATACGTTTCGGTCTGTTCTGGCAGTGGTTTTAGGAAAAAGTCTATATACCGACACAGTGGTTCCAGTATTGATCCACATCCCGACACTATCGGTCGTCCCGGCGGATTTTGTAGGTCTTTGTGGACTTTGGGCAAGGTGTAGATAGTCGGTATCCTGGGGTTGCTTTGGTTGAGATACTGATATTCTTGTTCCGACAGGAAACCCTCATCTCTCCCTTCCTTAGTAGCCCTTTCTATTTTGGCAGCCAAATCCTTTGAAGGATCACCGGGCAGTTTTTTGTAGCTGACCCCATCTGATAATTGTCTCATGATTTCATCTCTGTAGTTGTTTACATCCTGGACAATGATGGCGCCACCCTTGTCAGCCGGTTTAACTATGATGTCCTTGTTGTCCCTAATAGATGATAAGGCCTGGCGCTCAGCTCTACTGATGTTGAATTTGGTATAACTAGTCTCTTTCAGGATTTGGTTCACATCTCTGAGGACCAGGCTCTCATATGCCAAGATGGTGCTGGTCATGGCATAGGTAGGGGGCAGGAAAATGGATGGTATTCGAAGGCCAGTTGTTGTTCCTATGTGCATTGGAGGTTTATCCTTAAAGAAATATCTGAGTCGGATTTTTCTAAAGAAAATATGGAGTTCCCTGATAGTGTTAAACACATTAGGTAGAGATGTTGGCACAAACGACAGACCTCGGCTCAGTACTTTGATCTCTTCATCGTTAAGACTTCGTGATGAAATGTTTATAACAGGGTTGGTGGGCTGTCTTACCACCTGTAGTTCTTCCGGCGGGTGGATCTCTCTCCATGTTCCTCCTGTTGCAAGTGGACCTGTTTGGTGCCTCGTCCTCTGCCGTTGTTCCAAGTTGGGTCCACACCTTGTTGGCCTCTGCCGGTCCCCCTGGTCCAGTTGTTGCCTCGTCCTCGTGGGGGTCTCCATCCTCCCCGTCCTAAAAAAGGTTGGGGATATGCTGGACCGTATGTTTCTTGATAGCCGTAGCTACCACTTGGGTCAGCCTGAGCGGAATCTTCACCAGAGCTGTAGGAGGAGTCAGAAAAGGTCGAAAAATTACGTCTACCCCTGTAGCCGCCTCGGCCACGGTTGGTGAAGCGTCCTTGGGGGTCTTGCCGATAGTAGTCCTCTTGTAGGTACGGGTATGTCTTTTTCTTGTCGTATAGACGAACGTCCCGGGCAAGCTTTTCTAGTTTCTTTTTAATAGTTGTGGTCTCGAAGTCCTGAAGTGTTGCGACCAGTTTAGACAGGGCGTCTTTCGAGTTCGTGAGTGTCGTGTCTCCAATGATTTCAGCTTTTAGATCGGAAATCTCTTTGGTTAGTGCTTGAATTTGTTCCGCAGCCGTCTCTATGCCAAGCACCATCCAATGCCTAGAGCAGTTGTTGGCAACAAAACTGAACCCCTCCCTGAACTTGGGGACGTCCACAAATATTGCCGGTTCTACCCTAACTTGTAGACCCGCTGGGATAATGTTAGATTGTAGACATTGTGCCAGAAAATGTCCGTGTAATTTGGTTCTGATTAGCTTTTTTTCAAGGCGTTCCAATTTACTAATTTTGTCATTCAGGGAAAAGTCAATCGGCGGTATACTGGGTCATAGAAAGGTATTAGCTGGATCATTAAGAAGTTGTTGTATGTAGTCCTCAGAAAAAGACAAAATGTCCTTGTCTACCATTCTGTGTTAGCATAGAATTAGCCAAAATATTTACAGTGATATAATTACAAAAGAGGGGAGGGGGACCTCGCAAGCAGCGCTTGCACAGATTACGTTAACAAGTAACAGGGTCAGACCCAGATAGTCATTGGGACCTGGGTGATAAGTTATTATGGAGAAAGGGGGGTCCCAGACTGTCAAACAATTATTCATAAAATGATGAAACAACAGAGTTTGAGAAAGAAATTTTTCATACAGCATATGAATTAAGGGTTACGTTGTATTTATTTCACAGGGTAACCAGGCAAACCGATTAATGGTTCAAGCAAATTGTAAAGGTTCATTTGCAGTTCATAAGCATATTAGTGCCCACATGGTGAGGGGGTGGGAAGTGAAGTGAGGGATTATTATGTGAAAGAAAGTGACAAAATACATTAAGTAATCAATTGCACATCATTGATTAAAGATTTTCCTATATATATATATATACACTGGTCTCCTGAATTTGGAGCCAAATCCAAGCGGAATAATTCACAATCAAAAGTCAAAAAGTACAATATCTCCTATCTATGGCACCAGCGGCGCGCCCACAGCAGTGGCCGCCATTAAGTAAGGGTCGGGGAGGGCTGGACAGCTGGGAGGCGGGAGCGGGGAGGGGAGCTTGATTGGGCCGGTCGCGCTTGGGGGGAGGGGCCGCGGGGGCAGCAGCGGCGGGGAAAGGTAAAGGGAGGAAAGAAGGGATAAAGAAAAAAAGGGAAAATAAGCAGAAATAATGCACAAAAGAGCAGAGATGCAGAAAAGAGCAGAACGGTGAAAGATAGAAAGGGTAGAAAAACGAGTGAAAACGAGTGAAGGAGCAGAGGGAGAGAAAGGGAAAATGGGCAGAAATAAGGCACAAAAGAGCAGAGGTGCAGAAAGGTGGAAGATAGAAAGGGTAGAAAAACGAGTGAAAACGAGTGAAGGAGCAGAGGGAGAGAAAGGGACAATGGGCAGAAATAAGGCACAAAAGAGCAGAGATGCAGAAAGGTGCAGAAAGGTGAAAGATAGAAAGGGTAGAAAAACGAGTGAAGGAGCAGAGTGAGAGAAAGGAGACAGAGGTCCACTGGACCACCAGGGATGAGGTGCAGGTAAACCTGCGGGTGGAGGAGGGCCTCGATCACCAACACTCAAGAGTGCAGGGGCAGGGGCACCTCACATAATGGTGGAGCTGCGAGGGTGGGAGAGCAATTTCACTGACAATGAGTCAGTGGTCTTGCTCGCCTGTCCCCGTAGTGGCCGCCATTAAGTAGGGGTCGGGGAGGGCTGGACAGCTGGGAGGCGGGAGCGGGGAGGGGAGCTGGATTGGGCCGGTCGCGCTGGGGGGGAGGGGCCACGGGGGCAGCAGCGGCGGGGAAAGGTAAAGGAAGGAAAGAAGGGATAAAGAAAAAAAGGGAAGATAAGCAGAAATAAGGCACAAAAGAGCAGAGATGCAGAAAAGAGCAGAAAGGTGAAAGATAGAAAGGGTAGAAAAACGAGTGAAAACGAGTGAAGGAGCAGAGGGAGAGAAAGGGAAAATGGGCAGAAATAAGGCACAAAAGAGCAGAGGTGCAGAAAGGTGAAAGATAAAAAGTGTAGAAAAACGAGTGAAAACGAGTGAAGGAGGAGAGGGAGAGAAAGGGAAAATGGGCAGAAATAAGGCACAAAAGAGCAGAGATGCAGAAAGGTGCAGAAAGGTGAAAGATAGAAAGGGTAGAAAAACGAGTGAAGGAGCAAAGTGAGAGAAAGGAGACAGAGGTCCAATGGACCACCAGGGATGAGGCGCAGGGAAACCTGCGGGTGGAGGAGGGCCTCGATCACCAACACTCAAGAGTGCAGGGGCAGGGGCACCTCACATAATGGTGGAGCTGCGAGGGTGGGAGAGCAATTTCACTGACAATGAGTCAGTGGTCTTGCTCGCCTGTCCCCGTAGTGGCCGCCATTAAGTAGGGGTCGGGGAGGGCTGGACAGCTGGGAGGCGGGAGCGGGGAGGGGAGCTGGATTGGGCCGGTCGCGCTGGGGGGGAGCGGCCGCGGGGGCAGCAGCGGCGGGGAAAGGTAAAGGGAGGAAAGAAGGGATAAAGAAAAAAAGGGAAGATAAGCAGAAATAAGGCACAAAAGAGCAGAGATGCAGAAAAGAGCAGAAAGGTGAAAGATAGAAAGGGTAGAAAAACGAGTGAAAACGAGTGAAGGAGCAGAGGGAGAGAAAGGGAAAATGGGCAGAAATAAGGCACAAAAGAGCAGAGGTGCAGAAAGGTGAAAGATAAAAAGTGTAGAAAAACGAGTGAAAACGAGTGAAGGAGGAGAGGGAGAGAAAGGAAAAATGGGCAGAAATAAGGCACAAAAGAGCAGAGATGCAGAAAGGTGCAGAAAGGTGAAAGATAGAAAGGGTAGAAAAACGAGTGAAGGAGCAAAGTGAGAGAAAGGAGACAGAGGTCCAATGGACCACCAGGGATGAGGCGCAGGGAAACCTGCGGGTGGAGGAGGGCCTCGATCACCAACACTCAAGAGTGCAGGGGCAGGGGCACCTCACATAATGGTGGAGCTGCGAGGGTGGGAGAGCAATTTCACTGACAATGAGTCAGTGGTCTTGCTCGCCTGTCCCCGTAGTGGCCGCCATTAAGTAGGGGTCGGGGAGGGCTGGACAGCTGGGAGGCGGGAGCGGGGAGGGGAGCTGGATTGGGCCGGTCGCGCTGGGGGGGAGCGGCCGCGGGGGCAGCAGCGGCGGGGAAAGGTAAAGGGAGGAAAGAAGGGATAAAGAAAAAAAGAGAAAATAAGCAGAAATAAGGCACAAAAGAGCAGAGATGCAGAAAGGTGAAAGATAGAAAGGGTAGAAAAACGAGTGAAAACGAGTGAAGGAGCAGAGGGAGAGAAAGGGAAAATGGACAGAAAGGCACAAAAGAGCAGAGATGCAGAAAGGTGAAAGATAGAAAGGGTAGAAAAACGAGTGAAAACGAGTGAAGGAGCAGAGGGAGAGAAAGGGAAAATGGACAGAAAGGCACAAAAGAGCAGAGATGCAGAAAGGTGCAGAAAGGTGAAAGATAGAAAGGGTAGAAAAATGAGTGAAGGAGCAGAGTGAGAGAAAGGAGACAGAGGTCCACTGGACCACCAGGGATGAGGCGCAGGGAAACCTGCGGGTGGCGGAGGGCCTCGATCACCAACACTCAAGAGTGCAGGGGCAGGGGCACCTCACTTAATGGTGGAGCTGCGAGGGTGGGAGAGCAATTTCACTGACAATGAGATTCCAACCCGGGTGAGGAGATTCCAGCCCAGGTGCAGAGATTCCGCCCCAAGTGCGTACATAAAGACATGACTCATAAATGACTTCTGTGAATACCAAAAGTCGTAAAGTTAGACTTTTGGCTCTAATTACCTTTGTGAATTGGCCCCTAAGGTTTTTTTTATTAGCAAATGAGCTGCTTGGGAAACGCATTACTAAATCCTTGAGCACATTACTTTCTGCACTGAAAATGTTGGGTCTTTTCAGCCCTTTCAGTCTTTTAAATCTTAAAGCCACCGTTATCTAAAGAGAAGCAATGTGTGTCTACAAAGAATCATAGGTTTCACATACGCTTTAATTAGATGCATTTGCTTCAGTATATTCCTTGAAGTTCTCAAGGCAGTCAGATGACATTCTCTTGGAGGCAGGAGACAGCCAGCATTGGTTGTATTCCAAAGACAGGTTCCTATTGCAAACATTCGAAAAATATTAATGCTGGATTCTTTTCATATCTTCGGCAATAATTACAATCTATATGAATTTTACAAAAAAATATGCAGCGACCGATTTGTTTGAAATTTGCAGAGAAAAGAGTATTTCCCCAGTGCAAGCATCTTGAATGAGCTTCATTGTCAGTTTTCCAACTTTTTGGAAAGTGCACAATCAGGAATACGAAAAAAATTACTATGATATGAAAATGAAAGTTTAGGACATCATTACTATTCATATTTCAGAGCTTACTTTCCTTATATCAGTAACCCTGTTGTCCTTTTTAATATGAATCAATAACTGTCACAAGACCAATGGACCCTCTAAACCATCAATGATGATGTCATAAACTTTCCTCCTTGTCCTCCAACATTTTAAAATGTATCAATAAATCTTTTGAAAACAATCAAAAATATCTTTAAGTTGGAGTTATCAAATACATGCATGCATTGCCTTACTCTACATCAATGAGGCATCCCATGGGTGTTGCTGTGGATTTTCCTATGCAACACCCATGGGTTTTGAAACATTCCCTGATTTACAAGGATCTGTAAACCTGGGAATGCGTCAAAACTGTGTGCCTCTCCAGGAGTGAAGTAACGTTATTTCCTCCTTGTTTTTTCCTCTTTCTATGTGTGCTGCATTCAGCATTACACTCATAGAAAGAGGAAAACGCCTGAATTGATTGTTTTTGTCCAGGAAGGTGTCCCTTTCTGCACAAAATCATGTCAACAGCACAGAAACCCTTGCACCATGTTACAAAGGGACAGGGCCGGTCCTAGGATTCATGGGGCCCCGGGCAGAATAGGAAAATGCGAAGCCCCTATACTTTGTATAAGATTTAACTTCACAGGAAGTGGCATCATTGGAAGTAATTTCAATTGGTCATTAATTATATTGATATTGTTTATAGAGCACGCCAATGTCCAATGGCGTCATAGCACTGGTATCTGCAGCTGTAACAGTAAATAAAGCTAATTGGACAAATAGTTAAAAAAAAAGCCAGGATTTAAGTTGTTTTCTAAAGTAGATAAAATTGGAGTGGGCTTTGAAATCCAAAGGCATTTTGATTCAAAGTTTACAAGGAAAAAGATAAAGCTTCTGCCACTCCCGGACCCTTTGTTTATTTTAGGTGTTTCCACTGTTCTCGGGGGGGGGGGGTTGATCGGAGAGCTCCCCTACGTGTGTACTATATGAATTTTCTCTTAAAGTACTCAGGACCTATGTTGTGAACAGTATACAATGCCTCAAAGGCTACTTCCTTTCTAATGGGAAGCTAGTGTAGCTCCAACAACACATGTGAGAAAGAATTTGAACTTTGGAAATCTCATTAAGAGACAAGCTGCTGCGTTTTGTAAAATGTGCAGTTTGTCCAGAGATCACAGATTATATGGCATTGTTGAAGCCTCTTTGCAAGAAGCTACTTACTTAGTTTGGATATTAGTAAAATGGTTAAAAATATAATTAATAATACTCATGAAATGTGTACCTATATTTTAAATCTCTATTAAGTAGAAACATTTAAATGATTTAAAATGAGTTATTGTTCTATTGAAAGGGGTAAATGAAAATTATATGCTAACCAGAGATCTTGGCACTAAGAGAGCTCCAAAGGAGTGGCGCAGACTGTACTAATGTGGAGAAAGGACAGTTTAAAGTGTTTTTACAAAAGAGGGAGAGAGTTCCAGTCTTGCACATCTAGAAAGGAGAAGGATCTGCCTCCAATCACGGACCTCAACATTTTTGGTGGCACAGGGGTTTTGTTGGCACAGAGTATAGGATTCTGGAATTAACGTGAGTGTTGTACAAAGAGAGACCTTTTTTTATGAAGTGCATAATGATGAATGAAGGGTGCCTTGTAGATAGAGGATTTCAAACCAAAAACCCAGCAGAAATGTGAGACGAATTGCCCTGCCGATGCAGCAGTCTCAGATGAGGAGCTCCGCACTGTTCTGAATGATTTGAAGGGTACTGGATGTAGAAAAAGCGGGAAACCCAAGATGGTGAGAATATAATGGACTGTATAACAGCCTTACTGCAGTGAGAGGGGAGAAAAGGGATGATTTTGTCTTACCTATGGATGTAGTAAAAGAAAGTGGATCAAACAAGGTTAATCTGTTTTAAAAAAAAGAGATGCTGGAAAATTAATCTACAATTTCTTTGCCGACTGTGCAAATGTGGGTGATTAACCCAGCTCCACAAGCCAACAAAAAACACTGTATGGTATGAGATCCTTTAAAAATTAGAACCCTTGATGTGTCAATACAAAGTTGTATTGAGTTTGTCTTCATTCAGAAATTAACTGCTAGCATCTAAGACCAAACATACTCTTCAGCAGATTGCCACTGAGGTAAATTAATGTTTGGGTACCAATATGCCAGATATCAACGAGAAACCAAAAGACTGAATGAGTAAGGCTAATTGGGAATGATAAAGATTAAACAGTGGCGACCCAATAAATTCCACAAGTCTGAGGTTTAGTACATAACAGAAACAGGTGATGAGTGGATTGCTTCAGATTTCCAAAATAGGATAGCGGTTAGCCACACCAGGGCAATACCTTATATTCCAAGTTGAACTAGTTGATTTATAAGCACCGGCTGGGAAACACGGTCAAATGTGGCACTAATGTTTAGTAATATTTAGGCTGCTCTAACTTCATGAACAAGAGTGGAAAACATCCTTTACACCACGGTCAATACCACGATGTGCCTTAACACCGCAGTCACTACCCCGACTGCGACATTACCACACATTCCTTTACCACACAAGTTGTTACAACGACTTGCTTTAGGGGATGTGTTGTTGGACTACAGCTAGAATAGTAATTAATACTATTCCAAAAACTAGCAACCCCCTAAGGCAAGTCATTGTAGTGACTTGCTTGGTAAAGGGACGCATGGTAAATATTGCAGTTGGGGTACTGACTGTAAAGGTATGTGTGGTAAATGCATGGGGGGGTTCTGTCATAAAAACCTCAAGGGTCAGCCACAAATCATCTGAATCTGTAGGAAATGCTACTTAAAACTCCTAGAGTTGTCATAAGACAACCAGCACATTGTCAATAAGTAACTTACTTTTTATGAAAGAAACTTGGAAGTTGACATCTTTTTTCTAGGATTTTTGAGGAAGAGGCAACAAGGTGATGTCTGAAGATGCAGATAATTTTTGAGCCGACTGAAGAGTATTAGAGCATGTTTACCTCCCCTTCAGACTCTGACTTTTGTGCTTTAACTTTCTCTTGCTGGGTCTGACCCTCTAACTTCCACCTCTACCCTCCTGTCTCCCCCTGCCCAACCTCTTAACATTTTCGGTGGTTCTGCTTTCTTCCATTCATTCCTCTCACCATTACTTCTCTCCATTCTGCTTATGTTCCCTCGCGGGTTCTGTCTCTTATGAATACACACATCTTATCCACATGCTCCCCTTCAACTCTCATCTCTCCCCCAGCCTCATAACTTCTTTCCTTGTTCTGTTTCATTTACATCCCTCTCCCCTTCCATCCTCCCAGAGCAACTGATCTTTTCTAGTTGCTTCTGTCCCTCACACATCCACCTACCCCTCAATGCTCTAACCTTTTTCTCATCTTTCTCTCAGACTCTTACCATACCTTGGCATGTGTACTCTGTTCCTCATACATCCATCTCTCCCATGCCCCCAAGTTCGTCAAATTTTCAACTGGTTCTATCTCTTTTATCTACCTATCCCCTCAATGGGGAAAAGCTACTGGAAGAGCTACTATAAGAATATAAGTTCCCCTCGATAGTGGCACTAGCATCCATGCCAAGAGCATTGCGCAAATGTATATTACAAAAAGGGAGTGAAAGCCCTAATATTGAGTAGTGACATAGATGCAGTCTCCAGATACAAGCATACCAGATATATTTCAGAAACCTTTTTTAGTTTAAGGCAACCTTAATTTGATTTTAATTTGTTCTCTCAGGACAAAAAACACATTTCTGAGACTCAGGTTCTTTTACCTCCCTTTTAAGGCTTTTGATGTAAAAGGGTCAGCCCCTGTTCCAATCCTGTCGTCCGATAGGGTTGTTAGCAACCTCATGGCAGAGACACAGACTTGAGGACTGAGTGAAGCAGAAGAGAAGAGCAGGTACGTAGAAACCTGTCTCAGTACCAGTTGGTAAGTTAGACTGTTTCCACTGCTCGTGGTTTCTCCTGTCCGTTTTGCTCACCACTGGCCAGGTTGTGTTTCCACACCAAAGCCTTAGCATGCTGTGTAGGTGGTCACACATTTGGTCAGCTTTCTTAGCCTATGATCACACTGTGTGAAAAATCTTTGAGATGGGAATCACCTATAATCATACAGTGTCACCTGCCTTAGAAGACTGTCACTGCATGCTGACTTTTTGAGTGTCAAGTAACAGAGCCTTATTGCATGTGTAAATAAAGATGTACTCTCTAAGTAGTAACCATAATTATACATTGAGTATATTGTAAAAGCTAGGACAATGGATCAATATGGTTTGTTGGCACTATTCTCTCATGTACCTCCTGTGTTGCAGTATTTCCTGTTTCTTGAGTTTGAACATAAACATACATTTTGTGAAAAAAACAGCGAGAGTCCTTGGTATAAGGCAGACATATTAATTTGATTGACCTATTTTAGACTGGCAATGTCTACCCTTGAGTAGGAACACAATTCAAGGGGTTGAAATGCTTCAATTACAAAGAAAAGTAAATAGAACAATAACTTTTTTATAAATTGCTTACGTTAACACATTTGCCGCTCTGTAAATATGTTCTATTAATAGCCAATTCAAACTTGTGACCTGTTAACCATTGCAATTGTGGCACAAATAGTTGCAAAAAGAATTTTCACCAGATTTAGCAGTAATGTTTACAATAAGATTCACATACAAATGGCTGTTGCTCCAGTTTTGTTCACTAGGAAGAGAGAAGACAAACAGGCACAGTACACATGGGATTATAATGGTGTTCTAAAGAGAAAGGAGCTTAGAGAGTAGAAGGCTGTGCACTAGCAAACATTACACAATATAGAGAGGTGAGTAACTGGGGCAAATGTTGCAGACAGGAAAGTGTGTTGATTGAAAGGGTAAAATGGAGCATATGAGAAAGTGGGGATTACAGAAGGTAAAACACAGGAGTGCAGGTTGTACATGAGAATGAGGCACAAGAAAGTGGTGCAGACTGGAAAGAATGGGTCACATGTGACCTCTGGATCACCTTTTATGGAAAATGAGCCAAAAATACTATCTTCTGCCATTTTTTAAAGTATTGTTGAGGAGGGTGAAACTCCAAAACCACTAGGAAGTGTGAGGCATGCCTGGCACACAATACATTATTGAATGTTTCATTAGGAACCTCTGCATTTCAAAGTTCACCAGTTTCCCTGCCTCCTACCATTTTGCATGGATTCTACCCCTCCTGCATCATTGTGTTTTGAATGGCATGCCCTTCTCCTTGTCTCTTAATCTCTCTATGAGCCTGTTTGCATGGATTCTGCCCATTACATCCATCTCTCCTCTTTCCTGTCTCCCTTTTTGCCAGCCCAGGGCTTTAAGCTGGCTGAAAAAATGAATGTGTCTCTAAAAGGGGTGTGGTCTATGTAATTAAGGGTGTAGCTTAAACAGGTAGTCTACATTTCTGTGATTCCACATAGAGTTCAATCTGACTGGTACTTTGTTACCTCTCTGGGCTTTCCGTGATTGAATCCAGAAATATAAAACAACAACTGACATACAATTGAAAACACCAAGGAGTATTGATTGTGTCAATGGTTGTTAGCTGTGTAAGATAAATGAGTAACAAGAATACATTTTACTTTCACCTTGTCACTGTATTGACCAATGAGTACCTCCTTCACACATATTTTCACAGAATCACACCTGCAACTTGAATACTGTACTGTTGCTCTGTGTTCTCTGCAGAGAGGCCATGTATTGAATGATTATGCATTCTGATCACCCTTTTGACCCACAGGTGTCGTCAATTGACAGCAATGGGTTAGCATTTAGCTGAAGCCATCTTGTATTTAGAAGTTATCTTATCCGCTTTGTGAAAGCCATTTTGTATTTCTGGCAGCCATTTTGTTTGCCAGGTGCTCTGTCCTACCTTTCTGTTAACTGCTCTTGTAGTCTGCCTGGAGACAAACTATATTCAGCATCTTCCACTTCGCACATGCCCAGAAGGTCCTAGCTAGTAGAATGCACCTGCTTCTCTAGTATAACTGTCAGGCTATTTTTGCTGCTGTATGGAGAAGTAACTCTCCTCCCACTTTGAGTGCTGGCCATTCCCAATGGGGTTGCAAATTGCGCTTGCCTCATGAATATTGATGAGGCATGCAATTTGCGACCCCATTGAGAATCGCAAACAGTGTCTGGGACGCTGTTGTACATTGCATTTTGCGAGTCGCAAATTGCGAGACACAATTTGACGCAATTTGCGGCTCGCAAAATGCAAGTGTCGTACATCTGGCCCTTAGTACAAACACTCAATATATCAAGAATGGGATACTGGAATTCCTTACAGGTTTGCCTCCGAAATATCTCATCCAACATTTCTATCTGCTTTAAAATGCTGCTGCTGGGATCATTTTAAGATTAGAAGAGATTTATCGATTTCATAGTACCCAAAAACATTGTACTGTTTACCAGTCTACACGAGATGCGGAATGCAGCACGCATAGAAATTGGAAAAAAACTAGGAGTGCCTCCGCTATGCCACCCATGGAGAGGTGTAGGCTTTCAATGCTTTCCTAGGTTTACCGCTTGTTCTAAATCTGGTTACATGGGAACACCCACTGAAATGCCCATGGAAAGCAACACAGGGTGGTTTTACGCGGCCTTATTAATATGGCTTAGCCCTATGTGCCACTGGAACATCACATAAAGTGACGCTCCGGCAGCTCACAGGGCCTGTTTATGAGCTCCCCAATTTCCACACATTATTGTTTGTGCGCTATATAAATTTATAAGTAAAACTGTATGGTATTTCAATGCAAAATATTCTGTCTATAAATGACAGTGAGCTACTACACCATGCTTTAAGAATATATTTGTGACCGTGTGCTCCAAAATACACCACTTACTGCGTGCCAAGCCCTGCTGAATTGGCATAGCTCATTTGCGATAATTGTTCAGTGTTTGACGCTTGGATTTTAAATAATCCCTTTGACTTCACTGGTTGTACCCCCACTCCGCAATTTGTTCCATCACCACCGCACTATGAAACAGGCTACCTAAAAGTAATTTCTTTTTTCCTGGGAAAAACCTACCCAGGATTTAAGATCAAAAGATAGATGTTTTGGTAAAGGTCTGAGTGTCAGAAAATCTAGACAAGGGGCCCACTTCGGGGTGACTCTTACAACGAAAGCTTGGAACTCCTGGCCATTGGCCCGTCCTTCTAAGCCTAATCTACTTATTTTCTGTAAACAATTTAAGACTTTCCTGTTCACACACAATCTCTAGTTACCCTGGGCCAGGGCTTAATTTGAGCCGGAGCTTGCCGGTGCTTAGCACCGGCACCTAATTATGAGGGCTGTGTCTATTACGCGGCATTAAGTGCACCTGTTCTGCCTTCGAATTTGATTTTTTAAAGTCGTGACTCGTGCGCACTGGCACACACAGAGAGTGTGTGCTGCGCCTGCTGTGGTACTGCTGTCAGTGTTGTGGTGCCAAACTTGTTGACTCACTGACTCGATGATGCATCTGCAGCAAAAAACAGTACTTACTGCTGTCGGTGACGTGACGTCACGTGCTTGCCCTGCTCCCAGTGATTTCCTCTCTCTCAAGACTTTACTGCCGCGAATCAGTCAGGGCCCCAGTGGGCGGGACACTAGTTAGTGAGTAGTGTTGTTGCAGGGTACTGGGCAGGGCTTTGCTGCGAGTGTTGGGGCTATGCGAGGCAGAGGGGGAGCGACGCGTGTGCAGATTATGCATGCAATTAAATGCACGCGCATTTTCGCTGCCCGAGGCCCGCCCCAGCATACCCGCACCTCTTCTCTCCTCTCCCCTCACCGAGTATCTAGGAGGGTACTCGCCGCCTTATTCAAAGTTGTTGGAGTTGGGACCAGGCCAGCTCTGCTTAGCAGGTGAGGGCGAGGCGCGAGCGAGGCAGGGCCTGGCGCTGATTAATTTACTGGTGGTCAGGTTTTTAAAATCATTCTGATTGGTCTACCAGCAGCGACTGGACAAGATGGCCTGGGGGAAGGCCGGCGCCTGCGGCGGCCGAAATAATCATCATGAGCTGCGCAGGCAGGTGAGGCAGAGCAGGGCCTGGGGGCCGCAGGCGCAGGATTACGTTTTTTTTAATTATAATTGTTGATTGATGGCCTGGGAATCGATAAGCGGCGTAGGCCGCAGACGTATAATGAATTAAAATAAATCTGTGCAGGTGAGGCCTACAGATTTACTTTTTTATGATCATGGTCACGGCTCTGCTTGTTGTTTCTGATCCCCAGTTTGATCATCACGATGCACAATCATGTTTTGTTGCCAGCCAGCAGTGTGCACTGCAGTGGGCAGTAGTGGCTATTTGTTGTGCAGTTGCGGGTCGGACTGCCTGGAGTCAGTAGTATGCAGGGCAGGAGGATTCCGTTTCATTTTCAGGGCAGGCCGGGCACGCTCATAAAATCTGTGGGGGGTTGGGGCTGTGCCCTGCCAGGCAAGCAGCGTGGGCAAATGTTCTCACATTTAAATGCGCGCGCATTCACTGCTTTGCCTCCACACCCCACTGATAAGGACAGTCAGTCAGTTGCGCCACCATCTAAAGACTCAGGGCCAGATGTAGGTCGCCATTACCGGTCGGTAACGGCCGATTTTGGCCGTTACCGACCGGTAATTGGTTTTTGAGATGTAGGGGCCAATATTTTACAGATTCAGTAAATTTACCGAAACAGTAAATTTACCGAATCTGTAAAATACCGAATCGGTAATTTTACCGATTCGGTAAAACCCAGATGTAGGTAGCACTGTTTCCAGTGCTACAGGCCTTCAGAAATCGGTATTTTACCACCCAATTCTATTGGGTGGTAAAATACCGAATTCAGGTGTGCATGCACATCTGTGCATGCACACCTGTGCCATGTGGCACACAGACATGCCCTTAGGGCATGTCTGTGTGCCACATGGCACACATGCCTGTATTGGGGGTGCTAGAGGGTGTCAAAGTGACACCCCCTGCACCCTTGCTGAACTCGATATTTACCGAATCTGTAAATACCGATTTGGTAATGCACATTGATTCCTATGGGCTTCAATGCCCATAGGAATCAATGGGCATTACCGATTCGGTATTTACAGAATCGGTAAATACCGAATCTTAACGATTCGGTATTTACCGATTCTAAAATACCTACATCTCCCCTCCTCTTTTTTACCACTTCTTAAATACCGATTCGGTATGAATCGGTATTTAAGAAGTGGTAAAAAAGATTTACCTACATCGGGCCCCAAGTACTCTAATGGATTTCTACAGAGGGAAGGCCAATATTCACCTCTGCATGATTCTAGCTGATTTGTGATGTTTAGTCTCTGATAACGTATTAACCCTTCTGACAACTGGGACAAAGCTGCTTTTTGTGAGTTCTATTTTCAGCCTCTAGAACTGCTATTTTAAATATATGTGAATGTTGCCTATTTCCCTAAATCTGGGATCCTTTTCAAATGTGTCTAACAATTTAACTATTGCTCGAAAGCATCTGCCCTGGGCTGTCAAGGGAGGAGGCTGCCATCTGCAAAGAGTCAGGCTTTACTATGATTGTCCCTAAAGGAGCTACCTCAAATCTAATTGCAGCATCTAATACTGATAAGTGTTTGAGGCACTAGTGAGGCTTGCTTTTCAAACAAGGTGCCAAGTTCAAGAAGTAACTGACCGAGCCAGTGGACCGAGCTCTCCATTGTGTGAGGTAGAATTCTCCAGAGGTGAGAGGGAGATTGAGACATAGAAGTCGAGATCGGGGGCGATTGAGGCTGAGATGAGAGGAAAAAAAGTGAGGCAGAGATGAGAGGGAGAATGAGATAGAGGTATGAGGCACTTATGCGCTATGTGATTGATGAAGAAGGAAGTGAATCTACATAAAAGAGAAGTGAGGCAGCAGCATACGCTTTGTGAATGTGAAGGGTGGTGCAGTGGTGAGGGGTAGGAAGGGATGAGACAAAGGTATGATGGGGTGAGGTGTGTAACACAGAGCCGTCAGTGAAGATCTGTTTCATTCTTTCATGTAGCAGTAGCACTATGGGGTGGGCTGGCGTAGGGGGGTCAGTTTGCCAGTATATTCTTGTTTTAAAAGTAGCTGGTGCCGAGTTCCTGGGCTCCAGTAATATTCAGGCAAAAAGTAAAATGTCAAGATAACTCTGGTGATTAATTGTCTACCTGGAGAGAGCCAGCCAGGAGCTTTGTCTAGGGGAAGCTGTGACTGCTTGAAAGGTAGTACAGGCCAGGGAGGGTTATATACCAGGCTGCTGCAAATAACGTTTACCATGCAGATCTAAAAGTGGATATAATGTAAAATAGATCAGTGTGTTACTGCTTCTGTCGGAGAGATCCTTTTGTTACTTGCAGTTTGTAAGTTTAAATGCTATCATAGAACAGCAAGCTATTAACTAGTCTGTCTGTCATCAAAGAGCTGCATGCAAACGGCAAGTTATATATTACAGCTATATGTTTTTTGGGCTAATCTTTCATTATCCTAATCTTGCAAAAAGGGTCTAATGTGGGAACTCAATTCTTATTGAAGAGAACCCCTAACAATGCTGGTATGTTTTGAATTCTGCATTTGCGCTTTTTCAGACTTTGAACTCCTAAACTATATTGCCTACAATGACAATCATGGATGACATGTGACTCCCATACCTTGTAGTCCTGTCTGATGTAACATTCCCTCTATACTGAGTTACACACGTAGGATCAGCCAGATATATATTACCTCTGACTTAGCTGTGCCAGTTGAAAATGTGGGTGGAGCTAATATAGTAAGTGGGAGGAGCCAGTGGATGAAGTGGGTGGAGCCAGAGAAAAGTAGGTGTGGCCTCCGACAAACATTTGAGCACCTGCACTTCATATTTTACAAATTAAGCACTGCCCTGGGCTAATAGTGGGCAGTTTTACGTATATTTCTTCTCACACTGTCTCTTTTTCGATTCCTTCGTTTATTTTCTTTCGGATTGAGAGCTTTCTTTATCTGACCATGCTTCCTCACAAGCTCAGGAACACATCTTTTTGAAGCAGCTGTCTGCTCTCTACAAATGGTTTCAATCAATAAAACAATTAATGTAAATGACGCTCAGTTCACCACTCTTATCAACCATTAATTCATGCATGGAACTGTCACAGAAAAGCAAAAGTAGTCAAGGCTTCCCTTACGACAGCAATTGCCCTATTAATGAAAATATATAAATACAAATTTCCCCGGTGGGCAGACTCAACCAAAACCGTAGCTCAGAGACAAACCAAAGAGCCTGCAAAGCTCCTCGTCTTTGCACCCTGATCACCTAACCCAGTGCATGTTTGGGCAGGTGGTGGCAAGCGGGAATAAAAGGAAGAAGAGAAAATCATGAAATCATGGATAAAAGGAGAACGAAGGGATGAAAAGTGCCTACAAGAGCGAGATAAAGAGGCAAAAGTTGAATGCAGTGGAAAAAAGAGGCCTGATGTGTGATCAAATTTAGGCATCCAAGATGTGCTGCACCTCCGAAACTTGGCAGCGGCAGCAGAGAGGTGCTACCATAGAGTAAAACACTGGGGGCATATGTACAAGCCCCTATCGTGACCACAACGTCACTTTTTACGGCATTGTGGTGGCGATAGGGGTTTTGCCTTATTTGCAAGGCAGCGTTAAGCTACTTAACATGGCTTAACGCTATCTTGTATATAAGGCCACCATTCACGCTGTGCTAAGGTTTAAAGGGGTGGGCAATGGGTGTTGCAGTGGGCATTCCTCCGCAACACCTACTGATTTTGACGCTGTCCTCTATTTACAAGGGCAGCGGCAAATTAAGACCTGGTCTTAACTTGGCAAAACGAGGAGAAATGCCTTATTTCTCCTCCCTTTCACTTTTTCCAAGTGTGCTGCCTTGTGCAGCACACATGGAAAAAGCAAAATATCTTGGATTGTGTATGTACGGGAAGGTCCCCCTTCCCGTACATAATCTTTTTAAAAAAATGTCTTTTTGTGACTTCCATGGGTGCTGCATTAAGCAGCCCACAAGGAAGTAACAAAATGGCATTTAAAGATTGTTTATGTGCAGGAAAGGGTAACTTCCTGTACATAAACACTCTTTCCCCTGAACGCAGACACCCTTGCACTATGGTGCAAGGGTGCCTGCATTGGCGTTACACTGTTAAATATGGTGCAGCCTTACGTTTCTGAAGTGGCGGAGTGAGGCAATAATCCATGACCGCTAACGCCTCACTCCTCCACTTCCTTGAACATGTCCCCCAGGGGGACATATTTGCAAGCCCCATTCGCCACCACAGTGTCACTTTTTTTTGATGCTTGGTGCCATTTTCCATATTTATAAGGTGGCACCAAGCCACTTATTGTGCCCATTTTCAACACATTCTTCTGCAGCAAAGGGGCATGCAATGGGTGTCGCAGTGGGTGTTTCACTGCAACACTCATTGCTTTTTGATGCTGCTCCAGATTTACAAGACTGAGGGAACGCCAAAAACTAACGCCAGGGAATACCTTGTCTTAGAATGTATGCTGCATTCTGCAACACACATAGAAAGAGTAAATCTCCATTAGTGATTGTTTAAGTGCAGGGAGGTGTCCCTTGCTGCACATAAACACTCACCCCTGCAGTGCAGGCACTCTTGCAACATGGTGGTAGGGTGCCAGCGCTGCCGATAGACAGCAATTTTTGCTCCATCGCCAGGGGAGACACAGGTTTGTGCCATACTCTTGTGAATACGGCCCATCCCTGTGTTTAAAAAATGTCAGAGCATGGCATTACCAAATTTTGCATAGCATTGCGCTCCAACATTTTTTTGTAAATATGCCCCAGGGTCCCTGAACCTGTGTATATATTTTCATTTGCACACTATTTACATCAAATGCAGCTTGTGTATCAGAACCCCTTGTTTGTGAACACAACAATGGAACCATCCTACAAATAAATATGAAGACATGATATTCTCCCTCCTCATTGATTATCCCCCTCCCACAACCAGTTGCGAAGGATGATGTGTCAGATGACAGGCATCTTCCTCTCGATTGCCAAGTGTATAAAAAACAATATTATGCCATTGCTCCCGCCGTCAAGTGAATAATCAAACTATCAGTACATATTTCTTTGTTCTCAATTCAAATCGAAGGTCACCTAAGCAGTCTAAGCTGCATTTTTATGAGGCAGGTATGATTTATGAGAAGAAAATGTACCTGGCAAATATTTTTTTATCTCTGTTTTAGATGAAAGGCTCTGAATTCATTAACTTTGCCTTCTGTCCGACTGGTTTTCCTGTGCTGCTCAGAGAATTTCACAGACAACACTGCTGACACATGTCTGGTGCTTTCCTCATAAATAGACAATGACATGCACATGTATTGTGGACTCCAAGTTCTTTCTTTATATTTAGCCGATAAGAAAGCTCAGTGTGTTAAAGTAAATGTAGCGGAGATTCCTGTGTAACTTACTGGATAACATCGAATCTCAGCCAGTGGCAGCTGGTGACATTTTAAAATGATGGGCAATTATACCTGAAAGGTATTGCATTAAGTGGGTATCAAATGCAAAAACAACAGTTGATGGACAGAATGCAGAACAATGTCATACATTCAGCCCAGTACAGAGATCTGGGCCTAAATCCATCGCTTTTTTGCTCACCATGCCATTCCAGTTTGAACCCAGCCATATGCAAATCAGTCTTGACCCTGTGCCTCATGGGAACAGTCCAGCCCGAACTGCCAAGCCAGGACCACACTGGACTGGAAACAAGCATCATAGGACTGGTTTCGGGCTTTCAACCTTCTTCAGCCGGGATAGCTTGATTTCAGTGGCATGGAGAGCACGGGACCCACGTCTGGGCATACCCGGCCCACTCGGGGTGACAAATGCAAAAACAACAGTTGACTTGGCTAAGAGGCAGCAAATGTTAAATAAAACAATGCTCTTGCATCATTTTATTTTGAATTTGCCTGCTCTGAGCCAGCAATGTTGGGAGGGGCGTGGCTTAGGCATGGGAGGGAAGGAGGAGGATGAGTGCTACGTGCACTCCACTCCCTAAGTGCTCATATACGTTTTGCACAGCCGTCTCAGGCTCATAAAAACACACATGCGCACTTAGGTTTTCTTCAACCTAGCTGCATTGAGCAGTCGGGCTGGAGAAATCCCACAGACTCCCCCGTCTGATCAGGGCATCTTACTTACGTGCTCATCCCAATCCCAGTGCTGCTCTGCAGATCATGGATTGGACAGGGAGTCTGTCCCAGGGGCTGCTGGGTCAAGCAGGCAGGAAGAGGAGAGGTAGACGCGATGCTGGAGCAGCCGGCGGCAAATGGTATGTTTTTAAAAAAAAATATTGTATTTGCCCATGCCACGCCTCTTGCGTGACCCCACTCGCCCCGCCACACTTTGTTTATGGTGGCTGCTGCTGCATGCAACTGTCTGGCTGCCTCTCCGGACTACAAACTAGACTGTTTGGCTCAGATATATTGCATTTTAAGTAAAGGGGGGAAAAGACAAAAAGTGTTAACAGGGCCTGTAGACCATGAGTAACTTGGCCAAGCTCTCTTTAACACCAGCCGCACTGCTCAGGGGTTGACACGTCCTATACTCTCACCCACACTAAAATTTGGTGCTTAATAAAAAGTGCTTTTCCAGTGTTTTGACAGTGTTAGGAAGCCGAATCGTTGGCCAATTTAAGTAGAATAATTTGGGAGGCTTGCAGCGTGTTTGAGGTGGAGAAACAGGGATCAAAAGGCAGGAACGTTTACCAATAAGCCAATTCCATGAGCATGATCACCCTTCCTCCAATAGGTCCCCTGTCACTTCCTCTTCACCAACTTCCATCCACATGATGTCCTCCTTTTATGATAGAGTTGCATGGTCTCTCTCCATGCTTCCAGACATACAGCCTGCTCCTCTGCTTTCAGTTACTGTGGGCTCCTCCCCTTCCCATTGACCAGTCTCCTCTTCGCTCCCCACAGCATATTCTCCTCCTCTGATTGTAGTGCATGATCTACTCCTTCCACTTCCAGATTCACAATTTTCCCCATCCAGCCGTATGGTCAGCCTTTCTATCTGCAGCTGTAAAGTCTTCCTTCTCCACTGCGAAGTGCACAGTCTATTGTGCCTTTTTCAGATGCAAGGCTTTCTCTTGTGCTGCCATTGGCACAATCTTTTCTTCCAATTCCAGTTGTAGTCTCCTTCACTATCTCTTCCAACTTCAAGTTTTCACTTCTTAGCTTTCAGGTGCGTAGAATCATAGGAGCTCATTCACAAAGGTAAACGTACAATTTTGTGCAAGTTTACAATTTTTTTAAATTCACAATTTAATTTTACAAGTAGTATCTTTACGACTGCCTGTCTTTTTATATGCAGAGTCTCCGCAATGAGTGCAGAGACTCTGCAGTCTTAAAGATACTACTTGTAAAATTGCTTTGTGAATTTGCAAACAAATCATACTTACACTTAAGAGTAAGTTTACCTCTGTGAATTCGGTCCATAATGTTCATCTAAGTGCATAATATCCTACTCTTGCATGTGCATGACTCTTCCTCTTGCAGGTCCACAAGAGCATCTCCTCCTCATGTCCATGCCCAGCCTCTTACTCGCCTATGTGAATAATCTCTTTCTTTTCCAGGTACCCAACCTCTTCCTTGTCCTGGGGAACAGTCTTCTTCACATTCAGAAGCACTATCTCTTCATCATTCAAGGGAATATTCTCCTCTTCATCCAGATGCACGGTCTCCATATCTTCCAGGTGCATATTCTCCTCATAATCTAGGTGCACATTCTCCTTGTGATGCAGACTCCCGAGCAATGCCTGTCTGCAGTCCACAACTCTCCCTTGAGGTCGACACCCGATCTCAGAGAGAGGTTCATTTTAACTGGGTAGGAAGCACAAATGGACTAATGGAGTAAACACAGACAACAGGTTTCTAGTAGGATATATTCTATGTTATGACAGCCAGCACAAGTAAAAGCCACACACCAGTGAATTCTAAATCACGTAAGCATACATGAGAGTTCAAAGTAAAATATTTGTACAGCCCCAGCGCAGGCATCCCTACCTACCAGAGCACACGTGAGATTCAAAAAAGCTAAAGTCTGTTACAGTGTGGAAGCACAGAAAATATCCTTCCTTCTGCATATAAGAGCTCAGGATCAAAAAGGTCTCATTTTTCTTGTAGATTGTAAGGAAATGCTTTTGCATGAACACCCCCTAAGGTTTAAACTATTGCTGCTGGTTTTCCGACTCTGGGGAAGTCAATGGGAGTCTGACCTAATCGTATCCGGATGCATACGGATGCATCGTATTCGTACGGTCAGATTCCCCCGATCTGAGTCATACAGAAAGCATTTCGGAACAGATTCGGTCAGTATGCTTTTCAAACAAGATTGGAATCAGGCCAGAAGTCTTCTTGATGTGCAGGGTGTGGCACACTCTTGGATCCAGGCCTACCTTGAAGACTGTTTTCAAAGAGTTTTCTTTGTCCTTTCTCATCATCACTAAAGCCACTATTGTGCGGAGTGCCTCAGGGCTCAGCCCTTAGGCCGCTGCTTTTTAATTTCTAACTTGCCCCATTGGCTCCTCTTATTGCATCGTGGGGGTGTAGGTGGTTTCCTATGTGGATGACACTCAGTTAGTGTTTTCTTCTAAAAAACAATTTGTTGCCAGTTTACATACATTTAAAGAGTGCCTGAAAGATATTTCAAAGTAGATGAACAGCAATTGTCTGAAATTGAATGCAGATAATTCTGAAGTATTGGTTTTTAGGCACTCACCTCCTCCCCTGTGATGTATTCCTATAGGTACTGTATCGATTCCCCTATTCCTGACCCTGGTTTGGTTAATAATTAACTAGCAGCCATCCAACGGTGCAAAAACCGTTATCTGATTAAGCCACACCACGGCACAGAAGCGCGTTATCTGATTAGGTCATAACGCATGCAATCTAATTAGACAAGCGATATTCCTCCAGCCCCTGATAAGGCATACGGAGTTCTCAAAACAAATCAAACCTACAGCGACCTGGGAAATTCCCATAGCCATTGTTTTGATTTCACCGAGAACTTCAGCAAAAGAATGTACGAACGAGCACGTTCATATGACATCCTTATTGACGTATATATGTCCATCCTTACGTCAATCTCGGCACCTTTCAGGTATAAATATTACCGACATTGCCTTAAGCAAACACATGCGGTGGTGACGAGATTGGAGCAGCGAGACGTGCCGAGGAGCCCACCAGAGAGCGAAGCCCACAGGCGCTGCCCCGCCTTTCTGACGCGCTGAGAACGAGACGCTGCCTTTCTCCTGCTGAGAAATCCAGCTCCGGCGCTTCCAAGCAGCCCTCGCAGGCAGCTGGAATATCAAGGCCTGGGATAAGAGATACCAGCCCTCCATCATTCTAGATCTCAGGTACAGAACTAAATAACCCCTTGCAGAGAATTCTTGAGTCAGTCCCTTGGCAAAACAAACTTAACTTAAACTGCTACTTATCTACTCCCGCCCACGTATTAGGCTTAGGTCAGGTACACTGGGGTAGGCGTGGTTAGAAGCACCAGTTGAGTACGATTAGTCAAATGTATATATGTATGTATCTATTTTATCCATTTTAAAGTATCATATGGCTCAGAAACCATATCAATGCTTTTACAGTATTATTTTATAATTCTGTCTTTACTGTATGCACTTTACTTAACTATCAGTATTACAATAATAGCGATTCATTTCTCTTGTATGAGAAAGGAGACTGATCAATAAATAACATCTTTTTATTGAACACGCCCGTCTCTTCCTTTTCTCTACAATCTGGTGAAACTAAGAATGCACTGAACTGACTGAGTAAAATAAGTTGTCTTTTGTTTTCACACGACTCTAGAGATACACTCTTGATTAGGGGAGAGCAAAGTTGTCATGTTCTATGGTTGTCAGAAACTAAATCCCTTCTTGTCTATCCAGAGAGGTTAAACTCCTCCTTGCCTATTCGAGAAAGTTTCTAGTGAACTCTGAGCTAGCTGGCAAACACAAAACTTTAAGTTTAATATCGTCGGTAGAAGACCTAGTTAACCTCTGCCCTAGGTCTATACTATTGAAGATATTATTCCAATGCGCAGAGCCTATTGGTATAATAGGAACTACACTACACCCCCTTCATATCTCTGGCGGCCCCCAGAGCTGGGTTCGTCACCTATCCCAATGGAATCAGCAGCAAATCTCAAAATCAGGTTGGATACGGACCTCTCTTTTATGGCACAAGTCCAACAGATTTCCTCATCCTGTTTTGGGGAAATTGAGAACCATTGGGAAATCCATACATTTTCTGCCATAAGAGAGCCGTAGAATCCTGTTAATGCTCTGGTTACCAACCAGTTGGATTATGCCAACAGCTTATACCTGGGTTTACCAGATTACCTGATTCACAGACTGCTGATGGTAGAGAATGTGGCGGCGAGGCTAATTCATCGGGTAGCTTGCAGCATCATATCTCCCCTGACTTGAGACAATTACACTGTCTCCTGGTGGCTAGGAGGATAAATTTAAAGGCTCTGACTTTAGCCTTTAGAGCCGCAAATGGCATGGGCCCATGCTACCTCAAGCAGAGGTTCAGCCCACAGTGACAGGAGCGGACCCTGAGATACAATCATCAGGACTCCTTCAAGTCCCACGATATGCCAAGACTTGACAAGGTGGCAGGTCTTTCTCGGTAAGGACGGCCAAACTGGGGAACGCTTTGCCAATCTATCTGTGCCGGGTGTAGACAGAACAGGCATTCAGCAAGGTCTTAAAAACTTGGCTCTATAGTCAGGCGTAGTATCATTGGCTGGTCTTTTTCTTTAGTCTGCTCTTAGTGCCAGGACACCTCTGTGGAGGTAGCAGCACACTTTGTAAATGACTATTGATTGATTGAACATATCAAATCAGCTTAAAGAGGATCTACCGGACCCCAACGAGAAGGCATTTAAACTCTTTAGCTGGAGCATTATGGGCTCGAGGGCAGGTTTTAGGATCCCAAGTGGCAGGATTTTGTCAGAGGCTTCAAAGTGATCTGTTTACAGGAGACATGGGCAACATCTAGCTGTTTCTAAATAGAGGGATACAAGAACTTTTTCACTCTAGCTACGGAATTTCAGAATGGAACACTAAAAGGGGGTCTCAATATTTCATTTCATTGGCAATCACTGGAAACTTTAATGCGTTAACTACAGGGGCTCCTACTTTGCAGGTTACAATATTCAGTTCTGTTTGCCCTTCTAAGTTGATATTGCAGAATTTTTACAATGCTAGGCCCCACCTATAAGTATTAAGCAACATTCAGGCCCTGGGTTCATTTGTACGAAACCTGTATGGCACCAATTCATCTATAGCGGACATCATGGTGACAGGAGAATTTGATATCCATCTGTGTGGGGACCCCAGGGTGAGTGGGGAGTATGAGCGGGCTGTTATGCTTTTGCCAGGCTTCCACTTAGAATCAAGGTTCCTTTTTAAACACCTTGTTGAGCGAGTTTAATTGCATTTTTTACATCCCACTTTTATTGGGTGAGACATTTATTGGTTTCATTTTTGTCTCAGCACCACTTTCTTCTCATATTAAAAAGACAGAGATAACCATGAGCCCCTTTAGTGACCATAATCCCTGTGTGTGTGTTCTTTCTTTGATCTCCTTTGGTGCCAGAGTGCCCAGCGGGGTCTGGAGGAATCATTATAAATATTTCACTGGGCAGGAGTCTGATGAAGTGCCAGTTAGAGCTAGTCTACTTCTATAAGACATTTTACTCCTGTTGTGAGAATGAGTTTAGAGTCTGTGTACAGGGTAGCAGATTACCTCGTGAGTTTCTGGGGGTCTTTGAAGCGGTTTCCAAATTGGCATCTAGTCTCTTGGAGGCCCCAGCACCATGGGATACTATGGATAGGCCCAGATGGTTTGACAAGGGTTGTACTCAGGTGCTGAAGCATCTTATGTGGGCCCAGAATGCCAAGCCGAGAGATCACACCTTAGTGAAGAACAGTCGCACCCAGTATAAAAAGGAGTTGGTGAGGAGTAGGAATGACCTAAGGGATGCGCAAGGGTGCTGGCGCTGGCGCATAGCAGCAGTTTGTGCGCCAGCGCAGGGAAAGGCACAGAGATGCGACATGTTGCTGAAAATATGTTGCATCCCAGTGACTTGAAACTAATGCAACGTGGTGCAGCAAATTAACTTGCGGCACCGTGCTGCGTTAGTCTCTCATAAATAATCCCCAATGACTATCTCTAAGTACGTCCTGCCCTTTTGTTTTTACCACTGTTATCTGCATAAGCTATTTTTAGTGTGGTATGCTTTATGAAAGCTGCCATGAGATTGAAGAAAACCTTTGATTGACTGTTTAATCTGTTTGATAATGGCTGGTTTCTAATGAGCGGTGTACCTTTTTATGTATAGCACTTTTTACTCATTTGTACTCGTATGAATGTGTTTTAAACTCAATGTCTTAATGTTATGCTAGGCATATTTTCTCTACGGTTATTGCTGAGGTTATCTGCTTTTATGGTTTTTATACAAAGAACCGAATAATGCTTACTTTGATTGATTGATTGTGTGATTGAATAACCCAAGGGTGGTTAAAGCCTTGGGCTAAAAAACAGGAATTCTTCAGGACTTACTTTTTCAAGATGCAGTATAGTGAGGTTGTTGTTTGGGAAGCTAGACGTTGGACTTTTAGGTCTGCTCAATATAAAAAGCCTTACTGAGTGAGTAAAACCAAAGGATTACAAAGCACAAAACCCCACCTGGCAACACATATTAAGCCTCCTCCGGAGGGAGCTGAAACAGCGTCTACTAAAAGATATACAGGTTTGAATATTAGCTGCAAAGAGAAACCACCCTAGGGGAGCAGTCTTCATGATTCACTCAACTCACTCTCCATAGCCCAGAAGGCTTAGGTTGTGGGATTTCACCCGGAACACTATACAATGCTAGAAATGTCCAACTCACTACAAATCAAAACTGAATCTCTTTCTTTGGAAGAAAAAAGCTCTTCAGAGGATGTGATGCAGATGCCACTAGGACACTGTGGACATATCAATGAAACTTGGGACACTAGCCTTAAATGCCCCCTTGAAGGCTGGGCAAGCTTTTGAGAATACATAGAAGGATGCTGTTTGTGATAATTTGCTAGTGACTAAGAAATCAGCTCATGGAAACCCAAGTACATTCCCTACAGCACTAGCTAGTAATACCACTGCTAAAACCACTCAAAGCTCTACGAACCTGCCACAATATCAAAAGTTTGGCAGAAACCCGCCACAAGGTTCACAAGTTGAGATCCGATGGGCCCCATTCAAAAGGGGCATTAGGACGATCCCTAATAGACTCGATAAGCATGAATCGGAGTCTGCATTGGCTAAGACTATTAATGGAGGGGTTGAACCTGGATTTGAGACATTGACACCCCTTCCTACAGACTTGCAAGAGGCTCAGATTTTAGCTCTGGAGATGTCTGTTGAAAGTAGCTTCCCTGTAAGGTCCTGACAAGAGCATTGGATCAAGATCAAGATCCGGGGAAGGGGGTGCCAGATGGTAGTTTGAAGAAATCTAAGTCTGAACTATGTGCTTTACTCAAGCAACTTCTGGTCGAGGTTGAGGAAATGAAAACAGTTCATAAGAAGATGGCTGAATAAATTGAGAGCAAGTTGGATTTAATTTGCAAAGATCTTCAAAACAAAAATCCCAGGGGCACAGAAGCTGAACAAAGGATTTCAAATTTGGAGCATGCTCAATGATCTCACTCAGAAATGTCATATCAGCTTCTAAAAGATATGCCCATGGTTAAATATAAACTGAAGGATCTGGAGAACAGATCATGGCAGACAAACCTAAGGTTAGTGGGGATCCTGGAAAACTATGCACAAAATACGGTCTTGATTGAAGAAACGTCCACGCCACGTTCTAGCTATGTCTTGTCTGGTCTGCGCGCATATCTTTCCATTGCTAGATCACACACGGTCCACCCAACCACACCCAAAGCAGGAGCAAAACCACTGACCATTTTAATTTACTTTCAGGACTTTTGAATTTTGGAGGAATGTGCCTATGAAGCTTTCCAAAGTTGCTGGGAACTGAAACATCTCTCTGAGTCCTTTAAAGCGAAGGTGTTCAGGCCCAGCTTTTGCACCCAGCTAAATTGTACGTTTTTAAGCGGACCAGTTTCATACTTTTAGTGATTCTGCTGAAGCAGATAATTTGTTGTCTCACACAGGTAGGGGTCCAAGCGGCAAAAAGTGATAGCTATGGGCCATTGGTGCAGGAGGAGTGCACCAACTGAACAAAAGAGTTGACTGTTTTTAATTTCAGCGGGGGTTAGGAAAATTGGGTTGGCAATGGGTGGGTGTGAGTGAGGGAAGGGAAAATTGCGATGGTGGGTATGTGGGCATGGTGGATGATGGGAGGTGTGGGGTAAAGGGAGTCACTGCATGGGCAATATTTGCTGGGTACAGCAGAATGATATAGTAGTTTGAGGCCAATGGATGGTATGATTATTTTTTTCAGTATTTATTGCTCATCAATGTCCAGCATTAAGGTTGCGAAAAACAAAGAAAAGTACACAATTGAATTAGTTATAGTCAGTTATAACACAAATGATTTGAACAATAGATGGAAGGGAGATTTTGTGTTTCTTAGTTTGTCACAATATGATCCAGCAATCATTCTTCTACAAAAAACACATTTTATCAGGGGCAAGGACAGAACCAATCTAAATTGTTTTTGGGTTAAAAAATGTTTTCTTTTTATCAGCTAGAGCACTTGAACAGATGTACAGCTGTGGTTATTAATAAAAAAGCAAGAGTCAGCTGCTTGCCTCCTGTGAATGTTGAATATGGGTCTTGGGTTATAAACCCTATATTGACTAATATAGAAAATTGTGTGTCACTTCATTAGAAATCACCCCCTGACCCTCGGATCAGTCCTGCGCTCGCAGCGGGGGCTACAGCAGCCGATTTGACCCTGCTCAGTGTATATTCGCCGCCATCTTGGGTGAGTGAGTGGGCGAGCAGATTACTTGCTCGGCCCTCCCCCCGATCACTATAAAAAGCTAATTTGGCGTCTTTCACCATTGATAGCAAGTCGGAACGGTTCCTGAGGCGTGAGCCGGGAACAGAGGCATATTTTAAAAGGAAAAATCGAATTTTTTTTTAAAAATTGTAAAAATTGTATTTTTGTGTGTCACTTCATTAGAAATCACCCCCTGAGCACCCCTTACCCTCGGATCAGTCCTGCGCTCGCAGCGGGGGCTACAGCAGCCGATTTGATGCTGCTCAGTGTAAATTCGCCGCCATCTTGGGTGAGTGAGAGGGCGAACAGATTACTTGCTCGGCCCTCCCCCCCGATCACTATAAAATGGCACCTCCTACCCGGAAGCGCAGCGGACGGGCGCAGCGGACGGGCGCAGCGGCAGCGCGCCGAAGGCGAGCCCGTCTGCGCCCGTCCGCGCCCGACCGGGACCAGGGGCCACTGACCCTGCACCTTTCTTCATGTACACCTCTGCACAGCTTCTTGCCCTTCATGGCAATTGGCACATTAGTCCTTTTACGCTGGAAGATATAGCAGCCCTGGGCATTCTGACTCCCTCCCCCGCCCTTGCCACTATCTTACCTCTTAAACCCAAGCACGTCCCTGGCTTGGCCTGTCCTCCCACTCCCCCCCCTCCCCCTCTCCCTCCTGGGCCCCTTCCTATCTGCTTAACACTCGTTCAGCTGGTAAACACCAACTAGAACTGTTCAATCTCCTTGACACTGATTCCCCTGATTTTCTGTTTTTGACGGAAACTTGGTTTTCTGCTGCTCCCGCGCCCGACGTTCTATCCGCATTGCCCGCGTCCTACTATTCCCTTCGGGCAGACCGCCCTGACGGGAAAACTGGTGGAGGTGTGGCCATGATTATTCGGTCTCACCTCCAATTCCAACTCTTGGCCCACCCTCCCATACCCAATGTGGACTTCCTAGTTGCCCGTTCAACAAACCTGTCAGTTCCCCTTACTATTGTCCTTCTATACCGACCCCCCCAAACTATGCACCACTTTGTGCCCGCCCTTCAAGATTTACTGGCTACCCTTGCAATTAATAATTTGTCTGTTCTCCTACTGGGCGACTTCAACTACTGGCCTGGTGACCCCAGGGAAGATCAGACTTCCAAAGATTTCTCCAACACTCTGCATTGTTTTAATTTTACCTCCCATATTCATGCCCCGACCCACGCCCACGGCCATACTCTTGATCAAATATGGTCCTCTGGTCGAACCATCTCTCCCACTACCGTTCTCCCCTGCTCCTGGTCGGACCATTCCATCATCTCCTTCTCTATAGACCTTTCAGCTGCCGACAGGCCCCCTCTTCCCAAAAACATCTTAACACGGAATTGGAACCGAGTGGATTTTAACATCTTCCACTCCTTCCTGGCAACTTCTCTCCCTAAGCTTTCTGACCTTTCCCTTGATTCTCAAGTCGATGCGCTCAACTCATGGCTGTCCTCTTCCTGCGACCTGGTCACCCCCCCTCAGGGTGGTCAAGGCCTGCCCTCCCCACGAAGCCGATAAATGGTTTTCCAGTGACCTTAAAGCACTCAAACTGGCCCTTCGCCAATCAGAGCGCCAGTGGAGGCGCAACTATTGCCCCCTCCTGAGGGACCGTTACAGGTCTCTTCTTAAAAACTATAAGAGAGCAATCCTCTCACCAAAATTGGAATATTTCTCGGGAAAAATCCTGTTAGCAGCTAATAAATCTAAGGAGATTTTCTCCATTGTCCATAATCTGGCCGCATCAGACAGAGTCAATCACAACCCTACCCCTTCCCAATCTCTTTGCCTTTCCCTTAATGACTTTTTTCTCGAGAAGATTGTTAACATCAAACGGAACATCCCCCCTCCATCTTCTCCTCTCCCTGCTTCTCCCCTTCCTCCCTTGCTGTCCTCTCTTCACCATTTTCCTCTTATTTTGCAGGAATCCTTCCTTGCCCACCTTGGGAAGGTCAAGTCAGGCTCCCCTGCTGACTATGGCCCGGCTCGTATTCTACGGGAGCTGTTCTCTGGCTGCCCCGACCCTCCTTTATCCCTTCTCAATGCATCTATTTCCCAAGGCAAAGTTCCCTCTCTGTTTAAATCAGCTACAGTTATTCCTATTTTAAAGAAACCAGGTTCTGACCCCACACTCCCCGCCAATATTAGACCCATTTCGTTGCTCCCTTACCTAAGTAAGATTCTGGAAAGCCATATCACTTCGTGCCTGTCGACCTACATAGAGGAAAATCATCTCCTAGCCTCTCACCAAGCTGGCTTTCGCCCAGCCCATTCGACCGAATCTGTGGTCGTCTCTGTTCTCGACGAGCTGAAGAACAAGGCGGATTCCAATTCCCCCAGGCGCTGGTGCTCCTTGACCTCTCCGCTGCCTTTGACACGGTCGACCACTCCATCCTTCTCGGCCGTGTCAGGGCAGTGGGCATCCAGGGCACCGCCCTTTCCTGGCTCTCCTCTTTTCTCCAGGGCAGAACCCAGGCCGTTCGTCTTTCCGGTTTCTCTGCTCCCCCCCGTTCTGTGTCTTGTGGGGTTCCCCAGGGCTCGTCCCTGTCCCCCCTTCTCTTTAATCTTTATATCTACCCCCTCATCATTTCTTTACTCAAGATGGAGATCTCTGTGTATAACTACGCCGACGACCTTCAACTTGTTTTTGACCTCACCCCTGCTCCTGACTCTCTCTTCAAATTCCAATCTGTTCTTATTTTTATCTCCGACTGGATGAACCAAAATTCTCTCAAGCTTAACCCTGACAAAACGGAGCTGGTCCTGACGGGTGGTGCCAATAGTCCATGGACATCTGCCTTCTGGCCTCCCACCTTCGGCCCTCCTCCGGCTCCCTCTGGGTCAGTCAGGACCCTGGGCATCAAAATCAGTCAGGACCTCTCCATGAGTCCCCAGGTCAGCTCTGTTGTTTCATCCTGTTTTCTCTCCCTTAGGATTATCCGCAAGATCTCCCGTTTTTTTTCTGCTGATGCTCTTAAAATAATTGTCCTGGTCATGATTCTTTCACGGTTAGACTATGGGAATTGCCTCTACGTGGGCATCCCTGCCTACGAGCTTCGGCGCCTTCAGACCATCCAGAACCAGGCCTCATCCATCGGCTTCCCAAGTCTCACCATACTACCCCCCTCCTCAAACCTCTTCACTGGCTTCCCATCCTGCAGAGATCTCTCTTTAAGATGGGATTCCTAGTTTTCAAGGCCCGAGACCGCACTGCCCCCGCTTTCATTAACTCCTTGATCACTCATTATCACCCTCGCCGCAACCTTCGCTCCTCCAGCCAGGCCCTCCTCTGCATTCCTCGATTTCGTAAATCCAGAACTGGCGGCCCCAGATTTTCCATTCTTGCCCCCCGTTTCTGGAACAGTCTCCCCCCCACAATTAGGTCCCTCACTGCTTACCTGCAATTTCGTAAGGCGCTTAAAACCCATCTGTATGGCCAAGCTTTTACCAACCTCTAATTCCCTGGCTGCCTCCCCCTCTGACGCTATTATCCTTCCAGCGCCAGGAAACCGCTTGGTCACAGAGCGCTTTACAAATACTTTCAGCTTCAGCTTCTAATAATAAAATATATAATATTGTTTCTTTTTATGGGCGCATTCATGATAATACTAAACCTTTTCAGTCTCTACAGCGGGAGCTAAGCAATTTGACCGGAATTCCAATTGTGGGGTGGAGAGGAATTTCAATGTGTTGCCCACTCCTCACATGGATTCCTCGAACCTCAAGGGCATGCACCATAAGAAATGGGTGGAGCAGATTTGTATGATTTATGTACTCTGCTTGAAGTGCAAAACGTATGGTAAAGATTGAATTCGACTGTCAGGATGTATTCATGTTTTTCAAAGCAATACAGGTGAGTACCAAGGATTGATTTATTTTTAGCCTCTATCACTATCCCAAAAATCTCTCAGCAATATCATTTTTAAGATCATTCTGCAGTCATTTTAAATTTTCCGCTGTATGTCCCCAAAATAGAGAGGAGATGGATTATGAATACATTTTTGTTGAGCCAAGATATTATTATTGAGTCATTATCAATAGAGATTGAATATATTTTCAAACCTAATGAAAAAAATGCAGATATGGGTGTAGTACGGGAGGCTTTTAAGGTAACAATTCTTTTTTATCTCTTTCTGCTGTTCAGAGAAAAAAGGATAGGAAAGAGCAGAAAAATTGTTGTTGATAAAGCATATGACACGGCTCTGGTAGAACAATCAGATTAGGCATTACATAACTGTCTGGAAAAAAAAGAAAGCCTTAGAAAGATTTCTCCTTATAGAAATAGGTTCTTAACAGCTGTACTTTTAAGAGCCAGGTATATGAGGAGGGAGAGAAGATGAGGCAGTTCTTAGCTTAGATGACTAAAGAAAAAAGTAATTGAAACTTGTTTATGGTGGTCTGAGACCCTGTTACTAATATAATAAAAAGAGAAAACTTAGAAATTGGGAATATCTTTGTGAATTACAATGCCTTGCTTTACAAAGCAGAAACTGACACTTTGGGGTTGGCACCAGTAGAACAGTTTTAGCATGAAGTGCAACTACCATAGTTAGAGGCCGAAGCTGCAGACTATGTGGTGCACCCTATGAGCAGTGATGAAGTTGGCAATGCTGTAGGAGAGTAGGGTCTGCTTCCTATGGTCACCCCCACTTTTTGCTGTGATTTTCTGGTTTTTCGACTTTAGTGTGGCTGTGGGCCTGCTAATCAGACCCACAGCCCAGCCGTTCTCTCTCTAAATTGATACCATGTACTTTAGGTATACACCAGATTGGGTATTGGGTTACCTTTGTGAGTCCCTGTATAGTGTACCATAGGTACCCAGGGCATAGGTGCAACCAAGGCGTACCAGGGGCTGCAGCATTCATTATGCCACCCCTGGCTGGCCCTCCAAACTGACACCACAGGCTGATCACTCAGCTTGGGTAAGGCGGTGTAATCACCCCTTACTTAGATATAGTATATCTATATCTACCTATACAAATAGACACATATGCACCTATAAGTCACTCCTATGGTAGGCCTCAACAATCCTGGAGGCAGAGTGCTTGATTTTATGTGAGAGGGTGCCCTAGCATGAGCTGAGCCACTCTGCAGCTTTCGAAACCATCTCCTTCTAGCTGTTCTATGATATAGCCATACCATATACTCTTAAGTGCATTATAATCTTCGCGGTTAATGCTAACTTTGGTTTGGCTTTATTGAAACATGTCGCGTAATGTGTCAAACACTTTGGAATACTACCCCCCCCCCACCAGTTCTGGTGGCGGGGTAGCATTCCACCCTTCTAGAGGGAGAAGACATGTAGTTACTGCTTTACCTGGTTAAAGTTAAACAGAGCCCCAGCATCACAAAATGGATGCTGCTGCCACAGACACAAGTCTGACCTCCTGCTGCTGGATGAAACTCTGGCAGGGGAGGCCTGGACAATAGGTTCCCTGTCCAGGGAGGTACCAGCACCTCCCCAGACAGGCTGATGAGTATTAGGACTTGGAAGGGCAGCATCAGCATATGCTTTATGAGACACTGCCTGTTGCACACAAGGTGCTCCCTGCATAGCCTGGTGCCAAACCAGTTGCTGGGGCACTCCAGCCCCACTCTGTCACGAAACTGGACAAAGGGAAAGGGGTGTAACCACCCCCTTCCCGGGTCCACCCATAGCCGGGACCTAGCAGGTAATCCAGCCCCTTAGTTTAGTATAAGTATAGGAGCTGTGTCCCCAGGACTTTAGATTATCCTGGAACGAAACTTTAATACAGTACTCTTGGACCTTCGACATTATATTCTGACTAGAAGATGGAAGACATCTCCCTTGTGGTCAAGGAGTGACCACCCTGTGCAAACAGGCACCACCAGTAACTTGCTGGTCTGCTTTGTCGATGTTCCCACTCGAACCCGAAGACTTAGTGACACAAGAACTGGACTTTCATACTTCTCTGACTCCAACCCACATTCACAGCAAAGCTGAGACCCGTGGCGGACACGAAAGACGTGGGACGGGACACTCTGGACATCCTGCATTTTGCTAACTGCATCGACTCCTGAGGTAACTTGCAGTTGTGCATTGGGGTATTAGAAGCCCCAGACCTGAGCACTATTTGCACTGAAGCTCAGCCCTCCACACTCCATGTGTGCCGGGTGGAGCCTGCTCTTGCATTTCAGCTTGATGTGTCTTCTCAGTTGCTAGCCCATTGGCTAGTGAGCCCCTGAAGACATTCCTTTAAAACCAAAATGCTTTCCTGGTTGCTCCAGGCTTGCTCCAGCTTACCTGAAACGGAGATGCTCCTCTAACCTTGCTGGTCTGCACCGAAGCCCATCGTCACTTCTTGTGTAGATTGCGTTTGCCAAGGCTTGTTTGTTCCAATCCAGATACCGACACCGCAGTCAACCAGATCCTTTGTGGGACAGCTCTAATCCAGCTCCTGTTGTCGTCGACACCACCTGGTCCTCGTGGCTGCAGAGAAAAGCTTCACCTCTTCACCTGAGATCATCACAACATCGCCTAGTTCCTTCCTGGTACCTTCCTGGTCACTGGCTAGTGACCCAGTCTCTGTCCCCTCTGCTTTCATGTTCTTCAGATCTTCGATCAACCCTTGGATTGACCCGGACACTTTTCCTCTGGTCGCCTGCAGCACTTCTTTGCAGATCTCCATAGAAAACATCAACGAAACCTGACACCAAAAGGCACCTTTGCACCCAGCTTCCCTGGGTGAGGTAACACGAGTACTCCGGTGCTCCCATGGGTCTTGACTCTCGAAGTGTCCTAGTCTCAAGGGGTTTTGTCGTAGTCCATCCAGAACTGCCCTTAATCAGTAACTTTGTAACTTCTTCGTTTCCCATTATAAGTCAATGGTAATTCGCGACTGTGTTTAGACACTGCACGCGTCTCCCATGGGCCTCCTACTTCCTAACCTTTGGTTGTTTAGTGTAGCCCCAGCGATTCCCCAGGCCCTAGGCCTACTCACTGTTTCAGACGTGGTTCTTATACCACTTTCTTAGTATATAGTTTGTGAGGCCCCTAGGGCATAACTGTATTTGTGCAACTTATCGTATGCTAATTGAGTAACTTGTGATGTACTTTGACCTCTGACCTCATAAAGAGTGCAGAGGGGTTGTGTTCAGAGAGCATATGAAGCAAGCTGTTTTACCAATTATAATCCCTTGAATACCAAATGAAAGGACACCACACAAGGTATATATCAAATATATATGTATTTATTTCTAACACAATGCTCTCTGCTCACATGCTCTCTGAAGTCTTAGCCTATGACTGCTGATCCATGCTACCACTAGGATAGCGTGTCTATTAGGTTGACTTTACAACCACCATCAATAAGGGTCGATTAGATTGGTGCAAGGTGCCCACTAGAGTAGTGGACATCATATGCCAGGCTAACTTCTCACAAATGCCATAAAGCACTTGTAAGGGCCTAAATCATATGGGGAAGATAATTATGGAGCATAAATTATAAATGTTTCAACTCTTTAGTGGAGGCCCCTTTAACAAAGCTATTTATTTCCATTGTATTGGGTGGATCGATCCCACTCCCTTTTGAAAAGGGTGCAATAATTTTTGCTTTTAGAGAGGGAAAGATAAAAGAAACAACCTCGTATCATTCTATAACACTTCTTAATATGGATTACAAGATTTTAAGAAGAATTTTAGCTAATAGTGTTAATGTTGTTATTAACAATCTAATTCCCTCTGATCAGAATTTTTTTATTTGGAGGTGAACTTGAGGTCTAATAAACACTACCTGGCAGAGTGTACCGATTTGGTCACGGCTGACAATATTTCAACAACCGGAGTGATGTTAAATGCAGAGAAGGCATGAGACAACCTTATGTGCTGGGGTATACTGTTTAGGATTTTGGAAAAACGTAAGTTTCCAACATCACTCACAAGGTCTATTGTCATATTTTACTATATTATGTCAGCTCAAGTGATTATGAATAATGGATGTGCAGGCATCATTTTTCCCAGTAGAAGTATGCTACACGGTTGTCCTTTATCCCCCATTTTGGTTGCCTTATTTATTGAACCCATAGCCCAGTATACCCGCTACCACAAGGGAATGCTTCCCCTGCTGGCGGATGATGCTAAAATAAATATATATATACAGGTGGCATTGCTCTTATTCACAGATAGTGGCAATATTGAGACAGCTCTGAAAGCCATATGGAGATATACCAAACTGGATGGCTATAAAATCAATGAATCTAAAATTGAATCACACTAATTTAACACCACTCCCGATATGTTGTCCCCCCAAGAGACAATTATGACCAAAACGCTAAATGTATTTAGGAGTTTGTTCTTCAGATTTAGTTACGGATTATCCAGAATTATTCTCTGTTAGAAATGGGGTAGCCAATTCTACGGGGGGGTAGCATGGAGCAGAGCGGGCAGGCCAAACTTCAGAGGACATGTGTGAAGCATCCACGCAGTACCCACAGACGACACACCAGGCACACCACAAAAGAGACGCAACACTGGGTTGGAAGTAAAAGAATAACTCATGTATTGTCTCCAACATGCAAAGGTAAAACACAATAAAGCACAGTAATGCACGGTAATCACAAAAGGGCGCCAACGGGCGCCAGGGCAATAGATGTCAGGGGGATTATTTACAAGGAAAATGGGAAAAAGAATGAAAGGTAAGTAAGTCCATTAGTGTCCAGCTGAAATAAAAAGAATGTTTGCACATGCATAAAACATAGGGTCAATATTGCAGGGCCAACACAGGTATTAATCCTGAGCATCACCTGGGTAGAAGGCTGTAGCGTGCAATAAAACATTAGGTATAACCACACAATGGGACTTGCATTAGCACCTCCTGCAAAAAGAACTTCACGCACCTAGCATCAACACCTGGCATAAGGCGGAGCAGGCCTACATCATGGGGCATGAAACCTTTAACAGGATATTCAGCATACAATAAACATTAGGCGCAAACCATTGACATCAGGCCCACCACTTCAGTAGAGGAACCTCTGGGCATTAACCACTAGACTTAACTCGGGGCATAGGGCATCCTCCTCAACGTGGGGGCATTATTTTCCAAGTCAACACTAGGCATACAATGCCCCGATCAGGAACCTTGCGGGGGGGCCATCGGGGCCCAGTACAGTTTTTCCAGGGGGGGTGATCTCAGTCCCTCCGCCCATCGGCCAACACTAGTCCTGGGGGCGGGCACCGACCCTGTGCCCCGACACCCCCCCAACACAGTCTAACGAGGCCCACACTCACCGGGCTCTTCCGGGCAGGCCGCCGGACTTCTTCCAGCAGGGGAAAGACATCGGTCTGTGCCTCGACGGTCACCTGCTCCTCTCGGACTCTTCACCTCAATGCTGGCCCCTTTGTCGAGGGGGCCGGTCAGGAGGGCCCACGCAGCTCCGTCGCTCTTTCCTGGGCCTCCCGGGCTCCTTTCTGCTATCAGCTGGTGCAGGGAACATGCAGAGCTCTCTCTCACTGTACGAGAGCCCCGCTGGTGGCCGTCGCGCGGGCAATCTTCCTCCTCCGCTCCGGCGAGGGGGCACTGACCAGCGGGGTGGGCACTTGCTCCGGTCTCAATGCACAAACGGGGCTCCCTCTTCGCCACGGGAGCCCCGCAACACCGATGGCTGGTTTCTTCCGGGCTCCCGGCCTCACTTCCAATCCGCGTGCGGCTCCGGGAGGGTGTGTGTTGCCGCCAATCACAGCGCGGCCGGATAGGGGCGGCGTCCGCGGGGACCAATAGTAGGGCAGCAAGGGCCGGGGCGCAGCCACTGACACGGCCGGGCGCCCCATCATGTGATGCGGGTGATGGCGGCTTCAGGGCCTAGCCCGGCCCTCAACGATATCGCGGCGGCCCTCCCTCGCTCTAGGGGCCGCGGAAAGGTTTCTCCCTCTTCCAGGCCCCGGACAGCACAGTGAGTTTCAGGCAGCACTTTTGCTCCCGCTGTATTTCAATTAGCACCTGGAGCCAAAAGCGCGCCAAAACGCGGGCAGACCGGAGCTAGTCAATTATAACGCCTCGGGGACCACAACAGTCACGGGGCACAGCACTTCAACAGGCAACAGTGTGCAGGGATCCAGCGCTTCTCCTAGGGCCACAGCACTCTGGGGGCACAAGCAGTATAGCGCTTAGCAGGCAGCACTCATTCGGGGCTATATAGCAGTTCAGTTCCTTAACAGCACAGCAGTTTCCAGTGGCACCCAGCGCAAGGGGGGCGGACAGTCCCAGCAGCAAGCCCCAGGGTAACACTCCTCACCTCCTGGGGGGGGATCCATCATGCTTCTTCCCTTCTAGGCGCTTCTTTGCACTGCGCTTGCGTGGCGCAAGGTCCCGGCAGCTTCAGGGACCTAGGGGGGCCCTCCTTCTTCAGGGGCCCTGGGGACAGAGCAGTAGGCACTACTGGGCCAGGTCATCAGGTAGTGGGAGCATCACCAAAACAGGGTGGTAGGCTTTCACCATCCCCACTGCAGCGTGGCCCTCCTCCTACACAGTAGCCTGAACTACTGAAGTGGGGCTTTACAAGCCCTGGGGACAGTAGGGGGGTCCTAGATGGGTGCAGGGTCCAGCACACAGGCCCAAGGGGCGGTATCCCCTTTCAGCAGGTCTCCTCACATTCCTGTCCCAGCTCTGTCTCAGCACATGGTACACATCCCCCTTATTTGTATCCCCCTCCCAGACAGTGTCAGCAGCTCCTGGAATTCTCTTGCAAACTGGTTTAAACTGGCTCAGGGGGAGGAGTAGAGCACCCTGGGTGCCAGGCTTCCCTCCAAAAGCTAGGGGTAGCTGGGTACCTAACAACTAGACTGCTAACCTCCTGCAGTCAGGTGGCACACACATAGCCTTGGCAGCCATTTCAAATACAGCATTTCATCAGGGTACATTTTCATGACAGGGGGTTCACAAGTGCACACACCATGGTGTCACATTTAACATTAATCAGGGCATCTCGTACCACACATGGCCTATACAGTAACCTTTACCATGGGGGAGACATCCTGAAACTAGGGGGCCGAAAAGGGAAACATTTTGGGGAAAAGGGCTAAGTCCAACATTCTCTTTTTTCAGTTTGTAGTTCTCTTTCCCTTTCCTCTATAGGCCAGTTTTCCCTTATACAATTGCCCATTATGTCCTTTTTTATTTCTATCTATAGATGTTCCTTTTAAACTTGAGACCATTCTGACGTCATTTATTTGGGGAAATAAGATCCGCGTGCTAGCCTTGAAATTTTACAGTTACAGAGATCTGAGAGAGGCTTGGCACTACCTAATTTTAGGCTAGATTATGGGTTTCTGATGCACTACAGATACGAATTTTCAATGCAGGCTTCCCAATTTGATCCTTTATCATCTCATTTATGTTTAACAATTATGACATCACCGGTTTTCCTGGGTCAATGATGGAACCAAAAGTACCAAAAATGGTGAGATATAATTCCCTGCAAGCATTATGGGCTGACCAGCAACAGCAGTTTTACAAGTATAAAATTACTGGTATCCAAAATAGAGCACCTCCGGCTAATTGAAAATATCTGCCCCCACGCCTAATACCTTTGAGGACAAAAGTGCAAATTGTGTGATGATTAAAATCATCAAAAGGGAGGGAATTGTGAGAATAACTTTAAAAATCAAATTTTGTCTTACAAACCATATTAGATTTGCACCTTAGAATGCATTTAAACTTCTGCTGAAATCTTTGAAATGTTTTTACTTAGAAAATGGCACACAGAGAAATGTGCTTGCTCTATAACGTCAAATAATTCTTTTAGAATGCATTATAAATCTCGCAAAATAATTCAGCAAATTAATCAAATGAAGGAAAAAAGTGCATACCTAAATGTATATCAAATAATGCTAGGATTTTTTTTATTACACTAAGCTATCATTTTTAAATGTTCCCCGTTAGTAGGTCCAAAAGTCATTTCTTTCGACTCCTGCTCATAGCTTAATAACCGTGTATTTAGAACATTTTGCCTAGCACCAGCATCTTTATTAACCCCTTCGACGCTCATGACGAGCTCAGCTCGTCATGAGGTACGCCTGTCGTACGCTCATGACGAGCTGAGCTCGTCATGTAACGCGTTTTTAAAAAAAACCTCAGTGCACCGCCCACCACAATGATAAACATGTAGGATGTGCCCGCCACTGTGGCGGGCACATCCTAATTCCCCCTATGGGACCCCCGCCCTTATGGCGGGCGGTCCCATTCTCCGTTAGGGTGGCGGGCGGACAAAGTCCGCACGCCATCCTAATGTGCCCCTATGTCTCCCAGGAAATTGAATCCATGACGTGGATAGATTTTCCATCATTTTAAAAGCATACGTAAGTCTGAAACCTTTTTTCTACATCCTGGGAGTACTGTGAATTCTAGTGTTTGGTTTAATGGCTGCATGCTATGTGCCCTAAAATGGTACAAGAAAGACCCATACGTTTTGTGTTGATTTTTAATGCTTTATTGACTATCTATAGCTGACAGTAGTTCTTGTGAAATATTGCAATTCTTTATTGACAGTATTGATTGTGTTTGAACATGGTTGTTATGCTAAGTAGTTATGAGTCTTTTAATGTGGTGACCCCTTTGACAAGGCCAATAGGCTTGCCTTATACATTGATGTAGTGATCTTTGGCAAAGTCAATAGGCATACCTTATAAATTGAAGTGAAGACCCCTTTACAAAGCCTGCGTTCCTTAAAGTGATACATCTTGCTCGTCTGCAGCTCCGGTGCGTATTTGTGGAAGAAGACTTCCGGGTTTCCTCCCTGACCGCTTGACCGTAGGGTCGTGGCGGCCATGTTGGGAGTATGCCAAACCGCGGTATAATAAAGAATATTGACAAATGGTGATGGTCTGCTAGGCGTCACTCATCCTAGCAGACTGTTCTACGGTCTAGCGGTCAGGGAGGAAACCCGGAAGTCTTCTTCCACAAATACGCACCGGAGCTGCAGACGAGCAAGATGCGATCCCGGGGAGGCTGAAATTAGGTATAACGGAGCGTTTTCACCGACTAGGAAGTAAGTACTATGTCTTACAGAACCATGTGGCATGGGTCGAACAATCTTTCACGTCTGTGCAAAACTGACAGCTTTTTTATCGATCTCCTCATTTACTCTCTCACGGACCAACAGCAGTGTGTCCACAAGGTGAAATCGAACCCCCTGAGAGACCATGAAGTGCTTGCACAATACCAAGTAAATATTTGAGAGTCTGAACTTACCTTTGCTTCTATTGTATGTTTTTCGTGTCTATCGTTTTTGGTCACATTAAGTCCTGTCTTGTTTTTATGTGTGAATTCACAATCACTTAACATATGAAACGTCCCACACTTGGCATGCAAGACTGCACGCACCAATATGGTGCAACCATCCACCGTATTATCGGATGATTGCGGCATGAAGGAATACAATGTGACCCTTCCTTCTGGAAGGGTATGAAGGCCACTAATTTTGTGTTTTCTCTTTACAGAATCTGAAATCAGTACAAAACTTATGTATTTCTAGTACGAACGCATGCTTTTGGTAATAAGAGTGTTTATCATTTTATTACTCCCTATCAGGGGACATAGGAGTGGCAAATACAGGGCTGGTCCCTGTATGGTCCTGAAGAAATGCTAGGGGTAGCATGAAACATGTTGACCATTCACTGAACCAATCCTCATTATAGGTTGTTTACAGTGATACTCACCCCACTTTTAATATACCTGCCTAGGAGCATAATAAATCTGTTGAGGCCCACTAAGCACGGTATTTTTTAACTCACCTACACCCACTCCACCATTTGTTTGCACTACTCATAGTCTTTCACATAAAAGTGCTCCTGCGTAGTTTGTGAGTCATAGCACGCCCCCTTTTCGTAGAGAACTGGGATGGGCCCAATGATGAAGCATGTCACCCTGGGGCAACCCCGGTGAGTGAGGGGACACTAGAAAGAAAATGTTCTTTCTTGGTAGGTTTCACTGATTATTTAGGTCAGTTACCATAACATGAGCTAGGTCTCGGGACCCAGCAATCTGGATTCCTACTTGTACATCTGAAGGGAAACAGAGGTTGTTGACAAGTCACATTACCTTTGTTCGGTGTGTGACAATCCTTGTGCACCACAAATTTAATAGTGGTAGATAAATTAGTGAAAGTACTAACACAAACTAGTCTATCCATGGTGGTTTTTGCTCTAGCTCCCAACAAGGCAGCATAGTTCTTAATCCTGGCTTGTTTGGCTGCATTTCTCACTAAATACTAGGGGTAATCTCTATCAGCTGTGAGGTTAGATCCTGTTCATATTCCTTGTATTTGGATACTTATGAAAAATTGCACCTAATGGTAGGGAACTGTCCCACTAGCAAGGTATCTCTCAATTCTCTAGGATGAAAACTATAGTGGGAAAATAATGAATTTCGGTCCATGGGTTTCCTGTACAACTCTTTCTACAAGGTACCCTCTGATGGATACATCAGGAGATCTAAAAAGGGTAACTTCTCCTTACTGTATTCACAGGTGAATCTCAGTAATTGGTTCCTAGATTTAAGCCAAGTGTTTAATTTCAAAATGGTATCAGCTTCACCCATCTAGATGACCAGAATATCGTCTATGTAATGCTTCCAAAGTTTAAAATGGAAGCGGAAGGGATTATTTGCTGAAGAGATGTAGGTGGTTTCAAACTATGCCTATATGGATTGCCTAGGCTGGGGGCCCATTGATGTAGGAGAGACCTGTAAAAATAGTCACCCTCAAACTGAAAAAGGTTTTCCTTCATGGTCAGTTTGGCACACTCCATAATGAAGGGGACTGGTGTGATATAATCATGAGAATTTTTCAACAGCAAGGTAACGCAGCTGGTGCTCATGTAAGCACTCTGACATCTTCGGGTCGGGTCAGCGCTATATAAAACAAAAACAAACAAATTACTGTATCGTATCCAAGGCCTCATCTTGCAGAATGCAGGTATGCAAAGATTACTATCCCACACCACTGTCTCTGAGTAGGACTGGGACTGCTCTGGCTCGCTAACCAGAGAAAGACAAAGTCTACAATGGGGTGGTTGGTTTACAGAGATTAATCAATTATGGGCCTACTATTTGTGCAGACCTCACATCCTGCACAACTATCCACAACATTTCTCACAGCAGTCCTTCAAGTGGCTACCCTAAAACCTTTACATTCTAATAATAGTCAGTCAGCCCGTGAGATAATGGCTGATAAGTGGACAAAGGCCTAGGGACAACATGATTTGTCCAAAGGTGAACAATTTGGTCAAGAAGAAGAAACAAAGAAAGATTACAATGCAGGATTGCTAATTTCATGCTCCATAATTTTCTATCTATTTAACATATTTGTATCTGTTTAAGAAAGCAGGTCCCTGATTTAAAGTAGGGTGTTATGGGATGAAACCCCCCAAAAATTAACTCACCAGCGTTTTGTGTCATGAGAAAGAGAAGATAAACCTGATTCAGAGTAGGGTGTTATGGGATGACACTCCGGAAATGAACTCCAGTGACGTTTGCCAACACCAAAATAAAAATCTTCTTGGTGAAACCACAAGCAGCCACAAGCAGCAAAGTGCCCTGCAAAGTAATAATGGAAAATTGGCAATCATCCATGGGTAGGATGACCTAGGAAGGAAGTGGATGAAGTATGAATCCTGTGCTTTACTTTTAGAACTTAGTGAAGGAGTGGCCCAGGGTTGATTCTTTTTACTGAGGGGTCCAAGCTGCAGCCAAGGCTGCAAAGCTAAGAGAATGAAAAACCCCTCCTGAGCTTAACACCCATCAGCTAGTGCTTCAAATGCCCAGGGTGAGAGGCCTCCCTCCCAAGGACCTCTCAACCATGGTCCGGCACTACAAGGCACAGGGGAGAAAGCCCTAGGGTAAGTTCATTACGTCTCAAGTTCCAAGAAAAATTGTTTTCAGTTACAGAGGAATTTCAGCGAAAGTGGAATGTTTTAATTCATTTTAGTAGCCGGTAATTAAATGAGCTAAATTCCAATTCATATTTTTGTTCACTGCATCACTATTGTCAGGGAACAAACTTATGTAATTCAATTTAGCCCTTCTCAAATAGGAACAGTCCAGGCAATGCTGACATGTCTATTTCTGTCTCAACGGCAACACAAGCAAGCCCATAACTTTTTTTCAGCAATATTAGTTTTCCTCAGTGAAGTGCAGATTGCAGTGCATGGCCCAGTGAGCTTAGGGACCCACATCTAGGTATATCAATCGCATTTAAGAAGCTTCTTAGAGAAGTAGAAAATAGTTAAGGATGGAATACATGAATTAATTTCAGCCACTGGTAATTACTGCAACCACATTCCAGGTCAATGATATTTTGTTCAGTCTGCTACACATGGTGACCAGCCATATACATGTTTCTTGGTCCTACTGTTGAAAATGTAAACAAAATACCTGCTTTAGCTGCTTCTTTCATTTCTCCCTGATTTGAACATGAAAATAGTGGCCATGCTGTTGAAGACTGGCAATGAGACGAAGCCCAGGCATAAAGCTATGCCCCTCTTGTGGAGTTTGCGGAAATTGGGCACTCTGCGGAGGAGTGCAGAGTTCATGAATTACACCTTCCAGGCACAAAGAAAAGTTATTTTTTCTGTTTATGCACTTGAGATTTATTTTAGCGCTCACTTGCGAGTGCCACAATACTCCCAGGCCGCTAGCGAGCGTGTGCGAGACTTCGCATTCGCTCTCTCCACAAACGAGCTCCCGCAAGACCTCATGCACATGGCTTTCGGCCAAGACCGCACCAATGTTGTGCTTTTTGCGGCCGCAAATAAATCCATCTTGGGATTGCTTTTGTGCTCCAGAAGCAACTGAAGAGGCTTTTTTGAGAAGATTTTCTTCGCCAGTGGACTGTTGGAGTTGTTTTTTGTGCAAGAAGACTTTGTTTTGAATTTTGTTTTTAACAGGAAGGAAGTGCACAGGAGACTCCTACTTCCTGTTCATGTTAGGCAGGCTCCTCCCAGTGCTTTGTCCATCTCCTGGTCACATTTGATTTGGATTTTGAGCTGAAAGGATCACTTTCCGTGTCTGCTGCATGTACCATTGGATTAAAGGACTTTGTTTTTGAGATTTAAGAAGTAAGTTCAAAAACCTTTGTATAAGGGGGTTATTTGTTTTCTAGAGGGTATCCACCAGTATTTGTTTGTACTTTTATTTGATTTTTCAAAGTTATTGTGGTGGGGGGACTGCATTCTTTCAGTTAATTATATTTTTGCATTTAATTTTTCTTTTTTTTAAAGGAATAAATTGTTACAGTTCAGTTCAATTTCTACATGTTTGTTAAATTTACAATATTTATTTATTTTACTATATAGACTAGTCTGCCAACGCGCCAGCCACTAGGCCCAGGCCAGTGCTAGTCATGGGTGTATGAAACAACTGTTTCTGTTGTTTTAAAACATCATTTAGGGCTTGGAAGGCATTGGATTAAATAAAAAAATAATTTTGGGGGTATTTCATGTTTTTTATGTACAAACAGTTTATATATGCGGGGTAATATTTTATGCCTTGGGAGGATGCGTGTTGTTGTAAACTTTTTATAGTTCAGTTAGTTTTTGTTTTTGGCATTACTGGAATAATGGTAGTGTTTTCTTCAGTGTTGCCATGCTTCCTTTGTCTGTCCAGTGTGTGTGTCTGTGTGTGTGTGTTTGCTATGGGCCACCATTGATTTGTCCTTGTTCTCCAAGCCATGTGCCCGGGGGGCATTTTGTGGAGTCTGTGTCGATAGGCCTGAATGTGTTCTCTTTGTTCCCCATGCCTCCATGCTTGCTATTTTTTTGGGCTATGTGGCTGGCAGCCATTTGTGTGTATCCATCCAGTGTGCTTTGCAATAGGCTTGCCTGTGTTATTTGTTCTGCATGCCTCCTTGCTCAGTGTTGTTGTTTGACCATGTAGCACTGGCTGGCAGCTATTTTGTGCATCCAGACAGTGTGCTTGTGCCATAGACTTGCATGCATTCTTTATTCCCCATACATCCTTGCTCAGTGTTGTTGTTTGAACATGTGGCATTGCCTGATAGCCATTTTGTGCGTGCAGCCAGTGTGCTTTTGCCATAAGCTTATATGCGTTCTTTGTTCCCCATGTATCCTTGCTCAGTGTTGTTATTTGACCATGTGGTACTGACTGGCAGTCATTGCGTACATCTATCCAGTGTGATTTTGCCATAGGCTTGCATGTGCTCTTTCTTTCCCATGCCTCCTTGCTCTCTGGTGCTGTTTGACCATGTGGCACTGGCTGGCAGCCATTTTGTGCATCCAGGAAGTGTCCTTTTGCCATAGGCGTGCATTCATTCTTTGTTCCTGATGCCTCATTGCTCAGTTTCGTTGTTTGACCATGTAGCACTGGCAGGCAGACATTTAGTGCATCCAGCCAGTGTGCCTTTGCTATAGGCTTGCATGGATGGATGTGATATCAGCTTAAACATATGCTTGAGTATCCATTTGGTATGCATATTCAGAATATAATTTTATTGAACAGAGCTTATAAATTACATGCATTTATTTTTTTATTTTTTTAGTCTGCACCTCTTTCCCACATAATAGGTTTCTTGTCATCCTCCCATACAGACATGGTAATTATTGTCAGTTTTTTAAATTTCAATTTTAACTTTTTAATTTGTTGTATCTTTTTTTAATTTCTGAGTTATTTTTAATTGTATTTGTGTAGTTTTTTTAAAACACTTGTAATTTAAAAATAAATACATATTTTTTTCTTTTTTTACATAAAAAAAGTTAATTACTTTTTTTAAAAAATAATTTTGCCTCAGTTGATCCATTAATCTATCCATCCATGCATCGATCCATCCATGCACCATAGGCCCATAGCCGCGCAACAGCATTCAGTTTTTTTTAGGTATAATTTCATTTCTGCCTGGATACCCATACGTACACACAATTACCTGCAATTTTTAAAAGATTATTATTCCATTTACCCATGCAGTCCCCTGAATGCCACAGGTGTCTCCTTTGTGGACATAAAGGAAAGAGATTAGGGCCCCGATGTAGGTAAATCCCATTTACCGAATTTGAAATACCGAATTTTACCGATTCGGTATTTCAAAATCGGTAAATGGGATGTAGGTCCCAACATCTGGATTCGTTACCGAATCCTTAACAATTCTTTAATTACCGATTCGGTAAATACCGAATCGGTAATGCCCATTCATTCCTATGGGCTTTGAAGCCCATAGGAATGATTAGGCATTACCGATTCGGTATTTACCGAATCGGTAATTAAAGAATTCACAAGGGTGCAGGGGGTGTCACTTTGACACCCTCTAGCACCCCCAAAACGGGCATGTGTGCAATGTGGCACACAGACATGCCCTAAGGGCACGTCTGTCTGTCACATGGCACATGTGTACATGCACAGATGTGCATGTACACAGGAATCGGTTTTTTACCATGGATTTGTATTCCATGGTAAAATACCGATTCTGTAAGCCATGTGCTGATGGAACATAGGCTACCTACATTGCATTTTCGGTAATTTTACCGAATCGTTATCATTACTGATTCGGTACATATTACCGATTCGGTAATGATAACGAATCGGTAAAATTACCGAAAATGTGTTCCTACATCTCCATAGCCCTTTACCGATCGGAAACGGCCGAAAATCGGTATTTTCGGCCGATTCCGATCGGTAAAGGGCTACCTACATCGGGCCCCTATTAGTCTATTGAGTGTGTTTTCCTGAGGGGAGGTACATTTTATAGTATGGTGTTGTAGTTTGACTTTGAAGTGGTTATTATTTATTACCTAAGCAACCAACCACACTAATGTCGGCTTTGTCTGTGCTAATTCAAACTACAACAATGTCACCTTTCACTAGGTGTTTTTCTTGCTTGTTTCCTTTCAGATGCACAAGAGATGAGACATCACCCACAGTACTGCTAAACAGATAGCCTGTACAGTGACTTAACACAACAGCCCTCCAGTCTCTTTCGCTTGTGCAGCTTAGTGTCACCAAAAGGTTATTCAGACAACATTGTGTGACTGCCGCACCAGTCTCTCGAGTGCAATCTGGTAGCAGCACTCCTTCTTTAACAGCACCACTGCATCCTAAGCCCGAGACCATGTCGGTCAGTGAGTTAGCCACTGTAATCATGGCAGCGCCGACACACAGAGACGTTGAATTGGATTTATCCATTTCTCAAAGTAGTACCCAATTCTTTCAGGAAACAGAGCAAAGTGGACTGCAGCTATGGCCAATAAAAGTAGATCTTCATGACGTTGGAGCAGATGAGGAGGTTGTGATTCCTGCCGAACAAGAGCTTCCTTTTGTAGAATCATTGGCTCCCAGGTCTCCAACAAGTAAAAGAAAAGCTACTACTCCACCATCTTCTCAAAAGCACCACATCTGATGATGGTTTTACGGACTTGGAGTAGACCCCGGCAGAGTCCGGGAAATGTTCCTGAAAGCCTTAGAATTATGGAAGGGGATGATGAGGAGGATGACAACTAAATGTAGTTATTGTGGAAGATGACACAGAGAAGTCCAACATTTGCATTCAACCTCTCCGAAAGAGGTGGCACAGGGAGGGCCGCCAGCTTCCATACTTGCAAAGCCCCAGCTGAGACCTGCACCAACCCCTACCTCAGTATAAGTATTCACTGCAGAGAGGATATCAAAGAAACACCCACCTGCCTCCAGTTCTTCTTCAGGCATTGGCACAGTAAAAAAGTTATTCTCCCCAGTTTGACACATTTTTAGGGTTAGCATAGAGGGGGAGCACATTGCAGTATGAAGCATTTGCCACACAAATGTTTGTCGAGGTAAGCCTGGCTTACATTATGGTATTGGAGGCTAAACAACCCATATGAAAAAAAAGCACGCGATCAAGTGGGAGGAGGGCCTTAAAGAAATTGCTGAACGTGATCTTGGTGGTGAGGAGAACCAGGGAACATAAGTTACAAGTCCAATAACGGTGGGAGGTGATGATGAGTAAGAAGAGGGTGACATCCTCTCACAAAGCAGCCCTGACCCAGAAGTGCACCACTAGAATCACCCACCTCAACGACTTAACAATGGCACAAGAAGACTCTGACCAAGATGGAGAAACCATGGCATAGAGGATTACTTCTCGAAAGTGTCCTGTTTCAGTGGCCCCAGAAAAAAAAATCCAGGCTGCCATAATGGGCATTCCACAAGAATGATTAGCACACACATTTCTACATTTATAGACATGTAAATGTAAAGGACATCTTATTATGACACTGGATGTGCAGACTCTATTCCCGTATTCTTTGGTTTAAAAATAATTCCTTTATTCAAATCGTCTTTAAATCTGATTTCTCATGTAGCCAACACTTTTCATCTCTTCACAAGAGACTTCTTCAGGGCTCTTTATTGTTATATCAGCATGTTCATTATCTCAAAAAAATCAGTTCTTCATGACAAATATTCAAAGCCTATGTTGGAGTCATCATCGTAATCTCAGTGAACAACAGCTTTGACTCGCACATACACATAAGCTGTTACTCACTAAGATTACAATGATGACACCAACATAGGCTTTGAATATTTGTCATGAAGAACTGATTTACAAAATAATGCAATTCTGTTTCTCTACTTGTTCTTCAACAGCAGTGCCTTGCACGTCTATCTTGCTCGGGTCCTGACTGGGACAGGGCCGTTTAGGGTAAGGAGGATGATGGAAGATATCAGGGCGGGACTACCTCATCAACAGCTAGAAGCAAGAGGAAACCATGACTCTGAGGCCTAGTATTCAGCTTTGTGGAATGGAGAGAGGTGCATTGATTTTTTAATGCTGCTGAGTGTGTGTGTGTGTTGCACTGGTGGCAAAAGTGAAACTCTGAGTCATCTTGTTTTTTTTCTCTGCCTCTGAGTATTCTTGGTAGACTCCTCATGAAGCTTCCCTCTCTTCTGTCCTTCTCCTGCACTCTAAAATACTGTTTTTGTTTTACAATTCACAGGGCTTCTTGTCTCATGCACAAATAAAAAGCTAAACCTGAGAACAATACTCTTCCTTACCTGCTGGACTAGTCCAGACAGGTACCCAAGAGTGATGGACATTCCCGAGGAGAATGCAGATGCCCCGTCAAATTTTGAAACACAATATAATTTTTCTTTTAACAATCATATTTGGAGTACTGGGTGGGTGGGTTCACTCCTCCATACATTTATTTTTTCCAATCTAGAAGACAGAGCATTTTGATACTGATAACTTGGGACTCTGGGGCAGAAGGATTGTTAGCAATGCATGTAACTGTACTGTGTCATACCCATTCCTTTGTTACCTTCCACATCAGATTGGTGATGATGATCTGAGGCTCATCACCCAGATGAATGCGGTTCTTGTGTAGTGTTGTCTTTGGCAAATCTTTCCCCAAATCCCCTTCCCCAGTCAATCATCAAACCCTTAACCCTCGTTTCCCGAGCTGTTTGATTTATTGAGGTTTGGCTTAATTAACACCAACAATCCATCATATACTTGGTGGGGTGGATGTGGTGAAAGCCACACCAACTCACTGCAAGATCTTTTATTAACTAAGCAATAGCCCACACGGGCCCCATTTACCAGCCTGTGCATAAAAGTGATCCATATTTTAAATATAAAATGAAGAACATCAATAGTCAGCATCATCATTCAGGTCTTTTGTTGCAAAACCGTAAACGCTAAACCTTGTCCACTCCATTTTTCATGACTAGAGGATTTTGTAACTGTAGTTGTAATTACATAGTAGCACTGTTAAAATCTAGATTGCGACGTAAACATTATCGGCGCCATCTTGTCCCCTTTTAGCTCGAATGTGCGCGTAAGTAGCAGCCATTTTGAACGCCATGGCCTCTCTGCCCACTGTCGATAGCCAGCGCGTCTCTCTCTCTCCCCCTCTGACCCCGCCAGCATCCCCCGCGCGCTGACAGCCCACGTTCTCACATGCTTGGGCCATAAACCACCCCTTCAGCGCGGCCCTGCCTCGAAGCCACATCCCGTACCCGACTAACACCTCCCTCCGTCCCTCTAATGATCACGCATCCTTTGATGAACCCCCTTCCTCTGTGCCCGATTGTCCCGCCCGATCCCAGGCCATCACCTAGCCCTGCGGATATAGTTTATTGCCCCTTACAGTAGGAAGCTGTCCCTCTTCAAAGAATCTATGACTGATAAAAGCCCCCACCCCATGAGATCCGATCAGCCGCACACATTCCGGGAGCCGGCGGGATATCCAGCTGCGCGATAGTCATCACCTACTGAGATCGGGGTGGGTACTTTTACTGTAAATATGTGTGGGAACGGGTTTGGAGCGGGGATTCCGAGGATGCCTTTCCGTACATCAAAGTATTGACAAGAATGTGTTTTATGTAATAAAGCAATAAACCTGTGTATAAGAGGCCAGGCCTCAAGGATGCGTCTAGAGCACCTCGAGAAGATACCCTGTTGTCTGATTTGACGTGTTCTGCTCCGTCGGAAATAAACTCCTGTTTCCTGCCTTCTGTCTCCAGCGCCTGCCTCTTTGTTTGGTAATCTCGAATGGTATGAGAGGCGGCTAACGCCGGGCAAATACTGAAGGGTTCTTGGTCGAATTCGGCCCTACCTTTCTACAATTAGCGTCCCAAATGTGGGGCCCATCAGCGACGCGTGGATCCAGTGGGAGAGGTCCCAACGACGGAGTGAACGACTGCAACGATCAGGAAGAGCTCCTGCCCGATAGACCCTCGTCTGGCAGCCGATCATCCGAACTTCACCGGTTCCGAGCAGACCTCTCTCGAGTGATCTACGGTCCTGACTGGGAACCATCAGGAGTGCCACAGCAATTACGGAGAATAGAGGACGATAAGGCGCTGGGAGCGGAAAATGAGAAACTGTCCATGCGGTCCGGGTAAGGTCGTGTAACACGACGAATTGCGAATTGATTGTTTGATTGTTTGAAAATACTAGTATTACTCATTTGATTGTTTCTGAGAGATTCTCTATTTGCAAACAAGCACAGAGTCGCCATACTCTGTTTAGTCTTTGCAGATAGTGAAGGGTAGGTAACGCAGGCCTTTGCCCCCGTTGTAATCCGTCGGGCCTACTTCCCTCTCCATTTGATTGATTGTTATCCAAGCATTTACTGTTTTGGAATTGGTTCTCTTTGGATCATTCTCTATTTACAAATAAGCACAGAGTCGCAATACTCTGTTTAGTCCTTGTGAATAGTGAAGGATAGGTAACGCAGGCTTTTGCCCCCGTTGTAATACGTCGTGCCTATTTTTATCCCTCATTTGATTGATTGTTTGACCGAACATTGATCGTTCGGAATTGGTTCTCTTTGGGTTATTCTCTATTTACAAATAAGCACAGAGTCGCAATACTCTGTTTAGTCCTTGTGAATAGTGAAGGATAGGTAGTGCAGACTTTTTGTCCCCTTTTGTAACCCGTCATGCCTATTTTTGCCCCGTTTGTTGGTAGTTGGTTCAGCCCGGACCGCTTATTGGAGGTGAACCATCCGGCTCCACTGGAGGGCACCCCTAATAAGGACATGTTTACTAAATATGGACTAGTCACCGTGGCTTATAGTAAGCTGTGGCATAAATACACGAGAAAGGATCGGGGAAGTCAGGGGCCACTGATAGGATCCTTTGATAACGACAAAATAAACGCGCTGGAAACGGCCCTTTATAACAATAAGACAACACCCACTATGCTCGATAGCTTCGGCATGTGGCGCAAAGAAACAGAACAGCGAAAGAAGAGAAATGAGGTCAGGTTAGAAAAGGAATTACGCAAGGCAGCTCACCTTGCCGCTAACAAATTAAAGGAAGAAATAAAAGAGAGAGAGGAAACCAAGCTAAAACAAGATTCCGAAACATCAGGCCAGTGTCCCGTCAGGACACCCTCTACACTTTACCCCGAGCTACCTTCGAAACAGCGAACGAACGATGATTTACTATTAGGTCCCCCGATCATCTACATGCCCCCTCCATACGCCCCTTCCCAACCCTTAGCGCAGCACCCGCAACCCCCACCGACAGGCGAGAGTAGTGCCGGAGCCTCGGTCCCCATGGCCTCTGCGCCGACTGAAACCCTCGTACCCAGCGCAGCACGAGCAGCGACTTCAGATGATCCCGCATCTGGGAAGAAAGACCCTGCGAGATCGAATAGATTAAGTAAGGGTGAACGAGCTGGGATCGATAAGATTGTAAAGACACTGGTGGTGCGAAAGAAAAGTGAGGATTATATAACAGATATGTACCATACATATGCCAATAGCCACAGGCGACACTTTGTCATACGCCTTTGTTACCATACCCTTAATGCCTATGAAGACTGCTACCAAGGAAAAGGCCCTGAAAACCTAAGGACTCTGTATAGAAAAGTTGATGTCGGAGATGGGGACGAGTGTGATGTGACGACCCTCTTCACGCGTACGCTTGAAGTTTTCCGCCACCTCACGGAACAGAAACCAGAGAATAACACCACGACTCCTGCGGTAACTGAGGCCGGAGTAGAAAAAATTGACACGATGATGCCCATAAAGGAGCCCGCTCCCTATTGGGTTCCCCCACGAGGACAGGGAACACACGACGATATTAACCACCAAGATGTGAGAGGGAGGGTAGTTTACAACTGGGTTTACCAACCATGGGATCGGCAAGACATCCTGACTTTCCGAAAGTCCTTGCCTGATCTGCGAAAGAACCCCACAGCCTTCTATACAGAATTAGCCACCGCTCTGGGTTCAACGATTATGACCCTAGCGGATATCAATTTGTTTTTCGGGCTATGTCTGCCAGCTGATGTGTGGAAGCAAATCCGGAAAGTCGACCACCTTGAGCTGTTCGGACATACCTGGATACAACTCGGTAATGTTGACAAACAACGGGAGCCGGGACAGAAACTTTTGAAGGCCATTCTAGACTTACCAGATAAGATTGTGCAGAAATTAAAAACCCTAGTTCCAGAAATGAAGGTGGACTGGTCGATAGTAACGGCCTGTCGCCAGAAACCCCAGGAAGACGTATCAGAATACTTCTCCTGGTTTGAAACGGTGTTCTCCGATTACAGCGGCCAGGACATGACCACTGCGACCGGACATCACTTGTTTGTCCAGAACTATGTGAAAGGCCTGATGCCAGAAGTCTCGCAGAAACTACAGACTAGCGAGAGTAGTTGGGCGGCCTCCAAGCCCGCAGCTATCCTTCAGATGGCTCAATACTATGAGCGACAAAAGAACGAGAACGATCAAGCGACTGAGAAGAAGAAAAAGGACTTGAAAGAGAGGGTGATGATTGCTCAGTTGCAAGGGGTGACTGTAGGAAGGGAACAGTATAGAGGAAACTACCAGTCGAATGCTCCTAGAAATCCACCCCCTAGAGACCGCACACCCGCACCCGGTGCTCCACGAACAGACCTCGATGAGGACCAGTGTGCATTTTGCAAAAGATATGGCCACTGGAAGTCTCAATGTCCAGTTCTGCAAGAAGCACTCAGAAATAAAGACACGAGAGACGTAGCGGGCGGGCCGAGAAATAAAGGACAGGGACGAGGGCACACAAGCGACACCAACAATGACAGACCTGGTAGACCGAACACGTTTGACCGTCCCCGACAGAATCAGTGCCAGCAGTCTGACTGCGACAATGCCCACGACTTCGCATAGGACTGCCAAGGGCAAGGAAGGGATCCAGTCGAGCTCTATGTTGACCAGCAAGGCCCTTATGTCACCGCTAAGGTTCTAGGTACGAAGTCTCCATTTCTGGTAGATACTGGTGCAACATGTAGTGCGTTGTCTAAACGATTGATTCCCAGGGCACCCTTGTCTGGCTCACATGTGACATCAATAGGTTTTGATGGAACGCCCTCCACTAATCCTTTGTCCACACCGATCTCTTTTAACTTGGACAATAACACCACTGACACGACGTTTTTGCTCTCCTCCAACACCCCCGACGCCATTATGGGACTTGACTTATTGAAACATTTTCAAGCTACTATTAGGTGTTCACAAGACGGAGTTCGAGTCATCCTGTACGACAACCCAACACTGCTCAGATCTTGTCGCACACAACGCATGTTTTCTATCACTGACACTGACTTGTCCTTACTCGACACCCTACCCCTGTACCTATGGGCAAAGACTGACTCGGACGTAGGACGCATGATGATAGACCCTGTACACATAACTGTTCGACAGGATGCAGTACTCCCCAAACTCCCACAGTATCGGATATCACCCGAAGGCGAGCAGGCGTTGGTAAAATTCATCCAGTCCCTGGTAGATGCAGGAGTGGTAGTAGAAGTAGTTAGCAATGTTTGCAACAGCCCTATCCTACCCATTGTGAAGAAGCAGGGTGAGGGAGATGAAAAAGCGTACCGCTTCATCATCGACCTACAAGAAGTCAACAAAGTAGTTGTACCCCAGTACCCTGTAGTCTCAGACATCACCACCATTCTGACCCTGATTCCTTCCACTGCCACCACCTTCACGGTAATCGACCTCAAGAACGCATTCTTCTCCATCCCCATTCACTCGGACAGCCGCTACCTTTTTGGCTTCACTTTAAAATCCCGCTCATACAGATTTTGCAGAGCACCCCAGGGCTACACTGAAAGTCCAAGCATCTACAGCCAGGCCCTCAAGAGACAGCTGGATGCAGTCCAGTTACCGGATGGAGTGGTGTTGATACAGTACGTCGATGATATCCTTTTGGCGGCCGACACCACTCCACTTGCAGTCACAGCCACCATCCAACTCCTGCACTTCCTCGCGGAAAATGGCCACAAGGTCTCCAAGAAGAAGTTACAATTCTGCCAACCTCAAGTCACTTACCTAGGCCACCTCTCGTCCAAAGACGGGAGAAAGCTCACACCCGATCGAATACAGGCTATTCTAGAGACCCCTATCCCTAAAACCCCGAAGCAAGTCCGTTCTTTGGTAGGCCTCACCTCCTTCTGCCGACAATGGTTGCCAAATTTCAGCCTCATTGTGAAACCACTACTTTCCCTACTGGCTAAAGATGTCCCCTTCCCGCTCCCTTGGACCCCTGAATGTCAATCCTCCTTCAAGGAACTACGAGACGCCCTTTGTTCAGCGCCCTTCTCTCTCTACACTCACGAAAGGGAGGGATGCGCTTTGTCTGTCCTGACTCAGTCCATTGGCCCCAAACAACGACCATGTGCCTATTTCTCTGCCACTCTTGACCCTGTAGCAAGAGCTTTGCCTGCCTGCCTTCGAGCAGTCGCCGCTGCTGCTGTCTTTATCCGACAAAGTGAGGGAATCGTACTCTCGAATTCCCTCACGGTACTAGTGCCTCATGCTGTTGACACCCTCCTAAACCAGACCAAGACACAACACCTGACCAGCGCACGACTGACTGGGTACGAACTAACACTGCTCGCACCTCACATCACGCTGAAACGATGCACCACACTGAACCCAGCCACCTTGCTGCCTCTGCCTGAAAACGATCCCGATGTGCCCCAATACATGACTGTGTGACCCTCACGGACGAACAGACTAGGAGTAGAGTTGACCTCCGAGACACTGCCTTCCCAAACCCTGACAGAGAGCTATGGGTAGACGGCTCTTGCATTAAACTCCCCGACGGCACCACCTCAGCTGCCTATGCAGTTACCACAGCCCGAACTGTAGTTGAAACCGCCCGCATCACGCAACGATCCGCCCAGGCGGCAGAACTGATTGCCCTCACACGAGCATGTATCCTAGCAAAGGGGACGACAGCAAACATTTACACGGACAGCCAGTATGCCTTCGGGGTGGTTCATCATTTTGGGCTCTTATGGAAGGAGAGGGGATTTCTGACATCTCATGGCAGGCCCATCCTGCACGGAGATCTAGTCTCCGCTCTGACTGAAGCGGTTCTCCTCCCCAAACGACTTGCCGTAATCAAATGCAATGCACACAAAAGGGTGACAGACATCATTGGACAGGGAAATGCACTGGCCGACATCACTGCCCGAACCACAGCCGAGAACAGGACGACGACTCGCATGTACGTGACTAGGTCACAAGCAGAAAAATGGACGGAGGCTAGGGAAACTATTAAGGACATCCAAATGGCCAGCTCACCACAAGAATTGACTGAATGGGCACGGGTGGGATTAAAGGATGATGAAGGCTGCTGGCGGACAAAGGACACGAACAAATGGTTGCTACCCAACTCGTGCCTGATCCCCATACTGACGATGGCCCATTCCCCTGCACACATAGGATCTGCCCCTATGGCCGAACTTGTCTCCCGAGTTTGGCATAACGATAAAATTACAGACTCAGCCAAACGATTAGTCCAGCAAGGTCTAGTCTGCCTGCAACACAACCCTGGGAAAGGAACTGTCGTACCCCGGGGAGGGTTTGGGGTCCCCAACCATCCATTTGAAGTCCTACAGATGGACTATATCCAGTAAGAGAGATGTCAAGGACTGAAGTATGTACTTGTTGTTGTGTGCACTTTTAGCAAGTGGGTGGAAGCCTACCCGACGCGTGACAACACTGCTATCGCCACTGCAAAAGTACTACTGAAAGAGTTCTTCCCTCGCTACGGCCTTTGCCGTATTTTATGGAGTGACAATGGCCCCCATTTTGTAGCCGAGGTTATCCAGCTCATCCTGAAAGGACTGGGGGTATGACAGAAATTCCACGCAGTTTTTCACCCCCAATCTGCTGGACTGGTCGAGCGGCACAATGCCACATTGAAACTAAAACTGGCGAAAATAGTGGCTACCACAGGACTAAAATGGCCAGACGCTCTCCCCCTAGCATCGCTGTCAATGCGTTCCACCCCCACCAAACACCACTTGACCCCTTACGAGGTCGTTTTCGGCCGGCCCATGAGTATCTGGTCCGCACCCAAACCGACATCTATTCACGACGTCCCGGACGTCCTAATGTCTGACTACCTGTATAACCTAACTAAAACACTGTCTGTTATTCATCATCAGGTGCTGCAGGCCATCCCCGATGCTTCCAGGGGCCCCGGACATACCATCCAGCCTGGAGATTTCGTCCTGATCATGAACTTCCAGCGGGAGAAGAGTCTGGAACCCCGCTGGACGGGCCCCTGGCAAGTCTTGATCACCACCCGAACAGCTCTTCGAGTGGAGGGGAAGCAAAATTGGCTGCACGCACATCATTGCAAGAAAATCTCTCCGGCCCTGACATCGACCGAAGACGTGAGCACCCAGGAAGAGCTCCTGAACAAAGACCGACCATCCCTGAGCTGCTACCCTGAAACAGAGACACTCGAATTGGCGAAATTCCCTGATCCCACTGTACCATCCAGAGAAGGGTATAACCTGCGACGAAAGGAGGGAGCTTCGGTTAAGTAGACCACTGACTAAGTTATCATTCTCAGAGCGGCGGCCTAACACTACAAAGGCTGCCAGGAGAGAAACCAAACGAAGTCTGTGGTTCTGCCCACTACTGAGCACCTTGAAGATGATGGAAGCGCCCGATACGAAGATGATGGAAGCGACCGGACATCCGAAGACCCGCTACAGGAACCCAAAAACTGACAGTTTGCACAGCTCAAAGACTATTGCTCTTCTTATCACCCTTCTCCTTTGCCTCATCCTCATGACTACCTTCTGGATCGTGGAAGAGAACGCACCGGCTCATAAGACATTTCTAACGACTGCACAGCCTACCACCATGAAAGAACACTACCTGGTGTCTCTTTCACCTCAAATCCAAGAAAGGCGTAAGGAGTTCTGGAACAACTCCTTCGTACAGTTGCTGCACCAACACAACCTTGCTGCAAATGCCACGAATTGCTGGATCTGTGGGTTGATACCACATGCCACCGGACATTCCATCTCCTTCATCCCTTCACCTTTCTCTGTTCATGGCTCCTGCCTTGCCTGGCTGATCCTCTTGCAAGAGAGCTACAGAGACAATGTCACTTCCAGCGAAACTATGTCACACTTTTATCATGGAGTCTGGCTGAACAAAACCGGGAGAGCTGCTGCTCCTTTTTGCCCTCTATCCTCCAATGCCTCTGTTCACATGGACATCCCCGCTAAAGAAATGGTGGAGATGCAAATATTCAACAATCCAGCCAGACCCACCTCCTACCTCCGAAAACGAACAGCTGCCACCCTGACTGTGGCCCTATCTGTCGTCAATGTCTCGGGCCTCGTATGCATCACAGGCCATGGGACACAAATGGTGGGCCACAGCACTTGCCGCATCACCAGAACTTTGTACTCATCCGACTCACCCTCTTTTGTCACCTCCCCAAACATGTACTTCGTCTGTGGTACAAAGGCCTACACCTGGCTCCCAAAGGGCTGGGGAGGTACCTGCTACATAGCCTTCATCCTTCCTCCAACCTATGTGGCTCCGGCAAACCATCACCGACAGAGACGAGCAAAGGACATCGAGCAGGCCGACTCCACTGGAGCACAATTCTTGGATGCAATGAAATGACTTGTTCCACTTTGGGGTCCGATGGCGAACAGTCGTGCCATTCGACATTTATCCCAGGCAGTCGAGACAACGATGAACATTACAGCTGGTATCCTCACAAACAATACAGGCGGTCCGTCTGGTGGCTCTTCAAAACCGCCTTGTTCTAGATGTGGTTCTGGCGGACCGTGGAGGAGCATGTCGTATCATCGGGTCCAGCTGTTGTACCTACATACCAGACAATTCACCCTCCGTTTACAAGGCCATCGAACACCTCCACAGACTTTCCTCAGAAGTTCATCAGGAACAAGAAGGATGGTCGCTCGGGAGTTGGTTCTGGAGTGCTGTAAATGACTGGGGATGGAGATTGCTCATGATTGTACTGATACCAATCGTCGTAATATGCGGACTCTGCCTGGGTATTCAATGCTTGCCACCTCTGTGTTCACTATTTGCTAACTGTGTTTGCCCCAAGACTCCGAACTTTGAAGCTGAACGCATGAGAGCTTTGTATGATGTAGAAATCCGTAATATGATGGGGATAGACATAAATTGCCAAGCTGGCTAGATATGTTGAAAAGGGAGGACTGTTAAAATCTAGATTGCGACGTAAACATTATCGGCGCCATCTTGTCCCCTTTTAGCTCGAATGTGCGCGTAAGTAGCAGCCATTTTGAACGCCATGGCCTCTCTGCCCACTGTCGATAGCCAGCGCGTCTCTCTCTCTCTCCCCCTCTGACCCCGCCAGCATCCCCCGCCCGCTGACAGCCCACGTTCTCACATGCTTGGGCCATAAACCACCCCTTCAGCGCGGCCCTGCCTCGAAGCCACATCCCGTACCCGACTAACACCTCCCTCCGTCCCTCTAATGATCACGCATCCTTTGATGAACCCCCTTCCTCTGTGCCCGATTGTCCCGCCCGATCCCAGGCCATCACCTAGCCCTGCGGATACAGTTTATTGCCCCTTACAGTAGGAAGCTATCCCTCTTCAAAGAATCTATGACTGATAAAAGCCCCTACCCCATGAGATCCGATCAGCCGTACACATTCCGGGAGCCGGCGGGATATCCAGCTGCGCGATAGTCATCACCTACTGAGATCGGGGTGGGTACTTTTACTGTAAATATGTGTGGGAACGGGTTTGGAGCGGGGATTCCCAGGATGCCTTTCCGTACATCAAAGTATTGACAAGAATGTGTTGTATGTAATAAAGCAATAAACCTGTGTATAAGAGGCCAGGCCTCAAGGATGCGTCTAGAGCACCTCGAGAAGATACCCTGTTGTCTGATTTGACGTGTTCTGCTCCGTCGGAAATAAACTCCTGTTTCCTGCCTTCTGTCTCCAGCGCCTGCCTCTTTGTTTGGTAATCTCGAATGGTATGAGAGGCGGCTAACGCCGGGCAAATACTGAAGGGTTCTTGGTCGAATTCGGCCCTACCTTTCTACAGCTCCCCATTGCTCATAAATTACTATTGCGATTTTTTGCTATTTTACCACTATCAGGAATTCTTTGTTGTGTCATGTAGTAGTCTGGTCTCAATTCTTTGTAAAGCTTTGATATAATTTATAACCAACTAACTCAGTGTTTTTTTATTTCCATTTAGTTGTCCAAAATGGATAAACCTTCTGATTAATCCTACAGTTGGAGCTCACATGGGTGGGAGTGGGACCTTTCTTGTGAAGTTATGATACATTCCCTGTATTTGTCTCATCTATATTCAGGTAAGACAACTATGGAGAAAAGTGAACTGGTTAAGTTAATTAGTAAGTAACATACTGCTATCGCAAGTAATCCTTTATCTAGGTTGTTGTAGACAATATAGGTCATGGCCGCATCCCCCCTAATGGTCAAGATAGTTAGAGAGGTATAACTACCCAGAGCTACGTGGTATAATACACTCCTACAAGCAGATAATCAGGCTGTGTAAAAATTAAAGGCAGCAGTGGAAAGTAAAAGTAAAACATAAAAAAACTACTTCAGACAAAAATGTTGATGAAATATAATAATTTTCCCCTTAATTGTTTTTTAGAAACAAATTCATCCCTCCACCCACCATAGACCCACCCCTCTCTCCAAACAAATTGACCCAACTACCAATGTCCAAAAAATAAAAAAGCCTTTTCACAACTCCTTTCCCACCCTCTCCTCCCACAAGACCCTCCCACCAAAAGAATTTTTTTTAAAAAGGACTAGAGGAGGGCACCGTCCATTTGGGTCCGAACCTGGTCCAGGCTCTGCTCCATCCTTTCAAGCCGGCTCTTTATAGCGTCCAACCGCTGCAGGATGCACCACGGCAATCGCCTGTCAGAGCAGGAGAATGTGGCAGGAGTTGTTGTCAGGGCCCCTGTTAACTGGCAGCGGCTCCGGCGCCGAGATGGCAAGGAGGCTTGAGGCTGACCTACTGCACTGGGAATTAGGAGAGTCACAAGGCCAGTTTTATGTTTTTACCACCCATGCCTCACAGTTAAAATCACTAACTGTGTAAAAATGTATTAAGACAGAATAACACTGTAATAAAAAAAACAGTGATTTGATTGCTCTTTTCTTCTAAAGGCTTTTCCAGTAACTAAACAGGCACTTCTAGTGGTAAAATATATTACCTCTCATTAATGAGTAAGGCATTATGCACTATGGAGTACAAGTTGTGTGTTGTGCTAAATTAATTGAGGCATGCTCATTGCTAGCCAGCGCGTTGGGTATTTTGCTACTATCTGCAGCTAGAGCATCTGTAGTTGAAAATTATCTATTTTTATATACAATTGCCCTGCTCTTCTCCAAATGCCTTTCTCTTTCTACCCTGACTCCAAATGAGGCAATTTAAAAAGTAAATAAGATACTATGTCACAAACCTCACATTCAAAATGCAGATATCCTATTTGCGGTTAGTAGACATTGAGAAATCTATACACTGCACTACTGGGGAAGTAACGGGCTACATAGATTTTATTTGACTTGCTCTTTACATAGTACCCAATACACAAAACTTGAAATCAAATACTGCACTTAGTCCCACTTTACTCACTTGCTTTCAGGCGCGGTGCGTCCATTGGGGCGTAGGGGCGAAGCCCCACTAAGCCCCATGGACCCACCACGTCGTCACTAGAAGCCAAACACAATTATTTTAAAAAATCGCGCTATCTGCCGGCCGGGAAACCGGGAGACACCCGACCTTCCCGGAGTGCGCAAGGGGGGGTGGGGGGAGGAGGATCGGGCTGCTGCAGCTGCGCAAGTGTATTTTTGGGCACAAACATGCCCGCGCATGCGCAGATCGTTTTCTTGTGAATTCCCCCTTAGAGAGAGGACCAGGGGGCGGGCCGCAGCCCCCGGGGTTACACAGGGCGACTGGGCGAGGAGTCATGGTGCCCCCCCAGCCAATCCTGGCGCAGGATTGGCTGGTCACTACATAGCCCAGTTACATAACCCCTGACGGATAGCACGGCCGACTTTGGTGCTGGGAAGCCAGGTTCGAGCCTCTTATCGAACCATAAAAATGTATACATGACTTACTTTGGTGTTAAATTAATAGATATTTTAAAAAACAAATAAAAATGATGTTCCGACTAAGGTGTGAAATTGGTGTCGAATAAATACATGTTTTTAAAAACAATTAATATTAATCATGTATCATTGGTGCTGGAGTACAAGGTTCGAGACTGGTATTAAACACTGACAAGCTGTGTGCAAGTTATATGGTCATAAAAATACATGAATGATGGATGCAGGATGGGTGGATGCATGAATGGATGCAGGATGAATGATGGGTGGATGAATGGATGGGTGGATGAATGAATGATGGATGCAGGATAGATGCAGGATGGGTAGATGAATGAATGAATGATGGATGCAGGATGGATGCAGGGTGGATGGATGGGTGCATGAATGAATGATGGATGCAGGATGGGTGGATGGATGGATGGATGATGGATGAATGATGGGTGGATGAATGGATGGGTGGATCCATGAATGAATGATGGATGCAGGATGGATGCAGGATGGGTGGATGAATGAATGATGGATGCAGGATGGATGCAGGGTGGATGGATGGGTGCATGAATGAATGATGGATGGATGCAGGATGGATGATGGATGGGTGGATGGATGGGTGAGTGGATGGATGGGTGGATGAATGGATGCATGATTGAATGAATGATGGATGCTGGATGGGTGGACGGATGGGTGGATGAATGAATGATGGATGCAGGATGGATGGGTGGATGGATGGATGGGTGCATGAATGAATGATGGATGCAGGATGGATGGGCGGATGGATGGGTGCATGAATGAATGATGGATGCAGGATGGGTGGATGGGTGGACACATGAATGGATGCAGGATGAATGATGGGTGGATGAATGGATGGGTGGATGCATGAATGAATGAATGATGGATGCAGGATGGGTGGATGAATGAATGATGGATGGATGCAGGGTGGATGGATGGGTGCATGAATGAATGATGGATGCAGGATGGATGGATGGGTGGATGCATGAATGGATGCAGGAATGGATGCAGGAATGGATGATGGATGGGTGGATGGGTGGGTGGGTGGGTGGATGGATGCATGAATGAATGATGGATGGATGCTGGATGGGTGGATGGATGGATGGATGGATGGGTGGATGAATGAATGATGGATGCAGGATGGATGGATGGGTGGATGGATGGATGGGTGCATGAATGAATGATGGATGCAGGATGGGTGGATGGATGGGTGGACACATGAATGGATGCAGGATGGATGGATGGATGGATGGATGCATGAATGAATGATGGATGGATGGATGCAGGATGGATGGATGGGTGGATGCATGAATGAATGATGGATGCAGGATGGATGGATGGGTGGATGGATGGATGCATGAGTGGATGCATGAATGAATGATGGATGCAGGATGGATGGATGGGTGAATGCATGAATGAATGATGGATGCTGGATGGATGGGTGGATGCATGAATGAATGATGGATGCAGGATGGATGCAGAATTGGTGGATGGGTGGGTGGGTGGGTGGATGGATGGATGGGTGGATGCATGAATGATGTATGGATGGATGCAAGGTGGTTCGGGCTCGCTTGCTGCGCTCGCTCGCTGCGGTCGCTGCGGTGCAATATGCAAATTAGTTTACGCCCTACCACTTTCAAATGTCACCAGCCACCCCTGCTTGCTTTGCCGACCACTACAAATTATTTCCAACAAATGAAAGGAAACTTGACTTACTCTACTGCAGGGTAGGGTGGAGGGATCAGGCAAGTAGGGTAGAGCTAATGATATATAAAATATAGGAGTCACTGTCATGACACTGATCATCAATTACTCATGTAACTATTAAGCTTTGGCTTATTTAGTCATTATAGTTGATGGAAGTCGAAATGATTTGTCATGTGACTATTAAGCTTTGACTTGTTTATTCACTGTAGTTGAAAGGGGTAAATCTGAACAGGAGTAAAATTAATCTGTTATGGACACAATTAAATATATTTTGAATCACTTCACATGACTATTAGATGTGGCACATGCCAAGAATGGATTTTTCAATTTGTTAGTAATCGGGGACGGTAGAACCTAGGAAGAATAAAGGAGTGAAGTACTAAGAGGAGACTGAGTGGGCGAAGGGAAATGCACCTTGTGTGTTCAGTTTGCAATGCATTGAATACTTTGTAAATGCCCCATTAACTGAAGTAGACGATCATTGCACAGGCAACATTCCAGTCACAAATTGAACCATACTGCAGTTCAGTCATTGGTGGCAAAATGCCTGGGCAGAGAGGAGAGTGTTGAATGATGATAGATGGGATACATCTGTCTCGCTTAACAAATACAATGAGTCAAGGGAGTAGAACAAACAATTCTAAATGGGTTTGTATCCCATTCTTGTCACCACATGAATGCAAGACAGCAGGTAAGGGTGTCAGAGCAATTTTATTTCTCGCCAGCAACACCAGGTTCCATGCAGCAACTCCCGTCCTGAAACCCAGCACCAACATTCCAATGCCTCAAGATACCACCCTAAGCCCACAACAGTCATATAACCCAACAATAGGTAAATGATAATAATGAATTATAGGATTTACGGTGGTTAGTAGAGCCCTCGTCAGCGGTGCTGGTGGTCGGCACCTCCTGACAAGCTATTCCAAGACCCACCTCCACAATGTCCCTCTTCTTGCCCCTGATGCTGATATAAGAAATTAAGAAGATAAAAAAAGAATAGATTAGTGATTCAGTTAATCTCAACAAAATTATTATGACAAACGCAGTCACACTGTACTTATCTAAAACAGATCACCTATAGTACTAGTTTTTAGTCTATCGACTATCATTGAGTTGGCCATAATAATCCTTAAACCCCTATTCCAAATTTCCTTAACAAAAACTACATTTGGAACAAATGCATGGCAATGAATTATCTTTGATTCTATTCTCATTTCTCAACCTCCTTGATGGACCAACTCAGTCTCTCTTTTTTGCAATGCATAGATGCATAATACTCATCGCTGTGAAATAGCTTGGAACTGTACGAGCTACATAAAGAAGGTCACAGAGAACGCTAACTCACTGATATCACTGATTCACTATGGTTACATGAGGACAGAAGAATCTGCAATGACTTCTTAATAAGCCAAAGCGAGCGATGATGACAAGTACAATTAGGTAGTGTTGAGCACCTGCCTAGCTGAAACTGGATCGCATAATAATAATATTCTTAATGTGAAATAAACATAACGTACCTGTGAGTGTGAGCAACATGCTAGCTGGAAAGAATGGTAGCATTGCAGAACACAAACACAACAAATAATTAATAATACTCACCGAGTCTCAGTATCTCGACACCGAGCAGGTCAAGCAGGTCCTGCACCCAGTCAAGAATATCTGACCAGTGGTGCCTCAGTTGCTGGGAGGCGCGCTGTACTTGGCTGGTGCACTGCACATACTGGCACACCCCCCGCCAGTGCAGCTGATGCTCCTGAAGACCTGCTGCCTGCTGTCAGCATGGAGGGGACGTGGTGCTGCACAAAACAAAACTAGTGCTGCGACCTCCTCCTCACTGAAGAGGATGTATGCCAATACAACGCGATCTTTTAGATCGCGGTACTTGACAACGCTGCCATTACAACGCAAGTCGTTAAAACGACTTGCGTTGGAGGGCGCGGATTGTGGAATATTATAATTTTATATTCCAACACCAGTCCATGTAACAGTAGGGAAGGTGTTGGAATATAAAATTACAATATTCCTTAACCAACAGCGCCATCAAGCGCAAGTCGTAGTAACGACTTGCGTTGTAATGGCAGCGTTGTTAAGGTAGTGTGCTGTAAACACCGCGTTGTAAATGATGTTCCACCACTGAAGATAGCCCAGGGCTGTACACCTGGGCGGTTGTACCGCCCGCAAGGTAGGCGGCTAAGCTGGCTGTTCAGGGGGGCCTGACGCCACTGCTCGTTGGTCACCTTGCTCTGCCATTGTGCTGGTTGGGTTAAGAAAATTAAATCAGGAAAATCAAGGAAGCAAAGAACAAATAATAAAGCAAAGGGGAAAATAGACAAAAAAAATTAGGACAGAAAAAAGTAATATACACAGACACAAATACACACACTAATACAATAAACAAAAATAAGGGGTAGATTAATTGGGAACGTGGAGAATTACAAAGATTAAAGAGGGATTAAAAAACAGGCCCAGCACGAATAATAATAATAATAATAATCCACATTTGTAAAGCGCACAATCACCCGTAAGGGTCTCTAGGCGCCGAGGGCCGTCGGGAAGATTAAGCAAGCTATTGCCCAGAGTCACATGGTGCTGGGCTAACCTGCCGCTGGAGCCGGGGATCGAACCCTGATCCCCAGATTCCAGCGTCAGTCGCCCTGTCCACGGCGCCACACCTCTCCCGCAGCAAAACCAGAAGGACGCACCCATGCAAACCGAGTGAGGCAGTTTGCAATCGATTTGGAACTTGAAGATGTACTCTGCATTGCGTTTGATGGAATACGCAACACAAACGGGCGCTGGGAAACTACACCTGCCTGCAGAACTCCATGTAGCATGGCGGAGTTTTTTAACCACTCTTCGGAGTACTGTGTAGCAGAACTCCGTAAACTCAGTCCAGGCCTTCATGGGGCAACCCCATACACCCTCTCATGGAACTCATAGCTTGGGTCCAATGATGTGAGGGACAGGTTAACGAGCAAGCCCCTCAGAATCATCTAATTGCTCCTGGATGTGCACTTTAAAGGTGTTCTGCTAAACTAGGAGAAAACATGGCATTCAGCTAAAGCTAGATACATCTTGAAACTAACAATTGAATCTGTAACATTTACAAAATATACCATAAAAAATGCCACTGGACCACCTAAATGTATATTAATAATTTGGTATTAGAGCTTTTAGAGACTGCATAGAGAGTTAATGAGGTATTTATGGGGATTTGAGTGGCTTGCACCAATGCCTTAGGTCACACCCCATTGAACCCTTGTAGCCTGCACTAAATGTTGGGAGTAGGACTTTGACATTTAATAATGTAAATCTGGGCTAAAACTCCAAAAAAGCTAATGGCTATTAGCAAAACCCTAAATGATAATGCTATGTTAGCACATCATTCAACTCATCTTTTTCTAGGCCTGGAATGCACTTTATAATACTTTCAAATAAAAATGTAAATGTACAAGAACTCAGATTTATCCTACTAGAGTCCAATGCTTAATTTTAAAGTGACTTGAGAGATGTCAGATCTTTCCGTCTCGAAAATAAATCACCTGCGCTGACTACCTTTTCTTGCAATGGGTATGTGGGAAGCCATCTTATTCCAGTATTTTCTGGAACAATATGTCTTTTTATTTGAATTCTGCACCTGGCAACATTTAGTTAGCTTTTGTTTAAAAATCTCAGTTTAGGCAAGACCTCAACCTAGTTATTCCACCCAGTGTGACTAATATATGTATTTCTACTGAAAATGGATTTTTAATTGATGTGCTTATTTTATTTGGGTTATTATAAATGTTTTTATTATTTTACTGATATGCAGACAGATTAGGCACTTCTTGAAATGTTACATCAATGTCACAACAAGGTATGTCAAAGAATTAAAGAGCAATTGACTAAACTTATTGTGATGTAATTTATTGCGAAGTCAGATCATATGGAAGTTAGAGGGGTCTCTCGCATGGCTTTTCTGCTCCACAAATTCAGGTTTCGACCGGCCCTGCTTGAGGGCTGACCTGTGAAGAAATGTTTGGACATCGATGTGGATGAAATTTACATAAATTAATTTAAATTGCTTTCATTCAGTTGCCTGTCTTTATCATGAAGGCTAGCATAGTTTGAGTTCCCAATGACCAGCTGCTGCTGGAGCACCAGTCACCCTCACTAGAGGCAGTACAAGTCTAGAGTCGTCTTCACATTACAAGCTACATCTGCTACACCAGCCACTCTGGGGATTCAGTGGTCGAATGCGTCCACTGTTGGGGCCTGTGTTCGACCTCATGGCCACAGGTTTAAATCCCAGTGGCTCCACTCAGCCTGTCATCCATCTGTGGTCGATAAAATCAGTACAGGTGAGTGACAATTATTCAGTGCCAAGATACCCACACATAAACGTGCGCTTTAGGGATACATGTTATGTTATTTTGCATCATACTGCATGGAGGATATTATCCACATTTATCATTTTGTTTAGAAATGGTTCTTATGTTTTACCGCCTTGACCGTTGGGCCTTTGCAAGTTACTGTTACTATTCATGGTATTTCTGCGGGGTATTCTCGACAAATGATTTCCTCAAGAACTTTCTCTGCAAAAGTTCACATATTTCTGGCCCATGTAGCCATCTAACTAACATGTTATTTCAAATATTTACATGCTGAGCATAAAATAATTTCTGTGTCTTCCAATATTAATGCAGATTTGTATTTGATAAAATGGCAACAGATTTCATCCACCACAAAGTTCAGTAATTTCAATGTAGAGCATTTCTGAAAAGAGCAGACATTCTGTCCCTGCTTACCACGGTGCTGGGAGGGGGTCATGCTTTTGAAGAGGTTTTTAATCACTGCAATTATGTGAAAGTACTGACTACAAAAATAGCCAATATCTCGCTCAGGAGTGAGCGAGATGAAAACCCCAATTATGCAAAACTCGTGTTTGAAAGAAGTGTAATTAGGCATTAATTGTAAGTGGCATTTATTATATGCACAAAATACTTTTGTATGTTCCAAATTCTGCAAAGGATTTTCAGAGCTTATTTTTCCTCCAGACATTTTCTCTCAGAGGTGGGAGGGCAACGCCGGGCCCACTAAGGAATTGATAACAAGGAACAAAGGGGCATATTAGCATGATCTTTGTTAAAATTATCGCTGTTTTAATGGCAGGAAACTGCCGCTAAAACGGCAATAATAGGCTTGCTAATATGCGTTATACACAGTACACAGTAAAACTTTATTTGATCCAGACCTCGACTGAGGTCAACAAATACGAAATTAAAATAATTTCAAATACTCATAAAAATACTTGGCTAAACACTTTTGCTTTTTTTTAAACACACTACAAGATGGTACAGTGGTGATGTTCAGCCACCAACTCAGACAACATTAGAGTGGATTTGATAAAATAAAATAAAATCTTTGGGTTGTGCTTCTTGTTTAAAACAGCTTCAAGAAGCTTTTTAAAAACTTAAACAGGTTATGACAAATATATTCATTAACCGGAGAGTTACACAATGTAATCAAATCTTGAGCAGAGAAAGCGTTATACTTTAGTTGAATTGGGGTTATGTAACGTTGGCGGGCCTCAACTATGCTCTCATTAGGACAGATTAATAGAACGTGGAGTAAATCTTGTTGCCCACCTTTACAAAGTTCACATATACCTTTAGGGTTATTAGTACCATCCCAGCTGGCCGAGAAAGTAGCTAAAGGGAGTATGCCCAAACGTAAAAGTAAAATACACCGCCTTACGCCATGCTCTAATTGAAAAAACAAGTAAGGGACAGAAGTTTTAAGTTCCTTTTGTTCAGCGAACCCTTTATAGTGCTTCAATTGACAACAGTGATCTTTATCAGATTCAAAACTAATTCTAGGGGCCAGATGTTTCAAAAACAGTTTCAGATGTGCTGGAGTCCACTCCTGTAAAATTGCAACCGTGCATTGTGAGACCTCCAAGGCTTTTACCATATTCTTATTAAAGGTGTACCCAGACGCTTCCTCTCTAAAAAAAACTCCAATTTTAACAAATATCTTAAGGTGTCTGGGGCTGCATGTAGCAGATTGTATGCCCACCTGATAATATTACAAATTACTCTGGCAAAAATTCCCGTAAGTGATAGCTCAAGACGAAGGGCTTGAACTGGGACCGACTGTGCCACTTTTATCAATTTTCGAATAATCGTCCCTTCTTTTACTTTTAACGATTGCCACGTTTTAATTTGAGAATATTCCATGGCATATGATAAGATCGGTTGAATTTTCATATTATAGACTTCCAGCAATGAATTAAAGTGTCTATTTCCTGTAGAAAAATACAATCTCTGTAGAGCCCCAACATGGGAATCTGCCTTCCGGTACAGGTGGCAAAGGTGGGCTTTATGTAGGAGGTTGTAAGTGAATATTCGACCCAGGTACACGTACTCACTTACGGACTCTATTTGCTTGTCTCCTAGAGACCAAGTATAAGGCGAAAGCTTCCTTCTGCCCCTAATTTGCTTGTCTCCTAGAGACCAAGTATAATGCGAAAGCTTCCTTCTGCCCCTAATTTGCTTGTCTCCTTGAGACCAAGTATAAGGCGAAAGCTTCCTTCTGCCCCTATATGCGTTATAGAATTCCAATAGAAACCCAATTTAGATGTGCAGGACATCTAACCTGGGCTTCTACTGGAATTCTGTAACTCATATTAGCAAGGCCATTATTTCTGTTTTAGCTGCAGTTTCCTGCCGCTAAAACGGCGATAATTTGAACGAGGTTCTTGCTAATATGCCCCCAAGAAAGATAATGTGGCATTACAGAAATAAGTAGCAACCAATACTGGGTGAATTGTTACAATTCAGAGTCGCTTTTGCACCAAATAATCAGTCCTGATTCGTCGACATAAATCTTCGAAAATAGGTTAGGGCTGGCTCCATGGCGTCGTATCCTCCGTGGACCACGGAAGACGCCACGCCATGGAGCCAGCCCTTACCTATTTTCGAAGATTGATAATGATGACTCAGGACAGATTATTTGGTGCAAGAGCGTCTTTACTACAGCCTTCTTGAATACAAAAGACAGAGAATATTTGTAAGGCAATCTGAAATCAAGTTGGATGCCATTTAGGAGAGACTTAAAATATTTTTTAAAAGAACAAAAACAATTATATTTTCTGCCCTGAAGAAGTCCGTGAAGGATGAAACGCGTTGGCTATGGCTACAGTCTTTTATTTGAAGAAACTTAAAGAAATAAAGAATGAACTGCAAACAACTCCACGGAATAGTTATCTTCATCGTTTTGGAAAAAGCTTTTTATATTAACTGTTATCACTGTTGAAATACTACGGTATAATCGCAATTCGTGGGCTGGACCAATGTGTGCTGTAAGTTGTTAGAAAGACAATCTTTGTTTTAGGAGATTTAGGGTCTTTTGAATCTCCGGTCCGTGGCACCTAAAAATCTTTACAAAGTAGCACTAAGGATAGGTGAAATTGTGCTTGACCCCATTCCCCGTTCTTCTTTGCAATTCAGAGTCACTTTATACACTTCCCCGTGAGACAATGAGTCTCTCTTGGAACTCATTACAGGGCATATTATCAAGAACGGTGTTAAAAATTATTGGCGGTTAAGCGGCAGAAAACTGCTGCTACAACGGCCATAATGGGCTTGATACTATGCCCTTGAGAATACAATAGAAGTCCATGTTCTGGTCTGAACATGGGCTTCTATTGGATTTCTCCAAGGCATATTATCAAGCCCATTATCGCTACTTTAGCTGCAGTTTTCTGCCGCTAAACCGGTGATAATTTTAACACCCTCCTTGGTAATATGCCCCTTCATTATCTTTGAACTCTAAGGCTTGAATCGCGTTTATATCCACACACTGCATACACAGATCATTGAGTAAACTGTCCTCATATAAGTAGATGAGATATACAATGAGCTTCACGTGCGCCTACATAATTTAAACATCTGCCTTTGGGCCTGCCAAGAGTGTGCAAAAAATAGTCATGTTTCCATATCTATTCTTTCTACTCATCACTGTTTGCTTTAGAAAAATAGAAAGGAGAATGAAAAGTCAGTGTTGTGCATTGTTTAAACTGCAGCTGCACCAACCTTTTAATCCAGCAGCTGGCAGAAGGCACTGTGAAGTCAAAATTCAACTGCAATAAGGTGTTACATTTGATTTGACTATGTCATTTCATTGTTACCATGAGATTAGAGACGTCAGATGTCTCCTGTAATAAGGAAGCTAAGGATGGGATTGTATGCAAGTACACAGACTCTCATGTGTTATACATCCATTAGACGTTATAATGCTTATGTTAATCCTAACACAATAGCATCAGTTTTTTCACAACTGGAATTCGTTATTTCCCACATTATATAAATTCTGTTTCTTGCCACAACAATATTTCTTGCTTCTCCTAACAAGCAGCTCTGTTTTCTGAGATACATTTCTCCATAACATATATTATTTGCAAAAAAGCTGCTTTCTCAGCATTCCCACACAGAACTCTTTATAACAAACTCAAGACCTAGAAGGCCAACTTGACAATGATTTATTTTTTCAAACAATCTTTTTGGGGTTTTGGTAAGTAACACAGTACAGCTGGGTACAACATTGTTTGCATAATGTGCCAGGTTATCCATTATTTTGTGCAAACATAGACCCATGCACTGTATTTGCATGTGTAATAACAACTGTATATACATTGTGGAAGGCATGATTTCACCTGAGGCATAATACAACTATAACTCTCATGTTTATCCCATAAGTATGAGAACATTTTAACTCCCTGCGCTGTTGGGGTTAAGCGCGGACACTGCTGCTGTGCTCACCTGTGGGGGCTGTGACGCCGTTCCAAGAGGCGATCCTCGCTGGGGGCTTGAAGTCAGGAAGAAGGCTACCTTGCCCCGCGCCACCTCTGCCAGCTGTGTGAGACAGAAGGACTACGAGTCCCATCAGCCCCTGGGCACTCTACATCGCCGGGAGCACCTGAGGCTCATTGGCCTCTCCGCATTTAACAACTTGCAGCACCCGTTGGCGTGGGTGCCGCTGTGCTGTTGGGGCTAAGCGCGGACTTTGCTGCTGTGCTGACCTGTCACAGACAGGATTGGGGATTGTGAGACAGAGCAGGATGCCCAGCTCATGTGGGCACCGACGGAGAAGGAGAGTCATGCAGTGCTGAATGAGGCGGTGTCGCATGAAATTAAGGCCATTCAGGAGCCCCAGCCTGTTGGCCCACCTGTGATTGAGTCTCGTCCAGATGAGCCCCAATCCACTGACCTGTCTGAGTCTGACCCTTTGCCCCTTGGTCCCCTTAAGCCTGACCCCTTGTTCTCTGACTCCACTGTGCCTGGAGTGTTGAGGTACAATTTGTGCCCCTGTAAGAGGAGCAGTGCACGAAAGGGAAAGTCAGATCAGTAGGGATGGACTGCATTGCTGAAGAATAGGGAGAATGTACCCTGCACGTGGTACCAACGATAGCTTAGAGAAAGGGAGATTGGTGTGTTATTTGGCCACTGGCCAGTCACCGAACAGGGCAAACAAACTGTGTTTCCGAGGAGAATATATTTTGCCCTGCAACATGGGATCTGGATCCAAGCTAGATGAACAGCTCCACCACTGGTGCTCAACAGCGAGTACGCCTAACAAACAAAATATTGTTTTAGTTTCTTGCTTTTATTCCAGCTTAGCTCCAAGTGTAAGTCTTTTCTGCTGCCTTATGAAAATATATCCCTTTGGTCACCCTATTCAGGAGGAAGAACAGCCTTTCACAGCTCCACATCCTGAGCGGGATGAGCCTGTCTGGTCCTCCTGGTCTGTGAAAAATAAAGCTGTATTTGTAGCAATTATTCTAATTTCTTTAATATTGGTGTTTGGGATAATGTATTTTCTGGAGGAGAAATGGCCTCTGCATACTTTGATTGATACTATGCCTGCTCCTCCCAAGCACAGCTTTGTTACTCTGGCACCTCACAATGAAGGAGCACAGGAAGTCTTATAAAGATAATGTGTTTATTCAGACATTGCATCAAACACACACTGCTTATAATAGGACAAAATGCTGGGTATGTGGGTTGTTGCCCTCAGTTACTCATTGAAGTGAGAACTTGCTATCTGTGCCATTGTCAAATGTTAGTAGCTGTGAGGGGTGGTTTTCACTGCTTAGCATGGTCCGTTCATTTAACCAGGATGACACATTGGAATGAAAAAGTACTAATTCTCATTCCCTGACACAAAATGTATGTTTCCAGCATAGAGTACCCCCCCCCCGGTGCTCCCACAGGCTGAGAGCCATTTGGAAGGTTGTTCTTGAGCTCTTGCATGCATGTCTCCAAGGGGGTGAGGAAGGGAAATTAGTCTCAGGTGGAAAGGGAACATTTTCTACAGTTCAACAGATCAGAATTCTACCAGTACTTTCAGACCTGCAATGTTACTGAACATAGGCCAACACCCTCGTCAGTGGTGAATGTCAGGGCTCCTTACTGTGTCCAGGGGCTGGAGAAATAGAGGTGGGGGAGAGCAGATGCAACACTACTTATATCTTGAGAGCAACAGAAAGTCCACCCTTGATTCTGCCACCTAATGTCTATTTTGTTTGTGGAGCTAATGGTTATGTTTGGCTTCCTGAAGGGTGATCGGGAAGATGGTACCTTTCTTACCTCTGGCCACATGTGTACATAGCCCCTCAAAATTACCATAAGGGCCATCATCTACATCGTAGAAGTGCACAAGGACCTCGGTTTAAGAGAATAATTAGCACTGATGAGATAGATCAGACAGACACCACCCTGCATCAGTTCACAGATGCAATGAAAGGCATCATACTCTTCTGGGGTCCTATGGCTAACAGTCTTAACATTAGACGGCTCCCTAGGGTGGTGGAAGGAGTCATTAATACAACTGCAGGGATATTGATGAATATCACATTTGAGGTACAGACTTGTTGCCCTTCAAAATCGGAGGGTTTTAGGAGATATCCTCACATATCGGGGTGGGGCCTGTCATGTCATTGGCAGTACCTGTTGTCTGTACATCCCTGATGACACCTCCACTGTGTACGCTGCTATACAAAAATTGCATAAAATAGCCTCGGATATACACCAGGAGAATGGTACATGGTCATTCACGGGATGGTTCTGGGGTCTATTCACCACTTAGGGTTGGAAGACTGTTACTTTTCTGGTTGCCAAAGCAGGTATCATTTTAAAATGCTGTCTGTACACTGTCTCCCTGTCTGTTGTGCCTGCTGTGCATCAATGTTCAAGGCACGTCCTCGGACCCCGAGGCGTGATTCTAATGCAAAGCTATGATGATGCAGGGTACTTAGGATTTGATGAGTATAGACAAGGGTATTTTGGAATATTGATTATATGTGCTAAACATTTTAGAGTATTAGTTTCCATGGACAGTCCATATCTTAGCAATAATAGTTTATGTGGGAATGTTTCTCTTTTACTGCTTTAGAATTGTAAAGACCCTTACTTGATGGCACAAATAAAGTTTAGCATGAATGCTAAAAGGAGGGTCTGTTAGATTTGAAATGTTATTTCCATAATGCACAGACTTGAAATGTCCCCTTTGCTATGCTCAAACTCTTTTTCTTGTTAAGTTAGCATCCATGGCGCCATCTTTATTGGTGCCATCTTGTTCCATAACTGAGATTGAGCTTGTGTCTCATAACGCTTGCCTCGGCAGAAAGGCTGCCCCTGCGCCTCTAGTTTGTATTTCCCAAGGTTGAAGTGTTGCTGCACTAATCAATGTATTATCTATTTTTGCATACCTTTGCTGTTAGATAGACCCATTCCCACATCTTATAATGGTAGGCCCCAGACGAATGGCCGTGGGGTCGAGATAGCATGTACTCAGGCTTGCGCCATGGCTCATCCTTCTTTGCTCTCTTTGTTCACTGTTGCCTGAGCCATAATTTTCCAGCCCTGGCGTGTTTGCTTATATTTGGGAATGTATAATATCTAATTTTATGTTGGGGGAGTCAGTACCTCGACAGCTATCCCATGAGGCTGGTCAGACGGACTCCGCTGCAGCACACTGATAATACAATTGCTTGGTTTGTATTCTCTACTGTCTTCTCGACTCTTCATTTCTTGGAAGGCAAAGAGGTGGTCGCTAGTGACCCGGATGGCCCATTTCGGGTAGAAACACCCTGACCCCTTAGGCCTGGTCAGGGATCCCACAGGGACCACCAGGGCCTCAAAAAGCGTTATTCTTTTTTTAAATGCAGGATTCGTGCAGGGTGCGCAAATCCCGCTGAGAAAATTTTAAAAACGAAGTGTGGTCTCCCATACTTTGTTTTAATAAGTCCTTGGGTGGGCCAGGTCCCGGGGGCAATAAGGAAAGTCTATGCAGGGGCCCACGGGGACCCCAAAGCTCTGGTGACTGCCACCTCCTCGGGGCATGGTTAATATTATGCGGGGGCACATGACCCCCCCACAGCCACATGGACTTCCACCTCCCCGGGGCTTGTGTAAATTATGCATGGGGGCTCCTGCCCCCATGCTGCCCAGGGGACTGCCACCTCCCCGGGGCATTCGGTAATAATGAGCGGAAGGGCCTCACAAGCCCCCCAAGCCCTGGGGAACACCACCTTCCAGGGGCTTAAATAAAGTAGAAGAACGTGTGGGAGGGCTCCTGCCCCTCCCCACACTGCCCTGGGGAAGACCAACTCCCCAGGGCAACCTTTAATTATGGATGGGGGTCTGTTGCGGACCCTCGGGGACCACCACCTCCTTGGGGCGTAAATCATGTTGGGTGGGGGGCTGTGGGGCCACCTCCTGTAGCCCTCCTTGGCCCTGGGGACTGCCACCCCCCAGGGCTGGCTCCCACAATGTCCCTGGGTGCCCACCCTTGGGACATTGCAAAAACTCCTTTGCTTTCATGAAGCAAAGCAGTATTGCTTTTGGACAACAGGAGCTTCTTGTCAGCAGTTCCCCTTGTCCAGAAGCCATGCCGACTCCTGCAGGAGGCGGGGAGCCAGCAGAAACTGTGGGGGCATTGGGGCTCCACCTGTGGTCCCCAACATGAGGGCCGGCCCCTGGGATGGGGTCCCAAGGGCCACTAGTGGCCCAGAGAAGGGGGGCCACCAGTCCCGAATATTTCATAAAAACAAAATGAGGCAATGCTCCGGTGGATGCGGCCCCAGGGGCTGATAAAGGCCCCAGGAGGGGGGCTGTGTGGCTCCCTCCATTAATAAGAATAAATAAATAAATAAAAATATGTGGCCTAGCTACGGGGATTAGGTCCCCGTGGCCGAAATCATTCAGAGGGGCCAAGCGGCCACTTTCCTGTTTTATTAACTGTAAAAAAAAATGTGTCAGGCCCTGGGTGATGAGGTTCCCAGGGCCCTAAGAATATTAAGGAAAGGTGGGCCACACAGCCCCTCTTCTAACAAACCAAACAAAAAAAAAGCTGGCATCTCGCTGGAGGCCTCGCCTCCTTCCTGCACCACTCTGTAAATGCAATTTCTGGCGCATTCTGGGTTGCGGTATTAATTCCCCTAGAATCCTAAGGGTCTTTTGGGGCAAACTAGCCCACCAGGTACTGCCAGTAAACCCCACACAGTGGGATTGCTGAGAGGTAGTCCGAGGTCTTGCCCCTTTTTACAGCACTCTGCAAACATGCTTGTTGGCGCATTGCTGGTGGGGCGATGAGGTCCTCTTGTGCCCTGAGGACCTCAGGACTAAAGTGGACTTCATCCCCTAAAAGGGAGTGCTCCAGGAGGTGCGTTTGCAGAGTGCTGTAAAAGGGGTGTGTGGCCTCGGACCACTCTTAGCAATCCAGCTGTGTGGGGCTTACTACAAATAACAGGAGGGCTAGTTGGCCCCCAGGGACCCTCAGAAGGCAAGGGGACTTCATCATCCAACCAAGAGAGCACCAGGAGACTGTTTGCAGAGACTTGCAGAAAGTGGGCATGGCCTGTGTCCACCTCTCAGCATTCCCACTGTATGGGGCTTACTGGAGGTATCAGGTAGGCGAGTTGGCCCCTAAGGACCCCCAGCAGCAAAGAGGACTTTACTCCTCATCCAAGAGTGTGCCAGGGATTGTGACCTGCTTTCAGAACTTACAAATGCTGCTGTGTGGGAATTACTGGAGGAAGTAGTAGTGGTAGTTGGCCCCCAAAGCTGTCCTTGGGTGCCAACTACCCATCCTGTTACCTCCAGTAAGTCCCACACAGTGTTATTGGTAAGACGTTTTCGGAGGCCATGCTCCCCTTTCTCCACCGCTCTCCAAATGCGCCTCCTGGCACACTACGGGTTGGGGGGTGAAGTCCACTCTGCTCCTGTGGGACTTTGGAGCCAGGAAGCCCTCCTGGTACCTCCTGTATGTCCTACGCACCGGTATGCCTGAGTGCTGGCCGGAGGCCCAGTCCCCTTTCTCCACCTCTCTGCAAACGCGCCTATTAGTTAAAGAAGCATTTGCAATGTAATAGTTTTCAAATTTGCGAGAGTTAGAGCTATTGGCATCGTAAATGTAAAAGTGTTTTACTAATGTTTCTTGGAGTAGAGTGGATGTCGGTTGTGTGTAGTGGAATTATGTGGATTGATGTGCAGTGAATTTATGTGGACATACTTTAACTTTGATGTTGATAGAAGGTATGTGGTATTTAGTGTCTAGAAAGTATGTAGAGTGAGATTATGTGTTATGGAGAGTAATTATGTGGTATAGTAGTCTCTGTTGTGGAGTTGTAACCTCAGGTTCTAGTCTTCTTCATTTCTATAGATGCTAAACTATAAACTCAATCAGACAAAAAAAAGAAGGAAACACTGAGGAGCACTTCTGGATCTAGTCAGAGGTATGAGCAGGGCCACTGTAATTATGCGACTGTTTGGCTGGACCAACTTTCACACAATTATACATTTTCCACAAAATCCATAATCTGCTGCATAATCTGCAGATTTTAACAAAAAAAAAACTTGTTACTAGCTCAAACTGCTCAAACGCTACCAAAATTGCAGCGACAAGTGTAACAGCGTTGTGGAAGGCCGTATGCAAACCTAGAATAGTCACATGTTACTTATGCTAAATGTGGGTTTTAAATTGGTACTAATGCGGGGCGTGGCTTGACGGCCGCCGAGCATGGACGCCTGAGCCCCGAGCTCCGTGCTGACCTCGGCGTTTATCCTGGATAAAGTATTCCCCCGCCGGCGCTGACGACCCTGCGTGGTGCCTCGGTGCAGTGAAGCACCTGGGCAGTGATCGGGAGCGGAGAGAGGGTCCTGGTGGCGGCAGGCCCGGAGGACGGCGGGGCTCCGCCCACGGCGGACGGCCATTTTGCTCGCGGCCCGGAGAGGCCTACTGATCCCCGGCCTCGCGTGGTAAGGGGCCGCGGAGGTGACCGCGCTTCAGTGGTCGGGCGGAAGCCGATCCTTGCCCACGGACTGCACCCTGCCGCACACTGGAACGGGCGCCCGGCTGAGTAGGCGCCCGTGGATAATTGCGGCAACCGGAGCCGAAGCTGGTGGGGACTTGGAGGTGGGGCCCGGTGAGCTGTGCCACGGCCCCATCGCCCCTGGCCCACGGTGGCGGTGCGGTAACCAGAGGAGGGCGGCGGTCGGATGCGGCCCTAACTTAGCGCCATCCTGCCTGAAAAGCGGTATCGACTGGGGACCTGGCTGGCTGTTGTGTTTACAGCGCGGCACGGCTGGTGGCCTTGGGGCGGTACCCGGCCCGGAGGGGGTGGCTGAAGCGCCTGAGACAGCGCGAGGTGCTCCGGGACCTGAGGGAGGCTGAACGGCGGACCACCATATGGGCGGCTGGTGCGCACACGAACTGGACAGATCTTTGAAGGGAGCACCCCGTCCAGGAACTGGCAGTGGCAGTGTTAATGGAGGTGAGGCCTTGATCCCTGGGGGAAGTAGTCCTGGGCGCATTGCGGCCCCTCAGGGACCCTTGGTGGCGGAGCTGACCTGCGGGCGCCGTGCTGCCCCCGCGTCTTGCTGTCTGAAGAGCGGAGAGGCATAGGGCTACGACGGGCCCCCACTGGATGCAGGGGTGCCCGGCCGGATTGCCCCATTTACCACAAGGCCCTGCAGATGCTGTGCACCCTCGGTGGATCTGGACGGAGAGTGCTGAGACTGGCGAGAGGTGCCCCCGCCGGATCGGTGTGTGCCTGTGGGCCCACGGCATCGTCTGGAGAGGGGACTGGTGCCTGGGCATTCTCGCGCAGGTGGCTGACCTGGCTACAGTACTGGTAGATTGACCAGACGGGGCGGCAAGAGGCGCGATCCTTATTCCTTCCAGGGGCACCTCGAGAAGTTGGGACTTTGTGGTTGGCACGATTAACGGGACCCAGAGATACATTATGGGGAAGCCGCGAAAGGGAACGGGAGCGGCGCCAGCCGACCAGGCGGAGGACATGCCGGAGGCTCAAGGTCAGAGTTCGACTGAGGGCCAGCGTGCAGCACTACAACAGCAGCAGATGGACCAGATTCTCAAGGCCATAATGGACACGAGGGACGCGTTGCCGCAAGACATTGCTCAGGTATCGACAGGCCTAGGCTTGCTGCGGGCGGATCACGACAAGCTCGCTGATCGGGTCAAGTCTGCGGAGTTGGTGTTGGAAACGCTGGAGTCGGCCCAAAAAGCAACAGATGCCACGATGGAAGACTTATCGCGTAGAGTGCGTCAATTGGAAAGGAGGGCGGAAGATGCAGAAGGACACAATAGGCGCAACAACGTCCGAGTGGTGGGATTGCCGGAAAATATTGAAGGGAGTGACATGGTCTCCTTCTTGGAAAACTGGCTGCGAGATGTGGTGGTCCCTGAGGGCCTGACGCACTTCTACATGCTGGAAAGAGCTCACAGGGTACCGGCCAGGCCCCCGGCACCGGGCCGTCCTCCCCGACCAGTGGTTGCGCGCCTGCTGCATTTTAGGGACCGGGACATCATCCTGCGACAGGCCAGGATGGCTGGCCCGTATAAAGTGGACAACGCCTCGGTCTCTCTCTTCCCCATTTACTCTCAGGAGGTCCAACGTAGTCGCTTCTCCTTCCTGGTGGTCAAGAGGGCCCTTCGCGATGAGGGTGTGCAGTACTCCTTATTGTTTCCGGCGCGCTTGAAAGTGATGGTGGACGGAGTGGCGACCTTCTGCAATACACCGGAGGACGCCCGGCAGTGGCTGGAACGGTACCGAGCGGGCAAGGACGGCGCTGGCTCTTGGGCTGAGGCAGATGAGGGGCGGCCTAAGCCACGCAGGAGTAGGCGCAACCGGAAACGTGTGCAGAACAGGAGTTCCCCATCTGCATCACAGACGGAGCTGGAGAGACAGGCTGCCCTGCAGGCGGTGTCGGTCATCTCTGGAGTGGTGACGGAGGCACCATTGGTGGACTCAGGCTCCTGGCAGGGGTCAGAAGAAGCAGAATTTGGGGGCTTTGATGGGGGCTCCGAGAAGGGTCCTGGGGAGCTCCCTCAAGTTACCCCACAGACGGCCGATGGCCTGCTGGACGAATGATCCTCACTGATGCTGAGCGAAGTACAGTAAGAGGGCTTGACCGGCCTGTGACATTCACTCTGTGGGAGACACTGGGGGACCGCTTACTGGGGCGCTGGGAGGAACGCTTTCTTCAGTATTGAGGGGAAGCTGCTGGGTAATGAGAGGGCCCTAGGGGACTGGGGATGCGCATGGGGGAGGCGCTGCTGGGGTGAGGAGATTAACATGTTCGAGGTCAGCGTATCACGGTGTGATGGGTCGCTTGCTGTCCGGCTTGGCTGGTGTAGGGTCATCCCCTCTACCTCACATAACTGTGAGTCTCTGGTGGTTATCAGAGTTCCCCGTTAGCGGGGGTTGGGTTTGGATGGGTAACAACTGTTTGGCGCCTGTTCTGGGGAGGATGGGTTGGGGGTTGGTTGGGGTTGTTTCGGGTTACGGGGGTTTGCCGGTGTGCCATTAGGGTTGTGTGGGGTTGGATCCAGCTATATGCCTACCAATGGCGGCTAGACTTGAGTTAAAGTGTATTACTTGGAATGTGCGGGGGCTCAACTCTATGAGGAAGCGATATAAGGTACATGCATATTTGGTCCGCAGGGGGGTCCAGGTGGCCTTTTTACAGGAAACACACATAACACAAGCAGAAGGGCAGGCGCTACAGTGGCGATGGAGGGGGCAGCTCTTTTATACCACTTACTCCGCTTATGCCAGGGGGACATTGATCTGGGTGCGCGCAGGGGTTCCCTTTCAACCTGTGACAACAATGGTAGACTCGGACGGGAGGTTTGTTGCTGTGTTCGGACGTCTAGATGGCCGGGATGTTACGCTTTGCAGTGTCTATGTCCCGAACTCCGATCAGGCCGCGTTCTTCTCGGCGCTTTCGAGGAGGCTGGCGTCCCTTTTGGTGGGCACTGTGTTTATGGGGGGGCGACTTCAACTCGGTGGTGGATGTAGAGATGGATCGTTCCCATCCTCCACTGGCACAATCGGCAGTGCGCAGGGTGGCCAAGGCGTGGAGGAACTGGCAGGAAGAGTGGGGCCTTGTGGATACATGGCAAACACACCACCCCGCAGACAGGGATTGTTCGTTTTACTCTGGGCCCCACGACCTTCATGTGCACCTCGACACTGTTCTCTGCACACCTGGGGCCCAGGAACTCACGCATCGCAGCGAATACCTGGCGAGGACTATCTCAGATCATAACCCCTGTTTGCTCACGGTCCTCTAGTCGAGACAACGGCAGACGGTTCCTACATGGAGACTGAACCCGTTGGCGCTGGAGGACCCAGTGTTTACTGCGGAAGTGAGGGAGGGCATTGAGCATTACTTTCAGGAGAACGTGGGGTCAGCGACTACTAGGGCGCATGAGTGGGATGCCTTCAAAGTGGTAATGCGGGGTGTGTGCCTTTCATCCACAGTGGGTGCACGTCGGACATTGTTAGGCGACATAGAGCGGGAGGAGATCTGCCTGCGGCAGGCGAAGAAGGCTAGCCATGTTGCGGGGGGCAGTAAGGAAGAAGCTCTAGCGGCTCGGGAGCGAGTGGCTACTCAAGTTGAGAGGCTTCGCTGCTTCGATTATAGAGAATACATGGTTCGGGCGCATGCAGAGAGAGATCGGGTGGGAACGCTGTTGGCGTGGCTGACCAACCCGCACACCAGGGGCACTCCGATACTGTCACTGACCACACCCGCGGGCGACCTGGTTCACTCGCAGAAATAAATTAACGACCAGTTTCTGGATTATTACACGGCACTATACCGGAGCAGGCTGACGGTGCCACCGACTGGCTTAGATACTTTTTAACAAGAGGCGCAGTTGCCACAGTTAGATCCGGAACAGGGTGACGCGTTAGGTGCTGCTATATCACTGGGGGAGATTAGAGCGGCGGTTAAGCACATGGCTAGGAAAAAAACGCCGAGGGCAGACGGCTTGCCGGTGAAATTTTACGCCTCATACATTGACCTCTTAGCACCACAATTACATCAGGTGTATGGTGAGGCCTGGGAATTGGGCAGGCTGCCGCCATCAGCTAGAGAGGCGATTATAGTACCGCTATTGAAGAAGGGTGGGCTACCTACCGCAAGGACGGCTTATCGTCCGCTCTCCATGCTTACTGTGGATTATAAGGTGCTGAGAGGGATCTTGGCCTCGCGGCTTTCAGTGCACATGCGTATGCTGGTACACCCGGACCAGTCGGGTTTCATTTCCACGCGGAACACCTCGACGTGCATACGTAGACTGATACGGGTCATGGAAGTCGAGGGGAAGGTCTGTCGGGCGCGGCTGTGCTATCGGTGGATATCAAAAAGGCATTCGATAGTGTGGAATGGCCGTACCTGTTTTGCGTGCTTCGTAGGTTCGGGCTGGGGGATGATTTCGTCCGTTGGACGCAGCTGCTGTACAATTGCGCCACAGCCAGGTTTTGCACGGGCCGTTCGGTGTCCGCGGCGTGTCCGGTGGAGAGAGGCACCCGACAGGGCTGCTCCCTGTCTCCGCTTCTCTTCGCATTAGCGATCGAGCCCTTGGCGGCACGAGCTCGGCAGGGTCGACACTATGAAGGGGTGCTGCTGCGCGGCGAACCACATTATATCTCCCTGTATGCTGATGACCTCTTACTCTATCTGGCCGATGTGGAGACTTCGGTGCGAGGGGCGCGGGCCCTCCTCCGGGAGTTCGAGGAGCTGTCGGTGCTGCGGGTTAACTGGTCCAAGACATGCTTATTCCCACTGGCACAGAATTGCGCTCGACCCACGGCACTGGAGGGCCTGCGCTGGGAATCAGAGTGCTTACCATATCTTGGTGTCTATATTTATCATACCCACTCGCTCCTTTATGAAGGAAATGTGGGCAGAGCGGTGAGGGGCATCAGAGGCAGTATGGGGTTTTGGCGCACCCTTCCGCTGTCAGTGGCCGGACGAATAGCGTTACTAAAGATGGTGGCCCTCCCACGGTTGCTTTACTTCTTTCGCATGTTACCGGTGTGGATTCCGACTTCCTTCTTCAAGATGCTACGGTCGATGGTAATAGGGTTCATCTGGGGCTCCGACAGGAGACGTGTGGCATTGAACACCCTGCTCAGATCACGGGAGGACGGAGGACTGACAGTACCAGATTTTGAGTGGTACTACCTGGCAGCGCAGCTGCAGTGGCTCACGCAGGCGGTGGCACAGGAATTTAGAGGTCCAGACGGTCCGCAGGGCAGAATTGTTCAGCGCCATGTCCTGTCCTTTATAGTGCTCCAGCAGAAGCTTCGGCTGGACCAGCTCACTCTTGAGGAGCGTACCCTTCGTCAATGCTGGCTACGTAGCCAGAAACGGGTGGGTATCGCCGTCCCGTATGCCCCGGAGATCCCTCTGGGCATGTGCACTGCCATCCCACATGGCGGGGATTGGTCGGCACTGGCCGGTTGGGAGGACCATGGGGTCCACATGATAGGGGACCTGTATAGAGATGGTATATTGCTTCCATTTCACGAGCTGCAGAGCGCCTTCGATTTGCCGAGGGGTGACTTTTTATTACATACAGCCGTGTTGTCGGGAATCCAGAAACATTGAAAAATGGGTTTGGTGGAACCTCCCACGTCATTAGGCTGCCAATACGTCACGATGGCCGCCGGTACTTTCAAGGCTATCGCCTGCTTATACAGGAGATTGGCGTTGGAGAGACTGCCGCCCCTGGACTGGCTGAGGGCGTGCTGGGAGGATGACCTCGGCCAGTCGATATCGGAGGCGATCTGGCCACGGCTCGTGCGGAGGGCCTGGAAGGGCACACGCAACGTCCGGTTTCAGTTGGTCCAATATTTTACAATCCAACAGGTCTTTGGGGGAGCCCATTCAATGTGCCCTCGGTGTAACGCAGAAGGAGCTGACTTTGGTCATATGTTTTGGTCTTGCCCAGGGCGCATATTGGACCGATGTTGTGACATGTTTGAATGGGATCACGGAGCGTCAGATTGAAGTAAGCATGGGGCTTGCCTTTACTTTGGTTTCCGCATACACCTGCCACAAAAATCACAACCAAATTCTTCGAGCTGGGGCTGATTATGGCCAAAAGAGAGCTCACCATGCACTGGAAATCCAGGGGGGGACCTAGCTTTCTAAGATGGCGAGGGAGCTTCCAACAATGGGCGAGTAGTGAAGGAACTCTTAGACTACAATTAGCCAGGCGCACTTCTAATGACAAAGCGCTGGATGCGGCCAGGGCGTGGGGCGTGCTGGTGGCGGACCTTCAATTAACGGTGGAGGCTGATGAGGGAGATGGGGCGGAGGTGCCGACGAGTCAGACACCAGAGACTGGGGAGGAGACCACAGGGGTATACACGGGAGATGGGACCAACTAGACCCTAGTACTCCATCGCAAGTGCTGGTTTCAGTGAGGGATGCATGGACTGCTTTGCACATTTACCTGAGGTTGCCAGAGTCCTGAGGGATGTAACTGTGAATGTCCGCGGGAGGAGTTGGGTGCTGCAGCGCAAGGGTTTATGCCAATACATAGGAGGGAGAGTAGAAGGCACACCGGCTTGGGGGTGGGGGTAGAGGGGGAGGCGGGAGGGGGACTTGAGTAGGGATGTGGGATGCAAAATAATGTTGATTTTCATCCTGACAAATGGACCCACAATGCTGATGGTCTTCTTATGCTGAATGTTTGTAAGATGATTGAAGAAAAGTTCATAAAAACCTGTTTAAAAAAAATAATTAAATTGGTACTAATGGTGTGCAAGCCACTCTTGCTTCTTTCTGCGCATTTCTAGCCTCTTTCTGCATTTCTGTTGCTTTTTCTGCACCTTTCTTTTTTTTGTACTTCCTTTGCCTCTTTCTGCTCCTCTCTTCCACTTTCTGTACCTCTCTTGCCTCTTTCTGCACCTCTGTTGCCTCTTCCTGTACCCCTCTTGCCTCTTTCTGCACCCTCCATCCCTATTTCTGCACCTCACTTGCCTCTTTCTGCACTGCTGTTCCCTCTTTCTTCACCTCTCCTGCCTGTTTCTGTACCTCTCTTACCTGTTTCCACACTCCTCTTGCCTCTTTCTGCACCTCTGCTGCTTCTTTCTGCACTTCCCTTGCCCCTTTTTGCAGCCCCTTACCTCTTTCTGCATCTCTTTTGCTTCTTTCTGCACTTCTCGTGCTTCTTTCTGCACCTCTGTTGCTTCTTTCTGGACCCCTCTTGCCTCTTTCTGCACCCCTTTCCCTCTTTCTGCACATCTCTTACCCCAGTCTCCCCACCTGTTCCCTCTTTCTGTACCCACTTTGCTGTTTTAGAACTCTCTTGCCTCTTTCTGCAGTTCTCTTGCCTCCTTCTGCACCTCACTTGACTCTTTCTGCACCTCTGTTGGTTCTTTTGCACTGCTTTTCTTTCTGCATCTCCCTTGCAATTTTCTGCACCCCTCTTTCCTCTTTCTGCACCCCTCTTACCTCTTTCTGCACCGATCTTGCCTCTGTCGTCCCACCTGTTCCCTCTTTATGTACCTCTTTGCTTGTTTCTGTAACTCTATTGCCTCATTCTGCAGTTCTCTTATCTCCTTCTGCAACTCTGTTGCTTCATTCTGCACTTTTCATGCTTCTTTCTGCACCTGTCTTGCTTCTTTCTGTACCCCTGTTGTCTCTTTCTGTACTCGTCTTCCCTCTTTCTGTACCTCGCTTGCCTCTTTCTGCACCTCTCTTGCTTCTTTCTACATATCTGTTACTTCTTTCAGACATTCTCTTGCCTCTTTCTGCACTTCTCTTGCCTATTTCTGCACCTCTCTTGCCTCTTTAGGCACCTCTCTTGCCTCTTTCTGCACCTCACTTGCTTCTTTCTGTACCCCTCTTGCCTCTTTCTGCATCCCTCTTCCCTCTTTGTGCAACTCTCTTGCCTCTTTCGAGACATCTCTTGCCTCTTTCTGCACCCTTCGTGCCTCTTTCACCACCTCTGTTGCTTCTTTCAGTACTTCTCCTCCTTCTTTCTGCACCCCTTCTGCCTCTTTATTTTATTTTCAAAAGTCTTATATAGCGCTGGATAGACCCGGAGGTATCAGAGCACTCTACATGTGCATCAGATCATAGTTACAGGTTACATCATAACAAAGGTTACATAGTTCTTAGAGCATGGCCACATAGTTACTTGTAAGGTCGAGATAAACAATAAGCACAAATACGTAAGGGGAAAAGCAGGCAACGTGAGAGATTCAGTGGAGGGGGTTGGAGCAGAGGAAGTAGACAGATAATGAAGGCAGGAAAGAGGAGGGTAGGGTGAGAGACACAGCATGGGAAGAGGAGGGGTAGGGTGATGGGTACACAAACCGGTAGACGAGTCAAGGCTAACGTCCAAAGTCCAGTAAGCTGTGATTCCAGGGGAAGTGGTATCACTTCCCTATCTCTGTTGCGAGAGGCTCCCTTTGCGCAGTGGACTCTCTCAGAGAGGTCTCTGAGACTCCAAGGCCTACATACTGGATCCTTCCCCAGAAAGGGTAGAGGGAGTGCTTTGGCAAGGGGTGCCATACCATACCTCAAGTGTGAGTGGCTCCCTTGGTGCAGTGGACTCACTCAGCGGGTTCGCTGAGACTCCAGAGTATAAATATTGGATTTTTCCCCAACAAGGGGAGAAGGAGTGCTTAGTCAAAGGGCACAAAGGACAGGGGGTAGGCAGAGTAGCAGGCAAGGGGAGAGAATTCGGGGGAGAGGGTATAGGAGCTAGGGACTAGACAATGAGGAGAGACGAAAAGAAGTCTGTCTAAAGACCGACTGGGTAGGTGACGACCAAGGAGGGAACCCACGGCCCATCTCCCCTATAGCTAAACTAAGTAGCTCCATCGGGTGTCAGACAAAATAGTTCAGTCTCAATGCATTGAGAGAGGAGGGAAGGAGAGACACTTTCTGTATCCCTCTTGCCTCCTTGTTCACCTGTCCTACCCCTTTCTGCACCCCTCTTGCCTCTTTGTGCACCTCTGTTTGTTCTTTCTGCACTGCTCTTGGTTCTTTCTGCACCTATTTTGCAAATGTCTTCTGCATCCCTCTTCCTCTTTGTCCACCTCTCTTTATTCTTTCTGCACTTTTCCTGCTTCTTTCTGCACTGTTCTTGCTTCTTTTTGCACCTCTCTTGCTAATTTCTGTATCCCTCTTGCCCCTTTCTGCACCCCTGTTCCCTCTTTCTGCACATTTCTTGCCTGCGTCTGTACCTCTCTTGCCTCTTTCGGCACCTCTGTTGCTTCTTTCTGCACTTCTCTTGCTTCATTCTGCACTCCTCTTGTCTCTTTCAGCACCTCTGTTGCTTCTTTCTGCACTTCTAGTGCCTCTTTCTGCACTCCTCTTGCCTCTGTCTGCACCCCTGTTGCTTCATTCAGCACTTCTCTTGCTTCTTTCTGTACCTCTCTTGCTTCTTTCTATACCCCTCTTATCTATTTCTGCACCCTTCTTCCCTCTTTCTGCACCTCTCTTGCCTCTTTCTGCACCTCTCTTACCTCTTTCATCACTTTTATTGCCTCTTTCTGTACCCATCTTGCCTCTTTCTGCACCTTTCCTGCCTTATTCTGTACCTCTCTTGCCTTTTTCTGCAGTTCTCTTGCCTTTTTCTGCACCTCTTTTGCTTCGTTCTGCACTTCACTTGCCTCTTTCTGTACCCCTCTTGCATCTTTGTGCACCTCTGTTGGTTCTTTCTGCAGTGCTCTTGCTTCTTTCTGCACCTCGGTTCCACATTTCTGCACCTCTCCTGCCTCAGTCATCCCACCTGTTCCCTCTTTCTGCACCCCTTTGCCTGTTTCAGCAACTCTCTTACCTCTTTCTGCTGTTCTCTTGTCTTCTTCTGCATCCCTATTACTTCTTTCTGTACCTCTCTTGCAAATGTCTACACCCCTCTTGCCTCTTTCTGTACCCCTCTTGCCTCCTTTTGCACTTCTGTTCATTCTTTCTGCACTGCTCTTGATTCTTTCTATACATCTTTTATCTGTTCCTGCACTTTTCTTGCCTCCTTCTGCACCACGGTTGCTTCTGTCTGCACTTCTCTTGCCTCTTGCTGCTCCCCTCTTGCCTCTTTCTTCACCTCTAATGCTTCTTTCTGCACTTCTCTCACTTATTTTAGTACCTCTTGTGCTTCTTTCTGCACCTCTCTTGCCTCCTTCTACACCTCTGTTGTTTCCTTCTGTACCTCTCTTGTTTCTTTCTGCAACCCTCTTGCCTCTTTCTGTACCCCTTTCTGCACATCTCTTGCCTCTTTCTGCACCTCTGTTGCTTCTGTCTGCACTTCTCTTGCCTCTTTCTGCACCTGTTGCTTCTTTCTGTACTTCCCTGGCTTCTTTCTGAATTCTTTTCCCTCTTTCTGCATCTCTCTTCCCTCTCTCTGCATCCCTTTTCCCTTTTTCTGTACCTCTCTTGCCTGTTTCTGCAACTCTTTTGCCTCTTTCTGCAGTTCTCTTGTCTCTTTTGGCACATTTGTTGCTTCTTTTGCACTACTCTTACCTCTTTCTGCAAACCATCTTGCCTCCTTTTGCACCTCTGTTGGTTCTTGCTGCACTGCTCTTGCTTCTTGCAGCACCTTTCTTACACATTTCTGCACCCATATTCCCTCTTTCTGCACCTCTCTTGCCTCTGTCTGCACCTCTGTTCCCTCTTTCTGCACCTCTTTTGCATGTTACTGCAACTCTCTTGCTTCTTTCTTAAATTCTCTTGCCTCTTTCTGTACTCAAATGGGGAGTGCAAGCTGTGAAGTTTAACGGTCTGCGTGCTCTCGTGACTGCAGTATGTGTCTACTTGTATATATATTCTTACATGTGCTCTGCAGTTGAAGATGGTAGCTTAAAAAGCGGGTAACTACTCAAGTAGGTGGTCAAATGTTCTCGGTTCTGCTCTGTCATTCGGTTGCACAGGCAGACATGTCTTTTGTATATATGTGTTATAGAGCCCATCAAATATACTATTGAATACCCATGTGCCATGTACTGTGAGCAGAAAGAAATGCATACACCTTTTTTTACACAAATTTACAGTTTGTTGTTTGAAACACAGGTATTCAAGTGCGTGTATGTTTATTTTCATTTAACATGTCACAAGGTAAAAGCATAGACATGCATGCATACCTTCACAAACTTGGTCAGACTTACAACAGTGATATGCTTAGGAGGATTGCTGTTTTATATTTGGTAGGCCTAACATTCTGAGCAGTCGATTAACAGTGAATTTTCAAGATAAAAGTGAGGTTTAAGACATCTTCGGAGAAGGATTAGTGATTAGGTACTTTGTATGAGTATGCTATAAAGTACAGTCAAAGTAGGCCTCTTTCTGCACCTCTGTTGGTTCTTTCTGCACATCTCTTGCTTCTTTCTACACCTTTCTTTGTCTTTCTGGACTTCTGTTGCCTCTTTCTGCAATTCTCTTGCTTCTTTCTGTGCCTTTCTTCCTCTCTCTGCGCATGTCCTACCTATGTAGACATAGTTAAAAATTAGCATTTACCGGAATCCGAGAAGCGATGGCTCTTCCAGGATAGGGCTATGGCTCAGACGCCTCTCTGGAGGGTTCCTTTCCTCACCCGGCAGCACCGGTCGCAATACATCTTGAACTCACCTATCACTCGCACCATCATGCGGGTCTGGGACATGGTCGCTGTCAAGAAAGGCTTGACAACCTTTCCCTCCCCGTTTACTCCCATCCTTGATAACCCGGAGTTCCCACCGGGCAATGATCCTCATGCCTTTTCGCAATGGCGTGGCACCGCCTGCTGCCTTCTGCCGGTGACCTTTTTGACCTACGGGGCTTTCTTCCCCTCTCGGACATTAAGCAAGGCTACAAGGTAGCAAACCCTCACCTTTTCCAATACTTCCAACTCCGTCACTGGCTCACCAACCCGGTCACCGCCACCCTAGTGGGTCGACCGATGACAGTTTTTGAGAAATGGCTCTTGACAAAAGATACGGATAAACATCTTATCTCGGATATCTACAAAATGCTCACACCTCCACCCATCTCAGGTAAAACAGCGGGTCAGAAACATTGGGAGGCTGAACTTGGTAGGACTCTGACACCTAAAGAATGGAGTTACATATACTACAGGGCCTCACACACCACATGCAACACCGCGGGCAGGGAAACTGCGGTGAAGCTGGCAATGTACTGGCACCTCACACCGGCCCGACTTCACAGGGGGAAACCCGACCCGCAGCGCATTGTGCTGGAGGGGATGTGGGGAAAGAGGCACATTAACCCATCTCCTTTGGGACTGTTGTGAAATCCGGAGCTACTGGGAGACGGTCCTGGATGACATTGACTCCACCTTTGACACCGAAATCCCGAGATCCCCTGCCTACACTGTCCTGGGCCTGCCTAACGCACTCACCTTTCCCTTGAAATCTATCCGGGGTTGCCAAATGGGGATCGCCATGCAAGGAGCTACACAGCATGTCTTATCACTCTGGGGCTCAACCACCAAGCCTACACATGTGGGATGGCTCCACAAGCTCTGGTTCACTTAGGGGATGGAACACATCCAGGTTATCCTTACACATACCACTGCTGCATTTCACACAGTCTGGCTTCCGTTGCTATCCCTTTTATCCAAAGAATTTAATGAGATCACGTGCCCCAGGTACCTTCGCATTCTGCGCCTTACTGAAGCTACGCGTGAACCTCCGTGATCTCATGTATGATCGCAATATCCACTATTTGATTACTTCTGAAATTGCTTCCTGCGCATGGCACACTGGTTGGGGGGAAGGGATGGGTTGGGAAGGGGGGGTTTCTGTTTTTTGTTATTCCGGTTCTCCTCTCTTACACTGCTTATTATCTATCTCCTTGGTATCATACCTCTATTCTGGCATATGTACCTCACCTTCTGCTCAATTTATAGGGAAGACGTGCCTGTCTTTCCCGTTCGCCTTATATGCCTGATGCCTTTCCATTGTAATGTGATGCCTATTTCTGCTCTTAAAATCAATAAAAACACATTTGAAATTAAAAATTAGCATTTAAAGAAACCTTAGAATTTCACTGAAATCAACAAAGGTTTCAGAGACGTTATAGTTAAGGAATAGCATTTAAGAAACCTTAGAAATTCACTGAAAAAACCACAGGTTTCATGGTCGTTATAGTTAGGGAATAGCATTTAAAAACCTTGGCAATTCACTGAAAAAACGCAGGTTTCAGAGACTTTTCACTCATATAAAACCAGAGATATTTGGCCATTATAGTTAGTAGAACTTACTATAATTCGCACCCTCGCAATGCACTTCTGATGACGTCTGACGTTGCACAGTACATCACTCATGACATGGTCAGTAGCATCAATGATGACATCTCAAATGACATCACTGAATATATATATATTCACGTGTGAATACCTTTTACAAACATCATCAGTTACTAGTTATGTTACCAGAAGGACCTATGCAATAAGGCAGCATCTTACATGTTGCTCAACATGCATTATTTATGTGATTCAGTGCCAACGGCAAAGCTGTAAAAAACAATATGTAGGCCAAACAGTGAATGACCTCCACACACGATTCAGGAACCACAAATCAGCAATAATTAATACGAAAATTGACCAGCCTGTAGCCAATCATTTTAACCTTGTGGATCATTCACTATCAGATTTGAAGATTTTCCCTGTGGGACATGTCTCAAAGGAAGACCTACTGGACTCTAGGGAAAACTTCTGAATGTACCGTTTAAAATCATTGCATCCAGATGGACTGAACATTACTGACAACACAACCTGATTACTGCATACCTCAAGAACTCTCAGGACTGCATTGATTCCACATTCCAAATGGAATCTTCACTTATGATGCTTTTTGAAAATTCAGCTGTGTCATCTGTGCAGCCACTGAGCTTACCATCTTGAAACTACCAGAGGAAGGCGGAAGCTGAAACGTTGTAGTCAAAATATATTTTTGTACTTTGGTGAATCTATCTGTTCGAGTCACTTCTTTCTTGGATATTTTATTTCTTTGTGACTCATTGTATCCTTTGGGATCCAGATTTTTGCCCTGGTTGGCTGTTGTTTTCTTGTGATCCTCACATATATATACATATATATATATATATATATATATATATATATATATATATATATATATATATATATATATATATATATATATATATATATATATATATATATATATATATATATATGTCTAGCTCCAAACACCAGCTAGCTGCACGCATGAGCGGGTGCACGCCAAAACGGGGGTGTGCCCGTTATGTGAATCACAGCTCCAAACATCCACTGATCGTTTGTGGATGTTTGGAGCTGTGATATATATATATATATATATATATATATATATATATATATATATATATATATATATATATATATATATATGTATATATATATATATATATATATATATTCACTGAAAAAACCATAGGTTTCAGGTCTTATATAGTTAGGAATCAGCATTTAAAAAACCTTTCGGGCTAAAAGTGAGTCCAACCGCCCTATGGAAATTAACATGGGGAAAACACGTTTTGGAACCCCCATTTTATCTCGGCCCCTGCTTGACGAATCCCCCCCAAACTTTCAGGGGAGGAGCGGAGCGCCGCGAGGCAAAGTTAAGGAAAATTGCAGGAAGATTCCTCAACCGGCGCCAAAGTTATTCCCAATAGAATGTTGCGATTTCCCTATGGAAAACAATCCTAACTATATATACCTACTGGCTATCGCCAGTAGGTAATATATATATATATATATATATATATATATATATATATATATAGGTAATATATATAGGTTATATATATATATATATATATATATATATTCACTGAAAAAACCATAGGTTATAGACCATATATAGTTAGGAATTAGCATTTAAAAAACCTGAGATGTCATCAGTGATGTCATCAGTGATGTCACTGACCATGTCATGAATGATGTAATATGTGACATCATCAGCAGTGGATTGCGGGTGCGCGATATATAGTTAGTGCAACTAACTATATATGGAATTTCAATGGTTTTGTGTGAGTAAAATAAGGTTTTTTAAATGCTAATTCCTAACTATATATGGTCTATAACCTATGGTTTTTTCAGTGAATTTTCAAGGTTTTGTAAATGCTAATTCCTAACTATATATGGTCTATAACCTATGGTTTTTTCAGTGAATTTTCAAGGTTTTGTAAATGCTAATTCCTAACTATATATGGTCTATAACCTATGGTTTTTTCAGTGAATTTCAATGGTTTTTTAATAGCAAATATCATAAGCTGTCGAATGTCAAGTACGTGGTAAGTAAAAACATTTTCGTGTTTATGCACACTGATCTGCTTTGAATGCTGCCCCCCACCCCTCATTTCTATTAGGAGTACTCTCTCTTTGCAGATAGTGAAGGGTAGTTAACGCAGCCCTTTGCCCCCTTTGTAATCCGTCGTGCCTGCTTCTCTCTCCATTTGATTGATTGTTCTCTTTGGTTCATTCTCTATTTACAAACAAGCACAGAGTCGCAATACTCTGTTTAGTCTTTGCAGATAGCGAAAAATCGTGTAAAAAAACAAAAGGAATCGAGCAAAATCAGTAGGCCACTAATGGGATCTCTTTTTGACCTCGCTAAAATAGAAACATTAGGAACAACCTGTTGAAAATAGCAATGCGTATGTATATAAGCGGCGTTCATTTGTGTTCACAGTACCCCTTGTTGATTGTTTCAATCGAGCATTGAATTGTTCGAAGTTAATTCTCTTAAGGATCTTCTCTACCTGCAAACGAGGAAGAATAGGAATATTCTCTCTCCCTTTGCAGATAGTGAAGGGTAGGTAACGCAAGCCTTTAACACGTCGTACCTATTTCATTCCTCATTGATTGATTGATTGTCCGAACATTGACTGTTTGGGAATTAGTTCTTTTTGGAGGTATTCCCTGTTTGCAAATAAACGTAGGAAAATCTTTGCAAGTAGTGAAAGGGTACGTAATGCGGACCGTTATCCCCCGTTGTAATCTGTCATGCCTATCTACTCCCCACTGATTGATGCACCTTTTTCACCCGGACCATTTACTAGAGATACGTCATCTGGCCCGACCAGAGAGCACCCCTAGTGAAAAGGACATATGCAATAATAACGAAGTGATCACTGTATCCTGTTAACAGAAACTTTACCATGAAACAACCTGGAAAGAAAAAAATAGGAAAACGAAAATCAGTAGGCCACTGATGAACATGAACTTTTATTAAACAACGAACAAAGAAACGATAACATAACGTAATGATAAAACCTATTAATGTCCTAGAAACAAGAAAACGTTAAAATATGCCAGTGGTGAGAGACCAGAAAAACAGTAAGAGAAACCAAATCACCCCTCGCTGTCCCACCGCCTGCCACGCCAAAAAAATCGATAGACTAGGGAAAATGCAAGTCAGTAGAACATCCACCCCCACTCTGGAAACTTCCAAGGTGGGGCAGGGTTCCGGCTACGCCCAGCCGGGAGCAGCCCATATAAGGCAGGTCCTGCTGCCACGCCTCGGCCAGGAGATCCTAACGTAGGGTGTAGCTGGAGGAGAGGCCGAGGCCAGCGGGACCCGGCCAGGGGATTGCCTTTACAACGCTGAACAGTTGCAGGGGGGGGGAATGTCTCCTCGACCCTCCCCTCTCTCTCCCAGTCCGGCCGCGGTGGCCCTTGAGAGTTGCAGGTAGTCCCGCCACATGCTCTTCCGGTCCGACCACCAACGGTCGGGGGGCCGAGGCCGACGGGATCCGGCTGCAGCCGATAAACCAAGAAACCCGTTCAGGGGGCCAGAGCCAGGGGCGTCCGGCCGACATCCACCGGAAGCCCGGCCCGAAGACGGACGGGACACTTCTTTCTTTTATAATGGCTGCGACAACACTGGGGGGGGATGTCTTGCACATGCCTACGACCCCCCCCCTCGTCCTCATCGCCTGGTCCGGCCATAACAAATCTCAAGCGAGACGCCGTGGGGTGCACTGGGAGGGAGAGACGGTGCGAACAGGCCTCTCCCGCCTCCCCAGGTGGAGGCTTCCCAGCTGCACCCTCAGCGCTCCAGGCGCCCGGAAAAGGGTTCTTCCACTGTGGCCATGCTGCAACGTCTCGCCCGGCAGGGTGGAGCCCGTCCGCTCATGTGACCCCGCGATCGCCGGTAGCTGCCGAACTCTCAAAATGGCGGTCGACCTGGCAAGAGCGGGCCCAGCATAAAGAAATGGCCCGGTCACTGGTTGACTCCACCACCGTAGTCCTCCACGACCTTGAAGATTCTAGAGGAGCCGCGGGAGTCTCCGACCCCCGATGGGGAATGACTGCCATGATCGCCCGTGGAGTGACGAAACTGTATCCGCGGGACGTCGGCGCTCCCATGCTGGCGCCAGCCTCACTTTGAATTACTAGAATCCTGCAGACCTCACTTCCGGTGAAAGCACAGTGTGACCCGGTAGGAAAAATTATTGCACCCCCTCCCCTTTTTGACTGATAGTTCAAACCACCGATCCTTTCCTTTGCCCTTTTAACGGAACTTTGGACTGCCTCCCCCTCTTTTACATTTTCTAGAGAAAACAAAACATTAACCACTACATTAGCATAGCAGTTGACACCAGAACTGTTTTCAAATTGAAAACCAACAACATCTTCAACAGAATCCTTTTTGTTTCTGCTGTGACCCTGCTACAGCACAGGCATTGTCCCCAGCAGTAATTCTGCAATGCCGGTAAGAATAGCTGTGGTGCCTACTGGACTCACTCACCCCCGCGGCGCCCCACGCCGTTTTTTGCTGGGCGGCAACTTACTAGACATCACTTTCGTGCCATCTAGATTTCAGCGCGTTCTGCTGCCTTGGAACTATTCGCACAACAGACCGCTACTGACAAGAATATTTCATTATTGGTGCTGTCAATTTCAATAAATATATTGGATAATTCAAAAGAAATTGCCACGGTCTCTTCGTTGTTTAAATGTTTTTACTGTTTTTGTTTTCTTGTATATATTTATATGTTATTAAAGTTTTATATTCCTACTACTTTGTTGGAGTGCTATATATTTTTAATGTGACACATAATTGTAAAAACTTTGATGTACAAAGAGTCATTCCTGGAATCTTCCGCTTCAGGCTCGGTCCCCTCCCCAATCACAATACAGGATGGTTTTCAGATAGTAGGAACACGTGTGGTGTGACGGATATCATCGGGTGTGGGCCTTGATCTACTATAACTCCTTTGAAGAGGGGTGATTCTTTACAGCTGGGGCCATAAACTACATCTGCAGGGCTAGCTGATAGCCTGGACAATCGGACACAGAGAAAGAGGAGTGTCAGAGGGTGCGGTAGTGAATAGGGCGAAAGGGAGGTGTCGGGCGGGCACAGAGTGTGATTCTCAGGGAAGAGCAGCGCAGATGGGGGAGGTTTATTGCCCATGCATAAGACAGAGAGCGGTGGTGACCAGTGCCTAGGGAAGATGCTTGCGTGGGTGAGGAGCCATGCTACGAATCGACAGCGTGCAGAGAGTGGGTCTGGTCAACACATCTAAAATGGCTGCCGTGCACGACAAAAGTGTGGCATTTCAAAAAAGGCAAGATGGCGCAGACAATGTTTTTCAACACTTCCTCATTTCCTTCGAATCGAACGTTAACAGACGTTGGGGCATATTACCAAAGTTTGGCTCTCCGGTGTCTGTAAACATTCCAAACAGTCCGTAGCGGCCGCCATCTTGTCTCTCGGTAGGATCGAGAGACAAGAGGAGGCCAAAGCGAAGGGGCAAATGACCATAAGGGGGCATAGTAGATCCTCCCTGACCCCCTAGGTTTGATGTGGAGGCTTTAAAAGGGCCCCGAGGGGCAAAAAAAAATAAAATAATAATAATCGAACGGCTGAATGGATTTGCATGAAACTTGGCAAAATTGTAGGGACCGGTAGCCCGATGTGCCTTTGCTGGGTCTCAATATATGTGCTCCAGTGGATTTTGAGAAATTAACGTTTAAAAAAAGATATATATCTGTGACAGCGTCCCGGGTAGCGCTCCGTTTTGCGTACTTTTCGCGTTACGGAGTTTTGCGAAGCGAAGCTGATTGGCTCTTCGGTGTCTGTAAACATTCCAAACAGTACGGAGCGGCCGCCATCTTGTCTCTCGGTAGGATCGAGAGACAAGAGGAGGCCAAAGCGAAGGGGCAAATGATCATAAGGGGGCATAGTAGATCCTCCCTGACCCCCTAGGTTTGATGTGGAGGCTTTAAAAGGGCTCCGCGGGGCAAAAAAAATAATAAAAAACTCGTTTTTTTTTCGTGGGGTGCGCCCGGTTCGCGTAACGGGAAGCGGACTGGGGAGCGTACTACAAGGAAACAAGAATGATTGACTTTTAACTTATTGTATGTTTATAGACTTTTTTTTTCTTTTTTTTCTGCTGAGTGACGTCTCGGCCTATCTCCACGGGATGCAGTCCCTACCATCTCGGCGTTTAAGCCGAGGGGGACCGGTAGTGTGGGAGAGATAACGTCTGTTAACGTTCGATTCGAAGCAAATCAGGAAGTGTTGATAAACATTGTCTGCGCCATCTTGCCTTTTTTCAAATGCCACACTTTTGTCGTGCACGGCAGCCATTTTAGATGCCTTGACCAGACCCACTCTCTGCACGTTGTCGATCCTTAGCATGGCTCCCCACCCTCGCAAGCATCTCCCCCAGGCACTGGTCACCCCCGCTCTCTGTCTTATGCATGGGCAATAAACCTCCCCCCATCTGCGCTGCTCTTCCCTGAGAATCACATCCTGTGCCCGCCCGACACCTCCCTTTCGCCCTATTCACTACCGCACCCTCTGAAACTCCTCTTCCTGTGTGTCCGATTGTCCAGGCCGGTCCCAGGCTATCACCTAGCCCTGCAGATGTAGTTTATGGCCCCAGCTGTAAAGAATCACCCCTCTTCAAAGGAGTTACAGTAGATCAAGGCCCCCACCCGATGAGATCCGTCACACCACACGCGTTCCTACTATCTGAAAACCATCCTGTATTGTGATTGGGGAGGGGACCGAGCCTGAAGCGGAAGATTCGAGGGATGCCTCTTTGTACATCAAAGTTTTTACAATTATGTGTCACATTAAAAATATATAGCACTCCAACAAAGTAGTAGGATTATAAAACTTTAATAACTTATAAATATATACAACGCAACAAAAACAGTAAAAACATTTAAACATTTTTAGGAAAAAAGAAGCAACAATGGTCAGTAGCTGTGTTTTGTGCGAATAGTCCCAAGGCAGCACAACGTGCTGAGTTCTGGACGGCACCCAGGTGATGTTGCCTGGGTGCCGCACTGGTTTTGGGTATCCTACAATGCAGCTCCGAAAAACGGCGTGGGGCGTCCCGGGGGGTGGCCTCGTCAGTAGCGGTCTGTTGTGCGAATAGTCCCAAGGCAGCAGAACGCGCTGAGATGTGGATGGCACCCAGGTGATGTCCAGTAAGTTGCCGCACTGGTTTTGGTATCCTACAATGCTGCTCCGAATAACGGCGTGGGGCGTCCCGGGGGGTGGCTCGTCAGTAGCGGTCTGTTGTGCGAATAGTCCCAAGGCAGCAGAACGCGCTGAGATGTGGATGGCACCCAGGTGATGTCAAGTAAGTTGCCGCACTGGTTTTGGTATCCTACAATGCTGCTCCGAATAACGGCGTGGGGCGCCCCGGGGGGGGGGGTGAGGCGGCGTGAACGGGCCTCCCCAGGTGGAGGCTCGTCTGCTGTAGTGGGGCGTCCCTTTACCGTTTTAGTTGCCATTCCGTCCGCTTTTGGTACACTGTGCCAAAATCCGCCATTCAGCTGAGTTGCGCCCACTCTTGCGGTGCAGCGATAGGCGGCTGCCACAGGACTCTCAAAATGGCGGCAGGCTCTTTCCTTTTTGGGCCTGGTCCACTGAAATGGCCCTGGGACACCTTGGAAATCGGACGCTTGTCTGCTAGGTCTTGGACCCCATTCTCGAAAGCGTCCCCTCAGCCTTGAAGATTCTATAAAAGTCTTGGGGGCCCCCGACTCCTGCAGGCTTCCGGTGGGGAGCGGCTGCCATGATTGCTCGCGGAATGACCACGACGGAGCCACGAGATGGTGGTGCTTTCATGCTGACGCCAGCTTCAGTCTGAAACATCCAGAAACAAGGTGGGGCTTTCATCGTTTGGGAAAAAAAAAAGTTTTCATCCAATGAAAAGTGTTATTTTTAGGTCATATGATCAAGCCTTCCATCATTAGGAAACCAAAAGTAAAATGAACCAATGAAAAGTTTTATAAACAAGTCACATGACCTGTTATGCGGCATAGGGTATAAAAAGCGTAGAAAATCCGTTGGCACGTGAGGCGGCGTCAGTAGCGGACCGATGTGCGAATAGGCCGAAGGCAGCACAACGCGCCAAGATCCGGATGGCACCAAGGTGGTGTCCACCAAGTTGCCGCACTGGTGTGGCCATCCTACAATGCTGCGCCGAAAGTCGGCGTGGGGTGCCCCGTTGGCTTGTGAGGCGGCGTCAGTAGCGGACCGATGTGCGAATAGGCCGAAGGCAGCACAACGCGCCAAGATCCGGATGGCACCGAGGTGGGGTCCAGCAAGTTGCCACACTGGTGTGGCCATCCTACAATGCTGCGCCGAAAGTCGGCGTGGGGCGCCCCGTTGGCCTGTGAGTTCGCGTCAGTAGCGGACCGATGTGCGAATAGGCCGAAGGCAGCACAACGCGCCAAGATCCGGATGGCACCGAGGTGGGGTCCAGCAAGTTGCCGCACTGGTGTGGCCATCCTACAATGCTGCGCCGAAAGTCAGCGTGGGGCGCCCCGTTGGCCTGTGAGTTCGCGTCAGTAGCGGACCGATGTGCGAATAGGCCGAAGGCAGCACAACGCGCCAAGATCCGGATGGCACCGAGGTGGGGTCCAGCAAGTTGCCGCACTGGTGTGGCCATCCTACAATGCTGCGCCGAAAGTCGGCGTGGGGCGCCCCGTTGGCCTGTGAGGCAGCGTCAGTAGCGGACCGATGTGCGAATAGGCCGAAGGCAGCACAACGCTCCAAGATCCGGATGGCACCGAGGTGGGGTCCAGCAAGTTGCCGCACTGGTGTGGCCATCCTACAATGCTGCGCCGAAAGTCGGCGTGGGGCGCCCCGTTGGCCTGTGAGTTCGTGTCAGTAGCGGACCGATGTGCGAATAGGCCGAAGGCAGCACAACGCGCCAAGATCCGGATGGCACCGAGGTGGGGTCCAGCAAGTTGCCGCACTGGTGTGGCCATCCTACAATGCTGCGCCGAAAGTCGGCGTGGGGCGCCCCGTTGGCCTGTGAGGCAGCGTCAGTCAGTGGGGGCTGTTTGAGGATCTGACTGCATTGGAAAGCAATGTGATGCTGTGCGTCACCCCCAAGATGAAGGTTCTGCAGTGGGGTGCCGAGATCAGGATGGCACCGAGGTGGTGTCTAGCAAGTTGCCGCACTGGTGTGTGTTGAAAAGATGAAAGATCCTCAGCAAGTCTATGTTACTTCAATGGAGCGCCGTCTAGCTGAGTTTAGCCCGCTCTTGCTGCTACAGCGACAGGCGGCTGCAACAGGACTCTCAAAATGGCGGCCTGTTCTTTGGATTTGGGCCTGGTCCACTAAAATGGCCCTGGGACACCTTAGAACTCGGACGCTCGAATTTTATTTCCTTTCCTCTACATGCAAAAAAGGTAAATGCCCGGTACGTTACCTGCCTCATCTGCCACGATGTACTCTCCAGAGGAACCGAAAAAAAATATAGTTATGGTAATTATACCATGCATCGTCATATGGAGAGGTGGCACCGATTAATTATAGTGCTGCACAAAAGAGAGATTTGGAGGAGAACCCCCGATCTGCCAGTACATTCACCAAAGAAGTGGCACTGACAGCATCAGAGGCAAGGGAAACGGTCCCAAATATTTAGAAGAACTTTGGAAAGATTAAAATGACATGTTTAGATTGTGGCAAATTAATTTCATGTGGACAGATGAGTGTTACTCTAATAAATACAGCATATGAACATCATCATAGTCGATGGTTGGTGGAGACATTTTGACTATATCCTGGACCTGCCCGTCCTCGCCCAAAATGGCGCCGGAATAAATGGGACTCGTAACTCCTTGTTGTGTACTGGTTGCACAACCTTGATATCACGAGATACGTATGCAGTTTTGAAGCACATGGCGGGCGGGGACGAGAATTGATTGAATATTTCGACATCCCTATTGATATTAAGTTCTGATGTGTTATTGATTACTGTACTATTGAAAGTTCGAATTAACGTCACCCATGGTACTTGCCCGCAAATGTATATCTAGATAATTTTATTGTAACTGGCCCTGTCGTATTTTAATTATAAAATGTACGTCCACCGATTCCGCAACTGTTAGACACCTTAGTTCTTGCAACCTAATGGCCCGCCCGTTACGTTCCTCTACAGTGTAAATGTCTACTCATCATATACGATTACAGTTTGCTCCGTGGCCGGCCCACGTGGTTATAGGCCCGTATTTGTATACTGACATTTTCACAATAAAGGTTTTTAAAAGAAAACATGGTAGTAGTATTTACATTGGTAAAGTTTTTAATAATAGTCACTGTTTTAGAATCAGTAAAAGGCAAGTGAAATAAAGCGGTCCAATTACATGACGGGTAAAAGGTATAATACGCAGGAACGCAGTAAAGATAAATGGTCAAGGGCTGTTGTGTTTTCTACTCCTGCAACATAAAGTGATCGATAAGAATCTGATATTCAGGCGTATCGGCGACTAAGACAGCAGGCCGAGCCTCTTTTGCTCAACGGCTCCGTCATGGGACCAAGAAACGCCCTTTTTCTCGAAAAAGGAATATATTTTACTTGCAGAACAGTTGTAAATTTTCCGGGAAAGTACATTAGCCTGGAACATTATAACATGTTTAAGAAAAAATAATGTTCGAAAGTAATAAAAAGCGTAATTTTTAGGTCATATGACCAAGCCTTTCATCATTAGAATAAGAAAAGTAAATGAACCAGTGAAAAGTTTTATTAACAAGTCACATGACCTGTTATGCTTACGTTACGCGCTGCGCGCCGCGCCCCGGATCGCTTCCGGGAAGCTGCGCTTCGCGCACCGGAGCACTTCCGGATGCGCTAACGCGGCGCGTCATATGACGCATTACGCGACAACGCAGGTCCAGAATATAGTCAAAATGTCTCCACCAACCAGCGGTCGGAACACAACCCCTTTCAGCAGGCTAAATAGTTCTGTTAAATGACAACAGAAGGGACAGGCAACAAGAACCATCAGTCAAAGAGGGGAGGGCAAGTTCTTCTCTACCGGGTCACGTTGGGGCGCTACCGGAACTGATCGAATTGGTAGTCTACAGTGTTTCTGGATGTTTCAGACTGAAGCTGGCGTCAGCATGAGAGCACCACCATCTCGTAGCTCCGTCGTGGCCATTCCACGAGCAATCGTGGCAGCCGCTCCCCACCAGAAGCCTGCGGGAGTCGGGGGCCCCCAAGACTTTTGTAGAATCTTCAAGGCTGAGGGGACGCTTTCGAGAATGGAGCCCAAGCCCTAGCAGACAAGCGTCCGAGTTCAAAGGTGTCGCAGGGCCATTTTAGTGGACCACGCCCAAATCTGAAGAGCCGGCAGCCATTTTGAGAGTCCTGTGGCAGCCGCCTATCGCTGCACCGCAAGAGCGGGAGCAACTCAACTACATGGTGAGCGAGACGCTGTAGTCGAAAGAGCGGGCGGTAAACAGCTGAATAGCGGAAGAGGCACAGTGTAGCAAAAGCGGGCGGAATGTCAACTGAAACGGTAAAGGGGCGCCCCACTACAGCGTGTCTTTAGGTGAAACGGATTGTGGGACAAGGTCAAGAATGGAAGAGTCACCAAAAGGCAAAAAGTTCCGCTTGACCCCGGGAGCCGGCCACCTATGTCGGGGGCGATCTCAGGCCACAACAGGGAAACACGACTTGGGGAGGGGGCCGGAGCCAAGCGCCCCCTCCGAGTCCGCGCCATCACACCATCCCTCGGGGGCCTCCGTCAAGCGGTTCAGGGTGGCACCGCATCACATTGTTTTCAAATGCAGTCACGTCCTCAAACAGCCCCCACTTACATTGAGAATAGTGAAGCTGTAGCAAGTGCAAATAAGCTCCAGACAGTGTTACAAGCACTCCTCAAAACTTTGAACTATCAGAGTGCATGAGTTTCATGCTTGATCGATTGAGCTAGCCGGATCGGGCACCAAAAAGTATAAAATAGTTATGTAAATAGTTATTTAATAAAATGTTTTACCCTGTTACTTTGCTGGTGTGTTGTATATATTTGTAATATTTGCATAGAGTTTATCGTTATTTTGGGCGGGGTGGGTGGCGGAGCCGAGCTGTCTTGCAGCCATCATGGTGTGGAGCTCAGTTCATCTCACTAGTTTCGTATTTCTCATGAGGGGTTGTTCCTAATGTTTCTATTTTAGCGAGGTCAAAAAGAGATCCCATTAGTGGCCTACTGATTTTGCTCGATTCCTTTTGTTTTTTTACACGATTTTTCACCATCTGCAAAGACTAAACAGAGTATTGCGACTCTGTGCTTGTTTGTAAATAGAGAATGAACCAAAGAGGATTAATTCTAAAACAGTAAATGCTTGGATAACAATCAATCAAATGGAGAGAGAAGCAGGCACGACGGATTACAACGGGGGCAAAGGCCTGCGTTAACTACCCTTCACTATCTGCAAAGAGAGAGTACTCCTAATAGAAATGAGGGGGAGGGGGGGCAGCATTCAAAGCAGATCAGTGTGCATAAACACGAAAATGTTTTTACTTACCATGTACTTGACATTCGACAGCTTATGATATTTGCTATTAAAAAACCATTGAAATTCACTGAAAAAACCATAGGTTAGAGACCATATATAGTTAGGAATTAGCATTTAAAAAACCTTGAAAATTCACTGAAAAAAACCATAGGTTATAGACCATATATAGTATGGAATTAGCATTTAAAAAACCTTATTTTACTCACACAAAACCATTGAAATTCCATATATAGTTAGTTGCACTAACTATATATCGCGCACCCGCAATTCACTGCTGATGATGTCACATATTACATCATTCATGACATGGTCAGTGACATCACTGATGACATCACTGATGGCATCTCAAATGACATCACTGATGACATCACTGATGACAACATCCAGTGACTGTATGTTTCTGTAAAGTTAAAATATGTCTTACATATTGAAGAATGAGTAGATGTATAAGTGTCTGGACGAAGGATTTAGTAGGTGCATGACTGAATGTATGAGTGAGTGATTAAATGTGTCTCACTGAGTGCATGGGTTAGTGACTAAACTGTCTTAATTTGTGCATCATTATGTCTTTTGTTCTGTAAACTGCTGCATGTGTTGATCAGTAGCTATATGAGTATCTATATGGGTTATTGATTGATTGCCCAAGTATTTGTATGGGAGACTGAGTGTGTGTGTGGCTGGCTGGGAGGTGTGTGACTCTGTGCAGATCAATGTGTACTTGTATCAATGATTGTATAAGAGAGTAAGTATGTGTTAGTATATGTTTGAAAATGTAAGGTGCTCTATGTTTAACTGTATAGATTAGAAAATGGAAGTGTGATTGATTCTTTACAGGACTGACTAGGTGTGTGAGTAACTCCATGGATGAGTGGCAGAGTGTGAGTGTCTGTATAGGTGTATGAGTGCATATGATAGTGTTGTAAAGATGAGTGATTGTATGTATGAATGATTGTATGGGTGAATGAGTGAGTGTTTGTGTAAACATAGGAATCAGTGAGTGCGTATGTAGTAACTAGTATTGGTGTGTCAATGGTTTAAAAAAATTATACTCTGTATTTAACACTGGGTGTAACAGAGGTTATATGAAAGTGTGAGGAGATGCATTGTATTGTCACATGAATGATATCATCAGTGATGTGACCAATGATGTCAAATGAGATGTCATCAGTGATGTCATCAGTGATGTCATTTGAGATGTCATCAGTGATGTCATTTGAGATGTTATCAGTGATGTCATTTGAGATGTCATCAGTGATGTAATCAGTGATGTCATTTGAGATGTCATCAGTGATGTCATCAGTGATGTAATTTGAGATGTCATCAGTGATGTCATCAGTGATGTCACTGACCATGTCATGAATGATGTAATATGTGACATCATCAGCATGGAATTGCGGGTGCGCGATATATAGTTAGTGCAACTAACTATATATGGAATTTCAATGGTTTTGTGTGAGTAAAATAAGGTTTTTTAAATGCTAATTCCTAACTATATATGGTCTATAACCTATGGTTTTTTCAGTGAATTTTCAAGGTTTTTTAAATGCTAATTCCTAATTATATATGGTCTCTAACCTATGGTTTTTTCAGTGAATATATATATATACCAGGAAACAGAGTCCACAGGCAAGACTTAGTGCTCAGAGATGTTTAATCACAGCATCAGTTTTCCAAATGATGCGTTTCGGCCGCCAGTCATGCGGCCTTGATCACATAGCGCTTGCAATGGTGAAAAGGTGAATAGTTTATATACAATGTGAAGGAAAGGCAGTATTTTTACTATGTTCATCGTAATGATCATGCAGGTTTACTACGTGTTGTAAGGCAACATTTGTGACATCACGGTTTTACTGCAACTGATATGTTGTAAAGCAATTTAGACATAGCGATAGGACTATAAATCATGAGAATTTTGACACGTTTTTGGAATGAATTAATCTAAATCACCGAGAGGAGTGCCGTGATCTTATTTTTGTGGGAAATATATATATATATATATATATATATATATATATATATGCACCAAACAATTCCCACCACTTCCGGCTCCCCGGCGAAGAAGGAACTCAGACCGCAACAGCAGCTCAGGCAAGAAATGCGTTTATTGCGTTTTTCCGCACAGCCTGCGACGACGCGTGGGTGTGTGACGAGATACGAGGACAGAGTTGTTCGTTTTTCTTTAAAAACGTGGTGAACATTACACGTACAAAAGAACTTTTGAACTTGTGCCAATTACCATATTCCCCGCAATTATAATGGCGATGGCGGCTGACATTTTCCGAGACAGGCAGCAAGCAGCAGATGCTTTGTTTTTAAACTTGCCGGCAGTTGCTAATACAGGGGAGAAGCGAAAAGAACATGTTACTGAAGGAGATGATGTCAAAACTAAATTGAAAAAATTGGAAAAATTGCTCCGGACGGAGCTTACTAAATGGTGGGAACAAAAGAGCCTGGAAAAATACAAGGAAGCTGAAAGGGTTCCACGAGGCTTAAGGATTCTAACAGCCCCATCCTTCGAAAATCCTAATCCCTTGATGTTGAAAAAATGGGCACAACATAACCTTGATGCATCCATGGGGATGGTATGCATATTAATTGAATACGCCGAGATCGATAGAGTCGAACTAATGACTCAGATTGAGAAGCTTAACCTTGAGTTGAATGCGATGGAACAACAAGAGGCAATTACCAAAGGGCGAGAGGACATTAAAAAACGTCTTGACAAGTATGAAGAGTCCATAAAAACTCGTAAAGCTTTTAAATTTGCTAGAGACAAAGCTGACTATGAGAATGGCAGAGTTTTCACCTTCTCAAGGAAATTTGATTCTGTAAAAAGACAAGCTTTAACTTCATCAATAGCAGTGCCAGCCACGACATCGCAGACTGCCCAGAACCAACAAGTTGTAGTCCTTGAGGGATCAGACACCGATACTATTTCCATCTATAGTAGTGGGGGGTCTGATGACGAAATGATTGCCCAGCATCCAGGTACTAGCAGCTTCACCCCTTCTGAGGAATTGGTTTTTATGGTGGAAGATCGGCGGAACACTCTAAGGTTGAGAGGGACACAGCCAGCAAGAGGAAGAGGCGAAACAAATCCCGTAAAGAGAGGAGGAAACGGCAACAGCTACGGGGAAAAAAAAAAAAAAAAAAAAAAAGGAAGGGGGAATGCCCAAATGAAGTAATAAACAAACTGTTGAAATTGCCCACCATAAGGAATTCCAATGAAGAAAAAAATACAAATAAAGAAAAAAATATCACAGAAGCAAAAAATAAAACTAATAGCTCAAAAGAAAAATTAAATTCACAAGAAAATAATAAAAATTCTATGAGTACTATCTGTTTTGACAACTCTGATGTAAATAACACGGTGATCAATCTAACAGAAATTGATTTAAATGCAGCGGAAACTCAACTTCTTTCTTTGGGTCTCTCTTACTGCCCAAATAATGGATTCAAGTACGTACAAGCCAGAATAGATACTTTTAAGTTTATAAGGAAACTTAAACTTTTGAAATTCCACACGACAAATAAAAAAAGTGAAAAAGCGAGAGCAATTGTAAATGAATCACAAACTTTTAAGAACTTTACTATTGCTGATACATTGGCTCTTAAGACCGCTCACTCGCTTGCTACTGATGATGATGCACCGAATAACACTCAGGAGATATTAGGTACTATGGGTATCAGCAGTGGCAGTGCTGGCAATAGTCCCTTTTGTCCCAAATCCACATTTGTCCCAATGATGCCTCGGGACGCTATTGACATTTTTAATGATAGAGTTGTGGATGATTTGAAGGAGCTCAATAAAACTGTGGCTAGGAATAGAAAAAGAAGAAGTTTCAGAGATAAACAATATTCTCTACTAATGCGCAAAATTAAATCTAAGGGTGACATTATTGTCAACAAAGCGGACAAAGGTGGTAATGTTGTTTTATGGCCACGTACTTTGTATCTAGAAGAAGCGGAAAGACAATTAAAAGACCCACTATGTTACAGGAAAGCCTCCTATAACGAACTTAACAAAGTAAAAACTCTTGTACATTCTAATCTTGCATCTTGGAAGAGGGTAGGATTGATCAGCAAAAAGGAATTTGATTTTTTGAAAAAAGATTTTCCGATTACTCCAACGTTGTATCTTCTACCGAAGATTCATAAAGGCATTACACCGATACCAGGGCGGCCAATTATTTCTGCTCAAAATAGCCTGTTGGAACCCCTCTCCAAATATGTTGATTTCTATTTACATGAATATATGGAGGCACTTCCTAGTTACCTAAAAGACACTGGTGACTTTTTGATGAAACTCAAGGAAGTTGTTTGGAATCCTAGTTATCTTTTTTTAGTCATGGACATAACATCTTTGTACACCTCCATTAATCATGCTGATGGTTTGAATGCTATTGAATATTTTTTATCTACTAGAGATATTAAGTTCTATGAACATAGTAAAATGCTCATTAGTATGATTGATTTATGCCTTAAGAATAATTTTTTCCTTTTCAACAATGAAGTTTATCAGCAACTGCGTGGTGTAGCCATGGGTGCGTGCTTCTCCCCCAGCTACGCGTGTTTACACGTGGGCTGGTGGGAGAGGCACGTCCTGGGTGGCATCCGGAGTCTGGAGGAGGATGAAATTGGCATAGTTAAGATGTGGCGCTTCATCGATGATGTTTTTATAATTTGGCAAGGGTGCAGTTCTTCAGCAAAAGAATTTGTTAGTAACATCAATAACAATTCTCTAAACCTAGAGTTTAGTGCCAATATTAGCGATGTTAGTGTCAACTTTTTAGATGTGGAGGTCTACATTAAGAACAATGAAATCATGACTAGGATGTATAGAAAATCCACAGCTGGGAACTCAATCCTACATGCCCAGAGTAACCATCCCCACCATCTTATTAAGAGCATCCCGTATGGGGAGTTTTTAAGAATTAAACGGATATGCAATAATGAGATTGACCTCATGAACTGTTTGAATGGATCCTACCAAAGATTTTTACAAAGAGGCTATGAAGCTTCTAACCTCACCAATTCTCTCAAAAGGGCTTTATCAACTCAAACAAGTGTAATGATACAACAACCTGCTTCAGACACTTCTGAGGAGGCAGTTGTTACAGTGAAAGAATCTTCCATTCGGCTAATTACCACTTTTAACAACCAACACAAAAAGATGAGGCAAATAATTAAATCTAATTGGCCCATCTTAAAAACAGATATTGTGGTGGGACCATTGGTGGGAGACGTTCCTAATATCACTTTTCGACGAGCACCCTCTATGAGGGATGCTCTAGTCAAAACTAGTCCTGAAACGATCATCAAACCCAATTGGTACTCCAGCAAAACAGGCTTTCGTAAGTGTAGTTCATGCCGGGCATGCAAATTCGGTGTGAACACCAGCGAGTTTGTTGAGGCATTTACGGATGCAGTAATTCCCATAAAGAATGTATATACTTGCAAAACAGACCATGCGGTCTATGTTTTAAGATGCACGTGCAAGCTACTCTATGTTGGGAGCACTAAGTTGCAAGTATTTAATCGAATATTACAGCATCTACGTGCCATTGTGAACTCCGATCCGAATTATCCAGTGGCACGCCACTTTAAGCTGGTACACAATAACAACTTGAATGACCTGCAATACTTTGTTATTGATGCAGTCCCCGTGAACAAGAGGGGTGGAGATAGAGAGAAGAGACTTAGACAATTAGAAAGTCAATATATTCTGAGGTTAAATAGTAAGATCCCAAATGGACTTAACATGGGAGAGGATCTGAATAATTTTCTGTAAATATTTTATTTCACGAAATGCATAACCTGTTTATAATGGATTTTATACCTTTTGTATATGGTTTTAATCTGGTGTGATTTCGTTATGGATGATTTATGGATGAATTTACATTGTTACTCTGACCATTGCATTATTTCTGCATTGATATCTGATTTTCTATATGTTGAGCTGGACTAACTTGTAGTTTTTAGGCATGTCCTATTGTCTGCTATTGAATGAATTCCAAAAGATATGATTGCCCTAATTCCCCTTCCCTTCATTAATTACAGATATGCACTGCCGACTTTTTGCACTTTATTAGCACTTTGCACTTTATTGAATTTTCTTAATCTGCTCCGGATTTTTATCTGGATATAAAATGTTTGCTGCTGAATTTTTGGGATTTTGCACCTTGCACTTTTCTTCTATGCACTTTAAAAACTTTATGTGGTTATTAACTGCATTACTGGTTTTAAAACATACCCCGCTGAGATTGACTTTTATGGTTCAGTTTTAATACATTTATAAGGTATTATGTTTATCCATTGGGCACTTGCCCTTTATGTCTATTAAGAGAAAATAATATATTTTTCCTGTTTTGAAGACATTTAAAACTGTACAGTGATTTTAGTGTTATTGTATTTAGCATTTATTTCACATTGTACAGATTGTATGGATGATGTACTTTCTTCACTGAACGATATCACTTTTATGTCTACTCATATGTGGGAGGAGTTTCGTTTTCTACCAGTATTTAACCACTTATGTCTCTGGGTCTTGTCATGTGATCAAGTCCGGTTTTCCGGACGAAACGCGTCATGCCGCCATCCCCATTGATGGAATAAAGCACACTATTTCTTTGAAAAACCTTGATTTGTGGTCTGTACCTGGCTGCGTCCGTTGCTGTTGGTGTTCGGCGCTTCAGGACTGTGGATTTCTATATATATATATATATATATATGCACCAAACAATTCCCACCACTTCCGGCTCCCCGGCGAAGAAGGAACTCAGACCGCAACAGCAGCTCAGGCAAGAAATGCGTTTATTGCGTTTTTCCGCACAGCCTGCGACGACGCGTTTCGGGCTTCAAGAGCCCTTGATCACATATATATATATATATATATATATATATATATATATATATATATATATATATATATACCTCAGAGTGTCTCAATCACTCCAGCTCTCCTCTTCACAGCACTGTCTTCTGCAGTCTCTTTGTTAGGCATTTACCTTCTTTGTCTCATTATATCTTTCTGAAACTGCACATGTCTCATCTCCTTGCTTTAATTTTTAGCACCCTCTTTTCACTTTCTCTTAGATGTATTTCATTACATCTCCCTCACTTCAAGGATACCCTCATACACAGCCCACCCACTCACATGTACGCAATACATTTTCTATAACTTTCACCCTGCCATATTTTGGCTTCTGCATACCTCCCTCACAGACTTTCATAAATAATCATAATTACAATTGGCAGAGCTGATGGTTGCTCTATGTGCTCTACAGAGAGGCTAAGGATTGTGTGAGAGTGTATTCCAAACCCCTAACTCTCTAACAGACACTGTAAAAAATTAGCAATGGCCGAACTCCACACCTTTCAGTCGTGTCTCACCCACAATCCAAACTCATACAGCTATATAGAAGCCCTATAAATGAGTAGAACATGTTGCATGCAAATCCACAGAAACACTTTAGCCTGTAAGACTATTAGGGATGCAAGATTAAGTTAAAATGTGAAATATGAACAGGAACAACATTGTTTATCACCGGCTGACAAGTCAGTGTTTGTTTTAGTTGACTGCGGCCTTGACTGGTGGTGGGGCACAAGGGGGTAGGACATTTACAAATGGGGCGCTATCCCCCAATGCCCCAAAGGTGATGCCACCGCCGGAGGCACGTCACGGATCTTAGTCAAGTAAAGGGTTAAGCTTATCTTGAAAATATCACTGCATTTCAACATATACAGGATGAACTCACCGTGGCCATGAATGTTGTCATACTGAGAGTCAACAGGGTAGTCATTGCAAAGATGCCAAGGCAACAACTGATTAACTTGGTACATAAAGGTCACAGAGTTGAGGTAGCAACAGAAAAGGCACCGCAATAAAGAGTGAGGTTCCCTGGTATAGGCATGATGGTTCAAGAAACTCTGAAGGAATACTTGCTCTTCATGTGCACAAGAAAGGAGGACAACCCTGCTCCACTGCATATGCCTGAAATCCCAAAGAATGTTAGGGGGCTGGTTGCATTTAGCTGTGTTGCACAATTATCACCAAGGAAATATCTCCTAGCAATCATCCATAAGTAATGTTGGTTCCCACTCCTTGAGAAAGCCACCTTCACAAGCACAGACAAGGTAATCCCAATGTTGGAAAACATCTTCTCCCCTCCATTTTCAAACCAAAGGATGGGTCTCCATTCAGCAGCCATGATTTTGCAAGATGTGTGCAAAACTTCACTATTTAGCCGGAGGACAGCCCTGCTCCAACCTCAGGCCAACGGCATGGTGTAGTAATTCATGGGCCCATTAAACAAGGCCATATATGGCAAGTGTTAGCACAAAAAGCAGCCGTGGATGTCTTCACATCTCAGGTGCTGAAGAGATACCGTACTACTCCTCATAGCACAACCAGGGAGTGTCTAGTAGATTTGGTTCCTATAGGGATCCCTTCTTTGGAAGATTAGCACCTTCACCTCAGAGACAAAGTGCAGAAGGAGAAGACAAAGTTACAAGAGGACAACAAGAGGGGAGCCAAGAAACAAGTGTTTTACAAGGTATGCCGGCAAATTGAGGAAATGCGACTGAATGTAAAAGCGCAGAAAAGAGTGGTGAGGGAGGAACACGTATTTTCAATAAATGGAAGGGGGATATCTAATAGGAATAGAAAGATTAAGACAGTAGGACCTGGGGAAACGGACAATGACCACTCAAGTCGGGTCGGTGTGAAGTAAAAGGAGAGACCAAGGGACAGGAAGAATAGTGAGGGTAGCTCTGTTGAGTATGGCCGCATGTAAATTGTAAGGCATGTGATACATACAGATGAAGCATAACCTGTTTCCGATATACCTGTGTCCGTCGTGTGCGTGCTATGCAATGCAAAGGGACATGAACATATTCAGATTGTGTATATCCCCAAATTCCTGTACCAGAGATTGCTTTGCATGCCAGACTAAAAACTGTTCGCTATGATTGAACACATTGTTGTCTTTGAGTAGAAAGTAAAATATCCCAGCTTAACCGAAATGCCAGAAGTAATGCCAAAGTACTCAAAGGCCTTAATAGTGGATACTATGTTGTACTCAACATGCAGGCATCTCGTTTTCGTGCTTTTTGGGATAAAGAGCCATAACATGGCGTTGAATAGTTAACGATTAGTTCTCCATTATACAGACAACTTGCTTTTCAGGATTGCAGTACAGGACATTGATGCACTCTTGTACACATAAATTATTATTGTTAAATGCACAAAAACAATTCATTATCTCAAAAATGAACTGAGTAGAATAATGCCCAAAAGGGTCCAAGACGCGCTAGAGTTCGGGTTAGCTACACCCAAATGTTGCATTGGCGTTTAGCACAGACATATCTTTCTTATGCTCATAAAGGTGCCACTAAAAATGGAAAACTGTGTTCTGCATTCCTACAATATTGTTCTCAGTGCTTTACTTTTGCTCACAAGTTTCTCTTTCTATTCAGAATCAGTGGTGTGATGAGCAGTGGTGCTAGTCTCGCGTCCGAATGTTCTCGGGATGAACTCTGGAGCAGAGCCACTCATAGTGCTTTGGGGGCCCTGCGAAATGGGAAGATGTGAGGCACATCTTATTTGCATGTAATGTGACATCACAGGAAGTGACATCACTGGAACTGACATCACATGACTGTTATTCTTCCTTGGTATAGCTGACGTGACCTAGTGTGGATATCAGCCACGTGGAAAAAAAGGTAAATACCCAAATAACATAAACCCATATTTTTAAAGCTATAGTAGTGAAATATTTTAGTCACTCCGTATGTAAAAGCTAGGCGTAGTCTCGCAAACATGGATTTCTTTATCCAATTTTGACTAATTGCAGCAGAGTAGAGAATTATAAAAAATTCCAACACATTGAGCAAAATTAATAAAATAGCATCACTGAGGACACTGTTAACATTAAACATAAGACTCCAGTGAGATAATATTTAGTTAGATTACATAAACCTGTTCATTTTAATGTTAAATACATCATAGACCAGAAAAAGGTAGCTGAGTGCTTTACAAACAAAGCATCAGGATTGAGGATGCAAAATGAAAAGATTCTCCTGGCAAGAAGATGAGGTGGTGGAAAAGAAATGAACAAATCTACATTTTCTTTGAAAAGCAGAAACAAGCAAACATGCAATCTGACAATGGGAAGCTAAGTAAATGGGTTTGTAAATAAAAAGCAGTTCCAGAGTAACATCAAAGCTCTGGATTTTTTGTACTGAGCAGCTCCCTGGTATTGATTCATTAGGTGGGGTTTAGTATGTGGGTGTTTAAAGTTAAGGTGTTCAGTAGATTTGTGGGATTTTCCCACCAAGTTCTTTAATTTGGTATTGGAATTATAGAAAGTGGTCGTGGCGAAACAGCTGAATTCTGATGAAATCTGTCAATCCCCCACACCCCTAAAAAAGCCCTAGTACAGCATTTATTTCCAACTTTATGAGATTCTACCTTAGAGATAAATGGTGGTAGGGTTAGGAATAGAACACAAAAAACTACAGATTTTATATCCCATCCTGTATGTATATGGAAGTTAGTGGTAGAAATTAGCCTGTTTAACCTACTTCCTATTACAAATATATGCATATAACAAGTTATCAGGAAGTTCATTCAGAACAGAGGAAAATAATACAAAGCAGCAAAATGAGTGTAGCACTTACCGGCTCCTTCAATGACTGGCTGGTTAAGGTTTTTTGAGTTCACAGATATGCCAAAAGCCAGAATCACGACATGCGAAAGGAGGAGGAAGTGAGCAGCAAGCAGGGCTCCCAGCAAGCCCCGTGGCTTTCTTTCTGCTTTGTGGGAGGGTGCGGGGGGGGGCTCCATCTGTGATAGCCTGTAGCCGCGGTCAGCACAGAGATGATAGTAGTGACAGTAGCAGCGGGTGCAGGAAAGTTTCACTGCCAGCCTCCTATCTCCTGTCTTCTGGTGGTCAGCTGTCTTTTCCTCCCCTGCTCTGTGAGACAGGAGATAGACCACAATGACAACAGTGACACACAGTAACCATAGGAAGTCGAACAGCTGAGCTCCGTGACTCCATGATTCTGAGGAAGGCAGCGTGCAGGGAGAGGCTTAGGTCAGATGCCCCCTCAGTGGCGCAGAGGCAGCCAGCATTAGACCATTGTGTTTTGTGCCTCCAGGAGGGGAACATGCCCTTTACACATATATTTATCTACAGACTCATCCATTCGCTTGCCCTACGGACCCTTGATCCTGATTTCTACCCTGATTCTTACCCTGCTGCCTGCTGTTTGCTCGTGCACTAACACTGTTTGTTGCTTTGTTTGAAGTGTGCCTTTATCCACGGAAGTGGCCCAGCTAGGTCTTGGTGAGATTTGTGGTCAGGTCCAGGGAGTGTACCCATTGCATGTTTCCGCTCTTTGGTCTATGGAGGTTTGCGCCCCGTTTTGTTCTGTTTCTTCCAATTCCTTCTGATATTGCCTAAGCGCTCTTTAAGACCAGTGTGTGTGAGTAATTCTCCAACCTGTTCAGCAGGATAAAAGGTTGTGAATGCGGACTCAGAAGGACTTTAGGGGGTTTTGTGAGAACCAGAGGACATTAAAGAAATTGCGTTCTGGGCAAGTAAGTTCTTTCTCCTCAGGTCAAAACTCAAAAGTAAAGAAATCCATTCATAGCACCAGAAGCTCTCAGCAACATCTTTATTAATCTAATCCCATTATAACAGTTTTTTTTCTGGAAAATGCCTAAAGTCGGCCCTGTGGTGTAAGCCTCTAGTTCTTGTCTTCCAGAGCCTTCACTTTTGACCATGTCCTCTTCCCGAGCTCATGAATGTCTGAAGGTGGTCAGTGATGACACCGGAGCTTTGATGGTTGGTGGGGAACAGGACGGTCCAGTGCATCCGCCTTTGACTTTGTCTTGCGTGGGGTCATCCACAGCTGCCCATTCAATCCCTCTGATAACATTATCACAGATTGATTTCAAGCTCACCCTAGGAGAGCAGCCCAGTGGGAGGTTATGTGCAGCCTCAGCAGTGTTACAAAGAAGTGAAGTTTGCGATGAAGCTGCTACAGTTGCCAGCAAAGAGGCGGTCAAGGCAAGTCAAGTCAAAAGTTTATTGTATATCATTACTTAAAATCGTTACAATTTACACTTTAAAAAAAATATTAAACTTAATCTTCCATTAAATATCATTTATGATCAATGAGCTTGGCAATATGTAAATCTGAGTAACATTAATAAAGCTCATAAAATAGTGGGTAACTGGTTAAACAATCTGCGAATGTGCTATTATTCACAACTTTCCAAGGAGCTGAAATGACCAAAATTATCCAAAGGTTAAATTATTTAAGATAAAATGCCAAACGTTCCAATAGGGCTTGGTCAGCTGCCGTTTTTCTGTATTGTTCCTGTTATCTTGTGAAATAGGTTCCCAGTCCTTTTTCTACTTGGGCTAGAGAAAGTGAGCCATATTTAAAGCCCCTGCCATCCTTGCTCATACTTTATCAATGTCCTCTAAATTGGCTTGCCTTAGAAGTGCCCTTACTTTTGTCAGATATTTTACCCCCCCCCCCGGCACGCCAAGATTATAGAAGAGCCTTCCAACCAAAGTATCACGGCTTTTCTGTACGTGCGAATGTTCAATTCGTTAAAATTCGGTTTTAAAAATCCCCTCCTTATTTTCTTCACTGCAGGGCAAGCACACAGAAGGTGAGTTAGCGTTTTATTACAAAAACCGCATAGTCGACACTGCACTGCTTGTTGGTTTCTTTTCCAGGACGGTTGTAGATCTGTTGAATCATGCATGCCCAAACGGTAATTGGGGAAACTCTTTTTTTAACTCCACACTAAAATGAGTTACTAAGTAGGCCTGAGGCTTTGTTGATATGTAGGAGTTAATCACGGTCTACCCATGCCTACGTTTCGAGGTTGTTATTTTATCTTCTAAGAAGGACTTCTTCTTTGCCGTCTTATTTGCCAATTTGCCAAAAGCAGCCCGGTCTATCTGGCTGTCCCATGTCGTTTGTATATCAAGTTCCGCCAGTGATTTTATCAGATAAGCTCCCCATGAGTTTGGAATGTCCTGATCCATCTGGATTTTGATTTCTTTCCAGCATAGATTGTTCAATGTCCCCAGTTCAGATGCCCGAAATTTATGCCATAGTTTCACGAAGCCGCTCATGCTCCGGAATTTCTGATTTTGAAGGACGAATTCCAGCCGGATCTGAGCTGGGGCCGCGGACCTTGGTAAATTAAAAACTGCTTTATAAACCTTCGTCTGAATTTCATTTAGCAGTTCCGCCTCTTTGCAAGCACCAGACTACAAGGGCAAATGATAATGTCGGTACTATTTGAGCAGCCAACACTTTTAAAAGATGTAAATAGTTCGGACAACCCAATTTTTTGTTCAATAATCTGTACGCAAAAATTAACGATTGAGATTTTGCTTTTCGGTCTATTTTGTGTTCCTTGTGTGTGGGGCCTCTCCCCATTTTTAAGCCGAGGTATTTATAGGTCACTTGTTCTTCAATTTTAATCCCTTTTACAAACCATTTGAACTTGGTTTTTTTAGGGTCCACAAGCCGTAAAACCTTGGTTTTGTCTTTATTTAATTCTAAGCTGTCTCCATCCAGATAGGTGACTAAGTTGTTTATCGCTCTTTGTAGCCCTATGGGATTTTGGCTCAGCACCACTATATTGTCTGTGTACTGTAAGAAGGGTATTGGCTCATTTACTAAGTTTGGCGAATGGCAATCAGCTGCTTGCATGTGTTTGATGATATCTACCATAAATAAATTGAATAAGGCAGGCCTTGCTGAGTGTAAATGCTGGTGCTGGTACTACACCCATTGCCTAGTTTCACTCTTGCCCAAGTGCCACTGTGCAGGGCTATTATTGCATCCAGTAGTTTGCCCGGTAGCCCCCATGCTCTTAATTTGTCCCAGAGGCAATTTCTGCTTACTTTGTTAAATGCGGCTTTCAAGTCGAAAAAGCATGCAAACAACCGTGTTTTTCTTTTTCTTGCTCTTTCGATTAAGAGTGCCAACATGGCCAAGTTTGTTAAAGTGCCCATGGCTTGTCTGTAGCCAGTTTGGAACATGGGGATTATACTTGTCTCCTCCATCCAATCTTGCAGGTGGAGAAGTAGGCATGGTCCTTATAATTTGGCATCAAACTCCATCAATCTGCAATTTTTGGGGTTGATGTAGTCTCCCTGCTTAAATATTAGATGAATAATGTTCCCTTTCCAAGATTTGGGGACGATGTTCTGTCTGTAGATCTGATTAAACATTGGCGCGAGGTAGTCAGTCCAAAAAGCCGGAGTGTGTTTAAACAGTGCATTGAGCAGTCCGTTCGGGCCTGCCACCGCTTCCGTTTTTAATCTTTTTATTATTCTTCTCAATTGCTTTTCGTCAGACAGATCCTTTAAATCGTTGCAGCTTACTGTTTGACTGGTATGGTCTTCTCCTTCAGATCTTAGATCTTTTAGGGATTTTGGGGGGGTCTGTTGCCATTGCACGCTTGTCATTCCTCGCATTGCTGTACCTGTTATGCACATGCTGTATCCAGATTTTTTCGCCAATTCCCGCTTCTTGTTGTAATTCTTTTCCCTTTGTCATTTTATTAATGATGCCCCAGAATTCCCTACTGTTTGGCAATGTGCTTGCCCATAATAGTTTAGTCCAAATTTTTTCTTTATATTCTATCTTTGCTTCCCTCAGCATCTTCTTATGATTCTTCTGTAGATGCTTTAGTTTATCATTATCTATATTCTTACCCATTTTGTCCGCTATGTTTTAGGTTCGGGCCTCTTTTGCCATCCTGCTCTTTTCTTCTCTTAGCGCAAAATTAAACCATGGATCTTTTCTAATGTCTATCCTTTTTCTTTTTCTTTTGGTAGCTGGAAAGTTCCGAGTAAGGAAGAGACACAGGTCTTCCAAGGTTTTTATTTGATTTTCTTCTATCTGGGGGCCTGTTTGACTCCTGTGTTCTTTAAGAGAGTCCATTATGATTGTCATATTTTGTCCTAGCCATCTTAATTTCCTCAGATTCAACTTTTCTGCGTGTTGTCCCAGCGTGTATATTTTTTGTGCCCGGGCCAAGTGTATATTTAGGTTTGTGATGTGTGAGTGGTGGTCACTTTCTATGCGTGGGCAAACTTGAAATGAGTCTATTCTTGGGAATAGATTGCTGCTGGTGATGGTAAAATCTATTGTAGATCGACTTTCTCCATTTGAGTACATTGTTGCGGCTGGCCTATCCCCTATAATGTTACCATTTAGGATTGACAGGCCATACTTTTCTAACTTTCGCGTTATTATTTGGTATCCCCAGTCCTCTTGCCTCTTTCTATTATTCTGTTTCGTTAGGTTACTATTGAAATCTCCTGAAATAATCACTGGGCACAATTCGTGTGATTTTTGCAGTGCGCTGATCAGATTCATTAGTGTTGTGAATTTTTCCTTCTGATTTTTTTTTGCAGGGTGAACATATATGTTAACTAGTATTATTTGCCAGTCCAGTTTGTTCAAATTTCGTTTTCCGGTAAGTTTTGTAACTTGCAGTCAGTTTACCCCCGCATCTAACTCTTCTGTTTGCCGACCATGATTTTGTGGTATATATGTTGATAAGCCTCCCATTGGGTGATCAAATCTTGCAAATTTTTCTGCTAAAATGTGATGTTCTATGTAACCTGATATTGCTGTTGGGTTCATGTTCCATGTTTCTTGAAATAATATTATGTCTTGTTGTTCGAGGAAGGACAGAGTGTAGTGGTCCTGCCCATATTTTTTAATCCGTGGACGTTCCATGAACAGATCATTGTCATGTTCTGCCTTCTATCCCTTAACATGTGGCTCTGCTTTGGGGATTCTATTGAGTCCTGCACATTACCTTGAACTAACTGCTCCCATCTTTAATACATCGTAAGTAAGTTTGAACATTCGTTAGGTACGCATGTTACTAAGAACTTTTGGCACCCAGGACCAGTCTGTACAGTCATCTGTAGACTGTACATGGTTTGATTGCCTCGCTATTTCCTCACTCTCTTTTGAATTTGTTGGCCCCGGTGGTGTGGTAGATCGGGCACCGTGTAAGCATGTTATTTGCTTTTTTGCATGTGCGCACTTCTGATTTGTTAGGGAGCGGTAAGGGTACCGTGGGTGTTTGTATGGCCTCAGTATGATTCCCCAGAATTCGAATATTACTCTGGTAGCATATATCCTGTCTACTAGTTCTTTTAAGGACCAGGTAGTCCAAGTCTCTTCAATGTCTGGGGTTTCCGGGGAGTGCTTGAAATCCACGGCTAAAAGATCATGCAACGGTCTTCCTTTAAATTCTGGTATTTCTTTAAACAACCTTAAGACGTTCCCTCTATTTAGTATGTCTTGCCTTCCTTTTGTGCAATATTCTGGCACGAACGTTAATTTCGATGTATTCCCCCACAATTTATTTTCATAGCAAATTGCACTTCCCGTACTTGCCTCTTTTTCTACCTGAGTATTTATGATGTTCATGATTTCATTATCTTGAAAGGTGACCTGGTGCCGCGAGCGTGAGGGGTAGGTGTTCCGCCGCACCAGCGCTTCATTGAAGGTGCATCTTATCCTAAGTGCGCTGGCCTCACGGGAGTATGCTGCGAGGCCTTATTTCATTCCCTTCAGGGTCACCTAAATAGAGCAGGACCCCGTGGCCCTCTTGTCCTCCGACCCAGAGAGGTTGTATTTGCCTTCATCATAGTGCATGAGCATTGAGTCCATATTTGTTTTTTTATTTATTTTTTGTGTAGTACTTTAGTGAGGTCCTGACGAATCGCCGGTTGGCGAGAAACTTGTTGACCACACTAGGGGGTTGAGTTAGTGTTCTGTATACCCATACGGCCTCTAGCTCCCCTCTCACCCCTTTTAACTAAGGAACCAGCCACGTTAATAAAATTGAGGGTGGACTGTTTACCTTTTTTAACCTTCACTCACATTTGCACTGACTACACTTTTCTTCATCCTCACTCACACCCACCATCGGCAAGGAACTAAAAGAACCCCGTCAAAAGAGTACCTTTTGGTTACTCCGTCAGATATTGCAGCGCCGGTCTGACGAGGGGCAGTGAGTCGATGATGACACTGGACACCCTCCAGTAAGGGTGTGTTCCACACCTAATACTCTGGGTGTGTGAGGCTCTCTAAGTTCCGACTAGGGAACCCTTCCAGTCACGGTACTGACCATACCAACTCCGCGCTCCACGTTGTCACACTCTTCCTGGGGAACTTTGTATTCTGCTGCCAGTTCATTATCTTTATGCCTGTCTTGACTCCTTTGTTCATTGCTGACCTTTTCCTGTAGAGTATCTGTTTTTTTTTGGTTCCTTTGACTCTTGCTCCAATTTTCCTATTTCTATTTATATTACTGGCCCTTTTGGCTCGGTTTGCTGGTGGATCGAGGGCATCCTACATACTCTGCCTTTCCGATGGATAGGTGTTGTAAGGCGCGTCTGATTTGTGTTCTCTTTACTAGAGATAGCAAGTGCACTTAGTGTATTTTGCTTTGTATTAAAACTTTTAGAATTCGTTGTATGATTTGATTGATCTGGGCCCGTTATTGGATTCTCCCCTGTACCTACTGTCAATGATTTTTCTTTCCTTTGTGTGTTTTGATTTAGAAAATAGGGAACATTTTCCCTAATTTTCTAGTTGGTTGAGTATTGTATTTTGTCCTACCCTTTTTAGCTCGTTTTCTTTGTCTTTTTGTAGGTTTTGCAGTTTTTGAAGTGTCAATAGTGCTCTGTGTAACTTCCTTTTTCATGGTCCCTTGTTTTAGGACATGGATCCTCTATTTCCTCTTGTTCGGCTTCTTCCTTGTCAATAACAGGTGTCCCTTTACATGTATTTTTATCTTTGACTGGCTCCTTTTCCTCTGTGACCTTTTGGGTTTCCCTTTTATGTTTTGATTTTGTTGTTAGTTGCACTGCCCCTAGGATATCACTTAATATTTTGGGCAGGTTTGCCAATGTATCTATTATTTTGCCACATCCACAGTTGAGCTGCAGGTGGGGGTTGTTTGTTTGTGATTCTGGGGTTCCCCTGTGCATTACAAAGGAAGTGATTGAGTCCAGCTTGGTATTTATGCCTGCATTGTGATCAGCAATTAGATTTATAAGGTCAATCTGGACTTCCATTTTATCTGATTGAAAGTTCAGTACCCTAATTGCTTGTTCCTATGTTCTTAATGGAGTTTTACTCCATGGTGCCATGTGCAGTTTGTCAAGGGAGTTTCCAATATCCCGAGACGTGTGGTCAATTCTACTTACCGATGAGATTGTTATCGGAGGTGACAAACTCAATTGAATTATTTTCGTCAAAAAGCTTCCGTCTTCCTGTGCATTCACCTGTTTGTCAATCCTGCTGACCGATGAAATTGTTATCGGTGATGATCAATGTAATTGATCTTTATCCATTGGCAATCTTCCTTCCTCTTGTGCTTTTGTTTGTTGGTCTATTCTTTGACCATGATTTGAAGGGGTAGATACCATCATTCCTGCTCTTCCCGATGCTACCTTCCCAGTAGGCCATGTCTCGTTACGCAGTATCGCGATATTCCCTTCAATTACACCGTTCATTATTTCCTGCGTTTTGGTATTGGTATCTATTATTTGCATCTTGTTAGCATCATGTGATAGTGAGAATGGACTTGACCAGGTGTTATCTAAACGCCTTTCCTGATCATCCAGTTTGTTTTTTATTTCCTCCAAGTGCTCATTTTAATCGTCCTCATTTGCGCTTCTTCCCAATACATGGTTTGTTGGAGGGGTAATCTGGTGTATCTGAGCTATTGCTGTTACCATTCTACTTACTTGTGTCCCACGATTGGTTTTTGTAAGTCTTGATTTGTTTTTTGTGTAATTGAGATGTTTGGAGATTGTTGTGCGGAAAGGGGACTTATTTTACAGGAGGTGAATGCACGCTTTTGCTGTTGCACAGTCGTTCCCGATTTATTGTGATTTTTGTTCCCCCATGTTAATGGTGCTATAGGGTTCGGCAACCGGGCTGTCTCTACAGTTGGGGCGTAAATGGCAGTCATTGGTTCCTTGAAAAGGAAGAATTTTTGGATCCTGGTATTTTTACCAGGCCTGAGAGATGTGATATCCGGTGTTGGTGCCGAGACTAGCCTCTCTCTCTGTCTGGAGGCCTCTCTTTTTTGGCTTTGGCTTTTTTGGCTTGTGTCTGGCCCTTCCTGTGTGACGTTTTTATATTTTTTTATGTTTTTACCTATGTTCACCTGCCGAACGTTCCCAGATCTCGTATTTCTCTGTTGCGGTATTGGCTTATTTCCCCTTGGGAGCACCACTGGTGTACTTATTCAATTACAGTAAGAGTTGGGGTTGATGTTGATGTAACACTGCGTTGCTGGTGCTTCTGGCCTAAGCAGCCCAATCAACCCCCAAAAGGTTTTACGGCTCTTGTACCACTTCAAGGGAGCCTTGAGAGTCCTACCTCGTTTTGAGTTAACTCGCGGCTCCTGCTGTGATAAACAGCCTTTCAAATATGCTGTTCCTATGTTTTTGATCCAAATTTCGGTGTATTCCACCACACCAGGTAAACTTACTTTGGCATAAACAGCCCTCTAGTGTGTGGATCCGTTCAAATCATGTGAATCTCCTGCTTCGTTTAGCAAACTTTCGATGTTCCTGCTGAGTAGCCCCCCAGCTGGGCAGCATACCCACGGCTCCTACCGGAGTGGTTAAGCACTTGTTAAGCTTGATTTACACTTGCTTACACTCCACATGCCTCCCCCCATGATAAATGGCTAATCGTCTCACCTCTGGTTAAGGGGGACCAAGGCCAGGCTGGAGGCCTGGTTCTTTGTCTGCGAGGCTCAATCCAGGCTCAATCCGGGGGTCTGTCTGCTATTTCGGCTGTTTCAGCGTTGCAGCTGTTCTCACTATACTCTCGCCGCGTTCTGCTCCTCTCCTTCAGTACCCTTGCACCTGAACTCTCCTGCAGCATCCTGGGCCTCCGGGACCTCCCAAAGCACCAAGCGTGGCACCAGTGCGGCACCGATGAGGCACCAGATGCGCCGTCACCGTCACGGCTTCGTGGCCCCTTTTTTGGCCGTATAGGGCCGGAATACCCCTATTGAAACCCTTGCGGTTTGCGGTTCTCGGGTCCCATCCTGCTGGTGCCGCTGCTCTCCTGCTCTCCCGCTCTCGCGGGAAACACGCAAAACCCAGACAGGACTCTCAGGAATCGACCAAAGAGGAGGTGTTTGATGAATATTTTACTCTCCCTGACATTGACTTTGATTTACATAAGGAGGGTAGGGTGGATTCCCTCGATTGCAGTCCCTCCTTGAAAATGCTGGATTGATGGGGGCCTACTTAACACAAAACTCCCCTTCTGTACTCAGTGTCCATCATTACATCCACTGTGCTGTAGCTCTTGGTGTGCAATGGAAATATATGGATAGCAATTATGTGGTATTGAGTGTTCTGAATGGAGTGGTATTATGTATTAATCAAAAGGAAAGGAAGGTAGAGGTCAGAAAAAAAGAAGACTCAGCATCCTATGTGTACTGTAATAACAAAAGAGAGTTGGTCCGTTTGATAGGACTATATTTCCACTCATAACACAAGGTAGAAAACAGAAGGTTTCTTAAAATTACCCTCACCCACCAGGGTTTCTCTTGGTGGCCTTCTCATGACAGGGTTCTTCCTGTCCCACTGCGGAAAGGGTGTGCTGCAACCAAAGAGTACATGGGGGCACTTTGATCGTACAATATGAATATTAGGGAGGTATAAAGAGTTGGAGGGTCTTATATGGTGAGAAGAAAGGTAAAAATACCTTGCTAAGTAGGAAAAATGATTTAAAGTTGAATAATCTCCCCATACTAGCCGCTGATTAAATAGCTGAACACAAGGCAGTGATATTTAGTGTTAAACTGAAAAAAGATGGATGTACCTTTAGGGTTTCTGAACTACACAATATGCTATCTGGGTTGAAAATCCTAGCTTCCAAACAGTGTGATCCACGGTCCATCACTTTACTTCACTATCTATCATTTTGCTTAACAATACATCTTGAGAGCACAATGAAGTAACTTAGTACTATACAAAATCCTCAGTTACATGGTTATTGTAAACAACTGTTCACGTTCAAGAAGTATTAAAGCATAAAATCACAAATGAATTGGGGGCTGCCGCACAGCGCATGCCCCTCCTCCACGCAGCCTGCAACTGGTTTTGGGTAGGTACAAAAGGGGCTAAAGACAGATAAATCAAATATTAATAATGCAATGCAATCCACACACTTGCTGCTGCGTACTTTGGGGGTATCAGTGTTATCAGTAGCAAAGAGAAAAAAATGATAGATTTTTCAGCAGTCTGGCTGGGTTGATCTTCTGTACCCAGTGAAAACAACCACAGCAAGCTGCTGCTGGGGTAGAACAACCCATTAACAGACCAGCAGATGAGGAATTATAAACGGGTTCTGGAGAAGACATGTTTTTCCTTTACCTTGCAGTTTCTGGACTCAGATGCTGCTTATCTGTCCGATTAGCTCCTCTCACAGGAATCTGTCCCATTCTTGCCCATGGGCTATCCGGGATAAAATTATAAATGCTGGAAACACACACGAAATGGTTTGGAGAGGACACTGCACTGGACAGGTCTTCTTCCTCTACTGGGGGAGGAGGGCTGAGGGCAGCAGCTTTCCCAGTTCAGTCAAGAGAAGGCAAGGGGGCAACAAGTTCACACAGGAGCAGCCCTCTGCCATCTCCCAGGGCTGGAGAGGAGGGAGCAAGGAGTGGGGCAGTGATGGGAGGGTAAGAGCAGGGGATGGATGCTATAACCAGGAGCAAGGAGAGGACATGAGCATGGTGGAGGGGTGGAGTGACCTGCCAGCAAAAGCAGCAGAAAGGAAGTACCTGGTCAAGAGAAAGGGGTTGTCAACCTCGGGAAAATAGCATCAGACATTTAATCTCGGTCTTTGAATGCACAGCAAATTTGACCAGATAACAAGCTTTACAGCCCAGTTTACAACAGAGCTCTGTAAACCAGAAGCCTCGTCTCAAGTGATCCAGATTAAAGAAAAAAGAAAAAAGGAGTTCCTGAACAGATGTTAAAATGTATTTATATGGTACTTAGTCCCTGCTCTCAGGGAGGAGAAATTCAGCAAGAGGCATGACAAATGCATTTCACGGGGTATTGAGAAAGAATAAGAGAGCAACAATGGAGCCACCAAATGGGAAACCTATGGGCGGGCAAAAGCTCACAAAGTAGATACAGCATGTCTCGAAGAGATATCACAAGCAGTGTCTATCTGTGATCTAAAAACTGTGTTATGCTCTGATCATGTAACTTTTCACATGATCAGTGACAGGCCGGAGTGGTCAGGCCGATTAGCTATCGCCGCCATCTTAGCTGCCGTTCTCCAAAAACAGTAGTGGCTTTATAGAGAGCAATTACAGGTGCAACAGAGAGCTTACTGATAAACAAGTGACTATGATAAAATCTCTATCCAAACCCCTCCACCACACCCACCCAGCCATGCATATTCCCAAGCAAGGACCCAACCACCCCTTCAAACAATAACCAAATGTATCCTGTAAACATCCTTTTTGTAAAGACTTACGTCTAGTCAGATACATCCTATCCAATGAAACCTTCAACGTGATATATACACAGGGGGGAGGCAATGCCCCGACGACGCCCAGTGTGATGTTACATTGAGCTGAAAAAACAATTATTAGTACTATCTCAATGAATATAAACACACCAAACTGAAGAACAGTGCGACTGCACTATACAATATGGTAATTCCATTGAAAAAAGTTCAACACTGGCGACCGAGCCGCTGTGCGGTGGGGATGAGACCATTCCTGTAGCTTTCTGTTGGCTGACATTGTTTTTGTAAGTTCTGCAAAATTCCTGGACAGTAGTAGGCGTATCAAAAATACGGGAGCTGCCCTCGATGTCCTCTCATAGACGTGCAGGATATAGCATACCGTATTTTAGACCTAATTTCCTGAGAGTAGCCTTTACTCTGTTATATTTTCGCCGCGTCTCCTACATCATCGATGTGAAGTCCGGATATAGTGCACTCGTTGAACCCTGCCAAGTAGTTTTGCCCCTTTCTCTGGCGAGGGGCAGAGCGACATCTCTATCTCTGAAGTTCATGATGCGTACAATAATGGGCCTGGGAGGGCAGCCAGGATTTGGGCGTGGGCCAAAAGAGCGATGTCCCCGCTCAACAACGAAACCAGGCATGAAGGCCTCTCTCCGAAAGAGGTCAGAGAGCAGGGATTCAACAAAAAGATCAATACGGCCCGTGTTGGTGGATTCCAGCACCCTAAGAATGCAAAGATTATTGCGCCTGCTGCGTGCTTCCAAATCTTTGTTTTTGATTGCCACATCCTTTAGGATTTTTTCCTTGCGCTCCAAGCACTTGGTAGATTAGGCAGCCCCGTCCTCGAGATCAGAGAGTCTCCCCTCCGCAGTGTCCAATCGTTTATCATGAACAACAATTTTGGCCCCCAGGTTCTCCAGGCCATTCTCTAGTGTGTTGAACCAGAAGTTTAGGGCTCTGCAGCTGGCCCTAAGCTCTTGCAATAGGGAAGATTGAGTTAGCGCCAGGTCGCCTGTGGGCCCTGTGTCCTGGCCGCTCTCCGGTATGTCGGGCATGTCTCCTGCGCTTTTTCAGTAAGTTCACTAAAAGGTAATACCCTTTGTTTAGGGTCTTTGCAGCCCTGCCATCATACATGTACACAGCGGTAAATATTTATGGTGGATTGTGAAGCTACTGGTGATAAAACAGGGCATCACACCTTTCTGAAGACGGGTAAGAGAGCAGTCACCATGCAACACCCCCTTCTGTAGAGCCACTGATCAACGTACCCCCAGCAATCTGTATGAGAATCATGTTGGAGCAGCTGTTAATTCAATCGGCAAGGTGCTGCAGTCATAAGCTTGCCAGGGTCTGCTACATGGTCGCTGTGGGTGCACATTTGCAAAAGAACATGAGGGCAGTGGTAGCCTGCCTTACTAGTCAAACCTCCACACACTCTCCGGCACTCTCAAAATGGCGGCAGGGTGCACCACCACAATACTTCTCAGAGCACCCCCATCGATCTGTTGTGTAGTAAATGTGGGAAAGCAGTTATTAATGTAGTTGCCAACATGCTGCTATAGTAATCTCGATTCAGAAAAGGGGGTGGTGATGAACAGAGTGTCTGAATTAAGCAGACCACTCTTACCCAGTCCAAAGATCAGGGCTTGATCCATCACCGTTATTTAGCTCACTGCCCCATCCCAGCTCAGAACCTGGCTATATGCAAATTAGTCTGTCCCTGGCCCAGTGCATCATGGGAACAGGGCAGACCAAACTACCAAGCCAATTCTTCACCAGAAAGGAGACAAGCTTCCGGGGACCGGTTCCTGGCATTTCAGCCGTCGTCGGCCCGGCTTGCTTGAATCCTGATGGAGCAGTGTGCAAGGGACTCATGTCTGAGTATACCCTGCCCCACCTATAGTGACCAAAAACGATTCAGAAAAGGGGGTGGTGATGAACAGAGTGTCTGAATTAAGCAGACCACTCTTACCCGTCCAAAGATCAGGGCTTGATCCATCACCGTTATTTAGCTCACTGCCCCATCCCAGCTCAGAACCTGGCTATATGCAAATTCGTCTGTCCCTGGCCCAGTGCATCATGGGAACAGGGCAGACCAAACTACCAAGCCAATTCTTCACCAGAAAGGAGACAAGCTTCCGGGGACCGGTTTCTGGCATTTCAGCCGTCGTCGGCCCGGCTTGCTTGAATCCTGATGGAGCAGTGAGCAAGGGACTCATGTCTGAGTATACCCTGCCACACCTATAGTGACCAAAAACGATTCAGAAAAGGGGGTGGTGATGAACAGAGTGTCTGAATTAAGCAGACCACTCTTACCCAGTCCAAAGATCAGGGCTTGATCCATCACCGTTATTTAGCTCACTGCCCCATCCCAGCTCAGAACCTGGCTATATGCAAATTAGTCTGTCCCTGGCCCAGTGCATCATGGGAACAGGGCAGACCAAACTACCAAGCCAATTCTTTACCAGAAAGGAGACAAGCTTCCGGGGACCGGTTTCTGGCATTTCAGCCGTCGTCGGCCCGGCTTGCTTGAATCCTGATGGAGCAGTGCTATAGTAATCTCGCCAGTGGGTTCTGCAGGTCTCTGTAGTTGTGCCCTTTAATGGAAAATGCTGACTGCGGATCCCTGGCGGCAGGGTGCACCTCCCAAAATCTGCCTCATAGTCTGTCGCACGTCGCATCTGGTGTTGTGAATTTGTGGTGCCGGGCCATTGAGAGCAAGCAGCGGGCCGCCAGCTGTCGCGCCCTCCGACTCTCTCGTGCCCACAGCCGGGTGGCTGCCTCTCAGGCTCACCCACGGTACCTATCACTGCAGGGCCTTTCGGGAACAAAGCGATACCAAAGGGGATGGTGGACGTAGCGTTTGAGCAAATCAAACACTCACCCCCAGTCAACTGATCTGGGTATCGCTTTGTTCGCCTTTAGTTGGCACGGTATGCCCAAACGTTGGTCCCTTGCTCACTCTACCACTGGATTCAAGATAGCCTGGCTGATGAGGATTATGAATCTGAAACCGGTCCCAGGATGCTTGTTTCCGGTCCAGGGAAGACATGGCTTTGCAGTTCGGGCTGGACTGTCCCCATGAGGCACAGGGTCAGACTGATTTGCATATGGCCATGTCTGAACTGGGGTGGTGGAGTGAGCTAAAGAATGGTGATGGATTACACCCAGATCAGTTGACTGGGGATGAGGGTTTGATTTGCTGAAACGCTCCGTCCATCATCCCCTTTGGTATCGCTTTCTTCGCCCTTAGTTGGCAGGGTATGCCCAGAAGTAGGTCCCTTGCTCACTCTACCACTGGATTCAAGATAGCCTGGCTGATGAGGATTATGAATCTGAAACCGGTCCCAGATGCTTGTTTCCGGTCCAGGGAAGACATGGCTTTGCAGTTCGGGCTGGACTGTCCCCATGAGGCACAGGGTCAGACTGATTTGCATATGGCCATGTCTGAACTGGGGTGGTGGAGTGAGCTAAAGAATGGTGATGGATTACACCCAGATCAGTTGACTGGGGATGAGGGTTTGATTTGCTCAAACGCTCCGTCTATCATCCCCTTTGGTATCGCCTTTCGGGAACGGCACTAACCACAGGTGCTCATTTTAGCTTGAACGGGTGGAGGAGAATACAACAGTAATCGAAACGGCAGGGGGGGAAGGCCCGCACTCAATGCCCTCACCACGTCCACGGCACCGGCTGGCCCAGGTTCTTCCAACGTCTATGGCCTTAAGGGTCTCGAGCAGGCCCAGGATTGTCTGGATGGGCTTCTAGGCCATGTCGCGTATTTTCTGATGGCTCCACCTCCCAGCTAGACCGGAGCTCGTCTCAGGCCATCTGCAGTGATCTCGGAGGCTGGTGACGGCTCACTGCATTCTCTGTCGCCTCAGGGATGTGTGGGTTAGGTTCCAGCTGTTTTAGCTGTACATTATTTGGCGATAGTCAGTATGGACTGAGGACGTCCGGCGGAGCTTCAGCGCTGCGCGTCCATCTTGGTCGGCAGCCTGGCCACGCCCCCCTTCCTGAGCCAATCTGCAGTACACTCCTGGACTTGGACATTACAACGGAATTACTCCGTTGTTCTCCAGAGAACTGCTCTGCTGCTTGAGGCTTGCCTTGTTTTCCAGAGGGCTGCCCTGCTGCTTGAGGATTACCTTATTTTTCAGAGGACCGCACTGCTGCTTGAGGGCTTCCTTGTTTTTTAGAAGACGTCCATATTGCTTGAGGCTTGCCTTTTTCCCTAGAGGACTGCCCTGCTGCTTGAGGCCTGCCATGCTCTCTGTGAATGAAGGCTGGACCTGTTCCCTTCATCACAGGTACACAACAAGCTTGCAAGGCCTCCCTTCAACTGCCTAGCTGGCCTGCTGCAACAGGACCTGCAACTGGACCTGCCTGAGGCCTACTGGCCTGTGCTAGTGTAAGTGTTTGCTTTGATCCCCAAGAGGTGCCTTTCCATGTCCTGGATCCTTGGCTGGGATTAGAGTGCATGTCTCTTCAAGAAAAGGAGAAGTTTTGAACTGTTCCCACTGGACTTCGAGAAGGTCGCTTTTTCAGCTGGACTAACCTGATCCCTGTATCTGGTTTGCGCTCTCTTTCTGTCAGCCTGCACGTGTGACTTTTCCCTGGTCTAGCACGAACAGAGGACTGCTCCCTCCTCCACTGACCCTCCTCTCCTCACCTGATTATGTCCAGCTTGTCCTGGAAACAAAGATATGTCTTCTGTTGCTTGAAAACTGCAGATAGGTGCAGCTAAGTCTTCAAGATAGTTTTCTAATTGGAGCACTGCTCCTCCCCGACCTTGTGAGCTAACGTAACTGTTGACATTCTGCTGCTCTATCATGTCCCCCAACCACTCTGCCCAAAGTGTGGCTTAAATGCTGACATTCACTATGAATTGGAAAGAAAGAGTGTCTGTGTGATGAGTGCCTGAAAACATAAAATAAGCATGTGTTTGTTCTTTGCATGTTTAGTGCGCTTTGAGTTTGCTGTGTGTATTGGAAAAGTGTGTGTGTTATTAAAGGGATGCAGATAAATACTATCTTAGAAAAGCACTGTGCTGACTGTCCCCCGCTCTTTTGCAGTATGTCCATTCATAACATGCATTAGCAAAGCCAATAGGTCACACACATAATACAGGAACACAGACCTGTTAGCTTTGTTAATGCTATTTGATTCAGAGATGGCTGCCAAGCACCCCCTGTGGCCATCTTAGAGTTATTGTTCATAAGGAAAAGAAAAAACATTCCAACCAAGATGGCTGCCACACCTGTGTGCATATGCAAAGAGTTTTCTTTTGCATTAGAAAAAAGCATTCCAAGATGGCTGCTTTTTGTGCACATGCATATGCTGCAGCCATCTGTGAATACGTTTACTTACAGAATAAGAATTAAATCATTCCAAGTTTGCCACCATGCACCCTCAGGTGTGCGCAGACATGAGGGGCTATTTTGAAATGGTCAAAAACCGTAAATATGATCTCTGTTGAATGATACAGCAGCGGTTAAACTTGGAGCACAAGGGGGCTGAAGCTAAGCAGGAAATAGGTTGGCCTAAGATTTTTATTAAAGAAAGTTGGGGGGATGAGTGGAGGATCATGAAGAGAAAAGGAGAGAGAGAAATAAGTCCCTCATGCACAGCATTACCAGGTCTGATGTCAGTAGAGTGCTAGATGGCGCTTGACTAAGATGGCCGCACTGTAGTGAGGCTCCAGCCCGCCTGAGCCTTTACTCATCCTTCATACCATCCTGAGGTGACTAACTGCCTGACCGACATCACCGTTGTGACCGCGGTGGTGATGGGAATTCAATGGTGCCTTGCTTTCTGGGCTGGACGCTGCGGACGCCGGGCGCTGCTGGAGGTTTGCCGTCCGCTGCCTGCCTCTGATTCCCTCACTTCCCCTGGCCCGATGACGAAGTTAGGTGACGCCGCGGCTTCCCAGCCTACACGGGCCTGTCGTCACCGCAATGCCAGCGGCCTATGTGTGACCGGGCTGCGCTGCTAAGCGGAGGATCGGGGCTGCTGACTCTGCACCGGAGACCAAGGTGAGCAGACCGCTCGTGTCCCCCCCTCTGCATCGGCTGCGCCTGGCTCCTGCGAGATACTGGAATAGATGTGTGTTTCTTGATCACAAGATTCACTCCACACTCGCACTCAATACTCTGTGTCTTCATGTAATCAATAAAGTTCGTTGATATTTGAATCACTTTAGTGTTTATTTCATCTCATTTGACTCATGAGTTTTTTCTCTTCAATTTACATTTGTATATTTTCCATAATGTTATGCCCGATGCATTTCGAGCTGAGCTCTTCCTCAGGGGACTTTCAATCTACAAACAACAATATATATCCTTAATAACCAAAACATAAGCATGTTATTAGCACATTAACGTTATCTGCCTCCCATCGTATGTATCTTTCTCATGCTATCACCATCGTTGTGCACACCTTATATCCCTATGTGCTCGCCTATCATATGTATGTACACAACACTAACCTTCAATATCTCCTGTGTACTTTCATAGTTCAAATGTATATTGACACTTCACACGTGACTCTGTGGAAAAAATATTCATAAACATCCGCTTGTTTGAACCTTCAACAAAGACGCGTTACTACAAGAACACATAATTTTAGCCTTCCGAAGTGGCTTACCCGTGTGGTTGCGTTTGTCTCCTCACTCGAGATCCGCGTGTGGCGCTCTAGCTGTCTTAGCTCTATGATCTTTGTTTATGTGCGCAATAAACGTAACCCTGTCACATGGTATTCAACTAAACACTGAAAACGGACTATCAACACAGAGTGGGTGTATTTGTGCCCTGTTATTTAAATACGAAAGTACTAAGCATTTATTTCGATGTTTCTAGCGCGTGCACATGTATTGAAACGCGCGAATTTATTAAACATAAATAGAAAATTAAAAGAATAATTACGTGAATGATAGAAATATACTGACAGTGAACACTAATGGTGTAAGTGACTCTAGAATTAATAAGTGTGCAAGATGGGTTACTACTATGGACTATATATGCGAGCATATGATAAGTAGTAATGTATATAAATGAGTTGTCTGTACTGGATTTAATAGGCTGTTATGCCTTAGTTAGTTTTGACATATAGTACCTGGGCCATGTTTGCAGTTTACACCAGTTGCCCCCATCTTGCACACTTATTAATTCTAGAGTCACTTACACCATTAGTGTTCACTGTCAGTATATTTCTATCATTCACGTAATTATTCTTTTAATTTTCTATTTATGTTTAATAAATTCGCGCGTTTCAATAGGGTGCGCGCTTTATTAATTATACACACATAACATGTGCACGCGCTAGAAACATCGAAATAAATGCTTAGTACTTTCGTATTTAAATAACAGGGCACAAATACACCCACTCTGTGTTGATAGTCCGTTTTCAGTGTTTAGTTGAATACCATGTGACAGGGTTACGTTTATTGCGCACATAAACAAAGATCATAGAGCTAAGACAGCTAGAGCGCCACACGCGGATCTCGAGTGAGGAGACAAACGCAACCACACGGGTAAGCCACTTCGGAAGGCTAAAATTATGTGTTCTTGTAGTAACGCGTCTTTGTTGAAGGTTCAAACAAGCGGATGTTTATGAATATTTTTTCCACAGAGTCACGTGTGAAGTGTCAATATACATTTGAACTATGAAAGTACACAGGAGATATTGAAGGTTAGTGTTGTGTACATACATATGATAGGCGAGCACATAGGGATATAAGGTGTGCACAACGATGGTGATAGCATGAGAAAGATACATACGATGGGAGGCAGATAACGTTAATGTGCTAATAACATGCTTATGTTTTGGTTATTAAGGATATATATTGTTGTTTGTAGATTGAAAGTCCCCTGAGGAAGAGCTCAGCTCGAAATGCATCGGGCATAACATTATGGAAAATATACAAATGTAAATTGAAGAGAAAAAACTCATGAGTCAAATGAGATGAAATAAACACTAAAGTGATTCAAATATCAACGAACTTTATTGATTACATGAAGACACAGAGTATTGAGTGCGAGTGTGGAGTGAATCTTGTGATCAAGAAACACACATCTATTCCAGTTTTATACTCTATGCTCAGAGAGAGGTTGCACACTCAGCACCACCTAAACAATTACAAGCAAGTACCCAAGATCAATTTCAATACATTTAGAGTGCAGGACCATTATTTATCCTGAGTCCTGCGAGATACTGCCCGCACTGTGGCCTGGCCCTCCGGTCGGCCACACAGGCTACGTGAGGCTGTGGATTCGGGCCTTGTTGTGGCCTACTGCCGTGCTCGTCCCCTCCCGCTGGGCATACCACGCTGCAGTCCTGTTAATACCACCGGACACATTACTCTCCCGGGCGCAGGTTCTATGAGGCATTTTGGGGGCGCTCTGCAGGACTGCATGTTTTTTTGCCCTCCTTGCACTGGCCCCCCTCCCCCGCATCCTGTCTGAGGGGCCTGAACTAGAGTTGGCGCCATCTTACCAATCCTAGCGCCGGACCCGCGTTTGTATGTCCTCGTAGCCAGACCTACCCCACGCGTTTGGGGGCCGCTGAACCCTACCTGGTCCCCCCCCAAAGACGAACTCACTGCTCTTGTCTGGACTGTTCTCCACAGATCCCCTTGCGGAAGCTGGACCCTTTAATCTGTTGCCCTACTGAGCTGACTCCTTGCCCCGCGTCGTGGGATGCCGGTTGGATCCCCGCTGCGGACCTCGACCTGGACGACGACTCACCATACTCACACCCTGCCTCCAGGCCCAACCATCCACGTGGCACTGCCTGCTTCCCGGGGATCCGGCCACACACGCTGGGCCGGCACGCCATTGAACTGATACAGCCTTCCTTTGCAATTTGGAGGGATTCCCAGGACATCGCCTGCTATTTATTGTTAGCTGCGGCCCTCTGCCTCATCGCTCAGCTGCATTAGCTCCTTGCTGGCTCAGTTGGCCCTCTCTCACGCACTGGGCTGTCCCCGATCTCAGGATGGGGAGAAGTGAAACTCGGCCATCCAAGCTGCCTTACGAAGCTCGCAAACCTACCAACTCCCAACCGTTGGAAGGGTCAGAGACTGGAGCTGCTGCACCCTCTGACGAGGACTGGGGGTCACTACTATTGGGCATGAAGCAAAGTCTCTCCTCCATCGACTCCAAAATTGACGCGCTCAACATCAGAATGGATACAGTAGTGTCTAAGCTTGACCAACATGATACTCGCCTGAAAGAGGCCGAAAGTCGTATCTCTGATTTGGAAGACACCGCCACGTCCACTGGGCGCCAACTCACCAAAATGGATAGGCTCTTAAAAATCATAGCGGACAAGAACGAGGACCTTGAAGCTAGGTCTCGGCGCAATAACGTCCGTATTTTGGGGCTTGCGGAGACAACCAATACAGGACGAATGGAGGATTTTATAGAAAAGTTGGTTGGCGACTTGTTTGGTAGGGAGTCATTTTCTCCACATCTCACGGTTGAAAGGGCACACTGATCCCTTGCGGCTCACCCTCCTCCCGCAGCCACTCCTAGGCCTATCATTGCAAGGTTTCTGAACTACCGGAACCGCGATACGCTTCTCCGTCTGGCCCGAGAGAAACGTCTTGTTCAGTACGAAAATGCTTCCTTGTCTTTCTACCCGGACTTCACTCCCACAGTGCAAGAGGCGCGCCGCAAATTCGCAGGAGTAAAGAAAAAATTACAATCGCTGGGAATTCCTTATGCCATGCTCTACCCAGCCAAGCTAAAAATAACGCACCGAGGGCGACAGCACTTCTTCATCTCCCCGCAACAGGCTGAGGAGTATCTATAGTGACATTGAAAGGCATCCTCCGGCACGGCGGATCCCGGTGGCCGCTCCAGGTCGCCATCTCCCCTTTCCCAGCAAGATTGACTCTAGTTGCTTCCTGGAATATTCCAATAACACTCTGCTACCTCGACATACTGTACTATCATGAACAACCCTGATGATGTATTAGACTGCTTTTCTATATATTTGCTCACCTTTACGTACTTGTTCGCAGCTCAGGTTTCATCTCCGTCCCACCTCGAGTGCCAAGCCTCGGCTGCGGTACTGGTGGGTGCAATACACGAGATGTATGGGCGGGTCGTGTGCCCCTAGTGACTTTCCCCCCCTCTTCAGGGCGAACCCCTGCTCCCTCTCTATCGAGATTTGGGAGGACACTGCTGTTTTTGTTTTGTAATGGGCTGCTATTCTTTGGGAGGGAATGTCATACCCGGCAAGTTGGGGACGCCGGAGTGGGTGGTGGGAGGGGGGATGTATGATGCTGGTTTACATTGTGCCGAAGTATTGTTGATATTTGCATTGCACTCTAAATCTGGAGTTTTCTCTTGTCGAGTCTTCGACGCGTGCTTGCCCACCGACCTACACTATGTACATTGCTAGGCTCTATGGGCGACACTAAGGCGGGTCAGATTATCAAACTAACCTCATGGAATGTTCGAGGCCTCAACGACCCCGGAAAGCGTAGACAGGTTTTGGGATATCTAGACAGGCATGGTATAACTGTAGCTCTCCTACCGGAGACCCACCTCGGTCCTGGAAACACTACACAATTCGCTGCCAGATAGGCCACAAGTCTCACCTTCTCGTCCTATTCTAATTACTCTAGAGGTGTTACAGTTCTGAAAAAAGTGTGGGGTGGCATTTACGCCCAAAAGGTGGACAATGATAGGGAGGGCAGATTCTGTCTGGTCTGGGGATGCTTACATACACACGATGTTTTATTTGCTAATTTTTATGGCCCCAATGTGGACAATCCTCCTGCTTTGCTTATACTGTGGGGTAAAATCCAAACGCTGGGTATCGCACACGTAATATGGGGAGGGGACTTTAACACTGTGCTGAGGCCAAGCCTGGACAGATCACGACCACTCCCCTCACATTACACTAACACACAACCCACGCTCTGTGACATAATTGATGATAATAACTTGACTGATGCTTGGAGATACGTACATCCTGAACTCCGGGAAGGCACGCACTATTCTACTTTACACTCTACCTGGTCGCGCCTGGATTATGTCTTCATCTCTGCGGGAGTTACTCCCTGGCTACTGCGCGCATCTCACTTAGCCTGCACATTCTCCGATCACTCCCCGGTCCACCTGGAATGACAGATTCCCCTTGAATGCTCCCCATACCTGTCTTGGCGACTCAACCCGGCTTACCTCCGAGATGCGGTCTTTAAGGCCGAATTGTAACAAGACATACGAGATTTTTTTGATTGCAACATTTCCTCGATGGATGGCATTATCACCGTCTGGGAAATCCCTACGTACAGATCTGCGCAATTTAGAGACTGAGCTGCGGTATCTGGAGCGCACCATTGGTCGCTGCCCTGCGGACCTCACTATTCACGCCCGCATGCGCGACAAACTCTCTGAATACACACAAGTGGCTGACAGGGAGAGTACATTCCTGGTACGCCCACACATGGCCCGAGTCTGCGGAGAAGGGGACAGACCTGGGAAAGCATTGGCGAACTCGGTTAAGGCCCCTAGATTTGCTAATTTTGTCACTGAATTAAAAGATGGTGCCGGCAACATACATAGGAGCCTCCCTGACTAGATTTGCATGTTTCGGGATCACTACCAGGCACTATACTCCTCACACAGAACAGAACCCCTTGACCTCCCTACTTATTTTGAAGATGTGGCACTGGCGTGGTTGGGGGATGCCCAGCAGAAGTTCCTTCATGCTGAATTGGAATTGGATGTAATAACCGAAGCTATTGTGGGCATGCGATCAGGCAAGGCCCTGGGATCAAACGGCCTTCCTATTGATTTTTATAAACTTTTTGCCCCCATACTGGCCCCTATTTTGAAACAAGTATATTATGCCGCACTCGATGAAGGTAGTCTACCCCGTACTATGCGCGAAGCTCTCATCACCTCCCTGCTTAAACCTGGTTAGCCCCCTACCCACTGCGACTCTTACCACCCGCTATCCCTCTTAAACTGCGATACCAAGATTCTCGCCAAAGTATTAGCCACACGCCGTAACCTTCTCATGGAGCGCTTGGTACTGCCAGACCAGGCCGGGTTTGTACCCAACCGAGCTACCTCCCATAATCTTCGCACCCTCCACGCAGTGCTCCAGGACCTTGACCCTACGTGCGACGCCGTGGCGGTATTCTTAGATGCCACCAAGGCCTTTGACTCGCTTGAATGGGATTACCTGCTTGGCACACTGCAACACATGGGGATGCCCTTCAGTTTCCTGGACTGGGTGAAGCTGCTATATCACCACCCCACAGCTACTGTGTTACTCAACATCTCCAGGTTCACCCCGTTTAATGTTCAGAGGGGCACCCGCCAAGGCTGCCCTTTATCCCCCATTCTCTTTGCGATTGCGATTGAGCCCCTAGCCGCAACCCTACGCCAAAAACATAATCATCGTTCCCTCATTTACCGTACCCGTCCACTCCTCATCTCGCTTTACGCGGATGATATTACGCTCTATATAGAAAAGCCCTGTAATAACTTAAATCCTGTGCTGCGCGAAATTACGAAATTTGGGGGTATTGCAGGGGTGCAAATTAATTGGGCCAAATCTGCAATTTTCCCACTAACCGATAATACGCATCCTTTCCAACTCAATTACCCACTAGTATGGGAGCAGGACGAACTGAAATACTGGGCTATCCGCATTACCAGGGACAGAGATGCACTGATGCGTGCCAACTATGGCACTGTATTGGATACAATCACAGATAATGTTACTTAATGGTTGCACCTCCCTCTTTCTATGGCTGGCCGCATTGCCCTTGTCAAGATGATACTACTGCCGAAATTACTATACCTTTTTGTAAATATTCCATATAGTCCTGGTAGCTTCTTTTTTCGCTCCCTCAGATCCCAGATCACGAGATTAATTTGGGGTGGGAAACAAGCACGTCTCAGCCTCAATACACTTATGCTCCCTTTTCACCGGGGTGGGTTTGAAGTACCCAACTTTGAAAAGTACTATGATTGTGCTCAGGCGCACTTCACCGTATACTGGTTCCATCCGCCACCATATATGGCGCACTTGGTCGTTGAAGTCGGCTATATGACTCCCACGGTTTCAACTGGATATATTCACACCCCGGTGGGTCTAAGAGACCGGGATCCCTCCACAGTAGATTGTACGGTGCAGGCCTGGAACCGGTTGGTACGTGCCCTGGACAGCCCATTTGTTTATTCACCTAACCTGTCCTTGATAAATGATCCAAGATTACATGTCACTTGTGAAGTGATTTGTCACAAAATGCTTAGGAAACTGGGAATTTGCAGCTGGGGAGATTTATATGTGCAGGGTACTTTCCGAACAACGGAGCAATTTTTTAGGGAACAGTCCCCCTCTGTTATGGATACCTTTTTATTTACTAGATTACGGCAAAACGTCCGGGCCCTTACCCCGTCATTCCCCGCTGAGCCTGACACATTTGTGCCACTTCACGCCATGGTACAACCCGAAGCCCCACGTCATGTCGTGGCTATGCTCTACAAACATGCACAAGCCGCACCTTGTTCCACTACTTTGAGGGCCAGAACGGAATGGGATAAGGACCTTGCCGAACCGCTGACGGATGAACAATAGGAAATGAGCTGCACTCAAACGCATGCGATTACCGGCAATAACAGATTAAGGCTACTACATTATAAATTCCTTCATCGGGTGTACCACACCCCTGCCAGGCTACATAAATTTAATTTGCGCGAATCAGATTGCTGCCTCCGCTGCGGCGCTGCTGATGCTGACTTTATACACCTTGCCTGGTCCTGCCCCCAAGTTGCCATTTATTGGGAACAGGTTTTCACTGGTCTTGCTGACATGCTTGGGGTAGGTATGACTCCATGCCCAATACAGGCGCTATTGGGCCTGACACAGTCTGTTGTCACTATTCACAGAAAATTCCTGGCCCTTAGCCTCTTACTGGCCAAGCGCTTAGTTGCTTGTTGATGGGGAAGGGGACCAGCCCCTAAATTTAAATGTTGGCTCCGATCCATGACCACATGGCAGGAGAGATTACATGATTATGCAGAACTCCTGCCCCCGAGGTCACAGCCAAAAGACATATGGGCACCATTTATGGCGTACCTCCTTCGGCAGCGGGCAGAGGAGGAAGACGATCGGGAGGGGGCGAACATGGCTACAGAATGTGCATCACAATCATCTGCTATGTAATGCTTGACCTTATATGTATTTGTTAGCTGCTCATTCTCTAATCACCAAATGTGCGTTTGGCCCTGGAAAGTCCCTGCCTGAACAATCATGGACTACTTGCGAACTCCTCACTATGAAATTACTAGATTGCTGTGCTCACTTGACCGTCTTGCTAAATTGACCTATGTGGGTCGTGAGGGTCCTCCCCTACAGACTGGGTTTTCAGGATTAGTCTCTGCTACTTACTTCGGACACTCTTATTTCATTGTTGTATTATGGGGTGTTTTGGGTGGGTGGCAGTTGGGGTCGCTTATTGTATCGCCTTCGACCTGGTCGCCCCCACGCTCCTCACCTCTCCTGCTCCTGAGCCTCCTGCTTCCTGAGCAAATCGCCGCTGAGAGCCGACGCCGATTGCAGCGCCCCAGCCGCCGCTGTGCCGGCCGCTTGCCTACACCCGTTTTTTCCCGCCGCTGCCTGCCTGCGGCCCCGCCCCCACGCCAGGCGATTGGCTACCACGATCCCGCCTCCCAGCTGACCCGCCCTCCCTGCTCCCTTCTTAAGGGGACCCTGCCTGCCACTTGGGAGCGACCACCGCGCCTTCGGCCTGGTCGCCCCCACGCTCCTCACCTCTCCTGCTCCTGAGCCTCCTGCTGCCTGAGCACATCGCCGCTGAGAGCCGACGCTGATTGCAGCGCCCCAGCCGCCGCTGGGCCGGCCGCTTGCCTGCACCCGTTTTTTCCCGCCGCTGCCTGCCTGCGGCCCCGCCCCCACACCAGACGATTGGCTACCACGATCCCGCCTCCCAGCTGACCCGCCCTCCCGGCTCCCTTCTTATGATGCCCCCTCAGCGACCGCGCAGCGGACGCGCGCAGCGGACGCGCGCAGCGGACGCGCGCAGCGGGAGCACCGACTGAGCGCCGAAGGTGCGCCAAAGGTAAGCCCGTCTGCGCTCGTCCGTGCCTGGACCGCACCCAGTGCCAGGACCCCTGGCCCCCGCAGACTCCGGCCCTCCCGCCGGACCTACGACGCCACCGAACTCTACGCACTCAACGCCGGCCGAACCCCGGGTTGCTACCGAGCCACCCCGAGACGCACCCACGGACCCTTCTGCTGCCACTCCTGCAAGTTCACCTGCATCCGGACCTGCACTACTCCTGCACCGACCAAGACCAAGACGAGCAACAGCAGCAGCCACCTGAAATGCATCCTGCTCAACACCCGCTCCGTCCACAGACACGCCGTCGAGCTCTGGAACCTGCTCGACACTACTTCACCAGACGTCGCCTTCCTCACGGAAACCTGGATGAACGCCTCTTCAGCGCCCGATATCGCCATCGCCATCCCAGACGGCTATAAGATCATCCGAAGGGACCGCATCAACCAGACCGGATGAGGCATCGCCATCATCCACAGGAAAACCCTCCGCATCACGACCAACACCGACGACACCCTCGCACCCGCCGAGCACCTCCACTTCCAGGTCCACATCAACCCCAAGACCACCCTCAGAGGCACCCTCATCTACAGACCCCCGGGACCACGCACACAATTCAGCGAAGACATCGCCGACTTCATCAGCCCGCACGCCCTCCCCTTCGCTGACTACATCCTCCTCGGGGACCTCAACTTCCACCTGGAGAACAACAACGACCGCAACACCACCACCCTGCTGGACAACCTCGCAAACCTCGGACTCAAGCAGCTGGTGACCACCCCCACCCACTACGCCGGACACACACTCGACCCAGTCTTCTCATTCAGCAAGGACATCGCCTTCAGCCACGCCACCGGACTCCACTGGACGGACCACAGCTGCGTCCACTTCAGCTTCAAAAGGACCACGATCCACCACCAACAGCAACAGGTTGCACGCAGAAGCTGGAACAAGATCACAGCCGACCAGCTCGCGACTTCCCTGAGCAAGAACCCACCCACCAGCGCAACAAACCCCAGCCAAGCGGCCACCAACCTCACGAAGTGGATCAGCGACTGCGCAGACGACCTCGCCCCCCTGAGGACCCCGCCTAGCAGACCCGGCAGCAAGAAAGCCCCATGGTTCACCGACGAACTCAAGAGCTCCAAGAAGAACTGCCGAGCCCTCGAGAGAACCTGGCGCAGAGACCCAACACATGACAACATGACTGCCCTCAAGCTCGCCACCCGAAAACACCACCAACTCATCCACGCAACCAAGAAAACTGCATTCAAGGAACGACTGGACAACAACGCACACAACACCAAGGAACTCTTCAACATCGTCAAAGAGCTCTCCAACCCCAACGCCGGAAACAGCGACATCACCCCTTCGCAAGACCTCTGCAACTCCCTCGCCTCCTACTTCCACAACAAGATCGCGGACATACACAACAGCTTCAGCACTCAACCGACGCACGCCATGACCGAGCCACCGCCCCCCACCACCACCCTCCGCGCCTGGACCCCGATCAGCACCGAGGATACCGTCCGTACGATGAACTCCATCCACTCCGGATCTCCGACCGACCCCTGCCCTCACCACGTCTTCAACAAGGCCGACGCTGTCATCGCACCCCACCTGCGGGACATCATCAACACCTCCTTCGACACCGCGACCTTCCCGGAGAGCTGGAAGCACGCCGAACTCAGCGCTCTACTAAAGAAGCCATCAGCCGACCCCACCGACCTCAAGAACTACCGCCCCATCTCGCTGCTCCCGTTCCCTGCAAAAGTCATCGAGAAGACCGTCAACAAGTAGCTGGCCGCCTTCCTCGAGACGAACGGATCCCTCGACCCCTCGCAGTCTGGCTTCCAAGCCAACCACAGCACCGAGACCACCCTGATCGCAGCCACCGATGACATCTGAGCACTGCTTGACAACGGAGAAACAGCGGCCCTCATCCTCCTAGACCTCTCCGCGGCCTTCGACACTGTCTGCCACCGTACACTAGTGCAGCGACTCAGCAACGTCGGAATCCAGGAGAAGGCACTGGAATGGATCATCTCCTTCCTCGCCGGAAGGACACAGAGAGTCCGCTTCCCCCCGTTCAGATTGGAAGCCACCGAAGTCATCTGCGGCGTTCCTCAAGGGTCCTCGCTCAGTCCAACTCTCTTCAACGTCTACATGAGCCCCCTCGCAGACATCGCACGCCAGCACAACCTCAACATCATCTCCTACGCCGACGACACCCAGCTGATCCTCTCCCTCACCAACGACCCCGCCACCGCCAGAGCCAACCTTCACGAAGGGATGAAAGAGGTAGCCGAATGGATGAAGACCAGTCGCCTGAAACTGAACTCGGACAAGACGGAAGTCCTCATCCTGGGATCCTCACCCTCTGCCTGGGACAACTCCTGGTGGCCCCCCGCCCTAGGCAGCGCACCCCAACCAACAGACCACGCACGCAACCTGGGCTTCATCCTGGACTCCTCCCTCTCCATGACCAGACAAGTCAACGCCGTCTCCTCGTCGTGCTTCAACATCCTGCGCATGCTACGTAAGATCTTCCGGTGGATCCCCACCGAGACCAGGAAGACGGTCACCCAGGCCCTCGTCACCAGCCGTCTGGACTACGGCAACTCCCTCTACGCCGGAACCGCCGCCAAACTCCAGAAGAGACTCCAGCGGATCCAGAACGCCTCAGCACGACACATCCTGGACATCCCCCGTCGCAGCCACATCTCCGGACACCTGAGAGACCTGCACTGGCTCCCGGTCAACAAGAGAATCACCTTCCGTCTCCTCACCCACGCACACAAAGCCCTACACAACCAAGGCCCAGGATACCTCAACAAGCGCCTCAACTTCTACGCTCCCAAACGCCAGCTTCGATCGACCGGCCACGCCCTCGCCACCGTCCCCCGCATCTGAAGAGCCACCACAGGGGGACGGTCCTTCTCCTACCTCGCCGCCAAGACATGGAACTCCCTCCCGACCCACCTCCGCCTGACCCAGGACCACCTCGCCTTCAGGAAACAACTCAAGACCTGGCTGTTCGAGCAGTAGGGTACCCCCCTCCCCTAGCGCCTTGAGACCCTCTGGGTGAGTAGTGCGCTATATAAAGGCCCTGATTGATTGATTGATTCGTGTAACTGACTATTACTTGCACCTGCTTTGCATGGGAAGATGCTACTATTTTGCTTAACCATACTATGTATAACTGCCTGACCGCATTGCATTGATGTACCGTGCTTTCAAATACAATAAAGGTTTTTGAACTTTAAAAAAAAAATTCTTAAATTCCCAAGTAAAAAAAAAAAAAAAAAGTCTGATGTCAGTAGTGGAATGATAAAAGTAATCTAATCAAAAAACAGTGAGACTGAATTGTTCATTGGACAGAACAAACATGAACAGGGAGATAATCCATGAAATCAGGACTAGGGAACTGAGATGGACAGGAAAGCCATCAAATCATGAGCAAAGGGTGGAGATAAACCCCACTCATAATCTGTATTGGAGACAATACTTATTTTGCCATCAGACAAGAGTTGTCTGTAATTGAGTACTGTTGGACTTGGCCCTTTTTGGCTAAAGTTCCGTAAACTTTTTGCCTTCCTCCGAGACCTATTTCTGACATAATGTTGCCGACTTAGATGCTTTGGGCACTTTGCCACTGCTGATCAGCGTCAAAGTGCAAGTGCTGCCTTTACGAAGTGTTATGGTAATTGTTTGTCCATAATTGGTATGTTTGCCTTACTAGTAAAGTCCCCAGTAAAGTGTGCCATGTGTGCCAGGGCTAAAAATGCAATGATACTAGTGGGCCACCAACACATGTAGCCCTTAAGAAAGATCTCGGGCCTGCCACTTGCAGTGCCTGCGCTCTGTTTATTAACTGCCTTGTTGTCCTGGCAAGTTCACCCACTTTCCAGGCCTTACCTTCCCTTTTTATGCACATCAGACACCCCTATAGTAGGCCCAAGGTACCCCCCTGGGCAGGGTGCAGTGTATGTGAAAGGTAGGACATGTACCGAGGTGTATACCATGTATTGACAGTGAAAGGCTGCCAAATTTGTTTTTCACTGTTGCAAGGCCATCTTGCACATAGGACAGAATGGGGAATGCTCTGTCCCATTGTTCTAGCATATCTTTCCATAGGCATTAGATGGAGAGATGGAGTTTAGTGTGCCTGAACTCAGAATTTATTAACACATATTTTTGTGAAGATGGTTTTTAAATTGTGTGCTTAGAAACCAAGTTTTTAAAAGTGGCTAGTTTCTTGTCTTGAACCAGCTTGTGTTCCTCTGCCTGGTTGTATATTGCCTACCTGGGTTTAGATGTGACAGGGTCTGGGAAGTGTCCTGACCCCAGGGAGGAGAAGGTGAGACAGCAACAGCCTGGGCCTGCATTTGATGTAGGGGGGGGAGGAGTAGCCCCCTGGATGTGAAGAGGGCTGTGTTGCTGCCACAAAGGAATAGCTCCACCTCCTGCTGAGCGCTGGGCCCCAGACCCCCACTATCAAAAGAAGAAGGTGTGGCCTGGAAGGAAGGTGCCCAGAAATGGTTTTGACTGGGTTCTTACCCCCTGAATACGAAGACTTCAAAGGCATTTAGGGGCATGAATGTAAAAGCTGAAAACCCTGAACTCAAGACTGCAATTCATACTTAAAAGGGATTGACCCTACTTTGTGATCAAGAGGAACCTCTGCCAAGAAAGTACAGCTGAAGATACCGAAGAAAAGGACTGCCCTTCCTATGTGTTCTGGAGCTGGCCTGCAATTTGCTGATTTGACTATGGAGAGGACAAGGGACTTTGCTGTGTGCTGTGGCCCCCTGCTTTTGAATACTTTGCAGTGTGCTGCCTCCTGAAGTAGTGTGTCTCCAAGGGCCCGAGGAGAGGTGGCCCCTGTTGTGGAAACTGAGGAAAACAAAAGATTCCACCCGTGTCTCAGCAACTCTGTGTGCTTGGTGCTCTTGCACGACTGAGACTGCTGTGTGGTCCGTGGTACTGTTTATAAGGTGCCCCGGGATTGCATTGCCCCTGCAACGTGAAGCCTCATCCATGCTGCTGACTAGCTGTTGTGGCCCAAGCCATCATTGTACCTGAGGCTGTGAGTAAAGATCACCTCCGCTGGCCCAAGCGGCAACATGCCAAAGGACTGTTTGAAACTAAGACCCGTGTCTTAGCGACACTGTGTGGGTGGTGCTCTTGCACACCTGAGACAGCTGTGTGGTCCGTGGTACTGTTCATGAGGTACCCATAATCACATTGCCCCTGCAGCATGAAACATTGTCTATGCTGCTGTATTGTTGTTTGTGGCCTGAGCCGTCATTGTAACTGAGGCTGTGACTAAAGATCGCCACCGCCGGCCCGGGCCGCAACGTGCTAACGGGGTACTTGGAATTGAGGACTGTGTCTCAGCTACACTGTGCGCATGGTGCTCTTGCACACCTGAGACTGCTGTGTGGTCGGTGGTAGTGTTTACGAGGTGCCCATGCAGCATGAAACATCGTCCACGCTGCTGTTTTGCTGTTTGTGGCCCGAGCCGTCATCGTAACTGAGGCTGTGAGTGAGGATCACCACCACCAGCCCCAGCCGCAACGTGCTAAAGGGATTGCCTGGAGCTAAGGAAGCTACGAGGTGAAAAGTATTGTGATCGATGTTCGGCGAAAGGAATCTACCCAAGATCATCAGCAATGGAGAAGGCAGTGCCGTAACCTGTCCGGCTACAGCGCCGCCTAAGAACAGAGCCGCAAAGAGATCGGTATCGCCCAGCAGGATGTCTGACGAGCAGGATAGAGGGAGAGTGAGGCAGCGCACCCCCCAGGTAAGGCTTGGACTCCGGTCGGGAGCCACAAGCGTGTGTGGCCTGGGGAGGCGTGCAGGAGGAGTACAGGAGTGCTCCAAGCTCTCTCCTGCTGCACCACGTTAGACCTGCTGAGTCCCCGAGCGGCCCAGACCTGCCCAGCAGGACCGTGGCCACCCCTGTAAGTCTATGACCGTTGTCTTTGCTGTTGGGGCCTAGTGGGGGCCTGAGTTGACCATGCAGGTTGCATCACAAACCGCATTATTATTGCATTACGAACTTACTGATTCTTACATCCCAAATCACATTATTATTGCATTACTAACTGCCTGATTCTTGCATCGCAAATTGCATTATTATTGCTTTACGAACTGCATGATTCTTGCATCACAAACTGCATCATTATTGCATTACGAACTGCCTGATTCTTGCATTACAAATCGCAATATTATTGCATTACGAACTGCCTGATTCTTGCATTAAGGACTGTCCTATTATTACATTACGAACTACATAGCATTACATTAGCGCTGCTTTGGAGATCGTAAATTGCTCATTAATACCGCGAGAACCTACAAGTGACTGCTGGCCTAGTACCTGGCCAAGTGAATTATTACGAATACGCGATGTTGATTTTCTATCGTTTGGTCTCATCACATTTCTTTTGATAAAGATACTGTTATTTTTATGAAACCATTTGGTAACAAGTTGTAGTGTTATATCTGGGTTACTTGGAGTGTGGTCGCAAATACTTTACACATTGCCTTGGAGGTAAGCCTGACTGCTCATGCCAAGATACCAGGGGGTGAGCAGGGGTTATCTAAAGGTGTTTCCCTCCTTACTCTGACTAGAAGCAAGGGTCCCTATTTGGACTAAGGTACCTACCTCAGCCAACTAAAGACCCCCAGTTCTAACAAGTACTAACAACAGTTTTCTTTTAAAACATTTAATGTGTCCACATATGCTTTGCTTCGATGTTATACTTTTATCGTGATCAGTGCAGACTTGCAGATAGAATAGAAATGCAACCTCCAAAAGCAGGTCCCCATGAATATACTTGAACATAAGTGTTGGTGTTGGTGTGTGTATTTGTTTGTGACTTTATGTATGAAGTGTCTGTGTGTTTGTGTGGGTACCTACATACGTAAAGTAATTTACTACACCAAATGCTTATTTGTGAGTTTTTCAAACATGAGTATTTCATTTGATACAAATATTGGGGTATATGTACAAGCTCCTATCGCCACCACAACGTCACTTTTTACGACGTTGTGGTGGGGAAAGGGGCGATGCCTTATGTGCAAGGCAGTGATGAGCCACTTTATATGGCTTAAAGCTGCCTTGTAAATAAGGCTCCCTTTCACGCTATGTTTAGCATGAAAGGGGTGGGCAGTGGATGTTGCGTTGAGCATTCCACCGCATCACCCATTGATTTTGACGCTGCCCCCTATTCACAGCGACAGTACAAATAGGAGGCAGCACCAAAATTAAGACCTGGGAACTGGAAGACCTGGTCTTAAGTTGGCGAAACAAGGAGAAATTTATTATTTCTCCTCGTTTTTGCTTTTTCCATGTGTGCTGATTGTACAGGAAGGTCCCCCTTCCTGTTCATAAACAATCTTTAAAAAAAATAATCACTGTTGTGAGTTCCATGAATGCTGCATTAAGCAGCACACATAGAAGTGACAACATGGCATTTAAACATTGTTTATTTACAGGGAGGGGGACCTTCTTGTACATACACAATCTTTCGCCTGCACGCAGACATCTTTGCACTATGTGCAAGGACGCCTGCGTTGGCGCTACACTGCTAAGTGTAGCGCCAGCGCAGGAGAAAACGCAAGGCTGCACCATATCATTGTAAATATCGTGCAGTCTTGCGTTTCTGAAGTGGCGGAGTAAGGAGTTAAGCCATGACGGTTAACGTCTGACTCAGCCACTTCCTTGAGCATAAGCCCCATAGTATTATATTGTTTTTTTCTGAAATACCTTCTGATAAGGCAGAGATCTGAGATCCCCTGCGGTGCCCCCAAGCATGAAATCTAAATACATGCTATAAATAAGGGTAGGGAAATAAGGAACAGCAGGCAGATCAAAGGCAGTGAGATTTCAAAGCAAATAATTGATATTCAGGCAGATATGGCTTACGGAAAAGGACCTCCATAATCAGACTGACTGACACTATCGTATTAGCACAATATTTGGTCTGAAGGACCAAAGATTCTGACATCAAAACAAATACATACTTTTGGAAAATAATTTATCGACAGGTTTTTTTGACAAATAGTCTCAAAAGATGACTGTGCCAGTGGAGTGAATAAACTGAGTTAATAGTATTGAGCACATCACCAGTGCATCCATCAACAATCATTAACAGGGGCCAATTCGCTCAGGTTCTTAGTAATTGAACATTGATGCATTGATCTTGGCTGGGTCAAAAATGGTATCATTCTGTGTAGGCTGAATCGCTCAGGACCTGAATCTGGGAAATAGCGCTGCTAAATTTCAACCTGTAGCTGGTGAAAAAGGAACAGAATGCAGCTGGTAATCACACAGTAAAGTGAGAACTGTGGGGCATCTTACCAACAACTAGCGATAATTATCGCTATGTTGGCTTAGCGGCAATAATTTTATCGCCGTGCTGCGGCGATTTTTATCGCTTAGGAGCCTTGCTATTATCAAGGTTTATCTCCTAAGCGATAAAAATCGGCCGAAATGCATGAATATCGCAGTAAAGTCAGCGATATTCATGCATTACCGAGCTAATGCTCTTAGCCATGTTATCCACCTCCCATTGGATAACATGGCTAAGAACTGCTCAGGGCAGGTGTTAGCTTTTGGAGATAATCTTGCTTAGCGCGAATATCTCCAAAGGTTGGTAATAGGAGATAGCGATGTTAGCAACTGTTTCCAGTCGCTAACATCTTGGCACGCCCACTTTGCATGTCATTAGTGATAAATATCTCTGACATGCAAAGCGGGGCCCAAGATGGTCGCTATCTCCTACTAGCTGTCGCTAACTAGTGTTAGCAACAGCTAGGTAATAGGGAGATAATTTTATCTCCGCTTTCTTGGCTTTTGAAGCCAAAAAAGAGGAGATAAATCCCTTGATAATATGCCCCTGTGTGCCTTATGTTAATGTCCTCTGTGAAGTGCAGGCTGTTCATGTGGTCTCCTTGGACCGCCTTTAACTGGCCAGTGAGAATTACAAGAGGTGCATGAAATGCACAAACGTCCCAAAAGCTACCCATTTCTTTTTCTCCCGCCCAGATGATTTTGGCAATTTGTTTAGCCCAATTTTGCTCTGCAGGTGGAATAAAAAAAAAAACTTTTGCTTGTTTCACAATTTGACTAATTTCTTCACAGATTTTGCAGGACTGACATTTCTTGTACCTAAATTAGCAAACATCGAAAACATACCAGAGCTGGAGATAATAAGGGCTTCATGAAGGTCTGTGTTTAAGTTTAGTCCACATAGAGCAAGTGATGCAAAAGAAAACACCCTATTTGATCTTCACCACTGCAAAGGGGGAGCCGTCAAGACAAAGATGAACCAAGGACAACCATGGTTGTCAAAGTAAAAAAGAAGATGGCTGTGGATTCCTCATGAAGAGAAAAACAGGGCAGTAAAAAGTAAATTTTCACACTGAAAAGAGTTTTGAGAAAAATGTGCATACAGTTCGACGGTGCTGTCTATCTCAGGTCCTGGAGGGCCATATCTGTGCCAACGTTTCAAGATATTCACATAAAATGCCCACGCCATCTAAGTAAATGAAACTCATGAACAAAGTCCGCATTTATGTTGAAAATATATCATGGAAGTGACCCGCCTGGCCCTAGCCATGGACCTCCTGCGATAGAGGCTGCAATTACGAGTGCAAAGTAAAAACACGACAGAGTACCTGAGGCTGAATTTTAGCTGACCTAAAAAGCTACACACAAGTTCATGATAAAATCTACTGTTCTTCGTTACTAGTTGAATTCTTCCAATACGAAACAAAACGAAGTAGTATTTATTAGCTGGACAGACCCTCCCTTCCGGATTCTGTACTGGGGAACATGTTGGGATTGTTATCTCGTCCCAGTGTGTGAGTGTCTGTCAAGAGAAACATGCAACTTCAATGCTGTTAGACAATATGTCAAAGCCAAATTGTGACTATGCTATCTAAAGTACTGGTTGTTACTTACCCTGCGGTCCTCGGACCCTGGGGATCTGCAATGTCTACTCAGGAGGTCTGTGACTGCTTAGAAAACGAAATAATATTAGCAGAATTATAAAGTTCATATAAATAAAGAAGAAAAACATTTTCACACACCCAGAATTTATGAAGAAATTTGAAATTGGAGGCTAACAATTAAGTTGGTATCTTCAGTGTAAGTTCATCAAACAGACTGCATATTGGGCAATGGATGGCCTCAGTTGAATTTAATGAAGCTCCAGCTATTCCATGAAAAAAATAAAAAAATTCTATTTGTTTGAGAATTGAATAAAATAGGTATTCATTTGAGTATTTGTTTACTGAATGCTTGCTGTGTAATGTTTTGCAGTTCAAATCAATCTTTTTTTTATTATTAAAGGCTTTTGTAACGCGCTCTATTACTAAAAAAATAGTATCCTGGCGCGGTGAAGGCTGAACAGTAGAAGGTGAAGACAGATCGCAGAAAAAATAAAAATGAAAAAGGAATTAAACTGTGGCGTTAAAAAGGTAAGTCTTTAATCCTTTCTTAAAAGCACTGAGAGTAGATGCAGTTTTTATATGGAGGGGAAGGGCATTCCAGGCTTTAGCGGCTCTCACTGAAATGGATTGGCCGCCCAGTCTGCAATAGTTAAATTTAGGGACGGACATTTGGCACAAATTGGCCGATCGAAGGGGGCGGTTAGGAACATACAGACAGAACCTTTTTCTCAGGTAAACTGGGCCTGTTTGATGGATAGCACGATAGGAGAGCACTACAATTTTAAACAAAATCCTGTGGGCAACTGGGAGCCAGTGAAGAACACGGAGAAGGGGTCGAGCACTGGAATGCCTAGGGGTATTAAACAAGAGTCTAGCAGCGGCATTTTGTATGACCTGAAGACGATGGATCAGGTATGCCGGCAGTCCGCAGAACAGTCCATTCGCATAGTCCAGCCTAGAAAGTATCAAGGCGCGAATGACAGTCTCTTTAGCCTCTTTCGGGAGGAGAGGGAAAAACCTGCGTAAAGTTTTCAGGGTAGAGAAGCAGACGCCAGTAAGTTTATTTAAATGGTCTTCAAATTTAAGGTTCTTTCCGAACCAGACTCCTAAGTTTTTTACAGGGCCGCATATGGCTTTTGGGGGGGGTAGGTCAGCAGGCCAAAGACGACCACTAAAATCATCAGGGAAAGAGCCATACAGCAGGATCTCGGATTTACTTTCATTGCACTTTAGCTGGGCAAGTGCTAACCATTGGAAGACAGAGGATAAACAGAATTGGGCCGCCGACGTATCTAAATTATCTTTAGACCAGGTAAACAGGAGTTGTGTATCGTCGGCATAGGCCATAATTTTAGCCCCTAACTGTTCAGCAAGGTAAATCTTGCTTACTCTGGAGTCCACTGCCTCCAATAATGACTCGTTGGGAATCCCCGGATTCTAGAAATGATTATGTAGGGATCCACAGAAGTTAAAAGGTTAGGAACCACTGATCGAAACAGTTCCCATTCATTTTGGAATCCAGTGCCAGTCCGACTCACACAAAGAGGCAAGAGACAAAGACTGTTTATAACTCTCAATTTTGCACATGTACAACCATTGTCAGTATAAGATTTAATATCTCCTACCACATTCTCTGTCCTTGATGAAGTGGAACGGGACATAAGATTTGTACCAATGCTGTCTCAATTATAGCTGGCAATGGTGAGCAGCATATCGTGCTCTTCATCCAACATGGCACATTCTGCACAGATAGATCAGGTGAAGGTGGGCGCCTGTGACAGAGAGTGGGTGAGGGATGGGCACAGCTTAACGTGGTTTAACCCTGCCTTGTGAATAAGGCACACTTTCACGCTGTATTTAGTGTGAAAGGGAAGGTCAATGGGTGTTGCGGTGGGCGTTCCACCTCAATACCCATTGATTTTGACACTGTTCCCTATTTACAATGGCAGCGTAAATAGGAGGCAGTGCCAAAATTAAGACCTGGTCTTAAACAGGCAAAATGAGGAGAAATGCTTTATTTCTGCTTGTTTTTGCTGCTTCCATGTGTGCTGCCTTGTGCAGCACACTCAAAACAGTAAATTGCTTATGCCTATTTCTGTGCAGGAAGGTCCCCCTTTCTGCACGTAAACAATCATTTAAAAAAAAATGGTGTTTTTCAACTTCTATGTGTGCTGCATTAAGCAGCACACATTGGAGTTACAAAACGACATTTAAAGGGGGACCTTCCTGCACAGAAACAATGTTCCCCTCTACACAGGCACCCTTGCACTATAGTGCAAGGGCGCCTGCGTTGGCAGCTAAAGTTAGCGCCAGTGCAGGGGGAACCGGAGCCGTGTGTTTCTAAAGTGATGAAGCGTGTCGTTAACCTTCTTTGCTTAATGAAACACGCTTCGCCACTTTATTGTAAATATGCCCCTTAGTTTACCTGTGCTCACCCTAGGGTAGCTTGGTGCAGAGCAGACAGGCTAAACTAAGGAGGCAATGTGTAAAGTGTTTCTGCACACACACACAAACATTTACACAGTGAAAACACCATAATGGTACTCCACACCAGTTTAGAAAAATAGCCAATATTTATCTGAGTAATGCAAGACCAGAACGGCAAAAAGCCAGCATGCACAATTCAAGATACAAATCTTTTGATATTAAATGAGATTATAGTGCTTAGAAAACAGTAGTTCCAACTGGAGCTATCTGGTCGCGCTTGACCGGTACAAATCAACAAGTTCAGTCTGACTGCAATGGAGCACGAGACAGCTATAGGCGTTGCACGGACCCCAGTACAATACCTTGGATGCGTCACAAAGTCAAAGACGGTGCGATCCCCAGTGAAGGAGAGGCATCGCACAGGAATGTGATCTGTTGGTTCTTCACTGCTGGGCAGGTCCTTGGCACATTGGTGCTCGGAGACGATGCATTACGTAAAGAAGGTGAGGCATCACTGTAGCAAAGTGATGCGTTGGTTCCTGAAGGCAGTGCAGGGTCTTTGAGCCAATAACGCCAATGGACGATGTGAGGCAGAGGGGAGGTGATTTGTCGGTTGCAGGTATGAGAACTCGGGTCCCGAAGGCAACACAGGGTTGATGATGCATTGATGTCACAGCATGGTGCGTTGATTTCACAATGTCTATGTCGATCCACCAGGCTGCAGGTGCTGCATCGAAGTCGGAGAGGTGCGTCACGGACTTCGGTGAAAGGGTGCTCGAGACTCATGCAGTGGAGGGACTTCTGAGACGCTGTGGGAGCATCGGGCTTGCTTTGTAAGTTGCGGTCATTCCTATGCACAATCAGCGAGTGGGGACCATGACTTCGGTGCAAGCAGCGGCGATGCATATATTTCATAGAGATGTGTCTCTTTCGAAGTGGCGCTTGAAGTTGATGCATCCATTTTTTCATTGCAGCTCCAGAATCACCTCCAAGAACTCAATGCATCGACTCTATTTGGCAGGTCAGAACACACAGCAGAGGAGCCCAGGTGCTGGTAGAAAGATGCAAATGAAGTATTTGATGGCCCCGAGACTTCCAACGGGAGGCCAGCTCAAGTCAAGTCCTTGGAGAAACCTTTGAAAGCAGGATGCAGAGAGCAAGGTTCACTCCTGTGACTCCCGGACAAGAATCAGCAGACAGCAGGCCAACACAGCAAAGCAAGCAGCAAAGTGGCAGTCCACTCTGGCAGTCCAGCAGCTCTTCTTTCTGGCAGAATGTCCTCAGTCCAGAAGAGTTTCTGTGGTTATGGTTTCAGAGGTCCGGTACTTATAGACATGTTGGCCTTTGAAGTATGGAGACTCCAAAGAAAGGTCTTTGTAACGAACAAGACCCTGCCCTTCCTGGCCCTTGCTCCAGACACTATAGGGGGGTATGCAGGTCTTTGTGTGGGGACAGACACAGCCCTACTCAGGTGCAAGTGTCAACTTCTCCCACCTCCAGTTCAGGATGGACCATCAGGATGTGCAGGGCACTCCTCAATTCCTTTTGTGTGTGATTTTCTAAGAGAATTCACAAAGTCCAACTGTCATCCGACCTAGATGTGTGTTCTAGGGACAGGCAGAGGCACGATGGTTAAAGTTAGAAAATGCCAACTTTCTAAAAGTGGCATTTTCAAACCTGCAATTTAAAAGCCAACTTTCCTAAAAGATATGCTTTTAAATTGTGAGTCCAAAAACACCAACTCCAATTTTTGATCAGCTCCCAATTGGAAGATACCCACGCAGATTCATACAGCCAGCTCCAATGCTAACCTATGGTGGAGATAGACTTTGCTGTAGTGAATTTAGCGGTTTTTCACTACCAGGACATGCACAACTTTAAGGCACATGCCCCACTTTTAAATACACTGGACCTGGTCCTGTGGGCTACCAAAGGAAGATTTGGGCCTGCAAGTAGGTGCCAGGTCGACATGGCAGTTAAAAAATGCGCACACAGGTTCTGCTGTGGCAGGCCTGAGACTAATCATGTGGGTGGCACAATCAGTGCTGCAGGACGACTAGTAGCATTTGGTTTACAGGCACTAGGCACATGCAGTGCACTCTACCAGGGACTTTTCTTGAAAGTCAAATATACCAACCATGAAGAAACCAAATGCCATTCCTTTTTCGACACAGAGCACATCTACTTTAGCGCTGGTCGGCAGTGGTAAAGTGCCCAGAGTCCAAACACCAGCAAAAATGAAGTCCAGCACACAGTCACAAACAGGAAGCCAAAAGCAAAATGACAGAGGAAATCATGCCAAAAGATGCCAGTTCTAGCATTAAGACATCCAGAGAAACAGGTATCTCTCTTGGAGATACTGCGCCGGGCAGTAGTGTAGTCAATGTGTCATGGGCCCTAGTGTAAGGAAGAAAAAAAGGGTATCCTGGTTGCTGTTTGAATGATAAAAATGCTGAAATAATCAAGGATCATTGGGCACCTCAGCCCTCTAGGCCCTAGTGTCAATGCTCCTGCTGCACTAATGGAAGCTACACCCCTAACTCCAGTCCACTCCGACGAGATGCTAAGTGTGTGCCTTTGGCGCATTGCTATTGTGCATAGAGGAGCACAAGTTAAAGCTTCAAAGGAAACGTCGGCATCATCTTTCCAGCTTGGCTGGGTTGGATTAGAGCAAACAGGAAACTGCCACCTGGGAAAGTGAGTCTACAGAAACTCTATCGTTACTAGAATAATAAAGAGGGAGTCTATTTCTGCACTGAATAGCAACTTCACAGCTCCGAAAACCCTTCTTGTTTATAACAAGTGTTCAGTCTCTCTCACCCTCTCTGTTTCTATTCTTACTTTATCACAGCCCCCATTTCACTCATTCACACTGATTGTCTATTTTTTTCTATTTCACTTTCTCCCTTCCCATCTGTAAATTTCTCATCCTTCCTTTTCTTTTCTTTCACAGTTGTTATTCTCCCCACCTGCCTTCTTCTTTGCTTGTTCCCCTTCGCTTCTCCCTGATTTTCCGTGTCCTCAACATGTGCACCTTTCCTCCACATTCTCTCCTTTCTCTTCGATTATCACATTCTCTTTAGCTTTTCTCTTTATTCCCCCTTTCGTTCTCATGAGCCACCCTCCCCTCTTTTGCTTAGTATTTCTGTAGCTAACATATTCTCCATGTTTCTTTTATTTTTATTCTCCTTTTCACGACCTTTTTTCCCTGGGCAGAAAAGCCAGACGGATTGTGCAAATCCTGGTGAGTGACCCTCCCCAACCCTCACAGCGTTTCAGAGACCCCAACATGTCTGGAAACAGCATCAGCATATCCTCATAGATCCATTGTCAGTCTCTTTGTGATAGTCAGAAGATGATCTCACAAAGGCCACTCCTAGACCAACTAATTATTTGAAGAAAGATACATTTCTAGCCTGCAAGAAGCCTGTTCTCTCATGGCGTACTTCATGTTATCTTGTTCTTTCAAATCTGTTTTGTGCATGGGCTTGTGAAACAAGGGCATTGTCAGTTCTTGGACAGCTACACATCTCATCATGTTGTACTCATTTCGGTGCATAATTGAACATGAGCCTTACACGCCATTACTATTTTGCATCTATTATAATTGTTTCTGTCCATTTGTTTTCAACGTGTGCTGTCTCCTAGCAACATGAGAGCAAGTTGCATGAGGGTCCAATGTGAATGGTTCATCTCATTACTCAAAACCAGGGGCCATATTACAAATAGTGCCCCAGGGGCATAACAGCCATGGGTTCCTGCTTCTTGTCCCCGGGACACTGTGGCATTACAGAACGGGGTGCAAACGCTTGTGTGTCCTCCTCTGTAATACTGCTAGCGGTGAAGCTACTTGTAGAGCCAATGCTATAATGAGAGAGAGTTCTTCCATTTGAATGGGGGTGTGGCACCATGCAAGTCAGGGATCACTTTGCTTCTGCACCTGTGCTGTATTACCCACACAGGCCCAGAGGCAAACATGCCTTTAGGTGACAAGTCCGAATGAGGTCGCACACTGCTCGTCCCATCAGCGGGTGACCCCGGAGCATGATGGTCGATGTGGTCGGTATCAGCGGGTGCGCTTCTACCCGAGTTTAGAGTCTTGAGGGTGTTCACTGGTGTGCTTGCCATCCCTGGACACGTGTTTCGCGTTCATTAACGCTCATCAGCAGGGATTAGGCGTGTGCACGGGGTTGCTGCGTGGGCTGCCAAAAATATTCATAGGTCCAGATACCTCTTAAGGCGCGCAGGTGCGTTGTCTCGAGGTCGTCACCTCCACCGGCTCAAGGGAGCCTGTATAAATAGTAAGTCCGAATGAGGTCGCACACTGCTCGTCCCATCAGCGTGTGACCCCGGAGCATGATGGTTGATGTGGTCGGTATCAGCGGGTGCGCTTCTACCCGAGTTTAGATTCTTGAGGGTGTTCACTGGTGTGCTTGCCATCCCTGGACACGTGTTTTGCGTTCATTAACGCTCATCAGCAGGGATTAGGCGTGTGCACGGGGTTGCTGCGTGGGCTACCAAAAATATTCATAGGTCCAGATACCTCTTAAGGTGCGCAGGTGCGTTATCTCGAGGTCGTCACCGCCACCGGCTCAAGGGAGCCTGTATAAATAGTAAGTCCGAATGAGGTCGCACACTGCTCGTCCCATCAGCGTGTGACCCCGGAGCATGATGGTCGATGTGGTCGGTATCAGCGGGTGCGCTTCTACCCGAGTTTAGAGTCTTGAGGGTGTTTACTGGTGTGCTTGCCATCCCTGGACACGTGTTTTGCGTTCATTAACGCTCATCAGCAGGGATTAGGCGTGTGCACAGGGTTGCTGCGTGGGCTGCCAAAAATATTCATAGGTCCAGATATGTCTTATGGCGCGCAGGTGCGTTGTCTCGAGGTCGTCACCTCCACCGGCTCAAGGGAGCCTGTATAAATATTAAGTCCGAATGAGGTCGCACACTGCTCGTCCCATCAGCGTGTGACCCCGGAGCATGATGGTCGATGTGGTCGGTATCAGCGGGTGCGCTTCTACCCGAGTTTAGAGTCTTGAGGGTGTTCACTGGTGTGCTTGCCATCCCTGGACACGTGTTTCGCGTTCATTAACGCTCATCAGCAGGGATTAGGCGTGTGCACGGGGTTGCTGCGTGGGCTGCCAAAAAATATTCATAGGTCCAGATACCTCTTAAGGCGCGCAGGTGCGTTGTCTCGAGGTGGGCCATATTACAAATAGTGCCCCAGGGGCATAACAGCCATGGGTTCCTGCTTCTTGTCCCCGGGACACTGTGACATTACAGAACGGGGTGCAAACGCTTGTGTGTCCTCCTCTGTAATACTGCTAGCGGTGAAGCTACTTGTAGTGCCAGTGCTATAATGAGAGAGAGTTCTTCCATTTGAATGGGGGTGTGGCACCATGCAAGTTAGGGATCACTTTGCTTCTGCACCTGTGCTGTATTACCCACACAGGCCCAGAGGCAAACATGCCTTTAGGTGACACACTGACAGTGTGCCACAAAAAGGTGCTGCACTGCCAGGGCAACCCCTGACACCAGCCCTATTGATGGATGAAAAGGGGTCCCATGGACCTCCCAGACATTCCCCTGCAGGCGGGTGCAGTCACTCATTGCACGCATCTGCAATTGGATTGTTAACCCCTCTCTAAAGTGCAGATGGGTTGCTGCCTGCACAGAGAAATGCAGGGTGGCCGTAAAGCACCTGCTCCATATTTTCCTGAGTCCACTGCCCCCAGAAAGCGTGAATTTGTCTTGGGGATATCACATTCATTGTAATAGAGAGCGCTGTCCCTGTTTGCGCATGTCATTCCTGCTTAAAGGGGTGCCTTGACGCAAACAAGGATAGAGCGCACGATATATGTAATACAACCCCAGGTGTTCAGGAAAAACGTGGGCCTACTCTATGAAGAAAGGCAGTCTCCCCTCCTTTAAATAGTTTAAATAGTTAAATCTCTACCACTGAAATCCTAAAAGAACTATGATTGTATATCACAGCATAGATTCTGGAGTTATCAGGGCTTGACTGGGAACACAAAGCAGCCCTGGCAAATTCTGTCAAACCAGCCTCCCTATGGTTTGCAGCAAGCAAACACAGTGTTCGAGCCTGACCACTGCAAGGGAGGATTGAGGGTTCCTCCCCAAAAACTGTAGGAAAAAGGTGCATTTTACTAGACATTTTTCTTTATATATTCAAATGCATTAACTTTTAAAGCATGGTAAATGATAAACTTACAGTGCACTAGAATACCAAGTCATACCCACATCCAGTCATACATAGAACCCAAAAAACTGACAGATCAAAGAACAGAAACCAGAGAAGAGAGAACATTAAAAATGGCAGGTCAGTTCCTATAGGGTGTGTAGTGAGAGAGCTAATTTGACTACTGCAGGTTTTATTAGGTTGTCTCCCCCAAGATTATTTAGCAAAATTTTGACCTTTATAACACATTTCTCATTATATATTACATTCAAATGTAGTCTCATAAAAGCATAATAAATGATGACCTTACAGTGCACCAGGATACCCAGTCTTACCCACAGACATTATCACAATGAACAGAAAAAATAAGACATCAAGCATGATATGTATTTCAATATAACATGTTTATTCTTAATATGGAATACAGTGATTGAAATTCACTAAACCCAACATTGCCAAAAGCGGAACGGCTGCCATCGGACCGGGGGAAACTTACCTGCTTGTTGCCTCGCCGCCTCTGGGGTGCTCACGCTGCAGCTCTCTCCCGCCGCAGTGGTCCAGTGAGGCCAGTGGACGCCGCGGGGAGACTACAGCTCCCAGAGTGCTCGGCAAGCACTCCCGCCCACTTCCGCCTGCCAGCGCGCCCGGAGGCGCTTCAAAGGGCGAAGGCTACGCCCGCGTCGCGGGAAGCGCGCGGGCGGGCGCCGGGCTAAGCCCGGGACAAGGGCGGGGCCGTCTGTGGCCGTCAGTGGACATCAGCGGCCGGCCGGCCCTCCCATCTGACATTTTCCATTAGGTGAGTGAAGACCAATTAAATATGGAAAATATTGCTACCACGCCCGTAATGGATGATTTCCCATTCCCCCCCCCTCCTTTGAAACACTATTAGAAAATGCCTTAAATATGGTGTCTAATGAAATCGCTAATACAGAAAGGAGAATGTCAATGAACAACTCTAATACAAGCCCTAAGGAGTTACCACCCCCTATTATTCCTATTTCCCCTGTGATTTTGATTACGAAACCCACCTCTGGTGATCTGTCACAGGAGCCCATTCTGGACGAAACTGGCCCTGCCATAATCATTGACTCCCAGACTGTCACTATTTCACCTAATCCGGTGAATGGAAGCATAAAACCGGCAGGGGAAAAACGAAAAAGGGCCGCCTCCAAACATCTTGCAAATAAAAGGAAACAACCCACCTGCAACAAGAATCAGCCCACACCGCAGAGTATGTGGTCTAAGCAGAAGCAACAACCCCTGAGTGGGCCAACAATTTCTATAGTTGATTCGCAACCTGTTGATCTTGATGTTACTTCTACTCTTACTGACATCCCTACTGGCAATAATAACACAATATGGACACAGACTGTCCCAGTAGGGGATAATAACCCCTTAACTAAACAAAATGGGAACCTAATAGAGACTATTGTGGATACTATTTTTAAACGCTTTGAGAGTCAAATGATCGTACAGTTTAAAAATGTTTTTAAGAGATTGGACAGGCTGGAAAACCTTGTAAAAAATGAAGAAGCGAAAAGAAAGGGAACTGTTGCCCTTGATCATATTAGGGGTGATCGTTTGCTGAAAGATTTGGAGGCACTGAGCAACACCTTATCCACTGGGGGGCCTGCTACCCTTTGTACTAGCACTAAATTGGTCAGTGCATCCAGTACTGGCGGCTATGTGGTAAATAAATAATTAAATACCGGTACTATTTCTGAATATATTAACAATAACAGATAGCTCAATAAATAAGAGGCAGGATCCGATGTATCCGAGTTGAACAGTCTTTATTCAGGCAAAAGGGAAGGGACTGGAACGGGACAGCCTGAAATATAATAGGAAGGAAGGCAGCTGCACCATTTCATTAACAGTGCAGTGTATATATAGTAAGACATTTCAATTACATTACATACAGTAGGCGTAACTTATGACAAACGTAAGATAAGAACACATGGGCGGAAGAAGAAGGCGTGCACAGGGCGTGCACGTAGACATGTGATGAGAACGTCACAGAAGTGTCATGAATGGGCGGAAACATGGAGGGGGCTACCTGAGTAGCTGGGACCTTTAACCTAGTGGTGCGCGCAAACGGGCAATGACGTGTTACCAGGGAGAACTGGGGCTATGACTTCTACACTAGAAGAGGAGACTAAAGTCTGCGGTGTCAGGACGACATGTACCTATAGCATATCTGGTATCTGGTGTTTGGAGTACATGTTGATAGAATCTAAAAGTTATCAGGGCAAAGGCTACTTGACACTAAGGCTGGTGCATGCATATATTCTACATGTATTGCGTGTGCTATGAATCTTCTATGAATATTAATACGGTAACTCTCTTGCATGGAGACAGAAAGACTAGACTATAGCTGAAACTGTTTATGCGGTTCAGTAGCTTAGGAATGTGAAGAAGGAAAGCTGGACTGATAACTAGAAGCATAACATATTCTTGGCAGACAGGCAGGCAGAGCCAGGCCGGGCACCGTGCTGCTTGGCAGGAAGTAAGTGAAGGGTCAGGGATGCAGGTGGGGGCTGCATCGCTCCTCGGAGTGGGTTCAGGAGACTGGAGCTTGAATCTGGTGTCCGGGCCCTTTGAGGCCTAGGAACGGGGACAATGCGGTGAATTAACGTGCATACTGTAAAACGTGGCAACATCGGCCTAATACTCGTTGCTTTCACGAGAACTGAAAACTGGCATACTAGAGTTGGACACAACTATGATTGCGTCTTTAATCGATCATAGGGGGATATATGCATATCGATCATGCACATATAACATAGGATGGGGAACACGTAGGCACATATAACAAGGCAAAATTCAATTTTCCACATTCCCTCCTTGTGCCCTACGTTTCCATCAGGAAACATCAATATTCATGATACCATCTATCTGTTCATATAGCATCATTTGCTCGTCTCGAATTGTCTTGGAACGGGACTTAGGACTAGGAATACAAGAGGTAGCACACAAGCCGCAAATCGCAGGGCCACATTGTAAACAGTGGCAGCAACTGAATATGATCATTACTGCTATACCTAGGCATGACAATACTTTCCATCCCCAGGCAGATATGATACTCCAGAGCCAACCGGACCATGTCCAGGTGCCTGGATTCTGGTGTAACTGATGGGCAATTTTATGAAGTCTGGTTATAGCTGAATAAACAGACGGCGCGTTATTAGGAATGAAAATGCAGCAACTAGATCCGATGACTCTACACGCTCCTCCTCTATCGGCCAGTATGACGTCAAGGACGAGACGATTTTGGAGCACAACAAATCTCATAGCAGATTGCTCCTCGGTTAAGTTACCTAGAGCGGAAGTAGTTTCATTCACTACTGCTTCAAGGGTTCTGGTTAGCCTACGTATTAACTTACTATTCTGGACAGGACCTATGAAGAAAAAGAAACCTTTATTGAAGTCTTGGTACTGTTCTAAGGCAGTTTCAGTTTGATCGACAATTGGGGACTCAGTCTCCCTTCTATGTCTAACGTGTACTAGATGTGTGTTTCTGTGATAATCAGATGGGGCTAGAAAAACTGGTGGCAGTAGGAAGGCAATATAACATGTTCCATCCCAATCGAGGGGCAGACGAACATATGCGGTCTGACCACAAACAAAATAAGAATGACGTGAGGCTTTAAAAATAGATTTCCCACTGTCACTATACTCGACCATAGTAGTACAATCACTATGTCCTACATGTGCGGAACCATTCTTTCTGACACATAATTCGCCTTTAACTGGTAGTACTGAAATAGCAGGCAGGTCTGGAGTATTATCGGACTGAACATTCAAAACCATGAAATTCGAGGAATAATTACCTAGATCATATACTTCAATTTCTAGATCTAATCCTGTTCTATGGGAAAGACCTTCCTTGTCTGGGAAACATGTTCGATTCAGAAGGGACATATCAGTTGAGGATGACGTTAACGTGGACCATGCTCCACACGAACCATTATGTGAAAACGGATAGGGAAAGAGTGGCAGAACTCCCTTCGGTGTCTGGAAAGGGGGGAGTCGACCACACACCCAACAATTAGTGGCATTGCTGGTCTGGTGTGAATAGTGCAGCATTCGGATAAAAGTATTATTACGCATAGGATAACTCGTGAGGAGGCAGGTCACTAAATGTATGCTCTACTGTAACATTAGAAAACATATGTACATGTGAAATAGGAAAACATAAATGCAAAGCATAACTTATGCATGTAACCATAAGACTCGGAAATAATAGAAAGAACAGAGTAATGATACATCTCTTAGAGTTTGGGCTAACTCTCTCACTGTGTGGGTCTATCTCATACATGTCAGGAACCTGTCTAACCGTTTCACCCGAGAGGGACTTAGACAATTAAACTGGCTGACTTACTAGACCTCAATTTCTGTTTATACTCCTGCTGCGGAGTTTTCTCTAACAGGGGAAGTTTAGATTCATTGTCTGGACAGTCCTTGAGAACGGGGCAGTCCTTGAGAAAAGTCTTTGGTTTGAGTCCATGAAACTTCTTGACATGGCTGGAGTGTAGCCAGCCTTTTCGGTTTTCCACTTTCACTGCTGTCCGGGTGGTGAGAAGAACAAGGCGGGGCTCCTTCCAGCGGGGCTCCAGCGGACTTGAACGATCGAAATTGCGAATCAGCACAAAATCCCCCGGAACGACTTCATGCGGTTTCACTTCGGTGTTGTCTGGAAATGCAGCGGCAACCTGTGAACGACAAGATTGTAGTGCAGACATCAAGGAGGCAAGGTAATCTGTCAGCATATTACTGTCAACATCGGTAATTTTACGGGGTCTAGGTGTACCCCACATATTGGGGGGACGACCAAACACTATCTCATACGGAGATAGACCTGAACGGGAATGAGCAACCATTCTCATATAAAAAAGGGCGACTGGCAGTGCTACTATCCAATCTACACCTTTCTCTGCGCACACTTTGGCGATTCGGATTTTCAAAGTCTGGTTATGTCTCTCTACGAGACCGGCTGCTTAAGGATGTCGTACACAATGGAACTTCCACTGGTACCCTAACAGAAGAGATACTTGTTTCATGAGCTCGGATGAGAATGGCTGGCCGTTATCTGAATACACGACCCTAGGTAATCCATAGCGGGGAAAATACTCACGAACCAACTGCCTGGCAGTGGTCGCAGCTGTGTAATCTGGAACTGGATATGCTTCTGTCCATCTGGACAAAGCGCATACAACTACGAGGACATACTTGAAACCTCGACATCGCTCCATCTGAATATAATCCATCTGGAGGACTTCAAAAGGGTGGTCAGGAGGATGGAATCAACCTTGTTCCACCAGGATACCTTTACCTGGATTGAACTGACAACAGATCATGCAGGTACGTACTTTCTGCTTCGCTGCTGCTCGTAAATGCTTGTTGAACCAGAGGTTCTGGATGCTGTCTAACATGGCTTTTTCTCCTAAGTGTGCTGGACTATGTGCGGTGTTAATAATGACTTGAACCATAGAGTCGGGGAGAAACCATGTGGCTTTTCCCTTCGTCAACCATCCTTGATCTGTCTGGACCCCTCCTTGTTCGGACCATTTCTTGATTTCATCGGAAGTAGCATGTAACTGTATATCTATTACATCTTGTGTTGGGTCCTTAACTGTCATACAAGTAGTCTGATCTGGAATGTGTGTCTGTGTCGTGTTAACTGGAATGTCTGGAGTCTGAGCTGTGAGCTTGGCTGTTCGATCTGCTAGATCGTTACCCTGGGAAATGATGTCAGTGACTTTCGTATGTGCCTTGCACTTCATGATGGCGATAGCTGTCGGTAAATGTATTGCATCTAACAGAGCTTGAATGAGGGGGCCATGCTGAATCTTGGTTCCATGAGAAGTCATGAAACCTCTTTCTTGCCAGAGCACTCCAAAGTCGTGTACGACTCCGAATGCATAACGTGAATCTGTGTATATGTTAACTTTCAGGTTCTTGGCACGTATGCAGGCTTGGGTCAGAGCGACAAGCTCTGCTGCTTGAGCAGACAGGGTGTCAATACGATGTGTTTCTATAACTTCGGTTTCAGTAGTCACTGCATACGCGGCTACTAGTTCTCCTGTATTTATTCTCATACATGAACCATCCACATAAAGTGTCAGGTCGGGATCAGGTAATGCAATGTCTGTCAAGTCTTGTCTTGGCTTTGTCATGGTGTTAACAACTTCCACACAGTCATGTGTGGCAGGATTTGAAGTAACTGAGGGTAACAGTGTAGCTGGATTTAAAATGTTGCAGCGTCTGATTTCTATGTGTGGCTGAAACAATGTCAGTTCATAACCTGTTAAACGTGCAATTGTCAAGTGCTGAGTCTGTGTTCGGTTTAAAAGAACTTCCACGGAGTGTGGAACTTGTACTGTCAGGGAGTGTCCTAACACTATGGAATCACTTTGTCTGATAGCTAGAGCTGTGGCTGCAACTGACTTGAGGCACGCAGGCAGAGCCTGGGCCACCGGATCTAATGTGCTAGAAAAATAAGCACAGGGCTTGTATTGTCCTGCTTGATCTTGTGTGAGAACAGATAATGCAGTACCATCACGTTCAGTGACAAAAAGTGTAAAAGGCTTACTGTAGTTCGGTGTTGCTAGAACAGGTGCATTACATAAAGCTTTCTTTAACTCATTGAAAACAAGTGTATGTTCCTGGGTCCAAGGGAGGACAGTCGATACGGCTGCCTCCTGTGTCGTTAACTGTATCAGTGGCTTGGCTAGAAATGCGTACTGAGGAATCCATTGTCTGCAGTAAGAAGTGAGGCCGATAAAAGCTCGTACCTCCTTCTGTGTCTTGGGCTGTGGAAGATGTGCTATTAACTGGATACGGTCAGGTGTCAACTGCCTACCCCTCTTGGACAGTAAGTGTCCTAAGTAGACCACTTGCTGGACACAGAATTGTAATTTGGAAGGGGACACCTTGTGCCCCATCTCGGCCAGGAAATACAGGACTGTAAGTGACGCACATTCGCAGTCACGTTCAGAACGGGCTGTGATCAATAGATCATCGACATACTGGAGCAGGGCAGTGTCAGTTGGCATGTGAATATTGTCTAGTTGTCTTTTAAGTGCTTGACTGTAAATGCTAGGGCTTTCTGTGAAACCTTGAGGAGCTCGTGTAAATTTATAGCTTCTTCCATTTAAACAGAATCCGAAAAGGAACTGGCTGTCTGGATGAATGGGGACACTAAAGAATGCGTTCTTGAGATCGATAACTGTAAAAAACGTAGCTTCAGAATCAATTGCTGTCAATAGGGAAGAAATATCTGGGACCACAGGGTACTGGGGTAGGATACATTTATTAAGTTCTCGAAGGTCAATCACTAATCGATAAACTGGAGGTGCATTGGGATCAGTACGTTTCAGAATCGGAATGATAGGAGAATTACATACATTGGAGTCAGTTTCTACAACCACTCCTTGAACAATAAGTTCGTCAATAATTTTGGATAAGGCTGCTACAGCCTCAGGTGGCAATTTGTACTGTCTGATTCGTGGTAATACAACACCTTTCTTCAGAGTGACACGATGGGGTGTGATGTGCATACAACCTACATCAGTTGGACCTTGCGCCCATAAATACTGTGGTACATTCAATAATCTTGGATCAAAATCACGTAATACATAATGACCTTTAAAATCGCGTAAAAACAAACGTACCCCCTCTGGGGAGCAGCATATTACTGCCCCTAATTCTTTCAGAGTTTTAATGCCTAACAAATTTTCTGGACATGATTTCGTAAGTAACAAGTCTGTAGTTCGGGACAATGGACCAACCTCTAGAGTAACTGGTTTCGATATTTCATTAACAATAGGCTTTCCTGAAAATCCAAGGGAAACCTTTCTAGAGCCTGAGAGCGGAGCCCCTGGAACCTCGTCATGACTGATGGTAGTCCTACTTGCCCCTGTATCAATCAGAAACTTTCTGTCTTTCCCTAATACTTGACTGTGTACATAGGGACCTTCTTGATCTACAGGAATCTCGATGAGAGGCAAGCCTACCTCCCTCTCTAGGCTGTTTCATGAATACGGCTGATAATCTGGATACTCTGACTGTGCGTACTGGTACATCTGCTGTGTAACGTGTTGTGTGGCAGCTATAGGCTGCGGTACTGTAACTGTCTGTTGTGCATTCTGTGGTGGCTGGGAAGTCTGTGAAACTTGTTCCTGTCTAGGCGGACGTGGTCTTTCTTTCGTCTTACCAGTAGCTATGTTGTGTTTCAGAACTGCACATTCATTTATGAAATGACCTGGCTGTTTACAGTAATTGCATGTCCCTTTAACGGGAGCTGCAGGATGACTGGCTTGATTCGGACCCCTCTTCTGACTGTCTTGCGGAACAGACTGTGCAACTAGTACTTTCATTTTAGTGTCTTTCATACGTCTCCTTTCATGTTCCTGCTCCTCCCTGATTCTGTTCTGGTGATACTGGAGCATCTGGAGCATCTGTGACGGAGTATTAGCTTGCCAGGTACTTTCGAC